>NW_022681470.1:119164481-121754187 GCF_009764315.1 Trachypithecus francoisi
AGAGTTTTACAAAAATTCAGATACCTAAGTGGTACTCAAGACTTACTGTATCTCTTTACATGGTATTCATGGTAGATAAAGTACATAGCTTCAAATAAACTATACATATATCAATATTTTCCCCTTATAAAAATTGTGGCTTCAGAGCTGATAGTGTATAGAAAACATTCAGGCTATAGAGTGAGTCTGAATTTCTAGGGTTGTTAGCTGAAAAACAGATGATTTCATAAGACTATTTGTCCCAAATCCAGCAGAACAAGAATTAAAATACAAAGGACTGAAAGAATGAATGAGGAAAATTTTATTGTGTTTGAAATAAACGTGATTCATGTTAATTTTGTTTTCTGGTTACACTAAGAAATTCTTTTTCTCAATCTGTCAACTCACAAGTTACTAAATTCTGTGTTTGTAAAATGAAGTGAAATATTTTTAGATATGATCCATTCTCGCTGACCACTGCTGGTTCTGACTCTAAATCTCTTTACTTTCTCTAAGTAGCAATATATTTATTTCAAAGATTTTTAAGACTTTTTGAGAATCTGTTCTTATACTTGCCAGGATATAATTGGCCAAATGTTTGAGCAACCAAGGTTTTAGCTGGAATTTCATATTTGAGGATAATTTACATTGACCCAGATATGACCAAGATACTTTTAATGATATGTCTACTTAAATTATGGATCTAAAGTCTACAAAATTCTGCCACGAAATGAATCTACTGCAGGTGTATTGAGTCCCAGGCTATGCGTAGTCAAGAAAGGAACTCCTGGAAGTCCTGGAACTGTGACAGATTTTTGGGGTGGGCTTCAAGAAGAGAAAAACACATGTAAATTTATATGTATTGCAGATGAAATGTTACAGAGTAGTTCTTCAACTTGATTTTCTAGCCTGGGGATATCAAATATGGCTTTTAAAGGTTCAATAATATATTCCTTGTGAAAACTTATGGACTAAAATGAATGTTGTGCCCCCAATATTGAAAATTTGGGGGCTCAATAGTTATATTTGAGATTTATGATCAAAAGAGGGAAGGAAGGTACTTTAAAGACAAATTATAAAAGACTGAAATTATCTAAAAAGATTATGGTGTCTTAACCAACACATCATTCCTAGTCATCTAAGCCTTTCATTGTCTTTGAGGTATTTTTAAAACTTGTAAAATGTAGAAACCTGATATTAGTGCAAAGGATTCTTGTTCACAGAAGTGCAAATTCATTATGTTCCATGAAATACAAATGATTTTTGCCTGTGGATACTCCCATTTTACACCTATGTGTAAATTGATTTCAACATTTCTTCATTTTCTATCTGTATGTGGTTCTTTGAATTTACTTTTGAACCTGTTTTAACATATTTCTGGTTCTCTTATTAATTACTAAATTAAATAAAATATTTGAAAAGTATTCAGTTTGTAATTTTATGAGAGTTATTATTTCACCTATTAAAAACATTGATTCTTTAGGAGAGTTTTGTGTTGTTGTTAGTTTTTTGCTTCATTGCTTTCTGTGTGTATGTGTTTTGGTGGAAGCCAATAAAGAGCTGAGTTTCATATCTCAAGCTATAGGTGAACCAAAACACACATATGAGTACAGAATTAAAGGGGGCCATAGGAAATATGGTACCAGGAAATAAGAATAATCTTGACGACATATTTGGGTTATTCAGGCTCTAGGATTAGGAAATTAAATAGAAACATTTCTAGATTTTGGAGGACCAGGTAGCTCAAAATAATATATTGCTAGCATGGTTCTTGCTATTTTTATTACTATTATGACCATTGCAATTAATTTTACAATTATTGTTAGAAATTAAGTAAAGTCTTGACAAATAACAGAAACATAAAAAAAGGAAAGTACAAGTTAATCACAGACTGCGTTCCTGTTTAAAACACTGACTTTTACTGAACCTTGTAATTTTGGGTTTTTACAAACTTAAAACATCCTCTAATGGAACTTGAAATTAAATTAACTTCAGTTACAGACATACAAACCCAAGAAAATATGAACAAATCAACTCTAACATTTTAACATTTAGTTAGATAACTATTTAGCTGACATATAAGACATCACTTTAACATGAAATATTTCATCAGAACAAAAGGATTTTAAATTTTACTAGAAGAAAAATGAAGCTGGAGTATGACTTTGATTTAAACCACTTGTAAATCTACCAAGAAGAGGAAAAACAACTTTAGGGAACAAACCTGAATCATTAATTATTCTCAGCTAACGCTCCAGAGATGAAAGATAATACGGGCTGGTAAACTTCACGTTCCTCAATAATCTTTTTAGTAATAGTATTAAATATGATAATAGTTAACATAGACTGAGGGCTTATAAGCTAGCTATAGCTGAGTCATTTATTTATTTATTTAGAGACAGTCTTACTGTGTTGCTCAGACTAAAGTGCAGTGGCTATTCACAGGTGTGATCATGGCACACAACAGACTTAAACTCCTGGGATCGAGCAATCCTACCTCAGCCTCCCAAATAGTTGGGACTACAGGTGTGCACCATCATGCCCAACCAATTTAGGTTTTATGATTTCTTTTAATACAGATTTTTTTACAGATGAGGAAAATGAGGTATGGTTTGTAACTTGTACAAGTTTGCTCAAGTAATTATAATCAAAGCTTGGGGCCTACCCGAGTAAACTTAATCTATTCATTCAATTAATCTTATCAAGCACCTACTATGCTCTTCAAAGTGGACATTAAGAACATAGTTGATTAAAAATCATAGAACCTGAATATAAATAAATAAATGAATAAATAAACAAATAAATTGTTACAACCACTGGCTGACACACCCTACATTTTAAAATTTTACCCTTATCTTCCCTATGGGCATGAAACACACACACACAAACACACACACACACAGATATTGCAGCTGCCTCTCTGATTCTGGATACAATACAGAGGGTATAATGGCCTGGATAGTATTAAGGCACGGATAACATTAATGTACAAAAGTGACAAGAGTACCAAATTGTGGTAGAGATTTTCCAGTCATTCAGTGGTTCCATAAGTATAGACAAAGGCACTGATTTCAAACAGATTTTTTTGGTCCTTATGATCTGCTTTAAAAACATAGTAAGAATTGGGCCGAGCACGGTGGCTCAAGCCTGTAATCCCAGCACTTTGGGAGGCCGAGACGGGCGGATCACAAGGTCAGGAGATCGAGACCATCCTGGCTAACACGGTGAAACCCCGTCTCTACTAAAAACTACAAAAAACTAGCCAGGCGAGGTGGCGGCGCCTGTAGTCCCAGCTACCCGGGAGGCTGAGGCAGGAGAATGGCGTGAACCCGGGAGGCGGAGCTTGCAGTGAGCTGAGATCTGGCCACAGCACTCCAGCCTGGGTGACAGAGCGAGACCCTGTCTCAAAAAAAAAAAAAAAAAAAAAAACCATAGTAAGAATTAAAACCATCCATATCCACATACATGTCTACGTTAACATAACTCTGCTATTCCATTACCTTCACCAAAATAATTTTACTATTCCTGAAAACTTTTGTGGAGAAAGATAATAGTTGTTTATTCTAAGAGCTTTCTGAAAGATTTATTTATTTACTGAAAGATAAATGACTTATGTTATCTGGAATAAATTTTGGAAAAAGATACATTATTTTTATATGTCATTCACAACAGAGAAATATCTAAAATGAGTGTTATACTATATGTGATTTCTGGAGTTTGTTTAGTTTTATCAGAAGATTTATATATTTTCTTCATTATATTATATTATTTTTCAAACATTATCATCCTTCCGAAGCAAAGTGT
Source organism: Trachypithecus francoisi (assembly GCF_009764315.1). Lineage (NCBI taxonomy): Eukaryota > Metazoa > Chordata > Mammalia > Primates > Cercopithecidae > Trachypithecus > Trachypithecus francoisi. Next base: position 119,168,265 of record NW_022681470.1, read on the forward strand.
GAGTATAAATGCCCAGGATAATGCTTACTTAGTTTCTGCTAGAATAAGTGAAACTATTTCATGATAAAATATCACTATGCACAAAGATACATTTCTCTTTTGTATATGTCACATAAAAATGTTAAAGCAATTACTCTTCTGAGTTTAGCTATAATTAAAAAAAACACAAAACACTATGTGAATATCCACTTAGAGTTTTAAAACATTTACATATTTTCTTATCTAACACAATCCTGAAGGATTTTTATTGATTTCAGGATTTTAGCCTGATTCGGGAAAAACTTGCATTTGGATTTTCACAGGCCAATGAATTTTAAAAATTCAATGTTTAAGACGCATTCAGAATGTGAAAGGCAATCTTTTTTCCTTGACAAATCTAATTAATTCTATCCTTCTCCATAGTAATACCAGGAAAGTCAGAGAAGCCTGAAAGTCATCTTCAAAGCTCTTTTTAAAAATATCATTTCCAACTGAATGGGTCATGGGGACATATAAGTTTTACCACATTAATATCTTTCCAAGCTGGCCTATTTTTAAAAAAATTCTATTGCCATTTTGCTAAATTTAGTTTCTCATTATCCCTTTTTTTGCACCATTGCTATAATTTTCTGAAAGATTTGTCTTTATGAAAACTTATCACCAAGAATATATGCTCTATACTACTGCCAGTCAATGTTCTTGGGTTTGTTTGTTTCTTTTTATTTAATGAACTTTGAATAATTTTATTTCCTTATTAAAACCCCTTGATAACTAAAAGAATAAATCTCAACATCATATACATGAGGTCCTGACTCATCTGACCCTGCCTCCCTCATGCCTGTATGCCTTTGTAAGTATCAGTCACCGTGAAATGTTATCATGTATGTTCTTATGGTAAGATCTGCAAGATTCTATAATACTTATTTATTCTATATTTATGGTCTTTCCTGAAACATATTTTTTCCAAGATTAGTACTATGTATTTAAGTTTAAGTCCTAAGTACCAACGCAGAGTTTACTAAGAAAGAGTTTATAAATAAGTGGTTTATTAATCAAATAAATGAGTAAAAAACATTTCTGGGACATATTTTTTCATTGAAATTGGGAAGCTCTTCCAACTTGTGGTTATTAAACTGGTACAAAACACATATTCAAGAATAAAGTGTCGAATTGACCAAGGGCCACACCTCTGCCTTTCAAGCTGTTGGAATTATTAACATGCCTCTAAAACTAACAGCGCTACGCGGCTATGGGACTATTTTCTGGGAAGGAAGCACAAAAGTGACTTGAATTTCAGAAAACTTTAGAGAACACACCCGAAAATACAGTAGTCCCCTGCTTGTCTGCAGGGAAGATGTTCGAAGACCCACAGAAGATACCTGAAACCATGGAATGTACCAAACCCTATGTATACTATGTTTTTCCTATATATAATTACCTATAATAAGTCTAATTTATAAATTAGGCATAGTAAGAGATGAACAATAATTAATAATAAAATAGAACAATTATAACCATATGCCATCATCACTTCTTTTTTCCTTTATGGCCATTTATATATTTTACTTAATGTAAAATTTTACCTAATGGTAATTGAACATACCACTGAGATACTACAACAATAAATCTGATAACCAAGACAGCTAATGACTAATGGTGGGTAGAGTATACAGCAGTGGCTACACTAATCAAAGGAATCATTCACATTCTGGGTTTGTGTTGCCTATGCTTTTGGTATCATATCCAATAATTATTTGCCCAAACCAATGTTCTTTATGTTTTCTTCTAGTAGTTTTACAGCTTCAGGACTTACGTTTAATTCATTTTGTATATGGTGTGAGAAAATAGTCTAATTTCTCTCCTGCATGTGATTATCCAGTTTTCACAGATCTCTATTGAGATCACTCTCCTCATTGTATATTCTTGGTACCTTTGTTGAAAATCAATTAACCATAAATTCATGGGCTTACTTCTGGGCTGTCTAGTCTGTTCCATTGGTCTATGTGCCTATTTTTGGGCTAGTACCATGCTGTTTTGATTGCTATACTTTGAGGTAGTTTTTGAAATTAAGCAGTATAATGTCTCTAACTTTGTTTGTTTTGTTCAAGATGCATTTGACTATTCAGGGCCTTTTGGGATTCCACACAATATTTAAGATTGCTACTTCTATTTACGCGAAAAATGCCATTGGCAATTTTATAAGAATTGCATTGAATCTGTAATCAATTTGAGTAGTAAGAATTTTTTCACAATATTAATTTTTAATCTATTAATAAAAGATATCTTTCTATTATTTGTATCTTTAATTTTTTTATCAGTGTTTTATAGTTTTCAGCATACAGGTCTTTAATCTCTTTTGTTAAACATATTCCTAAGGAATTTTTGTAGCGATTATGAAAAGAATTTTTCTCTTGATTTTTTTAGGTAGTTCATTGTTAGTGTATTTGAAAAACTACTGATATTTGTAGGTTGATTTCTATGCTGCATCTTCCTGAATTCACGTTGTGATTCTTGTCTGATTTGGTCTTGAGGACTCTCTTCGGAGAGTGGCTATAAATGCTGATTCTTCCCTGATGGGCTTCCAGGGGTGATGGTTTTGGATGTTATAGTGCGTCTTTCATAGGATCCTTCTTTATTTTGGCGGACAGTCTAAAGCCTATGTGTTTGAGCTGTGACCAGGTATTCCTTTGATAGGTAACTTATTTATGCTGACAGCTTTGGCTCTTGTCTGACCTGTGTTCAGTTTATTTCTAACAAGATAATCACTCTCTAGGGGAGCCCTTACCAGGAGAAGAGTTACATTTAGACGTGTTGGTCAGGCAAAACAAAACCACATGAAATAACAGAAGCATTGTATTACTTACAGGTCCCAGAATGAAGCGGGAAGGATGCCTTGCAAAATCAATGGGAAAAGTAGAGCTGTTCGGGACACACACATTAACCTAGAAAATGGGGAATTAGAGAGAAAGCAAGGGACCTGAGGGCCAGTGACTTTATTGGGATCCATGGCATTACCCCAACAAGTTTCTAATCGGTGGCTTTAAAGTAAGCAGGCATGAGCGTTGCAGAGACATGCTGTGACTGACAGGTTGTCACTGTGTCTTCTCTGTTTAGTCTACGCTGGATGTGGGGCAAGTCAAGCAGGTTGTATCCAGCTTTGTCATAGGGAGATGGTCTCCGAGAGGTGGTGGTATAAGGAAGATATGTGGATAGAGCATATTGATGGTAAGTTGGGTAACTGAGAGGAGGTATAGAACTGGAAACTGTGTTAAGGACGACTAAGCCCTGCTCCTGATATCAGAAAGTCTACTTATATTCAAAATGAATGCTGAGGCAACAAAAGTTATAAGAATTTGCTACAATTAATTTACTAGTTCTATTAGCTTCATGCAAAAGTAATTGCATTATTTTACCATTAATAACAATTTTTGGTGGAGTCATTAGGGTTTTCTACATATACAATTATGTTGTCTGCAAACAGGGACAATTTAACTTCTTGCCAACTTGGATTTTTAAAAAATTTTATCTTGCATAATTGCTCTGGCTAAGACTTTCAGTACTATGTTGAATACATATGATTAGATTATGTTTTCTACTGATTGTTGAGCATGATGTCAGCTGTGTGTTCACCATATATGGCCTTTATTTTGTTGTGGTACATTCCTTCTACATCAAATTTTTAAGAGTTATTATGAAAGGATGTTTAATTTTCTCAAGTGTTTTTTTTCTGTATCTATTGAGATGATCATATGGTTTTGTCCTTCATTCTGTTAAGGTGAAGTATCACATTTATTGATTTGCAAATGTCGCTTTTTTTACATTGCAGGAATAAATCCCATTGGTGACAGTGAATGATTATTTCACATGCCTTTGAACTCAGTTTACTATTACATTGTTGAGTATTTTTGCACCTATGTTTATCAGCCCACTATCTGATGGTTCTTTCACCAGTTGTGGACAATTTCTAGTGTGTGTACACATTAGTACAATCACTCCACCAAAAGACTTGAGAGGACACTTCTCCAGATTTCCAAAGCACTCTCTCTCTCGTGTAGCTTCCTCCTCTCTGATAACATGTACTGCAAAATACAGCCATCTGAACCTTCCTGAACTCTGATATAGTTCTTCTCCATTTGAGAGGACAAGGTCCTGTTTTTAATTTTTTCCCGGCTGTGGCCTGATAACTACCTCCAAGCCACAAAACTAGGACAACTGTGAGGCTGATCAGGTGTTTCACTTATTTTAGAAATCACAGTCTTGTGATGCCTGTTATCTGTAGCCTAAAAACCACTGTTTCTCATATTTTGTCTAGTTGTCTAGTTCTTTACAGAAGGAGAGCAATTCCTTTAGGATGGAAGCAGACATCTTCCTCAGACTATTTTTAATGTGATAAGTTTATTCTTTCTTTTCAATTTTGTCAACAATGTGGCAGCGGCTTTCTTACGTATATAGTCACATATGCACATACACATATGTATACTTAGAAATATTTATTTTCTTGTTTAAAATTGTTACTATTTCCTAAGTTCATGAAACTTTTCAACTTTGTTTTTTATTTCTTGGAACTACTTAACACATTTGTAGATTCAATTCTCAATTTATACAATCCATTGTGAATGTTTTGGAATAATTTGTTTTTAAAAATTTGCATTTTAAGCTTTATTCACATGGCATGAAGGTATGAATATCTAATAGTAATTAATAAGTATATGAACATAAATTTAGTTTCCAGTTGATGTCTGTATATACAATTTTGACTGATTAGAGATGTAGCAATGCAGTTGTTAGAGTTTCTTAAAAGATATTTGAGAAAGAGATTTTCATAATGTTTACATCAAGATGAGGAAATAAAGTCTTTCAAATATTAATCTTTAGAAGAAATGAACATTACAAAAAAGAAAAATATGACATAATAAAATCACTATAATTTCTTTCTAAAGATAGAGAATGAAAGGGAAGTAATGATCACTGTGTTTTCTCCATAATAGCACTTTAACTAGCATCATATAATATTGGAGTATAATTAAGCATTATTCCTCAATAAGTAGATTTCTTATAAATAATGCAAAAATTACCTTATTATTAGGTTATTTTTGCATTATTTATAAGAAATGCACTTATTGATTTATTACTAGTCTTAGTATTTGTAAATTATTCTGGAGCCTGCTTGGAATTTTTCAGATTTAACTCCTTCTGCTATGGCTTCCAAAACTATCTTCTAAATTACCTAACATGTTTTAAATTGTCTTAGATATTGAGGTGAATAAAGTAAAATACATGATACATAAAACATAAAACGTATGTAAACTATGTATGACCTTACCCCTTAGATTTTACATAGAGACATTTATATGCTGAATTGTTTAATTAAATTGGGATTTGGCAAACAAAGAGTAGCAATAAAAATAATATAAATGGAGAAACAGGAGAGAGCCATTACGTTGGAAAAGCATATTAATATAGGAAAGCAATTGTAGATTTGGCAACTGAACATGGAAAGGGAGATGTGGATAGAAAAGTTTGGCATGCAGTACCAAAGAATTCAAAAAAGTAATTCGGATTTATGCAACAATATACATAGCAATATTCTTCACAGTAGCCAAAAGGTAGAAACACACAATGTCCATCAACAAATGAATGGATAAAGAAAATAAGGTATATACGTGCAATGGAATATTATTCAACTTTAAGAAGGAATGAAATTCTAATAAGTGCTACAACCTGGATAAAATTTGAAAACATTATGCTAAGTGAAATAAACCAGACAAGAGAGGAACACATATCGTATAATTTACTTATGTGAAGTGCCTGTAATAGTCTCAAATTCAAAGAGATTGGAAGTAGAATAGTGGTTTCCTGGGGCTGGGAGTGGCAAGTAATGGGGAATTAGGAGAGTTACTGTTTAATGGATACAGCATCTCAGCTTGGGATAATGAAAAAGTTCTGAAAATGGATAGTGGGGCTATGCACAACAATGTGAGTGTACTTAATGCTAGTGAAATGTAACTTACAGAATGGCTAAAATGATAAATCCAGTGTTACATATATGCATATCTTAACTTCAATAAGAAAAATTTGTGTAAGTAATTCACCACTGGATTAGGAAGGTCACTGAATATGTTTGTTAAGAAGGTAAAGTTTTTCTCATATATCAATGTTCTCCATATTGAGATACAGTAAAATTGAAGTACGTAAAAAATTCCCCAGAGGTATGCAGAGAACTAATTTTCATATCTTTCGCTTCCCTCAGGATCTCCGTTTTCACCTTGCTTCTCAGTTGCTTTTCTCACACTTTACAAAAGAAAGGCAAATCTCTCAGCAATCCAGAATCTTTCTCTGATGTATTACTCTTGCATATAAAAATCTCTTGGGTATCAGTCAAAGAGATACATTCTGGAAATTTTTCTTTTAAGGCATTTCTTCCTCCATCACAGTCAAAGAATATATCACTTGAAGATAGAGTACCAGGAAAGTAAAATAAAAAGATTCTTAAAAAGAGATACTGAGTCTACTTAGCTTTATTAGTACCCAGACAGCAACCTAGCAGCAAGGTTACACATTTGTTGTTTTATCTTTCTTAGAATTAACTTTTAGAAATCTTACATTTCTTATGAGTATGCATTATGTTGTAACTTTGAATTAGAAAAGTCAGATGTTGTCTAAGTCTGTTTTGAATAAACAGAATTACAGTCTATCTTTACCAAATGGTTCATACACTGAACATTTTTCATAAAATTAATTAAATATGAAATTTTGTTTTTGACAAAATATTAAAATCAAGTAACAATTAAAAGTATATGTAAAATGCTTCATTGACAAAGGCATAATGAAATCCATATTATTTCCATTTTTTCTAACATTTGGTCTATCAGGGATAAAAGATGCTTGTAAACACAATCAGTTATAGACTTCATTCCCTCTCCACTCCCAATGCTTTATTTGACTAGAAAAAATAAAGAAGAAGAAAAAGAAAAGAAAAATAGGGAAAATGTTACCTATAAGTTTAAAAAGTGTAATTAATAATAATTTGATTATATTGGTGATATTTCGGAATATCTTTTTCTCAGCATGTGTTATAGTCAATGATTCTAATGACACGGTTACCTACATTACAAAAGTAAAGTAGTTTCAAATTATCTTCCTTCTACTTTCTGTAACTAAAAATAAAACTCCTTTTATACCATATTAGAATGAGTTTTAAAAATGGATACATTGTTATAAAAATTTTCTGCAATTCCAATTGACTTATTTTTGCAAATATTTTATAATTAACATCTGCAATTGTTGAAAACATTAGAAAATGAATTGATATCAAATATTGTCTTTTTCTAGCCATAATTTATTTTACAAATGCATGCACTCATTGAGAAGCAAAACAAAGCAAAACGAAACAATCTTAGGCATCTCATTAAGCAAATCATTTCAGATACTACTTTGTTTTTTATGTTTAATAATTATCAAATTATAAGTGTTTACATTTTTCCAAATTATACACTAATAATAATTGTGGTATCACCTCAATCCAGGAAAAAAAAAATCTGTCAACATAGGCTTATTATAATCATAGGAAATAATTTTTGTAATTCAAGTTATTTTTGCATTGTTGTTATACAGAAGCATGATTAAAATAATTAGTAGATGAATTACTAGAATAAAAATATGGTACAATAAAATGTGAGGCAAATAGAAAATGAATATGTGTTCAAAGAATAAAAGGAACAATTTAAAATTTATTTTAAACAGTTTATGTAAATGGGCAAAAATGGAAATCAATGTACTACAGTATTTATATCTCATTAGATATTAATATATGCTTTAATGCTAATAATACAAAATATGTTATTTTGAGTTAATTTTATTTAAGTATGATGAAAATAGTTAATGTTAATTTAAAATATGCAATTTTATATGTAGATTTCAAAATTATTTTAAAGAGTTTGCAGAAAATTTAGGACACTGTCACTGAGCATATAAACTAATAAAGATATTTAAAGGAGATGCTCACATAAAAGACTAAATCGAATTGATGATATATAGTCATTTATAGAGGGCTAAATTCAATTGATGACTTAATTGGGTCATCTATGTGCTTAATGTAAACTGCTGAAAACAAGTTCAAAATATAATGTTCAAAATACAAAATTAAAGTTTAATACTTGAAAATTATATGGTTATTAATTTATTTCAAAACATCTATATGTTAGTTAACTCTTGGCTTACATTTTTCTTTCTGGTACAAGGAAAGAATACATATCAATTTGTATTTACTTCTATATAATATCACTGTCATTTGTATACCCTTAAGCATAAAATACGTCTATTTGCTAGAATCAAATTATTATTAAGAAAACTAGAGAAAAAATATTTATTTACTAATTTATTTGAGACAGAGTCGCACTCTGTTGCCCAGATTGGAGTCCAGTGGTGCGTTCTCATCTCATTGAAACCGCTGCCTCAAGGGTCCAAGCAATTTTCCTGTCTCAGCCTCTCGAGTAGCTGGGATTACAGGCATGCGCCACCACACCGAAACTAATTTTTGTATTTTTAGTAGAGACGGGGTTTCACCGTGTTGGCCAGGCTAATCTCCAACTCCTGACCTCAAGTGATCCACCCTAGCCTCAGCTGGAAATACAAGCATGAGCCACCATGCCCAGCAGAGAACAAAATATTTATATCACCTTGTAGTGCATTAGATAAATGACACACATTGTTTCTTTATCTATTTATAATAACTTTCAACACTACTATACAATGATTATGATTATAAGTTAGGCAAGATCAGTTATAAAATATTTTCCTTAATATAATTTAAAAATATGACTGTATAATAATTTATCCTTTTTATCAAAGGTTGATAACAATTTCTTAAGAGACAGGGTGTCATTATTTTGCCCACGTTGAACAGCAATGAGTATTCACAGAGACCACTCACAGGTGCAATCATAGTAAACTACAGCTTCAAACTCCTGGGCTCAAGCAATCCTCCTGCCTCAGTCTCCCAAGAAGCTGAGACTGCAGATGCATGCCACCAGTCTGTCAACACTACTTTAAATAATTGTGTTCACAGTACATTTGGGCTTCACTAATACTTGCATAAGAGAATTTCAGGATGTTTTCAGTTATATCAAACTGTATATAACTTCATAACAAACTTCTCAGAATGAGGAAGTACCTCAATTTTTCCTGAAGATTCACTGATTAAAGGCATTAAAAAACTGGGATGCTTATTCCACATTTGCCCAATATTCAGTCAACTTTTCAAAAAAAAAAAAGTACTTCACGAATTTAACTATTAAAATTCGTAGAAAACCTGAATCCAAATAATACTCCAATTTCCAGAGGCAACTTTCTCACCACTGGGAAATAATTGGGCGGAAAAATCACGTGAAATACTATGCCTAATTTCTTCAAGAGCATAAATGGTAGGTCTAGATACTTTCTATTTCTAAACTATTTCTAATTTATAAATTGGACCTCTCTGAAAACTCTGTGAATTATTTCAGTATATTACTAAGTGACACCCTAGATTCCCCCCTCCAAAAAAATAAAATTACTGTCAGAAACATTTTAAGTAAAATTAGAAACACTAAATACTCTTTCTGATTTTTCTCCTGTCCAAAATGTGTTCTTCTGAGTTACTACCAGAATAAACTATATTGATCAATGCCAAACAAATGAAAATTTAAAAGACAGCAACAACAACAAACTCTCAAAATTATATCAAATTAAACAAAAAATGTCTTTATAAGAAATCATGAAATGAATTTTGCTGCTATAAGTATGCATTTTTTATTAAAGTATCCACCTGTTAGAAATTGTTTTATATGCCTAAACAGTCCTAAACAGTAAAATGAACTGTGTTTTCAAAATGTAAACACTTGAAACAACTAAAGAAAGTAAACCTAAATGCCTGGCAATTAAAAAATGGTTCAATGAAAGGCTTTTCATCAGTTTCTTAAACATTTTTGTCATTGTATACATATTTGCATTTCAAATGTGTTAAATCTGATTGTTAATCACTTACTAGAGAAGAAAAAAATTGAAAGTATGGTCAAAATAAAATATTCACTTCAAGAGTGAAGTTATTTTGTATTTATCGGCCATGAATTAAAACTAACCCTGAAATTACAAAATTTGTGATATGAAATCTCTGTGGCTGGCAGACATTTCTAATTAAGATTGAAAATAATATATATGTGATATAATAGATTAATAGATTAACAATCTAAAATATTACAGACTAAATTTAGAAGACATATTTTCCTAACAACATAATTCAAATCTAAAAAGAGATTACTTTGGATCTAACCAAGCTAAGGGCTTTTTCAGGACGGTAAACCACCCACACATATACACACACAAAATAGAATAATAATCTGATCAGTATAATAATATTAGAACGTCATTTTCATTGCTTTCAAATACATTTTTAAACTACCATATATTACAATATATTTAAACAAGATCTAAGAAAATTTACTACTGCTTACTGCTTAACTGCTTACTGCTTACTGCTTAACTCTAACCTCTGACCTCAACTAGGAAAATTCTCTACAGATTACAGATTACATTTGAACAAAGAGTGACTTTTCTTAAGCATCCTGAGGCTAACATTTCATGGAGAAATATGTATTGCTAGTTTTGTTTTGTTTTTTTGAATGAGATAAAAATAATATTTTAAAAAATTAGATTTGTGGTATATCTGTATAATTTTTAAAATGCCACCTGATGCTAAAATAAAAAAGAAAACAAAATTTAGTACGAGTGTTTGAAACCCTATTTGCTTTAAACAGAAAGGTCTGTTTTAAACCTGAAGCTCGTTGCACCTTCGTTACAGACATGTCTGTGACTAACAGAGTTGCCAGGCTTATTATCTTCACCAGACACAGACATTCAGATTGAACACTGGGCTCATTAGAACACACAAAGCAGGGAATATCTTTCAACAACTCATACCAACAAATTACTGAGACTCGAGAAAACTTGCTGTCTACAAATTTAAATGGAGTAAAGAGTGATTACAAGGAATAAAATAATCAGAGCAAAGCTGTGGCTTATCAGATGTTGGACTTCTATGAGTCTTGTAACTGTCAGGAGGAGAGACAGTAAACTACTATTTTTTCTCGCTGTCCAAGTAAACATGGAAAGAATTGTTAGAGTGGCATAAAGAAAAAGCAAGTTGACAAAGATAATTAGAATACATTTTCAGTGGGTGTATGTGTGTGTGTGTGTGTGTGTGTTTGTGTGTGTGTATGTTTCCCTGAAGGAGAAAACCTCGAATTTTTGTAGAAGTCATCACATCTTTATACTGTCTTACATCATTATAAAGAACAGAAAACTGACTGCCACCAAGTCACTTTACAAGGCACTGGGATGCTACACTGAGAACTATCTATAAGAGTCCTCTGAGGTCACTTAACAAAATGATAGAATCATAATTATGGCCAAGATTCAGAACTCTCAGGCAAATAAAGAAAACATACCACTATTTGGCTTTAAAATATATTTTAAGAGAAGAAATATAACAATTTATTTGACTTAAATTTAACCTAAGCTTATGAGATAATTTTTATGAAAAACGTACATCTTAGCTGTTATTTTCATGTCTCTTGTCAATATTTTCTACAGATAATATCCTTCTTAGAGTAGAATAATAGACTTCTGAATGATTCTTACTCCAGGGTGTAAGCCATCTTCTCGTAAGATAAAATATTTTCAATGCTTAATCTTTTAGTTGTTTTGAATTGTTTTATTACCTTAAGATAATCTATTATTATGACAAATAATTACCAACTAAAATATTTTAAAACACCTGCTAAAACAACCAAACTTGTAGCTATATAGCTAAGTGATTTTAGATGTTACTGAATTTCCTACATCTTTAATTTCTTTCTCTAAAATATAATGCGGTGACAGTGATTTCCAAGATTCACCTCACTACAATACACTGGAAAAATCTAGAACCATTCCATCATAAATAGTGTTCATTGAGGCTAGGGCTTTTTACCCATTCTTTGAGGAAGAGAGATGACAATCAGGATAGGAAGATGTAGGGTAGTAATTTGTGACTTATCAGTTCATTCATATTCATTCATTCATTTGTTGAGGTATAATTCACAGAAAACAAAATGTAGCACTCTTAGATATTCCGTTACATGAGTTTTGACAACTGTAGATACCTATGTAACAAACACACAAGATAGAAAACATGCCAGTGTTCTCAGGAAGTTTGAATGTATCTTTTCCAGTCACTTCCCCCACTACTAGGCAGTCACTTTCTACATCTATGACCATGGACTATTTTTTCCTATTCAGGAATTTAATATAAATGGCATCATACCTTATGTTCTACTTTATGTCCATCTTCTTTCACACAGAATAGTGCATATGTGATTCATCCATGTTGTTCATATTAGTGGTTTGATTGTGTTTATTGCACAGTGTCCTATTATGTGAATATGCTACAATTTTCCTATCATTCTCCTATTAACAGATATATAAATAATTTGCAGTTTGGGCATATTATGAATACAATTTCTCTGAATTAGAACATATGAATCTTTTTGTAGATATATGCTTTGCTTGTCCCTTTGAGAATATTATGCTATTTATTTGTTTTCCTTGCCTTACAGCATCAGCCTAGAGTTCCAGTGTACTAGTGAATAGAAGTGTACAAATGTGCATCCTTCCTCCTTCCTTTATTTCTGATCCTTATGAAAAACAGACTGGGCAATGTCTAACTATTAAGGACAATATTATCTTTAGACAGTTATCAGTGCCTTTTATCTGAATGAAGAAATTCCAGTCAATCTCTACTTTGATAATTTTTATAATACTTTGCTAAATTTTGTCAAATTTTACACAATTTACTCTTATTTATGTTTTTATTCTCATTTTTATTAATTTGATTGATTAATACGATTTACGACAAATCAAGCTTGCTTCCCTAGAACAAACACTATGTGTTTGTAATACACTATACTTTCTATATATTACAGGATCCTATTTCATAAGATTTAATTAAACATTTTGCTATCTGTGTTCATGGAAGATATTGGTCTATAATTTTCTTTCCTCATAATGTCTTTGCCTTATTTTGGTATTAAGCTTATCATGTCTTCATAAAATGAATAGGGAATTGTAGCCTTCTTCCCTCTTTTCTGAAATAATGTTTAATATTGGTATAATTTTGTCTCTAAATGTTTGATGGTTTACACGATTTTATGGGTTGAATTTTTGTTATAGGTTGAATTGTGCACCCATCCCCCCAAAATGGATATATTGAAGTCCCAAGTCACAGTACCTCAGAACATGAACTTATTTGAAGATAGAGTTGTTGGAGATGTAATCAATTACGTTAGGATGAGTTATATAGGAGTGGGGTGGGCCTCTAATCCTATATGACTAGCATTCTTTTGAGAAGAGTACATTTAGACACATACACAAAGAGAGAGAGTGTCATTTGAAAATAAAGACAGAGATTGTGGTGATGCTTTATACAAGCCAATGAACATCAAAGATTGTGAACAAATGACCAAAAGCTAGGTGATTGCATGGAACAGAAACTTCTATGCGACCCCTCAGAAGAAACCAACTGTGCCAAAACCTTGATCTTGGACTTCTTGCTCCAGAACTGTAAGACAATAAATTTCTGTTATCTAAGGCAACCAGTTTGTGATAGTTTGCTATGGCAGCCCTAGTAAACTAACACTATAGACACCATGTTATACCTGTGACTTAATCTCATACCACCCTCCACATCGTTCACTTTGTTACAACTACACTGGCCTCCTCGCTACTCCGAGAACACATAAAGGATGCCCCGTGTCTGTCAGAGTGTTTCATAGGCTAGGATTCTACCCATAGCATTTTAGCCACAGGTATGTAAATGGTTCATTCTCTCATCATTCCAGGGGTTTATTTCATTTTCTGTAGGACCTTACCTGACTATTTAATATCTGTATTATTATTACATACCCGTTTAACCATCTTGGGCTAAAATGGTGCCTTATGCCTAATTCCATTTATAGGATGTATTGGGAAATGCAAACTAAGGTACAGAAATAGTTTGTGAGACATCATATTTTCTGCAAAACATTTATGTGGAAATCACAAGGCAGGTTTCAAAGAGAAATTAGGAGATTATGTCAATATTTTTAAATATTTTGAAAAATAATTGCTAATCTTCCAGTCCTAATCACCATCTCATTTTATACTCAATATTCACAATATATGTCACATGTGAATTTTTAATCTGTTCAGTAATAAACAGAAGACCCTTATATTTATTTAAGGCTTAACAATTAAAATAGAACATTTTCAAAAACTAAAGAAAAAAATTAAAAACAGGATAAATTAAGAGGGTTTTTTATTATAACCTTAATAGAAATAATTCATGATAATTTTAATAGGTCAGAATTGTCCTATGCTACAGAGAGGTTTCTGTGCAAGTATCAAGACCTAACCATGATGCTTTGTGTGAATAATTGCCCTTTAAATATGAATTGAAAAGGACTGAGCTGCAAGGTGCTGAAAGAAATATTAGACAGAAGGAATCTTAAAATCTAAACAATCTAGTGTCTCCAACCCTGATTATGAACTCCAAGTTACACATTTATTTAAACATTTGTGGCAAATAAGCAGATTACATAAATTTGGTAAGCAATATAATCTTACTTGTCAATTATTGCTTTAAGTTCAAACTATCATTTTTCAAAGAGAACTGAAAGTTAAAATATAGACTTGTAATCTTCTTTATCATTTGTATTTGAGAGACTATATTGCATTTCAGATTTCCAAGAAGACCTTCCCTGTGCATTTTTATTCAAGAACAGTTATATCCCTTTGGAATTATTAGGTCTTGACAGCTATACATAAAGTTGATATAATGGGATTTGTCATCTGAGAGATTCTTAGTCTTCTTTCATCAATATAGCTATATAATTGAAAATGTCAAGTTAAAATGATTTCAAGCTACAGATATCTGTCACTTATAATCATAAAAATTTAGCTATGATTACTAAATGTATGCATCATTTCATAGCCTATTAAAGAAAGCATAATTATTTGCAAAGCATAGAAAAGCATGTATCATTTTATAGTAATTATATATAAATAATAAAATATGATAATTTATCTTAAAAATTAAGATTCTCTTTAATAAAAGTGATAATATGTGATACTTATCAATAATCAAAACAGATGATATGGTATGTGAAGAATTCACAGGTAGTAAAATGAGTCACATTTCTATGGGTCCAGGAAGTGGGAAGCTACTCTATGTTCCTGGTCTCCAGACATAGAAATAAGAGAACAAAACTTTTGATTTATAAACCATCAATCCCAGTAAGAACCTTTAAGAAAATTTTAACATAATTTAATAATTTTTCCTACTACTTTGTTTTTCTGGTGCATAATATCTTCTTGAAATTACATGCTCTAATTTTGTAATGCTAATGTACAAAACTATGGTTTATTGTCATATATTAAAATTTTTATATCTAGGAGATTTTTAGATTTTTTTAGACATTTTTACCAAGCTGCCTAGAGATACTTTTGTGTTTCCTATGTAGTTCGTATGTATATATTCCTATGAGAATAACGGCAAATCTATTTCTTCATTTCCAATTTTTAAGCTTGTGTCTTTGCCTCCTTTAGTTAGCTAATTTAGACATTCAGCACTAGTTTGATTAGAAATGTGCCAGTGGTCATCCTTGCTTTCATTTAATTTTTTATAAATGTAAAAAGAATTCTAGTAATTACAAAGTAAGGCTGGGCGTGGTAGTTCACGCCTGTAGTCCCAGCACTTCGGGAGGCCGAGGTGGGAGGATCACGAGGTCAGGAGATCAAGGCCATCCTGCCTAACACAGTGAAACTCCGTCTTTACTAAAAATATAAATAAATAAATAAATAAATAGCCGGACATGGTGACGGGCGCCTGTAGTCCCAGCTACTCGGGGGAGGCTGAGGCAGGAGAATGGCGTGAACCCAGGAGGAGGAGCTTGCAGTGATCTGAGATCACGCCACCACACTCCGGCCTGGGCGACAGAGAGAGACTCCGTCTCATAAACAAACAAACCAACAAAGTAAGTGGTATAGATTTAATAAATTTGTTGGAAAATCCGGTGAAACCACAGCACAGATTGAAATCCTGATTTTCCTTTTATAAAACCCTAAACAGAGGCGCAACTAGACTGTGCTTGGACTCCTGACCCCCCAAAAAAAGCTACTAGATAATAAATTTGTTCTTTTTATGTTGCTTGCTAACTTTGTAATATTGGTAAGTGGCAAAAAATAACTAATCTTCAGTGAGCTCTGGCAGTTTTTGATTTGAAGGAATTTTCCTATTCCATCAAAGTTGTGAAATTTAAGAGCTTACAGCTGTTCAAACTATTGTGTTATGCTTTCAGTATCTGTAGAAAACTTTAATGATATGTCCATAAAACAATCAATGATATTTGTAATTTATTTTATTTTTGTTCTTGGTCATCTGGCTGAAATTTTAAAAAGCTTATCAAATTCCTTTTTTTTTAAAAAAAAAAAAAAAGCTTTGCTTCATTGATATTCTCTATTTTTTTTTTTTTTTAAATTTTATTGCTTTCTGCTCATTATTATGCTCTGGACGCTGTAGGAATTCAGTTTAAATGGCTCTTGTCTTTTTGTTTGTCTGTTTGTTTGTTTGTTGCTTTGGTTTATTGTTTTAAAGGAAATCCCGCTCTGGCGCCCAGGCTGGAGTGCAGCGGTGAGAGCTCAGCTCACTGCAGTCTCCACCTCCCAGGTTCAAGCGATTCTCCTGCCTCAGCCTCTGTAGTAGCTGGGACTGCGGGCACTTGCCACCATGTCCGACTAATTTTGTCTTTTTCTTTTTCTAGCTTCTATGAGGTAGAAGCTTACATCAATGACTTGAGGCCTCACTTCTTTTCCAACATAAGCCTTTTATTCAATAAACATCCCTCTAAACATTGCTTTTTCCGCATTCCACACAGTTCGATATGTTGCATTTTTATTTGCTCAGAATTAAACTTTTTTTTTTCTATATTCCTTTGTGGTTTTCTCTGTGACCAATGTGTTACTCAGAACTGTGTTTCATACTAAGATATTTGAGAATAGTAAAGATGTCTTTCTGTTACTGATTCAAGTATAATTTTGTTCCGAACCAAAAATATACATGATGTAATTTACACTATTTAACTTTTGTTCAAGTATATTTTATGGCACAGAATACTGTATACGTTGATGACTTTGTCATATGCAGATGGGAAAAAAATATGCTTTCCCCTGTTGTGGTCAGTATATTATAATAATGTGATTAGGTTAAGTTGGTTGATAGTGTTTTTCAGATATTTTTATAATCTTACATGGTTACATGGCTTCTGTCATTTGTGTGTATTCAATCTACTTGTGTATATTGGTTCTATCAACTACTGAGAGAGGAGTGTTGACATCTCGATTATAATTATGAATTTTCATCTTTTATTTTCAATTCTATGAGGTTTTTAAATTTATTGATTTTTGAAGTTTGTTATTTGGTGTATAAACATTTAGAATTGTTAGTTCTTCTTGAAGAATTGACCGATTTATTGTCATACAATGTCCTGCTTCATTACTGGCAACATTTCATTTTTCTAAACTTTACTTCGACTAATATTGCTATAGTTATTTCAGCTTTGTTTTGGTTAGTGTTGATGCGGTATACATTTTCCCATTATTTTACTTTGAAACTTACTTTGTCTTTATATTTACAATTGGTTTATTAAATATAGCGTAGAGTTGGCCCTCAATTATTTATCCAGTTTGATAAACTGTGTATCTTATTGTTTAGATAATTTGTATTTAAGGTAATTTTTATATGGCCAGATTAAAATCTTCCATCTTTATTGACATATTCTATTTTGTTAATCTTTCTTGTGTTTTGGCCCTCTTTTTCTGTCATCTTTAGAATTACTTGAGGGGCATGTGTGTGTGTGTGTGTGTGTGTGTGTGTGTGTGTATTGGCATTTAATTATGATCTTAAATGTTTACGAGTATAGTACCTTATTGTTAATTATAGTTACAATGTTGTACAGCACATCCCTAGAGCTTTTTCCTCTTGCTTAACTAAAACCTTATGCTCATTGATTAAAAGTTACATATCTCCCCCTTCCCTCAGCCCTTGGTAACTACCATTCCACTCTGTGATGACACAAGTTTTCCTATTTTAGATACCTCAGATAAGTGGAATCCTGCAGTATTTATCACCTTTCTGTGACTGGCTTATTTCACTTACCCTAACGTCCTTAAGGTTCATCCCTGTGGTCACATGTTGAAGAATTTCTCTTTCTATTAGGTTGAATAGTATTTCAGTTTATTTATACACTAAATTTTCTTTATCCATTCATCTCTCAGTGGACATTTCCAAGTCTTTACAGCTTGGGCTATTGTGCATAGTGCCACAATGAAATAGGGTCTCTATTTCTTAAAGATTCTAATTGTAATTTATTTGGATAAACACACAGAAGATTGCTGAATCATGTAGTAGTACTATTTTTAATTTTTGAGAACTTCCATGCTGTTTTCCATTGTGTATAGAATTTATATTTATAATTTATAGAAGGTTACATCTGCCTCACAGATTCACAGTCTAATGTATAGTCTTCACAGTCTAATGTATAGACTCCCACGTGGCACTGAGGCAGATCTAAAAGCTCAGTCCATGGGTACTGTCCTGGAGTCAGAGGCCATGACAGTCTGCCCAATACTAGGTTTTATTGCAACAAGCCTGGTTTAGGGTCCAACTCAAATCCCTATGCTCATTTCCCTCTCTCCAATCAGATGGTATCTCTGTCCATGCTGTGCTTCCTGAGGTTGGAGGAAGGTCCACATAATGCAAAACTGCCCTTCCCACCTTCTTTAATGTGTTTATTCTTATTGTTTTGTTATAACCAAGTACTGTGACCTGCTACCTGGTCTTCTTAGCTCTCGTGAAAGTATTTTTGTATATGTTTTTAGTTTTTCAAATAGAGATTTCTGCAGATAAATGTTTGCTGGAGAGTCGTATTCTACCGTTTTGTACGCTTTCTGTTATGAACATGAACGGCGAGCTACTCAGAATTAAGTTATTTTCAACATCAGCCAGATCCTCTTTATGATATCTTCTTCTTTCTCATGTTTTTAATTACTTACTTTATTTCTCTATATGTATTAAATATAATTAATTTATAGTCATGTAATTTCAGTGTTCTCTGTTTTATTATCTGGGATCTAATACTGTTGTTTTCCTTGTCTATTACTTGAGAAGCCATAATTTGGTACACATGGAGGAAGTGATTTTTTTCAGATCATCAACACTGCCTTTGAAAATTTGAGGTGATACGGAGTCAGAATGGGGTCTATGAGTAGAAAATGATCATGTGAGAAAAGACACTGGGAGTTGCCTGTATGTGAACACCTATCTGCAGATGAAATGAAGGATACCCCAGGTACTCAAGGTACTAGTAGATAAAGCAATTCAGCTCATTCAGTGAAGATTGGAAAAAATAGTGTGCAGTAGCAAATGTCTCTCTCATAAGGACCTGAGCCTTATACAAATTTCATTTGAACCTAGAAAAATATTTTAAAAGTCCAGAGATAAATTGTGAAAAAATATTTATCCATAAGAAATTGAATAAACTGGGCCGGGCGCGGTGGCTCAAGCCTGTAATCCCAGCACTTTGGGAGGCCGAGACGGGTGGATCACGAGGTCAGGAGATCGAGACCATCCTGGCTAACACGGTGAAACCCCGTCTCTACTAAAAAAATACAAAAAAACTAGCCGGGCGAGGTGGCGGACGCCTGTAGTCCCAGCTACTCGGGAGGCTGAGGCAGGAGAATGGCATAAACCCGGGAGGCGGAGCTTGCAGTGAGCTGAGATCCGGCCACTGCACTCCAGCCCGGGCTACAGAGCAAGACTCCATCTCAAAAAAAAAAAAAAAAGAAAAAAAAGAAATTGAATAAACTGGAAGAGGTTATGATTCCTTTTAGTCTACAAAATTACCTTCCCCTTACCCACTCATCAGTCTCATGAGTATATATATTTTTAAAAAAACGAAGCCTATTTCTGCTCATACAAGTTGTAATTCTCATTAAGTTGCATATTTGTAAACTAGATTCAATATTTATAGCAAAACAATGTGTCATTTATTTATTTAAATTTCAATGAGAAAAATCTCTATAAAATTATTTATAGAGATTTATTTCAATTTCAAGGGAAATAATTTATTTCAATTTCAAGGAGAAAATTCCTATGAAATTATAATTATGAATTATGAATTATTTTGTTTTATTTCTAACATGACTATTAGCATATTAGTATTATTATTATATTTGTTTTAAATCTTCAAATGACCATTTCCATTCCCCTCTCTTTATAACTTAGAACCAACTGAATTTGGCAATATCTTACTTTTTTCTTCTGATACAGAAGAAAAGTCATATTATTAATTATTACTTGTGAATTTTTTATAACATTTATGCTTTTCATGAAGGCTTCAGTTTAAGCAACAATAGTATTATAGCTTTAACCTTATATTAATTTTTGTAGTTTGTAGTATGTTTCTAAAAATAGCATTGAGAAAATAAAGAACATACTTTCCTCATTAAAGATACATAATGTATCTTTTTTTACTTTCAGATTGTACTTCGTTTTCTCTATTAATGAATTCCTAATAAATTTTATATTCAAGATTCATTGTTTGATTTTATTCATTTGTCCATATACAATTTTATAACTAACAGTTTTCATCTTCTCTGATTTCATTTATTTCAAAAGATAACTCTTTTTATCTGAAGCTTCATCTTTATTAGGGATGGAGAATAGTTTATCTCTTTTCTTGGCAATTCAAGATTTGCTGCTTTTCTATTTTTGTTTGTTTATTACCTTTAGTTGAAAGAATACAACTTTCCATGTAGAAAAATAATGTTGTTTTCTCTGTGTCAATTCATATTTCAAATAGGTTCTTAAAGATTCCACATGCTAAGAGTTTAGGGAAATAAAATAGGATGAAAGAGTGATAATTCATAATTTTTACCTAAACATCATCTACATATAATATTTGTACAAGTTACCGATATCTTTCCCTGAAACCCGTACACACACAAAATCAAAGTTTATCTTTCAGACTTAAGCAATGTAATTGTGATTTAAAATATTGCCTCAGTAGCATATTGTCTTTGGAGGTATATTGTCTACTAATTTATACATTTTTAGTTATGCATTACTTGCCCTGAACATTATAGAAGGAGCAAAGAGATTATATCTTACCAAGATATATTTCTTTTTTTTTTTTTTGAGACGGAGTCCTGCTCTGTCGCCCAGGCTGGAGCGCAGTGGCCGGATCTCAGCTCACTGCAAGCTCCGCCTCCCGTGTTTACGCCATTCTCCTGCCTCAGCCTCCGGAGTAGCTGGGACTACAGGCGCCCGCCACCTTTCCCGGCTAGTTTTTTGTATTTTTTTTTTTTTTAGTAGAGAGGGGGTTTCACCGTGTTAGCCAGGATGGTCTTGATCTCCTGACCTCCTGATCCACCTGTCTTGGCCTTCCAAAGTGCTGGGATTACAGGCTTGAGCCACCGCGCCTGGCCAAGATATATTTCTTGATCTACCCTGCTCATTGAAATTATCTGGTGTGCATTAAAAATTATCTTGATTATAGTGTCTTCTTTTTTCTACTCATTCTCTTTTCATTAGTCTGAAGTATGAGATGGACATTTGAATTGTTAAATATGTATGTAGCCAAGATTGAAAACCACTGCTTAGAGAAACACAATTTTTATATGCAGTCTTCTGAGGAATAGCCAAGGAATTCAAATAACTTTAAGGGTATGTAAATTTTGTCTAATTTCCATTTTCTGTAATATTTGAGCCTGCGTAATTTTTGAAAGAGAGGAGAAATAAAAATATTTTAAATGTTTTAGGGTTTTGTAAACTTTATGTAAAAGTTAATAAATATTTTCAATTTTGGGAACCATACTGTCTTTGTTCACAACTATACAAGTATGGCATTGTAGTGTGAGCGGAACCAGAGATAACACATTAAAAATGTATCTCAGTAAAACTTTATTTTCAAAAATATTCAGTTGGACATATTTGTCCTCTGGACTCTAGTTTGCCAACACAGGCTCTAAATTGTTTTTATCTCCTGAAAAAAATCTAATTCTAACATACAAGTTGAGGGACTCCTGAATTTCTTACTTTCTTATTTGACTCTTATAAGGACCACTAGGTTCTTGTTTCTGAAAGCTGTTATAACATATATGTAATTTCTTCATATTCCTATGAGTTTTACTATTTTTTGCTCCTATTAACTTTTAGAAATAATATCAAAAAGGCAAGATGTCAGATGAGACAAACAAAATTACCTTTCTATTTTCTCTATCCATTGTATGTAATGCAATTCAATTAGGCATAATAAAATGAGATTAATTATTAAATTCCCAGGTCTAGAAAACAAAGGACATATCAGTTTTATATGATACACAATAAACAATAAAAAAGAAGATAGTACTCTAACCATTATAAAACGCATTTCCTCATATTAAAATAATTGTACTAGATTATAATTTTTTTCTTAACATTTAACATAATTCACTTGAATTACAGTGTTATTTTATTTATTGAAGTTATTCAGAAATACTTAAAATCCCTATAGGATTTTTTCTAAAATCAAATAGCTGTCTATACATCTGTATCTTCATTTGAAACTTATTCTTTAAATAGCTATACTGTAAATTTCTTGTAGCTAAATTTCCGTTTAATAAAGCTAATATAAAATTTCAGAACTTGCTGTCATCCAGCTAAAATGAAAACATTTACTCTGAAATATATATATGATACGTATTTTTTATACATTATTCACATATGATATAACCAATGTATTTTCAAATATAAGTTAAATATATAAATGTATATACATAATCTGTCTACCTAGCTATGTATTTATCTATCTATATTTATTTGTATATATAAATTAAAATATTTCTTTGGGAAATTTGAAAGAATTTGTCAGAAAACATTTACAGTTTTGCATCAAAAGTCATTAACAAACACTAATTATCTTTGCCAAACTCTTTCATCTAATATCAACGTTGCTTGATATTAATAAAGGCACTTTAGCTTCCCTTTCATGAGTGATTGAACACTGTAACTTTTTGTATCCTTTCATGCCTGCTTTTTTCTGTCTTTATATTTAAAATGAGATTCTTGGCACTGCAGAGTTGAGTTTTGCTTTATTCTCCAATCTGAAAATTTTTACTTTTTTTGCCACATAAAATTAATGGGATAATTACTATGTTTATGTCAAAATCTACCATGTTGCTATTTACTTTCTTTATTTTCTCCCTCATTTCCTGTATCTTTCCTATTTTGTAATAATTATGAGTTTTTTAAATGATTCCATTATGTACCCATCATTGGTTTTTAGTTGTTACACTTTCTTTTTACACTAGTAGCTGTTTCTGAGTTTATCGTGTACAATTTTTATCTTACCACATTTAATCTTTGATTTTACAATGTTGTTACAAATATAAGAACCTGAGAATGGTAAAATTCTATTTCTCTTCTCCTGGACTTTATGCTGTTGTTGTATATCTGAGAAACACATGTGTTTTGAATGTCACAGCACATTGATATAATTTTTGCTTAAATAATAAATAAGCTTTAAATATTGAATAATAGCTTTAAGTATTTAAAAAAATCTTATATATTGGCTCATGTTCTTGTAATCATTGTTACAATCTCTAATGTTCTTTGCTATTTACTGGTTTACTGCTTCTTCATATTTTGCTGCTCCACTACCTTTTCATTTGCATTATTTCCAATAAGCATGATTTACTGTCATATATTTATTTCACGACACCTACCATTATTTTTCAAAATCTGTTGCTTTGAAGACTTTTTTTCTTTATCATGATTTTGTGAAATTAGATTATGATGTGCCTTACTGTAGTTTTCCTCACGATTTTTTGTCCTTGGAAATCATTATTTTTTCCTGTATTTGTGACTGTAGAATTTTTATCCAATTTGGAAATTCCTCTCACCCTTCAGGAATTCCAAAATTCCTGAAGGAAATTATATGTATGTATATTATATGGTTTCGATGTTTTCTTTCCTCCAAATGTCATGTTGAAATATGATCCTCAGTGTTGGAGGTGGCACCTAATGGGAGGTGTTGGATCATAGGGGTGGAGCCCTATTGAAGTGCTTAACACCATTACCCGGGTGTTGAGTGAGTTTTCACTCTTAGTTCACACAAGAGCTAGTTGTTTAAAAGAGAATGGCATTACTCTGGCTTCCTCTCTTGCTATGTGTTAAGCACTATTTCTGGCCTTCTGAGCTCTGGGTACTGCTTTCCCATTCCCTCTACTTTTATTTTTTCATGCACTATTCTATCCCCTCACCCCACCTCACCCCTGCTTTTGTATCCAATAGTTTCCTCACATGCATCTCAGTGTAAGAGCTTACCAGGTTTCAACATGGATTCTCCATCATTTCATTATGGTCTGGAAAAGACAATAAGCTGGGGAAATAACAGTTTTTAAGACCCCACTTCCTTTGTTTCCCATGTCAAAGCAGTGACCTTCTTTTATTATTTGTTTCCATTATTTTGAAAAGAAAACCATCCCTTCCTATATTCCATGGGTCATCAAACTATGGCTCACAGGCCAAATTTGGTAATGTCTATTCACCTACGTGTAGTCTGTGACTGATTTTGAGATATAATAGCAGAGTCAAATCGTCAAATAGTTGCAACAGAAAGTGAATATCCCTCAAAGCTGAAATATGTTATATTTGCCCCTTTACAGAAAACACCTTCTAGGTCTTGATGTATTGTATTATTTTTAGTTTTTTTCCAGAAAGTAAAGTAAGTTTCAACCCTGTTACTACCTCTTGCCCAGAAGAATAATTTTTTATTGACAACTCCTTTTACTATCTTAATTCTTAACACAGATCATACCAATCTCTGTAAATATTAAAAAGAAACAATATCATGTATATTTTAATGTCAATAGGTAACCAATCCCAATTCAGGAGCCTAGTTTATGGAATAATTTTGCCAAGTCTTATTTCTGTGTTCTTTACTGTATGTCAGAACGTTTTACTGTCCAGACAAATCCTTAATATCTAAGATAGTAGACAATGCAGTATTACTTTACAGTGCTTAAACTGTTGAGTTTCGTTGAGTTAAAATTTGATTCTTGCTTCTTTAAAGAGTTCTGTTAACTACTTTTCTATTTAAACAAATGCAAAATGATACTTTTTATTAATTCAAAGCTAATAACATGTCATGCATTACTGATTTATTAAATTCCTTGGAATTTTTGGTCTTTCTGCATAATTAAAACTAAGTCAAATGAAGTCTCTACAGCTATGAAGAAGCTTGTATATCTGAAGAATAATACTATTATTCATTGTTTTCCTCCATCCTTTTTTAGTCTAGTTGGATATGAATACTAAATTCGTAATAGTTCCCAGAATGTTCCATGAGTAATTTGCTCTGAATGATTAACTGCTGCTATTTTTAATTACCTTTCTTTATTTGCCTCCCTAACTTCTATCCCTGCTTTAAAAGCTTGAGAGCAGCTCATTTTACTTGTTAATATGTAAGCATATGCTGTACTGTCCTTGGAATAATTTAACCTGTTACATTGGATCTTGATTTTGACTATGAAACATTAGAGATTCCCAAGACTTTTTTCCTACCAAATCATTTCCCAAAAATATAATTATAAGGCACTTCGGATTCTAATTAGTACAGATCTGATTAAATAGCCTATGATGCAAGTTAAATCCTATAAAGCACTGCGATGAATGTGTACAGTCATGAAAACTAGCTTGAACTAGGAAATGTTAGGATGAGTCACTCAGATCAACCTCCAAGCAGTAAAACAGCAAATTCTTTTCTGGCATCATCTGCTGATGAAGAATACTGGGATCTTCGGTTTATTTAACTAGCCATTAAAGGACCTGAGCAGAGGGACATGATCTGATTTTCCATTTTAAAAGGGTCACTTTGACTGCTAAGTTGAGAATAGACTTTGGAGTTATACAATTCTAAGTACAGAAACCAGTTAAAGGCTATTGAAATATTACAGGACATGATAGTGTCTTCACCTGCAAGGTAAATATGCATATAGTTGTGTTGCAAAGTGGCAATATAATAGACATATTTCGGGAGATTGCATACAGAGCATTAGGGACACCAAGATGTTTCTAACTCCATCTGTCTATCTTGTATACTTGTCTTCATATCTATCTTTTCATTTACTTGTTTATTTATGTTCCCTAAGAAACTAAAATGATGGAATTCCTATTAATTAAGGCAGGAAAGAGCATAGGTTTGGAAGATAGGGGTAATTAAGAATTTTAGCTTTCACTAGGTTAATATAAAATATCTACTATTTATGCAACTGGTGATGTAATATAGAAAGTGAATACCAAGGTTTAGAGAAAGGTATAAGTTACAAACATAAATTTTGGAATTATAAGCATATAACATTTTATTTTTCAGGTCAAGAGAATGGATGTGATCCAAGAGAGTGAGTGTAGAGTACAGATATCCAAAGACAAAACCCCACGATATACTAGTATTACAAAGTTTGAGGAATGAGGAGGAAGCCTCAAAAAAGACTGAGAAGAGTGGCCAATAAGATAGGAGCAAGTCAGCAGAATATGGTGTTTCAGATCCAAGTGAAAACAATTGATTCTGAAACCAAAAAGGAAAGAGAGGAAAGTTTCTGGTTCCTCATACCTTAAAATCTCTACAACATTCATTCATCTGTATCTGGGATTTTGTATGGCATTTAGGCACCAGAATCAATTGTGGAAGATTATTGAGGAAGATGAAACTAAACTGAAGAAGAAAATATTCAAGACATCCTAAAGCTTATGAAGACTTGAATAAAAATGTCCATTAACATTAATGATAAATATGACAATAAGCCTGATTTTTCCAGATTACTTTTTATAACATTGCTGACATCACATAAAGAGACTGTCACTTCAATCACAAATTTGTTTTCACAAAACTAAAGGTATGTAAATTACATTTCCAAGTAAATTGACACAGTAGAGGCACAACAGCTACATAATTAACTTTAGGAATGTTGACTCAGATTTAAAAATTAAATAAACAATCCATTCAATTATTTTCCCATATTCATCGAACTAACATTAATGATTTATTTACTATATCCTAAGTGAAAATATTATGAAAGCAAAGAGGACTGAGCAGAGGAGGGGGCAAGATAAGGCACATCTGACAATATGACCTTCAGGCTATAATTTAAAAAGTGAGAAAAGAATTTTCAGGCAACAAGTCAAGCCAACAGGTACAGTAGAAAATGGTGGGAGGATGCTGGCGTAGGAACAGCCCACAGAAAACAATCATGTCTGAAATTTCAGAGGGAAGGCGACATCATCAACAGCATGTTCTTATAGCAAGGTGGGGAGGTTGATGGAAGGTGGAGTAAGAAAGGCAAAGAGTAGACAGTTCTGGAAAGGCCTCTTATGTCAAGCTAAGGATTTTGGATTTTATCCTCTAAATCATGGATAGATTCTTCAGCATAGATACGGAATTATCAACTTTGTTCTTTATAAAGATATTGTCAGTAGTTCGATGGAGTCAATTCATCCAGTTGGGAACAAATATCAATCAAGCTGACTGTTTTAGCATCATGTAGACAACATAACCGGTTGATTAATTTAAATTTTCAGCCATTTGTTTTGACATGTGTATACACAGCCTCAAAGTAAAAATGATATTTTTGGTATGCCTGATTTAGTACATAATTCTTTATGGCAGCTATATTTAAGAGTCAGTTATATCACAAATCTTACAGGTGCAAAATTGTGTGTGTGTGTGTAATATACTTCAATCAAAGTAAGCATAATGAAGTACATAAAATAAAATGGCATTAGCAGCCAAACAAGAAAAAATGGTACAGTTAAAACTTTTCAAAAATATAATCACAAGCTTTGTTAAATAGTGAGAGTGAAGGATGATAGAACAAAAATTTAGGTTGTATTTTATGTCACCATTCAACTGAAGTTATCCTAAACTTCCTGCCTGGTAGTCAATGAGTAATTCACTTATTTTTATGCACAAAACCATATGCATTTAAAACTGATTCATGCTTTCTTGCATTATTTATAGCAAGTCTAATTTAAACAGGATATGATGTTGAACACTAGAAATAAGAAAAAGCATTACAAAAAAAAGGATTGATACAAAATAGACCTAGAAATATGCTTGATGCTTATTTCTGTGTCTACTCTACATTGGAATAAGGGCATAAATAATTAAAGTTAAGTCTTCAACACTTCAATTTGAGAAAACAAGAGAACATTGGGGTTTATTGTCCTAATGGTATCATATGTCATCAGAATAGCAAGCTGCAAATAAATCAGCAGCTATTTGGCAGAAATGAGAGCGGATTTGTAGAAAGGTTAAAAATTGAATTAGATAATTTTACAGTTGCTACTAACACTTTGCTTTTCTTGCTTGTTCACATATTTATGAGCACAGTCTTGTCCCTGAAATTTCTGCAATAAGGTATCAACAAGTAAACAAAACATCAGAATATAAATAATGCTAGTTCACAATTTTTTGTGTGATTTTAAATGACTTTGGCCTATAAAAATGTGAGGTGAAGCCCAATCAGATCATGTGGACTTAAATATGGAAGATGTAATTAAACAAACAAACATATGGCTGTAATGAAAGTACGGCTCAGGGATCTGGGGAGGCAAATGATAAATGCTCACTACCAACATACATATTGGTCTTAATAATCTTAAAGATCTTTTAAGACAGTGGGTAACTAAAGAGACCTCAGTTATCTGATATGCACTGTGTTTCTTCTTGTCAATAACCTTAGCCCCCTTAATACTGTGTGACACCCTCTCTGAAAATATCTCATTTTGGATAAT
Organism: Trachypithecus francoisi; assembly: GCF_009764315.1. Classification (NCBI taxonomy): domain Eukaryota; kingdom Metazoa; phylum Chordata; class Mammalia; order Primates; family Cercopithecidae; genus Trachypithecus; species Trachypithecus francoisi. The sequence continues at coordinate 119,197,183 of NW_022681470.1, forward strand.
AAATTATATGATCAACTATTTAAAATAGGTAACTCTCTTTGACATTTTTTGTTTGTTTGTTTGTTTGTTTTTTGTTTTTTGCCACCACTGAGCTTTACCTTTTCCTTGGAACGCTATGTTCTCTTATCTTGGAGAGTTTGAGTTGAAATCCTCTTCTTCAATTGTAAATGTGATTCAAGCAATAGTTCTCATTCCTTTCCTATTTTGAAGGGAATACGTTGGCTGGTAAAGATGGCATATATACATTTAAAGCATATTCTTGGCAGCAACCTGCATGAAATACCAGAATCTATCTGTAGATTTTACAGTGCTAATTGTCAGGTGCTGTATTTCATAAAATGTTCAGAGTCCACACAAATGATAAAAGTGCCAGATGGGACTTGTCCAACAAGAAACCTCAAAAGCTTTTCCCTTCTGTCAGTACAGCAAATTACTCCAAATATTTGTGTGGGTATTATTTGTAACTTCCATTATGCTGATGGAAAGGAGTTGAATTGAAAAGGAATTAGAAAAATATTTTACAATTTAGCCCACTTAAATTTCTTATTAATTTTCCTGCATACATCTAGCTTTATAATGACCTGTCATCTAAAACTGTACAGATGGAAGTCATATTTCATTTTTATAATAGTATATGTACATGTAAAGTATAAATTCATTATATAAACATGGAACATACATCTAAAAACATATATAAATACGCGTGATAAAAACCAATTCTTCTAACTCATCACTTTTTATCCATCAGTCTACAACCCAGAATTAAATATTATTAACATTTACTGTATTTCCCTATCATGCACTTATCCATGCCTTCATTGTTCAATGAGAAATATTGTTACTGACTTTGTCCTATCAGTAGATGAGAGTATAGTTCTCTTAAACTACCTTGACTTTTGTTTCACAATATGCTGAAAACAGGGTTATTTACTAGTTAGTTGAAGCAATAACATTATTTTCATTGTTTTGATAATGGCCATCATCGTTTCAAATTGGTCACAGCAAGTTTGTGTAATGCAATATTGTAACCAAAATTTGTGTTTTAATATCTCTTCGCAATACATTCTTTCATACAAATCCTTAGATATGTTTTGCATCAGTGACAACTGGGACAATCTGACCATTGTAATTTTTTCCTCTCATTTTAAAACAATTTTATATAATAGACTAATTTTTAGAGTAGTTTTAGGCTCACAGACAAATTAAGTAGAAGATCCAGAGATTTTCTATATCATCCCCTTTCCCACATATATGGAGCCTTCCCCATTATCAACATTCCTCATAAGAGTGGTACATTTGTTACAATCCGTGAACCTATATTCATACATTATTACCCAAAGTACATAGTTTACATTAGGATTCACTGTTAGTGTTGTGTGTACTATGGGTTTTGACAAATATACAACAACATGTATCCACCATTATAGTTCAAATAAAGCAGTTTGATTGTTCTAAAATTTCTCTGTGCTCCTCCTATTTATCCCTCCCTCCGTAAGCCCTGGAAACCATTGTTCTTTTTATAGTCTCCATAGATATGCCTTTTCAGAATGTCATTTAGTTGGCATCACACAGTATGCAGCCTTTTCATATTGGCTTCTTTCACTTAGTGGTATACATTTAGGAATCCTCCATGTCTTTTCATGACTTGATAGCTCATTTCTTTTTAGCACTAAATAATATTCCATTGCCTGGATGCACCACAGTTTACCCATTCAGCTCCTGAAAGATAAAGTTGGTTGCCTCTAAGTTTTGGCAACTATGAATAAAGCTGCTAGAAACATTCAGATGCTGGGTTTTGTGTACAATAAGTTTTCAGTTCATTTGGGCAAAAACCAAGAATCATGATAGCTAGACCATATGGTAAGAGTATGTTTAGTTTTTTAAGACACTGTTATACTGTCTTCTAAAGTGGCTGTACCATCATTTTGCATTCCCTCTGGCAATGAATGAGCATGAGCATTCTTTTTGTTCCACAATCTCATTAGCTTTTGTTGTTGTCAGTACTTTGGATTTAGGCCATTCTTACATGTTTATAGTGGTATCTCTCTTAGTTTAATTTTCAATTTGTAATAATATATGATGTTCAGCATATTTTATATAGTTATTTGTCATCTGTAAATCCTATTTGGTGAGGGGTCTATTCAGGTCTTTTGCCCATTTTTTAGTTGGGTTGTTTATGTTTTTTTTTACTGTTGAGTTTTAAGAGTTTTTGTAAATTTTGGATGACCATCATTTATGAGATATGTCCTTTGCAAATATTGTTTCCCAGTCAGTAAACTTTTCTACACTTATATATTGACAGTGTCTTTCTAATAGCAGGGATTTTAATCTGAAAGAAATCTAGCTAATCACTTCTATCTTTTATGGTGTTGTATTATAGCTAAAAGATTGTTTTCATATATAAGGTCATTTAAATTATCTCCTATGTTATCCTCTAGGAATTTTATACTTTTGCATTTTACATTTACATTCATGATACAATTTGAGTTAATGTTTTGACAGGTATAAGGTCTGTGTCTATATTCATTTTTTTCCATATGGATGCCCAGTTGTTCCAGCATTATTTATTAGAAATGTTGACAGCTGTTCTTGTCTTCTTAGTTAAAAAAAAATTAAACAAGAGACACCCAGCAATGGAGATGCAGCATAGAACAATTTATTGCCAAGGAGAAAATATTCTGAAAGCCAGGTGCAGAATAGACAGTACACAATGAAAGAGGACTCAGGGCAGACTGCTTATAAGGGTGAGATAGTATTGACTGTTACTGGGGAAACTCCTTTTTATGGGAGTCTTACATGATTATTCCTGAGGGGGTGGGAAGAGGTGTTGCTTGTAAGCATGTTCTGGGTAGTCCTCTGGGTGCACATGTGCAGTAGGCATACATGTTTGTTCATACATCACATGTCTCATTAGCATCTTAAATATTCACCCAGTGATATGTTTTTACTGTTATAATGAGCAAAAGGTCAGTTTTAGGGCAGGTAAAATCAAAATCTGCATGCTGTCTACAGGGGAGATTTCCTACTGGAGATAGCTTTGCTTGAATGCGCTTGCCACACAATTGCCATATCCTGAAGATGTGGTTACTTCTTTAACTACCTATCCTGCCTCAATAAGACTATCTTTGCTTCATTGTATTGTTTTGCCCCTTTTTAAAATTAGTTGACTATATTTTTGTGGGTCGTTTTTGGGGCTCATTATTAATGAATCGGAACCCATTAATCTGTCTCTCTATTCTTTTATCCACTTTCTTGATAATCTGCAACTTTATAGTCAGTCTTAAATTTGGATAGTGTCAGTCCTCTAACTTTGGTCCTCTTTTCTTATATTGTTAGCTATTCTGGGTTTTTGCTTCTCCACGTAACTTTAGGATTAGTTTATTGATATCACAAAACAACTTGCTGAATTTTTTGTGATTATGTTGAAATATAGATAAGATGGGAAGAACTGACTGCTTTCACAAGAGTATTTTTGTTTTGCTTGTTTTTCTCACATTGTTCTTGTAAATTTTTTGTTAAATTTCTACCTAAATATTTTATTTGGGGTGTTAATGTAAATAATATCATTTTTCATTTAATATTCTCCTTTTTCGTTGCTGGTTGTATTAGTCTGCTTGATCTGCTATCACAAAATACCACAGACTAGTTGGTTTGAACAACAGGTATTTATTTCTTACAGTGGTGGAGATTTCCAAGATCAAAATTCTGGCCAATTAAGTTCCTGGCGAGGCCAACTTGCAGACAGCCACCTTCTGGCTGAGTTCCTGTGTCCTCACATAACAGAGAGTTTTTTATCTGTCTTCCTCTACTTAATAAAGTCGTCAATCCCATCATCAGGACCCCAACTCCATGACCTTATTTAACTTCAATTACCTCCTAAGACCCATTTCCAGATAATTATATTGGAGGTTAAAACTTCAAAATAGATTTCTTTTTTCTTTCTTTTTGAGACAATGTATTACTCTGTCACACAGGTTGGAATTCAGTGGTGTGATCTTGGCTCATCGCAACCTCAGCCTCCCAGGCCCAATCAATCCTTCCACATCAGCGTTCCAAATAGCTGGAGATACAGGTACATGCCACCATACCTAGCTAATTTTTTAAGAGTCAAGGTCTTACTATGTTGTGCAGGCTGGACTCAAATTCCTAGACTCAAGTGATCCTCTAGCCTTGACCTCCAAAAGAGGTTGGATTACAGTCATAGGCCACTGTGCCCGGACCAACTGATGGGATGCGATTTAATCTATAGCACTGGTATAAAGGAAATGACAGACTTTTTGTACTTTAACCTTATATCCTGAAACCTTGCAATAATTGCTTATGACTTACAAAAGGCTTTGTCATTTTTTTCAGATTTTCTACATAGACAATTATACATCTGTGAACAAAGACAGTTTATTTCTTCCATCCCAGTCAGCATATATTTTACATTTCTTGCCTTACTGCGTTAGTTAGGGCTTCCAACATGGTGTTGAAAAGGAGTGATTGAAAGGAATATTGTTGCTTTGCTCCTGATATTACTGGAAAGCTTTTGGTTTGTAACAATTAAGTGTAATGTTATTTGTGAGTTTTTTGACGGTATGCTTTATCAGGCTGAGAAATTTCTCTTCTATTTCCAGTTTGCCAATTTTTTTTTTTTTTTTTTTTATCATTAATGAATGCTGGGTTTGGTCAAGTGCTTTTTAGGCATCTGTTAACATAATCATCTAATTTTTCTTCTTTATCCTGTTTGTGCACTAGATTACGTTAATTGAATAAACTATTGAACCAGCCTTGCATACCTGGGATAAATCCCACTTGGTCATGATGTATTTTTTCTATACATTGGTAGAATTGATTTGCTAATATTTTACTGAGGATGGTTCTATCTATTTTTGTGAGATATATTGATCTGTACTCTTTTTTTGTAATGTCTTATGTATTGATATTTGAATAATGCTGATCTCATAGAATGAGTTAGAAAGTAGTTCTTCTGCTTCTATATTTTGGAACAGCTTGTAGAGATTTAATATACATATATATATTTTTTAAATGTTTGATAGAATTCACCAATGAATAGGTCTAGTTATGGTGTTTTATGCTTGGAAAGGTAATTCATTATTAATTTAATTTCTTTAATATATATTGACCAATTCAAATTATTTATTCTTGTGTTGATTTGTTACATTGCATCTGCAATGGGCTGAATTGTTTTTTTCCAAAAATTTGTATGTTGAAAACTTAACCCTCAATGGGATTGCATTTAGAAATAAGGCCTTCACTTGTAAATTTGTTTGAGTTCTTTGTAGATTCTGGATATCAGCCCTTAGTCAGATGAGTAGATTGCAAAAATTTTCTCCCATTCTGTAGATTGCCTGTTCACTCTGATGGTAGTTTCTTTTGCTGTGCAGAAGCTCTTTAGTTTAATTAGATCCCATTTGTCAATTTTGGCTTTTGTTGCCATTGCTTTTGGTGTTTTAGACATGAAGTCCTTGCCCATGCCTATGTCCTGAAAGATATTGCCTAGGTTTTCTTCTAGGTTTTTTATGGTTGCAGGTCTAACATTCAAGTCTTTAATCCATCTTGAATTAATTTTTGTATAAGGTGTAAAGAAGGGATCCAGTTTCAGCTTTCTACCTGTGGCTAGCCAGTTTTTACAGCATCATTTATTAAACAGGGAATCCTTTCCCCATTTATTGTTTTTGCCAGGTTTGTCAAACAATGGATGGTTGTAGATGTGAGGTATTATTTCTGAAGGCTCTGTTCTGTTCCATTGGTCTATATCACTGTTTTGGTACCCATACCATGCTGTTTTGGTTACTGTAGCCTTGTAGTATAGTTTGAAATCAGTTATCGTGATGCCTCCAGCTTTGGTCTTCTGGCTTAGGATTGACCTAGCAATGCCAGCTCTTTTTTGTTCCACATGAATTTTAAGGTAGTTTTTTCCAATTCTGTGAAGAAAGTCATTGATAGCTTGATGGGGATGGCATTTAATCTATAAATTACTTTGGGCAGTGTGGCCATTTTCACGATATTGATTCTTCCTATCCATGAGAATGGAATGTTCTTCCATTTGTTTGTGTCCTTTTTTATTTCGTCGAGCAGTGGTTTGTAGTTCTCCTTGAAGAGGTCCTTCACATCCCTTGTAAGTTGGATTCCTAGATATTTTATTCTCTTTGAAGCAACGCAAATGGGAGTTCACTCATGATTTGGCTCTCTGTTTGTCTGTTATTGGTTTATAAGAATGCTTGTGATTTCTGCACATTGATTTTGTATCCTGAGACTTTGCTGAAGTTGCTTATTAGCTTCAGAAGATTTTGGGCTGAGACGATGGGGTTTTCTAAATATACAATTATGTCATCTGCAAACAGGGACAATTTGATTTCCTCTTTTTCTAATTGAATACCTTTATTTCTTTCTCCTGACTGATTGCCCTGGCCAGAACTTCCAACACTATGTTGAATAGGAGTGGTGAGAGAGGGCATCCCCGTCTTGTGCCAGTTTTCAAAGGGAATGCTTCCAGTTTTTCTCCATTCAGTATGATATTGGCTGTGGGTTTGTCATAGATAGCTCTTATTATTTTGAGATACGTCCCTTCAATACCTAGTTTATAGAGAGTTTTTAGCATGAAGAGCTGTTGAATTTTGTCGAAGGCCTTTTCTGCATCTATTGAGATAATCATGTAGTTTTTGTCTTTGGTTCTGTTTATATTCTGGATTACGTTTATTGATTTGCATATTTTGAACCAGTCTTACATCCCAGAGATGAAGCCCATTTGTTCATGGTGAATAAGCTTTTTGATGTGCTGCTGAATTCGGTTTGCCAGTATTTTATTGAGGATTTTTGCATCGGTGTTCATGGGGCATAGTGGTCTAAAATTACCTTTTATTTGTTGTGTCTCTTCCAGGCTTTGGTATCAGGATGATGCTGGCCTCATAAAATGAGTTAGGGAGGATACTCTCTTTTTCTGTTGATTGGAATAGCTTCAGAAGGAATGGTAGCAGCTCCTCCTTGTACCTCTGGTAGAATTCGGCTGTGAGTCCGTCTGTTCCTGGACTCTTTTTGGTTGGTAGACTATTAATTATTGACTCAATTTCAGAGCCTGTTATTGGTCTATTCAGGGTTTCAACTTCTTCCTGGTTTAGTCTTGGGAGGGTGTATGTGTCCAGGAATTTATCCATTTCTTCTAGATTTTCTCATTTATTTATGTAGCAGTGTTTATAGTATTCTCTGATGGTAGTTTGTATTTCTGTGGGATCAGTGGTGATATCCCCTCTATCATCAAACAAATGTACAAGAATAAAAACAAACAACCCCATCAAAAAATGGGCAAAGGATATGAACAGATACTTCTCAAAAGAAGACATTTATGCAGCCAACAGACACATGAAAAAATGCTCATCATCACTGGCCATCAGAGAAATGCAAATCAAAACCACAATGAGATACCATCTCACACCAGTTAGAATGGTGATCATTAAAAAGTCAGGAAACAACAGGTGCTGAAGAGGATGTGGAGAAATAGGAACACTTTTACACTGTTGGTGGGACTGTAAACTAGTTCAGCCATTGTGGAAGACAGTGTGACAATTCCTCAAAGATCTAGAACTAGAAATACCATTTGACCCAGTCATCCCATTACTGGGTACATACCCAAAGGATTATAAATCATGCTGCTGTAAAGACATATGCACACATATGTTTATTGTGACAATAGCAAAGACTTGGAACCAACCCAAATGTCTATCGATGATAGACTAGATTAAGAAAATGTGGCACATATACACCATGGAATACTATGCAGCCATAAAAAAGGATGAGTTCATGTCCTTTATAGGGACATGGATGGAGCTGGAAACCATCATTCTGAATAAACTATCGCAAGGACAGAAAACTAAACACAGCATGTTCTCACTCATAGGTGGGAATCGAACAATGAGAACACTTGGACACAGGAAGAGGAACATCACACACCAGGGTCTGTCATGAGGTGGCGGGTGGGGAGAGGGATAGAATTAGGACATATACCTAATGTAAATGACGAGTTAATGGGTGCAGCACACCAACATGGAACATGTATACATATGTTACAAACCTGCACGTTGTGCACATGTACACTAGAACTTAAAGTATAATAAAAAAATTAAAGAAAAAAACAAATAGGGCCTTTACAAAAGTATTTAGAGTTAACTAAATTCATAAGATTGGGGCGCTGATACAACAGGATTACTGTTTTGTTTTGTTTTGTTTTGTTTTTAATAAATGACCTCAGAGAGCTTGTTCTCTCTTCTCTCATCTGAGCATAGAGTGAGAATAGACTCTTCTTCAGTTTTGAAAGAAAGCCCTTACCAGAACCAGACACTGCTGGCACCTTGATCTTGAATATCCAGTCTCCAGAGTCGTGAGAAAATAAATTTCTGTTGATTAAGCTGTTTAGTATATAATGTTTTACTATGTCAGCCTGAGCTGATTGAGACAACATCTTTTCAAGGAATAAGTCCATTATACCTGGTTGTCAAATTTGTATTCTTACAGTTGTCATGATATTCATTTATTATCCTTTCAATGTCCATGGGATATGGGGTAATTTTCCCTCTTTCATTCTTGATATTAGTAATTTGTGTCTTTTCTCAGTTTTTTTCTTAGCCTGATTAGAGGCTTGTCAATCTTATTGATCTATATAAAAGACTTGCTTTTGATTTAATTATTTCTTTATTGCTTTTCTATTCTGAATTGAATGGGTTTCTGCTCAATTATTATTTTCTTCTTACGACTCTTAGATTTAGTTTGCTCTTCTTTTTCTAGGTTCCTACAGCTGTAGTTTACCAATTTTACTTTTTTTCCTTTTCTAATATATGTATTCAATGCTATAAATTTGCCTCTAGGTACTGCTTTCACAATGTCCTACACATTTTGATACATTGTATTTTCATTTTAATTTAGTTTAAAATACTTTTTAATTTCTCTTGAAGTGTTTTCTTTGACCCATGTTATTTAGTAGTGTGTTGTTTATTCACCACTTCACAGGATTTTTCAGTTATCTTTCTGTTGATTTCTACTGAATTCTGTTGTGGTCTGAAAGCAAATATTGTGTAATTTATATTATTTTAAATACGATAAGGTATGTTTTTTAATTTTTTTATTTATTATTATTATTATTATTATTATACTTTAAGTTCTAGGGTACATGTACATAACGTGCAGGTTTGTTACATATGTATACTTGTGCCATGTTGGTGTGCTGCACCCATCAACTCGTCAGCACCCATCAACTCGTCATTTACATCAGGTATAACTCCCAGTGCAATCCCTCCCCACTCACCCCTCCCCATGATAGGCTCCAGTGTGTGATGTTCCCCTTCCCGAGTCCAAGTGATGTCATTGTTCAGTTCCCACCTATGAGTGAGAACATGCGGTGTTTGGTTTTCTGTTCTTGTGATAGTTTGCTAAGAATGATGGTTTCCAGCTGCATCTATGTCCCTACAAAGGATACAAACTCATCCATTTTTATGGCTGCATAGTATTCCATGGTATATATGTGTCACATCTTCTTAATCCAGTCTGTCACTGATGGACATTTGGGTTGATTCCAAGTCTTCGCTATTGTGAATAGTGCCGCAATAAACATACGTGTGCATGTGTCTTTATAGCAGCATGATTTATAATCCTTTGGGTATATACCCAGTAATGGGATGGCTGGGTCATATGGTACATCTAGTTCTAGATCCTTGAGGAATCGCCATATTGTTTTCCATAATGGTTGAACTAGTTTACAATCCCACCAACAGTGTAAAAGTGTTCCTATGTCTCCACATCCTCTCCAGCACCTGTTGTTTCCTGACTTTTTAATGATTGTCATTCTAACTGGTGTGAGATGGTATCTCATTGTGGTTTTGATTTGCATTTCTCTGATGGCCAGTGATGATGAGCATTTTTTCATGTGTCTGTTGGCTGTATGAATGTCTTCTTTTGAGAAATGTCTGTTCATATCCTTCCCCACTTTTTGATGGGGTTGTTTTTTTCTTGTAAATTTGTTTGAGTTCTTTGTAGGTTCTGGATACCAGCCCTTTGTCAGATGAGTAGATTGCAAAAATTTTCTCCATTCTGTAGGTTGCCTGTTCACTCTGATGGTAGTTTCTTTTGCTGTGCAGAAGCACTTTAGTTTAATTAGATCCCATTTGTCAATTTTTGCTTTTGCTGCCATTGCTTTTGGTGTTTCAGACATGAAGTCCTTGCCCATGCCTATGTCCTGAATGGTACTACCTAGGTTTTCTTCTAGGGTTTTTATGGCATTAGGTCTAACATTTAAGTCTCTAATCCATCTTGAATTAATTTTCGTATAAGGAGTAAGGAAAAGATCCAGTTTCAGCTTTCTACTTATGGCTAGCCAATTTTCCCTGCACCATTTATTAAATAGGAAATCCTTTCCCCATTTCTTGTTTCTCTCTGGTTTGTCAAAGATCAGATGGCTGTAGATGTGTGGTATTATTTCTGAGGACTCTGTTCTGTTCCATTGGTCTATATCTCTGTTTTGGTACCAGTACCATGCTGTTTTGGTTACTGTAGCCTTGTAGTATAGTTTGAAGTCAGTTATCGTGATGCCTCCATCTTTGTTCTTTTGATTTAGGATTGTCTTGGAAATGCGAGCTCTTTTTTGGTTCCATAGGAACTTTACAGCAGTTTTTTCCAATTCTGTGAAGAAACTCATTGATAGCTGATGGAGATGGCATTGAATCTATAAATAACCTTGGGCAGTATGGCCATTTTCACGATATTGATTCTTCCTATCCATGAGCATGGTATGTTCTTCCATTTGTTTGTATCCTCTTTGATTTCACTGAGCAGTGGTTTGTAGTTCTCCTTGAAGAGGTCCTTGATATCCCTTGTAAGTTGGATTCCTAGGTATTTGATTCTCTTTGAAGCAATTGTGAATGGAAGTTCATTCCTGATTTGGCTCTCTGTTTGTCTGTTACTGGTGTATAAGAATGCTTGTGATTTTTGCACATTAATTTTGTATTCTGAGACTTTGCTGAAGTTTCTTATCAGCTTAAGCAGATTTTGGGCTGAGACAATGGGTTTTTCTAAATATACAATCATGTCATCTGCAAACAGGGACAATTTGACTTCTTTTCCTAACTGACTACCCTTGATTTCTTTCTCTTGCCTGATTGCCCTAGCCAGAACTTCCAACACTATGTTGAATAGGCGTGGTGAGAGAGGGCATCCCTGTCTTGTGCCAGATTTCAAAGGGAATTTTTCCAGTTTTTGCCCATTCAGTATGATATTGGCTCTGAGTTTGTCATAAATAGCTCTAATTATTTTGAGGTATGTTCCATCAATACCGAATTTATTGAGCGTTTTTAGCATGAAGGGCTGTTGAGTTTTGTCTAAGGCCTTTTTGCATCTATTGCGGTAATCATGTGGTTCTTGTCTTTGGTTCTGTTTATATGCTGGATTACATTTATTGATTTGCGTATGTTGAACCAGCCTTGCATCCCAGGCATGAAGCCCACTTGATCATGGTGGATAAGCTTTTTGATGTGCTGCTGAATCTGGTTTCTCAGTATTTTATTGAGGATATTTGCATCGATGTTCATCAGGGATATTGGTCTAAAATTCTCTTTTTTTCTTGTGTCTCTGCCAGGCTTTGGTATCAAGATGGTGTTGGCCTCATAAAATGAGTTAGGGAGGATTCCCTCTTTTTCTATTGATTGGAATAGTTTCAGAAGGAATGGTACCAACTCCTCCTTGTACCTCTGGTAGAATTCAGCTGTGAATCCATCTGGTCCTGGACTTTTTTTGGTTGGTAGGCTATTAATTATTGCCTCAATTTCATAGCCTGCTATTGGTCTATTCAGGGATTCAACTTCTTCCTGGTTTAGTCTTGGAAGAGTGTAAGTGTCCAGGAAATTATCCATTTTTTCTAGACTTTCTAGTTGATTTGTGTAGAGGTGTTTGTAGTATTCTCTGATGGTAGTTTGTATTTCTGTGGGGTCGGTGATGATATCCCCTTTATCATTTTTTATTGCGCCTATTTGATTCTTCTCTCTTTTCTTCTTTATTAGTCTTGCTAGAGGTCTGTCAATTTTGTTGATCGTTTCAAAAAACCAACTCCTGGATTCATCGATTTTTTGAAGGGCTTTTGTGTCTCTATCTCCTTCAGTTCTGCTCTGATCTTAGTTATTTCTTGCCTTCTGCTAGCTTTTGAATGCATTTGCTCTTGCCTCTCTAGTTCTTTTAATTGTGATGTTAGAGTGTCAATTTTAGATCTTTCCAGCTTTCTCTTGTGGGCGTTTAGTGCTATAAATTTCCCTCTACACACTGCTTTAAATGTGTCCCAGAGATTCTGGTATGTTGTATCTTTGTTCTCATTGGTTTCGAAGAAAATCTTTATTTCTGCCTTCATTTCGTTATGTACCCAGTAGTCATTCAGGAGCAGGTTATTCAGTTTCCATGTAGTTGAGCGGTTTTGATTGAGTTTCTTAGCCCTGAGTTCTAGTTTGATTGCACTGTGGTCTGAGAGACAGTTTGTAATAATTTGTGTTCTTGTACATTTGCTGAGGAGTGCTTTACTTCCAATTATGTGGTCAATTTTGGAATAAGTGCAATGTGGTGCTGAGAAGAATGTATTTTGTGTTGATTTGGGGTGGAGAGTCCTGTAGATGTCTATTAGGTCTGTTTGCTGCAGAGATGAGTTCAATTCCTGGATATCCTTGTTAACTTTCTGTCTCATTGATCTGTCTAATGTTGACAGTGGGGTGCTCAAGTCTCCCATTATTATTGTATGGGAGTCTAAGTCCCTTTGTAAGTCTCTAAGGACTTGCTTTATGAATCTGGGTGCTCCTGTATTGGGTGCATATATAGTTAGGATAGTTAGCTCTTCCTGTTGAATTGATCCCTTTACCATTACATAATGGCCTTCTTTGTCTCTTTTGATCTTTGATGGTTTACAGTCTGTTTTATCAGAGACTAGGATTGCAACCCCTGCTTTTTTTTGTTCTCCATTTGCTTGGTAGATCTTCCTCCATCCCTTGATTTTGAGCCTATGTATGTCTCTGCATGTGAGATGGGTCTCCCGAATACAGCAGATTGATGGGTCTTGACTCTTTATCCAGTTTGCCAGTCTGTGTCTTTTAATTGGAGCATTTAGTCCATTGACATTTAAGGTTAATATTGTTATGTGTGAACTTGATCCTGCCATTATGATATTAACTGGTTATTTTGCTCGTTAGTTGATGCAGTTTCTTCCTAGCCTCGATGGTCTCTACATTTTGGCATGTTTTTGCAATGGCTGGTACCGGTCGTTCCTTTCCAAGTTTAGTGCTTCCTTCAGGGTCTCTTGCAAGGCAGGCCTGGTGTTGACAAAATCTCTCAGCATTTGCTTATCTGTAAAGGATTTTATTTCTCTTCACTTATGGAACTTAGTTTTGCTGGATATGAAATTCTGGGTTGAAAATTCTTTTCTTTAAGAATGTTGAATATTGGTCCCCACTCTCTTCTGGCTTGTAGAGTTTCTGCTGAGAGATCTGCTGTTAGTCTGATGGGCTCCCCTTTGTGGGTAACCCGATCTTTCTCTCTGGCTGCCCTTAAGATTTTTTCCTTCATTTCAACTTTGGTGAATCTGGCAATTATGTGTCTTGGAGTTGCTCTTCTGGAGGAGTATCTTTGTGGCGTTCTCTGTATTTCCTGAATTTGAATGTTGGCCTGCCCTACTAGGTTGGGGAAGTTCTCCTGGATGATATCCTGAAGAGTGTTTTCCAACTTGGTTCCATTTTCCCCCTCACTTTCAGGCACCCCAATCAGACGTAGATTTGGTCTTTTTACATAATCCCATACTTCTTGCAGGCTTTGTTCATTTCTTTTTCTTCTTTTTTCTTTAGATTTCTCTTCTCACTTCATTTCATTCATTTGATCCTCAATCGCTGATACTCTTTCTTCCAGTTGATCGAGTCGGTTACTGAAGCTTGTGCATTTGTCACGTATTTCTCTTGACATGGTTTTCATCTCTGCCATTTTGTTTATGACCTTCTCTACATTAATTATTCTAGCTATCAATTCTTCCACTCTTTTTTCAAGATTTTTAGTTTCTTTGCGCTGGGTACATAATTCCTCCTTTAGCTCTGAGAAGTTTGATGAACTGAAGCCTTCTTTTCTCATCTCGTTAAAGTCATTCTCAGTCCAGCTTTGATCCGTTGCTGGCAATGAGCTGCGCTCCTTTGTATATGTAAAAACTTCCAACAAAGGAAAGCTCAGACTTAGATGGATACACTACTAAATTCTAACAAATAGTTAGAGAATAATTAATACCAATCATTCACAAGCTATTCCAAATAATAAAAGAGGAAGGATCACATATCAACTCATTCAGTATTATCCTGATGCCAAACTGAACAAACACATCAAAAGGCAAGAAAATCACAGACCAATGCTCTATGAGAATATTAAAACAAATATAATACACAAAATATGAACAAACTAAATCCAGCAACACATAAAAAGCATTATACAACATGACCAGTTGGAATTTAACTCAGGCATACAAGGCTGCTTCAATGTATGAAAATTAGTCAATGTATTGTGCCAAATTAATAGAATAAAAATGAAAATCAAAAAGTCGTATCTATAGACATTGAAACGGCACTTGATAAAAATCTGACACCCTTTTCTCATAAAAATCTTACACATTAGGAATATAAGGGAACATCCTAAAGCTGAAAAGGTATCTATGAAAAACCCACCACTAACATCATATTTTAATGGCAAAACACTGAGTATTTTCCTCCTAAGATCAACAGTAAGACAAAGATGATTACTCTCATTACTTTTATTCAACATAATACTAGAGGTTCTACTTAGTGCAATTAGACTGGAAAATGATATTAAAACCTCCAGATTAAAAATGAAGAAATAAAGTTATCTCCTTTTTGCAGATAACCTAATCTGTTATATTATATTTAGGAAAAAAAATCTATAACAATGGAGCAGGAAACAAGATAGATATAAAACAGTCAATTGCATTTCTGTAGCCAAAAAAAATACTAAGATAAAATTAATAAACAATTCTATCTACATTAGTATTAAAAAGAATAAAGTGATTAGAAATGTATTTGACAGAAAAGCAAAAACATACACACTGAAAGCTAGAAAATATGATGGATACATATGTAACAAACCTGCACGTTATGCACATGTACCCTAGAACTTAAAGTATAATAAAAAAAAAAAGAAAATATGATGGAAAGGAATTAAAGATTTGAATGAAAAGAAACCTGATGTTCCTGGATCAAAAGACTCATGGCAACATTTCACCAATTCAACACAATCTCTATCAAAATTCCAGCTATGTTTTTTATAGAAATGGACAAGTTAATACAAAATTCATATGGAAATACAAAGGACTCCAAATAGTCAAAACAATCTTGAAAACGAAGAATAAAGTTGGAATTTACACATTTCCTGATTTCAAAACCTACTACAAATCTACCTTATTCAAGGCAGTGTAGCAGTTGTATGAGGGTAAACAAATATATCAATGGAATAAAAGTTATAGTGCAGAATTATGTCCTAACAAATTAGTTGAATATTAACAAGAATGTCAAGGCAATGTAATATGGAAAAAACAGTCTTTTCAGCAAGTGGCGCTGAGACAACTGGATATCCACATGCAAAATTATAAAACTGGATTTATACTGTATACTATATAAAAATTAACTCAAAACAGATCAAAACCTATATGTTAGAGCTAAAACTATAAAACTCTTTTTAAGAAAACATAAGTCTAAATCTTTGTAACCTTATAGTGAGAAATGGTTTCTTGGATATGCCACCAAAAGCACAAATGACAAAGGAAAAATATAGATAAATTGTACCTCATCAGAATAAAAACTTCTTTTGAAAGGTTACATTCAAGAAAATGAAAAGACATCTCAGAGAATTGGCAAAAGCATTTGCAAATCATATAACTGTTAAAAGATTATTATCCATAATATGTAAAGAACTCTCACAACTCAACAAATTAAAAAGACAAAAAAATAGAAAATGGAAAATAAACTTGAATAGATACTTCTCCAAAGAAATACACAAATGACTGATGAGCACAGGAAAATACGTACATATCATTAGTTAGTAGAGAAACATATATCAAATAAGATACCAGTTCACACTCAATAGCCTGGTTCTGGTCAAAAAGACAGATAAAACATCTTTTGAGAGCACAAGAAGAAATTGGAACTCACCTGTTGCTGGTGAGAAAGTAAAATGGTGCCACTAGTTGAGAAAACAATTGGGCTTTTTGTAAAAGTCTTAAACATTGTTAGCATATGGCCCAACATTTCCACTTTTATATATCCAAGAGAATAGAAAACCTATCTTCATATGAAACCCTGTACACAAATATTAACTGCAGCATTATTTACAATAACCTAAAATGGAAACAAATCAAATTTCTATTAATCAATTAATGGGCAATCATAAATTGATACAACCATACAAAGGAATAGAAATCAGTCATCAAAACTGAATATATATTGATACAAGCTATTACATAGATGACCCTTGAAATCATTACATGAAAGAAGTCTGACAAAAAAGGCCACACATTCTATGATTCCATTTATACGAAATATTCATAATAGGCAAATGTATAGAGACAGAATGATTAGTGGGTGCCATGGACAATTGTTTTTGAGGGTGATGAGAATATTCTGGTATTAGATATCAGCGATGATTGTGTAACTGTAGAATACACTGAATTTCACTGAATTCTACACTTTAAAGGGATACAGTTTGTGGCATGTGAGTAATGTCTCAATTTTTAAAAATTAAAAATCAAGTGTCGGAATGATATAGATGTTAGACAAATAAATGATGTTAGCCAAAAATGTATACATTCAAAAATAAAACAACATAAGGCATGCACTCAATTTATGATATCACAACATTAAGTATGAAAACAGAACTTACTGGACATGGAAAGAAGAATGTGTTACATGATTAGGGAAAAAATCAGCAAACAGAAACAAACCAAGAAATTACAGAAATGCTGGAATTAAGCCACAAAGATATTAACACAATTATTAGAAATATTAGTAAAATTACAAAGGAAAACTGGAAGAGGGAATTGGAATATATAAAATATAAAGGTTCTAGAGCTAAAAAATATGATATCCAAAATGAAAAGAATTCATCAGATCAGCTTAAGGGGAAAATTAGGTATTGCATAATAAAATATCAGTAAAATTGGCATAGCAATAGAAATTTACACAAAGTCAAGCAAAACAAGAAAAATATTTTTACAAATGAATAGAAAATAAGTTATCTGTGGAGCAATGTCAGTTAATTAAACAAATGTGTAATTGAAGCATGAACAAAAGAAATGAGGGAGTGGGGAAGCAAATTACACTTGAGTAAATAATGCCCAATTTTTCCAAGATTATATATTATATACAGATAGCCAAGAATCCCATCTAACCTTAAGCAGGACAAACGACAAAAACAAAAAAGCAAACTTAGGCACATCATGGTCAAACTTCTTAAAATCAAAGATAAAGAGAAAAATATAATCAGAAGGGGAAAATACATACTACATACAGAGAACAACAATAAAGACATTGACTGAATTCTCAACTATCCAAACAGAAACAATGGAAGCACATTTTATGAAAACCAAAAAGGTTGCCAATCTGGAATTCCATATAAGGTGAAAGGTCCTTTAAATATGAAATTGTAATGAAGACACTTTGGTGTAACTAAAGTTGAGAGAATTTGTTGCCACTCACACTAGAGGGCATATTTTAAAAATTGTCTTAGGGCTCGGCGCGGTGGCTCACGTCTGTAATCCCAGCACTTTGGGAGGCCGAGGCGGGCGGATCACTAGGTTAGGAGATCGAGACCATCCTGGCTAACACGGTGAAACCCCGTCTCCACTAAAAATACAAGCAAATTAGTGGGGCGTGGGGGCGGGCGCCGGTATTACTAGGGAGGCTGAGGCGGAAGAATGGCGTGAACCTGGGAGGCGGAGCTTGCAGTGAGCCAAGATAAAATAAAGAAAGTAATATCAAACTAATGTATTTTTTTTCAGAAAATTGAGAAGATGGAAGCACTACTCATATAGTGAGACCAGCATAACTCATCATGTAGGGGCAATACAGGTGAAGAAAATTATTCATATGAAAAAATATTGACAAACAGAATCTAGCAATACAACATAGGCTACAGTGTTGTTAACAAATGAAGTTTGTTCCAAGAATGTAATATTCGTTTAAAATTAGAAAGTCTAACCATGTAATTCATTTCATTGGCGAAATATTGAATGCTACTTTTTTAGTGGAAAAACGTAGAAGCTTGCTGATACTTATCCAAGATAGTTTTAACTAACCTTTTTCATGATATTAAAAATAAATTTAAACTGTAGGAAAGGATGGATGGAATTACCAAGTAGTTTGAACTATCTAGTTTATAAGGTATTTTAATAAAATAATATTTATTTGGGGTTTTTGGTGTAGTGTGCAGTTCTCAATTCCCAGTGTTGACATATGTCTACAAGGTTGAATGGTGAACAGGGCAGATAAGGCAGCAAAAGGGGGTTATAGTGCAGCACACTATGTGCAAATTTTTCTTTTTACTCCTCATTACCCCTAGACCAACTCAATCCCCTCTTTCATTAGGAAGGGCCATTTCTCATAAAGATTCCAATTTCTCAGTCCACAATAAATGTTCAAGTAGGCGCTGATTCACCATTATATTTTCTTCATTTGCCCAAATACTTGCAATCATGAAGTCAAATATCATGAAAATCCATTTCACAGACATTAATTTATGAGTCATTAAAAATATTTTTTAAATGCAATTCTGCTTATGTTACCAAGTAATGTATTTGGGGGTTTTATCTGGGTCCTCTCATTATCGTTTACTTGTTCCTCTCACAGTTGGGACCCACTACCTAAGTTCTCTCACCATAGACTACTCTGTATTAGAAGTTAATTCTAGTTAACTAATGAATTATGTCATATTTTAACATGTGACAATATGTCCCTGTTAACAATTCAAGAACCTCGATCTGCATGTAACCTGTTCTAATTTCTATGAACCTGTTGCTCACCTATTCACTTAATTTTTTTTCCCCTGGCTTTGATGACCTGAAATTCCAAGTATTTACAAAAGTGTACTCAATAAATGATTTCACAGTGTCTTTTTATTAGACTATTTTTCCCTCAGACTACTTTTGATTTGATGTTAAATGGAAATGGCTCCTATAATTATATGTGTTATTTTATTTGTTGTTTGCAATTGTGATAACCTTCACATTCTGCAGTACTTTTAAGTAATAGTGTTTCATTTCATTTAATATCATTTAAATATCAAAAAAAGCAACCACTTCTATTTTCAGATATTCAGTGATTTTCCTGAAAACACACATAAGAACTGACTGAAATGAAAATTGCAAAACAGTTTTCAAAGCCATTACTAAGAACTTCATTTGGTGTCTGTAGCTTCTTTTGTTTTTTGTTTGTTTGTTTGTTTGTTTTGTCACAGGGTTTGTAGCATTTGGAGTTATTTCAGCTTTGTGAGGCATTTATAGTACATATGAGATTTTTAAATATATGAAATACATACACAAGTGCTTTTGAACTAGATATTCTTTTTTCATCAGAGTTACAATTCATCATTGTGGCCTCCTATAAATATTTTCTTCAGTTACAAATATTTTTGAAATGAAATCTCTTTAAAAGAACAATATTTTCCAAATGAGTTATGCTCTATTTTTAGAACATGGAGAAAATAAAGTCAATATGAAAAGTAGTATTTTGATGGTGGTTAATGGTAGTTAAAGAAAATAAATGATACTTCAAATCAGTGTAGCACAATCTTAAATTCCAACCAATTTGGATTTTCTCCTAGCTCAACCATGATGTATTTTTTAAATGTACAACAAAATTATTTAATATTAGCTACAGTAATTGGCTGTTTGGCTGTCACTGTTGTATGTTGTTGAAATACTAAGAATAAAGGTAGAGCTCAAAATAGGCTGTCTTCTATCATTATTATTCCAGCATTATTAGCAATGCTCTGGGGATGTATGCAGCACTTAATAAAACCATACACATAAACAATGCAAGTAAGAATTGAGTAAAAGGCAGTTTGTGGTCTTAACTGGAGGTAATTTCTTTTATTTATGCCACCAGATAAAACTTAATTAGGGAATAAAACAGAAAAAGAGATAAAGGAAGATATGAACTTGCTCATGGTGTACTTGGTAGTGAACTTAGGATCATCTTGGTAGGGTTTTTCTCTCTTATACATGGTTGGGCACAGCATGCTTTTTAAATATTCACTTTATGCAATAAATAGGCAATTGTTCAGCAAGACCCTAAAACAACAATTTCCTCAGCTGTAATTTTTCCAGTATAATTGGAGAGGAGGGTACATGCAGGACATTGACAGGAGACGTGATTGAAAATTTATCCTTAGGATTATCTTCATTAAAAATGTATACCATTTGAATGTCTTTCTCAAACCCACTCAAATTAGAAAGGATAATATTGTACTTTCCTCTTCTACAATAATCAAAGTAAAGATGTTTTTAAAAAACATTTGATTCTTATCTTGCCCCACTATCCAGATTAAATCCTCACTTAAACTCCAATTATTTGGGCACCATTTTTGAATATACTTTAAGTTCTAGAGTGCATGTACACAACATGCAAGTTTGTTACATAGGTATACATGTGCCATGTTGGTGTGCTGCACCCATTAACTCATCATTTACATTAGATATATCTCCTAATGTTATCCTTCCCCCCTCCCCCCACCCCATCACAGGCCCCGGTGTGTGGTATTCCCCTTCCTGTATCCAAGTGTTCACATTGTTCAGTTCCCACCTATGAGTGAGAACATGCAGTGTTTGGTTTTCTGTCCTTGTGATAGTTTACTCAGAATGATGGTTTCAGCTTCATCCATGTCTCTACAAAGCACAGGAACTCATCCTGTTTTATGACTGCATAGTATTCCATGGTGTATGTGTGCCACATTTTCTTAATCCAGTCTATCATTGATGGACATTTGGGTTGGTTCCAAGTCTTTGCTATTGTGAATAGTGCCACAATAAACATACGTGTGCATGTGTTTTTTAAAATGATTTATAATACTTTGCATATAAATCCTTTTATGATTTATAATCCTTTGGATATATACCCAGTAATGGGATGGCTGGGTCAAATGATATTTCTTGTTCTAGATCTTTGAGGAATCGCCACACTGTCTTCCACAATGGTTGAACTAATTTACAGTCCCACCAACAGTGTAAAAGTGTTCCTATTTCTCCACATCCTCTCCAGCACCTGTTGTTTCCTGACTTTTTAATGATTGTCATTCTAACTGGTGTGAGATGGTATCTCATTGTGGTTTTGATTTGCATTTCTCTGATGGCCAGTGATGATGAGCCTTTTTTCACGTGTCTGTTGGCTGCATAAATATCTTCTTTTGAGAAGTGTCTGTTCATATCCTTTGCCCGTTTTTTGATGGGGTTGTTTGGTTTTTTCTTGTAAATTTGTTTAACTTCTTTGTAGATACTGGGTATTAGCCGTCTGTCAGATGGGTAGATTGTAAAACTTTTCTCCCATTCTGTAGGTTGTCTGTTCACTCTGATAGTAGTTTCTTTTGCTGTGAAGAAGCTCTTTAGTTTAATTAGATCCCATTTGTCTATTTTGGCTTTTGTTGCCAGGGCACCATTTCTATAACATGGGTAGATTCAGAAAATAATGTGTATGTTTGTATATAGTATGTGTGTGTGTGCTTGTGTGTACATACATATATACACAGATTGAGGGAGGAAAAAGAGAGAGAAAGGTAAAACAAAAGCAAATATGGTGACTATTTTGGGGGGAAAATAGTTGAAAGTATGCATAATTATTTTTCCTTTTCTAGCAACTTTTTTTGGTTTTGTTTTGAGACGGAGTCTCGCTCTGTCACCCAGGCTGGAGTGCAGTGGCATGACCTCAGCTTACTACAAGCTCCACCTCCCGGGTTCACACCATTCTCTCACCTCAGCCTCCTGTGTAGCTGAGACTACAGGCGCCCATCACCACACCTGGCTAATTTTTTTGTCTTTTTAGTAGAGACGAGGTTTCACCATGTTAACCAGGATGGTCTCGATCTCCCGACCTCATGATCCACCTGCCTCGGCCTCCCAAAATGCTGGGATTACAGGCTTTTCTAGCAACTTTTCTGTAAATCTAAAATTACCTGAAAACAAAAAGTTGAAAGGAAACACTTCCTAAAATTCCAAGATTCTGTTGAACAGTTACAAAAGAAAATAAAAAACAACATGTACTTTTTAATGAAATTCTAAAAACTTGACAAATCCAGATTCTTTGAGAAGGAGAATTTGACAATACTTTTAGAATAGATTGCTTTCCAATCTATTCTAAATAAGGCACAATGAAAAATGAGTATGTATATGAATTCTAGAATATTCCACTTTATACAAAATATAATAGTTACTTGTTCCTTAAGTTCCATGAAGTATACCTTTAGGAGGCAGAATGCTGGTTTTTAATAGCCTGATCTATGAAATACACTAAGTAGTACTACAAATTTCTGACTGTGATAAAAAATTAAAAATGAATTTCTGAATTTTTCTCCTGGAGAACAAAATGTGTTTATTTTCCCTATTATCTCCCTGTAATACAGGCTTTATACTCTAATTGGATTCAAATAATAGTGTTACTGGTGGAGGGTGTCTAGGATCTTGGTATTTTGAACAAAGAATTGAACAAAACGCACAAACAAAGCAGTAAGAGAAAAGCACAAATTTATTGAAATGAAACTACACAAACTAGGAAAGGGCTCAAGCAGCTGCTCAAGAGTGCTGGTTACAGAGGTTTTCTGGGGTTTAAATACCCTCTAGTGGTTTACCATTGGTTACTTTGCTTACATCCTATGTAAATGAAGTAGTGACCTTCAACCAGTCTCATTGGTTGCATAAGGTGACCAATCATAGGCTAAAGTAAAGTTACAGAGTTACATATGAAGACTTGGTCTGTGACCAGTCTGATTAGTTGCAGGACAGAACCAATCAGAGGTACTTTCATTTTTCCATCTACAACACAGAAAACAAAGAGTGGGAGTGGGGGACATTGCCTATGGAGTAGCCTCTGATCCTTTTGTTACTTGGGTGTTGAGAGGTGGGGTTTTCTTTTTTATTCAGTTCTAGGAAGTCTGTGAATCAGTCTTAGGTTCCCTGCCCCCAGACCCTATTCTCCTGCCTCAACAGTAGGTGTGGGAAATATATGCAACAAGGAAGTCAGCATCAATTTACATTGCGGCTGTACTGTTGTCAGTATGTCCAGATATAATTTATAAGTTACTGGACAATGTCACTATCTACTCTCTTGCTTGATTATATTTCAGCTGGATTGATTCTTTTTTTTTTTTTTTTTTTTTGAGACGGAGCCTCGCTCTGCCGCCCAGGCTGGAGTGCAGTGGCCGGGTCTCAGCTCACTGCAAGCTCCGCCTCCTGGGTTCACGCCGTTCTCCTGCCTCAGCCTCCCAAGCAGCTGGGACTACAGGCGCCCGCCACCTCGCCCGGCTAGTTTTTTGTATTTTTTAGTAGAGACGGGGTTTCACCATGTTAGCCAGGATGGTCTCGATCTCCTGACCTCGAGATCCGCCCGTCTCGGCCTCCCAAAGTGCTGGGATTACAGGCTTGAGCCACCGCGCCCGGCCGGATTGATTCTTTTAAACCTAATTTCTGGAAAAATGAGGAATTTTCTTTTCATTCTTCGGTGTTATATACAGTAAAACTAGTCATGTAATAGAATAGTAGTGATCCTGCTGATAACGGGAAACCTATTTGACTAGAAATAGACCCTCTGAGTCCTCCTATCTTTATAACATCCCAATAAGATCACATAATTGTTTATCAATATTGACTACCTCTTTGTATAAACAAAAGTTTATGCTTTTTATTTATTATTTTACTTATGTATTGAATAAATATTTATGAGTGTGCCCTGTGTGCCAGAGATTGTAGACATAAAGGATTTGGAAATGAATACAGTAGAAAAAATAAAACGAAACTCCTGGTTTTCACTGAGTTTATATTTAAATAGGTGAAAAGCTAAAATAATTAAATACATCATTCAGTATATGAGATTATGACAAGTGTGATAGGTTTCAAAAAAGGCATGAAAGGAGTGAATATGTAACAGAAGGCAAAGCTTCTATTTTAAGTTAAGTGGTTACAGAGACCTTTTTAATAATGTAATATTTCACTACTAGGGTAATCCATGCAGCTATTTGAGAGAGTTTTCTAGTACAAAAGTGTTAACGCACATAAGAATATTTTTGGACTACCAGGGAACAAATAGGCAATGTAGGGAGAGAAAAGTGAAAGAAGAATATTGCTGAAGACCCAAAGGTGGTAAGGTGTTTGATCATGTAGTGATTCCAAGAGCTTTGGTTTTAACTATGAATGAATTGAGAAACCACTGGAAAATTTGCAGCAAAGAAGCTATCTCACTTTGATTGCTAAGTTGAGTGTAGTTTAAGGTGGGCAAAAGTGGAAGAAAGAAGACCATTTATGGTTGTAATGCAAGAGCCATACAGTAGTAGTTGAATCAGCCAAATACCCAGCATTGCAGAAAATGTTGGTAACACAAACTCTATTCCAGTTTTCCCATCTAGAAAATTAGTGAATCAGATTCGATGACCTCTTAAGTTGTTTTAAGCTTTAATATCTCATTAGTCTTTGAGTGTCCTAAATTGGAATTCACAGCTAATTAAACTAGAAAATAAGTTCAGTTAGACAAGTGAAATATTATTTTGTTTGACAAGATTCCCACTCTTCCTCCTTCTTTTAAACCCTTGTATTTGTATCTGTGACAGTCATAACAGAAGACAGATGGCACAAGCAAATTAGGATATTTTGAAGGTTTGTAAACGAAAAGACTAATTTTCGAGGTTGGTTAAAGTGTAGAGGATCCACAATGGAGTATGTAGGAATCTTAGCTAGCAGCCATGGAGTAGCCAAGCCCTGTAGGCCCAAAAGGAAAAGGGAATTAAGGAAGAAGAGTTTACTGAAATTAGAATAGAAAGAGGGTTTTTATTTTTTATTTTTTATTTATTTTTATTTTTTTTATTTTTATTTTTTTACAGCAGACATTGTCAAAGGAAGAATGACCCATTATGGAGAGAAACAACAGTGTAGCATAACCTGTCAAGGATATAATCAGGGCAATAAATACCCCAGCCTCACTTTCCTGTCTTAGTGTCCTCCCTCCCTCCAATTTCCACTGTCTGAGTAGACAGCAGAGCTAGAAATGGATACAATCCATACAGATTACCCTCCACCCCAAAGGACAAAGAACACAGGAGGGAAAGTTAGAGAGTACCCCTGGAGGGGCAAGTGGAAGACATTTGGCACAGAAGGCAAGGGAAATGCCTTGGTTTATTTGTTCTCTTATTCACGCACTTATTCAAGCATTCATTTAGTCACTCAGAGAAAAGATTATTAAATATGACCAGCATGGCAGTATCAGGAATAGATACTGGGTTTATGATGATGGTTCAGAGGGGAAAGTTTTCTGAAAATATAGAGAGCACAAAACCCCAAACGTTATCCCAATCTACCCTGTATTTCACAACTAATTGCATGAAGTAGAGATAAACAGAAAATGTTATACACTGGAGAAATATTCTAGTTCTAGTATCACTGTATTTCTATAGTGAAGGTCAAGACCCTCTCTGGAAATCCCATCTAAAAGTGAATGCAACATCACTCAAGATTCACAAGAGCAAACAAGTATGAGAAATTTGGGGAGGGAACCCTGTATCTTGGAAGTCAGTGGTTGCACCTGTCTTCAAAAACATAGGATATGATCAACTAGATAAAAAGCTGGAATCCTGGGCTCAGTTCTGATTAAACTCTACCCAGACTAATCCAGCCTACTAACTAATGGCCATTTCTATTGATTTAAGTATAATTTAATGATGTAGCCAAAATAATTGTAAAATAGAAGTCAGATCACATAACTTCTCACTCACAACACTACAGTGACTTAGCAGACCCTTGAAAATCAAAGCAAAATTTCTTAATACCATTTATGAGAACTTAAGTAAGCCGGCCGTCCTCTTATTGCTTCCTCTCCATCACCATGTCCACCTGTGCTTCACACTCCCTTGTGTGCCCTGTTTCAGACATTCCTTTTAACCGTTCCTTTGATATGCCACACTTGCCTCCAACACAAGACTTTTGCAGTCTGTTCTGTTAGAAATGTTTGGATTTTTTTTTAAAGATAGCTGCAAAGCTAATGCCTCCTGTTTATGCTCCTCTGTCACTATATCAGTGATGTTTTCTCTGACCACATGATGTCAAGTAAAAATTTCTCACCCTGATTGACCCCCAGCAGGATTCTCTTTAACCAATTTCTCTGCTTTACTTTCCTTCATAGCATTCATCATCATTAGTCCACCATACATTTTACTTACTTCTTTATAGCCTTTTCATCACAACCAAATCTTCATTCCCACAAGAGCATGGATTTTGTTTTTGTTTTTGTTTTGTTCACGGTTTTATCCACAGGGATTAAACATACGTAGACTAACAAATGGTGGATGCTCAGTGCAACTTGTAGAATAAATTGATAATAAAAACTTTAAATTTTGGAGTGGTATACTGCAAGATAAGCATGAACAACTAATAATTTCACC
Source organism: Trachypithecus francoisi (assembly GCF_009764315.1). Classification (NCBI taxonomy): domain Eukaryota; kingdom Metazoa; phylum Chordata; class Mammalia; order Primates; family Cercopithecidae; genus Trachypithecus; species Trachypithecus francoisi. The sequence goes on from NW_022681470.1 coordinate 119,223,871, forward strand.
ACTCACTAAAATTTCAGTTTAAAAATTAGGAAGATAAAGGATGTTCTTGAAAGTGGTTGATCAAATAAATGATTCCCTACATTATAAATGCCAGAATAAAGGTCTACTAGAAATGAAAGAATGAAACTCATAGAAGTAGCATGGCAAATAAAAAAGAAACTTGTTTTCTTGATAAAGAAAGGCTGTTTAACTGTCTTCTGAGTGGACGGTGAGATAAATATGAAGAAAAACTGTAAAAGAAAATATGAAATATTTGTTAATAAGAATAGAAGGTGGGTTGCAGCTCTGAGAGATTATGGAAAATAAATAATCACAATCATACATCACTTAATGATGGGGATATGTTCTGAGAAATGCATCATTAGGCAATTTCATCATTGTGGAAACAGGCTGGCATTTACACAAACCTAGATGATGCAACTTATGACACACCTAGGCTATATAGTATAGCCTATTACTTACTCTCAGGCTACAAACCTGTACAGCATGTTACTCTATTGAATACTATATGCAACTATAGCACAATATTATTTCTACACCTAAACATAGAAAATATATAGTAAAAAGACCACATTATAATCTTTTGAGACCACCATCATATATATATGTGATCATTTACCAAAACATCATTAGGTAGTGAGTGATCACATTTTCACTTCTTTTTTAGCTAATTTGTATAACTTATATAATTACATGTCTCATTATTTTAAATAATTTCAAAAATAGAAAATACACTAAGTATTATCTGGAGTGATTTTTCTCTGAATTATTTTATCCTACTGAAATTTCAAACATTGTTTTCACATGTATTGTTCCATAAAGAGATCTTCTTTACAACTTAGTGAGAAGAGTAAGAATGAAGGAATTATTGTTCTTATTTCACAAGGTCATAAAGTTTAGCTTCAGAGAAAGAGTTCTGCTTACTTAATCATAGACACACTTTTAAATTGAGACAAATTTAGCTCATCTGATTTTTAGCCAATGTTTATTCATCCGTATCTAACATATAGAAACAAATAAGTCTCACAGAGATCACATGCCTATATGTAATCTGTAGTGGTGAGAAATGTCATGATTTCTTTGGATATTTGTAGAATACTTCACTGCAAAAAAGAGAATAGTTAATAGATGCTTTTTCTTAAAAAAAAAAAAAAGAGAACAATTTTAGGTTCACAGCAAAATTAAGAGGAAGATACAGTATTTGTTACATAGCTCTCGCCCCTACACATGCATAACCTCTACCGTTATCAACATCCTCCACCAGAGTGGTGCACTTTTTACAATTTAGGAGCCTACATTGACACATCCTAATCACTCACAGGCCATAGTTTACATGAGGACTCACTCTAAGACTTGTACTTTCCGTGGGTTTAAATACATGTGTTAATAACATGTATCCATCATTGTAATATCATACTGAGTATTTTCACTGCATTAAAATTCTCTGTGTTCTGCTTATTCATCCCTCCCTCCCCTCTGATCCCTGGAAATCACTGTTTTTTTTGTTTTGTTTTGTTTTGTTTTTACTGTCTCCAAATTTTGACTTCTCCAGAATCTCGTATGGTTGCAATTGTACAGTAGATAGCCTTTTTGGATTGGCTTCTTTCATTTAGTATTATGCCTTTATCTTTCTACCATGTTTTTTCAAGGCTCGAAAGCGCATTTCTTTTTACTGCCGAAAATAGTCCATTGCCTAGAGGTACCACAGTTTATGTTTCTACTCACCTCCTGAAGAACACTTTGGTTGCTTCCAAGTTTTGGCAATTATAAATAAAGCGACTATAAACATCTGTGTTTAGGTTTGTGTGCACATAAATTTTCAACGTTTTTGGAGAAATACTAAGGATCATGTTTGCTGGGTAGCACAGCATGAGTTGTTTAATTTTGTAAGAAACTGCAAAACTGTTTTGTAGAGTGCCTATACGATTCTATGTTCCCACCAGAAAAATGAATGAGAGTTGCTGTTGCTCTACATTCTCACAAGTACTTGTTAATGCCATTGTTACAGATTCTGACCATTCTCACTGGTGTGTAGGAGTACTTCGTTGTCATTTTAATTAGCATTTCCCTGATAACATGTAAAGTGAAGCGTCTTTTCATGTGTTTATTTGCTATCTATATATCTTTGGTGAGGTGTTTTTTAAGGTCTTTGGCCCATGTTTTAAAAATTGGATTGTTTGCTGTTTATTGTTGAGTTTTAATAATTCTTTCTATATTTTGGATAATATACCTTTTATCAGATATGCCTTCTGCAAATATTTCCTCCCATACCGTGCCATGTGTTTTCATATTCTTGAGAGCCTCTTTAGTAGAAGTTTTGAATTTTAATGAAGTCCAGCTTATAAATCTTTCCGTTTATGGTATGTGTCTTTGGTCTTACATGTAGAAAAATCATCCCTATACCAAGCTCATTTAGGTTGTCTACTAGGTTTTCTTCAAAGAGTTATATAATTTTGCATTTTGTATTAAAGTTCACGGTCCGTTTAATGTTAATTTTTGTGACAAGTTTAAGATCTGTGTTTAGATTCATTATTTTGTATGTGGGTGTCCTATTTTGCTAGCACTATTGTTGAAAATACTCTCTTCCCCATTCATATATATATATATATATATATATATAGTATTTACAATATGACAAATAAATACTGTGAACATTTCTATGACCACAGATTGGTCAACCTAGATGAAATGAACCAATTCCTTAAAAGACAGAAATTATCGACTATCACACAAGAAGAAATATATGTATATATATAGTATTATATATATGCAGTATATATAATATTATGTAATATATAATATATATAATATTCTGATATTAGTGTGTATATATATAAAATATATATATGTTCCTTTCTCAAAGATCATTTCATTCTATTTGTGTGGGTCTAAATGGGGCTCTCCACTCTGTTACATTAATATATGTGTCTATTTTTTACTAACACTATACTGTCTTTTATTGAGCTTTACTGTAAGTCTGAATTTAAGTAGTGATAGTGCTTCAACTTTTCTTCAATATTGTGTTGGCTATTCTGGATCTTTTGCACCTATGTATAAATTTTAGAATCAGTGTGTCAATATCCAAACAATCTATTGCTGAAATTTTGATTAAGATTGTATTAAATTATAGGTCTAGTTGAGAATAGCTGGTATCTTGAAAATATTGAGTCTTTCTATCCATGAACAAGAATATCACTAAATTTATGTAGCTTTTCTTTGTCTTCATTCATTAGTGTTTTAGTTTTCCTCATATAACACATTTTGTTACATTTATACATATGTATTTTATGTTTGTGGAGTGCTAATATAATTGGCATTGTTTTTAATTTCAAGTTTCACTTGTTCATTGAGAAGGCAATTAAATCATGTGTTTCTTGTCTTTGGTTCTGTTTATATGCTGGATTACATTTATTGATTTGCGTATGTTGAACCAGCCTTGCATCCCAGGGATGAAGCCCACTTGATCATGTTCGATAAGCTTTTTGATGTGCTGCTGGATCCGGTTTGCCAGTATTTTATTGAGGATTTTTGCATCGATGTTCATCAGGGATATTGGTCTAAAATTCTCTTTTTTTCTTGTGTCTCTGCCAGGCTTTGGTATCAAGATGGTGTTGGCCTCATAAAATGAGTTAGGGAGGATTCCCTCTTTTTCTATTGATTGGAATAGTTTCAGAAGGAATGGTACCAACTCCTCCTTGTACCTCTGGTAGAATTCAGCTGTGAATCCATCTGGTCCTGGACTTTTTTTGGTTGGTAGGCTATTAATTATTGCCTCAATTTCATAGCCTGCTATTGGTCTATTCAGGGATTCAGCTTCTTCCTGGTTTAGTCTTGGAAGAGTGTAAGTGTCCAGGAAATTATCCATTTCTTCTAGATTTTCTAGTTCATTTGTATAGAGGTGTTTATAGTATTCTCTGATGGTAGTTTGTATTCCTGTGGGGTCGGTGGTGATATCCCCTTTATCATTTTTTATTGAGTCTATTTGATTCTTCTCTCTTTTCTTCTTTATTAGTCTTGCTAGCGGTCTCTTAATTTTGTTGATCTTTTCAAAAAACCAGCTCCTGGATTCACTGATTTGTTTGAAGGGTTTTTTTATGTCTCTATCTCCTTCAGTTCTGCTCTGATCTTAGTTATTTCTTGCCTTCTGCTAGCTTTTGAATGTGTTTACTCTTGCTTCTCTAGTTCTTTTAATTGTGATGTTAAAGTGTCAACTTTAGATCTTTCCTGCTTCCTCTTGTGGGCATTTAGTGCTGTAAATTTCCCTCTACACACTGCTTTAAATGTGTCCCAGAGATTCTGGTATGTTGTATCTTTGTTCTCATTGGTTTCAAAGAACATCTTCATTTCTGCCTTCATTTTGTTATACACCCAGTAGTCATTCAGGAGCAGGTTATTCAGTTTCCATGTAGTTGAGCAGTTTTGATTGAGTTTCTCAGTCCTCAGTTCTAGTTTGATTGCACTGTGGTCTGAGAGACAGTTTGCTATAATTTCTGTTTTTGTACATTTGCTGAGGAGTGCTTTACTTCCAATTATGTGGTCAATTTTGAAATAAGTGTGACGTGGTGCTGAGAAGAATATATATTCTGTTGATTTGGGGTGGAGAGTTCTGTAGATGTCTATTAGGTCTGCTTGCTGCAGAGATGAGTTCAATTCCTGGATATCCTTGTTAACTTTCTGTCTCATTGATCTGTCTAATGTTGACAGTGGAGTGTTGAAGTCTCCCATTATTATTGTATGGGAGTCTAAGTCACTTTGTAAGTCTCTAAGGACTTGCTTTATGAATCTGGGTGCTCCTGTATTGGGTATATATATATTTAGGATAGTTAGCTCTTCCTGTTGAATTGATCCCTTTACCATTATGTAATGGCCTTCTTTGTCACTTTTGATCTTTGATGGTTTACAGTCTGTCTTATCAGAGACTAGTATTACAACCCCTGCTTTTTTTTGTTCTCCATTTGCTTGGTAGATCTTCCTCCATCCCTTTATTTTGAGCCTATGTATGTCTCTGCATGTGAGATGGGTCTCCTGAATACAGCAAACTGATGGGTCTTGACTCTTTATCCAGTTTGCCAGTCTGTGTCTTTTCATTAGAGCATTTAGTCCATTTACATTTACGGTTAATATTGTCATGTGTGAACTTGATCCTGCCATTATGATATTAACTGGTTATTTTGCTCATTAGTTGATGCAGTTTCTTCCTAGCCTCAATGGTCTTTACATTTTGGCATGTTTTTGCAATGGCTGTTACTGGTCGTTCCTTTCCAAGTTTAGTGTTTCCTTCAGTGTCTCTTGCAAGGCAGGCCTGGTGGTGACAAAATCTCTCAGCATTTGCTTATCTGTAAAGGATTTTATTTCTCTTTCACTTATGAAACTTAGTTTTGCTGGATATGAAATTCTGGGTTGAAAATTCTTTTCTTTAAGAATGTTGAATATTGGCCCCCACTCTCTTCTGGCTTGTAGTGTTTCTGCTGAGAGATCTGCTGTTAGTCTGATGGGCTCCCCTTTGTGGGTAACCCGACCTTTCTCTCTGGCTGCCCTTAAGATTTTTTCCTTCATTTCAACTTTGGTGAATCTGGCAATTATGTGTCTTGGAGTTGCTCTTCTGGAGGAGTATCTTTGTGGCGTTCTCTGTATTTCCTGAATTTGAATGTTGGCCTGCCCTACTAGGTTGGGGAAGTTCTCCTGGATGATATCCTGAAGAGTGTTTTCCAACTTGGTTCCATTTTCCCCCTCACTTTCAGGCACCCCAATCAGACGTAGATTTGGTCTTTTTACATAATCCCATACTTCTTGCAGGCTTTGTTCATTTCTTTTTCTTCTTTTTTTTTAGACTTCTCTTCTCACTTCATTTCATTCATTTGATCCTCAATCGCTGATACTTTTTCTTCCAGTTGATGGAGTCGGTTACTGAAGGTTGTGCAATTGTCACGTATTTCTCGTGTCATGCTTTTTGTCTCTGTCAGTTTGTTTATGGCCTTCTCTGCATTAATTATTCTGGTTATCAATTCTTCCACTCTTTTTTCAAGATTTTTAGTTTCTTTGAGCTGGGTACGTAATTCCTCCTTTAGCTCTGAGAAATTTGGTGGTCTGAAGCCTTCTTCTCTCATCTCATCAAAGTCATTCTCCGTCCAGCTTTGATCCGTTGCTGGCGATGAGCTACGTTCCTTTGCAGAGGGTGATGCACTCTTATTTTTTGAATTTCCAGCTTTTCTGCCCTGCTTTTTCCCCATCTTTGTGGTTTTATCTGCCTCTGGTTGTTGATGATGGTGACATACTGATGGGGTTTTGGTGTGGGTGTCCTTCCTGTTTGTTAGTTTTCCTTCTAAGAGTCAGGACCCTCAGCTGTAGGTCTGTTGGAGATTGCTTGTGGTCCACTCCAGACCCTGTTTGCCTGGGAGTCAGCAGCAGAGGCTGCAGAAGATAGAATACTGCTGAACAGCGAGTGTACCTGTCTGATTCCTGCTTTGGAAGCTTCCTCTCAGGGGTGTACTCCACCCTGTGAGGTGTGGGGTGTCGGTCTGCCCCTAGTGGAGGATGTCTCCCAGTTAGGCTACTCAGGGGTCCCTGGGTCACCCAGGGACCCACCTGGGCAGGCAGTCTGTCTGTTCTCAGATCTCAACCTCCATGTTGGGAGATCCACTGCTCTCTTCAAAGCTGTCAGACAGAGTCGTTTGCGTCTGCAGGGGTTTCTGCTGCTTTTTGTTGTTGTTGTTGTTGTTTAGCTGTGCCCTGTCCCCAGAGGTGGAGTCTACAGAGACTGGTAGGCCTCCTTGAGCTGCTGTGAGCTCCACCCAGTTCGATCTTCCCAGGGCTTTGTTTACCTACTTAAGCCTCAGCAATGGTGGGCGCCCCTCCCCCAACCTCGCTGCTGCCTTGCAGTTAGATCACAGACTGCTGTGCTAGCAATGAGGAAGGCTTCGTGGGCGTGGGACCCTCCCAGCCAGCTGTGGGATATAATCTCCTGGTGTGCCTGTTTGCTTAAAGCGCAGTATTGGGGTGGGAGTTACCCGATTTTCCATGAATTGTGTGTCTCATTTCCCCTGGCTAGGAACAAGGATTCCCTTCCCCCTTGCACTTCCCAGGTAGGGGGATGCCTCGCCCTGCTTCAGCTCTCGCTGGTCGGGCTGCAACAGCTGACCAGCACCGATTGTCCGGCACTCCCTAGTGATATAAACCCAGTACCTCAGTTGAAAATGCAGAAATCACGTGTCTTCTGTGTCTCTTGTGCTGGGAGCTGGAGACTGGAGCTGTTCCTGTTCGGGCATCTTGCTCCACCCCCCAGAATTGACATATTCTTATAAGAAGATTGTTTAATGAATAAAGGGTTATATTTTATTATGTTTGAAATACAAATATCTATAACTGTAGAATCTATATCTTGTATTAGTACCTCAGCAAGATAATGGGCTGTATGTTACTGATAAAAACTAACAAAATAAACTTCCCAACATAAGATAAAATATAAATAAGTTAACACAATACACACATACAGTGACAGAGAGAGACGTGGATATATGCACAGAGAACTTTATGTTGAAAGTTATAATATGTTAATCAAATGAGGGAAACTTTCAATAAATGAAGACACATTATGTTCATGCAGAAGAAGATTTAGTACCTTAAATATGTTATTTCTGCCCCCAGAAAATAATCTATAAAATCAATGCTCTTCTACTGAATTTATGAAAAGCTTTTATCATAAATTTTGACAAGGTGATTCAGAAGTTTATACAAATGGAAAATAACAAGAATAGCTAAGCAATCCTGAAGAAGAACTTGCATGGATATGTGCAACCAAATATGAGAAAGTATTATAAGTTCTTGTAAAATATTTGCAGGATATTTGTGCTGGAGTAGGAATATAGACTGATGATAGAGCAGAGTAGAAAGTCCAGAAACAGATTTTCACATATTCATAAATCTGACATGTTAGCTATGAAAGTAACATTGAAGAAATAATGGGAAATAAAGAATATTCAAAAGCTGATACTTAAAAATCTGTTTTTCCTGTGACAGAAAAGTTAAATTGGATCATTACTTCATATCACACACAAAAATCAATTACATATAGCTTAAGGGGTGAAATGTGAAAGACAATTCCTTGAAACTTTTAGAGGAAAATATAGAATATAATTATGAAATTAAAAGATAAAGTATTTTTGAAATAAAGCATAGAAAATCTAAACCATACATAAGCATATTAATAAATTTAATTATAATACAATTTTGAGAACTTTCAGTTTTCTGTAGGAAAAAATGCTATTCATAAATTAAAGGAATTGATTTACAACACATATAGTTTACAAAGAATTTTTATTCATAAAGTTATTGGTTGGGTACAGTGGCGCACACCTGTAATCCCAGCACTTTGAGAGGCTGAGGTTGGAGAATCACTTGAGCCCAGGAATTAGAGACCAGCCTAGGCAACATAGCAAGACCCTGTCACTGCAAAATAAAAATTGAAAAATAAAATAAAATAAACAGCTAGGTGTGGTGGTGCACACCTGTAGTCCCAACTGCTTGGGAGTCTGAGGTGGGAGGATCCCTTGAGCCCAGGAGTTGAAGGCTGCAATGAGCTATGATCCTGCCATTACATTCTAGCCTATGCAATACAGTGAGATTCTGTCTCTTAAAAAAATTAAAACTTATGAAAAGTTACTACAAATCAAAAGGTAAAGAATCAATAGAAATGTAGAGAAATTAAGTGAACATAATTTCGAAAAGGAGTAATCATGAAAGATGGATTAAGAGAAAACATCCATTCTTGAAGAAAACCGGGTATCTGAGACCTCAATGCCTAGTAGAAGTGAATAGAGAAACTCAGTGTGTTGTGCATGATCATGCCTCAAATCATTACTGGGCACACATTGAAATCATCATCTTATCATATTAAAAGGCCAGGAATTTCTTGTCCTCAGAATAAAGTCACCCTTTTAATGGCCTACCTGCCTCTACACCTCTATCTTTGTCTGATAATGACCACTTCTCTAAAAAATCTTCTGTGAGAATATCTCATCAAGCTTTTTTCCTAACTTTTGTCATTTCCCAAAAGAAACCTGGATGTCACAGGTTATTTCTTATCTCTTTAATTTCCTTATGGCTCTATATGATTCCTGTTTTAAGCATAATTTCCACCACTCTCCAACACCTAAAAACTTTCCCTTGTCCTTGGAACATACAATATGTCATCAATACACTTACTTATGTCCTCAACCCCTTCTCTGATCATTCTCTTCTCCTCCTTTTAAGTAAGCCCGAATCTCCTGTGGGATCTCATATGCTCTCCCTATAAGTTCTCTTACATGGTTGGTGTTTGTGTTCTGAGATCAGTGGATCTAATAGATCCAGATAATCATTTTTTCTTCTTGTCCTTATTACTATTTTCAAACCACTTTTATTATTTCCCATATAAATCACCCAGTTTTGAATCTCATATCAAAGACTGACTTCCTAGACAACCTATGAAATAGTAAAAAGTATTGGCAAACCATATATTTGATAAAGGGTTAACATCCAGAGTATATAAGGAACTCAATTCCATAACAAAAATCCAACCAAACTGATTTAAAGTGGGCAAAGGACTTGGGTGGATATTTCTCGAAAGAAGATATACAAATAAGAAACAGGCATATGAAAACATGCTTAGCATTACTAATCATCAGGGAAATTCAAAGTTAAATTACAATGAGATACTACCTCACATCTGTCTACAATGAGATAGTACCTCACACCTGTCCACAATATTACCACACACCTGTTAGAACGACGATCATCAAAATGATGAAAGATAACAAGTGTTGGCAAGAACGTAGAGAAAAGGGAACCCTTGTATACTGTTTGTGGAAATGTAGTTGGGCCAGCTTAAGAAAAATCTTATGAAAAACCAGTATAAAGATTCCTCAAAAATGTAAAAGTAGAACTACCATATGACACAGCTATCCTATTATTGGGTATATATTCAAAGGTAATGAAATCAGTATCTCAAAGTGGTAGCTGTACTCCCATGTTCAATGCAACATTATTCACAATAGCCAAGATATGCAATCAATCTATCCATCAATGGATGAATGGATAAGGAAAACGCACTATATACACAATTAAAAACAATGCAGCCTTTGAAAAAGAAGCAAATTCTTCCATTTGAGACAACATGGATGTACTTGAAATGCATTATGTTGAGTCAGGCACAGAAAGGAAAATACTGTATTATCTTATATGAGGAATCTAAAAAACTCAATCTCTCTAGAAGCTATAGTCAAACTCTGAACTTTACAGAAGTAGACAGTAGAATGGTGATTACCAGGGGCTGGGTGGGGAGCTTTGAGGGGGACATTAGTCAAAAGAAGCAAAACTTGAGTTATATAGGAGGAACACATTCAAGAGATATATTGTACAACATGGTAACATGGTGACTATAGTTAATAACAACATACTGTATTCTTGAAAAGTGTTAAGAGAATCGAATTCAAAAGGTCACATTCTCCACACCTTCTCAAACACTTCTGTGGTCACACCCTAGTCTTTGTAACTACAATAATGGTATCCATTCTATTACCCAATTTCACAATACCAATGACCACCATTTCCAATCTTTCCAGCTCACTTTGCTTAATACTATGACTCTGAAAGTAGTTTAGAACTCCACTAATATTTGATCTTACTACCTTTTTCATACCTATTCACTTTCCCCTTATAATCACTTGCCTTGTTTGCTCAGCTTTAAATCACTAGTGTATCTTTATCATCATTTTATTTCATATACATTCAACTCTTCATTCCTTCCCTTGCTTCCTACACTTACGTGACAAAAATCACTATTATATTTAATTCTAACTCTGTACTTATTGCACATTGGCACCTATAAAATCAAATATAGCTGGAGCAAAACAGAGCTACACATTTTAAAGTTGTGTGGCCTGGTAATGATACTGTATTTGTCTTATCCCTTGATTCTCTTACACTTATAATTTTTCCTATCTTTTTTTTTTCCTTCAAATTTCCAAATATTCTTCCAACAATCACTCTCTGGAGATAATTTTGCTTCTGAGTTTACTAAGAAAATAGAAGTAAACATATGATAATTTGCATTAGTTTCTACCATCATATTTATCTACCCACCTACATCCAACTTATTTACTCTGTCTTTTTTTCCTATTAACATTGATTGTCCAAATTCCTAAAAGTGAAATGGTTGTGAGGGGAAATCATTTCACTATTTTGCTAAATCTTACCCATCAGTCTCCTGAGTTAATTCTTCCTTCTCTACTGAATGATTCCTATAAGCATACAAACATGCTGTAATGTCTCTCACATTCAGTGAGACTATGGCAGCAATCATCCCGATTATTCAGACATTTCCTCTTGAAAAACAGAAAATAACAGAGAACACCATACGACTGTCAACTTCACAGAACCCACAAACTTTACGTCATAAGGAGGCTCCCTAGGAAATACACTGTATTTTTTTTTTATCATACTTTAAGTTCTAGGGTACATGTGCACAACGTGCAGGTTTGTTACATATGTATACATGTGCCATGCTGGTGTGCTGCACCCATTAACTCATCATTTACTTTAGGTATATCTCCTAATTCTATCCCTCCCCCTTCCCCACTCCCCACAATAGGACCCGGTGTGTGATGTTCCCCTTCCTGTGTCCAAGTGATCTCATTGTTCAATTCCCACCTATGAGTGAGAACATGCGGTATTTGGTTTTCTGTTCTTGTGATAGTTTGCTGAGAATGATTGTTTCCAGCTGCATCCATGTCCCTACAAAGGACACGAACTCATCCTTTTTTATGGCTGCATAGTATTCTGTGGTGTATATGTGCCATATTTTCTTAATCCAGTCTGTCACTGATGGACATTTGGGTTGATTCCAGGTCTTTGCTATTGTGAATAGTGCCCCAATAAACATATGTGTGCATGTGTCTTTATAGCAGCATGACTTATAATCCTTTGGGTATATCCCCAGTAATGGAATGGCTGGGTTAAATGGCATTTCTAGTTGTAGATCCTTGAGGAATCACCACACTGTTTTCCACAATGGTTGAACTAGTTTACAGTCCCACCAACAGTGTAAAAGTGTTCCTATTTCTCCACATCTTCTCCAGCACCTGTTGTTTCCTGATTTTTTAATGATTGCCATTCTAATTGGTGTGAGATGGTATCTCATTGTGGTTTTGATTTGCATTTGTCTGATGGCAAATGATGACGAGCATTTTTTTTCATGTGTCTGTTGGCTGTATGAATGTCTTTTGAGAAGTGTCTGTTCATATCCTTTGCCTACTTTTTGATGGGGTTGTTTGTTTTTTTCCTTGTAAATTTGATTCTGTAAGAGAGAGATTGGTCTATTATTAGGAGATTTATTGGAGAATGTTCTCAGAATAAACACTTTTAAGGAGTAAACAGCAGTATTGGACAGAAAGAGAAATTAAAGAATCATATAGTTACAACAAATCTTAGTTACTGTAAAAGATTATGACAGAGGTCACTTGTCTGGAGTTAGGATGGCCCTTCAGGGTTGTTCCAAGTTAAGGTGAGCCATTTGGGTTTCTGTGGTGCCATGTTGCCCAGAAACTGGATTCAGGCTGTCCTTGGAAAGAGGCACAACCCTCAGTGAGCCAGGTCCCTTTAGCTGAGGACAATTCCTGAAGCGGAACTCAGCATTGCCTGGAAGAATGTGTCCCTCCTTTCTAAAATGATATCTGAGTGGTACGCCCACAGTAAATAGCTACATGATATTTTCAGAACAAATAAAAAGCAGGAAATTTAAAATATCAAATTGTGTGTAAACCTCCCTAAGGTAGAGATAAATAGGAAATCCATGTGGATGATAACTGACTCCCCTCTCTTTCATATCCCCAATCTAAGGTGTATCCACCTCTTATCTCCTCCACTCATGCTAGCATCCAAGTAATTAATATTCAAAATTATCTAAAATGCAGTAACAGCCTCTTCACTGGTCTCTGTACTACCCCCCTTTCCCCACGTTATTCAATTCTTACTGCAGGAAATTAAGTGATCTTATTAAACATAAATTATCTTTGCATCACCTCCAAATTAAGAACCTTCTATCCCATTCAAAATAAAAGATAAAGTCTTTCCATGGACCCGTAAGACCCCCTGTATAATATGGTCCTGAATATTGTGGCCCCTCGTGATCAGATATCCTCCTTGTCCCTAGGTCCTACCAACCTGGTGTCCTTACTGTTCCCAGGACAGTCCAGACATTGTTTTGCTTCAAAGCATTTGCAAATGATGTATCCCTATCCCTTTTTTGTATGTCTTCCTCATGTAACAGCATCACTCACTTCCATATCTCCTTCTGATCTTTATTCTATTCACCTTCTCAGTAAGTCCTTCCCTAACTACTTGATTTCAATTTGTTGTATCTTGATACCACTTAATATTACATATTTACTTAAATTTCTTGTTTATTGCCTGCTTTCTCCAACTAAAATGGTAGCTAGAAATCATTCTTAATTATTGTCTATCTTTTAGAGTAGACATCCCATCCAAAAATCTAAATTTTGCATCTGCCACAAAAATATATCTTGATTCTTCTCGCTTTATCCATTTGTGCCACTGTGGTCCCAGTCACCATCACCTCATCACCTTTTGCTTCAAATGCTGCATTCTTCTAACTGCATTTGGTATTTCCACACCCCTTCCCCAACCCTTCTGTTTTCTCCTCACAGGGCAGCCAGAGTGATACTTTGAAAATATAAGTAAGGCCACATCACATCCCTGTAAAAAAAAAAAAAACCTGTAACACTGACAACAAAATCTAAATTTCTTAACATGGCCTACAAGGCTCTAACCTCATATCTTATCACCTTCTGTCCACTCATTTCACTAGAATAAAAAATCTATAATGAAGGAAAGTTATTTTTGTCTCTTCTGTTTACTTCTATACTACTAGTACCTAAAAAGGTATCTAGCTCATGGCAAGAACTTAACAAATAATTGTTGCATTCAGTTCTCATCATGCATATATTATTTTTCATTCTCGTGTTGCAAACTGCATTTCCAATACTGGCTTCAGCACAGGAACGAAAAACTAAACACCACATGTTCTCACTCATAAGTGGGAGGTGTAACAATGAGAATACATGGACACAGGGAGAGGAACATCACATACCAGGGCCTGTCGAGAGGTGGGGGATAAGGGGAGGGATAGCATCAGGACAAATACCTAATGCATGCAGGGCTTAAAACCTAGATGACGGGTTGATGAGTGTAGCAAACCACCACGGCACATGTATACCTATGTAACAAACCTGCGTGTTCAGCACATGTATCCCAGAACTGGAAGTTTAAAAATATTCTAATTTCATTTATTTTTTCATAAGGTGACTTGACATTTCTCCCAATCAAAAGGTAAAATCTGTTTTCTTGCCTTAAAATCTGGATAGAATTATGACTAGAGCAGAAATTATGCTGTGTGATCTCCAAGGCTAGTCATTAAAAGCAATACAATATTTTCCTAATTGTCTTAAAACAGTCACTCTTAAAACTAGGCAATCAAACTGCAAAGAAACGGACACAGTGCATGAAAAAGCCCACATATTGAAGAACTGACACATGGCCCTTGGCCCTAGTTGAGTTCTCATATGTGAGTGAGTCATCCTGAACATAAACGGTCTAGCCCTTAATTAGCCATCACAATTAATTCCTCATAAAATAGAGATAAGTCATCCCCACTAAATGTTGTCTAAATTAAAGATATGTGAGCAAAATAAGTGATTGCTATTTTTTATACCACTAAGATTTGGGGAAGTTCATTACGTGGCATCAGTAACTAGAACACTTCAGTACATTCTACTTTCAATTCCTACCTACTCTCAGGTCTTTTTACCTGCAGTTTCCTCTACCTAGAACTTTTTTCACTTACAATTCCCTTGTCTTGTGTCCTTATGAGACAAATGAGGGCACAAGGTAGTCGAGTCTCTCTGTTCATACGGCACCTTCCTTTTCCTCAAATGTTTGGGTTTTGCTGCAGCAATAACAATCAAACCAACAATCTCCAATAGCAATTACAAAATTAAATGTTTTTGTTTTTGTTTTATCATATACACAGACATCTGAGATACTTAGGTTTTGCATTTGTGCAATGCTTCAGAGATGCTATGGAAGATCTCTCTCTTTGTTGTTTTTGTTTCTGTTTGTAATTATTTTTTCACTTTCAGTTACATATAGAAGGTAGGGATAAAGAATGAAATGCCTCATGTCAGCTCCATCAGCTACCATTAAATTATTATTCAGATGTGCCATACAATAAAGTCTATTTTTAATTCATTGGTAAAAATTTGTCATAACATTGCCCTTAACTGCATTGGAAAATAATATATTTTAAATAAGAGTATCAATATCTTACTCATAATTTTATAGATCTATATTAAATAGCATTTTATATATATTTGGTTGAATAAAATACATTATTAAAAATAGTTTTACCTGTTTTAAAACTTATTTATTTATTTATTTATTTATTATACTTTAAGTTCTAGGGTACATGTGCATAACGTGCAGGTTTGTTACATATGTATACTTGTGCCATGTTGGTGTGCTGCACCCATCAACTCGTCAGCACCCATCAATTCATCATTTATATCACGTATAACTCCCAATGCTATCCCTCCCCCCTCCCCCCTCCCCATGATAGGCCCCAGTGTGTGATGTTCCCCTTCCCGAGTCCAAGTGATGTCATTGTTCAGTTCCCATCTATGAGTGAGAACATGCGGTGTTTGGTTTTCTGTTCTTGTGATAGTTTGCTAAGCATGATGGTTTCCAGCTGCATCCATGTCCCTACAAAGGACACAAACTCATCCTTTTTTATGGCTGCATAGTATTCCATGGTGTATATGTGCCACATTTTCTTAATCCAGTCTGTCACAGATGGACATTTGAGTTGATTCCAAGTCTTTGCTATTGTGAATAGTGCCACAATGAACATACGTGTGCATGTGTCTTTGAAGTAAAATAATTTATAATCCTTTGGGTATATACCCAAGGGATGCAAAGGACCTCTTCAAGGAGAACTACAAACCACTGCTCAGTGAAATAAAAGAGGACACAAACAAATGGAAGAACATACCATGCTCATGGATAGGAAGAATCAATATCGTGAAAATGGCCATACTGCCCAAGGTTATTTACAGATTCAATGCCATCCCCATCAAACTACCAAAGAGTTTCTTCACAGAATTGGAAAAAACTGCTTTAAAGTTCATATGGAACCAAAAAAGAGCCCGCATTGCCAAGACAATCCTAAGTCAAAAGGACAAAGATGGAGGCATCACGCTACCTGACTTCAAACTATACTACAAGGCTACAGTAACCAAAACAGCATGGTACTGGTACCAAAACAGAGATATAGACCAATGGAACAGAACAGAGTCCTCAGAAATAAAACCACACATCTACAGCCATCTGATCTTTGACAAACCTGAGAGAAACAAGAAATGGGGAAAGGATTCCCTATTTAATGAATGGTGCTGGGAAAATTGGCTAGCCATAAGTAGAAAGCTGAAACTGGATCCTTTTCTTACTCCTTATATGAAGATTAATTCAAGATGGATTAGAGACTTAAATGTTAGATCTAATACCATAAAAACCCTAGAAGAAAACCTAGGTAGTACCATTCAGGACATAGGCATGGGCAAGGACTTCATGTCTAAAACACCAAAAGCAACGGCAGCAAAAGCAAAAATTGACAAATGGGATCTAATTAAACTAAAGAGCTTCTGCACAGCAAAAGAAACTACCATCAGAGTGAACAGGCAACCTACAGAATGGGAGAAAATGTTTGCAATCTACTCATCTGACAAAGGGCTAATATCCAGAATCTACAAAGAACTCAAACAAATTTAAAACTTTTTTAATGTGGCTACTAGAAAATTTTAAATTTTAAATATGTGATTCACATTATATTTTATTGAATAATATTGTTCTAAATGGAACAATCATCAGCATACAAATTTCATACTGAGGAACAACACAATGTAACTGAAAATCACACATTTGGGAAACAGACCACAGATAGGTTTGAAATTATTAGGAATATGGACTTGAGCTTATAATTTTTTCACTAAGGTTTAGATTACGTACTTGTAAATTAGTAAAAGAAATATTAGCCTTGCAAAATTGTCAAGAATAATCAGTTGTTTCTAGAAAGATTAATACACTGTTGGTACTTCAAAAAATGCTTTTTCAATAGTATGGTTTCTCACAGAACTAATTTTAGTAAGTATTACGGTATTTATTCTGTGTAGTAGACTTAGATTGGCACGAGGATATGGCAAAGGTTAACAAAAAATGACCTAAGAAACCTTGTAGAACAATAGAGAATATACATAATAAGAATCTGAAATGAAATGGAAAGGGGTTATAGTGATTAATGTGTTATTATCATTTATATGAAAAAATAAATTACTAATTTCAGAGGCAGGGGTTAGGTAAAGAAGACATCACATGAGAGAGGCCACAAAGGATAATATCAACAGTTGATAAATCAGGGATCAGAATGTAAACTATAATTTATTGACATTTATAACTATCTTTACTCGCATTACTTCTTTTGATCTTTACAACCTCTTATGAAATTGTTATTATTCTGATTTCTATAGTAAAGGTAAAGATATGAACAATTGAAAAGTCAAAGAACTTGTTCAGTGTCACCATGGCATAGCATATCAGTGGAAGGCACAGGACCTGTGGAGAGTTGGGGGCACACTTAGGAAAAATAAAAATCTAGAACTAAAACAATCATTGACTGAAGATGTCGGGACCAGAAAGGTATGTTGGCTTGAACGGATAGTCATGCTCAGAGGTTTTTTCATTGTTTATTAGGTAAAGGATCATCTTTAGTGGGTTTCAGAGAAGGAATGTTATGAATATTTAAGAGGATATATTGAAAAGGCCTGAAGTTTATAGGAGAAAATAGGTGTTATGTTAGGTCTGTGATTCACATGTGGGGGCAATTCGCTCCCCTCATCCTAGGAGACATGTGGTAATGTCTGGGAACGTTTGTGGTTGCCACATCTAGGGGTGGGGTGCTACGAGCATGTAGTAAATAGGGATCAGAGATGCTGAAATAATGTGCTACATATATTAAACAGATCCTCTACAGAAAGCAAATCATCTGGCTAGAAATGTCATTAGTTCTGAGTGTGAGAAAAACCCTGTATTATGAAACTGGTGTCCCCAAGTATGTGCTCACTTAGCACTCATAACTTTTGAATTATATTGAAAACACTTTTATAATTACTTTTGTACTCTCTCACTAAAGACTGCGTAAAAGTACAAGTACTATTTTTTTATCTCAATGTCTCTAGTGCCTTGCACAGCTCCTACCACACAGTAAATAATTAATAGATGATAGCTGATTTGAATTGAATTAAGGTAATGAGAACCTAAACTAGGACAGTAGAATTGGGAATAAAAAAGAAGACATTTGATATGAAAGAGCTGATACGATTTGGCAATTGACACGGATGATAAAGGAGTGTTTTGCATCAAAAACATTTTGACACAGTAAGCAGGCAGGGAATAAATTCAACTTTGAAAATGTTTTATTTAGTTGCTGGGAGAATAAGGCTGCTTAACAGGCAGTAACAAATATAAGTCTCAAGTGTATAGGAATATTCTGAGAAATCAATGCAAATTGCTGCATTTTGTATAAGTATGAAGCTATGGTAAGGTGTGAAATTGTCTAATGAGATCGTACAGAATAAAAAAGAATATCAGCTGAAGGCGAACTGCTGGGAATTCCTATACTGAACTTAAGACGTGACTGGAAGAGTCATAGCAAGAAGAATCTTAAGAATAACAGTCAGAAAAATAAAAAGAAAATAAGAGTGCTATAATATATAGCTCCAGAAAAATCAAGTATGATAAAGATTTAGAAAAGATCATTACATTAAGCAATTAACTCTAATCCCACAAACTTTTTAAGTGCATAAAGATTATTAAGTGATCAATATGAGTCTTCCCCTTTTTGTTATTTAGTTTTATGCAAAAAGGATCACAGTCTACAGTCTATTTTAAATGGATCAAAATCATGACATTTGACTAACTACACTTCCTCCTAAAACACATAACAATAAATCTGTCAACTAGAGTCAATTTATTTCCTTTTCACTTCTAGTCAGTTTATTTCCTATTATCAACAATCGCAAATACTGACCTACATAAAGGCTTACACTAAAAGTTCAAATTTTCTTTTCTTATGTCAGAACAAACAGTTCAGTGCCTGTTTTTAAATATATTTAATTTTAGCAAACATACACAAAATGAAAAAATGTACACACCATACTTAAATAAGTCCATGGCTTTTCCAAAGTAAATATTCCTGTGCAACCAGTGCACCTTAAAGAAATAGAACATAATCAACATTCATGAAGGCCCACTGGGTTTTGTGCAGTAAGTATCCTGCCAGGGATAACCTTTATCCTTATTTCTCACACCATAGATATATTTACCTATTTTGAAATTTATATATGTGGAATTATGAAATGTGAACGCTTTCGTGTCTAGCTTCTTTAGTTTAACATTAGGTTTGAAATTTATCTGCTGCATGTGTCTCCAGTTTGGGGAAATGAGCATTTCTGTATATGTATTTTGGCCAACCCATATAGGCATTACTTTAAGATACATAGCCAGAAGTAGATTTGATAGCTTTAATAGAGACCCAGACCACCAGTTTTCCAGAGACATATTATCAGTGTAAACACTCACCAGCGGTGCAAAATAGTGCTGGTTGCTGTACAACCTTACCTGTTTGTTTTCCTTTTTAATTGCAAGCATTCTGGTGGCTGTGTAGCAGTGTCATATTGTGGTTTGAATTTGCATTTCTTTCCTAACTAATGAAGATCAGTACATTTTCAAAGATATGATGGGCATCTTGATATGTTATTTTGTGGAGTGCCCACTTAATCTTTTGCCAGCTTTTTCTATTTATTAATTAAATGTTTATTAATTATTATGACATATATTCTATATTCAAAGATTTTGTTGGTAATGTGTACTGCAAATACCTCATCCACACTGTGTATTTAGCCTTTTCACTCATTTAATTAGATCTTTTCATGGAAACATATTATTAATTCTGATATGGTCCACTTTTTTTTTCTTTATGATGACTTGGAATTTTACCTAAGTATAGGCGGGGGTTGAAATGGTAAGAGAAATTTAGGAATTTTTGCCTACCGCAACTTAAGAAAGTCATCTCATTTTTTCTTCTAAAAGCTTTATTGGTTTACCTTTTATGTTTATTTCTGAAATACTGGAATTGACTTTAGTGTAAGGTTTGAAGTTCAGGTCAGTGTGTGTGTGTGTGTGTGTATTTGCGTGTGTGTGTGCATGTGTGTGTATACATATATTCTACATTTTAATATCCAATTAACCTAGTACCTTTCGTAAAGAAAATTTTTATAAATTGTGTTATGCTGTTACCTGTTTCATAAACCAAATGATCATACATGTATGGATCTTTTTCTGTACTCTCTACTCTGTGTCATTGATAAATACGTCTATCCTTGGAGTAGTATCACACTTTCTTAATTTCTTTATTATATATATATATATATATATACACTGATATATGCTCATATGTTATAGATATATTGTTCCTTGTATGTGTGCAATATATACATATTATGTGTGTGCAATATATACATATTATAATATGGTAATATATATACACAAATATGGATTATATGTGTATATATGGCAATGTGTACATATATACACAAATGTATGTATATGTATATACATAGATAGGTGAAAATATATATTCTTTTAGTTTACTCCTTCTTCTTCAAGACTTCCCTAAATTTACTAAGTCATTTGGTTTCATATAATTTTTTGTAAGAAGATACTGATTTACACAGATGCACAACTTTGGGGCGTTTCATTGATTTTGTGTTATAACATAGATCAACTGGGGGGAAACTGACATAATTATATTTTTATTCAAATTCATGAATGTAAATTATTTCTGTATTTTAGGTCTTCTTTAATGCAGATATGAATTATATATATATATATATACACACGTGTGTGTACACACATGCATGAAGTGGCTTTTAGTAACAAGATCTTGCACATCTTTCATTAGAGTTAATCCTAGAAATTTAATTTTTTATTCTACAGCAAATGTTATCTTTTCACACTTTTAAAATATTTTGCTCATTTGTAAAAATTAAATTGATATTATGTATTGAATTACATCCAGCCATATTACTAAATTTAATTACTAACTCTAATAATTTGTCAGAACATTTCTGTGTTTAATTTAATAAGACATCTCTTCCTCTCCCAACAGATGACAAAATTGATATGAGGTAGGTGCTTCACACTGAGAATGACCTGAAGAATATCAGTCTGTACATTTTATTTTACTTCATCATCCACTTTTTCAAGGAAGTTAGGTAGAAGAGATGGATAGAGAAGTAATCCTCATCTAGATTAGAAATGAATTGTTGAAATAGGTAACCATAAGCTTGAGAGACTGGGCATAAAGCAAGCTAATGCTTTTAGATTTCTATGGGATCCTTCTCTACTACTTTTACAAAATTGCAAAGAAATGTTTTCTGTTTCATCAACTGCCTTTATTTCTAAACAATTCTTTAATATTGATTCTTTTCTTTTTTATTAATGAGTGAAATAATTAAGTAACCACCATGTGCTTTGCACCTGGGATATTTATGCTATAATTTGGCTGTATTTTCTTCAACCATTATCATTGTTACTGCCAGACTAAATTTTCTACAACTTAAGGAATCCTCTCCAAATTTGTCTCTCATTTTGTACCTGTTTTTTCTTTAACTAGGTTTTGATAAATTATTTATGCCACAAAATTTGAGAGAGCATTATATGTTTTAGATATGTACGGGGCTGACCTCATTTGAATTATTTGCCCTGTAACAGGCTAGCCATAAAAATTTGCCTCTTAAAAGTATCAACAAAGTTAATCTCCAATTGTACATATTTCCCGTAGATCAAGAACTGCCTCTTACTGTGGATCAGGGTCTTGGTAAGACCTTGTTAGTGAGAGAAAAGTGGGTTATCCCTCAGCATGTTGGAGCTGGGATCTGCTGTTCTACTTTGTGAAAAGTCAGAGAAAATATTTTTGAGGAAGAGACTTTACACTGAAAATGATATTCCCTATTATCTACTCAGCTAAAAAAAAGGTGAGAAAAAAATATATTTGTGGCTATTCCTTATTATTGCAGATAGAACCCAAAATGTTAAAAAAGAAATCTCGGAGAATACATAAAATAAACAGTTGTCATAATAAACCAAGATAATAAAATCAAATATGTGGATAGTCTGCATATCCCACCTGGCTTTATAATAGTGCATAAAATACTAAAACGTCCAGAGACATTAAGTAGACAAGGGGATGGAATCCCAGATGGTATTATTAATGATAGAAATAGTAGAGGTAACTTTATTTGTTCAATTTTTAGTTAAGAGCATACAGTTTATTTGAGTCCCTCAAATATCCTTGTGAGGTTAGTAAGCAATTTGAAGTAGAAAGAAACTGAAGCAAAGAAAGGCTTGATGATTTGCTCCAATCCTTTTAACTTGCCTCAGGACTGAAAGATTGGATGTGATAGCTGACAGTAACAGCAGATGATAGCATAGATAGCAGTTTACAGAACACCCAGTAATAAATGATCATATTATGATTGTAGAATACAAACCAAAACCTGATGAGTCACTACATTGTACACCTCATAATGAGGAAATTAAGACGAATCTGTAAAACTGGCAGGAAAAAAAACTCAAATTACAATATTACTTGTGTTTCAAGGGCAGGAAAATGCTATGCCATTGTTTTTAAACTCCAAGAAATAGTGAGAGCAGAGAGAGAAAATAAACGGACACAACCATATGACCATTTAACATTAATGATATTAACTCAACAGTAATTTTTTAGTCTCTCCACGTGCCCAGAGTAATAGTACATACAGGAAATACAGAGATAAGACCCGGGCTCTTCTCTGAAGAGGCACTGCAAGAGATCAATTATTTTGTCTATTGAATGAGACAAATATTTTAAAATCAAATTATACAATGTTCTGTGAAAGTTTAAATAGCAAAAATAAAAATAAGTAAGAGGAAAGGTATATGCTACATGCGTCCAATAATTCTAGTAGGCTGAATAATAGCCCTCAAGGATATTAGCTTCTAATCCCCCCCAAAAATGTGTTTTCTCTTTTTTTCTTTTTCTTTTCTTCTTTTTTGTTTTTTTAGAAATGGAGTTTCTCTCTGTCACCCAGGCTAGAATGAAGTGATGCGATCTCAGCTCACTGCAAGCTCTGCCTTCCAGGTTCACGTCATTCTCCTGCTTCAGCCTCCCGAGCAGCTGGGACTACAGGCGCCCGCCACCACGCCTGGCTAATTTTTTTTGTATTTTTTTAGTAGAGACGAGGGTTCACCATGTTAGTCAGCATGGAAAAAAAAGTTCTTTGCAGAAGTGACTGTTAATGATCATGGGATGGAAGTATCCTGATTTATAGTCCCTAAATGCAATCACAACTATTCTTAGAGCCTCACAAACAAATTATGCATGAAAGAGGAGGAGGCAATATGACTACAAAGGCAGACATGAGAGTCTTCAGGCCACAAAACAAAGAATGCTGAAGCTACCAGAAGGAAGTAGGAAGAAACAAAGAGTTTAGAGCTTCCTGTAGGAGCATGGGCCTGTTCCCACCTTGATTTTGTCCCAGTAAAACTGATTTTGGACTTCTGGCTTCCAGAACTGTGAGATATTAAATTTCTGATGTCTTAAGCCACCAAGTTTGTGGGGGTTTTGTTTGTTTGTTTTTGTTTTTTTTTTGGGGGGGGTTGCTTTTTTTTTTTTTTTTACAGTAGCCACAGAAAATTAATAACATATATACCAAGAATAAGGAAGCTCAATCTCAAAAATCTGTTTAAACAACTTTAGAGGGAAATTGTTGCTCCTGACTTTGATATATCTATTTGTCTTTTTGGAGTTGTCAACTCAGCTTTAGTCATGGAATCTTCTGATTCCCTCTGGATACTTAGATATGTACAACCCAAATGGAGCAAATACCAACATATATATTGTCTTTTCCTATTTCCATCATGTAGGCATAAGATCTGAGAAACACTGCATGGAAGGACTGGGATTTGAAGAATGAATTCAGTAAAAATTAAAAGAGAAAAAAATTCTAGGCAAGTGAAATGGCACGAGCAAAAGAACAGAAAAGACAAAAGTTCTGTTTATATCGTTGATTGACTTGGTTGAAGAGATAAAACAATATTTAAACAGTTTGAAAGGGCTATATGAAATTGAGGACATGACTAAATGATAGAGTGACTAAAACCAAATTGGGAAATCATGTGGAATTGTGATGATGTCTTGTTAATGAATGTGTTCTAGGGACTTAGAGTTGATGATTTAAGTATAGGTGAGATGACCAACCTTAGCTCTAATTCTGTGAGCATACTGTTTGTGCCTTCCCCAATAAGACCTTAACCATGTTTGAAACTCTAATTGCCTGAGTGTTTCTGCTAACAGGATGTACCTTGTATAGTTGCTATCTCTTATAGCTGACCTCAACTAGAGAAGGATGTCCCAGGTTCTTACTTCTTGGGTGAGATATCTCTGAGGAGTTTTCTGCACTGACTCCCAGAATCCTCAACAGGCTCAAGCTCCAGTTTCCCCAGTGGCACCTTGTCAGATCATAGAACTTACTGTCTGAATTGCTTTCTCTGTCTCTTCCTAGTTCTCCGACCCGTGATACCGAGGATCACCTATCATCTCCAAGTAGCCTGCCTGTTCTCTAACCGTGTCTCAATAACTGAATCAGCAAAGGCCAAACTAAGATCATTTTTTTAAACTTTATTTTTCTATCACACTGTCCAATAATTAATTTTCACAGAGTAGGAAGTCTATGTAACTTTGCATTAACTATAAAGTTTTTGAATAAAATACAATGGACCAATTTAGGTTTGATTTTCTGATAGTGAATAATACTAGCAGATTATCTGTTGTGTATCTGTAATTAGATTTAACTGAATGCTTTGTATTTTTATTGCTAAATCTGGCAGCCTTAGGAAATGATAAGTAATAGGTTTATTTGGAAAGACCTTGCATATCAGGAAAAGAAAGACTCTAACCTGAAGCTAACTCTTTGTGCAGGAGACTTTATTAAAAACTAGGTTTTTAACAGCAGTTTTTAATATGTCTTCATTGTGTGCAGCTTAGTGTAATTTGACAAAGAGTACAACTTGCAATAATTTCTCTTTTAGAGAAACCATAGTTATGGTCTCAATTTTTTAATTATTCAATTATTTCAATCAATTTCTGAAAAGTGTCAGAAAGATGCTCAAATTCGTTCATATAAAAAGCAGATTGTCTAAATCTGGAAACTCTTTGTGTGGTTTTATTTTCCATCTCAGAGAAGCTCATAAGCATAGAAACAGAATCACCCGCTTTTTTTTTTTCTTTTTTAAATGTGTTCTCTTTCTCTTCCACACTCCATATGGTTCTTTTCTGCTTTTGTCCTTCTCACCAGCAAGTTTAAAATTATACAGTATTTAATAGAAGTAGCTATTTTCTCCATGAAAATTAGTTTTATTTATTTGCTTCATCTAAGACATGTTGTGTGTTATGTTCACTGTTATCTTCACCTGGATCCATTCCAGAGTGAAAGTGATGTTTGCAATGGTTTTAGAAGCAGCATTTTAAAGCTTCAAGTTAATTTTAAGAGCCATTCAACACATTAAAATAAAATACTTCGAGCATTTACCTTTGCCATTCTCTGTCGTCCCCACTCATCATCTGCATCTTTCCTTTATGTAAAGTAGTAAAATTACTTCAAAATATACCTACGGAATTATTCTCAGATATTCTGTGTTGATTGGTGTGTTTCTTCCCGAAATTTCCATATGACTTAAGAATCATAACACAATCATCTATGACGTACAGCTTTCTTTTTTCATGTAACTTTGTGTGCCTGCATTATGACTTCTAAACAAATTATATGCTTCTTAAGAGAAGATGTATAGTTTCGCTTTATTTTATCTTTCTTTAGCTAAAGAACATTTCCTCCTCTGTGTGAGTTTCCATTCATATGCCGAAAATAGCATGTCACACTGTTGTAATTTTTGGTTGCTTGCCCAATTCCACAGCAATGCTAAGCCCCCTAGTTTGCTTTAGGAAGGTAGAAACTATGTGTTAGTCTAGTGAATGGATAAATAAATATATTTGTAAACTCATGGAAATACATCAAAATATTACTTATAAACTTTCAAGATATTTTCTATTTTTAATTTTTAATTGTTTTTACATAATGCTAACTTATTTTTCTGTTGTGAAAATGGCTTATTGCAGTTATCTCAGCTGCACTTGTAAAATAAGGACATTGTCATTCAATTTATTTTCTAATCAAGCAAAGCTTTTCCACATTTTGTGTCACATTATAGGAAATTTATGCTGTCTTGCTAGTTTTAAAGTTCTCTTTCCTCATTTATCCCCAACTTTAAATAGCTTTCAATCCCTGGTCTCACTTCCCACATTCTTCATTAAAAGAATCTCTTACTTCAAACAACACTAGTGTCCCATAAGATTTCTGCATAAATCAAAATAGGTCTTCATGAATATCCAAATTCCACTTTAGGGAATGATTTTTTTTCTGATGCAGTGTGTAATTCTTCAATTGAAGAGTAATTTATGTGGAAAAGAGCATGCTAGGAAACTCTCCACTTTACACATTGGCATAAATTAAAGGTTGTAATGTGCCTCTGCATGTAGAGAATTATTGAACACATTTTGTTAGTAGAACAGTCTGTAATAACCGTGTCAAATAGGTTATAATTTATATGTTATAACTGAGTTACTCAACTCATGTAGCAAGGAGATGGCAGTGCTTTTAACTGCAACCAGCTTCCAGGTTTTGATCACCTGTTTTTGTGCTTTGGGACACGCCGATAATCTTTGGTAGACCCGGATATTTTGTTCAAGGCCAATGTTATTTACAGACAGAGTTAGCAAATAGTTCATAAGCCATAATTTGAAGGTAAATTGAAAAAAAATCTTGGCTCACGTGAATTCCATTATTAATGTTGTGGTTAATAGGAAGATAACATATGTTAATTTATTGAAGTTATTTGGCTATGAATTATAAAATTAATACGCATAAAAATACATGATGTGGGTACTCTTGTCTTCTCTTAATGAGAATTGAAGTTTAGAATGGTTAAATGCCAATAAATCAAACATCCGAGGAAAATGAAACTCAGTGAAATTAAATAATTTGTCCAGGTAGCTTTAGAACAAACATTCAAATCCACGACCTTCTGACAAGATAAGCTGGTATCAATCACTATCTTAACTTATCTGTCTATTTATTTCATTATTTCTTTCAATCATTCATTCCAAAATAATTCTAATTTTAAAATACAGTGAATAAAAGAGACAAATTATCACTTGTCTACAACTTAATGTATCTTGTGAGTTGTGATATATGATATCTTCAATTGTATTGATTTTTACATATTCTATAATTTCAACTTTGATTTGCTATAACATTTCAGGTATTTGAAACTTTGCTATTGATATTGCTTTTATTGTCCACACATTTATAATTAACTCTTGCTATATGGACTTCGTGAAGAAGAATATATTCTGTAACATCTTGGTCCTTTCGATTTATTGGAGTTTCTTCAACATTTTGTGCATGGGTAACCAATATGAATTTATACAGATACTGAAAAGAGGAGGACTTTCTTACTATTAGTCGGTTTAAAAAATTTAACCAATTTATCTGCATCTTTATTTTCTGGTTTTTGTTGTTGTTGTTGTTACAAATTGCTCTTTAAAATCAATACACTTCTGTCATTTTCACATCAATAAATTATTGCGTTTCTAACAGTATTTCTAATATTTTTGAGACTTTTTAAAATAAAAAGTGCCATAAATTGTATAGGTTTTTATTATAAAATATTTTGCTCTACATAAAATTATTTCAATTTAATGATAATTTTTCTTGTATTAATAATCCTACTACTATATTTAACTTTTATGAGCTAAAATTTCACAGCTGTTATCATAATCTATTGTACAAATTTTTTCATGAGAACGAATTTTGTAATTAGTATCATCTGAATGTATGTTTTTAATTCTGTCAGAGAGCCTTTTCAATTAAAATAAAATTTAATCACAAAGAAAGACATGTTGCATATAATTAGTTACACATTACTGAGTAGTATGAAAAACATAAAAATATATTATTTGCTTCAAACTCATTTGGTTAATCAAGTTTATATTTGTTTTGCATTTTTCTGCACCTAACAGTATATTCATATAGCTTACTTAAAATTATATCCATGTAGTTTTTTTCTTTTCGTTTTATCAACAAGGCAAAACATGCACATTATTCTAGAATATTCTTTTCTTTTTCACTTAACCATCCATCAATGACATTCATCCATACCAGTACCTATAGTCCACCTCATATTTTTAGTACCTGTATCATATTATATAACATGGGTCTACTTTATTCACTCAAAAACTAATATATATTTTAAAGCTCTAAAACATTTTGTACATAAATTCTTATGTTATGATGGTTTTAAACTATCAGCTGGAATTCTAAACGATGACATTGATTGATGAAGATATAAATAAAGTTTTATTTATAAGCAATACCACTATATTTCTCGTCCTACCCCCAATAGCATATGTAGTTCACAATCCAGTCAATAGTGTAGTACACATTACCATGCCTTCCAGAGTATAAAACAAATGTAGCCTTTTAAAATTTCTCAAATATTATAGTGATTATTATTTTAGTTTGCATTCCTAATTACTAGTTTGGTTGAATTCATATTCATGTTTTAGTGGCCTATTTGCATTCTTTAACACTTTTTCCTTTGAGTTAATCATCATTTTTAAAAATGATTCCTTTTAGCAGAGATATATCTCAGGTGTATTGCAAATGTTTCTCTAATCCATTATGTCTATATATATTTTTTAAACTTATTTAACTTAATTATTCAATATTTTATTTTCAAATACCTATGTTTTCTATGTTTTTTCTTAGTATGGGGTATTTAATTTATACATACACTTACAACTATTATGTTTGCTTCTGTCTCTGTCATGTTGTTTAATGACTAGTATTTGTTTCTTTGTACTTTCAATCTTGGCCCTTGCTCTCAATAAAATCTTTTTACTTGCAGGTGTCTTCAGAACTGCATGCAAAGTTGGTCATTCTACTTTAATTTCAGTAAAGGGCACAATGTCATTCTTTTGTGAAGAATATTATACCATTATAATCATTCATGCAAATGTTTAAAAACATAAAATTACAACCTAAATATTAGAAATTAAACTGTATAAACATTTTTCTAATTTTCTGTTGTTAAATTTTTGGATATGGGAGTAATGTATGCCATCGTGTCTTTTTTACATAGGAAAATTAGGAATCAGTTTATAGCCATAGTCATATCAAGTATATTCTACTTAGACAAAATATGTTCAAATATATGGTAACTGCAGTTTGAGAAATTGCTAATCCATTTTTTAAACAAAGGTTTTAAATAGCATAATCTGCAATAGGAAAAAAACCCACATCTTCTTGATAGCACAACTATAAATTTAAAGAATGTTGTCTCTTCTTCAGGAAAAGACTCCAGTGATATTCTTCACCAGTTTGAATGCACAAAAATTTAACAATGTGTATAATATTGTCAAATGTCAACTTGGAATATCGATTTACGGGTTTACATAATTTGCTGGAAAAATATTTTGCCTTAAATTTGTCTATATGTGATGTTTACTGATCTCAACTCTTTTAACTAAACATTACAGTCACAATGTTTTTGGTTTTTCTTTTGGTGATTTTTTTCACTTATATTTTCACTGTTTATCCGGTAATTACTTATATCATAGCATTATTATGTTATCTGGGCCCTTGAGTATCTGAGAATTTATTAATTTCAAACAAAGTTCTAACCCTGCTTTGTTTGGAGTTTATGGATAACATTTTTTTTCTTCAGAACTCTGAAGCTATAATGTTCAGCTCTTCTAAAACAATGCACTTTTTTTATTTGTAAATAAATTGTTTTTGTTTCTTATATTCTTGGATATTTCTTTATTATTATAGCTTAAAATTTCCAATGAAATATAATTTGATATTATTCTCTTTATTAAGCTTAAAAGACTTTCTTATATCTTTTACATTTTTGGTCTGAATTATTTATT
This sequence comes from Trachypithecus francoisi, assembly GCF_009764315.1. NCBI lineage: Eukaryota > Metazoa > Chordata > Mammalia > Primates > Cercopithecidae > Trachypithecus > Trachypithecus francoisi. Next base: position 119,254,118 of record NW_022681470.1, read on the forward strand.
TATATTAGAAATTATTTCTTGAGTGTTATGCTGTTAGTATCATTGTCTAAGTTTTCACCTTGATTATGGATACAGAACGATGATAATGACTAAAACAAAAACTGAGCAGTAAATGCCAAATGTGACATGCAGGGTCTTATTTTTGCATGGAGGAGACTGAGAGAGCAAGAATCATAGATATGATAGTAACATCAAGAAACTTTGGTCCCATTCTACATGACGGTTCTACCTCTGGACTTAAAACTAGGGTAGATTTCCTTATTGCTCCTCATTGCCACTTCTGGAACATTTTCTTCCTTTCTTCCCTAATAACTACTAGCTTTAGTCGCATAAGCCACCAACTATGATAGACATCATCTAATGCCTAGAGTCGTTTTCTCCAATTTCTCAAAGAAACTCTAGAATATGTCACTCTCCCCAAAACTTTTATTTAATTCTTACTGATTTTAATATCCATATAAATAAATCTTTTAATCTCCTGGATTCTTACTTGAACACCTCCACACCAATACTTTCGATTTCCATTCTACTCCAGCAGCCTATCTTCATGAACATATGCTAACTTTTCCATGTGATATGTACTATTTCAGTGTTAAGTATCCATCCCTCCACATTTACCAACTATCTTCTACTAGTCATTTGACTCCAATAGTCCTTCAACCCCAATGATACCATTGATCTATAAACTTTTCTCTTTTGCTTATTTCCTCATATGTTGAGACCTCTCTCCTCACTCAAACTAAAATCCAATGTCATAATAATACTAATTATTTTGAATATAACCTCATAGGCCTTGTATTTTTGCCCTTTATATTTGCTTGGTAAAATACCAACCCACCCTGGTTAAATACTAATGAAGCTTAACTTACCTGGAGAAAAATTGATAGCCTTATGGACTGATCTCATTTAAAATCCTATTTTCCTTAATGTGTCTTTACCTATCCAGTTATCCTGTATTTCCCTGGCCCATTCAGTCTTTCACTTCTTAAAATTCTGTATTATTATTCTCTTTTCTCTTCAAATTTTCAATGCCATTTCACTCTCACTTGCAAGTTGTGCTTATTATTTTACTGAAGAAATTAAAGAAATAAGATAAGACATTCCACGAGCTTCCCTCACCTCATTCATCTATCCTGTGTTACATCTGAAATATGTTTCCTGCCTCTGTTCTCCCCATATGCTAGAGATATTGTCTATGTACCCATAAGAGCAAACCTACTATATTTGCCTTAGTTGATACTTTTAATATCTATTCAAATATATCATTTTTTTTGCTTTTCTCTCTAGCGTAATGAACTTCTCCTTTCTCTGTTAAAGCATTCCTACCTGCATATTCATCAAATGTTAGTATCTCTCCCAATGTACAAGCAAGAATAAGACTTCTCTCAACTGCATATTCTCTCCAGTCACAACTTATTTCTCCACTTCTATCTATAGCAAAACTCCTCAAAATACATGTTTTTCTTCAACATGGCAAGCAGAATGATGCTTTTAAAATGCAAATTATGCCAAGTTACCCTTCCAATGTTTTTGTTTTGTTTTGTTTTGCTTTTTAATTATAAGGGCTAAACCTCTTATAATGGCCTAAAAGTCTTACAAGGACCTCAGAGTTCTACAGTCTCTGTCTCTGATTGCCATCCTAACCTCACATCCTATCACTTTCTTCCTTTGTAGTTCAATGCAACATACTGGCCTTATGCTGTTTCTCACCTGTGTCTGGCTCTCCAAGGCCCCACCCATCTGCAAGGCTCAACTCTCATTTTCCTTAGATAGTTGTCAAATGTCATCTTCTACAAAAGTTCTTCCTCTACCCAATGTACTTAAAATTGCAATCTCTATAGGACTTTCTATTCCCTTTGATTCATTTACTTTTCTTCATAAAACTTAACACCTTCTAATATCTAATATCTTACATAAAATGTTGTATTAGTCAGGGTGCTCTGGAGGGACAGCATTAACAGGATATATGAGCATATGAAAGGGAGTTTATTAAGAAGTATTGACTCACATGATCTCAAGTGGAAGTCTCACAATAAGCTGTCTGCAAGCTGAGGAGAAAGAAAGCCCGTCCAAGCCTCAAAACCTCAAAAGCAAGGAAGCCAACAGTGCAGCCTTCAATCTGTGGTCAGGCAAAGGCCTGAGAGCCCCTGGCAAACCACTGGTGAAAGTCCAAAAGTCCAAAAGTCCAAAAGCGGAAGAACTTGGAGCAAAATGACCAAGAGCAGGAAGCATCCAGCACAGGAGAAAGATAAAAGCCAGAAGCCTCAGCAAATCTGCTCTTTCCAGCTTCTTCTACCTGCTTTACTGTAGCCACACTGACAGCTGATCAGATGATGCCCATTCAGATTGAGGGTGGATCTGCCTTTCCCAGTCTGCTGACTCAAATGTTCATCTCCTTTGACAACCCTCTCACCACTCTCACAGACACTCCCAGGAACAATACTTGGCATCTTTCTACCCAATCAAGATGACACTCAATATGAACTATCACAAATGTGCTAAATTTATTTTTTGCCTTCTTTCCAAAGAGTGTAAAAACTTCAAGAGGCAAAGGTTTTGTTTGTTGTTATAATTTCAACATTAGGTATATTCTGCTACGTATTATGTGCTCAATATATATTTATTAAATGAATGGATAAATGAATGGGTAAAAGAATATGAATAATCTGCCAGATATAGGCCCTCTGTTTTTCTATCAATCATGTTGCCTATATCTTTGCAAAGAATGGCTACCAGAACAATGCACACACCCTGGGGCTTCCTAGTGTTGTGAGTAAAGTCCATTTGCTACAGGTGTGAAGTTACAAGAATCTAAATAGATGACAGAAGTTCACATTTCAGCATGCCTGTCAGTTGCTGCAGGAAACACAGGCTTAGGGAGAGAACTAGGGGCAGACATGCCCTGAATTTTCTTGTGCTGGAGCCCTTTAATCACCCACCAGTGGCTTCCACTGGCAAACCCTGAATAGAAAAACGTTGATACAAGAGCCTGAGAAGCACAGGTAGCAGGAATTTCTCATATCTCCCTTGTTTGGCTATCTAGTGCAAGATCCTTTGCCACAGACCTTGCATTAAACGACCAAATAGGGGAAGTGTGAGAAAAAGATCTGAGGGCAAAATTGTTCATCGTCGGAACACCATTGTTCAAAGATAGTTTAGAAAGAACTGGCAAAAGACAGCTAAACACTTATTCTCAAGTCACTGCCTTGCCAGAAAATCCATAGTGGACTTTACACTTTTCCTCTTGGACAAAGTGTAATTAATACGGGTTAGATTACCTGCAGAATAGAGGACTGAAATACCTATTTTAAAGTAGAAGAAATATCTTCTAATAAGGACCAGATGCTTAGCTTGAACTCTGAATGACATTCGTGACAAAAGTTGCATTATTCCACACTAGTTCTAAGTAGACCACTTGGGCCTGGAAGCAGTTTATCTTGTATTTCAAAGTCAGACGAACTCTTGGAGTATTTTATTTTATTTTATTTTATTTTTTAAACAGGTTCTTGCTCCATTGTCCAGGCTGAAGTGCAATGTCACAATCGCAGCTCACCACAGCCTCGACCGCCCATGTCCAACTGATCTTCTCACCTCGGTGGAGTTTATTTCATCCCACATACAGCCAAAATTGCTGTAATCCCAAAATTGCTGTCAAACTTCAACTATTTCATGTACTGTAAAATTTCTCCCACCTTGAAATGTCTACTGCATGAAGATTCTTTGAGCTGAAAAATAATAAATTATAACGATTGGCATTTATGAACAAAGATAAAACAGACATTTAAGTTTCACCCAGTTGTTGACAGATATTATCACAGAACTGTCAATTGGGAAATTGGCACCCTGACAATCATGGTCATTTTACACTTTTAAAAATACCTTATGGATCACCTTGGTTTTCTTTCTATCAGGAATGTTAGATTACTGGATAAATAGATGTAAAAGAAAGGCATCTTTTTGATACTCATTTATTTTTCATCAACAGAGATTTGTACTCACAAAGAGAAAGTATGCTCACATAGGTCTGGTTGCACTGTGTGCTGCTGGAATATAAAAGATAACAAAAAGTGATCAGAGCATGAGATGCTGTGGTGGGAAGCTAGTCAACTAGAGAGCACTGGTCAACTGGCAAACAGATCTGTGAGGCTGCAGGATGAACTCGGAGGACAGTGAAAACTGAGAAGCCTAATTCCATTTCTGCACTTTAGTGTGTGCACTGACTGCTTAACCTACTCCTGAGTATGTGCTATGTGAGAAAAATGGAATCTCTATCAAATAGTCAGGTTGTTTGATCTTCCATAATGTTTCGCTTGAAATTATTTTACACATGACTCCTTGCTAGACAAGACTGAATCTGAAATGGAATTTTTCACAGCATGAGATCTTAAATTTAAAACCGCCCTGTTCAGTTTTATTGACAGTGGTTTCTAAAACTAATGATTACTTTTATTTTCTCTATGAAGCAGCAAATCTATCACAGGTAGACACAGAGATGTATATGCACATGGGCATGATTAAAATGTTACTTATTCTGGTGAACAACTGGAAAATACTTAAGCGTCTAACAAAGGAGAGACAGCAGTATGGTTTAAAACACTATGGTTTGTACATACAAATAATACTATGCTCTTCCATGAAACATCCCTTTTCCTGGGCCCATTTCTGAAAGAAAGAATTCCTACTAAAATGACTCACGTGTCCTCTTTTCCTACCCTTTTGCACATCCCTCCTTGACTGATCAGTTTAACTAAAAGGACATATATAATTCAACCAATGCTGCTCTTTACAAATCAAACCTGTCTTCTGAATGTATGTGTTCATTGTTCCTTCAAGTTATAAACTCATAGGACCAGACTATACCCCTGCAGACTCCAAGGATGGATTCCACTGTGAATCCATAATACAGTATTGGTAAACTTGCTTGGTCACCGATCTATTTACTTCTATCAGATTATCTTCAGTAATAGAGGTAATATTTTTATCATTTTCTCTCAATCTTCCCCATCTGCTCATCTCTCAATTATTTCTTTAGAAAGAAAGGAGTTGTTTCTCGTTTGTTTTGTTTTTATTGACTCAACTGAAATCTTAGTTTTTATCAACTAGGAACATTAAAAAGTAGACAAAAGCTATAATTTGAATACCAAAGTACATTATGAAAATTGAGGTTTCTGGTTTTCTCAAAGCTTTAAATTTTTTACCTTGGTTTGGTTTTAGTTTGGCAAAACTAAAACATATGTGGGACTTAACGAACTATTGTAAGAAAAATACACTTTTAACCACTACCCAGATCCTGCCCTGGCCTAGTTAAGAAAATTTTGTCAGCCATCCCAAAAGTCATCCATGTGCCCTGTCCTAATGACAGATCTCTTCTGTGCATCAAAAGAAACAAACACCAATTTGTATAGTAATTATTTTCTTTCATTTATTTACTTTTATATTTGTCTAGGTATACATGCATAGGCATTAATAGTATAGTTTTGCCCATTGTTTTAATTTCATAAGTCTTTTAACTTTTTATTAACATATAGATTCTTCTTCGTTCATTTCTCTTTTTTGACTTTTTTTTTTTTAGAGCAGTTTTAGGTTTATAGAAAATTTGAGTGGAAAATACAGAAATTTTCCATCTACACCCACTTACCACACACATATAGCCTCCCACATTATCAACATTCTCCACCAGAGTGGTACATTTGTTAGAATTGAACCTACATTAACACATCATTGTCATCCAAAGTCCATACTTTAAGGGTTATTCTGGTTGTACATTCTATGGGTTTGGATCACTGTCTAATGACATGTGTTCACTATTATAGTATCACAGGGAATAGTTTCATTGCTCAAAAAATCCTCTGTGTTCTATTCCACTCACTGTCTCCTAGAAAACACTGATCTTTTTACTGCCTCCAAATTTGACTTTTCCAGAACATCATTTTGTTGGAATCTCACAATGTGTAGCTTTTTCAGATAAACTTGCTAAGTAGTAATACGCATTTAAGTTTCTTCAGTGTCTTTTCATACCTTGACATTCATTTCTTTTTAATGCTGAGTAATATTCTATTGTCTAGATGGAATAATTTTTTAAAATATATTTACCTACTCAAGGGCAATGAAATTTGTTTATTTATTTACCTATTCAAGCAAGCAAATTTATGTTTCCAAGTTTTGGCAATTCAACATAAAGTTGCTCTGAGTCATTTTGCTCAAGTTTTTGTGTGCACATGTTTTTAACTCCTTTGGGTAAGTTCAAAGGAGTGATTTCTGTATCACATGAATACAGTATCTTCTATTTTGTGAGAACATGACAAATGTCTTCCAATGTGTTTGCACTTTTTTCATTCTCACCAGCAATAAATGAGAATACCCCACCTCCTCGCCAGCATTTGGTTCTGTCAGTGTCCTGAATTTTGCCCATTCTAATAGGTATATAGTGGTATCTCATTGTCACTTTGGTTTACACTTCTCTGATAACATATCATGTGGAGTAAATTTTAACATGGTTATTTAGCATCTGTGTCTCTGATGAGCTCTGTTAATGTCTTTGACCCACTTTTTAATTGAATAGGTTTATTTTCTTATGGCTTAGTTTTAAGAGTTCTTCGTATATTTGTGATAATAGTTCTTTATAATGTATGTCTTTTGCAAATATTTTCTCTTAGTCTGTGGTTTGTTTCCTCTTTTTTTCCATTTTGTTGATAGTCCCCTTCACAAAGTGGATGTTTTTAATTTTAAAGAAGTCCAGCTTATCAATTTGTTTTATTCATTATGTATTTGGTGTCCTATCAAGACAGTTATCACTAAGCCCCAAGATATATAGATTTTTTTCTATGTTATCTTTAAGGAGTTTTAGAGTTCCTTATTTTATGTCTTATTTATGATCCATTTTGAGTTAATGTTGTGAAGAGTGTAAGTCTATATCTGGATTCATTATTTTGGCATGTACATATCTAGTTCTTACAGAACCATTTATTTAAAAGACTATCTCTATTGCATTGCCTATTGCCTACACTCCATTGTCTATATTGCCCATATATTGACTGTACTTTTTATGAATCTATTTCTGAGCTCTCTTTTCTGTTTCATTGATATATATTTTCCATCACCATCCTTTTTGATGACTGTATATTTATACTAAGTCTTTAAGTTAGAGTTAGTCCTTCAATACTGTTCTTCTTTAATATTCAGTTTGCTACTCTGTGTTGTCGACATTGCCACATAAACTTTAGAATCAGTTTGTAAATACCCACAAAATAACTTGCTGGGATTTCGGTTGGAATTACATTAAATCTGTATATTAAGTTGGGAAGAATTGACATTTTGACAACATGAGACTTATCCATAATCATTGAATATCTCCCACATATAGTTCTTCCTCGATTTCCCTCTTAAGTTTTATAGTTTTCCTCATATTCATGTTGTATGTATTTTGTTATATTTATATCCATTTCATTTTGGGGATTATAATGTAAGTGATACTGTGATTTTAACTGTAAATTACACTTGTTCATTGCTGGTATATAGAAAAGCATTTGACTTTTATGTATTCAACTGGTATCCTGCAACCTTGCTGTAATCACTTATCATTTCAGGCTTTTGTTTTTGTTTTTGTTTGCTAGTTATTCTGGACTTTCTACATAGACAAGCATGTCAACTGCAAACAAAGAGAGTTTTATTTATTCCTTCCTGATTGAGATTCCTTTTATTTCCTTTTCTTGTCTTATTTAATTAGCTATGATTTCTAGTACAAGGTTGAAAAGAAGTGGCAAGAAGGGATGTTCTTCTTTTTTTCCTGATTTTAGTGAAAAAGCTTCTAGTTTCTCACCAGTAAGTAAGATGTTAACTGTAGTATTTCATAGATATTCTTAGCAAGGTGAGAAATATTTCCTCTATTCTTAGTTTATTGAGTTTTTATCATGTATGACTGTTGGATTTTTTCAAATGCTTTCCCTGCAACTCTTGATGTCATCATGTGATTTTTCTTCTCTAGCCTATTGATGTGTTGGTTTACACTAACTGATTTTTAAATAGTAAACCAGCCTTGCAAACCTGGGATAAATCCTGCTGGTCATAGTGTATATTTCTTTTTATTCACTGTTGAATTCAACATATTAATATCTTGTTGAAGGTTTTTATACATTTATAAGAGATAGTGTTCTGCAGTTTGTTTGTTTTTTTCCTTGTCTGCTTTTGGTGTTAAGATAATTCTGGTCTCAACAATGAGTTAGAAATTTTTCATGCTACTTCTGTTTTCTGAGAGATTTGGTATATTTTTTCTTAAGTATTTGGTAGAATTCACCCGTGAATTCATCTTGGCCTGGTGCTTCACTTCACATTCACTTTTTTTTTGGAATGATATTATTCAATTTCTTTAATAGATTTAGTTCTACTCAAATTATCTATGTATTTTTGTAGGAGTTTTGACAGAATGTATCTCAAAATGAATTAGTTCATTTTGTCAAGATTATCAAATGTATGGGCATAGCATTCTTCATAGTGTTTTTTGATTACCTATTTAATATCCACGAGATCTGTAGTGTTGTCCTCTCATTTATTTCACATATTAGTAATATTTATCTTTTCTCTGCTTTGCTTAGTTAGCCTGGCTAAAGAACGATGTACTTTATTATTTTTTTCAATGAACAAGCCTTTAGCTTTTATTGATTTTCACTATTGGTTTTCTGTTTTCAGTTTCTTTAACATCTGCTCTAATTTTTTAAAACTTTCCTTTCTTATGCTTACTTTACATTTAATTTACTCTTATTTTTCTAGTTACATAAGGTGGAAGCTTAGAAGATCAACTTCAAATTTCTCTTCCTTTCTATTAGCTGCATTTAACGCTGTACATTTTCCTCTAAAAACTGCTTTCACTGCATTCTACAAATTTTGTTAAGTTGTGGTTTTATTTCATTCAATTTAAAATATTTTTAAATGTCTCTTAAAATTTTTTTGATTCATGCATTATTTAGAAGCACGTTGTTTAATTTTCAAATATTTTTAGGTTTTCTTAAGGTCTTTCAGTTATTGATTTCTAATGTAATTGCATTGAATTTTGAGAACAGATATTATATTATTTATACTATTTTAAATTCATTAAGGTATGTTATACGGCCCAGAATGTGCTCTATCTTTGTGTATGTTCCGTGCAAGCTTGAGAATAATGTATATTCTATTTTGTTGGGTGAAGTAGTCTACAGATGTTAATTATATCTAGCTGATTGATGGTATTGTTGAGTTTCACTATGTCTTTACTGACTTTCTACCATTCCGGTTCTATCCATTTCTGATAGAAACATGTTGAAGTCTCCAACTATGATAATATATTCATCTATTTCTCCTCGTGGTTTTATCAATTTTGGCCTCACATAGTTTGATATTCTGTTATTAGGTACACACACCTTAAGGGTTGTTATGTCTTCTTGCAAAATTGACACCACATCTTTATCATTATGCAATGCCCTTCCTTACTCCTGATAACTTTTCTTGCACTGAAGTCTATTCTGTCTGAAATTTATTTCTGCTTTTTAAAAATGTGTTAGAAGAGTATATAATTTGTACCATCTATTTACTTTTATGTGTGTCTTTATATTTAAAGTGGGTTTTTTGTAAACAACATGTATTTGGTTCTTGTTTTTTGATCTACTCTGACAATTTTTGTTGTTTGTTGGTCCATTTAGACCATTGTCATTCAAAGCAATTATTGACCTAGTTGTATTAATATCTACCATGTTTGTTTCTGTTTTCTATTTGAGGTTCTTTGTTCCTGTTTTTGTCGTCCACTCTTTTTCTGTCCTTTGTAGTTTTAATTGAGCATTTTATAGTATTCCATTTTTTCTTCTTTTAGTATATCAATTACTTTTTCAAATTGTTGCCTGGAAGTTTACAATTACATTTACAATGAACTGAAGTCTACTTTAAGATACTATACTGCCTCATTATGAGTACCTTATAATTAAAAAAATATTAATTTCTCCCTTTCATCCCTTGTATTATTCCTGTCATTCATTTCATTTATTTATCGTATTATCCCATTCTCACATTGCTATACAGAAACACCGGAGACTGGGTCATTTATCAAGAAAAGAGGTTTAATTGGCTTATGGTTCTATGGGCTATCCAGGAAGTATGGCAGCATCTGCTTGCCTTCTGGGGAGACCTCAAAAAACCTACAATTATAGCAGAAGCAAAGGGGGAAGCAGGCATGTCTTACGTGGCCAGAGGAGAAGGAAGAGACTGAGAGGGGGTGGTGGTGCTACACACTTTTAAACAACCAGATCTCCCAGTAACTCACTCACTATCAGCACTGAGAACAGCATTGAGGGCATGGTGCAAACCCATTCACAAGAACTCTGCCCTCATTATCCAGTCACCTCCTACCAGTCCCCACCACCAACACAGGGGATTACAATTTGGCATGAGATTTGGTGAAGACACAGATTCAAACCATATCATTTATAATCATACATAAGCATATTTATATATGTTTCTATATATACCATACACATAATATTACACATAAGCATACAAAAATAAAATGCATTGTCATTATTATTTTAAACCATTATCTGTTGGATCAACAAAGAATAAGAACAAATAATAAAAGTTTTTATTTTATATTCTCTTATTCATTTTTTATATAGATTTGAGTTTCTGACTTGTTACTTTCCTTTTCTCTAAAGAACTTTTAACATTTTTTACAAGGCAAGACTACTGGCAACTAATTTCCTCAATTTTTGTTTATCTCAGAAAGTTGTAATGTCTCCCTCACTTTTGAAAGGTAATTTCACCTGGTGAATTTTAGATTGATGGTTTTGTTGTTGTTGTTTGCTCTCAACATTTTAGGTATTTCACTCCACTCTCTTCTTGCTTGCAGACGTAATTATTATTCCTATCTTTGCTCTTCTATAGTTAAGGTGTTTCCCCTCACTCCAGCTTCTTTCGGGTTGTGTTCTTTACCTTTGATTTTTAGTAGTTTGAAAATGATATACCTATGTGTAGTTTTTTTTTGTTTGTTTGTTTGTTTGTTTTTTATGTTGTCATTTATACTGCTTGGTGTTCCCTGTGGTTTTGTGACGTTGATTTTTAAAACTTCTCAGTATTTATTGCTTCAAATATTTCATTTGTATTTTCTTTATTTCTTCTCCTTTTGGTATTATTATGCAGTTTTACACCATATGTAGTTGTTTCTGTTATTCTCATTTTTTTTTCTCAGAATTGAGTCTTTATTCAACTATTCAAACAAGTAAGTAAAGGAAACTAAAGAATATACAATGTAAGAATCATTCCTGGAGGGATATTAAGTTAACTATGTACATTCTCCATGACTGGCTCTTTGGTGAATCATCAGGATTAAAATGAAAAATACACATTTAACAGACACTGCTCTTTTTCCTAAGAGAAAGAAAACCTCACTTTTCCTACTCACTTCAAGTATAAACTCCACATTACTAAAAAGTCTTTAGATCACAATTTTTGTTTTGATCCTATTCAATTTCTCTATAGGGTCTCTCAGTCTTTACATTACTTAGGCATTGCTGTGGGTCCCTGGCATTTACCAGTTTTTAGATTAGGCCAGTTCCTTTCCCAATTTCAGCAGCTGTTTTGAACTTGAGTGACTGTACTTTTCTATAAAAACTCATAGGTTATTTTGGAGTTCTCCTGTTGTCAGGTCTGTTAAATTCCCCTTCCTTTCCTCTGCTTTTTTGCATGCAGATGCCAATAACACACAGGTCTTACGGTTGTTGTGTATTCACTGACTTCAGTGTTTGTGTTCACGAAGAAAACTTATCACCTAGGTGTTGGTTTTGTTATCTAATTAACTGCTTTTGAATGGGAATCTGAGGAGATTCAAAAATGATCCTGCTACTTCTTTCACTAACCTTCCAGGAGCACCTGCAGTTTTTCATGGCTTAGAAGTACAGCTTATGTGAAGTTTTGAATATAGTGAATTATAGCAGTTTGTTGAGGTTCTATTTACAGAGGTGTTATAGTTTTACACAGTTGCACAGTTGAATTTTTACTGATATTTACTAAATACATGCCATAATTCTTAATAAGCAGGGATGTTAACTTAACCTCTTCGATGAAAAATAATTTTTGTTTTATCAGAAACGAGGCTTTGATTAAAGGGAAATTACATGAATTTAGCCCCCTAAACCAGTGTATTATTGAAATTTGTGCAAAAAAAAAAAATGAGGCATGTAGATTTTATTACTGAACACATAAGAAAGAACAGCAGGTCTTTGAAATGAACAGAATAGTCCATCTTCTTAGTTTGAGCTATAAAAAATATTTCACTAAAATTATTTCAACCCAAACACTAAGATGTACCTTGAAAGATATAAAAAATACAGAGTGTTTTAAAAATATACCTTAATCTCTACTGTAAGAAAAATAGAATTTGAGAATTTTTAAAAAGATAGGTTGATGAACTTGAAGGAAGAAGAGATTTTCTCAAGACAAAGTCAAAACCTTCAACTTTGACCTCTGTGAAAGAGAAAAAGTGATATAACCTATTTGATTTTAAACATGATACTATAAAAATGGGATATATTTAGACATAACTAGAACAAAATTTACTATGTTCCAAAAACACTTCACAAAAGTACATAGGCAAGATCATAGAGAGCAGATGTGAATGACTTCTGAGAGAAATCCGGGTTTTGATAAATTATTTAACTCTATCCTCTTAAAACTTTATAATATCTACAGTAGCAATGTAATCTGGTAAAATGTGACCCTTTCTATCTTGTCTATTCACCTTAGGTCCCCAAACTGAGAACAGCAAAAATCAAGTAATCTTCGTGTTATAAAAAGAGATAATAGGCAATCTACATGGGACTTCCAAAGAAGTGGACCCAAGACAAATCCAGTCACCATTAACGCATCATCCACGTTTAAGCTAGAAATCCATTAAGAGGCCAAAACTGTGAATTCCTTTGGACAGATCAGGAAGACTGATCTTTCCCCTGTCCTCTGTGTAGAAGAAAAAAAGGGGAGTACGGCACCCCTTCAGCAACAGAACAAGGGAAAAAAAGTCGGAAAATCATTTGGAGACCTCAACATTTATGATCCCTGTAGTATTATAGAATTATGGACATAGGGACTGTTCCTGACTCATGCTCATTAAAAATCTAGAAAGGGAGTAGTTGGCTGGAGTGCTTAGTGATCATTATAATAGGACAGGACATCATTGGGAAGATCTTTTTGCCCTAAGAAAATTATCTAATCTTTCTCTCCCCTTGCCACACCTTAGAGAATCCAATCATAGAATAAAAATAGCAGGGGACAGAGCAGTGTGTGGAGACTCACATCATGAACTTTTGCTCCAAGAACTACTACAGAAATATACCAGGAAAACCAAGAGAATCCATAGACCCTTTAGTAGAACTGGATCACTGTTACAGGCTCCCTGAGAGGCTGAAAAACTGTGAGTCTGCTTGCTTTCTCAGCAAGGAGGTTTGTGGTCTGGGGCAAGTTCTCAACCCTGGTCACCAGCTGCCTGGCAATAGATTTAGTGCTGTTGTGTGGGGCACAAGGGGAGTGAGACCAGCCTTTAGAGCTGTGGGCTGCATGGAAGCAGGGTGAGACCTGTGACTGCCACCTTTCCCCCACTTCCCTGGTGACCTGTATGACTCAGCAGAGGCAGCCATAATTCCACTGGGAATATGACTCCATTGGACTGGGAACCACACCCCCAGCCCCCCGAGCAGCTGCAATAAGCCCTGCCCAAGGAGAGACTGAGCTCAGACATGCTTCCTGCCCCACCTGGTGGTCTTTATCTACCCACCCTGGTAGCTGAAGACAAAGGTCATAATCTCTTGGGAGACCTATAGCCTTGTCCACCACCTGAGAATCCTGAATACTTAACCAAGTGTCCCTAGGGCAAGTTTGCATCCTCCCTATAGGACTGCAGCTGATGCACTCTTGAAAGTGCCACCTTCTGGCTGGAGGCCAACCAACACAAAACCAGCACACTAAACAAAACACAACCAAGAACCTTCACAGAATCTACTCCTCTGCCATCTCCACAGGAGCAGGTGCTGGTATCCATGACTGCAAGACCTGAAGACAGATCACATCACAGGACTCTTGGTAGACACTCTGTAATACCAGCTAAGAACCCAGTAGCTCCACTGGGCAGTTAGACCCAGAGGAGCAAAAGTAATCACTACACTTCAGCTTTCAGGAAGCTGTATTCCCAGGGGAAGGGGGAGAATAACACATCAAGGGAGCACCCCATGGGACAAAAGAATCTGAATAGCAGCCCAGATCTTCCCTCTGACATAGTCTACCCAAGTGAGAAGGAACCAGAAGAACAATTCTGGTAATATGACAAAACAACATTCCTTAACACCCCCAAATGATCATGCCACCTCACCAGCAATGTATCTAAACCAAGACAAAGTCTTGAATTGCCAAAAAGAGAATTCAGAAAATCGATTATTAAACTACTCAGGGAGTCACTGGAGGAAGGTGAAGTCCAACTTAAAAAAATCAAAAACACAATATTGGATATGAAAGGAAAATTCTTCAGTGAAATAGATACCATAAATAAAAAATAATCACAACTTCTGGAAATCAAGGACACACTTGAGAAATGCAAAATGCACCGAAAAGTCTCAGTAATAGAATCAAACAAGCAGAAGAAAGAACTTCTGAGCTCAAAGACAAGGCTTTTGAATTAACTCAATCCATCAAAGATGCAGAAAAAAGAATTTTTAAAAAGAATTTTTAAAAATTCTTCTGCAATAAGTTTGGGACTATGTTAAAAATCCAAACCTAAAATAATAGGTGTTCCCAAGGAAGAAGATAAATCTAAAAGTTTATAAAACATATTTGAGGGAATAATTAAGGAAAACTTCCCTGACCTTGCTAGAGAACTAGACATCCAAATAAAAGAAGTTAAAAGAACACCTGGAAAATTCATCACAAAAAGATCATCACCTATGCACATAGTCATCAGGTTATCAAAAGTCAAGATGAAAGAAAGAATCTTAAGAGCTGTGAGGCAAAGCATCAGGTAACCTATAAAAATATCTCTATCAGATTAACAGCAGATTTCTCAGCAGAAACCCTACAAGCTAGAAGGGATTGGGATCCTATTTTAGCCTCCTTAAACAAAACAATTATCAGCCAAGAATTTTTTACCCAGTGAAACTGAGCTTCATCAATGAAGAAATGATATAGTTTTTTCCAGACCAAAAAATGCTGAGAGAATTCACCATTACCAAGCAAGTATTACAGGAACTACTAAAAGGAGCTCTAAATCTTGAAACCCATCCTTAAATAAACCAAAATAGAGTTTCCTTAAGGCATAAATCTCACAAGACTTATATGACAATAACACAAAGGAAAAAAAAAAGGTATTCAGGCAACAAATAGCAATATAAATATAATAGTAGCTCACATCTCAATACCAACATTAAATGTAAATGGCCTAACTATTCCACTTAAAAGATATGGAATGGCAGAATGGATAAGAACTCACCAACCAAGTTTCTGCTGTCTTCAGGAGACTTACCTGACACATAAAGACTCACATAAACTTAAGGTAAAGAAGTGGAAAAAGATATTTTCATGGAAATAGACACCAAAAGCAAGCAGGAGTAGCTATTCTTGTATCAGATAAAACAAACTTTAAAGCAACAACAGTTTAAAAAGACAGAAAAACATTATATAGTAATAAAAGGACTCATTCAAAAGAAAAACACTATAATTCTAAATATATATGCACCTAACACTGAAGTTCCCAAATTTATAAGCTAATTACTACTAGACCTAAGAAATGAGATAAATGGCCTCATGTCCATTTGTTAATGTCCATTTGTTAACAAATATTAAGTCCATTTATGGGGGGACTTTAATACTCCACTGACAGCACTAGACAGGCCATCAAGACAGAAAGTCAACAAAGAAGCAATAGACTTAAACAATACACCACAATAAATGGACTTAACATTTCTTAAGTCCATTAACAAATGGACTTAGATATTTACAAAACATATTCTACCCAACACCCAACAACTGTAGAATATACATTCTATTCATCAGCACATGAAACATTCTCCAAGATAGACCATATGTTAGGTCACAAAACAAGTCTCAGTAAATTTACGAAAATCAAAATATCAAGTACTTGCTTAGATCACAGTGGAATTAAATTGGAAATTAACTCCAAAAGGAGCCCTCAAAACCAAGAAAAATACATGAAAATTAAATAACTTGCTCGCAAATTATCATTGAATCAACAACAAAATAAAGATGGAAACTTAAAAATTCTTTGAACTGTATAATAATAGTGACACAACCTATCAAAAGCTCTGGGATACAGCAAAAATGGTGCTGAAATGAAAGTGCATAGCATTAAATAGCTACATCAAAAAGTCTGAAAAAGCACAAATTGACAATCTAAGGTTACAACTCACAGAACTGGAGAAACAAGAAAAATCCAAACCCAAACCCAGCAGAAGAAAAGAAGTAACAAAGATCAGAGCAGAATGACATGAAATTGAAACAAATTTTTAAAAAATACAAAAGTTAAATGAAACAAAAAAAGCTGTTATTTTGAAAAGATAAATGAATGTGATAGACCATTAATGAGATTAAACAAGAAGAAAGAAGATCCAAATAAGTTCAATTACTTACAAATGAAACAGGAGATATTACAACTGATACCACAGAAATACCAAAGAGTATTCAATGCTACTATGAATATCTTTATGCACATAAACTAGAAAACCTAGAGGAGATGGATAAATTCCTGGAAATATACAACCTTCATATCTTAAACCAGGAAACTATAGAATCTCTGAACAGACTAATAACAAGCAGTGAGATTTAAATGGTAGCTTAAAAAAAAAAAAATGCCAACAAAAAAGAGTCCAGGACCAGACAGATTCAGAGCTAAATTAAATTAGAGATTCAAAGAAGAATTGGCACCAATCCTATTGACACTATTCCAAAAGATAAAGAAAAAGGGAATCCTCCCTAAACGATTCTATGAAGCCAGTGTCACCCTATTATCAGAATCAGGGAAGACATAACAGCAACAACAACAACAACAAAAGAACTACAGCTAGATATCCCTGATAAATAGAGATGCAAAAATCCTCAACATCATACTAATGAACAAAATTCAACAGCTTATCAAAAGGATAATCCACCATAATCAAGTGGGTTTCATACCAGGGATTTAGGGATGATTTAACATACATAAGCCAATAAAGGTGAATCACTACATAAACAGAATTAAGAATAATAATCACATTATCATCTCAATAGATGCAGAGAAAGCATTTAACAAAATCCAGCATCCTTTGTGATTAAAACCTTCAGCAAAATCAGCATAAAAGGGACATAACCTAAGGTAACATAAGCCATCTATAACAAACCTGCTCCAATATTATACTGAATGGGCAAAAGTTGCAATCATTCCCCTTGAGAACTGAAAGAAAACAAGGATGCCCACTTTTATCACTTCTATTTAACAAAATACCTGAAGTCTTAGCCAGAGCAATCAGACAAGAGAAGGAAATCAAGGGCATACAAATTGGTAAAGAGGAAGTCAAACTATCACTGTTTGATGATGATTGATTGTATACCTAGAAAACCCCTACGACTTCTCCAAAAAGCTCCTAGAACTGGTAAATGAATTCAGCAGAGTTCTAGGATACAGCATTAGTGTACACAAATCAGTAACTCTGATCTATACCAGCAGTGACCAAACTGAGAATCAAATCAAGAACTCAGCCCCTTTCACAATAGCTGCAAAAATAAATACAATACAATACAATACAATACAACACAACACAATACTTAAGAATATACCTAACCAAGGATGCAAAAGATCTCTATAAGGAAAATTAGAAAACACTGATAAAAGAAATCAGAGTACAAAAACAAGTGGAATCATATCCCATGCTTATGGATGGGTAGAGTCAATAGTCTGAAAATGACCACACTGCCAAAAGCAATCTTAAAATTCAATCCAATACCCATCAAAATACCATCACCATTCTTCAGAGAACTAGAAATAAAAAATCCTAAAATTCATATGGAACCAAAAGAGAAACTGCATAGCCAAAGCAAGACTAAGAGAAAAGAACAAACCTGAAGGCATCACATGACCTCATTTTAAACTATACTCTATGGCAATAGTCACATCAAAACAGCATGATACTGGCATAAAAATAGGCACATAGACCATTGGAACAGAATAGATAACCCAGAAATAAAGCCAAATATGTACAGCCAACTGATCTTCGGCAAAGCAAAGAAAGACATAAAGTGAGGAAAGGACACCCTATGCAACCCATGGGGCTGGGATAATTGGCAAGCCACATGTCGAAGAGTGAAACTGGATCCTCATCTCTCAGCTTATGTAGAAATCAACTCAAGATGGATCAAAGACTTAAATCTAAGACACAAAACCGTAAAGATTCTGAAAAATAACATCAGAAAAACCTTCTAGACTTTGGCTAAGGCAAAGACTTCATGACCACACACCCAAAAGCAAGTGTGACAAAAACCAAGATAAATAGATTAAACTAAGAAGCTTCCACACAGTCAAAGAAATAATCAGCAGAGTTAACAGACAACCTGCAGAGTGGGAGAAAATCTTCACAATCTATACATCCAACAACAAACTAATATCCAGAATCTACAAATAACTCAAACAAATCAGTAAGAAAAAATAAAACAATCTCATCCAAAACTGGGCTAAGGACACAAACAGATGATTCTCAAAAGAACGTATAATGAATGGCCAACAAGCATATGGAAAAATTCTCAACATCACTAAAGGTCAGAGAAATGCAAATAAAAACCACAATGTGATACCACCTTACTCCTGCAAGACTGACCATTATCAAAAAATCAAAAGATAATATATTTTGGCATAGATGTGGTGAAAAGGGAATACTTTTACACTGCAGGTGGGAATGTAAACTAGTACTACCACTGTGAAAAACCATGTAGATATATCTTAAATAACTAAAAGTAGATCTACCGTTTGATCCAGCAATCTCACTACTAGGTATCCCAGAAGAAAGAACAGTCATTATTCAAAAGAGATACTTGCATGCATGTCTATGGCAGTATGATTTGCAAATATAAAATATGGGAGCAGCCCAAATGCCCATCAATCAATGAGTGGATAAATAAAATGTGGTATATATTTACAATGGAATACTACTCAGTCATAAAAGGAATGAAATAATGGCATTCACAGCAACCCGGAAGGAATTGGAGACCATTATTCTAAGTGAAGTAACTAAGGAATGGAAAACCAAATACTGTATGTTCTCACTCATATGTGGGAGCTAAGCTATAAGGACTCAAAGGCATAAGAATAATACATTGAACTTTGGGGACTTGGGGTAAAGGTGGCAGGTGGCAAGGGATGAAAGACTACACATTCGGTACAGTGTATACTGCTCAGTGATGGATGCAACAAAATCTCATAAATCACCATTAAACAACTTATTCATGTAACCAAACATGCAAACAAACACCACCTGTTCCCCAAAACCTACTGATATAAAAAAATTAAAAAGAAACATTTACTAGTTATTAAATCTTTACTAGTAAAGATTTACAAAACAGAAAAAAATGCAGGGGAGGACTAGAAGGGAAAAATCAGCCGCTGCTCTCATTCACACTGCAGGCTTCCAAGCAAGAATAGAGCCCAAACTGTGAAAGGGTAGTGGATCCTTTGAAAGAAATGAGTGAGTAAAGCTGGGTCTGTCTCATTTCTTTTTTTTTTTTTAATATACTTTAACTTCTAGGGTACATGTGCACAACGTGCAGGTTTGTTACTTAGGTATACAAGGGTCATGTTGGTGTGCTGCACCCATTAACTAGTCATTTACTTAGGTGTATCTCCTAATACTATCCCTCCTCCCTCCCTCCACCCCATGACAGGCCCTGATGTGTGATGTTCCCCTTCCTGTGTCCAAGTGTTCTCATTGTTGAATTCCCACCTATGAGTGAGAACATGTGGTATTTGGTTTTTTGTCCTTGTGATAGTTTACTGAGAATGATGGTTTCCAGCTTCATCCATGTCCCTATAAAGGACATGAACTCATCCTTTTTTATGGCTGCATAGTATTCTATGGAGGTATATGTGCCACATTTTCTTAATCCAGTCTATCATTGATGGACATTTGGGTTGGTTCCAAGTCTTTGCTATTGTGAATAGTGCCGCAAGAAGACATTTATGCAGCCAACAGACACATGATACTCATCATCACTGGCCATCAGAGAAATGCAAATCCAAATGACAATGAGATACCATCTCACACCAGTTAGAATGGCAATCATTAAAAAACCAGGGAACAAAACGTGCTGGAGAGGATGTGGAGAAAGAGGAACATTTTTACACTGTAGGTAGGACTGTAAACTAGTTCAACCATTGTGGAAGACAGCGTGATGATTCCTCAAGGATCTAGAACTAGAAATACCATTTGACCCAGCCATCCCATTACTGGGTATATACCCAAAGGATTATAAATCATGCTGCTATAAAGACACATGCACACGTATGTTTAATGTGGCACTATTCACAATATCAATTCTTAACATCTACAAACTGAGACTATTAACTACAAGAACAACTAGGGAAAGACACAATCAACTACTTGTAAGAATGTCAGTCTACCAGCCTAGGAAAGATAGCAAGGCCCTGTTTCTACAAAATCAAAACTTAGCTGGGTGTGGTGGCACTTGCCTGTGGTACCAGCTACTTTGGAGTCTGAGGGAGAAGGACTGCTTGAGCCCAGGAGGTCGAGGTTGCAGTAAACTGTGATCGTGCCACTGCACTCCAACCTGCACGAGCGTCAGATCCAGTCTCAAAAAAAAATTCATTTTAATCTTCTAATTTGGAGAATATTTTGTGGCTCTGCCTCTATTACTGAATTGTCTGTAAGCAATGACAGTTTGTTTTTCCCTTTTCCATTCCTTCTGTGTTTTCACTTCTTTTTATTGTCTTACTCTGCAAGGCAAAATCCTCTACAACAATTGGTAGGTGTGATGTTAATTGGCATTCTTATAGGTTTTCTGGAATCTAGGAATAATATTTCAATAAATTTCCCAGAAAGGATGATGTTTTTTGAAGGTATTGTGTAAATACTTTTAATCAAGCTGAGGAAATTATTTTATTATGCTTTATTAAATAATTTTTATCAAAAATTTATGTTAAATTGTATCAACCAACTTTTACTATCATGTAGATAACCATATAGAATAGTATAGCATAATAAACAATCTGTTATGTGTATACAACCTGAAAACAGTAGTGTGTGCATGTGCATGTGTGTATGTATATATATATATATATATATACACACACACATGAATTGTATTCATCTATTTTATATTGATTTCTAGTTTAGTTGCATTTTGGGCAAATATATATACACACACACATACTACTATATGTACTACTATATATAATACTATACCTACTATATATGCTCTACACATACTATACATATACATATAGGTATATATATACATATATATGCACACACATATGTATATAATCTCCAACTTCTTATATAAATATTTATGTGCATTCACTAATTATATATATTATATAGAATATATAACAACATATACTCTAGGTATAATGTAGAGTATAATTGTATATAAGATAATATATAGTCTCTATGTAATATAAAATTGTAGAATATTATTGTTCATAATTATTGGGCAGTCATTTATAAATTTATTTTAATTTTCTTGTTGAGTTTTAGAAGAAAAGTTATGATAAAATTTATAAAGGGATTTCAGGGGTGTTTTTAATTTAACTTTACAACTATATTTTTTCTTAAATGTTCACTGGAACCTTCCAGTGAAGTCATTATGGGGCTGAAGTTTTATTTAAGAGAAGATGTTTACAATTTTTATCCTATGTTCATTATGCTGATAGGATAATTCAGGTGTTTTGGTTTTGTTTTGCTTTAGTCTGTTTTTCTACCTTATTTATTTTAGGAATATATTAACCTAATTTATGTTTCATACATACAGTATTTATTCATGGAAAATTTTGCTCTAAAAATGCATTGAGTATATCCCACCACATTTTACATTTAGTGTATTTTCTAAAGAATGTTATGATTTTGTTTTTTAGCTAATTTATTCATTAATTAAGAAATACATTGTTTAACTTACAAAAATGTAAGATTTTCTATTCATCTATTTTATATTGATTTCTAGCTCAGTTGCATTTTGGGTAAATAATGTGCTCAAAATAATTTATTTGAAATTTGTTGAGATTTGGTTTATAAAAAATTATTACGATTTTTGTAACTTTTATGGGCTCTTGGCACTAATGTATACCCTGCGGTTTCTTGGTTTCAGTTTATAAACTATGTTTAAATCTTACATATCCTAATAATGTATATGTTCACTTATTCTATCAGTTGTTGAGTGAGAGATATTAACTATACTAATTTGTGAGTTTGCCTATTTTTTCTATAGTACTGTCAATTTTTCTTTTGTTGTTCTATGTATACAAATTTTAAAAAATTATATATTCCTCCTGATTTAAACATTTTAGCATCATGAAGCTACTCTTTATCTTTGGTGATTCGTTTGCTCTAAAGTTTATTTTGTCAACTTTTCTTTGATTATCATTTCTATGATAGATCTTTGTGACACTTTTACATAAGAACTTTTTTACTTATAGTTTACATTTGTTTATATTAAACAAAATGCAGTTTCTTGTTCACTTGTTCAATAATCTTTGATTTTGATCAGGAAGTTTAAATCTATTTTTATTCAAATAATCACTGTTATATCTGGAAGTAGGATTCTATCATCTTTTATGCCTTCTATTTATGCTGCCTGTTTCATACATTTTCTTCTTTCTTGACTTAATTTGGATTGATAAATTATTTTTCCACTTTATTAGCATACTAGTTGGAAATTCATATACTCTGTTAATTTCATGCATCTTTTTGTTTTGAATTACTGAAGTTTCACTATTATATATGTGATTATCTTTCATAGGTCATGCATGAGATTTTCTGCACTTCTTGAATGTGTAAATTGGTATCTGAAAATTCTCAGACAATGTCTCTTTATATATTGCTTCTTTCTCATTCTTTTGCTCTCTGCAGGGAAGACTAATTAAACTATTGAAGCATCTCACTTTCCACACAGTTTCTTTGATCTGACATATGAAATTTATATCTTTTTTCAGTGATGCATTGTAGATAATATTTTGTGTTCTATATCCCAGCCTAATAATTACACTTCCCCATTTATTTTTTATTTACAAATATAACAATAATAAAATACGCATATAAGTATACACATAAGTAAATATTTATAAACCAAACACAAACATATCACAATCATTCAGATCAAGAGAAATATTAGCACAAATCTGTTCATGCTCTCATCTAGTCACAATGTCCTCCTCAAGTATAACCACTAGAAAGGCTTCTACTAGCATATTTTAGGTTTTATTACTTGTATAAATAAAATTATACAATTGTTTTCTATTGTATCTGACTTACTTCATTCATAACTCATATGAGATTCATCTATATTGCCAGGTGCAATTGTTGATCATTTATTCTCACTTCTGTTGAGTATTCCATAATAAGAATATAACTTATGTGCTCTACTATTGGTGAACATTTTAGTAGGTTCAAGTGTTTTCCTATTATTAATAATGCTGCTGTTAACATTCTAGTACACATCTTGTGAAGCACACACATACACACAGTGGCAAATTCTTAAAATTTTATGTCGCCTCAGCATCCATTTTAAATATGACTTGGACTGTCTCTTTCCAGAAGGACGGTTTGGTCACCTTTAACACAGTTTCTATTTCTCTGCCTCCCCTCAGTTTCTCAAAGTGGTCAATCCAAATTTTTCCTGTGCATCTGCTTCCTGGTGACCACTTCCCTATATGGAACAGCTAGATACAACTCACTGGACTTGTCCCACTGATACTCGCTGCATGGACTGCAAATACACCATAGTGACAACCTCTCAGTCAGAGCATGCTTCCATGGAGCACGTGTCTCTTTGCTTTAAACATACCAATTAAAACTCCCTGCAAGAAGTCTGTTTGCATAATGCCCTGGACCCCCGAAAGGACTTTGGCTGACAGGACCCTCTCTCTCGGTCCCTAATCACTGATTAATCATATGTGTCCAAGATGGCATCCCACTTCCTGTTGACCCTGCAAAGTGTGCTACCCTTTTCTCTCGGAGACCTGTATGTCATAAACTGCTTCTGTCATTTTACGTGTTTTATTGAGTTGTCTCCTGTGTAACTTATCCGACCCACACAAAAAACCTAACTTCTTTCCTAGTCAACGTTGTCTTAGAGAGTGGCTATCTTGGTAGGAATAAACTAGACACAGGTCAAATGAGAGTCAAAAAGTCATCCACCAGTATAAACAAGCTTCCTGTGAGAGGTAACCCTGGCCATAAGATGGACACTTAAGCATTAGATTATTGCCAGGATAAAGAATATCCCATGAAAGATCATTGTAAGTAACCATGACCAAATCCCTAGAGCCCCATCAGGCCAGAGTTAGAGATTACAACCACTCTTGTGAGGGAAACCTCAAGATCCAATTAGAGAAACACATACACACACACACACTCTCACACACACACACTCTCTCTCTCTTTCACACACACACACACGCACACACATTTCTGTTGAGTATATACTTAGTACTAGCATTGCTAGATCATAGATTATTGGTCAATTCTGACCAGAAGTTTTCCTGCAGTGCAAGAGTTGAGGCTTGAAAGTCTCCACCCAAATTTCAGAGGATGTATGGAAAAGCCTGGATGTTCGGGCAGAAGCCAGCTGCAGAAGTACAGTCCTCATGGAGAACCTCTACTAGGGCACTGCCAAGGGGATACGTGGGGTTGAAGCCCCCACAGAGAATTCCCATGGGGGAACTACTTAGTGGAGCTGTGAGAAGGGGGCCACTGTACTCCAAACTCCAGAATGGTAGATCCACCAGTAGCTTTCACCATACATCTGTAAAAGCTATAGGTACTCAACCCCAGCCCATGAAAGCAGCTGTGGCACTGTATTCTGCAAAGTCTCGGGGCAGAGCTGCCCAAGGCCTTAGGAACCCACCCCTTGCATCAATGTGTTGTGAATGTGAGACATAGAGTCAAATGAGATTACTTTGGAGCTTTAGGATTTAACGACTGCCCTGCTGGTTTTGGGACTTGCATGGGCCTATAGCCTCTTTCTTCTGGCTGATTCCTTCCTCTTGGAAGGGGAGTTTTTACCTCATTTGCCTATATATCCATTGTGTTTTGGAAGTAACTAACTTATTTTTAATTTTATAGGCTCATATAAAGAAGGTCTTGTCTCAGATGAGACTTTGGACTTCGGACTTTTGAGTTAATGCTGGAATGAGTTAAGACTTCAGGGGGCTGTTGGGAAGGCATGAATAAATTTTGCAAATTATATGAGAAGGACATCAGGTTTGGGAGGGGCTGGAGCGGAATGACATGGTTTGGATCTGTGTCCCCACTCAAATCTTATGTCAAATTGTAATCCCCAGTGTTGGAGGTGGGGCCTAGTGGGAGCTGATTGGATCATGGGGGTGGATCCTTCATAAATGGTTTAGAACCACCACTTTGGTGCTGTTTGAGTGATAGTGAGTGAGTGAGTTATCATCATATCTGGTTGCAGCACCCTGCCACACTTCCTCCTGCTCCACCCACGTAAAATGTGCCTGCTTCCCCTTCACCTTCCATATGACTGCAAGTTACCTGATGCCTCTTCCACCAGCTTTCTGTACAGCTTGCAGAACCATGAATAATCACACCCCTTTTCTTTATAAATTACCCAGTCTCAGCCATTTCTTTATAGCAATGCAAGAATGGACTAACACAGTATCTGTGTAAAATGGAGATGTTTCATAAGAAAGAATAATCTCCTTTTGGTATAAGTTATGTGACCGCAAGCATACTTGGATATCTTAATATTTAATCTGGGTCAGACACATCCTGATGTGTCAAGAAAGTGGCTGGAGAACTGTGTTGGTGGTCCTAGGGCTCTTCCTGCTTCTATTGTGACCCAAACTACTTTTATTATTTAAATTATTAGTAAATCTTGATTTGTGATAATATATTTTACTTGCGTTAATTTGATTTGCCATTCTAATCTTTTATTGTATTTCAAGATTGTGGTAGAATCAAGATACTAGCAGTGGCAAGGTAAAGTAATAATTTGTACTAGACTGAAATACGAATGCATTTCACAAAACGAAATCCTAGTAATTTTTGATTGTTTTTAGGCAATGTATATTTAACAACCATAGAAAGTTCAGATTGCATATCTTCTAAAAAAAGGGATTCACTCTTTGTTTTGTTAGGCATAAAAGGGTAAGGTACATGGATTGCATCAATCCATGCCATGGGTTCATTGGTCTAAAATGAGCTAATATATCCTATTTGGTAGCATAAGCCAACTAATTATTTTTTTCTGCTCTACCAAATTTACTGCCAATATTTTCAATGAGTTTTTTTTTGTTGTTGTTGTTAAATTTAAACTAAATTTATAGTTTCTAAATTTTTACTTTAAATCTTTTATGACATTTTCATAATTTTTAAACTTTTCTTTTTTTCTCTGTTAGCAAGGTAAGCATGAATAATTAGAATATATAAAATATAAGCAATTATTTTTCTACTCTCTGCTTTTATCTGCTTGTTATAACTCTTGGTGATTTGTTTAATTATATGCCTTTTAATCTTTGACTGACTATTACATATGGAGTTTTCTGTTGCCTAGGATAAAAGTTCTTTCCTCCTGAGAATGCTCTTGTTTACTTCTGCCAGGTATTGTGGATACAACTGGTTTGGTACTAATTTCATTGCTTAAATTAATCATGATATCAGCCACTATTTCTGGGGTACAATTTTCTTTTCTTTAAAATTCTTTTATTTTTCCTTCTTTGCTCAATACCACAGAAATATTTTCTTTAGTCACATCTTTGGGTTCAGACTGTTTTGTAAGTTCTCCACTGTTATTTTAGCTCTTTGATACTTTCGAGGTTATTATAAAGTATTTTATTCAGCTTTGCTTATCTATTTCAACAGAAGTTTTGGAAAGACTTGCCTAGTCATTGCATTAGAAATGGAAGCCTTTAGAATTTTTAAGACAACATATTATCTGAACATAAAAAATTTCTCCTTTACAAGAAAATATTTTTAAAAATACAGAACAATACCAATGAAAATTTGGAATTGTTTCTTTTTTTTCAGGCCAACCACACATTTCAGATAAACTTGACTGAAATCTTAATTTTAACCTCATCAACTTTTATTTTTCTACCTTTTTTCTATTTTTGTTTTATCATAGCAGTTTCACTCCTATTACTAATTTATGCATTTTAAATTTTATTTATTGCCTCTTCTTTCATGCAACAAGAGGACTTTTCTTTCTAAGTCATTTGGTTTTTCTCATACCTAAAATAGTGATTGATATATAGTAGATGCTCAAGTATCACGCAGTGAAGACCAGGATAAATATTTATAAGTATTTTGACAAAATTTTCAATCAAGTAAGAAATCATGTCCCCATAAATAAATAAAGATTGTATTGGTTCATTAGAGATGATACAAATAATATAGATAATAAAACTTTTTTTTAAGAACATTTATTCTTAAATGGGATGACTGAATTAACATTAACATTTTAATAAGAATAATACCCTTAAAATATGAATTACAGCACATAGTAATACAATAACAGTAGTATCATAAAACAAAATTTTTATCATTATTCTTGAGATGTTTATGTGTGCTTGCAGATCTCTAGAAAAATTATACCAATTAGTGTCAAAAAGCAAACCTATCCTGAAATAAGTATGTGAATAATTTCATGAGGGTTGGGTTAGAACAAAATTATGAAATTGTAAAATATCATCATACCATAAATGTATTGTTAAAATTAATCACACTTACTTCATAGAAGGTACAAATATATGTTTTGTTCTTCTTGGTTTTATCCAAATACTCCATTAAAGCAAATAAGAGGAATTTGTTGAGCAATTATGATAAATTACAAGCAATTATAGCAACAAGCCCAGTGTTAGGATCTAGGAATAGAATGGTGCCTACCCACATGATGACTACATGTCAATAGTTTGGTGACATATGAACCAAAAACAGCACAATATGTAGCTCTAAGTAAGTTAGCTGTGTTTTCACATACATTACATATCACATATACTACATAATATGTTTTCAGATATATTACAAGGTTATATGGAGAAAAACAGAAATACATTCAGAGATGATTTTCTAAATTAGCTTCATATTTCAATATGAAAAAATTAAGAAAATCCTCCAAAGTCTATCACCAAAAACTTTTTTCTACAAGGAGTACACTATAGTTTAATTTATAAGAAACTCCTTGGCAAACCATTTTAGAGGTTAATAAATCTTTATAATCCTAGTTTTAGTAATTAGTATCACATTCTAATAATATCACACCAAGGGAAATGATTTTTTTATATTGGCATATTCATAATTATACCTGAGGCTGCCTTTTGTGTCATTTCTCTTTTTCACCAACTTTATTTGACAGCGCTTTTATTTGTGGCTTTTGATGACCACATTAGGTTTGTATTTTAACACAAAGGTCTTTGGAAAGCCTATGAGGATTGCTGTGATACAAGTAATTCAAGAGATGATGGACAATTTTTATTACACTTCATTTAATATTTAAAACCAAACAATTCCATCATATAACCTTTGTTTATCTAATGATATTTTAGTTCAAAAAAAATAGTTAATGTTTATAATATGTATATCCAAATACTGATTGTCATCAGAGTCACACACAATGCCATTTCTATATGGTAACATATATTCTTAAAACATAAATAAATGTGTATATCAATATTAAAAATCCTAAGTGCAGTAAGTTTTCTAAACATAGCTTCTAACATTTAAGAAAGCTTAGTAATCTATGTGGGCAAAATTTCATTAAGCAGTTGACACTTTCAAGTATTAATATTACCATGTTAGTACTTCCTAGGAAGGAGGAAAAATACCACCTTTCTGAACCAATTGTCAGTAGTCTTTTAAAACAGAAATTTATTATCATATCTGGCATTCATTTGTAGATCATTGTTTAGAGCAAATCATTGTTAAATGTAATAGACTTTGCAGTCATCCATAAAAATGAGGCCAACTCTCATTAACGGTTCTGAACAGAATACCATCCAATGTCACTACAGTTCCCACTGTTGAAATTTGTGATACATGGTTCATGAGATCTCCCATAGTTGCTGTCTTCAGAGTACATTGATTTTTGACTGATATAGTAAAGTTGTGATTTGTAAAGCTGTTACTACAATTTCTTTGAGGGACAGCACATTGTCATTTGTTGAAGTTAAGTGAGTGTCTAAGGTTTACATTTTGATAATGTGGATATGACAAAAAGTAAATTGTCTAAAAAACCATTATAATGTGAGTTTAAGAAATTATTTTCTGAAAAGCTATTCGTTTCGATTATGGGAAAATTTATACATACAACCATTTCAGAATTGTACTTCTACAGTTGCAAAAAATTAAAAACTTCAGTTTTCAGAATTTAGGTTGTAAATGATCAGCCCAGAGTAATAGTTTCTTCTTTACTATGTTCAAAACCAATCACAGCCTAACAAAAATATCTACCTTGAGTATGTTAACATTTACCAAATTATTCAATGAATAAAGATATTTTCCCTTCATAACTCATAATTAAATATTTCAAAAATAAATTTTGTTTATAAAAAATATCCAAAGTTAAAGAGATACAGATATTCCTTTGTGATGCTAGGTTCAGATCATTTTGCAATAACTTTTCATACAATTAATTTTTATATAGTACTTAAAAACTCAAGAAACTTCCATGAGATAAGGTAAATCAAATCTACGATGCAAAGAATCTTTTTATCTCTAAAGCCTCAAGCAAACAATAATATTAAAATACATAATTTAGTAATATATTACCCTCTTCTTTATCTGATTGCCTAAAGCGGATTTTCTTCTTTCCTGAAGTTGTAGGGTACTATAAATGAAATGTCCTGAATGAGCAAAGAAATATAACTGGAAGAATTGTTTGGTTTAAATATTTGAATAACTAGTAATAAGAAATTCAACAACTTAAAATATCTTTCTTCTATAATTTAGGATATTTATCTATTCCTGCCATGTATGACATAGGTTTGTTTTTTTTTTCACCTTGAGATAACTGAGATTTATAACATTTATATAACCTTTATAAGGTTACTAGCTCAAAAGAAATTGACTTAGTTTAACACTGTTTAGTCTTTTCTAGCCAATCCATTTGTCTTAGTCCATTTGAGACATTATAGCAAAATACCATAGACCAGGTTGTTCATAAAAAACAGAAATGCATTTCTCACAATTTTCTTGGCTGAGAAGTTCAAGACTATGTCACCAGCAGATTTTGTGTCTAGTGAGGGCCCACTTCCTGGTTCATAGAAAGCGTCTTCTCACTGCTTTTTCACATGAGGAAAGAGCAAAAAAACTCGCTGGAGCTTCTTTTATAAGAACATTAATCTTATTCATGACCTAATTAACTCTTGAAGACCCTACCTTCTAAAACCATCACATTGGTAATTAGGTTTGGACATACGAATTTGGGGGAAGAAAAAAACATCCAGACCATAGCACCATTTGATTATCTCTCTGCCCTGTTCTTCATCCGAGGTTACAACATTTTCTAGTGCTGGTAGGCATTCTTACAAAAATGGCACATTTCAATCTATGCTTTAGTATGTTCTCTCTTCTGCAATACTGAAATGAAGTGATGCAGGAGTTTTTGCTCTTTAGCTCAGCTAATCTTGGATCTTGACCAGCTAATCTTGTCTCATGACCAGGGATAATTAGGCATGCAGACACATTAAAGGATAAGGATGGTGGAATTTATTAAATGAAAAGAAAACTCTTTAAAAAGCAAGGGGTCCTGCAAAACAGATTTCCACCTCACAAATTGAATACCAGGGCCACTATACACGAGCCGAAGAGGCCACGCTCATTCCCTGCATGAATTGTGAGTTTCTGGTGGCTCCACCCCATTCCCCCAGTGCACATGGGCCTTTATGTAGTCCGCTATGGACATGCCTCGGAAAGCCCCCTGGGCAGCTTCCCTTATCTGCACAAGACATTTGGTGTAAACATTTGTGGGGCAGGGTGGAGATTCTCCAGGACCTTTCCTATCTGCCTAGGCTGTTGACTGTCTCCTGCTTCTATCATTAATGTCATTTGTTGCATCAAG
Source organism: Trachypithecus francoisi (assembly GCF_009764315.1). Lineage (NCBI taxonomy): Eukaryota > Metazoa > Chordata > Mammalia > Primates > Cercopithecidae > Trachypithecus > Trachypithecus francoisi. The sequence goes on from NW_022681470.1 coordinate 119,285,402, forward strand.
AAACCTTCTCCTTCCGTGAACTCTTTAGTCCCATATATGGACTTTGTTTATAGTAATTAAAGTTATTTTGCCCTGCCCAGTTTTAGAAGCTATAGTTCCAAATCCTAGATGTAGTGCCAAAAGATGCCTAGTCCACCACGCTAGCTAAAGCTGAATTCTCTCCAAAACAATCACTGCTACCTCTATTCACAACATTTTTTTTCTCATATCAAATACAGTTTTCACCCTGTATGATTTCTTAATCAACCAGTATCTAGAGAAGCTAGGGATCTCAAAAAGAACCTTCAGATAAATGTCTAGAGATCAGTATTAAGATTTCCATAAAAATGTCATTTGTTTATAGTCTCAATATATCCTTACAAAATAGCAATTGGAAATTACAGGCTGTCAGAGCTTTGGCTCTCAGATTCCAGTTGGCCCACTGAAATAAATTACTGACTCAGAAATTTTCTGTGACAATGTCAGAATTTAGATAACAATAAACCTTGCCTATTTACCTATATTGCTTAAATTAGAGTTACAAATGCTCAGAACCAAACTAGAATCCTGGTTTGGAAACCACAATGCTCTAATGTTACCATAGAAGGGAGATTTCTATATTAGTTCTAGTTTCATGCAAAAAATGTCCAAGTATGCCTTGGAAAGATTACTCCAGAGAAAAATCACAAGTCTAGTGTTCTGTAAAGTAGCATGCCCTTTTATAGCAGTGAAGTGAACATAAGAGCAAAGCTGTACAGTGTTAGGATGGATTGTCTCCGTATAGTAACCTAGTGATCTTGGAATCTTCTAGTCTGTTTTGAGGTTTTAATATAATGATAAGACTAGCATATCTAGGTTATTTTAGGTCATCATTGCTGGAGAAATTTATAAAAATTTTAAGTGAAATTTTTCTTAAATTGCTCAGATGTCTCAATAGTTCCAGAATTCAAAGGACCCGAGGTTGGAAGCCTAAAATGCTTGTAGTCACAGAGTCCAAATTTAAAACACTAATTATTTCTTTATATAGCCTAAGGTCAGGGGCGTGGAGTGAAAGCTATGTTTGCTATAAGAAAACACGTTCCAGGCCGGGCGCGGTGGCTCACACCTGCACTTTGGGAGGCGGAGACGGGCGGATCACGAGGTCAGGAGATGGAGACCATCCTGGCTAACACGGTGAAACCCTGTCTCTACTAAAAATACAAAAAATTAGCCGGGCGTGGTGGCGGGCGCCTGTAGTCCCAGCTACTCAGGAGGCTGAGGCAGGAGAATGGCGTGAACCCGGGAGGCGTAGCTTGCAGTGAGCCGAGATCGCACCACTGCACTCCAGCCTGGGCGACAGAGCGAGATTCCGTCTCAAAAAAGAAAAAGAAAAGAAAAAGAAAAAAGAAAAACACATTCCAGCTGGGCGCTGTGGTTCATGCCTATAATCCCAGTACTTTGGGAGGCTGAGGTGGGTGGATCACTTGAGCCCAAGAGTTCGAGACCAGCCTGGGCAACACGACAAAACCCCTTCTCTACAAAGTATACAAAAATTAGCCAGGTATGGTGGCACGTGCCTGTGGTCCCAGCTACTTAGGAGGCTGAGGTGGAAGGATCACTTGAGCCTGGAAAATCAAAGCTACAGTGAGCTGTGATCACACCACTGCACCCCAGACCCAGTGATAGAAGTCAGACCCTTTTTCAAGAAAGAAAAGAACGTGTGATGGAATTCCGAATGTATTTGAGGGAGATTGAGTGTAATAATCCTTCAATTCCTCTAGGAAATTTCCTGGCCAGAGATGAGTTGTCATAGAGAGCAGAAACCCAAAGATATTTTTTCAGATAAGAGACAACCAAATTCCTGGTAGACTGTATTCAGCATCTTAAATAACTTCCGTTGATTTGCTAGGATCTGGTTATAAGAAATACGACATTTTTTACTGTGGCTTGAGTAAGTCAGAAAATTGAACTTATCATCCTCACTGAGTTGGCCTGATGGTTAATGACGCCTTTGGAAAACATAATGAAGTGTTTTGTTTTAGTACAATTCAAGCTTCCTGGAAGCATACCTGTATTGCACCTGCCAGCCTGCAGTCAGGTTAATTAGCTGGCAGTGTGAATATGTTTCTCAGTCAGTTTAGCAATTCTGATAAGGAGGTGACAGGCACTTTCATGCCTCTATTTTCATACTAAGGTTTATTAAATCTAAAATGCTGAAGAGAGTGAAGGTTGATAGGGATGTTGATGTTTTGCTGAAAAGTTCCTCTTATAACCTTTGAATAATTTTCAAACCAGAATTTACGTAAGGACTTTGAAATACTAAAGTAATAGAATGTCACAGTTTGGTAGAAAGTGAGGTTTTGGAAGAAAAGCCAAATATTTTCATGGAATTAGCTATTGATTCCCATTATAGACTAAAGATGATACTTAACCACATTGGTCAGCTACTACCAAATTGAAGTACAAAAAAAAAAGCTGTTTAAAAACCACTTGATGACCTTGTATTCCCCCTTATATTACATCCCTTGGCAATGAGAGTGGGCTCAGTTATCAGTCTGTGCTTCCTGACAAGTATGAAAGAAAAATATGTATATTCTTCTTCACTGTATAAAGCCTCAAGCCTCACTTTCACGTGTGTGTATATACATATATATCTATATGATCACCCTAAGCTATACAAAAGATGAGAACTCAGTATTTCTAGTATTTGTCAGCATAAGAAACATAGGATCCTTAAGGAATTTATTTAAAAACAAATTTTGAATGGCATTAGAAACGCTGATGCAAACTGGGTATCAGTCTGTGGCAGTCCTAAGTACAGGTCTTGGAATGCCACTCAAACTCTTGCCAATAATGTGCTAAGTGTTGAACACTGGAGGGAGCCATTGTGTTGGGAGATGTGGAGGCCAATAAATAGAGTGACACGTTCAGCCATTACTTGTTCCTGAGAGTATGTACACGGAAGAACTGTAACAACGTAGGAAGCACAGGTTTTTTGTTTTGTTTTGTTTTGTTTTATTTTCATTTGGGGGGTCAAATCTCTAATGGGAAACAGCTCAGCTAGCTGTTTCCAGGCTTATAAGTCCATGTACAGGATATGCCACTTTGTTCCTATAGTTGCACAGAGAGGAACGTAAAATTGTAAGATGGTAGTAACTTGTCACAAATATTTACCTATTCAGTGAAAGCATTTTGGATATGTATTATTTTTAGGTGATCATCTAGATTTCAGGGCTCTATAGGCCCCTCTCTCACATATTCCGTGAATTCATTTTATGCATTTTATTAGACAGTGAAGTTTTGAAAAGGAGGGGACAATGATTTAAAGGCAGAAATGAGAAGAGCTAAAAGAAAACCAATACCTTCTATATGCCCTATCCCAGAATTGATAGGTGCTAGCAGATTAAAATTAGGCATGATTAATTTTAGGGGTTAAGCAGGTAATTAATGGGTCAGTACTAGATCGTCACGAATACATGATGGTTTCATTCATGCTTTGGGTGGCAGAGTCATGTTAAGATGGTAAAGGTTGACGGCAGATGATTGTGTGACAAGAGAAAATGTCAGTAAGTCAAAATCTTAGTAAGGAGCAGAGTATCCATAAAAGGGACACTCTTTCAAATGTTTATAAATAGAAACTCAGGAGAATTATTTAATGTGACTTCCCAGTTCTACATAAGGGCACCTGTCTCTCCTTTCTCTTACCTTTTTGTTGGTTCATTTTACATAACAACAACAGAACAACAACAACCAAAAAAGTGTTCTTGCAGTCTTAAAGGCTTTACTGTGTATATGACATTATGTAAATACATAATTAAAATACTTTGATAGATTACTCATTCATTTATTCAAAAAGACTGACTAAGCAGCTAATAGATATGAGATGTTGTGCTAGGTGATTCAGGTGAAATTATGAACAAAATATCCCATGAATAATCCTTGAAAACTCCCTTTCATTCATACTTTTAAAGTATACTTCCTAAATATCCCTCAAGGCCCCAAACACAATAGAATGAAAGCAAATTTAGAAAGAGCAAAAGCAAACATATCAATACCATGTTCAAGTAAATAAAAGGGAAATGAACCTGGAAACTGGTAGGTAGCCACGGGCCAAGGTAAATAGCCATTTATTGTTCTTAAGACATCTAGAAATTTCTAAATATGACCTCAGACACTAGCTTGCCAAACCAAATATTAGATATAATCATGATGAAGAGGGTTGAATGGAAAACTGCTAAGCCATTTTGACAGACATCTTCAATAGCCACATAGAAAGAAACGTAAGTAAGTGCTTCTGAGAAACTGAGTTACATGTAATGAACAATATTTATAAAAATCCAAATTTTAGATGCTTTAAAGTATTAGAGTTAGTTAGCTTTTGTTATTGATGTTCCACTTACTGAATTACTAGTGAGAATACAAATAACATCGTGGCTTGAAAGTGTTTTTATTAGAAAAACACAAGTCCCTTAATAATTTTTCACAACCAATTTTGTTTCTATGTTATACCTAGGAATTTAATTCCTAATTGAGTTCCCTATTAGTTTGAAGGAATATCTTTCTACAAATATTTCTGTTTTGTTTCTTTAAGGATTTTTTTCGCTTTTCATTCATGACTGAATATCCTTTCAGATATAGTTCTAAGGCAATATATCCATGTGATAAATCCTTTAAATTCCATAAGAAAATATACAATGAAAAATAAGTGCTGATTTATTCTATATTCATAATTCTCAACTTTGATCCCCAGAGAAAACAGTAGTCATCAGGTTCTTAGATAGCTACTCTTTTATCTTTTCCTCAACAATATATTTAGAAAATTATTTATCATCAACCTTTAAGAAGTCACTTAAATTTGCATAAAATGTTATATGTTGCACCACTGAAAATGGATACATACTGATGAAGACTATGAGAGGCCAAAAATATTTAAAAGTCAGTTTTACTAAATAATAACATGGTCTTGTTAATAAATTGCCTCACTATTTTGCTGCTTATTTGATGTTCTGTTTATTGGTTAAGTGGACTGAATACATAGTTTCTTCTAATAACATTTTTATAAGTTTATGAGTCTACACAAATTATTACTTTAATACTTATAGCACTAAATTAACTGATTCCAAGAAAAAGCAATGTGAGTTGCCAAATATCTGAATTTGGATCAGTGAATAAATGGTGAATAGATATCAGAAAGTAGAAACAGAGAGATGATAGGGTTGCTTGAACTCAAAGATTGAGATAACTTGTGTTTAGTAAAGCCATTGAAGAGTGGTTCCCTTTGGTAAAGTGCTTAGTGCAGTCTATTTTTATGGCCCGAGACAAGATACTTCTAACCACTTCACTTAATAGACTGTTTCCCAATCCATCTGATTTAATCATTTGGATATTGCTTCTTTGATAATCAGTCTCACATTTTCTTCACTTAATTTTATCTGATTTCCTCTACTTCTACTCTTTCATCACATTATTCTGGAGGAATAAGACGGACAGGCTTTAATGGATGTGCCTTAATGTATACTCTTAATTTAGGGTATTAAAATAATTAGGAAATTAAAAATATAGAATAATTCCTTATCTGTCTCATTAATTGCCTTAAATATTCCTATTATGTTTTCACATTGGTCCCATGAGTAATGATATAAGAAAGAATTCATTACATTATAGAAAAAAATCCTGCACATTTATTAGATTTATACCTATAGGTCAAAGTCCATTACAGTGTTATCCCTGATTAATATTATTTTACTTCCCTGAGTTGCAATTATGCTTTGCATAATGGGTGATCAGAATTCAGTGCAATGAAAGAGTCATGGAGGTCATATTTGAACAAGTGGAATGTGGTGAGTAATAGCTTTGAGGTCTAGAGTGATATTTAATATAAGTCCCATTATTTTTCTAATGTATGTATCCTTTTTTTTATCTAGAAATTAGAACATTATTAATGCTCAATGACATTACGCCCCTTTTATCAAATGAAAGTCTGAGACCTTTGCATGGCACACTGAAAAAGTAAAGGCACCAGGTTTCAATACTGTTATATAAGCTTGCACGTGATGAAAAGCTAAATTTTAATTTGAGAAAAAAAAGTAGATCATAAAATTCATATGTCTTTGAAATTTTACCTTGATAATCTGTTTCGCTGATCAATATGGCACATTTTTGCAAAAAAAAAAAAAAAAAAAACCCACACAAAACAAAGCACACAAGTATAACTTGTATATGTAATCTATATACAGAAAAGAATCTGGAAGAATATATACTCACAGTTCTTGTTTGTAAATAGGTTAGCTGGCCCTAGTTCAGGGACATTTCTCCCCTGCAAGAAGGCAGGTGAGAGCATTTGGGGGCAGCTGGGAACTCAACTCCCCAAACCACAATTCTTGTTTTTTTCTGAAAGTTACTACACCCCTATAAATTGTATCGGATTCCCAAGATAGAAGCAATTAAAAAGACATCTGATTTAATCATTCATTGCACAAAGGATAATTTATATATAAATTTTGTCAATATATAATGCTACCAGAAGTAAATCTACCCTATGAGATATAATGTGAAGGCAAGATTTCTGGAAAACATTCCAAAATAATCTCCCTATAGAAACAGGAAAAAGTAAGCCCTGTTTTCCCAAGCTTCTTCTATTTGGAGTTACTCATGTCCAAATGCAGTTTTAACTGTACCATATTCTCAGCCAGTTCAGAAACAGAGAATAAATCAGCAATTTCATACTTAATGACTGATTGGGCAGGGAATTTATTGTACCTCTCTTTCCTATCTTGCAATCTCTTCTAACTTTTCCTTATCTAGCAATTTAGTTCCTATGGACTGCAACTCAAAGGCATTAAGCTCAGTTCCCTTAGCAGCAACACCAATGCCATGACAGGTACTTTCTAATCTTCTGCATTGGGGTGTTAATTCTCAACCCCTATACCTCCAGTCACAAATATCCTTCTATTAAATGAAAAGATTGTCTGAAAGTATTGATTTTTTTAACCCAGATGTTATCTGTTTTTTGTTTTTTTTTTCGAATATAGTTTTCCACAGGCATTACCTATCACAATGGACAACTTTAGGTTTCTGTGATTGGCCAAAAGTTGCCTGAACTTGCTATGACTATTTGAATATTTTTCACTGGAATTCTCTGCTGTCCCTCATGCACCCACAGCTAATTAATATTTTTTCCATCCTCTCCTACCTAGAATGACAAGTATGTCTTATGTAGGCACATCATCAGAATAACATTGGTAATAAACTGATACTCAGATGGAGATTGGTACTCATTTTCCCTTACCAATTACTTTGCATGTCAAGGGTTTGGGATTTCTCCAAGAGCAGAAACATTAAGGAAATCTCTGACTATAGGTTTTTGGCTCAGTTGCAGCCATTATTAATTTGGGTGGTCATCAGTTTCTTGTCAGACAGAATCTCTGGGCAAAAGCTATTGTAGGACTGTATAACAAATATTTCCACAGTGGCACCTTTTTGAGAATAAAAGGAAGTTGAACAGAGGTTAAATTTTCAGGATGCCTAGGTCACCAGTCATAAACCAGGCAAACTGAGTTAATAATCCCTCTGGCTATTAGGTTCCTGGTTCCAGAATCAGGGAATGAATTATTTGCGTACATTTATTTAATGCTTATTTGAATTACAATGTACTAGGCAATTTGCTGGGCCCTCAAGCTACATGGAGATTCAGGAAGACATATTTACATTCATGGACCTTGTTATCTAATAGTGAAAGCAACTACACAATTATAAGTATGATGACAACTATAAAACAAATAGAAAAATACGATGAGAAAATGTAACTTGGGAGTGTCAAACTAAAAATAAACTTGAGAAAAATATCTCCAAATATGTTTTTATTTAAGACTGAGAAATGAGAATTAAAACTGGAATGCATGGAATGGCAAACCAAAAGTGCATTTGGTGTTGGAAGATTAAATGGAAGTTTTTATTGGCAAAAAGGAAGAGGTTCACATAAACTGCTTAGAAAAAGAGTTCATGGGTCCAGAAGTTCAAAACCAGAGTGTCATCTATTCATTGATGGAGATGCCATTACTGGGCAAGTGTCATTTTGAGAGCATTGTATCTAAATTACTGCAGTCCTAAAGAATTTCTAGAGATTAAACTTGTCGTAGAAGCATGTGTATATGTGCAAAATATGCAAGCCATGTAAAGGAGATGTGTGAAGGACATGAAGGGATTTCTTGTGGGGATTTTAGAAAATCCTTGGAAACAGATTTTTATCTCACGCATGAAAGTGTGAGCCTCCTCTGTCTTCATGCCTTCCCAGCCCTATTTTGTCTGAGTGTTATGGCTGTGACTTCATCTTGGTATCTGCGAGGATGCTAGCCTAGCTTTGGAAATTAGGGAGAAAAATTTGGAAAATGGACATATAGGCCAAAACCTCAAAATGAGAGTGAGTCAAAAGTATGCAATGCTGACCAAGATGGCCCCACAGCTTGACTAAATTTTAGACAGGCTTTCTACTGACTCTAGGTCCCTGACCTTTTCTTTGAGCATTTACTTTAGCAAACTGATAATTGCAAATTCGTTCTCTGCCTCCTTTGACATCAAATGTTCTCCCATCCTCTTCCCAGTTTTCTCAAAAAGAAATGTTTTTCTCAAGAACCTAGGAGCCGCCCCTTTGCAATGCAATTACCAAATGACATAGTACTCCAATTTATCTCCCAGTTTCTGTGGGAGGGTAGAAGCCTAACTTAGATAAGGATAATTAGCAAACACAGATGGCGTAACAACATTGACTACATCCCACTTGGTGTCCTTTAGTGCTTTTCCATTAGCTCACCTCAGTTTTACAAACCCTCCTGCCTTTTGTTTCAGCTGAGCTGAGTTTGGCCACTCTTCTGTATGACCATAGTCTCTCTTCTCTAATGCAAGAGTTTCAAACAAAGTCTCTCTTGTTTGTTCACCTCTATCCAGTGCAGATTTACATTGACAAAACTCAACTAAAAATGGGCAATGTGGGATTCTTAAGGAACAGAAGGATAACCAGTATCATTAAAGTACAGAGAATGAAAAGGTTGGTTAGTAGTTTTTATGTTGATGGAGGGGGCAGAAAAACATTCATTTATTAAGATACCGTAGAGAAAATAATTCATTTGTTGTTTTCATTCAACTTCTATAATGTAAGCCCTAAATATTTGGTTCTGATGAATTCTTTCTTTACTACCAGGTTTCACTAAACCATTGTTTAAGTTTTAGCCACTTTTTCAACAAAATTAAATTATATATAGCATAAACTATGCTATTTGTATTAGAAAGCAAAGGAAGGAAGGAAGAAAGGAAGGGAGGGAGGGAGGGAGGGAGGAACGAAGGGAGAAAAAGAAGGACAGAAGAGAGGGAGGGGAAAAATGGAAAATATAAAACAGTTAAAGAGACACTTTCTGACCCTTGGAATTTAAAATTGAAGTGAGGCATTTATATAAAAATACCCCGAACAAATGTTCAATGAGGGACCAAGAAGACAGATATTTTCAGGCTGATGTTGTCTGTTAAAATATATTTGAAACTCATACTGTTTCTACTTGTTAAGTATTTTTAATTATTGGTCAACTTTACAAATTTTTCTACTTATTTCTTAAATTATAGTTTGTTTTTATTGCTGTATAATTGTCTCAATTGAATAGAATTTAATAAATTTCTTAAAACAAATAATTTCTCTTGACATCACCTGACATTACGCAGTAGCACAGCAACTCTGATTCGAATGGTCACCTCCTTTGCCATGCCCTCCTTTCTCTCTTCTGAACATTAAGATTTGATCTACTTTTTTAAAAGCATCCATTTAGTTAATATTTATTGATATCTACAAAGTATCATTATGGAAGATCCCCAACATTTTCTCCCCTCAGCCCTACTTCATACTTCAAGAAATAAAATAAAAATACTGCTATGACTCTATGAGTAGGCAGTTAATGAGAATGTGTTTGCTATTGTAATACAGGAGAGGACTTTCATCTGTGAAATGGAAGAGTTAGGTTGTAATTCTCAACCCTGGCTTCCAATTAGAATAACAAGGAGGACCTTTTTAAATATCAGAGATAATGAGCCACATCTACAGAAATACAGTTGGAATTGTTTTGTGGTAGAGCTGGGGTATCAACATTTTAATTTCATACAATTATTCCTTGGTATTCAAGAGAAATTGGTTCCAGAACCCCCTCAAATACCAAAATCCACGGATGCTCAAGTCCCTTATCTAAAATGGTGTAGTATTTGTATATAACCTATCCACATCCTCCTGTTTACTTTAAATTATCTCTAAATTATTGATACAATGTAGAAAAATTATACTTAGTGTCTAATACAATATGAATGCTATGCAAATAGTTGTTATACAGTATTGTTTAAAGAATAAGAAGAAAAAATTCTCTACATGTTCAGTACAGATGCAATTTTTATTTTACAAACATTTTTGTTTCACAGTTGGTTGAATGCACAGATGTGGAGCCCACAGATAGAGGGCCAACTGTATATATGTTTTTTCTATTTCCCCAGGGGAATCTAATGTGCAGTCATGGTTACACACAACCATGTGTCTAAGAGTCTATGTAAGGTAATCTCTCCTGATCTTTGTTTATTAGGAGAACCCTGTGGACTCCTCCTCATGGCTTTGTAAGAGGATCTTCTCCCTAGTTCCAACCTGGGAGATATTAGGGAGAAGAATTTAGTGTTTTTCTTTCCTCATTACTAATTGCTTCCCACAGCAGGGAAGAGTGGATAAAGATATGGTATTCATTAAGCATATCTCAAATACTTGCCTGGAGTTTGTTTTCCAGCCAGTTGTAGCTCTTTGCCCTTTAGATTATCATGGCTAAGCAAAGTATTTATTTCTCATTGTAGTCTAGCCTAGTTTATTAAAGTTCTGTAAGTTATTTATGGCAAAAGTATCTGTAGGTAATAACTTACTCTTTGCCAGCATCATTCTATATAGATAGATTTCTCCTGTTTACATGGGATGAATGGTTCAAAAGAAAATTTGTAATCCTGGAACCCTTGGTTAAATATCATATTAATGTTACCTGCTCTAATATTGTCACATAAATTTGCCTATATCAAGGCAATTCTGTCTAAATCAACTCATACCCTAAATATGACATGGGAAATATTTTATCATAATTAAAATAACATGATAATACTATTAAAGATAATATTGGTGATATTGTTACCATCAATACTAAGAATTTTTACTTATTATAGCTTCACTTTATTATTTTAAATTTATATTCATTTTCTTATTTAATCTTCACCATAAATCTATGAGATAAATAGATTAGACCCATTTTTACATGAGAAAATTGAGGCTCAAATAGTTTAGGAAATAAAGCTGGAATTTGAAATTAAAACTGTCAAACTCTAAAACATGATGTTCTTAGTAAATATTAAATTAAGTATAAATTTTCACTATAGTAAATATTAATAGCTACTATTTATTTATTCCCATCATATGCATGATATTCAGCAGATGATTCCTGATTCTCACATTACTGCTATAAATTAGACATTAATATTTACATATTACAGACAAAAAAATCTGAAACACTGGTAATTTGCATAAATTGCCCAAGGCCTTCTCCCAATTTGGTTACACATCTGAGTCTGCTATCTCTAAAATTCATGAAGGAATAATGACTTGTTAAGGAAAAGGGATAGAAATGCCTGTAGCACCAGGCACAAACGTAGGAGAATATAAAGAGATGAGCCAAGAAACCATATGATACCAAATTATGGAAAGTCTTTTACAAGTCATTTTTTCAAGTTTGCATAACAAATAGCCCCCCTTATACAACACTTTCATGTACTATAAACTCTTCTAGATGCTTTATACACACACACACACACACACACACACACACACAAATAAATATATATATGTATAGTCCAACCTCTTTATTCCATCACTCTCTTGACCATTGCTTTTTCATTTCTGGCATCATGTATTCTGCATCACATAAATTTTTACATAAAAACAAAGAGTAAGTATTTATTTAATCTACATGTCTGAAAGGAGAAATACTAATCTGATGACTTGTCTTTTAGGAGCCCAGAGAGGTTGAGCTCATACAAAAGGAAGATGGGAAGATGTTTAAATTTTAAGTTCTTAGTAATTTTAGTTTTTGTACACATTAAACCATGAACAGGGAGAAATAAAGAGGAAAGAGTACATATTTTTTTTAATTCCCTAGATGACTCACTACAACTGAAAAGCAAATCTATTTCCAATCTAAAGCATTGCAGAAAAAAACAGGATAAAGTACACCTATAAGACATGAGATAAGAGAACAACTGGGTTCCACATGCCCATAAAACTGAGTCAAATTTTATACCAGAACATGAATAATAGAAAATTACAAAGACAATTAACTTCTGGAATGCAAGAGTTACTCCTTGTGTCTTCTGTTTCTCGGTCAGCATTTTCAGCAGTGAGTAGTTAGATGCTCAGTTATTGACTCAAAATTGCATATTTCTTATATTATACTCAACTAATTATAAAAGGACATTGAGAAAAGTATTGTTTTAAATTTTCCCATAAGCACTAAGGAGTGACAAATTAGGTCATCTCTAAAGAGATTCTTCCTTGAGTATCCCATATATGCAGGTGCCCTCACTTAATTCTTATATTATTTTCCATTTCTAGCACCCATTGTTTTCTTTGTAAAACTCACTTATAAGCATACATTTATTTGTTTGCTTCTGTACCTAATACCTGTTTTCCCCATTAGAAAACCAGTTTCACAGAGCCAAGAAGCAAATCATTTTGTTCACCAGATAATTGCCTCACAATGTACCTGGATATAGAAATGTTCTATAAAATGCCTTGAATAGGTGATTAATCTGTTATCTTCAATACATGCTACCTCTGTATTCCTCTAACATTAAAGTAGATATGAAACAAAGATACGAATGGGACAATAAATTAACAAATGTAATTAAAATATCTAAATAAATACATATGCCGCATAAAATGTAAAGATGAGAATTAAGTCATTAAACAATTATCAGTGTAATATGCAAAGGATATGTGTACAATATTTATTATTGTTATACTACCAGAAAAGTTAAAACTGATTTTTGAATGCATTTAACTGACTTCTGGGTGACAGCTCATGGGTAAATTAAATCAGTCAAAACTTGGGAAAAATTCCAACACTGGAAGCTAAGGAAGAATGCTATTGAAATAAGAGGAACTGAGAAATTAGTGCTTGAAAATGCAGATGTGACCAGACTAAGAAAAGCCACCACTTCCATTTCTAAGGAGATACCAAGTCACTGAAAAATAAGAAAGTAAAAAATCTTGGTGGGATAATTGAAAACTGGTTATAGAAACTTGGCCCATAACCATAAAATTAACTCAGGTTTATCAAGCCAAAGCAGTAGGTGTAAAAATAAATAACAGAATAAAAACACTAATATTTACTGGGATAATACTCCTAATAATAAACATAATAAAATAACTACAATAGTGAATATAATAGCTCACAGGTATTAAACACTTCCCACATTCTGGGACTTGTGGCAGTTTGTACGTATTAACTTATTTGTGACTTGCAAAAACTCTTTGAAGTAGATGCTATTGTCATCAATATATTGCAAATAAGGAAGCTGAAACACAGAAAGGTGAAGTAATTTGCCTAAGGTTTCATAAGCAGTAAATGGAGGATGAAGGTTAACCCTAGGTAATACCTCTCCTACTATTACTCTCAGGCTGAATTGGTAATAAAGCTATATTCCAACCAGCCTTCCAGCTTAAGATCTGGTTGAAGGATATGGATAAAAATGTGGTAAAATGTAGGGTATTGATGTATTACAAGAGAATTTATTTTGTGTTGGTAATGATATTTTAGATATGACACCAAAAGCTCTGTCCATGAAAAAAAATTAAATTAGAATTTATTAAAATTAAAAAAAAAAAAAACTTTCACAATGTGAGAACATTGTTAATAGAATAAAAAGTCACAGGCCATAGAAAATATTTGGAAAACACATAAAAAATAGAGAACTTCAATCCAAAATAGGTAAAGCACCCTTAAATTTTTACAAAAAGAACCCAATTCAATATGGACAAAAATCTAACAGACACATCACCAATTAAGAGATACAGGCTTGGCGCAGTGGCTCACATCTGCAATCCCAGCACTTTGGGAGGCCAAGGTGGGCAGATCACCTGAGACTGGGAATTCAAGACCAGTCTGGCCAACACGGTGAAACCCCATCCCTACTAAAAATAGAAAAATTAGCCAGGCGTAGTGGCACATGTCTGTAATCCCAGCTACTCAGGAGACTGAGGCAGGAGAATCGTTAGAACCCGGGAGGTGGAGGTTGCAGTGAGCCGAGATTATACCATTGCACTCCAGCCTGGGCAACAAAAGTGAAACTCCATCTCAAAAATAAATAAATTAATTAATTAATAAAAAGAGATAAAAAAGGCATACGAGCATTTGAAAGGATGTTCAACATAACTTAGGAAATTGAAAAAAGAAAGCAACAATGTAATACCACTGCATATACCATTAGAATGGGTAAAATCCAAAAATCTTTACAATACCAAATGTTGGAAAGGATGTGGAGCAACATGAATCTCATTCATTGCTGTTGTGAAAGCAAACTTGTATAGCCACTTTGTAGGATGGATTGGTAGTCATTTAGAAAGTTAAACATATTCTAATTACACAGTTTGTCAATTGAGCACCTAGATATTTACGCAACTGATTTCTTGAAGTGTATGGCCACACAAAAATCTGCATGTGAATGTCTATAGCACCCTTATTGATAATTGCCAAAAACTGAAATTAAAATTTAACAACAAAGTGGGATTTATCCCCAATAATGCTAGTCTGGTTCAACATTCAGAATGTAATCTATCATATCAATAGGTTAAAGAAGTAAAATCATATGATCATAACAATACATGCAGAAAACATTGACAAAATCCAACACTCATTCATGATTTAAAAGAAAAAACTCCCAGTAAACTAAAAATAGAGAGAACAATACCCACAATTTATTAAAGATTATCTACGTGAAAACCTGCATCTAACGTCATACTTAATTTAAGTGAGAAACTAGAAGCTTTCCCACTTAAAATCAGATGAAAGACAAGGATGCCCCACTTACCACTGTTTTTCAACAATGTAATGGAAATCCTAGCTAATGTGATAAAACACAAAAAAGAAATAACATGTATATAGATTGGAAGGAATAACTAAACTGCTTCACACAGTTCAAAGATGACATGATTCTTTGTAGAAAATGCCAAAGAATCAACCATAGGAAGGGCGGTGACTCACACCTGTAATCCCAGCACTTTAGGAGGCCAGGGCAGTGAAAATAGTCTATATGATAGTATAATTACAAATAGATGTCACTATACATTTGTTCAAACCCATAAAATATACAACACCAAGAATGAACCCTAATGCAAATTATGGTCTTTGGATAGCAATGATGAGTCAATGTAGGTTCATCAATTACAACAAATATATTTTGGGGGATATAAAAATGAGGGTGACTATCCATGTGTGCGGCAAAAGACATAAAGGAAATCTCTGTATTTTCCACCCAGTTTTGTTTTGTACCTAAAACTTCTCTAAAAAATAAAATATACTGAAAAAATCTTAAAGCAAGAGAAATGTCCTTCAGCAGAAGAATGAATATACATCCATACAGTGGGATACTCTTCATCGATAAAAATAAATGGGCTATTAACTCACAAAAACATGCAGGAATCCTAAATGCATATTTCTGAGTGAAAAAATTAACATCAGTCTGAAAATATCATATACTATATAATTTTAATTATATAATGTTATAGAAAAGGCCAAACTGTAGAGGTAGTAAAAAGATTACTACTTGCCAGTGGTTTAGGGTTAAATAAGCAAAACAGGAGATTTTTAGGTTACTGAAACTATTTTATATTCTAATAATGTATATATGACATTATGCATGTATCAAAACTCATACAATTTACACTACAAGAGATGAACTTTATGCGAATTTTTAAAATAATATAGGAGGTTGGGGATCCCGGGAAGAGATGTTCCATATGACATGAAAACCTTACTGTGTTACAGGTATGTAAATAAACTCAGTAAAGTGAATTGGGGAAAAAGTGCTGACCTACGTAACTTTGATAATAAATAGAATATGTAAGACTGAAGTAAAAAAGACATACACATAAGCCTGCATTCCAGTTGATAAAGTTTCTCCCCACAAGAGTACAGCTTATTAATTCTTATATCGTTTTACATGTATACTGGAATGGAAAAATTAAGTAAATGACTGGCAGATACTGGGAGCCAGGTTTCTCACTGTTGGAGCTGGAATTTACAGATAAACAAAGGCAGGAGGCTAGAATGATCCATATGGTGATATATTAGAGTTGGAGACATCAGCATGAACTCTTGTTTGGACTAATATAGATGCTGACTACATATAGAAACATTTATAGATAAGAATCGATGCATGAATTGATACACATGCGATGTATTTTCTTGTTCTGTCAAATGAAAATGCTTAGAAGCAATGATACTCCAGTAACAATCCTAGCACCCACATCCTAGTTTCCAATACCATTTTTGAATGGAAGCAACAAGGGATCCTTGGAGAAATGGTTGATTCTAGACTAAGGGAGGAAATATATAAAATGACACTAGAGCATGTTGTGGGGACAGAAAGCAAATATGGTGTCCAAAAAAAAGTCCACCAAACACAAACAAACAAACGAACAACAAGAAGAAAGCTTGCATTGATGTGGATCTGTCAGAAGTCAGAGGGACATGGGGCCAATAAAAAGGGCTCCCAATGGCCAAGGCCAGTACAATTTAAGCAAAAAAAGGAAAAAAAATCCACAATTATTAAATTAATATTTGATTATAATATAAAATATATATCTATAAAGGCATAATAATATAAAAACCTGTTAAATAAATGAGGAATAAGAGACAAATATCTCTTACAGAAAAATTTCAAGTAATTGATATAGATACCATATCCTCACAAACAAGAAGCATAAATCTAAATTTTTTAAGTGTAGGATGTGCATAGTAATTCTTTCTAAAGCATGTAGAATGGAAAGGGGGCAAAATATTAAATTTACATGAGAAAATCTGACAACACTACCTCAGCCAGATGGCCAATATCAATCTAAACAGTGATAAATCATGTTGCTGGTGTAGCTCTTTGATATGATGGGATTAAAATGGTACTTTAGTCATGGGTCTTCTTCCACAAATCCACAACATCAATCTTGTCATGAGAAAACACCAGACAGATCTCATGAGAGGGTATCTCACAAAATCCTTGGTCATCAAAATTTGTCAAGGTCATCAAAAACAAGGAAAGTTTAAGAGAAACAGCTCATAGGAATTTAAAGAGACATGATAAGTAAGTGTCAGATCCTGGATAAGATCTTAGATCTTTTTAAGTAAAAAGCCTTTATATAAAAACTAAAGAAATACAAATAAATTGTATACATTTATAAATAATAATGTATTGATTTTGGATTATTCTTTGTAACAATTGTATCATACTAATGTAAGATATTAATAATAGGGAAAACTGAGTGAGAGGGTATTTGAGACAGGAAAAATATTAATGATTGCTAGTGGGCTAGGATTAAATAGCAAATACATGGAAGGATTTTAGGGCAGTGTAAGTATTTGTTTGACATTGTAACGGTATACATGACATTAAGCATGTGTCAAAACTCACTGCTAACGCCTCAATTTTTTTCTTAAATTTGCAACCCTTCTAAAATATATTTATGGCCAGGCATGGTGGCACACACCTGTAATCCCAGGGCAAAGTGGGAGCATCACTTGAAGCCAGGAGTTAGAAACCAACCTGGACAATATAGTGAGACCCCCGTCTCTACAAAAAATGAAAAAATAAAACAATAGTCTGGCATGGCGACTTGTGCCTCCTAGCTACTCTGGAGGCTGAGGCAGGAGGATCACTTCGAGACCAGGAGTTCAAGGTTACAGTGCGCTATGATGGTGCCACTGTACTCCGGCCTGACAGAGTGAGACCCTATCTCTAAATAAATAAATAAATAAATTTAAAATGTTTTTTTAAAAAAACAAACAAACAAACAAAAATAACGTTCTATTTCAGGGGAATGGTCTCTGGTTATTCACAGAATTCACCTCTCTACCTCATACAATAACTAGAATGTCCCTGGAGGATTTCAGTGAACTACCACACTGGAATAATAAGTAGCAACAATTGTAGCCACCAGTGGCATCTTTGCTAGAACAGCTCAATACATTATGTAGCTATTGAGCTAAAATAAAAAAAAACTCCTTATTTTCTATTCTTACAAGAAAAGAAGATTAGTAATGGTTTGCATGCCATTAGAATAAAAGATATTATCCATTTAGTTTTGGCATGAAGCATGAGGCTATATTAACTCTCCCATCTTCTGTCATAATGTAGTCTGAGAAGATCTGGACTGCATGGATATCCCTGCATTCTCTTCCTGGTGCTGCTGTAATAAATTATTACAAACGTGGTAGCTTAAACAACATAAATTGATTCTTCCTTAGCTCCAGATGCCAGAAGTCTGAAATCAGGATGTAGCGAGAACACACCCCTCTGAAAGGAGGAGAGTCGTGAAGAATCTGCCTCGTCTCTTCCAGCTTCTTGTGGCTGTTGACAATCTTCAGCTTGTGGCCACATCTCTTTCTCTGCTCCATCTTCAGATTACCTGTCCTGTCAAATCTGCTTTCTGTTCTGTCTGATCCACTTCTGCCCCTTTCTTACAAGGATGCATGTGATTATATTTAGAATCCACCAAACTATCCAATATAAATCTCTCATCTAAATATTCTTAATCATGTATTTTGCCACATAAGTTAGTATTATTATATATAATATTATACTTGCCATGTGAGTTTATTAGTCAACTTTCACTCTTTTGCCATATAAAGTAATATTTACTGGTTCTAGGGATGTTGACATGCCCTTGTGGCTGTCATTCAGTCTACTGTAATCCCACAGATTATCCTATCAATTAGTGTATGAGTGGCATCATATTAACCAAAGTAGATGAGTAGGAACTAGCCAGGAAATTAGATGCTTCCTTAGTTTCATGTGCTCCAAAGAGTTTAAGATAACCACATGATAATTGAGGGGCCTACTACATAAGTATAAATTTAAAGATCTGGTGATCTTGGGTAAAAGATACGTCTCCTCTAAGGTAAAGAACAAATAAAGAGGATTCTAGAGAAAAAAGAATATTATTAGCAGACCTGCAATCTATTCTCTCCTTTGTCCTTAAAAAGGAAAATATGGCCTAATTAACAGCTCTTGTATACAAGCTAATGAAATTCCTCCATATATTGTGAACTCTGGAGACAGAGTTCTTGCCTATAAGATACTTTCAGCCAGACATACGTGACCTATCTGTGTTGCTTATTGTAATTAAAATTAGTATATTGGGATTTATGGAGTAGCACTCCGGAAAATGTCATATAAGCTATGTAATTATCAAAGTATAAAATGCATCCTTTGGTCATGGAGTTAGTGAATAAAATAACTCCTATGTAATTATGTTCTCTATGCATTACTTGGAAACTGCATCTTACATCAGTGCAGGTGCTAATGCAGCAAGGAAAGATCTGGGGAGCAGCATTAGCCGTAGGTCCCAGTAGTGCACTTCTCTACATTGTGCCTGAGCCTTGTATTATTGTAATTGTCTATAAACTCTAGCACTAGGTATATTTTGGATTTTTATTAGTCTGATTTGGACAATGTGATCCTTTGTATGTTTCCAGGAACAATCATGTAAGGCATACAAAATAGCTTAAATCAAGACTATTTATTTTTATAGTGCCAGGACTTTAACATGTGAAATACATGGGTCTGGAAACCAAGTGGTGGAAATAAGGATATTCTTGCTTACCATGATCCCCAGTGTACTACCTTGGGTGACTGTACTTATTATCTCTACAAGTCTGGGCTCTGCAGTGAATGAAGGTACCAGGTTTTAGTTCTCAAAGGGGGAACCCTTCTACCAGAGGATACAGCAAGAGTTTCAATCAATGGTAGCTACAGCTTCCACCTAGGCATTTTGCATTCCTGTTCTAAAAGAACAATAGAGAAGAAGGGGATTCACCATCTTGGTAATTGTAAGGAATACAGACTACCAGAAGGTGATAGGGCTGCTGTGATGCAGTGGGAGCAGGAGGGAAAATCTTGATACCCGGGTTACCCACTTACGTTCCTCAGAGTACTCTTTTGTCCACTTTTGACAGTTAATGAACAAAAGGGCCAATTCTGGCCTGAGAAAGGCACTGTATGTGTGGACCAAAATACCCGAGGATCAAGGGTCTGAATCACACAAACAGGTGAGTCAAAATGAACACTAGAGGCGCTGAGTGACAGTGGGGGTGAACAAGACTAGCCAGAGATGAGAAACAGTGATTATCACTTCGGGCTTTAAAACAGCCTTTACTGCAATTCATCCCACCAACTTTCCATTCTGAAGTCTCTTCTGGAAGAAAGGTCCATTGGAATCCTGGAATGTTTTTCCAAAATCTCTATGAAGAGCAGCACAAAGGGTGAGTGGTAATGGATGCTGAGATAAACTGTCGAGTTAGCCCTTTGGGTAAAAAGGAATTACCCTCCCAGTTCCTAGCAGTCCTGGAGAAATATGGCCCTCAACTGTCAACCCTCTTTGGGGATTGTCTCAACTAAAAGAAACTGCCTCACCCAAACTCACATCTCTTCCCAGGGCAACCCTCATCCAATAACAGATGTTGACGTCAAAAGGTCCAATTGCCTCATCCCAACTGAGATAATCACAGTTTGAAAGCTCATGATTAGATCCATTGTAACTTTCTTTGAGACAACATTAACACTTCAACTTGTCCCTCTGCTCAATCCTGCTTCCTTCCTCTCCTTATAAGTATTCTAAATACTAATGTCTATTTCAGAATCTGCTACTGAGGAAATACAACTTGCAGCAACATCCAAACCTTATCCAAAAATACAATTTATTTATGAATGAGTGTGGTTGTAAACGAAAAAAAGTACAATCCCCCCTTATAGTTTAAAATTGTCCATCTTTCTTCTCCTCCCCATGCCTATTTCTAAAAGGTCAATATAGCCATGAAATTTAGAATCTCACCCAATCCCATTCTAATTTTTCTTCTCCAAATGGTCACTCTGACATTAACATATTATTTGAATGCGTTTCACTTTTCTCTTTTTGTATGACACACTATGTCCGTATATGTGGTATCCATGGGATTATTAAAGTCATCAGAATAAATAAGATTGGAGAGAGAACAACAGAGGCAGAGAGGCAAGGAGTGAGGGAAGCAGAGAGGCAGAAACAGGGACAGAGAGATCGAGATAATAGAAAAAGTAAAGAAAGAAGGAAATCAAGGAATAAATACTGGAGAATTTCTACTGTTAGGATAAGAAAGAAGGAAGGGTGAGAGCTAGTTTTCTTCATTTGCAAAATAAAAGTCTTGGAAAAATTTTCTATTTAAAAAGCTAGATGGAAGAGCTAATATGACAATCCAAAGCCAAAAAATCAAAGCTCCAGGAGATGAAAATAAGTGTGTGTAATATGGATATGCTTCTACAAAAATTATGACCCAAAGGAAATGACACTTTCTGAATTCTTCTAAGATTGCTTTATCCAAATATTCCATGGTTTAAGAAAATAAAATACAGAGCAGGTATCTTCATCTGAGACAAGCAAAAGTTTTTGCTTTTGCTTTCATAATTAAAATCTGGTATTTTGTAGTATTTTGAAATGTATTTGAGAGAAAAATACTGAAAATATTTGATTATCAATTGGAAACTTGTTGAGAAACTTACAACCTTCATCCCTCCATCTATGCCATCATAATTCACTTTTATAGTCATTATGAAGTTCCCATTTATGTGTCCATTTTATTAGCAGCACACTGTATTTTAACCTTCAAAATAAACATTTACAGATTCAAATTCCCATAGGTATATTTAAATCTAATTTATTTTTTCTAGTGTTAAATTGCATATTTTCTTATTTTCTAATAAGATTTCCTGGGTAATGAAACTTTTATGCTTCAGTGTTTTCATTTTGCACTTATTCAGTGAAATCATTTGGAAAGTCCTGGTGTGCACTCAGGCTAATTAATGCATTTAGAGGCTATTACTATAATTTTAAACCTTCCTATCAGAATAAAAAGTGGACCCTCTCTCTTCAAATACTTTCTAAATCTCTTTCCTGTTTTATTTCATCTTAGCATTTGTGACTATTATAAAATTTTAATGCATAATTTTAAATAAATATATTAAAATGTAATATATAATTTTAAATAAATAACATTTAAATGTAATATAATTTTAAATAAATACATATATTTGTTCAATATGGTGGTGTCTATCTCTTCCACTAGAAAGCACTCTCTATGGGAACAAGAGACCAGTTTTGTTCCATACAACAGCACTTAGAAGAACAGAGACCAGCTTAAGTTAAGCACTCCATACATACTCCTGAATAAATGTAAAATCATATTTCTGACATATATTTAAAACTAGCTTCATCTTAAGTTCACTTTTCTTGTTTTATAAAGAATCCTATATTAGTACCATGGCCATTTTTCCAAATTCAATTAATGTTAAACAATGAGCTTTAAGAGAAAAACTGAATAATAATTTTAATCATAAAACTTTCTAATATGTACAAAACATTAATTTAATTTTGTGAGAATTAATTTTATAATGTAAATTTAATTTACATTAAGTTTAGGAAAATAAGAACCCTTAAAATTGTAGCAATATAAAAGTTATTTGAATAAGTAGAATTGCATTCTCTAACTATCCCAAATTAGCTTTCATTCATGACTCACCACAATCAAAATTATAATATTTATTAGATTAAGGGACTTCTCTTTTGCTCTGACTTTTTTTTCCAGGAAGAAACTAACATGATTTTGTTTGTTATTAGTTTACATAATTTCTACACTTAGAATTTTTAATATCTTCTTGCAAATATATTTAACTGCTCTGGGCAGCAGGTTGTACTTTAATCAATTTCTCTTATTCTAGACTTTTTAGTTTAGTTGAGGTAACAGGAAGACTAAGTTAACAAGTATATAGAAATCACTGATTACATTTATTTAAATTATAATATTAATACAAATAAGCCTGAGGTTGCGTTTTGATCTGGTTTCCTAAGAACTTGACCAAATTATTAAACTTCATATATATATATATATATATATATATATACACACATATATATAAAATAAACCGGTATTTCCTAAAGTATATTCTATGAGACTCTAGTCATACAGACAAATAGTTGAAAAAAGGTTTTCTAAAAATAAGTTTTGAAAAACATAATTTTACATATAAAAATGTGTGTATATATATTATAATATCTCTCTAAGAGATTGAAAAGTCTACATTGGCATATTACAAGTTCTGCTATAAATTCTACAGTTAAATAAGCCTATTTGTTGTATTTTAATAAATATATGTTCTGCATTTTAATGACCACAAAGCTCTTTTTTATGTAAAATATTAAAATCTCTGAAAAATATTTTCTCCTAAATACACTTTGAAAAAGATCTATTGGACACATTGGATGATCAATATATATTTGGACGTTTTATTTATTGATTAAAAATTATCTATTGAATATCTACTTTGTATGAGACACTGAGTATATAATGAATGACATAATTTATTATAATAATATAACAATTTATAATAATACATAGTAATGTATTATAATATATTATATTATGTATTATGATATATTATATAATTATAATATAATAACATAATAATTCATCCATTATTATAAACAAATATAATAATAACTTCTTCTAGCTTCTCTCATAGAATGAAATTTTCATATTTTCCACGTACTCTCCTTAACAAAGAATATGACTTTCAGTGTGACTATATGAATGCTATCTGTAAAGAATATAAGCTGTCAGTACAAAATTAATATGGATATCTGAACATTTTAATATATGCATACTTGTTATATACTTATGATTAGTCCTCTCATAAGAAAAACATTTGCATTAAGTTCAGAAATATTTCTGATTCAGGAGTCAAATCACTCTTTGTAGCAAAAATGAGAAGAAAAATCTCACTTGAGGCAATTCTTAACATTATTTCAGAGTGTGGAAAGAAATTTTAGGAAACCCAAGGTCACATTTTAGTGTCACCAAATGGTAAAGATGCAATTTTTATCTTTGTTGGCATTTTACTAAAATGCTTCTCTAAATTCTACTTGTATTAATGGATTATAATTTTAGAAATAGCATTAAAAATATGCTTCTTACAATATACCCTCATAATGGTATCTAAGATAAATATATTTTAATTTATGCATATTACATATAATTTTATAAGTTTCATAATAGAATAAACATTATAATACCAGCCAGTAAGGTGATGTACAATCCTGTAGAGTGTCCTTACAATTCAAACTCTGATGCCTATTACAGAAAAAACAATGGAGTCCTCAAGAAGTCTGTACATCAGGGTTGAGCAGATTTAAAAACTGAGTGATCAATTCCAGTTCCACTAACATTTATGGAATTTGCAGTTAAAACTATTCTATCATTTTTTTCCTGAAATGTGTCTAAAATTAGGTAACATAGCAGACGTCTGACAACGCATCTTCTAACCTATTAAATTATATCCTCCAATGTTTTTTGGTATTTTCAATGCCTTAGATCATTTAGCTTTTATCCTTTGTTGATATTTTCAGTTTATGCAGTTGCTATTGGTTAATCTGTTAGTATTTTAAATGACGGGTGCCCACAGTGACATCTTTGGTGCCAAAATATTTGATTAGCTCATAAATTTTACCAAATATCAAGAATTCACAAGCAGAAGATAGAACAAAATTTTCTGAGACAAATATTTTGGAATTACATGTAAGAGTTGATATGTTAAGATATTCATATTAATTTATGTAAGAATATTCCTGACTGCTCTGGTAATAGGAAATGGCTAAAATTGGAGAGGACTGTAGATTATACCAAAGCAGTGGAAGAATTTAATATGCCATATAGGAGCCTTTTTGAATGCAGGCTTTTAAGTTCTGTCCTAAGATGCCTCAGGCCAAGGGACATTAAAAAAAAAAAGTAAATAAAAATAATCTGTAAACCAGGACTATGTTATTTTATGCTAACTCTGGGTCCCAGTGTGCTAAAAATTTTGAAAATAAAGTTTACATTTTTAAGTACATACTTATCTATATGAAGTGCTACCATGTGCTATAATCATAATAAACAACTAGTGTTTATTGAATCTCACAATGTTTGTGATACTCTTTAATCAGAAAGACTGAATCATGAAAATTTCATTTTGGAAAGCAGATTAAATTAAAAGTTAAGTTAGAGTGAAACAACTTGTATCATTTATCTATTTTCATTATTTTAAAAAGGAGACAAAATAGTGGTAGTAGGAGTAATATAAGGAAGAGGAGGAGAAAAGGGGCTAAGGAATCCAAAAGGATAACACAAAAAAGCCTGTGAAAAGGCAAATGATGTGTAAGTGCCTACAACTATCTTACCAACAATTAAAATGAAAAATGGAAAGGGGAAAAGTCCAGACAGTTCTTACCAATTAATTTTCACTTTGAGAGGACTACTAAAAATAGAGAAAGAGAAAAAGACTTTTGGAGTTTCCAGTCCTTCTATAATGAGTGGTCTGTAGAAAAAAAATGTTAACTTCACAAGGATCGGTGTTCAGAAACATCAGCCGGCTAAAATTCCCTCTGATAGAGAATTCATGGTGGTTATTATCTCCTCAAAAAAACAAACAACTATCAGTGAAGCTGAGGAAAAATTTCCAAACTGGAATACATGCAGTATTTCAGTTAATGCATTTCCAACTCCTAAGCTATCATGTTCCTTGGGGACATGGAGAAATATTTATAATTAAAAGACCTTCCCTTTTTATTATTCTTTGGCATTGGCACTTCTGGAAAATAGGGTTCTCTTCATTGGTGTTTCTTTTCTCTACGTATTAGGCAGGGGCATGTGAGTGACGAAAATTTCCTCCTAGGTGACATTAATCCTGTTCGTGTGCTTACATCTAGCTTTGGGAAATGTGGTGTAGTAGAATGCATGCTGTCTAGTCCATTTTCTGCTGCTGTAAAAGAATATCTAAAACTGAGTAATTTATAGTGAACAGAAATGTAACTTTTCACAGTTCTGCAGGCAGTCCAAAATTAAGGTGCCAGCATCTTGCAAGGGCCTTCTTGCTATTTCATCACAAAGCAGAAGAAGGAAGGGCAAAGAGGCAAAGGGGGATGAAACCTGACCTTTTACAGCAGTATGAATTCCACCCATGAGGGCAGACCCCTCAATACTTTCTCACCTCCCAAAGGTCTCACCTCCTAATATCACCACAATAGAAATCACATTTCTTTTTTTTTTTTTTTTTTTTGAGACGGAGTCTTGCTCTGTCGCCCGAACTGGAGTGCAGTGGCCGGATCTCAGCTCACTGCAAGCTCCGCCCCCCGGGTTCACGCCATTCTCCTGCCTCAGCCTCCCGAGAAGCTGGGACTACAGGCGCCCGCCACTTCGCCCGGCTAGTTTTTTTGTATTTTTTTAGTAGAGATGGGGTTTCACCGTGTTAGCCAGGATGGTCTCGATCTCCTGACCTCGTGATCCGCCCGTCTCGGCCTCCCAAAGTGCTGGGATTACAGGCTTGAGCCACCGCGCCCGGCCCAGAAATCACATTTCAACAGGAGTTTTGGAGGGCACAAACATTAAAACCATAGCATTTTGCCTCTATCTCCCCCAAATTCAAGAGCTTCTCACATACAAAATGCAGTCATTCCATTCCAATAGCTCCAAAGGTCTTAAGCTGTTCTGGAAACAGCTCAAAAGCTCAGAGTCTCATCTAAACATCATATCAATGAGACTCAAGTTACAATTCATCTTGAGGCAAAATCTCATTCATCTGTGAGCCTATAAAATCAAAACAAGTAATGTGCTTCCAAAACACAATGATGGGATAAGCAAAGGATAGTTCTGCCTTCCATAGGATCCTTGATCATTGGTACAATACAGCCAAGTTCTTTGCCATTTCATAAAAGAATGGTCTTTTTTTAGTTTCAAATACTTTGTTCCTTACTTTTGTCTGAGACTTCATCAGAATTGCCTGAACCATCTATGTTTCTTCCCAACATTCTGATCACAGTCACCTAAGTAACCTCTAATACTTCCTACAGCACACCTTGTTTTTTTCAGCCCTCACCAGAATTGCCACTAATTCTGCATTCACGGCAATATAGGCTTTGTCTAGCATTCAGTTCTAGAAAAAGTTTCCGTTTCTACCTGACGCTTTTCCAAACTCTATCCATTACCCAGTTCCAAGGCGGCTTTTACATTTTCAGGTATTGGTTATAACAACATCCTACTTCTTTGATGCAAATTTCTATCTTAATCTGTTTTGTGCTGCTATAACGGAATATATAAAACTGGGTAATTTATAAAAAACAGAAATGTACCGCCTCGCAGTGCTGGAGGCCATGAAGTCAGAGATAAAGGCATTTGGAGTTGGTGTCCCAATCTCCACTTTCAAGATGGCACCTTAAATCCTATATGCTCTGAGGAAGGGGAATTCTGTTCCTCACATGGCAGAAGAGAAGAGAACAAACCCACTCCTGCAAGCTCTTTTTATAGTGGCATTAATCTATTCAATATAATGGATGCTTTTGAACTACCTAAACAACACCTCTTAGGCCCCACCTCCCGAAACTGTTGCATTGGGAATTAAGCTTCCAATACATGAATTTGGAGGGGATAAAAATGTTTAAACCATAGCAATAGTATACTGGGTTGTCCTGTGATATCAATGATTGCTTGGATGCTCCATCTAAATCTCTTTTCAGAAGGGCGCTCATTCTCCTACAAGCCAGGAGAGTTGACTACTGATCGTTCATAGATGAGACTCACTTTGGGAATGGAAATCAGCTGAAGGAAGCTTGAACCCAATTTGGGACAAACGAGTAGGGCCTTCTCAAGTGGAGAGCTTCCCTTGGAGCTAACTTACATCCATGTCAACAACTACGTCTCAGTCCACCCAAATGCTCTGCCTAATCTGGCTTCCTTTACTGACTCAGAGCTTTCTTCCCTAGAACACTTCTCAATAAACTTCCTAAATGCAAATCTTAATCCAAAAGCCTGTTTCCCTGGGGACATACCTCAAGACAGGCCTCAGTTTCCTTAACAGTAAAGTGAGAGCCTTTGGTATGATCATCTTTAAGATACCTGCTGGATTTAGCATTCTATATTTCTTTTTTTTAAAATTTTCTTTTTTTATTATTATTAGACTTTTAAAGCATATTTCCTCAATTACCTTTCACAGTTACATTGGCTTATTTTATTCTAGTATGGACTAAGAAAATTAATCATATTGATTATAATCACTAAATAAAATTTTATTCTTTAAAGCTGTATAAACTATACAAAATTTTTAATTTGCATACATTTAAGGGTTACAAGTTCATTTTTGATGCATGGATATATTGCATAGCGGTGAAGTCTGGGCTTCTGGCATAGCCATTATCTGAAGAGTGTACATTGTATCTATTAAGTAATTTCTCATCTCACAGTCTCCCATCTTGATGTTCTACTAGGTGAAGAGTGTGACTTTTAGTGTATAGGTTTTTAGTTAACATAGGCTCTACATAGAGATTTTTTTTTTTAATTACTTCAGGTTTTGGAGTGTGTTCTGGCTAATATGGACAGTGGATAATGACTATAAAATAATTACAATTTATGTTGAACACAAATACTGTGTAAATGGTAGGAAATAATATTAAATAGAAACATCTACGCTAACAGCTTTCACAATTTAGAAAACACATGCTTAAAGAACTTTCATGGAAATTTCTCTGACAAAAGTGGTAATATACAGGATAGTACAATTATGCATTCAATATTAAGAATATTTTTAGTTATAAAATTTAACATTTTATAAAGTAGGAAAATAAACATAGAAATAATTTAAACCTTAAGAATTGAAACAATTTTTTTGGGGGGGTAAATAAACACACCTAGAACAAGAATATTCAAATAATGAAAACATTTTATTTTTAGACCATTCTTAACGAAGATGTTTAATATTTTACTGAATCTCTAGAAAGTCAGTGAAAATATGGAGAAAGGACCCAGAGAGGGTTTTTAAAATGTAAGAGAGGTTCAAAAGTACACCTGATATATATTGTAGAACCACAATATAAATGAAATACATAGCCTCTTAGGAAACCACTTTTCTTAAAGTTTGATGAATAGTTACTATAAATTTCAATTTTTTAAGATGCATTTAAGGAGTCTAGTGAAGTTTTACAGGTTAGATTATATTTTTGCAATCATATCAATGATAGAATAATTCACAAGATCTTAAATGTTAGATGCTACCTTCCAGTATAAATGTTGATATTTTAAAGTCATTTAACTTCTAGAAAAGGCTACTTTCAGAGTAGCCACACTTCCCAATGCCTCTTATATGGATTTTAAGTACTGTAGTATAAATGATCCATTGCACAAAAATGCCACAGGCTCAGGAGACTGTGTGAATTCCAGCAGCCATCAAAAGTTTTACCTGCTAAAATGATATAACTAGAGACTGATAAGTTCCAGGATTAGGGACAAATACAGAAAATGTATTATTGCTTTTGAAAAGGACACATTCAAATGATAAATCTAACTCAATCAGCTAAACTATAGTGACCCTATTCATAGGTTCATAGGTGACAAGAGGATTGTCTACATAAGACATATGTTACTGGTCTATTTTAAAATGTGCAAACAAAATCAACAGTTATTTTTATTTGAGTAAATAATGTATCCTCCAAAAAGGGAGACCAATATGATTATGGTTAGAAAATAAAAATTAATCTTACTCTAAGAATTATAAATGACAGGAAATATTTATGTTGCTTATGAAAAAAGTATTCTAAAAAAGCTTGACTGAATTTAATCTGTCAAGCATATATAGATCCTTCATGAAAAACAATTTATTTTACTTTTCAATACCTTTATTATTGAGATAAAATAATTTATCCTGGCCATAGATACACTTTTATTTTTAAATCAACTTAGAATATTGCCATACTCTGGGATTTATTGTATTTTGTGACCTTCCTGGAGTCTTTTTGATAAAGATTTTCTTCATTTAGTCTGAATGTATTGATAATCTTAAAGTACAAACTAACTGTCAGAAACTTGGAAGTAAAACTTCAGTAAAAATAAAACAGAAAAACTTCAACCATTTATCATGCAATTTCAAAATAGTTTCAATCTCAATTTTTTAAAACTGGATACTATCTAATAAATATGAGGAGTCTTGTTTGCTTTTGTTTCTGTCTTTTTCTTTTGTCTTTTTTGTCACTCAAAAAAAATGACACTAAACATAGAAAATTAAGCTGTTTTTAAGAGTTTTAAAGCTGTAACTCAAGTTGAAAACACAATACTTATAATTGTATTTTTATCAATTAACTTCAAAAAATCATAGATACAAAAATAATATGTCATATAATCATTACGCAGTAATTTTTGTTGAATGAATGAGCAAATGAGTTTAATTTAGTATAGTTTATATTATACACTTTAATGATATTTATTAGTCAAAGGAAAAAATATTTTTGTTGACATTTTTTACATCAGGGTAATATGATGTCTATATACAAAAGCTACTCCTGTTTGAGAAATAGATTAAATTTTTATATTAAAGGCATTGCATTTCTCAATTGGGAAATCATTCCAGAGATATCAAAACAAGTATCCTCTGTCATTTACCCAACTTCGATCCCTCAGTCCCCACCATGATCTTTCCTTAGTTCCACAGATGGATGAGCTCAGAGATTTTACTATGCCTTCCTGAGACTCATTGTTCTCACCTTTAAAAAGTAGATTGTTAACACCTACTGTGCTAATTACCAGTTTATTGCCTCTCAGTTCCAAGTTCATGCTACATTGCCTTTTATGTGAAAGTGTAACGGGGCCTTTTAAATCGCTTACCTTTGCCAGCTGCTAGTAAAGAGTGCTGGAGAGATATTGCAGAAGGAATGGGTTTTGCTTATTGGTTCTAGTGTGCCTTTCTACAGGCTCTTGCAGCAGGTGTAGCTCCTTCACTGCTCCAGTTCCTGCAGGCACCACACTTTCTCAGGCATCTGGCTCTTGCAGGGGAAGGCAGCCAGCAGCACCCGGTAGGTTCCCATGGCATCCTCTCAGGAAGTTTCATAAATTATCTCCAGTAAGACATCTCCACCTGAATAGTTTTTTCCTATCATACAAAAGAACAAATCTTCAGCAAGTTCCATCACCCTGATATTACTACAACTTTTCAGCTATTCAGTGAACAGAACTCTCACTGGAAAGTTCTGTATATCTCAGCCCTGGAGGCAAGGTTCTTCACTGGGTGTCTTTCTTAACCATGGAGGTGGCAGCTTCTCATTATAACTGTTATTATTATATGTTTTGGAATTCTCTGTATTTTTACTAAATAACACATTTTTATTTCAGTGTCCTGTTCTACTGAATAATCATCTGTATTAAACTTGGACTCAGACTTACATCTATCTTATATTACTTAAGAGTTATGCCTACTTAGCATATGAAAACTCTGTTGGGTAACAGGTGTTCCACAACTACTATTTATCTTTCTGTCTTGGATTTTAAATATCATTATATCGATCTCAAGTTTATCCTAATCAAAATTTACCTTACTAAATATTAGATATTTTACGTTTATGTAGAATGGCAGAGTCTGTCAACGTGGATTAAAGTTTCAGTATGCTGGCAAATCGACAGTAAGGAGGACTCCAAGGTGAAGTGTGTGTGAACAACTACACTTTAGAGTAAGATTCTGATAGTTTAATTTTATATTACTAATATTTTTCTTCCCTGTCTATATTCATTCATGACACCTACTATGTGTCAACCATTACTGTAAGTACCAGGAGAATCAGATTAAGAGGGAACTCAGTGTGCAATAATATTAGAGAAAAGTAAAAATATAAATGTAATGTAGTACAATTATTAGAATAAGGGAAGCAATAATAACTAGGGAAATACATGGAAAGGTCTCCCAATCCTGCTTTTGCATGTGAAAGATAATGGTGGGGGGGGGGCAGTGAGGAAAGGGTTAGCTCAGAGAAGCCTTCCTAAAGAAGGAATTTTCTGAAATGGAATTTTCTGAATTTTCTTAAATGGTAAAGATAGGCTCAGTCACCTAAGTACTACTGGTCTGCTCTTCTAAGTTGTCTGGATTTTCAACTACAGGGGAATGGCACAGCCCAAGGATATCAGCATAGAACATAACATCATAAGAGTTACATTTTCAGAAGATTATAACAGTAAAATAACAATAAATAAGATAATAACACATTTTTGGAGAGTCACACAGAGGGACCCAGGAAGTAGAAGACAGAAGATATACAACAAGAGTAAGGTCTAAAGTAAGGTAGAAAGTATAAAGGAGGGGGAGTAAAGAGACATTTAGAAAATAGAATCAAAGCTGTTAGTTAACTATTGGATGGAATAATGGAGATAGGAAGGAGTCAGTGATGACTTCTATGATTGTGATTTGGGCAATAGGTAAAATGATATCAGGTGGGAGGGAAATTGAAAAGAGGATGATTTGTGTGGATGGTGGGAAAAAGATGATTGGTTCATTGTTGAACTAGTTGTTTGAATATAAGATATTTTTTATACTCAATAGGCATTTAGAGATTTTTATTTAACATTCAAGAGGTGGTTTAGGTGGGTCTATATGATATTTATTAATTCATCATGAGTATGTTTTATGTAGGTGCAATAAAAAAATGTTCATAATACAGTCAGCTCTCTGTGTCATTGGTTCTACATCCCATGGATTCATCCAACTGTGGATAAAAAGTATTCAAATAAAAAATCAATTGTCGTGTCTGTACTGAAAATGTTCAGACTATTTTTTCTTGTCCTTATTCCCTAAAGAATGTAATAACTATTTACATAGTGTTCACATTGTGTCAGATATTATAATCAGTCTAGAGATGATTTAAAGTATAAGGGATGATGTGTTCCATGCAAATTTAAATAAGGGACTTGAGAATCTGTGAATTTTGATATCCACTGAGGTTCTACAACCAATCCCCCACAGATAAGGAGGAACAACTGTAATTTAGAAAACTGGGATAAGCTACCTGAGCAGACTATTTACACAATAATACTGCACTAACAACCTGATGAATTTAGTGGTTTGCAACAATAGCATTTATTTTTGGCTCTTGAATCTGTGGAGGAACTAAGATTCCGCTGATACAGGTTTTGCCTACTTGGGATTGCTCCACGATGCAGATTGGATCTGGGGCTGCTTTATCTATCTCAGCTGCTTTAGATCAGTGGTTAATCAAAGCAGGTGTTCCTCATGGCCAAAAGCAGGAGTGAAAAAAGGTAAGCCCAAGCATGAAAGCATATTTCAAGGCTCTACTCACATCATAACTCTTAACATCATGATGACCAAAGCAAGTCTTGTGGCCAAACTGAAACCAAGAGGCAAGAGACACTATGGAAGCTACATGTTTTACCATGTGGAAGTAATAGGTAATTCACTGCAGGTAATTCATCGTTTTTGGTCAGTTGAATTTTTGCTGGGCCTAAGAACAAAGTTAGTAGAATGGAGGCTTGAAAAGTGGGGTAAAGCCTAAGGGATAAATGGATCTTGTTCAAGAGAACTTCTTACTCTGAGGAATAAGAGACAGGTTGAAATCTAATTTAAACATCCTGTGGATCTGTGAGTCCTGCTCTGACTTTGGTAAATCTTTATAACCCTTGAACTCTTGTTGATGTAAGTTTTTTTGCTTAGTACTATTCTTTCAGTGCTTGCATATATTGATTTGTATTACTTGTGGTTGTATGTTAATATTCTCAAATTGCAGCTACATTATAGACATCTTGATAATTGAGACTGAGTTTCACAACAATTTGTTACACCATCGGTAACTTGTCCTTACTCCTAAGGATGTTAATGATGTTTATAGCACCCATTAAAAATATAATGAGATAATGTAAACAAGTACTTAGCGCAATGTGTTGTAGAGAATAGTTGTTCAATAATTCTTACTTTTCTTCCTCATTATACCTACAGATATTACAACAAATAATAAATGGAGGAAAACAGGGTACACAATTAAATCAATGGCAATTTAGTTTTCCTATGACTAACTTTTATTTCATTTTGAAGTAGAAAATATGATAATTTAATGTAAAAACAAAACAAATTAGAAAAATGTGTTTGTCTAGAAAAACACGCTTACATAAACTTAAAATGTACATTTACATAAACATAAAACTTAAAATTTTACAGTCTAAAGTGATAATGTATATTGCTCAAAGGATACATAGAAA
The DNA here is from genome assembly GCF_009764315.1 of Trachypithecus francoisi. Taxonomy (NCBI): domain Eukaryota; kingdom Metazoa; phylum Chordata; class Mammalia; order Primates; family Cercopithecidae; genus Trachypithecus; species Trachypithecus francoisi. The sequence continues at coordinate 119,319,754 of NW_022681470.1, forward strand.
AATATTTTTTAAAGACACATAATAACTGTAGAACAGTTCCTTCTCTCTGAGAAGGGAGGAAAAGGAGTAGAAATAAAGCAGGACATGGATACAACTGGCATGGTATGTGTAGTATTTTATTTTTAAAAAAAGGTTTCAACAAACATGGCATTTATAAAAAGCTTACATTTGTTAAATCTGGGTGGTAGACATATGAGTTTTCCTTGTATTATTATCTCTAATATATTAATCAAAATAATGCTTCGTCATTTTCAAAATTGTAGCAAAGTCATCCAAAACAATAAATACATAAAATAAGAGTAAAAACTATTTTAGAAAGACAAATTTCAAATGAATTGTTTCTAGCATTTAATACATACCCTATATTTTTTAGAACTTTAATTACCTAGGTCCTGATGTTAGTATTATGAAATTTTTGCTTTCAGATAAGTGCTAAAGAGAAGAATACAATAAAAAGATTAGAGATTTCAAATATTTCATTGAGATTTTAGCTTAATCAGTTGGTGAAATTTGATCAGCTTTAATAAGATTAAAGTATGTCAAAATGCCAGAAAAAGTGTTTTGTTAGTTTATTTAGTGTGTAGAATATCAACAAAGATATTTATGTAGAGAACCTCAAAAAAAATTCCAGTCAGTATTTATTGATTTAATAAATCGTGTGTGAGCTTGCTTGAATTTTACTGCGTTTCTAACTGAAGAAAAATATTTACACAGTAAAATATATAATTTTAACTATACAATTTGATATTTGAGAAATGAACACACTAATGTAATCAGCCCCTCAATCAGACATAGAACAGTTCCATCATCCCAGAAAGTTTCCCCATATCAGATTAAAATTAATTTCCAACCCCTTAAAGGTAAGCCCTGTTCTAATTTTTACTACCAGGGGTTAGTTTTGTCTGTTCTGGGACTTCATATAGAGTAATAGAGTATGCACTCATTTTTATCTGGATTACTTTGCTCAGCATAATGTTTTTAAGAGTTACCTATTATGTGGCATATATCAGGAGTCTAACATGTAATATCTAAGCAGTATTCCATTATAGGAATATATCACCATTTGTTTATGCATCTCTTTATATTTGGTTGTTTCCAATTTTTAGTTATGAGTTGCCACAAACATTCTATATGTCTTTTTATGTACATGTTTTCATTTCTCTTGAGTAAATAAGTAAGACTACAATTCCTGGGTGGATTCACTTTTAAATTTATAAGAAACTCCAAAACACTTTTTCAAAGTGGATGTACAATTTTACATTTCCACATAGGGTGAAAGATTTCCAGTTGTTCTTTATTATCTCAACATTTGGTCTTGTTAATATATTAAAGTTTAGTCACTCTCATGAGTGTGTAGTGGTTTCCCACTAGAGGTTAGTATTTATCTTATTATATTTCCTCATATATTCTGTTGTGAGATATCTCTTCTATTCTTTACCCAATGTTTTAATTTGATTGTCTTTTTACTGATATTTTATTATTGGTATATTGTTATTTCAGTATAGAAATTCTTTGTCAGAATAGGTACTAAAAATATGTTCTATCAGTATGTGACTGACTTGACTTCTAATTTTCTTTAGGATGTCTTTTGATGAGAAGAATTTCTCGATTTTTTTTTTTTGTTTAATTCTGTCCCTCAGGTTGGAGTGTAGTGGCATGATCATAGTTTACTGCAGGCTCCGTCTCTTGGAGTGAAGTGATTCTCCTGCTTCAGTTTCCTAAGCACTTGTGACTACAGGCATGTGCCACTGTGTCTGGCTAATTTTTTTTTTTTTTTTTTGTAGAGACCAGTTTTGCTATTTTCCAAGCAGTTCTCGAACTCCTGCCTCAAGCTATCCTCCTGCCTCAGCCTCCTGAATAGCTGGGATTACAGGTACGATCCACCAAGAGATTTTAATTTTGATGAATTATAATGAATCTCTCTTTTTTTTTCTGTTTATTTTTTGTTTGGTAATATCTGTAAGTGTATATAAAGTGTATTTGTCACAGAAAGTATATATCTGGGTCTTTTTTCCAGTCTAAAAATCTCTACTTTTCATGTGGAGTATTTTGCCTATATATATTTAATATAATGGTTTATGTGGTTGGATTAGGTCTGTCATTGTGCCAGTCAACTTCTATTTGTCTTATTTTTGTGGTTCTTGTGCTGTATTTCTCATTTCATCATTCTTTAATTAAATAGTTGTGATATTCTATTTTAATTCCTCTACTAGTCTTTTCACTGTATATATTTTTATTATTAGATTGTTTGTGGGTACTTTAGGAATTATAATATATGATCGTGTCACATAAAATTTAAGAATTTTCCAAGTAACTACCGCTTGCCTTCTGGCCTTTGTGTTAGTTTCTATATATTTTACAACTATCTATCTAATAAATCCTATTATAGTGTTATGATTTTTATTTGGTTTTCAATAATCAGTTTCCTTCAAATAAAATTTAAGGATAGAAAAAAGGAAGTTTGTTACATTTATCTGTACATCAACCAGTACTGTAGAAAGAGTTTTCATCTAGTAGTATTCTACTTTATTTTTAAAAAGAGGGCCGGGCACGGTGGCTTAAACCTGTAATCCCAGCACTTTGGGAGGCTGAGGCGGGCGGATTATGAGGTCAGGAGATCAAGACCATCCTGGCTACCACAGTGAAACCCCAACTCAACTAAAAATACAAAAATTAGCCAGACGTGGTGGCGGGCACCTGTATTCCCAGCTACTCGGGAAGCTGAGGCATCAGAATATCATGAATCCGGGAGGCGGAGCTTGCAGTGAGCCGAGATTGCGCCGCTGCACTCCAGCCTGGGCGACAGAGCCAGACTCCATCTCAAAAAAAACAAAAAAGAGATTTTTCTTATTGTCTTTTGAGATGGAGTTTAGCTCTTGTTTCCCAGGCTGCAGTGTAACGGCGCAATCTCAGTTTACTGGGTTCAAGAGATTCTCCTACCTCAGCCTCCCAAGTAGCTGGGATTACAGGCATGCGCCACCATGCCTGGCTAATTTTGTAATTTTAGTAGAGACAGTGTTTATCCATGTTGATCAGGCTGCTCTTGAACTCCTGACCTCAGGTGATCCACCCACGTGGGCCTCCCAAAGTGCTGGGATTACAGAGTGAGCCACCACGCCTGGCCTGAGGTTTTTCTTATTGTAGAAGTCTTCTTTTAATCAATTATTTTAGCTTTTGTTTAACGTATATATTTTCCTTCATTTAAGATTCATAGTCCTGTGTTGGTTCTTGTTCAATGCCTAAAAAGAGTTGAATCATTTATTTTATCCAGATTTATGAATGTTTTTAATGGAGTCTAGTCTGGGTGCCAGTCAGGGCTGGTCATGGCTGGAAGTAGAATACATAATTTTTATTTTATAATCACAAATTATTCTTATCACTTTACCGTAAGAAACAATGGCGTGCGCGCGCACACACACACACACACACACACACACACACACACACACAGAAAGAGAGAGAGAGAGAAAGAGAGAGAGAGAGAGATCTGCAAATGGCCCTGGAATTCTAATTCTAAAGATTACACATGAATTAATTATTGGATCTGTGTGTATAAAAAGAGGTTAATTTTTTTTTTTTTCAGTAAGAAGTGAGATAAATAATTTAGGCATACTTCTTTTTATAAGATAAATGAAACTTGAGTTCCTGTTATTATATCCTTCTACAAAAATAAAAGAATTCTTTTTTTAAGGTTATATATGGACTGGGCGTGGTGGCTCACGCCTGTAATCCTAGCACTTTGGGAGGCCAAGGTTGGTGGATCACGAGGTCAGGAGATCAAGACCATCTTGGCTAACCCAGTGAAACCCTGTATCTGCTAAAAAAAAAAAATAATAATAATAATAAAAATAAATAAAAATTTAAAAATTACAAAAGATTAGGCGGGTGCGGTGGTGGGCGCTTGTAGTCCCAGCTGCTTGGGAGACTGAGGCAGGCAAATGGCGTGAACCTGAGAGGTGGAGCTTGCAGTAAGCCAGGATAGCACCACTGCACTCCAGCCTGGGCAAAAGAGCAAGACTCTGTCTCAAAAAAAAAAAAAAAAAAAAAAAAAAAAAGATTATACATGACTTTCTTTGTACAAGTCAGACAATGTATCATAGGAGGCAGTTTTCTATCTACAAAGGATAGGACAAGATTAATATTACAGAGAACAAGTGTGGGCCAGGTTCTGAGCTTGATAAATGTTACATATTTTAAGTCACTAAATTTTTATAATTCTTATTTTATGTATGAGAAAATTGAGGATTGAAGATGTTCACAATCTTTTCTGGTCACTAATTTATAGGTGTAAACCTGGAATTAGAAAGACAATCACATTAAAATTAAAGTACATTTGAAACTAGTCTACTGTGGATAATGATATTGTAACTATGCAAATGCTTTAGTTAGGATAGAACAAAATTACAAGAAAAAAGAGAACTGAGACATTGACCTGTGGTTATAAGAAAACATTAAAGCTTTAGTTAAGAGTTGCCAATTCAGATTCCTTCATTGTCCAGGAAAATGCAAGCCTACATAAATGAAAACTTTTTTTTTAGTATTAGTAAAGAAAATAGGTCCACCTGTAGCCATTTTGCCTTCCATTGGCTGGTACCTGTTTCATTCTTTCCAAAGTTTAATAGTTTTCAAACAGTTCTTGATGGAGACAAAGTGATGCCGAGAAATGGCCATAGTACAGGTGCTAAGAGGCAAGGTAGAAATCCCACTTTTTTTTTCAAATAGACCTGCTCCACTTTTAACACTTACATATATTTGATATTTTGCTCTTTTTTTGTAGAAAGAGTTTTGCTGCTTAAAAAATCAAAACCACTGAACAATGGAATCAAGGGGTTTTCAGATACTTCAGATCCACTTCTATGGTTGGCCCCTACTAGCTCAATGGAAGTATTCTGGGAGGTAGCAGTGGCTTGGCAGAAGGAGGTCAACCAGTGTGAAGTCATTTTATAAAGCACTTCCTATTTTAAGTCATAGAGAAATATGGCCTGTGAGGTCAGATAATAGGCTTCAAAGAGCTGTGCTACCTACAGTAAGTGAGTGACTACTGCAGGAAGTAAGCTGGTTGGAACACCAGGATATCCTGTCCTAAATTAGTATTTCCAATCACCTCCACCCTTTAGCAGAAAATAATAATAATAATATTAAATATTTTATAATATCATCTTCGAAAGCAGAAGACTCCCAGATATGTATTTTTAAAATGGAAAGTTTTCAAAACTATTTATAAGAAAAACTATGCCACTATACACTGGAGAATATTCAGGATACAGCTTATTTGTCTATCTGCTCAGATTCTAGAGCAAATTAAATTTTCTAACTTGAAGAACATAGAGCTTTCTGAGAACAGGACAACTAAAACATGATTTTCCATTCTAGACCTAAACTTCATGTGGTTGTTTTATGTTTTGCTTTGTTTTGTTTTTTGAGACTGCACCATCTTAGCTCACTGCAATCTCCACCTCTTGGGGGTTCAAGCAATTATTGTGCCTCAGCCTCCCAAGTAGCTGGGATGACAGGCATACACCACTACGCCTGGCCAATTTTTGTGTTTTCAGTAGAGATATGCCACAACACCCAGCTAATTTTTTATCTTTAGTAGAAATGGGATTTCACCATGCTGGAGAGGCTGGTCTTGAACTCCTGACCTCAAGTGATCCACGTGCCTTAGCCTCCCAAAGTGCTGGGAATATGAGCGTGAGCCACTGCACCCAGCCCGTCTTTCTAATTTCAGTTACTTCAATGTATACACTTAGTTTAGTGATTATTATTTACATATTTTTGAATATATATCTTTAAAATATGAATTAGTTTGACAATAACAAATATTACGTTTCAAGATGCATAATATCCCTATTATCTGTCCTGTTTTCTGTATGCTTGACATTTAAGGCTTCTCTAAACTCTGATTAAATTACTGAAAACTCATTTACTGTACTTTTTTTTAGACCTGGGATTATCTTGCATTGTGAAAGCCTATTATGGTTTCTGGCTGGGCTCCAGGTACAACATAAATATTTTTATTATCCTGTCTTCCAAAGAGATGATATGAGTAACAGGACATGAATATAAGGTTAAAAGTTTTCTTGGTTAGTTCTTGATGTACTTATGTTTGGCAAAATTGCAGAGATCTACAATTACGATAATTTCCTTGAGAAGTACCTCAGTCTCTTTTCTCTCTTTCATTATCCTTTCTTTCTACCTATTAGAAGTTATGTATTGCTTTGGGGGCAAATAATACTGAGAGATTTGTTATGTTCTGAAAGTAGGGTAAAGTTCTTTTATCATCTCACCTCTAGCATTTTCCAAAGCACGTTGTAAGTAATAGTGCTTGGTGCATTTTTGTTTAAAATTGATAGATTCTGGCTCAGGAAAGATAATAATAGTTTCATATAAATCTAGCATAGAATCAGGATAACAAAATAAATTAAAAACTTCCTGCAACCTGTCAGTAGTGAATCTATTATATTAGCAATGATTCATGAAATTAAGACGTTTAATTTTAAATTTTGAATTTAAAAATTTTCTATTTTAAAAAAAATTTAATTTTAACTGATAAGTAAATTTTGATAATGGCAAAGAGTAAGTAAATAATTTTCATCACAGTTTTGCCAATTAATAATTCAAGAATTTAATTAAATTCATAGTATACATATCTCTATGCAATTTGCAGGAAATTAAAAGAAAACAAACTGTATTTGTTTTGGGAGAAGGCTACAGATATACTTAGAGATAGACATGCAAAGATATATTTACAGTACAATATAGACATTTCTGTATAAAGGTGTACATATACAATAGTAGACTATGAAGATATGAAACAATGAAGTCAACCCAAGGCAGTCAACTGAGCGTTTCCTTGGGAGGATGCTCTTGAAGAGAAATTAGAAGAAGTAGGAATTATGAGTATATGTAAGGTAGCGAAAGTTTTTTAAAACAGAGCAAGTTCAGAGAACATGTAGTAAAGAATACCAAGAATAAAAAGAAAAGACATTCAGTAAAAGAAGTACAAACTATGGCAATGCAAATGAGAATTTAATGAAAAAGCAGGGCACATGTTATGAAGGACCTTATAAAATATATACATTTGATATTTTACAATCATGCAATGCTAATTCATTCAACGAAAAATATTTTAATACAGTTTTTTTGTATGTAAAATGCCGCCGCTGAAGATGAATAAAAAAACCAAGTGATCTCATTGTTCAGTTCCCACCTATGAGTGAGAACATGCGGTGTTTGGTTTTCTCTTCTTGTGATAGTTTGCTAAGAATGATGGTTTCCAGCTGCATCCATGTCCCTACAAAGGACGCAAACTCATCCTTTTTTATGGCTGCATAGTATTCCATGGTGTATATGTGCCACACTGATGAGTGCTGACGCGTTGATGGGTGCAGCACACCAACATGGCACAAATATACATATGTAACAAACCTGCACGTTATGCACATGTACCCTAGAACTTAAAGTATAATAAAAATAAATAAATAATAAATAAATAAAAATAAAAAAATAAAAAACCATATGAACAATAATAATTAATGATAAATTCTTAAAACATAAACAGTTCCTGACTTACAATTGTTTGACTTACTGATTTTCAGCTTTACAATGGTGTGAAAGGAATACACATTAAGTAGAAACCACACTTCAGGTACCAATACAAAACTGTTTTTCACTTTCAGTACAGTATTCAATAAATTACGTGAGCTATTCAGCACTTTATTATAAAATACACTTTGTGTTAGATGATTTTTGCCCAACTGTAGGTTATATATAAGGCAAGTATTCTGATCATGTTTATGGTAGGATATGCTAAGCTACAATGTTCAGTAGATTAGATGTATTAAATGCATTTTCAACCTGCAATATTTTCAACTTACAATGCGTTTATCAGACTATAACCCCATCATAAGCTGAAGAGCATCTGTGCTAATTAGAATTTGGGGACAATAAGACCTTTTTCCCGAAAGAAAAGTTGAAAAGAAATTGAATTAATGCTTCTTTTGTAGTTTTGTTTCCAAATGCATGAATTTCTAAGCAAATACACTTTGATCAAACAATTTATTTCATCTTCATTTTCAACCGGTCACTGTGAATCAATACCTAGCATTTCCCCTGATCCCAAAGGAGTAAATTAAACATTGCAAATAACTGATTGCTCAGCTCACATGAACTCAAATTATATTGTAAAATGTTAATTTGACTATTACTGAAGATGCTTATAATGTTTTATTTGCTTCAAATATGAAATTTATGCCACAAAAATATTAAACCTTTTTTTACTTAGACAATATCAAAAAATTAAATATTAGGCAAAGCAAAACAGTACTTAAATGCTGCTAATCTAGAGGTAATAATCACTATTATTTTCATAAAAGAAACTTCTATTTTACTCTTAAAAAACCCTAACTTATGCAAAAATATGATAATTCAATGCTGTTTTATAATTAGATATATGTTATTAACATTATATGTTAAATAATTTTCTTGACCATTAAACATACCTCAAAACATAATTTAAAGTAATTGCTTAATATCCTATTATATTAATGTAATAATCCTCTGTTGTAGGTTACTTAGTTTATTTCAAAAATATCACTCTCTTAAATATAGCTTCAATGAAGAAATCGGTAAGTTTTTTTTTTGGAAAAAAAATTCCACAAAAAGAATTACTAGATATTTAAGTGTTTAAACTTTTGATTTTTTTTTTTGCCAAATACTCCACAGAAATACAGCACCAATTTACATTCTAACTACCTTTATCCCTTAGTTTTATTTGAACTTTAAAAACAAAAAATTGCATCATTAGTAGATGCTAAAACGAGTGGGTTATCATTTGATAAGAAATCAGGAATTTAAAAATTATAAAATATCCCTCTCCAAATTTATATGTTAGGCCAAAACAGTAATTTCATAAAGAAAAATCTGACAGATATAACTCCAACCAAGAACTGAAGTTAACATCACCAGTAATGGGATAAAACTATAAGAGTCAGTAAAAAGCCCAGTCTCAATTCTATGGTATTCCTACCAATAATATGCCTAACCTGAATATAATCATGAAGAAATATCAGATCAACCCAAATCAAGTGACATTCTTCTCAACAAACTAGCTAATAAGGTTCAGAAATAGCAAAGTCAAGAAACATAAAGGAAAGAGGAGTGTAGGAATATGGAGAAAGGCAGATAGAGGGAAACAGAGACAGAGAGAGAGAGAGAATGATTATAAAGTAAATGGAGAAAAATGTAAACAATGGCCAAATATGGGTGGAAGACTTTTAGCAGTTACTTTTACTATTGCATGTTTTCTGTAAATTTAAAATTAAATCAAAAGTTAAAAGTACAAAAAATGATCAATGTGATAGAAGCAAACCATACTTAAAAAAAATAAAAAGTCCAATCTGGTTAAATATGTTCTACATTACAGGTGAGCCTCACTTTGCCCAGTATTGCAAGACCTTAAATTAACCATGCAAGCTGAAGACATGCAAAAAATTCTTGATAATCAATGAAAAAAAAAAATTGTGATTTTTCCATGACCCTTAAACCTTTTTCTCAAAACATTAAAAACTCCTTTACTACCAGTTATACATACATAGGCAAATAAAAAAACTAAACTCATATTTATTTCGGAAATATTTATAAAATTTAACTGCAATTTAAAGCATTAGAAACATTGAGAACTAAAGTATTTACTTTGTAAAAACTTAGCAAGAAGTTTAAAAAGTGTTTCCCTCCAGCCTGGGCAATACAGCAAGACTCCATCTCTAAAGAAAAAGAGGATAGGTGGATGTTTGCCTGTCTATGATTTTGCAAGTTATAATTTTCTTTTCTAAGTTTGGATTACTTTCTAACATTTTATCCGTTGCATGTACTTTCAATGCCATGAAATATCTCCAAGTGTTCCATCAATGTAAAGATTTTTGCTGGCATCTTTGCCTCTGGGATATCTTCATCATTTTGTCATGATGCTTTCCTCATTTATGTTGATAATTTCAACTTCATTAAGTTCCTTTGGTTGTATATCTAGAGACTTTCTAATGATGACAATCAACATTTCCAGAGCCACGTATCTCTTCTTTGACAGCATATTCATATTCTATTCAAATTGTACTTCCAGCACTATCTTGTTTCTTTACTAACACTTTCTTCTTTACTGGAGAACTTTCTAGTTTGATTATTTGTTTAATGTCAAATGGATTTATCTTTAGGAGACAAGGAGGCAACACAATTGCATGTATTGCTCTCTGCACGTGAACTAAATAAGAAATGACAATGACCAATCACTGACAGACCTAGAATAAAGTGGTTGGTTACTGATCAGAATTTGTATCTGTTATAATTTTTTGACTAAAGAGATAGCAGAGAAGTTTGTACTTTACGCATTTACTTAGTTATTATAGTGTGGTAAAAGAAATTTGAACCTTAATTTTGGAGGACTGGTGCTATTAAACTAAAACCTGGCGACTTGAGTTATCCAAACCATACAAAACAAGGACTGCCTTTACTTTCCTTTATGATGTTAGTAGGGAAATGGCTTTACTTTGACGATAATGGAATTTTTAATTAGATAAAAATATTTTGAAAATTATTTGATATTATATGTTTGAGTTCTTACCACTTTTATGTGACTACTATGGGTTTCCAGAAACTCAATGTGGTTCAGAAAACCAAGGTTTTATTTCTAGTCCTACTACTAGTGCATCACATTAAATATGACAAACCACATAAATTCCTTTGAACTCTTAAATGTCTATGAAAGAAAAACTGATACACATTTTTTTCTGTCACAGTCTTATTTAACTCCTGTTTTTCTGGCATTGTTATTTATATGTACCTTTTCACTGTCAAAATTGTACTGATTTGGGGAATAAATTATATAGCTGGGACCCACTTTATTCTCTCTGTGTCAAAAGCTTTGTGTCTCTACGCTAAACTAGGAATATTATTTTTGACATAGTAGCATTGGCATTGCAATGCTATAACTGCTATCTACAATTACAAGGACATTCAACATGCTAGTTAAAAAGTAAAGACAAATTTTCTGTGTATTGTATATTTTTGCAGGTCATATGAATTTTTATAGACAAAAATTAATCTTTTATCACTTCTCAAACTAAACTTATTTTTATCACTAAAAGGAGCTATGTGTAAGTCACCTGTATAAGTATACCTGACTCTGTATAAGTCACCTTATATTAATAAGCATGATAAGCTTATAGTACACATATAATATCCACCAGTGACCTGCCCTATGTGACAAAGCCACCAAACACATATACAAAACTTTTGTACCTTCCTGATCATCCCTGTTGACAGGTCTAAATTCAGAAACACAATTATATCCCAGTGTATGAACTGAATCATGTTTTTAAGAAAATATTTGGATATTTTTATGTTGTTGAGAAAAATGAGGTGATAAGTTTAGGAGAAAGAGGTTTACTTTTATATATAAGAATCTGCTCTAGTAATTTTATTGTAATTATTGCCAACATTTACCTCAAATGATAAACATTGAATAAAACACTAAAAATCTTCCCACAGATCTCAGGTTTGTAAATATGAATTTTTAACACAAATACCCCCAATTATATACCTTAACATTCACTCTAATCAACATTCAAGCTGAGAAATGTTGTATGTAATTTGTGTACAACTCATAACAAATTTAAGCAAGATAGCTACATTAAACTTTAACTTAAATCCTGAAAAACAAACCAAAACAAAAAAGAGTGTTTATCTGAATGTCTTTATTTCATATCTAATGTTTTAATATATTTAAGGTGAGACACCATCTTTCTGGTCTTTCCAATCAAATGTAAAAGTTTTAAATACTGGATTGAAAGTCAAAATAAATGACATATGAACAGATTTTCTTTTGTATACTTTATCTCCTGACAAAGCACTCTTACTTTGCTGTGAATTTATTGATAAGATAATTTAGAATTTTCAAGTGCTGCTTAATTCAACATATAAAATTATGTTTACTAAATAGAAAAAAGTTATATGGACATTGATATGTCCTGGAAATGCCAAGTTACATATATCTTATAATATTTAATGTTATAATTTAATTTTTATAATTTAAATTTAGGGTTAAGATTTAGTATATTGTTTGAAGTTATGACCCATATTACAGTAACTATAGTATACTTCAAATATTTCTTTCTTTTTTTTTTTTTTTTGAGACGGAGTCTCGCTCTGTCGCCCAGGCTGGAGTGCAGTGGCCGGATCTCAGCTTACTGCAAGCTCCGCCTCCTGGGTTTACGCCATTCTCCTGCCTCAGCCTCCCAAGCAGCTGGGACTACAGGCGCCCGCCACGTCGCCCGGCTAGTTTTTTGTATTTTTTTTTTTTTTTTTTTTTTTTTTAGTAGAGACGGGGTTTCACCATGTTAGCCAGGATGGTCTCGATCTCCTGACCTCGTGATCCGCCCGTCTCGGCCTCCCAAAGTGCTGGGATTACAGGCTTGAGCCACCGCGCCCGGCCCTCAAATATTTTTTTCAATGTCACATTTTGACAAACATTTGTGGTTGAAATATTTCAAATACTTTAAATAATATTTCTTTAATATCACATTTTGGCCAAACTTTTTGATGGAATACACACATATACATGCAATATATTGCAAATCTGGTAACCTTCAATTATTCGGCCAGGTGTGTTTACCTCAGGTGTGTTTATCTTTAAATATTTGGTCTGACATCCCTTATCACAATATTTCAGTATTTTTAAACAGTGGATGTTACAGAAAAGAACATCATACATTCACATTGCCTGGCTTGAACAAATCAAGTAACTTTTCTCTGACTCTTGTCTTCCAAGTGTTAAAATGGAGGCATCAGATTACATTATTTCCAACGTTCCCATATTCTAAAGGTTTGTAAGAGTCTCAGTGGCATTCCCAATTCCTACAGTTACTAAGGAGTTATGTATGATCATTATTATTTTGTGTTAGATTTTTATTTTTTAATGTATTTATTTATTAATTAAAAATTCAGAATTCTTGCATATTTTCTCTAAATATTACCCAGTGTCTGTGAGAAATCATAAAAAAAGCTCAATTTTCTTAAGGTTTACTATCAGCAATAACATTGTATTGAATAGTCTATATGACTTACATTGTCTCTCTGTATTTGTTCAATGTTTTCAGTGATGGAAATATAATTTTTATCCCCATTTTATAAAAATTAAAAAGACAGAAAATAAAAAAGAAAATGAAGCATAGAGAGGCTAAATAATAGATTTGATGTCACATAGCTAGTAAGTTGCACTGTGAGGACTCAAGCCCTTAAACATGGAATTACAATATGTGGGGTGGGAGTGATAGTGAATAGAAGATTTTAATTTATTCAAGAACATTTTTAATATATTTAAAAATATGAAGACAATGTCCTCTAAACTCGTGTATTAGTCTATTTTATGCTGCTAATAAAGATATACCCTAGACTGGGTAATTTAAAAAGAAAGAGGTTTAATTGACTCACAGTTCAGCATGACTGGGGAGGCCTCAGGAGACTTACAATCATGGCAGAAGGGGAAGAAAACACATTGTTCTTCACAGAGAGGCAGCAAGGAGAAATGCCTAGCAAAGGGGACAAAGCTTCTTATAAAACCATTGGATCTCATGAGAACTCACTCACTATTACAAGAACAACATAGGAGTAACTGCCATCATGATTCAATTACCTCACACGGGGTCCCTCACTGACATGTGGGGATTATGGGAACCACAACTTAAGATGAGATTTGGGTAGGCACACAGCCAAACCATATCAACTTGACTTTGATATGGCATCCATATAAAAAATATTACATATTATATGTTCGGTTTCACAATACACCACCCCAAAATATAACTATATTATGCAAGAATATACCACCCCAGAATATACCTTTTAGGCATATTTTAAGCTGATTATTCTGAGAAACTGCAGATAAGAGTGGCTCTGAAAAGCTGTCCATTTATAAAAGAAAGCTAGATCTATAAAGGAAACAATTGCCATGAAAATCTCATGAACTAGAGAAGATGTTATCATGGGAGAGATTACTGAAGGACAACACTTAGCTCAGACAGACTTTGTCACAGGCTATTACAGATTCTTCTGATGGACTACTCTGGGACAACTTTTAGTACCTGCAAGGCTTTTTATTTGCATAACAAGACAGCATTTGTTTGCCATATGTTTCCTCCCATAACCTTCCCATGACCTGTTGCCACCTCCCCCACAGAAGTCACAAGCTCCTGTTTCTCTGTAGCTCAGAGATATATACACCTCAATCATCTGGCTCTTCTTCAAGTCTCATATTTTGTGAGATGTCAATGCATATGCACATAATAAATGTATGTCTTTTCTACTGTAATGTTTCTACTGTCAGTTTATTTCACAGCCTCAATAACTGAACCTTCACAGAGTAAAGAGAAAGATTTCCCTCCTCCCTACAGATGCTTTCTAGCTGCCCAATCTGGGATATCACAGAAGTCTGAATAGTGAATTCAAGTATTACATTTATTGTATCAATAGTTAAGCCAGTGCAGTTTTAAAAATGTGAAACTTCTTAACATAAATACATTTTGATTATCTAAAAATAAGTTAAAACTTACTTCATGTCAAATAAAAATGATGAAAAGAAGGGCTAATTTTAACAGTGTAGTGCTTTCACCTTACAAAATATTCAATCTGGACATAATTTTTAGCAAAATCAGTTTTATCAGTAGCTGAGTAAACAGATTGCTTTAAGAATTGTAATAACCACTGAAATCCAGACTTTGCTTATTGCTATTATTACATTTTCTCCTAGCCTCAAATTATTGTCCTATCTTTAAAAAAAAAAAAAAAGAAAAAGAAAACGAAAAAGAAAAGAAAAAGGAAAAAGCCCTATTGTACTTCTAGCGAATTAATTTTTTAAAAACATCAAACAGGGCAACACACCTTCATCTATGGAACTTAATTTTACTGGGGAAGACGGATACTACTTTTAAAAATAAATAACTTTAGACCTATGACCTTGGATATGTCGCCTAATAATTCCATGTCTTAAAGTGAAACTACTAGCTGTGATTCTCAAAACCTGCCACTTACCCACAGTCAACATCCTACTGAATGGGCAAAAACTGGAACCATTCCCCTTGAGAACTGGAGGAAGACAAAGGTGCTCATTCTCACCACTCCTATTCAACATAGTACTGTGAGTGTTAGTCACAGCAAAAGAAAGAAATAAATGGCATCAAAATAGGAAAAAAAAGGAGTTCAAACTATCTTTCTTTATGGATGGTATGATTCTATACCTAGACAACCCTATAGACTCTGCCAAAAGGCTCTTAGAACTGACAAAAGACATCAGTAAAAATTCAGGATATAAAATCAATGTACAGAAATTAGCATTTCTAAAACCAGTAATATTCAAGCTCAGACTCAAAGCAAGAATGCAAACCCATTTACAATAGTCACACACAAAAAAACAAGGGATACATCTAACCAAAGACAGATAAGATCTCTAAAAGAAGTACAAAACGCTGCTAAAAGAAATCATAGATGACACAAAGAAATGGAAAACATCCTATGCTTATGCATTTGAAGAATAAATATTGTCAAAATGGCCATACCACCCAAAACAATCTCTAGCTTCAAGACTATTCCTATCAAACTATCAACATCATTTTTCACAGAACTAGAAATAAATTCTAAATTGTATATGGAACTAAAAAAGAGCCCAGATAGCCAAAGAAATCCTAAGCAAAAAGAGCAAGCTGGAGGCATCACATTGCCCAACTTCAGACTATACTATAGGGCTACAGGAAGCAGAATAGCATGGTACTGGTACAAAAAAAAGGACACATAAACCTGTGGAACAGAAAAGAAAACCCAGAAACAAAGCTGCACAACTACAGACATCTGATATTCAACAAAGTTGACAAAAACAAACAATGAGAAAAGGACTCCCTATTCAATAAAAAGTGCTAGGATAGCTGGCTAGCCATATGCAGAAGAATGAAATTGAACCACTACCTATCACCATATACAAACATTGACTCAAGATGGATTAGAGATTTAAATGAAAGACCCAAAACTATAAGAATCCTAGAAGAAAATCTCAGAAACACCATTCTGGACAATAGCCTTGGGAAAACATTTATGACCAATTCCTCAAAAGCAGTCACAAAAACAAAAATTGACAAGAGGGACCTAATTAAACTAAAGAGCTTCTGCACAGCAAAAGAAAACTATAAACAGAGTAAACAGATGACCTAAAGGATGGGAGAAAATATTTGAAAACTATGCATTTGAAAAAACTTTAATATCCAGAATTTACAAATAAATTATTTCAAAAAACAGAAAACAATCCCATTAAAAAAAAAATGGGTAAAAATGACTAATCAGAGATATGCAAAACAAAAACACAATGAAATACCATCTCACACCAGTCATTATACACTGTTGATGAGAATGTAAATTAGTTCAGCCCCACTGCAGAAAGCAATTCGAAAATTTTTCAAATAACAAACAGAACTACCATTTGACCCAGTCATTCCATTACTAGGTACATATCTCAAAAAACACGAAAAGACATATGCACTCATATGTTCATCACAGCACTATTCACCATAGGAAAGACATAGAATCAACCTAGGTTCCCATCAATGGTGGGCTGGGTAAAAAAGATGTGGTACATATACACCATGGAATGCTATGCAACAATTAAACGTGAAATTACATCCTTTGCAACAACATGGATGCAGCTGGAGGCCATTGTCCTAAGCAAATAAGAGCAGGAACAAATAAGAGCGGGAACAGAAAACCAAATACCACATGTTCTCACTTATAAGCGGGAACTAAACACTGGGTATTCGTGGACATAAAAATGAGAATAATAGATGCTGGGGACTAGTAGAGTAGGGAGGGAAGGGTAGAACAAAGGTTGAAAAGCTACCTTTGGGTACTATGTTCACTACTTGGATGAGAGGATTATTTGTGCCTCAAACCTCAGCATCACTCAATATGCTCAGGTAACAAACCTGAACATGTACCTTCTGAATCTAAAATAAAAGTAAAAAAAAAAAAAATTACTGCAACATTAAATACTTCCACTCAAGGAAAGAATACTGAATTCTTGAAAGAGGAATAAACTTTTCTACTTTTATTCATCCTAAATCCCCAACAGGAATGCCCTTCCTGTGCTATATATAAACTTGCCTATCTTCCAAATGTATTTGAGCACTATCTCTTTGGTAAAGCCTTCATTGAAATTATTATATTTCTTACCTTTTGGCATTGCGTTGTTTAACCTGCTATTTTATTAAAAACACTGTGTAGTATATTTCTTAAAATAAACAGAGTATCTCATAGGATCTTGCGCTTATGATAGTTATTAGTATTTAAAAATAAAATCCTAACAATATGACAATGCTAAAATGGACCGTGAGTGCTAGAAGCAATGACAGAAATTTATTCGGAAATAATAATTATATTATTTTCTTAAACTCACATTTTTATAATTTTTAAAGGAACAGTTTAAACAGCATACTGCAATTATTTGAGATTCCTAAAATATATATTTTCCATGTCCCACATCCATGATTGTTTAGAGTTGTTTTCTCTTTTTACACATTCTTCTGTCCTCCCTAAGTCAAATGCTTTCACTTCCTAAACTTACAGTATATGATATAGATCTAATGTTCCTGGAAGGAAATCTCAAAACAAATTCACAAATCAAAATTCTCTTTATACTTCTTCAGCTGATGTTGGTTACTTGCTTGAAATATGGTCTCTGACCTTCTTGATTAGAGTAAATAACTGTTTTCAGAGGAGGTAATTGAGTCTCATCCATGTAATAGCTTAGAATTAGATAGCTTAACAGCATTTTTAATCCAGAAAACAGTAAAAATACAACCGTTCAACTTTTTTATACATCAGTATCATAGCAAGAGCTTTTATAGTTTTTATCGTTCAGTAATTTTCAAAAGATTCAGAGGACCCCAAGCCTGAAAATCTCTTTTTCCATTTTAAAATGTGTTATTTTCATTTGAAGAGACTTTGCAGACCTATTTCTTGTTAGGGAACTTGGAAATATACATGGAGACCCCTTGGAAGCAAGAAGTCGAATAGCAAAATGAAGAAAAATAGATGAAATCAGGCTGCTCTGCTTAAATTCTGTATTGAAGTACCACAGTAGCTGGACAGAGCACAGTGACAAAAATGTGAGGAGGAAATACTGAGAATTCAGGGCACATATATATGTCTGAAAATCTGTCCATAAATAGCAGGTAGCAAAATTAAGGACCTGAAATATATTCTGCACCTTATGTATCAGATTCTGTTATTTTTCATAAATATGCAACAACAATATGGCTATTACTATGCTTATTTTCAAGTAAAGATGCTATCCTAGGGAGGATACGTAACTAATGCAATGTCTTGCCAAAGTTAAATGGTATCTTCTTGCTATCAATTATGTATTTCCCTTAATAAAGAATTAGCTGGTATTTAAAATAAGGTTAATGTGACTTCAACACACTGGCCTTTTTATCCTAGAACACCACCTACATATCCGTTGGTGTTAGGACAGAGCTTCCATTCCTAGAAATAACATAGACATGAGTAAAAAAGTAATTCAGTGATTAAACATGTTGTTGGAGCCAGAATGCTTCCTTGAAACATAAGTCTAATGCAATCCAGTTCTATGAGATTTTGCATGATTTTTGTTTTGTTCATTTCTGAAATTTTGTCTGGTTGTTGTTACTTTACAACTGAACTCTACCACACTCCTCTATATTCACTATGAAGCACTCTTACAAATTCTACTGGCTGCTAATAAGTTTTCCCAATGTTTTACTCAGTGCTGCATGCATGATGGATGTTTCCCAAATGTATGACACACCTTCATGGATAAATATCAAGTGAAGATTCAACCTTCTACTCGATATCTAAGCAACTTTATAGACTTTTTATGGAAAAATGTTGCATCTTACAATTTGCAACATTATTTAAATAAATTTACAATTGGTAGTTTAGATGTCTAATAAAAAGCCAAGCATTCGTCTTGTGTTGCTTTATAAATCCATTTCTTTTTTTATCGTATTTTCTTTTTTTATTACATGTTAAGTTCTGGGATGCATGTACAGAATGTGCAGGTTTGTTACATAGGTACGCATGTGCCACGGTGGTTTGCTGTACCCATCAGCCTGTTATCTATATTATGTATTTCTCCTAATGCTATCCAGCCACTTACCCCCACCTCCTGACAGGCCCTGCTGTGTGTTGTTCCCCTCCCTGTGCCCATATGTTCTCATCGTTCAACTCCCATGTATGAGTGAGAACATGTGGTGTTTGGTTTTGTGTTACTATGTTAGTTTCCTGAGAATTATGGTTTCCAGCTTCATCCATGTGTGTGCAAAGGACATGAACTTATTCTTTTTTATGGCTGCATAGTATTCCATGGTGTATATGTGCCACTTTTTTTTAATCCAGTCTAACATTGATAGGCATTTGTGTTGGTTCCAAGTATTTGCTATTTTGAATAGTGCCACAATGAACATACGTGTGCATGTGTCTTTATAGTAGAATGATTTATAATCCTTTGGGTATATACCCAGTAATAGGATTGCTGGGTCAAATGGTATTCCTAGTTCTAGATCATTGAGGAATCATCACACTGTCTTCCACAATGGTTGAAATAATTTACACTCTCACCAACAGTGTAAAAGCATTCCTATTTCTCCACATCCTATCCAGCATCTGTTGTTTCCTGACTTTTTAATGATTGCCATTCTAACTGGCGTGAGATGGTATCTCACTGTGGTTTTCATTTGCATTTCTCTGATGACCAGTGATGATGAGCATTTTTGTGTGTGTGTCTGTTGGCTGCATAAATGTCTTCTTTTGAGAAGTGTCTGCTCATATTCTTTGCCCACTTTTTGACGGGGTTGTTTATATATTTTATTGTAAATTTGTTTAAGTTCCTTGTAGCTTCTGGATATTAGCCCTTTGTCAGATGGGTAGATTGCAAAAATTTTCTCCCATTCTGTAGGTTGCCTGGTCACTCTGGTGATACTATTGATGAGGAGAGACATAAGAACTGATTGTATCATAAATTGGGTGAGATTTAGACAGTCCACTTCCACCCCTTTCACACACACTTCTCTAAAATTACTGATTCTTGAGTTCAAAAAAACAAGCAACCTTTACCAAATGCAAATTAAGCAAAGATGGGACTTATTTTTCTCAAAGATATTTATTAAAATGCTGAAAAGGGAAGACTCATTACAAACTTCCCTTACCCACCCATCGTATATTTTGGTTATGTTTTACAGTCAAATACAAGTATATTGAACAACTCTCAATTCAGGTCATCATTTCCTACTATGACCAAAACACACACACACACACACACACACACACACACAAAGTGACACCTCATGAATGCTGCATTCTTTCTTAAGTGCTAAAAGTTTTGATAGCAAGCCTAGATATATTTACCTCATGCCATAGTTTAGAGGTTTTGATTTTCTTCTTTCTTCCCTAAAGAGGGAGAGGTGTGTATTGACTCATCTTCAGCCTCACAACAGTTGTCTCATTTTTTATGGTTTCTCAAAGATAAATAACTAGTGGTTCTATAGTGACAATGAAAAGCTCTTTCAGTATACGATGAATCTGGATCTAGACACATGAACACATCATGTGACTATACTTTCCCCTACTATTTATCACTTAATTTAGTAATAACTATTCTATTTTATTCTATTTAAAGATAAATCTTGCTTCTTAGAAAGATAACATAAAAATATAATTAACTATTTCTACATTCTCTGATACAAGAATGAGGACTCTAAAGCCAGATTTCCATGCTTCAAACGCTATTTCTGCTACCAATAGCTGTATTAACTTTGAACAAGTAACTTTCTTATTTTATATTATTTTATTTTGTTGTATTTTATTTTATTTTAAGTTCCTGAGTACATGTGCTGGATGTGCAGGTTTGTTACACAGGTAAATGTGTACCATGGTGATTTGCTGCACCTATCAACACATCACCTTAAACCCAGCATGCATTAGCTATTTATCCTAATGCTCTCTCTCCCTACTACTTTTGACAGGTCCCAGTGTGTGTTGTTCCCCTCCCTGTGTCTATGTGTTCTCATTGACTAGCTCCCACTTGTAGGTGAGAACATGCAATGTTTGGTTTTCTGTTCCTCCATTAGTTTGCTGAGGATAACGGCTTCCAGTTCCATCTTTTTCCCTGTACAGGACATGATCTTCCTCCTTTTTATGGCTGCATAGTATTCCATGATGTATATGTACCACATTTTCTTTATCTGGTCTGTCATTGATAGGGATTTAGGTTGATTCTGTCTTTGCCATTGTGAATAGTGATGCAAGGGACATGCATGTGCATGTATCTTTATAACAGAAGGATTTACATTTATTTGTGTATGAACCCAGTAACGAGATTGCTGGGTCACAAAGTATTTCTGCCTCCAGGTCTTTGAGGGATCACCACACTGTCGTCCACAATGGTTGAATTAATTTACACTCCCACCGACAGTGTAAAAGTGTTCTTGTTTCTAGGCAGCCTCACCAGCCTCTGTTGTTTCTTGACTTTTTAATACTTGCCATTCTAACCAGCATGAGGTGGTACCTCATTGTGGTCTTAATTTGCATTTCTCTAATGATCAGTGGTGTTGAGCTTTTTTTCAGGTTTTTTGGCTTCATAAATGTCCTCTTTTGAGAAGTGTCTTTTCATGTCCTTTGCCCACTTTTTAATGGGGTTGTTTGTTTTTATCATGTAAATTTGTTTAAGTTCCCTGTAAATTCTTGATATTAGACCTTTGTCAGATGGACAGATTGCAAAAAGTTTCTCCCATTCTATAGTTTGTCTGTTCACTCTGATGATATTTTCTTTTGCTGTGCAGATGCTCTTTAGTTTAATTAGATGCCATTTGTCAATTTTGGCTTTTGTTGCAATTGCTTTTGACATTTTCACCATGAAATCTTTGTCCATCCCTATGTCCTGAATGGTATTGCCTAGATTTTCATCTGGGGTTTTTATAGTTTTAGGTTTTATGTTTAAGTCTTTATTCCATCTTGAGTTAATTTTTGTATATAGTTTATGTATATAGTTTTGTATATAATTAGTATATAATTTTTGTATATAGTTCCTTATATATAGTATATATAAGGAAGGGGTCCAGTTTCAAGTTCCTGCATATGGCTAGCCAGTTCTCCCAGTTCCATGTATTAAATAGGAAATCCTTTCTTTATTGCTTGTCTTTATCAGGTTTGTTGAAGATCAAGTGGTTGTAGGTATGAGGTCTTATTTCTGAGATCTCTATTCGGTTCCATTGGTCTTTGTGTCTGTTTTTGCACCACTACCATGCTGTTTTGGTGACTGTAGCCTTGTAGGATTGTTTGATGTCAGGTAGCATGATGCCTCCAGATTTGTCCCTTTTGCTTAGGATTGGCTTTGCTATGCAGGCCCTTTTTTGGTTTCATATGAATTTTAAAGTAGTTTTTCCTAATCATGTGAAGAATGTTGATGGTAGTTTTAATGGGAATAACATTGAATCTATAAATTACTTTGGACAGTATGGTCATTGTCATGATATTGATTCTTCCTATCCATGAGGATGGAATGTTTTTCCATTTGTTTTTATCCTCCCTGATTTCCTTGAGCAGTGGTCTGTAGTTCTCCTTGAAGAGGTCCTTCACTTCCCTGCTTAACTGTATTCCTAGGTATTTTATTTTCTTTGTAGCAATTGTGAATGACAGTTCATTCATGATTTGTCTCTCTGCTTGTCTGTTGTTTCTGTATAGGACTGTTTGCATTTTGAGTATCCTGAGACTTAGCTAAAGTTGCTTATCAGCTTAAAAAGCTTTTGGGCTGGTATGATGGGGTTTTCTAGATAACAGATCATGTCATCTGCAAACAGAGACAATTTGAGTTCCTTTTTTCCTGCCTGAATACCCTTAATTTCTTTCTCTTGCCTGATTGCCCTGGCCGGAATTTCCAATGCTATGTTGAACAGGAGTGGTAAGAGAGGGCAACCTTGTCTTGTGCTCGTTTTCAAGGGGAATGCTTCCAGCTTTTGCCCATCCAGTATGATACTGGCTGTAGGCTTGTAATAAATGGCTTTTATTATTTTGTGGTATGTTCCTTCAATGGTTTTTAATATGAAGGATGTTGAATTTTACTGAAGGCATTTTATGTGACTATTGAGATAATCATGTGGATTTTGTCTTTAGTTCTGTTGATGTGATGGATTACATTTATTGATTTATATATGTTGAACCAGCCTTGCATCCCAGGGATGAAGCTGATCTTACCATGGTGGATAAGCTTTTTGATATGCTGCTGGCTTGGTTTGCCAGTATTTTACTGCGGAATTTTGCATTAATGCTCATTAGAAATGGCCTGAAGTTTTCTCTTTATTTGCTGTATCTCTGCCAGGTTTTGGTATCAGGATGATGCTGGCTTCCCAAAATGAATTAGGGAGGAGTCCCTCCTTTTCAATTGTTTGGAATAGTTTCAGAAGAAATGGTACCACCTCCTCCTTGTACCTCTGAAAGAATTCAGCTGTGAATCTATCTGGTCCTGGACTTTTTTTAGTTGGTAGGCTATTTATTAATACCTCAATTTCAGAACTCATTATTGATTCATTCAGGGATTCAGCTTCTTCCTGGTTCAGTCTTGGGAGGGTGTACGTGTCCAGAAATTTATCAACTTTTTCTATATTTTCTAGTTTATTGGCATAGAGACATTTATAGTATTTCCTGATGATTGTTTGCATTTCTGTGGGGTCAGTGGTGTTATCTCCTTTATCATTTTTTATTGTATCTATTTGATTCTTCTCTCTTTTTCCTTTATTAATCTAGCTAGTGATCTATTTTAATTTTTTCAAAGAAAGAGCTCCTGAATTCGTTGATTTTTTGAAGGTATTTTGTGTCTCTATCTCATTCAGCTCTGCTCTGATCTGGGTTATTTCTTGTCTTCTGCTAGCTTTGTGGTTTCTTTGCTCTTGGTTCTCTGTTTCTTTTAGTTGTGATGTTAGGATGTTGATTTCAGAGTTTTTTTTTTTTTTTTTTTTGGCGTGGGGGGAGTTGTTTGTTTGTTTGTCTGAAATGGAGTCTCACTCTGTCACCCAGTCTGGGGTGTGGTGGTGTGATCTTGGCTCACTGGAAATTCTGCCTCCCAGGTTCAAGAATTCTCCTGCCTCAGCCTCCCCAGTAGCTGGTATTACAGACACCCTCCACCATGCCTGGCTAATTTTTGTATTTTTACTAGAGACAGCATTTCACCATGTTGACCAGGTTGTTCTCAAACTCCTAACCTCAAGCTATACACCCACCTCAGGCTCCCAAAGTGCTGGGATTACAGGAGTGAGCCACCACACCATTCTGATTTGAAATCTTTCTAGCTTTTCAATGTGGGCACTTAGTGGATAAATTTCCCTTTTAATACTGCTTTAGCTGTGTCCCAGATGCTATCTCATTGTTCTCTTAGTTTCAAAGAGTTTTTTGATTTCTGCCTTAATTTCATTATTTAGCAAGGAATCATTCAGGAGCAGGTTGTTCAATTTCCGTGCAGTTGTGTGGTTTTGAATGAGTTTCTTAATCTTGAGCTCTAATTTGATTGCATTGTGGTCTGAGAAACTGTTTGTTATGATTTCATAAGGAAGTAACTTTCACTTCCTATGTCTCATCTCTCTCTATAAAAATTAGAATAGTAGTATAATATATCTCAATTATTGCTAAAATAGAAGAATGTAACCTAATGCTTCTTATGAAGCAATTATCATTTTGTATTATTACAAACTTTACCCTAAGCCATAATTTTCTATTTAATTTTTACTCAGGAATAGTATTTTTCAACTCCTTTTACTTATTTAGAAAAAGTATATATAAATTATATTAAATATATTATTATATGTTTGTGTGGTATGTTGACATAAATATATTATTGTAAAATATTTTAAATAATTCTAGACTATTAAACACTCTTATAATAGTTTGTGGCATATCTTTTGCACATATGCTTTAACATTGACCTGATTAGAGTGCTGGCAAAAGTTTCCTTTAGTTCACTATCAATTGTAATTACAATTTATATACTTAGAATTGTGTGTTATAATATTGGTTCATATATTCAATTAAATAATTATACTCAGAACCCATTGACTTCTAAATAATAATCTAAATAAAATATATGGTTTAGTATCAGTAAGCATATTTGTTCAGCTTAAGTGAATTCATCTATTTGACTTATATTTCTTTTGGCTGGGATTAAAGCTTCAGGTATAATTTTTTTATAACTTAAAATAATGGTGTGATATATCTTTTTCTAAGTCAAAATTTTATAAATTCACTGCTTATTTTTAAAGGATAATTTTGGTATTTCTCCTCTCTAACAAAATTCCTCAAAATATCAGAAAATACCATAAAAGTAGAATTAAATTAATAACAACACAGAATAATAAGGAAGGACGGTTTCATTAAGTTCATTTTGATAAATTCCGGGAACATAGAAAGCAAAATGGATGGGATTGATTAAGGAATAAATGTAGAGAAAACTTCAGCTTAAAATACCCATGAAAGAAAATTGCTTCAAAGATGACAGTTCCAGAAATAACACAAGCTCAGTTCCAACAAATCCACGGAGCACAGGGGGTCATGAGGTTTTTAGTGTAAGAAAGTCAAAAACCATAATATATAGTAACTGTAAGAACTATAATGTATAGTTTAAGGAAGTTAAGAAATATAAAATATCCAAATAAACTGGGCTTTGGATCCCAAGAATGATGCCGAAGAGCTGCTAGGGGAAGTATTCTTCTTCCCAAACTGACAAAGCTGCAAATAGTATCTATAAAAATTAAAAGATCCTTTAGAGATAGCATCTAGATGAAAGACTAGTGTTGGAGATAGTAGCAAATTTTTTTTCCTGGAAATCCACAAAGATATCTATGAAGGAAAAATCAAAGGAGATCAACTGACTTCTTCTAGTTGAAAATTATGAGGATTGTTCTCCAAAAAAGAAAAAAAATCAGAGTTTTCCAGAGGAGCTGGGATTAGAGGTGCAAGGCAGTGTCCTCAAATAGAATTCCTCTGTAGACCTCGAAAGAGTTGTTTAGAAATGAATTCTCTCTCTCTCTCTCTTAAAATCCACTTCAATCAAGACTTTATCCATACTATTCTGCTCCACTCAATGTCACCAATAACCCCTTCATCACCAAATAGAATATTTGATTATTCTTGCTCTCAGCAGCATTTGAATAAATTAATCATAATCACTGTCTATTGTTGGAAACATTTTTTTCATTTGACTTCTGAGATATTAAACCCTCCTGCATATCTTACTATCTTACTGCTCCCTACTTTGAATTTTTCTCATCTATATCTACAGTCATTTGCTAGGTGACTTGGTTCATCTCATGACTTTAATTACCAACTAAGAGATAATGATTCCAGACTTATATCCTGCAAAGACCCTCCCCATGAATTCCAGACTTCTGTACAAGTCTGACAGTTTACATGAAAACGTCATGTAAAAGTCAATTAGGCATCACACACTTATGCCATGCAAAACCAAAATATTAGTTGTTCTACAGGAACCTGGTCACATCTTAGTGTGTTATGCATTTTAGTAAATCATCCTAACTTTAACATAAAGTGCTTAAGCAAAATACTTGAAATTATCATTGACTCCTTTTTCTTTTATGATTCCCAGTGTAATCAATTACTCCTGTTATTTCTGTGCACATTTGAAAAGTGGACTAATTCTCATTAATTTGTTATCACTATTTCATTCCAGCCTACCATAATCTCAGCTTGATTGGTGTAATTTCTTTCTAACTCTTGTCTCTCTAATGCTTTATATTTCAAAAAGTAATCAAACAGATCTTTTGAAAATATAAGTCAGATTATATCCTTCCCTGTCACTCTTAGAATAAATAAAATTCAAAGTCCAATCATTGCCTATAGGATATCTTGTAATCTAGTTTCTGACTACCTCTCTGAGCTCCTTTCCCACCATTCTTTTTTTCTTCTTTTCACTCACTGGGCTTCAAACTCAGTAGTCTCCATGGCTGTCTTCAAGTTTGCCGAAGTTTTTACCCAGGACTGAAATTCTGTTCTTCAGAGAGTGAGTGGTTTGCTCCTTTCCTCCATTCAAATTTGAAATCACGTGTCACATCTTTGAAAAGACCTTACTCAGACATCCTATGAAGAATAACACACTTCACTTATGTCTTCTTCTGTTACATCTGGTGTTTTTGTTGCCATATTAATGCACATTGTCAGAAATTATATATTTTTTTAATTTACTTTTTACTATTACCACCTATAGAATATGAGCCCAAGAAAGTAACTTTGACATATTTTTTATTTTTGTAGCAGTGACTCCAGGAAGAACTGTCAAATACTATATGTCTAATATATTTGTGTTAAATGAAAACATAAAATTATTACTTAGTTTCTTGCAAAATATTTAACATCTTGTTTTCTCAAAATATACTTCATATTTTCTTTGAACAAATGTTTTAGAATTCTAGATACTTGGTATTATAAACAGATTTGAGAATAATTTAAACTTAAGAAAAATTCATAATTATTCTGCTAAAATTTATTTATTTTTTATATACTTTTTAACAGAGATAGGGTCTCCCTATATTACTCAGGCTGATCTTGAACTCCTGGGCTCAAGGAATTCTCCTACCTTGGCCTTCCAAAGTGCTAGGATTACAGGCATGAGCCACTATGCCGCGCTGCTGAAATTTACATTAAACTAAAAATAACTTTTCCCTTTCATGAACAAGTTATGTGCTTATTTAAATTATTTATTTTATATGAAAGTGTGTGCATTTTTATATAAAAACCACACCTCCTTATTTATATACACTTAATTTTTAACTTTCTTTAACTACTTTTAACAAGTAAGAATTTATTGAATTTTAAATTTTATTTTTATTTTCTTCTTTTTGAATTTTTGTTTACTTAAAAAAACTTTGAGGTGATTGTCATCAAATAATGTGCATTTGCTTAAAATGTATAATCTGATGAGTTTAAACATAGGTATACATCTGTGAAAATCAGCACCACAATTGAGATAATGAACATACCAATAACTCCCCAATTTTTTTTCTCCTTGTAATAACAATCTCCACTTGCACTATACTCCTTCTCCCATTCCTTGGCAACCATTAATCTGTTTTCTGTCATTGTCCATTACTTTGCATTTCATCGAATTTTATGTAGATAGAATTATACAGTGCCTTAATTTTTGTCTGGCTTTTTTCACTCAATAATTATTTTGAGATTTATTCATGTTATTGAATATATCAATTGTTTTTTCTTTTTATTGGTTTGTAGTGATTCAATGCATGAAAATATCACATTTTCCTATTGATGGGCATAGGGTTGCCAGAATTAGGAGAGAAAAAAATATAGTATAACCAGTTAAATTTGTTTTGTTTTTAAACTTTCACTTTAATTTACTTTTACTTATTCATTATTGGAACAAATGTTAAACAATCTCTAGACTTGTATATTTGCCATGCATTCTTTCTATTTTCTTTTAAAAATTTTCTTGTAAGGTTATTTGCTACCAGCCTCACAACCAACTCAGTGCATTTTTACAATCTTTTGGCTTAATACATTTCTTGACAGAAAACTAACAAGTAATTTGTTTTGCATCCGGAAGATAAAAACAAACCAACAAACAAAACTTTTCCTATTCTTTATCCAATTATTTCCTTGGATGCTTTTCCTACAATAAATACTCAAGAAATGTTTGTGGATTATGTATTTCTTTGTTTAATACATCACTCACAGGTCTTTTCTACTTGGTATTTGAAAATGGTAGGGATAGGAATTATGCATGCACAATTTAGAGTTGGTGAGACTCCAATAGTATCCTATGGATAACAAAATACACTGCACATAATAAAGGAGAAAACGAGTACCTCTATGAGTAATTGAAGTTTTTCTAACAAAATTTAGAAATGCAATATTTTTCTTAAGCTGTATTTATAGATATAAGCTTATAGTATATAGTTAATATATGAAAATTGTACACATTTAATATATACATTTTGAAGAGTCTGGACATATGCATATACCATATACACATTATATCACCACAATCAAGCTACTCAACACATTCATCACCTCCAAAAATGTTCTTGTGTTCTTGTGTAAGATTTTTGTTTGTGGTAAGAACATTTAACACTAGATCTATTCTCTTTGTATTTTAATGTACATAATACCATATTGTTGACTATAAGTACAATGTTGTATAGCAGATCTTGAAAACTTACTCACCTTGTATAACTGAAACTTTATATCAATTGAGCAACAATTCCACATTTCCTCCTTCCCCTCAGCCCTTAGCAACCACCAGCGTATTCTCTGCTTCAATGATTTCAACTATTTAAGATATCTCAGGTAAGTAGAATCATGCAGTATTTGTCCTTCTGTGACTGGCCTCTTACAATTAGCATGATGTCTTCTATGATCATCTACATTATGGAAAATGCTAATCCCAGTGATATTTGAATTTCAGATACTTGGATAAACCATTAGTTTTGCTGGGCGTGGTGGCTCATGCCTGTAATCCCAGCACTTTGGGAGGCTGAGGCAGGTGGATCACCTAAGGTCGGGAGTTCAAGACCAGCCTGACCAACATGGAGAAACCCCATCTCTACGAAAAATACAAAATTAGCTGGGCGTGGTGGTGCATGCCTGTAATCCCAGCTACTTAGGAGGCTGAGGCAGGAGAATCACTTGAACCTGGGAGGCAGAGGTTGTGGTGAGCTGAGATCACGCCATTGCACTCCAGCCTGGGCAACAAGAGCAAAACTCTGTCTTAAAATGTTGACAGAACATTCTTACAATGAAAATTTTCTATTATTCATCTGAAATTCAAATTTAACTATGTGTACTTTTTAAATCTGATAACCTTAAGTCATGACTAATACAAAGAAAGCTGCCATGAACATTCATGTACAAGTCTTTGAAGGGACATTAGCCAAGAAGAGGCAGGAAGATCGCTTGAGCCCTGGAGGTCAAGGATGCAGTGAGCTATGATCATACAATTGTATTCCACAGCCTAGTTGAGAGAGGGAGATTCTGTCTCAAAAAATAAAAAGAAAAAAACAAAAGAATCAATCTGTGTCCATTAATGGATGAATGGGTAAAGAAAATGTGAGGCCGGGCATAGTGCCTCTTGCTAAACTTGGGAAGTTTTCAACCATTATTTCATTTAATAGGCTTATTATTTTCATAGTCTCTTCACCTTCTGGGACACCAAATATTTGAATATTTAGATATTTGGCTTTATAGTGTCCCATATGTCACATAGACTTTGTTAATTCTTTTTTTGTTTTGTTTTGTTTTGTTTAGTCTGACTAGATTATTTCAAAAGACCTGCCTTCAGGTTCTAAAATTCTTTCTTCATCTAGTCCATTTTTGAAGCTTTTGAATGTATCTTGTATTTTATTCAATGGTTACTTCAGCTCCAAAATTTCTGTTGGTTTCATTTTTATGACACCTATCTCTGGTAAAGTTCTCATGCACATTCTGACTTTTTTTTTCCTGCTTTCTTTGTGTTGTTTTTCTGAGTTTTCTTGTATGCCACTGAACTTCTTTAATATCATTATGTTTCATTCTTTTCCTGGGATTTCATTTTTTTTTTCTTTAGAATCTGTTGCTAGAGAATTATTGTAATTCTTTGGAGACATCGCATTTCCTTGCTGTCTCTCTCTTTTTTTTTTTTTTTATTCTTGCACTAATGTCTGCACATCTGGGGTCACAATCATGTCTTTCAATTTTTTTGAATTTGATTTTGTAGGAGGGGACTTTCCTGAAGATATATCTGTGGTATTGGTTGGGTAGCATAATTTGGCTTTGATTCTGGGTACATGCAGTAATAATCTTCATATGATTTATTTGGCTATAAACAGCATGAATAGTGTCTGTGATATCCTCAGAGATTTAGGGCACAATTTTTAGTGGAGGCTGTGGTAATTTTGCTGGACAGGAACATCAGATGGGTCAGTCCTCAGAGCCCAGAGGCGGCAGTGGCAGATTGAGTGTGCCTATCCCAGGGCCCCAGAGTTAGCGTATACTATCACCAATGTTAGCAGTTTCAGATGGGCCAATTCCTGGACCTCCAGGTGCTCCTGGCAGCATGATTGATTGTGTGGTACAAGCTTCTGTGCTGTGAGCCTGATGCAGAGGAGAGCAAGGTTGCTCTCAGTGGCAGCAGTTATAAACCAGCAGCTGGGGAGTACACATTTCAGTTTCAGGTGACAGCTTTAAGTGGGGAAGCCTTTCCTCGGAGCACTTACAAATGCATAGTGGCCCTGTTGCCAGGGGCAGCAGGGTTGCTGCCAATGGCTTATGCTTTAGCCATGGCTGCAGGTAGGGCATGTCAATGAAACTACGGGGATGTGGAGATTCAGGGTCTGTTGGGCATCAGAACAGAATGCAGCCTTAGGGTGAGGCACTCAAAATGGTGTCTTGTAGCTGTTTAGGACTTGGGAGCTACATGGGTTGCCATCACACAGTCTCCAAGCAGCTTTCTCTGTTAGTCTCAGGGCCCATGTAGGTTGAGGGGCTCTCCTGTGGCTAGAAGACATACAAGAAATACAAGATAGAAACATGAATTGCTGGGGGTTATTCACTTATCCTTTCCCAACATCAGAGAGCCTCTCCAGGCTCCCAATAAATCCTGGCTGAGCAAGCTGCCTTGCTTGCCTCTCTCCTTGCCTGAGGAATTACCTGTGATTTCTCTACTGAATTTCAGTATTCTCTCTTATGTGCTCTGTTGGAAGTGTGATTTCCTTTGGTTCTTCTTTATGGAGGAGGTGAGTACCAGATACCTTTGGCAAGTCATCTTGAAGTCTTCATATATGTTGACCTTGGTGGATTATTTGCATCTGTTGATTATTGTTTTACATTAGTTTTTAAGATGCATTTTTATATCCATAAAGCATACACCTCTTCACTATGTTACACTTCAAAAAATAAATAAATAAATAACCAAGAAATACTCACAGGTTAAATTATTGTATATAGGATAATTTTACAAATGTCCATGTATCTACCAATCAACTGTCAAATCTTAACTTTATGCCATATTAACTTCCAGTCATGTTTAATGGTTTATGAAAATAATTGCATGGCTAGTAGAAATTCCTCAATTTCTGCTTCAACTCCACAGTTATAGCTCTATTTCTTTCTCTCCAGAGATAACCAATATCCTGTATTTGAAGTTTAAAAGTATCATCCAGATTCTATACTTTTACTATATGTGCTCAAGGTTTTAAATAATAGCAGTATTTTAAATATTAGGTTAAATAGAAATATATTATTTATAAAAATATCATTTATATTGCCTTATAAACTGTTTTATTTAACTTATGATTTTACAGTTTCCTCATGTTCATTCACATAGCCCCAGCTCATTAATTTTTACCTGCTAAACAGTATTTCATTTTATGTATGTCTATAATGTATTTCTTCCTTCTAATCTTGGGGAGAAGAAATCAGAGAAGTCTCTAAGAAACAACATTTGATATGAACTTAGAATAATACATAGGCTTTTATTAGAGAAATACCAGAGAAAAAAATAATTTGTTCCTAAAAGGCATTTTCCTTCATTGAGAAAAATACAACCTCAATATTTTTTGCTCTTAAAAAAAGAATTTATCTTTTTTCTTTTTGTTGATGGAAAACAATAAGGTTATTTTCAAATCTCTGGTACATTCAAGGTTACAAATAGAACAACAATTGCAGTGACCATATTTCTTTCCAGATATAACCCTAATTTAACTGAAAGAAAAAGTCCTTTGCATTTTAATGGTTTTGCTTTGTGGAAAATGAATTTTGTTGAAATAGTCAGGCAAAGCTCCAACAATTAGGGTTTCTGTCACTTTTGTTTTGGTTGAAAGCAGTGTTAGGAATGGTTGTTCCAGAACCACCTCTTTGGAATAATAGGGCCAGCTTTAAAAAATTGTGGGTTTTTTTTCATTTAAAAAATAAAAGCTGTTTTACAAACACTTTTGCATCCTTTGTTACTATAAATATTATTTTAGTTGTGAGCTTTTGGGACGGTTATTTTCAGATCATGTTTTCTATCCCCAAGATGTTTCCCCTTAAAATACAGCAGGCTTTCATTTATTTGACTATATTTGAATTCAAGCAAATTTGATAACATATTAGAAATCAAGTAAATTCAACTACAATCATTTTTAAAGTTTATTAATTCGACATGTCAGATAATGTATTTTTAAACTTTTTTGCTATTAAATTATTAATGTACATCATTATCATTTTACAGTCAAAAGAGATAATCCACCATGTAGACACTAAGATTTAGTTTAAGTTCAAATACTCTTAAGCACAATGAATTGTTTGCCTGTACTCTTTTGGATTCTAAAAATTTCTTTCCTGAAGATGTATTCTTTTATAAATTTGCTAACATTTTTTGGAAGAGTTAGAACATCATTCTTTCAGGGATAAAAGATGAGAAATGTAAAAACATGTAGCATTTTTAATTGAAATTGTTTTAATTAAACATTTACCTAATTCCTAATTCTTAAAAAATGTCTTTGTTTATAAGTTGAGGCTTATGAATTTAGTCTGGGTTTGGAAAATGATGTTTGATAAGGATCTAGTGAATACTTCAGTAACTTGATTCAGAATTTTCTCTATTTGACTTTTAAAAAATGCCTTTATTTTTCTGCTTTTCTCCTAGTCACTTGCTCTTCTTAGGTTCTGTTGTTTATATATACCACAGAAAATAAGAACAAGCATATGTATATATAATATACAATAACATATCTAATATATAATTTTTTTTTTTTTTTGAGACGGAGTCTTGCTCTGTTGCCCAGGCTGGAGTGCAGTGGCCGGATCTCAGCTCACTGCAAGCTCCGCCTCCCAGGTTTACGCCATTCTCCTGCTTCAGCCTCCGGAGTAGCTGGGACTACAAGCGCCTGCCACCTCGCCCGGCTAGTTTTTTGTATTTTTAGTAGAGGCGGGGTTTCACTGTGTTAGCCAGGATGGTCTTGATCTCCTGACCTCGTGATCCACCCGTCTCGGCCTCCCAAAGTGCTGGGATTATAGGCTTGAGCCACCGCGCCCGGCCCTAATATATAATTTATATAATATAATCTAATGTATAATATACGTTAGATAAATATATTGTTTATGTATATATAAATATTTACAAATGTACAAATATATATAAGCCCCCCGGCTTATAACTCCCCTAGCCCTTGTTGTAGTCTTCTGTTATACTGTTGGGTATGTTAAACCTCAGAGGCAGGCCTCAGTAAACAGAATCTCTCTGACCTTCCCCTACCCTCCTTTCACTTGTTCCAATCTTCCCAGCCTTTCTGATAGTGGATCTTAAGAGGGCTCCACCCTATTCCCTGGGGTAAGGAATGCTGACATCATAAAGCTTCAATGAAAACCTAAGAAAACTGGAATCCGAGGCTATACTGCTAAACTAAGAGATTAGTTCAGGATTCTTTTTGTTGATGTTGTTGTTGCTGTTCTAAATTGATAGGAACAGTTTCTGCACTATCTCCTACATGTATAATTTCCCATGTCTGTTCCTTTAGAAGACATTATAATTTTTTTCTTTATTTCCTAAAAAAGACATTCACGGTTATATGATTACTTAATTAAAAATAATTTAATGTGTTGAATTAACATGGTGTTGAAGGAAGACTGGAAGAGTTACCTGGCAACTGATCAAGGTGGTTTATCTTTTAGGCCAACACTCACATAAAAATACCTCATAAATCTGAAAGGCTGATTACTCCACCAGTAGTGGGAATATTTTTACAAAATAAAATTGAATGAATGAGAAAGGGCTTTTCAATGTAACTGAAACACAGCATTACCGAGCTCTTCCTTTTAGAACAGGTATTACTATGTGTGTCGTAGGCATATTTCATTGAATGTTTTTAAGAGAGCAATAAGAACTCTCGAGGTATTTCTCCACAGTATTTTAAAACTAACGTACTTTAGTATACGGATAAACAATAAATATCAAAATCGTTTTACACCTTTTGAAGAAACATATATTTAATATAAGTAGCATAGTTGTGTAATGATTGCTAATGATCATTTGGACATAAGTTAATTGAGTGTTTTATAAGTGATTTCACTGGAAGAGTCTCTGTCATTCTGAGGCAGTAGATGGACACGCCAAATAACCAAATTCATGTTGACTATTTGTCTACAATAAATGAGCCAGCTTAATGTAGATGTGTAAATGTAATATGTAGCTAAGATTTGATCTATTGTAGTATGACAGCATGATTTACAACTTTGGTGTATTCTACACATCTTTAAAGATAGGTATGTCTTTTTCCTTTGAACTAAAATTTACAAAACTCTACACAATAAGAAACATTTTGCACAAAGAAATAGATAAAATCATCTTTGTAATATCAGGTGTTCAGAATCAACAACTTTAAGAGGACATTTAAAGGGCCATTAGTGCCCTTGATCAATAGACTATATGGCATTGGCTGGATAATAAGAAATAATGAGTTATTGTACATAAATATTCTCTGATAAATACAATTTGCAGGCTTGATACTGTTGGAAATAGAGGAGCTTCTTTCCCCAAATATGCTTTTCCGTTACTTAAATCCATATCTATCCATATAATGAAGCTGAAATTGGTTCCATAATTGCTATTTTTTATGCATTTTTTAATAATTTGATTTAAGAATCAGTCTATGACATTTCTACATAAATAATGCAAATTAGAATATCACTTACAATTATGCCAGAGACAGTTATAACATGTCTCTGTTATATGGAATTATATATAAATTTATGATATAGAAAGGAAAGGACAGCACAGACTTGTAAATCAATTCCAAAATTCAATGGCCCAGCAATGTTGCTTTATAACAGTGTAAGAAAGTCAAATAGGACTCCTTTATAACAATTTAGTTAGAAGACAAGACAAACACTTGTCATATGATTGTTGATCTATCTAAATAAAAGGACTTATTATAATAAACATTTGGCTGTGTGCCGTGTCTCATGCCTGGAATTCCAGCACTTTGGGAGGCCAAGGCAGGAGTTTAACTTGACTCCAGAAGTTTGAGAACAGCCTGGGTAACATGTGAGATCCTGTCTCTACAAAAAATAAATAAATATAGTTAATATTATTTTCAGGATTTATTGCATTACACAAAAAATGGGTAGGACTTATATAGTCCTAGCATCTATTATAGCCCTAGCATCTATTACAGTCCTAGGATATATTAAGTGAGATTAGAAACTTTACAGTTACCACTTTTAAGGTTGACAATATGAAGAAAATATCAACAAATATTCCTATTAAGATTATGGTGGATTTATTGAAAAAGATAAAATACTAGCCTGGAAAGACTAAATTTAAAATGATACACTTTTATACACAAAATGAAACCACTGAATGAGGTTTTTAAAAAGTATGCTAGTATGCTGGTATAGAAATGTCTTTAAGACATTGTTTTTTGCTTCTATGTTCATCCTTAGTATAGGTTAGTCACTTGGTAAGGGTGCAGAATACAGAATAAAGCTTGTCATAGCAAAAATAAACCAATCTCTAGAAGAACCACTTACAATAACTCAGCTCCTGTGTTGCCACCTCTGAGGCCATTCTACAGTGAGGAGACTGGCCTCAGTATGTTCTTTAAAAACTTGCAATCTATTTCAATCTCTTTTTGTGTAGAAAGTGACCAAGGTACAGAAATGCTACAAGGGCAAATCACTAGAAAAAAATACATGTGTATTAATATAACAAAAGGGTCAAGAGTATTTATCTTTTTGATTGCATGGTTTGCATTCTGTTGTGTCTCCTCTATATTATACTGATTTTAATTTTCTTTGCCCTTAATGTATTCCTTACAGCCAATCTAGTTAATTACAGTTCTGAAAGATGCTTCCTTTTAATGATTTTTCTTTGCATATTTCACTTCTTTCAATTATAGTTACCTAAGGCATTATTCTGGAATAGAGATTATAGCCCTTAGTTGAAACCATGTTTAATTTCAACAGTGGCAGAAATGTGCAGAAGATTTCCTTTTTTCTTTTTTTTTTTTTTTTTTAAGCTGATAGTGTTTTGAGAGCAAAAGAAATATTAGGCAAGACAGGCAATAAAAATTTTATGTGATTTAAGAGCATAACGCTTCTCTACAGAATTAATACGGTTTGCAGCAAATTCCACATCAACTATGAAATATAAAAGTAGAGAGATCTATTATTATGTACTGTAATACTCACATTGCTTCCAAACAGAATATATATTAATTCAGACATCTGACATTGCTTGACATCAACACAGCATGACCTAGCTTCTGAGTTCCATGACTCTGTTTCTTTTGCCAAAATAGATATTTATTTTCTGTATTTTCTCACATGGTAACAACAGAGAAGTTGAGAGAAAAAGGTACACCCACTTCCAAGTGGTCAATTAATTTACATAAGAAAGGAGTAAGTAAGGACCAAGGTACTATTTTGTAACACTTTAATCATCAAATTTAAAAAAATAAAACACATTTTCTTACTTAGTGTTATTTTTATCTTGCCTACAAATTTTCTATA
The DNA here is from genome assembly GCF_009764315.1 of Trachypithecus francoisi. NCBI lineage: Eukaryota > Metazoa > Chordata > Mammalia > Primates > Cercopithecidae > Trachypithecus > Trachypithecus francoisi. Next base: position 119,357,359 of record NW_022681470.1, read on the forward strand.
TATTCAAGGAGAATACTTTTACACTTTAACTCAAGAAAATATATGTTTGTGTTTTATACAAATATAAGCATCTTTCAAAATCATTATTTCACTTGCTTCATCTAGAAATTGTCTTGATGCAGGCAAAAAGTCTGTCTATGCAAAAATTCATTGTTTAAAAATGCATTCTAAGAATTCAAGGTGTTTTTAAAAATTTAGATATATGTTTTATTGCATATAGTAAAATGGTCAATTGTCAGTGAAATTGAACCTTTAAATCTACGTAAGTGTAAAAAAGAGTTAAAAGTCATTCATATATAAAATCTCACTTCTGGCCATAATATTCCTATATGCAAGGCATGCACCAAGTTTGAAGCTGTTTACTTCTATTTCCAAGGTTAGGGAGAGAACCATATTTTAAGGAAACAGAATTTATGTACATAATCCCTGTTTTTTTTTCCCCAAAGGATATGATCCCATAAGGTAACATTCATGTATCATAAGATCTGAATAACCAACTACAAATTGTTTTATTAAAATGTGAATATATACATTTTTGCTTTTATGTGGGTTATCTTAAGTAAATTTTTTTCAGAAGCTTCATGTCACCTGGATTTCTATCAGAAGTGGCATGCTTCATTGTAAGCTCGTCAGACATAGGACTGAGACCAGCAGATCCTTACTATGACGGGCATTTGTAACGGTAATTCATTTAGGCCTTTGTTGATAAGACATGAGATCTTGAGAAGAGACTGACATTTGATTAGTGAACTGGTGACAGGACAAAAATTGCTTTTTGCAGTATAGCTGTTGCCATTTGGAATATGCTGAAATAAACCTGTGCCCAAGATTTGTAATCATCAGAAAACATGTCTGCAAACTAGTTTCAAATAGTCATAAAGACACATTTCTTAAATGTTCTGTTGCAAAGCTTATTATTATTCATAGACAGAATTTCTGTAAATGCTTTCACCTGATAGGCCAGCAGAGACTTTTGTCATTTTTTTAATAACTCCTCTACTATATTGTGTTAAAATATTGGACTTCTATTATGAAATAAAGTACATAAAATCTGGTAAATAAACTTACATTTAAATGATTAAAAAATACTTTCTCTATATGATTTAGTAAGTTGGTTTATTTTAAAAAATCATGCCAAAATAGTTTTCTTATTCTGCCTGGAAAATAATAGCATAAGTGTTAGCCAATGGAGACTGTGTAATTAATTCTTTTTGCTCTATAGTTTAGCTGTATTTTGAATGTGGGAAAGTGGGCTATAATCAAAATAAGAACCACAGTATTAATGTCTATCATGGAAATAAGTGAGGTTATCTGAATGAGATGTCAAATCAATAAATGATTTTTTTGACCTAATTGACTCTACTGTTTTGAATGACCACCATACATAAAGACGTCATGATGTTGGAAAGCTAGTTATCTTTTATTTTACCAGGAAAGAGTGTAAAATAGGTAAATAGCCACCAGGTTAAAGCCAAGAATCCTTTTTCCTGATTTTTTTGCTGCAGCCATAAACAAATACTCAAACATTTAGTCCATTGTACATATCACCTCTAGCTAAGTGATATGTAAGCTTTCTTGTACTTCTGCACTTCTATGAATGTTGTAATTGACATTTCTCATAGACTTTAGATAAAATATGAGAATGGTTCTTGATTGTAGCTTCAGGTTATAACAAATTTAGACTAAATTTATTTATTAGAGGAGACCCAGTTTAAGTGAAACTGCAAACAGTTAAAAATTTATATGTATAATTAGCTACATGCTTTAAATAGATCTTTAAGATCTATTATTACAAATCACATAAATCAAAGAAAGATTTCAATTACAGAAATGTAATGAGTTAAAAGGTGATCATGAGAGTTCTGCTTCCAGTACTGCCATGAACTCCTAACAAAACAATCATGCTGCATATAATAACGATAAACTCTTGACAAAACTCCTAGGGAAAACAAAATCCTCTGAGCTACCTGAAGGCACTAGAGAGCAGATTAATATAGGCAGGACTAGAGAGAAGTTGAGACTCAGATAAAGAGAACAGAGCTTGAGAGTTTTCTTATTTTATCACAGTTAGTCAAATTGTAGCCCTTCCAGTATGCACCATGTAAGTTGGTTGGCTAAAACTCTGATAGAAAACACAAGATCATCATGCTACCTGGCAGAATTAAAGGATAGTGTTCAAGGCACCACAGGCACTAGAAAATGAAGAAGATACAAATCTTTGAAAAGAACAAGCCAGAAAATGGAAACTCAAATTAGGATAACAGCCAAATATCTGATTGACCATTGAACTACACATGCACAGGGTAGACTCCAAGCAGACAACCATATCTAACAAGTTGAACGAAAGTTCACTCTGAAACCACAGAAGGGAGCCAGAAATTGCAGTTTATTTTATCAAAGATAAATACTGTTTACACAATTATTCTTTGGCAGAACCTAACATAATCCAAATTCTCAACAACATGAAATTCACAACATCCAAAAAATAATTCAAAGTTGCATGTCACAAAAAGAAACAAGAAAACATTACCCATTCCTAAAAGAAAAGAAGAATCAATGAAATAAAGAGCAACAACAAAGTGAACTAAATTTTGGAATGACAAAGACAGAATTTTAAACACAATTATAACTGCTCAAGAAAGATGGAGTCAGATTGTAGCAAAATGGAGAGATGCAATCGATATGCAATAAATAAGTATAATAAAATGTTGATTATAGAATCAAGATATTCACTTCAAATGTATGTTAATTTCTATGTATTTTTTACTTTTTCATAACATAATGAAAAAGAATATATATTTTACAAGAATAAAAAGTAGTATAATCCTGAAGATAAATACTTTGTCTTTGTTACTGAAGTGTATTATGCTAAATTTATCATATGCATATAAATATCTCTGTTCTATTGGCCCAGCTTATTCTACCTAGCTGATAATGTTGGGAAGAACATATAAATATAACAAAAACATTTAATTTTATAAGTGAATAATTGACTACAATCAGGACAAAGAAAGACTATTTTAAAAAGTCAATTGTGTACAAGCTTTGAAAATTAAAAAAAGATACTACACAGCTGTTATTCTTTTCCCAGCTGACACCATTCAAGTCAGTTTTCTCTGAGCTTATATTTCTTCAATTTATAGAATGTAGCTAATTTTACATATCCCCTAGGATTATTGTAAGATCAAATAAGAGAATACATTTGAAAAACACTGTATCAACTTAGAAGCATGTACAAAATATGATCATTCTATAATAAGTTTAAAAAAGACATTTGACTTATTTCAAAGAGTCTCTTAGTTGTTATGAGAATCGGATAAAGTATATGAGTTGATATGGTTTGGATTTGCATCTCCACTCAAATATCATGTCTAATTGTAAGCTCATTGGTTAAAGCAAATGCTTGGTGGGAGGTGATTGATCATGGGGGCACATTTTCCCTTTACTGTTCTCATGATAGTACATGAGTTCTCATTAGGTCTGGTGGTTTAAAAGTGTGTGGCACCTCCTCCCTCTCTCTCTTCGTTCTTCTCTGCCCATATAAGGTGTGCCTGCTTCTCCTTTGCCTTCTGCCATGATTGTAAGATTCTTGAGGTCTCTGCAGCCATGCCTATACAGCCTGCAAAACTGTGAGCCAACTAAACCTCTTTTCTTTATACATTACACAGTCTCAGGTATTCTTTTAGAAATGTGATATGGTTTGGCTACGTCCCCACCCAAATCTCACCTTGAATTGTAATAATCCCCATGTGTCATGCAAGGGACCCAGTGGGAGGTAATTAAGTCATGGGGGCAGGTTCTTTTCATGCTGTTTTCATGATAAGGAGTAAGTCTCACAAGATCTGATACTTTCATAAAGGGCAGGTTCCCTGCACATGCTCTCTTGCCTGCTATCACATAAGACGTTACTTTGCTCCTCATTTACCATCAGCCATGATTGCAAGGCCTCCCCAGCCATGTGGAGCTGTAAGTCAATTAAACCTCTTTCCTTTATAAATTACCCAGTCTCAAGTATGTCTTTATTAGCAGCCAGAGAACAGACTAATACAGTAAATTGGTACTGGGTAGTGGGATGCTGCTGTAAAGATAATCAAAAATGTGGAAGTGATTTTGGAACTGGATAACACGCAGAGGTTGAAACAGTATGGAGGGCTCAGAAGAAGACAGGAAAATGTGGGAAAGTTTGGAATGTCCTAGAGACTTATTGAATGGCTTTGACCAAAATGCTGCTAGTAATATGGACAATGAAATCCAGGCTGAGGTGGTCTCAGATGGAGATGAGGAACTTGTTGTGAAATGGAGTAAAGTTTACTCTTCCTACATGAAAAGATGGGTGGCATTTTGCCCCTGCCCTGGAGATGTGTGGAACTTTGAGCTTGAGATAAGTGATTTAGGGTTTCTGATAAAAGAAATTTCTAAGCGGCAAAGTGTTCAAAAGGAAGTAGAGCATAAAAGTTTGGAAAATTTGCAGCCTGAGAATGCAATAGGAAAGAAAAGCTGATTTTCTGGGGAAAAAAAAAATTCAAGCCTGCTGCAGAAATTTGCATAAGTAACGAGGAGCACAATGTGAATCACCAAGACAATGGGGAAAATGTCTCCAGGGCATGTCAGAGATCTTCACAGCACCTCCTCCCACCACAGACCTGGGGGCCTAGGATGAAAAAATGATTTTGTGGGCCTGGCCCAGGCCCCCACTACTGTGTACAGCCTAGGAACTTGAGTCCCTGCATCCCAGCTGCTCCAGATATGGTGAAAAGGGGATAAGGTACAGCTCTGGTTGTGGTTCCAAAGGATGCAAGCCCCAAGCCTTGGCAGCTTCAATATGGTGTTGAGCCTGCAGGTGCACAGAACTCAAGGATTGAGGTTTGGGTACCTTCCCCTAGATTTCAGGGGATGTATGGAAATGCCTACATGTCCAGGCAGAAGTTAGTTACAGGGTGGGGCGCTCATGGAGAATTTCTGCTAGGGCAGTGCAGAAGGGAAATGTGGGGTCGGATCCCTACACAGAGTCCTCACTGGGGCCCTGCCTAGTGGAGCTGTGAAAAGAGAGCCATTGTCCTCCAGACCCCAGAATAATAGGCTCACTGACAGCTTGCACTGTGCACCTAAAAAAGCTGTTGACACTCAAAGCCAGTACATGAAAGCAGCTGAGAGGGAGGCTGTACTCCACAAAGCCACAGCGGCAGAGCTGCCCAAGGCCATGGGAGGCCACCTCTTGTATCAGAGTGACCTGGAGACATGGAGTCAAGGGAGATCATTTTGGAACTTTTAAGTTTTAATGACTCTCCTATTGGATATAGAATTGCATGGGGCCTGTAGCCCGTTTGTTTTGGACAGTTTCTCCCTGTTGAAATGGGTGTGTTTACCCAGTGCCTGTACCCCCATTGTATGTAGAAAGTAACTAACTTACTTTTGATTTTACAGGCTCATAGGCAGAAAGAACTTGCCTTGTCTCAGATGAGACTTTGAACTGGACTTTTGAGTTAAGCTGAAATGAGTTAAGATTTTGGGAGACTATTGGGAATGCATGATTAGTTTTGAAATGTGAGGACATGAGATTTGTGAGTGTCCATGAGTGAAATGACATGCTTTAGCTGTGTCTCCACACAAATCTCACCTTGAATTGTAATAATCCCCACTTCTCATGGGAGGGAGCTGGTGGGAGGTCATTGAATCATGGGATGAGTCTTTTCCATGCTATTCTCATGATAGTAAATAAGTCTCATGAGATCTGATGGCTTACTAAAGGGGAGTTCCCATGAGCAACCTCTCTTATATGCTCCATGTAAGATGTGATTTTTCTCTTCATTCACCTTCAGCCATGATTGTGAGGCCTCTTCAACCATGGGGAGCTGTGAGTCCATTAAAACTCTTTTCTTTATAAGTTATCCAGTCTCAAGTATGTCTTTATTAGCATTGTGAGAACAGACTAATACACAATGTGAGAATGGACTAATATGTCAGTGTATTTTATAAATCATAAAGTGGTAAAACAATGTTATTAGCTAATATAATAACTATTTTGAAGTTTCCTCTTACCTTGATTAACCTAGTTATTTTGATCATTAACAAAAGATAAAACTGATGTATATACACATATCATACATATGTAGTCATATATACATGTAAAATTATGGTTATCTGCTATAAATAATAATCAAACTGTCTACATCTTTATAAAGGGAAATAGATTCTTTATAGTGGATTGTTTCATTATGTAAGTACATTTTCTGTCAAGATTAGCTGTTATTTATATAAAATTTGTTTTGGATTATCTGTGCCGCATGCCAATCAGATAATAAAGTGACTACATATTATCTAAAATAAAAAATAATGTATGTGTAAGAAAATTTTGGCAACATATGTCTGATAATTTTTGACTTTTAAAAAATCATTTGCGAGGCCGGGCGTGGTGGCTCAAGCCTGTAATCCCAGCACTTTGGGAGGCCGAGACGGGTGGATCACGAGGTCAGGAGATCGAGACCATCCTGGCTAACATGGTGAAACCCCGTCTCTACTAAAAAATACAAAAAACTAGCTGGGCGAGGTGGCGGGCGCCTGTAGTCCCAGCTGCTCAGGAGGCTGAGGCAGGAGAATGGCATAAACCCGGGAGACGGAGCTTGCAGTGAGCTGAGATCCGGCCACTGCACTCCCGCCTGGGCGACAGAGCAAGACTCCGTCTCAAAAAAAAAAAAAATCATTTGCAATAAATAAAATTTGTATTCTTAAGTATTCTTACAATATTACATTATCATATATATACACACATATATATATTCTATATGTGTTATAACTTACTCTGTAGGAAAAATTCTGTATACTTCATCATATGTGAAACCAAAGGCTAAATCAGATTTTGCCCATCAAACTTAACCTGCCTTGCTGGCTTTATAATCACTTACTTCTAGTTGATCTTAGAACTTCAACTAACTTCCTTATAGATAACACCTCTGACTGTGGGTGACTTTAGTAATAGTTGCTTAAAGTTGTTTTTCAGGAACTAGAAGGCCAGCTCTTGTCTAGTTTAATCCAGTCGAGACCACTATCTTTCAATTGACACTGTGCAGGTGCCTGAAGAGTGACCTTTCGACATCAGGGGACCAAAACCTTCACACTCATTAGATGATGCTAATACCACGATTTTCTGCATACAGGTTTTATGACAAATCATATCCTCAATTACGCTTATACAGAAACCACTATTACCTCACTTTTTTACCCACCAATCACCTTTCCCATACTTTAGACCCCACTTTCTATTCCATAAGCATGTCTCATCACTATTTTCAAAGGCATGAATTTGAGATTTGTTCTTCCATTTTCCTACATGGCAGTCTTGTAAATAAAATCTCTTTAACACCAACCTGTTGACATGCTAATTGGCTCATTGCTTGCAGGCAGAATAAACCTGATTGCTAACAGATGTGTGAAGTTTTCTCCTCACACAAAGCAATTATTTAATTTTCTGTAAATACCCACTGGGTGTCCTGGCATTTAACTCAACTCTGACATTATCTACTTGGAGTAAGCATCAGATCTCACAGAATAAGGGCTCCGTTCCACAAGACTGCTGCCTCCCTACTTTCCAACATTAGTCACAAGTCAAGGTCATCTCCTGGAAAACTAACTAGCTATAAATTAGAGGCTTATAAAACTCCCTCCTCTTGTTCAACTATTTGCTAGAAGGGCTCACAGAACTGAGGAAAGAGATGTACCTAATATTACCTCTTAATTATGAAAAGGTACAACTCCTGGCTAACAGTCATAGCTCATAACTGTAATTCCAGTGTTTTGGCAGGCCAAGGCAGGAGGATTATTTGAAACCATAAGTAGGATACCAGCCTGGCAACATAGCGAGACCACATCTCTACAAAAAAATAGTGACAATAATTTTAAAATAAAAATTAAAAAGCAACAACTCTAAAAAAGCCAAATGGAAGAGATGAATTAGGCAAAGTATGGAGAAAAGGGAATGAAGCTGCCATGTCCTCTCTAGGGTACCACCTTCCCAGTACCTCCATGTGCTCAGCAACCTGGGAGTTCTTCAAACCTATCCTTTTGAGTTTTTATGTAATCTTCATTAGATAGGCATAATTGACAAGTTTGATAAATCATTGGCCATTGGTGATTAATTCAATATTTAGCTCTTCTCCCCTTCCTGGAGGCCAGCTCACAGCTGAGGGTGAAAGCTCCAACCCTCAAATCACATGATCATTTCCCCTGATAGCCAGCCCCCATCATGGGGCTACCCAGAAGTCCCTAACCATCAGTCATCTCATTAGCATACAAAATGACGTATCACTCTGGAGATCGCAAGGGTCTTAGGAGCTGAATGTCAGGAAACAGAGACAGAAACCAAATATATATTTCCTATTATTTCACATTACTGCTAACCATGACTAGTTTCAACTAATGAGAAGGTCATATGACCTGGGTAATAGGCCTATACACCATTTGTTAGAACTGAAAATTGACCATTACTGGTCTGCACTTCCAGGTCTCAGAAGGGCTCAGCAATAGACAGTATAGGACAACAGAATAAGACGTATTCATGAAATCAACCACAATGCTTTCAAGAATGAGCCAGGACTATAATTTGAGAGGCTAACCTCTGTGGCTTTCAAACCCGGTTGATCTTAAAAATCATCTGGGCAAAATTTTAAAAATATAGTTTCCCAGAAGCTATAAACCTAATAAATCATCTTTGGAAGTTGAAACCCCTAAATTCTTTATTTTTTTTGAAGCTCTGTTGATTATTATGGTCATTAAAGTATGGAAAATACCCAGTACTATATTTACATCATTTACATCTTCTAATTCCCATGTTATTAAATAGAAACTGTGTCAAGAAGAATAACGTCTTCAAAGTTCAGATCTCAAAAACAAAACAATAAAACAAAAGTAGCAGCCGGTTTTTTCAAAAAGATGATATAATAGTAAGTTTATTTAAAAATAATAAATAACAGTTATTTTAAAACATATTGCCTGTTATTGAGTACCCACTAAGTTTTTTTGCATTTCTCTTTATTATTTCTAGGTGAGATTTTTTGATTTATTGACGAGGTATTCCTAGGAGGAACTAGTAAAGGAGTGGGATAAGTAAGACCGAACAGAAAGACATGCAGGCTGATTTTTCAGGAACAACCTAAGCCTGATTATGCAGAAAGCTCTGGAGCATTAATCATACTTTGGAGTTGGTTCTGACTTGAGGCAAGGGAGTTGGGCATTTATTTTACTGTACTAGTCAGTCATTGGCTATGACTGTTGAAGTTGGAGGTAGGGGAGAAAATGTAAAATCCCAGGCAGCTTTCAGCATTCCAGTACATATGGGTAAAGCAGGTCCAGTACACAAAGGGAGTAGTTGCATAAGCAAATTGTTGAAACAAAAGCATGCAGAAACTGAGAGATAGTTAAAAAGAACCAGTAAGTGGTTTAAAACTGTCTGGGAGGAGGCCTGACAGTGTTTAATACATCAATTTAATAAATACTGATTGAAAGCATGAGCTGTGTCAGATCCACCATTCTAGGCGGAAGATATAACAGTGAAAAGGAAAAAACAAACAAACAAAAAACAAACAAAAGCCATCGTCTTTATAGAAGTTACATTCTAAAGGGTTACATAATTTTGCAATAAATCAGAATAAGAAACAAAGACTTAAGCAAAAAGCCTTTATAGGGGTGGTAATATATGAATCATCAGAAGCACATTCATAACAAGAAAAAGCCTATATCACGATATGTTATTGAGTTGGCATTTGCTAGAAAGAATTAATTAATCCCATACATTCTCTTGAAAAACCCTATAAAATTTATTGTAGAAGCATCTGTTAGAGCAAGTTTGTCCAACTCACAGGTGCAGGCCACCTGTGGACCAGGATGGCTTTGAATGTGACCCAATACGAATTCATAAACTTTCTTAAAATATTATGAGATTTGTTTTGCATTTTTCTTTAGTTCATCCACTATCATTAGCGTTAGTGTATTTTATATGTGGCCCAAGACAATTCATCCAATGTGGCTCTGGGAAGCCAAAAGATTGGACATCCCTGTGTTAGAGGATAAAAGGCAAGGGAGGCATTTATCTATAGGCTTCCATATTCTATTGGTCAAAATTTCACCCCACAAGGATAAACTGTGCTGCACCAGCAGAATGTTTATGTTTATGCCAAGAAGTTTCTTGTAGCATCCTCACTTTGGCAGCCACTACTGTGTTACCCTTGAGTAGGCCAACAGTAAAGAACAGAAAAATAGAAAGCACAACAAAGAGCTCATGTGAGATACTCTTAAAGCACATCCAGAGCTGATTCACAACAACTATAACTAGAGTAAAAAACAAATGAGAACAATCACATAAGATGCCATGCACAAGAAAAAAACAAACAACCCAGTCAAAAAGTGGGCAAAGGATATGAACAGACATTTCTCAAAAGAAGACATTTATGTGGCCAGCAAACATATGAAAATAAGCTCATCATCACTGGTCATTAGAGAAATGCAAATCAAAACCACCATGAAATATCATCTCACACCAGTTAGAATGGTGATCATTAAAAAGTCAGGAAAAAACAGATGCTGGCCAGCATGTGGAGAAAGAGAAATGCTTTTACACTATTGGTGGGAGAGTAAATTAGTTCAACCATTGTGGAAGACAGTGTGGCAATTCCTCAAGGATCTAGAACCAGAAATACCATTTGACCCAACAATCCCATTACTGGGCATATACCCAAAGGATTATAAATCATCCTACTATCAAGACACATGCACACATATGTTTACTGTAACACTGTTCACAATAGCAAAGAGTTGGAACCAACCCAAATGCTCATCAATGATAGACTGGATGAAAAAATGTGGCACTTATACACCATGGAATAGTATGCAGTCATTAAAAGGGATGGGTTCATGTCCTTTGCAGGGACATGGATGAAGCTGGAAACTATCATTCTCAGCAAACTAACACAGGAACAGAAAACAAAACACTGCATGTTCTCACTCATAAGTGGGAGTTGAACAATGAGAGCACATGGACACAGGGAAGAGAACATCATACATTGGGGTCTGTCAGAGAGTGGGGGGCTGGGGGAGGGATAGCATTAGGAGAAATACCTAATATAGATGATGGGTCGATGGGTGCAGCAAACCACCATGGCATGTGTATACCTATGTAACAAACCTGCATGTTCTGCACATGTATCCCAGAACTTAAAGTATAATAAAAAATAAAGATGTCATGTACAAGCATTATCTGATGCAGATCACCCCTTGTACTGCACTTTTCCATATGTTTCTTCCCTTAAATCAAATCCAACACTGAGTCACTGTGAAGATTATGAATCACGGAAATTAAAACATCCTCATACATTTAATAAAATCAGTTGTCAGAAGTTTCTGACAAAAACATCAACTTAGAAGAGAGTTACAGCTTAGTATTAACCATTAACCAACTTATTCTTTGGTTTACTTTCTTACAGTTTCTTACTGCCTGTAAGTGAAACAGACAAGGTCCCACGGTACTAATTTCCCTTAATTGTTTCTATAGATAACATCTTTAATGTTGAGAAACCTCAAGTTTTCCATTTGAAATATTTTTTAGATCTCGCATTCCAGTGAAACTACCAATGCCAATTAGTATGAGGGCCCTCACCGAGGCACTAACTCAGCCGAAGAATGCAGTTTTCACATCCTAATGATCTCTTCCACCTCACCCTGACCAATCAATGACCCCCAACTCTTCAGTCCCTTGCCTACAAAAATCACCTTAAAAGCCCTAGATCAGAACCCCTGAGGAGGATGGATTAGAGGGCTCCTCTCATCTCTTTGTTTGGCTGCTCAGTGACTATTAAACTCTTTCTCTATTGCAACCCCTCCTATTCGGTATATTGGTCTGTTATTGTACAGTGGGCAGATGAGACTGGTGGTCCTGTAACAAATTACCTGCAAAGTCTTGTGGCAACAAAGTAAACCACAATTGACACTACAGCCACTGATCTTTAGGTCATATTTAATATTTATTAGATATAACTTTCAACATCCTTCTAACTTTCACTCACCCTCAGTCATCAGCTTGGCTGCTCTGAGTTGTTACAAGAACCAAATTTCCAAACAGTATCAGCTCTTCTTGGCTTTGACATTGTCAGCCTATGGTTGCTGTAATGTGCATTCAAATTTATCACTAGTCCCAAAAGCCTCAAGAGACTTTGAAGAGAGTATCTTGGATTCCAACATATTCCTCCTCCATTATTTAACAACAATCCTAGTTCTTCATTTTAATTGGAGTCAATTATCCCTGATAGTATAGTAATTTCTTTCTTTGACTGACAGTCTACCAGAATGAAAAAAAGCAAAGTGAACAGGTGATAGTGTTAATTTTCCATATAACAAAGAGTGATTCCCCAAGCAGAGGCATTTTTCACATCCTCAGGAACCAGGAAGTTGACTCTAGCAGAGTCAAACATGCTAGAGACAAAAGTGGTACTATGGTAAAGAAAGGTAAACCCAAATATGAAGTAGATGTCAAATGTATAATCCCTGTCCCTTCTAGAATGGGGTTTGGGCCATAATCACCAAAGATGTCATAACCCTGAATGTTGAAATTTTGAAAGATCAGAATTTCTAAATTCTAAAATTCTGAAAATTACAACCCCAAAATATCAAAATTTGAAAACTATAATTATAGAAAAAATTATTGTAAAAAATTATTTTAAAAGACATTCATTTACATTTTTACAGGGAGATGTAATCACTTCTCAGCCTTTTGGCTAAGATCAAGTATAGTATCTGTTCTTATCAGTAAAAGGGAATTTCTTTGAAATACATAAAAACACAAGGGAAAACTCCATAGGCCACTTCACACAGTAGAATAGACAATAATAACATACATATTTGTTAACCTAAAATAATCAAAAACTTCAGAATCTAGTTTAAAGAGAGTTTGTTCAAGCAGAAAGGTTAAGGATGGCCACCTGGGAACACAGATTCCAGTTGCCCTGAATATACACTCCAATTAGCAGCCCTGATAAGTAGGTTTTTGAGGAAAAAAAGAGAGAATGTTTATAGGTTGTTTACCAAGAGTTTACATTTATTAACATAAGCTATTGGTTGGCTATACAGTGTTCTTTGTATTACAAATTTTAAGAACATGATGATAATGGGTGAGGCAGCCATTCAGGAATAAAAATGTTTCTAAACAATTGCCTCCAGGCATGGGTACAGGAATATTATTAACATCCCATACTCATGTCTCTCTGGACCTGATAAATTTTGCATACCTCAAATAGCTCAGACAGCTCCAAGAGATTTTTCTTTTATCCTCTCCCCATTTTTCATCAGGGTTTTTCAAAGAAAGCATCGTAGATGAACTCAAACAATTTTGGCTCCTTTTATGTTCAGGAGCTTAGTCCCACATCACTAGAAAAACTCATTCTCAGATGGTCCTATCCCACATGGGTAATGGGGGAAGAATGTGTTTCAGTGAGGAATTGTAAAAGCAACAAAAACCAAATTGTGATGGCATCACAGGGTGACAAAAAATGAGATATAAGTAAAGTCACTGATTTATAACTGCTGTCATTTGCCAAATCATCTCTTGTCTTCAGGATACTGTGAGTATAGTTTTTTTTCGAAAGAAGTAAAATAACAAGAGATACATAGTAGAAATATAATGAACATAGAGGTTACAACAAAAAGAATTTGCATTCTAAACAAACAAACAAACAAAAAAAACACGATTCCACTGGGAATCAACTAAAACTATCACAAAAAAAATAAAAAATAAAAACCGAGTCATTCTTTAGAGACTTGTAACCAAGAAATAATTCAAGATTTAGTCTAAAGTGTAGGAAAATGATAAAAACTCAAAAATGATAGACAAGGTTAGAATCTAATAAGTGGTGTAGTACATTTTGCTTCTAAAATATAATTTTTCTCTCTCCAGTTTCCCAAAGAAAGATGTTAGTAGGGCAAATTTATTTGCAAAATAACATTTATTATTATGCTTTGCCTGATTATTTGCATAAAGTGAAACAAGAATAATGAATGGCCACATAGGCCCTTTTAAGTTGGATTTGCTGCATTTTTTTCTTTTTTAGATGATGTCTCACTCTGTCACCCAGGCTGAAGTGCAGTAGGCACAATCTTGACTCACTGCAACCTTTGCCTCCTGGGTTCAAGCAATTCTGCCACCTCAGCCCCTTGAGTAGATGGGACTATAGGCATGCCACTACACCCAGCTAATTTTGTGTGTGTGTGTGTGTGTGTGTGTGTGTGTGTGTGAGTATTTTTGGTATGGGCGGGGTTTCACCATGTTGGCCATGCTGGTCTCAAACTCCTGACCACAAGTGATCCACCTGCTTCTGCCTCCCAAACTGCTGGGATTACAGTCACAAGCCACCTATCCTAGCCCCTACTTTGCTAAAATTTTTTTACAAGTAATCTCAGATAAGACTTTTAAAGCTTCTTGAGACTAGGAAGCAAAAACAAGAATTCATCATCAGAATATGCCTGTAATAGCTGTACAAATGGGGTAAATTCCTTTTTTCTTGAGGACCTAAAATATCTTGAAATAGTTGGTCCTCTCAAAAAGTGACATTCTTTACTACAGCAAGGTCAGGAATGTTGCAAGGGAACTTTGCAGAAAAGGTACCAGGGCAGTCTTTACAAGGATCATTTTATTGGCTCTAAAAGTTAACCTCAACTAATTAAAGCAGTCTTGTTATATCTGAAAATATGCCACTTCAGCCAAAGCATTGGTAAAATAACCAGTGTATCTAATTTTGTTCTGTTATAAATGAAAACAGATTTTTAATGAACTTTTGTAAATAACTATATTGCCATAATTAAGAATAGTAATATATAGTTTTCAAATTCTGCATAACTCAGGTAGAGAGAAAGGCATATGTTTCCATTTTGCTCACAAAAGTATAGTTTACTCAATTACTATAAGCTATAAGTAACTCAAAAAGAAAAAGTTTTCTGACCCTGGAAAATAATAAGAATCAACAATGTTCCAAACAAAAAAATTATAAAATCAATTTAGTCCTCTATCAGCTCAGTCTCAAGTAATCAATTCTTGTACTGTTTGATGTTGGGTTTGCAATCTTCATGAACACTTCAGTTTTATATTAGAGTTCTGGAAGTCTTAGGCCGATGGTATGATCTCTAAAGTTATCAGAGACCTATATTCAAGAGTACGTGCCAGAGTCTTTTTTCATGAATTTTCTTAAAGAAGCAGATTTTGAACTGTTTACTATATCTAATTATAAACCACTTTTGAGAAGAATCAAAGTAAAATAATTATCTGTGGATGACAAAAGGCTTAGAACAGCCATGCAAAATTGAGGCCAGGCATGGTGGCTCACGCCTGAAATCCCAGCACTTTTGGAGGCTGAGGTGGGCAGATTGCTTGAGGTCAGGAGCTTGAGACCAGCCTGGCCAACATGGTGAAACCCCATCTCTACTGAAAATTAAAAAAAGAAAAAAAAATAGCTGTGTGTGCTGGTGTGTCCCTGTAGTCCCAGCTACTTGAGAGGCTGAGGCACAAGATTTACTTGAACCTGGGAGGAGGAGTTTGCAGTGAGCTGAGATCATACCACTGTACTTCAGCCTGAGTGACAAAGTGAGACTCTGTCTCATAAAAAAGGAAAAATACACAATTGATAAATTGATAATGAAGTAATAGCCATAATTAGAACTGAAAACATATACTATTATTTATATAAAAAGTAAATTAGTAATTATTACTAATTTTCCTTTATTAGGCTATATCAAATAGAAAGAAAATATCAGATTTATTTAGCCAAAGTGACAATTCAAGGATTTTTAAAAGCCAATACTTCTGCTCTTTGATAAAAGGAGACTCAGTTTCATAAGCAATCAAAAGACCCAGTGAAGACAGCATAAGATAAACAAAATTTGTCTCTCTCTTTCTCTTCTTTCTCTCTTTTTTCAGTTTACTTAAAGGGTCAACAAATTTTTTTTACTATCTCTTATTAATACTACATGAAAATCTTGTTCAAAAGACACAAATTTTACTGTTATAGTAGTGTATTATCAATACTAAAGATAATTTTAATAAGATCTTATAACAAATCCATCTAATCTCAGCTTTGACCACACACAATAAGACTTCTGTAAACTTTTTATAATATCTTATAATTTTATATTAAAGAGCAAATCAGTTGCACCAAAAAAAAAAAAAAAAAAATACTATCCTTTCAACACAGGCGACCAGTATCTGGCATTGCATCAGTGTGATTTTGAAGTTAATGCTTAATTTTTAGAAATGTATAAATAATTCTGTTCTAATTTTGGCCCACTTGGTAAAAAAACAAAGTTACTTTTACTAGATTAATCTTCCACAAAATTGATTCAACTTGCTTAATCCTTCAGTTTTGCCTTATACTTTCTTTCTGTATTGACACTTTACGTGAAAACAAACGTATACTTTACTTTTCCCCTTATCACTTTGACTACACTGTGAAAGGAAAATAAATCTTGGAAATCTTGAGGCCCCAAAATCACAAAACTAAAGAGAAAAGTCAAGGTGGGAACTGCTTAGGGCAAACCTGCCTCCCATTCTATTCAAAGTCATCCCTCTGCTCCCTGAGATCAATGAATATCTGATTGCCTTCTTTGGAAAGGCTCGTCAGAAACTCAAAAGATTGCAACAATTTATCTCTCACCTACCTGTGATCTGTATGCCTCTGCCCTGCTTAAGTTGTCTCATCTTTACAGATGGAACCAATGCACATCTGACATATATTGATTGATATCTCATGTCTTTCTAAAACATGTAAAACCAAGCTGTGCGCCAACCAACTTGGGCACATGTCATCAGGACCTCCTGAGGCTGTGTCACAGGTGCATGTCCTCAACCACGGCAAAATCAACTTTCTAAATTCACTGTGACCTGTTTCAGATTTTCAGGTTCACATTTTGGTACCCACAAAGGGATTCTGAGTGGAGATGCCCCTGACCTTTGATAAATCTTCTATTGGTTCTTAGTACCAGCATGAGTTAACTTTATGGTTCAAACCAATAGGACAACTTGCTGAGGTCTGAGAATTCCCTCTCTAGAGAATCCCCGATGTCCCAAAATTTGGTCGAGATCTAGAGTTTATTTTGCTATACAATTCCTGTTTATTTTTTGGAGTTTTACTTGCTTCCAACGAGGAAGGCAAGATTTTCTGTTTCCATGACGATGGGAGGAAGGTAACTACTTTATAGAATTTGAGCTTACTCCCAGCAGGAAAGACAAATTCTAGTTTGTTTGTTTGTTACTGCTTCTAGGATGATAGAAAGCAGTCTTCAGCCTGAGAACCATCCTCAGGTAAGTAGCTAAATTGGGGTTTTGTCTTGGCTGAAGCTTAACAACCAGCTGGTTTTAGTTTGTCCTTACCAAGAGAGCACTCAGTGATCACATTGTTGGGGTTTTGTGTTGTTGTTGTTTGTTCTGGTCTTTCTCCCATCAGACTTGACAAATTCTACCTGACGTGGTCAAATCCAAGTGAGAATTCCAAACTATAGGTAAAAAAGCCTCTCTAATTTGGCCAAAATCCCTTGCAGCTGCAAAAGAGGGAAAAACAAAGAAAACCCCCAAAATCATGCGCTTGGTTTCTATGTTTGCTTCCTGTCTTAAAAACAAACAAGAAAAAAAAAAAAAAAAACAAATGTTCTCATTTGCTTTTTTTCTACCTGATCCCTCCTTCCTCCTTCACAATCTGCAGTACCAAAAATCTACAGAAGACTTCTAATGACTTGAACCCCTTTAAAGAATTCAGAGCAAAGCCACCCTCACCTCTTTTGCAGTGTTCTCTTTGTGGAGTTTCAAAAGTCACAAGCAGATTCTTCTTATGTCTAAAGCTCTGTTTTCCTGTATTGCATGACCTGACCTCTTTGGCTTCAGAAGTACCAGAGATTACCTTGTACTCTGACAGGATTTGACCTTAGCATGTGTAATGGCAGATGAGAACTACAAAGTAGGGGTGGCTGAGCACAGTTTACAGGAAGTGGCCTTGGCTGATTTTTTTTTTTCCTTTCCTAGAAAGCTGTTGTTTAAAGATTCTAATTCTAGTTTGGAGAAGCATTCTAAGGTGCCTTCTCTATTGATTTTCTCCCAAAATTAATCCCAATTTATCTTGTTGGTGTGCATTTGCATGAGGAAATGAACTGTTGTTCTCATAAAGCTAATAAGAGACTGAGATTTCTCAGCTCCAAAGAGAAAGGGCATTTGCTCCCCTCAGCCAAAATGCACTTCTGAGTGATCAGGGGCCTCATGAAAATGCCCGGGGGGTTGATCCCCTGTGATGTGGAGCAGCCCTGCAGGGAAATTCCCAATAAATTTTTTTTTTTTTTTAAAAAAGGCTCATCCAGGAAATGTACATAAGGGCTGATCATCCAGCATTTTGAGCCCTCTCACAGGTCAAAGAGGGTGGAAATGACTCAGTGGTGACACACAGCAGACTCCTGCCCACAAGCAGCACACATTGATCCATTATATTAAAATCCTAACCTACAACTCATTTCCTACTTATAAGAAAAAAAAGTGGGAAACAAATAACCTAAGAATGAGGAAAAAACAAGGAGGATGATCCCCTTGCTAGCACTCCATAGGTTTTATGGCACCTCCACCTGCAAGAGTTTATGTAAAATTGAAGTAATATGGTCTTTGTGCACATTTACATTAAAAAAGAAAAAAAAAAAAGAGCCCTAAGCCCTAAGGTCTACATGCACACTATAGAGTTCCTAAGTTCTCTTTTTCTCTATTTTCCTTTCTGTCTGGTTTAAATCTGCTATTTTTCTATTAACATAAAACCCACCATTTGGATCCAACAAGTGTTTTTTGTTTGCAAGCTGGTGAATTTGTATTTATCTCATGGCCAAAGTTGTGAGGTAAAAGCTATAGGATCTTTGTGTGTGTGTTTATGTGCATGTGTGTATATATATTTTAAATGCCCTTATAATTTCCATAATTTTATATTTAATTTGGCAATTAAATCCATTTTAATTTCCCTCTAGCACACCAGACTTTTTCTCTTCATACTTTATGAGGTAAATTTTGTTATTTGATTTTCATCTGAGTTGTTTCTTTTAATATGCAAAATTAAAGCTATTTAGCTGACAACTGCCTAAGGTTATCAAGTATTGATACAGGTTACCTATTGAAACAGGTTATCCAGAAGTTAAAAGTTGTAGATGGGAAAAAAAGTTTTTTATGAATCTATAAGATGTACTTGTATCAGCATACCTAATACATCTACATATTTATGTGTTGTGTACACAATGTGGCATTACTGAAAATATATAGATAGGCTCTGATTAATTGGCTTAAGAAAATGGAAGTGCTTAAATAAAATATTTTATCAGAAAGAAAGACTAGTCAAATGCTTTTTCAAGTTCATGTAGCTTAAGTAAAATCTTTAATAAATAACCTAGCTTTAAAATTATTGGTAAAGTATAATAATATTAGAAATGTCTTAAGAATTGCCAAAATACATTTTTGTTTACATTTATAAACCAAGCAATTTTATACGTATCTATGCCAAATACTATAAGGTGTCAAAAGTTGGAATAGGGGTTACAAAACTGTAAACCCAGACCCAAACAGAGTGATCTTTGCTTGTCTAATTTTTAATACATTTGAAATAAATAAGACATTGATATTGGCATAATGAAAATAGCTACATCTTGAATTATTTAGTAAAATTACTATAACTTCTAATCTTGTGGCCTTTTGGTAAAGGAGTGTTATCATCTTTGTTTCAAAGCTAAACTATAAACTAAGTTCCTTCCAAAGTCCAGCAATGAACAAGAACAGCTTGGATGTTAGAAGCAAGATGGGTTTAGTTAGGTCATATCTTCTTCACTGTCTCAGAATTTTGCAATGGCTACTTTTATAATTTTAAATGATGACTATCACAGTTTCCATAAATAATCTAGGTAAACAAAGTGAAGTAATTCAGTAAATGTAACAAGATAGATAAACACTTGTAGACAAACTTGTCATAATTTAAAATATAAAACTATTAAATTAAATAATATGTATTTTATTATTTTGGTATTTTCAAATAAAAATATATTGTTGAAAAGCATTATTTCTAAAAAAAAAAGTATTTTTAAAAAGGTGAACAATTTTTGTCTAATTTAAAGCTTATTTAAAGATTACACAGATATAAAACAAGGTAAAAGGACCCAGAAATAAGACAGATGTAAAGAAAGTTATAAAAATATAGAGGTATTTTTTGGTAAGAAAGTTTAAAGATAAATAATTTCATATGAAAAATAATCTTGTATGGTAAATTTAGGCCCAGAAAAAAATGAGTGGTTGTTTAAGGAAGAGGAACGTACAGGACAAACCAGAAAGTCCAAGTGTGTCATTAATGGTCTGTATAAGGCACAGTAAGAAGATTTATTTAAAAAAAAACAAAAACTTATATGATCAAGTTGTCTATAATTAAAGGTAGATTATAGTAGTCTTACTAGAGATTGGGTTTGATGTAAAAACACATACACTAAAGAATTGATTAGAACAATAAAATTTTCTTAAGGGATTGATTTACTCTTAAGAAATTATAAGAGATTTTCTTAACCCAAAGTTCAACTTTTATTGCCTCTCACTCTTTTCGGTTTTCTTTCATCTTTTAAGACAAGCAATAGTCATGATCTCCTTGAACTCACTTTCAGCTCATATAACTTTTTTTCCCATCAAGTTCTGTTTGTTTTGGCCTGATGCTAACAATATTTTTTTGAAGGCCTAAAGGAAACTTTTTCTTCTTACATAATATTCTGTGTACTGCAGAAGGTCTTTTCTTTTACCTTTTGGTAACTGGCCTAACAGATTTATTTTATTTTATAAAAATAAATTTTAAGCCATTATTATAAAGTTTTGGTTTGCTTAGGAAAAAATCGAGATAAAAAATGTAATTAAGATTATTACATCTATGTATCTTTCTGTATGTGCTTTTAAAGTCCTTGTGACATTGAGGTAGAGGGCTTTGATTCCTGGATCTAAAAAGGATACCAAGTCCTGCTAAATCTTAAACAATGACGGCAATTAAAGCCTCATCTTCAGGTCCCATAGAAAATGCCAATCAAAATAAACTGCATTCCTGAGACACAAGTCCAGAAATTAAAGTTTTTCAACTCCTCAAAGCCCAGAGACTATTGCGGAAGAGGTGGACATGTAAGATTATAAGAGACAATTTTATAAGATGAAATAAGTTCAGTTTCTCTATAAATTAACCATTAATATCAAAGGCACACAGATGCAAGACAAGAATATGGACCCCTGTGTCATATTAACAAGGTTTTCTTGAAGGATTAACTGGCTCCTTAATAAGTTTATCAAAGACTTGTGGAAGTTATATCTTATGCTCAAGATTAAAATTTTATAGATTATTTATAAAACTTTGGAAAACAAATTTAATTGGCCTCATGCTATTATTATTAGGGCTTATTGTTTGAAAACTTAAGTCTTCTCTCTCAAAGAATGATGATTTTTGCCTTTTTTTGAAATTCTTAAGTTAGCACCTTGGATAAATGAATGACTTATTTTACAATGACCTGTGATCCTTTTTTTTGTTATATCAAGTGTTTTAAATCTTTGATATTTGACAAACTTTCCAAAATCAAATTATACATATATCTTTTACTGACCTAATTAATCCTTTAAGATATTAGGTTCTGTAAAGTCAAAAATGACATATGTCTTTTTTGATATAAAAATTAAACAAGAGGCATTTTCTAATGTGAAAGATTAAACATATAAGTGTTTGGTTTTCTTTAACTGTATTTATATAAATATATTATTGATATATGTTCCAAAATTATGACAAATTCCTATAATTCCGATATGACTTAAGATACATTATTAGTAATAATTATAACTGTTATGTTAAATTATTGTGTGCCACAGAGGTAACAAATTTACTTGTGAATTGTGTCTTTGACTATGGCTGCCTAAAGCTTTTTGTCATTTTTCTACAATTCTCTTGTTTTAGTCCTCTTTAGAAGGTGGTTTTATAATCAGCTGTAAAGCTATAACAGGTGCTCTTGAATCAGACCTCTGATAACTTTGGAAACTGCAACATCAGAATAGAGGAAAAACTTTCAGGACTCATGGAGAGCTGAAATGTCTATGTATATTAAGCAGAACAGGAATTAACTGCATGGACTAAACTAATAGAAGATTGAAGTAATCTTTTTGACTTTTTTCTGAGTCACTGAAACTTTTCTTTTGAGCTATTGACAGCTTTTAACAGTTAAGTATACTCCAATGAAGAAAATTTGGATCATATTTGTTTCTCTCTACCCGATTTATCTAAAATTTGGAAATTATTTGTGAGTAGTCTTAACTTATGGCAATATAGCTATTTGCATAAATGCAATAAGAATCTCTTTTTATTTGTAACATGACACAGTGAAAGAAACTGGTTATTTTACCAAGTCTTTCATGGAAATGTTGGGCTTTCCTTTCAGGTATTAAACTTGACTTATAGAACCAATAAAAGCCCATTGGAAAAACTGGCCTCATACCTTATTTACACAGTCCCTGTACAGGATTTCTAACCTGTGGTAGGTAAAGAATGTCACTTTCAAACAGGCCCAGGGTCCAAAGTTATCTTGCGACCTCAAGAAGAGAATTCACCCAACTGATAGGCATTTGATGATATAAATCCATGGCTGGGCTTGGCTTTACAAAGCTCTATCTGAGATTCTTTCTATGAAACAAAATTTCATCAAAGCCAATTTAAAAAACCTATGTAAAAAATAATTATTTTTGCTTCACTTGAGACAAATAATATGGCCGAGTATAGTAAAGAAAATCAGTCCTACCATGATGTATCTTTAGTAAAAATAGAAAACCAGAGAGATAAAAATGTTTCAAAAACTATAATATATCTGTTGTTAGATTCTATTCTTGCCTAAAGTTTTTCAATTTTTATTGTGTTTTACTGCTTGGACTGAATTCTAATTTTCTTGGCTACAAGTATTCAAAATAGTGTTTTTCATTTTTTTCCTCCTTTTTTCCCATTTTTTTTTTTTCTAATTTAGAGTCACTGAAAACTAAGCTGTGCTTTCATAAAGCTCTGCAAACTGAGAATAGACAACTTAAACTTCAGAGGAAAATAACAGCACCCTTTTTACATACATAAGCCACTTTTATACGTGCCTACTGATATATGGACTTCAGAGTGATGTGGCCTATATTGATTTTCCAGGATTGCTCTTTTGTTTGTTGGTGTTTTTCTCCCTTCCCCTATTTTCTCTTCATAGGACATGAGACTTCTCAACCTGATAGAAAGGAGCTTTCCTAGTAACTTGGGACCTACCCATCTAGGAATAAACCATCCTAGCCATGATAAATCAGATGAAACCTGAGATCAGAGACTCATTTTCTTCTATAATGTTTTCTCCAATAGATTTTAAAAAGGAAAAGTAGGGAAATGTGAAAGAAAAATAAATGCTGGAAATCTTGGGGCCCAAAATCACTAAGCTAAAGGGAAAAGTCAAGCTGGAAATTGCTTAGGGCAAACCTGCCTCCCATTCTATTCAAAGTCATCTCTCTCTTCACTTAGATACATTCATATCTGATTGCCTCCTTTGGAAAGGCTAATCAGAAACTCAAAAGATTGCTACCGTTTGTCTCTCATCTGCTGGTGACCTGGAAGCCCCCTCCCTGCTTGAGTTATCCCACTTTTCTAGAAGTAATCAATGTACACATTACAGATATTGATTGATGTCTCATGTCTTTCTAAAATGTATAAAACCAAGCTGTACCCCAACCACTCTGGGCACATGTCATCAGGACCTCCTGAGGCTTTGTCATGGGTGCACATCCTCAACCTCAGCAAAATTACCTTTCTAAAGTAACTGAGACGTCTCTCAGATACGTGGGGTTCACAACACAAAATTCTCTCTCAAGCACAAGAGAAAAAACACTATGTGTTCAAGTTTCTTTATCAAAAGTCCATGTTACTTTTTTGTACACTTTCTGCATATTTTTTTCTTATTTCTAGGAGTTTTAATTACATATATTAATTAGAATTTTTAATATATGTAATTTAAACTCTCAATAATTTAGTTGTTTGTGAAAACCTAGAAATTAAGCAATTTGAACTGTCACTTATCAATATTTTATAAATATACATTTCAAAATTTTTAGAAACATGTACTCTCTCATAAAATAAAACAAAAATGTTTACTAACAGATTCAAATATATTTAGCTTCTCTATACTATAGGGGTGAAAGGGCAAATGTCCCCTTCACTCTCTTAAGTTTCACTGGAAGTCAACAGAAAAAAGGAAAATTAATACAATAAAAGGAAGACAAATTTATTGTGCATGGGGGGTGAATACCTCAATTCCCCAATGCTGCACAGAAGCTTATATACCCTTTTTCATACAGAAGGGAGGATATGGAGAATGTAGATAATTTTCTGAGAGGTGGTAAATGGTTATTAGGGAGAACGAACAGTCCAGGAAGAAAAAAGAAATAACTTTTGATTCTCTTTGAATTTTCTTTTTTTTTAATTTTACATTTCAGAGGCAGGGTCTCACTCTCTCACCCAGGCTGGAGTACAATAGCACAATCATAGCTCATCGCAGCCTCGAACTCCTGGGCTCAAGCAATCTATCCCCCCTCAACTTCCTGAGTAGATGGAACTATAGGCACACAACACCATGCATGACTAATTTTTAATTCTTTTGTTAGAGATCTAGTCTTGTTTGGTTGTCCTTGCTGGTTATGAACTTCAGGGCCTCAACCAATCCTCCCAAAGTGCTGAGATAGCTATTTTGAGCCACCATGCCCTGTCCATCATTAAGATTTAAATGAGTACAGGAGACAGGCATTATATTATGTAAAAGTACATCCAGGGGTGCTTGTATTCCTCAGTATTCTTTTCCTAAACAGATCATGACATTTCAGGGAGAGGAAATTGTGTAACTTTTACAAAGAAGCTTTCCTGGTTAAATTAGAAAATTCTATAAAGAATTTTCCCCTGTATTAGGGGCAGAGATGAATAAGACAAGGCAAAGGGGATCTTGAGTTTGAGGCTTATTTCTGAGGCCTTTTAATTTTCAAAAGCACTCTGCATGCTTAAGCACCATATTTTGGGAAATAATTTTCTGTACCCCAACAATACCACATAAAAAAAGATGTATATAAACTTTAATGTTTGCTTAATGTTTTTTTTTTTTTTTTTGTCTTTTTGAAGCGGAGTCTCGCTCTGTCGCCCGGACTGGAGTGCAGTGGCCGGATCTCAGCTCACTGCAAGCTCCGCCTCCCGGGTTTACGCCATTCTCCTGCCTCAGCCTCCCGAGTAGCTGGGACTACAGGCGCCCGCCACCTCGCCCGGCTAGTTTTTGTATTTTTAGTAGAGACGGGGTTTCACTGTGTTAGCCAGGATGGTCTCGATCTCCTGACCTCGTGATCCGCCCGTCTCGGCCTCCCAAAGTGCTGGGATGCTTAATGTTTTATATTATAAAGTTATGTATTGCAGTTATTATAGTTTGTTTTAATATTTTTACTTATTTATAAATGACCTTGACATTCAATGAGTATCTATTATGTAATTTCACTTTAAGGTTTCAAATTACCAAAAAGATTTCTGAAACTATGAAGAGTTTGTTTATATGTATTAGCACCTGATTTACTTATTTTTAACAACCATATAAACTATTCATTACAATTTTATGAGACATTGAATAAAACTAGGCATTATCTTTAATTATTTCTGGGCTATTTTTGCAGCATATAAATGTTAGAAAGGAGCCATCTAAAGAAGAACCCTAAAGTTAAATACATGAGTATTTTGCTACTCTGAGGACACAGCTATTTTCATTAAACTGACAATATTCACTAGTGTTATTTACCAAAGATTTATCTAAGTCACTAGCTCAAAGGCATTTAAGTTACTTTCTACTTTTCTGATAAAGTATTTAAGTGCTTTCTTTTAATGTAAGCCAATTAATTAAAACTCTTTGATCTATTCTGGCAATGAAATATCACATATACATTACATATGTAAACATACAGATGCAGAGACAGAAGGAGATTTTTGTGGATTTATAAGGTTCTTCATTTACTAGTCTTCAAATAGTTACTCTTTCTCTCTTTACCAAATTCTAAACAATTGTTAGCCGGCCAGATGCAGTAGCTCATGCCTGTAATCCAAGCAAGTTAGGAGGCTGAGGTGGGAGGATCGCTTATGCCCAGGAGTTTGAGACCAGCCGCAGCAATGTAGCATGACCTAGTCTCTACAAAAAATAAACATAATTTTAAGAAAATTGTTAGCTAGGCAACTCTAAATTTGCACTTCTAAAGGGATGACTCTGAGGATAAAATTTACATCTCAAAGGCATAGAATATGGATCTAAATTTCATTATTTACTGAGACAAAAAAAAGGGGGGGGCAAGTGAAGCTCAGTCAACACAAGGTTGTCAGCTGGGCATGGTGGCTCACTCTTGTAACCTGAGCTACGCTGGAAGCTTTCTTGAGGCCAGGAGTTTGATACCAACCTAAATAACATAGTAAGACCCTGTCTGTTAAAAAATCTTTTTAAATTAGCTAGCTGTGGTGGCACATACCTGTGTTTTAGTTGCTTGGGAGGCTTAGGTGGGAGAATCCCTTGAGCCCAAGACAAGGCTGCAGTGACTTATGTCTGCAATACTGCATTCCAACCTAAGGGACAGTGACATTCTATCTCTAAAAAAACAAAAATGCCGTGATTTTCAGGAAGAGAAGATAAGGTTTTTAATGTAAACTTTAAGCTAATGTCTTCTCTATTGTGAAAGTTTCCAGATGCTTTGTTGCAGGAAGATACCCTTAAAAACGGAGATTTTCTTTATAGAGGTGAATTTCTTTTACAAAATAGTCTGGTGAATGCCAGAAAGCCATATTATTGGAGACCAATCTAGCTTAATAGGTGGTCTTTTCCACTTAGCTTGTTTATTGATTAGATTACTGACTTCAGGGTAGAGTCATTTAATGAATAAGGCAAAGAAAATTTTTGCAGTTTCCAGAACATAGTGTTTAAAGGTAAGCAAACCAGGCACAACTGAAAGACAGTACAACTAGATCTTTAAAAATCAAGGATCTCACTTTTACAATGAATCCCAGGTCCTCCCAAATAGGGAAACACGATGAGACTGGGTCACACAAGCTTTCACAGTATACCTCACTACAGAGATATTTCTCCAAGGCTGGTGGGCAGCGCATGCGAATCAGCCTACTCTGTAATTAACCTGTTGCCAAGGGGAGTCGTATCCCTTGGTGGTAAACAATCTCATGGCCTTCAAATATTCAAACCTGCCTTTATATCTAAATGTGCAAAGAAATGAGTAGCCCCTTGAAGTGACAGCTATTCATTGAAACCTCTCTCAGCCAACTCTAAAACTGCAGCTGTAACTGCTCCATAGGTTCACCTTGCCCGCTTCCTAGACAGAGGTAATTTATTAAGACAGGGGAGCTGCAGTGGAGAAAGAGTAATTCACACAGAGCTGGCTGTGTGGGAGATTGGAGTTTTATTATTACTGAAATCGGTCAACTCGAGGATCAGACTTTTTAGGGATAATTTGGTGGGTAGGGGGCCAATGTGTCAGGAGTGCTGACTCATTGGCACATGATAAAATCATAGCGAGTTGAAGCTCTCCTCTTACGCTGAGTCAGTTCTAGGGTGGGGCCCACAGAACCGGTTGGCAGGTCCAGGTTGGGTTATCCAGTTTTCAGAAATGCAAAAACTTGAAAAGACATCTCAAAAGGCCAATCTTGGGTCCACAATAGTGATGTTATCTTCAAAAGTAATTGGGAAAGTTGCAGTTCTTATAATCTCCAGAAAAATGGCTGGTAAGATTTAGAATTCCAGCCCCTCTCATCCTAACTTTGTGGCTGGTGGTCTTTCATTCATTTTAGGAGAACAGTTTTGCTTTTGGGAAGGGCTATTATTTAAACTGTAAGCTAAATTCCATCCCAAGGCTAGTTCAGCCTATGCCCAGGAATGCACAAGGACAATTTAGGGGTTAGAAGCAAGATAGACTTGGGAAGGTCTGATATATTTCACTGTCATAATTTCCTCAGTTATAATTTTGCAAAGGCGGTTTCACAGCCTTTGCCAGTTACACACCAGTCATTGAACACATATAGGTGGTTTTCTCTCAGTACAGAGTAATCCCTGGCACCCAAAAAGCCAAAGAGATCAAGTAACATAATTCAAAAGGGAGCAGAGTATTAGGCCTGAGAAGAATGTGTCCATGACTCTTTAGATTCCACAGGAAAACAGAATACCTCAAAAAGAGAGTGAGTGGTACATTTTTGTGTGTTAACTGGTCTGAGTCATTAGAAATCTCTAAATTTCTTCATGTGTTACTATAGACAGAAAAGAGGAAGAAGAAGCTTGAATATCAGCTTTTAATTAAGCTGACCTTTGACCATGGAGTTCTTAAAAAAAAATCATTTCACATATTTTATTGTCAGATTTTTGCTGGACAAAACAGCTTATATTCCTGGTTTTCCATCTTTTTTTTTTTTTTTTTTTTTAACAAAACGTACCTTTTGAAGTGACTCACCAAAATCAATAAGCCTTAGCCAAGGTTATGAATTAACCAGGGATGCATGAGGCATCTCCAAAGTGGTGTAACGCAGTCCTCACAAGATGCAGAACCATCACAAAAGCAAGACAAAAAAAGTTTTGCTAGTTGTAAATGGAGTACAACTCACGTTTTTATCTGGTGATGTTTTTAGGATCTCGGCTTCCTAGCTGAGTGCCTATACATGAAACCCAAAAGCCCTGTATGCCCCATAGGTGAAAAAAAATTAGGAAATCAAAAGCTGTTTATTGTAAGGGAAAGGGATCAATAACAAATATTTACTCCAAGTGGTTGAGTAAATAATTTAAAACAAATGATACTGAATTTCCAAGCATGAATTGAACCTGGGTGTAGCCATGAAAGCACAGAATCTTAGCAACTAGACCACAGTGTGGAGGAATTTTTTGTAAATTCTGCAGGGGATCAAAAGCAGGCAGTTGGAGTATTTAAAGGATTTTAACTTGTTTCAGATCAGATCTCAGCTGGAATGCTGCTTAGCTAATTTCCTGGACGTTCTCATTTCAAAAACGTGATAGGATGTATATCTCCAAGGAACTGCAGGGCAAATTTAAAGGGTATGTCTGATATTGGGTCAATAAATCAGTGTTATTTATATGAGTTTTTGTTTAAAAATTGTCAAAACTATATATTTATAATCTCAACAGTTTAATTCTGTAGTTGTTCCATTTGTTCCCTCTCTTCCAAATTTAAACATATTTTCCTCCTTTTGAGAGAAGGAAATAAGTGCATTGTGAAATTTCAGAAATCTCTGCCTAAGAGATGTGTGGAAGCCAAGGAACAAGTAGAAAAGGAGTCAGTTGTAGGCGAAGAGTGTATCTGCCCAATGGGTTCTCCTTGCCCACTGCCTACACAGAGCTGATTTATCAAGACAGGGAAATTGAAGTAGAGAAGGAGTTTAATTCATGCACAGCTAGCTATATGGGAGACCAGGTTTTATTATTAGTTAAATCAGTCTCCCTGATAATTTGGGGATTGAGGTTTGTAAAGATAATTTGGTGGGTAGGAGCCAGTGAGTCCAGAGTGCTGACTGGTTGGGTTGACAATGAAATCTTAGTGATTTGAAGCCTGCGTGGCGGCCACAAAACCAGATGAGCCAATTTACCCGTATGGGTGGTGCCAACTAATTCATAGTGTGTAGAGTCTGCAAAATATTTCAAGCTCTGATCTTAGGTTTTACAATACTGATGTTCTTCCCATGAGCAATTTGTAGCCTCCAGCTACATAACTGCTAAACAATAAATTTTAATATTGTGGCTAAATTGTAAGTCCTACAAAGGCAGTCTAGTTTCCAAGCAGGAAGGGGATATGTTTTTGGAAAGAGCCATTATTATCTTTGTTTCAAAGTGAAACTATAAACTAAGTTCCTCCCAAATTTAATTCAGCCTATGCCCAGGGTGAACAAGGACAGCTTGGAGGTTAGAAGCAAGATGGAGTTGGTTAGGTCAGATGTCTTTCACTGTAACAATTTTCTCCTTTATAATTTTTCATTGGCAGTTGCAATCCCTTCCTCTGGGTTTTATAACACTTTATTCTTAAGGTGTGGACTATGAAGATGGGAAAAGGCTGATGATCATTCAGGTTTCTTCCTGCTGAAAGGGGGCAGAGTGGAAACAGAAGTTGATCTCAAGGTGAGAAGAGCAGAAATGCTTTGCAGTTAGCTCTCTGATTATACTCTTGCACGCTGGGCTGGGATTGTAAGACTTTCGTGGCAAACACGTTAGTATTCTCATCTATAGTTTTAGTACAGAATTTACACAAACAGCATAGTATAAGTAAAATAATGAGTCCTAGGATAAGAAGTGCAATTACCAGTTTTAAAAGTAAAAATTTGAAAGCATTAGTTTGGGGACACAAATGCCCACCAAGAATTTAGGATTTAGTCAAAATTGCAGAAAATAATAAAAACTGAAGAACAACTAAAAACAGATGTACTATAATTTTTTGCAACATAATTTTTCTCTCTCCAGTTCCTATTTTGATTAAAGACAAATCATAGTGGGACGAATTTATTTGCAAAATAACTTTTAGTATTATTATACTTGGCCTGATTATTTGCATAAAATAATAACCATGGATGCATGAGTTTTCTAAAAGAGACGGTAAGCAGTTTCTCTCAGACACACGTACTCTTTTTAATTTAATTTTATTTTTTACAAGATTTAAAATCTCCCCATAGGTAGTTCAGAGAAGGGAAAATTCAAGACAAATCAGAAGCTGTCCATGGGGTAAAAAGAATCAATAAATGGCGAAACTGGCGAAACTTACACAAATAATAAACCAGAAAGGATTTGTTTCATAAGGTGGGAATAGAACCCAAGCCACTATTGTGAAGGTTCAGAGCTTTAGCTACTGAGCTAAAGCACAGGATTGTTTACTATTGCTCTCCCCAGGAGTCTAAGGCAGTCGTTTTTGAGCTTACAAATGAGTTTTAACAGCTCAAGATAATTTTTAAGACTACCTGTGACACGACCCCCAAAATTCCTGTCCTCTGGATGGCAGAGATCAAGAGGAAATATTCTCCACATTATCACAACATTAAGTTCTCAAGGACATAAAACAAGACAAGAGAGACACTTATTCTGGTATTGGTTTCAGGGCCCCTCATCAAACTTTGTAACTGCCCAGCCTTCTGTGCTGTCTTAAAAAGGGGTATATAGAGGTCCTAAGCCCATATTCTATCCTATGATACCAATCTCTCTATTTCA
Source organism: Trachypithecus francoisi (assembly GCF_009764315.1). Classification (NCBI taxonomy): domain Eukaryota; kingdom Metazoa; phylum Chordata; class Mammalia; order Primates; family Cercopithecidae; genus Trachypithecus; species Trachypithecus francoisi. Next base: position 119,388,670 of record NW_022681470.1, read on the forward strand.
GAACAACAGAGAAAAACAAATTTATAGAACAAAGCACGCAAGATTTGCTACAACCTAAGACTAGTCTCACAAATCCTTTCTTCTATTAATCAAACCTTTGCACAGGAGGCAAACTGTGATGTTTACTGTGTCATACTACACACACACACACACAGAGGCCAGAGGCCTGGCTGGTAAGAAGTGTTTATGCTTTTTGATGGCGTACCAGGTTTCCAGGTTCCCTTTCTCTGCAGCTTCCAGAAGAATGAACAGTCACCCTGAGTCAGGCCTATTGAGCTTCTTGTAACAATTGTTTCAAGATTCAGTGAATGTAACTGGCCAGACAAACTGGGAGAACCTACTGGATTTCAATCCACAATTTCTTCAGCGATCTCCTCTACATATACAAACACACACAAGAAAAAGACAAGAAGAATACTTTCCAGACAGAGATTCCAGACAAATCACAAACTAAGAGTGTTCCTTCAAATAAGTCCTCTATTCTCCATCCAATTAGTACAGACTTCCAGTGATGGGGAGACAGAGAGGCATCCTATGACAGGGCTACAGACACCTGGTGATGAGGCTATAGATATGGGACTCTCCCTGAGAGTATTTTTTCATTGAAATTGAATCCGTCCACACTGGCACTGCAGTAGCCCACTAGTAGAGAAGATGCCAGAGACAGCCCCTAGTCCAAGAGAACTAGGCGGCCACTTGGGCTGGCTTCTGGATCCATCACCAGAGGAGGGCTACTGAACCACAGGCAGCTGGCCACAAGGGTGATCCCAGATGACCACCCAATTTTTTAACTGCCCAGTAGGTTCTCCTTGCCCACTGTCTAGACAGAGCTGATTTATCAAGACAGAAGAATTGCAATAGAAAAAAGGGTTTAATTCATATACAGCTGGCTTTATGAGAGACCACAGTTTTATTATTACTAAAATCAGTCTCCCTGAGAATTGGGGATCAAGGCTTGTAAAGATAATTAGATGGGTAGAGGCCAGTAAGTCAAGAATGATGATTGGTTGGGTTGGAACTGAAATCATAGGGACTTAGAGCCATCCTCCTTCACTGAGTCAATTCCTGGTGAGGGGGTGGGGAGTGGGACATGGGGGTGGGGCACAAGACTAGGTGAACCAGTTTGTTAATCTGGTTGATGCCAGCTAATCTATCAAATACAGGGTCTGCAAAATATTTCAAGCACTGATCTTAGGTTTTACAATAGTGACATTATCCCCGGGAGCAATTTGGGAGGGTCAGAATCTTGTAGCCTTCAGCTGCATGACTGCTAATCCATAATTTCTAAACTTGTGGTTAATTTGTTAGTCCTAAAAAGGCAGTCTAGTTTTCAAGTAGGAAGGAGGTTTGTTTTTGGAAAGGGCTATTATCATCTTTGTTTCAAAGTTAAACTACAAGTTCCTCCCCAATTAGTTTGACCTATACCCAGGAATGAACAAGGACAAGTTGAAGGTTAGAAGCCAGATGGAGTTGGTTAGGTCAGATCTCTTTCACTGTAAAAATTTTCTCAGTTGTATTTAATAATTTTGCAATGTGGGTCTCAAATGGAGAAAGCTTTCAAAGTCTTTTTAAATTTATAAATAGTTCCAAATATCTTTTTGTTTATTTCTTTAATTAAGACAATGTTTTTCTTTCAGAATTCTTTTAGAAGCTTCTAGGTGATACTGGACGTAAACCTCCCATTCAATTTGTCTTGTTCTAAAACAAGATTTTTCTAATTGTGCACACAGAAAAATTAATGCACAACTTCTAATTGTGCAACACAGGTAAATTTCAAAGGAACTACATTTTAGCCATTGTAATCTGCAGTTATCATGAGTTGTACATTACCGGTATTCTAAATATTTGCATTTAGAGATTTTGTAAGTTTTTAACATAAATCCAGCTGGTGTTTATAATGGCTGTGGCTGATTTTTTTCTTAAGGAAGAAAATTTGGTTTTAGAGACACAATTGCCCATAATTTAGATATTCTTTCCCAAATGGCCAAAATCCCAGTGGATCTCATAAATAGTCATATATTATTGTGGTGTCTCAAAAAGAATAGTTTTAGACTTGTCAACTGAACCAAGATTCAGATTCTGGGCAGTTGTAAATATATACATATATATAAATCAGCTATATATATATAAGATAAATATATGTATAGCTTAAGCAAATATATATTCATAATTTAGCTATATATATAAAATAAATATATGTTTTGTTCCTTAAGTTACAAACATTTTACTTTCTCTTATCAAAGAGAAACTCTTTTCTCTTTGACCAAATTTTGAACAAGAGAAAAGGTTGTGAACTCCAACAGGTGAAACCAACAAAACGTTAACCTCAAAGAAAAGTGAAAATCACAATTCTGCTGTAAGCCGATTCTCTAGAGAATAACAAACAAAACTCTTACCTTAAAGGTTTAAAGTAGAACTATAATCTGCCTTGAGCATGGAATCAGGTCACTTGAATAGAGTATGAATCTCAAACCAAAAGATCAGGAAGATTTGAAATCCAGGAGGAGACTCAACAGATACCCCTGCCAGCTCGCAAGGTTGGGTGATCAAAAGTTTGTTCATGCTTGCCAGAGATAATGAATTCCTCTTCGAAGGGTTTAACTGTGTAATGTTCTTGTTCTTTGTTCAGAGGCTCAATCTTCTTGTACTCTCTTTTCTCTAGCCTGCAGACAGCCCTCCCACTCTTGCTGTGCCCTGATGTGCCCATACATGTCTCTGCCTCACTCTACATTCCTTTCCTTATTTGGAAAAAGGTTAGCCTTCTCATTCTCTATAGGAAACCTTCTTCCCTTTCCTCCTTCTCCCCCATCACATGCCTATCTTATCTAGAAGATTTAAGTGTTTAGCCAATTGGGACTAGTTCAGGTTGTGTGGTCTGATTCCAGCCAATGGGGAATGACATAAAAGCAGGGACTGTGTTAGGAATAAAAATCTTTGCTGTCCTTTGTTCAGGATGCTCTTGCAATCATGACTGATGCAGGCAGCACCCTTCTGCAGAAGTAAATTGCCTTGCCGAGAAATCCTTTGTTCCACTGCTGGTTCTTCTTTGTGGCACTGAGCACTTGTTTCCAACAATCTTGGGGGCTCATCAGGGATTTCCTTTCTCCTCCGGGGAAGGGTCCCCAATTGTCTCCCGTTAGGAGATGTAGCATCCCACTGCCTTGTTGCAGTGGCCTCAGGGACAAGGGGATTGGGACCTCCCCCAGCATGACACATAAACCCAGACTCTTAGCAACGCAACTAGAAAGGATCCTCACCTGTGATACACATAAAGCTAAAAACCCCTGGGGAAGTAGTAAGAAGAAAACAATATCCCATTCCCCTATAAGGCAGAATAGGCTTGAAGCCCATAATTGAAAGTCTTACTCACAACGGGCTCCTTGAACCCTGTGTGTCCCCTTATAAAACCCCAATACTGCCTGTAAAGAAATCAGACGGGTCATACCGACTAGTACGAGACCTCAGATCTATCAGCCAAATAGTCTAGACTACTCATCCCATTGTGCCTAACCCTTATACCATCCTCAGCAAAATCCCATATGACCATCAATGGTTTACAGTAATAGACTAAAAAGCTGCCTTTTGGGCATGTCCCTTGGCTGAGGACAGTGGGGACATATTTGCTTTTTAATGAGAAGATCCTCATTCTGGACGGAAGCAACAGTACCGATGGATACTTTTGCCCCAAGGGTTCACAGATTCCCCTAACCTTTTTGGCCAAATTTTAGAACAAGTTCTAGAACAACTTCATACCCCAGAACACATATGTCTGCTCCAGTATGTGGATGCTCTTCTAATATCTGGTGAAGATGTAGAGAAAGTAGCTGTTTTCTCTACAAACCTTCTTAACCGTTTACAAGGTGAAGGATTAGGATTACAAGTTTCAAAAGAAAACCTCCAGTTTGTAGAGCCTGAAGTTAAATTTTTAGGGCACTTAATAAGTAAAGGTAAACAAAGGAACGAGTAGAAGGAATCATATCCTAACCTTTGCCTCAAACTAATCAGGAGCTCAGAAAATTTTTAGGATTAGTTGGATATTGCTGCTTACAGATTGACTGATATGCTCTAAACACTAAACTTTTATACCAAAAACTTACCTAGTGGAAATCTGACCATCATCTGTGGACTTCTGAAGAAATTCATCAACATGAAGAATTAAAACATATGCTTATAAGTGCCCCTGTTCTAGCCTTACCCTCCCTAGAAAAAAACATTCCACTCTTTTGTTAACATGAATAATGGGGTGACTTTGGGCGTGCTTACCTAGGAACACGGAGGCTGCAGGCAGCCTGTAGCCTTTCTATCAAAGATTTTAGACCCAGTGACATGTGGATGGCCCAAATGCATTCAATCCATTGTGGCAACCATGTTATTGACTAAAGAAAGCAGGAAGTTAACCTTTGGGGGAAAATTAATGGTAATCATGCTCAAGGAGGTGGCTCACTGACTCAAGGATCTTAAAATACAAAGCTATTCTATTAGAAAGAGATGATTTAACACTAACCACTGATCACTCACTCATCCGAGCAGGTTTCTTAACAAGGACTCCAAACCTAAAAAGAGAACACACATGTTGAGATTTAATTGACTACCAAACAAAATTCAGACTAGATTTAGGAGAGACCCCTTTCAAAATGGGGTGGCATTTATTTATAGATGGCTGCTCTCAGGTAATTGAGAGAAAAAGACATAATGGGTATTCAATAATGGATGCAGAAGCTTTAGCAGAAACAGAAAGGTTGCCTAATAATTGGTCTGCCCAAACTTGTGAACTGTTTGGATTGAGCCAGGCTATAAAATACTTGCAAAACTAGGAAGGGACCATTTATACTGACTCTAAGTATGCCCTTGGGGTAGCTCCTACTTTCCGGAAAAAGAGGAGCCTTAAAAAGTCCTTGTGGTGACTGGACAGTTGTTTGGTGGACCATCTAATATGGAGGGTGGACAGCCAGGCTCCCTTCTTGAAACAAGTTTTGAGGACTAAAACAGAAACCCTGACTTATTTGTGGTCCCACCCCACCAAATTGTAAGTCATTACAGTATAACCCCTTATTGCTAATTATGGATAACCCCCAAACAATGACCCAAGAACCCTCCACATTTGAACGGTATGGCTTAGGAGCAGATGTTACAGGATGGGACCCCATAGAAATCTTCTCTCTGAGGTTAGCTAAACCATCAGCTAAAAACAATAAAGAAATCCAGATCCAGAGTCCAGAGAACGTATGGAACCTACCACTCTTCCCAAACATATCAGGCTCAGCGATCTCCTCCTATCTCCAGAACGACCCAACTAAGGTAATGGTTGTAGAGTTAAAGAATTTAAGGCAAACTATAGCTCTAGAGATGGGGTACAAAGATGCAAATTCCTGGCTGGAATGGATTAAACATTCCATCCATAAACAAAAGCAATAGTTACCCTTGTGCACACAACAGAACAGAGGCCCAAATTGTCCCCTTTCCACTTGAATGGTTCTCTAGCAGGCCAGGCATTTAAGTTTTTGGTAGGTCTCTTCCAGCACCCCACAGCCTGGAGTAATGAATTATGTCAAGCTCTCTCTCTGCTATTCTGCCAAAGTCCAGCACCCTGTAGGTCAGCCCCCGAGGGTCATCCAGCTTCTGTCTCTTGATGCCAATTTTATCTCGTGCCTCTCAAGACAAGGGGAAAACTTAGCATTTCTTGGAGACCTAAAGGAATGCAGTGAGCTTAAGTCATTCTGAGAGCTAACCAATCAGTCTGCCCCAATCCACCCCCAAGCGGATGTATAGTAGTATTGTGGCGGACCATTACTGGACACTCTGCCAAGTAACTGGAGTGGCACTTGTGCTCTATTCCAATTGTCTATCCCTTTCACCATGGTATTTCATCAACCAAAAAGAATAAAAACAAATAGTCATAAAACAAGAGGTGTCCCTCATGGGTGCTTTGACCCTCATGTTTATATAGATGCCATTGGAGTCCTGAGAGGGGTGCGAGATGAATTTAAGTCCCAAAATCAAATAATTGTGGAGTTTGAGTCTATACTATTCTTGTGGTTAATTGTAAATAAAAATGTAAATTGGATAAATTACATTTATTATAACCAGCAACGATTTGTTAACTATACTAAAGATGCTATTAAAGGGATAGCTACACAGTTAGGACCCACCAGCCAAATGGCTTGGGAAAATAGAATAGCATTAGACATGATACTAGCAGAAAAGAGTGGAGTCTGTGTCATGATTGGAACTCAATGCAGCACTTTTATACCTACTAATACTACTCCCAATGGAACCATAACAAAAACATTATAAGATCTTACTGCTTTGTCCAATGAACTAGCTAAGAATTCAGGAATAAATGATCCCTTCACTTATTTAATGGAAAAATGGTTCAACAGATGGAAAGAACTATGTCCTCAATCCTTACTTCTCTTGCCATCATGATAGGTGTGCTTATTCTTGTAGGATGTTGTGTCATACCCTGTGCCTGAGGCCTAGTACAAAGGCTTATAGAAACAGCTCTCACAAAAACCTCCCCTACCTCTCATCCTACAGATTCAAATAAAATCTTGTTTCTAGGTGATCAAGAAGAACAGCAAAGCCAAATCATGTTAGAAAAATTTGAAGAGAAATAATCATCAATAAAACAAAGGGGGGAATTGCCAGAGATGATGAATTCCTCTTCAAAGGGTTTAATTGTGTAATGTTCTTGTTCTTTGTTCGTAGGCTCAACCTTCTTGCACTCTCTTGTTTCTAGCCTACATACAGCCCTCCCCCTCTTGCTGTGTGCTAACATGCTCAGACATGTCTCAGCTTCAGTCTACATTCCTTTCCTTATTTGGAAAAAGCCTTCTCATTCTCTATAGGTGGCCCTCTTCCCTTTCCTCCTTCTCCCTCAGGTTCTGTGATTTGACTCCAGCCAATGGGGAACTACACAGAAACACAGACTGTGTTAGGAATAAAACCCTTACTCTCCTTTGTTTGGGGTGCTCTTGCGACTGTGGCTGATGCAGGCAGCACCCTTCTGCAGAATTAAATTGTCTTGCTGAGAAATCCTTTGTTTCAGTGCTGGTACTTCTTTGTGGCACTGAGCACTTGTTTTCTAACAATGCTGGTACTAAGGCCCTCATTGTGCACAAAAATGGGAGATCTCTGGAGGCTTGCTTTAAGATACCTACATGATTACCAAAATGTCAACCTAAAATAATCAAAAAGGTCAGAAGACAGTTTAAAGAGAGTTTATTCAAGCACAAAAGTTGAGGATGGCCACCTGGAAGCATAGATTCAAATTATCCTGAATATACATTATAAGTAGGTTTTTAGGAAAAAGAAGAGGCAGTTCTAAGTTGTTCACCAAGAATTTATATTTAAATAGAATAAGGTATTTATTGGCTTATCAATTGTATTTTGTATTACAAATTCCTGGAACATGAAGATAATAGGTGAGGATGTTAGGAACAAGAATACCTTTAACACTTGCCCCAAGGCATGGGTGCAGAAGTGTAACTAAAGTCCTATACTCATGTTTCTTTGGACCTGATACATTTTTGCATACCTCAAATAGCTCAGATACATCTGAGCTATTTTTTTCTTATGTTTTTGCAAGCATAAACACTCAGTTATATGACAGTTGCTTAGGTATAATAGTTATAACCAGATGTATCATATTCATTTTAAAAAGGTCAAAAAGTAAAATGTGTAAATATATATCACTATCGTTAGTAATTGTATGAATGCAGCTTTATAATGGTTGTCATCTGAAATATGTGAAGTATAACCAAAATTTTTTGAAGCATTCAATAAAAAACTGTGATGAGTCACCACTGCATATGTAATGTTATCTATCATAAGTGCAGATATACAGGAAGGACATCTCTTCATTTAGTCAGAAAGTTTCAACACTTTTACGTATGTGCACATTGCTTACACACAAAGTCAATGTTGTGATAATGCACTTTCATAAAGTCAATTTTGTGATAATGCACTTTCATGAAGTCAACTTTGGAAAATGTGTAAAATGCATTAGAAATCTCCCAAAGTCTTTACACAATGTATACCTTCAGTATTGGAAATGATGTAAAGATGAAACACACAGCATAGCAAATTGTAAACAGTCGTGCTGAAAGTTTAAAGTCGTTGGGAAAAAACACACACACACACACATACAAAATCCTCCCATCAAAAAAAACAAATAGAAAATTTGACATATGAAAAAGTATATTACAGGGATAGATTTGAAGCAGTTACACAGAGTGCTAAAAGGTGGCCAGTTTTCACAATCATTAACTGTATTTTGTTTTGTTTTTGTTTTTGTTTTTTTAGAGATGCAATCTTGCTCTTGTTGTCCAGGCTGGAGTACAATGGTACAATCTTGGCTCACTGCAAACTCTACCTCCTGGAAACAAGCAATTCTGCCTCAGCCTCCCAAGTAGCTGGGATTACAAGCACCCACCCCTACACCTGGCTAACTTTTCTATTTTTGGCAGAGACGGGGTTTCACCATGTTGGCCAGGATGGTCTTGAATTCCTGACCTCAGGTGACCTGCCTGCTTCGGCCTCCCAAAATGCTGGGATTACAGACATGAGTCACCATTCCCGACTGTTGACGATATATTGAAGTCAGCATCTTAATGAATAGCACTGTTTTGTCCTAGGGCATGATTCTCCTCAAAGAATATGTTCATGTTCATTTTCTATGTGGCACTTGTTTTTTGAAAATCTTCTATGATTTGTTTTACACTAACATGGACTTTCCTTATTAAGTTTTTCCATTTCCTTTCTCATGTTTCTATGTTGTTTTAAGTATGCTGAAATCCATTCTGCATGCACTCATATGCAGACCACATTTTTGGCAGAAACAATACTGGTGATCATAAAACATCATTGTGTCTTCTTATCTTATTGGACATACAATTATTTTTAAACCAGTAAGTAATTTTGTTGGATTCTTCAAGCAAATGCAGCTTTCATTCATTAAATACTTCTGGAATTTCATCAGCTAAAATGTATGGCAGTGCAGGCAAATGAAGCATTCTTGAATTGAAGTTTTTGTTATTGCTGTATCTTGTGGCCAATGCATTCATCTAAATTTTGTGCCAAATGCAAATAAAGACAACAATAAGGTAATGGTCCTGTCTATTAATACGACTGTCCTGTGTACAACCAAAGACACACTAATCCCTTCTTCAGAATTTGTCTTTCAGGATTTTGACATTCAGGCTTTTATTTTCTCAGGATTGTGATTTTCAGGATTTTAGATATTAGGGATTTTAAACTTCAGGGATTTTCATATCTTGTTATTTCAGCATTAAGTAATATGGAGTTGTGGATTGTGTTTTTTAGGATTATAATCTGTACTGTCTAGAATAAAAGGCATCTGATGCAGTCAACCTGCTATTCAATGGCAGGCTAGTCTCCTTAAGGATTGATGCCATGAGAGCTTAGCAATGCTCTCAAGAAATGCAGTGTGCACATTCAGTGTGGTCATAGATCAGCCTTGGAGAGAGGATTGCACAACCCTGCTGTCATGGCCACACACACCAACACTGTAATGACAAAGGAAAGAAGTTAATTGTCACTCCTAGGACAGGTCATCCTCTCAACCTGGTTGTTAAGTGTCTTCTTTGTAGTGGATGATTCTCTTTTGTGAGCATTAACTTAATACACAAAGATATAAGCAATCTGCTCCTAGCCCTATAGGTGTGTGCTTGTGTTCCTTCCCAGAATTTCTTTTCTCTAATCTTTTTTTTTTTTTTTTTGAGGTAGAGTCTAGCACTATCAGCCTGGCTGGAGTGCAGTGGCACGACCTTGGCTCACTGCAACCTCTGCCTTCCGGCTTTAAGTGATTATCCTGCCTCAGCCTCCCAAGTAGCTGGGATTACAGGCACCCATCACCACATCTTGGGTAATTTTTGCTATTTTTAGTAGAGACGGGGTTCCACTTCTCTAATCTTTAAATCTAACTTCTTCCAGATCTCTGACTAATCTGAAAAGTCATTTACTTTTACCCAGCAGTCTGTGCATATCAATTTATATTTCAGGCTGCTCTTTTTCTTCACACAAAGTGAATGACAAAATAGGACGCCCAAAGCTCTACCAAATGGGAGAATTTCCATAGTATTTTAGGGCTTCCCAAGAGACAGTCTGTGATACATATCAATATATTATGCCTTCTCACTTGGAAGCCAGACTGAGCTCTCTGTCAGTTGGTCACAGACAAGATCACATGAATCTCTAAATCTGATCTGAAAAAGGGCTTCAGTAGGAATCTAGGTTACCTCATCATTTAATTATCTTGTTGCTTCTGGATGTTTTTGTATTGACTCTTGAAATGCACCATTTCAAGTGCAGAATAGATTGTTGTCATACCTGCCTGATCTGATGAAAGAGTGGAACTAAATATAGCAAATCTCAGGATTCAGAAACTTAAATAGATGTACATTATGGCCTGAGGAAGGGATTCCTATTTTATGGAGTGGGTTTGTTAGCATTTCAGTTGTAGTTGCTGCTTCAAAATAGTAGGCTGCTACCATAACTTTTTCCCTTTCATTAGCCTTTATTTGTAAGAAATAAAATACAAGATATGATTGAATATGTGTGTGTGTATGTGTGTGTGTATCTATATACTAAACCTTGTCAAACAATAACTTTGTATGCCATGGTGGCTAGGTATTCAGTCTTTATAATACTCAGTAGCATATCAGAAACTTATTTTTCTAATGATACTAACACAGAAGTTACAGTTTCCTACAGAATCCTCAAGGTCTATGCTACAACGCTTATATTTTTATTCACTAAAATTATCCCTAACTGTGCCATATTGCATGTCACTGTACCTTGCATCTCCTGCAGTGTCCTTCCTTTTTCTGGACACATTTAAAATGGACAGATTTTAGAGTCACTAATAACAGGTTAAAGAGTAATAGCATATATGTTTTATGTTGTCTCCAAAATCCAAAGATGTCCACTGAGTACTACACCTTTTTTCACAAGGTGCAACAATATTCTTTTTTATTCCAGAAAATCCCAGGGGATGTTCCATACCATTGGATTTCTATAAAGTTCACAAATGTGGCAGGCAACAGATCCCATGCTATTGTACATATGTCTTCCTAAGGCTTTCAGGCTACATGGCATTTTTTTTTTTTTTTCCATCGGGTCCAATTAGCAAGATGTGGGACCAGCATTATGATCTGTGGAATGGCAAGATGATCAATGTCCTGTGGACTGTACTGTCCAGAGAACCCCGAGGCAAGATAATAAACATACACTATCTTTTTAAAGTGAATGTGAACAGTTTTTGATTCTCTTTGGTGATAGAGATTAGTAAAAATGCTTTGACAAAGTAAATATTGGCAAAACAAGCACTAGACAACCAGGCACAGTGACTCATGCCTGTAATCCCAACACATTGGGAGGCCGAGGTGGGCAGGCCACCTGAGGTTAGGAGTTTGAGACCTAGCCAGAAGTTGAGCCTGGCCAACATGGTAAAAACCCATTTCTACTAAAAATACAAAAATTATCCGGGTGTGGTGGCAGGCACCTGCAATCCCAGCTAACTCAGGAGACTGAGAGAGAAGAATCACTTGAACCAGAGAGGCAGAGTTTGCAGTGAGCAGAGATCATGCCATTGAGCTCGTCTGGGTGACAAGAATGAGACTCCATCTCAAAACACAAAAACAAACAAAAAACAAATACCAGAAACTGTGTTGATCTGCTGTATTCAAAATGCTGAACTGAGCATGGAAGTGAACATCTAAATTTTCAGTAGTCCAACACAATTCATCTATTTTTACCAAGGACAAACAGGTAGAAATGAAAACATCATGACCACTTTCCATAAATTCTTTAAGTCTGTGATGAAGGTATAACATGATATGGCTTCTGGTTTATAATCTTGACTTGTTGTAATGACTTTCACTCGAAACTTCCCACTTAATTTTTCCTATTAGACTAGGTTAGAAAACCTATGCAAGAGTTCTGCCAACTGCTAAGCATATTTATCACAATTATACATTTGGGAATCATAAAAGGCACCATACAGTTGTTCTACACACCCATAGTACTCATTATGAGGTGGACTAAGACCAGAAATACATTTATTATCACCTTTCTTCCATGAATTTCTACTTCAGTGAGAAGACCTTGATGGCATTTTTGTGCACCCTGATATTATGATAAACTCAGTCCAACAGTTCTCATAAAGTTTCAGAATTTCTCATTGTCCAGTGTGCAACTTCCTTTGGGGGAAAGGATTGAAGAAACATTTGTCACACATAGAGCATTATTTCTGAGTCATTCTTGTTCAATCATCTGGCTCTAGGCTTGTGAAATTAATCATATTTAAAATCCAAGGAAATAAGTGTGATTTCCCATTTCAATGGCAGATGTCACATTTTTGCTTGCCAACTCTCCATAATTTATTTTTATTTTTATTTTTATTTTTATTTTAGATTCAGGGGGTATATGTACAAATTTGTTATGAAGGCATATTTTGTGATGTTGAAGTTTGGACTTCTATTGATCCTGTCACCCAGAGAGTGAACATAGTACCTAATAAGAAGTTTTATAACTCATGCTCCCCTCCCTCCATTTGAGTCCCTAGTGTCTATTGTTTCCATGATTATATTTGTGTGTACCCAAGATATAGCTCCCGCATATAAGTGAGAATATGCAATACTTGTTTTTCTGTTTCTGTATTGATAACAGCATTCAGCTGCATCATGTTGCTGCAAATAATATAATTTCATTTTGTTATGGCTGCATGGTATTTCATGATGTATATGTACCACACTTTCTTTATTCATTCACCATTGATGGGCACCTAGGTTGATTCCACATTTTTATAATTGTGCATAGTGCTGTAATGAACATACACGTGCACGTGTCTTTTTTGTAAAACAATTTATTTTCCTTTGAGTATATACCCACTGATGGGATTGCTGGGTCAAATGACAGTTCTAATTTTAGTTCTTTGAGGTATCTCCAAACTGCTTTCCAGAGTGACTGAACTAATTTGCATTCTCACTGTGTAAGCCTTCCCTTTTCTCTGCCTTCTTGCCAACATCTGTTGCTTTTGACTTTTTAATAAAAACCGTTCTGACTAGTGTGAGATGGTATCTTATAGGGATTTTGATTTATATCTGTCTGATGATTAGTGATATTGAGCATATTTTTCATGTTTATTGGTCACTTGTATGTCTTCTTTTGAGAAGTATCGGTCATTTGCCCACTTTTTAATGTGGTTGTTTCCCCTCCCCCCCCCCCCCCCGTGGAATTGTTTGTAGATTCTGCTAAATGCATAGTTTGCAAACATTTTCCCCATTCTGTAAACTGTCTGTTTACTCTTTTGAGTTTATTTTGCTGTGCAGAAGTTCTTTAGTTTAATTAAGTCCCATTTGTCTATATTTGATTGTGTTGCATTTGCTTTGGGGGATGACCACTATCACTATTCAATATAGTACTGGCAGTCCTACCCACAGCAATCAGGAAAAGAAAGACTTAAAAGGGATCAATAAGAAAAGATAAAGTCAAATTATCTCTCTTCACTGACAATATGAATCCATATCTGGAAAATGCAGAAAACCCTAAAGATTCCACCAAAAGACTCCTAGACTTGATAAATGGCTTCACGAGTCTCAGGATACAAAATCAATGTACAAAAATCAGTAGTATTTCTATAAACCAGTAATAGTCAAGTTGAGAGCAAAATAAAAAATGTAATCCAATTCATAATAGCCACAAAATATTTTAAATACCTAGAAATTCACCTAACCAAGGAGGTGTAAGATCTCCATGGGGAGAACTACTAAACACTGCTGAAAGAAATTATAGATAACACAAACATGTTGAAAAGCGTTCCATGATCGCAGATTGGAAGAATCAATAAAATTAAAATAGCTATACTACTCAAAGTAATCTACAGATTTAACACCATTCTTACCAAATTATTAATGTCATTTTTCACAGAATTAGAAAAAAGTTTTCTAAAATACATGTGAAACAAATAAACAAACAAAAAAAAATCCAGAATAGCTAAGGTGATCCTAAACAAAAACAACGAAGCCAGAGACATCGCATTACCCAACTTCAAAGTATACCACAAGGCTGTGGTAACCAAAACAGCATGGTAGTACAAAAATAGACACAGAAACCAATGGAAGAGAATAGAGACTGCTGAAATGAAGCCATTTACCTACAACCAGCTGATCTTCAACAAAGTCAACAGAAATAAACAATGGGGAAATGACACCCCATCCAATAAATTGTGCTGGGAAAACTGGCTAATCTTATGCAGAAGAGTGAAAGTGGACCACTACCTTTCATTACATAAAAAATTGGCCCAAGATGGATTAAAGATTTAAATGTAAGATGTCAATATTTAATATAAAAGTTGAGCAGCATTCTATCTATCCATTAAGATTACCATGATTCTTTTATCACTTCAGAAACCTGTCAGACAAGTTAGCCTGATTTTTATGCCAATCTTGCTACTTTTTACAGTAATTAAGTCACCTTACCTCTGAGTTAAATGATGCAATTTAGTTTCTGCCTTTCGCTAATTTTATTTATCTCCTATATACTAGAGAGCTCAGTAGCATGATAGCATCTCCCAGCTTATAGAAGACAGCTGTTACTGAACTTCTCAAGATGCTGTGACATATCTCATTTATTTTTTACTTTCTGCCTTAAAGGAGGTAGTATTGCCTGGGCCCTCTTAGGGAATATACTCTGGTGATATAATAAATCTCATTTAATTTTTTACTTTTTTATGTTTTCTTACTCTTGTTTGGTGCTACAAAATTTCCAACATCTTTGCTTTATTTACTCAAAGATGTTTACTCAAATATTTTAGCTTGAAATAACCATTCCATCAAAATGTTAACAACAACTCTAGATGTCCTCACCAGAACACTGAATTTTTTGAGATATGGGTGAGTGTTATTAGCTAAGAAAATTACTTCAATACAGGTTAATCTTCTACCCTATCTTTTTGGTCTAACACTTTACAAATCACTGCCTCCTCTGGCTTCCTCTCCTTCTGATACCTAATAGCCAAACCTTACGATTCATTTGATGTGTAATCATTTTAATCCTGAAACACAGACTGTATTGCCACACCATTGGATTAAAATATGATTTGGGTGATTAAAATTACAAAAATTGGTGGGGGTGATGTTCAAGCATTATATTTGAAAGTCCATCTTCCGGTTGAGGTATTTAAGGGATCTTAAAGAATGGGGAGATATCTATCCTCTGTCAAAAAGTAGGAAAAGGAATTTTTTATAACACACAAAATGTTGAGGGAATTAGTGTTCCAAGTTCCACAGAATCATGCACCAAAATGTCCCCATCTCATTCTCAGACTCTTGCTATTAAGGCCTCAAACAAAAAGAAAGAGAAAAAGAAAGAAAAAAAAAAAAAAACACCTTTTCAAGCTATAGATTCATCTTCTTTGCAATTCTGCCTTCCTTACACTTAGATTCTGGTCTGATGTTCAACACTGTCTTGAGACAATAGGAGATGAAGTTCTCCTTATATTATCATAGAGACACATCAGTCTTCAGTTGATGGCTATATAATTTAACCTGTAATTTTTATTTCTCAAGGATCTCAATGCCAGCCTCTCCATAACCTTTGTAATGTTAATATTTATTGCCTCCACAGTTCTCAAATGTCACAGTCACAATATAGCACAATGTGCTTTCTGCGTACACTTCATTCCAGTCCAGCACAGGGAAGAATTATAGGAATTGTAAAACAGGTATGCATCTCAGGGTTTTTCAGCTCCCACTTAACACCAGCAATAGTTTCTTATTGCCATATGACCGATTCATAATCGACTTCCAAATTTTCAGCTTTCTAAGCAACTATGGCTACTATTGTCTTAACATGGGCTTTACAACAGAGCAAAACCTAAAATAGAAGGTTAAATATAAGTAATTTACAGGTGAAGAAAATCCAGGAAGCAGAAGTGAGG
Organism: Trachypithecus francoisi; assembly: GCF_009764315.1. NCBI lineage: Eukaryota > Metazoa > Chordata > Mammalia > Primates > Cercopithecidae > Trachypithecus > Trachypithecus francoisi. Next base: position 119,404,631 of record NW_022681470.1, read on the forward strand.
GATGGGGGAAAAAGGCAAAACAGAGAGAGAGGCAAAACAAGAAGGCCACAGTGAATAGGCCATGCTATGGGCAACTAGTTACTCAATATCACAGAATCTTTTTTTATTTTTATTTTTATGTGTTTATTTTTTTGAGACAGACTCTCACTCTGTCATCCAGGCTAGACTGCAATGGCACATCCACAGCTCACTGCAACATCCGCCTCCCAGGTTCAAACAATTTTCCTGCCTCAGCCTCCCGAGTAGGTTGGATTACAGGCAAGTGCTACCACGCCCTGTCATTTTTGTATTTTTAGTAGAGACGGGCTTTCACCATGTTGGCCAGGCTGGTCTTGAACTCCTGACTTTGTGATCCACCTGGCTCGGCCTCCCAAAGTGCTGGGATTACAGGTGTGAGCCGTCATGCCTGGCCCTCACAGAATATTGAAAAGATTTCTTAGACTACTACATCATAATGATGAAAGGAGAGAATATCTCCCTATTGGTTCTCATTCTCTGCAGGTCATCCCACAGAGTGTTAAATTCCCATTTCCCAACTGTGTATGTGTGAGATCCAAGAGCCTTGTGCCTGTGCCAGCAAATGCAAGGACAAGGAAACTAGACATTAAGGAGGTAAGGCCTGAGATAAGAAACCACCAAGTGGTCCCTACATGAAGCTGTTTGGAGCCCACACAGAACTAACTATCCAGCAGTGACTGATGTAAGACAGGGGAGGTTGAGCAAATCTGAAACAGCACACACACAAGAAGTGGATGATACAGGGGAAAGATAAACAATAAACAAAATGTACAATATGGTAAATTATGACATGTGTATGGAAAAATACATAGCAAGAAAAGGGGATGGAAAGATCAGGGACTGGTGAGTCAATTTTAAATAGGATGATTAGAGAGAGCTGGAGAGATAAAATGTGGCAAAGTTACATATGGCTTTGAAGGACATTTTAAGGAATTTTGCTCTAAGCAACACAGATAGTCTCTGGAAGACATTGAGAAGAGACATGATGTATCCTGACTTAAGTTTGTCTGCTGTCTGCAGAACATGCTACATGTAGGGAAATAGCTAAAGCAGAGAAATCCATTTGAGGATATCATAGTAATCTAGTGGAAGAATATAAAGTTTTAGACCAAAACGGTAGTGTTGGAGGTACTAACAGGTGGTCAAATAATAGATATATTTAGAAGGTAAACCTAGGACCATTTGCTGATTTTATGTGAGTTCTAATATTATGAACTTAAATAATTCAAAGAATTGAAATGGAAAAAAGTCACATATTATTTATTATTTTTAATGTGTTCCCTGCACAATTGGTGTTATTATCACCATTTTCTAGATGAGGAAACTGAGGTTCAAGAGAGGTGAAATGAAATATCCAAGGTCAAGTCGCAAGGAAAAGAGCTGGCATTTGAAAAAAGCCAGATGCTTTTCTCTCTAACATTACACTTAAAAGAAGTAAGGTCAGGTCTGAAAATTTGACAAAAATGGCTATTCTGAGTGTCATAGCTTGAAATAGAGCCTCTTACATCCTTCTTGCTTCACTGCAGAATTTAGGAAGGTATACAGTTGCAAAGCATGTATTTAATAATCTCAGTTGTGGGGATGGGAAGGTCTTACAGTTATTTTGAAGTTATAAAAATTAAAGCGTGAAACTCTAAGAATTGTGAATTAAATCAATATCTTTATGATCCAGATTGTCTAAACCAATGCTCAACTTAATAGCTACTGAAACCCTGAAGATTCTCTGTAGTTGTCAGGTCTGTAATGCTGATAGTCACATTGATCCACCAATGGAAGAAGAGAAGGTCTCATGCTTCATAGTTTAACCAATAGTCATTATCCTTCAGTGAAGGATAGCATATTAATGAGCAGTGATCTTGAAGGAAAGGAGAACTACTCTGGGAATATCAACACTTAATTTATTAGTTTGGCTAGAGGGTATGAAGAAAGCAATCCCATAGTTTGGAAAATAGGTCCCTAGAGACTGTACAGTCTGCCTTTTCTCATTAAGTTCATTAGATACAGGGCTACCACTGATTTCCAAGGGAACTCTAACCTTGCATTGACATCCCGAAAGATGAAGAATTACAGGAAAAACTGTCTAGTTCCACTTGGAGAATCTGTAGAGATGGAGGATGGCAAATTCCTTTACATTGGTCTTATGATCTTATCGCTTTAAGAATTCCACAGGTTGAGTGGGTACTAGGACAAGAATGTAAATATAAAAATAGAATATGGTTTAACATCAAATTAAAATTCTAGAATTAAATTGTCATGTGCCATTAAAGAGATGTAGAAGAGATGATAAAGTATTTCTGCAGATGATAAAGATGATAAAGAGATGATAAAGTACTTCTTCCAGCTATGAAAAGAACATGAACCAATCTACAAAGCTAATGACTTGGTATCCGGTGACTAAAAGTGAATTAAGTAATTAAGTAAAATGTAAAGTAAAATCTTGGCAATGCAAAATCCTTCATTAATGACTCACCTGACACACTGAGGAGACATCATGGTAAAATCCACTGTACATTTCCTTCCTGAAAGGAAAACCAAATAAAGGATTTTTAAGAGAGTCCAAATAATACAGCTTTTACTTTATGATTCATTGTCTTAAGTTATTAGTTATTCTGGTGCACTGCAGTGGAGTGTTCTATAATAGTTCAGCTGAAAATGGTGTTATACATAGCATTAAAAGTTTAGCAATTATCATGGTAATTAAAACTTGATTTCTTAAAAAAAGAAGTCAATCTGTCTCTTTTGCAATTTCTGCAAAGTATTGATTGAAGGATGTGCAGTTGCATTAATTGCTAAGTTTTATAGCATCATTGTGTGTATATGTGTTTGTGTTTGTGTGTATGTGCTCATAGTTTTAACTGGAGAAGCAAAGGCTGAAGCCATCTTTCTCCAATGGCTTTTTTTCAAATATTCAACTCTTTAAAAAACTAAAATAAATGTTACTGTGTATATTTGAAGTTTACAACATGATATTACACAATACATACAAATAGTGAAGTGGTTTTAACAGTAAAGCAGATTAACATATCTATCATGCCACATAGTTACTTTTCTTTTTTATCTGTACAAGCAATGAAGAAACACATAGTTACTTTTTACTATTTTCACGATGAGAGCAGCTAAAGTCTACTTATTCAACAAAAATTTTTAATACAATTCAATTTTATTAATTTTAGCCCTCATTTTGTGTATTAGATCTCTAGATTTATTCATCCTACATATCTGCCATTATTTATTTATTTATTGACTCTGCTTGATAACATCTGTCATTTTGTTCAACTCTTTACACCATTTAAAATAGCATCTGATTTATAGAACACACATGGAAAGCGAGCTCCTTCTTATGAGCCTGAACTCATCATTCTAGGTTACATGAAACATGTCTGACCGTGGTTATGAGAAGTGGTAATTTCAGTATTTCAAGAATTTGAAAATTTTATTAGGAAAAACATGATTCAATGTTTATAATTGTCATCATCAGAAGGGGACGTTTTGTATACGTATATTGGATATCTAAGTCCATTTTGTGCTGCTATATAACAAAAGACCTGAGACTGGGTAATTTACAAAGAATAAGAATTTATTTTTCATGGTTCTGGGGCTTGAGAAGTCCAAGATGAAAAAACTGGTAGGTTCAATAGTCTGGTGAGGGACACTCTCTGTTTCCAAGATGCCACCTGGATGCTGCGTCTTCCAGAGGGGAGAAATGCTGTGTCTTCACATGGCAGAAGACAGAAGGGCAAGCTTCTGAATGCTGTGAAGGCTCTTTGATAAAGTTCTTAATCTCATTTATGAAAGAGGAGCCCTCATGGCCTAATTACTTCTTGAAGTTTCCACTTCCTCGTACTGTTATATTGACTACATCTGAATTTTGAAGGGGACACATTCAAACTGTAACATTGAGTCATAGTATTTATTCCTTAGTTTTGACTTTTAATGTTAAGTCCAGAAACAAAAAGTCTGACATATTGAAATTCTTTTTTGATTTGTAGACATAAATGGTTTATTTGTCCCACAAAACACCAGCTCCTTTCCATTTAAAGCTAATAAAGTTTCCTCCCTAGTAGCTCCCTTGTTTCTCTTACTTTAGCCACTCTCTTCATTTAGATTTTCATCATTTTCACTAGGATTATTTTAATTCTCTGGTAACTGGTATTCCAATCTCGAATATTTCCTACATCTACTATGTATTCAGCAACACAGGGAAAACATATGTCCTAAAATATGGTTTTGATTCTCCTTACAGATCCTCGTATGATTTATCAGTCATGGTTTAATCGAATAAGTGGAACTACAGGACACACACACATGCGCATACACACACACTCCCACACCACTGTACGGGCTGGTTAAGCAGTCCCTGTAAGAAAGACTGCAATCTTTGCATCTGACGCTAGAGCTTGAAGTCTGCAGGACAGGTAAGCTGACAATGGTGATGGATGTAAAGTGGGAGAGAGTGAGAACAATTTGTTACCTGAAAGCATGACCTGGAAAGCACATGCATGTTAAACTCTGTGTCAGGTCTCACTTCTCCCGACTTTGTTCATATGTATGTCCTCAGAGAAGCTGGCATCCTTCAGGGAAAGATTGAACAGTTTAAAGACTGGCTGCTGCCCCAGGCTGATAAAGTAAGCCAGCAGACTGATGACAACATGTGTGTGCTAGAAAATGCCTCATTGTTCACTTCTCCACCTAAATCTTGCATGAAATTCTCAGTTATAGCCCACCCTAAATGAAAACATATGCAGAAAAAACTTGAGGGTTATATATTTTAGTCTAGCCAATTTGAGACATTACAAAGCCACTACATATGACATACTACTATCTTAGGCTAAAGTTCAAACATTTTAGCACATTTTATAAGGTTTAAAATATTTTTTTCTGGTCTTTCTACCACTCTTACACCCCTACCAAACTGCAGGCTACATCAGGGACTCAGAAATTTTATCTGTAAATGTTAAATAAATATTAAATATTTTACATATTGTGAGCCATATACGATTGCTCATATTCTTGTGTGTTTGTTGTACAACCTTAAAACCATTGTTAGCTCACAACCCTATAAAAACAGGCCACAGACTATATTTCGTCTGTGGGCTGTATTTTGCAATCCCATCTTACCCTATCCTACAACATAGAAACTCAAAATTATATTCATTGTCCTCAAATCTCCACATACTTTAAATCTAATTCTTCTTATACATACCTTTCTTTAGAAATACATTTCTCAAATTTTTGTACCTATGCCACTTCTATTTATCTCATACTACTCAGATAAAATGTCCTTATTCCTAGAAAAACTGTCCCAGGCAATAAATTACATTTGGTTCCCACCCATAAAACTTTGTACATAATCCTAGTATAATGCCTTATGATTATTAATTTTCCATGCCTACCTTATCCATTGAACTAAAAGTTAAATAAAATCAGAGTCAACACTTTCTACTTTTTTTGTTTGTTTGTTTTGAGACGGAGACTTGCTCTGTCACCAGGCTGGAGTGCAGTGGCACCATCTCGGATCACTGCAACCTCCGCCTCCCAGGTTCAAGGGATTCCCCTACTGCAGCCTCCTAAGTAGCTGGGATTACAGGGGTGTGCCACCACGTCTGGCTAATTTTTTGTATTTTTAGTAGAGACAAGGTTTCACTGTGTTGGCCAGAATGGTCTCAATCTCTTGACCTCACGATCTGCCTACCAGAGTCTCCCAAAGTGATGGGATTGCAGGCGTGAGCCACCACACCTAGCCACTTTCTCCATTTCAGTTCCCCAATGGCCAGGACAATGACTGGCATCAACTGGGCTCTCAGTTGGTATAACTTGAATTATAATCACATTTATGTCCACTTTGCCTTTCCATAAAGGAATTGAGGTGGCTTACAACAAAAGTATAAACAATGAAATGACAAAATAGAAATATAAAAACAGAATCATGGAAAAGGAGGATACTAAACTATTAAAATACATATCAACTTAGTTTCTGTGGTGAGTTTCAAATTCGGATTTATTGTTTTGGGGGAATGAAAAAAGAAACATTTTTTAATGATGTTTTGTTTATAAAACAGAAGCAGCAGCATACCATTTGATCATGAGAAGCATTTACTTTCTCACTGTGAAATTTTAAACCATTCTCAAGAAGAACTTGATACAGAAAATTGGACATTCTCATAGCATTATAAGATGAACAGTGTCCTCCAGATTTTTTTCTTAGACACAAGATCTTGCTATGTTTCCCAGGCTGGCCTAAAACTCTTGGGTGAAAGCAGTCCTCTGATCTCAGCCTCCTGAATAGCTGCAGCTACCTGCATGTGCCATGGGGCCAGGCAATTCTTTGAAAGCAAATGCAGTAGTGAATTGTATATAGCTTTAACTTGGAGCTTAAGAAGAATGATAACTTTCAGATGGAACCAGGAACCTTGACTAATCTTATACTACCATTTTGGAGTGATTTTCTTACACGTACAGACATTACATGGGCAGTTCAATTACTATAGTCATTCCTTGTAGGAGCATAGGCTTAATCATTGAGTATGACAATTGAAGGAAAGAAGATCAATAGGTTGATTTGAAGGAAACATAGAATGAAAGACTGCATAAGAGAACTGCTCTTTTACACCCTGCCTAAAATACGAATTTGCAGCAAAAAAGGTCAGATTCACTTTAATTTATTAATCTGACAATTACTCTTTGGTGGAGGAGTGAATAAAAAGAGATAGAACAAACTGACTAATATTGATATTTCAAAACTGTTGTTCATGGCTGGGCACAGTGGCTCATGCCTGTAATTCCAGCACTTTGGGAAACCAAGGCGAGATGAGATGATTGCTTGAGGCCAGGAGTTTGAGACCATTCTGGACAACATAGCGAGACATCATCTTAAACTGTTGCTTCAATACTGAATGACAATGAAAGTTTTCTTAAGGAATACATGGGGATAAGATAATAGAGGTCCACCTCACAGTCATGACCATAGGAAATAATTCCCAAGTGCATTAGAAAAAACGAAATTGTGGTTAGAGCCTGTATCCCCCTTAGGGATGATATTGCTGCAACAATACCTGAAGTATTAAATGGCATATACCTAAAATACATTTTCTAAGTATGACCTTTCTCAGTTGGAGCGTGGATAAAAACTCGGGAAGAAACAATTTTCAACTCTGTTTTTTTATGAAGGCAAAAAAGTTGACATTCTATGATACTTCTATATTTCTTATTTAATAGCCCCATGAAGAATTTCTTAAACGGCTGAAATATAGGTGATTCTCTACTTACCACCATATCTCTTCTATTCTTTGTCCCTTAATAACATGTTCTCTTTCCTGCTGCCTGCAATAATTTTACATCTGTCTTACCTCAGTTTTTTTTTTTTTTAATTTTTTACTTCAATAGCTGTTGGAGTACAAGTAGTTTTTGTTACATAGATTAATTATATACTGGTGAATTCTGAGATTTTAGTGCACCTGAGTAGTGTACATTGTACCTAATGTGTAGTAATTTATTCCTCTCTCCCCATGACCCTCCCCCTTCTGAATCTCTAAAGTCCATTTATCACTCTGTATGTTTTTGCATACTCGTAGCTTAGCTCCCACTTATAAGTGAGAACATACGGTTTTCGATTTTCCACTCCTGTGTTACTTCACTTGGAATAATGGCCTCCAGCTCCATCCAAGTCTCTGAAAAAGACATTACTTTGTCCTTTTTAATAGGTGAGTAGTTTTCCATGGTGTATATATACAACATTTTCTTTGTCCACTCATTAGTTGATAGGCACTTAGGTTAATTCCACATCTTTATAATTCAGAATCGTGCTGCTATAAACATAGTTATACACGTGTCTTTTTCTCTATATATTTTTCCACTGAGGTAATACTGATTTACATTTCCACCAACAATGTATAAGTGTTCCCCTTCCCCCACATCCATGCCATCATCTATTGTTTCTTGACTTTTTAGTGGTGGCCATTTGTATAGGAAGGTGGTATCTCATGGTTTTAATTTGCAGTTCCATGATAATTAGTGATATTAAGCATTTTATTTTCATGTTTATTGGCCATTTGTAGGTCTTCTTTTGGAAAATGTCTGTTTGGTTTTATGCTCACTTTTTGATGAAATTATTTGTTTCTTGCTGATTTGTTTTTCTATATGAATTCTGGATACTAGCCCTTTGTCAGATGTATAGTTTGCAAATATTTTCTCACATTCCTTGTGATGTCTGTTTGATTATTATTTCTTTGGCTGTGCAGAAGCTTTCGAGTTTAATTAGGTCTCATTTATTTACTTTTGTTTTTGTTGTGTTTGCTTTTGGGGGTTTTAGTCATAAATTCTTTGCCTAGGGCAATGTCTAAAAAAGTTTTTCCAATTTTTGTTGTCTTCTAGAAATTTTATAGTTTCAGGTCTTGTATTTAAGTCTTTTATCCATCTTGAGTTGATTTTCGTATACAGTGAACCTAGGGATCCAGTTCTAATCTTTTACATGTGGTTTGCCAGTTTTCCAAGTACTACTTATTAATAGGGTGTCCATTTCCCAATTTATGTTTTTGTTTCTACTATTAAATTTTTAGATTTACTGATTTTTTTCTGGCATGTCTAACTACTAATCTCATCCAGTGTATTTGCAACTTTATTTTATTTGTTCATCTCTAGAAATACAATTTGCCTCTTGTTTAATATCATGCATTTATCTTCTCACTTTATTCTTGTATTCCTTAACCTTCTAGAATTTATGGAACATAGTTATAATATCTGTTTTTAATATCCATATCACTAATTTCATCATCTCTTTTACTTGTGAGTCTGTTTCTATTGATTGTTTATTTTACCCTAACTGTGGATCATATTTTGCTGCTTCTTCGCAGGCCTGGTAATTTTTGTGTGTGTGTGTTTGTTTATTTATTTATTTAATTTATTTACTTTTTGAGACCGGGTCGCACTCTGTCTCCCAGACTGGTGGGCAGTAGCATGATCACAGCTCACTGCAGCCTTGACTTCCTGGGCTCCAGCATTCCTCCCACCTTAGTCTCATAAGTAGCTGGGACCACAGGAGCACACCACACCACCTTACCTGGCTTTTTTTTTTTTTTTTTTCGGTAGAGACAGGATTTTGCCATGTTTCCCAGGCTGGCCTCAAACTCCTGAGCTCAAGCAATACACCTGCTTTGGCCTCTCAAAATGCTGGGAATATAGGCATGAACCACTGTGCCCAGCCATACCTGGTAATTTTTATTTGGTTTCCAGATATTACAAATTTAATATTGTTTGATACTCAATGTTATATTCTTTTAAATATTGCTGAGTTTTCTTCTGGACCATAGTCTGTTACTTGAAATCAATTTGGGTCCTTTTCAGATTTGATTTTAAGTTTTATTAGGGTACATTTAGAAAGACTTTTATTCTATGGCTTATTGTGTCCCAATACGCAGGCAATAGCCTTCTGAAGGTTCTGCATGAGGTCCTGGTATTATGAGGTGTTTACACAGTGGCTAGTGGGAACGCAAACTCCTCTAGTCTTATAAAAGCCTTGGGGACTTCTCAGCCTCTTGTTTGCTAGTTCTTTATCCATTCTTGATTAGTATCCACTCACACAGATAGTACTCAGCTTGAGATTCCAGTGGCCCCTTCTGCAGATCCTTGAAGTGCTCTCTCTGCAACTTCTTCTTCCCTTAATTCAGCTCCACAAATTGATTTCCCCTAACTCTGATTCTATCTCCTTCATTCAACGGACCATCAAGACTTATTTATGTCCCTACTTCCTGCACTACTAACTGAAAGCTACTTATAGGCAGGAAGTTGAAGTAATCACAGGCTTACCTCGGTTGTCTCCCTTCTCTTAGTGAGCATAGTCCTGAGGTGTCTCCTGTCCAATATCTGAGAACTATTGTTTCGTATAAGTAAAAGAGTAAACAGTTTTTTCAAATCCCATCATAGGCTAAACTAGAAATTCCTATCACAATGCTTTGCACAAAGTAATACTACACAATATTGCTGTTTTGCTTAAATAATTGGTGGTGAAAACATGACCAATTGAATATCTTCATTGTTGATTTGGCATTATTTTACCTTTATGAGCCTAAATGCTTTAGCTTGAATTTCCTATGAGAAATACAGACACAAGACCCCCTGAAAGGAAAACGGGAAGTAAAAACGTGAAGGAGAAGCTAGAGAGAACATGTTTGGAGTGAGTAAAAAAGAACGACTATCAGTTAAATATTAAACTTACCAATTCATGAAATGCCCTCATTATTCTCATTAGTGTTTTAAGAGGAAAACAACCAGAAATTTAAAAAAAGCAGTAAGAAAATGAAAAAAGCCTGATCTACTGAAAATAAAGAATACTTGGAATAAGTTTTCTTTTGCTGCTGTCATAAAAAATTAAAAGTTTTGGGCATATGGCTTTTGAGGTTTGAGGCTTTAAAACCCTTAGATACAACACTTATGAGTCTGTCAAATTAATGGTAAATTAAGCAAATCCAGAGAAGTAATGTATCATGCATTTCCTATTCTAGCTTATAACTTATAAGCATTTTCTAAGTTTCTTTCTATTTAAACTCTCTAGATGATAGCCTTATAACTTGCCAAATCCCAACCACAATTCTATTTCTCTTTCAAAATCTTGAACATCATAGACATAGAAATAAAGCAGAGTGAATAAAGAACAATTTAGAAATGCCATCAGAATACCACAAACTGCTATATTGATTATACACAGTGACATATACTACCATATTTAAATATAGTTCAATCTCAAACTAGACTACAGCATAAAGACAAATACTCACACATATATGAGGGCTGCCATAAAGTTAAAAAAAGATTTTATGTCTGAACATTTTGGTGTATTATAAATGTAAACATCTACAATAATATATAATATAAATGTATAAAATACAGTATATAACTATTTGATACATTTATAAAACATATGAAAACACATAGATATCAACCAAAAAATCAGTTTTAATCCTTCTTCCGTGTATTGAACTCATGTATTGCTTTACCTGAATTTCAAGTAATTTGTTTACTTTTTACACAAAACCATTCAATCAGTAACACAAGAAGCCCACATATTTTTCTAGATTTTATAGTTGACTTACTTGCATTGCTTTTTCAATATCCACTCATTAGTAAAATGAGTGTTTATGGACAGAGAAAGAATGAAATCAACACCTCCACAAAAATTTGATATCAAGATGTTTGCCAAGGGAGCTAAGTTATGATGATCAGTTGAGTTAACCAGCCACAAACCAAATTCCTGAAGAGTTTCAAAAGATGTTCTTTTTCATTTTTTCATAATATTTTGTTATTTGATTGTCAGACAAGTGTATAGACTAGCAGCTATTACTTAAAACACACTCCACGAAGTATGTCTTTAAGTCTATGCTAGAAGTAGAGTGTTACAAATGTGATTTTGTGCACTGATTACATTCAATACAAAAAAAAAAGTTTAATTGAACCCTTACCAATTTGTTTAACAAATCATTTTAATGAATAAATTTCTTAATATAATGTCTATATTAAAAAATAAAAATAAAAGCCAACTCTTAAGAAGAGGAACTTCCTGTATACTTTATATTACTTAGCGTCTTGAACAGACAAGCGTTACTACAATATATTACCATTCAAGAAGAAAAAGATAACTTTCTTGGGCTTTAATAAAAATTAAAATTTGTGTTTATATGTTATAAAAATAGTCACTTTTAAAACTCTTTATAGCATGTCAAACAACCAACGTAAACAGTAAAAAAAAAAACCTCTAATTTTCATTATTGCTTTGGTGTACATGGTTCAATGTAGACCATATTTTAAATGACTTTAAAATGTCAAATATAAAGATTAATTGTTTGAAAAGGTGATTATAACAGAAGACTTGCATAATAGAAAAGGGACAACTGAGATTATCAGAAAATTAAAAACATAAAGTTAATGTTTTCATGTTTTTCTATTTTTAGTAAAAAGTGACAAGTAAATATCATTCTGAAGAAGAGCAATAGGAAATTAAGAAGTACATGCAACCTTTTATTATTGACTTACAGAGATGTAAATGAACAAAACTATTAGTAAGACCACAAGACTCTCATGTATAAAACGGAAGTTGAACAAACCATGGTTTGCTTAGAATTGAAAATGACTATTTAAAAAACAATAAAAATGGGCGGTCACGGTGGCTCACTCCTGTAATCCTAGCACTTTGGGAGGCCGAGGCAGGTGGATAACGAGGTCAGGAGATAGAGACCATCCTGGCTAACACGGTGAAACCCCGTCTCTACTAAAAAAAAATACAAAAAAAAATATATATATATCTTAGCCGGGCGTGGTTGTGGGCTTCTGTAGTCCCAGCTACTTGGGAGGCTGAGGCAGGAGAATGGCGTGAACCCGGGAGTTGGAGCTTGCAGTGAGCTGAGATCCAGCCACTGTACTCCAGCCTGGGCGACAGAGCTAGTCTCCATCTCAAAAAAAAAAAAAAAAATTTTTTTTTGCTTGAAATCAGATGCCTTAAGTTATAAAACGTTACACATAAAGTAAAAACAACATTTCTCTTTAAAGCCTTTGCAAGTTTATCTGTACTTTTATGGCAGCTTATGGTATTGTGACTGATGACAAGTTCGCAACACGATGGCATGCCTGCAGCAATCCCAACCCTTGTCTTCTCAGAGGAAAGATTTCAACCGAGAGACCTAAGTAAATTTTAAAGCAGAGGAAATGTTTTTTAAAAGAGGCAAAGTACACATGGAACAGGGTCCAGAGGGTGACTGGAGACATCTAGTGCCCATCCAACTCTTGGCTTGGGATTTTTTTTTTTTTTTTCTTTTTGACGGTCTCATTCTGTCGCTCAGGGTGGAGTGCAGTGCAGTGGAGTGTGGATCATGAAGTGGAGTGCTTGATCACAATTCACTGCAGCCTCAACCTCCCAGGCTCAAATGATCCGCTGACCTGTCTCCAGAGTAGCTGGGACTACAGGCACATGCCACCACACCTGTCTAATTTTTTTTTTTTTGTCTAGACAAGGTTTTGCCATGTTGCCTAGGCTGGTCTTGAACTCTTGGGCTCAAGTGATCCACTTGCCTCGGCCTCCCAAAGTGTTAGGATTGCAAGTATCAGCCACTATGCCAAGCCTGGGATTTTTATACATTGGCTTGGTTCCCAGGGTTTTTCTTCTCTTCCCTTGATCCCCAGCTAGGGGACAGCTGTTGCTCAATTGGCACATGCACGGTGGCCGGCCAGCACTTAGGAGGGGCCACATGTTCAGTGTGTTTATTGAAGTCGTGTGCATGTTCACTTAGGGTGACTTTCCTTTCCTGGTCTAGTGCCCCCAGAGAAAGGTCATATACCAGTCAAACTTCGCCATTTTGCCCCCTAGTGCACATGCTTAGAAACTTATCAGGAAATTGTGGCTTGCTAGCTCCAGGTGTTTTCTATTTGTTGGGAAACTCCTCTCCTTGTTTGCACCAGTTGTGGACACTTACCACTTCAGACAGCCAGTTTTATGGTCACCTGACCATCACCTAATGAGTGCCTACCATTTCCGGGTGCCCTCTCTTGCCCTACTCATATCTGGCTAACTAATTACTCTAACATTTCCCCACTCAAATGTCCAAGATCCAGTTCTTAGTGATAATGCGTGAAGGTCAGTTTTCTGTAACTGCTGCTGACAGAGGACCAGTGGTTGCCCTGTGGGTATCAGCCTCTTGCGAGCTGTCAGGGCAGGCTGGCTTCACAGGTTGGCAGAAGTGGTGCCCAGTAAGATCCAAGGAAGACAAAGGTAGGATTTTGTCTCTGTCATGTTCCACTGGTGGGCAGTTCAGAGGTCCCCTGTAGAAGGGTGACACTGGAATATTGAGTGGACAGTATCCTTCACTGAGGATCTTCTGGAGCTTGACAACCTGAATGCAAGAGGAGACAAATTGAGTTATTAGATTCAGAAGACATGGACAAAAAGGAGCAAAATTAAGAGACAAACAACTGAACCCACAAAGGGAAGAGTCCAGGAGAATCATTTCCAGGTTCCTTCCCAGCCTAACCAACCCTGAGAGGCTTGTTCCAGTAAATGGGGAGCTTGAACTATGAGTTACCCGATGCTGTCTTGTACTTTTTTTTTATTGATTGATTTATCCAAAAGTAACTTTTGTCTAGGGCCAAACAAATCCCTTCCTGTGCTGTCATTAACATATATAGTCCTTGGCGATTTTAGAGGACTATGGCTGCCAAAGAGTCGATTTGTTCTTCTGTGGTTGTCAAAGTTTTAGCCATGGCATCAATGCTGTTGGCTGTTTCTGTTGAGAGTTGGCTATAGGTTAAGGAGGCTTGTGTGACTAGTGATTTCTGCTCCCATACTGGCTGTGATACAGAGTCCCACAAGAAGGGGAGTTAATTGTATAGCTCTCTTCACTCTGGGCAAGATGGAATGCCTATAGATTGACACTGGAAGGGAGAAATTGCCAGGGGCTATAAAGATGTCCAAGGATAAATAGCCTATGATACAAGTTCTAGTTCAGTTAGTGGGGAGGCTCTAACATACATGGCTTCCTGGGTTTTAAGATAAATAGAGATGTCAAAATGAAACAAGGGAGTGAGGTCAGGTTTAGAAAATCCTGAGACTGCCCATCATGTCCAGGTAGCTGGTAAATATAATTATGCCAGCCAAGATTCGAGTGCATGGGGTCTGGCCCTGATTAGCTCCTCTTCTTTCAATAAAGAGAAGTTAGAGTTTGGTCCAATAGAATCTATTCTTTTGTAGAGCAGAAGTTGGCTATTTGCAGACATTGGGTGGAATTAGCAGAAAAGCTTTAAAGGACAGGCAAAGGTTTATTTAAAGAAACACAGTATACTTGGAAGAGGGCCAAGCAGGCAACTTGAGAAATCAAGTGCCCTGCCTAGCCCTTGACTTGGGATGTTTGTGCATTGGCTTGGTTCAGGCTTTTTCTTTTCCTTTTTCCTTTTCCTCCCTTGATTCCTTCCTAGGGGCAAGCTGTTGCTCAATTGTTGCCTGCCAGCACTTTGGGATAGGCTGCATGTGCAATGTGTTTACTGAAGTTGTGTGCATGTTTATTTACTTGGGGTGATTTCCCCTACTGGTCAAGTGCCCCCTTAAAAAGGTCACATATTGGTCAAACCCCACCATCTTGACCCCTATGGCACATACTTAAAACCTTATCAGGGAATTGTGGTTTGCTGGCTCCTGATGTTTTCTATTCATTGGGGAACTTCTCTCTCTCTTGGTGCCAGTTGTGGCCATTTATCATTTCAGAGGGACAGTTTTATGATCACCTGGCCATCACCTGATGAATGCCTGCCATTTCTGGGGGCTCTTTCCTACCCTGTTCGTATCTGTCTAACTACTCTAACATTATCACTCAGCGCATCCCTTAAAAAGTGTATTTAACAAAATACGTGTATCCAATACTCAATGCGATTTCAAAATATAAGAATTAAAAGTAAAATATAGATAGTAGTTTTGTAAATGATGTCTTCTTTTATGAGAATTTGATTATCTAGATATTGAACATTTAAAAAAATAAAGGTTTATATCTCCACTCTGCCACTTATTATCCATGTGAGCTCTTGCCAGTCACTTACCATTTTGGATCTTTATTTTCAGATTATTCATATGTGTAATATCTATCAAGATGGCTGCAATAATAACATGAGATGACATACATAAGGCTCTTGATGTAGCAATCAGCACTAAGACCTCAATAAGTTGTGACTGGTAACTACCCATGCTAATAATTTTCAATGAATATTTGGTGAAATACTGCCATGTTTATTTTCGTTATTCCTCTTTTTAAAAGTTTTTGTTTTTTTTCAATTCAATCTTTTGTCCAACTTTGCCCTTAATTAGAATGCTAGTTGAAAGGTTTTGTAATGAGAAAAACATTCAAGAGAAAACTGTATGGTAATATGTAACATCCTCAAAAATGTACTGAATCTATGTGATACTTTCATAGCTGCAGGCACCAGTGGATGCACCAGAGCTGGTATTATCAAAACCATACTCTGTATTTCCTGAGTAATCCTTAGGTGGTTGGAGGCATTGGGAGAGTGGCCGTAGGGGAGGTGAAGATTGGATCTTCAGGAGCTGTGGAAGATCCAAACTTATTGCAAGGCGAGCAAATCTTAACTTATGAAGAAATACACAAGTTACTCACTGTGATTCATTTATCATTATCTTTTCAGCATTACTACTTTTGCACAGTTTTGTCACCATTTCCACAAGGGAGTGTGTGTCAGAACCACAGTAGTCTTTATGAAACAATATGACTGTTTATCACTAATCACTAGCTTTCCTTGCCAATCCCATTATATGTGTGTGTGTGTGTGTGTGTCACACACACACACATATATATACACACACACATACACACACACACACACACACACACACACATATATATATACTAGCTGTTATTACTAGTTGTATAAAATAAGGATACCTAAATCTGTGTGTGATGTGGAAAATACTTAGAAATGAGATGTGAGTTGTATTGGTATGCTAAAAATAGTAACATTTGATGGTAACTTTTGTTCTGTCTTCATATGACTATTGCTATATTTTGTTATATTTGCTGCTTTTTTTCTGAGAAAAATAAGTTAATTTTAAATATCAATAAGGATTAGAGAAAAATATATATATATCTCAAAGCATAAGAAATACTGGGGAATCAGTGCCAATTAACATAAATCTCTGTATTCCACAAATCATAGTTTATTTTTAAAAATAGACGTTTTTTCCTCCATCTAGTTGACATTCTCCTAAATAGAAAGTACTCCAACCTTAATGTTTTGCTTGTTTTTTCTTCTCTGAGCTTTTCACAGGCAAACAAAATGTAAGAAACGGAAAAGAAAACCAAGTCATCTTATTTCAAAGCAGAAACAGAAAAAAATCTCCAACTTTCTTCAAATTGTGCTGTAATACTGGTAAAGCAGAGGAGAAAGAAAATGCATTCGGAAAGCAATTCAGGAGTTTAAAAAAAGGTTAAATATGTTTATAGCCCTTGATGCATTAAATTTACTTTTATTAATTTATTCTAAAATATAATATAAGATGCTGATAATATTTGTGCCCAGTATTTTTGTTGAAATCTTATTTGCAATAGTGGTAACTTGAACATAGACTACATGTTCAATAATAAAGTTCTGATTAGTTAAACTGTGCATATTTGCATTAATATATTAAATTGTGCTAAATACATTAAATGTATTTAGAAACATATTTTAAAAGTTGTTTAAAAAGCAGATAATATAATGTAATTGAAATGGCAGCATCACAGAGGCCCTGGAGTAGACTGTAATCCCAGTTAACCACTAGTTAGCAAGATGATGTTAGTTGAATGGGTCATTCAATTTCTCTGTACCTCAGGTTCCTTTCTGTAAAATGAAAAAAGTGACATGATGTATTTAATGGGTTGTAGTGAAGAATGAATGCTGTAAAACATTTGAAGTCATTGCAGCATGTCTGACACACACAGGAATCATTCAATAATACTAGCTGTTATTACTAGTTGTATAAAATAAGGATACTTAAATCTGTGTGTGATGTGGAAAACACTTAGAAATGAGATGTGAATTGTATTAGTATGTTAAAAATAGTAACATTTGATGGTAACTTTTGTTCTGTCTTCATATGACTATTGCTATTTTTTTATATTTGCTGCTTTTTTTCTCAGAAAAATAAGTTAATTTTAAATGTCGTTAAGGATTAAAGAAAAAAAATACATAAACAACCTCTACTTCTAAATCAGCAGCACTGTCACCAGGAAAATGTCAATTATATTGCTCAATCACAAACTACAATATATGTTATATAAATCATAATTTATAATATGTTAATATACTGCTAAAAGAATAACAGAAACGCTCTTGGATTTTCTCAAGTACTTTAATAGATCATGCATTCTCTTTCTCTCATCTGAGGAAAAATGTAATGTCCTCATGGCTAGTCATACAATATCCAACTTGCCATTGTTCAAAGACTACATTTTAAAACTATTCAGCATAAATGGAAGAGGAATTCGAGTATAAAATGACTTGTTACATTGAGTATTTCTCTATTTTGACATGTACTTTGCTATTTTGTAGTGAATTTCTTCCTTCTTGATCTTTGTCATTTATGTCTATTTCTAATGTCATTTTTGAGAGTCTTAACCTCAACTGTCTTCGGAGTTTCCAACTTAATTGGCCCACTGCAAGATTGTTCACTGCGATTACCCTATCCAGTGTTAATAAGTAATCATGATTTCAGCATCAATGGCAACTTTAACAGGCATGAGCAAAAGGTTTATAACAGTACTTAATTTTCAGAATGCTGAGTTGTAAAAAAGTGATTTCACCATGAGATGCCAGTAGAATTTATTACATGTGATGGCTTATTTTGTTTTTATTTTAATTCTTGCACATTTTGTATGGAATTAACACAATTCAACTGATGTAATGATTCCTAATTTTACCCTGAAAAAACACACACACATAAATATGCTGCTAAGAATTAGAATTAGTGAAAGTCATAAGATCCTAGAAATGATACCTAATGATGCTAGTTACATTTCCCAACGTCAGGAGACACATTCACTCTCTTGGGGCTGCAGTCTCTTTAAGTAGCCTACAACTCCTGGTGTACTATATAATACTCTGTTTATCTGATAGAACATATTTTTTAAAATTGAAGACTAGTTTGGTAGATAAGTAATATTGTTTACTATTTTAAGTGTTCTGCTTCTCAATGTGGACTTGTTTTGAGATTAAATTTAGTTGGCATGTTTTTGTTTCTAAGGATCCTTATTTACCTCTCTTTTGTGTATGACTGCGACTATGATTAAGGTAAATTCTTGGGGCATACTGTGAGATAAAAAGGGGAAATATTTCTAAGAGTGCAGCAATGAGGACACTGATACAAGACAGGCATGAAGCAAAACCAAACAAAACATCAAAGTAAATCTTGGGTAATACATTTGAATTCACTGGGTATCTATAAGTCAACAGAGAGAATGCAATCTGACGTTGGTGAACACGGAAGAGAAGCTCTATGCATAGGAGTTGTGCCTTGGTAAACAGGGCACAGGAGACATGGCTGGATGGCAGGTAGAATACAACAGACTGTAGGAACACTGAGAAAATTAATGAATTAAAGACGTAAGGGACAGACAAAAAATGATAGTGGTACTAGACCTAGCCGCAGGAGCAAGAAGGTAAGGTAATTGCCAGAGAATTAAACAGGAATGTGATTTTTAGAGAATAGGGAACTCAAGAAAGTTATCTAAATAACCACTGTAGATATCAGTAGGCAAGAATAATTTATTTGTTAGTCAAGCTTTTAACCAAACCAATAATTTTCTAATACAATATCTGTTGAAGTAAGAATGAATCCCAAAGCTTAGACAATTGATACTCTGGTATAAAAGTAAAAAATAGTATTAAGCTTGGAGAGATTAAGTATTAAGCTAAAAAAGTAGTATTAAGCTTGGTGAGACTGTGGTCCACATGTGAAATACTCAATAGTAGACTCTTCCAAGTAAAATATTAGTGAAACTAAAGTTGTGCTAGATCATTTACCATGAGGATAACTATGAGGATGCCACTTTACCTCACTGGAGCTCATTTTTCTGACTTTGAAGTTTAGGTAAGAATTCCCACCTCAGGTAGTTATTGCTAGACTGGAGAGAATGTGTGAAATACTTGGTACATGATCAATGCTTCGTAAGCAATAGTTATTTTTATTAATAGAATAAGTCCTCAACATTATTGATAGGTTCTTGGAAACTGTAACTTTAAGCAAAACTACATATAACAAAGCCAACTTTTTTCCATCAACATTACAGCAAAATTACACTAAACAAAATGATGTTATTTAAGGATCTGCTGTACTTCATTTCCCTTACAGCCAAGGATTCCAAGAACCTATCAACGACTTTAAGTGAGGACTTCTGTATTCGAGTCAGAGAAAATTTTCATCTAAATAATTCAAGCTGTAATATGTTGCTTTCTGAAAACTATAAAATTTTACTTTTTATTTAAAATTAGCCTCTTCAGAATGCTACTTCATAGGGATCTGATGACACTTTTTTTGTATACAAGTTACTGATTGTCTTATCTCCATTTTTTGTCTTATCTCATATTTCTTCACTAACATTCAAAGCCACTTTTGCCGCAGATGATGTTTCTTTGTGTGTATGGGTCTGTTTATGGGCACTATATTTTATTTCATTGATTAGTTTGTGTGTATCCCTGTGTTAATACCACAATGCCTTAATTTCTTCTGCTTTATAATAAATCTGAAAATACGATAGAGAAAATCTCACCCTTGGTGCTCCTTATTTAAGATCACATGTCTAAGATGAATCTGGCTATTCCGGCTTTCAAATAAATCAGTGGATTTTCAACCAAAGGTATTTTGCATCTCTCCCCCATCCCCCACCCCACGGCTGGAACACCACCAGGGGACATTTGGCTAAACCTGAAGCCATGTTTGGTTGTCACTACTGGGAGATTACTACTTTTACTCAGGAGATAAAATCCAAGGATGCTGCTAAACATCTTACAATGCATGAAACGGTCCCTGATGATAAAGAATTATCAGCTTCAAATGTCAACAGTGCTGAGTGTGAGGAATTCTTATATTGCAAAATGGAGGGTCCTAAGTTTGTTCTCCCTTTGCAACTGGGACTTCTAAATTATATTGAACTTATTGTTGTTTCTTCCAGCAAGCGTTCAGAAATAGAAAGAACATGATACCAACAGAGGAAAAAGAAAGCCAGAGTCTTTTTTGGATCTGGGTCTCTAAAGACATTTCCTCCATCACTTTTACCAATCCTATTTCCTAGAATTGAGTCACTAAGCCCAGCTCATACATCAGGGAAAGGGATTACACAAGGCTGTGAATATCAGCAAATTAAGATCACTGGAGGCCATTCTACAGGTTGTCTACCACAGTTGTCTGTCTGTCTTTTAATGACTCAATCCCTCACTCATATAAAATACACTCTCCGGCTAGGCATGGTGACTTATGCCTGTAATCCCAGCACTTTGGGAGGTTGAGGTGAGTGGATCACCTGAGGTCAGGAGTTCAAGACCAGCCTGGCCAACATGGTGAAACCCTATCTCTATTAAAAATACAAAAATTAGACAGGCATGGTGGCAGGCGCCTGTAATCCAAGTTACTCAGGAGGCTGAGGCAGGAGAATTGCTTGAACCCAGGAGGTAGTGGTGGCAGTGAGCCAAGATCACTCCATTGCACTCAAGCCTGGGTCACAAGAGTGAAACTCCATCTAAAAAAACAAAACAAAACAAAACAAAAACATACAAACAAAAAAACACTCTCCATAAGGCCCCCAAATGTTATCTTATTACCTCATTACAACACCAGCTCAAAGTCCAGAATCTCATCATCTAAACAAGATTCTAGGCTAGATAAGACTACTGAGGTGCCCTTCTTAAGCCCTCAGGTGTAGTTATGCATGTGCATAACACACCATGGAATGAGGATGCATGGAAAGTTGTGCATGGTTTCTTTTAGACCTTGCTTTTACTTTGCCATATGTCTTTTCTTTTTGCTAATTTTAATCTACATCCTTTCACTGTAACAAACCGTAACTGTAAGTATAACAGCCTTTTCTAACTCCTTTGAGTCCTTCTAGTAAAACAACAAACCCAAGGGTGGTCTCAACACTTCTCTTCAACACTTTGCTTGAAAATCTCTTTAGCTATATTACTCAATTAATTAGGCACACTTCCTACGTTTTATCTCCCAGAGGTAGATATTATATTATTGCTAAGTTTTCTGCCTCTCCCTAACAAGTATGCCCTTCCTCCAGTTTCCAATAGCATGTTCCTTATTGCCTTTTGAGTCCTTCCAGTAAATCTCTTCAGTCTTCATATTTTTACTAACAGTCTTTTCAAAACAATTATTATTTATCTGACACCCACTTGAAATTTCTTCTAGCCTCCATCCCACATATTTAAGTGGGGTTTAGGTATATTTAGGTATTTGTTAGAGTGTCACCCCATGTACCAAAATCTGTATTAATTATCTATAAAAATTTCTCCAAAATACAGTGGCTTGAAACAACAAATATATATTATCGTATAGTTTAGAGTCAGGAATCCAGGCATGGCGTAACAAAAGGCCTCTGGCTCTGAGTTTCTCACAAAGTTACAACCTACATGTTGGCTGGAACTGACGTCTTCTCAATACTTTATGTGTAGAATGTGCTTATAAGAAAATTAACATGGCCGCTGGCAGGCAGGTGCTCACTGGCTGTTGGTCAGTTACATCAGTTCCTTGCCAGGCAGGCCTCTTCATAGGGCCACTCAAATATGGTATATTGCTTCCTCTAGAATGAGGTATGATAGAGCAGAATCAGAAGTGAGCGTGTGTTTGTGTGTGTGTGTGTGTGTGTGTGAGAGAGAGAGAGAGAGAGATAAATGAGAGAGAGAAAGAAAGAGAAAGAAAAATGATGAGAAATGACAAGAGAGCCAGATGGAGACCAAAGCCTTTTTGTAAACATCTTCAAAGTGACATTTCATCACATTTGTTATACTCTATTCATTAGAAAGAAGTCATTAGGCCCACCCCATACTCAATAGGAGAAAGCTACACAAAGGTGTATATACCAGGAGGTGTGGATCACCAAGGCCACACTAGAGGCAATCTACCACATCTAACTGGACCAGGAAAAATGAGAGGAGACAGACACAATCATGAATCAGAAACAAGAAGCTATCATTCTTATAGAAATAAAATAAGAGAATATTCTGAAAAAACGGTGCCAATACACTTAACAATTGATATAGTTTGGATTTGCGTCCCCACCCAAAGCTCATGTCTAATTGTAATCCTTAATTTTGGAGGAGGGGCCAGATGTGAGGTGACTGGATCATGGGAGTGGACTTTCCCCTTGCTGTTCTGGTGATAGTGAGTAAATTCTCACAAGATCTGGTGATTTTAAAGTGTGTAGCACCTCCTATTTCTTTCTTCCTTATTCTCTGGCCCTGTAAGTTGTGCCTGCTTCCCTTTTATCTTCTACCATGATTGAAAGTTTCCTGAGGGCTCCCCAGTCATGCTTTCTGTGCAGCCTGTGGAACTGCAGGTCAATTAAACCTCTTATCTTTATAAATTATTCTTTATATATTTAATATTTATATATACTCTTTATATATACTCTTTATCTAGATAGAGTATATTTATATATACTCTTTATCTATATAAATTACTCTTTCTAAATTACAAATTACTCTGTCTCAGGTAGTTCTTTATAGCAATGCAAGAACAGACTGTTACAACAACTTATATCAAAAGAACACATTTCTTCAAAGACAAAAACTACCTGCCATGCTGTAAATGTTTGTGTCCATCAAAAATTCGTCTGTTGAAACCGAATTTCCAATATGATAGCATGAAGAGGTGGAATCTTTGGAGCTAATTAGATTATGAAAGTGGAGCCCTCATAAATGGGATTAGTGTCCATATAAAATAGCCCCCATGGGGCTTGTTCGTTCTGTTTACTGTGTGAGAACACAGCAGAAATGTGTGATCTATAATGCATGGTTCAGTAACCAATCCTTTTATTTGATTGGTAGTATTTCACTGCATGAATATGTCATGAGTTATTATTCACCTAGGATAGACATTTGTATCATTGAAAGTTTTGTTATTACAATGCTGCTAGTGAGTGCTCTTGTACATGTCTGTTGGTGTATATGTATAAGACATATAAAATTACTGGATCATGTGGAATAAGCATTGTCAACTTTGCATCTTATAATGTAAGATGTACTGATATGTACTTCATTAATTTGTTTATTCATATGTTAAGTTAATGTTTATGAAGCATAAATAATGTGTCTGTCACTGTTCTAAGACCTTGGAAAAATTAGTTAACAAAACAAACAAAAAAATGTACGCCCTTGTAAAGCTTACATTTTATGGCTCAACAGCAGTATTTGAAAATTTTTATGATTATAGTGTTGCCTGTTTTATTTTTTGCCAATCTAGATAGTATAAAATAGAATGCCATTTTGTGTTTCTAAACAGAAGTAGATATTGTGTTTTTAAATTATTTTATAAAATAGCTTTATTCAGAAGCAATTTACGTGCATTTCATGTCACACATTTTAAAGTACAATTTGATAAGTCTTGACAGAAGTATACACACAGAAAAGGAAACAGAAATAAAGGAAAGGAAGGGAACGGAAGAGAAGAGAGCGAAGCAGGAAGGAAGAAAGGAACTCCAATTCATATTACACAGTTAACTCAAAAAATAACTCAAGTGGTTCACAGACCTAAATGTAAAAACACAAAATGATAAAATCCCTAGAATAAAATATAAAGGAATACTTAAGTTAGGCAAAGGTTTTTAAATACCGAAAGTGTGACCCTTAAAAGAAGACATTTGTAAGTTAAATTTTATTAAAACTTTTTAAACATCCTCTTTTATGGACAGAAGATGTTTTATTAAGAAAATAAAAGTTTTATTAAGAACATAAAAAGAAAGACTAAATAGCAGAAGAAAATTTTGCTAGGAAATATCTGATTAAAAAAAACGTGTATTCAGATATAAAGAATACTCAGCTATCAATAACAAGATAATAGCCAACTTAGTTAAAAAACGGACAAAAAATTTAGAAACTTAATTAAAGATACATAGTTGCAAATAAGCACATAAAGAGATTCTGAACATAATTAGTCATTAGGGAAATACAAACTAAAACAACAATGAGACACCACTACACATTTAGTAGAAAGTCGGAAATTTAAAATATCTGACCACACCACAAACACCAAGTGTTTGCGAGAATCTGGAGAAATTTGAACTTTTATACTTACTGTTGGGAACGGAAAATAGTACAACCATTTTGGAAAACAGTTTGGCACTTTCTTAAAAGTTAAACATAAACATGCCATATTGTATAACCTATCCAGATTATCTGCTTCTCTTTATTTACTAACAGACATAAAAGCACGTGTCTTTATAAAGACTTGTACCTAAAATGTTAACAGCAGCTTTGCTAGTAATGGACAAAATCTAGTAACAACTCAAATGTCCATCAATGGGTAAATAAATAAGGTATTATATCCATACATTAGAATGTCATTCAACAATAAAAAGGAATGAACTATTGAAACATGCTACAATGTTGATAAATCTCAAAAACTTAGGCTGAGTGAAAATATACAGACAAAAAAGGTACACATTATATGATTCCATTTATATAATATACCAGGATGTGCAAATTATTATATAGTGAAGCTTATCTATAGTGGAATCAGGAGAGGATAGAGAGTGGTCGCCTAAAGGAATCTCAAGGTTACATTAGGAAATGTTAAGGGTGATGTATATGTTCATTATCTTTTTTGTTGTTGTGGTGTCATGGGTGTAGAATTTTGTCAAGGCTTACCAAATTGTACATTTTCAATATGTGCAATTAAATACATGAAAATTGTTTCTGAATAAAGCTATTTTACAAAATACTTCACAACACAATATATTCTTCTGTTTAAAACACAAAATGGCATTCAATTTTATACTAATTATATTGGCAAAACATAAAAACAGGCAGCACCATAATCATAAAATCTTTTATATACTGCTGTTTATCAATAAAATGTAAGCTCCACAAGGGCATGAATTTTTTGTTTGTTTTGTTCACTAATTTTTCCAAGGTCCTAGAATAGTGACAGGCATATCATTTATACTCTATTAATATTAATTTAACATGAATAAACAAGAATGAAGCATGTATCAGTACATCTGACATTACAGGACATAAAATCGCCAATGCTTATTCCACATGATCGAATAATTTTATGTCTTGTACTTGCACAGACACACCAATAAAGATATACAAAGCATTCACCAGCAACAATGTAATAGCAAAAACTTCAAATGATACAAATTTCCATCATAAGTGAATAACTTCTGACATATTTATGCAATGACATACTATAAATCAAACAAAAGGAGTTATTACAGAACCTTGCATCAGTATGACTGAATCTCAAAAATAAAATAATTATGAATGAAGAAGACAATAATAAATATGTCCAATATGATGCCAGTAACATCAAAATAGAGAATATTCTTGCTATATTTGCTTTACTATTAAAATGGCAAAACAATTTATGAAAAACAAAAACATAACAAGCTGTAATTCAGAACCGTGGTTACTCTTGGAGTAGAAAGGTATAGGAAGTGGCAAAAAGCACCGACCATAATATTCTATGTAACTGTGTCTATTTAACTTTTCTTATTATTTGTTGTACCTTATTTATCTTCATTGTGTTTATTTTATATATATAAAATATTCCAAAAAATGAAGTTAGTTTGAAAAATAATAAGGAAATAGGAAAACAAGGAGTTTCGTGCATGAGTGTCAGCCCCTACAGTGAGCATGTGGGGAGCTGAGTTCTTGTGTTGTTTGTGGTGGGAGGAAAGGAGGGGTGTGAAGATCTAAACTAAGGAGGCTTTAATTCTTCTGCTAACACTCACATTCACTTCACTCTTTGTCCCAAGATGCATTTCAATGTTTAAGAGAGCATCCTTTTTTGTTTGTTTTTGTCCTGAGGGTAATAATCTGGCTCCTTGGCTCAGTGGGCCAGAGATACATGAGAAAAATAGAAAGTATCATGCTCTCTATACAGATCTTTAATTAATACCTTTTCTTTTACACTGTTGGCATTTCAACAGGCAGAAGAACTCCCATAGCCAACGGGAGAATGTTTCCGGTTTCTACTCTTCTAGGCTGTGCTTTTTCTCCTGTTTTCCACTGTTAGAACTCCTTTATATAACTAATTGTGCACAGATTTACTGAGACCTCAATGTCTTTGATATTTCTGCTCCCTTTTCTTTATACAACATTCTTTAAAAAATTCATATCCTATAAATTCGGGAGTATATCTAGAGGGAAAAACTATAAACGCATATGTTCAATCTTCCATCTTGAACTTGGTTTCTATCATTATTTTCCAGTGTAAACACACACATACACATACAAAGAAATACCAAATCCAAATTGGCGTGATGTTTTGAATAATTAGCTGTTTTGAATAATTAGCTGTTTTGAATCATCTTTTACTCTTTAACAGACTAATGAAGAATTGACCATAGAAAGTTGCAATTTTTAGTGTTTTCTTTCTCCTCTGTAAGCTTACCCTAAAATAAGAGACATTAAGAGCAGTGTGTTCTAGTTTCTTTTTCTTTTTTTATTATTATACTTTAAGTCCTAGGGTAGATGTGTACAACGTGCAGGTTTGTTACATATGTATATATGTGCCATGTTGGTGTGCTGCACTCATTAACTCATCATTTACATTAGGTATATCTCCTAATGCTATCCCTCCCCTCCGACACACAGTAAGCCCCAGTGTGTGATGTTCCCCTTCCTGTGTCCAAGTGATCTCATTGTTCAGTTCCCACCTATGAGTGAGAACATGCGGTGTTTGGTTTTCTGTTCTTGCGATAGTTTGCTGAGAATGATGGTTTCCAGCTGCATCTGTGTCCCTACAAAGAACACAAACTCATCCTTTTTTATGGCTGCATAGTATTCCATGGTGTATATGTGCCACATTTTCTTAATTCAGTCTGTCACTGATGGACATTTGGGTTGATTCCAGTCTTTGCTATTGTGAATGGTACCGCAATAAACGTATGTGTGCATATGTCTTTATAACAGCATGATTTATAATCCTTTGGGAATATACCCAGTAATGGGATGGCTGGATCAAATGTTATTTCTAGTTCTAGATGCTTGAGTAATTGCCACACTGTTTTCCACAACAGTTAAACTAGTTTACAGTCTGTTCTAGTTTCTTTAGTCATTAGTTCAAGTCATTTATTTCTTGGTTTTATACGAAGAGTGTCTATCTGACTAAAGGTAGTATGTGAGAAAAACTTGATCTTTCCCAACTGAGGGAGAGTAAGAAAATATATAAACGGAGTTTGCATAAGCATCTAGTAAAGATTTAAAAGTGACCAGAAGAGGGTCCGGCTGACAAAAAGACAGTGGTCTATATTCATTTTTAATGAAGTAGCTACATTTTAGCTGAGTTGCTTTGGATCTGAGGACTCAGTAAATCTCACAGCAAAATAGCCTACACCAAGCAAGGCTTAAGTGGCTTGAGAAAAGGGTAAACATACTTGTAATTGAGACGACACTAATATTGGATATACTTCTCTTTACTTTCTAAAGTATTTGAAACTTTTTAAACTTTCCTATATAAAATTGAGTCCTTTGGTTGGGTACAGTTGGTCACTCACACCTGTAATCCCAGCACTTTGGGAAGCTGAGGCAGGCAGATGGCTTGAGTTCAGGATTTCGAGGCCAGCCTGGGCAACATGGTGAAATTCGTCTATACAAAAAAATACAAAATACTTAGCTGGGCATGGTGGCGCATGCCTGTAATCCCAGCTACTTGAAAGCTGAGGTGGGAGGATAATGACCCCAAGAGATTGAGACTGCAGTGAGCCAGGATCCCACCACTGAACTCCAGCCTTGGGGACAGAGAGAGACCCTGTCTCCAGAAAGCAAACAAACAATATAACAAAAAGTAATACAATTGAGGCCTTTGATACCAAGGTTATTCATATCTGGGTCTAGTGAAATGATTTCCCTGGCAATTGTGTAATCAATAATACAGCAGTCTCCAAACTTTTTGGCACAAGGGATTGGTTTGGTGGAAGACAATTTCTCCACGGAACCGGTCACAGGTGATGGATTCAAGTGCATTACAGTTATTGTGCACTTTATTTCTATTATTATTACAATGTAATATATAGTGAAATAATTATATAACTCACCATAATCTAGAATCAGTGGGAGCCCTGAGCTTGTTTTTCTACAACTAGACAGTCTCACGGGGGTTAACAGGAAACTGTGACATCTGAAGTGTATTGCTTATGTCCAGTCTACTCTATAATCTTTTGTTGCTGTCACTGCAGAAAACCCTGCTTCACAAAGATAGGATGTTGGAAATGGAAGTAGGCTTTTCAGTGCTTTTGTGGCAATCTCAGGATATTTCACCTTGACTTTAATCCAGAATGTATGGACATTAGAAGTTGTCTCAAACATACTTTCAATGCTACTGTCATTTGCGATCTCAAGCAGTTGATCCTCTTCCAGTATGGACAAAGTTGATTCACCTGGCTTATTAACAAATGTGTCAGGTATCCATACCTTCCCAGTTCAGAGGTCTTTTGTGGTTTGGAAGTAATGTTCAAACTCTTTTGAAAGTTAAGATGGGTGATCGTGCACCATCTGAGAGAAAAAAGGCCCTGGCTGTTTCAAAAATCTCGGCTAATGTTTGAAACACATCAAAAATCCCAATGTTCACTCATTTCCCCCATAATTCCAGTTTGGCTTGGAATGCAGCCACTTTATCTGCCGACTTAAACACAGTTGTCATTCTTCTCTGAATGACAGTTTGAATTTCTTGAGCAGGTTGAATATGTCACACAAATAAACAAGTTTTGAGACCCATTCTGTCACTGAAATGTGCTGCCAGTGATGACTGTTTATCTAAAAGAAATCTCTGGAGTGGCTCTCCTAACTCAAAAACTATGGCTAGTTATCTACTTTTAGAAAGCCATCTCTTGGCTTCTGTGTATAAGAAAAGACGTGTGTGCCCTGTGTCCATCTCCTCACATAACTGCACAAACAGAT
Source organism: Trachypithecus francoisi (assembly GCF_009764315.1). Lineage (NCBI taxonomy): Eukaryota > Metazoa > Chordata > Mammalia > Primates > Cercopithecidae > Trachypithecus > Trachypithecus francoisi. Next base: position 119,434,286 of record NW_022681470.1, read on the forward strand.
ATAAGTTAACAGAATGTACTTCAATGTGTTAATACTTTTAATCACATTCTGCAAAACATTGTTAAGTTCAGGTGACATATTTTGGCTAGTCAGCATTTTGCTATGAATGACACAGTGCATAGACTCACATCCAGAAGCTATGTCTTTGACCTGAGTAATGAAACCAGAAAGCAATCCAGTCATGGCAGTTGCTCACTTCAGGCAAATACTGGCATAAAATGACCAATTCAGTTTTCCTGATATGTAATCATTCAAAGACTCAATAGTTGTGCAGCTATAGTGTTGGTTGGCAACAAGAATGCACATAATATAGCCTCATGAACATCCTCCTGAAAAATATATCACACAAAAACAAGCATTGTTGCTTTGTTGTCAACATCGGTAGACTTGTCAATCTGGATTGCGTACCACAATGACTAAATTCTCTAACAATTATGCTTCAATATCCTCTCCTATTTTATCAATTTGTTTGATTATGGTGCTAGCTGAAAGAGGAACACGTGCTGCCTTTTTAATTGCTGCCTCTCCTAAAAGTTTATGACAAATGTCCTTAGCAGCAGGCAGGATCCACTCTTCACCCATAGCAAAGGGCTTCTTAGCTTTAGTAGTGCAGTTAGCCACTAGGAATGATGCTCTCAGTGCAACTATATCCAATGAAGTGGTGGCCTTCAATAATTGCTTCTGTTCTTTGTGTTGATATTTGTTTCTTTTGAAAAATTCCTAAAAACCTGTCTTTTAAGGCAGGATGTTTGGTCTCCACGTGGCAAAGCCGTTTTGAAGGTTTCATGGTGTCGTTGGGGAGGCGGTTGTCATATATTATACAAAGCAGATGATATAGTTTGGCTCTGTGTCCCCACTGAAATCTCATCTCGAATTGTAATCCCCATATATCAAGGGAGGGACCTCGAAGGAGGTGATTGGGTCATGAGGGTGGTTTCCTCCATGCTGTTCTTACGACAGTGAGTTCTCATGACAATCAGTAGTTTCAAAGTGTGGCACTTTCTCGTGCACTGTCTCTGTCTCTCTCCTGCTTCCTCGTGAAGAAGGTGCCTGCGTCCCCTTCACCTTCTGCCAAGACTGTAAATTTCCGGAGGCCTCCCCAGCCATGCAGGACTGTGAGTCAGTTAAACCTCCCTTGTTTATAAATCATCCTGTCTATAGCAGTGTGAAAAATGAACAAATAGAGCAGGCTTGGAGAATGCGAATCACCCGTTGCAATGAACCCATAATTTAAGTAGGACTCTTGGTATTTTCTTTTAAATGCAACTTTCTTTCTGTTGGCAGTCTTCAAGTCTTCTGCTGTCTCATCATTAGGTCTTTCCCCCTTTTCAAAGAAGCTCTCCAGTGATGTTTGTTTTTCACTCATTTTGGCTAGGGTTAGCTTGTGGGCCTACCAAAACTGTGACTGTCCAAGTGCACAGTGCAGGAAAAAGGTGTGGATTGAAGTGGTAAATAAAATAATGGGAAGGCCATGCACAGACTAAAATAAGTGCTGGATTCTGACTTAAAGTCTGCCACAGTGTAACTAATTGTCTCTTGCCACTCACTGATAGAGTTTTGATATGAGTCAGCAATCAATTGATTTATTATGGTCTCTGTGTAGTCAAACCTCTCTGCTAATGCTAATCTGTATTTGCAGCCACTCCCCAGTACCAGTATCACTGCCTAATCTCCACCTCAGATCATTGGACATTAGATTCTCTTAAGGAGCATGCAGTCTAGAGCCCTCATGTGTGTAGGTCACAATAAGGCTCATGCTCCTATAAGAATCTAATGTCACCAATGAGCTGACAGGAGACAGAGCTCAGGCAGTGATGAGAGCAATAGGGAACAGCTGTAAATACAGATAAAGCATCACTTGCTTACCTGCTCATCTGCTGTGCAGCCTGGTTCCTAACAGGTCATTCCTCAGTCCCAGAGACTTCTTAAGAGCAGTGACAATAGAATAGGAACAATGCCATTGTATTTATTAAAATGTATATTTTGATACATAAAACCTGAATTCAAGTTCTGGTAGTGTTTTTATAGCTGTATTACAATGAGAATATCTACTTAATTTGTTGTGAGGATCAAATTAGACACCATTGATAAATGCTTGTTCATGAAATGGAATATTCTGGAGTGTGTATAGTATTAAGGTTGCCTAATTGCATGGTAATTAATAAATTAATGATACACTATAATATTTTTGGCAATTCTCTAAATGTTTCCATTTCTACAGGACTTTCACATTTTTTTGATCTCCTGTTATTGTGCAATTTATCTATATCTGTCTAGAGTCCTCAACAGTTCTTATCTCTCACTACAACCAAAATGTAACTATGTAAATTAATTTATCTTTGAGTCCTCCTTATATTCTCTGCAATTTAAAAGTACCTCCAAAAATGTAAGCTTATTTTTATATAAACACTCCTAAAGATAACTGCAGAAGTTCAAATAAAACACCTGACATGAAGTTGGTAATTGCATTCATTTTCTATTGATACAATAACATAGTGTGACAGACTTAGTAGTTCTAAACACCACAAATTTATTATCTCAGAATTCTTTAGATCAAAAGTTCAACATGGGCTCCTGAGCTAAAATAAGGGCCTGGAGGCCTGTGCTTCTTTCTGAAGGTTCTAGGGAATAATCCACTTTCAGGTTCACCCATATTGTTGGCTGAATTCTACTTCATGCAGCTATAGAATTAAAATCCCTGTTTTATTGCTGGCTAAAGGCCTGAATCATTTTTTACCTTTAGAGATTGTCTGCTTTCCTTATCTTACAGCCCTTTTATCTTCAAAGTCAGCCATCATGGTTCAAGTCCTTCCATAATTCATCTCTCCTGTCATCTGTCATCTACTCTGACGTGTCTTCTCTGCCACGTCTTCTCTGACTGACTCTTCTGACTTATTCTAGATGTAAAGGCCCACATATTAATCCAGAATAATCTCTCTATTTTAAAATCAACTTATTAGAACCTTAATTCCATCTTCAAAATTGTTTTTCCATATATCATAACATATCCACAGGCATTTGGCACAAGAGGGTGATAACTATGGCTTGTGTTAGCCATAAGATAACAACACCTAACAAGTAAACAACCATTTAGAAGATAGAAAAAAATTTTAATTAACATCTTTAAAATGTTCATATGAATCCTTTATTTTTTTTGAGACATGGTCTCACTCTGTCACCCAGGCTTTAGTTCAGTGGTCCAATCAAGGTGCACTGTAGTCTTGACCTCCCTGACTCAAGTGATCCTCCCACCTCAGCCTCTTGAGTAGCTGAGACCACAGGTGCATGCCACAATGACCAGCTAATTTTTGTACTTTTTGTAGAGATGGGGTTTTTCCCTATTGCCCAGGCTGGTCTATAACTTCTAGGCTCAAGCAATCCTCCTGCCTCGACTTCCCAAAGTGCTGGGATGAAAGTCGTGGGCCACAGCATCCATACTTGAATACTTTTGGATACTTCAGTTTTAATGACTCGATTTGTCCTAAGAAAAATTGAAAGATGACAATTTTGAAGGACCGAACCATATAATATTGTTAGTCTTGAGATATATTAAAATAAAATGTTCATGTATACAGACTGTATACATTAACACATATAAAGACTGTATAAATTATATAGTCTGTATACATGTATACTGTATACATTTAACATGTATACAGACTTCTTTTTGTAGTCTACTTATTATTATGATATTTTAAGTTCTAGGGTACATGTGCACAATGTGCAGATTCATTACATAGGTATACATGTGCCATGTTGGTTTGCTGCATCCATCAACTCGCCATTTACATTAGGTATTTCTTCTAATGCTATCCCTCCCCCAGCCCCCTACCCCCCAATAGGCCCCAGTGTGTGATGTTCCCCTCCCTGTGTCCATGTGTTCTCATTGTTCAACTCTCACTTATGAGTGAGAACACGCAAGGTCTGATTTTCTGTCCTTGTGATATTTTGCTGAGAAAGATCATTTCCAGCTTCATCCATGTCCCTGCAAAGGACATGAATTCATCCATTTTTATGGCTGCATAGTATTCCATGGTGTATATGTGCCACATTTTCTTTATCCAGTCCATCATTGGTGGACATTTGAGTTGGTTCCAAGTCTTTGCTAATGTGAACAGTGCCGCAATAAACATACGTGTGCATGTGTCTTTATAGTAGCCTGATTTATAATCTTTTGGGTAGTCTACTTTTTAACTCATCATATTCTGGATTATTTACTTCCAATGATTTGATTCATTAAATTACATCAAACTCTAGCAGAATTCAAAGATTCCTTAGACCTTATTTTCTTTTGCAATCAATATTCCAACTAATCTTCTTCCAAAGGAGAGAAGAAAGGCTGCTTTCCTGCCTCTTAATTCTTCTGTTCATTACTTTTTCATACTGTAGGAGAACAAGTTCCATATAATTGCAGTGGGAAGGTAATAATACCAAATCCTAACTCATTCAGTATATTAAAATGCCAGTGACTTGGTCAGTACAATTTCAAATGATTTTGTTGTTACACCAGATTATACTTACAAAAAGATATTCATAATTTTCATGAATCAGTCATAGACATTTAAGAATATTTTCCAAATGAAGTAAATAACAATTTAAGACACTCAATTATTTTTCTTCCTTGTGAAACTTTTTTTTTCAGATAAAATTTTACCTCTGTCAAGAGTAAAGATTCAATAGTGGAATATCTATAATTCCACAACTGAAATTCTGAATGTATTCTTCAGTATTTATATACATTAAAAATTTTATATTGTGTTATATCTCAGATTATTTATGTCCGTATCTTTCAAATAAACTGAATCGCTATCAAACCATCCCCTTATTAATAGAGAACAAAGGACAGATATAAATATAGTACCATCTATTAAATAAATGATTGACTAACATGTTCAACCTGAAGTCAGAATTCATGTCTGTCCTAGATCCAGCACTAACAATCTGAGTCATAAAGGGCAGGTCATGTATTTTTCCACATGTGCTTACCCCTTTCTCTGATTTACAAAATACTGCTGAGTGATAGATCTTTATGTTTTTGTATTTGGAGCTAATTGTTCTAGTGGTAGCAACATAACATCTTGATTACAAGAAATAACACTGGAAGGACCACACACTGGTTCAGATCCCGCCTCTACCACTTACAAGCTCTGTATCTTTGGGCAAGTTAATTAGCCTCCCTATGTTTCGGTTTCTTTATATGCATAATGCAGAAAATTACAGCAAATCCTCACACGGTTATTTCAAAGACTTAATGGCTACTATATGTGAAGCAGTTAGAAAAAATCTTGGCACATAGGAAATATTATAAAAGTATTAAGAATCATTTTGTTTTAAAGTTTATTTAAGTTTTGTGGCCAGTAATCCTCTAATATATAACAATTTGTTTAGACTTGGTTATTAAATGAAATTTGTTGTATATTCTAATAATCTAGTTTATAGTGATATATTTACCATTCATGGATGTCCTAATGTCAAAGAGTTAGAATACTAATACATAGACTAACCTCTACAACTAGGCTACTTATGAATACATTTCAGCTGATATTTAAATAATTAGATAATTGCTTGAAAAGCAGTTATTGTAAGCAGGGAGAATTATTAAAAGGGGCACAAATATAAAATGCTCTGCCATACTTAAGAAACTGCTAATATTTTTATGGAAACCCCTGCTCTTGTAGGGATTATAAAACAAGATCAGGGGTTGCTATAAAATGAAAAGCCAAAAAAATCATTGTAAGAATGTTAGGCTGTTTCATTGGACCGAAAGACTAGGTTGGGGCTAAATAATGACAAACCAAAGACTGGAACACATCAAATACACTCCCTAGGGTGTTGCTGCTTTCTTCTTCCTGTCTTTATTCTCCTTTTCTGTAGATCAACTTTCTTTACATGACAAAGGAATATGGTTAACAAGAATTTGCAAAATGTAAATCTTGACTTTTTTAACCAACTGAAGAGAGCATGGCTCAATTCTCTAGATCCTAAAGCAAAAATATTAGAAACATAATTTTATTCACCTAGCTTGAGACAGTTGCCCAAACATGGGCCAAACAACTGTGGCCCAGGGACAGGATTTCAGAACACAAACACATTGCTTTCCTAAAGCCAGGCATCTGAGAGGATCAGGGTAGGTAAGGGTGGAGCAGATCCAATAGGAAAGGAGGATGAGCAAAGAGAAAGACATCCATGGATGTCAATTTTTTATATCCATTATATTTGAATATAAATACTTCTCCAGAATAGCAGACGATACATCAACATCTATTTCCATAGTCAAACATGGTGCTCACTTTTTCACCTTATGGATCTTAAAAGAGTAGCTCCAGGGATTCAAAGCAAGTGGCCAATGGTCATTGAGAGTGATAAAGGAGAAAAACAGAAGCAGCACCAGGATGGGGCAGAGAGAATCAAAGAGAAAAATGGCGGAAAAGGACAAGGGAAGTGGAGAGCAAAGAGAAGAGGGAAAAGAGTAGTAACGTAAGAAGTATAAAGAGAATTAAAGACATGAGCGCTATGAAATGAGGCTTTGTTTTAAGACATTTGTGATGCCTGGCTTCAGTGTAAATAGAAGAAGTTGCAGGTAATTGTCATAGACATTTCTCTGGCAGAGAAGCGAGGTATTTAGAGCAATATTCACAGTAACTACAACCCCCTCCTCTAATTAAATATTGATAAAAATTTCATAATGCTACTTTAATTGTAGAGGGAGAAATTGAAGAAAAACACTCTTGTTGCTCAGTGACGTTAAGTACTGGGGAAATGTAAACTAAATTGGATAAAAAAATAACGAATTTTTAACTTATTTTCAAAAGTAACAAGGCTAAAGGAAAACGTATTAGTTATTTTTGTCTTGAGACTCTTGAATTCCAGAATGAAGCATTATACTAATGCGATAATTTATTTGACATGAGGTTTAGGGAAGATCACTTAACTCAAAGACTTTTTAAATATTTATATATATGATGCACCATGATGTGTCCAAAAACCCACTCAGTTGTCAATTCTGGTAGAAACAGAAATAATTCCTTTACATAAGTTTGTGTCTACACTTTGTACATAGAGAAGAATTATGTACATATGAAAGACTGTGGTTTTATATGATTTTAGATTCTATGTCGGGCAAGCATCTACATTTTTAGCTTCCTAGTAACCCCTGCTAAAACATTAAGCCATTTTAATTTCTCTTTCCTCATCTATCCTTCCCCAAAACCTATATATATCTCATACATATGTCCTCTTCTACCCGTCTTTTATTGTCCATTTTTTTGGTGTTATTAACCTAGTCCAGAGCTTCTAATTCATACCTCAAATATTACTACCACGTTGGCACTGAGACTTCCTCCATTGTCTCCATTCTGGCAAACAGTGCTTTTCCACCTGTTTTGAAATGTGTAATGGCTTCTGGTTACCTGTAGGATAAGTTCCAGATTTCTCAGTGTGCCATTTGTGATTTTCAATACTTTTATCTCGTCCTGTGTTCAGACCTAATATTCCACTCTTTTCACAAACTAATCCTTACACATATTACTGGTATAACTTTTTGTGACAAACTAGGTTTTTTTTTTTTTATTTTTAATTTCAAAATGCCTTTAAAATATCTGGTTTTGTTTTGTAGTGTTTTATTTTTTTGGTTACGTACACAACCACCATGCATTGTCCACCCTCAGTCTTTCTATCTATTTAGTTGTTCTCACCCTGCAAGGCCCCATTCAAATCAATAACCCAGGTTTTATTACCTCTGAGCTGCTAAAACATTTATATTTATGAAATGTATATGTGTTGACAAATGTATATTGTAATACCTTCACTATAGCTGTGGCTTCTTGGAGACAATGTTTTTAGCTTTATTATATTCACTACAACACCCTTCTTTACAATAAAATTGTGCTGGCTTATATAATGAACACAAACATTATAATGCAATTGAAGTTTTATAATATAACATCATTATGTTTTGTATGTTTCATATTAAATTAGATTACAGTAGGAAATCGGTAGTTCTCTGATACTCTTTCTATTTTTATCAAATAGAAGCAGTAGTTCTCAATGTAATAATGACAAATACACTTTAAGATGATTTAACGTTGCTTGTTTAATTCGAGAAATGCAAATACATGATGCATTCTGGAATTTGGTAATATAAAAAAATACAATGAAAAATTTAAAATAGTCCTCCAATGAATAAAAGTGTATTTTGGAAATTGTTTATTGTCTATGGTGCTTTAAAAAATTCTAGGTTTACTACATATCTGAAGAATTGAAGAATTGAAATGTTTTTTCTTCTTTGTAGAAAGGCTTTTTAATGTAACCACTGAGATGGCAGAACAGCCATTTTTTTCTGTCTTTAACTTGTTCCATAATGAGAAGCTTGATTGAAAAAAGAAAAGAGTAAATCCACAATTTCTTAAAAACTTAGAAAATATCACAAAATTTTAAAATGAGAGGTGTAAGGATTTTTTATTACTCTGGAACTTTGGTTTGACACAAACAGATACATTCATTCCTTTCAAGAATGTGCAAGGTACTTCTAGAAATTAAGCAGATACAGTCATTAAATACAGTTTGTTTATTTGGGAACAAAACTTCAGAAATAGTTACAAAAGAAGAGTAGATTATCTAGTCATGTCATTTTTGATAACTATAATTTAAAAAACTAACTTTTTTAAGATTTAGCTTCCATAAACCAATACTCATAATGCCAGCTGATGGATCCTATAAATATTGCTTGCAACTAGGACTTATCAGTTATAAAAATAAACACTAACTTAAAAAGTAAAGCAGAGAATAAACTATCTGCTTGATTAAAATTATTTCTGATGCAATATCAGCACACATTTACTACTATCTCTGATAACTGTTTTAAAATGTTAACACATTTCACATGGTACCGTGAACATCATAATGGTTTTATATGCAGATTTATTATTCTTTGCCAATAGACTACATTATTTGTCAGGGAATGCAAGTTTACCCCTGATAAACTGGTTGGCTATTTTTTTTCTTTGAGTGTTGATTTTTTGTTATAACATGATCAGTTCAAAGACATCAAAGGTGATAATTAAGAGTTTCATTTTATGCCCCAAAGATATTAGATAATAAATTTAAAATAATTATAGCTTTAAATTGCAAATAATATAAATTTTTATTTTAAAAAGTACATTAGTAACATTTCAATACCTATGAATATTGTAACAGCATTAGTTGTACCATTTTGTATTTTGCTTTCTCTCTACCTTTTGGGGAGAGGAAAGGACTTTTTATTCTCTAAGTGGTCTCACAGACAAACTTATTTTTTATTAATTCGAAATTGTCGTTCATTTACAATAATTATTATTTACATTTCTCTTATTGCTCCAAATTTGGCCAGTGAGATTCTCTTTATATGGGCTCCTAGGCTCTTCTGACATGATCACATTAGTCCTTGAAAAGTTTCGTCTTCTTGGGACATGATATTCTTTGTTCTCTTTTTTCAGTTTTTGCTCATGTCTTAAAACCAGTCATTACTTCAAGGAGCCCAAATTGTTTAAGTGGATATACATGTGAAATCTATTTCTTATTTTCCAAAAGTATTAATGCTATTAGGAAAAGGAAACTGGAAGGAAGACTAGTATTTTCATTGCTCTCCCTAGTTCTCAGGAGGATAAGTGAAAGACTCAATAGTCGTCTGTCATTATGTTCTTCCAGAACCCTGGAAGTTTACAGTCAAAGAAGATATCAAATCATGAAGCCAATGAGAAATCCAAAATCTAGAATATATACAGATTATATAGGTAAAAATAACAAAATATTTAGAAGACCATCAAAAGATAGAAGTACTAAAATATCAAAAAGAAAATGAAGACAGATGCTCAAAAATACAGAGAGGTAGGAAGGAACCATGAAAGATCAAATCCAATCAGACAGATACATCGTTGTGAGGCATCAGTACCAAGAAGATCTAGAATCTGAAGTTAATTATTTTCCTGAAAATATTGTATTTACATGCATTCTACAGAGATTATGTTACTTCTTGGGGTTTGACAGTCACTTTATAGATAAGACAAAAAATAATTATCTAGATAAAATAACCAATAATTAAAACTTTTCAGTCTTCGAAATTTCCTCAAAAGGCATAAGCTGATTTACAAATAAATCAATTAATAGTCTCAACAAAATGTATCATTCTTAGTAAGAAGGTTGTAAATTTCGGATACTCAACAACATGACACTAAAACGTCCAACAGCTAATACAAACTACAAGCCACGTGAAGAAACAGGAACATGTAATCCATAAGTATGAGAAAAATCAGTCAATACAAACCGGCTAAAAAATGGCAAGGAAGATGGAATAAGCATCCAAGAACTTTAAAAGAACTATGTTAAAACATTCAAGCACTTAAAGGAAAGTATAAACATAATGAAAAGAGTCATAGAGATTTAAGATAAGGAACTTCAAACGCAAAAATTAAAAAATAAAAATAAAAGACCTTAAAATGAAATAATCACTGGGTGGGCTTATGGAAAAATTAGAGAAAGATGAGAAAGGATTAGTGAATATGAAGACAGGAAAATAGAATTACCTGAAATGATGCACAAAAAAAAGTAGGTTGAAAGAAACAAAACGTTCTTTCAGTTTCCTTGTGGTAATATCAAGAAGTCTAATATATGTAAAATTGGAGGTGACATATAAAAAGAAAAGAGATATGATGGAGGAAACTACCAAGAAATAACATCTATTTCTCATCAGAAAACAGTCCAAAAGACAGTGTAGCATTTTAAAGTACTGAATAAAATTTAAAAGATTTTCAATGCAGATGCTGCATCCAGCAAAGCATTTGAGAACAATAAAAATAAAATATTCACATTTTTAAATAGCAAAACCTGAGAGAAGTTTGAGCTCTCAGATTCAGACCAACACTACACAAAAGGCTAAAACATTTTATTTTAGACTGAATGCAAAGTTTAAAAAATGGTAAATATAAATAGAAATAATTCTTGATTTTTAATATTGTTAAATAATACTAGACTGTTTAAAGCAAAATTAATAGCAATATGTTGACTGCTTTATTAGTGGTACAGATGTAAAATGTATTATAATAATAGTACAAAGAACAAAAAGGAGGAAATGGAAATACAGTCTACAAGATTCTTTAAATATACATAATTCTATAATATGTTTTACAAGTAGATGGTCATAAGTTAAGGTTATATATTGCAAGTCTAGCAACCATGAAAGCATAAAACAAACAAACAAAAAAACAGTTAATAAGACAATAGAGGAGATGTTTCTCATCCCCTCATTTTGATTTCTAAGCTCTTTCTGCCTGGAATACATTTTCCTGCTATTTTCTCTTTTTCTCACCCTCTCTATACCAGGGTTAAATCTTCTACCTTGGAATTTTTGTCACTGTATCATATATAAAATATGCCATATATTATTTCCCCAAATCCCCAGTCATGTGGCCCACCATACTTTGAGCAAACACCTGTTTTAGGTGGTACAGCATTATTATGTGTTTTCTTTAATGAGCTAGATTAATTAAAGTGGGTCCTGGAGATGTGTCACTGTGTTAGTCCATATGCTGTCGCTTATAACAGAGTACCTGAAACTGAGTAATTCCTAAAGAAAATGAATGTATTTCTTACACTATGGAGGCTGAGAAGTCCAAAGTCAAGGACTGATCTGCTGAGAGCCTCCTTGCTGGTAAGGACTCTCTTCAGAGGCCTGAGTCATAGCAGGGCCTGGGACAGGGTGATGGTATTGAGCAAACTAGCATTCTAGGTTAGGTCTCTCTTCCTCTTCTTACAAAGCTACTAGTTTCTCTCTCATGATAACCCATTGATTTACTAATCTATTAATTTATAAGTATGTGAAAAAATGAATCCATTCATAAGAGCCCTCTTAAGGACCTACCTTTCAATATTGCCACAATGGGGATTAAGTTTCAACATGAGTTTTGGAGAGGACATTCAAACCATATCAGTCAGTGAACAGACTAGAAAGAATTTCTGTTCTGACAAAGCTTATATTCTATGAATAAAGGTGAATATTAAATGTGTGGTAATAATAGCTAAAGAGAATTTTATTAAATCTGTTTTTTTTCATCTCTGTTTCCCTATTGCCTAGTCAATGCTTGAATCACATAAAGTGCTCAATGAACAATTATTGGCTGAATAAGGCTACTCTGGGGACACTGCCTATGGGGTAGTCCTGCTACACAAGGAGCAGTAACAAAACAAAATTATTGGCTGAATAAAAAAATGAAATCATGACTGAAATGCTGTCCTCTGATAAAGTCTTCTCTAATTTCTTCCAGGAAAAAAAAAAAAAGGGGGCACTAAAGCTCTGGTTAGTGTCACTTCCTTACAGTACTTATCATCATATTGATGATAACATGTCTGCTTAAATAACTATGACTAACTTGAAAGTAAGTTTTGTACATTTTCTATAAACAATGTGAACAAATATCTTCAAATTAATAAATCTTCTGAAATCACTGTTTTTTTATTTCATTTTTTGAGATAGGGCCTCACTCTGTCACACACTCTGGAGTGCACCAAGGTGATCATAGCTCTCTGCATCCTCCACCTTCCAGGCTCAAGTGATCCTCCAGCTTCAACCTCCCAAGTAGCTAGGACTACACACCCATGCCATTGTGCTTAGCTAATTTTTTAATTTTTTGTAAAGATAGGGTCTCACTGTGTTGCCCAGGCCGGTCTCAAACTCCTGGGCTCAAGCAATGCCCGTCCATTGGCTTCCCAAAATGTTGAGATTACAAATGTGGGCAACCGTGTTCAGTCTTCAAAGGCACTCTTTATTTATTATTGTTTTGAATAGAATTTGACTGTCTTTTAATAGAAAGCCACCCCTGCATTACTGAAATAAAGTCCTCTTGCTCATTAAATATTATGCTTTCTGTATATGTTGGATTTTAAAATGAGTTAGAAATTTTCTCTTGTATTTTATATTTTAAGAAAGAGTTTGTATAAGATTGGTATTATTTCTTTCTTAAATATTTACTAGAACTTTTTGTATGAAAGTTTTTAATGAGACTTTCCATTTCTTTAATATATCAGACACTAATCATAGTTCTTATTTCCTGTATCAGTTTTGGAAAGCTTTGAATTGTAAAGAATTTTTAAATGTATTTAAATTGCAAAATTTGCTGATGTGAAGTTGTTCATTTTACCTCTTAATTATTACTTGAACAATTGTAGACACTGTATTGTCTTTGTCAGCAATTTTATTGTGATGTGATTTAGATTCACATATTTTCTTTTTATTTATAATTTCTAGTCCTGTAGGAATTCATAAATTTATTAATTGTTTGAAAGGATATGATTTGGGCTTGGAGATATTCTCTATTAGATATTCATTGTTATTCCTTATTATTCTTTTATTGTACTTCCTTCGCATTTTATCTACCATGCTTTTTCTAACTTCTCAAGAAAAAAAAATTGAAATAATTGTTTTTAACTGTTTAATAATATGTTGATTTCATTCTTTTTTTAAGATCTTTTATTTTTTATTTCTTTTTTTATACTCTAAGTTCTAGGGTACATGTGCACAACGTGCAGGTTTGTTACATAAATAGTTTTTTGGGGAACAGGTGGTGGTTTGGTTACATTAATAAGATCTTTAGTGGTGATTTCTGATATTTTTGTGCACCCATGACTTGAGCATCATTTCATTTTTGAAAATGGTTTATCTCTGTGCTTAAGTTTCATATATGTCTTCATTACAATTAGGTTCAAACTATTTTCTAATTTCCATTGTTCTATTCCTTTGATCCATGGGTTATTTAGAAGTGTAATGCTTAATTTCCAAGAAGTTGAGAACTTCATTATTGATTTTTAACTCATTTCACTAAGGTCAGAAAATATACTCTGAACTCTTGAGATGCCCTTAATAATTCAAAGTAGGATCAATTTTGGTAAAAAGCTACACATGGATTTGGGAATAATATGACTTTTGTCATTGTTGGATTCAGTTTCTAAATATATCAATTAGTTCAGTTTATAAATTGTGTTTTTCAAATCTTCAAAAAGTCACTGATTTCACCATTTTATCCTGTCAGCAATTGCATGTTAAATTCTCCCATTCTGATTATGGCCTTATCTATTTCTGTTTTTAATTGTCAGATGCTATTTTATCTATTTAACTATGTTACTGGGTGATATAGATTTTAATTGTTTTATCTTACTGGCAAAATGACTGTTTAATAAATTTTAAAAGTTCTGGAAATTTGTAGTGGCATGACCTAACTTAAATTTTGCTTTGTCTTATAGCAGTACGTCTACATGAGCCTTCTCGTGATTAGAGTTTGCTTGGCAATTTTTTTTTAATCATTTTACTTTCAAACTTTCTGAGTCTGTTTTTGTTTGTTTGTTGTTGTTATTGTTACTTTTTTTGAAACAGGGTCTGGTCTGTCACCCAGGCTGGAGTGCAGCGGCGTGATCAGGGTTCGCTGCAACCTCCACCTCCAAGGGTTCAAGTGATTCTCATGCCTCCGCCTCCCAAGTAGCTGTAGCTGGGATTACAGGCATGTGCCACCACGCTCGACTTTTAGTATGGTCCCAGAGTGTTGGGATTACAGGTGTGAGCTATTGCACCTGGCCAAACTTTATGAGTCTTTTGGGGGCATTTAGAATTATAGTTTAACCTGAATGCTACAGTTTCATCATTTTAAAGTTGTCATTTCATTGTCATATGACTTTTATCTTTAGTGTTGATAAATACTGTAGCTCCTTTGAAAGTAATTTTCTCCCTTTGGTTAGTTTTGAGATTCTTGTCTTTGTCTTTGTCAGCAATTCCAACTGTGATGCGCTTTAGATTCACTGAGCTTCTTGAGTCTATTGATTAATACCATCTTTCAATTGGATATAAATTTTTGTTATTATTGTAAACATTACATTTGCCACATTTTAAAATTTCCTATCCTGCTGGGACTCCAGTAACATATATGCTAGGATCTTTAAATACTTATATAGTTGACTGTGTCCCACATGTATCTTGTGGTCTCATCTTTTTTTTTATTCTTTTCATTTTTGTTTTTCTACCCAAGAATACGTATTTCCATTAAACTGCCTTAAATTTACTACCATGATTTCTGCTGTTTCCAGTCTGCTGTTAATCTCACATAATGAGATCTTTATTTTGGACACAGTAATTTTGGAGTTTGAGAATGCCCACTTAATTTTTTTATGGATTCCACTTTTTGTTGAAATTCTGTATATTTTAATTCTTTTGTATCTTATTTTTCCTCTATTTTAATATTTATAAAAGTTATTTTAAAGTATCTATCTACTATTTCTAATATTTTAAGCATGTGAATCTGTTTTTATTATCTATTTTTCTCTTGGTATGCCTAATAAGTTTTGACTGAATGCTAGGCATAGTATATGCAAATTCTAGAGGTTCTATATAATATTATCCATCAAAGTGGGTTCTCCCTTTTTGGACATAGTAATTTTGGAGTTCAAGAATGTCTGATTAATTTTTTTATAGATTCCATTTTTTATTGAAATTCTGTATCTTTTTAATCTTATTTTTCTCTATTTTTTTTTTTTTTTTTTTTTTTTTTTGAGGCGGAGTCTCGCTCTGTCGCCCGGACTGGAGTGCAGTGGCCGAATCTCAGCTCACTGCAAGCTCCGTCTCTCAGGTTTACGCCATTCTCCTGCCTCAGCCTCCCGAGTAGCTGGGACTACAGGTGCCTGCCACCTCGCCCGGCTAGTTTTTGTATTTTTAGTAGAGACGGGGTTTCACCTTGTTAGCCAGGATGGTCTCGATCTCCTGACCTCGTGATCCGCCCGTCTCGGCCTCCCAAAGTGCTGGGATTACAGGCTTGAGCCACCGCGCCCGGCCATTTTTCTCTATTTTTAATATTTATAAAAGTTATTTTAAAGTATCTACTACTTCTAATATTTTAGCCATGTGAATCTATTTCTATTATCTGTTTTTCTCTTGGTATGCCTATTACGTTTTATCTGAATGCTAGGCATAGTATACACAAATTCTAGAGGTTCCATATAATATTATCCATCAAAGTGGGTTCTCCCTTTCTTCTGCTAAGCAAATGCATTGATGGACTGGTTGCATTTTAGTCTAAATAAAGACTGAGATGAGTTGAATCCAGTTTGCAAATAGGCTAAAACCAAGAGTACTCCTGATTTTCTCCTGTCCTTAGATGTCGCTCCTCCTGCTTTCAACTGGTATTTTCAGTAGGTTCCTGGTCTTTTGAGCACCGTTAGACTACAATCAATTTTGTTATTATTTTCAGAAATCGTCAGTTTATCTGACTATCCAGAGCTTTTGAATTGGGCAGATGTCTGGCAGGGGAAAACAGTTGTTTGTTGATTCCACTCAAATCAATTTTGTCACTTCAAATTCATGTGACTGCCAAAAACTCTGCTGGCTTCTCTGTTCTGGTACTACATCTGTCCAAGCCCAAATTCTTAGCTCTCACAATTGGCAAATAACCCTAAGAGAAAAGGAGCTGTAGGTTATTAACTAGTGTTTAAAAACAGCTCTCAGCTATATTTGAACAGTTGACTTTTGTAGTTTATGAAACCATTCTAAGTTGTCTAAGTGTATGGGGGTATTTTTGTCTACTACAAATTAGTTCATCCTACCAAAAAACAGTTTCATTTTTTGTTTTGTTTTGTTTGAGACAAAGCATCACTTTGTCACCCAGGCTGGAGTACAGTGGCACAATAATGACTCATTGCAGCCTCAACTTCCCAGGATCAAGCAATCCTCCCACCACAGCCTACCAAGTAGCTGGGACTACAGACACGCACCTCCACATCTGACTATTTATTATTATTAGGTTTTTTTTGTAGAGATGACATCTCACTATGTTGCTCAGGCTGGTCTTGAGCACTTGGACTCAAGTGTCCTCCCAAAGTGCCGGGATTACTGGCATGAGCTACCTGCCCAGTCAAAAGTGTTTCTTAATATGAAAAAAGAATCATTCAAACTCCACTCCACCCCAACAGAATTCCAGTAGGTACAGTGCACTTCTCAATATTTCTTCAGATCACTAGGTGTAAGATGTAATGTGGGAAGAAGCTGAAGGATATATTAGTCTCTTTTCACGCTGCTGATAAAGACATACTCAAGACTGGGTAATTTATAAAGAAAAGGAGGTTTAATGGACTTACAGTTTCACATGCCTGCGTCATCCTCACCATCATGGCAGAAGGTGAAAGGCACGTATTACATGGTGACAGGCAAGATAGAATAAGAGAGTTTGTGTAGGGAAACTCCCCTTTATAAGACCATCAGCTCTCATGAGACTTACTATCATGAGAACAGCATGGGAAAGACCCACCCTGATGATTCAACTACCTCCCACCAGGTCCCTCCCACAACACTTGGGAATTATGGGAGCTACAATTTAAGATGAGATTTGCATGGGGACACAGCCAAACCACATTATACCACCCTGGGCCCCTCCCGAATCTCATGTCCTCACATTTAGAAACCAATCATGCCTTCCCAATAGTCTCCCAAAGTCTTAACTTATTTTAGCAATAACTCAAAGTCCACAGTCCAAAGTCTCATCTGAGACAAGGCAAGTCCCTTCCATCTATCAGCCTGTAAAATCAAAAGCAAGTTAGTTACTTCCTAGATATAATGGAGATACAAGCATTGAACAAATACACCCATTCTAAATGGGAGAAATTGGCCAAAACAATGGGGCTATAGGCCCCATGCAAGTCTGAAATCCAATAGTGAAGTTATTAAACCTTAAAGTTCCAAAATGATCTCCTGTGACTCCGTGTCTCACATCCAGGTCACTCTGATCCAACAGGTGGGTTCCTACAGCCTTGGGCAACTCTGCCTTTTTGGCTTTGTAGGGTACAGCTCCCATCCTGGCTACTGTCACAGCCTGGCTTTGAGTGTCTTCAGCTCTTTTAGGTACACAGTGCAAGCTGTCGGTGGATCTACCATTCTGGGGCCTAGAGAATAATGCCCCTCTTCTCACAACTCCACTAGGCAGTGACCCAGTGGGGACTCTGTGTGGGGACTCTGACACCACATTTTCCTTCCACACTGTCCTAGCAGAGGTTCTTCATGAGGGTTCTGCCCTGCACCAAACTTCTGCATGGACATCTGGGCATTTCCATACATACTCTGAAAACCAGGCAAAGATTTCCAAACCTCAAGAATTGAGTCCTGTGTACCCACAGGCTCAACACCATGTGGTGGTCCAAACTTTTATGGTGCCATATGGGACTTGCACCCTTTGAAGCCACTGTCTAAGTTGTACCTTTGCCTCTTTAGCCATGGCAAGAATGGCTGGGACACAGGCTACCAAGTCCTTAGGCTACACACAGCAGGGAGGCCATGGACTCAGCCCACAAAAGCATTCCTTCTTCCTAGGCCTCTTGGGCTGTGATGAGAGGGCCTGCCACAAAGGTCTCTGACATGCCCTGGAGACATTTTTTCCATTGTCTTGACAATTAACATTTGGGCTATTTGTTACTTATGCAAATTTTTGCAACAGCCATCTTGAATTTCTCCTCAGAAAATGGATTTTTCTTTCCATCTCACCATCAGGCTGCAAATTTTCCAAACTTTTATGCTCTGTTTCCCCTTTAAAACTGAATGCTTTTAACAGAACCCAACTCACCTCTCAAATGCTTTGTTGCTTAGAAATGTCTTCCATCAGGTACCCTAAATCATCTTCCTCAAGTTTAAAGTTCCACAAATCTCTAGGGCAGGGGCAAAGATGCCACCAGTCTCTTTGCTAAAACATAACAAGAGTCACTTTTGCTCCAGTTCCCAGCAAGTTTCTCAACTCCATCTGAGTCCACCTCAACCTGGACTTTATTCTTCATATCAATATCAGCATTTTGGTCAATGCCATTCAACAAAACTCTAGGAAGTTCTAAATTTTCCTACATTTTCCTGTCTTCTGAGCCCTCCAAACTGTTCCAACCTCTGCCTGTTACCCACTTCCAAAGTCACTTTCATATTTTTGGGTATCTTTATAGCCATGTCCTAATCCTGGTATCAATTTACTGTATTAGTCCATTTTCACACTGTTGATAAAGACATACCTTAGACTGAGTAATTTATACAGAGAAAGAAGTTTAATGGACTCACAGTTCCACGTGGCTGGGGCAGCCTCATAATCATGGCAGAAGGTGAAAGGCACATATTACATGGCAGCAGGCACAATAGAATGAGAGAGCTTGTGTAGGGAAACTCTGCTTTATAAAACCATCAGATCTCATGAGACTTATTCACTATCTTGAGAACAGCATGAGAAAGACCCATCCTCATGACTCAATGAGCTCCCATGGGGTCCCTCTCACAACAGGTGGGAGGGACTTGTCCTTATGGCACTTTTCTGTAATCCCTTTTACTCTTTCTAAAGAAATACTTTTTAAAATCTTCTCTCATCTTTAAATTTGCCTCTTCCATATTCCCATCTTTGATTAGTATCTTCCTCTGAGACACTAGATAAAAACTAAAAATTTCTCTTTTTATTTTACATAGAATATATAACTCTTCATGTCTCTCTTAACAATCCAACTTGTCCTCTACCTTTCTTAATCAAAAGACCTAATAATATTCCAAAGAAAATAATAGTTTTTTCCCCTATTTTCCTTGAACAATTTTTGAAATGGAAGCCAGTACTTAAAATAGTGTTTTCTGAGATACCTGTATACTAGTGCAGAGAAAAGTAATTAATATATAATCGTGGAGTCTCTGCCTCAAGATATGGTTATTGTTGCTGATATTTAGAAAAGATAAACCATTTTTGTTTTCAAATAGTGTTTTTTACTTACCAAATTCAAACAATTCCATTGATTTTCTTTCAATAGTCAATGCTTTTTAGATGGCAAAAACTGGGTAATCAGGAATTTACATAGATCAGTTTTACTTGGGCACATATTGGAAGGGATTATTTGGGTGGTAGCATTATTTAAAATTTGAGAGTTTGTGTTGCATCCTGAATCTGCCATTCATTGGCTATGTCACCTTAAGTAATAAAAAGAATACCCCTTATTTTTGAATCTGTCTTTCCTCAAATGTAAAATAATAATTAAAATTACCAACTCTTGGCTGGGTGCGGTGGCTTAGACCTGTAATCCCAGCACTTTGGGAGGCAGAGGCACATGGGTCATGAGGTCAGGAGATCAAGACCATCCTGGTTAACACGATGAAAACCTGTCTGTACTAAAAATACAAAAAATTAGCAGGGCCTGGTGGCAGGCGCCTGTAGTCCCAGCTACTTGGGAGACTGAGGCAGGAGAATAGCGTGAACCTGGCAGGCGGAGCTTGCAGTGAGCCGAGATCACACCACTGCACTCCAGCCTGGGCGACAGTGTGAGACTCCATCTCAAAAAAAAAAAAAAAAAAAAAGATACAGTGCCAGGTCTGAAAGTGTTCAGTGTATAGTGAGAGACATGGAGATGCAGACACATGATTACAAGTCTACAAGTCAATGTGATTAATGCCATAGCAGAAGCAGGCTTATGATGTGATAGAAATCTAGAAAAGGGCTGTCTAAAATAACCAGAAGGGGATAGCAGAGAAAATTGAGAGGTGAAATCAAACACAAAAGTTGGGAAAATAAATTGAAGGTAGAAGGTGCTGTTTGTTTAGAGAGGCCTGTTGCATAAAAGCACATGGCATTTTGGAAGACTTACAATTAAATCAATATAACTAGATGATTTTCACCTAAAATTAGATAGTTGATTCTAAAGAGGGCTGGGTCCAAATGCTAAAACCCTTTTGTGCCATGCTAAGGGATTTATATTTTGTTGTCAAGTCAATGGGGAGCCACAGAAGGATTTTCAGAAGGATCAGATTTGCATTTTAGAGGGATCTTCACATTTTTGTTAAACACTCAGTTGTGATTATATAAATGATAATCTCTTTGCTGAACCTAAATTCATGGATTTGCAAAAGATTAAAGTTAATTAGAGGAAGGACTCATGGAATAACCTCATTAGCCTAAAAATTTACCAGTCACATTTCTGTCATGTTTGACTAAATGCTAAAGGACTGGACATTAAGCTCCATGAACTATTAAAAATCAGTAAATTTCCATGCCATTCCTACGATAAGCTACATGATCTACACCAAACTTCTGCACATTTTATCCTCTTTCAGTACTTCTAAAATATCAAGCTATGAGTCCCTTCACAAAAATCAACATTATGGGACTATCATAGGGTAGAAGAGGACATAAATGTTGGCTAAACTAAAGTTGGTAAATAAAAAGTAAGTTTTATGGTGGATTTATGGATTTGTGTCTCTGCAGTATGCTTAACCTACACTATCTTTTCTAAGTTGGTGACTTTGTCATCTGAGTCCTAATCAAAACATCTGCAAAATCAACATTTTTTTTCTTACTTGCTTTAATAGGTCCAGTATCCTCTCTCAAAATAAAATTATATTGGTTTTACAAGATTTGTTCTGCACACAATGTTTATTTTATCTGGTACCTGAGATCATCAAGGTCTTGTCAAAGTTGATTGATGATTTGTTCTCATATTTGTCCATGCATCAAGTTAAAAATGGAAGTAAGTTCTGTAACTTCAAAAGTTTTAAGAAGTTCATTTACAAAAGGGGAAAAACGTGCATTAGTTTTGCCTCTTACTTATCAGAGGGTGGGGGAGTATTGTAATAATCTTCAATTCTCAAAGGTAATAGCAAAGGAATTTAAAGACTGAGAGGCATGACATTAACATTTCTATAAATGAAAGGATTTAGATTATTTTAGAGGAGAAATTTCTCTACTAAGAATGTGTTGGGGCTCAGAAAGTGATACCCCAAAATAAAAGCCTAAGAAGCAACCCCAGAAGCAAAGTCTCTCTCTGACCTTCTTCTGCCTCCTGTGTCTTGCCTTTCATTCTCCCCCAGGGAAGCCATAGAAACTAGATTCCCTCTTCCTCAAGGTAGGTCATAAAAACCATAACATCTTTTTCCCAAAGTCAGCCATAAAGCCTAAAAACATTATAATAACATCCCCCGCACCACTTCTCTGTGCAACAGCTGGCCATAAAGAAATTAAGACTCTCTTTCCAGAATGTCCTACACCACACCCAGGAGGAAGGAATGCTTCACAGAGAGTCCAAGAAAAATTGGAACAGGCCTGACTGAGTTCCCCCACTCAGTCTGTTATCATTAGATCCTTCTTATCCAATCATATTTCAACATGGCTGCACACATTTAATTGAACCTAAATATAAAAATGAACAGCTATCCGTGTATCTTTGGGTCTTCATTCTGAAGATTCTCAAGTCACTTAAAACTACGATGCTTTACTTTTGTTAACCTGCTTTTTTTTTATATATAAGGGTGTCAGACATGACCTTTATAAGGGGGAAGAAAGGGATCGTTTTCTTTCCACCCCTAAAAAGGAAAGCCTCTAATCACAGACTAGCTCAGATTTGGTTGCTTGATTACAGTTGAAATTTATTTTCTCAAATTAACATTTATAAATAAAACATTAATAGCTGAGTATCTTTGATATCAGTTTTCTCCTCAACCATCACCGGACATCTTAAATTATCTTATTCTTGATTTATTTAAAGGACTTTTAAAAAGAAAGTTTATAAAAATAAATGTTTGCTCCTCTTGTTTCTTGGTACATTTGTTTTTGGTTAAGCTGTTTGGTTGCTGAAAGGTCCTTTTCCTAAGAAAGTTTCTAGGTTAAATAAAATATCTAAACCTTAAGTCACATTTTATAACAGTTAAACATGGAAAATAATCTCAAATCACAATGTTAAGGCTATTAAAAAGTACTAGAAACCTGCTAGGTATAACCATAACAAGTGTATTCCAAACTTTTTCTTGCATTACGTAGCAGAATATGGTTAAATACAAAAACTACCTTCTTTTAAATTTTTTTGTTTTTTTTTACTTGTATTAAAATTAATGCATTAAACGACATTGCACAGTGACCAGACTCCGTACTGTTTCCTTTCCAAGCTCAAACTCACGTAAGAGATTATAAACCTCAAGTATTGAACCCAATTTGCCAATACCGCTAAAACAGCAAGTAGATTCCATAAAAGGAAAAGACAAATTCTACTTTCTCTATAGAAATATTTTTCTTACTATTAACAAAATGTATCAACTTTACTTTGTTGAGAGCCCCAAATATAAATTTGTGGCAACAGATATGAAAGTCCATTTGATATGCTCTCAAAATCTAAGGGCAGTACTTACAAAAGATAACAGAACATTGAAAATGGAAACATTAATTTCTCTATCTAACTAAGTATAATGACATAGGCTTTTATTTTCCTCATTAAGAATGGTCAATACACTCTCTCTTGAGAAAACATTTGTAGTTGATGGCATGTCAATATTCAGAAATGTCATGTTCAAATAAAAGAATGTTTGTCAGGCTGTTAGTTTTCTCCAAATTATTATTTATTTGTTAAATTATTATAAAATATGCATGACATAAAATTTATCATTCTAATCATTTTTAAGTATACAATGTTTTGACACAAAATGCATTCAAAATGTTGTTAAACCATCATCACTATTTATTTCCAGAACTTTTGCATCATGTCAAGCAGAAGCTGTGTACTCATTAAGTCCTCTTTCTCTTAACCCTGGTAACATTTATCATAATTTCCGTTTCTATTAATTTGCCTATTCTAGGTACCTTATATAAGTGGATTCATGCGACCTTTGTCCTTTTGCTTCTGGCTTATTTCACTTAGCATGTTTTCACATTTCCTAGATGTTATAGTATCAGAATTTTATTCCATTTTAAGTCTGAATAATATTCCGTTACAGGTATGTACCACATTACATTCCTCCATTCATCTGTTTATCTTCATTTGGGTTGTTTTCTTTTTGATTCTTGTAAATAATGTTGCTATAAACATTTGTGTGCAAATGTCTGTTTCAGCCTCTGATTTCAATTCTTTTAGATATATACCTAGAATTGCTGGATCATATGGTAATTCTGTGTTTAACATTCTTAGGAGCTGCCACACTGTTTCTACAGTTGCTGCATCATTTTATATTTCCATCAGCAAGGCACCAAGTTCCAATTTCTCCACATCTTCAAAACGCATATTTTCTGTTTTGTTTTGTTTGATAATACCCATCCTAATGAATGTAAAGTGGTATTTCATCATAGTTTTTATTTTTGTGTCTCTAATAATTAGTGATGTTTAGTATCTTTTCATATGTGTATTGGCTGTTTGTATATTTTATTTGGAAAAATGTTATTCAAGTATTTTGCCCATTTAAAAAATCAAGCTGTTCGTTATTGCTGAATTGTAGCATTTATATATTCTAAATATTAATCTCTTGTCACACATATGATCTACAAATACTGCCTTTTCGGTTTCTTGATACTGTATTTTTAAAGACAAATATTTAAAATTTTGATGAAGTCCAATGTATGTATTTTTTGCTTTAGCCTGTGCTTTTAGAAAATTAAAATAATTGAACTCCAAATAGTTTTGCTGAGAGGAAATTACATATTAGCTTTGTTCAACCACATACTGCCAAAAGAGTAGAATAAGTCCAGCTTATTAAAATTCTTGTATACTTAAAATACGTAAATATGTTTTTTGAAGTTTTTGATTGTTCAGTTATTCTTGGGTTTGGGATTACATGTCTAAGTAATCCAATAGATGGCTAGATGTTCTCTCTATGACTTGTTTGGTCCTGCCTCCCACTGGATATTTTCCCATACATATCTAGGAGTATGTATTCTAAACTATATCTCAACATCTAATTTAAAAATTAATAATCAATTTATAAACTTCAAGACACTTAGTATTTATATTAAGCTTTATAAATTTAAAAGGCAACTTCTAAATTATCTTGTAAATAAGTATTAGGGAATATTTCCAGTCAACCTTATAGGTTATCTTTGCCTTTCATTGTTTTGACTAGCCTATTTTCCAATCATAGAGAGATAGAAATTAATTTGTAGAAAATAGATATCTATACAAGCAATTTCTGTTCATAGAAATGCAAAGTCTGTGTGGTGGAGGTTCAATTTATTTTGTTTCCCTAATGGAAGAGGCCAGTTTTGAATCTATTAAGCAAATTCATTTTAGGATTTCTAATGGCCTATACATATGTCTGCTCTGTGGATTCTTCTTCTTACTAGTTATAACTGTTTTTCTGATTCTCTTGTTAACTAAAGAGTTAAATAAAATCTTTGACAAGTATTTATTTGCTATGAGAGCTGTAATTTTGAACATTAAAAATAGTATTTAATGGCCAGTACCCCATTAAAATAGTTCTTTCAAATAGTCAAGATATTTTTAGAGAAGTAAATATATTTTAGAAGTCGTTTAGTTTAATATCTTCTCTGTGGCATTTTAAAATTATTATCTATATCCTATACATCATTTAAAAGCCAAATTAAGTATTTTCAAAGTCAAGTTAAAATTTTTTTATTCCTCTAAACTCACAGTTTTATGAGTCAATAATGTATTCAATAATTAATCCTGCATAGCACTGAACATATATCTCCCTTTTTAAAAAAATTACACTTTATAATCTAGGGTACATGTGCACAATGTGCAGGTTTGTTACATATGTATATATGTGCCATGTTGGTGTGCTGTGATATTTAGTTTTTCACGTATTAATGCCTGTTTTTCAACATTAGTCTATAATTCTTAAATGTTGGATTGCATTGTAGCTCTATTTTTAGTTTTTGAGGAAACTCCAAACTACTCTCCATAGTAGTTGTGCTAATTTACATCTTCACCAACAGTGTAGGAGGATTCCCTTTTTTCTACAACCTCACCAGCACTTGTAATCATCAAGATTTAGAATCAACCTAAGTTTCAACAGACAAACGGATAAAGGTAATGTGATACATATATACCATGGAGTACTATTCAGCCATAAAAAGTAATGAGATTCTGTCATTTGCAACAATATGGATGGAACTGGAGGCCATTACGTTAAGTGAAATAAGCCAGGCACAGAAAGACAAACATATCATATTCTCACTTATTTGTGGAATCTGAAAGTCAAGATAATAGAACTCATGAAAATACAGAAAAAAGAATGGTTACAAGAGGCTGAGAAGGGTAGTGTGAGGGATAGGGGAAATGAGGGGTTCATTAGTGGGTACCAAGAAAAATAAAAAGAATGTATAAAACCTAATATTTGATGGCACAAGGAGATCGTAGCCAATAATAATTTAAGTGTACATTTAAAAACAGCTAAAAGAGTACAATTGGATTGTTCATAACACAAAGGATAAATGCCTGAAAAGATGAATGGCAAATTTTTCATGATATGATTATTACATATTGCTTGTGTATACCAAAATATCTTATGTACCCCATAAATGTGTACACCTATTATGTATCCACAAAAGGTAAAAATTTAAAAAATGTTGACGTCTTTGTATATCCACAACATAATGCTTTGTACAGAACAGATATTTAAATAATTAGTGATTTGATTTGCTAATTCAATTAATGCCCTAAAATTAATGTCTAAAATCCATCCAGGTACAATTCATATCCAGAAACAAAACCTGTTAAATAATTACAGAATTATCCAGGGTTCAAAAAATAATACAAACACATCTTAATTCTTTTCATCAAGTTTACATGCAGTGGAACTCAGGAACCATGGATGCCTCCTTGGCTCGCTTTTCCTTAATACAGTTTAGTCTTTTTAAAATTCACTTTGCTCTTCTTCCATCTCCATCCCTGAAAAGCCTGCAGAACCCCTTAGGGCTGACTGTAAACCAGTGGTTTTCAACTTCATTTTTGCTCTCCCCAGGAGAAAAATAAATTAAGTTTAAATTCCTCTTAAAAATGTAATTAAGCACTAAGAAATAAGATTTTGTTGTATAATGTGAAGCTTCAGAAGGGTCACAAAATATTATAAAGTATAAGTTTTTTCTTCCCTCCAAAACCAACTTTTGCTCCCTTCCAGGCAATAACATCTCCCTTAACCTCTGTCAGATTACCTTTTTCAGAGGTCTAAGATTACTAGGAATTCCAGGTCATATTACTTCAGTGTCAGGGATGGAGATGATCAGAAGCTGGTCATAAAAGTCCCTGTGAAGACTGTTCTATTTTGATTTCACCCTCTCTTATAGGTGTTTAGCACTTAAATGTCTCTACTCAAAGTAGGAAGAGGGAGAGGTGGGGACAGGGCTCTTAGGCACCAAAACCTGGAATTCTAGTTTGTGTTCCCCTAGCCCTGTGAGGTCAGAGGCTCCAACAAGTTTCTCAGTCTTTAGGTAGCTTCTTCTGAAGATGACAGCCACTCTTAATGGAAAAGAGGTCCTAAAAGCCAGGCTCTCTGCTTATTTCTCTACTCTCTCAGACCTTGATCCCATATTTCATCACTGACATTGCTGTTAGCCAATGCCTTCAAGCAGTTGTATTTACATATTTTTTTCTGGTTCTTAAAGTCATTCTCAGTAAGAGACTTGGTCCAAATTATTTAGCCTTGCATTACTAGAAGCACAAGTCCTTTGTAATATTTGTGTTTATTTGTGTGTGTGTGTGTATTTAAATATGTATTTGTAATATATATTTGCAAATTTATATTTACATATATATTTGTTAATATATATTTACATATATATTTAACTTAATTTTTTACAAATTGTTTTACTAATTTTTACTAAATTGTTTTAGCAAAAAAAAAAACTGCATATACTGCCAAAGTATATGCAAATCAAAATCCACGTTTAAAATCCAACTCAGCTAGGTTAGTGATTGGTAAGGGAAACATGGGTGTTTTTAAATGAGTGTGCAAAATAATCCCTTTTGTTATATAATTTCAAATATGGCTGCCCTCAATTTCTTCCCTCCCTGTATGCACATGGCTGTGCTTTACATTGAGAGATAAGAGTCCCATTATTCTTCTCTTACATCTGGTCTTGTTTTAGTTACTTGCTTAAGAAAAAAAAAAAAGATAAAAATACTTGCCATTTTATTTTATTTTAAGACAGGGTCTCACTCTGTTGCTCTGTTGCCTGGGCCAGAGTTTAGTGGTGAGACCACAACTCACTACAGCCTGGACCTCCTGGGCTCAGGTGATCCTCCCACCTGAGCCTTCCCAGTAGCTGGGACTACAGCCATGTGCCAACATGCCTGGCTAATTTTTTATTTTTGCATTTTTTTGTAGAGATGGGGTTTCACTATGTTATTAAGCTGGTCTTGAACTCCTGGGCTCAAGCAACCTGCCCACCTTAGCCTCCCAAAGTGCTGGGATTACAGATGTGAGCCACCATGCCCGGCCATGAATGAATTCTGAGTATAGGTCATAACGTGATTTTTCAGTATAGGTCATAAGTTTTCTTGCAGTTTCTGCCTAGGTCTTTTATAATATTAGCCCTTAAGATGCTCTCTGAAAACCTAGCTGTCATGTAAGACATTCAAGAGACACAGAAAGATGATACAGAAATGATCCAGTCAATAATGCCACCTGGGCTCCTAGCTTATAACCAGTATCAACTGTAGCCATGGGAGTGAGCCATCTTGAATATCTAGTCAAGTATAACCTTCTATCTGACTGCAACTGTATAAGAAATCCTAAGTAAGAAATTGTAACAAAATCATGACCATTAATAATATATTTTTTTTTATTTTAAGCCATTAACTTTCGGAAGGGTTAGTTGTAGAGTAATTGATAACCTAAATATCCTCAAAAGCTTTACAATCAAGTGAAGAAAGACACAAAAGTAGATTTTAATAATCAAGCATAGTAAATACAATGATGAAAGCATACACAAGATATTATAAAACATGATGAGAAGAGACATCTTGAGGGAGGGTACCAAGGGTCAAATAAAGAGAAGAGATGGCATTTAAAGTGAAATTTAAATGTAGAATAAGACTTTTTTTAGGCAAAAGAAAAACTATTAATCTCATAGTAGAACAGTGTTAAAAGATGTGCAATTACCAAACATTTGCTGGATTCCAATTATTGGTTGAAAATGGTTAGACTGGATTGTAAGGCAGGGGCCATATCATGCAAAAGTCTGCATGAACCATTTTAAAGACTCCACACTTGATCACGTAGAAGTTAGGAAGCCATTGAAGGCCTTTAATCTGAGACCAATATGATGAAATTAGTCTTTAAATCAATTATCTCAAGTCCTTTGTGGCAAACAAATTGCAAGTTGAAAATAGAAGTAAAAACAAACAAACAAACAAAAACAAAAATTGGTGGCAAGGCAAGGAAATAAACCATTTTAATACTTCAAATGACACCAATAAGATCCTGACCTAGGTGTATGTGGAACAGTAGGATAGATTTAGAGATATTCTAGAGATAAAATTAACAGTATGTTGATCCATTGAATGAAGACATAAAGGTGAGAGAGAAGTTAAGTGTGACTTTCATGCTTCTTGCTTTGCAATGGGGAGAAAATTGTGTCACAAACTAATGTGATTTAGGAAAGATATTCGTTTGCAATACTGAGTTTGAGATGGAAGAAATTACATAGTGACATCTAGTAAATCTTGTGTGTATAAATATGCATGAAGAAATTCAAGGTGAAAAATTCACTCATTCATTCATTTATTGAAGAAATCATTATTAAGTGACTGCTAGTTGCTGGGCACTGTTCTAGATGTTTGAACTAAGGTAGAACACCACACAAAGTCCCTTCATAGAATACATTTTAATAAGAGAGACAGACAGTAAATAAATGACATAAATATATGACAAATAGAGAATAATTGGGGTATTATTTTCGATAGGGTAGTTAGGAGAGGTAGGAGATCTAGATGAAAATGGCTTAAAAGCAGGCAGGAAGAAAAGTCATCGGGAAAGAGAGTAGAAGACCAACAGACAGAAAATGAAAGTGTGGCAGTCCTCTGACAGGTCAAGGACATTAGGAAATGAGTCAAAGGCAATTTTCATTTACATAATGAAAGATGAAGAATTGCTCAAGGGGTTTATATTACATGCTTATTCTTGGTTTTATTCTAAAATAACTAGGTCTCTCAATGATAAATTATAGATGAAACCAAAATAAGGATCGGCATTTTTTAACAATGTGGAATATCTCTGAAAATTTGAGGAAGTATAAAATATATGATTAAAAAGTACAGTTGGCCCTTGGACAACACAAGTTGGTACTGCACAGGTCCATTTATACACAAATATTTTTCAATAAATATATAGGAAACTTTTTTTTTGTAAATTTGCAACAATTTAAAAAATTCAGACCAACTGCATAGCCTAGAAAAATTGAAAAAGTTAAGAAAAAATGAGCTATGTCATGAGTGCATAAAATATATGTAGATACTAGCCTATTTTATCATTTATTATGATAAAAGATACACAATAAATTATTAAAAAGTTAACATTTATCAAAACTTACACACAAAAACAGACTGTAAGTGGTGCCATTTGTAATAGCAAGAAATATAAACAATATAAAGATGCAGTATTAAATCATAACTGCATTAATTTAACTGTGTTACATATTGTACTACTATAATAATGCTGTAGCCACCTCCTATTGCTATTACAGTGAGCTCAAGAGTTTCCAGTATCCACTTGACACTAATCTCCAGTGAGCCTTTTGTCTATCTACTAAATTGCATGTCACAGTGAAAAGTGACGTTTTTGGTTCTCATGTTCTTTTCATGATGTTTAGTAAAACACTCTATACAATACCCTCAAATAACATTATGGCATTCGTATGAAGTGCCATTAGCAATGTTGGAAGTCCTTCCAAGAAGAGGAGAAAATTTATGACATTACAAGAAAAAGTTGTACCATAGATTGGGGTCTGAAGCAGTGACTGCCCATTATTTTAACATAAATGTATTCAGTGTAAGGACCCTTACAAAAACAAGAAAAGGAAATGTGTGAAGCCATCATTGCAGCTATGTCAGCAAGCACATATTTTGCCAAAGAACTTTTGTGTACATGTAAGTTTTCGTGTAAGAGAGGCATACCTATAGACTCTAATGTGATTCCAGAAAAAGCGAAGTTATTATATAACAGCTTAAAGCAAAAGAAAGGTGAAGGATCTAAAGCTAAACAATATAATGCCAGCAAAAGATGGTTTGATAATGTTGGAAAGAGCTTTGGCTTGAAAAAAAAAAAAAAAAAAAAGTCAAGAAAACAAGAGAAGCAGCTTCTGTTGACCAAGAGGCAATAAACAACTTTCCAGACACCATTAAGAAAATTATTGAGAGAAAATGATATCTTCCTGAACCAGTTTTTAACACAGACTAAAGTGCCCTGCTCTGGGGAAAAAAATGCCACAAAGGACATTTATTAATAAGGAAGGGAAGGGAACACTGGGATTTAAGGCAGGAAAAGATAAACTAACTCTACCATTGTGTGCAAATGCAATCGGGTTTATGATCAGGTCTGCCTTTATCTATAAAGCTGCTAACCACATAGCCTTGAAAGGAAAACATAAACACCAGCTGCCAGTCTTTTGGTTGTGCACCAAGGGGACCTGGGCAATGAGAACCCCTTTTATGGACCGGTTCCATCTATGCCTTGTCCCTGAAGACAGGAAGTACCTTGTCAGTAAGGGACTGCTTTTTAAAAAGTTATCTTGATATCGAACAATGTCTCTGGTCACCTGGAACCCAAAAGTTTAACACTGAAAGCATCCAAGTGGTCCACTTGCTCCCAAACATGTCTCTTTTTCAGCCACTAGATTAGGGTGTCATAAGGACTCTTAAGGCTCTATTGCACATGTACTCTATAGAAAGGATTATCAACATTATTGAAGAGAACTTAAATAGAGAGAACTTGATCAAAGTTTAGAAGGCTTATACCATTAAAGATGACATTGTTGTTATATAAAAAGCTATGAAGGCCATCAAGCACACAACAAGAGATTCCTGCTGGAGAAAATTGTGTTCAGATGTTGTTCATGACTTCACAGGATTTATGACAGGGACAATTCAGGAAACCATGAAAGATACTGTAGATATGGCAAAAGAAGGTAAGGGGCAAAAGGTATCAAGGTGTGACTCTTAAAGAAATTCAAGAACTAATAGATACCCCACCAGAGGAATTGAAAGGTGACTTGATGGAGATGAGTGCCTCCAAACCAATGCAAGACAATGAGGAGGAAGACATAGAAGACATTGCCAGAACACAGATTGACATTAGACAATCTGGTGGAAGGATTCAAATTATTCCAGATTACTTCTGACTTCTTTTGTGACATGGACACTTCTATGATATGGGCACTGAAATTAAAGCAAATGATGAAAGAAAGATTGGTACTACATAGTCAACCTATTAAAAATAAACATGTTTAGAGAAAATAAAGTAAAAAGTCAGATAGAAATTACAACGTAATTTCTGTATACTTACACTAATAGCGTCTGCATCTCCTGTCTCCCTTCCCATCTCTTACATCTTTTCTGCCTCTGCCACCCCGGAGACAGCAAGATCAGCCCATCCTCTTCTTCCTCTTCCTTAGTCTACTCAACATGATGATAAGGATGAGAACAGTTATGACTATTCAATTTCACTTAAACAATGGTAAATATATTTTCTCAATCACATTTTTTCTCTAGTTAGTTTTATTGCAAGAATGCAGTATATAATACATATAGCAAAAAATATGCATTAACTATTTATGTTATTGGTAAGGTTTTGGGTCAAGAGTATGCTATTAGTAGTTAAATTTTGGGGGAGTCAGAATTATTTGTAAATTTTCAACTACACTGGGGGTCAACATTGCTAATACCTACATTATTCAAAGGTCAACTGTATATCATACAGTCTGTTATCAAAAGAAAATTAAATGCATAAAACATTTAGCTAACACTATAATCAAATATAGAATTAAGAACTTTTGTAATATTAGACACAAATGTTTTAAAAATTTGCATCATTTGTTCTAGGTGTTGTATTATACCACAACTTCATATAAATTTAAGAAGACCAACTTTGACAAGACACATAAATATCAAATACTTTGTTATGCATGCACTCAAAAACACAAGATTTCTAAATCTAAGTTATGTATAATTTTGTTATGTTATATATAATTACGTATAATTTTGTAATCGATTAACTACAGTTACAAATCTGAAGTGACAGCAAAAAAAAAAAAATGCAAGAAGATGCACCATTTATTACTTTTAGTAGAATCCTTTTGACTAGCTAATGCAAGACACAAGATACAAAGAACTACTTGGAATTTCTTTCTTGCAATGAGAAATGCTCCATAGTTTGCAATGTATGAATAAGATATGATGTTACCTACAATGTTGTTAAATTGATTGTATGGAAATACATTATAAGAGAGTTTTATTACTAAATAAATTACTAACTAAAACCAATAGTTATCTTTAAGAGAAGCTATGCAACTGTATTGTTTTATTTTAGAAGAGAGATAGAGGAAGTAGTGGAGTATTGGTGAATTTGTACTGTTTAGATTACAGCTTTTGTTTTTCAGTGGCATGTTTAATACAGCTTTGATTCATTACTGAACTTGATTATTCTCTACAAATGACGAAGCTTCTCTTATGAGAAATCTGTTGTAAGTATGCTAAGATCATCTGTTTTCATTTGTAACATAATCACCACATATTACTTATTTTGGATCTCTAAATATTATCATCTCCTTCCATCACATTTTTTCTGACAAGGTTTCATAGAATTTGTCTTCTTATTAAGTTCTTGTTACAAACGGTATTCCAATGCCATAAAAAAGGAGAGTTAAAGAGAATAAAAATCTCTGCCCACATAAAAGTTTTGGTCCAGTCACTAATATTGTAAACCATGTATGAGATCAGCATAATTCTGTTTCCAGGAAAAAAAAAAAAAACACATTTGTTTCATTATAAGAATATCTGTTTGTCTTGAAGTGATAAAACTGCTATGATTATATTTTCATATTACTGTATGTATCTGCTAAATATAGCTTCCTCTACTCAAACAAGTATTATGTACTATTACCTGCTAATTGACAGGTAGAGATGTAAAAAAGATGGTAGAAGACATCTTGGGAAGAGGGAAAAGCATATGTAAGTACAAACAACAAAAAATGTATTTAGAGAATGGATAATAAAAATGTACTATTATAATCATTCAATGAACCCACCTCTGCAAATTCATTTTCAATCTGCACAGTCATATCAAAGATTTTTAAATGGATGCAGAATTTTCAATAATTTCTATGTGTGATTTATTAAAAAATTATGCTGATTTTATCCTACATAGATAGATAAGTATGTAGATGTGGATAGGTAGAAAAGTTTAGGTCAAGAAACAAGTGCAAAAAGAAAAAAAGCTCTTTGACAAATATGTTCTAGGAAGTTATCTCAAAGAGTAGTACAACTCTGTAGTTTTATCTATTACCTCAAAATAATGGAAACTTCTAAATATGGTTATGGCTGTTAAGGTTATTAAATTAACACCATCATAAGTAATTTCACTTTCTATGATTTTGTAATCTCTATTTTGCATGATCCATTCCGTCAGAAAGAATTATCAGATGTAGTGAACTTCATGCCATTTATGTTTATAGAAAATAAATACCTCCAGTAACATTTATAATATTAGGATGAAAACAGAGGCAATATGTTGTAAATTCTTGGGGGCAATAACTTTCAAATGTATTTGAGTCTTAATTAGGATTTCTTATATTTAAAAATACGATATATATTCCGTGAAAGGTTGATGGAGATTTTGTACTCGGTATGTGTCTGATATCTCAATTCATTGTCTTTTAAATGTGGAAGTAAAAGGAAGAAATGTCCACAGCCCCTGTTTATATATTTTAACCCTTAGGAAGTATAATTTCTAGAAAAATCAACAGAAGATGGAAATATTAAAGGCATAATTGTATGAGAGGGATATTTCAGTGTGGCTACAAACTTCTTCCTTTTTATATTATTGAGAACACTTTTTTTACATTCAAAGAAATGAAATTGCTTAAGTAAGGCTGAATGATGCAGGGTAAGAGAGTTTGCCATTTACCCTTTCTTTGCTCTTGTGAAGCAGGTATTCTGTCTTTTCTTGAGCCCTAGATTACAGAAGTGTTTGAAAGCTTAGAAATAGTCACTTTTCCCATCCCACTATCCATCTATCAGTGAATTCTTCCTCAAGTAAAAATGCAAGTCAGACTGATAGGAAAACTATATTTCCAGGTATGGCTGTGCATATGGGGTGGTGGGACTGTTTCAGTTGGGGGAACACTAATGGAATATACCATTTATAACTAAAAGAAGAATATAAGTCTCTTTATTTGCTTATGCATAGTGTTTTCAGACGACCAAAATCCCTAGATAGATAGATACATAGATACATAGATAGATAGATACACATCAATACGTAACCAAACATATAATTTCAATAAGCTATTCACAAATGACTGTACACATCTATAAATTACCACATTTATCTATCTATAACAGCTGAAAATCGTGTGCCTTGGATGACAAACACACACTGATAGACTGCGCTGCAAACTTTGTTTAAAGCACTAAATACAATGTCAAGTCCTCTGTCAATGACAGCAGAAGGTTCCAGTGCACTATTTGTTTCATAATCCTGTATTTAGCTGACTCTTTACTTCTCTGCAGCTCAAGTTGCCGGCAAATGCTGAACTGGAGCACGAGAGTCAATCCTTGTTCGGTTAACAAATTCCCCGCAAAATATCCCCCCGAAACCCCCAGGAGCTGTAGTGATGTCATATCCGTTGTCCAGGTCTCCACACCTCTCTCAGCAGTTACTCCCTTTATCTATTCCTTGGGTCAAAACTTTTGAGGTAGGCTGGCTATATAGCAGCGGAGGAGAGGGTAAACTGGGGCGCGCGGGTTGGAGGCGCTTCAGCACGGCGGCCAGCGCCCACTGCAGCCCAACCCACTCTCTTGAGCTCCCGGACTCCTAGCTCTGAGAATGCCTGCGGAATGATCGCCCCCCAGGGCGGCTGCCGCCGCTGCCGCTGCTGCTGTTATTGCTACTGCTGCTGCCGCCGCCTCTGCTTCCACTCTGCTCTGACTGGCAGGCAGAAAGTGCAACTGACGAGGGAAAGGTCTCTGCAGTGAGTGGAGTGCCTACATAAAAGAGAGTAAAGAGGGGGCAAAAACCCAGATCAGAATGCAGGCGACGTCCAACCTTTTCAACCTCCTGCTGCTGTCTTTGCTTGCCGGCTTAGATCCTTCCAAGGTATGAACAATATTTTGAGTCTTGTTTGAAATATATGTGCAATATGTAACAAACCTAACAAAAATGCAAATAAATATGTCAAAAACGGCACGAGAGACAGCTCTTTCAGCTACCTTATGGTGCCTGGCATATCCCCACTGCCTGGAAGATAACAAGGTGAACTACCAGAGGAATAGCTCCTCAAGGTAGAGTCCTACCGCGCGGGGGGGAGGGACCAGGAGAAAATATAATGTGCATGGGCAGCGGGCAATGCGGCTCTCCGGGGAATTTCGCTTATTCCGTGTCCAACTGCTTAATGCTCTCTTTTGAAGCCGGACGGGTAATGCAAAGGAGTTTGCAGTAGAAACAATGCAATTTATAAACATGTATTAGGACATGGTGAACCGTTTCTTTGTTGAAAGCAGGGAAGCGTTTTCCAGCTGATCCTGGTCAATAATACTCCCATCGCAGACGTGCTGCGGTTTGTGTCCAAAACATTTGGGATGCTGCTTGTAACACACATGGCAGAGCAGCAGAGCTATACTCTCTGCCATGGCTGAGAGGCGTTGGTGAAAGCAGCTTGTGTTTGTTTCTTTCTTTTCATTAAGAAAATTAGGGGGCACTGAGGAAGTTCTGATTATCAGTGTTAAGAAACAGAAAGTGAGAACCTTAAACCAAGGAGGGCAATAGGAAGGATGAGCTAGCTCGTAGATGTTGAACTCTGAAAATTATCTAGTACTGGCAATTAAAGTGAACGCTAAACTCCTTTGATAAAAAGACAGGAAAATATGGACAAATATTTTCAACGATGTCTGAGAAAAGTCTTGGTGACAAAGTGAGATAATTTGAAAGCTTCTAAGAAAATCATAATGATAGGGAATAACAGATAAGCCACCTGGTGAAAAAGACTAAGAGATACAATTTATTATTTTACTTATTTAACTGGCCAACAGCAATTTGACACTATAGGAAGAATGATTCCATGCTATAAAACTAATAAAAGCTATATTTTGGAATATTATAAAGTTATTTTTAAAGCTTTACATCATGTGTGCAGTGTAGACAAATTAAGTTTCCTTTCATTACTGAATAGAACTAAGATGTAATAAAGCATAATTTAATACTGTGGTTGTGATATTTGTAGGCCTAATATAGTATACAGTTAAAACTTAGAATCATGTCATATATATTTGTAATCATTTCTGTACTCTTTCATATTTAGAGGGACCTGATAAGAATAAACTCATTTTATTTTAAAGCTTTGATTGTACTGGTATTATTGATGTAAATGCTTCACATTGTGTGAATGTCATCTTAATAATCTTAAAGGCATATTTTATATACTAAGGTGTAACTTTAAAGCATTTTATACTTAGGAAAAAGTGTTGATTTTGTTTTTATATTTATTTTTTCTTCTTCTTGACTCTGCACCCTGTAGTGACACATTCTATCCATTGCCACTCTTTTTATATTATATATTGCTTAAAACTTTTGAATACATTCCATTATATATCTGATTTGGGAATATTCTTGGTAGAACATTTTTTAAAGCAAAGTTAATCACTAAGTTACTGCAGAAAAAGTCACTTGACTTAAAGTGAGTTTTATTTGTTTTTCTTTAAAATAAATTCAGAAATGTAGAGCTTCATTAACAATTTTGTGTGTGATTTGATTTGTCTGGTATTTTTGATGCATAAATATCTTCACTGTTTGCACCCCTTTCTTTCCAAAATTAAATATATAGATAATTTTCTGTTAAATATGAAGACAAATTTTTATAATAAGCAATGCATCTTTGGTCAATATAATCTTTTCTAGTTTTGGTGAGTTTATTTGTGTATATTCAATGCTATACAACTTTTTAGTTTCTTCAGAATGAACTGTGGATATTTGCCACAAATGAGTTGAAAAATCCAGGGAAGGCATACATTAACTTTTCAAACTGTCCTTCTCAGCTTCCACACACTGCAATACAGTGTGCAAAGAACAAAGATGATTTTTTCAAAAGATATTTGTTCTATATCATAGACATTACAGAGAATGTTAAAACTTTCAAAACAAGTAATTTTAATGTTGTAAAAAGTTTTAGGACTTTTAGACAAAACATTGCTTTAAAAAATGAAGAGAAGTTCCTATTGTATTATATTATATATTTATATAATATATATTTATATTACCCCCCCCAAAAAAAATTACAGATGGCACCATTGTGTCCTCAAAAGAATTGTCAATTAGATTACAAGCTAAGAATTTTCTACAATTTTATTTTTTATTCCACTAGTTACTTAAGGGCTTAGATTTTAAAAGTCAGGATTCATAAAGCAAATTATATATGGTGAAATTAAAATCAAAAATCCATTTAATATAGTACTACAAAAAATACAGTTTTTGGACAAATAAGAAATAATTTGTGATAACACTTAAGTGAACAGAAATGCTAACCAACTGCTTTTTTACCTTTTAATACATTAGGAATGATATATATCATAATCAAAATTTCAAATTATTTTAAGTATTATTCTATATTATTATATTTTCTATTTATTGTAAACATACATGTGTGTATATATATATAAAACATGGATAAACAGAAACTGGCAAAATAGGAGAACTCTTAAAATTGAATAGAGTTTTTTTAGGTGTAGGATTTTACATATATCAAATATTGGAAATCAACATCTTAGAAAGCACTTGTTATATATCAATTCACCTGAAGACTGCTGGGTTTTCTGACAACAGTGCCAATTCTATTTCATGGAAGACTGTATAATATTTACATTTATAATGCTGTGTGTGTGTGTGTGTGTGTGTGTGTGTTCTATCACTGAAGCTTACAGGTCTTATATGGCATTTTATAAAGTGCTTAAGTATCGCCATCTTATGGTAAGATAAGTTACTTGAAAGTCAATATTGTTTTTAAATTTTTAAAAATGGCCAAGATCCATTGTTCAGAGACTGAGCTTAGTTTCAGCATGTACTTAGTTTCTTTTCTCTCATTTACTGTATCAAAAAATTGGCAAGATTGGTATTCTCTTCCAACAAAGGAAGGCAATTCACACTAAGTAATTATTTGTATTTTTGTAGGGACAGATGATCAATTTTTCTTTTAGGAAATTTGTTTGAAATACTTTTTATTAATTAAAGTATAATTAGTACATTTTCAGTTCTTTTTAGAAAAACTCAGATGTATATCACTGCCTATTTTAAGGGAAGTCTATTAATTTCATTTGTAATGGAGTGTTTGAATTATAGACAACATGCCAAATCATCATTCTATAAGCAAAATTTCAAACACTGAAAGCTTGTAGGAATTCAATTATTGCTCAATTTTACAGGGAAAGAACTATTTCTGTGTAGGGAATTTCTGAGGGCGGCTGCTAGATGGCATCTCTGTGCTTTTAAACTGAAGGCATTGATTTCAGTAATGACCTTCATAGTAGGAGAGTGGACTTCCTTCTGTTGCAAGAAGATTTTTAGCGGGCCATTATTTGAACATTGTAACAAAACAGTAATTCCTGTGAATCAGAACCATGAATTTCTCTGCTCTGAACTATAAAGATAGGAGGATATAAATATGACTGTGCAGATTTCAAACACAACATTGACACTGGAGCCAGCCAGATACTTGGGGAACAGTTAAAAAGAGGTGACATGGCCATATCTACACACCATTGTGACTGCTAAACTTTATATAAGTCATACTTGTCTCATAAATATATCAGAAAATGCCCTATCAGGGGAATTGTACCGAGTTTGCGGAAACATTTACTATCTTCTTATGTAGAAATACATTAAACTTAACTTCATGATACTTGCTGACACTACAGACATAAAATATAACAATGATTCAGCAATAATCTCCATCACTAAACTGTGGTTTCTGTTCAAGGCAACCCAGTCAATTAGATCTGTTGCCCCAAATAAGATGATTGCTTTGAAGCCCTATAAGCACGATGAGAATTAGGAATATTTTAATAATTATATTATTGAATGTTTCAAAATGTAATATACCATACAACCTTCATATTTTGATATTGCTAAAGAAAATAATCAGACTTAAATTGTCTAAGGGTAGCTTTCATACATAAATCTAATTAAAGTTCTTGTTCTTACTATTTTTAAATGAAACTGAGGAAAAGCAAAAAAAGCAAGAGAAATAAACTGAGATTACTACTTGCTTTAAAATTCACCTTAAAAATCTGTCTTTTCCTGTTTCTCCTGTGCGCTAGAGACATCCTCTTCATAACAGGATCAACTCAAATTAGACAGAAATATGGATTGATGACATTTGGCAAGGACCTGTAATTATGCACCAGTAAACCCTGATATGGCAAAAACTGAAGAGTTCAAGGCAGCCTGTCTACGTTTTGAAGGAGCAAATAGCTTCCTGGTCTTATCTTTTCTCATCTTCCTTAACCTGATTAAACTTTTATTTTGGAAGAAGTAAATATTCTTTCTCACTCTCTCTCCTGGCAACTAGAAACAGTTAAATGGCATCACCTTTCTTCGTTTTTCTTTTAAAATTCTTACTGCTTATAGCTTTGCAACTATTCTCTTTACAAAGTGGCTATTGTAATGATCGATGCTCTGTTGGGAGGGAAAGCAGCACAAGTGGGAGAAACACAGGGGATTCGAGGCTCCTCATTTCTAGACACTACCTCTTCTACTGATGACATACATAGATGTGACTTTGGGGAAGCTGTGATTTTGATGCTCATACCTATAGAATGAGGAGCCTAGACATTCTGAAAACTTTGTTAAACTCTAGAATGACTCTTTTTAATAATATTTGACCATTTATCAAAAATTAACCAATTCTTTTGTAGGGTCTAGTTAGTAATAGCATAAACTTTGTGACACCTGAGAATGAGCCTCCCTGGATAATATCATGCAGTTTTCATCTGCTCGGTTTCACATTTAAAACCTTCAATTTTCTACTTTCTGCTTCCCGCCTGTATTCATAGACACAATCCATATGCTCAGGCTTCAATCTATTCACCTATCAAACATTGCTGCCCTGAAGAGATCATTCATTAACTTAGTAGGTCTGAAAACCAACATGTTTCGTACTTCAGCCATAAGAATTTTATTTAACTGAAAGTCATCCAGGGAAAAGTAAAGTAAAAACTTGTTTCCCATATGAAAGGAAGCACTGGATGTATTAAAGAGATGTGAAAGGTATTTGGGAGGGCTACATATTCTGTTGCTGACTCTTCTAGGCAGACACATCCTTAAGGATTTTGGACTGGCAATTATTTTTAAAGCTTCAATTTTTGTGCTAAGAAAATATATAAAGAAAAAAGTGAGACAGGATAAAGCTTCAGCTTAAAAACTAAGACCTTGCATCTGATTTAGGTAAGTATTAATTAAACATCAATTTACTTAAAAGGATAAAACACAACTTAATTTGCAGTAGTGAAACTAGAGAAATATGCAAAACCAGACCGTTTTCTTGGTAGGTTAGGTGAAATTAATTACAGTGAGTCGCTGGGATTATCTGTACATTTCCACATATTTGAGTGAAATTATTTCCCAATAGTATTCAAGTACTAGGACAATATCAAAGCTATGTAAACACTCATTACCCTGGTTTAAATCTACAATATGATGTTGAAATGGTGGTCCTTGAACATTTTAGTTCACCTAACACTGGTCATTAATCTATTCAGTCTATGCCCACTTACCAATCAAAAATCATGAAGTACACTTTTAATGAAACTAATGCTATTATGACAATATTTTAAATACAATTTTAAAATTTGTACTTTCAAATCAGTGCAAAAGCAGAAACTAGACATGAAATAAGAAGTGGCTTTCAGCTCTAATAGTAAAACTTTTCAATAGTGAGTTAACCTATCTGAAGTTCAGTTTTCATAACAATGAAATAATGTAACAGCAATGGAACTTATACAATTATTTATGATATTAATATATGCGAAAACATATTTTAAACCATAAAGTTTAGTGCAAATATTCCACTTACATCAATCAACCTATAACCAAATCTAAAGCCTATTGTGGACCACATATTAAGGACTGATAATAATTTTAAAAAGCTTATCATATTCCTTCACTCTTGCTGTTTCCTCTTCTCAGTTTTGCGAAAAGTGAATATTGTATAAAGTTAGCATAGCTTCTCAGAACCAGTCCATCATTTTGGTCAAAGCTCCAATTTAAACTCGTCACCTTACAAGTTTACATCATAATTATATCCAAAAAGTCACTTTTTACAAGTTTCTTAGGAAAAAATGTAAAACACGAAGTGTGGTTTCATAATATCAAAGCTCAACCACATCAAGAAAAGAGCTTTTAAACTAATCATGGAGAAGAGATCACAGAAGGGAAAGATAGATTTAAACAAAGAATCTACCAACAGATAAAACTGCCTTTTTTGGCCAGTGTGCAAAGTATGGACTTCTTATGTCTTCGTAAACTATGCTAATGAGAAAGTAGTTTAAATTCTCTTGAAGATTCAAAAATAATATTAAAGAGGGAAGATCAGAAAAGGGATTTTCTCAAGTTAATCAAGGCAGAGGGTCATGGAGAAAAGACCACATTTAGGAATATAGTTTCTCTACTCTTTTCTCTTGGATTGCTCTGTGTCCCTCTGCTTATATTCATCTTCTTGCTCTTTTCAGTAGAGACTTCTAAAGAGTTTTTCAAAAGACCTTGACCCTCAATTAGTTATTGTAATATTTCTGCTGATGTTGCTCATCCCATAGCAAATCCACTTCAGTAGCTCATGAGTTAATTTTTTTTCTTTTCTATACTCAACCCATGTAAATAAAATGAAGGGTAAAAATCATACAAAAACAAATACGTAATGTCTAGAATAGACCCCACTTACGAACAACTAGTATTTTAAAAATGTTTAAAAATACTTGCACACCATACCATAATGAGGTTTAATTTATCTCTGTTACTTTCTATAAGAGTTTCCAGATTATTTGGGGGAATCTAAAATATGGAAATTGCATAAGACCATCTCTATCTACAGTGCCAGGTAATTTCAATGGCACTAATAAAAATATTCAAAAATGCAGCTGAAATAATACAAAAATGATATTTCCAAGAACACTGATTCTTTTTGCATTAAAAACAAGGTGTTGTAAAGCATGTATCACAGAGCTATGCCTTCTGTTATTTTCATACCAAGCCTTCAGAAGTATAAAAATAAGTTTAGAGAGAAGATTGCAGATGCTGTTGTAGTCATGGTTTTGTCTCTCCCTGGAAAGCTTTTTTCCCTTTTC
This sequence comes from Trachypithecus francoisi, assembly GCF_009764315.1. Lineage (NCBI taxonomy): Eukaryota > Metazoa > Chordata > Mammalia > Primates > Cercopithecidae > Trachypithecus > Trachypithecus francoisi. Next base: position 119,477,600 of record NW_022681470.1, read on the forward strand.
TCCATATGTCAAAATTTTACCTACATTTTAGGATGCAACTCCAGTACCACTTTTTCCATAAATTCTTCCCTGACATTCCTTGCACCCCAAGAGTAGATAATCCTGATAAACTAAGAACTCCTAGAAGAAAATCATGATGTTTTCTTTATATTTGTATCTTTAGCTGCATGTACTATGTCTGACACAGAATAGTTGTTCATGAACAAAGGTTGAATTGTATTTCCTCCCTACCCCAAATTTGCAAAACAATTTCTAATCACTCTTCTTCGAAATAGTATTCAGAAGTATGTACACATACTTCTTTCTTACTTTATTAGTAGTTATTTTATTGTATCTCTCTTATTAAATTGTGATGTATTCATTTATTGTGTTTTATCCCTTCTAATAAATTGTAAGGGCAGGTTCAGTGTTTTGGACACTATCCTATTCTTTCCTATCTAGCAGCTAGCACAGTGTCTTATTGATATAAGGTATTTAGTAAGTAGTTTTTGCATGAAAATAATGAATATATGAAGAATAAATAAGTCAAGGAACACCTAATAAACTTGAAATCCTGGGTTAAATGATGCATGAATATAATCTATGTTTTTGATCCACTTTTCTATCAGACAAAGATACTGAGGCAAGGAAGTGAGACTGAGTTTAAGAACCTTTAAAGCCTTAGAACTCTTATGCCAGGTTACTTATCTTGACTTACGCTAAAAATTATGTTTCTTTAAATTTCTTATTAATTTCCTGCACACCCCACTATCCTTGGTGCTATTTTTGACTTGTGGTAGCTCTCTAGAGTGCTACAACCTTAATACTCCTGTGCATTACCTGTGTTTAATGATGCTTGGTGGCAAAGTTAGTATATTCTCTTAGTGTCCATTTCATTTGCATGGACTTATAAGTACAAACATTTTATTAATGTGTACATGTTGTTTTGACTACTTTCGTTGTATGTAATGTCTTAGCTTTATTTCATAAATTAGTATATTATCTATATTTTTCCAACTCTTTTTAAAGACTGACTTTTTTTTACGTATCTAAAGGTTCTGTTTAAATTATTATCTTAGTATATACACTTATAATGGTACTGTGCCATATAAAGAAAAGCCATATTGCCTCTATTTTTCTACTACATTATTCTAAGAACATAACACCACCATTAAGAATAATTTTTAATAATTAAAAACAAATATAAGTATAGTGGAGTCATATTCATCTGAATTGTAACTTCTAAATAGTATCAGAAATTAAATATTTTGTATGATTAACTTTGTGGTTTAAAATGCTCTGGAAAAAAAAATCAGCAATAAAATTGCTTAAATATTACAAATAAACAGATACCTAGATAACCCCAAATGGAGGACATAAATTGAATAGACAAGCTTATTAATTTTTCCAACTAAGTTGAAGGTGATTAAGAAGCATTACCCCATGATGGTTTAAATAATATTACTAGAGGGACCAATTCCAGATGGCAGGATTTCTTCAAATAGAGAATCAGTACTGGAAATGTTGATTAGCACCAAAATGTCACTGGTAAAATATGACTTACAAAAGATGCCATCTCTTCTGGGAGCGATCTACATTTATGGCTGCATCAGGAATTATTTATCTGGAATCAGGACCAACAGTCATTATTTTTACACTTACATAAGTTTTGTGTCATAATGAAATCTTCATACATATCATTGTAGTAAAAACAAATTGAAATATTATTTGGCTCAAGACTCTCTAAAGACTTCTTATTATACTTATTATTTATAGATGCTACAGATATATTCTACTCTTTATGAAGTTGGGTACAAGAAACAGAGAGTAAAATGACTTCAATTTGATTGATCTTAAAGTACTCAAGGGATATGCAGAAGGAAATGTAAAAAGAGTAAGGAAGCTTATGCCAAAGAGATACCTATTGTAACATAATGACCCCAAACTGAGCAGAAGGTATTTGAGGGTAAGGAATCAAGTGAATGTAAATAATTCATTATTTATTCATTGCACCCCTCATTGATGCCAAAGCTTCATGACCTCCTTGTTGGTCAAATCAAGATAAGACTCCATATCTAAATATTTGTTCTAAAACAAAAATAAAACAAGACTTTAAGTGATAAAATTACAAATGAGTTTATAGGTAGCATGGAGGTGAGCACATTCAAATACAGTTAAAAGAAAAACAATTGAGGAAAGCTATTTGTTTACATATCAGGGATGGTTTAAGTTGTTACAGATGATTCATTTGCCAATATGTATTTAAATATTTCAGTTAACTTTATTGCTTCCTACACCCCCCACCCCCTACACAGAGAATGATTATATTAATTAATATGAGACTTAGTTACCCTTCTATGACTGCTGGCATTAAACTTTGGAATAAGATCTTAGTTCAACTAATCTTAATATTTCTGGCCGGGCGCGGTGGCTCAAGCCTGTAATCCCAGCACTTTGGGAGGCCGAGACGGGTGGATCGCGAGGTCAGGAGATCGAGACCAACCTAGCTAACACGGCGAAACCCAGTCTCTACTAAAAAATACAAAAAACTAGCCGGGCGAGTTGGCGGGCGCCTGTAGTCCCAGCTACTTGGGAGGCTGAGGCAGGAGAATGGCGTAAACCCGGGAGGCGGAGCTTGCAGTGAGCTGAGATCCGGCCACTGCACTCCAGCCTGGGCTACAGAGCGAGACTCCGTCTCAAAAAAAAAAAAAAAAATATGTATATATATATATATTTCTTAGAAAGAATAAATACAAGAAAGAAAAAGGCAAGAAAACATCATTAAGCTCCTTTTTCTTTCCCTACTTAAATCTGAACTTTGCAGAGAAAGAGGAAACAAGCTTGACTGCATTTGGTCTATTTGTACGTAATGATATTGGAAAAGATCTTATTTCCCTCTCAAGAGACTCAACTAAATAATATTAATTTCGTATACAAAATGGAGATTAAGGAAAAGAGAAATTATACCAAATCAGAGACAATCATATACTAAGTAGGATATTGAAAAGTTTATGGTATTGTGGACAGAGTACCAAATTAGGAGTTAGCAAAGCAGGGACCTTATAACAGCTCTGTAACTATCTAGTTGTATGGCCCCGGGCAAGTCACTGAAGTTTTGTGCTTTCCATTTCCTCATGTACGAGATGAGTATGTTGAACCACCAAATGCTCTTATATTTTTGGTAGGTCATCCTGAAATGGGGCACATCAGTCTCTCAAAAATATAGCTCATTATTTTTTTCATTCATTTTACTTCTGCTGATAGCCTTTCAAATTGACTAAGTTAAAGGTAAAAATGTATATTGCTTTCATTTTGCTGAAAATCAGAATTAAAGTCTTGGAGAAAAATCACCGCAATTCATTGTATGCATATAGTGACACACACACAAAAATACAAAAATATATAAGCTCATTTCACATCCCAAGCATTATGGCATATTTAACATGTATTCTGTATCTTCCCTTTCATTAGTTTTTGCAAATTTAATTGAAAGATTAATGAGTAAATGACTTTGTGTTTCTACTGTCTTTATGAAAGTTAAAGCAAAAGAGATGGCTAAAGTTATAAGAAAATAGAGAGAACCTCTATTTAAAATCTATAACATAACTGATGGATAGTTATCTAGCTTCTGTCTATATGTTTCTAATATTGGGGAATAGAACAGTATTCAAGGAATAGGGTTTATTTTTAATCAGAAATAATTATGGGAAAGTTTCTTTCTATATTGAGTTACACGTACTTCTAATGATATTTACTGCTACTGTGTTATGGTTTTTTGGCAAAATATAATAAAGATTGCATACTGACTGTGGCAGACAAAATAACATCCTTCCAAAGATGTCTGCATTCTAATCCGCAAAATCTATGCATATGTTAACTTCCATGACCAAACGGAATTTGTAGATGTGACTAAAGTAGGGATCTTGAGATAAGAATATGATCCTGGCCGGGCGCGGTGGCTCAAGCCTGTAATCCCAGCACTTTGGGAGGCCGAGGCGGGCGAATCACGAGGTCAGGAGATCGAGACCATCCTGGCTAACATGGTGAAACCCCGTCTCTACTAAAAAAATACAAAAAACTAGCCGGGTGAGTTGGCGGGCGCCTGTAGTCCCAGCTACTCGGGAGGCTGAGGCAGGAGAATGGCGTAAACCCAGGAGACGGAGCTTGCAGTGAGCTGAGATTTGGCCACTGCACTCCAGCCTGGGCGACAGCGAGACTCCATCTCAAAAAAAAAAAAAAGAATATGATCCTGGATTTTCTGGGTAGGCTCAATATAATCAAAATGGTCCTTTTGAGAGGAAGACTGGAGACCCAGAATCAGAAAAAGAAGCAAGGATGACAAAAGCAGAGATTGGGGAGATGCACTTTTAAAATGGGGAAATGATGCACAAGCCAACCCATGCAGGCTGCCTCTAGAAGCCGGAAAGCAAGAAGAAATGGATGCTTCCAGAGACCTTTTAGAAAGGAATGCAGCCCTACTGTCAGTTTGATTTTAAGCTCGTAAAAGTCTTCAGGTTTTTGTCTGCCAGAACTGCAATAAATTTGTGTTGTTCTAAACCATTAGGTTTGTGGTAATTTGTTACAGCAACAATAGAAACTAATACACTGGCTTATATATATTAGTAATAATTGGCAATTGCCTCATTAATTAATGTGTACAAACATAATCAGGCAAATAATGCTAGAGTCTATGATTGTGAATATGAAAATTAGAAAGACCATAGACATAAATTACAGTGTGGTCTAAGTATTATAAAAGAAGATAGCTAATATAGAAATGAAAAATTGCAGCCGGGCACAGTGGCTCAAGCCTGTAATTCCAGCACTTTGGGAGGCCTAGGTGGGAGGATCACCTGAGGTCAGGAGTTCGAGACCAACCTGGCCAACATGGTGAAACCCCTCTCTACTAAAAATACAAAAAAAAATTAGCTGGGCATGGTGCAGATGCTTGTAGTTCCAGCTACTCGGGAGGCTGAGGCAGAAGAATCGCTAGAACCGTTGGAGGCCTAGGTTGCCGTGAGCCAAGATGGCGCCTCTGCACTCTAGTCTGAGAGACACAGCAAGACGCCTTCTAAAAACAAACAAACAAACAAAAAAACAAAACTGCTTATTGAAGTAGGCTATAACTGGATTACACATAGCCCTAAGTGAATTACATGAAAAGTTTAGGTTTTCCCTGATTGACATTTATAATATAAAAAATAAATCATTTTGTTGTTAGGTAAAAATCTGCCTATAGAATCTCACCTGCAATCTAAGAACTTTTTGTTTGTTTCTTTGTTTATTTTTTTGTCTTTGAGACAGAGTCTTGTGTTTGTCCTTTTGTTGCCCAGGCTAGAGTGCAGTGGTGTCATCTCGGCTCACTGCAACCTCTGCCTTCCAGGCTCAGACAATTCTAGGCCTCAGCCTCCCGAGTAGCTGGCATTACAAGCCTGCGGCACCACGCTCAGCTAATTCTTGTGGTTTTTGTAGAGCCGTGGTTTCTCCATGTTGCCCCAAACTCCTGACCTCAAGTGATCTACCCACTTTGGCCTCCCATGGTGCTGGGGTTACAGGTGTGAGCCACTGAGCCCGCCTAAGAATTTCATTTCTTTGCCATCATAGGTCTTTTAAAAGCACTGGATGAAAACTTCTTTATATTGTTTTGTAATCTACTTTTTTTGGTGAAAATACAAATAAGCAGGCTACCCGTGATTCAATACAAGGATGATTATGATTCCATCTTTTTCCTTCTCCATCGCTGTTATCAGGCAAAATGTGATCTACCAAAGGCACTGGCAAGTCTTCCAATGAAAGCAATTTTGTATAGAAAACCAATGCATATTTCATAAAGAACAGGCAAATAAATGATGATTGCTTAGTGACACATGTCTTAAAACATATCCAGGATTTCCTCTTTCATGTGCAATTGAGAAAAAAAAAATTTGTGTTTTTGAGTTTGCTTATTTAATTGCAGATAATTGAGAATTGCTTTTAGGTTTAAGAAAATTTATAAAGAAAATTATTAAAGAAGAATATAATTAGTTCAGGTATTAAAGATTCTCAATGTTCTAAATTATCACGTGGGATAGACTGGACTATTGGCATTTATGTGGTAACTACTTTTTCAATAAATATAAATATTTACAACTGGCACTATTTTAGGAGTTGGACATAAAACATGTTTTTGTACAGTTTCTACCCTTCTGAAGTGCTTAACACTTGGAGGACCCAAAGATGTTTATTAATAATTATAGGATGACATGTCTCACAGCAGAAATTTGTATAAGACACAAAAAGAGAATGTGGCAGGATTGAGGGTGGGGGACCTATAGCAGAATGGAGCACAGAGAGAGTTCCCTGGGGACAGAAATCCTTAAAGAAAGGTTAACTAGACAATGAAGAATGAAAAAGTATTCCAGTATATGGCAACAGCATGTATGAAGTCAAAGAGATGTACAAGCCTGTGAAACACTGAAGAGCTTTTTTACATGACTTGAGTTTTTCTTAGCCCTAATTATGTGAGATGCAAAAAAGGCTGATGAAGATGTAAAAGAAAGAGAGCCACTGGTGGCATTAAAATGATAAAAGTATAATTACTCAAATATTTCAGGACTTAACCTGTACCAGATTAAAAATATTTATGGAATTTAGTTATCTTAACTCCAAACAACAGGTAAGAAAACAAATTTAAAAAACACACACTTTAGTTGTACTATTAGGGGTTCTCCAGAGAAACAACCAATATATAAATTGTGTGTGCGTGTGTGTGTGTGTGTGTGTGTGTAGAGAAACAAAGACAGGGGCAGAGAGTGAGACTCATTAAAGAATTTGGCTCACATGATTAGGTAGGTGGATAAGTCCCAGATCTTCATTTAGCGAGCTGGACACCAAGGAGAGGGTGTAGTTCTAGTCAGATGTTCTGGAGGGTGAAGAACCAGGAAGAGCCAATGTTCCAGCTCATGGATGAATGCAGGAAAAAATGGATAGCCACACTCAAAAGCAGTCAGGAAGGAGCAGTTCTCTTCTGCTCAGGTTTATTGTTCTATGCAGGCCTGCACCAGATTGGAAGAGGCTCACCCACATTAGAGAAGTTAATTTACTTTACTCAACCTACCAATTCAAATTTTAATATCCTTTGGAAGCACCTTCACATATGCATGCAAAATATTCTTTGTTCAAATATCTGGGAACTCCATAGCCCGGTCAAGTTGACACATAAAATTAACCATCACAGTAGTAAAATATTTTAAAAACTATAAGTGTCTCTATATTCTCTATCTTTATCTTCCTGTCTCTGTCTGTGTTTACGTACCTAGCTAGCTATGGGACCATCTATTTATTTTAATCATCTAAACAAAAATTACTGAGAGGAATCCCAATGCATATCTTACCTCAAGGTCTCCATGATTTTATTGTGATTTTCTCTGCTTGTTGAAATTACACTGATTGCACTCCAAGATAATTATAAGTGAAGATTCTTTGCACTGTAGATTCCATCACCATCACTATACATGCATATTAATCAATTATTTAATTTTTTATGAATTCTTTTATAATAAGTCTGTTGTTGGGGAGGTTCCCCCAAATAAAGAATCTTCTACTATAGATGACTCTGGCTTGATTAAACTGACCTTCAATTTAGCATAACCTAAAACATTTTAGTCATTTTGATTTCAGATTCGAACGATCAATGTTTTTTCAGTGTTTATTCTTCTTGGGATAAGAGTAATTATTTCACTCATATCTTTCTTATATTTCAATGTCTTTCCTTCTTTCCTCCCTTCCCCACTTCCTTCCTTTATTACTTCTTCATATCCTTTCTTTCATTATTTTATTCATTCTATAAATACAATAAAACTCCATCATAATGCTACAATTTAGGCAAAAAAGTTCAAATCACGTGTAATGGTTTGGTATGTTATAGAAAAAAATAACAAAATAACCAGAGTAAGCCTGCTATACATGTTTGATATTGGTTCCAATCATCAATTACATGACAACTGTATTACCAAGGATTTATGGTCAAAATGTTTCAATGTATTTTCAGAATGTCTGCCATGTACTTGTATCTAAGATCTAAGGATACAGCAGTGACAAGAAGACACAAATTTCTGTCCTAAAGCTTACAAAATAGTTGAGAACAAATAATAAACAAACAAGCAAAAACATATGTAAGATAGTAAAACATCACATGGAGGGAAAACAATACAGATGAGAGAGAAACAGTGGCATATTGCAGTGCAGGGACAAATGACTGGAATCAGTATCATGGTACACACAATACTTGAAAGCGAAGATGTGACGAAGGTGGAGAAGTATTTCATAGATACTTGAGATAAATTGTTCCAAGTAGGCAATTTTAAGTATAAATTCAATAAGCCAAGAGCATATGTGGAATGTTTGGAAAAGGGCAAGAAGGATAGTGAACTTCAACCAGAAGGAGCAAGAATGAGACCAGCAGAAAATGAGATCAGTGATTTATCAGAAGGTTAGATCACATGGATCTCTGTGTGTGGTTTTAAGAATTCTGATTGACATGGAAAGATATTGTGAGTTTTGAGCACAGATGTGACATGACATGATTTATGTCTTAAAAGAACCGTTTTTGCCTTCTGTGGGAAAAATTTGCTTTTGGTGGTAAGGGAGGGAGTTAAGAGAGCAGGTGATATAAAATAACTAGTTTAATGTTGACATTAGCTAAAAGGGAAGAGTCATGGATGACTCCAAATTTTTTGGCTTGAGCCAAAAACTTCCCAAAATTTTCACAACTGGAAGGGAATATGTTTCTTAAGATGGGAAATTTTGGTAAATGAGAGAGAAGATCAGGAGTTTGATTTTGAACATGTAAGTAAGTTTGAAATGTTTATTAGACATCCAAGTGGAATTGTAGAGTAGGCAGCTGTTATTTGAAGTTCAGGGGAGATGTCTGAATGGAATATATCATTTTGAGAATCATTAGTGTGCCGACAGTTTTTAAGCCCATGAAACTGGAGAATTCTGAGGAGTTTTGCTGTAAAAGAAAGGAGAAATAAAGTATACCTAGAGGAGAATATGGCGTCAGACATGTTTGTTTTTGTTAATGTCTAAAATGGAAGAAATAACACTCTACTATGATGCTGATTGGAACGATACATGAGAGATTTGTTTTAAAATGGGAATGCAGAGACTTCCTTTAGAAGAACAGGTGGGAAGACAAAGTATATGATATACAAAGTATATGAATATTGTTGGCAGTTCAGCTAAGAGTGTGTGAGTGCATGGAAGCTCCCTTGTAATTGCTTTCATTTTCTCGGTGAAATAGGAAGCATGGTCAGCAGCTGAGAGGGAGGATGAGTTATCTGTAGGGAGAAGAAAAGGATAATGTCCTGAAAACTGCAATTAGGAGCAAGGAGGACAGCTTTTCACACTTCCAGGCTCAGTGACAGAAGTGTGGCAAAGGGTTTGAGAGTTCTTTTGGGGCAGCTGTGTGTTCAGAGGAGAATCAGATTTCAGTAGAAGTTAAAAGGTGAAAAATATTTTCAGAGAAATGAGCAGACATGAGGAAATGTCACTAATGATTGATTGTGAGTTCCTCACTTGTTGCAGTCTGGACTAAATCGGTAATGAATCTTTCATATGCATTGAAAGACAAGCCTGAGTTTTCCCCAGGAACTAATTTTTTTTTTTCACTGACCCTATGAAAAGGTTTAGTTAGTCCAATTTTCTTCTGATGTGGAAAATGCACAAAGCCATAAACTAGTTGGAGGGCATTCAACACAAAATATAATAGAAAGTGGGAGGATGTATCACTCCCTTCCCTCTCACTCTGGGCCAGATTTACCCTAGGTGGTTGTGTTAGTGCATTCTCACACCGTGGTGAAGAAATACCCAAGACTGAATAATTTATGAAGGAAATAGGTTTAATTGACTCACAGTTCCACATTGCTGGGGAGGCCTCAGAAAACTTACAATCATAGCAGAAGGCAAAGGAGAGGTGGGCACCTTTTTCACAGGGTGGCAGGACAGAGTGACTGCAAGCAGGGAAAATGTCAGATGCTTATAAAACCATCAGATCTCATGAGAACTCACTCACTATCTTGAAAACACCATGGAGGACACTACCCCCATGATCCAGTCACCTCCACTTGGTCCCACCCTTGACATATGGAGATTATGGGGATTATAATTTGAGGTGAGATTTGGGTGTGGACACAGCCAAACCATATCATTCCACCCCGGCCCTTCCCAAATCTCATTTCTTTTCATATTTCAAAACCAATCATGCCTTCCCAACAGTCCCCCAAAGTCTTAACTCATTCAGGCACTAACTCAAAAGTCCAAACTCCAAAGTATCATCTGAGACAAGGCAAGTCCCTTCTGCCTATGAGAATAAAAATCTAGAGCAAGTTAGTTACTAGATACAATGGGAGTACAGGCATTGGATAAATGCTCCCATTCCAAATGGAAAACATTGGCCAAAACAATGGGGCTATAGGCCCCATGCAGCTCTGAAATCTAAAGGGCAGTCAGTAAACCTTAAGCTTCCAAAATAATCTCCTTTGACTCCATGTCTCACATCCAGGTCATGCTGATGCAAGTGGTGAGCTCCCATGGCCTTTGGAAGCTCCATCCCTGTGGCTTTGCAGGGTACAGCCTCACTCCCAGCTGCTTTCAGTGGCTGGCATTGAGTGCCTGCAGCTTTTCCAGGTGCACAGTACAAGCCGTCAGTGGATTTACCATTATGGGGTCTGGAGGATGGTGGCCCTCTTCTCACAGCTCCACAAGGTAGTGCCCCAGTAGAGACTCTGTATGGGGCTGCAACCCCACATTTCCCTTCTGCACTGCCCTAGCAGAGGTCTTCCATGAGGATTCCACTCCTGCAGCAAACTTCTACCTGGACATCCAGGCATTTCCATACATTCTCTGAAATCATTCTACATTGCTGGGGAAGCCTCAGGAAACTTACAGTTATGGTAGCAGGTAAAGGAGAAGCAGGCACCTTTTTCACAAGGCAGCAGGATGAAGTTAGTGAAAGCAGGGGAAACACCAGATGCTTATAAAACCATCAGATCTCATGAGAATTCACTCACTATCACGAGAACAGCATGGGGGAAACCGCCCCCATGATCCAATTACCTCCACCTTGTCCCACCCTTGAAACATGGGGATTACGAGAGTTACAATTTGAGGTGAGATTTAAGTGGGGACACAGAGCCAAACCATATCAGTGGTCATATTTTACTCAAGGGAAGACTCATCCATTGAGTGTTAGAGGTGGATATGATATAACTATGAAAGAAGGGCAGAGTAGACAGCAGGTAAGACTGTATATTTTAACAACATTTAGTCAAAACTCCACACTGAAAATTCCCTTGGAACATCTTTAAAGCAATGTAAAAATTAACCCATGTCTAAGAGAATGTATTATTTCTGCAGCCCCCTGCAAGACATACAGAAGAATAGGGTTCACTTTTGTTCCTTCTAAAAATTCTCATACCAAAAATAAAATTTAATTTAAATATACTACGTTAATGGAAATAAACTTGTCATTTGTTACATTTAGCAATTTATTTCTGCTCTAACTTATGCCTAAGGAGACGTGGATCACATATGACTCTTAATCTATTATACAATGTCTTTCTAATTATCCAACAAACATAAAAGAAGAAAAATGTTAACTTTAGTTTTATGTGACTAAAGCAAGAAAGAAAAAAAAAGACCTATGTGACATTCTTCCCATTTCCCTTGCTATGGGATGATATAATAGAATGAAAGGAGTACGTAAAGTACTGCAATGTTGTTGAGCTATAAATCTGAAAGTGAAAAAATTCAAGTGCCTGTCTGTGTGAGCATATATATGTTTGGCGTAAAAGAGCAAGAGTTTGATCTGGTAACTACTAAAGAGTGAAACCTCAATGATCAAAACTAATTACATTAATTCTAGAAAAAGTAAGTGAGTGACATAAATTACATAATTTTTTAAATGTACTTTATTATTTATAAATTACATAATAACCTAAAATAATTCTATGAATTTTATTTGAGCTGTTGTCTTAAACATATTCTTAAAACTCATTGAAAAACTAAATGAGGTGACTTTCAAATTATCCTATCAATTAAATACACATAACAATTTAAAATTATTTTTTCATATAATTTAAAGTCCTACTGAAAATTTCATTTACTCTAAGAAAGCTCATACCTTTTCTTCTCTGTATCTTATCTTTAATCTTTGTGGGAATTATTATGTGGTTCAAATGATGCAAAATTATAATAAATAATTTTTCTTGTTTGAAATTACAATAAAAGACTTGTCTCATTTGAAGCACGTTACTTCTCTCCAAATCACACGTTTCTCCATAATACAATTGGGAAAATAATACTTCCCTCAAGGGACTACATAAACATTAAATCACATAACATTTTGAACTGAATCCACTGCCCTGGCATTTAGTAAATGCAAGATAAACAGTAACTTATTTTTCAGTAAATTGGTCTTCAAAAAATATTGCTCATGCTATATGTTCTACCTTGTAACTAATGTACTAAATCTGTAATCTGATGTTACCTATTCAGTTCATCTTATTCAACTTTACATGATTCCAGTATATGTTATGAGAAAGAAACAAAGTATAAACATATTATTTTTCATAAACTCTCTACCTGTTCCTAACCCCTCTTCATGAAGTTTAATGTTTTCAGGTTAATTTATGAAGCAATGATGTTAAAGTGTTTATGTTCATGAGAAAAAAAGAGAAAAAAATAAAAACACAAAGACCCTTCTAAACATAAAAGGCTATATTTGATGGAACAAATCATGAGCACAACTATTAAAAAAAAATAGCAACCATTGATTTGCCATGAGAGTTGACTAAAGAGAGGTGAAAGGAAGCCATTTTAAATATTCTGTCTTTCGGTGAAACCCTGTGTCTACTAAAAAGTACAAAAAAACTAGCCGGGTGAGGTGGTAGGTGCCTGTAGTCCCAGCTACTCGGGAGGCTGAGGCAGGAGAATGGCGTAAACCCGGGAGGTGGAGCTTGCGGTGAGCTGAGATCCGGCCACTGCACTCCAGCCTGGGCAACAGAGCCAGACTCTTGTCTCAAAAAAAAAAAAAAAAAAAAAAATTCTGTCTTTACTCACAGATCATCTATACATCACTTCTGCTATTAAAAATTCTTTTGCATAAAGTAGGATAGAATTCAACTAACAAGTGATCCTTAATGTCCCTCCCAATTCTGAAATGTATTTTAATCCAACAAATCTTTGCTGAGCACATGTTCAGTTCAGGTCTCCCAGATGTTGTGATTTTAGTTTGTTCCAACTCTCTATGCTCTTTTTGTACTCATGAGCCATTTGGTATTTATTCATAATCACAGTTAGTATTAAAGGAAAAGAGAAATACAAACAGATCTAAATGTGACTTTTTGTTCTGACTCTTAAGCAAGGTAGAATATCTCCAAAAACTCAAAAATTAACTTAAAATGATCATTTTAATAATCACGTGAAAAGTTTCTCCAACTGCTATGGTGAAAATGTTTCAAATGAGAAAAGTGTTGATTATAATCGCTGAATTCATTTTATTTAATTATAAATGCTTTCATATTCTTCCATTTTAATAAAAGATATTAATTCTACCTTCTGAAAAATTGTTAAAACACATAGTTTGTATAACTACTACTGAGATTTCCAGAGTAGTTTTTTACTCTGGAAATTTCTAGTTTACTGTCACCTAATTTTTATTGAAAGCATTGTTTAGGGCAAATTATTCAGGAAAGGTTTTAAAAATTGTCCATGAGCTGGGGGGATATATACACCTATAAAGGCACCTTTCCACTTTGTATTGCTTCTAATAAAATATACCTTACTATCAAACCAAGTAAATCTTTAATGTATGTGTTAAGAGTTTTGAGATTCTTAGAATAATTTAGATTCTTAGAAGGGAAGAACGGAAAAGTTATATTTCCTGGAGTCCAGCATATGGTAAAGACTTCAAATTATTTTTCTAATTTACAGAATATACCACAGTGGTTAAAAACTCATGATATGGAGATGATTTTTTTGAGTGTATACTTATTAGCAGTAAAATCTTGAGAAATTACAAACTTCTACAAGCCTCAGTTTACTTATATACAAATTTAGGGAAAAAATGAAGCCTGACTTATAAGATTATTATGGGAAGTACATGAGATACTAGTTTCTGGCAGCATCTAAAACACAACAAGACAGAAATAAGCAAAAACACTAACACCAATTATAGCCTGACAGCTAATTCTATTACTGTATTAGTATTTATATCTGTGTGTAATTGTCTCTTTTTAGGTTACCAATTATGTAAATCCTCTCCATTTGGTGAAAAAGGCATGGGTGCAGCTAAAAATCAGCAATAGTCTGTCCAGTCTTGGGCAGCTGTCCAGGGACCAGATGGTCACTACAGTCTACCTGGATACAATGTAGTTCAGCTACTGATAATACCAGGTCAGAGTTCCTTAAGTGGGATTTAAACACAAAATGGAGTAATTTAAAATTATTTAATCAGATAGAGCAAGACTCTGTCTCAAAAAAAATTATTTAATCATGTATTTGGTAACTTTATTTTAAAATAATAACAGAAATACCCACACATCACCAATTGCAAATTGACTGCATTGTTTTGGAGTGTTTTGGAGACTTTCGTGTCTCAATCTTATGTTCTTTTCTACTCTCTCCTTATTAATTATTCAAAGACATTAAAATCTCCCATTAGAATTTAATAATGTCCACTTAAGTATAGCTAGACTTTTGTTAACTTGTAGAAAATCCTTAAAAGTTTGCTATTTTTTTCTTCTGTCCTTTCTTTCTTACTTTGCTTTTCTTTCATGCTCTTTCTTTGATTTTTGCATAATCTTCGTTTCCCTGATATTTTCAACTCTGTGTGTGGGTACTAAGCTGCATTCCTCCCTGTGTCTCCTGAATATTCTTTCCTCAATATAGTAGCCTCTGTGCAATGGGCTACATTCTGCTACTTTCCCCTTACTTCTGCTATCTCTTGTGATAACTCTGAGCTGTGTGGAAAGAGCAATCTCTGTTGAAATCATTGCACTCTTTGTTGTGTTACAAGCATTAATAATAAGTGGTTTACCTTTTCTGTGACAGTGGTTACTTGTAGTTTCAAATGACATTTTGCTGGCTGCAATGAGACTATTTTTATCCTCAAGAAAACATTGATATTTTGACAGAAAAGACTGGCTGTAAGTCAACTGCCAAAAAAAACCTGTTCCCTTAAAAAAAAAATACAGCCAACTATTTCATATGTTTTAAAGATTTCTCTATCCACCGCAAAAAAAGGACATATTTTAAAAACTGAAAACTTTTGTTTTAATGTTTTACTGTTAATTATATAATGTCCACAGGCTGTTGCTTATATTTCCATAGAAATAAAAGCATCAGCATACAGATAATAAGCTTAATTTCATTTCTGAAACTAAATGCATGTATGTGATTTAGCCAGATATTTACTTTCTATCCATGAGACTATGTAAGTGTGTTAATGTGTCACTGTAAGTGTTAATATAAATGTTTTCTGACAATATCCACACCACTGTCCCCAAACAGCAATTGTTTACCTAGGAGAAGTCTAGATGTAGAGTTAATTTCAGATAATTGAAATAATTTGCTTCCTGTGGAGCAGGGATAATTATATGATTTATTTCCGTCTTTACAGCATGTCCCTGCACAGACCATGAACTGATGAGTTTATATTGGCTTCTCATTGTTGAGTTAAAGTCGTAATCAACTCAGGAGACAAGTGCCATGGTAAAGGTGACTGAGAAAGAGCTTTCCGACATCTCTTTTATGAAAGATAGAATGAAGAACCCTGAAGAACAACAAAAATGTTATTTCACGTTCCCAATTTAACCTGCACCATTTTCTAGAGAACATGGCTCAGAAATACATCAGGAACAATCCCTAGTACATGGGGCTTATACTCTAGTTGTGAACCCAGGACCAAACAAAAAAATAGAGAAGCAAATGTCAAAACTATCTAGTATTTGCAAATTGTCTGCCACAAGCCTGGTTCGGAGCACAGGCATCAGTTGGTTGTAGGGTTATGTACCATTAGTAGACCCTGTCAGAATTAGGTTAAAGCAGTGCTTTGTTTCGAGAAACCCAGCAGAAGCACAGCAATACATTGACAGAACACTATGGGTCCTTATAACCTGGATAAGAGGAATTTTATAGCATCTCCACAGTGACATAAAATTATGAAAGAAGAGCCATTGTTTCAATGTCTAAAACTAAGAAGTGAGGGTAAAACTGGTCCAATTAAGGGATCAGGATCTCTAAGACACTCCTTTAGTAACTATGAAATTATTGAGCTGAGGAATGATATAAAGATATTTACAGCTTAGTTACCCTACTAAAAATAATTAGCAATCAGAAGGTTGATGTCAAACAATATACTTTGTGTGGAAACACTCAAAACCCTAGAAAATCCATTTACCCCCTCATGCACTAATTTCTTCCACAAACACGACCAAGTGCTAGTCATTGGCAAAAATAAATAAATAAATAAATAAAATTAAAAAAATTTAAAAAGCATTAAACGTAGACCTGATAGTGGGTTAAAATAATTGTTAAATCTGTCAATGTCTTTTTTTTTTTTTTTGCATCTACCATGATCGAGCCACTAAATTTTTGTTAGTGGTATAGAACCTCTACGAGTTAGGGAAAGGAGAAAAGCTGACTACTGGACAGCCAATAACAGCCATGTATATATGCAGTGTAAATGGGGTCTTGAAGCTAAACAAATTAAAAAAAAAAAAAAGGAAATGAACCAAAGTGCTCGGACTGTAATAATCTTTTTGAAGGGTGAATGGTCTTAGCTATATTATTTCAAAATCCTTGGGGAAATAGTAGAAGAAAGCAAATTTACTTTCCATCTGCTCCTTTTATCAAAACTGCCAACAATCAGAAACTGACTTTAGAAAAAAATGAAAAATTCCACACAAAATCCTTGTCTGCGACCTCGTCTCTCTTTCTAGTCCTTCTTGATACTTTCTACTGTAGGCCTATTAAAATTACCATTCCCACATATGTGCCTTTGGAGTCTTCATTCCTTTGCTTTACAATATTTATTTTGCCTGGAAGACCAATTGTTCTACTCTTTAACTCTTAAGTTAAGCCTACTGATTTTTCATAGTTTCACTCAACTATTTCTTCTTCCCCCAGGCAGAATTGACTTTTCTTTCCATGGCCCCTATGATGGTTGATTTTAAGTGTCACTTTGACTGGACAGACAGACAGACATTTAGGTAGCTGGCAAAACATTATTTTTAGGTATGGTTGTGAATATGTTTCCACAAGAGATTAATATTTAAATCAGTAAACCTACCCTGGACAATGAGTGAGCCTTGTCCAATCCCTTGAGACCCCAGAAGAACAAAAAAAAAGAGGAAGGATGAATGTACTCTCTCTTCAATTGGAACATCTATGCTCTCCTGCCGCAGACATTGGACATGGAATCTCGTGGTTCTCAGGCCTTTGGCCTCCAGGGCTTACACCAGCACCCTGCCTGATTTGCAGGTCATCAGTCTCAGACTAAATTACAGCACTGGGTTTCCTAGTTCTCCACTGCAGATGGCATGCCTTGGGGCTTTGGGCTTCTATAATTATATAAGCCAGTTCCCGTAAACAATCACCTCTCATACATCCATATGTACCTATTGTTTCTGTTTTTCTGAAGACCCTAATACAGCCCCATAGCACTATTTTTTTTTTTCATTTCTTCTATAACATTTAAACAGCCTATTTTTTTTAGAGTCGTTTGTGTAGGTATCCAATTCTCTCATGAATGCCTCAAGGCCAGAAATTCAATCCACTTTATTTTTGCCATTGCTGCAGAGGAGGCACACTGTAGCTAGTTCGATAAGTGGTTGTGGAAGGAATTGAGATCTATCAAGATCTATAAACCCACTTTCTATGGTACGTACAGTCTATATTCAATATACCGTGCAGCTTTCTCCACAAGTGAGAGAAGGGTCTAAGCTTTTGAGCATAGAGATGGTTTTAGAAAGTAATTACATGTAAAAAGCAAAATGGAGCCCTGTCGAGAATAAATAAAGCCTTGTTTCTTGTAGTTGTGAACATTTTATATCAAGACCCAACCTGAAAAAACTACTAGATTGTGCTTCAAAGCACTGTAAGTTCTAGTCCTGGGTCTATAATGTTGTCTAAGACATTTATCATCATTGAGCTCTCTGGACTCAGTGTTCTTATCTGAAAATTGAAGGAGTTAGATATAATCATTTTTAAAATGTTTTCCAAACCAAGATCCTAAAGTCTACTCTCAAGAATTAGCCAATGAAAGATAACAGACATTTCAGTCAGACAAGATAATCCACTGGAAAGTACTATTGATCAAGTAGTAGAAAGGGATGCATTTTTAATATTATGATCAATGCACTAATTTTCAGTTTTTGCCACTGAAATGTATGAAAAAATAGCAGAATCAACAGCATTATGATAAGACATTGAGTATTCACAAAGAGATAATTTCTACTATAAAGTGAGATTTTTAATACCCTTCTGGAAATATCACAAGACTATCTCCTAATGGGACAGAAACATTCAATCTGTTCATGGAGCAGTAGGTGCCACATTATCATTACTTTCACAAAGGAAGATGAAAGCAGTAAAATCAAATGCTGAAGACTTGAAAGAAATTGAACATAAACTTTAAAAAATATTAGTTATGCCACAGCTATAGATGTACAAGGGTAAAAAGATCTGATTTAAAGAGAAATAAACTTTGAACTAAAAGTTTACTTTAAAAAATTATCTTAAAGTCAAGTTTATATTTATATATTACAGTTAAATATAATACATGTGTATATATGCCATATATAAAATATATAAAGACACACACATATACATCCTAAAATTATTAAAGCAAAACTAATTTGTATTATCTACCTACTGGGACATAAACTACAAACAAAAAAGATTCCTTTAGTTCTCATAGGAACAGTCCCCATTCTCCTAACAACATGATTAATAATAAGTGAACAAAGAGAAATTAAGAAATGATCTGACCAAATTTTTATCATCTCTGATTCTCGAACTATAATATAAATATAGACATCTTCAGGTCACTAAAGCTTGTCTAAGTGGCCCTCAAAATATCTTTAATATTGAAAACAATACCATATACCCAATTAAGTAACTTATTCATTTTAACTCACCATGTTTTCTGAACTTTATTCTGGAACTTTTGCATCTTTAGAAAGCATTGAAAATGTAGCCTTGCCATCAAAGATCTGTCAACAGGTGGGGCTGTTCTCTAATTTGCAACAAGAACATGATTTTACCAGAAGACTTGAAAATGCAGACTTCTTCATTCTGAAGTCTTCACAAAATTTTCTATGCAAATTGCAATTTCATATTTGGCAGAAACCAGCTGAAAATAAAAGCATAGGGTCACCCTCAATTCTAACGCAAAAGCTATTCCAAATATCTTCCACATTCCACATTCAAGCAATCACCAATCCCTGTGTGTGCACCAATAATCTAATTTAAATCAGCCCTTCTACTCCAGTTCTTTCATTACTGCTCTGGCTTAGATCCTCATTTCTCACCAGATCAGAACAATTGATGCCCACTTCTCTCCTATACTGTATTTTTAATAATACCTGGCCATCAGCACTGCTGTGAGCATAATCTTTCCAACGATGGCTAAAAATGTAATTATTTCAGAATCCCACTCAAAAGTCATCAAAACAGTTTCATTATCTCAGAACAAAACCTAAACTCCTTTATATGGCATACAGAGGCTTTCAAAAGCTGGCTGTACATTGCTCATCTGCCATCACTCAGCTACTTGCACTTTATACACAGCAGTAATGTGCTTTAACATTCAAAACATGATTTTTGTCATGCCACAGTCTATTATGTATGCGCTATCCCTCAGGATGAGAATATCCTCCCCTCCATGTTATTCTGCCTTGAAAACTCCCACCCATGCTTCAGCTCAAATTGTTCCTCTTGCATGAAGTGTACTCCAGCAGAAAATCGGGTGGGGGGAGCATGGTCCTTTTCTTCTTTTGTATTTGGGGAAATCATTATAAAAGCTAATTTTACTATGATTTTCCTATGCTTGTGTTTGTCTCCCCAGTAGAAGGTGAGCATCTAAAAGACAAGAATCAGAGTCCTGTCTTCATTATCTATATCCCCAGAGCCTGGCAGAATGCCTGACAGGAAGTAGGTACCAGTAATCATTTGTAAAAGGAGTAAGAAAGAAAAGGAGGAAAGAGGGGGAAAAGATTAGAGAAAGTAGGGGTAGATGAAAGGTAGAAAGAAAAGAATTAATTCATTAGGAGAAAGTAGTGTTTAGACAAATTACTTTGTCTTCGTCTTCTCCTCACTATTTTCCGTTCGCTACTTGAAATATTTTTATAGTGATATCTGAAGTAAATAAATGCCAAGAATAATCTTAAAGTAAAAAGAAAAAGGCCGGGCACAGTGGCTCATGGCTGTAATCCCAGCACTTTGGGATGCCGAGGCAGGTGAATCACCTGAGGTAAGGAGTTCGAGACTAGCCTGGCCAACATGGTGAAGCCCCATCTCTACTAAAAATATAAAAAATTAGCTGGGTGTGGTAAAAGCACACCTGTAGTCCCAGTTACTAGGGAGGCTTAGGCAAGAGAATCGCTTGAGCCCAGGAGGCGGAGGTTTCAGTGAGCGGAGATCGTGCCACTGTACTCCAACCTGGGCAACAGAGTGAGACTCCATCTCAAAGAAAGAAAAGAAAAAAGAAAGGAAAGGAAAGGAGAGGAAAGGAAGGGGAGGGGAGGGGAGGGGAGGGGAAGGGAAGGGAGAGGAGGGGAAGGTCTGTCATTTCAAAATGGCAACCAGTAGCCTGAAGGGCATGAGGGAGACCTGGAGGAAACTCCTATGTCAGTTAATCACTCCAGACCTCCCCCACTGACTTGCTGGTTGGTATAAGACGCTCTCCTTTTTAATCGAGTTTCCACTTAGAAATACCTCTTCCTGGCCGGGCGCGGTGGCTCAAGCCTGTAATCCCAGCACTTTGGGAGGCCGAGGCGGGTGGATCACGAGGTCAAGAGATCGAGACCCTCCTGGCTAACACGGTGAAACCCCGTCTCTACTAAAAATACAAAAAACTAGCCGGGCGCGGTGGCGGGCGCCTGTAGTCCCAGCTACTCGGAGGCTGAGGCGGGAGAATGGCGGGAACCCGGAAGGCAGAGCTTGCAGTGAGCCGAGATCGCGCCACTGCACTCCAGCCTGGGCGACACAGCGAGACTCTGCTCTCAAAAAAAAAAAAAAAAAGAAATACCTCTTCCTTTACCCTTGGTTCCAGTACCTTCTCATAGTGCCGACTCACTTATCCTCACTACCATTCTGACTGACATCCTTTCCCTGACATAGACACAGACACATCTTAGTGATGGTATGGAGGGAAAAAAAGCCCAAAGAGGGGAAAAAAAAAAAAAAAAATCAGTAAGAAGGCAAATCCAGAAAAGATTTGTGCTCATGGACAACATTAAGAATTGCTGGACATAGAAATAGAAAGTCTCATCTAACATGTTGGAGTTGGCTACATATTATTAAAGTCTGAATAACAGAGGAAGAAAATTGATTATTTAAATGGAGGAAAAAGTATATGTACGTTGACATAATCATTCTATAAATCTTTATGAGTACCTAATGCTTTGCCTCTTTATGAAAATAAAAAGACAAATGTCCGGGCATGGTGACTTACACTTGTAATCCCGGTACTCTTGGGAGGCTGAAGTGGGCAGATCGCTTGAGTCCATGAGTTCAAGACCAGCCGAGGCAACATGGCAAAACCTTGCCTCTATTAAAAAAAAAAAAAAAAAAAATTAGTGAGGTGTGGTGTGGCACGCCTGTAGCCCCACCTACTTAGGGGTTGAGGCAGGAGGATCGCTTGAGCCTGGAGGGAGTCAAGGCTGCAGTGAGCTCTGATCATGCCACTGCATTCCAGCCTGGGTGACAGAGGAAGACCTTGTCTCAAAAATAAAAACAAAAATACGCGTAAGACATGGTTTAGTTTGTAATCCAGCTAAGTAAAATAATAAGACAAATAGCGCTGCCATGCAATGGCTGTTCACTCTGGGTCACTAACGTCATCGCTAGGAAAGCAATTGAAAACCTCACAGAATCTGTAAACACTGAAGTAGAGACAGGAGAAGGAATAAAAAGGCAGGAAAGGCTCCATGGAGCTATCTCAAGCAGGAATGTTCCCATTTTTTTTTTTTTTTTTTTTTTTTGGAGATGGAGTTTCTCTCTATCACCCAGACTGGAGTGCAGTGGTGCGATCTCAGTTCACTGCAAGCTCCGCCTCCCGGGTTCACACCATTCTCCTGCCTCAGCCTCCCGAGTAGCTGGAACTACGGGGTTTCACCATGTTAGCCAGGATGGTCTGGATCTCCTGACCTCGTGATCCGCCCGCCTCGGCCTCCCAAAGTGCTGGGATTACAGGCGTGAACCACCGCGCCCGGCCAGAATGTTCCCATTCTTAATCTCTGTGCTTCCTGATTTCACTTGACTACCTTGTTATCTTTCCTAAAATTCTACGAATCAATTCACAACAAAATCATCATTCTTTAAAAACTCCAGTGATTTCTGAGAATGATAAGGAGCTGTTGCTTTTTGTTCACATATTAGTGAAATTTGTTAAATCCTATAACATTCTTCCTCTCAAACTGAAGTCATTGAGAGACAGGGACAATTTTATATAGCGGGAGTAGCTAATTTGAAGGTAATGAGAAAACACAGTATTGGAATAGAAGTTAGTTTTCTTTTGCCTTTTCCATATAAGTGGCCTTAAAAAAGCAAGGGTATATGGAATACTAGTGGGATATACGAGGAAGGGGTACCAACGCTTTTTTTTTTTTTTCCAGAACAAAAAGAGAGGAAGTTCTTTTTCATTTCAGTTTCCTTTACTAGAGGATACCCCATTCCTAAGATCCAGAATTGAAAATAGTGCTACACATTATCTACACTATGGACTAAACACTATTCTGTGGGTTAACTGGAAAACCTAAGCTCACTTTGGAGCATTATTTCTGTGAAAGCTATCTTCTCTGACTTGGAAATCTCTTGCAACATAATTCTTTACGGTGTGAAGTTTTCTTCTAGATGAGGAGAGCAATTGTAAAAAGGATGTGATGGGACAATTCAAACTAGTGCCAAATGCATCATGTAGGTAGAGAAGCTATGAACTCATAGGATTAGGAGATTTTTAAAAATATGTGGACTCACACAAAGTTATTTGCCGTTCACTCTAGTACTCAAGCTTATAGTGACTAGGCAGAATGGCAAGCCACTCATTTTGTTGCTTCAGCTGCCTTGTTAAAACCAATGCATCATGGAACTACTGTTAGGTCAAGAAAATAAACCAACTGGCTAGTTGGCTTCCTGAAACTTGAAACTTCCAAAAGGAGAAGTTAAGGGCTTTCTTTGTATGTTTGATCCAAAAATAACAGGCAACCAACCTTTCAGGAGAAGAGTCAGTGGTAAAAGGGAAAAGAGTGAGAGTGGATGCTGGGGGCGGAAGAATACTCTGAAGAATGACTGCCATATACCACCTCCCCCAACTCCTCTAAAGGAAAAAAAAGTTATTTGTTACCATTCCTGTTTCTCAGGATATGTCAGGGCAAAGAAACACAGGCCAGGGTGGGAAAATGGTCTGCATCTCCATGGTATGACTGTATAACACAGTTCCCAAGCCAATTTCTGTTTCTGCTGATAAGTTTTCCCACTTTCAGACCATGTCCTTAAAACGATTGGTGTTTATTTCTTTCGTCCTCCAGTTATTTTCCCTTTTTTTTTTTTTTCACTGACTAGGATGGAAGTAAAAAGGCAGGACCTTGAGCAGTCACCTTGGATCCCGAAATGAAAGTGTTATGTAAGTGGTTAGCAGAACCCTTTGTGACCAGCCCTGAACAATTGATCTTTTGACAGTTACATGAGGGAAAAATCAACTTCTGCCTTTCTTAAGCCATTGTTTTTTTTTTTTTTTTTTTTTTTGAGACGGAGTCTCGCTCTGTCGCCCAGGCTGGAGTGCAGTGGCCGGATCTCAGCAGCTCACTGCAAGCTCCGCCTCCCGGGTTTACGCCATTCTCTCGCCTCAGCCTCCCGAGTAGCTGGGACTACAGGCGCTCGCCACCTCGCCCGGCTAATTTTTTGTATATTTTAGTAGAGACGGGGTTTCACCGTGTTAGCCAGGATGGTCTCGATCTCCTGACCTCGTGATCCGCCCGTCTCGGCCTCCCAAAGTGCTGGGATTACAGGCTTGAGCCACCGCGCCCGGCCGCCATATTACCTTTTTTCTCTTTTTGCTACAGCAGCTTAGACTGAATTCCAACACAGTAAAGTTGAAGGCAAATCACTTATAGCCACAGAGGTCGTGGTATTTGTTTTTTTGTTTTTTGGTCAAAATGAAATGAGAAATTGTCAGAGTTTTGAATAGGGAAGACATTTAAGGGTAGGCATGAGTACACAGTTGGACTACAACTCAGAAATATAAACAAGAAACCCAAATTCCTGAGTGATTTAGATATAGATATAGTATATTGAAATCCTGCTGTGTGTTAGATCCCAAAAGAAATAGGTAGTGTAAAAGATAAAAATGTGAAGGGCAATATACAGCCTGGAGGAATTTTAATATGAATAGCAACTGGTGGAGGTTAATGAGCAAACACGATAAAAGAAACAGAGAAGCAGAGAAATAAAATGCTAATGAAACAACCACACTTGCCCTAATTTCTATAGCAGACATTCAGAATATTTCCCTTTGGGAAACTTACACTGTACTTATTTTTTTATATCTGAATTTTATCCAATGATCAGATATAAGAAATATATCAAACCCAAACTGCTAACAATAAAAAAGGAAAAGTATTTTCAACACACATACACCCTTCAAAATCAGAAAGACACCTGCCAAAATTAAGCCCTCATATCAGTGTATTAACTAGAAATATGAGAGCGCCAAGCCAGGATCTCAGTAAAGACCTCCAGATGCTTTGGTAAGTGTCAAATAGAATGTCAGGGCTCATTTTCTCTTCCCTTGCTCTAACTAATTGGTTTTCTGTCATCTTGTACATTTTCCTAACACCAGATCAGCACATAACATGAAAACATTTCCCCACAAGCTAAGCCATTTACCTTTTAGTAAGTGGATACTTATCAATCAGTGCCCTGAATGGGAACGAATGGCAAATTCAAACAAAGAACTTTAATAAAGGATTCATTTACCAAAGTATGAGAAGGACCCGGCACAGTGGCTCACACCTGTAATCCCAGCTCTTTGGGAGGCCAAGGCAAGTGGCTCGCTTGAGCGTAGGAATTTGAGATCAGCCTGAGCAACATAGTAAGCCCTTATCTGTAGCACAAAAAAAAAAAAAGAAAAAAGAGAAAAGAAAAAAAATTAGCCAGGCTTGGTGACAGCTACTCAAGAGGTTGAGGCACGAGGATACCTTGAGTCCGGGAGATCAAAGCTGCAGTGAGCTATGATTGCACCACTTCACTTCAGCAGAGCAAGACCCTGGCTCAAAAATGAATAAAGTAATAAATAAAAATGAAAATGAAAAATAAAAAACATATGAGAAGGTTAAATAAAATCAACAAGAAATGTTACAGCACCATGGGGCTAATAGCAGAAGAGAACAACTACTATCCCAAGCTTAATGAAAGAAGGGGAGTTAGCTATCTACATTGGAAAGGTATACACCTTTTGGAGAGGCTCATGCAAAATAAACTAGGACTTTTGGCAAACGCAGATAATTAAGGGAATAAATATATGGACTTCATTTTCCTCCTGTCTTTGATGTTCTACAGTATCTCCCATTTACCAAATACAACCAAAAGGCAATGATCAGCCCCTTTCCCCACAAACACATTGCAGGAGGTGAAGGGTAAAGAATGGATCTGGAGATGCAAATTGAAAATATATGACTCTTCAGTACATAAAATATGTGCCTCTTCAGAATATATTTAGAAAATATATAACCTCTTCAATTTGGTTTAGTGGAATGGGTACTATAAATAAACATGTTGTGTTATTTGAACTAATGACAAAGTAGAGTAAATTGAACCTATGAACAATATCTTAGCTTTTCCCTGGAATGAGATATTTATGGTTCTTGGTTTGATACCCAGTGACACTAAACTCTGCATAAAGATATAGGACATCTGGGCTTGTACATTTCTGCCAGATGGTGTGGGATGCTCAAAGATCTGGATAGCTAATTTTACACAATAACTGCTTCTAATAGGAGTTTTTTATTGAAACCTCTGACATTCTTTTACCAGCAGTTGTACTGCCAAGTCTGGCTACAATAAATGTGCATGACTTAATGGCTAATTCTCCAGAAATATCACATTTTTTTCCTTCCTTCGAAATCTTTGTCCTGTTTTGCAGCTCACATTTTAATTCCACAACATTTTATTCTTCTTTTGATTGATTTCTGCCCTGAAGGATCGTTCCCATTAGCCTGGGTGTTTATATACTATTGTGCATTTATTCAGGTTATTTGAAGACAATTTTTGCCAAAACTAACAAAAGCACTGTTTCCTAAGTACTAAGGAAATTCCAATTGATCCTTCTGTACTTTCCTGGGGTCCTTTAGTACCCTTTAAACAATTGCTGCTCTCTCCTAAAAGAGTTACTGTCGTTGCTATTTTCTTTGCTTTTAAACTTCATCACAATTTAAAGAGGTTTGAATGATCTTCCCTCTTTAAGCCAGAACATAGACTTGAGTGTCTTATACTGACTAATTTGCTGTCACAAAAATGCTTCTTTATATTTTACCCACATGACAGGACATACCCTCAAATAAATGAGAGAGGTTATGGCAAAATGCCAGTTCCCTTGAAGTATTGCCTTTCGTCTAACCCAGTTTCTGCTTTCTTCCCTTGGTTTGTACCAACTTGCTTAAAATAAAAATGGGTTTCTCTTGTATACTGTCAGCTGATATTCTCGTATTTAGTTTTACTTTCTTTAACTCAGAATTAAATGAGCATTTGTGGAAAGAATCTACTTGCAAGGAGTGGAGAGCAAAATTCCCAGGTCCTTTTCTTCATGATTGTGAGGTGAAAATAGCAATAACTTTCATAGTTTAAACAATAATTTCTTTTTTTTCCTAAAAACAAAGCTTAGAAAGTGCAAACTGCTTGATAATGGTAAAGGTCCATTTAAAGTCCTACATAGTTAATCAACAGAAACGTGAAACTTTATTGCTGAATATTTTAAAACACATTGCACTTTCAATTAAATTTTTTACTTTCACTCTTTCTCTTATAAATTTGTAAAAACATATTCTATTCTCAATTAATGTATTTTCCAATTAAAATTCTTCAAAATTCCCCCAATCTCCTAAAGATAAACTGCACACCCTTTAGTGGGGTATATAAAACCCGTATGCTGTTTTCTAATTTCATTTATTGCCTTTTTCATTCTACCACACACTCCAGCAATATTCAACGTTTCCCAACATGCTTTTCCTCACACCCCCATGTTTTAGTACTTGCTGTTCTCTTGGCCATACTTTCCTTAAACTTTCTTCCACATACATATACAACCACCATCACCACCTACAATCTGCTTCAAGACTAATTTAGGAATCTCTTCTATAAAGCTTTGCTCAGTGTTAACTGAACTGAGAAGAAAATCAACGATCAGACATATCAATGAAAGGGAAAGCTGTGCAATATAAGCATAAACTTTATTTTCACTACTATTTATTGAATATCTGTATGCCCCAGGCACTGTACTAGTTACTGTGGTATTAACATGAATAAGGAGAGTCCACTCCTTCTAGGACATGGTTATCCTTGATGAAAAAAACTCATTTGTAAGTCAGTATTTACAATACATTTAATAACTGTTATGTTGGCAGTGTAAACGGAAAATAAAAAAAACAAAAAAAAAAACCTAAAATGAAACTCTTCCTTTCCTCACTTTCAACAGATGACAGGGTAGATTTCCAATCCCATATGAGGAATTTATTAAAGGGATGAATGTAAGTGTCCTCCCAGCTCTTTTGGTCTCTTTATCAAAACCAGTGATACAAAAAGGATATAAAGGAATTCACAAAGAGGTGAAATGAAACTTGGTTGTATCTCTTGGATCTCATTAAACTCAAAGACAAAGTAGTCTGAGATATTTTTTTTAAGAGAAAGAAAAAAATTGATGGAGACATTTCTCCTAAGAGAGTCAAGCCAGGCTGTTTAAGTCAGCCTCCTTACCCCAGATACCTGTGGTGCTACCTTCTAATACAAATCGTAGTGAAGAGGGCTTCAAAAGAACCACTCGCAGAACTTTGAAGTGGATTTTCTGCAATTAGACACATAAAACTTATACTGGACCCAGTCGGAGTTTACTGTGGTCAGGGGTTACCCTCCCACCAGAAAAGATTTAGAAGTCAAGGGAAAAGCTGATTTTCTGCTGTGGAAGCAGAACAAGGAGCGTGATCATAGAAGTGTCTGTACTTCTTGAGTTTGTCAGGAAAAGAAATACGTGAGAATTTCCACACACTATGGGTGGTAATGGGGGAGTAATGCATAATGAGAGCTCTGAGTCCTGCCCAATAGGGTGACCCAGAAGCATTGAAGAGACCCCAGCAGAATGAATCTGAAGGTGTACTGCCAGGTGTCCAGTGCTGAGAAAGGAGCTCCATTCTGCACATGGTGCATCTACTAGTATCAATTGAACTGCAGGAAAGAGAGCCCACCAGGGGATTCATGAAAATCCCAAAAAGTTACACAATGAGATGGTTAGCTTCAATTAACTGAACACCACGTAGGGTTGCCAAATTTAACTAGCAGCCCAAAGAGCGTAATAATATTCAAGCAAATAAGAACTGACTTTTCCACCTCCGCTCCTCTCTATGTACCACCCTGGACTGTCAATTTTGACAGTGACTGACAACTATTAAGGAAAAGCAGAGACAAACAGGTTGAAATGATAAAGAAAACTACAAGTAAAGCTCCACATTTTCAGTTTGAAGTCAGATTGAGATGGGAGAAGAATATTTAACACAGAACAGTTTCTGTTCTTTGGTTATTATGAGGGACAAGGTAATTTCTGAATCAAAACTGTTTGTTTTTTGAAGTAACTTTAAAGCTGTTATTTTTATCAAAATGTAAAAAGTCATGGAACCTGCTAGAATTTTCATTGGGAGGCAGAGAAACTCACTCCATTGGATACATTATCAAGGATCAATAAAAATCAAGAAGAAAGTTGCATTTGGCCATAATCCACTCATCATTTGTGCTCAACAATCCAGTTGGAGAATAAAGCTCAATTCTCTAAAAAAAAAAAAAAAGGTGATTTTTTCTTTTATTTGGTGTTTCTGTATTTTATAAAGGAAAAGAAACAAAAACACCCACTTTACTATAACTTACATTAGCTAATCACATCAAAATCCCTACTAAAAGGAAAGAGTTTTGCTAGGTATTCCAGATTGAAGGGGGTGGGATATATAATATTCAGTCAAAACTCCATACAAACTGATTGCATCAAATTGCAGACCTCCATGAAGTTTATAATCCCTGTACTTCCATCCATCACCCCTTCTTCTTACAACACTGAACTCCCCAAAAGAAAAAGGTGCTGATAACTAATGAGCAGTGACTAACAGTAAACTTTTAATTTAGCTTCAGTAAACTTTTAATTTAGCTTCAATAAACACCTCTACGCCTATTACACGACAAGCAGAAATTGTGCTTAAAGAATTGAGTAATTTGAAGATTTTGGTGAGTAAAATGAAAAATGTTGACAGGAGTGTTAACAGATGAAAGGGAAGCTGTTGTGGGTGGTAGAAAAGAAACCTAGAAGAGAGGAAAGGAAGCTTAGTAGCTGAACCCTGAGATCTTCTCAGAACTCTCTGTACCCTTCAAGGTACACATTGCTATATGGCTTTCTTTCTTTTAATTTTTTTTTTAAACATACTAGCTCTATGCAACTCACCTCTTGTGAAAACTTTATGTCCAGTGTCCTGAATAACTTTATAAGTTATATCTTTCAGTCATGAAAATACATTGGTTACCTTGCGACCTATTCTGATAATTTGCTTATTTCTAATGCATGGTCTCTCCTCACTGTCTGCAGTAAATCTCTATCTCCTCTATTCTGAAATACTACAAGACTATAAATCAGAACAATATTAATGACTGTTTATTATATAATTCCTTTAGTCTTTCAAGGATCTGTATCATCAGGAAAGGGATTTCTGCAGCTATTTTCTTTTCTTTTTTTTTTTTTTGAGACGGAGTCTCGTTCTGTCACCCAAGCTGGAATGCACTGGCCAGATCTCAGCTCACTGCAAGCTCCGCCTCCTGGGTTCACGCCATTCTCCTGCCTCAGCCTCCCGAGTAGCTGGGACTACAGGCTCCCGCCACCTCGCCCGGCTAGTTTTTTTTTGTATTTTTTAGTAGAGACGGGGTTTCACCGTGTTAGCCAGGATGGTCTCGATCTCCTGACCTTGTGATCCGCCCGCCTCGGCCTCCCAGCAGCTATTTTCTATATCTAACTTAATTTTATTTACTAGACTTAAATATTTTAAAAATATTTTTTATAAAAAATGTCTATGTTAAGAAAAATGATTTCTTATGTCTCTGCTATTTTTCACTAACAAAAAAGGCTTCAAATGTGGTATTTAGTAAGTTCTAGGAATGAAATATAAAATGCAAAATTTGATAGATTACTAAATACAGTATCTATCTTAAATATGTTACTATAATTTACAAATGACTTTGATCATCTTGTTAACTGAACTTAAATTTCTCCATTTACAAATTAAATGTAACATTATATATAAATACAAATTAGTTTCTCTTTCAGCTTCTATATGCAACAATCTATCATTAACTACTTGAGAAATTTACAAGTCATTAATCGTCTAAAAATGTACTTCTGAGAAATTTTTCTTTTCCCCATGATCTACTCTTCCCAGTTCTATAGATAAGCATTCCTACAGTAAATTGCCATTTCTAAAAAGATGACTCCTAGAGCCATTGAACATTTTACTTATGTTATCCAAATAGTCTCATCATTGTCTCCAAATCAGAATTTTCTTTCTGTCTAATTTATTCTTAGACTTAAGATTTATTTAAGTATTTTGTCCTTTCTAAACACTCAAAATGTTAGAAATATTATGATCATGTGTGTTTTTTATAAGTAGATGAATAAATAGGCCATCTTAGAAGTCAGTGAACTTTCTATCTCTGTATAAATTGAAGCAGAGTGGTTAACATGAACGATGGATGCTATTCTGGGGTTTTTTCAGTTGGACTAGCAGAACTCTAGAGTTCTAGTTAACTCTAATCCCTTCCGTCTGTAGAGGGGGTTGAAAGACCCTAACTAAAGATATTACAGAGCTTAAGAATGTGTCAATCAAAAGGGAGAGTTGGTCAGTCATATATAAATATAAAATGAGCATTACTAAGGCAATTTGGCAATACTCACCCCAGAACTACACAGGGCTAAGAGTACTCTCTTAGGACAACACAGCCAGACTGCTCCGTTACAATGTATCTTCTGTAACACCAGGTAGCTCATATGATTGGCAAATACAGCAATAATGCTAGTAAAACAGAAATGTTGTATGGTTTTATACATAATTTATTCTAGGCAAGTGGAGCTGGAATAGTGAGAGTGAAATTATAATGAGCCCTTGACCCAGGTTACCCTCCCCAGATCTCTTCACTCCCTGCCTTGCTCTAAGCTCCTGGCATGTTGCGGTTACTGCGGAGTGCATCTGAAGAGCAGTCACAATGAGTCTGAGTTCTGCTGTATTCTGCGTTGTCAACCAATGCTGGCTTAAAAGTCAGCATTTCCATTCAATTGTTTTCAGCCTTTATAATATTTCATGGTGCAAAGTCCAGCTATCTTGAACTCCCTTTCCAAGTTATTCAAGTAATCTCTCTAGGTAACAATCACTGTTTATGTTAGTGCTTTGGGTACACAATTACATAGGTTTCCTCCATCAGCCTTGTAATTTTATTTTTAGTACATAGTTTTGCAGCATACACGGTTTTTCAAGAACACAAGTGTTGTGTTGCAACAGAAACACTTTTATCCTCTGTAGAGAGAATTAAGGATATAGACACTGATATTATTAGTGTTATATGACGAGGCATTCTTACACAGATTATTATCTGATAATTAGGGGTCCGTGTAAATAAAATAATTAATCCATTTTTCGTATTTCTCATGGGAAATTATAAATTTGCTTTTTTATTATGTATTCCACTTTCTTGTGAGTTTGGTTGACATATCAGCAACCCTCATTTCTGTCATGTCCAATCACTAACAGCTTCTGAAATTGAAGGAACTTACATAGATTAATGCTGCCTTATGGGGTCTTGACTTAGCAGCTATCTAGCCTCATTGGAGATTGAGTCACCTTTCTATCTTGCCATGCAGCCTTTTTAAAAGTCTAATTTCTGTATTGCAACCCAATGGAGACAGATCTAAATTCAAATTTAAAGATCTCTCTATGACTAATTTTCTGCATTAAGAACTGATCATATCCAAATACCTATTGCATAAGGTTGTGGTGGATGTTTTATGAGCCGAATACAGTGCATGTCATGTAGAAATGCTTGATGAGGGATACCTGTGATTATCAAGATTCCACTCATGAATCCACTCTCATGCTCATACATTTTATACAGGAAATTATTCTTGTGTCTTCTCCAAATCCCCTCTTTATCTCGCCTGATTGGAGATCACAAACACTGCTACGTTCTAAAATTAAGATGATAAAAAGCATACATGTTCTGAAGAAAACTTACGATGCAGCTAATCTGTATGCTCTGCTAGTCCCCAAATCTACAATGTAGTATCGTAGCTAGAACTCTCAATAGTGGAATAATGTTGACTTCAACACTAATAAATTATATGAATTGGGAAAAGCATTAGACATTTCTGAGCCTATTTTCTCCTAGTAGAACAGGACTGATAACATCCGTCATGCCTACTACCTCACAGTGTAAAAAAGAATCACTGAAATGACTTAGTTGAAAAGATATGATGGGCTAAATAGTGAAAAATCTGTGACATTCTAATACTGCAATGTTTTAAATGTGAAATTTAACAAAACTTTTCAAGCTAATAAAAACAGTGGGCACAATGAATATGTAATTCAAAACTTCAGTACTGAGTAAAGCATACAGTGTGCCTTTTTCCCGCTATGTTTTTAAAAGTTTCAATGTTTCAGGGAAACTGGGTTAGTTACTACAGGCTCAGTAATTAGAGGCAGAATCGGTGATATAAGCCATTCACTTGCCAACGTCTTCAGAATGCGGTAGCAACTCTACAGCTCATTCATTTAGTCTCGTAAATCATAGCACAATCCACAGTTGCTGCACCTCTTTCTGCTGTGCACTCACATTTTTCTCTGGTTGTCAGTTAAATGCAAGCATTATGTTATCACCCTCCCTATCCCTTGGGATAATTTCAGAATTAAATATGCTTAGGAGGAAAGTAATGTCTACAGTTTCTCTAATTTCCATTCTCACTTCCTTATTATTGCTAGATATCTGATGCTTGGAACTGGTTATTTGTCAATGTCAATAGTCTCTAACCTTTTAAGAAGCCACACTGTTATTCTCTTACTTCCTAATTATTCAGCCTCTTCCCAGAGAGACCTCACTTATGTAACACAAGGAAGAAAAAGAAAGTACATGTAACTTCTTAGCAATTATTGAATTCCTGTGCAATAACCAATCATGCACATTGTTATTTCAGTTACATTTGGCTATGAAATTAGCAACATTTAGATCTTTAGGTGATGTTGTAACTGAACATTGTGTTAGGTGTTTTATTTTTAATCTGAATTCCCCTGGGTGATTTACTGTGAAGGTGAAACTGTTTTTCATTGGTATTCAGAGTTTGCTATGCAGCTTTCATACTGTCCCTTTGGTGTTTCTGGATCTACTTGCCTTTTGATCTTCATTGTCTCTGACACTGATGGAATACATTACATGGACATTCAGCCTAAGCGTTCTTCAAACATCTTTCATTTTTTAGCAATCAAAACAACAAGAAAAAGGTTCTGCTCACTATGGGTTGAGTGGAAACTCAGAGATAATCCACAGGTCTGGGACAATAGCTATAAAATTACCTTGTTTTTTTCAAGCAACAGTTAGTTCTGGAAGCAGCCTTTGAATGCACACCTACATAGTTTATATTTTTGGGAGTACTTGTATTCCCTATTGGAAATCATACACCATATACCAAGCCTCACAAAACACCACCTGATCATTTTGTTTTGGATGTAATCAACTTGCCTAAAACCACAGAATATTTGCAAAGACATAGTACAGGCAAGAAAATACATAACTAAGTCTAGAAGCTTATCAACCTAATTTTGTTATCATAAGAAAATTGGTTGAATTACAAAATTTAAGATTATCGGAAAGAGAGAAATTGAGGAGTAGTGTTTTCAAAAATTCTTCCCAGAAATTAGAGCTGTAGGAAAAGCATCACTTGCCTGACTATATTCCTCTCACAAAGGACCATTTGCTAGTCTCCAGTATGTAATGAAGTTTAATGCCTCTGAGAATTAACTCATTCTTTTCCATTATGAATGACAGTGCTCAATATTCTTTTTTTTTTTTTTTTGAGATGGAATCTGGCTGTGTCTCCCAGGCTGGAGTGCAGTGGCGCAATCTTGGCTCACTGAAAGCTCCGCCTCCTGGGTTCACACCATCCTCCTGCCTCAGCCTCCCGAATAGCTGGGACTATAGGCACCCACCACCACGCCGGGATAATTTTTTGTATTTTTGCTAGAGATGGGGTTTCACCGTGTTAGCCAGGATGGTCTCAATCTCCTGACCTCGTGATCTGTCCACCTCAGCCTCCCAAAGTGTTGGGATTACAGGCATGAGCCACCGCACCCGGCTCAGTGCTCAATATTCTTACAAAACCCTGCTGAACTTTCATGTATCCTGTTATATTTTCTCATCTTTATACTCCAGACTCACTCACTCAACAGAATTATTTGCTTCCTTCTATATGGCTTCATAGCATTTGGTTTATACCTCTAGTATGGTATTTAGGGTATGGCTACTTGTGGTTTTTACATATGTATGCCTATCTCTCTGAATAGGTAATAAACTCTTAGGATAGGACTGTTTTAGCTATCTTTGTACAATTCAACACTGCTAACGTCTCATAAAATACCAATGTCAACCTTTTATCAATAAATTTTTTCAAATGTCAAAATTCTATTTTTAGTTAGTAAGGTCATTAATTACTTATATTTAGTGATACTACTGTGAGCTCTAAGCTAACATTACAACAGCTACTTGACATCTTGTAGATGTCTCAAAAGTACCTCACATTTAATATGTCCAAAAATTAATTCATGGACTTCCAGTCCTTAGTGTTAACATATATTTGGTCTAATTATTTCTGCTTTAGTGAATTTTACCACCTATCCATTTGTACAAATCAGAAATTTTGAAGTCACTTTTGACACCTTCTCTGTTACCTTCTCCCTTTCCATTTCTCTTGATTTTGCCTGCCAAATACCTTTTGTCTTTCCAGTTTTTTCCATTTCTGCCATCCCATCCTAACCCAAGACACCAGCAGCACAAGTTGGTTTAGGGATAGTGAGCTAAAGGTGGATAATTAAAAAGTAAGTAAAATATAAATTGACTTGTAGAGTTTTTTGCTGATGAAAGAGGGGAAAATAAAACAGTACAAAATATTAAACAATCACAAAATCCCCACATATTGGGATTAAGCCATATAGATATGAGACTGACTCCAAACATCTAAAAAGTGTATCTCTCATCACAGCCCTTCCCAAATGATATCTTTAAAATCATAGCTATGTAATTGGTTTTATTTGGCCTCTCAATGAACATTGAACACCAAGAGAGGTCTTGTGGAACTAAAAGAAAGATTGTGACTTTAGTATTTCAGAGTTTTTCTCTAATGATTCTCCTTTGATATTATCAAGTTATCTTATCTGAAGTTTGATCTACAGCCACTTTTTGTTATTGTTTCTGCTATTAGAGGTCCTAGGATGGACATTCTCTACCTTGGAGGAGTTCATGATCTGATTAGGAAGACAGAGGAATAATAAAGCATTAGTTATTATGTCATGTCATAATATATGGACACAGAGTTAAGACAATCAAAAACCAAATAGATGCAAAAGATCCCATCTCTTTCTCTTTCTTTGATTCCCTATAGATTATGTTTGGGGAAATCTGTCCAGTTGTAGTTACATGTTTTTATTTCTTACTAAATGTTCAAAACAGACATTTGAAGAACTACTAAGTGCTATTCAAAATATCAAGCTTTCCATTGACATTATAGTAAGTCTAGATAAAATGAATAAGCTTATAATAAGCTTATATTTACAGACTCAAAATTTTCAAAGCCAAATTTATATTTAATATTGAAGGTATTCACTAGTCCAATGAAGGTAGAGCTCTGCCAAAGTGTCAAAGAACAAAAAGGATATTTGAATATTGGAAGACAAATGGATATTTCCTAGGAAGAGAAGGTGAGAGTAGATGGAGTATTACCAGCAAGAAAACAGAATTGAAAAAGGTATGGATTTTTTAAAAAATTATTGATGTTTGTGGGTCCAGTGAAAAGTGTGGTATACCTGGAATCAAAGACAAATGAGGGGGTGGGAATGAATAATAAGAGATGAGACTGGACTAACTCAGTAGATCAGGACCACATTATAAAGGCCTTTATGTGGTACATTAGAGGCTTTTTATTTTACTTTATAATCAAATATCTAGAAAAGGATTTTCAGCAGATTTTGTTTTTAGTAAGATTGCTATGGCAGTGCTGTAAAGTTTAGACTGGTATAGAAAAAGATTGGTAACAGAGAAGGGAGAGAATTCCAGGAAAATTCTGTAAAGGTTTTTTTTAAAAAAAATTGTTATTGTGTTGAATTGAGACATGACAGATGCTAGAAAAAAAATCATAAAGTATAATTGGCAGAATTTGGTGACCAGTAATGTATAAACTGAGAAAAAGAATAAATTAATAACTCTGTGACTTGTAGCTTGATGGTGGATGATGATGCCATTAACTGGGAAAAAGAATACAAGAATAGGAATAGACTTTGGAGGTGGTGGTAAAGGGAAAGCATGAAAGTACTCCTTGGTACTCATAGTATTTGAGGAACCTGTGGTATGTGCAATAAGCAATTAGATATAATAACTATGTATAGCTTTCAAGACTGAAGATATTGATCTGAGAGGTATCAACACATTGCAGATAGTTGAAACCATTGGGTAAATGAGATAATTCCAAAATATATATAGCTAGAAGTGAAAATAAAGAACCAAAATGTGTTGAACTTCAACAAGTTAGAAGAAGACTTCAGTAAGGGGAACTGAACACTAGTGCCAGAGAGATGAGAAAAATAGAAGTGAGAATTGTCTTAGAAATCATGGGATGAAAAAAACTTTAAGAAGTAGAGGATGGGCATTAGTAGTAGAAAGTGCACATAGAATTCAAGTAGTGCTGAAAATAGGTTATCAAATATGGTGTTTATTAGTTTGTTTAAAACTCTAAAGTTTTGTCCACAAAAAAGCAAGAAAGGTTAAATAAAGATGTCAAGTAGGTGTGACAATTCATTAAAATCTTACTTTTACAAAGAACGAGATACATCATCATTTGAGTAAGAATAGCCCAGAGTGATAGTGCCTTGGATAAGAATGATTATTTTGTTAAAATGTGATTGAAGTCTGTCTCCCAATTCCAGCTGGGATGGCATCATGATGATGTTCAGCAAAACTAGGAGATACCTAAATCCTTCCTTAAATCCAATCACTTATTTTTCCTCTTTGGATCTCCAATGAAGATATAGGTACCACAGTAGAAAAACAATTTAACGTTTTATCCTACAAACTTTTAATGTGGAATTCTAGCATGCCAAAATGAACCATATGGAGACTTGACTTTACATAATACTTCGTCTACTGAAATAGCCTCATAATGAACCAGGTCGTGTGATTGGCTCAGCCTTTCCCTCCCCAGCAGTAAAACTGTTGAAATTGAGTTTGGTGTGCAGAAAGGTTACATATATCCATACACTTACAATTCAGTGTATTTTGACCCAAAGCATGATTGGGAGGAAGACAATTCTCATAGGAACAACATTGAAAATAGTCATATGTAGCTGTCTAACATCACTTGAAAATGTCACTTATTAGCACAGTAGCCAATAAAATGTTTTAAATTTGGATTAACCCCAGTCACCACTCCTACTGCTTTAGGATAGAATAAAAGAGGATGGACTTCATTCTTGAGGAAAGGAATTTATTGATAAAACATTAGAAACACTGTTATTTGCCTTTTAATTTATTTTATCTTCAGGTTTAGGTGACATATCTAGTTCAAAATGTTGAACGTAGAGTTCTTACTTTTAGCCACAAGTTATTATTTACACTCAAGGTAAGTACACATCTTAGAAGAGCTATGAAATTATCAAAAGCTAAAATTAAAGCTAAATTAAAACATTTTAGAGTACATGTTCATTACAAGCAAGAAACAGTGTGTCATGTTTCCAGAAATAGAATGAAATCCACTTTGATTTCACAATAGTCATATATATCCATCTGTTCTAGCCAACTTTGCACATTTACTCATGTTATTTCTGAAATAAAACTTATAGGTAGAATAAATTATACATTCTTACATGTAAATTTGAAGTAAATCCTTTTATAAAGAAAGTTAAAAAGTTAATTTAATTTATTTCATTCTGTGACATAAGATAGAAAAGCAATTTGCTTTTGGATTATAATTCTATTCAAAGGGTTGGGCAGTTTGGTTAGTTCTTAATTATAAAAGAAATGGTTGTATCATTAAAATAATTTTAA
This sequence comes from Trachypithecus francoisi, assembly GCF_009764315.1. Classification (NCBI taxonomy): domain Eukaryota; kingdom Metazoa; phylum Chordata; class Mammalia; order Primates; family Cercopithecidae; genus Trachypithecus; species Trachypithecus francoisi. The sequence goes on from NW_022681470.1 coordinate 119,516,426, forward strand.
ATGGATAATATAAAGGTCATTTTTAAATTTATGTTAGAATACATATTTTAATACTTATACTCAGATCTAAATGTATACTACAAGTAAACTTGATTTAAAATAAAGTATTAGCACTGTGATTCATAAAGATCAAGGAAAGAAATCAGAAAGGTAAATAATTTTCCTTACTTTCTTAGCTGTCAACCAATGCTTCCTTTCCCCTCAAAGCTTTCTATTAAAGACTCTCTCTCATAACCCAGAATCTGAGCTAGTTGTCTCTTGTTATATAAATCTGTATTTGTCACTCTCTTATCTTTTTTACCCAAGGACTAATACAGTGCTAAATATGTTGGACACATGTGTCACAGTACCTGCTGGGCCCAGCAGCCTATTCTACCTGCTCACAGAAGTATGTGAAGGGTAAAAATATTAGGTTTAGTTTTTGCCCAAAGCTAGTCACTTACGGGACTGAACTACACATTTGATCTATAGGTTGGATAATACAGTCTGGTCGAAAATACTCTGAACAAGTAGGATTAATAGTAATTGGATAAACCAAAAAGTCTGTTTACTTCTAGAATTTGGTTATTACAAGGGGGTTTGCCTAACTCATAGCAAGAAGGGGCAGAAAGGCAGATAAAGAGAAGCAGAGATAGCGAGAGGAAACAACATCTAGTGTAGGCGTCTTTAAAATTGTTCTGTAAAGTGCCAGATCATAAAGGTTTTAGACTTTGTGGGCTATACAGTATCTATTGCAACTACTCAACTCTGCCAGTATAGCACAAAAGCAGGCATGAACAATATGTAAACAAATGAGTGGGGCTGTATTCCAATAAAATTTTATTTACAAAAACAGGTGGAGGGATGAATTTGGCCCACAAGCCAAAGTTTGCCAATCTCAGTCCTAGAATACTGTTGTCCAGTAGAAATATAATGTGAGCTATATATGTAATTTGACATATTCTAGTAGTCACAATGAAAAGTTCAGAGAATCAGGTGAAATTAAGTTTATTAATAAATTTCATTCAACCCAGTATGTCCAACATGCTATCATTTCAATGTGTTATTAATAAAAATATTGAGAAGTTTTACATTTTTAAGTTAATAAGTCTTGGAAACTAGCATGCATTTTTGTACATTTACTCATGTTATTTCTGAAATAAAACTTATAGGTAGAATAAAACTTACAGCACACCTCGATTAAGACTAGACACATTTCAAGTGCTGAATAGCTACTGAAGACTAGTGGCTCTCATAATGAAATATGTAGCTCCAGACCATGAATGTGGTTATGAGAGTAGTCAGTCTCCTGTGATGTCCAGAGTCCTTTTGATTTTTAATTACAACATTTAAAAAAACAAACAAACAAACAAACAAAGAGGCCGGGCGCAGTGGCTCAAGCCTGTAATCCCAGCACTTTGGGAGGCCGAGACGGGCGGATCACGAGGTCAGGATATCAAGACCATCCTGGCTAACACGGTGAAACCCCTTCTCTACTAAAAAATACAAAAATCTAGCCGGGCGAGGTGGCGGACGCCTGTAGTCCCAGCTACTCGGAAGGCTGAGGCAGGAGAATGGCGTGAACCCGGGAGGCGGAGCTTGCAGTGAGCTGAGATCCTGCCACTGCGCTCCAGGGTCGGGCGACAGAGCGAGACTCCGTCTCAAAAACAAAACAAAAACAAAACAAAGATAGCTCAGGAATATCTTGTTACTGGTAGCCCCAAAAGCTTTTGTGTGAATAAATAAATGAATGAACCAACAAAGGTATGAATGCTCATTGGTAAGTGGTTGTATCATCTCCTGTTATACATACTTCATTTATCTTAGTAGTTTCATTATTTTTAGATAATTTTTTTAGAAGAAAAGATTTTGTCGGGCCGGGCGCGGTGGCTCAAGCCTGTAATCCCAGCACTTTGGGAGGCCAAGACGGGCGGATCACGAGGTCAGGAGATCGAGACCATCCTGGCTAACACAGTGAAACCCCGTCTCTACTAAAAAATACAAAAACTAGCCGGGCGAGGTGGCGGGCGCCTGTAGTCCCAGCTACTCGGGAGGCTGAGGCAGGAGAATGGCATAAAACCCGGGAGGCGGAGCTTGCAGTGAGCCGAGATCTGGCCACTGTACTCCAGCCTGGGCGATAGAGCGAGACTCCGCCTCAAAAAAAAAAAAAAAAAAAAAGAAGAAAAGATTTTGTCTTGATAAGTTTATAACTCTATATCTCCTTTATAAACATATGCAAGACATATACACATATGCATGTCTTACATATATTTATAATACTACATCTCTTTTTCTTTTTCTTATTTCATTGCAGAGAGATGCGAAAAATCTATTTACTAGCATTGATTCTATTAGTCATTATATTTACTATCTACTCACAAAATGTTTCTGTTGCTTTAAAATAAATAATTGAGCTGTAAAATAAAATTGTGTTCAATATTAGGTAACTAAAAAGATTAAATAACTCTGAACTTTAAAATAGAATTGTATTCAGTACTAGGAAACTAAAACAAAAGAAGATTAAATAACTCAAGGACTCTATAAATTAGCCAAGAAGACCTATATGCAAACAAGTTAGTCCAGTAAAGGAGAACATAAGAAATTATACTTTCTTCATAAAGGCAGGCTTTCTTGAACCAAGTCCTGAAGTCCTGATACGTGTTTCTAAGACAAATCAGTTGTTTATGGTGGTAAATAGCAAAGCCAGGGTACATTTAATAAATAGTGACTTTTGATCAAAAGTACCAGTGAGAAAGTTAATCAGATAGATAGATAGATAACTATTAACTAACTACGTATTTGGTAAAGTATTTTTCAGATCATCTGAAAAACTTTAAATATTTACATATTTTAGTTTTATTTAAAAAAAAATTATCCCAATCAACACCTCTCCATTTACAATCCACCTTGTTTATAAAGATAGAAAAATTGAAAAAATTTAGTATTTGTTTCACCAGTGGCAATCCTTTCATTATTTGGAACAAAGAAATTTGAGTTGGAATGGTTTTGCTGACTCAAGCTCAAAACACTCCTTATCTTAAAGATCGGAAGATCTTGTAATTTATGATTCTGAATGAAACCTTTATAGATGCAAAATATTTCAAAGTCTATCAAGAATACTGCATGTTTGCTAAAGAAATGACACCTTTGAAATCTTAAATCTGGCTGACCTTTCCTGTTTTTGGCTTATTCAAGATAAATGGCTACAGAAAATGACTAAGTATTAGGGAAAAAATAGAACCTAAGAACCTTCTGAATTCTGAGGCACTTACAGATAGTAGATCATTTCCTTTTATTACAGGAACCCTTGCCAACGTCTGATCATTCTGATGATTAGTTCAAACTAATCATGAATGATTCATTAAGTCGGTCTTCAGTTTATTATGAGGTCTAAGCTATATACACCAGGAATATTGAGATAGGAATGAGACCATTGTGTTTCATTTAACATATTTTGCCAAACATGTAGGTTAATACTTTGGTTTTCCTTTGTATACCACAGCATAAACAAACAAACTTCAGTGAAAAATGTTATAAATTAACATATAGCATTCACCATTACTAATTCAAATTTTGTGTATTTGTCTCATTTGATCTTCCAAAATACATGTTTGTGATGGTCATTAATTTTTGTCAGGTGAAACTGACTCATAAATAAATTAGAATAGGAAAATTCAAGTGCTAAAAATCTGTGCTAATCCAAATAGTTCCTGGCTAGACTGTCAAAGCAACATAAATTATTCATTAAGATATACTACATGCTCAGGTATCCCCATAGCATATAGTGCCATTTAACCTTAAATAGACTGTGTAAGTTAGGTTTTCTTTCTTTTTTGCTAGGCAAATAGAGAAACTGGGACATTGAGAGTTGACATTACTTGCCCATGTTTGCAGTAAGTGGCAGATGTGGAATTCATTTATTTGTTCAATCAATAAGTATTTATTGAGTTCCTTTTCCAAGCTTGGCACTTTTGTAAGGAATATAGCAATGAATAAAGCAGACAAAGCCTTTGTTCTTACAGAGGATACTAGTAGACAGAGATAGTAAATTTTTTAAAATGCAGATAAATCTACTACTAGTAATATGGGTGTGGTAAGTTGAGAAATCCACCTACATAAAGGGATAAAGGGTAAAGGGTTCAGTTGGTCTGTGAATTTTATACACTAAAGTCATGGTTGGCCTCTCTGTTAAAATGACATTTGAGCAGAAATGTGAAGAAAGCAGAGGATGGGGAGGATGGGTGTTCCAGGATGGAGAGAGTAAAAGGGTTTAGCGGTGAACCATGTTGGTGAGTTCAAGGAACACAAAAGAGGCCAACGTACTTCTAGGCGATTAGGGAGGGATCAGAGATGATATTAAGAAAGTAGCTGGGACCAGATCCCAAATGGTCTTAAATATGGTAAGTAGATTTTAGATTGAATCCTCAGTAAAAACTGCTGCCATCGGAGGCTTTTAAACAGAGGAATGGCTTGTTCAAATCTGTTGTTATAAAAAGACCGCTTTTGCTACTCTGGAGAAAGTAGGAAGACGGAGATGTAGGGGTTCAAAAAATTGGAATATATACTAATGTATATTTGTACAGTTGGAATAGAAGTCAAAGCGTGAGGACAGCTCTGATTTTGAAAGTAGCACCAATATCATTTGCTGACCTATCATGAGATAAGGTATATGAGACCATTTTGAGAAACCTCAGCATGTACGTGATACTTTAAATGATATGATTGCATGAACTCATTTAGGAGGTGAGTGCAGGAAAGTAAAAATACCTTTCTGTCTTTCTTGACCCGAGGACTAAGCACTCCAGCATTCAGAGGTCAAGAAGATAAAAAAAAAACAGCAAAGAAGGTTGAGGAGGAGCTTGCAGTGAGGTAGTGAGGAAACACAAAGAGTGGTGTTTTGGAAACCATGTAAAAAAGTGTTGTAGAAGAAGTAAGTTCTGGATATTTATTGTGAAACTCAGATATGATTAGAATAGTGTTATTGTATATTATACAATTAAAAACAGGCAAAATATAAGACATATAATTTCATTCCAAATACATAGGAAGAACTTTTTTTAATATGTGACATTAAAAGATATAATTAGCAATCACTTTTTGACGATCCTAACTTCCTGCATAGTTTGTGTTAAAATGGCAGGCTTGCTTTTATTTGTTTGCTGTCATTGTTATTTATTTTATTGTATGTATGCATAAAATATATAACATCTATAATAATAAAAATATATAAATAAGTAATATATAAAATATATAATAGGATATATAGTCACAGCATTGCCAAGAGAAAAGACTCATTTCTATTATACTAAAGATAACTAGAGATATAAAATCAGTATTTATGCAGAGGGGAATAAAAAGAGAAAACCCTGAGTGTTTTGACAACTGGTTCTTTTAGTACCCAATTTGATACAACAGGGAATGAAGGTATGTGTTCACAAATGTGTTTCAGTGAGACTTATTTAGACAAACATTTAGAAAACTAAAGTGAAATGTGAACATTGAAAGTTAAGAGAAATCACCAATAATGTGAGGAACCAAATAACATTTATTTCGCACTAAACTAAAAAATAACTGGCAAAAAAAATTACCTAAACAAATCTGACTCAAGTCTTAAGCGAAGACACACACCACACACACACACACACGCGCGCGCGCGCGTGCTCTCTTTCTCTCTCTGTCTCTCTCATACAAATCTTAACACAAAACTTCAGGATAAAAAGAAAGTCTCATCTACTTCCTAAAATCTTCTCTGATAATTGATTTGGTAAGAAAAGGAATGAAGGAAGAATGGGAAGAAAACTTACTTTCTGAAATTTTCTCCATTCATTATCTCCAATTAATCAATGTAATATAATTTCATAGGTAAAGAAAACAAACCTGACAGGATTTGAACCACTTATTATCAGTATCACAGACAATAAGGGACAGAACTGACATTAAAGTCTAAGCAAACTTAATTTCAAATACTTAGTTTTTGTTTTATCAGTAATTGTATTTTTTTCAAGTATGAGAACCTTGTTTCAATGTTAAAAAGGCTTGCATCTCCCTATTTTAATAATTTGCTTATAATTTTTAAACCAGTTATCTTTTGGTTTTCATTTGAATTTTCAGATCTATTGTGATAATTCCCAGGCCTCTAAGATTCCCCAAACACATTGGTGGCAAAAGGTGGCTTGGTCAACCACCTTCCCTTTCACTAAACAATACTAATTGACAACGTGGAGCTCTTACTTGTGCAAGGTATCATTCTAAGTAACAATACAGAAATTGATTTAGTCTTGTCAACAAAGCTCATATAAGTTAGCAACTATTATTATCTATATGCCATATAAAGAGCCATGGAGCAGTTAAATAACACACCGAAAATCACATGCCTATTAAGTGATGGCACTGGGACTTGAACTATTGTGCCACATTATCTCACTTTAATCAATGACTAAAAGTTCATAAGCATTTCAATACTTGTAACACTCATATTGAAACTTAATTCTATACTACATTTTATCTTTATTCTTAGAAAAAATAATTTTTAAGAAAATTGCTATGTCTCAATATGTTGTCTAGGCTGGACTTGAAATCCTGGCCTCAAACAATCCTCCCTCCTCAGCCTCCCAAGTAGCTGGAATGACAGGTATGAGTCAACACATTTAGTAAACTAGAAACAATTTTATTTCTAAACGGCAATCTTTTTGTCTTACCTTCCTAAACAAATTATGAACTTCTACAAATTAGATGCCACAACTTGAACTTTGCTTGTATGTACTCTTCAACTATAATTACACGAAGAGTTAACACCAACTGCAAAAAGGAAATGAAATTATTTTGATATTTCAGTTGGTTTCCTCCTGGTAAAATTCAGATCATGTAGTGAAACTTTAAAATTATATTTTTTGCAACAAGCAAAGCATTATATGGTATTAAAATGATCTAAACGTTTTAATATTTATATTAATATTATTATAATATAATATTTATATTAATATTAAAAAGTATATTATATATTATATAATACTATATATTAATATTAAAAAGTAATTCATAATAATTATAATTTTCAAACTTTGAGGATATGCTTAAAACTGAAATAGAAATTCTCTTGGGAAAGTATAGCAAAAAATTATCAAAGCATCTCAAGGAAAAATGGAACCATGCAATTGTCTGATTGCTGAGGAGACAATCAGCCAGATTTTCTCACTTAAAAATTTCTCATTTTCTTTCACATTAACAAAAGCACTTAATTTCATCTTCCAAAAGGCGTTTTGTTTTTTACTTCACTATATGCAATAAAACAGAAGAATTGTATTTTGAATTTCACTGTGTGCTATGTATTTATGCTTCACTTGTTCAATCATTGTAAGTATACACTTATTTAAAGTATACGATCCTACAATATGATTTTATAGATTTTATTGGTTGTTTTATCTACTAAAGTTTCCATTTTACTTACTTCAAAAAAGTTTATAGAGTTCAGCAGAACCTCCTGGGCCATGGGAACTGTATCTTTAATCTTTGCATTCTTCATTATTAATGACAGTTCCTGATACACTATTTAATAGTAAATAATCAGTATAAACACTGTTACATTAATGCCTAAATAACTGAATGACTAAGAATATGGTTAATTGAGTAAAAGATTGCCACTTATCCTCTTTGTAACTTTTCATTTCAAATTATAGGTACTCTAAAAATATAAGTTGAATGACTCTATCAAACAATTCTGAAAGGAAGTTTTAAATAATTTAAGTACTTACTTGCTTGCCTGTTTATTTAAAGGGTTGGAACCAGATACAGTCTTAACATTCTGACTTGCTTAACAACTTTGAAAACCACTTCTCTTGTTCAAGTAGCGTATCTTTGCCTCTGGATTTTCAAAGGATTCTCGTGAGAATCAAATAAATTATGTCTAACACATAAGTGTTATTTATGTCATTAACATATTCACATTTGCAGAGAAAATTAATTCGTTACTTATCATTTGACAGATATTGAATCAAATTGGATTCTGATTACTTAGAGAAATATCTAAGCCATCAGTTTTACACTGATTTTCTTTTTTACTTTCTGAAGTATTTCTCAGTGATCTGCAAGCTTAAGAGTGCTGCTGACCAACACAGCAAGTTGAGGTTTGATGATAGTGCTGGGAACACACTAACCTCATGCATTTTCTGAAATGATAGTCTCAGCAACAGCATTCTCACAAGACAACACTTTTGGCACTTAATTCCATTTTTAAAACATTCAGACTCTTGCCATGTCCCTGCCTCAATATTATCAACCAGAAATACATTCACCTCATTATAATCATTATAATAACATTATTTATTTGTGCTCTTTAAAAAAAATTGTTGTTGCTGCGTTTGTTGTTTTTGTTTTGTCAATTATATCCCAATAACTTTATTGGGATAACACACTTCTTTTACTATAGAAGGTGTCTCACTATGCTGCCTAGGCTGATCTCAAACTCTTGGTCTCCAGCAATCCTCCTAGCTTGGCCTTTCAAAGTGCCAGGATTATAGGCGTGAGCCACTGTGCCCAGCAGATTTTTATTATTATTTCAAAACCATAAAGATAAATGTACAGTTTTATGTTTTATAAATTTCAACATATGTATTAATAAAACTATCACCAATATCAAGAAAACAAAATCTATCACCATGCCAATCTTCCCTTTGTAATCTCTTCTTCCCATTTCTTCCTAACCCTCCTCCCACAGAAACCACTGACCTGCTTCCTGCAACTATAATTAGTTTATATTTTCTAGAATCTTATATAAATGGAATCATATCATATATACTCTTTTTGTCTGGCTTTTTTCACTCAGCATTATTTTCAGATTCACTCATATTGTTGTTTATATCAATAGTTCATTCCTTTTTATTACTGAATAGTACATCATTGTGTGGACATATCACATTTATTTATTCATTCACCTTTTGATAGACATTTGAGTTGTTTTCGTCATTGGCCACTACAAATAAGGCTGATGAAACATTTATGTACATGTCTTTTGTATTGGACATATACTTTCATTTCTCTTGGATAAATACCTATAAGTGAAATGGCTATCTAATATATGTATATTTATTTTTTTAAGAAACTGCCAAAGTGTTTCCAAAGTGGTTGCACCATTTATATTTTCACAAGCAGTGTATGAGAGTTCCAGTTTTTCTACATTCTTGCCAAAACTTGATATGGTCAATCTTTATAATTTTATTCATTCTACATGTGTGTAGTGGTATTTCGTTGGAGTTTTAATTTCTGTTTCCCAGTGACAAATAATACTGAGCATCTTCTCTGGCATCTGGTAATTTCTTCACAATGGCACATGCCCAGGAACCTTTTTTTTTTTTTTTTTTGAGATGGAGTCTCACTCTGTCACCCATGCTGGAGTGCAGTGGCACTATCTTGGCTCACTGCAACCTCAGCCTAAAGGGTTCAAGCAATTCTCCTGCCTCAACCTCCTGAGTAGCTGGGATTACAGGCACCCACCACCACACTCAGCTAATTTTTGTATTTTTACTAGAGACGAGGTTTCACCATGTTGACCAGGTCAGTTTCAAACTCCTTACCCTCAGGTGATCTGCATGCCTAGGCCTCCCAAAGTGCTGGGATTATAGGCATGAACCACTGCCCCTGGTGTCCAGGTACTATTAATGGCAGGTTGAATGTCTCAGATTGAAGAATGAAGGAAGATATGCAGGTGCACATGTGGAATCAAAATAAGGAGAGTTAGATTTATCCATATCTAGGTTAGGAATGGTTTTCTGCAGGAGTTAAGCCCCTCCTTTAAGCACTGCTTCAACAGTCACTATCGAACTTTGTCTCTGGCTCTTTCCTTTACTTTTCCTGACCAACTATCGCTTTTCATTTTCTGCATCCCTCCTCTGGATTATTATTACAATGAAGTTATAGGCAATTCTTGCAAGATTAGAGTCTTTAGGTGTAAATTTTAGTATACGTTCTGGTCTGTGATAACTTGACTTTAATGTAAAGTAAGCCCTTAATTTTCAGAGCTTACTTTCCTAGGTATTGGCAATAATTAAACATAATTTATATGCAATAAAAAAATATAAAATAGAAGTAGGCATAGATTATTTAACATCATTGATACATCAGTAATCTAGTTACTGTTATGTATGTGTGTGTGTGTGTGTGTATATATATATATATATATAAAACCTAGATATGGATATATATAGTGGGAATAAAACTTTCAATGAAATATTCTGTTGAGGTTATTTTATCATAAGTTATTAGGCAATGTTGTAAGAAGCAAACATTTTTATTTCAATCAGAAATAATAAGCAATTGGATTTCATTTCTAGAGTTTTAGGAATTTAATCAGTTATGATGTTATTAAATATACCAATATACAATAACAGCAGTAATCCTCCTTTAGATATAGCTATGCAAATACATACTAAATAGTATTACATACAGACGTGGATATATAATAGGTGATCTATAATATATAGATACATACATCTATACATTTTTATTTAAGAAAACATTCCAACTAAAGCTGATAATTAATATATTTGCAAATTAAGTTAAAATAATAGATGACAGTACATCTAGAGTAGCAACATTCTGATCTAGACTAGTTCAATGTTTTGAAATCTTCAAGAGAATCATCACATTTTTCTCTATCTCAGGGTAACTCCTTCTGTTGAACTTGTACATTTTCTGAAAAATGAGGAGGTACCTGAAGTTATTGCTTTAACTCAATTGATATTTGCACATATGTTTATGCCAGTAAATGGACAACCAAAAAAGCAGAACTGATAGGAGGTATGTAAGAGATTTATTGCAAATAATTGTCTTACAAAATTGTGGGGCTGGCTAGACAAATCTGAAATCTGTAGGACAAGTTGTCAAAAAGGGCGTGCTGAAACTCATAGCCCCGGCTGAAGCCACTGTCCACAGGTGGTATTTCTTTTTCAGGAAACCCTCATCTCTGCTTTTAAGGTTCGTCAGTCAATTGATTCAGGCTCATCCAGGTTATTTAAGACAGTCTCCCTTACCCTCATCTCTGCTTTTAAGGTTCGTCAGTCAATTGATTCAGGCTCATCCAGATTATTTAAGACAGTCTCCCTTACTAAATGTCAATTTTTATGAACATTAATACAATTTACAAAATAACTTTTACAGCAATACCTAGATTTATGCTTGAAAGACTAACTAGAGGCTATAGCCTCGTCAACTTGACACATCTAAAAGACCATCACGATGCTCCATTATCCTGTTAGCAGACAGGAGACTAGAAAGCTAAGAGTTTTGTTAGTCCAGTATGCATCTGAGCTCAGACATTCATAAATCATTCAACCCTAAGGTACAATGAAATAAATGGAATTGTAAGTAGTGACTCTCAGGAGCCACTGTTAGTAACCACAGAAAAAATTATGATCTAATTTCTAAAAGGCTAGAGGTCATTCTTGATTTATTTTCCCTCTGGTTTTGTAAGAACAAAGCAAGAATGGAAATTTGGCTTCTCTTAATGCAATACTATTATTCAAGTATCACTCTCCAGTAACGTATTCATTAACTGTGGGAGAAAAATAAGTTAACAGCCCTCATATTGTATACCACATGCATCAAAGATCAGTTCACCTCATGGCTACCAATTAGGACAGGCAATTGTCTAGTAGAAATTGGAAAAACCTTAGCGGTACATAAAATAATAGCACTGTAAAGTACCATTTTATATAGCAATGATGTGGATTGCTGCAACTGGAATAGAGAAATACAAAGAGGTGTCTCAGAAACATACAGAAGAGAAATAAGAACTACATTTACATAAAACCTTTTCCTTCAGTGTGAACATATGAATTATATTAGGAGAAAACTTTTAGTAATATCACCAAGGAACACAAAACATAAGACTGCGATTACAAAATTAAATTTCTTGAGTTTCTTTTTCTTTTTCACATAAACTCTTCACTTATTAAAGATTGTTACAGCACCCCAATTTACCACTTTCAGCCTAGATTTTTTATCCTGTGGTCTTTAGATGTGTAGCATATCTCTGAATATGCTTCAGAAGTGTTTCTGAAAGAATATTTTAATTTTGTATATATGCATATCTATGTAGCTATTCTGGGGCGACGGTTTACCACTTTCTTTTTATTCTCAAATATGCCATTACCCTAAAACGATTAAGATGCACTCTGGGCTTTTATACTTATAGCTAGACCGTTGTAATTAGAATCCAAATAATTAAGTTCAAAGTCCCTATGTCCTAGGGTGTGTCTTCATATCTCTGAACCTTGCTTCGTCATTTACAAAATTAGGATAAAAACATTTTCTTGAAAAGGCTTCATTATGAATAATAAATGAGATGATGAATAAATGAGGTTTGTAGATTACAGTGTTTTACATAAGTTTGTTTTACTGGTATCTTTTTAAGAGTGAAAAAGCATGGTCTTCTATCTGAGAACTCTTTCTGACAGCCTGGAAATACTACACAGCCACCTTAAGAAGCAGGTAATATCAATGCCCCACTTGTTTGAACCTAGGCTGTGCTTCAGTTTTAACAGAGGTTACTTACATCTTCCCTTAGCAAAGATGAAGAAATACCGGAGTTAAAATGTGAGTAACCTCTGATTATAACTTCTGAAACGTCATATGCTTTTTTAAAGTTTTTTAAATGTTTCTACAATTTTAATTTTGTGATGTCTCTAGATTTTCCTTCCTTTTATTATCTCATCATTAGTCAATATCATGCTTAAGTGGGGTAACAGAAATAACTTGTTTGTGCTGTCTCACCAGCTTCATTCATGGACACAAATGAGGTTACATTCATAAACTTATTTTCCCCAAAGAATATAACTATAATCTCTCAGTTCTACTTTTAAAAATGATCTCTCTGCTGGCATATTGCCAGGTGACCCCAGGGAGATTCCTACATTCAGCAATTCCATCCAGGAAAACCAACTGTTCTACCCTTCCCTGCTGAGCCACACCCTGATCCATGCTTGCCATTATTATGCTGCTGCTTTTCAGTCTTCTTGCTGTGATGCTGCAATTTGGGCCTTACATGGACCATCCACAGGCCCCAGGTGCCAATAACTCTGCTGCTGCTGTGGTTGATCTTTGTTGCTCTGTTCTGCGATGGACCTCCGTCAAACCTTGGGGACCTGTGCTTCCAATCTGCTGGTGCCATCACACCTCACACTTTTCTGTGAAGTAAAATGGAAAACAGCACACTTCCTTCTCTTATGACGGTTCAGCAGAAGGGTTCCTTTAGCCTCACAATGCTGCAAAATTTAACGAAGCAACTCTTTGCATTTTATCTACAGCCTATTTTTCCCCATGGTACAAATGTATCCACCAGTACAGATTCAGGAAACAGACACTTGTTGTAACCTCAAATACCACTTTTGAGTGCCAATTTCTTAGGCTTGGATAGTGAGATAGTTGGATTCAGTTAGATTTAAATAAATTATGTATTTGGATATAGCTACATAGATAGTTATAGTTATACATGTACCTTATTTTGTGTATATATACACACAAACAAATATATATATATATATACACACACACAGTTTGGGGAATATCAAGGCATGTGTGACACCTGACTCCACCCACCAAACATACCCATATTTGCCTCCAACATAGCTGGGACTTGGTGTAGCACAAATGTAGATAGATGATTGATTGATAGATAGATAGATAGATAGATAGATAGATAATAGATTAGATAGAGATAGATGATTGAAAGATAGATAATAGGTTAGATAGATAGATAAAAATTTTTTAAAATCAAGGCCTAGATTTTTTTTCAAAGCTCCAAAAGAGAGGGATGTGAGAAGAACCTGAATGCAGAACCAAAAAAATGTTCTAAGACTTTTCCATAGACCATGGATCCTGAGAATAGCACGGCTCTATTGTGGTTCTGAAAAATGAGTCAAACTCAAGAAACAAGAAAGCATCCTAAAGTCCTACTTTTTTTCATCAGTTTTTTTATTGACCCAGTATCACTATTCTATATTACTGGCTGGAGACACCTCTCTATAACTTCTTCCTTCAGAATATTAGAGAGAATGCATGTGCTTGCCTATCACAAACATAGTCAGACTATGTCTATTACACTCCAATTGGCCCATATGAATTCCCACATTCATGAGTAAAGAATTATGAACATTAAATCAAATTGAGATGAAAATGTGAAGTTGTTACATTTTTACCACAATTTTATAGATTCTGAATTAATGCTCTTTTTAAATAACTGATTTACGGACTAGATGAAAATAATATAATGGAAAGATAAGCACTGTGTGGGTAGAGGCTATGATAATATCATTAAGTTTGATCACCCAAAATACTCTAAAAACAATGTAAGTATAACCTCTTACCAACACAAAACAAGCAAAAATAAAAGACTTCTCTTATGACTGTTTAAAACTTCCACCACTTTGCTCCTCTGAAGGTAGTCCATATTTTCTAAACAGTCTACTTGATACATCTTTTTCCTCAATGTTCTCAATCCTGCATCTCTTTAATTTTTCCTTCTGAAGCCACACACATTGAGTCTACTCTTTCGTCCACATGACAGACTTTCAAATCCTTGAAGACAGGTATCCAGGGCCTTCTGAATGTTACCTTCCCCCTCAGCTGCTCCAAAGATCCTCAACAGTATCATCACATTTATGAAGATGCACTCAAGTTTGTCAATAAGCCTCTTAAAGAGAGTGATTTAGATTTATATATCTACTATTTATTAGTACTTGAGGGCAAACACTGTGTATATTCATCTCTGTTGGCTCAACATGTCTGACCACTAATGGGCAATGAGCATGTTTGTTGCACGAACACACACAAAAAAAGCCACTTTCAAAATATTCTTCTAATATAAATTATGTTTGGCCATTTACTGTCCTATGTATTAACATTTTGTCATCCAAGTTTAGTTGCCAAAGAAGCGCTTAAGCAAACAACAGGTAGAAATGCAAGTGAAATTAGTTTCTTGGGAATAAAACTCATGAAGTTTAGTAAATGAGTTGCAGTCTTTCTCTTTACCTGTCTGTAGCACTGGATGATGTTGGTGCAAGTTGTGAAATGGTTTATTTTCTCATGAAGGATTTTTGAGGATTTTTTTAAGCACTGCAGGGATCTTACCAAGTGAGACCTACATTATACATTAGCATGATAATTTATAAAAGATACTCAAATTAGGACTACGGAACAAAAAAAGAGAAAGAAAGAGCCACTGCCTCTCTTCAGTCCCAGTCTCTCAACAAGGACTCCTGGTGGGTAGAAAATTTACCCTAGACTGAGAGACACAAACCATCTGGGATTTGTCCTGACAAACATGTTGATTCTCAGCATGGGAAGATGATTTGGGTGACTACTTGATAGAGACACTCCAATTTTCTCAAGCCTCGGGGAGGACTTGTTACAAATACCTTGAGAGAGGCAGCTGTAAGAAACTGAGATCGTGGGCTTCATAGATCCCTCTAGTATGTGCCAGGGAGCAGTACACAAAACTGAGCAAATGGGAAAACTCAGCAGGAACCCCAATAACTTTTAGCACAAGTGGGCCAAAGCTGCTCTCTTTTCCTTGCAAAAGCAGCCTGTGCTATGATGTGTGTAACTTTAAGAGACATTCGTGTTAATGATCTTGGTGGGAATAGCAATAATCATGTCACTATCTGGCGGCCAGGTATGGGTCACAAGGTAGACCATCAGAAGACAGCAAAGACAAGCAAAAGAAGGCTAAAGTGGAGGATGTGTTCATGGTCTCCTAAGGACTCATGCATGTATTTCAGGGGACTAGAAAAACTTGGAGGATCCCCCAATGATTCATCAGGATCAGAGGTAAAGGCCTGTTCTAGTTTACATTGGTGTTTCTAGTCATGGATTGTGCTGGAGTTGCCTATATATAAAATATTACACAAGTAGCAATAGATTATATAGAGAGAGCTCAGTGAAATACAAAGCACAATAGTGGGCCCAATTTTTTAGGAATTATATCTCTGATAAAGGATGTTAGACAAATACTGAGGAGAAAAAAGCATCATTCTGAAGAGTATTGATATTGAAGCAATTTGTTAATAAGTTACAATGAAAAATATTCAATTTCTACATTAAATTTGCTATATCTCACAACAGAAAGCAAGAAGAGCATCATGCAATAAATATTTATTGAGCAATTGCTAAACGCCGAAGTGTTCAGGAAGCTCAAGGGACAGCAATAAATAGAACTCATAAAATCTTGCCCTTGAGGAATTTACATTCTAGCGGGGAAAAACAACCAATATGGAAGTAAACAAGAAAATCTATAATATGTAAGGGATGAATAAGTGCTTAGAATAATGATAATGCAAATAAGGAGAACCAGATATTGTGTATGTATAGGGTGGTCAGGAGATACCTTTGATAAGAAAGTGTTTGAGATATGAAAAAAATGTAAAAGTGAACCTTGATATATCTGATGCACTAGTTCATTTTCATGCTGCTTATAAAAACATACCTGAAACTGGGAAGAAAAGAGATTTAATAGACTTACAGTTCCATGTGGCTGGGGTGGCCTCAAAACTGTGGCAGAAGGCAAGGAGGACTATGTCACATCTTACATACATGGCAGCAGGCAAATAGAAAGTTTGTGCAGGGAAACTGCTTATAAAACCATCAGGTCTTGTGGGATTTATTCACTGTCATAAGTACAGCATGGGAAACACCTGTCCCCATGAGTCAATTACCTCCCACTGGGGCCCTCCCACAACATGTGGGAATTCAAGATGAGATTTGGGTGGGGACAGAGCCAAAGCATTTCATCTGGGTTGGAGCATTTCAGGAAGAGGGAACAGAAAACTCACACTGGAGCATTTTTGTATTGTTTTATGAACAGCAAAAATGCCACCTCAGCTGGAATAAACAGACGCAGGAACAGACCAGTAAGAAATGCAGTTAGTGATGTATGAGTGGGTGGAGTAAAAAGCATGTAGTGCTTGCAAGCCTTTTAAGGATTTTGGGGATTACTCTGACTGGGAAGGGTAAACACTGAGGTTGTAAGACTGAGAAGTAGCCACTGAGGAAGAAGAACAAAGAGAGTGGTGTTTTATACATCAAAGGGAGCAAACGGCTCAAGAAGCAGAGGCTTAAATGTACAAATATAGTCACAGGAAAGCTGACATACAATAGAAGAATGTGCTTATTAATTCTTGTGGGGAAAAAATAACTTTCTTAACCTTGAAATAATAGAGTGAATCATATACTTAGTTTTGATGGTACAACAATTTGAAAATTCTAGAGAGGTCATTAAAATAAAATGTAAAAAAAAGTTACATCAAATACAACAAAAGATTCATAAATAATAACATACAATTTACTAGTTCAGAAAAGGAGAAAAAATATTGAGACCCAATAGCAGATGAGTAACACAGGTTAACAAGAAGTAATGTGAACTGAGCTAAAATGTATTTGAAGTCTACTCATGTGATTTCTATGTACTAGAGATAAAAAGATAATGAAGAAAGCTTTTATTCTTGGGCAGGTCACTGTACAATGATTTAGAGATTTCAGTTTAGGGAATATTTTCTGAATTTCTACAATGTGTCATGTATTATATTAGATGATGAGGATAAAGAAACAAATAAGCAGGAAAAAACCATATATGGACTACTAATTGTCCAAAAATGCATAGAAAATATTGTAACTCATTAATTTAAATTTTAAGCTAAGTTTAAATGTCTTTTTTTTCTACAAAGTTAACAATTTAAAAGATGACCACACCTATTTCTGAAATGAAAATAAGTATGGGAAATAGGTATGTAAATAAATATGTGAAATAGGTATGTGAAATTATAAATATGCTTTCCAGAATCAGGTTTGTTAAATTCAAGTCATCTGTTGCTCACCACCAGGATAACTCTGGGTAGGGATTTAACTTCTCTGTTTTTCATTCTCCTTATGTGTTAATTGGGATAGTAATAGCATCTATATCTTGTTTGGCTATATTACAATAAGTTCATTTAAAATGTCTGCACACAGTGGACACTTAATGTTTAAGCATCTACTATTAATATTTAAGTGTGTATTATTATTTACTATTAATATTATTACAATAATGTAAAATTAAAACAATTTAAATCTTCCATTACAAGGGCTATGCTAAGTAAAAATGGTAAAATAATTCATTAAAATTATATCTATAATAAAAAATGAAATTTCCACTCATTCATTCATCCATCCATCCCTCCATCCATCCATACATACATATAGCTCTTATATGACAGATACTGTTAAAATACTTCTATCATGAGCTTTCATTATGTAAAAGAAACCTGGGTTTTTCTTTTCAACTCTCCAACCTTTCTAGACCATAGCATAACTTTGTGTAGAATGCAAGTAAAACAGAAAGAGATATTTCTCTATACAGAAAGATGGTGGAAATTTAGGTGTTATCACCTGAATCCAACTAGCATGTCAGAGAAGTGTGAGAAACCAGGAAGCATACAAGAATGACGGGTCAGGAGTGAGAGGTCCAAGGAGATAATAATAAGCTGATACCAAAGAAGGAAAATGGAAAACAAGAATTCACCTCAGAGGAGGATATGGTTGATGAAAGTTTGGATAACAGTAGCTAACTCTTTGATATTGTTTTAGATCTTGTTTTGTACTATGCAGAGTATATATTCCACAACCTTCATCCCTGCTTCTAATCAACACAGTTTTTTATTAGTGCTGCTTAGGGTAATGGGAGATGGGCATCAGATCCATGTCTGGATCAATATGGCACCGAGGGGAATGCAATGCAGGAGGCAAAATAGAAGAGGCTTCAGAGTTCACCTGTATTGGGGAATTGGAGTAAATACTAAACATTGCATAATTTGCAGAACCTCTGAGAAGCAACTGCAATTACTACTTTTTGGAGAGTGTGCCTAAGCCATCCTATTAATAATTAAAGCAAGAATCTTCTTATATGACTGAAAGACTGTAAAAGAAGTCTTTCTTACAGTTTCTTACAGGGGATGGGGACATTTATGAATATCCAGTGGACGTTTTTGTAAGTTCTTACATGCAGATGAGCATATATAGAGGTAACATTCTTTACTTTGGAGGCAAGATAAGGTGTCTCAGGAAGTGTGTCTGAAGACATGGTGACATTGAAATATTTTGGAAAATAGGTAGGAATTACTCTGAGAAAAAAAAAAAATAGTGTATTTATGCCACGGAAAAAGATGAACAAAGACCCAGAAACATGAGAGAGCATAAAGGATTTTGTACGCTATGCTTTATATAAATAGCTTATCATAACATAATTCTAATTTGTTTTATGGGAAAATTAGAATCCAAGAATGTTATTATTAGAACTTTGTGAATATAAGTTTATTTATAAATAATATATAGAGAAAAAGCTTGGAAAACATGTTCCTGGAAGTGTCAGGTTATGTTATTTTTATATTATTTCCATGCCAATTTGAAAGGCTGTAGGGAATTTCTCTTACATTATACTCTGTTTTTTCTCAAGTAATAAGTAGATTTGAGAGCTAAAATCACTGGCTTAAGACTTGGTTTTACAAGCATGTTTTCACATTTGGGCTTCTTTGTAAAGCATTAGTCTGCTGCTAATCAATGTGATACACACATAAAATAAACATATTTTATAAGAAAAAATATTTTTAGGTAATCTCTTATTTTTATTTGTGAAACAATAAACAGGAAATGTAACAGGAAAGGAATAGATGAAAGAAAACTTATTAAGCACCTCAGACACTCTAAATATCTTAGCGCACTGAATATTCCTCACAGTGTTTGTTGATTATTATTTTCATTTTTCTTAAGGAAACAGAACACTTAGGTTTTGAAAATCTTGAGTAATCATCTGAAACCATCTTAGAATCAGTTTGTACAAGTTGATCTAAATTCAAAGTACAGACTTTTTCTGGTTTAATGTTCTTTCATTTGTTCTGCAAATACTTATTGAATGACATGATATGTCATATAAAGCAAAGGAGACTTCACAGAAAAAAAAAAAAAACCCGAAAAAAAAAAAAAAACCCAGATCCAGCATACCCTCACCAAACTTGTAATCTATGCTTTTCAGTGAAAATAAGGTATAAGAGAATTCTTACTGCATGATTCCATTTATACATCAAAAGTAGACAACAGCATTCTTCAGACTTGGAAGTCAGGATTGTAATTACTCCTGTGTTGTGGCGGATAGTGATAGCAGAGTGCGGAGAGTTTTCCTACACTTCCACACATTTGTAACTAGAAAAAATGTTATAAATATATACTTTTAAATATTTAAAAACATTCTTTTAAAATATTTACTTCTAAAAAACTTAAGAAGCAAACCTAGGACACTAGTCTGGAAGGCAGACAAATGGGATACGTCTCCATGATTTTTGCTGCTTGATACATCATTGTGTTCAACACATAAGGTCTGAAGGGATTTGGGAAAAGCGACATCAGTGTATAGGGGTTTTCTGTTCTAGAAAAAAAAAGTATTAGCTTTGCTTTAAGGAGCCTCATTTTAAATAAAGGGGTGATGGGAAGAAAAGGTGTCTGTATAGTTTTATTCATTAACATGCAGAGTTGTTCAAAGTTATGAATATTGTGACTGTTTTAGGGTAGCATGGAATGCTATCTTGGTTTACTCTGCAAATACATTTTCCTCTTGTGAATATGGTTGTAATAGACTATATTTTCCAAAGATGGCCAAATCAACATTTTTCCCATTTCATGTGATTTTCTTATAATGAAACATTAACACTCCTCCACTGAGAGGCAGGGTCTATTTTTTTTTTTTTTTTTTCCTTGAAGCTGGGTGGGCATTTGTAACTGCCTTGACTAACAGAATGTAGCCGAAATAACATTTTCTGAATTCTAACGCTGAGTCATAAAAGGCAATATGAAATCTGTCTGCTATTCTCTTTCTTGGGAGATATGCCTTTAGAACCTGGTCACTGTGTTGTAAGAGAAGCCCAGGCCACATGAAAAGACTGCCTAAGGTTATTCCAACCAACAGCCCTAGGTAGGCCCCCACAAAAGGCTATGCCAACCTCCACATGAGTTAAAAAGCCTTCAGATGATTCCATCACTCAGTTTTTGACTCTTTTACCTGAGATATCAGACATCATGGAACAGAAACAAGCTATCCTCTCTGTAACCTGTCTCAGTTCCTGACCTATGGCAACCATAGAAAATAATACTCAATATTGTTGTATAAGCCGTTAAGTTCCAGGGTAATTTGTTACATAACCAGAGTAACCAGAATAATATATTTAGATATTTACAACAAATATTCATTTGAACTAATCAACAAATCCAGGTACATGTGTTTACCATATTTGCAAACCACATATCATTTTATTACAATCATATTTACGTAAAGCTTGTGGTGTTCACAATATTTTCTCATTCAAAGCAGTATGATACAGTAAGTAGAAGATCCAGTTCTGAAGTCTGGCTATGTGAATTTGGATCCCGATTTGCCATGTACTAGTTGTACAACCTTAGAAAAATTAATTAAGCATTATGGGTTTGTTTTCTCATCTATGTATCTTACCATGGGGATAACAACATTGCTAACTAAGAGTGCTGTAATAAAGATAAGGGAGATACAACACATAAAGTACTCACAACTTGACTGGAACACAATAATCATTTATTAATTTGCTAAATGCTAGCTGCTGTTATATTATTCTTTGATTTGCTCAACAATACTATAAAATTAAGTGCTAATATTATTCACACTTAATAAGAAAGAAAGAAAAGCTCACAGAAATTAAATGTTTTACTCCAAGACAGGCAACTAATAGGTAACAACACTGAGAGTGAAACCTGAGTCTTCTGACTCAAGTTCCTATTTGATTTCACTTTATTATTTGATATCTTTTTAAACTTTTATTTTAGGTTCAGTTGTACATGTTCAGGTTTGTTACAGAGGTAAACTACATGTCATGGGGTTTGGCACACGGATTATTTTGTTACCCAGGTAATAAGCATAATGCCCTATAGGTAGTTTTTCTGATCCTCTCCCTCCTCCCAACCTCCACCCTCAAGCCGGTCCTAGTGTCTGTTTTCCCCTCTTTGTGTTCATGTATTCTTGTTTAGCTGCCACTTACAAGTGAGAACACGTGGTATTTGACCCTCTGCTCCTATGTTACTTTGCAAGGATAATGGCCTCCAGCTCTATCCATGTTGTTGCAAAGATATGATCTCATTCTTTTTTTTATGGCTGCATAGTAATCTACATTTTCTTTATCCAGTCTACCATTGATTGGCATTTAGGCTGATTCCATGTCTTTGCTATTGTGAATGGTGCTGCAATGAACGTATGTGTGTGTGGATTTTTATGGTAGAAGGGTTTATATTCCTTTGGGTATATACCCAGCAGTGGGATTGCTGGGTTAAATAGTAATTCTATTTTAAGCTCTTTGAGGAATTGCCATGCTGCTTTCCACAATGGCTGAACTAATTGACACTCCCACCAGCTGAGTATAAGAGTTCCCTTTTCTCCACAACCTCTTCAGCATCTGTTATTTTTTGACTTTTTAATAGTAGATGATCTGAATAGTGTGAGATTGTATCTCATTGTGGGTTTGATTTGCATTACTGTAATGGTTAGTGATATTGGGAATTTTTTCATATGCTTGTTGGTTGCAAGTATGTCTTCTTTTGAAACGTGTCTGTTCATGTCCTTTACCTGCTTTTTAATGGGGTTGGTTTTTTTGCTTGTTATTTTGTTTAAGTTTCTTTTTGATTCTGCATATTAGACCTTTGTTAGACGCATAGTTACAAATATCTTCTCCCATTCTGTAGTTTATCTGTTTACTTTGCTGATAGTTTATTTTGTTGTGCAGAAGCTCTTTAGTTTAATTAGGTCCCATTTGTCAGTTTTTGTTTTTGTTGCAATTGCTTTTGGCGCCTTCATCATGAACTCTTTGCCTGGTCCTATGTCCCAAATGGTATTTCCCAGGTTATCTTCCAGAATTTTTAAAGTTTTAAGTTTTACATTTAAGTCTTTAATACATCTTGAGTTGATTTTTGTATATGATGTAAGGAAGGGGTCTATTTTCACTCTTCTGCATGTGACTAATCACTTATCCCACCAGCAGCACCATTTATTGAATATGGAGCCATTTCTCCATTGCTTGTTTTTGTCGACTTCATCAAAGATCAGATAGCTGTAGATGTGCAGCTTTATTTCTGGGGTCTCTATTCTGTTGCATTTGGTCTA
Organism: Trachypithecus francoisi; assembly: GCF_009764315.1. NCBI lineage: Eukaryota > Metazoa > Chordata > Mammalia > Primates > Cercopithecidae > Trachypithecus > Trachypithecus francoisi. The sequence goes on from NW_022681470.1 coordinate 119,539,596, forward strand.
TGTGTCTGTTCTTGTACCAGTACCATACTGTTTTGATTACTCTAACATTGCAGTATAGTTTGAAGTTGGGTAACATGATGCCTCCAGATTTATTCCTTTTTCAGTGTCTTTTTGGGTTTCATATAAACTTTAAAATCATTTTTTTAATTCTGTGAAGAATGTTGTTGGTAGCTTGATAGGAATAGCATTGAATCTGTAAACAGGTTTTGGCAGTGTGGTCTTTCTAACAATATTGGTTCCATGAGTATGGAATGTTTTTCCATCTGTTTGTGTTATCTCTGATTTCTTTGAGCAGTGCTTCGTAATTCTCATTGTAGAGATCTTACACTTCCCTGTTTAGTTGTATTCCTAGGTGTTTTATTCTTTTTGTGGCTATTGTAAGAAGGATTGCATTTTTCATTGGCTCTCAGCTTGGACATTGTTGGCATATAGAAATGCTACTGATTTCTGTACATTGATTTTGTATCCTGAAACTTTGCTGAAGTTGTTTGTCAGGCATAGGAGCTTGTTGGCAAAGACTGTAGGGTTTACTACGTAGAGAATCATATCATCTGCAAAGCGAGATAGTTTGAGCTTCTCTATTTCTCTGATGCCTTTTACATTTTTCTTTTGCCTGATTGCTCTGGCTAGGACTTCCAGTACTATGCTGTATGAGAGTGGTTAGAGTGAGCATCTTTATCTTGTTTCATCTCTCAAGGGGAACATTCCAGCTTTTGCCTATTCAGAATGATGTTGGCTATGTGTTTGTCATAGATGATTCTTATTATTTTGAGGCATGTTCCTTTAATGCCAGTTTGTTGAGGGTTCTTAACATGAAGGGACGTTGAATTTTATTGAAAGCCTTTTATCCATCTATTAAGGTGATCATGTGGTTTTTGTTTTTAATTCTGTTTATGAGATGAATCACATTTATGGATTTGCGTGTGTTTAGTCTTGTATCCTAGGGATAAAGTCTACCTGATCATGGTGGATCTGCTGTTTGATTCAGTTTGCTGGTATTTTTGTTGAGAAATTTTGCATCTATGTTCACAAAAAATATTTCCCTGTAGTTTTCTTTTTGTGTTGCATCTCTGCCAGGTTTTGGTATCAGGATGATGCTGGCTTTCTAGAATAATTTAGGGAGGAATCCCTATACCTCAATTTTTTGGAATAGTTTTAGTAGGAATGATAGCAGCTCTTCTTTATACATCTGGTAGAATTCAGCTATGATTCTATCTGATTCTGATATTTTTCTGATTGGTAGGCTTTTTACTGCTGATTCAATTTTGGAACTCATTATTGGTCAGTTCATGGATTCAATCTCTTCCTGGTTCAATCTTGGGAGATTGTATGTTTCCATAAATCTATCTGCTTCTTCTAGGTTTTCTAGTTGTGTTCATAGAGGTGTTCACAGTAGTCTCTGATGATTTTTGGTTTGTTTGTTTCTCTAGGGTCAGTAGTAATGTTCCCTTTGTAATTTCGCATTGTGTTTACTTGGATCTTCTCTTTTTATTTCTTCATTAGTCTAATTAGTGGCACATCAATCTCATTTATTCCTTCAAAAAGCAAACTCCTAGATTCGTTGATGTTTTGTATTTTTTATACAAAAGATCAACTTTCTTCATTTCAGCTCTGATTTCAGTTATTTCTTGTCTTCTGCTACCTTTGGGGTTGGTTTGCTGTCGTTTCTCTAGTTTCTCTAGGTGTGATGTTAGGTTGTTAATTTGAGGTCTTTCTAACTTTTTTATTGGGCGTTTAATGCCATAAACTCCTCTCTTAATACCACTTTAGCAGTGTCTCAGAGATTCTGGTATGTTGTATCTTTATTTTCATTAGTTTCAAATAATTTCTTGATTTCTGCCTTAATTTTATTCCTTACCCCAAAGTCATGTAGGTATATGTTGTTTAATTTCCCTATAATTGCATGAGTTTGAGTGGTTTTTATAGTATTGATTTCTGTTTTTATTGTATTGTTATCAAAAAGTGTTTTGGTATGATTTTGGTTTTTTTCAATTTACTGAGGACTGTTTTATGGCTGAAAGCATGTTTGATTTTAGAGTATATGCTATGTGCAGATAAGAAGAATGCATATTCTGTTGTTTTTAGGTAGAGAGTCTGTAGATGTCTGTAGATGGCCTATTTGGTTAAGTGTCAAGTTCAGGTTCTGAATATCTTTGTTAGTTTTTAAACTTGATGACCTGTCTAACATTGTCAGTAAGATGTTGAAATTTCCCACTATTATTCTATGGTTATCTGAGTCTCTTCGTATGTCTCTAAGAATTTTATGAATCTGGGTGCTGTGTTGAGTGCATATATGTTTAGGATAGTCAGCTCTTCTTGTTGAATTGAACCCCTTATGATTATGTAATGCCCTTCTTTGCCTTTTCTGATTATTGTTGATTTAAAGACTATTCTGAGGTTAGAATAGCAACTCATGTTCTTTGCTTTGTTTAATTTTGTTTCTCTTTTCTATTAGCTTTGTAGATTTTTCTCCATCCCTTTATTTGAGACAATGAGTATCATCACATGAGAGATGTGTCTCTTGAAGACAGCATACCATTGGGTCTTGCTTCTTTTTACAACTAGCTTTTCTGTGTCTTTCAATTGGAACATTTAGCCGGTTTGCATTCAAGATTAATATTGATATGTGCAGATTTGATCCTGACATTGTGTTTTTAACTGGTTTTTATGCAGACATGATTGTATGATTGCTTTATAGTATCAGCAGTTAATCTACTTACATGTGATTTTGTCTCAGCCAGTAATGGTCTTTCCTTTCCATATTAAATACTCCCTTAAGGACCTCCTGCAAGGCAGGTCAGGTGGTAATGAAGTCCCTTAGTACTTGCTTGTCTAAAAAGGATTGTATTTCTTCTTTGCTTATAAAGTTTAGTTTGGCCTGATACGAAATTCTTCTTTGGATTTTTTTTTTTTAAGAATGCTGTATATAGGCCTCCAGTCTCTTCTTACTTGTAGGGTTTCTGTTGAAAGTTCCACTGTTAGCCTGACAGGGTTCCCTTTGTAGGTGACCTGCCCCTTCTATCTAGTTGTCTTTAACATTTTTTCTTCATTTTGATCTTGGAGAATCTGATGGTTAGGTGCCTTAGAGATGCTTGTATTCTATAACACCTCACAGGAGTTCTCTGCATTTTCTAAATTTGAATGTTAGCTACTCTATTGAGGTCAAGGACATTTTCATGAACAATATTATCATATGCTTTCTAAGTTGCTTGCTTTCTCTCCCTTTTTTTCAGGGATGCCAATGAATCACTGATTTGGTCTCATTACATAATTCCATATTTTTTGGAGGTTTGGTTTATTCTTCCTCATTTGATTTTTCTTTATTTTTATCTAATTGAGTTATTTCAGAGAACCAGTCTTTGAGCTCTGAGATTCTTTCCTCAGTTTGGTTGATTTTGCTGTTAATACTTGTGACTGTATTCTGAAATTATTGATGTGAATTTTTCAGCTCTATCAGACCAGTTTGTTTCTTTCTTAAAATTCCCATTTCATGTTTTTTCTCTTGTTGTTGTTGTTTTTTTTTTTTTTTTTGAGATGGAGTCTCACTCTGTCACCCATGCTGGAATTAAGTGGCATGATCTCAGCTCACTGCAAGCTCTGCCTCCTGGGTTCATGCCATTCTTCTGCCTCAGTCTCCCAAGTAGCTGGGACTACAGGTGCCTGCCACCACACCAGGCTAATTTTTTGTATTTTTAGTAGAGATGGGTTTCACCGTCTTAGCCAGGATGGGTTCGATCTCCTAACCTCATGATCTGCCTGCCTCAGCCTCCCAGAGTGCTGGGATTACAGGCGTGAGCCACTGCACCCAGCCTCTTGTATTGTTTTATTGTATTCCTTAGATTCTTTGGATTGAGTTTTGACTTTCCCCTGAATGTTGATGATCTTTGTTTCTATCCATATTATGAGTTATATTTCTGTCATTTCAGCCATATTAAGAACCATTGCTAGGGAACTGGTGTGGTCTTTTGGAGGTAACAAGACATGCTGGATTTTTGAGTTACCAGAGTTATTGTGCTAGTTCTTTATCATCTGTGTGGGCTGATGTTCTTTCAATCTCTGGAGTTGCTATTCTTTCCATGTTTTTAGTTTAAGTTTTGTTTTGCTTTGCTTTGCTTTTTTTTTAAATCTTGTGTGATGCCGTTGGGGGTTTCATTGTGGTATAAGGTGGGTTCAGTTGACCGAGTTTGTTTCTCTTCCCACAGTGTTACCAGGGTTTAGGAATGAGTCCCAGTGTTCAATAGCCCCATGCAGGATTTCCAGCTTCCTCCCACTTCAGCCCAGTGTCTGTGTCCTCCCTCCATCCACCCTCAATGCCTTTCCTCCAAAGATCTGCTCATAGTGTGCCTGTCTTCCCAATGTCATGGTCTATTGGTAGCAGCTGTTTCTCCTGGTTGCATCCAGTCATTCATTTTATGTAATACTTTTCTCAGTCAAAATCCAATTTTAAAATGCATACTCCTGGGTCTCACCACTATCTTACTGAATTAGAATATCTGAAGACGAACCCACCAATTTCAATTTAAACATGATTCCAGAAAGTTCTTGGGCACACTAAAATTTAAAAACCACTGCAGCTAGTCAATACACAGAATATAGTATTTCCACAGAAGAAAAAATAAAGCCTTATGGTACAGCAGGGAAAAAAATCGCACTCTACACCTTTTATCTTCATCTTAAGTAAAATAATCCAGAGCCATGCAGATTTTTGCCATGAGATTCCCCAATGTATTTAATACATTCATGCCCTATAATAAACAATTATTTCATTATTGTAGGTCACCTTTAGTTGATCATGTGAGAACAACATGAGTGTGTCTCAGGTGATGTGCTGCCCTGTTGCTTTTTGTCAAAGATGAATTGCCATAAGTATTTTGATTCCATTTTTCTAGCTACCCACAAAGCTACAGAAAGGTTCTTGTGCCTGTAAGATGGAAAATTCAGGTAACCCCAGTGGATTGCCAGTTATTATTAGGAGATGATATTGATGAGCTCCCCACAGCTATATTAGTGACACAAGTCAAAACACCTGTGGATTCTGGAAAGCATGAGCAGTCTTCTATTTTCTCCCACTTCCCATTAAAAATCAGGCACCTCCTCAGTATAGCTATGGGCACCTTATTCTCATTATCTGTGTAAACACTAACTTGGACTCTGCTATATAGTCTCTCTGTGATTGCTCATGCAGTAATACATGAACCATTATTGCATCCACAGTGGAGGCAAAGGGAGGAAGACAATGACAAAGGCACTTACTGAGAGTCACTTACTATAAGATCAATTCTAGCAATTCCTCAGCAGCTGTACCATGGGATAGCAGCTGCCTTCAAATGGCAGGGGAAAGTGTCACCAGCATTTCCCACCCTTTACGAGAGCAATGGGAAAGCAGGGAGGAATGAGAAAGTACAGGATAGATTTCTCCCCTTTGAGAGGATTGATTTATATGAATGTCCTAAGCAATGAGAAGAAAATAATTTTTTGGCCTTATGCATTTGTACAAAAGAATAGTGCCTTGACATAGGATAAAAATATGCATTTGGTGAGGTCACGAGAGCTTATTATTGAACTACAGAGACAGCGTATTTTATCTCCACTGAGATGGTTTGGAAACAAAAACTCTTTTTGAAAGTAACCTGAAACTAGAAGACTTCTTAAATATTTCCACATACTATTCAAAAGCCTGCTTTGTGTAACAGTTATATGATTGAGTATATGTCACCATTAATCATAAAAAGTAATTGCTAAACAAAATGTCAATTTCTTTAAAATGCTCTGAGATACTGAGGTTTGCACATTCCCATTGATGTAAATGATTCCTTTAGCTCCCGTGATTTTGATAATCCTTTTCAAAGCTAACACAGAATTGATTGCCTCATGTAAAAATGCTGGAGCCCTGGTTTCTGGCTCAGCCACTTAGTAACTGTCCACCCTGGGGATAATTATTCAAATGTTCTTAGCTTTCATTTTCTCATCTGCAAAGTAAAGATCAAAATGGCAGCTCCTCTACAAGAGACTCTGGATCTCCCTTGAGTAGTAGTGACCACACTTTTCTTTAAAGCCCTGCTATATATAATCTGCATATCCATTTTATCATAGCACTTACCATACTTTTGCTGCCCAACTATACTATAGCCTGTATAGCTATAGAACCAGGCAAACAGTTAGCAATCAGTACATACTTCTTTATGGATTAATAAACAGATAATGAGAAAATCTTGTAAAAACCACTTGTGAAGTGCATCTTATATCAAAAGAAGCTAAAGCTCTAAAAGTTTAAATAATTTCCTAGGACCCAAAATTAGAAGGTGGAAAAAACAGATTTAAACCTCAGTTTTATATTTTCTCACTCTACCATGCAGACTTCAACATGATTTAGTTTCCTTTCAAAAAACTCGCAGAGCATTCTGTGCTTTGCCTGTGGCTACTATTATATTCTTCCTTGCACTGTAAGATGCCAGTACTTGCCTTATCTAATAACTAAATTGTAGATTACTTAAGGATAGGACAGCACTTTACTGACCTTTATATTTGAATTCATAAGCCTAGTTTAATAAATATTTGTGGAATTGAGAAATTTAGCTCTGGAAGAGATTTCAGCAGTCCCTCTGGGTTGGTTTAAGTGAAGCTCAATCTGTAACAAAGAAAGGATTAAACGGTTTTCAGCAGTAAGTTTATTATGTCTCTTCTAAAGCAAAGTCAAGGTCCCTTTTCATTCTCTTTCATCCATCATATAATTTATGTGGTTTCTGCACGAATACTACCCTTTTCCTCTATACTCTATATTCTATATTGGATCATAACTTTTATAGAATTTTAGAAATTATAAAATATTTTATGTAAGTTTATTATATGCTAAAAGTGTTTCCTACATGTACTTTAAAATGTGTAAGCAATCTTTAAATCAGATCTTAAAACATTTAGAACTAATCAAGCAAGAAAAAATTACTGGGATTATTTATTTTGCAAAAGACTTGGAAAAATTCTATTCTCTCTGACTTTAATAATTTTTAGATATTTCAAATAAATTTAATTTACTTTGTGTGGCACAAAGTTTGAACTGGACTATTATGACCTCTGCATGTAGTATTCTAAATTTGATTTTATAGGGCCCTAAATGATTTCCTAAGTTATTTTTAATTCGTGTGAATTACCTGAATTGGCGGTCCATTAACTTTCATTATACCGTCTCAGGAGCTGACTGGGTGGCAAAGTGCCAAACTCTTGGAGCCCGAAAGATAGAGATAGATGAGGATCTGTCAGAGCGAAAAGAAAGGAAATAAAGGTATACTTCCACCAAGAGCTGAGTCCACTTACTCTTCTGCATTGGAGTGTACAAGACTGTAATTCAACTAGCACTTTTGGCATTAAATAATCAAGATCCAAGAAAGCTTAGTGTGACACAAGAAGTGGGTTTCCCAAAATACCTCTGCATTTGGCCTAGACTTTTGGAAGGACTTGGCATTATTCTAATGCTTCCTGATTTTACTCATCCAAATGTAGCAAAGAAACAAAAGGATGGTTACACTGAGAGCACTTATGACATTTTGCAGTGCCAGAATGATTGAATAGCTGCTTAGTTCAGAAGTTTTACCTGTGCAATTGCTGCTGCTAGAAATCCATCACTAATGAGTTCAGGCCCATTTATCATAGCTAGAAAGCATGTGACAGTTTGAGTGCAATCCAAGTTCTGGCATTTCAGGATTGTACTCTAATTTTCATCAGAATTTCCCAGGCTATGCACACTCTTTACATAGAAGGGGCAGCTGTCGAGCGAAGCCATAAAAACAATGGATTATAGGAAAGTTGCAAAACAAAACAGCCACAGCAGTAAACATCCTTAGATCCAGACCTATCAGAATTGAGTCTCAAGTAAGTCATTTTAATACAAGCCTCATTTGAGTACATTTAATATCTCTGAGCCTCAGTTTCGCCATCTAAAAACGTATATAAAAATGCCTACCTTATAAGGTTTTTAGAAAAACTACATTAGAAAATGTATTTAGTGCCAAACACATAATAGGTCTTCAGGACACAGTAGTTGCTGCTGCATCTACAGTTGCTGTAGACATATCTAAGGAAAGTATTACCCCTTATTACACCCTTAGAATCTCTGCGAGAGAAGAAACCACCAGGAATGAGCGAAATTCTAAGACTCAATGAATTTTCTCAAGTTTTCTTTGTTAGAAAGTGGAAAAGTGCTTATGAATGAAAGTAAAAGGAAATATGAATCCTGTGCTAGTGTTTCTGGGTAGACTGCCAGTAAAACACTCTCTCAGGAAAAGAAGACACAAGTAGATAAGGAGCCAGTAGCTATTCCTCTCATTTTGTAGATCTTGCCAAATTCAAAATGTGTTAAGTCATGCACAATAAACCTCTATAATCCTACAAAAAGAGCCATTCTAACAAACATAATGAACACACTTTTTATTTGTTTCTTGCTGAATGACTATATTTCCAAAGACTTGCACCTGAAAGTATTTCCAAGGCATGTATTCCCACGGCAGTGGTCAAAGATGTATTATCCTAGTCTAACAACGCAAATGTTCCCATATGAAGAAAGATTTCATGTGTTCTCTAGAGACAGCTTCTAAATTAGTTGCAGCAGCTTCTTTAATGTTTTGATTCATTCATTCAAGAAATATTTATGAAGTGCCTTCTGTGAGACAGGCACTATGAAACACAATCCTGAACAAGACAGAAACAGACTATCTTAATGGGGTTTATACCTTCTCCTTCACATATCACTCTCTTAATATGTTTATCTACTAATTTTGTTAGGAAATATTTTCTAATTACCAAAGATACTTACGTTCTTAACAAAAATTCAAGAGATATAGCATAGAAAGAAAACTTCCTGTACCATATACTCTCTGTGAATGTACCACCAACAATAGTCTGGTATGTGTTTTTCACTTTTTCTTATATATAGACAAAATATTTATAATATTTTTAGTATATTATATTAAAACTTTAAATATTTAAAATAAATATAATAAAAGTGAAAAATTGTGTAATTATACATATTATATATATTCTTGCTTTTGCAAAAGCAGTATATTATAAAAATGTTACTATTTAGCATAATGACTAAGTGATAGTAGTTAATATATTTCATGAACTTGGACTTAAAGTAAGGAGGTTTGGGAACAAAACCGTAGGCTTTAGAAAAGCCAAACAGTCCTTGTAGACTCAAGAAAGAAAATTTTCCACAGTGCTGCTAGCTTTAACCTCATTATCTTCTTACCAGATAATCATTATTCTTCAAATCTTAAAAGATTGACTGACTTTATGAGACAAGGCTTCTTAAAGAAAATTTTGAGTGATGACAAGTCTTCTTCCATATTGCCAAGAAATGTTTGAATGGATTATTTTTTGAAGAATGATAAAAAAAACTATATTCTAGATTAATAGGAAGCTAGTTCTTTTCTGTTTCATTCAAAATATTTGAAAGACAAGTCACAATCATTTTAGAAAAAAAATGACATTTTACATCAAACCATTTCAGGCAGTTTTTACTTCTTCTCTCACAATTCTCCTCTAGGCCTTTACAGCATAGGGTTATAGAAGACTGTCATTTTCAGTCTCTTCTATTTTTATAAAAGATGGAAGTAGTTATATGTAAAAAATAAAAGCTACTCTTCCTTAGAAATAAGGCTAAATAATTCTAAAAAGATTTCAAGCTAAGCATGGCTCTCAAATGCTTTTCAATTCTAAAAGTGCTGCATCATTCATTCATTTATGGATAAGCAAAAGCAGTTGTATTATTCTTCCAATTCTTTTGCTACTGCTGTTGTTTTCCAGAAAGCAATGCTAGTATTAAGGGACTTCTTTTATAGAAACGCATTAAAAATAGTAAGCCTTTTAAAAACCCAATGTTAGAAAACTTTGTTCAGTTTCCCCTTTTAAATGTTCTGCCATATTTGAGAGACAATTGTTTACCCTATGTGAAGTGTAAACAACTAGTTTTATAATTCATCTTAATAGAATAATACACTCATGATGATATCAGAAATGACTGCCACGAAACCTCCTACTTTAGTAAGTGAAGAAACTCAGGGAGGTGACCAGGGAGGAGCCTAACAATTCCAATATGTCAGTTATTGTACTAGAGACTTTGTATACTTTACCTCACTTAAGTCTGCTAAAATTTAAAACCAGAAGCATTAGCTCCAGCCTCTGATAACTTATCCAAAGTCACAAGAGAGTTTAATTGCAAGGTTGAGACTTTTGTTGAAGACTTCTGTCTTAAAACAGGGTTCTTCTTGCTACACCAGGCTGCCCTGTTCCATTGATCTATTGCATGAATATAATGGCAGCCTAGGTAAGTAGAAATGGCTTGGGGTACTGAATCATACTGTCAAATCTAAAGGAAGATACTGTAAATATGATTTTGCCTGTGATACAGACTACACTATTAGATATAGATTCAATATCATCATCCCCATATTAGTACTATCTCTGTTGCCATAGTAAAAAAGAAAAGACATATGACAAAATAGTTTAATGTGGTTGAATATGGCTTACTTGCCTTAAGCCTATAGTTAGAAAATTCTAATATTTTAATGGTCTAGTTAACCTAAGGCTTCAAACACTGGATTATTTATAATGAACAAAGCATAGCATATTCACTATATACACTTTAAACTAATCTCTCAGGTTTAAATTCATACTTTGCCACTTTCCTTGATTATCCCATCTCACTTCTCTGCATCCTTGACACTCATGTCAGACTGCTCATTTTAAAAATGGGATTAATATATTCACCAAATATTTACTAAGACTCCACCATGAGCTAAGCCAAGTGCTAGGTACTGAGTGTATAACCAAGAATAAGGTATGTTAAAGTCCTACAGAAGACCGCAGTTTAGTATATACTACAGACATAGGCCAGGCACAGTGACTCATGCCTGTAATCCTAGCTCTTTTTGGGGCTAAGACAGGAGGATGTTTGAACCCAGGAGTTTGAGACCAGCCTGGGTGCACATACAGAAACTCCTTCTCTACAAAAAAAAAAAAAAAAAAGAAAAGAAATTAATTAGCCAAGAGTGGTGACATGTTCCTGTAGTCCTAGCTACTCAAGAGGCTGAAGCAGGAGAATTTCTTCAGCCCAGGACCTCAAAGTTGCAGTGAGCTGTGATCATGCCACTGCCCTCCAGCCTGGGTGACAGAGCAAGATCCTACCTGTAAAAATAAATTAATTAAATAAAAAGTTAAAATAGACTACAGACACACACACACATACACACACTCACATACACAAAACTGTGATGAGTATATGGTAGAACTAAGTACAACATACTATGAAATCTGGGAATGCATAAGAAAGCATCTAATTTAGAGGTGGAGAGTATGATACTGCTTCTTAAAGAAAGTGATATTTCATTTAAAAAACTTCAATTTAATATAGATCAATGTCTTTCCATTTCCTATAGGAAAATACAAATATTATAGAAAAAAATAAAGACAAATATTTAGGCCCTTCCCAATCTGACTGCCTTCCATCTGTCTAACATTATTTCCCACTATTCCCTCTCTGGCACCCTGTGTCCATATACAACTATTCCATTCTCTTTGCCAAGTAGGCCATGTTTTATGAAAACCCATAACCTGGTCTTATTCTCTGTCTCTTCCTCCTCCTTATTCATGAGAAATGCTTCTACTCATTAATTAAAACACAAATGGAATGTTTTGTATTTTATTTCATGTCTCTTACCCTCTTTCCAGTCCTAGATTTTATTCATTCCCCTGTGGTCCACAACACTCTGTGTACGTCCACACTATAGTGCTTCTTACAAATTGCCTTCAAAATTCTTGAGTAGCTTATTCATCTATGAATTTTCAGCTTCTTGCTACATTATTTGACCTATCTCAAGAACTAAATAAATATTCATTGAATTTTGAATAATTTTGTCCTGATACTGAAGAGCTTTAATCTGATTGGAAATACTACTTTTCCAGAACTGTAGTGTTTAAATAAACAAATAAAAGAGTTTAAAATTAACCATTATGGGAATTAAATTGAGAGACCCAAGAAGCAGCCAGTTAGGTGTGACTTGGAGGATGCAAGTGGGAATATTTCACTAGACTTATTGGGAATGACGGTGTTGCATAGAATTGTCAGAAAGACAAATGAGAATTAATGAAGAAAGCAAACATCCTTTGTAAAAATATACAATATTATATCATGCAAATGGTATCTAATACAATGTGGTTAATTTTCCAGAATTCAAACTTTAGTAGTGATAGGTTGAACACGCATTACTCAGATTAGATTTGTTTTCAACTGCATGTCACTCTTGCTTCATTTCATCCTTTGTTAGTTCAGATTCAATGCTGAAACAAAAGTAATGTATTTTAATGCTTAGAATCAGGAATAAAAATAAAATCCATAAGAACTGTGAATTTCACTCTGGTTTTGATAGTGGGTTTATTTGCTTCCATGCAAACATGCTGAAAAGGCCACAGTGGCACTCTGTATCCACTATTATGCAAATAATTCACTATAAAAATTTTGATAACCAGTGTGAAATTGATAGAATCGTGTCAACTTATGTTTAAATTTAACAAAGCTGGTTCATTTTCTAAACAAAAGATGCACAATGAAAGCATTTTCATTGAAGACTGTGGATACAAAGTTCATGTGATTTACCTCTGTTATTTCTTAGCTAATAGAAATAATTTTCAGTTCTCAACAATGGTTTCCTGCGCTTAAAATAATACTCAGGCCTCAAATGTGGATCAGAAATTTTAATCCTCAATAAATTAACCTCAACTATTATTTTTTCCAAAGTTTCTGTTATCACAGTTATATTTCTAAGTGGAGAAAATAAAAAAGTAGAGACTTTAAAAACATATGTATGGAAGAAATGATACAGAATATTTTAGCAAAAAACACAGTCCTAGCCTATTGAAGGGAAACCACTCTAACTGTAACTGTCTAAGTTCTGCACATATGTACATAAACTGAATTAGAAAATGGAAGAAACTATCAAGAGAATTACAAGTTGAGAAGATAAAAATAAGTAAAGAAGTTTTAGAGACTTAGAGTTTCTGATAATTAACTCAATTTTTCTCTTCACTTTTTGAGAATAAGTAAAAAAAAATCCATATACATTTTATTTGTTAGAATTTAGTAAGACTTTCCCCCAAAGCTTTGCTAATTACATTAAACTTTAAACAGATTTTACCCATGCTTTAATTACTCCACTAGCAAGATGAAGCTAAGAATATAACTTGAGACATCCCTATTTTCAGGTTGTTCAGAATTCAGAAATGCTGAAGTGTTTTAGATTCCCCTGTAGAATTTAGTGCAAAAATGTAAGTTAAAAATAAGTAATTGGATTGATATTATAAATACACAGATTTAAAATGACATGGCCACAGGAGAAGCTTAAAATATTTATAAATTCTACCACGTCTTATATTATATTTGGGAGCAAATATTCAAAAGCAAAGAAAAGAGTCACCCAGGAAGGAATATATCCTTGTGTAAATTTTAAAATTTACATACATTGGGGCAATCAAGTTTAAATCAGTCACTCTACAGAGATATGCCTATGAAATAAAGGGCATTGTCTGCTGGATAAGACCACCTGGCATCTTGAAAACGTCTGAACAGAATCTTCTGAGGTTCATGGTTAAGCCATAGGGCCTTGTAGTCAGACTGCCTGGATAATACTCAGACGCTATGACTTTGCTTGTTTGAGCTAAAACTGAGTCACACTTTTATCTCTATATTGGGAGAAATTCTAGCAACTGCTTTATAGAGCTTCCATAAGAATTAAATGAATTATTGGATGTCAGCTGCTTAGTACAGTACTCCCCTCATCATAAACTCTAAATATGTTAGCAATTACTTCCATTTAATTTCACAAGATATTCTTCACATTTTCGCAGGTATTGATTTAAAAGGCAAGCTTACATATTCACAGGCACATTGTGATACCTCTGGGGGAAAATATTCTGAGTAACAACACATTTTTAGGGTAGAGTGGGAGAGTTTGTATTATAATTTTAATCATTCTTACTTCAGAGAAGACAATTACAAGAGATCTCTGACAGGTATTCATAGGAATAAGTGGTTCTAAACAGCTTAATCCATAGGAAGGATGAAGAAATGAAGAGGTAAAGTTAAACAGAGGAATGTCCTTATGAAAGAAACAAACATCTGACCTGTCTGCTTGGGCCTCAGTTAGCCCTGCTTAGCTAGAATCAGGGAGATTCTATTCTTGAAGGTCAACCACATCCCATTCCTCTCCAGTCTTTACAATAGCGAGATCAGGTGTATGTATGGGCCTGTATGTATGGTGTTCAGAGGACGGGTTGGAGTCAGATGAGTCCTGGTTATACTCCTAACTCTGCTGCATAATAAATTAAGAGCCAATATTTATTAAGCACTTACTAAAACTAAAGCACTTTACATGTATTAACTAATTTAGTACTAATAAGAACCATATAAATAACTATAATTTTGGCCGGGCGCGGTGGCTCAAGCCTGTAATCCCAGCACTTTGGGAGGCCGAGACGGGCGGATCACGAGGTCAGGAGATCGAGACCATCCTGGCTAACACGGTGAAACCCCGTCTCTACTAAAAAATACAAAAAAATTAGCCGGGCGAGGTGGCGGGCGCCTGTAGTCCCAGCTACTCGGGAGGCTGAGGCAGGAGAATGGCGTGAACCCGGGAGGCGGAGGTTGCAGTGAGCTGAGATCCGGCCACTGCACTCCAGCCTGGGCGGCAGAGCGAGACTCCGTCTCAAAAAAAAAAAATAAATAAAATAAAATAAAATAAAATAACTATAATTTTTAGTATTAAAGATGAAGAAAGAAAGCACAAAAGCACAAAGTAACTTTCCCAAGGCACACAACTCACAGGAAATGGAGTCTGGTTTCACACAAGGCAATCTGTCTGTGGAGACCACACCCACTCTTGTGTCTTGTGGTACAATTTTAGGCAGCTTTTTTTTTTTTTTTTTTTTTTTTGAGATGGAGTCTCGCTCTATCACCCAGGGTGGAGTGGAGTGGCACTATTTATGCTCACTGCAACCTCTGCCTCCTGGGTTCAAGCCATTCTTCTGCCTCAGCCTCCTGAGTAGCTGAGACTATGGGCATGCGCCACCCCCCCAGCTAATTTTTGTATTTTTAGTAGAGATGGGGTTTCATCATGTTGGCCAGGCTGGTCTTGAACTCCTGACTTCAAGTGTTCTGCCCACCCTGGCCTCCCAACGTGCTGGAATTATAGGCGTGAGCCACCGCACCCAACCTGGCATGTTTCTTAAACTTTTTGAATTTCAGTTTTCTCATCAGTTCATACAGAGTTGTAGAGATAAATCAGATAGCACCTTTAATGCATTTATTATGCTCAACAAATTTTGTTGTAAACAAACAAACAAATTTCTGAGGTAAGAGATTTACCCCTCTGTAGTTGAGGACAGAACTCTAAGGCTTACTGACTCACTGGTCCCAAATGGAAATGAGCCCGAGTGCCTTCTACTCAAGCCAAGCTTCTCTGAGGATTCTAGCACTGCTCCTCCTCTCAAGGAGCCTACACCAGCTGTAACTAAACCTCCCGACTGAAGTTGCTCTCTTTCTAGAGCAGAGGAGCTTAATGTTGGGAGGAGGTGAAGATACTTGCAGCAGCCTCTGTTCTTCTAAATATGTTTCTTTTGTGGCTGAATTTTAGATTTTATATCTCAGAGACAAGCATTTGACTCTTTTACTCTTGTTCTGCTGTAAGAACCTTGTAATCACCAGCCTTATGAGAGGTTGGAATGAAAGGAATATTAGCGTGTGTGTGTGTGTGTGTGTGTGTGCGCGCAAACTTAGATTATCAACTATCTAATAATTTAATTGTTATATATCTAATTAAGAGATTACCAGGCATTTTATTATAATTATTATTAACTATTACATTTTCCACTCACCACTGAGCATCTCTAAAATACTGAGTGAAATAAGAAAAATAGTCAAGACATTTCTATTTGGGCTTATGGAGAATAATTCTCAGTGGAGGCAGGAGAAGGTGAATGATACAAACAACCTAATAGAATATTGTACCTATAACAGTAGAAGTAATAAAAACACAAAGAAAAAACTTTTGAGAAAAATTCAAAGAGAAATTGTAATAGCTTTCAGATGTTTAAGAAATTCAATACACACATAAAACAAACAGATGAAAAACAGGACCTGCCTGGTTGCTATTAGCAGCAGCCAGACTGACAGTGAATAAAGCAGTGGGTATGCGTCTCTATTGTTAACTAAAGCACCAGCGATAACTCTAAGGACAACTGATACAAGAGCTCTGGCAAAAGCAGAAATTTATTTAACCCCAATACCTCTATCAGTTGTCAAGTAATCCTTAATTTGAAAAATACAGGCAAGTCACTGGTTACATACCATTGCTCAGCCTATAAATTCTTTTAGAATCAGGTGCTAAACACAAGCAGGAAAAATAAACCCTCCACATTTTTGTTGTTATTAGATTTTCTAAGAGGAAAAGTAGTGAACATATTTGACTTCACATTTAGTTTTAGATAAAATATGTTCACCTATTTAACATTCACTGAGTGCCTTCACTGTGCCAGTGTCTATGTCTGAAACTGAAAATATAAAGGAGACAAATACTCTGCCTTCATGGGAAAGAAGAACATTCCAGAAGGAGAAAGAGCGTGTGAAAACCTGTGAGTTGAGCTCAGGTAGGTAACGGAAAACCAAAGAATGCAGGAGTTTATAGGCCACTATCCTGACTTTGGATTTTACTCAGACTGAGTTTACTCAAACTGAGGTTAAGGGGTTAAAGAAGAGAGGTAAATGTGGCTGAGGACTCAATGGTGAAATAGTATGAAAATTAAGAGAGCTGAGGTTCTGAATGTCAAATTAAGAAAGAATTTCAAAAAGAGAATAATCATCTGCTTTGAATGCTACTGAGAGATCCAGTAAAATAAGGACTGGGATTTGATCTTTGATTTAGCAGTGTGGTGATCACTGATAACTTTCACTAAAACTAAGTTTCCATATAATGGGAGCAAAACATGACTAAAATGGGCTAAATGTAGAATGAGAAAAAAAATTGTAGATAGAAAGTTCAAAAAAATTTTTCAAATCATTTTGTTTTAAGAAGGAACAGAGAAATGGGATAATAGAGGGATATGTGAAATAAAAAGATCTTATAAAGTATTTAAATATTTTTATTCATTTAATAATTTTGTTTTCAAAACTAGTATTTCATTGTTTTACAAGTCAGCACAAGAAATTTCTGTAGAACCAAATTAAGTTCTGTCCAGTTGTGTTTCCTTTCTAATAAGATTTTTCAAATAAAATTACAGTTAGGTAGTTGATATGTGACAGTGAACTAAAAATATGAATGTAAATTTATTTATTAAGACTTAATCTATGCATTATCAATAAATTTGCTCCCTTCTTTTGAAAACTGAAGTGGAAAATTTTTCTTGCTTACTTAATTGGGTATGATAAACTTTTGGCCTTATAATCTTCCCTGTTAATATTTGAATGTTTTAATATGAATAGGTTAAAACAACTTAAATGTTGAATTTTTGAGTATGTCAGTGTTTACATTTAAAATGTGAAGTATTTATCGCTTCACTATAGTTTAGTCAAGTGTGATAGGCAGAAGAATGCCCCCTCTAATAAAAGATACTTATACATTCAAATCCCCAGAACCTGTGAATATGTTATCTTACATGGACAAAAGACCTTGCAGCTGTGATTAAGTTAAGGATTTTGAGATAGAGATGTTATCCTGCATCATTTGAGTGGGAATAATGTAATGGAAAGGCACCTTATAGGTAAAAAAAAAAAAAAGGAGGAAGGAGAGTCAGAGTGAGAGACATATGGTGGAAACAGAGATCAGAGTGATGCAATTGCTGGTTTTGAAGATGGAAGGGAGACACAAACCAAGGAATGCAGGCAGCCTCTAGAAGCTGAGAAGACAAGGAACTGAATTCTTTCCTGGAACTTCCAGAAGGAACTCAGTGCATCAAGAGTTTGATTTCAGCCCTACGATACCTATTTCAGCTTTCTGACCAAAAAAACTATAAGATATTAATTTGTATTGTTTTTAGTCACTAAATTATTGGTAATTTGTTACAGGAGTGACAGAGAACTGACACACTATGTATTAGGGCAATTGCTGAATTTGTTCTAGATCCCTCAGGAAATTTAACTGTTCAAAGACAGGTTGTGATGTCCTTCATCTCTTTATTTTTTACAGATCTCCACAGTACCTTGCCTTTAGTGGTTGTTCAATAAATGATCGTTGAATTTCTTTGGACAATTTAATTAGCATTGAAGTATTATATCAAAACCAGAACAGTAATTATAAAAAGTCTGTGGAAAGAAACTCCCAAAGGGAAGAATGATAAAATGTGGTATTTTTTTATCAATGTTCTTTCCAGAATAAATACATTTATCAACATAAATAGAAGAAAACCTCAATAATTATAAATTATGTGTGCTTTTCTGCTCAGGAGAATACCACTGTAAAGGCTGAAGATCAGAAGAAAGATACATTATTTGATTTCTCCAAGTTTGTACTATGATTGCATTATAGGATTTGTATATTTTTAATCATGGGAAAAGTAATAAGATAATTCAATATTTTTAAAAACTTCAACAATAATGAATGTGATTTATAAAATATAGTGTTTATGGGCTGGACATTGTGGCTCATGCCCATAATCCCAGCATTTTGGGAGGCTGAGATGCGTAGATCACTTGAGGTCAGGAGTGTAAGACCAGCCTGACCAACATGGTGAAACCCCATCTCTACTAAAAATATAAAGATTAGTTGGGTGTGGTGGCGCATTCCTGTTATCTCAGCTACTCAGGAGGCTAAGGGAGAAGAATGACTTGAACATGAGAGGCAGAGGTTGCAGTAAGCAGATATCCTACCACCGCACTCCAGAATGGGCAACAGAGCAAGACTCAGTCTCAATGTATACATATTATTTATGGCTTTTATTTTTATTTTTGGTGCAGTGTTTACAAAAAGAAAGACTAACAATATATCTATTTAAAATAGTGTTTTCTAAAAACAGTTTGTTTATTACACAAAACAAAATCTGTGCTTATTTACATAAACCATGCTGTATTTCATTTCAATCTTTCATTGCAATGTTGTTACTACAACAGATGATACTGCAATTTAGGAACAGTATTAATAATTATCGTGATGGTAACTCTTGACTTAACGCTAAAATATACTGACCTTCCTCTTGGCACACATAACAGAATATTGTACTCTTAAATCATAAATAACATAAATAGCCTCAAATAAAATTGTCCAGATGATTATTTTATATTTAACAAATAATGTAAATCTGTTGTACTGCTTTCCTGTTTGTGGTTTCTTTATGCTATGATTAAATATTAAATTGCTTATAGCTTAGTGAAGCATTTTCCCTGATATCTAGTTGTATCTTGTTCGGAACTCTGATGCTCTCAGTATTGGAAAATCTAATTCATGTGCTTAGCTCACTCCTACGTCTATCCCCTTTGCTATAGCTTAGTATCTGGCTCACAGTAGGTGTATAATAATAAACCAATTACCCAGATCTCACAATCACAAAAACTCTTTGACATTAATAATTTATGTTTAAAAACAATATTCAGTCATATGTGATGATCAGTACAGATTCAAGCACATATGCTACCTTCAATATTTACACAGATGTTTTGCAAAATAAGATTAAAATAATGTCTTTAGCAGTTGAAAAGTAACCATCTTCAACCAAAACTACAGTTGCTCTAATTGTATTCTTCTTAGTAAGGCAGGAAATTTAATTATATACTTTAAAAGAATTGTCAACAATCACTAAAATTGAAAATCCAGCCAGCCAGAAAGATGATTCTTCAACCAGTGTTTTCTTGTAATATTAACTCTCTTAGATCATTTCCAGGTCTGTTTAAAAAAAAAAAAAAAAAGGAGAGACACTATACCTACTTCAAAGTGATAATGTAAGATTTAGATGAAGTAATATCTCAGAGGGAAGATCTTGAACTTGGAAGTCAGACAGATCTGAATTTAAAATTTATTATGCTACCTCTGGGCTACTGCATTCTCACCTGAAAGAAGGGAATGATAATATCTGTCTTGGAAAGTTTGTTTGAATTTTGAAAGATAGGGTTTGTTAAATTATCTGGCACAAAGAAAATATACAATTCACGATAACTATTATTAGGAGATGAAAGTGACTGCCCATAACAGATGTTTAATAAACATTTCCACTACTTTTTAAATTACAAAGATTCCTGATCTGTAAGTCACAGTTTCCCGTGTAACTTGTAGTGTCAATTCAGTCTTTTTGTGTCAATTTCCCATATATACAATGGGGATAATAATACTAGTCCTTTCTACCTTGCAGAGTTGCTGAAATAACTAAATGAGGCAGTACAAATGAAAGCTCTTTGAAAACCACAGGGTAGTATTATTAATAGCTGTGCTAATACTCATAATAATTTTAACAGCACAGATAAATCTGGCATTAATTTAACAATGGACCTTCTTACTAAGGATATTACAATGATGTATTTTCAGAATAGAAACTTCCCTATGATTTGGCAAGTATATGGAAATAACTTCTGAAAGGATGCCAAGGTTGGAATATCCTCAGCTGTGTGTGGTTTCCAGCGATAGGATGTGAAACCATTCTACCTTGCAAAGATGATTATTACTTTATTTTAACATTCATCAATTTCTTCATGTTTTGAATATTTGCCAACTTATTTTCTAGAAATGTTGAACTATTTCTACGAAGAGAGGAGAGATATTGTATTTTAGCTGCATCAAATGATTATCATTATGTTTAAGCTTATCAACAGCAGATAATCCATCTATTAAAAAATAAGGAATTTTAAGATAAAGCGCTTCATTGTTTCAATAGCATGATACTTCATTTGGCTTAAAATAACAGAGCTTTATTTATTGGTGCCTTTTACTTATTTTAAAGATGCTTTTTTTTTAAACAGATTGAATCCTAAGAGGATTATAGTGTACAATTATTTATAGCAAGTTTTTAAAAAGCAGAAGTAGATATTATTTAAATAGTAATTCCAGCTGGTTAAATAAAGCATACCAAAAAAAT
Source organism: Trachypithecus francoisi (assembly GCF_009764315.1). Classification (NCBI taxonomy): domain Eukaryota; kingdom Metazoa; phylum Chordata; class Mammalia; order Primates; family Cercopithecidae; genus Trachypithecus; species Trachypithecus francoisi. The sequence goes on from NW_022681470.1 coordinate 119,560,692, forward strand.
TCACGTATTTTCTGTATCCTAACAGCATAAAGGCCCGATTATACATGAAATTTTGATATTAGCATAACATCTTGCAACTTAAAAATCAAATTGACTTTCTTTTTCTGCAATGTTGTATTGCGAACACTGAATGTGTACAATGTAGTATGTAGTATGAACCTACTTTATGTAGTGTTAGTACCTATATAATTTTTGGAGCTCTTGAAATTGTTAATGTTTGCTGACTTTACTTGACTTGAAATATACATACTTTAGTAGGTCAAGTGAGGAATGAAATCAAGATAAAAAGTGCAGTATCTTCATCAAGTACCAAGTGATGAATAATGCAAACATTAGCCAAACTGTCAAGCATTTAAATTACCATTCTACAAGGAAATTTCCCAACCTCTTCTTTCTGTTAAACATGTTTTTATAGCTGGGCTCCATGAGCATACATGTATTTAACTTCAATGATTTCCCTTCAGACCACTGAAAACTCTTTTATTGTTTTTACCACTGCAACAGGTTAAAGGCTGGAAAGAGCCCCATGCAGGATTTCCCCCCTTTGGCTATACCTACACAACATTAATTTCTGGCACTTGATACCAGCTTCATCATGTTCTCACCCTTGAACAATGTCCAGCATTGTAGCACTATTAGAAGTAACACATATGTTGGCACAGGTCACTGCAATATCACTCCAAAACAGTGAGCTAATTTAATAGTATTGAAATAGTATTCTAAAAATTGAGAAATTTAGGTGGGAAATAAGTCAGGTTAAGCTCTGAATTTGGGACTCAGACTTCTTTAAGAATTACTGTTGTATACAACTATCTGAAAAGCAATGCTGAGGCAGCAGATTATTACCAATTTGTAGAAAACATGTTTACCACCCTCAGTTATGCTCTCAGTTACTGGCAGAGACTGACATTTAAGTAGACAATTTCAAAAACGATGTGGTCAACCCTAAGAAATTCGGTGTGTGCAGTACACAGTAGGGGCAAAGAGATGGGAACCCAATTCAGATAAAGGGATCCAGAATGCCTTCATGATGATGGGTCGTCAGGGCAGACTTGCAGGATGACTAAGAACTGTTAGATGTTAGTTCACTGCAACACATAATAAACATTTTAAGGTTTATGTAATTAATTATGCATGTCCACATACCTGAAAAGGGAAGGATATGCTTAGAAAATATTGACAAAAATAATTAAAATTCTTTATGAAAGTCTCATTGTAAATATTTAGTTTTACATGTCTAATTTGTAGTTTTGTATGTCGAGTGTAGCACTTATTAGCTCAGTATACAGGGAATATATTTGGAGTTTTACAGTGGGTTCTCTGAGCAAAGTCTAGATTTAGTAACGTATTGATCTTCCCTGGTCCCTTTTATTTCATATTAATTTACTTAATCTATGTCTTCTCCTGAAACATTTAAATCATTGTATTTCTGTTGATAAATTTTTAGATGAATTCCAGTCCTAATGATGATGGGGGTCATTGCTTACTGTTGTCACTTAATGGCCTTGGGGATATCAGTCATTTTGACAGTTGAATAGTGAGTGTTGATTTTTTTTTTTTTTCCTGTGGGGCTTTTGGGATTAAGGTTTGAACTCAGCCTCTGGATGGCAATAGTTACTAAATGATCATTCTGACCTCATCTTCTTTACTTAAATACCTCAAATGTTAACAACAATGTCAATAAAAATGATGTCAGTTCTAAAGGGGAAGTAAGTTTTGAGTAGTAGTCTATATCACAATCAGCAAAACCAATAATGGCAGAACATTCCCACTCATAAGCTAAGGTTATTTGAAGTTCATGTCTTTTATTTCAGCCCAAACTTTAAATATTTTCTGTTAATTGGTAATAGTAATACTCCTTTTCCAAGAAGTGCAATGTTTCTTATAACATTCTTAGCCTCTTGTCTGTTGAGGGAGTTCAAGTCACAAATTATTTAATGCAGAATTAGTAACCTCAAACATTTCTGATCCAGCTTCATCTTAACCTTTCAATTAAAATGTCTGATGTGGAAAATCAATAGCTGCAGTTACATAATCTGTAGCCTTTCATGAGAGTGAAGATGGTGCAATTATGACTAAGTCAGATGTATAATTATTTCTTTATATCCTAACTAAAGTTAGAAAGCTAAACTTGGAGCACTGCGTTAGAAATTGCTTTGCTCCTTACACACTTTTAAGACTTTTTAAATAAAAAGGCTTTCCTACTAATTAATCGTTTCTTGCTTTGAAGTTTCATATTCCTTCTAGTTACTAGTAGGACAAACCTTAAACAAAATAAATAAAAGTGAAATTTGACTTTGTAGCTCCTTTACCTCTTTTAATTTCCCTTCTTTCCCTGTGATTTTTATATCCTAGGACTGGATTATACTCTTTCAAAGCTATTACTCTCAAATAGCTAACAACTAGCCCTTTTTACCATTAAGTTTATAGTAATTTTTCTAAAAGGTATTTGCATTTGAACAGATCTTGAAGACCTAATAAATATCTAATGGAGGAAATACAGATAATATCGTAAGAGATTGTGGGTAGAAGGCATCATCTAGATATTCTCCAAATCATTCCAAATTGGAAGACATCATATTTGAAGTACTTCAATAGTATGATTCTCTTTCTCTCCCTGTAGGCATCTCTGCAGCTTTCTCAAACTCTGTCTTATATCCCTTTAGCATTTCTGCAGTGAATAAGTGTAGTTCAAACCTCACGTTCTTCATTAAGAAATTGTGTGACTTTTGGAATTTTGCTCTACATCTCTAAACTTCAGTTTTGTCATTTTAAAAATAGAGATACAGAATTTATGTCATAGGGTTGTTGTAAAGATTCCATGGATGGCAAATGGAGTTATTGCTGATGATCTTCAGAGAAGCCAGGTTGAATGCACCTCGGATTGCTTACATAAAATGATTAAAAGGGGAATATTTATCCTCTGGCCCAGGTCTCCAATTAGTTGAGATTTGAAGTGTTAAACTCCTTGCACTTCCAGCTTTGCACATATGTCAGTTCACATGTCTGCGTGGGTTCCCATCGGTATTCCAAAATATAGCAGTAGAGAAGGCCTAAGCAGAGAAACCCGCAAAGGCATATGATTGATAGACCCCCCACTAAAAAAAAAAAAAAAAAATTCCTATTAGGTTATATCAGCACAGCTCATTGCCAAGAATAAGTATGTGGGCCAAGGGCATGTCAGGCAGAGCTCAAAGGTGCTCGATAAACCCCCTTCTTCTCCTGGCTGGGGACCTGTCATGCCTCACTGCCAAAGCTTCACCACTTGTGATATTTTTAATATTAATAACATATGTACTCCATATGAAAATAACAAAGCAACTTGAACTATTAAATAAACACCTTTCACAATTACCTACTTAAATAAGGTTAGAGATTCAAGATATGGGAGAGAGTTCAAAAAAGTAGTTCGAAATCTTATAAGTTTAAGGTAGTGTGACGACTCATATTAATTGCCTATATTCAAATTAATAATCTTCCTTCTTCAATTTACAAACTGTTGGTTTGGTGGTAGCTTCTTAATCTGATTGAGCCTGGATTTCCTCCTCTCTGAGAATTGGAAAATTACATTTTTGTTGTGCAGATATTAGCCCCTTAAAACATTAACTGTATGTGTAAAGCTCATTGCTTTCTTTTTACTGTAACTGTTCAATTGACATTTGTTATCCTTCTGACAATCTTGGGGATTGTTGTGAGGTTAAACTTGGGTAGCATGTAGAGACCCAGAGTATGTTAATTTCACTTGTTTTTTTTCCCCACTGTATTATATAGTTAAATAGGTAGCTATGCTATCACAATCCTTAAAGTAAGTCCCTTTCTTACTTCCTAAAATCAAGTAAGGGGCCCAAGCAGTTTCGGTCATTTATCTGTTTTGCCTCACCGCTGAATTTACAATGTGGCCTCGACTCAGAGTCTCAATTTTAATGTTGCTCTTCTGGTATTGACTCTTCATTTTAAATTATCATTATTTTTTTCTGTGTAAGTTAAAAATCTCATTTTAATATTCTGCTACCCTTCCTTCCTATTTTCTAGTGTCCTTTTCTAAATATAATCATATTTATCTTAAGTTACAGAAGATCATGCCTTTGCCCTACCAGATGTTTGCTTCCATTTTGTTCAAAAGATACCCGCTGAGCTCCTTAGTAAATCATTGACTAGATTTACAATGGTTTTACACACAGAGTAGCTACGTGTGAAATCATAACGAGATTCATAAAATATTACCATTGAGTCACTATGCCATTGTGCTGTTTTCCTTTCAAATATTTTAACATTACAATGCTAATAACTATTGTGTGAACATCCTCTCTGGATTGTGACTAAAAAAATGCTCACTAAAATCCTAAGTTTCCCAAAAGTATCACTGAATCTTAGTTTTACCAATGGCTCTATTTCAGAAGCTTTAAATATAGCTGTTATATAACCTGGAAATAGTAGTGATTTCTATCAGGGATTTAGGCATAGCTTCACTCCCTCATCAAAAAGAATTTTAAACTACTAATTCTTCATTGTGCTATTTTAGGATCTGTACAAAGAGAATTATTTAAATAAAATCCCAACCCCTCAGGACTTTATAATCTAAGAAAGTACTGCCAAGGAGAAACATAAAAAGACATGCAAAACGTTAACCCAAGAAGAAAACCAGGAAATTGACACAGCTAATCATGATTTTAAGTATATTTTATGTATACAGCATACATTTTTCAGTTCATGTTGATAAGCTTTTGAGGACAGAAGGCCGAATTTATACTCTTTACAGTATATTTAGAAAGTAGTTTTTTTTCTTTCTTTTTTCTTTTTTCTTTTTCCTTTTTTTTTTTTTTTTTAATTGAGACAGAGTGTCGCTCTGTCGCCCAGGCTGGAGTGCAGCGGCACAATCTCCGCTCACTGCAAGCTCCGCCTTCCGGGTTCACGCCATTTTCCTGCCTCAGCCTCCCGAGTAGCTGGGACTACAGGCGTTCACCACCAGGCCTAGTTAATTTTTGTATTTTTAGTGGAGACGGTGTTTCAGCGTGTTAGCCAGGATGGTCTTGATCTCTCCTGACCTTGTGATCCATACGCCTTGGCCTCCCAAACTGCTGGGATTAAGGGCGTGAGCCACCGCGCCCGGTCGAGAATGTGCTTTGTAACATGATAGATACTGGATAAACATCTTGTGATGATGAAGAGGATTATTTAACTGTAAAGCTGAAGCTTCTCTGAGACAAGGGATATGAAGAAGGAGAAGAAGGAAGGCAGGAGGAGGAAAATGGAGGGGAAAGGTGAGGAGGAGAAAAAGTAGCCTTAATATTATAAATCAAGGTGAGATGTGGTCTAGCTGTGCTTATATGGTACATTGAAGATTTTTGGATGAGTCTATAGCTTACCTGGACACCAAATCTGCCTTGAAAGATAGCTTTCTAGCTTAGAAATCTTAATATTTTTCAAACCAGTATACACCCTTTTGATTACAAACATTTTTAATGTCCCCAAAAGCAATTCTTTCCATAAATAAATAAACCTCCCAGCCTACACACAAAAATAACATGGCTTACCAGCATCGAAATTTAAAAACTCAGTATAACTATCTAACTGTAATATAATTGAGAAATATAAGACAAGTAATTATAATGGAATAATACGCATTTCAATATTTAAAATATATAATTAAGTAATTAGGTGCTCACACTTATATGCAGAATAACTGTAAATGTGAGAGTTTCAAATGAAGATTAATGAAGTGTGTGGTATGGGTAATTCGCATATTGTTGCTAACAGAACACACTAAATTTGTTCATAGACAATTTTTAAAATAGTGAACTAGTCTTAGTTAAGTTCCAACCCAAACAGAATACAATGTATCTTCCCTCAATTTACATGATGAATATATTCATGGAAAACTCAGTGTGTATTATAAGCCTGCCCAAACACTTTTCATTTGTGCAAAAAATGTTATTTATAGGATCAAATTACAAATAGAATTTTTGCGCGTATGAATGTCTCCTGAAGCATTTGAATGTCTTGAGGGTATTACAGGAGATTTTTGTTTTTTCTATCTGAGACTGTCCTTAGATCTACAATACCTGTGGCCTCTCTGTGTGTTAGCCCTCAGAATGACTGAGTGGTTTCTCAGAGATGTCCAAGTGGCAGCAGAGAAGCCCCATGCAGAGTGAAAAATGTATTGTACAACTGAGTGGAGACAGGAAATTCATAGCAACAGCTAAAGAAAGAAGGTAAGCAAAGTGAAAGGGGGACACAAAAATATAAAGGTAGGATATACCTTTATGTTCACTTCCTGTGACTACTGTAACAAATTATCACAAGCTTAGTGGGTTAAAATAACAGAAATTTATTCTCTTATAGTTCTGGAACCGAAAGTCTGCAATCCAGGGGGCAGCATGACCTCTAAACCCTCTAGGGTAAACTTGAGTTTTTGGCTCTTCCAGCTTTCTGGTGGCTCCGGGCATTCCTTGGCTTATGACAGAATCACTCTAATCTCTGCTTTGGGTCACACTGGCTCCTCCTCTTCTCTGTGTGGCTGCCTACCTTTATATCTCTTATAAGAATATTTGTCACTGGGTTTAGGGCCCATCTGGGTAATCCAGGATCGTTTCATCTGAAGATATTTAACTTAATTACATCTCCAAATACCCTTTTTCCAAATAAAGTTCCAGGGTCTAGGACATGTACCTGTCTTTTAGGGGGTCACCACTTAACCCACTTCCATTCCAGGCTGTGGCTTTCTTATGCCTCATTGTGACAACCAAAAACACTCCTACAAATATTCGAAATGCATCTATGTGTGCAGAATTGCTCCATTGAGAACCACCTGGTCTGCCTAGTTTTTCAGTCTACACCCTTCCTTCCAATAAAAGGTGTGAAGTATTCAAGAGCTTCTAGCACATATAATTTACTCTCCCCCACTGTTTACTAATTGGGTTTAGATTGTTCCTCATAATACTTTGCCTTTGTTCTTTTAGTTATAGACATTTTTCCTACTATTGACATATGGCATGATCAAGAACAATATGGCTGTTGAGAAAGGATTTAATTCCTCCTACTAAGATGTTATCCCATTTTACTGGTCAAATCACTTAAACTGTCTATGACTCATTTCTCACATCTGTAAAATGAGGATGTAAGTTTTTTCCTCAGGCATGTGCTATCATTAAATGAAATTATGGAGGCGAATCCATTTGTAACACATAAAACACAATGTAAAAATAAAGTGTATTTGTTACAGTTTGGATTGTATCTACATATTTAGTGAGGAAAAAATTCTAAATAGATGACTTTTGCAAATATTAACTACTATATCTCCATTTAACATTTTTCACAATTAACATGTTTTGGGGATGCATATAGATAATAATATGTGAGTAGAGGTTAATAGGTATGTAGAAAATTTAATTTGAACTGGAAAAAATTATACATGTTTTCGTATTACTTCCAAGTGTCCGAGTGATTATTTTAAGGGAAGTAGAACTTTCTAAAGAATCCAAATACCTTTCTCCTTTTGCAAAAGAGAATCTTCTGAACTCAAAGTAGGTAACCATGAAATATCCCAGACTGATTAGCAACTTTTGTCTCTTCATTAGAAGTTAGCCTTAGAGCACACAGTATCCAAAAGAGCTTTGGCATTGCAGTAATGCCAATGACATGTGATGTTGAAAACAAATGAATATTTACAAATGTGCATACAATTTGGAACATACCCTGACATCGTCTGCTTCCCCCCTTTGCTATCCCTACCTGGTGTCCTGGGTTGCTTCTGCAATTCTGCTAATTAGCATCACAGAAACAGCTATCAAAGTCAGAGTGTCCTGGTTATTTTCCTCTACAGTCTGCACAGATAAGATCAAGTAAGGTCAAGCAGTCAGCAGGAGTGAGGCAGAGTTTTGAAACCAGCATCCCATTGTCTGCATTTAATACCATCTGGCTCTTCCAGGGCAGAGAATGGCATTGTCATCAAAATGGTTTTGTATATAAATAGTCCTAATAATTGATGAGTGATTGGTGTTTGTATATGTGAGTTGTGTATTTTAAACATATTCCCTACAGAGATTAAAACTTAAAAATTCCTTTTACTGCATGTAAATGATTATCCAAATATCTCATTCAGTTTATGATTTTTATCTGAATCCCATGGCAAAAAAAAAAAAAATGCTAAAATCTCTGTCTAAGAGCACATGCCATATAGTCACATTTACCTTGTAACTCAATTTTAATCTTTTTTATTGTCACAGAGAACAGTTAGAAAATTAAATATTTTAATTTCAAAATTAAGTCCTTATGAAAAATATGAAATGTAAATATGAAAAATAATGGTTGATTATCCTAATCAAAGACTTCTCCTAGGTTAGTTTGAGAGTAACGTATACATATGTATGCATGCATGTTTGTGTATGTGTGCATATATATATTCATATATATCATATTCAAAATGCTTGTATGTGAATGATTCATACATATATGTATAAAATCTGGTCACTGATGGTGATAATCAACTGAATGAGTCTAGCTGTCAGATTTCCAAATGATTGTGGTAGTTTTCCATTTCATTTTAGCTTTTGTCAAGACTGTGTAATCTTCATTTACAGACTGCCATTGCTTGGGATAAAAGAGTGATACTTGCTCTACATTTGTGGGCACTGGAAAATCTTAGGTTCTTCCATGGTTTTATTGTTTTGTTTTCAAATATGACAGAACTTACATATAATTATAAAAAGATTATTAAGCTAAAATCAAAGGAAATTAAGTCCTTGACCATTTATCTTTCTAATCATGGAAATCAGTTTAGCTTCATTGGGCCTTAGTTTTCTTACATGTACAATGAGGGCATTAAAATAAATTATTTCTAAGATAACCTTTTTGGTAACATAAAATACATGAAATAGAATATGAGAATACTATTCAAGAGGCAATGCACAGTTGAAAATATTGAGACATACCACTTTTTTTCAGATATTTGCATTTTCTTGCTGTGTCTAGGCATAAAATTAAACTTAGATCTGTGTCATTTGTAAATAGATATTTGTTCCAATTCAGTAACTTAGGAATGATATAAGAAATCAGAGTATTTTATAAGTATACTTATCATCAAAACATTAAAATTACTGGAGCTATAAAAGGCATTTCTCCAAGACTCTAGACTCTGGTTTCTATGGAATTGATTTATTAGTCAAGGAAACATCTTCAATTTGTGGAGAAAAAGATAGCTATTTCTTTCCTGGCTCCTCAAAAAGAAATCACTCAAAATTCAGCCCTATTACAGCTTTTCTTAAAAAAAGGAAGAGATGTGAGAAAATGAGTTTTCTCTCATCTTCACTGGTTACTAGTGATTTAACCAGATAGTAAAGAGAAAAGAAACCCATACAAAGTTAATACCATAAGAGTAGGTCATTTCCTGGTTGCATTGCTGAGAATGTGGTTCTCTGCTTCAAGTCAGAGGCAGATTATTTTGGGTTTTGAATTAATCTTTCAACTTTAAAGGTAAATTTGGGCCAATCGGTGTGTGTTTTCATAGATGCTTGCTGCTGCCAGTAACTCTGCCTTGAAAACACTGACTGCAGCTGTGATTTCAGGCATTAATGACCAATCACAATTCTGAAAGCCAGTGATCACAATTTTTAAAGCGCCTTCCCCTTGTGATGTCATCTCAATTTCAGACGCTTTATTTATTCCCTGGAAACTGGCTGTTAGCTTGATGAGCACTCCCCACTGAGAAATTTACTTTACAACTTCCTTAAATTTACAGGGGAACCCTTAGAGAACAAATTGTAGGCTTCCTCCAAGAAGTAAATAGATCTAAACTAGAACAACTCTTTTGGCAATATAGCACCAGGATGAGTTAACAGTTTCTCACACCCAGTCTGGATACAGAGTATTAAATTACATTTGGCCTGACTCCATCATTGAGTGTATCCTAAGTGATATTTTTATTCAATAGCTGCTTTTAATGAGATTTTGATGTTTCAGTAAGTTTCATTGAGTCAATTGCAATCCAATGAATGTTTCTGTGTCTTCACATTACTCTCACTGTTTCAAAACTGGGGGAGGTGTTTTCTTGCACAGTTACGTTAGAGTTTTGCAATATGGATAGAGGCATGGTATTGACTGTCCAAGAATGTACACAGAAGTAAAAGTAGCTAGCTGATTGAAGACTTACTAATTAAAAACAAAAACTAAGAAATACACAAAATATATGTTCTGATGAGTAACATCCATCAAAGACTTTGTTGCCACAATCTCACTACCAAAACCTTCTTTCAGAAATTTTGGAAAGGTTCCTTTTATCTTACCCTACAGCAATAATTTTTGACCAATAACTCTTCAGGCCTTACCAGTTTCTACCTTCTATTGTGCCCAAAGATTACAAGTTTTATGTGTCTACCACATGCTGATAGGGAGTTATCTGAGACATTAGCTGGGCATTGGTTTTGTTGTGATTGTGGGGAGTAGAGGTAAACAGGTGGGAGGAGAATTCATCTCAGCATTTTATTTTTTCTGGATGGCTGCTTTTCATAAATGTAAGAGTTATTCTCAGTGATAGGGAGAAAGTTGCTTGCCTTGATTTGTTTGCCATCAATTTTCTCCTTCCAGGAAGAAAATTTCTTTGGAAAACAGTCATTTGTCATCATTGAATTGTATTGCTGGCCACCAGCTTTTTGGAATTCTGTTCACAGCGTGGTGTATTGCAGTTTTCATGTATTTATCAACCACTTATTCAAGTGCTCAAACAGGCTTAGCTTCCCTCCACATATTAAAGGATAAACAATATATTCCAAGTTACTTAAAAGTTAGATATTGACAAACTCATTCTCATCCACTCTTTCTGTAGAATTATGGACCATGTGTCAGGCTAGCACTAGCAGCTGCATCTTCAGAAATGAAAAATGGAATTTCTCTCTCTTCCTCCACCCTACTAAATGTTACAAATAACTTCTGACTCGTTCCTAAAATAAAGTCAAGATATTTTTTCCTCCTGCCTGACATGATTAGTTTTTGGAGTTCTGTTCCAATTTACCCTGACCATATCCTCTCCCATCTTCAATCATTCAAGAACATTTCCTTTTAACTTCTTCCATTTATTTTTTGATGATCTTAAACAGTTTCTTCAAGTAAGTGTGTTATTGTGGGCTATTCGATATGAAGAACTATAACTTGGCAAACTGTAATGATGACTGAGTCAACAAAAGATTCCTCACAATTGCCGATATTCTCTAATAAATAATAGTTGTTACAGAACAGGCAAGGTTTGAAAAAGTTTGGTTTTGTTAAAATAAAGGGATACGTTGTTCCTGTATCCAAAGCCCTCTGAATAGAAAAGTAATAAAAATTACTTTGTTAATAAATGTAGAGGTATCCAACATCATATTAATAAATCAAGCACAATCACATTTCCTTATTGTAACCAGTCATTTAAAAATAATACCTAAAATAATTTATTGCCACGTATAAGTATTATAATGGTAAAAAAAAATCTTTTTATCTGCTTAAAATATCACAATGTTTTGTTTCAAATCTTTTTTCAGATATCAAATTTCCTTAAGAAGGACATGCATTGAAATATATAAAACTATATTTTTACAAAATAGTTTCAAGGAATATTTTTCTTTGATAGGACATGCAAGAAGCATAGATTTTAGCTGAATCTGTAAAAAAGCAGTTCGTAAGTGTCACTAATCATAAACAAAGTATAAAATAGCAAAAGCAATAAAAACTATATAGCATACAACCTTACTAAAGTCAATATTATAAACCTTACAAACTCAACAGTTAACATCATGCATGGACTAAAATTTCTGCCTATCTGTGGGTTTGGTCCCTTAGCTCCATGACTGCAGCAACCCCAATTTCCACTCATTTTCCTTGGTATTAAATCTTTCTCTCAGGCAGAACTATGTCTAATTAACCTTTAAATATCCTGAGTTTATCACAATGGCATCAGTTTGACATATAAATACTTTTGAAGGAATGAAACTCCTCTCTTAACACAGTTCTTCATTCTCTTCTACATAACAATTGTCTTTGTTCTTGTGTTGCCCAAGCCCTTGCTTATTCCTTGTGCTTCCAATTAGCCACTCTCTTTGAGCTTCCCTTCTGTTCCACTCAGACTGGACTCCAGTGTCAGTCATTGAAAACACACGTCAACTCTCACCTTGGAATTTTCTTTTCCTGGCCCTTCTATAATGCTTGTTTGCAAGTCATGAAATTATCTACCATCTTTGTTGTCAAATTCTGGAAGTACTCACAAAACCACACTAAATACAACACATTAGAAAGCCAAGCTGTCAAGTGGATTTCCACTGCTGCTGGAGAATCCCCTTTATCCTTCATGCAGTGGTGAATCTTCATATTTCAATCCACTCACCCAGCAAGGTGGTCAAGCACATGGGCTTGGGAGCCAATCTTAGTTTGATTCACAGATATAACTCTCACTGACAGCCTTGAACAAGTTCCGTTCTCTAATGATACAATTTCCTACATTTAAAATGGGGGTATTTATAGTACATAATCCATGGAGCTGTTGGAAACATTAAATGAGGTAGTACATGTACGCTATTAAGCACAGTTCCTGGAAAATAGTAACCCCTAAACAAATAGTAGCTATTTTTAAATCGATTACTGCAGTTAGAACCAACCAAGTGGTGTTTGTTTAACATATCAATTATTTCTAGAACTTCCACTTCTTTTTTTTGTATACCTGACTGAGACCTTCTTTCTTATAAACATTTCTCTTTTAATGTGTACTTTTAGTCCCCTGACTATTCTAAATTTCCTAGTTCCTCTTAGTTTCATTTCCATCTTTAATGTCTCCCTCTCTACGACTTAGTTCCTTCCCTTTCGGGTGGCAAACATGCTCAATTTCTTCATTTCCTCTGTGTGATGCTACTATTCCAAGCTTCCACACCATCTGTCCCCCTGCCTTGCTGCCAAACTTATGGAAATAGATCATATCTTGATGTCACCACTTTCTCAGAAGTACTTACTTCTCAAATTTAACCATTATAATCAGGATTCAGTGTGGACTTATTCTATTGAATAGATCTTTTGAATATTATTTTGAAATTATCCTCTTCAAACTATGGTTGGCCTTCACCAACCATGCCCTCCTTCTTGCACTCCCTCCCCATTTGGCTTCCATATCATACAATCATCATTCACCTCTCTTTTTTTTATAGCTATTTGGAAATTTATTCCTTTTCTATTTCTAGTTCTATCTCCCCTTCCTCCTTTCACCTTTTATTAGTAATATCTCTCATCAAAGACAAGTTCTGTTTTTAACCCTGTTGCTCTCTAATAATTTCGTTCATTCTGAAGTTTTTTTAATCTCATCTCTATGCAGATGATTCTTGAATATGAAATTCTAATTATGACCTCACTTCTGAATTTGTAACTCAAAATTTAAATTGAATGTTTAACCTCTCAACTTTGATTTACCTGTAGCATTTAAATCAAATCAGAAAATACCAATTTATTATACCTATTATTTTTCCACTTACTCTCCTGTTGCTATTGAAGTACCACTGCTCTCCCTGTTGAAATTTAGTAGTCATCTTTAACACCATCCTTTGCCATTGCCCCCATAGTCAATTATCTATCAGGTCTAGAAGTCACCATATAATTCTCACGTCTACATTCTTCTTCACTCATACTTCCTTTATTCTAGTTCAGGCTCTTATTAGTCCTTGCTGGACTTTTTCGATAGCATCCTAGTTGGTATTTCTGTTTCTAATCTACTTCCTTTTCCATTTTACATTTTGCTGACGATGTCCCTAGCCATCTTGAAAACGTTCAGACCCGTATAAGTCCAGACTCTTATTCCTGTAGTATTATTCTCTATCTCACCATTCCAGCTCTAAATCTCTATACCCATATGTAAGGACATCCCATGTTCCATGTACAGTACTCATTCTTTCTCAAATGCTTGTCTCATTTGATTATCTCTACTATTTTCTCTGAGATTTTTGTCTCCATCTGAAATTCTACTTTTTCCTATATGATTGATAAAACTCGATGTATTTTTCAAGACCCACTCAGATACAATTTTTCTGAAGTCTTTCCCTGGTTCTTCCAACTGTACAACAGCTGTTTATTTTGCATGTCCCAAACTATGTAAACTTCTTAGAATATTCCCTGCCTGTCTTAGCCAGTATTAGTCTTAACCAGTTTGTTAAGTGAGGAAATCTCATTTGTCTTTGTAACTCTCATACCATATAGTAGGCTCTGAGGAAAAATGATAAATTATATTATTGATATTGACTTATTACTAGGAATATTATTAAAGATAAATAGAAAGGTCATAGAGAATCCAAAAATAAGGGAATCAATTGCTGCATTTCACCCTACTTTTGAACAGGTTTAACAATTTAGTTAAATATAGGCACCCACTTCTGAAAGGAATTTCTAAATTTGCAGTAAATCTGTAAAGTTAATATTTTAGGACATTCCCAAAATAGATTCCATTAATCTTTATCCTCAATCCACTTTAGCCACCCATTTTCCTGTCTCATTCTGGCCTTGCCACCTCAAATATCCTTTACATCTCAATCATAGTATCATATCCCAAATTCAACTCTTTCACGTATTTTTTTTACTTTATTTAGCTTTCCTATTTCAAGCGAAGATCTTGTAATTTCTTGTGACAATTCAACTTCCACTACCTTACCTAAAATTCTAGGGTCAAGATATGACAGAGAAGAGTTCCTTAAGTGTTGTAGGAAGTCAGGGACCCTGAATGGAGGGACCGACTGGAGCTGAGGCAGAAGAACATAAATTGTGAAGATTTCATGGACATTTATCAGTTCCCAAAATTAATACTTTTATAATTTCTTACACCTGTCTTAACTGCAATCTCTGAACATAAATTGTTAAGATTTCATGGACATTTATCACTTCACTAATAATACTCATAATTTATTATGCTTGTTTTTACTTTAATCTCTTAATCCATTGTCTTTGTAAGCTGAGAATGTATGTCACCTCAGGACCACTATTGCAAAAATTGATTGTAAAACGTGTATTTGAACAATATGAAATCAGTGTACCCTGAAAAAGAACAGAATAACAGCAATTTTCAGGGAACAAGGGAAGATAACTATAAGGTCTGACTGCTTGCGGGGTAGGGCAGAATAGAGCCATGTTTTTCTTCTTGCGGAAAGCCTATAAATGGATGTGCAAGTAGGAGAAATATTGCTGAATTCTTTTCTCAGCAAGGAATAACCCTGGGGAAGGAATGCGGGGAGGTCTATAGACAGCTGCTTTGGGAGAGACTGTCTTATGCGGTTGAGATAAGGACTGAAATACACCCTGGTCTCCTGCAGTACCATCAGGCTTACTAGGATTGGGAAAGTCCAGCCTGGTAAATGCTAGCCAGACTGGTTCTCTGCTCTCGAACCCTGTTTCCTGTTAAGATGTTTATCAAGACAATACATACACAGTGGGACATAGACTCTCATCAGCACAGCAGGACATAGACCCTCATCAGTAATTCTAATTTTGCCTTCGCCTTGTGATCTTTATCACCTTTTGAAGCATGTGATCCTTGCGACCTACTCCCTGTTCGTACACCCCCTCCCCTTTTTAAGTCCCTAATAAAAACTTGCTGGTTTTGCGGCTCAGGGTCATCATCACTGTCCTACCAATATGTGATGTCACCCCCGGAGGCCCAGGTGTAAAATTTCTCTCTTTGTACTCTTTCTCTTTATTTCTCAGACCAGCCGACACTTAGGGAAAATAGAAAAGAACCTAAGTTGAAATATTGGGGACTGGTTCCCTCAATACTTAAGAAGCTAAAATTAGAACAAAGAAATAACATTACAAGAAGCTAACATTAGAACAAAGAGCTGACATTAGAATAAAGAATGAAGTTAAATAAGTAACTTATGTGTTAAATGTTAAATTAAAAAATATAAATACATTTTCAAGTTTAAATTATTTGTTTACATTTTAAACTTATCAATGTATTTCTTCAATCCATTTTTATTGAAAATTCAAACCATTTTGTTTTTTCTAACAATTCAAATTATTCTTGCATAAGTATGTTTAGAATTTTTTGTCTTTCTAGTTATTTTGGGGAGGAAATTCCTATAGATTGAATTTATGAGATAAAAGGCATGCAATTCATATGTCAAATGTTTATCAGCAACTAACACATGTTAATTGCTATGGTAGGCAATTTCTACATTATCTCCCAAATTCCTACTTCCTTGTATTTATGCCCTTGTGGAATCCTACCTGCTTGAATATGGGAGTCCACCTAGTAACTCCCTTTTATGAATAGAATATGCAAAGGTGATAAAATTATGCCTTAAATATTAGTTTCAAAGACACTTTTGCTACAGTCTTGCCCCTCGCCTTTGTCTTTCATCTGCTCTTATTCTCCCTTTTGCTTGCCAGGAGGGAAACAAGCTATCATATTGTGAGCTTCCCTAGGGAGAGGCCTACATAGCAAGAAACTAAGGGCAGCCTCTGGCCGGTAGCCAATGAAAAAAATGACACCTCAGTCCCCATCGGTGGGGAAGTGAATTCTAGCAATAACCGTGTGATTGAGTTTAAAAGCAGATCTTTCCCCATTGAACCTTCAGATATGATCACAACCCCAGTCCTGATTGTGATATTGTGAGAGACCTTAACATAGAGCCGCCCAGCTGAGCTGTACCCAGATTCGTGACAAGAAACTGTGAGATAATCAGTGTTTGTTGTTTAAAGAAAATAAGTTTTGGGGTACTTTGTTACATAGCAATAAATACTTAATATCATTGCTTTTTTTCTCTGTACTCCATGGCACCTGTATAATGAATGAATGAATTGCTGAATAAGTGAATTAAATACATGTTCAAGATTTTGTACTGCTGTCATTCAATTCTGTTTTGTTTGTTTGTTTTTGAGACACAGTCTTGCTCTGTCACCCAGGCTGGAGTGCAGTAACATGATCTTGGCTTACTGCAGTCTCTGCCTCCCAGGCTCGAGTGATTCTTTTTTTTTTTTTTTTTTTTTGAGACGGAGTCTCCCTCTGTCGCCCGGGCTGGAGTGCAGGGGCCGGATCTCAGCTCACTGCAAGCTCCGCCTCCCGGGTTTACGCCATTCTCCTGCCTCAGCCTCCCGAGTAGCTGGGACTACAGGCGCCCACCACCTCGCCCGGCTAGTTTTTTGTATTTTTTTTAGTAGAGACGGTGTTTCACTGTGTTCGAGTGATTCTTATGCCTCAGCCTCCTGAGTAGCTGGGACTACAGGCACACATCATGACACCTGATTAATCTTTGTATTTTTAGTAGAGACAGGGTTTAACCATGTTGGCCAGGCTGGTCTCAAACTCTTGGCCTCAAGTAATCCACCCACCTTGGCCTCCCAAAGTGCTGGAATTACAGGCATGAGCCACCATGCCCAGGCTCAGTTCTGCTTTTTATTTTATGGGAAATGCATACTTGTTGATATAAATTAGTTCCCCAAACTGCTCAATATTAAAGAGAAATGCCTAAATGTGGAGAAGTCAGGTCTGAACATCATTTAGAATTATGCTTAACCACCCACTATAATTTCAGAGTTTTGGTACACTTCACAATAAAGCTGTATGTGTTTGGAATCCATCAAAAAACAAATCCTGAATCTGCCACTTACTAGTTATATAATGTTGGGTGAGTTTCTCAGTCTTACTACATATTCTCAGTTTCCTGATCTGTCAAAAGGAGATTATGTTACTCAATACAGATATTCCATTCAATATTATATTCTATATAATGATTGCTCAAAAATATTCAGTTTTTTATACTTATCCTTCTAAAACTGAAAATATGGGATAACTTCTCCAAAATACTTTTTTTCAGTAAGCTATGGATATTTCTATTGTAGGTAAATATTAGGGAAGGGTGAATTATTTCTTTTAAAAATTTTTCTTATCCCAATTCAAATAAATATAATAAATGTCTAGAAGGAAAATAAAATAAAATTTGCCTTCAGACACATAGTACCTCAAGCTAAGGGTCAATACTCAATCAAAACATAGTAATTGTTTATATGACTTATAAGAAATTTTGGAAAGTTGCTTTAGAAAAATGAAGTTTTGTTGTTGTTGTTGTTTATGATCTTACAAACTATACTTCTAAAAATAATCTTAAAAGTTCTATTTACTCTAGAAATCATGATTTTCCACTTTGCATCATGTGAGTTACTTGGATTATGTTAATCAATATCCTCAGCTATATATTCCAGATTAAATCAAATCTAGATTTATTTAATATTTTAATATAGAACAATGTTATTTACTGTTCTAAAAGTTGGTAAATTATAACTATTTCTAATATTATATTTAAACATTTAGTGTCATGTCTCATAATGTATGGTTCATTACCCACATGAATTCTTGTGGTTGCAAACTGATTTTTAAAAAATATGCACTCTAGTCCCATTAATTTACAACTGGTTTTCACTCTTTTTTCACTTGAGGGCTATATTAGTAACTTCTCAAGAGAGTAAATAGAGATTATTATAATTTGGCATTCACAATCTAAAATTAGGGAGTAGAGTTCACTTAGCATTGCAATTTAGTGTTCTCCTGCCATGTAAAACTTAACCATTTTACAAAGCTCATTGTATACATACACAAATACAAATTGTTGGAATTCTAATAAGTTTTAGAAAGAATATTTTGTTATAAGTACATTATAATTGCTGTCTTGTGTTGGTCATGGTATGTATTTTAAAATATTTTTATAGGCATGTATTTATTTTTAGCATAGTAGATAGTATTAATTTTGAACATGTATAATTCCTGCATAAACATTTTATTTCTTTCAATATTTTTCTTATCACAGATTATTTTTCTACAGGTAGTTGGTACATAAGAAACACACACACCCCTGCAGTTACGAAATGTGAAGAAATTATCTAGATCAGGTTTTCCACGTTGGCATTTATGAACATCCTAAGCTCCAAGAATACATTCTGGAAGTTTTATGACAGATTTTACATTTCACTTTCTGATTTCAAAGATAAGCAAAAAAGGAATTAATCCAATCATGTTCTGGATCATTTTGTGAGCATCTTTTCTCCTAAGAATTTTATTGTTTTCACTTACTTGTTGTTTCCCACTGCATTTGTTCTGAGAGAGAGTCAAATGAATTCAAGGAATGATATAAAACAAAAGTTATGCATCAGTTCTGAAAGAAAAAAGAGATCAGAAAATGGAGATATTGTATGGGTTAAGAGTCTGCAAGCACGCTAAATCGAAAAATAAAAATGTCCTGCACGACTGCAGTAAATATCAGATGCAAATTGTGAGTGCACGAACTGTGCCCACTCTTAGAACACATGAGCTTACTGCAGTTTTTAGTAACAAGTGCCAAGGTAAATGTGCATAATAACTACAATGACTTTCACAGTAATTCAAGGACAACACAACATTCTTAAAATTAAAAGATGAAATCAATAGCAACTGAAAATTAAAAGGTACTAATACATCTTCATATTATTAAACACAACCTCGTCAGTTTAAATTCAGGAAAGCAGGTGCGTGTGCCATGTTAATGTTATTAATTTAAAATGTATTATTTAACTGGAACTTTCTGGCATTTTTGCTATGTAAAGTAAAATGAATAATAAATTTATTCCTAATCTTTATACATATTTGTTGCATAACTTTGTACATGTATATTTTATTACATAAATCGTTATAAGCAAATAATACACATACTATTATTATTATTATTATATTACCTATGTTTTAAATGGATTATTTGGTAACTCTTGCATGAGAAATCCTGCTCTAGGCTTTAAAACTTTTCAAATACAAACCTAAGTAAGTAATGAAAGTAATATATTTACCACAAGCATATACATACACACGTGTACACTGAAAATTTTACAAGTTTTTCATTTTCAGTGTAATATAAAAATTATAAAATTCAATCTGAGTTATTTTATTCTATTCTATTTCAATTTTAAGTCTGTTCATAGCCATTAAATTAATTGAACATTAATTTAATGAATGTGAGTGAAGCCACACAATTTGTAAACCACTGCTTTGGAGACCTTGCCAAACAGTTCAACAGTCTTCACAGGCTATCTTGATATGGATCAAAGGTCCAAAAATGGGTTAAATATGAGAAGACTGAAGTTTCAAAATCAGAGAAGGAAATTGTTAAAAGCTCTCATTGATGTACAAGATTAATATAAAATTCATGGAAAATGATTAATGAAACATGGAATTTAGGTGTATTTTAATATAATCGTGTGTGTGTGTGTGTGTGTGTCTGTGTGTGTGTGTATTCTTGAGCTTTACCAAGGTAGAATAGCACATAAGTCTAAGGTCAAAATCCCAGTTTAAAAGTAATTTTGTCAGAGTGTGCTGATATGCTTAACTTAGCTGTAGCAACAGAGATAAGTGGAGGTTTGGGATTCTAGTAGAGTGCAACAGAAAAAAGACAATAGATTGTAAACAAATAAACAAATAGAGGAATTTAGTCCAAAGCTATGGTAAAACTGATGGAAAACTAAGTCCCATTGCGGTTAGAAATAAAGGTTATACAACATGCACAAGGGCATAATGACTCTCAGAAAGGGTTTAAAAATAAACACGTTAAACCTAAGCCCATTTGTCTTATTTAGTCACTCCAATTCCAGCTGGCTTGAAAGTAGGCAGGGTATTTACATTTATTAGTATTATATTTATTCTCTTTATACAAGGTGAATAGCTCATTGCTGGGATCATGTCCCCTTTGTCCTGAGTGTTGTGAACCAAAGAAATCTCTCAGGTGCTTCCATGCCACAAATAACATGCTTAAGCTCCATGTAGGGAAAATATTTCCAAACATGCTAATGGAAAGCTTAAAGAAGGAACCTATCATTTCAATATATATAATTTGTGTTAAAGGTGCTTAAGGTTACACAGTTATAGAATGAATAGTATAAATTACTGAAATACAATTACAATCTGTGTTAGTGTTCCCTTTATTGGACTGTAAAACACATTTAAAATAAACTTTAAGAGGAAAAATTACATATGACCTAAAGACAAATAGTAAAATAGACATTTATTATGCCAAATACTCTATTTTTCTTTAAAATTGGAAATATTAAATGACATAGTCTGAAAAAATGTAATTCCCTTTGAGTTTATGCAAAAGAAAATAAGCAAAATAAGTAAAAGTCAATCTACTGGAAAATAAAAGTATTCTTAGTGTTTACATTATCTGGATTAAATAGTCTCACTGATTTACTAAATGAGATAATTTATATGTTTACAATTTTATGATTCTCAGTATATATTTAGTATCTCAAAAGAGATTGTTTTACAAAATATCAGATAATAATTAGGAATAATCACTTCTCTTCTGGCATCTCACTAATATAGCACTTTGTATTGATGGCTCTCTGTGTTATACCTTCTATTAACTTACACTGGAAACCAAATTTAAAACTATTTGTTGTGAAAGTGGAGAGAGCTTTATTGGCCATGCTCATCCTTGTCAACTTTTTAAAAATTTGTATTTATTCTTCTTTCAATTTTTAAAACACTACTCTAGTTGAATAGTAAAACAAAACAGTAGCAAGTAGTGAGCATATTAGGATTACAGTCCTCTGCTCATTCACTACTGCACATAAAATGCCAGCAGCGTGTGTTATCACTGGTCCGCTTAAAAGGTTTGACACTGAACAGCTCTGAAATGATGTTTATCACCTTCATGCTTTTCCATTGTAATAGTCCTGCATTTGCTTCTCCATTGTAGTGGCATCAGCATCGTCTTTCCTGATTTGAATCAAAGTCCACCAATTCTACTTGATTCATCTCATCAGTCTCTTCTACTTCTTTCCTCTTGGGTAGGAGTTTTTCCAGCAAGAAGTTTGTCAAAAAAGGGAAAGCCATTATCAAGAAAGTTTACCTTAAATTCAATGATTAAGTGCCTCTTCATGTGGTCTACAATAAATTGGGCTGCCTTCATTTAACACACACTTGATGGCTCCATGCTTGACAACATGATCTGGATGAGAGATGATGACTATGGTTCAGTTGTCAAGAGTGGATATTGGTTTTCAGAAGCCATGCAATACTACAACCAGCTGTATGTCCATATATATGAAAAGGTCTTCTCTTTGTCAAATAAAAACAGCATGGTCTTTCTGATCTAACGCAATGATAATATCTCCTGGCTCCGGTCCTGGTTTTTGGTCTCCTTCATCATGGGATGTTATTTTCTGGCCATCTTTCATGCTTTATCAATATAAATTACTAGAACTGTCTTCTCCCAAAACTATCTTCTTTCCATTGCAGCTTTTACATCTATCTTGAGGACTGATCTGTTTTGCATGGCCCTGGGTTTCCATGCACACAGCTTGAATTTGCTGAGCCATTCTGGGTTCTATCTGATGAATTCTTATTTGCATTCCAATACCTCAGCAATTAGGACAGCACTGTGCTGTTCTATTTTTCTTTTTCCACCTCTGACTTCACATCTGTCACAAATCACATTATGTTGCAGAGCCCATTTTCTTGTTGCAGCATCATATAAATCTTCTACCGTTACTGAGAGCTGGTGTACAACATGTTTACCTTTCCTTTTAGTCTGCATCCTTCCTCCTCTTCGGAAACCAAAACTTGGCTCACATGGACATTAGGAATCCTTTCACTTGTAAGAGAGATCAAAGATTCAGGAACTGAGGTTGATTAGAATGAATAAATGAATGAATATAAATGTTACCATACAATCTACTTGAAAAAATTCAAATCCTACTTATCCTGTTACCCTTCACCAAAAATATTAAGAGTAAAATTTATAGCAAAGTATGAACAGAGTTAGCTTTTATTTTGAATAGGTAAAGGTTGAATAGAGAGGACAAACACTTGTTTATAAACACATTCTCTTTTGGAGAGAGCCTGTTTGCTAGCCCCTGTGGATTTCTTTCCCGAGGCTATGATAATGCTTACAGCAAAGAAGAAAAGAAGAGTTGGGCATCAGCCACAATGGTGGCTAAACTTTGAATTCAATGCAAATTTTTCACCATTTTTAAAGTATAAGTAGGCAAAATCATGTAGTTTCTTTAATAGCCTTGCACATTAAAATGAAAAGAACAAAGAAAAGGGAGGGAAAGGGCAGCAATGGGAGAGGAGAAAGGAGGAGAAAAGAGAAGCAAACATATTGTAAATCAGATTGTTTAAAGTCATTTTTTAAAAATTTGTTAAAGAGTGACCATATTTTTCTACTAAGATTTAATGTTTGAAAAAGGAATTAGGAAAAGTATGTTTGTTAGACACATGTGCAGATCTCAAAGACTGCTGTTCAGTTGTTGCTGCTCATAAGCTTCTATAGATGAAGTCTTTGTAGAGAAGCTTAAATTTGACTGGCTATCTGCTGGGATCTCTTATATTCACCAGCTTGTTGTTAGAAGGGTTTTTGGGGAATACAAAAGCTTTATTATCTCTCCAGGTTGCTCTAGTCATCACAGAACTGAGACTAGAACCAGTACAATGCATCTCTTGCTTGGCACACCTGTATAGTGTAAACAGGAAAAATAAATTGCAGAATCATTTATTATCAAAATTAATAAAGTCTCACACAGGGCAGAGTGTAATTTCATTCTTGTCCAGCAGGGCCATAGAAAATATGAAGCTTGAACTAACAAAGAACTTCAAGCTTTATACAATTAAGTTTACACATTAAAAAATTTAAAATGTTGTTCAGTATGCCTAATTCTACAATCCACAGTGTACCTAAAGACAAGTTTAAGATTTGGGGAGAACTAAATATTAGATAAATGCATATCATACTGGTCATGTTCAACATTTATATCTTTTAAAAATGGCAATTCCATATAATTCTAATGAATGCATAGTGAAATATTACTACACTTTATGATTTTCATGGTACATAATGTCCATATTAAACCTGAAATTTTAAACATCAGTAATGAGTATTAAATGTAAATAGCTTTGAGTATACACATTGGAGATTTGGCCACTAACATTTATTTTCTTTAATAGCTAAGCACCATGCTTGTCTATGAAAAATGACATTACTGTAGATAATCTAATGCATATAATTACTAGTCTTTAATATTTATCACAATATGAAACATTCAGTGAAACATTCAGTAGTATCTCAAACATGCGATACTATACAAGAAAGTGGTCCATATTTTAAGAAAACAAACAAAAACGTGCTTCCTATGACTAACAGTGATTAGCAGCTCATCGGTATTTTTGATTATTCTTCTAGTGCTTACATTTTATTTTTATTGCTTTTATTTTAATATTCATACAGTAATAACTAGCATGTTATTCATATAGTATCTACCTCCCTTATCTGGAATACTTGACAAAATATACTATTATTTCCTCCAAAACTACTGACCATTTAAAATATCTCCTGAATCTCTGCAAAATATTTAAATTGCTGTGCTTAACCCAAGTCACTGTTTATTTTTTATACTAGGTTAATGATTCATGGGATGAATTAACTAGTGCAAATTTAAAATCTCTAGCTAAATGCTGCCAAACTCTGAGGCCTGAGTGGAAGAAATATTCTCTCACACCAAGAACAATCTGCAGGGTGCTAACATTAGTTCAACCAAAATAACTAGAAAGATAAATTTGCTAAATCACTGTGAAAACTAATGTATTACTAATAATGGATGGGAAAAGAGGCTGTTTCATTAAATTGAATTCCCAGATTATCTAAATATTTGGTTAGGCTATATTGCATAAGGCATGAAAGACAATGGTATCTGCTGAAAAGTGGAAATATTTGCTGTTTGACGGCTAATTTTTTCCAACAATGTTAATCCATTCTGTTATCTTCAATTTGCTGAACTATTACATCTTTTTATTAGTATTCAAATATTCCCAAATTATTTCTTGAATTTCATTTTTATAATCATTTAAACAATGAATCAAGTAGTTCTTTCTTCATTGAGTTTTAGAATTCAGGATATTCATTATATTCAGTACTACTTCATGTAGTCATTTTTGTTTGTTTAATTTTTTTTCTGCATAATGAACTTTGGTGAATAAGCATGGGAAATAATTCTTTTATACAGATATCAGAAACAAAGTTTTACCTTGATTAGAAGGATAATCAACTAATACCTTCTTAAAGAAGTCACAAAATTCCTGACTCATTGTGATATTTTCATGTTGACTGTGATATATTCTTTTGCAGAATTAGAAAACCAATGACAATTATTATAAAAATTTCAGAAATTATAGAAAAGTGTAAAAAGTAAATTGAAACTAATATCACTCCTAATTGTAGCAAGATTTCATCACAATAGTTTTCTTCTATATTATTTTTATCTTTCTGTGTATATGTGTGTATCTCTATAGGCATAATTGTGTTTTAAGGTTGTTCATATTATTGTACACAAAGATTATCCTCCTTTTTTCACTTATACTACATCCAAGTATTTTCCAAGATCATTAAAACTATTTTCCAAAATCATTTTCCAATATCATTATTTTCCAACATCATTAAAAGCTATTATTTACCAAGTTCATTAAAAGCTATTATTTTCCAAGATCATTAAACATTCTTTGAAAGACATACTTTTAATATGAACAAGTATCATAATTAAGACTTCAACCTGATTTACTTGATCAGTTCCCTGTGACTGAATTTTTTGGGTGTTTTCAACTTAGTCATTATATATAATATGAACGACAATAGTTGTTCTCCACTTTTTTCTGGCTTTTTTATTATCCTTAAGATGACTTCTGAGAAGTAGAATTATAGGTTCAAATGATATGAAAAATAAGATATTTAAAAGTAGAAAAATAATTTATTTAAATTTGACAAATACATATAGAATAAGAGTAATCATCTTAAACTCCTTTTAGTCTTTTACCTCTTAGTCAAATACTACTAAGTTTTATGTACATTTTTATATAATTATGGTAGATCAGTATATCCAAATACACAAATTTATTACATGCACTTTTTTATTTCTGTTTATTTTTTGAACAATAAAAATGAATCACACCATAATTTCACATTTAATTTTTCCCACTTAGTAATATAAGTACTTTTCCAAGTCAATAATTATAAATGAAACACACATGTTAATAGCTGCATACGGCCGGGTGCGGTGGCTCAAGCCTGTAATCCCAGCACTTTGGGAGGCCGAGACGGGCGGATCACGAGGTCAGGAGAAATCCTGACCTAATTTCAGGATTAGGCTAATACGGTGAAACCCCGTCTCTACTAAAAAAATACAAAAAACTAGCCGGGCGCGGTGGCGGGCGCCTGTAGTCCCAGCTACTCGGGAGGCTGAGGCAGGAGAATGGCGTAAACCTGGGAGGCGGAGCTTGCAGTGAGCTGAGATCCGGCCACTGCACTCCAGCCTGGGCGACAGAGCGAGACTCCGTCTCAAAAAAAAAAAAAAAAAAAAAAAAAAAAAAGCTGCATACTATAAAACTACGCAGTTTGGATATATGATTTTTTAATTTAACTATTCTTATTGATTGGCATTTATGTTGTTTCAAACAGTGCAGCCGTAAGCATGAGACATGTATTCTCATATACTGATGCTTTTTTTTCTGTATAATAGACTCAACTGTGGGATTTGTAGAATTTTAACAGACAATTTTAAGGTTGTTTGTATTACTTACACACAAAGATTTTCACTTTATACTACATTATAACTGTTTGGAAAATAAGTATTTTCCAAGATGATTATATTATTACTTGTACACAGAGTATAATAATACTGAATTTGCAAAAGATTTTAGCAATCATGTTGCATAAGAGACTGCCTGTTCCCCATATCAGATTGAATTAAGAGATGTTCTAGACATTATTGACCTTAAAACCTTATTGGAGAGAAAATTCTCTTAAGGAGAATTTCTTTCAAATTTATTTTTCCTATTAATGAATTTAAATATGTTATTATATGTATATTTCTAATTTTCATTTCTTATTCCATAAATTGTATTTCCACATTTCTTGCCTATATTTTATTGGTTTGACATTTTATTATAAATATCTAGGAGCTCTTTAATATTAAAAATTTTTAACATTTTCTCTGTCATAGATTTAGAATTCTTTTCTTTCAAATGTTTGTTCTTTTATTGTGTTTATTATGTTTACTGCCACAATATTTTTTTTTTTCCATTCATGGAGTCAAATCTTTAAATTTTTTGATTCATGGCTTTTTGTGTCCTGATATTTGTATAACCTCACTCACCAGGAGGTTATAAAAATATTTCACCTATATCTATATTTTTATGCATTATAATTTATTCAAGAAAACAAAGTTTTCTGCAGATAATTTGAGAAAAAAGGGTCAAATTAACTTATTACAGAGTATTAACTAATTGTTCTGATAGCAAATACTAAAATATCCATTAATTCCCCTCTTAAGATTTTTCAAGAGAAACAATTATATAACTGAGGGTAGTCCATTGGAGGAAAGTATGATATTTTATTTACCTTATTATACCCAGAGCCTGTCATAGGAGATGACATTTAATAAATATTTGATGAATAAATTGGAAAGAATCAACAAGGAGAAAATATGGTCTCATTAGCAATCTGGTAAAGGAGTTTGTTCCAATAATCAATTGCTGTGCAACAAACCATCCCAAAATTTCACGACTTCATATGGTGATTTTTTAATTGTCTGTCTCACAGCTCTGTGGATTGGTTTGCCTCAGCTATGTTGTTTCTATTTGGAGATCTTTCATGCAACTGCAGTCAGATAACACCTGGAATCATCTTAACTAGTGTCCCCACTCACATGTCTGATGTCCTAGCTGGAATGGCTGCAGTAGCCAGGGGCTGGTTCCCCCAAGCCAACATGCTATGCCTTGGATCCTGCTTCTTCCCCCTCCAGTCTCACTTCACTTTTTTCCTTTGCCTTGTGACTGAACTGGATGAGAAACATCACCACTTTATTTTATGTACGTACAAAATTATCACCCTCCACCTACCTACCAGCCGGCCTCCTCCCTCCCCGAGACTTTTATGTATCATTGCATAATGGCTGAGCCAAAAGTTGAGCTGCACTTCTATAAAATGAACAATTTAAAATTAAGTATTAGTTAATTTAAATCTTTCTACTTTTTATTACATTTTTTTTCCATACCATGTATGTTTTCTCCTCCCTCGCCTCTCTTTTCTTACACATTTCAAATCTTGGGTGGTTGCGGGGAGAGGGCGGAACCTTCTCATTTTTGCATGAACTCAAAAGGAGAAAGTTAAACATTTTTTAAAAGACAAACACCTTTGTTTTTGTATGTACTCCCTCTTGCTCATATTCCAAATTAAGCTCAAGCTTGAATATTCAAAAATTCAACTGAAGCTTTTACATCACTTATTATAAAATATTAATTGAGTGTTTACACACCTCCTCCTTTGTCGCTAATATCTATACATGTACACTGGACCCTTGAACAATGAGAGACTTAGGGGTGCTGATGCCCTGTGCAGTCAAAAACCCATGTGTAACTTTTGATTCCCTCAAAACGTAACTACTAATAGCCTACTGTTGACTGGAAGACGTACCAGTAGCATAAAGCATTGATTGACACACATTTTGTGTGTTATGTGTATCATATACTGTATTTTTATGACAAAGTAAGCTAGAGAAAAGAAAATATTATTAAGAAAATCATAGAAAACAGAAAATTTATATACTATCCATTAAGTGAAAGTGAATCATTATAAAAGTCTTCATCCTCATTATCTTCACATTGATTAAGCTGAGAAGGAAAAGGAAAAAAAGGGGCTGGTCTTGCTGTCTCCATGACGGAGGCAGAAGAGATGAGGGAGATGGAAGGAGAGAAAGGAGAGGCAGGCACTCTCCATGTCACTTTATGAAAATACATCGTAATTCTTTCTGACTTTTGCTTTTTCATTTATCTAAAAATATTTCCATATTTTTCCTTTTTCCATCATTTACTTTACTTCAGTGCTTGTATCATGGAAGGGCCCATGTCATAAAAAGCAAAGGAAGTCTTGAATAATCATAAACTTTCTGTCTGTTACCTGGCTCTGGTTCTGAAACTCTCATCTCCATAAAGTGGTCTTCTGTTAATTCCTGTGGTGTGGTGTCTACTAGCTCTTGAACGTCTACAAAATCTATAGCTGGAAACCCTGTATTCATCACCTTTTTTTTCATATCCACAATCTCTTTCATAGTTTTCCTGACTGGCTCTGTTGTAAATCCTGTGTAGACATGTGCAACATATGGACAATTTTCTCCAGCAGAAATCTGATGGCTTTCATGGATTTCATGGATTTTTCTATAAGAACAGTGACATCTTCAATGGAATTTCATGGTGTTCTGTCTTTTGGGGTTCACTTTCATAGCACTGAAAATACTTCCCATAGAGTAACAAGTGTAATGAGCCTTGAAGGTTCTTATGACCTTCTGATCTACAGGCTGAATTAGAAACGTGTTTCAGGGCAAGTAGAACACTTAGAGGTCTTTGATATTGAACTCATGGGATTCTGGGTGGCCACGGGCATTGTGCAGTATCAAAAGAACTTTAAAAGTCAATCCCTTACTAACAAGGTACTTCCTGACTTCAGGGTCAAAGCATCAAAGGAACCATTCCAGAGAAAGGATTTTCATTGTCCAGGCCTTCTTATTGTACAACCAAAAGACTGGCAGCTGGTGTTTATCTTTTGCTTTGAAGGCTTCAGGATTAACAGCCTTATAGATAAAGGCAGTCTTGATTATAAACTGACTGCATTTGCACAAAACATTACAATTAGCCTATTACTTTCTGTCTTAAATCCTGGTGCTCGCTTCTCTTCCTTACTAATATATGTCCCTTGTGGCACTTTTTGTCTGTTTTTGTTTTTGTTTTTGTTTTCAGAATAGGACACTTTTCTCTGCATTAAAAAAACTGGTTCAGAAAGGTGTCTTCTTCTCAACAATATTCTTAAGGGTGTCTGGGAACTTATCTGCTGCCTCTTAGTTAACAGAGGCTATTTCTCCTGTTATCTTGACATTTTCAGTCAATCTCTTTCAGAAAACATTAAACCATCCTTTGCTGGCACTAAATTCTCCAGCTTTAGATTCCTCACCTTCCTTTTACTTTAAATTCTCATGTAATGACTTTTCTTAGTAAAGAGGGAAATCCCAAGGGGACCAGGAAAAATGGAGAGGATGTTGGGAGAGGTCTGGGACTCCAGAAAGTCCATAGATGGGGATAGAAAACAGAAGATCTAAGAAGTCAAAGAAAGTGCAGATTCTTCTAGATCATTGATGGTGCTGTGACCGAATGTTGAGAATAAGCCCAAACTTTCTCCCATATTTTCAAGACTCCTGGTGATAGTGGCTTAAAAGATGGTGAGAATCAATACAGATCAGGATTTAAAAAAAAAAAACACAAAATAGCAAGTTT
This sequence comes from Trachypithecus francoisi, assembly GCF_009764315.1. NCBI lineage: Eukaryota > Metazoa > Chordata > Mammalia > Primates > Cercopithecidae > Trachypithecus > Trachypithecus francoisi. The sequence continues at coordinate 119,591,014 of NW_022681470.1, forward strand.
TTATTTCCCTTTGGAAAGTCAGATGGAACCTGCTCTCTTGTCCTTTACTCTTAATGTTTATTATTCTAAATATTATGAATGTCATGGATGTATTTAACTCTGAAGATGTTTGTCTTGTACACATGTAAACAGTAACTCTAAAAGTATACATTCTTGAGAATGCAAAAATGCAATTATGTGTATGTAAATAGATATAATAATTATTAATTGCACATCAGTTCTTTTTCATACTATTCTGGCAAGAAAAAGAGAGGCAGGTAATTATACTAAAATTGATATTGTACCCAGGTGGAAAAGCCAAGTAACTAGAACATGCCTTAGAAAAGTGATGCAGTGAAACACATAATTGGACATTATCAATGACATTAAGGGGATGTCACAGACACACATTGGTAAGGAAGGAAGGGATTCTGAAATATACAGTAGGAGGTACTCCTCCTACTACTTAGGGAGCTTATACCACAGTGGAATAAGAAATGGCTTGAAATATTTTATGACTATATTATTTTAATTGGAAGCAGAAATCTGAATTTCCATATTTTTGAATCATATGTGTGTGTATATATATGTGTGTGTATATATAGTATAGAAGTTGTATATATGTATATATATTATATATAGTATATATATTACAGTAAATATAAGCAGGCAAATATTCAGGTTTGATATTAACCAGGCTCCTCCAGGAGTCAAGCTAAAACCATTGATTTTTTTAAAACTGTAATACCCATTACCTTCATCTTCTATTCCACTGGAAAAATGACAGCCACCTGGGACAGTTTTGCAGAGTAAGATTGACTGATAGAAGTAAACTTAGGCTCACTTGATCTTCATTGGTCATGTCTTAGTTCCTTCCTATTTTCACTCAAGAAGGTCTTTGGTAAACAAACTACTACCCAAAGCCTTGAACTAAGGAACTATGCCCAGAGCCATTCTGACTAGATTATTTGGGGTAAGTAGATATGAAAGATAAAACTGTCAAAATGGGAGACAATCTTATTTTTCATGTCTACTTTCACCTTACTGTTGTTACTGTAAAACAGGTGATCAGTCTCCTTCTCAGGAGACCGGACTTCATAAAATACCAGATGATTTCCTGGACTTCACCATCCTTGGCAGCTGTCCCTGCCTTGTTGAGGTTGGTCAAACCTTCATAGGTTTACTCACTACTGGCAATTACATCTGGGGCAGTGTCATTTGGTACTGCCCAAGAATCTATCTAGATTGTGGTCTTCTGCACCGAAATGAGGCAGATGTAAAACTCATAGCAACCATCTCTCACTTTAACTTATCATGCCCTGTCAGGCTTACATCAGTGTTGTCCTGGCAGTGGTGTCCTGACAGAAAAAGCAGTTCTCCAGGTTCCAGGAGTTCTCAAGGATCTGGATCAATACTATCTTATAGGCAGCCCTGGCAGCAGGATTGGCAAGCTATACTGACTTGGGTTTCCATAGACATGAAAGGTGGCTTAGTTAAAGATTTGTTTGGCAAATTTTAGTTACCCTAATCTAATATATGTGGATATTCTATATATGACTATATAACAATAGCAGAACTAGAAAACTTCTTTTAATCTTATATATATATATATATATATATATATATGCACTTACATTAAGGGTAGAAGTAATATAGTGTGTTTTGTTGTTTTTTTTGATTTTGACATACATAAATTTTTGGATATAGTATTTTTGAAAATTTGATTGTTATATAATCAATACTCATGTAGTTTTCCAAAACACCATTAATCTTCATTTTAATTTCGCATGTTATACTCAATGGTATCTTAAAATCAAATGAATGTCATATGTGTGTGTGTGTGTGTGTGTGTGTGTGTATTTCATGACTAAATTTTCATTATCTGTATTTAAAATAAAACTAATTAAATTATGTTATGTGGTGTGAATTTTCATGAGGTTAATTTCTAAAGTTGTAATCAGTGAAGAAATGGTTAATCTCTTTGTGTTTTTATCAGATGTCTAGACATAATTATTAAATATTTAGGCAAAAGTACAGAAAAGCAGATGGCATTTCTGACAGTGAAAGGTCTGAATGCTTGTTGTACAGCTGCTCTTTTTATAATTCTACTTTTTAGGAGATGGAAGAAAGAATGTTTTGTGAGATTTTTCATCAATTACATGCTATTTTCCTTTACAATAAGAATGTAATTTAAGAGAAACTTTATTTTGGGGTGTTATTTGGCCTCTTACAAATTCATAAAGGAGTGACTACTGACTCAGAATATTTATGAAATTCAGAAAATGCATTTACCAAGTAAACCTTGCATCACTTTTCCTTAAATTAAAATTTCCTGAATACAGAATAAAAGACATTTGGCTATTTGCTATTCAGAATTACATTTACCAAAAGGGCATTCAATCAATCCACAGCTAAATCTAGGCTTCTATATAAATCCACTTATATTAAGTGAATTAGTAATATTCCAGCCATTATGAAAGATAGGAATACATGATTTTTGACCCAGACCCAATGTATGGCATCAAAAAGCAAAATAGCTCATTAAGTAAGACATAAAAAATACCAAACAAATATCAAACAAAATCTTTTACAAACAGAAGAAGAAATGATATAGAGCCCAGCATCAAATAATTTAAGATATAGCAAAACAGCTGAAATATTGAATTGAGAGAAAATTATTATTGTAAGGAATAATTTCTCATTTATATAAGATAGAGGTATGATCAAGAATAAGAAGAACTATAAATACATTTGGAAGTTCAGATTCAAACTATGCTATATAGTCAGTAGCATGTATAAATAATGTCATAAAAATTGACATTGAAAGAAAAAAAGTAGTGTTTAATAAAATCAATCCATGTTTCCTGTGTTTTAAGCAAAAAATTGATTCTCATTAGTCCTTGACAAAAGAGTGATACAACAATCCACTGAGACTCTGTGGCATCCTCTGAATAAGGTTCATAGTTTTTCTTTAACTTTAGTACAATCTCAAAGCTGAGGTGATAATTCAGCTCATTCCAAATTATCCCTTCTCTGCTTCCCTCCCTTGGTAATATTCCTCAGAACTTTCACAAGCATTGGTGGTCAATATGTTACCAAATGTGGTTCAGTTGCAAATATTTTGCAGCTCATATGATTTCTCTAAGGGGCAATGATTACTGGTTGAAGTCCATGATGAGGTACACACCTAAAAGCTATTTCTACGACTGTTCTCTGCCAACTGAACTATAGCTGATCTGAACTGCACACATTTGTACCAAGGCTAATTCTTCATTAGTTTTCGAGGACCGTGGTTGCTTCTGTCTTCTAGAGCTGTCTAGTAAGATTTTTCTGCCACCATCGTGAGTTGCTTCCTAGAACTCTGTTGCCATTGCTCAAAAGATGGACTCAGAAGATGTATGGCAACTAAGGCTGCTACTAGCTCACAGGTAATGGCTTCCAGCATGAGCCCAGGTCAATACTGGAATCTTGTCTCCATTATTTCTACCTCTACTGCTTCCTATAACCACTAATCTCAAGCCAGTGTTAGAGCCTCAGTGCTACAGATGGCATCAGTATTCATCACTGTAGCTGATGTAGAATACAAATTTATCAGCTTATGAAAGTTACCTTCCCTCTGATGTGACCAGTTTAATGGGTGACCCAACATATATGAGTGCCTGCGTGTTTTGTGGACTCTACATAGTAAGTTTACATGTGCTTCCTCTGGCACTGATGGGGTCCACACAGAGCAGTTCGGAGAAGTTAGTTCAGTGTGCTGCGTCATCACTGCCTACCACCCAATATCCAAAAATGAAGCATATGACCATTAACACAACAATGGAGATAAAACAATCTAACCACCATCACATTAATTAAAAAATAGTACCCACACTTCTCTGATAAATGTCTCTAAGACATAAATCCAGCTTTGGGTCTTTCCAAAGATTTTTCAGTTTTCAGAGTCTCAAGGTCTTGCATTGAAATGAAAGTCTTAGTGCCTAGTTGTAGCTTCTCTAGAACATGTGGTTGAGAAGGCACTTAAATTCCCGTTGTGTCTCAAGAGTATGCTCCTGAAGTCCTTTCACTTTGTGAGCTGTATCTAAGGTGATGCCATCAGCCATACATATCCTAAGCCAGTTTTATAAGTATTAAATAGAAAAAAACTTATCTAGCAAACTCTAAAACTCTAAGGGAATCTGAATAATACTAAGACTTTATCATAATGATATTAAAGTTACAACTAAGCTTTAATAAAAGATGTGCTGTAAAAATAAAATTTGAAAAAAGATGCTTCATTAAAGACTAAATATTTAAACACAATGTTAACAACTAAGGGACTTTAATACTTAGACTAAGATCATTTTTAGTAAGATTGTACATATTAAACTTACTCTTACATTTAATTTAAATAAAGGTTGATAATGAACGTAACACTAAACACTAAAAGTCCAGAGTAGATTTTACCTATTTATCATTCCCTCTTTCTTCTCCTATTCCAAAATTCTTATGCAACATTGTCTCACAAAAATTAATATATACAAAAGTAACTTCTGATGATGCTGTTTATTTTATGTAATAGTGTTGTTTTGGAAATACAGCTCATTGAAAAATTGTTTTCTAATATGTAATATCAGTTTCAACAAAATTGGAACATGTTTAATCAAACAAAATACATGTTCTGTATTTTGATCTCCTGATCTCTTTACTATTATAAAATAGTAGTCAAGGGATAAAACTTGTTGGTATCAAGAAGTCCTTCAGGTATGAGGAAGAAGTAATGGAAAGAGAGGAATCTAGTTATCCTAATAGATACTGATGGTGTCACTCTTAAAGCTTTATCTTAAATGAACAGCTGGGCTAAAAGTTTCAACTTTCTAATCCAGACTTCTTCAAATGATCAGCAAATTAGAAATAACCATGGTTTGTATATTTACTATTAGTCAAATATTGCAACTATCTGAATATTTTACAACATATTTGCATACTACTTTACTGTATACAAAGAAACTTTCATATGTAAGCTTATTTGTTCTTCAAAATGGCTCAGTGAAGGATCCGTTCACCAACAAGTATGTTTCAGATATTGTGTGAATAGGTTGGACTCTCTTTTTCTAGACAAACTGAAATTATAACCCAAGTGATACACCTAAGAGGATGACGGAGCTAGATAAGGAATTGAGATATAGTGATTGCAAACCTTGTGTCCCTCCCACTTTAGGATACTGACATTTACAAGACAATATGAACACAATTATATGGCACAGTGATTTGTTACAACCTGTACTAAAACCCTGGAAAAACCACCATGCAGTCTTCTAAATTATTTTAACATATAGAATTCAGGTAGGATGATTATTAAAAAATAAAAAATAAAATAGAGAAAAGCTTAATAAGCTAGATAAATGATAATATTTAATTTGGAATTTTAATGCTAAAATAACCTCTTATTTTGGCCAGACTTAAACTTGTTTTTATTCTAAAGCAAACAAATACAAACCAAGTAACAAAACTAGAGCTATTAAATTGACTGCTCTAAATTTCTGAATGTAGGAGTAATTTTTTTAGACACTTTTCGTCCCAGAGATATAGAAGTACTTTAGAAACAATAATTTTGTAAAAGCATTTTACAGAATATAGGTATGTAGTGGCCCAATAGCCACCATTTCTCTGAGTGCTCATCGCCTAGGCACTTTTGGACTTGCTGTATGGAGGAGGGAGCTTAAGAAGCCAGCCAACACTTAACACCACTGTCTTCTGGCATTTGCCAATTCCTTTTAGTATGGTTTGCACTCTAAGGCTGTTCAAAGCAGGTGGCTCCTGCTGTAAGAAGAGAGTTGTGGGAAGATATCCATGAAATGAATATTTATAAACAATCCCAATCTTCATTTTAAGTATAAGAGAAAAATAAATTTTAAACAGTGAGGTCCTTAGGAATTGCTGATCTAAGGCATCATCTCTTAAATATTTACAACATTCTTATGTTGTGAAATTCTTTAATCTGAAGTACTATAACTAAATTAAGAGTGCAAAACTGAATCTGCCAGAGAATTCTGATACATTCTCTTTTAGCGTGAGCAAGCCAGTCATTTATGTAAATAGTTTCCTCATTTTTTTGTGCAAATTGTTTTTCAAGGAAAGTTAAATCATTTTGTTATTTAACTGAAATCTACTTTGTGACATCCACTTAAATGATAGTGTTGAAGTCTTTTCTTGTAGTTGTTTTAAAACTGTCAGGGCAATTCCAGCAAGATTACTGGAAGTTAGGTATAAGACTTGATGACATTCTCCAACTCAATTCCATGCATACATATTTTGAGCTCTTGATATGGCTTTGAAATGGAGACAAGTGGTCTGATGACAGACAAAATAGAATATTTGAAATGATACTCTTAAGTTCAGCATAGGGACTGCAGATAACCACTTCTTGTATGCACATTTTATTTTCTATTTAACTCATCCTATGTCCTAGAATATACATTTTATTTTTTTTAATTAACAGACTTTATTTTTTAAACAAGTTTTAGACTTACAAAAAAAAGAGCAGAAATTAGTGTTCCTATATCTTCCTTCTATTCCATACACATGCACATAGTTTCTCTTATTATTTACATCTTGCATTAAGATGTTACATTTATTATAATTGATTAGCCAATACTAATGCATTAACATTAAACTCCACAATTTACAGTAGAATTTGTGTTGTATATTCTATGGATTTTGGCAAATATATAATGACATGTATCCACCATCGCAGTATCATATAAAATAGTTTCACTCCTCTAATGTATTTTAATTGCTTTTTCAGATTGCTTACTGCCATCTCAGTATTCTTCCTCCCAATCTAGGAGAGATTATCTATTTTAAAATTCTGTTTATACAGAATCATTTAATTTTTCTTCATTAACAGTGAATTTAATTACTTTTTCATAAACTAATATCTTTAAATGGATTTTACCTAGGACTATGAGGTCAGAAATAATTCTAATAATGAAATTGTTAGTCATGAGGGGATTCATAGTCATTGTGACTCAGAAAGTCTAATCCACAAATAAGAGAAGCTGGGATTTAGAATTCTGCAATGACTTTCAGTGTAATGTCTGCTCATTACTTAAATCAAGATGGGAAAATTCCAGCTGGCCAGTTGGAAACTACTTAGCCAGTTGGGGAAGATGAGCCTAGATCCCTGCTCCTATTTCTTAAAGTTAGATTTGCAGATAATCTGCCTTCTCCCTCCATTCAATACCTCAAACAGTATCACAACACAGAGCAACAGATCTAACACTTGAGATAAAATAATACCAGTTACACTGTGTGGCCCTGGGCAAGATATTTAATGTTGTTGAGCCTCAAACTCCTTACTTAAAAATACTGAATGTGAGTAACAGGTTGACACTTGCCTCAATATCTGTAATGATCAAATTATTTAGTATATATCAAAATTATATACATAGTACCAGACATTTGACAGATGCTCAATAAATATTTGTCACTGTTGTTACTATTACTATTATTATTATATTATTAGAATTCTTACTATATTGTGAAGATACAGAGTAGAAATTGACCATAGCAACAGCTGACTGCAGTTCAGGCAAAAATGATCAAGGTACTTACTAGATCTTCCATTCCAGACATGGATAGCTTTAGCTGTACAGCCAAAGTAAATTAGCATTTTAGTGGTGGGTACAATGTTCAATTCAAGTAATAGTCATTGGAATTTCTCCCAGCTTCCCTCTGGGTTAGTTTGACATGTGTCTATTTACTTTCCAATGTGAAATCATCCAAAATATAATTAATCTTTGAAAACCACATGGTCAAGAGGCAGAAAAGGCAGAAATAGTTTCACTCCTCTAATGTATTTTAATTGCTTTTTCAGATTGCTTACTGCCATCTCAGTATTTTTCCTCCCAATCTAGGGGAGATTATCTATTTTAAAATTGTTTTAATTAATTTGGTTTTTTTCAAAAACCGCTATTAATTGTAAAAGTATTACATATTTTAAAAAATTCCCTATCTATTTTTTCAACTTACAGAATTAGAGGACTACAAAGCTATGATGATTATTCCTGCTCTCAGGCCAGTCTGCTCATAATAAGCAATGTAGGTAAGAGGAAGAAATGAATAACTAAATGTTGAAATCATATTACATTTTAATAGTCAAAATATTTTCTCTGCTAGATCCTGAAGTTGGATATTACTTATTTTAATAAATAAAATGTAAATTTTTGGAGAACAACAATAAAAGTCAATATTTATTAGTGTTTAATTGATCTGGCAAAATTTAAATGATGAGCAAGTATTGCATCATTTAAACCAAACAGTAGCTCTCAGAGTACCATTATTTTCTTCATTCTACACTAGAGAAAACTGAAAAAAAGATCTACTAGTAACTTGACTAAGCTAGAAAATGGTGTGAATAGAATTTGAACACAGGCCATGTGGTTAACACAGACTCTGTACTCAACTATTCTGTTATACTAGGGAAGAACAAATACATCATAAATAAAAAAAAATTAAAACCCAGATCTACCACATAGTATCCATAACCATGAAAAAGTTGCAATACTTGCACCCCCCACCTGAGCCAGTTACATTTTCCTTAAATTAAGGTCCTATAGGCCTTACAGGGTTGCTGTATTTTGTACAACTTCTACAAATCACTAACATGATAGTATTATAATGTGTATACTTTTCTATTTTTAATATAAAAGCTTGCATTTTATTAGCCTATCATTTTATGAGCCTAAATTTCATATATTGAAGGCAATTTCTCCCATACAAAATAAATTGTGATATATAAAACACCAAGAATATAATGTTAAATCACTTTTGGGATTTTCTTGAGGCTCTTCTTTCCTGCTTATGTTCTTATAAATGAATATACATATGCAGAAGGAAGAACAACAAAAGGGAAGCTTGTAGGCAATGTAAAGGGACACGGAACTCTTCTCATCCTCACATGTTTATTACATATTCTATGAAGCCATTCAGATCTTCTTCATGTTTATTCATATTAAGGTAGCTATGTTTTATGGTGACATTTTGATACACTTCATCTTATCTTAGCAATTCACTTAATTTGTGAAAATGTAAGTTGTATATTCTAAAATTTTTAAGTATTCACTGAAATATAAATTTTCAGCTGATATCAGCTTTTAAATGTTCTACAATCATGTAATTAAAATTAGGTTGACATGTTTTTAAAGATTTTAAATTTTAATCCTTTTTTTTGTCTAAAACTAACTTATTTTTTGCATTGTACCCATTAAGATGTAAAGTGGTAGACAACCTTCAGTAGCTTTTCTACAGAAGCCAAAATGATAGAACAAGCCTTTTGAATTCTAAAAAGTACCAAAATGTTCATCTTCATTACTAAAATACAGTAATTAGAGGCAAACTTTTAATCCCCATTTCATGTTGTCTTGTTTGTTGGTGCCAAGTTGAGGTTTCATTACAGAATAATTATCATTCATCATCATTTAGCTTGGAAAGTCTAACTTCTGAGGAAATGAAATTGAACCAGAACAATTGAGATCTTTCCAGGGAAGCTACATAAATAGTTTTTACGGACACTATTTTTTAAAGTTGAGAAGTAAGCTATAATTTTAGTTTTAAAAACCAATCCCCTCTAAGGAAAAGTATAGCACTTATTTCAATCAGACATATATGTATTAAAGCTTCCACTCATCTCTTTATTTTCTCCTATTCAACCAATCCTAAATAGCTTTTTAATATATCATCAGTCATTAGCCTTTTTCAGACCTCTAAAAATAAATTTTCTGAACTCTTGCCATAGTCACCTAACTTTACCAGATCTATTCTCCACTCAACCACTTGGGTTTTCTGACTAAATTAAAGAAACAAATACATTTGCTCATGCCACTGCATTTGATAAACACCTTTGCTAACTTCCTGTTGCCAATATGTTGATGCACCTATAGCCTATGAGGCTTTCCATCTCTTTTCTTTCTTTTTTTTTTTTTTAATTATACTTTAAGTTCTAGGGTACATGTGCACAATGTGCAGGTTTGTTACATATGAGTGCATGTGCCATGTTGGTGTGCTGCACCCATTAACTCATCATTTACATTAGGTGTTTCTCCTAATGCTATCCCTCCCCTCTCTTCCCTCCCCATAATAGGCCCCAATGTGTGATGTTCCCCTTCCTGAGTTCAAATGATCTCATTGTTCAATTCCCACCTATGAGTGAGAACATGTGGTATTTGGTTTTCTGTTCTTGCGATAGTTTGCTGAGAATGATGGGTTCCAACTGCATCCATGTTCCTGCAAAGAACACGAACTCATCTTTTTTTATTGCTGCATAGTATTTCATGGTGTATATGTGCCACATTTTCTTAATCCAGTCTGTCACTGATGGACATTTGAGTTGATTCCAAGTCTTTGCCATTGTGAATAGTGCCACAATAAACGTATGTGTGCATGTGTCTTTATAGCAGCATGATTTATAATCCTTTGGGTATATACCCAGTAATGGGATGGCTAGTTCTAGATGGTATTTCTAGTTCTAGATCCTCGAAGAATCGCCATGCTGTTTTCCACAATGATTGAACTAGTTTACAGTCCCACCAACAGTGTAAAAGTGTTCCTATTTGTCCACATCCTCTCCAGCACCTGTTGTTTCCTGACTTTTAATGATCGCCATTCTAACTGGTGTGAGATAGTATCTCATTGTGGTTTTGATTTGCATTTCTCTATGGCGAGTTCCATGTCTTTCCAACATCTTTGAACTTATCTATTATCTTCACCTTCCTATGCTTCAAGGACATGAACCTTCTTACCTTCCTCCCAAACACACCAGGTTCTCTGAGCTTCTGCTTTCACTCCTGCAAAACTGCCACCCATTCTTTAATGCTCAACTCAATCGTCATCTAACATATTTCATAAATCTTTAAGTCAAAGTGAGTAGCTGACTTTGTGATCACACAATTATAATTCATATTTCTATGACAACATTCATCATATTATGTACTCATGATGTGACTACTTCACTTCTCTTTGTACTACTTACGTTCTAGCACATAAGTAGCTAAAATACATATGTTTTAAATAATTTTAATGTAAATTCTAGTTTCACTGTATATTCAAAATATATCAATGCATATTTGTGTGCATTCTATTTTGAAAGTATTTAATAGTATTATAAATCATATTTATATTACTTGTATCAAATACAAAAGAAATTTAACTTTTTTGATACAACCTAGATTATAGATATGATTTGTTTTGTTCGGTTTGGCTTTGGTTCTGTTGTGCCTGAGTGACATATCTATGGAGATGTTTATTGTCAAATTAAGACACATGGAAGTTCTCAACAGTTTTAGGATTTGTTCTGTTTTAGGGTTTGTGTCTACTAGTAGCCTGTCAAGCTATCAATTCTTACTGCTGATGATGCATCTTTCTGCAGAAGATGTCAGACAAACCACTCAATATTTTTACACAATTTATTATGAGTAAATTAACTAGTAAAGTAAAACTAACCTTATTTATTTTGTGTACAGTAAAAGTGAATGGTGACTTTCTTATAAAACAAAATATTTGAACTTTAATGTTTAGACTGTTTTTTCTCTGTTGGAATATAAAAAAACTTTTTTTCAACACATGTTTTGTTATTCTACTTGAGATTTATAGTTAAGTGACAATAAAATAAGTAAAATGGTCTTAAAATATATTCATCATGTGTCAGCATAAAAAGACACTTACTGATTTTTACCAAGTATTTAGCATTATACTTTCTTGGTATTAAAAAGATAAAATTCCTGCTGTCAAGGATTTTGGTAAGGGTGATAAATATAAAACTAAACTTATAAAATAAGGTGACTGCACAGTGACTGGGTATGTATAAGAGTTACAAAGTCAAGAATCAATGTTTATGTATAGTGTCATAGGAAAAGGAAGTAGTGGATGCTTTATTAAAGTTACCTTGGGAAATTTGTATATTATACATTCTTACACTCATTCCCACAACATTTAGGGAAGAAAAGCCCTCAGCATATGGATATTTAAAAAGAAAGTTCTCTAGGTATTATAAATCTGACCTTTCTGCTTATACCCCCACAGGAAGCCACTGTGAGAAAAAAAGACCCACATTATCTCCTAAGTTTGCTTGAGGCCAGGAGTTGGAGAAACCTTCTGAGAGGAAATGAACTTTGAGTTTAATTTTGATGTGTTAGTAGGCCATTAACAGTCTGTAATATCTAAGGGGACAGAGGCATTAGAAATGTAGCAATTGGGATGTGTGAGGAAGCAGTAGAAGAAGCAGTTGGAAAGCTAGACAAAGATTACATAAGCTTTATGAAAAGTTAGGAATCTCAAATACTTGTACTGCAAGGCAACTGTATTGTCTTTAGCTAATTCAGGGTGGATACTTTTATATCCAATAGTCCCAATGATAGCAGTGGGGAAAAATATGACACCAGAAGTCATTGCCGTGCACTGTAGCTGAAACTGTGTCTGGGAACATTGTGAGGGAGAAAGGTGAGAACATGATGTTGTTGATGAATTGTGGAAAATGTTTAAGGTAATGAACAACATCCCTTGAGCTACTGATGTCTCAGAGATTTTCTTTTTCAGCTACAAAGAGATATATCCACATTATGGGGGAAGGTGGAGCAATTATTTTGTAATTACCAAGTAAAATTTCACAATTTTCCATCAACTACATGCTATCTATTGGGACTATTTAACAAATAAATATGATGGGGATGTTAATATTGTTAACAGCTAATATTTTTGAAGTGTATTAATATATTTCTGGCATTACACTAGGCATTTTATCTGGTCAATTATTCCATAATTACCTGTAGTAGTCCACTCTTACGCTGCCATAAATAACTCGAGACTGGGTAATTTAGAAAGAAAGGAAGTTTGACTGACACTTCCGCAAGGCTGGAGAGGCCTCAGGAAATTTACACTTCTGCAAGACTGGAGAGGTCTCAGGAAACTTACAGTCATGGCACAATGGGAAGCAAATATGTCCTTCTTCACATGACAGCAAGAAAGAGAAAATGCCAGATGGTTACAAAACCATCAGATCTCCTGACAACTCACTCCCTATCATGAGAATAGCATGGGGAAAACTGACCCCATGATTCAATTACCTCCCACTGGGTCCCTCCATTGACATGTGGAGATTATGAAAGTTACAATTAAAGATGAGATTTGGGTGGTGACACAGCCAAAACATATCATTCTGCCCCCTGGTCCCTCTGAAATCTCATGTGCTCACATTTCATAACACAATCATGCATTCCCAACAGTTCCCCAAAATCTTAACGCATTCCAACATTAACCCAAAAGTCCAAGTCCAGCGTCTCGTTTGAGACAAGGCAAGTCTCTTCCATCTATGAGCATGTAAAATCAAAAGCATATTAGCGATTTCATAGATTAAATGGAGGTACAGGCATTGGGTAAATACTCCTATTCCAAAAGGGAGAAATTGGCCAAAAAGGCAGTCATTAAACCTTAAAATTCCAAAATGATATCCTTTGACTGTATGTTTCACATCCAGGGGGACTCTAATATAAGAGGTGGGCTCCCAGAGCCTTGGATAGCTGTGCTTTTGTGGCTTTGCAGGGTACATCCCCACTTCAGACTGTTTTCATGGGTTGACATTGAGTGTCTGCAGTTTTTCCAGGTGCACGGTAAAAGCTGTTGGTGGATCTACCATTCTGTGATCTGGAGGATGGTGGCCATCTTCTTACATCTCCAACAGGTCGTGCTCCAGTGGGAACTCTGTGTGGGGCTCTGACCCCACATTTTCCTTCCACATTGTCCTGGCAGTGTTTCCCATGAAGGCTCTGCCTTTGCAGCAAAATTCTGCCTGGACATTCAGGTGTTTCCATACATCCTCTGAATTCCAGGTAGAGATTCCCAAACCTTGGTTCTTGACTTCTGTGCACACACAGGCCCAATAGCACCGGTAAGCCACCAAGGCTTGGGGCTTGCACCCTCTGAAGCAACAGCCTGAGCTGTACATTGGCCCCTTTCATCCACAGCTGGAGCTGAAGCAGCTGGGATAGAGGGCACCATGTCCTGAGGCTGCACACAGAAGGGGGAGCCTGGGCCCAGCTCATGAAACCATTCCCTCTTAGGCCTCCAGTCTTGTGATGGGAAGGGTCACCATAACATGCCTTGGAGGCATTTTCCCCATTGTCTTGGTGCTTAACATCTGGCTCCTCATTACTTATGCAAATTTCTGCAGCTGGCTTGATTATCTCTCCAGAAAATGGGGTTTTCTTTTTTACCACATTGATAGTCTGCAAATTTTCCAAATTTGTATGCTTTGTTTCCTCTTCAATGCTTTTCTGCTTAGAAATTTTTTCCTCCAGGTACCATAAATTATCTTTCTCAAGTTCAAAATTCCAAAGATCTCTAGGGCAGGGGCAAAATGCCACCAGTCTCTTTGCACAGCAAGAGTGACTTTTACTCCAGTATCTAACAAGTTCCTTATTTCCATCCGAGACCACCTCAGCCTGGACTTCATTGTTCATATCACTATTTGCATTTTGGTCAAGGCCATTCAACAAGTCTCTAGAAAGTTCCAAACTTCTCCACGTGTTCATATCTTCTTATGAGCCCTCCAAACTGTTCCAATCTCTGGCTGTTACCCAGTTCCAAAGTTGCTTCCACATTTTCAGTATCTTTACAGCAACACCCCACTCTCGGTGGTACCAATTTACTGTATTAGTCCATTTTCACACTGCTATAAGACATACCTGAGACTGAGTTATTTATTAAGGAAAGAGATTTAATTGACTTACAGCTCTGCAGGCTGGGGAGGCCTCAGGAAACTTAAAATCCTGGTGAAGGGGAAGCAAACACATCTTTCTTCATAAGGTGGCAGGAGAGAGAACGAGAGCTGAGCAGAGTGGGAGCCCCTTATAAAATCATCAGATCTTGTGAGAACTTACTATCACGAGAATAGCATAGGGGAACTGCCCCATGATTCAATTTCCTCACACCAGGTCCCTCCCATGATACATAGGGATTATGGGAATTACAATTCAAGATGGGATTTGGATGGGGACACAGCCAAACCATAGCATAACCCACATGCTGACTTTATGAAGCAAAAACTAGTATTTCTTCCTGTTATAGACATAGGTAAAAGAAATATTTATAAATTAAATAACTTTCTGAGTCAAACAGTTGTTAGGTAGTAGAGGCAGAATTCACATCTAGGTCTGGCTAATCATGGAGTACAAAGTCTTCATCACTGAGTTATTGTGATCTAATGGGACAAATAACTGTGAAATTCACCCTGCCTTGGAAAACAGAAAACTGTCTAATATGGAAACAACTGGGTTGGGGAATAGTATTCTAATCTCGATTGACTTTATAAACATTATGTGGCTGACAAGGAAGGTAACAATCCTTCAGGAGTTCTCCATATTAAGAACGTTAAGAACAATTAAGATACTAAGAACATGACACCACTGTAATATTGAAAAGGCAGTCTATCATTTTTACGTTAGTAATGAGGGGTTCTTTTTTTTTTTTTTTTTGAGACGGAGTCTCGCTCTGTCGCCCAGGCTGGAGTGCAGTGGCGCGATCTCGGCTCACTGCAAGCTCCGCCTCCCGGGTTTACGCCATTCTCCTGCCTCAGCCTCCCGAGTAGCTGGGACTACAGGCGCCCGCCATCTCGCCCGGCTAGTTTTTTTTTTTTTTGTATTTTTTAGTAGAGACGTGGTTTCACCGTGTAGACCAGGATGGTCTCCATCTCCTGACCTCGTAATCCACCCGTCTCGGCCTCCCAAAGTGCTGGGATTACAGGCTTGAGCCACCGCGCCCGGCCTAGTAATGAGGTTCTTATAGCAAATGCTTTAGTCTTAGAAGATCAAAAAGGATAGAATTAGTAGTAATGACTCTCTCCAGATCTGATAAATAAATCAGAGGTTCAACTTTTCCTGTTACATTGCTGTGCAACAGTGGTCATGTTTTTAGCCTTTCTTGGCCTCCAATTACTCATCATTAAAGTAAGTATAGCAATACAAATTGACCACCAAAGCCTGTTTAATGTATAGGCAATATAACGGCTCATAAGAGGTTGTAAAGTAATGTGTTGTTTAAATATAGTGTCATAATGCTCTCCCCATTGACTGCATGAAGGTGCAGACCAGTAAGTCACTATTGTCCATGTCAGCAATGAGCCAAGTGTTTGGGGTTTAAATAATGGCCTTATCCTCTGACTCCATTAAAATGTAATATTTCTGCTCTTCTCTCAGGCACTACATGTAGTAAAACCAATAAATATTTTAAATCACACACACATAAAACTTGAAATTAGAGAGGATACATTCCATTACCAAGTCATACTTACTATTTATATTTTAAAACCTGGCAAATATTTGAATAAAGGATAAGTGATATTACATATTGCATTTAAATTATTACCTAACTTGCAAAAATTTTTATGCAGAATGCATATGTAAAACAGTAATATGAGCAGATGAATGCTTGTTTAAGTAATTTACTATGTTTATATTAAGTAGTATTAAATGTTCTTTAATTTTCTATGTTCTTTCATAGCTATTTTTTAAATTAATATTAACAGATTTTAAAATGCACATTACATTCCTAATATACTTTGACATTTAACAAACTACTTATGCTTTTATGAAGCAAGCATTTAAATTACGGTACTAATCACTGTAAGCTAAAAAAGATGTGGCATTATATATTTTTAGAATTTTATTATCTATTGATTCAACACATAATTTGCAGTATTTGAACAATAATATTGAAGATATTTTATTTCCGTAAAATTAAAATAGAATGGATATATTTAAAGCAGTTTGATTTGATTTAATACCAGCTCAAAAATACATTTTATTCAAAATGATTCAACTGACTAAAATAAAAAAGTAGTGATCTTCTAATTCCAACAGAGCAATTATATTTTAATGTAGAAATAATTATATAATATTTATTTATATTACTAAACATAGTGTTTCCTTAAATACAGTTGGCTGGAGAAAACAAGTTTCTGGAAATTTGAGACATTTTATTTCATCTGGCTATATTTTAAATATACAAATGAATGGTCATTAGTGCTCTACATACTGATAGATTCCTTCAGCTGATGAAATATGATTGCTGTTTTTTATGTGCACTTGGAAAGGCAAACAGCTTTGTTGCATATGATGAAAATCACTGGCCTAACTTTCTCTTTAAGAAGAATTCTGACCAAATACAATAAACACTCAACCAAATAGCCATGCTGTGTAAATTCATTAAGATGTTAATACAAATTATTCATTTTCCTTTTTAAAGCAAATCTAGTAGAGGTAAATGTTATATAATTTTATGGTTACATAATTTTGACCTCGTAGTCCTTGAATTTTCCAACTCTGAGCCAATGTGGGCATTATTAGACTTTCAATGACAGCACTACAGCCAGTGTCTCCCAAGATTTGTCCAGGCTGTGACTTTCTGGGGCTGTTGGATATGCTAGGATAGATACTAATGATTGTCGGGTTAGAAGTGGTTATATGGTACATTGGCACAAAGCACTGCTGAATGACCTGTCAGTGATTTGAAGGAATCAATGTGTCTTTACTTTCTATTCCAATATCCTCCCACATGTGGAGTAATATCACATACTTGGAGAAGCTACCAGAATGTGAAACAGCATTTAAAAACACTATAAAAGAAGAAGTAAAGGCTTAGGGGTCTGCAGTGTAGATTGAGTTCTACTCTGGGTTTGTGCTAATAGCTCGATTGCTTTTGCAGGTATAAAGATTGAAAAGGCGTAGCCTTATTCGAAAGTAAAGTGACTTTGAAAGTAAGCCCACAGGATCAAAAATGCCATTATATTCTCTCATGACAGTCTTACTAAATCAACTTCATTTTAAGGATTGGCCAGGGCTATTTCAACGAGGAGCACTGCTGAGAAATCAGCCTGGTGCAGGGGGCTCCATAATGCTCAAAACTGGAACAGGGAAGACAGAATAAGCAAGAAACCACACAGAAAGTCCATGGTACAAATGACTGAGGGAAACCAAAGTGAATTCTACATAAGGAGGAGACGGAAATACTAATCACCTTTGAGGCTCTGAGCCAAGAAATTGAAGCCAAGGAGTTAAGCTAAAGCAAATTACTTTTGCACCAACCTAATAGATAAAACCAAATGGAATGGGCTAGAAGTCATTAAGATGAGGGCAGAAATGGGAGAATCCTGAGAAACTGTTTTTATGGGCCAGCGTCTATTTGTGGTAGTGTGGCATGTCTTAAAAGCCTTGGACTGGGAGATAAAAATATCATATTTTCAGCCATTAACTTTTCACATTCAGTGAGACATATTGACACTGATATTGAAGTTGACCACAAATGTTTGAGGTAAAGGATTTACAGCCATTGAGATGAGTTCAGAGGACCCCAGCCTCACAAACCCCCTTCAACCACATTGTCTCTTGGCCTCTTCTGGTTGGGAGACTCCTGATCATGGTGCTAATAAAATGCAAAATACACATTTCTCAGGAAAACCTCATGCTTTCCAAAATAATGCATTATGAACAAGAAGGGTTATGGCAGACCCCTCAAACCTATACAATTTTGTTAGAGAATTAACAAAAAACAGTAACTGTGTTACATACTAACACAGCTAAAAAAAATTTATATTGCTAATAAATAAAAAATACTTCAGTAAATACTGTATAGAGTCTTAACTTTCATGTTGAAAATTACTTGACAAAAAATGGATGTAAGTATAGATTGAGGTAGCTGAGCTACAGAGACAAGAGAAAAGGCACAATTAGGGAGTAACACAGGCAACACATATCCAAATCAAGTCAAGAAAATAAGTATAAGCAAATTATCATTGTGTAAAGGATTACATAACTGCAGCTTACTGCTTTCAGCTATGATAATACACTTTGCTTGTTATTTTTGGTATAAAATATTAAAGATTTTGGGGGAAAAAAAGCATATGAACCAGAGCAAATTCACATTATACTGACATCACTCCCCAATTAACCAATTGCATATAAGTTAATTCAATAACACTTGAAGTTGTTAAGGGAGTTAGGAGAAAGGAGAGTGGGCTAAATTTGAAACTAAAGTCCAAAGCCCTGAAGCAGAAGAGAAGAGGCACTGGTGCCCTCTAATCCGTTCTCCCCACGGAGTCTCAGCCCATTTCTGAAGCATCAAGTTGCTCAGAGATCCATCCTATAAGACAATTGTCTAGGAGCCAATAGCAATTAGGGATAGTAAATCTTTAATGAGATTTAAGAATATAACTTAAATCATTATGTGCAGTGATAAGGAAATTTTAATTCAATTTATCACTGAGATATATATTATCCTAATTGAAAAATAACCATGTCCTCTGCAATGGAACTTCACTTTAGCAGACAGTGTTTTTTGAATTAGAATAAAAATGTTTTCTTTGTGTCAGTTATATAACCACAATTCTTCATGAAAAAGATAATATATTTAAATTGTGATAATTTTCCTGATTCTATAAGGAAAAATATGTTGACATTTTTATGAATAAGCCTCCTTACTTTCCTGATCTAGTCTCATCACACCAACCTAGAATGTTTCAGAGTATATCATTCTGTAGTGAGCCTAGTAAGATTAACCAGCAAGAGTGTGCCCAGCTGAGAATAACCAGGAAGGGGGAAGCTCTGAAAGCATATCATAAGAGAAATGTTCAAAAATCTGGGCCATATTCTTCCCTAAAACATACAAGTTGAAGTAGCTTGACATTTGAAGGGCTATTATGCAGCAGAAAGAAGTAAATCTTGACTAGTGCAGCAGAAAGCAGAACTCAGAAAATGAATGGAATATGAATTTAGCAAGGACTTTTTCATGATTGGGAATATCCAATATCAAAAGCAGCTACTGGCCAGGCACACCGGCTTAAGCCTATAATCCCAATGATTTGGGTGGGGGGAAGGCAGGTGAATCCAAGGCAGGCAGATCAGTTGAGTCCAGGAGTTTGAGACCAGCATGGCCAACATGGTGAAACACTGTATCTACTGAAAAATACAAAAATTAACCAAGTGTGATGGCTCATGCCTGTAATCCCAGCTACTCAGGAGACTGAGGCATGAGAATCGCTTCAACCTGGGAGGCAGAGGTTACAATGCGCTGACAGAGCAACACTCCATCTCAAAAATAAATAAATAAATAAATAAATAAGCAGCTAATTACATAGAATTTATTTTTACCAATACTGAAGGTATTCAACTTGAAAAATCAATGTATCAGGGACTTTCAAAGGGCATTATAACACTGAGTGAAATCTATTTATGCCACAAGATCATATTTATGCCACACTTTTTAATGTTTTAAACTTTTACTTCTGATCATTTGGGAATAGTGTATGTACTGCAATGCTTCCTCATGGTCATTTGATTATATGAGTGTTTCTGAAATTTGGTTGCATATCAAAATCAGGAGCTTTTAAAAAGTGCAAATACATATTACCCTGTAAGCCTGTTTATTGAATAGCATTTTTGGTGAGGTGGGATCAGGAAATCAGTATTCTCAAAGGCAACAGGTGATTGTGCTGCATCTAGACTCCTCTTGAAAGCATGGGGTACCTAAGGTCATAAGGATGAATTCATCCCTTTATTGGCTAGTTAAGTTTTCGAAATTGTGCTTTTCAGTAACTAAAGTTTGGTCATTTTAAGTCAGCACCCAGTCTTATTATGGGATATTTATTTGTGAAAGGACAGCTAAACAATACTAGTAAGAGTAACAATTGTTTATAAGATAAGCACTGTGCTCAGTACTTCATGTACATTGCTTCATTTGATTTGTACAAGCCTATGACTCAACCTCTCAATTCTGCTTTTGCTACTTTACCAAAGGATGTAACACTGCGACACTTTGTTCTCTAAAATCATAGACTATTAGAAGCTTTGCTGTTTGAAATCAGATCAGTAAAAATGGAACAACCTACACTTGCCTGGAAGATTTCAGTCACTCACACCAAGAAACAGCCTCAATTTTCAACCCAGGTGCAAAGTTTCAGATAAGGGTTTTTCAGATACAATATTCAACATCTATCTTAACTTTGGAGTTTCCAAGGAAACAGAATCCAGAGTCCACTTCTTAACTCTGGCCTGATGTTAACCTCTTTACTTTGAGCATTGCTCATTTTTAGCACTATCAAGATTCTGCTTTAAGTATGCCTAAACACTATTTTTCCCCAATCCTATTTTTAACCCTGTTTCTTCCTTTGCCTGATAGGATGCTCGATGCTTCTGCTGTGCAATCTCCCTTCATACAACAAACTAATAAACCCAACTTCGTTGAACTATAAGTATGTCTTTGGTGTACCTTGTCAGATGGGCTTCATCAGTAGATATTATAATCTCTAATTTGAAGATTAGTAAAATGAAGTTCAGAAAAATAATTAACTTACACAGAGTCACACAGTAAGTGACAAACCTGGCATTCCAATCCAGATCTATATGACTTCAAAGCCCATGCTCTTAACAGAATGCAGAGAGTCAGAGAATGTTGAAGCTTCAAAAGAAACTAAAGCATACCATGCTGCTAACTTCACATGGACAGTAAGACTAGAATTCCGTTATCGTGACCTTCCAATCCACTGTCATGTGGGAAATCTTTGTTCAGCTGCCAATTGGCTACTATTCAGGCTTTCCCTTTTCCCTGAACCTTCTATGGTGTTTCCTGGATACTCAGGCCTCACTGAGACAGTAGTAACGTAGATAACTACAAACGCTGGTAACGTCTAGGCAGCAGCCAGTGATGCAGTTATCTTCTGATCATCTTTTTTCTGACACACAAAAGTATAATCAAATCTCCGAGCACAGTGGCTTATGCCTGTAATCCCGGCACTTTGGGAGGCAACAGAGCAAGAATTTTTCTCAAAAAAAAGAAAAAAAAAAAAAAAAGAAGAAGAAGAAGAAAAAAAGAAGTATAATCAAATCAAACTATTTCATTTCAAATTTCTGTAGCTGCTGAGAACACAATGCATTAGCTCTTCTGCATGTAGTTAGTACAATCCTTCCCTAAAATGAGTGAATTATGTGAAAGCATCATCCTTCTCTTTCTTTTCTACCTATATCAAAAAGTCAGAGCATATGGGTGACTGGCTACTATGTTTAAGCCTCTAGACAACCCTGAGTTAAAGTTATCAAAGTATGTGTTATCCAAGCCATCAGAAATATTCACTAATTATATGGCCACTTATTTAATGAATTACCTCTCAATCCCACTAAAGTATCCCTTATTGCCTAACAGTGGCAATCCCACTAAATTGAGTGAGATCCCACTCAATCTCACTAAAGTATCCCTTATTGCCTAATAGTGGCAATCCTTCTTGAGCCACGGATTTCTGGATATTATGAGTACTTAATGGTATTTATTGTAAATATGATGGAAGTTAATATCATGTAAAAGACACATAAATGATTTCATGAAGTTGATGGAAGTGTTATGAGAGAACTGGTCTGACCAAATACAAAGGAATTGATAAGAGTAGCTGGAAGGTACATATTCTTTAACAATTGAGGAGAAAATTTATGGGACAGACTCTTCAAAAGACAATGATACAGATATCAAAAGAATAAAAGAGGCTCTGAAAAAACTATGGAATTCCTTGAAGAGTTTTGCAAACACAAATCTCTTTATGATTGTGGGATGAAACTAAATAATGAGATTGTTAAAATAATTGCATAAACACATACATACATGAATTAAGACTTCATTATTCATGCTGAGTTAACACGCAGTTGCAAATATATCCTCACGATAAGGATAAGATTTTTTTTGTTGTTGTTGAAGATAAATTTTTAACTACATATTTTCTCTGCTTCTAAGGAATGTTGATACCTATTTAAAATGGATTACTTTTAAATGTTTTCTGTTAACAGTTAGCTCTGGATGGCAAGAACTCTGGACCCCCTTTCTTGATAAGAAGCATGTGTGCCTCTGGGCAATCCTCACTCTCACTTCTCTTTCATAGTTGGCCTTTCCCCCAACCCCACTTTGGCTGTGCCTCCTTATTGTCTACACACATCCTCACTTCACTTAATTCCACAGTCTCTGAGCTGGCTTCCATGGCTCCTTCTACTCAAAGAGTATTTTCTTTACCAGCTCCTTCTGCATCACTTGGGAGCTTGTTAAAAATACAGAATCTCATACTCTATCCCCAATTTCTTGGGCAAGGGCCACATTAACCTTCCCTGTATCATTTCCATTTTAGTATATGTGCTCCTCAAGTGAACACTCTATTCCCAACTTCTGAACCAAAATCTACATTTTCACAAGATCCTCAAGTGATGCATTTGCACCTTAATATTTAAGAAGCACTGGCCTAGACAATTCTTAAACACTTTCTGTTTTATAGGTTGAATTTTCCTAATCTGAAAATCTAAATCTGAAATCCTCCAAAATCCAAAGCATTTTGAATACCAACATGGCGCTCCAAGGAAATGATCATTGGAGCATTTTGGATTTTGGATTTTTGGATTAGAAATGCTCAACCAGTAAGTATAATGCAAATATTTAAAAATCCAGAAAAATTCAAAATCCAAAACACTTCTGGCCCCAAGCATTTCAGATAAGAGACATTCAACTTGTATTGTATTTTGTTAAATCTAGAAGCCACTTTTGTCTTGTTTCTCTCTCTCGTCTTTGTATCTAATTATTCACAAAATCCTGCGTAATGTGCCTAGCCCATGTCTTATTCTTCCCCAGTCTTTCTGTTATTTCTTATGCTGACACTAAAAAGGCCCCCTAACTACTCTCCCAGCTGGCATTCTCACTCCTCACCCACTCCCTAATATTTAATGAATCTTTTCTGAATGATATTCATCTAAATAACAAACCGGTTTGGTATCATCAGTTTCTCCCTGAAACTCCGTAAAGACATAGTGGTAGCAATGTTTAATCTTCTCTTTGTAGAGTTACATGTTTCTACTACCTCTGTTTCCTACTACCTTTCCAACTCTATTTCCTCTCTCCCTTCCCCCATCATGCATTTTTCACTGCCCCAACTGCGAGCAACTCAGATCTCCTAAATAACATGGGATCTTTCACACTTCAGAAATGAGTTTTCACATGCTGTCACCAGTGCTGAAATGGCCTTTCCTTCCTGATTTTCTTGGGAAGTTTATTGAAGCCATGGAAATTCACTATCCCTCTGAAGCCTCCTCTATTCCACCCAAATGGAATTAATCACTAATGGTTTATGACTGTATTAGTCTGTTCTCACATTGCTATAAAGAACTACCTGAGACTGGGTAATTTATAAAGAAAAGAGGTTTAATTGACACACAGTTCTTCAGACTGTACAGGAAGCATGGCTGGGGAGGCCTCAGAAAACTTACAGTTATAGTAGAAGGCAGAGGGAAAGCAGGCACATCTTACATGGCTGGCACAGGAGGAATAGAGTGAAGGGGGAGGTGCTACACGTTTTAAACAACCATATCTTATGAGAACTCACAATCACAAGAACAGCAAGGGGAAAATTCACCCCATGATTCAATCACCTCCCACCAAGCCCTTCCTCCAACATTGGGAATTACAATTTGGTATGAGATTTGGGCGGGGACACAAATCTAAACCATATAAATGACCCATTGCACATTGTACACATTACGGGTCCCACTATATTTAAATTATACTTAGAGCTATATTTCTTTCTTGTTCCTGTCAGTATCCCACTAGAATGGGAGATCTTGAGTCAGAGTAAATTGCATTAATTCCTGATCTCCAGCATTTAGTGTCTAGCATATAGAGGATGATCAATAAATCCTTACTGAATGCATAAATGCCTGTTTCATGTTTCACTGTGAAATAGACCTTGCTCTTCAAATAATTTTAAATATATTTTTGGTAGAAAAATATTGACTAACTTATATGGATATTTTAATAGCTATTAATGCACATATTATTGAAATGGAAAATATATGAGAGAAAATTTATTTTTTATCATTGACATATTTATTAACCAGTCCTGTAAGAAAAAGCTATTAATGAGGATCACATGAATAATATACTATGATTATTAAGCACCAGTTATGAGGAGTTTCCAGTTTTAAGATCAATTAGTTCTTGAAAACCTTATGGATTGCAATAAAATGTAAATTGTGACCTACACATGCATGTTTCAATGTTCAGATAAGAAAATGGTTGTTTTGTTTTGTTTTAAAAGAGTGTTGAATGAATGGAGAGGTAAATCAAAAGTTCCAAATATGAAGTGCAAAATATTACAATGATCTGTGCTTAAATTGCAGCCATATGGGCCAGGCAATGGTTAAACATGAGAACACATCAAAATTACTGGGGAAATACTTGGAAACCATACTTAAATCCTACTTCAGTGCAGAACACTTAGAAAGGACTCAGTAAAGTTTGGTGAAAGTGAAAGAAGAAAGGAGAAAATACGGATGGAAAAAAAGGAAGAAAAGGAGACCGAGGTAGAAAAGAAGGAAATATGGATGAAAGTAAGAATGTAAGAGAAGGAAGGCAAGGAGAGAGAAGGGGAAAGGAGAAGGGAAAGGAGAGCATGGGGAGGAGTTGGAATGCTTTGCAAAGTTGATCCATTTTCAGTAATAGTAAATAGCTTAATACTACTCATGTTATGATGTTTATAAATTGTATATATACCTCTTTGCAGAGACCTGACAAGAAGCCTCTATACTAGATTTAAAGTTTTAGCTCTGTATTTTATGACTTATTATGTGTAAATTTATAATCCAAACTACTTGTTGGATAATATTTGTTTGAAAAAACATTTCATCAGTTTTTTCATGTGGGTCAAGTAACATAAAGAATCTTGAAAGGATTCACATGAACAATTTTGAATATATTTTCTTGATAATGCAAGGTTCTCCAAGAACTCAGATATTTCTACATGTCTGTTGTGCTTCTTAAGGAAAATACTGTTTTCCTGACAACGGTTACTTCCTTTTCACAGTCTCTTTACATTCAGTAGCTCTGTATTATGTACTAGGTAAATATCACTATTTTATTTTATTAATGAAAAGAGAGATGAAAATGTAAAGTACTAGGGCAACAGATGTACATTGATAAAGAAAGAGCTAACATATATAAATGTCTTTTGGAGTATAGGACCAAGATCCTTATGACTTAAATTTTATCTTATGTTTACGGCCCGTAGTAAATTTTACTGTCAATTTCTCTGAGTAAATTAGAAATTTAGATCTGAATTTGTAAAACTAGCTCAAGCATTATCTTTTCCACTGTGGTCTTTCCTGACCATTACATTATGTGATACTAATTCCCTCTTCTTTTACTCCCCCATTATATCCCTATAGGTACTTACAAGCTTGGAACTATTTGAATCCAATATACATAATCACTTGTATTCTGTTACAATCCCAGTTTGATAAATTACTCAAAAGAGAAGCTGTATCATATTAATCTTATTTCAGAATAGTACAGTTCCTGCCCCAAAGAATGCACTTGATAAATGTTTAATAGATCAGTGCCATTAAAGGTCAATGAGAGAGACACAACATACTTCTGCTTATGTTTTTCTGGCAACAGAAAATAATACATAATTAAGCTGGAAAATGTGAAGAGAACAAAAAAAATTAAGTAGCAGAAAAAAATCAGCTATTTAATTTTAATAATAAGAGACAACCTTTATCAACACTTTTTCCTTCACTTATTTATTGATAAGTTCATACATAAGTCACTGGTCTCTTTTCAGATGAGTATTTGCAAAGGAAGTTGTTTTTAAATTGAGTTACTTATGTCCTCCTGAAACAGTTTTTATAAGGTTAAAAGTGTTTAATTGCATTGAAGCCAAAAAGGGCAATTTAATGAAGTAAAGGCTTTACACGGCTCATCTATGTGGTGGTTATTTTAATGAACCAGCCTTAACTGTTTCTGGGAACCTCGCATAAAAATGTGTAACTCTTAGGATGCTTTCAGTGATAAATAGTGCCTGACTTATTTCAACACCAGATCTTTAGAGGTTTATATTTAACCCTATTTGTCTGCCCAGAGCTTTCAAAACAAAAAATAACCTTTACTACACATATTGATAAGAGGACGATGATGACAAACAGTGTAACTATGCTACTACATAAAACCCTACTCTGCAGATCTCCTATTTGCATGAATTTGTTAAAAAGCAGGCTACAAATGTAATCCTCTTTCATACTTTGATGTTTGGGGTTGTTTACTACCACCAGATTTTTGGTATCTGCTAAACATACATTTTATATGCCATGAGGGAGATAAGCTTTATGAAACAACTCATAACAACTTTTCAGAAAATTGCACATTTGAAGATCCAATTTTGTTCTTTCACACAACCATTGAAACAGTCTCCTTTCTGATCACCAGGCAATTTCCCAATCTCTTTAAAATTTCTCTTGCTAAACAATTTCTTCCAGAAAAGCCTTTGGCAATAATTTAACACTTCAGTCTGCCCTAGTGAGTAGGGTGAATTAGAAAAGTCTGAAAATAGATTGCAGTGAAAATAAAGCAGGGGCACCAAGCCCTTACCTGAGTGTCAGTGCCTCCCTGGTGAGAGCTTTGCTCCATCACATTCAAAGATAAACTCAATAAGTGAAGACATGTTGCTTTTAATTTTTGTGCTTAGCTTTTAGCACTCATTTACTGATAGAGCATGCAAATAACCAACCTATAATGCTTCACTCACATAAGTCTAATTATTTTAAAAAGACAAAATTTGAAATCAATATTGGCTATTTTTTTTTTTTTTTTTTTTGCGGAACTATGATGGTGAGTGTGTGTATGAGACACAGTGAGATAGCATAACTAACAACACACTATCTGGGGTCTGACTTGGGAGTTCGTATACTGGCCCTATCATTTATTAGCTATGTGACCTTAGTTAACGTATTTCACCTCTCAGTGTCTCAGTTCCTTAACTATAAACTGGTTACAATAACAATACTAACCCATCAGGCTTGTCTGAGGATTAAACAACTTCATACATACAAAGTTCTTAGCATAGTGCCTGCCTGATGGGTTTAAATAAGGAAGCTTCTCAATAAAACATAGGATGGGCACATTTTATATACTTTCTAGAATGTTTGACGTCAATCCCTATGAACAAACCATATTAGAAAGATGAATATTTAAACTCTAAAGATAAACTTTTATATTATTAATTTACTCCCAAGTTTGATGAACTTCGCTTTTTTGTCACTAACATCTGTCCTTATGCTTTCTTCCATGAAGATGGGTAGAAGACGCATACATTGCTTTTGCATAGTGGTGGCAAACATTGATTGAGCACTGATCATGTTCCAGGCCCTGAAACAGGGCTTTCTATGTAGCAGTTTATTTTATCTTCACAAACACAAAAGAGCATCTCTTATTTTCCCCAACTTACACATGAGAACACCACAGCTCTGGGAGGTCACATGGCTCGTCATCTACTAGTGCCAGAACAGGGAGTGAAAGGGTACCTGTGAGACTGCAGGGATAGAGACTGAGCTCTTGAGACTGGCACTATATTATGAAAGAGGCTAGATAGGAAATTCAGTTTAATAGCTTTATTTCCTATTTGAAGAACCTAAGCCCCAAAGCAAGGTAGTGACTAAGCTGAAGGTTTCCGTCACACCACTCTGCATTCTTCTTTTTTATTTCTGGACTAATCCTGGATTTATATTTTCCCACTTCTTCAATTTTGAGTAGAAAGAGGAAAAAAATGTTTGCCCTGAATATATTTCTCTCCCACACATCCATTTTTTCTCCTTTGAAGTAGCAACAACAGCTGCCAACGGAGGATCCCCCGGGCTTATAGAGCATCAGTCAGCTTCACAGATGAAGACAAAGATGAGAAGACAGAAATCCTGCCTTTAAAGAACTTTGCAAATGTTTTTCATTCTAAATTCATTCTTTCATTAGTGAGTACTTTGAAGACAATACTGAAACGTCAAGGTAAAAATGACAAAGCACTGATTCTAGGACCTACAAGTGGTCCCTAATTGGTTGCCAAGGGCCAAATTGAAGGAGATTTGGTTCAAAGGAGACTCAGATCTCTATCTTCTCTAAACCGCTTTCTTTAAATCTGTCTTTTCTTGTTAAATTTTATCATATTTATTGAGGGTGTACGACATGATACTTGATATACATATAGATAGTGAAATGGTTTTTTAAAAATATTCTCTACATACCATACAGTCCCTTCTACCACCCCGATGCGATTAGAGAAAAATTCGGCTAGCCAAAGGCAAGAAGAAGGAAAGATTGCTTCCATATTTATGGAGGGTTCCAGTGACCCTTGAGGCTTATCAACAGAAGACAGAATCAAAGTTGTAGCTAGTACTTCTTTGCTTAGACCAAAAGTGCTTGCATTTTACATGCGAAACATGGAAGGAAAAAATACATGTCACTATAAGCCTAATGTTTCAATACTTTTCACTATCCATTACCCATGTATAGATCCATCATGCACCCATAAAAACATACATGCAAAACACAATACTGGAATATATTGTACTGGTTTGTTTTGCAAGAATAAGCTGTACTGTGTATTTACACTAAAAATGTTTTCCTTTTTAAGCTGACAGCAGGCGAGGCATTAAATAGTAACATTCATTTTTCCATTTCTCTCATAAATATTTATTGTGAAACTACTGTGTGCTAGACATTCTTCTAGGCTAAAAATACCCCCGTAAAGAAACCAGGAATCATTTCTCCCTCATGGAGCTTGATTTCTAGTGGAAAAAACATAAGAAGCAAGATGTATAAATAAAATATATGGCATGCTAACTAGTTCTAAGGAGAAAAAAAGTAAAGCAGAAAAGACAATATAAAGCAACCAGGTGACAAGAGTAGACATTTTAGATAGTGTGGCCAGAAAAGACCTTACGAGAGATGATCTTGGGAGGAAAGAGAAAAAGAAGTGAGAAGATATTTGAGGGATTGCAATTCCACAAGAGAAGAGCAAGTGCAAAGGCCCTAAGGTAAAAGATTGCCTTTCTCTCTGAGAAACAGCCAGGGGACCACAGTGGCTCCAGTGGCGTTGACAAAGGGGAGAGTTGAAAGAAATGAAATCGGAGTGATAAGAGGAGGCCAGATTATGCAGAACTTTACAATGCAAGCTAAATATTTTGACCTTCACCATGAGAGAGACAGGAATCTAGGCACTGGAATAACATAATTTGATTTCTATTTTAACAAGATAATGTCAGTTTGCAGCAATAACAAACGGGCTGAAGTGATACAAAGTCAATAACTCGTGACTTTTGTAACAATCCAGATAAAAGACAATGGAGGCTTGAAGCAGCACAGTGGCAGCAGAGATGGTACAAAATACTTGAATGTTGGATATATTTTGAAAGTAGACATTAGCTGACTGAATTGATAAGAGATGTGGAGGAAAACACATTAAGATTGAAACTTAACTTTTTGGCCTGAGCAAATTAACCATAGTGTTGCCAATTAACTGAAATGGGAAGACTGCAGGAATGGCTGCTTGTGTATTTTTGTTGTTATTTGTTTGGTGTATTTTTCTTTTGTTTTCTTTTCTGGGGTTGGGGGAGCCATAACAGGAGCTCACTTTTGCAATGTGCTCAATTTAAGATGTCTATTAAACATTGAAGTGGAGATGTCAAGTAGATAATTGGATATGCAGGTCTGAATTGATAGGAGAGGTCTGCTGGGAAAAAATGAATTTGGAAATCATTAGCATATAGATGAGGAAGAATCAGCAAATGACACTAAGAAAGAGAGGTCATAAAATTGGAGGAAGACTAGTGAGTGTGGCATCCGGGAAGCCAAGTGAAAAAATTATTTCAAAAAGGAGAAAGTAAATTCTCATGAATGCTGCCCATAGGTTAAGAAAGTTGGGGACTGAGAATTGACTCCTAGATTAGCAATCTGGGGGTCACTGGTAGCCTGATGAAAGCAGTGTCAGCGGAGTGGAGAAGTGTAAACAAAAATGCAATTTGGAAGAGAGAAATTGAAGATGGTGAGTATAAACAATTATTTCAAGAGGGTATGCGGTAAAGGGAGAGTGAGAAACGGTGGAATTACTGGAGAGAAAGTAAGATCAAGAACGTTCGTTTGTTTGCATAAAGTAGGAAAAGTATGGTGGCATTTACATGATGCTGGGAATGATCTGCTAAAGAGGGAAAGTGTATTGATGTTGGAAAAAGAGGAAATAAGAATTATCTTTGAGTAGGTCAGAGAGATATAAGCTAGGGCAGTCTACTCAAAGGGTGGGCCAAAAATTGCAGCATCAGCAACATCTGGGAGCTTGTTAGAAATGCAAACTATTTTGTCCTGTCCTAAAGTTAAATCAGACTCAGGTGAGACCTAGAAAATTGGGTCTTAACAGGCTTGCAAGTAATTATTATGCATGGCTGTCCAAAAAAACTGATGTGTTGCACAGAGGAGAGATCTACCTTATCTAGGAACACAGTCAGTTTATCCATGGCAACCAAAAGGAAGGTACAGTATGTGGGCACAGGTGAGGAAGTGAGCAGATGTGGTAGTGGAGCTTTATGGAAGTTTTGTGGTAATTACCTCGACTTTTCAATTAAGAAGGAAGCAGAAATAGCAATCATTCCCTTTCCTCTACTTTGAATTTATTAGCCCCAGAGCCACAGACTGATGATGTCATGCCACAAAGTTGTATTATTCTATTAACCCAAGGTGACTGAATTGCAAGACAGCCTATACTCCAAGCTCCACTCAGCTACCCCTTTGCAAAGCTGCAAAACTTTCCACCTTCTCTAGGCCTGATGGTTCCTTCAGCTGGTCTATTCCTTTTGGTCAGCTCAAATCATGGTATTTCTTATCAAAATTAGGGTTGCCATTTATTTTGCATTGGACATACTATAGACACTTCCAAAATATATCATCTCATTCAGTCTCTCAAATAACCATTTCACAGTGGTACTTCTATCTTCATTTTACAGGTAATAAAATGGAGACTGAGAGACTAACTTAGTCAATGGTATCTTTCTAGTAAGTGGAAGAATCTGGAGGACGATTCACTAAACTGCTTTTAAAGTGCCACAGGAGCTGGAGAGTTGTTTATGTACCTGGTCGTTCTCAAACCACACGCCATCCAGGATATCCAGCATTCCCGAAGTGATTTCAACACAAGCACTCTGTCTTCCACCTTCTTCTATTTTATGCTACTCTTCCTATTTTTCCTGCTTAACGTGCTAACAAAAGCCCAATGTTTTTCTCTAGAGGTCACTCTGGTTTAATCAATCTATACAGTTCATTTTTCGGTGTTCTACCCAATTGCCATCTTCCTTCTTATCTCTTTTTTCTTCTCCTCCTCCTCCTTCTTCAATAATTTCTTCAGCCTATATTTGTACCTTTGCAACTATATCTAATAAACCACTTTCCCCTCTGCCTGAAGACATTCACAAATTTAAATTTTGGTTTAAATAATAAAAATAAAGTACAAGTACACTATTTCTTCTTAAAGTTTCTACTGTTTAGCAAAAACAATCTAAGTCTCTTCTCATTTTACCTAAAGTCAAACTTTTGGGTCACAATTACCTCATTAACTGTTTATTTTCTACCATATTTTATGTGATCATCAGGTTTTTTTTCATGTATTTGATTTTTCATATCTACCTAGGTTGTGTTTTCTAGAAACCTTCCCACATCTAGCATACATACAGTCCCAAACTAGGAAATATGTATTATTATATGTCTGTGTAGAGTCATTAAAGCAACATTTAACTTTTGTTCTACAAATAAAAGAAAAAATAAAATTCTAATGACAGAACATGCCAATATTATATAAATTACCTATGAGTGATTCTCACTCATTTATTTGCTTATTAATTATTTACTATATAAGTCTATCATGAAATATACTCTCTGGGTAATAAAAAGGACAGGTTACTATAAAAAATCTAATGAATAAATATATTAACCAATAGCTTTCAGCATTCCATGAGCAATAATGCACAATTGGAGGTTATATAGTTATTGATCCACTATGAAATTCTACAGAGAAAATAAGTGTGTAGTCAGGTCACATTTTTTGTGAGATTATTAGATTTAGTAATATATCACTATTTACTAGTGATAGATTTTGCTTTGCCATTTTTAAGGAAGACTGTGTAAGTAATTAAGTTTATAGATTGCCATGAATTGAATAAATGAAAATCGTGGTAGTTTTAAAACTGCATTTTAAAGTTAACCATTTTTTTTCATACATGTATGATACATTATTCTCACTAGTCCATTAAGTTGTTGTGGCCTAGGGAAATTAATTCTTTTCTGAACTCTAGGTGTGGGGCACATCATCATCCAGTGACCCTCTGTGCTACAGGTAATGCATATCAGCTGCAATAAATTCTATCTTCTTCATAAAGTTATCCTTTCACCTGTGTATCTTATTCTGAGGATTGACACTCATCATCCAAACCCCAAAACTAAAGTGCTCCCAGGTAATTTCCACTGCCTCACATTTATTCGGTCACTAAAGACTGCCAATTGTTGTGCAAACCTTTATGGAATTCATCCTTTTGAACCTCACTGACAGTTTATTATTTCAGGACCTCATCATCTCTTGCCCAAACTGTGAGAATATACCTCTAAGTGACCTTCCTGTCTCTGATATGCTTTGCACTCTCTGCAGCCCCCGCCTGCCTATCCTGCATCATAAAAATGACAAAGCAATGATTCACGACATAAAACTAATGATCTTACTGCTTTGCTTTAAACTCTTGAATTACATACAAGATAAAGTCCAAATGCTTTGGGGTGACCCTGAAGCCCTTGGAGCTGGTCACAGCCAGCATTTGCAGCCTTATCTCATTGCCAGTGGTAATGTCATTATCACTCACACTATGCTTGTGGAACTTCTGCAAGTACTGAGTTGCTTGCCCTGAACACAGTCCGCTACTTCTAAATAGGCTAATCCCTTCTCCCATTTGCAAACTAGGACTCAACTTTTCAAATGGGTATCACTTCAGTAGACTACCAGAGTACTGCAAACTAGTTAGCTCTTTGCAAATTTCAGTTGTTTTAATTTCCCACAACTAATAATTATTGTAATTTGAGCTTTTATACTTCAATGTATGCCATTTAAACCTGCTCTAAAAACAACACAGTTTAACTTCTATGTTGTTCATAAACATCGCCGAATCATAAACTTTCACCATTGTTCTACTTCAATTCTTTAGTACAGTAATTTGCATCTCTAGAAAATTACAAGAAGTATCCCATTTGTATTGTTTTTCTCTATTTCTTCCTTTCTTTATAATTTGCAAATCAGAGCACTGTTTTCCCCTGACAATCAATCTTACATTCTTCTAAAAATGCTATTATTTTGTGGACTGATAGTTCATTAATAAGTATAATTACCATCTGCCACCTCATTTCTTAAATTATCTAGTAATTATATGTATATTGTCTTTCAATTTTGGAAATTAAGCTCTTGAAAAGACACCCCCCTTCTTTATTACAGTAAGGTAGAGTTCCAGGTGTATTTTTCAACATTAGATTTGTAAATCCACTTTGCTTTTTGTCATTTACATTGTAATACTAATGTAAAATTTCACAGGGCTTTCTGCTAAATTTAATACATAAATACTGTGTCTTTATTGGTTTTTCATATGGCATGATTTTTGAAAGAATAGAAAAGTAATAACATTTGGTTTTCTGGGCACTGTGGTTAAAAAATAAGAATCGATTGAAGTCATTTGGATATATTTTGAAAAAATAAAATGGCCTGGATTCTAAGCTAATAGTTACAAGGAAGATTTGAGGAGTCTCTTAGCATCCACCCCAGTTTAAAGTTGTTTTTGAGAATAAAGTATACACATACTATAAATATATATCTCTTTCAATTTTATTAAGGATATTTTATTTATTTCTCCTGCCAAAACTGTTTAAGAAAAATATACACCTTTGGCTGAAGATTCCAAATACAAACAAGTCCAGAATTCTCCCAAGAAATCAAAACAATATTTTTCCTTTTTGTAACCAATTTCTTATTTTTATTCATCCATATTTTGTTTTGTGTCCTCTCTTTATATTTTTATTTTAAAACACATATATTGGATAAGACAAAGACCTCTGATTTCTTTCATTTGGAACCTGAGATTTAGAAGTGGGAAATTTATAGTATTTATGAAAATAACATAATAAAGGTATCCATAAACCCTGGATTCTATATACCACACTTGCTAATGGAATCTAATAAACAGATCATTGAATTTGAGAGCTGGAAGGGGCCTTGTAGAGCATGTTTTCCAACACCCATATATTGTAGAAAAAACTGAAGCCAAGGAATCTTATCACTGGCCAGTCACATGGCTAACTAGAGGAGAACAAAGACTAGATCCCCAGACTTCCTGAGTCCAAGTCCTGTGCCCTTTATACGAAATCACATGTTCTCTCAAGATACAGACTTTCCATATCAGTCCATCATTCCTCACAAACTGAAAATAGAGTTAACTGAGTTTCCTGTGTGACTGAACACCTACGAAGCAAAGCCTTCATTCTCAAAAGCAAAACTGGAAACATATACAATTTCTATAACAGAAGTTTTTCTGCAAGGCTGCCTTTTCTGTCTGTTCAGGTCTAAGATGCCTAAAGGTAATGTTTGCCATAAACAGTAGCTATTAATCTTTGACTATATTTTTAAAGCAATGATGCTAATTTTAGTTTACTTTCTAAAAAAAAAAAAAAAATTATCTCTTACTTTCAATATGATCATCTTGAAAATTATTTGCAGAGTTTATTTTCATGTTCTTCCTAAAAGCACTCTATCCTTGCCCAGAGAAATCTGTAAATATTAAATTTGGTGTTGAAATGTGCACTTTGGCAGACCTCCATTTAAAGGTGTGGTTTTTTTTTTAAATGAAAGATAAAAAGTAGCTGATTATACTTACACAAACCCCAGAGGAAATGGATTCTGTTGATATGAACTAACTAAAGTGGAGCTGGGAAAGCTCAAGTTTCAGCCTCCCTCCAGCCTCTGCTCTCTGATAATTACCAACCAAGCCTATCAAGAATATTTTGTTTGATGATCCAGCAAAATGCCCGGCAAGGGAGGAAAAAGAAGGGCAGGGCACTTCCCACGAGGATGGGGGAAGGAGGTTCCGTAAGCTTTCCTGGGTGATTAGAGCTGGGGAAGTTGATCTCTTTTCATGCTGTAGATGTGGCGCACTGCAGTCACGCCTCCCGCTGCCAGCCCAGCACTGGGATCCTAATCAGTCACTATGAAAACTCATTAGCTCCACAGCAATGAGTCTTCCACTGCTGAAGCTTGGCGCTGTGCTTAGTACCATGGCAATGATCTCAAACTGGATGTCCCAAACTCTCCCATCCTTGGTGGGACTGAACACCACGAGGCTGTCGACTCCGGATACCTTAGTAAGTTACTGCGGTGGGTTTGGCCATCTTGAGAAGTAAGTGCATTTAGTGGGCTTTGTTTGTAAATTGCAAAGGCTAAGATTTTGCTTCTCCCTTTACAGATCAGCTTCAAAAATGTGGTGTCTATGTGGTAACTCTCATCATAGATATTTCTTTATGAACACTTTATAGTTACACCCCAAAAATGGACTGCTTGAGAAGTAAGCTATGAAAGAGAATACTAGAGTCATTAAATTCTTAAGGATGAAAAGCTTTAACTATATTACTTGGAAGCTTGGGCAAATCTTAAAAATATATACATATGTTTTGTTTCTTATTCTTTTACTTATTTTAATATCTGTAAAAATCTTCATAATTTTTCCCACAAAGTAAGCTACAAAGTATATTCTGTCAAATCTAGTTTTACTACAGCAGATTCTTCCTTGGAATGCGATGCCTGTGATTATTTGCAATGAATTCACTCAAAGAAACTAACATCTTTTAAGCATAAATGCATTAAAAAACTCACCAATTTAAAGCCTGCCCAAAATTCCTTTAAGAAAGCTAAGAAACATGAACAATAGAAAACTAACTTGATAAAAACATCTTCGTGTATTTTTAATATTTTATGAAGACTTCCTATCACAAGACTATCTTGTATAATCTTCATTCATCTAAAATTAATGGCTTTTTAATCCTCCCTACATTCTAACAAAGTATTTCCTGATAGTTTGAAGCAACGTTCAGTGAGCAACATGTTCGACGTTTCAAACAAAAAATGAAAACTATTGCTTTTTGAAATAGAAATTTACAAATTCAAATAAAAGGAATTTATTAGAAAATAATTCCTCTGCCCTGAAATAAAAGGTACAGAAGCAAAACTAGGGGTTTTCACTTTCATGTGGGTTACTCCAGTGGATCAGAAAAAGTCAGATATGAAAAGAAAAGTAGCCCTCCATTTCCAAGTGCTCTTTATTATAGTTGCTAATAATAAACTATCAACCAATGTTACTTAACTTTAATAGTCTGACCAAATAATTACATAATTTTCCAGAATCTCCCAGTGCTTACGGCACCAGCAGAGCACATACAAGCCACACTTTGACCTGCTTTTACATTTTCATTTCCCTTAGGTTACTTATGGAACCCCAGAGCCTCCATTGCTGAGATTCTCTTCCCTACCTGCATGAAGTGGCCTGACAGGAAGGATGTAAATGATATTTGGAGTTATAAAGAAAGCAAGATAGACATCAATGAACAATTACAAAACATAGATTTATATTTATCTAATATTTACTGAGCCAATTTTTTTTTCAATGTCCAAGTACCTGATTTCAGCAACATCACTGTTGAATTCACTCATGCAGGATAATGAATGCAAACTGAGGTACTAATGAATGAGTTATATTTCAAACTTGGCACCTTGATTCTGACATGTATTTTTTTGTGTATATAGACATTGGCTTGGTTATTTTTTTTTATTGTTGACTGATGAGAATCAAATTTTCAAAATTATACACGATTCTCTTAGGATTTCTAGTTATGTTGCAAGTGAATAAAATATCTTTACTTACTGACTGAAAAATTGTTAGTTGAAAAATATGAAGCATTGTTGTATGTATGTGTATGTTTTGACAGACAATTCTTACTTTTGATCCTCCCTCTTTGCAAAGAAAAGAAAAGAAAAGAACAAACACAGAAAATGTAGAAAAGTTTGCACTATGGCTACTGATAATAAATCAGTAAATGGTATTCACTGGAATGGAGAAAACCTTTTTTAGATGTTTCTTTTTTTATTTTTAGTATACTTTACAGAAGAGCAATGCCTGTGACATTTCCCTAATTATCCAAATGAGTGCTCATACTTTAAGATTCCCATGGTGAAGAAGAATGCATCAGTATCTCTTAGACTAAGAACATAAAATGTTAATGATAGAAAGGTGGAAAGGATCTTAGAAACCATCAAGCCAGTTATGTTCATATTATTTTTAGCAGCAGATTTTTTGTGCAAATTAAATCTTGCATGTGCTAAATAAATATTTTTCAATAAAACCAAATGAAATTTCAAAATATAAAAGAGGTCGTGGGTCGGATAATAAATGATTGGGAGAGGCATTTACTGGACCTCCACCATGTGTTATCTCCTCACACAATCAACTCCTTGCCTCAGTCGAGATATCTCCTTAGAAATCTTAGGGCTCTCAAGAGTTTAGCTGGAAATACGACTGATCTAATTCAGTCTCCTTATTCTACAAATGGGGAGACTAACTAGAAATATGTAAGCCACCAATCAGATTTCTCCCATTTGGTTAATGCCAGAGCCAAGTGTAGGACCAAGTTACATGACTACCTCCCTACTGAACAAAGTCATTTCACCATTGCCTTTGCCAGTCATTGGTCCTCTTGGTCCTGGGTGCCCCACTAGGTTCTCACTACCCTTCTCGAATTGTTTCCATGTCCCTGGATTCTTCTTCTTTCCCTCCTACACACCAACACTTTCATCCTTTAATGTGTATTTTCTCATCTCCCTTGCCTCACAGAGTTGGAGAAAAGCTATACTCTCAATTATGTCATAACCATTCCCAAAGCTTTTGCATTTATAAAGAAGAAAAAAAATCCTCCTTTGTTGGCATTTTAGGCATGTGGCAAAGCAGTGAAAGTGATTCTTTTGCTTAGGGGATTCTTCCTGCTGCCTCTCAAATAATTCCAAGGGACTCTTACTGCTGCTTCCACATGGAGGGCCAGCAAAACTGTTCCCTTAGATGGAAGGGTTGACAGCTCCCTGGCTCACTAGGTATTGCTGTAAAGTAGTAAACCAGCTCCTCTCATCAATTTTCTCATTCCATGTTCTCACTTTAAACAGTATGAATGGGATGAGCCTGCAATATACCACATGCCCACGCACACGCACACGTAGGTCTTGAAATCTGAATGTTCATGGAATATGCAGAGGTTAAAAAAACAGATTAACATAAATTCGATGGTTTAAGAAAAGGAGATGTACACAAATATGATCATAGTCCTTTTTTTAGAATGATAGTTTCAAATGACCTGGAAAAAGAAAACCAGGAAAAATAGGATTTGAATCATTAAATGGCAATTGATTCAATTTATGGCAAGTGCCTCTGAAACAGGGCACATTTGATTATCTCAAAAGCTGAAAGGGGTTTTTAAATTTCCAGGATGTTTTTATTAGTAAATAGTTAAATATAGCTCGTCATTAGGGGAATAAGCTCCCTCTTGTTTATCTCAGAATCTTGAAACATTCCTTTATGCTTCTTGTTGGCCCTGTTTTCTTTCTGTTTTATTCCCCTTCCAATCTATCCACTGGGCCCATCAGCCTTTGGAGGCGTTGGTTTCTGAGCAGAGGAAGCCTTAGCTCTCAGAAGGCTCAGGCTCCCTCTAGAGCATCTCTTGAATGCAGAATAACTTCCCCTTGAGGCTGAGCTTCTGAGAAATCCCCCACGCTGTGGGCTTCACACCAGGAAGACCCTGGAAAGAGCAATTAAAATAGTTGAGGACATTCAGCAGACACCTGCTGTTCTCAAATAGCCCAACTGCTGTGGTGGAAAGAGGCCTCGAAGGAACCTGTGGGCATGTCATTTGTTTTGGTACATTTTCAAAGGTCTAGCTGGCTTCTCCTCATGAATAACTACTTAGATGAGTTAGTCAATTTAGAGTTATGTAAAATGAGTAGAATACCCTGAAATGAACTGTCATCAATATCTTCTAATTTTCTTAACCTCAATTAACCAATGTGTTTTAGTGCTGGATGAAGATACTTGATTTAACTGATTTGTCTATGACTGTTTTTTTCCCCAAAATTCTGTTTTTCTTCCCTAAACTCTTAGATAATGCTCATTTTGTGATAGGGCAACTGAACAAATTAAGGAGGGGAGCCAGGTGAGAGAACAGAATGGCAAATCTTGATGGTGACAGAGAATATGATCATTGCTTTCTTATAGAAGAATCATCACATGAATAAGAGCGTAGATGTATTCTACTTTTATTTATTCTGTGGATTTATTTATTCTAGTAGATTTATTCTGAAGCAAAAGTAGGGCCAAAGAAGGAAAACTGTAGAGAGAGAAGTTCGGCTCATGCCCCTCTGCTTTTCTTCAGTGGAGGGGGCTGCCTGTAAAGTAGTGAAATCCCTTTCACTCAGAGGTCAAATGGAAACACAAGGAGAATTTGGAGATGTTCCATTGTGTGGAAAGACATGGGACTAAATATGACTTCTAAGGAACTTCCTAACTGTAAGTCATTGTGATTTCCAAAGGGCATGAGCAGAGATGACCAACCTAAATTTATTGTTATTATTATTATTATTATTTTGAAACAGGGTCTCACTCTGTCACCTAGGCTGTAGTGCCATGGCACTATCTTGGCTCACTGTAGCCTCGACTTCTCAGGCTCAAGCCATCCTCCCACTTCAGCGACCCCCCACCCCACCCCACTGAGTAGCTGGGACTATAGGCTACCACGCCCAGCTAATTTTTGTATTTTTGCTAGAGATGAGGGTCTCATTATGTTACCCAGGCTGGTCTCAAACTCCTGGGCTCAAGCCATCCACCCACCCCAGCCTCCCAAAGTGTCGAGATTATAGACCTGAGCCACTACACCCTAATCTAAATTTGATAATGTCTTTGGTTTTTGTTTAATTATTATTATTATTATTATTATTATTTTGCTTTTATAGTTGTTTTTTCTTAAAGCCTGGAGGTTTCCTTCAGTGAAGAATATGAATTTCTTATTCAGTCCTAAGCATTCTTACAAGTAATAGCAACTATGCAGTGACATCTTTATTAACACATCCTCCAGGACACAGCTTCTTTTGGTGTGGTCTGTCGACATATCTCTAATTCCTGTCCTCACATTTCTCTTGTCTCCACAACTGAAGTCATTAGCATGTTAAACCACATGTCACTCTCTGGGACCAAGCCTATCTTCAGACAGAAAATTTATCAGAGATTTTTCATCACGCAGGTATCTCCACTCTAAATCAAATAAGCTTTAATAAACAGACTTATTTAGGCTTTATTTCCTCCATCTGTACACCACTTTCAGTAGCTATGTCCCTTTTTGCCCTTTTTATGAAATACCCAGAAAATCAGCATAATACAAAAAATGTAGCAATATTCAATCTCTTGATTTTCTCCTGTTCAAAGGATCAGAATTCTCTTACATTGCCTCTCCCTCCATCCAGACCCTGATAAATGATTGCCGTGCCCTCCACAGGAATATCTGACTATATATTGCAGAGCCTTTACTGCTATATGTTCTTCTGGGTTACCAATGGCTACTTGTTTCCATACTGTTTGGATAATGCCCTCTACCTGCCTGGGTACATCTCTTCTCATCAACTACAGTAGGGCCTGTCTTCTCTATAGCAGTGTTTATGGTTACTGGTGAATGGACATAGATGATCTATCTACATTTATCCAAAGAGGATGAGCATAAAAAGCTCTGGGCTAGAAACTGGGGAAAGCTGGTATAAGTCCTATATATGGGATTAACTAAATGGATGACTTGGAAAAACATGTTTAAATTCTTTGAGTCTTAGTTTCCATTTTCCTCATAAGTAAATGTAAATACTGTCTATTTCTAAGGATAAGTGAGACTGAAACAATAGAAAGTATTTTATGAGCAAAAAATCTATTGAAATGCAAGGTAGTTTGATTATTTTTTACTTTTACCTGTCAAGCCTCAAGATCCTTCTTTCCTATTACAAAGCCCCTGAAGCTTTAGAACTGTCATACAGTAGCTTTATATTTATAAAGCACAGCTTTGTAATTAAGTTATAAGCAAATAATCCAGATCTGAAATACAATTGTTAAAATTATAATTTTAATTCTCCTATGTAGAGCATTCTTAAATATTTTATGAGGTTTACAATATTAAAAACTGCTCAATACTTCATTTAGTTCTTCCAATTAACACGAAAGGTTCAAAGAGAACTGCATCAGTAATCACTGTGATTATTAATGCTTTGGGTACCAATAAACTATACGTACCCTCCAGGTCTAAGCACTGAGCTTCACAGCAGTTCAGAAAATGCTACCAAGGTTATAATCATTACATATGAAAGGGGATTAAAATAATTGATGGTGTAGTGTGGTGGTTAAATTTCAATCTCTATTGGGAGGCTGAGGTAGGTAGATAGCTTGAGCCCAGGAGTGCGAGGTTAGCCTGAGCAACATGGTAAAACCCCATCACCAAAAAGATAAAAAAATTAACTGGGTGAGATGGTGTGTGCCTACAGTCTCAATTACTCAGGAGACTGTGGTAGGAGAATCACTTGAACTCAGGTGACAGTGGTTGCAGTGAGTTGAGATCACCCCACTGCACTTCAACTTGGACAACAGAGCGAGACTCTGTCTCAAAAAAAAAAAAAAAAAAAGTTTCAGTCTCTGAAATAAGACTATCTGAGTACAAAGCCCAGGTCTGCTTAAAATGCAGATTTACATAAACCTCCCTACTCGCTGATACTCCCTGCGTGACTTTGAAGAAGTTCCTTTGTGTCTCTAAGTCTGTTTCCTCATCTGTATAATGGGCAGAATATCACCACCTAATCCATGGGGGTTTTATAATATTCAAAAGCAATAGTACATATGAACTGCCAGGTAATGAATAGAACTCCATTAATGATTGCTATTACTATTGTATGTTTTATTGACACCTGAATAATTGCTCTTATAAGTTAAAATTAGAGCAAGTCTTTTCTTATGGGTATCCAAAAAACATCTAAATACATCCTTCCATCCAAGATCTTAGTTGGTTTTATTTTGATTCTCTTTTCAATGCCAGCATGGGTTCTCTAAAAGAGAACACTAGAAACACTCATAAAGCTTCTTCTATTTATCACTGACCCCAACACAGAGGTCTCTAAAAACCCCACAGGACTGTCAAGCACTCATCTTTTCTATTAGGCTTTTTCCTCTTTTGAGTTACCTTTTTCTTGTCAAAAAGGTGACTTTTTATAGTTTAGATCATTCAAAGTAACTCTGTAGTAGAGAAGGTCATGGCTCTTTTCACTGATTCTTACAATAAGACAATTGGAAGTACAAACAAGTCTGGAGTCTTTAGTTTTATTGAACTGACACTTCAGGGGAAATGCTAAATGAACATTAAACCCTCTTCACCTTTCCCACTTCCCTGGTTCCAGAGAGCAACTGACATGGAGTTCTGTCATGAGGAGCTCCACACTAGTTAGCCAAACACTTGGCAAGTGCACATCAATATTAATGCTGCCAGGTTTAATAATCAGTGTTTGGACTGCTGTTAAAAAATTTTAATATGGGCCGGGCGCGGTGGCTCAAGCCTGTAATCCCAGCACTTTGGGAGA
This sequence comes from Trachypithecus francoisi, assembly GCF_009764315.1. NCBI lineage: Eukaryota > Metazoa > Chordata > Mammalia > Primates > Cercopithecidae > Trachypithecus > Trachypithecus francoisi. Next base: position 119,634,611 of record NW_022681470.1, read on the forward strand.
CCGAGACGGGCGGATCACGAGGTCAGGAGATCGAGACCATCCTGGCTAATATGGTGAAACCCCGTCTCTACTAAAAATACAAAAACTAGCCGGGCGAGGTGGCGGGCACCTGTAGTCCCAGCTACTCGGGAGGCTGAGGCAGGAGAATGGCGGAAACCCGGGAGGCGGAGCTTGCAGTGAGCTGAGATCTGGCCACTGCACTCCAGTCCGGGCGACAGAGCGAGACTCCGCCTAAAAAAAAAAAAAAAAAAAAAAAATTTTAATATGATAAATGGGTGGCCTCTCATCCTTTGTCCAACAGTTTAATTTATCCTAGTGACAAGCCTTAATTTTCTGACATATTTTAGACTCGTGTCCAATGTTAGGAGAAGCCCAGCTAAAACTGCAGGGCTTATGTCCAGATATATCAATCGTATACTGTTACTCAACTTGAACTTTTAATTATATCATTAAAATTACTCTGCTAAGCTGTTTCTATCTCCATTCTGTGGGTAGTCTGCATTTAAAAAAAATATTAAAAACTAACCCAGTAATCTCTAAGATCTTATTTAATTTGAATAATGTGTAATTCTAAGTACATCTTTCTATCCTAACTGGATATTCAGGCATAAGAGCTAGAAAGAAGGGATGTGGAGAATGTTAATGAGTCTGACCCCCCAAAATAAAAGGCAATATTGGACACTGAACTAATTTTTTTTTAAAGGAGTTAGAAAATAAGACATTCAAAAGATATGTCTGGGGCCATTTGCTTTACGTAATAGATCAAAGACAATGACTGTGTTATCATCATGAGTTTTTTGAGTTTATAATTTTTAACTTTCCCAATATTTGTTCATGCTTATTGCTGGAAGGTGTATCAGCACCTAGAAGTAGTTATCATTGAAGCTTTCAAGAGAAAAAGACCTTTGTGGTGGTTTATGGTATATTATGAGGTGGAACCTAGGACAAAGTATACAGGAGATTGTGTCTGTTCTGCTGCAAACTCTATAGACAGAAGACTCCACACATTATGGCAAATCTGTGGAGAAAGAAGTCAACCTGGCTCATGCTTCAGTTACTTTAAGAATTTGCTCCTGGCATGGTGGTTCACACCTGTAATCTCAGCACTTTGGGAGGCCAAGGCAGGTGGATCACCTGAGGTCAGGAGTCTGAGACCAGCCTGGCCAACATGGCAAAAATACATCTCTACTAAAATAGCTTCTATTTATATAATGAAATGAACTTTTTAATGGAAAATCAGGAGAAGCTAGAAAAATAAAACCATCAAGTTTATTAATACAGACCCTTCTAGTTTATAGAATTTCAAGTCTACATGTGGTAACTTTCTTCCACTGAAATTTATTTATGAAAATAAATTTGTTTGGTGTACATTATTTGGAAGTCTATTGATGTTCTTGCTAAAAAATGATTTGATAAAAAATAATAATGCTCATCTTTGTGCTTGACAGAGTCTACTTGATAGGGCAAATAGGAAATATTTACATTTCTAATAGCTGGGCTGGGTGCAGTGGTTCACTCCTGTAATCTCAGCACTTTGGGAGGCTGAGGTGAGCCTAGGAATTCAAGACCAGGCTGGCCAACACGGTGAAACCCCATCTCTACCGAAAATACAAAAATTAGCCAGATATGATGACACATGCCTGTAATCTCAGCTACTCAAGAGGCTGAGGCAGGTGAATCACTTGAACATGAGAAGCAGAGGTTACAGTGAGCTGAGATATCGGCTGAGGTGGGAGGATTGCTTAAGCCCAGGAGGCTGCAGTGGGCTATGATCTCACCCCTGCACTCCAGCCTGGGCGACATAGTGAGGCTTTGTCTGAAAAAAAAAAAAAGAAAAAAGTGGATATAAGTTAATTGTTGAAATGAGATATGTGAAAGTCAAATGACAATTCTAGACAATATACATTAAATACCTAATGAATAGTACAGACAATTTCTTCACAACAGGTAGAAATCACAAGGGCTGAATAAACTGATGGTTTATAAAGGAGGCATTCCGAGCAGGAAAAAGGAAATGAGCAACATACAAAGACGTGAATCAACATGGCATGCTTGCACGACACACACAGACTGATTTGGTTAAAGGTTTCTGTTGGATGGTACAGAAGATAAATCTAGAAGCATAAATCATAGAAAAACTGCAGTAGAACTGGAATACCACCCCTTCACACTTGAGTTCTAAGAAGGTAGAGTGATAAGTTCACAGAAGGGAAAATCAATTTGGCAGACTCTGCCAAAAACTCTAAGTCCTCTAAGAGTCTGCATTTCTTGCAAAATAGTGCTGGTCTAATTATTTTTACCCTATGTCATCAATGATCTCTTTTCCACTTTATTAATAATTAAGCCTTAAATATATAGGAAACCTCCTTGAAACTGGACTTTGTTTCAGAATGTCACACATGAATTGTAATTAGAAAATAATATATTAATATTAGTAATTGCCATTTACTGTTAAGAAGATCTTATGTAGAAAGACTAGTCATATGTGATGAAGTAGTTACTAGATGCTTCTAAACTTGCATTAAAGTATCACAATATGGAAAAAGCATTGGGATATAGTATGAGATCAAAATCAGTTACTAATATGGCACCTAAAGACGAGAAAGGATCTTGTTTTGGACATTGATAAGGGGGGTATACTGAATGAAGCTGTGCTGCCTATGTAAATTGTTTAATATCTCTCTGCTAACTTTAAAGAATAAAAACACAAACTTAAATTATCAAAAAAGTGTTTCACTTGAAATGCTACAAACCAACACTCTCTTTATCCTGTAACGGGAGTCTGTGTTTTATGTTTCCCATTGGTTTCCTCAGACTCAGATTAGTCCTAAAGAAGGGTGGCAGGTGTACAGCTCAGCTCAAGATCCTGATGGGCGGTGCATTTGCACAGTTGTTGCTCCGGAACAAAACCTGTGTTCCCGGGATGCCAAAAGCAGGCAACTTCGCCAACTACTGGAAAAGGTAGGTGTCCTGTGTCCCCTATGCATGTTTTTAGTAAAATCGACCATTCTTTGCAAAGGAAGTCTGGCAGAGCCGATAATAGTGAAGAGGATTCTTTCAATTTTTGTCTCCTTTCTCAAATAAGCTTTTTTCGGGCCCTTGAAAGGGTTACCTCAAGCTTCCTGCTATTGTCCTTGTCCTATTTCTATGACTTTTTACTTTTTCTAACCTTGGCACCTTAAGACTGGCTCTCTACCATATATCTTAAACTCTAGTTAATATCTCATTAAGAAATAAAAAAAGCATCTTATTCTGAAGCCAAAAATTCAGTTCGACTCTCAGGGTCACACTACACTCTTGGATCTCAAACTTTTGAATCCCATGAAAACCTTGCAAGAAAGTTAAAATAATTTCATGTGATATGCAAGCTATCTGGACAGATAATGAATAATTCCAAGTGTTTATCATCATTCTCTAAGTCATTCCTTTTAACATTAAGCTCTTCAATTTCATTCAATACCATTCTCTCCATAATTTACTTAATATGGATTCATAACAATCAAACGCAGAATGTCTTTGATTTTTTCTCTTTTACACATAAATGTGAGCTCATGAAAGGTTATTTATGTTTAGTTGGGAGGGAGGAAAACCAATGAATGGTTCTGTCAAATATTCTCACTCAGACTTTCACCGTGCTGGGCTCTAAATGTAGTAAGACAGCTGGGGTGGCCAGATTATGGAAATATGACGTGTTTGGATTCTAAATGTCATTAGGAATAATAAGATAAATTAGTATGTGTTTTAGAGGACATCATGTTTAACGATTCACTCTGTATGATGTCATTTTCATGATCACCCACATATTTATAGCATTGAATAGAAACTTTTTAACAAAAAATGAAGAGAAGATAGAAAAATGAAATCATCAAGTTTTATTTTTAATAGAGACACTTCTTGTTTACACAATTTCAGGCTGCCATGGTGACTTTCTTCCACTGCTATATAGTGAAAATAAGTTTCCTCTTTGTATATTATTTGCAAGTATATTGATGCTCTAAGATTTTAAGATTTTTTTCATGTGCTTATGCAAAGCGTAGTCTGTTTCTCCTTCCCCTCTGCTTGAAGCTATCATCACCTATTGGCTTTTTCTTCTTAAGCCTCCTTTTATGGTAAGATCCCATCCTTTCAGCTTCCTCAATATCTGTCTTCCAACAAGAGCATATGTCAGTTTCGTTCAGAATAATGACTCCAGCTAGCAGGCATTTGACTAATAGAAACCATGACAAGGCCGGATGTGCTGGCTCGCGCCTGTAATCCCAACACTTTGGGAGGCCAAGGCAGGTGGATCACCTGAGGCCAGGAGTTGGCAACACAGCCTGGCCAGCATGGCAAAACACCATCTCTACTAAAAATACAAAAATTAACTGGGTGTTGTGGTGTGCACCTGTAATACCAGCTACTCGGGAGATTGAGGCAGGAGAATCTCTTGAACCTGGGAGGTGGAGGTTGCAATGAGCCGAGAACTCACCACTGCACTCCAGCCTGGATGACAGAGCAAGAATTATGATTATTCTTGGGTTTATTTTCCAATGTTGATTTTTTATTTATATAAAAATTCAAATATATATTTTAATTTTGTTTGTTTACCAGGGAAATTATTTACATTAGTAAAAAGATCTAATCTTTCACATCCAATTTTGCTGTTCTGTTAAATTGTATTTCCCTTCAGATAATCAACATTCTTCACTAATCTTCTTTTCTACCCAGAAATACCTTTTTTCTACATAAACTAAGGTGAGAGATTTTCTTAGACACCATACTTTATCTTCAGTGTTGCTATTTTCCAGTAGAGCGTTAGATACACCTACACATAGACTCGAACATTTCTTCAAAAATCAGTTGAAAAAATTCAAGTAAAGTATAAATGCCAGAAGGTGGATAATTCCCTTTACAGGTTCAAAGTGAAATGTATTTCAGAGCTATGATAAACTGGGAATTAGTGAAAGATGAATAAAGCAAAAATGTATGAAAGCATTATATTGGTTGGTTGAAAATAATCGTAGAAATTAATATGACCACTCCATCCATCCAACAGATAATTTGTCATCCAACAGGTAATTTGTCTGAATGTTTTCAAGAAATTCTAGAACATCATGCTTTTCAAAAGTTATTAATACATAAATGACAAAAAAACCACAAAATATATTAACAAATTTGAAGTCATTACAAGGTAGATGTGTTAAATTTACCATATGGTAGTTTTAGGGCAACAGAGGAATCGGAAATTGTGTGCACTCTTTTACAGTGGCCTGAAGGAGGTTAAGTAGCACTGGCTTGCTGCACTGATCCAAAGAAAAGATGTCTGGGATATCACAGTATTTCAGACTGAGCCAGTCCCTTGCTCATCTCTCTATAGTTTCACATACATGCAAGGCACCAAAGGGCAAACAAGAGCATGACCTTTAAGAACCTCCTTCACTTTTAACCAAAAAGATTGATTTAGTCATATAGAAGGGAATATTGTTAATAAAAACAATATTCACAACAATAGTTCCCATTATTAGTATATTTTTGTATTATGTTTTGTATCCACTTCATCCAATCCTTGCAGAAGGGGTAGCTATCTTTCTAAGTTTATGTGAAAGAAAACTGGTGGTTTTCAGGTTGAAAACTCCAGTGTCACTCAATCAGTAGGTTGTGGGCTGTATCACAGGTCTGTTTGCATTTTCTCAATGCTATACCAGTATCATACAAAATGCCGTTGGTATATCTACACTTATTTAAGTGACGCTCAGTTTACCATTTTTAACAAGTATTTATACTATTGAATATTAGAAAAAAATATATAATTGGTTTCACAGTATTTCAGGTCTTAGTATGCCAAAACTAAAATTGTTCACCTAAAAAAATTGTTTGTTAACTATGTAGCTTCCCTGTAAGTTACAGATGTCTTCTATTATCTAAGTCAGTATTTCCTAAAGTGTGATTTTTTGAATAGGACACTGCCATCATCCTCACCAACAACATAAATTTAAGAAACATTGTATATGATACTTCACTCTTGAAGATTTCTAATACACAGTTTACTACTAAAGGTTTTGTTAAGTCCTACAGTCAAGACATATGTTTATAAGTGTTAAACTCAAGGCTGTCCAAACATATTTAATTAATAGAATTTTTTTTCGAGTAGCTGCACTAATCATGAGTGAGACTGAAAATCTAAGTTAATTTGTGTTTAAGTTCAGAAAGTCCCCAGATATTTTATTTAAGCAAAGAACCAGAATAAATAAAAATTCCAAAAACATTATCCGGGAAGGGTGACAATGAACTTACCAATCTATGCTGAGAGATCCTAATCACAGAAACACCTCTGGAAAGCTGAATCACAGAACAACCGCAGAGATAAGCCAACAAAAAGAGCAAACATAGCAAACAGTTCTCCTTCCCTATACATATCGTCATGGGTATCCAGTCTCCTGTATCATCAGGACACTGATGCTCTGTGGGCCTCCATAGCCAGTGGGAAACTAAACAATCTTAGGTACAGCCAGCAGGAGATGCTTAAGACAACCTGAAGCCAAATCCTGCCCAATTAGACAGCTCTAGCTCTAGCTATTACGCTTAATGTAGCTCCTCTAATTACACATGATTCTGCAATATAGGTCACAATCAAGTCTTAGCAAAAATTATCTCAGTGCATTTTCCTGTAACACAAATGAAGTTGAAAATTAACTTTATAGGGTGAGTCAAAGGCAGAAATAAAGACAGTCTATTTTAACTTTATCCAGAATACCTTATCTTTCCCATCATTTTCTAATTGTAGGACTTGGCCCAGGTACATAGAATTATTTCCAGTATATCAGCTATGCTAATGATAGGTGTCCTCGCAGACAAATGGCATATGTAAATAGGTAGACAGTTTTTTTTAATGCAAATGGATTTTCCTTATTCATGTTTAACCACAAATGAAGTTAGAAAATTATGTTGAAAGCATTGCATTTATCCACAATGTCGTCACCGTGCTTTCAATGTTGTCTTAGTAATTTTGTGCTAGACTAAATATTTTAAAAAATAAAAATAAAGCTTTCTGAATATTAAACTTTTAGTAAATTAAGAAATACTTATAGTCCTATAATGCTGTTGCTTAACCAGAGACAGGAGGAGGAAGACTCTCCTTAAAATTCTAATTACTTATTATTACTATTACAAACCCAGATAATTTCACTCAATAAATATTTATTGAACACTTATTCTGTGCCTGGTTCTGTGTAAGGTTTTGGAAATGGGAGATATGAGTAAGACACAGCTTCTAACCTCATGGAGCTCACAGAGGAAAAGCCACTTCCTTGCCCCTACCCCACACCCACATAACACAATTAGTTTTAAGATAAGCCAGACTGTATTATGTCCTAAAAGGACAGGATTCAAATAGGGCAAGATGATGGATCAAGACAGCAGAGGGAATAGAAAAGGGTGAAAAAAAGGCAAAGAACTGAGGCAGGCCAAGGCAGTATTCATTACCTTTTGCCAATAGTATAGTTCTAAGGAATGTACCAACTACGGGACCTTTACATCTGGTTGATCCATTAAGCATTGTCACTTTATCTGATGACAAAAACTTGTGTCTGAACAAGTCATCCCTTTGTAATTCACATTTTTTCAATGAAAATAGCTTTTTACTGATTATGTGTGTGTGCAAGTATGTGTATTTGATTTAGAATAAACAGATTGGCCGGGCACAGTGACTCACACCTGTAATCCCAGCACATTGGGAAGTCAAGATGGGTGGATCACCTGAAGTCAGGAGTTCGAGACCAGCCTGACCAACATGGTAAAACTCCGACTCTACTAAAAATACAAAAATTAGCCAGGAGTGGTGGCATGCACCTGTAATCCCAGCTACTCAGGAGGCTGAGACAGGAGAATTGCTTGAACCCGGGAGGTGGAGGTTGCTGTGAGCTGAGATCACACCACTGCACTCCAGGCTGGGTGACAGAGTGAGACTCCATCTCACAAACAACAGCGACAACAACAGCAACAAAAAAGATGAAATTATGTAAAGATCTTTATGTTTGCTTTTCCTCATTGAAATCATTCCATGTTGAGCAGTACTTCTCAAACTTTAATAGACATAGGAATCACTTGGGAATCTTGACAAAATGTAGATTTTGATTCAGTAGTTCTGGATGAGCGTTTCTGAGATTTTGCGTTTCTGACAAACTCCTAGGTAATACCAAAATAAGAGAGATCTATCTTATTCTTTATAATGGGTCATTCATATTCTATTTCTCTATTTAACAAATCCCCCATTATTAGATGCTTTCTCTTTGTTTTCAGACTTTTGTTGCTACAAAAATTAGACCAGTCATTTTTTCCTCTCATTTCTGCATGCTTTATAGGTTGCCTCTTCTTTTACTTCTAAATAGCCCAGGGTTCAGCGAACCTGGGATGGTGCCATTGGCTTAAAATGTGTTTAAGACCTGTCTACCAAGCACTTGATACAGTTACCATTTTCCAGGTTCCTCAAACACCATGCTGTCCAATTTAGGGAGTCTTCTAGTACTGCTACTTGTCTTGGTCAATTCAGTCTCACCTCTGGGAGTACTTCAGACCCATTAAGAACTTATTGAGTTAGAATGAATGCATTCTAGGCCTCTTCAACTCTTCACTACCATCCACAGTTGCTAAACATTCTAGATATTTAAGAAATTAGAATTAGTATTTAGAGAAACAACTTATTTTGACATTTAACAGGTTGGGGTGTTATTAGCTTACAAAGCCTTAAAATGAAAATCCTATTTTTAAAGCTTATTTTTCTAATGTATTAAACTCATTTATATTCAGTCAGTTCTAATGATAGAATGCCCATTTTTAAATTTCCTGTCTAGGTATAATTTTCTCTTGCTGAATTGTTTAAATGTTTATCATGAAGAATTGTTCTTCTGAAAATGTGTCATATGGGAATGCAATTATGAATTTGGCACTTCTAGTTTTTATGTTAACGACATTTTTGCTATTTTTTTAGTGATTACACAAACCTGCAAACAGATAATAATGTACAGACAATATTCTTGTTTAACAGGTTCAGAACATGTCCCAGTCTATTGAAGTCTTAAACTTGAGAACTCAGAGAGATTTCCAGTATGTTTTAAAAATGGAAACCCAAATGAAAGGGTTGAAGGCAAAGTTTCGGCAGATTGAAGATGATCGAAAGACACTTATGACCAAGCATTTTCAGGTAGGTTTGACTTCTGCAGTCTTGTCAATCCAAATCAGACACGGAGTGGGATGGACAGCAGTGGGGCACTCAGCTAGAAATGACTATGCATTGGCTCATATGTGCAAGGTAAAAGACTCATAGGGATTTCAGTCATCTCTCCACTGAAACTGACCATTAGCTGGTAGGAAGACATAGAAGCCTTGCTATAAAAAAAAGCTTCATCATTATAGAGTTTGGTGGAGTTTCTGAAACAAGGAAAATTTCCCCAAGGAAAATTAATAATTAAATTATAAATGTTTCTCTAATGGTTTTATGCCCTGCTAATATGAAGAAAGATGTAGATGGTATAAATTATTTAAAGAGATAACTATGCCATTAATATGAGCATATGGAGAGAGTTGTTTCATAAATTTATACAAATATTTTTCTAGATTTTAAGTATTTTATTGGCAATTATTTACAAATACTGAAAATGGAGAAAGAAATCATGCTATGTGGACTTTTGTTAACTATATATGAAAGAGTTATGAATTTTAAGAAAAAACTCTTGGCCTGCTAATGCAATTTGAGCTCTCATTAAAAGTAAACCATTTGCCTTACCAAGGCACAGCCCATAGCATAAAACACTGTGGTTGCCCACTTAATAGCCTCTAGTTTTCATGTGAATTAGGAAGTGAGATTCATGGCTGATGTTGAGGGAGTGGATCTGAATTCAAGTCCTTGGAAAGGAAAGGAGTGCTTCCTACACATAATGGTTTTGGGTGGGGAGCTAGTGAGGAACATGTAACTGAGTCTCTGCATAACACATTTGAATGTGGCAGAAAGTTTCATGGTTTTGTAATTTTCTTCAGTGGTACTCAAGAGACTGAGTAAAGAGGTGTGGAAGAGGGTTACACCCTGAACTCGTTTTAAACTTTTACCCAGAAGGTCACAACAGAAGAAAAAGAGGGCAAGAAAGTTGAGGGTATTGAAAAGAGAGGGGACTGAAGTGATTAATCATGAGGTCTAAATAGAAGCGAGAAGTAAGCAAAGCCAGCAGGTTAAGAAATTAGGACAAATTAGAGCAAGATTTAGAATATACTTAAATTTAAAGATTATTGAAAATGAGAGTATGATTGAACCGGATAAATAGGAAACTTATGGATAAATGGTAAACAGAGAAGAATATGAAGTTGAAGAGCAAAATAATTAATTTTAGCCAATATCTATTGAGCACATACCACACACAAGGTGCAGCTGGCCCCTCTGACGGATGTATAATACATAATCTCTCTTCTATGAAAGACAACTAACAGGCAGGTGAACTGATGGTGAATGGAGGTATAAACATTACTTATGAGTGCAAAGGGAGAAGCAATTAATTTTGTTTTAAAAAGACCAGGAGAAGAGTTATGAGAAAGCAGTTTCGTACTAGTGACCCTATCCCTCCACTACTAAATTATAGGGGGAGTCGAGAAAACCAAAAGATTTACTATGTCAATTTTCAGTGCTCAGGGTTAGAGTGTAGATGGTAAAATAACAATGTGAACCTAATGCTGAGGTCATCGGCAAAGCAGAAAATAGTAAGCTGGCACCTTAGGTGTGGGAAGAGCGTTCCCAGAAGGAACTAGTCAGGAGGAGAGGAGCTCAGACTGTTTGGCACAGATGGACAATGCAGTGAGAATTCTGCAAAGCCAAAGGACAGCTTGAGAGTGTAAGAGTTGACAGGGCTGGGAAATGCATGATGAAGCATGTGCATCTTTGGGAACTTTTGACAGAAGACAGGAAACTAAGAAAAAAAAAAGATACAAAACTGAGATAAACCCCAAGGAAATAATGTGCCTAGTCCTATAAATTGCCTAGCAGCAAATCAGCAGGCTACTGATAAGAAAACAATTTTCAGGCAGCAGCACCTTGTGACAATGACTTGGATTTTCCTAGTTCATGTATTCCAAGTATATGCTGAAGTTATATGTCAAAATCCAAATAACAGTAATGATAATAATAATGATTTTTCAGAATATTATACATATTCAAAGTACAGTTCTAAGCACTTTCAGCATATTAACTGTATAATCCTTACAACAATCTTGTAACTCAGGCACTATTTTCATTTCCATTTTAAAAATAAGGAAACGGATGCACAAAGAGTGTATTGGTGTATTCTTAACACTGCTATAAAGATCTGCACTGAGACCGGGTAATGTGTGAAAGAAAGAGGATAAATTGACTTACAGTTCTGCACGGCTGGGGAGGCTTCAGGAAACTTATAATCATGGTGGAAGGGGAAGCAGACACCTTCTTCACAAGGCAGCAGGAGAGAGAGAGAGAGAGAGAGAGAGAGAGAGCATGAATGCAGAAGTACCACACTTTAAAACCATCAGCTCTCATGAGAACTCACTCAGCATCAGAATAGCATGGGAGAAATCCCCCCCATGATACAATCACCTTTCACCTGGTCCCTCTCGACATGTGGGCATTACAACTTGGGATAAGGTTTAGGTGGGGACACAGAGCCAAACCACATCAAAGAGGTTGAGTAATTTGTCCAGAGACATATATCTAATATGCATGAGAACCAAGATTCAACATACAAAATCCATCTCCAGACTTATACCTCCTAATACTAATGTTGCATTGCTTCTCCAAGTAGACTTTAGGTCTCTGAATTACAAATAATAATAATTAGGCGCTCAACATATATTTGTGGAGTTTATTTATTTGTTGAGACCTACCATGAGTTAGATTTTGTTCTAGATGCTAGTACTATACTTGAAAAGAGGAAATGGAACATTCCAAAGTAAATTCAATATTGAAGAATACTTTTTAAAAAATCTTCCTACCCTGTCTCTACTAAAAATACAAAAAAAAATTATCCAGGTGTGGTGGCAGGTACTTGTAGTCCCAGCTACTCAAGAGGCTGAGGCAGGAGAATGGCGTGAACCCCGGAGGTGGAGCTTGCAGTGAACCGAGATCGCACCACTGCACTCCAGCCTGGGCGACAGAGCGAAAGTCCATCTCAAAAGAAAAAAAAAATTCCCTCCGATACACAATTTCCATCTTATCAAGAATGTTAAGTAGGTTTTGTCTTCTACACTCTTTCAGATAGAAAGCTTATGGCAACTACTATACTTGAGATTGTCATTCTTATATGAAGAGATTGATGTTGGCTTACTCTAGCTAAGAACTTGGATATAAAAGCAACATAGTAGAAAGTGAAATTTTAGAAGAGATTAGCAAACATAGATCTATGCTATTCTACTGTAATTTTTAAAGTATTTGATATGAGCATTGTGTGGACTTTCCAATGCTCTCATATAAGTTTCCTGAGTTTCACTATTGATTGCCAATCATCAACTTAGGAATTGTTGAAAAGATTAACAAATCTAAATACCTAGTTTTGAATTGAAGGAGAAGAAAACTACCAGCATTTTCACATTGAATTGCTCTCTTTTAAATATGCCCATAGTACAATGTAAAACCTTTGATTGTAACAGTTGTTATAATGTACAGAAAATGATACTAACAGAAATATTCTCATTAAAATCCTAATGAAACAATTGTGTCTTCCTTTAGGGATGCTGCAAGATACTCTAATAAGTCTGTTTCCAAATGAGCTGACAAAATGAGCAAAGCTCTGCAATTCTGCCTTTGACTGTGATATTTATGAATCTTTCTCATTATTAAGTCTCTCCATAGCCTCCCACTCAATATGTACATGTGAACAAATTCAAAGATTCTGAACTGACAGAGCAAGTGGAAATTTCCCCACAAGAAACTCAAGCCCGTAAATCAGGGCAGCAATGGGAGCTCCTGCTATTTTAATGCATTTATAGTAATAACATCTCCTGAATGTAATCTAAAAATGCAATTTTCAGCTCCTTACATTAGTGTACAGTGTGATTTCTGACAGCACCTATGTATTATTCTCAAATAATCATAAGAGGGGCAACTTTTTCCATAAATGATATTATTTCCAATAAATTAATAATTGAATCAAACTCCTGAAATATATATATATATATATACACCTATCCACTACTATGAAGTTAAAGAGAAAAAAGTAAAGGTCACATGTCTAGAAACTCAAGGTGAAATTGTAGGCATACTTCAGTCCTGTTATGGCTAGGGGTGAGGGATACTGCTTGACACAAACACTTCGTGTGTGTGTGTGTGTGTGTGTGTATTTGTGTGTGTGTGTTGGATGAAAGTCAATGCTTCAGCTTCAAACAACTGTGTGTAACTGGCTCATCTGTTACATAAATTACACACTTTGGTTTCTTAAAGAGTTAATTCACTACATGGGCAAGCAATTCTGCCATACATAACGACCTCTAAATTATCTATGGTAAAATAAATGGAGTCGAAGTATAGGTAATAATTCCAAATAGTAAACAGTAACATACATTTCTTTGAGCCTTGGGAAGCTTCACGTGATTTATTATACTTTCTAAACTTACCTCATAATGAAGTTGTGCTAAAATTGGTATTTAAAAGATCAAGGAATACCTGAGCACAAAGGAAAAACAAAGTTGGTAGATGGCCATGATGGAAATTCTAAGTGTCAGAGAAAAGCTGATCCAGAGTCCAAAATTTTCTGTATGTGCCCCGTAACATGGATATTTAGTAGGTGGATGATTAGACTCAACTGGACAATCATAGGGTATTTGATCTATTTTCACTTTATTCAAACTTAATTCATAATTAGAAGATGGATTCTCCTTATATTTCTTAACTAGATAATACATCGTTCACTATATAAAATGTTACCAGAAAACGAGATAGTATATAACCCATAGTTTCTACTATTGCAAGTTTTTCTAATTATAATAAGGAGACATTTGCTGTAGAAAAGTAAGCATTAAAGAAAGATTCTTGTATGGAAAAGCTGAAATAGATGGACTTACTACTAATCATCACATGACCACTTAAATTTTCACAAAATACCTAATTTCAACCAAAAATCAATAAGAAATGTTGAAGCTATTTTAATAGTTTCCTTTAAGTATCATAATAAAAGGAACAGAGCAGCATGATCTGTTTTAAATGACTCTCAGGAACAATAGACTGCTTTTCACAGGAGTTGAAAGAGAAAATGGATGAGCTCCTGCCTTTGATCCCTGTGCTGGAACAGTACAAAACAGATGCTAAGTTAATCACCCAGTTCAAGGAGGAAATACGGAATCTGTCTGCCGTCCTCACTGGAATTCAGGAGGAAATTGGTGCCTATGACTATGAGGAACTACATCAAAGAGTACTGAGCTTGGAAACCAGACTTCGTGACTGCATGAAAAAGCTAAGTGAGTATGGCAATTTCATTTGTCTAAGGTACATTTTTATATAGTTTCAAAGAAAATTGTGTTCTTACGTTTTATAAAGAGTCATAAAATATCTAATTATAAAGAAACCAGAGCCCATTTTCTAAGTGTGAATTGTCCCCTAATGACTTAAGCATGTCTGGGTACTCTGTGCTAGACTAATGATTTCTTGATTTTTAGAGCACTGTATTACCATTTGGTGGCTTCAAATAAGTAGTCTGGCAAATACAGTCAATTCTATGGACTACACTAGTGGATATACATTTTATTTTCCAATATGTGATATTAGTCATTGCTTGGCTGGAGGAAAAAGGCTTTTTTTTTTTTTTGGTTAGTGGAGAAATTTAGAGACTAGGGAAAGGTAAGTTGCCCTGGGACCAAATGTCAAACAGCAATTATTAAAGAAAATGGAAACAATTCCTCCAATTTACAGAATTGCCATCAACTGCTCTGATCTACTCAAGAAATGATAAGGTGGCAACTACTTCAATGGGAACTCACCACTACGTAAAGAATCAAGCATGTGACATGCCTGGGTCATGGACTCTAGTTCTTGCCTCCTAAAATGTGTGGTCCAAGCTGGTCTGAGTTACAAATTCTTTCATGATATCCATGAGCTAATTATTCAGTTGAAGTCAACATGGGACTAGTCTGCAACTTGAATGTAAAATAAACAAGTGGTCATGAATTGAATAAGGAAGAGTTATAAGTTCATTTAGGATCAGTATTTTAGTTGTTGACATGATGTGACATGACAGGGAGGGCAAGTCAATACCCATAGAAAATGTTCTCTCAAGATAAATACATCCGTTTGTGGATCAGGAAAATAGGGAAGAGAAGTAAAGAACACACAAAAAATGATTGATTTTTAGTAAAGAAAACTTCAGTGAATAAATGTAAACATTTAAAATAAAATCTGAGTGGCTTACAAGAACATTGTAAAGACTATTTTACAAATACGCTTTAAGTGATAAAAAGAGATCCAAAATGCAAAATATTGTATTTGGTTATCACAGTCTCAAAATAGTATGGGAAACTGCTACATCAGAGGCTCCGCTGTCATCATAACAGGATTTCTAAAAGAATCCAACAAAATGAATCAGGAGGAAATAAGGTAAACCTGAAGGCCTAAACACATGTTCAAGAATCCTCAGCTCTTTATTCCTCGTCAAACACAGTCTACATTTTTTCATTTACAGTTGTTCTCCTAACAATCAACTTTGTATAATAGATTCTGTGAATTCAGTTTTCATTCCTCTCTAACTCATTGTACACATTATTGCCCAAGGGATTTTCTGAAGTATAAATCTGAAATTATTTTGCTCTGCTTGAAATCTCCTATGGATTCCTTATGTCATAGGATACAGTGCATGGCTTATGTGACCCTTCACGTGTGGCCCCTTCTGCTTCTCCAGGCTTAGTTTTGGCCACTTCTCTCGTCACACACTAAGTCCCAGTCATGTGTGCCTTACACTGTCTTACCATGGAGCTGTTATAAGATGCTGTTTGTTCCTGCTCCTGAAACACTCCTTCCCCTGTGTACCCAGCCTCCATCAACACACTTTCACCTGCCACATGTGATAAACTATTCATTCGTCAGGTCTCAGTTTAAATGTTGTGTCTTGCTAGAATCATTCATTGCTCTCCCAGACTAGGCTGGTGTCCTTGCCAGGCACTTCCAAACCCTGATATTTCACTAATGATTGGATTTCTCTTGTTTCATTATCATTGCATGTGTAGTACAATGTGTCTTGCTAGACTTTTTTTTCTGAGGACAAGAACAATGTCTATCATGTTCACTCTACATGTTGTATCTTCCAATGCCTAGAAAACTACCTGGTGAAGAAAAGTCACTCAATAAATATGTGGTGAATGAATTTACTCTATAAGGAGTCATAGGAATAATTTATACACTTTTCAACAGAGTATTACCTATTTCAAGTAACAGAGAATTATCTGTTTTACTCATAACAAGAAACGCATCTTTTTAGCCACATCCTATTTGAGCCAAAATGGCAGGGCATTATAAGACTAAGCAAGGGAAAAGTTATTTATTTAACATAACATTTAAATAATTCTTTTACATGCTCTGCTTTTATAATTCAAGTTGTGGAGTTTATGTTTAATATACAATAGGTAAACATTACTTACATAAGGAAATTCTGCTGTTATATTTGATTCTTTTTATATTAAGAAATATCTTTAGTTTAATGTGCATATTAGTGACAGGGCTTGCCAGATGGTGTCTCCACAAAATAAGATAAGAAGTAAATCTCAAATGAAGAATTACACAGTGTCCTCAATAATATGAGGTTTACAAAGAAATATCCAGATGCATTTTGTATTAGCTCATAAAATATCTGGTTAAAGATTTTCTGCAAGTGACAATCTATAGGATTTGTCTGTGTGGGGTTTTGACTTTCTTTTGAGGAGGAGGTCCATTTGTTATAGCGAAACCATTCCAGACCCTGAGAATCAATTCACTCTTTTATTCCTAGCATGTCACAATAAACCCAAGCACATAGGCATTGCATGTAGTGACCCAGCATCTGCTAAATACAAATGCACTCTACTGAAGTAAGGATAGGCAATAGAGTGATTCTAGTTAGTAAACCTCCTGAAACTTAAAGGTATGTCAGTTATGTTTTTGAATGAACAACACAGAAAACAACTTCTGGTATTTGCTCAGTTTTAGAAATGAGCTTTCCTTCTACAGGTATTCTGTCTGGTTTACCTAGATGGAAATAATCTGTACTGCAGTTGAGTAGTTCTATATTCTCCTCAGCTCTTTTTTAACCCCATTTGTTTGTTTTTTCTAACCTACATATAACCCCCCCCACATATAGCCCCTTCCAATACTGAAAAAGATATTTTGGACAAAGAGGGTTAATCTAAATAGGCACATATTCATCCTTTTTATTCTTCCTGCTGAACTTTGCATAATATTTCTATAGCATCCTTATGCTTAGGACTTGATCCTTAATATCTGTAACATCATGGATCTTTTTAATTAATTTTCTCCAGAGGATCACAATGTTAGAAATAATTTGATTGTCAAATAAATTGCATTAATTAATCAATATTTATTTTTATTTTCGCTAATCTAAAACAAAACTTGGCAACTAATATAATACAAATATCAAATAGCAATAAAATCGGTATTCAACTTTCTTATTTAATGAGATGGTTGCTACATAAATTAGTGGAGATGATTCTATAAAATACTGAAAATAGTTCCCACATTTCATAAATGCTTTTGTAGATTATTAGCCATCCTCAGCTTTTTATTCACTTAGTAGAGAGGCCATTGCCACAAACAATGAATGTAATTTTTCATGCTTTTTATCTCAAGAACTGGATAGTTTTTACTATCCCACCATGTTTAGGTCAATTAACCACTTATTGAGCATCTCCTGAGCAAAGAGGATATTTTATCGACTGGACCACAACCCTTAATTACAATGTAGAAAACGTCCAGGCAGAGCCATACAGTCATATATACAGTGAAGTATAAAGCCACATGGTTGCTGAAAAAATAAATAATTGAAACTTCATATTTTTTATTTTTAAAAGAGCCACTCTATTTGAAAGAAGATGTGTGGTAGAATATATTATATATATTATTATATATGGTGCATAAATATATGTATGTATATACACAGTTGCAGAAGAAATGAAACATATAACTTTAAGTATAGCAGTAGGTTATAGTTTGATTAACACTCAATTTAGTGTTTACATTTCCTGGCAATTGGTACAGTTTGGATCAGTTCATCTCTGAGAACCCTTGAACTCCAAGGCTAATATTATCTCATAAATACACGCCCAGTTATCCATATATCAGAATGCATACACTTGGGGAAGAAACCTGATGTTAACATCAGGACCATTAACAGAAAGGGTAGAGGAAAAAAAGCATATCAGGGGTTCAGTTGTTCCAAAAGGGCCTATAATTCAGTTGCTATGCTGCTCAGATCTAGAGTGGGACATTGGATAATTATAGAATCAGCAATATAGTAACAAGAGCAAGAAAGCTTATTCATCAATAGCATCTTCTCTCTACACAAATGCTTCTTAACCCACATGGCCAATTAGTACAGGGTAGAAATGGATTAGAGAGAAACAATAAAATTGCAACAACGATGAATGTGTTTTCCCTCACTTTTTCAGTGGATTTGCTTTTAAATAAATGTCACAGCGTATATCACATGAATTTTAAGATGCTAAAAACAAGCTAGTCTCATTGCCTACAAAATCTAAGTTACCCCCAAATGGTAAATAAGGCCCCAAAGGAATCACAACTCATCAAGACCACTGGGGCACCATGGGCACCATTTTGCTTATTTCTACTACAGAATTAAAGATTTGGAGAAATTAGGAAAATCTGTCAACAGCAATGGACCCTCTGGCCTGAATGAGGTACAGTAATGTCCTTTTCTAAGTCCTTAATGTACTCCAATGAAAGACGGAATAGAATAAAGTCCCCTGTTCTTAACTGAATCATGTCACATTCCTAGATATGCAGAATGTAATTGTATGTATGTGAGAATTCTACTGAAAAAACATGGTTAAAGTTTGTACACACCCCTAAGAACACCAAATAGATGTTTAATGTAGATTATAATAAGACGTTCCAGCTTTCCAGTCCTCTGCCCCTGACTCTGTCGTGTTAGTGCTGTTTTAGGGCAGTAGTTTGGTGCCATCTAGGGAAGCACTAGATTCTATTACACAACTTTGAGACTTCATGTTTAACAGAAGGAGCATTAGAAACTTAAGGTCACAAGTAGAGACTTGAGTTACTGTCTTTACTGTTTCTGCCAAATTAATTTTTAAATGAGAACCAAATTATCTATAGGCTAATACTTTAATTTAACAATTATTTATTGACTCTCTAATGTGTGCTGGCACTTTGCTAGGTATTTGTGAATACAAAGATGGGAAAGAGACCATCTTCTTCCTGTCAAGGTTACATTTTAGTGGGGACATCTGACACATAAGTCAATAACTACAGCAATATTGAGTGCCTACTGCTTGACAAGCACTAGGCCAGCTGCTTCACATGTGCTATTTCCAATCTATGCAAGACCTCTGGTTTAGGCATTAGTATCAACAACTTCACTAAAACAGATGCACAGAAAGTTTAAATTAACTTGTCAAAGATTCATGTTAGAGGCAATCACTTCACATGGAAGTCCTTCTGAGTTCAAAGACTGAAATTTCTTTCCTCACACATAATGTCTTTTGTGGGGTATAAAATAATAAAGAACCCCCCTAGATACATCTATAACTTTAATTTAATGAATAGAACCACCATCCACCCAATTGTTATGGAAAAAAAGAAGTTAGATTCATTTTTGATTCTTCCCTAAGCTTCACACCACCATTCAATCACTGCATCTTTTATCTCCCCTCTCACCAATTTCTCAAAACCACCTCTTCTACATCCTCACTTCCACCAACCTAATTCAGAGTGTCATTCGTGATTTTTCAGCTGAATTACTCAAATGACCTCCTAATCATTTTTTTAGCTCTCCCTCACTAAAAAATATTTAGTGTGATCTTTCCCCAATACAAATCTTGTTATATTATACCTGTATTCAAGTAGTTTATGTTTAAAATGGAATCCAAACACCTTTGCATGCTTTGTCTTCATGAAATGAACTCTGCCCAATTCTCCAGGCCTTGAGTTCCCAGGTTCTCGTCATGCACTCACTCTAAGTTTTAACCATTCTAATCTTTCGGTTTCTCAATTGTGCATGCTTTCTTTACCTTCTTGACATTGAACTTGCTCTCCCTTGTCATCGGACACTCTTCCTTCCCACTTTAACTATTCCATGATTTTTCCTTAATGTGGTTGGATTCCCCTGGCATAGTCTTCCACAACCACCTCCCCTACTCTCCCATGACACTTAGTACATTAACACATTTTACAGAAAATGCCCATTTGTTTTTCTGTTTTAAATCTTCATACCCTTATAGATAAATTCTCCCTGCACTGAGAGATCAGAATCAACTTCTTGTTCTAGTTGAATTTTGGGAGACCATCACAGTATACCTGAAACATAGTGGACAAAAATTAGTGTCTGCAGAATGTTCAAGAGCAAATTTAATTTGTAAAATCAAAAGCTTCAAGTTGTTTTCAAGAAATAAATCAATGTGTGTCAAATATAAAACACATCAATATCTTTTACAAAGCCAAAAAGCTTCTGGGGTGAAAGGAAAATAAAAGCACAGCCTTTTTTTCATGTTTGTTGTCATTGCCAACTGTCCTCTCTTCAATGGCAATGCAGTATCTCATTCCAAAACAGCTGATACTTTGCTTTATTAGCACTTAAAGCAAGAGACACTGAAGATCTCAGTGAAAGCAGGAATTAACAAAAAAGTCAAGCTGTGTGCCTCAGGTAGAGAGGAGTGAGGTTTGACTCAGAAATGCAATAGAAGAAATTTATAAGAATATTCCTTTAAATTTAATTGAACCTTTAAATAAGTCATTTATCAAAAGGAGTCTTGCTCTTCCCAAAATTCTAGGTTGTAAAATAGAATGGCAATGTCTCCATTGTCTATGCATTTTATTCATTCTTCTGGAACTCTGGAACCTTAGTTATATTTTAGTCACATTTTTGGTAATTGGTAAATTTTATCATGTATTTATTTATTATTAATTCTCCTCTTTTTACCTCCTACATTTTTCTAGATTACACCTAAATTATGAGCCTCTTAATAATATAAAACCTGTATTTCCAAAGGCAAATAGGAATTGTAAAATTAGTTGGGATTTCATAACACAAGTCATCATTCAGTTTGAATGCTGAACAGGCTTCTCCTTAAAGAAATGTTCATAATCTAGGCTTAATCCCAGAAAAGGTAAAAGGAAGAGTCAAGGAAGTTTCAAAAATAATAAAAAAGGTGAAACTGTGTTAACATTGCAAAATGTGTATTATTTGGACATGTTCATATTATTCTTGATCCCATTAGCCAGATAGTCATTAGAAACTCATTCAGGTGCTCTATCCAATAAAATATTTTAAATATCCATTCTTGCCCCTACCTTTCCCTCACTCATATAACTCGTAAGGCTAGACAAATAAAAGTTTAAATAATATAAATTTATTTTACTACCAAATGTATGGTACAGATAAACTTATTTTAAGTACCTAAATAGGTAGACTTTAAAGAACAAATCAGCAGTATTTCTTAATGCATGAGTTCTCTAATGGCCTTAAGTAAAAAGAAATACCATTCTGTCCATAAACATATTCAGTAATCCATTTGATTTGTTTATAAGGGCATGGCCTTAGGATTCGAATCCAGAAGGTATTAGTGCAGGATATTACAGAGTAAGAAATATATATACATAAAAGAGAGGACAGATGGTTTTTACGCTTCGTTAGTGCAAACAACTGATCTTCTGCTGAATCCCAAATGATATCTTTTCCTGAGCTACTAATTGATAAATACACATTGTAACTGATTATAAGAAATTTGATGTCCAAAAGTCATGATAGAAATAAAATGATCACTTTCTTCAATTATAACATTTGGTAAGATGTATATTTCAGTACATTTTCTGAATATACGCAATGTGCACATGCAATATTTGACAAATGCTAATGTTTTCATATCTTACTGCAGACAGAAGAGCAGAGCAGGAGAAAATCAATGAAGTAAGACTCCTAACTTCTTTCTTTGCCATCCACCTTTGCAGGAACGTTTGTCTTCCAGGCATTTGGGAAAATTACCCTTTCTGTCTGGCTCCCTTTGTCCTCATAAAAAGTGAGAGTAAAGTGAGAAAGATAATGATTTATTCGAACAAAAGCTAGTTTGAGGAAGCTGAGAAATAAAAAATGACTCTTATTGTTTATTTTATGTTACCACATTTTACAATATCTGTGCTCCATTAGAATCTGGGGATACCTGTGTTTACTTAACACTAAGGTACACAAAATTATAAACAAAAACGCTGCCAGTTTTATACATTCCCGTAACTTTAATTTTACTAATTTCATTTGGCAAGATGAATTCTAGCTTAGGAAATCAATAACCATTTGTAAGGGAAGCATCTACTGAGAAGAAATCAACATGGAGAGCTCTGTCAGTTTTTTGCTTCCTGAGAATAACGGTAGATGATAGTGATGATAAACATAATGCTGATAGTGTTTCTTTTACCACAACCACAAGTACCACCTTCTCTCCATCAGCATATACATGCTGTTGATCCGCTATCTAATCAGTGTTCCCTTAGTTAAAATGAAAAAATGTCAAGCTCAGAATTTTCATGTTATAGATGAGGAAATTCCACTCCAGAGAATAAGTGCATTGTCCAACATACGATGACTGAAAGCTGTGGCCTAGATTTGAAACCAGGCTTGCTAACTCATGCCTCAGTGTTCAAACCTGGATGGAATATAGCACTCTAAGAATGTTTCCTGGGAAATTAATGAGAGTAAAAACAGACAGACACTCACATACAAAAATTATAAAAAAAGGAAAGATAGAAGCATGATTACTCACGGTTACTAAACAGATTAAACTACCATCTGCTCATGGGCTTCATTTATTTAATTACTGTCTTTCACAACATCAGCGTATTGCTCCCTACTAGATTATTTGTATAAACAAACCTTTCTTAACCAACATCAGCACAACAATAAAAATGTCCTGTAATCTCATATTTTCCTACCCCTATCTTCCTGCTTCTTTTCCCTTGAAAGAATATTTTATAGCTGCTGCTTTGGTTTACGTTCTTTTCAAACCAACTTCAATTCATTTTCGGGGATCACCACTCTTTATCTGAGTTTTGTAATCAGCAGTGACTCTTGCTGCCACATTTTACGGTTATTTCTTTGATGTTCTGTTGCTAGACATCTTAGTGGTATTTGTCACAGGTCAGTACTACGTCCTTCTTAAAACACTTTCTTCTTTTGGATTTCTTAATACCACATTTTTTTTTTATCCCACTTATAGCTTATTCATGGGCTTCTTTGCTGAGTCCTATAAAAATTGTGAGTTACAGAGTTCTGTGCTAGATACCTTTCTCTTTTCTGTGTATGCCTTCCCTCTGAGGTAATATGTACTCCTAGCATTCACTGTCATTATTATGCTAAAAATCGTCAAAGCTGTGTCGTCAAAACTCAAAGGAGTATCTGTTCCCTAGATTCATATTACTGTGTAACAGTCATGAACAACTTAGAATTGTCCTTGTTGGATTCTTGATTTTTGCTCCCAAACCCATTCCTCCCTCAATCATTTCATCTGAGTAAATGACACTAAAATCTGCCTAGGTGGACAAGTCAACAATCTAGATGTTATCCTTGATTTTTTTTTTGAGTTTTTAAATTCCCTTTCTTCACATCTAATCCAAAGCCTAGTCCTATCCACTTTATTCTAAAAACATACCCCAAGTCCATCTACTTTTCTCCATCTCCACAACTGCTTCCATCATCATCTTTCACCTAAATCCGCCTGATAACCCTTTTTTATTATTTGTTTGTTTATTTATTTATTTATTTTGAGACGGAGTCTTGCTCTGTCGCCCGGGCTGGAGTGCAGTGGCATGCTGCAAGTTCCACCTCCCGGATTCACACCATTGTCCTGCCTCAGCCTCTCGAGTAGCTGTGACTATAGGCACCCGCCATTACGCCCGGCTAATTTTTTTTTGTATTTTTAATAGAGACGGGGTTTCACCGTGTTAGCCAGGATGGTCTTGATCTCCTGACCTCGTGATCCACCCAACTCGGCCTCCCAACAGATAACCTTTTAATGCGCCTATCTGTTTATACTCTATCTACTCTGCAATTAATATTCTATACAGTAGCTAGAGAGGTCTTTCTAAGGTGCAGCTTACATTCTGTCACTCCCCTCTCCCTTTAAAATAATCCAATGACTTTCCATCATTCCTAGAGTAAAATCCAAATCTTTCCTTCACAAATTTTACAAACTTAATGTGGACTACTGGACTACTCATCTCTCCAACCTCGTCGTCTTCTGTTCCAAGTGTATTCTAAACACACTGATCTCCTTTCTGTTTATTTGTTCCTCTTAACTCATCAAGCATATTAAGGCCCTTGCAATAACAATAATAATAGCTAATATTTATTAAGTACTTAACTATGTACCAAACACTATTTTAAACATGTGGCCTGTATTTTTTATTTAATCTTCTCAATAACACTTTGATATAGATATTATATATATTGTTACACGTGAGACACTGAGAGGTTATAAAATTGTTCAAGGTCTCCAGTGAATAAGGGATAAAATCAGGATTCAAATCCAGGCAGACTCTTTCGCCCATGTCCCCAACCACTTTAAGATGCTGCCTTCCCTCTAAATGGCTAAATCCACTAAACAGCTGCTCCAGTAAATAAACTAAAGGCCTAAATGTCCTTCTCTTGTCAATAAGATCTCAAATTAAATATCACACACTGAGAGGTCTTCCTTACCCTCCTAATGTCAAGTGACCCTCCCAGTCACTCTTATAAAATTGCCCCACTTAAATCTTGGCCTTAC
Organism: Trachypithecus francoisi; assembly: GCF_009764315.1. Classification (NCBI taxonomy): domain Eukaryota; kingdom Metazoa; phylum Chordata; class Mammalia; order Primates; family Cercopithecidae; genus Trachypithecus; species Trachypithecus francoisi. Next base: position 119,659,577 of record NW_022681470.1, read on the forward strand.
ATTTATTTCTGTATGATGTGTTTAGTTTGTTTTTTTATATATTTTTTAATTTATTCTTTCTCTCTTCTCACCAAAATGTAAGCTTCACCAGAACAAAGGTGTCATGCTTTCTCATTATTGTTAACTCTAGTATCTGGAACAGTGCTTTCTGCTAAACAAAAAACCTTAGCTGGATGAATGAATGAATAAATGAATGAAGCACTCCGGTTTATAGGTCACATACAAAAGCTATTCTTTTAAGCACCTAAAAATTTGCTTTCTAAGGTAAGATTGACTGGAGTAAGAATCAGTTTTCCCCACAAAACCAGGTAAAAATAAAAGAGTCAACTAGTCAAAAGACCACTTTACATGGTCACCAAATGTAGAGAAACTTTATGCAAAGCACTTTGTCCCCTACTCAGTGAAAAGTAAAGGACATTTTCATACATAATTATCATATACCTATATATTTTGAGTTTTAAGCAAGTATATTGCTTTTGAGTATAACATTTTTAATGTACTCACTATTTCAGAATAAGAAACTGAAGATGCAGTTATTATTTTTACATTGTTAATGCTTTGGGACATTAACTTCATTTATAGTATGTTTCTTAGATTAATACAACAAAAATTAGTTTACCCAAAGGATTTGACTCCAGGAGTAAAAGTTGTGATGGACTGAGGTCAAATAAAGATTAATGCCATGAAGACAAAGCCTGGAATTGCACATTTTGAGTCACTGGGCAGAGACAAGACAGCTAATGGATGGTAGACATGAAGGAACATAACCAAAAGATTACACAGAGAAGAATCAAATAATGCAAAACACTAAGTACATAAGTGTTCATAAGACCTTCCTTGGCCAACACTATATATATATATTGATTTCCTGATTATAGGGATAAGTTTCTATCATACAGACAGAACAATTACCTTTAAGATACATGTGCAGGAACAAATCAGTGAGATTTGGTGAAATATAACTTTATTTGATTTTTTTATGTATTCACTTTTTACAAACACTAAACATGGAGCAGTAGTTTAATTTGCTTGTTTCTATGTTGACAACTTATGAGTATGTTTTGTGGAAGAAAAGTAGAGGCAAATATTGCTAAACAGAAGCTATATTTCAGGTTATCTAAGAAGACTGTCTTAAGGAATGCTGTTATGGTACAGTACTCATGACTGAATTTCAATAATTTTTATTTAATATTGACAAATATTTAGTGCACTCATTGCTATGTCCTTTTCTTCTCAATACAGATTTGGTCTGATATAGCATCTTTATTTAAATTTCTTTGCCAGTTGATTTAAAAAAAGAGAAAAGAAGAAGAAAAAAGGCAACAGTAGAACCATAAGCAATAGTATTTTGAGAAGCTGTAACACACAACTTGCCTCCCTGTTAACCTTTGTATTCCCAGCACCTAGAATAGTTCTGGTACAAAATAAGTTCACAGTAAATGGTTGTCAAATTAATAAATTAATTATTAAATCTTTAAATAGTAACCATTGTTTTTACCCTCTAATGTATTTCAAAGAAATGCTTAGTGCTACAAGAAAGTAAAGTTTGCTTTCTAAGGTAAGATTGACTGGAGTAAGAATCAGTTTTCCCACAAAACCAGGTGCAAAATAAAAGAGTCAACTAGCCAAAAGACCACTTTACTATGGTCACCCAATGTTTAGTTTAAGAGCCAGAAGCTTTTTTTTTTTTTGAGGCGGAGTCTCGCTCTGTCGCCCAGGCTGGAGTGCAGTGGCAGGATCTCAGCTCACTGCAAGCTCCGCCTCCCGGGTTTATGCCATTCTCTTGCCTCAGCCTCCCGAGTAGCTGGGACTACAGGCGCCCGCCACCTCGCCCGGCTAGTTTTTTGTATTCTTTTAGTAGAGACGGAGTTTCACTGTGTTAGCCAGGATGGTCTCGATCTCCTGACCTCGTGATCCGCCCGTCTCGGCCTCCCAAAGTGCTGGGATTACAGGCTTGAGCCACCGCGCCCGGCCCAAGCCAGAAGCTTTTAACCTCCGGTACAAATTCTGTCCTAAGTTTTGGCCAAAATCACCTAAGGCTCAGCAGTGTCCCTTTGCCATAGAGATGCAAGGCTGGATTAGATTCAAGCACCATCGAAGCCAAAGACACTCCAAGCCAGTGATATGCTGTGGATTGTTCGGAAATGTTGATTAGATAAGGCTCATGGTATGATTACAGCCCCACGGACAGTTCTTGTTCAGGTTTCAACTAATCAACATCTGATTATGTACACCTCAACGTCTGAAATATGCAGATATTTGAGACAAATACCGGGATCGTGTCTTCTTGCTTTGTACAAATCATGCTTCAGTCTGGCTAATAAGGTACCTATACCATAGGAGGCAGTTTTTCTGGTAAAGCGAACTTCACTTTGAAGTTTAATTTTATAGTTTGGCCATCTAAAATGTTTAGTCAAACTCCATAACTACAAAATCTATATTCATTTGGACAACAGAAAGAACTTGAGGTCACCATAAATTTTTACCTATTGTGTTTCCACTTGGTAATTTCCTCTGAGTATAAAGTTTTGTGGGAATGCACATTACATTATGTTTATGTTTCATATTTGAGACATTATATTAATCTGTATTCAGAACAAAATTGGACTCAACTGACTTCTGAGATCCTGTGTATGTATATTTTTTCAAATAATCATAAAAACCATTCACATTTTAAAAATATTTTTAAGTTTTAGACTAACATTTTCTCCTTTAACTAGTGGATCTTCAACAGGAGTATATTTTTCCAAGATTGTAATCATTTAACTACTTTGAAAATGCACATCATTCCTACTTGAATCGTATGTACAGCATCTTTTATTACAGCTCCTACACATTTAGTAACCACTGTACATTTTATTAGCTTTGATGTATTAAGTGATAAATATTATCACAATTCATAATATGTTCTATTTTTTTAAGGTTGAAAGAATTAAAGAGCAAGAGATTGCCATGTCAATTGTAAGAGCTAAAAGTTTAAAGAACAGAGTTTCAATCTATTCCTTGCAGGATGAAGACCAAATTAAAATGCAGAACATTCACAGTTTAAATTTCTGCAAACTATTTACATCTTCCATTTTCATCTACTTCCTGGCCCCAAGGAAGCATGGCATATTAAACCTGGAAATGATTTTTCAAAAGGCAATATATAAATGTGATTTTTGCTTTATAAAATTAAAGGCTACTAAATTTTGTAGCTATTTTAACTTTTTACATTATAACCTAAATATTATATGCATATAGCTGGGAAATTGTATGCCTAGAATAAAAAGCAACAGTCTCCTTCTTTAGCTCTGCTCCCCAGTTTCAACCGCATTTTACAGTTTAATTTTAGGGCTATTAGTGATTATGTCTATATTTTTAATAACACGCTTTTTTTCTTCAATTATTTTAGTTTACAGTTTTAGACATTGTTTATTGACTTCCTGCTCTGCAAGATGAGGATTTAGATAACTTTGCCAACTTCACTTTCTTTCGTGTTTCTTCCTAATATGATTTCATGACTATTCACACTTCGACCCTACCAATTTTGTAGTTTCAAGTCTTAGATTTAAATCTTCATTATTTTTCAACAATCGGAAAAATCTCTTACCACCATATTTTTTAAATATGAAGACAGTTACACCCCCATCTTTCTTTCCATTTCCTCTCCCAATGTTTAATTCCCTAACAATGTGGACTTTACTTATTCTTCCATGTTGTCATGGTTGGAAACATTTTGGCTTTCCGGTAATCACAGAGCAGATGAGATGTCTAACAAGTTTTATGTAATTAGTTTATGGACTGATTCTACAAGTTAGACATGAGTGTTTAGATTATTATAGCAATGTTTATATTGTTCCTTGGGAGCTAAGTGGTGGACTTAGACACCTTTCCTTCCTCTTTACCCCCAAGGTCATATTTGTTCCATTCAATGGAGCCTATTACTAGAGTTAAATTCAAGTGAATTATTTTATATACATCAATAATTGCCTTTGCATTACCCAGTTTTTCTAGAAGATCTCATATAGTCTACCTATGTATCCATTCCACTTATTTCTGAGACCTCCCTCTTGGAACTGTGTTTCCATTCTGGGCTGGTTGTTCTCAAGGTCCACTACATAGTTGTCATTCTGGGACAGAAAATCACTATTTTCCTGTTTGGTGCCTACCCCTGTCTTGGTGTACTCACTGCAATATATATCCAAGTAATTTCTGAAGTATATTCTGAATTCGTTGTAGGTAAATTTTTGGAAAGTGCACGTGTCAAAAAATATATTTATTCTGTTTTCTTCTGATTTTCTTCCTCAATATAAAGGCCCTCATCATTGTCTTCTAGCATCCAGTATTGGTGATGAGAAGCCCAATTCTGGTCTAATTCTACCTGTTTGCATGTGACAAGCTCATATTCTTTCTCTAAAAAGTTTCCATTTCAATTTACTCTTAATCTTGTAACATTTCACAGTAGTTTTTTTAGAAGTAGATCTTTTTTTCATTCATTATTATGTGTTCTTTTAATCTGAATATTTAGGTTTTGTTACTGGGGAGATTCCCTGTATAATTTCTTTGATAATTTTCTCCCCTCTTTTTCTCTCTCCTCTCATTCTAGAAACCTTGCTTTCCAGATGTTGGAGCTTCTAGATTGATCCAAGACGTGTCCATATTTTTTCTCTTATTTTCATTTTTATCTTTTTTGCTTTATTTTGGGGATAACTCTTTTTATCTTGCAACCTATTTTTTAATATAATTATATTTTTGTTTTCTAATAGCTCTTTTGTGTTTTTCTTTTACAATACACAGTATATATTACACAAATCTCTTAGAAGGTACTAGGATCTTGTTTATTCTCTGAGTCATCTCTTCTGTGGGGAGCCCTGGTTTTCTGAACATTTACATCAGTCATTCTTACAAACTTTCTGAAAATATCTGGCCATCCTTGGATATGCATACATTTTAAAAGTTTTGAACAATAAATCTGCTTGGAAACTCTTATTATTAAGATAGGGCTTGACAATTCTTTCTATGGTCAGTAGAAAGGGAAACCACCAATGTCATTGTGTAGAAGCCTTTGTTCTGGCCCTCCAATGTCTTTATTAGTCACCCTAAGTACTCTCAGATCACCAACATAGTTTCATATTTTTTTTCCTTTGCCTTCTGAAGTCCTACATCTACAGATGAAGATGGAATCAATTGTTTTTAATGCATCGTTTAAGTGGTGTACCTGTTTTCAGAGTCCCATCTCACTCCTAGCATTCTTTCTACTTATATTTCTGAGTCCTTTTTTTTTTCTCTTCAAGGCAGATCATCTCCCTCCTTGGGTCTCACTTGCTCTGTGTGGACACAAATGCATCTTATTCCATCTTCATCTTTAATGACCACTCTTCATCAACCCTGCCTTCTGGAAATTGATTAAAACTTCTTCACTAATGGCTCTTGTACCTTTCTTTTCTTTTTTCTTTTTTCTTTTTTTTTCCGCTCATGGTTTACTCCTTTACCATCATTTTAATGAGATCATAGAAAATGAAAGCAGATAAAATCATGTATCACTCCATCATCTTAAGTCAGAATTACTTTTCTATGCTTAGAAAAAAAATCACATCTTTTATGATGTTTTTAGGGGAAAGAGAGGCCCTTCTATTTGTTACACTCTATTTACACTTGAAATTGTTATGCTCATATGATCTGTGGATTAAAAAATGTGTATGGGACATTATTAAAAATAATATTACTCCCACTTATTCTGCATTCAGAAAATATACTCAACTAGATCCGTTCAGAATATGATTAACATTTTCTAGTTCAAACTGATACTACTTTACTCATATATTGTTTATGTGTTTATAGCAGGTAGAGCTTATATATTCTAAATAGGCTTAATGCAAGGTCTTGCTATTCTATAGATAATGTCATAAAGTCTTCTGAACTATTGGTCTAGTTTTACTGATTTGAGGAAATCATAAAGTAACCCACTCTATGGATATAATGATACTATCACATTTGATTTTTTTTACATAAAGGGAAAAATATATTCAATTCAGGTTTTATGAAATGCTAGAGATTACTAAATTTGTGGTTATCACTGAACTAATAATGCAAAATATGTTACCATTCATCATCTTCCTAACTGCAAAGCTTAGTATTCTGCCAATTATAAATTATTCTCATAAGAAGTACATATAGAGAAAACTGAGCCAAAATAAGTTTCAAGTTATAATTAGTTTGTCTTTGATTTGCTTTGGGTATGTGTCCTTGTCTTTCCAAACAAACAAGGACCAACAGGAGCTAATAGAAATTGATCAATTCTAAATAGTCAGAGGAGGAAAGAAGATATGTAGAACAAATAGGACCCAAAAAAGTTTTAAGAAAAGAAAGAAATAGCAGAAAATAACATGATATAAATGGATGAGAAAGAAGACTTTTTTTGTTTACACCAAAATCCAGCATTTATAGGCAGTCATATTGCCTTTCATAATGTGTGTAATTAATAAATCATTTTTAAATTTTGCTGTTTAAAAATCTCATAAAACTATATATTGGGTGCTATGCTTACTATGTGGGTACAAAAAACCTGTGTAGCAAACCTGCACATGTACCCCTAAAATAAAAGATGAATTTAAAATAAATAAAAAGAAAGATAAGCATAATAAGTGACCCAAACTAATATAATCCAGCTAAAGGGGCAAAAATATTATTTTATAATATGGTTAAAACTTTATAGTAATCTTTTTTTTTTAATCTCACAAAAATGTGTAGCTTTCTGTTTGGTTTTGGCTTTGGCATTTATGAAGTCCAAGCTATTTCTAAGATCTTATTCACAGGCAGATTGGGCTGATAAAAATATTACAACTTTTTTCATGAAAGTCATTAATATTTTGTCAGGTATTATATCTCCTCATCTTTCATCTACATGTGACTTCAGAGTCTGAGGGTTTGAGTTTTGGGGGTTTTGTTCTTTGTGTGTTCGTATCTGCCCTATCAGACCTGTTATCTGTATAAGGCATTTACCTTTAAAAGCTCTATATCTTTCTTATAGACTGTGGTTGAATTTTTTATTCTTATAGCCTGTAAAGTTATCTTTCTTGGGGACTGCTTTTTGGCCAATATAGAATGAAAAACAATTGGTAGTGTTTTTCTGGCTGGTATAAGTTATCTATAGTCACAAAGCATAGGGACAGGGGAAGGGCAGGAGTTTCTAGCCATCAATTAAACAGATCCATGGGCAATTTGCTTCATTTGTCTAACTTTTTACTTAAGAGAAGCTGCCACTGAATTGGTATAATGATAATGATGTCCCTCATTTATTTCTTTGCAGATTGTACAAATCATTTCCTGCTTTAAAATTTTATGTTTAAAATATGGAGCATTGAAAAAGCAACTCCTCGTGGTTCAATGTTCGGTTAAAGGCCCAGCACTCACTGTGAATAATCATTTATTCAGAAATGTTATATTAATCCCATGGATTGGCTTAGTTCTGTGATCCCCTTCTTTGCTCTTAGTGTGAGTATGCGTACTGGAATCATTGGCTTTGTTCACCTAAGATGTTTGTGTTTCTCTAATTTCAGCATGTGGCAAATTGATGAAAATCACAGGCCCAGTTACAGTCAAGACATCTGGAACCCGATTTGGTGCTTGGATGACAGATCCTTTAGCATCTGAAAAAAACAACAGAGTATGTTTCTCCCACAAACACCTTTGCTTAGAATTAAGTTCTGCTTACACTTTTTCTCTTCTAGACTATTCATTTTCTTCAGGGATATTTGTTTGTACTTGAAAACTGTTACATAATTTGCAAATAATTTGTTTGATATTAACATATCTAAGAAAGAATGGCAAATCTATTTTAGTAAAATGTTACATCTTCTAATTCATCAGTTTAGCAAATCTAATTTTATTGATTTTAGTCATGTTTTATGCTTGAGAAAGGCTAACTTCCTGTATACTCTTTCTAAAATATGTTCCTTAATATGAAAACATAGCACTAAATAAGTGAAAAACTCAAGGGCAAACTTCCCTGCATACTCTTTCTAACGTATGTTCTTTAGTGTGAAAAAAATAGCACTAAATAAATGAAAAACTCAAGGGCAAAACCAATTTACTAAATAAGCTTAAATATCCCTGAAGTCTAGAAGTAATTTTAAAAGCAATAGCACTGAAACTTTTGGGGGGTACTATCGTAAGTTGACAATGTTTGTGTTATATAAATCAATATACTAGAAACTTACCATAGCTCTATTTATGTCATATACAGAACTCAGTATAAATTAAGATTCTCTAGGGTTCCTTCCAAATAAGTTAGTTATTAAGTTAGTAAAATGGTTTCTTTAAAATGTAGTTGTACTTACAAGCTAGCCCAATAAACAAGTGTTTCTAGAAGATTCTATGGTACTTATTTCAGTTTAATATGCAAAACTAGACTATACATTTTTTTCAGAGCAAGAGATAGAATAAATGTAATTTGCTGAAGGTTATGTTTGTTGTAGTTTTCACTGATTGCATTATTTATCAAGTGTTGTAATTTGCATTGACATATGTTTGGTTCACTCAGTGATATGCACCAAATGGTCAGGAATTTAAAAAACAAAGAAAGAAAAAGCAAAAAAGCAAATTGATGTCAAGGTAGCAAATTCAGTTATTTCTTTTCCACATAGACAGACCATAGCAATATTTTTACAAAAGCCTGAAATGCATTGCAACAGGTCAGCAGTGAGATAGTGTGGCTTCCAGAGCCTGAGAATTATAATAATAAGTGTTGACTCTCACTGTCTTTCTTTTGGAATTATCAGAAAAGTACAGAATTTCGTCACTCCATTTATTTTTTTCCTTCTTCTCAGGTCTGGTACATGGACAGTTATACTAACAATAAAATTGTTCGTGAATACAAATCAATTGCAGACTTTGTCAGTGGGGCTGAATCAAGGACATACAACCTTCCTTTCAAGTGGGCAGGAACTAACCATGTTGTCTACAATGGCTCACTCTATTTTAACAAGTATCAGAGTAATATCATCATCAAATACAGCTTTGATATGGGGAGAGTGCTTGCCCAACGAAGCCTGGAGTATGCTGGTTTTCATAATGTTTATCCCTACACATGGGGTGGATTCTCTGACATCGACCTAATGGCTGATGAAATCGGGCTGTGGGCTGTGTATGCAACTAACCAGAATGCAGGCAATATTGTCATCAGCCAACTTAACCAAGATACCTTGGAGGTGATGAAGAGCTGGAGCACTGGCTACCCCAAGAGAAGTGCAGGGGAGTCTTTCATGATCTGTGGGACACTGTATGTCACCAACTCCCACTTAACTGGAGCCAAGGTGTATTATTCCTATTCCACCAAAACCTCCACATATGAGTACACAGACATTCCCTTCCATAACCAATACTTTCACATATCCATGCTTGACTACAATGCAAGAGATCGAGCTCTTTATGCCTGGAACAATGGCCACCAGGTCCTGTTCAATGTCACCCTTTTCCATATCATCAAGACAGAGGATGACACATAGGCAAATGTGATATGTTTTCATTGATCTAAACAGTGTAATTTGTGATAAACTCTATAGGACCCCTTCCATTTTTTTTCTTCATTATTATTTTTCATCATTTCTCCAAAGCAAAGCATTTTTATTGTAAAGTTGGTGTTTCAAAAAAATAGCTGAGCTTGTCTAACTTACCATGTTGGAAACACATCTTAACTTCTAAATTTATAAGACCTATCATGTCCTTGTCATGAAAAGCACTAAAACAAAAGAGTTTAAGTGGCTAAAGTCATAGTTTTGCAAGAGATAAATGATCTGCCTTATATTAGAGTCAGAGACTAATGGTGGCTTAAATGCATGAATGTCTTTTTTTTTTTTTAACTGTCATTTTTTTACTGTCTTTTGCTCCATACCAGGAAATATTTTGGTAGGAATTAGAAGAACAAAAAGCACTTTTACCCCATCTATTTCTTTTAAAAAAAATGTAAGGATTTCATTTATATTGAAAAACAATATTAATCATTTTGTTGTTAACACAATTCTCTGATGCGGTGCTGTACAGTCATTTTTAAATCTCTTGCTAACATTTTATTGGCAGTATGTATTTCTACCATTGTAACCACCATTGTGCTATTGTATCTCTTCACTTCTGTGAAAGTAATATTTTTTTATAAAATACACTGAAATTTAATCTCAGCAATTGAGTCCATTTTCAAGTGTGGTCAAGAATAATCTTCTTGGCTTACCCCTTTACATAAGCATTATAAACTAAAATGAAAACTAAACCAGATACCTTACATAGAGTCTTTATTTTACCCCAAGTTTATTGGGCCACTGACATTGAATGCAACACCTCTTTTCGTACACCTGAGTTACTCTGCTCACTCCACTGAATGCAACCCATATAGTTTTTTGCACAAGATGCAGCTAGATTCCAAATATTGGATTTGAGTTGACTCTACTCATTTCTTATATACTAAAGACATTTTGTTCTTCACAGTTAAATGTACTAGCATTTAATTTATAATTTACATACAACTTGCAGTAATGAAATTCCTTATGTCAGGACCCTGAAAAGTACATAAGCACATTTGAAAACTATTAGAAAAAAAATTTCTGTAATGTCCTCTAGATTTAGATTATGAGGCTTGAGGAGTTATTGGCAAGATTTGTGCAAAACAAAATGATGGGGAGACTTGGGAGTTGTCTTTGTGGTTTCAAAAGTGTAAATAACCAATTCAGAAAACAAAATGGAAAAACAACCCCTTGTTACCTTGATTCACTGTATGTGGAAAAATAATGTAATTGAAAGGGAAGAGCTTTAATAATACTTACATTAATAACTCTACAAAACATATAATCAAACTATATATCAAACGTTTCATTGAGTTTGACTGTATTTTTCACATATTAAAAAAATAGTTCCCTAAGGCAGCTTTATGGAAACTAATATGGATTGGTTTTACAATTTAAAAAGTATGTTCTATAATAAACAATAAAACATTGTTTTAAATATTTAGTTTCACACATACATAGTACCACAATTTTCTTTGAAAGATAAGGATGTAACAATTTAGATAAAGCATCATGTAAAGAAATCCTAATATGTAAGTGTAATTCATTTCAAATGTCACAAGTAAAGCATCATCCTCAAATATTTCACTGTCAAAATTGTAGAATTAAATGACCCAATATTGAAACTGTCAAAGTTTAACAATGATTTCTTTTTTTTTTTGCCTACAAAAAGTTAGCATGATTTAATGACTCCTCTGGGTCTTTTTGCAATATTTTATTCTTTTTTTACAAGTTGATGTAAGCTCTGGTTTGCTACTGGGAGTTGGAAAATTTCGGAGATTCACTTGTCATTGCACACACACCACAAAAATAATCAGTCTGTGTTCCATATATTGAGTTTGTACGAGGAAAGGAAGTCACTTTAATTTTAAAAAAGAATGAATTTTTAAGTAGAGAGCCTCTAATAGATATCTGTATCATCACTACTTGTTTGCTTAAAACAATGTTATATGGTACCACATACATTCAAAATTTGGCTGATTACAGCTTATTCATGAGGTATGAAGCTTGCAAACCACTTTATTGTTTTCTAAGTAAGATTTTATCACCATTTCCAATTTATAGTGTATGTGCTGCTAGAGTAAGCACAGATATTATTGTCACTGGAAGTGGGGAAACAAGAATTTTAAAATGTGATAATTATTAAACATTTACAGTTTAAAAGCATTTTTCTTAATAAATTATTATCAGTTTTGTGCCTGAAATAAATAAGAACTACTCTATTCACTGTTTTTTAAATCTCCAACAAATAAAATAAATCTTATGAGGGAGATAATGAGTATTTTTGAATCATGCACATAATCAAAGCATTGGAGAAATCCAAGCTCAGAAAGTCTTAATCCTAACTGAACTATGTAACTGATATTTTCTGAATTAGCCAGATCATTAACAAGCTTTCATATCACTCATATAATAATATGTTCATGGTCTGATTGTGTCTGTGTGTTATTTGTGGTGCTTGAATCATATGCTTATTATTTGCACCTAAACTTACATCTACGAGTTCAGATAATGATAGTATTTCAGTATGTTTCCAATAAGTAGAGATAAAAGAAAAAATGACAGCAGATGTGTTATATAAATAGAATTATGATTAGTTAAGGTTCATTACAAACTCAGTATCTCTGATTCGTGTCTCCATACTCATGAAGTCATTTCACCTTTGTAGTCAGTAGTATTCTCTCTGATGATGAAATGTTATCTTCAGAAGATGATGTTAATTTCTTATTGTTTCTTATTCTTAATAAGAAACATGTTTTTATATCTTAAAATAATTACCAAATTTAGGTGTATGAATTTTTCAACCAGCAAAATTATTTTTAAAATGCAACTATATAAAATTATGCTTATGTTCATTTCAAAATAAAACCAATTATTTCCCTATTAAGCTAAGTTTTACACGTAATAGTTCTTTAGTGTTATTCTCCTCAAAGTATAATTTACAAAAATTTTAAAAACTTATCTGATCACTTTAACCATTGCAGAGTATGTAAAAGCCAAGCTTTATAGAAATATAATATTTGGAAAACAGAATCAAAAAGTCATCTTGTTGAACTGATGGAACAGTTATGATTATATTCTTTATTGTACTCTATGTGATAAAGTTCCCATGACATGATCAAAGGATGGATGCTCATGTGAAGACACAGCAAGAAGGAATCACCTATGAAGCAGAAAAAGGCCCTCACCAGACACAGAATTTACTGGCACCTTGAGCTGGGACTTCCCAACCTCTAGAACTGGGCGAAATACATTTCTGTTGTTTATAAGCTTTAAACAAAAAATGGACATCTAGAAACGAAGTGTACTTCACTTTCTCCATCATCAGATGATGAGTAGAACATGAGATGTGCTACTATGAGATAGTCTACCTAGTGTTCTAGGAAAGGAGCATGAATTATATGCGGACTCTGTAGAATGAAACAAAGCCTTCATTACTTAATGTTTATAGCTTTAAACAGTTATTTATAGACAGGCCCAGAGTCATAAATATTCAGTTCAGCAAGCAGTATCCTTACTGAAATCAAGATTATAGAATCATTTCTCATTCTAAAAGTTAACTAAACTCAGCATAAAACTATTAGCTAACAATTTGTCATTACTAGTGGCTTCAGAGAAAGTCTGGGACTTAATAAAATCTGTTCTTTTGAATTGTTGGACTTCTACTAGGAAATAAAATAATGACAGCATTAACTTATGGAAGAAGAAACAACTTCATGAAAAATTTGTCATTATTTCTCTAAGAAACCATGAATGCAAATCTTGAAAATCATTTGAATAAAGCATAGAAAACTATTGCTCTACTATTTAGCCAATCAGGAAAAAAAAAATGTTCCCTCCAACTGAATTTACAAAGCTGATTTATCTGACTTACATCTTCAAATTATGTTATGCAGTTTTTCTCTTTTGGTTGATCTATTCCATCAGGCTAAGTGGAATTTTAATCCTGTTTGGAGCCTACCTTGTCTCCAAAATGTCAAACTGGTTGGCATAAAACTTACTCCCTTTGAAGCTCAGTTTATCAAGTGCCAAATAGGTTTTACAGATATAAATTATTATGAAATATGACTTACAAGTGACATAAAAGAAAAGAATAAAGTTGTACATTGCTAAGAGGATATAACTTTTATATTTTCTATCTATGGCAATCTTAAAACATAGTATTAATATAATTATTCCTAGTTAAAGATATGAAGTGATATGGTGAACATGGAAAAGTTCTCAGGAATATTTTAGTCCCCTGAGAAGTCTGCGAGTAAACCATACACATCTATGCAGTTCAGCATCATGTTTCATCCCTATCAATGTTATATTATGCCTGGAAGAGCTTGCAGCTGATTTTTATAAATGACTAAAATAGTGCCATAATATATATTCCCTACCACAATTTAGACTTGAAAACATTGGATATAAAGAGACATTTTAAGAAAGTTAATATTTTGTGACAAAAAAATGTTTAAATGGAGAAAGAAATGAGCTGGATAAAAGAAACACTGACCATATAAGTATGTTATGGAAGCGTATCATGCTGCAGTAATACATTTCCAGCCAGCTGTTTGTCTATATCATTCTTGACTTAACATGAATTCATATATATTACCAGTGGGTAGTCATCCAACTTTACAACCAGATACTACTGCATTATGTATTCCCAGATGACATTCTAGATGCTAGGGTTATAGCTGTTAACAGACAAATAAGGTGTTCATGTGCTTACATTCTAATGGGAACAGGCTGCAACAAAAATAAGTTCTAATTGTATTAATTGCTGTGAAAAAATAAAAAAATTATATGATAAAGAGTGACTGGTTGTTGCTAGGGGCAAGGTTAAGGGATAAGAGATAATGTTTAGAGGAGATAGTCAAGGGAGGTCTCCTGTAGAAGAAGCCTACCATGGCAAATTCGTACAAAGAATGAAACGTCATCACTTATTCCATGTAAAATAATATGTCCTGTTTATTTCTGTTCTTAGAAATCTATGGACCAAACATTCTTAACATTTCTCAGTTACAGAAGTTTTTATTTTTTTTATTTTTTTAAACTGAAGTCCAAAAATATCGTTCCGGGAATGGCTGAACCCCCTGAAACTATATGCTAAATGTAATATATAGATGTGGTTGTGCACTATTTCTGGTAGAGGATTTCCAGTTTTCATCAGATTTCCAAAGAAATCCATATCCCAGAATACCACTACTCTGTCAATTTAATCTAATTTAATCCCAAATTTATTAAATATCCTTTAACAAACACTGAATGGCTGTTATCTTTCTTGAAATCTTCAAGAATTTCAGCTTGATTCCGAAAGAAAAGAAATCAACGTCCCATTATCAGTAATTTTTTTGTGTTTTGTTTTCATAAGAATTCAAGACAAAGTAGTTCCCTGTAAAACCTCTAAGGAGATTTTATATATATATATATATATATATATGTGTGTGTGTGTGTGTGTGTGTGTGTGTGTAATATATATTGTGTGTGTATATATGCATACATATATACGTGTACATATGTATACATATATACACACACACACACACACACACACACACACATATATATATATATATATATATATATATATGTGTGTGTGTGTGTGTGTGTGTGTGTGTGTAATATATATTGTGTGTGTATATATGCATACATATATACGTGTACATATGTATACATATATACACACACACACACACACACACACACACACACATATATATATATATATATATATATATGAATCCAGTTATTTTTCTGTGATAGAGCCTTACAGGCACGTTCTTGTTAGATTCAGTGACCCAAAAGTCTCTATTATGAAGCCTATCCTACGTCTATTTGAGTCTGGAGAACATTGTCTTATAATGCTAATGCAGCCTTTTGGCAGCACCATTAGACTGTGACTAGAATTGAGCAAATGCAGTGTGCTCCATCAAATTTAACTGCAAATTCCTCTTCTGAAATTAGCTACTGCAGCAATATATACACAGAAAAGAGAAAGCTTTTAACACTTGCCATGGTTTAGAAACTATGGTGGTTGACGTGCACATACGCTACAGCTTCAGGATTTTAAAAAATGTTTTTATTTAAAAAAATACAGTCACACACAGATAAAGTAATGCTGAGTACAGAATTGAGGCTGTTTCCATCAGTGATGTTTACTTTGACTTTTTATCATGAAGGACTAGAGAAGACTTACCCATTAGCTTCCATTTCAATGTAAACCAAAAATAATAAAACTAAGTATTTTCATTCTCTAGTAACTTTATTAAATTTCATTAGAAACTATTATTGGAATATGAAGTATGCATAGAAAAAGAAGTTGAACAATTTCTTACATCAGATTTTTATGAAAAGATAAAATCTAATCATGTAAATAAATGCCTGTTCCAAGTATTTATTCTCAGCAAGTATCTTCCAAATTTTTCTGTTCACTCAGTGATTTCAGCTCTCATTCAATCAATTTCCCAATCTCCATCTCTATGCCCAGAATTTGGTGCCCTGTTTGGAAATGATTCTTTTGTTTACTCACCTCTGTTACTTTTCCTGTATAACCAGTTTTACTTTTTCCTTTGGCCAAGGAGTACTGCCATCAGCTACAGCTTTATGAAATGTTCCCTTACGAAGTAAGCCATTATTTTTCAAATCAGATGAAAGAGTGAGTTATATAGCCTCCCTCATAATTCACTTCAAGGTTAACCTCGAACTCCCTTTCATTAAATTTTGATTAATCGTTTAGAATTTACTTAAGACATCATCTTATTTCATACAAAACCATCATTATTTTGTGTTCCCTTTGTATTTATTTTGTATTATCAAATTATCACACCACATTGCAATGATTTGCTTCCTTCATGTTAGTGTGGACTCCTCAAGAATGGGATCAATGGAATATTTGCCTTACATACCTGCCCCAGCAAAGTGTCTGACAGAGCAATACCAAAATTAGTGTTAATAACCAAGGAAGTATAAGACTAAGTAGTCAAGTAACTTCTTTACCATATATAAAAACACTAAAATATTTGTTTCATTCTGGGAACATCATGATAAATTAACTTTTCCAAATTTATTTTATTGGAAATAAATTTCTATATCTTATTAAGGTAAAATTCTAAAGATAAGAAGTGTCAAAAAGGTAAAACTAGGCTTAATTTGCTCTCTTGGATTAGTGGACCCCTCCTGATACAGTACATTTTATTCCAGGAAAAAGAAGCTTAAAAGGGCTCCCATAGTTATTTTTATTATTTTTCTCATTAATACCTGTTTTTAAAATTTTTAAAAAAAATCATTTTAACTTTCACCCACTCAACGTTTGATTCCCGACTTTCCCCTTTTTCTCCTGTAAGTAAAAACTTTTCATAGAAATATGATTTGTCTTTGGCAGAACAGACAGGATTTTATCAAAGGGACATGTACTACCAAGGCCAGGGAAAGATGGAGTTACCCCCTCCTTTCTTAGCCTGTGTTTTCATGGGGTACACCAACAAGAAGCCTGATGTTCATTAATCCATCTGGTTTCTAAGTAAGTGCACCTGACAATGCCTTTTAAGTAACATCAGTGAAGAACAATTCTTTATATAACGTAAGCAATTCTTCCAGAAGGCAGACTATTTGCTCTAAAGTTAAATATAATGATACGTCTTTGAGCAATTTTTTTTTCTGTAAATGAAAATATTGAGCATAGTTTTCAAAGCTACTCTTTTGAGCTTGAGGTTTTCCTCAGAGTCTGCCATAAAGGGATAGATGAACTTAATTGAGATGATATAATAAACCACAAACTCTTTCTTCAGTTCCAATAAAGACAACCTTACTTTTATCTACTTTTAAAAATGTTTCTATGTTGGCTTGTTTTGTTTTGTTTTGTTTTGGTCAGAAAGCATTTTGTGGTTTAAAAAAATAGTATGAAAACCACTTAACCAGATGGTCTCCGAGCTTTCTTTCTGCTCTAACCTTCTACTATTCTGTGATTCTAAAAGATCAATAAAGACTGTGCGTGAACTGGGACTAATGGTTCTGTAGTGAAAGGGAAAATACCAAAGGGAAAGGAGAGATAAAATAAAAGTTTATTAATTCAGTTTCCAAAAGTTTTTAAGTAGTTTCCAGAGAGTTACCTACTTTATGTTAAAACTAAGATAAACATTTCATATTGCTATTATTTGACTAAACTTGCTACCTAACTAGGAATAGTCTCTCCCTCATCTCAGTTCAAAAGTCTATGGCTCTTTCGTCGTTACACTGCTTTTAAGAACTCCTCCTCTCACTTCCTTCAACTATTACTGAATGACTTCCAAATTCATCTCACATCAGCAATTAGCATTTCTAGCTATCTAAATATCTGTATGCAAATGTTCAATGAATTTAAAGGTAATATCTCCATAAATGAACTAATCTCTCCCACACCGTCTTCCTAGGGAATACAAAGTCTAATCTCCTTAAAACAGTATACACAACCCTTCATCATCCTCAATAAATAAGAATTTAGGTTTCACTCCTCATCACTTTTTCCCTTCTGTCACTTCTACCTATAACACTATCTGTCATATCTTTCTTAAATGGTTACTTCTTGCCCCTGTTTCAGAGATGAGCTTAACTTTTTGTTCTTTTATGAAGCTTTCCTAACTATTCCCTTAGGTGTGTGATTTGCTCTTTTGTGTGTGCTGTCATATTACTTTGTACTTACCTCTATCACAGCAATTGTACTACAAATAAATATCTATTTACTAGTCCACTTCCCACCGTAGACTATGAATCTCCTGGAGTCAAGAACAATATTTATATTAACATAGTGATCTCTGCTAAGTAGGTTCTATATGTTGCTAGCTTGACCAGCTAAACCATTATATTTGATCAATAATATCACTATTCTTCTGGACACATTTAACTCTTCCATCACCTTCATTCCCTATGTCCAAATTCTTAATAACATACACAAATCTGTTATTTCTTCTTCCAAAAGGCTTTCTCCTCAATCACACTGACTCACACCAGCATTACAAGTGACAGAAGGTCTCACCATCTTCTATCCGGAAAATGTACTACAACATGCTGCTGGCATATATCTCTTCTTCTACTCTCTCCACACAAAATGTAACCTGCATTATTCCATCACGTTCATATTCATAAAACATTTATAACACACCTTTGCTCATCAATGAACCACTTTCTGTTTCCCATTACATCAATTTCAAGCTGAATTGGCAGAATTCGCCGAACATTTAGAACTTAGTTTTCATTATCCTCCAAAATACTCATCCATCCATTCAGTCTCCATCCTTGTCCACAAACGTATAATATAGACATCTTTCCTCTAAGCTTATCTAGTATCCACATTCTGAATGTCATCTTTCCTCTCTTGTTGAAATCTTCACTTATGCTTCTTGGACCAATGTAATGCCTACTCAGGCCAAATAATTCTGTATATAGCATCAACATTAGAAAGAAAGGTAAAGCAAGAGTCACACAAATTTAAAAGAAAGGATGTGTTTTTGGTTTCTGCAGGAGGATACAGTGATATTGGTGAAATGATTTTCAGGAAAGAGCAAGTTCACATATCTATTATACAAACAAACATAAAACCTTGCCCTTGATATTATAGCACAATTAATTACTTTCCCAAATATATGTGAGCTGTTTGTCAGACCAATTTCTGTCAGAAGCTGACTAATGATGCTATACAATCTGCTCAAATAAACCTTGTTTTTTAACCAGCAGTTCACCACAGCAACTCATATTAGGTGCATTACTCTGGAGGAATGATTCAGTTTCTAGTGGTTCTAAGAAACAGAAGCAAAGACTCCTCTAATGAATCTCCAAAGGGAATTGGAGTATTTATTATTATATAACTATGTCTGTACTACAGGTTCAACTGTAATACGAAGGCTTTATCCTCTCTGGGGCTTTCTTTAGGCTGATTTTGAGGCGTCTTAGGTCCAGTGAAAGCTTCCTGACACTTTAATAAACATTAGGTTTATTTCACCAAAACCAGGGATATCCCCAAAAGCAGTTTAGATCCTAAATGAATAATAAATAAAAGATAAAGGAACCGGGAGCGGTGGCTCACGCCTGTAATCCCAGCATTTTGGGAGGTCGAGGCGGGCGGATCACGAGGTCAGGAGATCGAGACCATCCTGGCTAATACAGTGAAACCCTCTCTCTACTAAAAAATAGAAAAAATTAACCGGGCGTGGTGGCGGGCGCCTGTAGTCCCAACTACTCGGGAGACTGAGGCAGGAGAATGGCTTGAACCCGGGAGGCGGAGCTTGCAGTGAGCCGAGATTACGCCACCACACTCCAGCCTAGGCGACAGAGTGAGACTCCGTCTCAAAAAGAAAAGAAAAGAAAAGAAAAGAAAACATAAAGGCAATGTAGAAGATAAAGTCAAGCTTTTAGTAAGAATTAAAAAAAAAAAGAAGTTTAAGCTATATACAAGATGACTGAATTGAAACAATTCATTCCTTCATTCAGTAAATATCTATGGTGTGTTCAAAAAATACCAAGTGTATTTACTAAATAAACTAGATACTGGTTACTGTGGACCCAGAAACTAATTAAAGGCAGACTTAAGGGCGTCTTTTATGAACTTTGCAGTCCACAGTGCCTGATCAAGTTCGTCCTGAATTTCATAAGTGCAGGAGGAATTTCATAAGAGCCACTGATGACCAATGAGAACATCTCTATTTCTCACCGTGTGCTCTGTGGGCTTATTTTCTCTGTTGGTCACTTTGTTAAAAGCTGCAAGACTCAGTTTTGTATTTTTGAACCTGCTTATTTTCTCTAATTTTCATACACTGCCAAACAGCAAGTAAATACCATTATAACAGAGACTATCACTGTGTTGCTGATGTTTTTAGTTGCAGTGCCTAGATTAGTGGCTGGGATATAGAGGTTTCCCAATGAATGTTGAAAAAATGAATGAACAAATGAAAGAATGAAGCAATCAATTGTTTAAAAAAAATTGTCTCAAAGTCAGAATTCCAACGTGTATATCTTAACATCTGATATTATTTAGTTGTTTCTTTCTCTGTTCATTTTTTAATTGCTTTGAAATGTTTGTGTTCATATACATAATAGGATTAAATACATGTTTGCCTAAACACAGTTATTAGGTACCAGGTTAAAAGAAACCTCAAGTCTGGAGTCTACAATAACAGCAGTCAAATGCCTTGGTTATTTTTACCTGTAATGTGATAACAGTGGAACAATATGCTTAAGACTTCGTACAATGATTGTTAACTACTACTTCACCACTACTCATACCAATAATAATACTAAACTAACAGCAGGGAAGATTTGCACTTCTGTGGTCAGCTTAATGTTTTAAAAATCAGATTGAAACAGAGATGAGTATTTCAGAATGTAGGGTTAAATTTCTTTTACCTCTTCTCTTAATCGTATCTGTGGAACCATAACCAAAGAATGAACCATTGAGAGAGAAATTTTCTTCCTCTCTAATAATAACTGAGATAAGTCTTCTCTGTTATTTTTTTTTTTTCCTCATCAGAATTTTAGTGTTCCACTTTTATAGCTAGGCTGTTTAGCCCTTCTGTTCTTACAGCTTGCAGGCAATTGAAAACTCCTTATTTTTCCCTAAGAGAGGTAGAGATCCACAGTATAAAGTCAGCATTTTCTTAAAAATCATCGACATCTGTTGCAGTCATAAGTATCCTGCCTTTTGAGGCTCCCCAGAACATCCTGCTGACAGAACTTTGCCCACACCTACTGCTTCAGCCAGAAAAATAAAATAAATGCTTTGCATGACAGATGTAATAGTCTAAGGAAACAGAATACAGTTGAGTAAAGAAAGCATAAAGTCTGCAGTGCTGCATATGATGTAGGAAAGGAATCTGATTAAATTAGATGTATTGGGCCATTTACCCATGTTCCCATTTCTATTTTCCCCAAATGTCACAGAAGTGTCATAGGATAAAAAGATAACAAGAAAAGTTAAGTCCACCAGGTCATCTCCTACATCTAAAAACTGTGTTTTCACTTTATTGACTTCCAAAATTCTTAAATCAAACCATATAGTCTTCAGATCATGTTGATGTTGTACATTTTATCTTCTATATCTTAGACCCTCAGAACCACAGGAGTTGTAAAATCTAATTTTACCAGAAACTTTCAGATAGTCAAGAGGCCAGACTGCAGAGTTTAATCTTCAGAAGAATCATACTGAGTTTTAGTCCCCAGCAGAGAAAGCTGCTTCTACCTTTCTTGTTATTAACAGGCAGGTTGTGTTAAGATGATTTCATTTTTATTGAATGCCATCTATTAACTGGCTAGTACTAAATCTTTCATTTGTCAAAGCCTAAATTGCTTATCTGCATGAGATACAAGTTTTCTAAGCACGAGAAATGACCATGAAACAGTAATGCATAATTCGTTATAAGGTATGTTAATCAAAGCTATTTTTAAAAACAAAGACATACAATGAGGCTAATATTTTGAGTGACTATTGAAAAAGAAAAGTAAAGGTGAAAAAAGGTAATCTGGATTGTAGTTTATATTCATCACTACTCCTAATGGCAAGGATCAAAGGAAGACCTTACTTGCTAAGAATCGAATTTTCCTTCTCCTTTTCCCTGTGACTCATGGTAAAGAGTAAAAGGGAAGCAAGAGAACTCTGAGAGTTCTTGACAAGAACTTCCTGTTTCCCCATCCTACTACCCAAGGTTCACAGCTTGAGATCACCCAGTCTAATACCCTTGGTTCAAGAAACCTAAAACTAGAGTTCAGTCTACTTTCCTATGACATGTACATTCACTTTCAGATTTTTGACTCCCAACCAGTTTGTCCTCTGGAACTCAAAATTGGTCATAAAAAATATCCCCCACCTTTCTAATCTCTGCTCCCAAAGCTCCGTTCATCTTGATCTAATGGAAGCCTGCCTACAGTAACAGTTCTTAAGCTTAGCTTGATTTTCTGGAGAGGTATCTGTTGGTTTTTTGCTTGCTTTTTAAAAACACTTTTCAGAGCAGTTTCAGGTTCAAAGCAAAACTGCACAGAAGGTACAGAGATTTCCCACATGCTTGCTGTCCCTACACAGGCAAAATTTCCCTCATTGTCAACAGCCTACATCAGAGTGCTTCATATGTTAGAGTTGAGGAACCTACACTGACACATCATTATCACCTAGAGTTCATAGTTTACATCAGGGTTCACTCTTGGTGTTGTACATTCTATGAGAATGGACAAATGTATAATGGCATGTATCCACTATTATAGTATCATACAGAGTAATTTTACGGCCTTATAAATCTCCAGTTCTCCACTTATTCATGCCTCCCTCCCTCCTAACTCCTAGCAACCACTGATCTTTTTACTATCTCCACAGTGTAGTCTTCTTCAGAATGTTGATGTAATTGGAATCATATCATCTGTGGCCTTTTCACATTGGCTTCTTTCACTTAGTAATATGCATTTAAGTTTTCTACATGTCTTTTCATAGCTTGATAATTCATTTCTTCTTAGCACTGACTACTAATCCATTTTCTGGATGCACCACAGTTTATTTATCCATTCGTCTACTGAATTGCATTGTGGTTGCTTCCAAGTTTTAACAATTACAAAATGAAGCTGATATAAACATCTGTGTATAGGGTTTTGTGTGTACAAAAGTTTTCCATTTCTTTGGGTCAGTCCAAGGAGGAAAATTGCTAGATCCTATGGTAAGAGTGTGTTTAGTTTTATAAGGAAGTGCCAAACAATATTCCAAAGTGACGACACCATTTTGTATTCCTATCAGCAATAAACAAATGTACGTGTTGCTTCACATCTTCACCAGCATTTGATGTTATTAGTGTTCTGGATTTTATCCATTCTAATAGTGTAGTAGTGCTTCGCTGCTGCTTTAATTTACATTTATCTGATGACATATGATGTGGAGCATTGTTTCATATGATTGTTTGCCATCTGTATATCTTCTTTAGTGAGGTGTCTGTGAAGGTCTTTGGCACATTTTTAATTGGGTTGTTTGTGGTCTTATTGTTGAGTTTTAAGAATTATTTGTATATTTTGGATGATAGTCCTTTATCTGATATGTCTTTTACACATATTTTCTCCCAGCCTGTGGATTGTCTTTTCATTCTTTTGACTGTGTGTTTCAGAAAGCAGTGATTTTTAATTTTAATAAATTTTTATCATTTTTTTCATAAATTGTGCCTTTGGTGTTGAAACTGAAAAATAATTGCCAAACCA
This sequence comes from Trachypithecus francoisi, assembly GCF_009764315.1. Taxonomy (NCBI): domain Eukaryota; kingdom Metazoa; phylum Chordata; class Mammalia; order Primates; family Cercopithecidae; genus Trachypithecus; species Trachypithecus francoisi. The sequence goes on from NW_022681470.1 coordinate 119,683,294, forward strand.
AAGGTTACCTAGATTTTCTCCTATGTTTTCTTCTAGGAATTTTACAGTTTTATGTTTTACATTTAGATCTCTGATCCATTTTGAGTTAATTTTTGTGAACGATGCCCAGCTATTCCAGCATCATTCATTGAAAAGACTATATTTTCACTATTGCATTATCTTTGCTTCTTTGTCGAAGATCAGCTGACTCTCTTTGCATGTTTCACTAGCCTTTTTATACTGTTCTCTGGAATCTACTCTCCATGGATTCTGATTGACTTGGTCTTGGATGGGGTCCAGCAGCAGTATTGCTTTTAGCGTTTCTGAGGAGATGTTAACATTTCTAGTAAGCTATCAACGCTGAAAACCTCTACTGAGTCTAATGGAAAACTAGCTCTCCCCAAGGGACATAACTTTCTCTTTCAAAGAAGGTTATTTCCTCTCTCACTGGCCCTCATACACATGGGTCTAGAGGTGAGTTTGAGTTCCCTCTGCTCTTCATTGCCACTCACTGTCCACTCATTGAAACAGCACCATTGCTCAGTTTTGAGTCTCTTGTTGTCAGGCTTCAGCATCATTAAATTTCCTTGTAGAATCTTCTGCAGACCTTTAGATCTTACTCCTTTTTTCCCAATATTTTGCATCCTGGCTCATCATTGCTGTCTCCAACACTATGACTGTAGATGATCTTCCAACACTGGAACTTCTCAATTCCTTAACCTACTGACTGGTGGCCTAATCCTAAACTACCTGATCATGTGGTCAAACTCCCAGATAAGAGTGTATATACACAGATTGCTTTTCTTGTGGAAGCTTCTTCTTTTTAGAGAATTAACATCCTCCTTACTGAGATAACATTGCTTTTTTCTTTTTAACCAAAAAGCAAAAGTAACTAATTCATCACACAAAAAAAGTTGGGGAATTGCATCAACCCTATAGATGGTGGTATAGAAAAAAACACATTTCATGACAAGACTATAAGTCAAATTCCATCACTATTACCTTAAGGTATTAGAATTTTTATATATTACATGATTCTCAACATAAAATATTTTCCCACAGTTATACTTTTGTTGTTACTAAAGAATTAGATTATGATATAATTAATCATAAAGAGATTTGACCTATTATATCATACGCCACAAGCAAGGTTTTCTATTAGGCAATTAGTCAGTTTTCTAATTAAAATAAATGTGTTTCAATCATCCTGTTCCATATAGGAAAGGAAAAAATGACTTTAATAATTGCGCTTTGCATTTCTATAGCCACTTTCATCTAAGAAGCTCAAAGAACTAATTTAATTAAACCTCCAAATACTCCCACGAAGTAAATGTTATTATTTCCATTTGACAAAGGCATAAATGAAGTCACAGAAAGATTAACTAACTTTCTTGTGGTTATACTGTGAATTATAGGGAGGTCAGAATAAATGCTCCAATCTCAGAAAGATTGTTCTCTATAGTATAGGTTGACAATCTCTCAGTATCATTGGCTTAACTTCTGCTTGTGATTGGAGCAGTGGGGATTTTAATTCTTCATTAGTTGGGGGAAACTGAAGAATAGAATTTACAAAATGTTTTAGATTTTCATTTTTGTATCATACTTTCTGGAATGGTATTCATTTGCGGCAAATTCTGATAATATTTTCTTCCCTTTTCAGTCAAACATTTTCTATCAACATATTCCCTCTTTTTTTGTATAATTAGGTAGCTTAATCCCAAAAAGCAAAGCTGTTTGCTTTTAATTAAGGAGTGAATTGTGCTTCAAAGTTTCATGGGAAATTTTCAAAATCTCTACCTAATCTTTTCTTAATGAAATGGATCTCATGGCTGCTCTGTTTGTGTTAGTCACAGTACATGCTGTACACGAATTTAAGGAATATATTGAACAAATAAAGTTAAAATATAGCAGGAATTATTCATTATCCATGGGATGAATATGCAGACATTTTCAAGGGCAAAAGTTTGTCATTATATTAAATTACTATATAGAATTATCCTATTTTTGTCATAAGTCAGATTTTTTACCATTGATTTCTTACCTTTCAACCAAGGAGACTAGCATCCCTTTCAAAGCTTAATATTTTTAGAAAAGTCCATCTAGTCTCAGCTAATCACATAATATTCTAGAGATGTTGAGACCAGTGGGATCAAATGAATAAAATAAAGATATACTACTTTTTTTTTTTTTTTTTTTGAGACGGAGTCTCGCTCTGTTGCCCAGGCTGGAGTGCAGTGGCCGGATCTCAGCTCACTGCAAGCTCCACCTCCCGGGTTCACGCCATTCTCCTGCCTCAGCCTCCCTAGTAGCTGGGACTACAGGCGCCCGTCATCTCGCCCGGCTAATTTTTTGTATTTTTTAAGTGGAGACGGGGTTTCACTGTGTTAGCCAGGATGGTCTCGACCTCCTGACCTCGTGATCCGCCCACCTCGGCCTCCCAAAGTGCTGGGATTACAGGCTTGAGCCACGGCGCCCGTGGTATATACTACTTCTTAACGTTAAGTAATGTATTAGTCAGCTTGGGCTGCAACAGAATACCACAGCCTTTGGGGTTTAAAGAATGGAAATTCATTTCCTCATAGTTCGGGAGGCTAGAAGTCCAAGGTCAAGGCACCAGCAGGGTTGCTTTCTGGAGAGGCCTCTCTTCCTATTATGCAAATGGCTGCGGTCTTGCTGCAATCGCACAGGACCTTCCCTCTACATTTGTGGAGAGAAAGGGATGTTTGTTGTCTCTTCCTTATCTTAAGAGGACACCAATCCCATTGGGTTAGAATCTCACTTTATTTAACCTTAATTACCTCCCTAAAATCCCTATCTTCAAATACAGTCACAATAGGGAGTAAGACTTCAACATTTACATTTTGGGAAGTCACAGTTTGGTCTGTAATAACTAATTTCTGTCTTAGTCGATAAAGCAGAAGAAAACGGCCCATTGCTAGGTTTAGGAACTCTCACACGCCAGGATGACCCTGATCAGGAAAGACATAATTTAACACTCTAAAAGCAGCATCTATTCAAATTTTTAAAAAAGGTCTTTATTATTTAAAAGAAGGCAAATTCCATGGTTCTCTGCTAATTGCTAATTCAAGTTCCACTTTTCAATCTGCTCTGCCACTCACCCCCATTCATCAACAGGACTGCCACTCCAGGCCTGGGACACTCTTCATTTGAAGCCTACTCCTCTTTGAGTATGTTCAAAACATAGCTCCATTTCAACTTTCAAAAGCAAGTAATGTCATGTGGCAAAAATTTTAATCCTATCATAAATCATATTATAAATCAAAATATCTGAAATTTAGTCCTAGCTCTGACACTTAATGACACTATATAATCTCAAGAACACCATTTAAAATTATTTTCCTTCCAGCTTCAACTTTTATTATTACTTCCAAAAGAATATCTAGGATTAAAAGATGATAAGCACTTAAATATATGTATTGGAGAAATACTGACAAATTAAACTGGTAACTCAGCAAATGCTTATGGCCTTCAAATAAAGTGAACCAAGAAGAACCATTTAGAAGCATAAATGGACAGATGAAAAGGGACATGGTTATCAATTTTTGAGAACCCTGATTTAGGCCTGAATAACATGCAAAACAAGCCTTTAAAAGTTACTGGCAATTTTTTTTCTGTATTTCAAAATAAAGGGATACATGTGCAGAACGTGTAGGTTTTTTCCATAAAAAACCTACATGTGCCGTAGTCATTTGCTCAACTATTGACCCACCCTCTAAGTTCCATCACCTCACCCCCACCTCCAATAGGCCCTGATGTGTGTTGTTCCCCTCCCTATGTCCATGTGTTCACAATGTTCAACTCCCACTTATGAGTGAGAACATGTGGTGCTTGGTTTCCTGTTCTGGTGTTAGTTTGCTGAGGATAATGGCATCCATGTCCCTGTGAAGGACATGATCTCATTCCTTTTTATGGCTGCATAGTATTCCATGGCATATATGTACCACATTTTCTTTATCCAGTCTATCATTGATGGACATTTGGGTTGGTTCCAAGTCTTTGCCATTGTAAATAGTGCTGCAATAAGCATACGTGTGCATGTATCTTTATAGTAGAATGATTCATAATCCTTTGGGTATATACCTAGTAATGGGATTGCTGGGTCAAATGGTATTTCTGCTTCTAGATCCTTGAGGAATCACCATACTGTCTTCCACAATGGTTTTAACTTCTGCTGCTTAATTCCACCAAAGCTAATCATATTTACTGTTTTGAATAGCCTAAATAATTTTAAAGAACTTGGGTCATTCATGAGATGTTTCTTTCTAAAAATAGTTTTCTATTTATACGGCATTTTCTACTCTCTTTTGTATGTTCTCATACTATTTTGTATATACCCCTATTGCATCAGATTTCAAATTGTATTATATTTTAGTTATTTGTAAGTTATCTTCCTCATATATTGTAGACTTCTTAAAAACTGAGATCAATTATTCATTTAAATGTTTCTCCGGCAGTTAGTATAATGCCTAGGACATGGTGTGACTCAAAGTGCTTAAACATGTAAAGATTCCTTCAAAATTACAAATAATAATTTTATTTCCCTAAACATATGAAGTGTCCCATCTTATTTACAGAACTACATACAGAAATACGGAGTGGGTAATAAAGTATTCAAATAACCACTACTTTTTAAATAATATTTTGTTCTTTAGAACTCTATATAATTCAGTTTAGCCATTCTTTAAATTAGAGGTCATCATTAGACATTTGTAAAGGATTTGGATTTATAAACTAGAATATGAGTATAAAACATGACACTATATAGACAGATAGTACTTACTTGTTGATGGTCTGGAATTGGAAGAAGTTGGAAAATGGATTATCAATGATTGGTGGAAGTGTTAGCTCAAGAATGTATCTGCTATATCAACATTTTTCATTTTTCTAACTGTCAAAAGAATACCAGAAAGCAAGAGAAAAGAATAGCTAGAGATGGGACATCCTAAAAGTAATGAAAGCAAATATTCTGTCACTCCCCACCCCCCAAAAATCCCATAATTCCATTTATTTTCAATAATATAATATCCAGGGTGTCACTAGAATGTACCACTGACAGTCTTCATATGCTATAATAATCTGATTATGTTTCTCATAAAGTAGTCAGATCAGTGGAGTGGTCCTAGATTATAACTGAAAATAATTCTTTTAAAAATGTGTATGTATATATATATATATATATTTTTTTTTTTAAAGAAAAGTATGTATATGCTTTTAAAAAGGACTTCTCACAGATAAATACTTTGGTGGTAAGTAGTGTTCAGTCACATTCTACACCTAAGAAAATGGGCTTCAGGAGGGTTCCAGTGATATCTAAACCCATGGTTCATGAGCGTGGCTTCCAGTCTAACAGCATCAGCATCACATGAGAACTTGTTATAAAGGCCAGTTTTTGTGCCCTCACACCAGAGGTACTGAATAAGAAACTCTAGGGTAAGGCCTGATAGTCTGTGTTCTTTGAGATGGTTCAATTTTGTCTAAACACATAGAGTTAGCTAATGCCAAAGTCTTGATTTCGATGCTTTGAGTACAATCTGCTTCACATCCATTTATTTTGGCCTGCATGGAATAAATGTTTTATTGATCACATTAATAATAGCTTTGGAAGCAAATGATAAATCCTCAAACTCTTTTCTATCAACATCTACTTTTTAACTAAAATCTGTCTTGGGTGCCCTTATGATCACTGCAATGCATATAAAGAGATCTGATTTATGACGGAAAGTTCTCATCTCTTGTTTTTTCACTAAATTCTTCATATAAATCATTCTTATGTGTTAATTTTCATGTGGTCCTCTAAACTCTTTCCAGCTCCCTCATTCTGTTTTCTGTTGCTTCCATTTTATCTCTTTCTGGCCTCTTTATATTAATAGTGATCATTGCTTACACCTGTGCTAGCCCAGCTTATCTTATTGAATGAATTTTAATGCCAAGTTGTTTAGATAGAATTTGAAACTGCAAAGGAGATTTATAGTTCAGGGAGCATCATCTGGAAAAGGCCCTAATTTATTTTCACAGTTAGGTAAAATTTAGATCTCTTGTGTCTGTAAAACCGCCTGGAAGCAACAGCAATTATATTTCACAGGCCAGTCTGCATGAATGATTTAAAACACACTCTAGACGTCAGGTGCTCTTTTCCTTACTTTTCCCCTCAAGAAAGATTTGAATATATTGTTCTCTAAAAGAAAGAAAAAGAAATTAAATTAGACTCTCACAGATATAAACAAAATCATTATGTCCTTCTATATCAATAAGCTGTGTCCATGGCTAGGAAAATTTGACCAAGCTATTCTTTCCATTTCTTTAGATAAGATAGACACTTTGTTGCTCTATGATATAAAGTAAACAGATGTTCCTTTTGGGAGTTTTACTCATCCGCAGAAATGACCACTGTGGCCATTTTTTGTTCTTTCCAAAGATGGCCCGGAGAACAGAAACATAACTGAAGAGTTGCTGAGTGCTCACTTCTCTAACCAGCCCAACTGAACCAGCCAGCTGCCCTTGCATGCTATTGCACCCTGTAATTCCACCTGCTTCTGTCTTGGCTTTTATGCCATGTACAGTCATGTAAGTCAGAAGAAGGGCTTAGGATGCAAGAAAACTTGCCAAGTTCAAGTGCTGGCTCTGTCAGTCACTAGCGAGAGAACACTGCATAAGTCACTTAAATGCTCTGAAATTTTGTTTTCTCAGCTGTGTACTTGAAACCTGATACTATCATTCCCCACACAAAAAGTTTGAGGATCAAGTGAGAATTCATGGATCTCAGGTAGAGGTAATTTTGACCCTCATAACGTTTAACAATGTCTGGAGACATTTTTGGTTACCATAACTGGGGGTGGGGGAAGTGAGGAATGCGGATCCAGTTAGTAGAGACAAGGGATACTGCTACACATTCTACATGCAGAGAACAGTCCTCCAAAACAAAGAACCATCCAGCCCAAAATAGCCAATACTGCTGAGCCTGAGAAACCCTGGATGAGAAGGTACATGTGAATTGCTTCGCAAAGTGAGAGGACAGTTATTTGAAAAAAATATTCACTGTGTGTCAAGCACTGTCTTTGGAGCCAGGTGTTGTATTCATTTTAACTCTAAATACTAAGGGATGAGACACAAAATCTCTACAAGCCTCAAGTCCTTTTGTGGAAAAGAACTCCCAACCTATTTCTTTGACCCTCTAATGCTTTGCCCAGTATCTTCACTGTAGCACCAAGGGCTATAGATGATTTGGTTGCTTACTTAACTAATTCAATCAAAATAAATAGCAAAGTTCCCTTGAAAACTACCAGCTTTTATTCTCTGTTATAATTATCCCTATGTCAGATATTGCCATAGTCATCTAAGAGCTAATAATCGGGTTTTCTTTCATCAACAGCACTTATGATAGTGATATGAACAAAGTACATATAGTCAATAAATATTCCAGACTCAATTGTGTGATGATATCATTAGTTTTTCTGGATCAGCAAAAATAAGAGGATTCAATAAAGCATCAAAATTTAACCATGATAATAATAATGATAACTTATGCTGATGAAGTACTTAAATATGCTAGACACTTTTACTTATGATAGTTTACTTAATCCTCACAAAAAACATTTGAGGTAGCTACCTCCACTTTACATAGAAGGAAACTGAGGCACCAAAAGTGTAGGCAAATTTCCCAAAATCATATAGCTAATTAGTGACAGAAGTGAGATTTGAACCTCAAGATAGTCTGGCTCCAGAGCCCATGTGCTTTATCTATCACACTATTTATCATTTAAGTCTGGAAGCAGCAAAACCCATTTTACCTAACAAAGCCACAGCTATGGAAGGCATACAGCACTGGTAAAATTAATAAATCAGGTCAGTTCAGGACAATATTGAAATGAAATAGCGCAAAGCTGACTAAGAGTTGCCAACCTGAAAAGGTGCTGACATATTCGGGCCAAGTCATAATGCCCCCAGTGAAACTGTAGCACTTCAAAACACTGGGGCCTTTTGGTTTTGGTCAAACTGTTTAAATAGCCAAGTACATGACCTTGTTGCCAAACATATGCTCACTGCAGGTGACATTTCAGTAGCTTTCTGAAGGAGAAATTGCTGCTTTCACTTTGCTCCTATAAATGGTGCAAAATGGCCCCTATTATCTCTGGTCCCTGCAACAAGAAACTTCAAAGTCAGACTGAAAGGAGAAGAACCACTCATCTGAATGTCAAGCTGCCAATGAACAGACCATCTAAATCGACATACACCCGTGTAGGATTAGGGAAGGACAGGGTTTTGTAGCCTCAAGAGCAGTCAGCAATTGCTTTATCTGCGTTCTCGGTTTTCTTCTTCCTCCTGCCAAATGTGATTGGACGTGATGCAAATCCTTGACTATGAAGCAGATCCTTTTTATAGAAAAACAACCATACTTCTCTACTTTGACCGCTAATTCACAGAAGCTCAGCTTAATGTCCAGAACTTTAGACGTAACAAAACCAAAGAGAACAGTCTCCTGGTAAAGAAATCCTGGACTTCACTAAACCAGACTTTTTGCCAGTTAAAATGGTTTAAAGTCAGTTGTTTCATTCTGGCCATAAAATTCATTTAAAAATCAAGTCTGTCTTTTAAAACAGAAAATCTGCTGAGAGTACAGAAAATAATACAGATTTATTCATGCACCAGAGTCCCATTTTAACAGTGTTTATGATATGGCTCATTGACCAATCCTTCAAAACAGAACTAGGAACAAAAAGTGCTTGCTACACATCACGTAATTAGCCCATAAAACAGATGTTCATTTCTTCACATAATATGAGCATTTTTGAAAAATATCACTTTATTTAACTCTAACATATTCAATGAGTGTGCATTTTATAATATTTGAGTTAAATTGTACCCAAAATGTTAGCAAAAAATTGAAACCATATATTGTAATGACTGTTACAAATATTTTAAGCTTTGAAAGATTCCTCATACATGTAGAGATACAGCTTAATTTACCAAAGTCATTCAGAGATTAAACTAAAATTTCTCCAGCCCTCAAGTCATAACCACGGGTAAGAAATTAATAAATTGTGCACTATATTGACATTAAATTTTTGAACATTTTTATATAAACTAGCTTGTACATTTCTTCTCATAACTAGCATATGGGATAGCTATGCAAGAATCATTCATTTCAGTTAAAAACTGAAGGGTCACCCATTCAAGTAATCCAAGTAACTGTCCAATAATCTGTAATACTGACTGGTACAAGTTAAACTCAAACTGTTGTCTTTTGAGCCTCAGTTTAGTTACTGTCCTATTGGACCAGTCATTCCTTGATGTCTTTTGATAAGGTTTTCGCTTGTCTGTTAAGAAATAAGAATATTAAATGCAATGACTTTATAAAATTAAATTATTTCTTTTTCAAAGGATTGCCTTTTATTCTTTTTCATGAAGATGTTCTTTTTTTAAATTAAATGATGATGTCAGACGAGACAGTTACGAAGAACATCCAAATTGGAAGCAAAAAAGTCAAATTATCCTTATTTGCAGATGATATGATCTTATATTTGGTAAAACCTAAACACTCCACAGGAAAGCTATTAGAACTGATAAAGAAATTTAGTAAATTTGCAGGATACAAAATCAACATACAAAAATCAGTAGCATTTCTATATACTAACAGTGAACAATGTGAAAAAGAAATGAAAAACTAATCCCATTTATAGTAGCCACACATAAAATTAAATAATACCTAGAAATTAACCAAAGAAATGAAAGATTTATATAATGAAAACTATAAAACTCTGATGAAAGATATCAAAGAGAACATCAAAAAATGGGAAAGTATTTCATGTTCCTGGATTAGAAGAATCAATATTGTTAAAATGTCCATATTATCCAAAGCAATCTACAGATTCAATGTATTACCTACCAAAATACCAATGACATTCTTCACAGAAATAAAAAAAAATCCTAAAATTTATATGTAATCACAAAAGACCCAGAATATCCAAAGCTATCCTAAGCAAAAAGAACAAAACTGGAGGTATCACATTCCCTGACTTCAAATTATGCTACAGAGCTATAAAAACCAAAACAGCATTGTACTGGCATAAAAACAGACAGATGGACCAATAAAATAGAATAGAGGTCCCATAAACAAATCCACAAAACTACAGTGAACTCATTTTTGAGAAAGTTTCCAAGAACATACATTGAAGAAATGACAGTATATTTAATAAATGGTGTTGGGAAAACTGGGCATCCATATGCAGAAGAATAATAGAGCCCTATCTCTCACCATATACAAAAATCAAATCAAAATGGTTTAAAGACTTAAATCTAAGACCTCAAGATATAAAACAACTCCAAGAAAACATGGAGGAAAATCTCCAGGACATCAGTCTGGGCAAAGATTTCTTGAGTAATACTTCACAAGCACAGGTGATCAAACCAAAAATGGACAAATAAGATTATATCAACCTAAAAGGTTCTGTGAAGCAAAAAATGCAATCAACAAAATGAAGAGACAATCCACAGAATAGGAGAAAATATCTGCAAACTACCCATCTGACAAGGGATTGATAACCAGAATATATAAGGATTACAAACAAGTTTATAGAAAAAATCTTACTAGAATCTGATCAAAAAATAGGCAAATGATTTAAATAGACATTTCTCAAAAGAAGACATAAAAATTGCAAACAGGCATATCAAAAGGTGCTCAATATCATTAGTAATCAGACAAATGCAAATCAAAACTGCAATGAGATATCATCTCACCCCAGTTAAAATGGCTTATATCCAAAAGACAGCAATAACAAATGCTGGGGAGAATGTGGAGAAAAGGGAATACTTGTGTGCTGTTGGTGGGAACATAAATTAGTACAACCACTATAGGGAAATATTTGGAGGTTCCTCAAAAAACTGAAAATAGAGCTACCATACGATTCAGTAATCCCACTGCTGGGTATACACCCTAAAGAAAGGAAATCAGTAAATCAAGAAATATCTGCACTCCTATATTTTTTGTACACTATGTACAAGAGCTAAGATTTGGAAACAAAAATGGATAAAGAAAATGTACATATACACAATGGGATACCATTTATCCATAAAAAAAGAATGAGATCCAGTTATTTGTAACAACATGGAACTGGAGGTCATTATGTTGAGTGAAATAAGCCAGGAACAGAAAAACAAACATCACATGTTCTCACTTATTTGTGGTATCTAAAAATCAAAACAATTGAATTCATGGACACAGAGAGTAGAAAGATCATAACCAGAGACGAGGAGGAGTAGTAGGGGCCTGGGAGGGAGCTGGAGATGGTTAATGGGTACAAACAAAAATAGTTAGAAATAATGGATAAGACCTACTATTTGATAGCACAACAGGGTGACTATAGTCAACAGTAACTTGACTGTAGATTTAACAATAACTTAAAGTGTGTAATTGGATTGTTTGTAACTCAAAGGATAAATGCTTGAGTGAAGGCATACCCCATTCCCAGGATGAATTTATTTCACATTGCACGTTTGTATTGACACATCTTACTACCCCATAAATATATACAGCTACTATGTACCCACAAAATTTTTAACAATTTTTAAAAATAAAAATAAATAAATGCTTATGATAAAACGATGGTAGATATTTGCATTTCTAAATGGTCTTTCTTGGTATATTAGTCTGAATTCTCTCAGTTGCACATGTTTAAAACCTAACCCAAACTGGCTTAAACTAAAAGAGAATGTATTGACTCATGTAATGAAAAAAATTCATTGTCATAGTTGCAAATGTGTCTACATCTACGTTTCAAGTGATGTTTTCAGGACTTGATCTCTCTCCATTTCTTAGCTCTATTTTACTTTTAAAAGGGCTTTATCCTCAGATTTGACAGTGATCTCATAGGAGTCAGGCTTACATCATCCTTACTTCTAATCCTAGTAGTGGAAAGAAAATTTTTCCTAATAGTTCAACAAAAGTCTTACTGTATATGGGTAGATCGTAAGACTAACCCTGAACCAATCATTGTAGCCAGAGGGTTTCATGGTCTAAATGTCCATACCTAAGCCCAGAGATAGAGTCAGACCCTTATGAACAACGTGGAGTAAAAAGGAGGAAGAGCTGGATCCTCTAAGAAAATCAGGGTGCTGTTACCAGAGAAAAAGTGAATAATTTTGAGTTAAGCAAAAACATCAGCTGTCCACAAGTCTTGCTAAAATAATATATTGGCCATACAATATAATTGTGCCGACTTTTTAAAAAAAGTTATACATTCTCCGAATCCGAAAGGCTAGAAACCACTGTGGTAGACTACATGGTCTAACAATGAGTAAACTTTCAGGATACCTATTAATTAGTCACACAAGAATCTCTGGACATCTAAGCAACTAATAAGACAATACACCAAATAGCTGCTTTTGTCCTCAACTATTCAGACATTTGAAGGCCAACTTTTTTTCACTATTAGTCAAACATGTCAAGTAAAGTCCCCCTCTCAATGTTTTGAAATACAAAGCTAGCCCTGCTACCAAATAGATTGCTGCTTGTGAGCTATATTTTAATTTACTTCTACCAAAATTGGGAGAATAGAGGAGAAAGAAATATTCAGCCATCATTCCAGCACTGCTTTCTAAGTCACACTATGCTTATATAGGACTAAAAGGCTCTAATTCAAGAGTTGGTACTGTTTGAAACTTGCTATTCTCTGTGTTTGGTCAATAAAAATGTGTTAGGGTTATGACACTCTAAAAATAGAGCAAGAACATAATTTTTTAAAAACAAAATTTTATTTGTAACCAAAATTTCATCCAAAGAATTATTGGCATATTAATCCTAAAAAAAGGAGGCAGAGTGGTCCTTCAAAATAATCCCATCATTTTTTCTGTGTTTTCTGTAAACTGCTCTTGTATATCCCTAAAGACAGCTGGTTTTAGATCATCAGCCAAAGTTTCAAGGCGATTTGAAAGAGTCTGGCAGGATTCATTTTCTTAAGCATACACTTTCTGTTGACCCTCATATCTTCACATTATCAATGTAAGAAATTTTAAAAATAAAAATCCTTCATATAGAAACACTAACATAAATAAAGCTTATAGATCTCTTCCTATGGTTACACAGGTAACCAAAGATTCTAAAAATCTAGACTTACCAAGCTTCTGTTGCTTCTAAAGCTACGATTGAGGAAATTCCAATCGATGCAAAGTATTTCCATGATTACTTCTTAGACCCTGGTTACTTGTTTCCTTTTTAGCCACTAGAAATTTGGCTTCTAATACTACCCTTTACTAAATACGCTTTCTTGATAATCTCCTCCCTGACAAATAAAAGGGCCTTTTCTCAGTCCTCATTCGCTTTGACCCTTTTCAACATCTTGACCGTCAAGATATTGACCTTTTTTTTTTTTTTTTTTACTGTATTTTTATTCTGATTGTTCTCTTTTCCCTTATGCAAATAATCAACCCTGGGCTTTTTTTTCCCCAACATTTAGAATAGCTTCTCTAGAGAAGAGAAACTATTTCTCTGTTTCTAGAGAGAAGCTTATTTCTCTTTTTCTTAAATGTAGATAAGCTTAAAGAAACTGATATTTTTCTAACTTATATTTTTCTATTCAACAGTACCTTGGAAAGCACTCAAGTAATAAATGGAATCTAATATTTGAATGAGAGGATCCAAATGTGCAATAAACATAGTTACATGACTAACTAGTTAACTAGTTGGGGATTCAACAAAGGCCTTATTAACTTCCCCTCCTTCCAGTTAGGTTTATAGAATCTAGAACCAGCTGAACGCTGTTTCCCCAGCTAGGGAGTAAGCGTCTCAAAAGTAAAAAGGGAATTCTGTTTTTTGTATTCCCAGCACTTAAGCAGTGTCTAGTCCAGAGAAGATAATAAAAAGCTTTTAAAAAAATAGCAAGTAGCACCAAATGTCTACGGCATATGATATATGCAGGAGAATAATGAAAATACTAAAAAGTATGTGGGAGAGTATTGATCTAGATGCTAAGGATTCTGGATTTATTCTTTATATAATGGAGAGCTCTGGAGGGGTTTTATACAGAACATAATATAATATAAATTATTTAATACATGTGAAAAGACTTAGAATTGTTTATGTCATATAGTAAGCCTTCTATAATTGCTTATTATTATCATCATCTTCATCAGAGCAATGTTTATTAATCCTCTTATAAGAACTTCTAGCTAATGTTCATATTCTAATGTCCAAAACTGTGAGTTTGCTTTTGGTATTTTCAAAGCACTTTCTTTGCAAAAGCAAATTGCAGGAAAGTTGCTCCCAGTTTTAGTCTCCTACTCTGAAAGAAGTCTGGTTCCAAAGTCAACCACCTGCTTTAATCTCCAGGACTCACTCCAAGTTAGAAATCACTCAACTCCAGTCTATCACCAAAAATGAAAAAATTCAGTTTAAAAGATCTCCAGCATCTGTCTGGCACCATGGTCAACAAAGCCAGAGTGAGCCAGGGCTCCTGCTTGCATGAAAAGGAGGAGTCTGAGCATATTTGCCTGGTGATCTTTGCAAAAAATGAAGAGACGACCACAGAGGAGACCCAGCTGAGGGAATTGGATAAATGAACAGGCAGCTCTACACAGATCACAAAAAATTAATCAGGCTTTGAAACAATTTTATTCTAGTTTGTATTCTTTGGGGATAACTTCCTTAGTAGCAGCTAAATGGGGAGCCCTAAGGCTTGCCAAATATCCCATTTGAATTAGCATATATTTACATATATTGACATACAGAAAGACGCACCACCAGACTACCAAAAATGTGTCCTTCCACACTCCCAGGTAGGTCATTTTCCCTCTGCGATTCTCTGGGCAACCAAGGCAGCAATCCTGCCAGAACAATGACCTGGGAGACCAGGATTCTTTTTCTGTGACTGCATACCTGTGATGCTCCAGGCAATTCACTTATTTATTTTTGGCCTCAGTTTTCTCATTTAAAATGAATGGAGGAATGCCACAGAACCTCTAAAATTCCATATGTTTCTAAAACTCTGATTTTTATTTTCCATACTTTTCCCAGAGGTAGGCTGTTGAATTAAGTAAAGGATTAGCAAATTATAGCCTAGAGACAAAATCCTCCCACCACCTGTTTTTATGCATAATGTTTCACTGAAACAGGCACACCCATTTGTTACATTTTATCTGTTGCTGCCTCCCTTACGTGGCAGAGCCAAGTGACTGTAACAGAGACCAATCATAGCCTATAATATTTTCTATATTGCTCTGTAAGAGAAAAACTTTACTGTTTCCTGATCTAAGTAAAAGTCAACAGAAATTTTCATTTTCTCACTTATTTCTTATGCTAATTTACATACAAGTAAATTGAGAAGCCAAGAATAAGGTCTTGGCTGAGGCAGTGTGCACAATTATTTGTTCTGCTCTTCAACAATAAGTATTAGAGCAAACAAATAACAAATGTATGGCAAATTGTTCTAATGTTCTAACCTTTAGAAAGTGTCATGTGAAATGCTGTTGTCACACCGAAAAAGCCAGTTTTCAAGCCATGTGTGAATTGAAAAAACAAACTGTCATTTTATTCTAAATAATTTTCTTGCACAACTCACTGGAAATAGGTTGATATTTGCTTTATGGATTATTCTGGTAGACTTTATGAAATGAGACATGATTCAGCATCTCAATCTCCCCTTTCTCAGTTGAATGACTCCTTGATTAATAGCTAAAGGTGGTAGTTGTATGAGCTCCATAGTGAATTCTATTTTAATTGTATAAAAAAGAGCAATGTTAAATCATACAATGAATAAGAAGGGACTTAAAGAACATTAGCTAGGCAATATATATAAAATAATTACAGGCTGATTCGTGTCTGACTTGACATTTGACTATAAGTGTGTCTCTTCTTAGAACATTAAGTAGAAAATAAAAGCAGCTATTCAGAATTTTTGCATTTTATAAATGGAACATAGCTGGAAAAAACTGAAATGTATATTTTTTTATTCTTTAGAAAAAACTCTCGCTTCATTTGAGCCTCAAAAAATCTCAAGTAGCAAAGTTTTTCCTGCTTTATGTTCTTCTTATGGATGTTTTTCTTTTTAAATTTCTATCTTTTTGCTCACCAAGTGACAACCCTGTTCTTTTTCACTCCTTAAAATTTATCACCTTGCTTTTCCAAACAATCTTGAAACTTAAAGTCCGTTTGGAGTCACACAGACTGTAGCTGATTTCCAGCATTGTGACTTTAAGAAAGTTATTCAACCTCACCAAGCAAACCAAGGTTTTCACATCAAATTTAGATAATAATAGCTACTACTTCATAGTGTGTTTGGAGAAGTCTATTTGCTAAATGTATATATCTAGTGTTTAGCTTATTCTTACAAACATCATTAATCAACTCATCTTCCACAGAAGAGTCATGAGACTTTCTTTCTCCCCTCCTGTATCCATTGGTTTTCCAAAATTGTAGTATCTTACCAATTGATGTGGTTAGGCTTTCTGTCCCTACCCAGATCTCATCTTGAATTATAATCTCCATAATCCCCATAAAACCCACCATCTGTCAAGGGAGAGAAGAGGTGGAGGTAACTGAGTCATGGGAGTGGTTTTCCCCATGCTGTTCTCATGATAGTGAGTGAGTTTTCATGAGATCTGATGGTTTTTTCAGGGTTTCTTCCCCCTTCACTCGGCACTTCTCTTTCCTGCCACTTTGTGAAGAAGGTGCCTTGCTTCCTCTTTGACTTCTGCCATTATTGTAAGTTTCCTGAGGCCTCCCCAGCCATCTAAACTGTGATTCAATTAAATCTCTTTTCTTTATAAATTACCTAGTCTCTAGCACGTCTTGATAGCAGCATGAAAACAGACTAATACACCAATCATTCATTTCATGGAGCTCAGTCATTTGTGTCTCTCAAGTGTTGAGCTGAAATCTCTTGATCAAATCCTGTTTTTGATAAAATTCATTTCTATTAAGTTAAATTTACCAGATAATCATGTGTCTCATAAACTAGAAACAAAGCTCATTTTCAAAGATACTGTATTGGAAGTACTACTAATGAGATCCCAAGGATTTAAAGTGTTCTGAGTCCAGCAGTCCATGAAAACCTAGTGGATCTCTGTTACTTCATCATTCTTGACAGTAACCTAAGTGGTGGTTAATTATTTTCTACTTTCTTGAATATATCAAGTGTAAATCCACAGAATATATTAACCAAAGTCAATAAGCAGAGAGGAATGAAATACTTAAAAGCCTTATATCTAGACAGGAAGGCCACTCTGATGATATGCATTTAATCATGTCTGTTATTTTTAAAGGTCAGCATTACAGTTCAATTAGTAGTTCTATTTGTTAGATGCATTTTTCTTAATAGAATTATTCATCCAGGCTTTTAAAACATGTTCAAGCCACAATTATATATATATCTCTTGGAAGAAATTCCCATCAGCTCTCTTGGTCTGACTTCAGGGTTCTCATTAAAGTTGTCACTTAATATCATCAAATCCTATTATCTCTCAATCATCTCTAACTCTCTGCATAAACATATAGAACAGATACAATATTTGTATAAACAGATAGTTAAGACCAGAAAAGATTATATTTACAGAGATAAGCAACCTGTGCTCCCCAGTTTGTTTTGCTCCAAAAGAATAAGTAACTTGTTGGCTCTCAAAAAGTTAATCCAAGATGAATTTAAGGTGATATTTAAGACCATACTCTAAAGCTTCCCTTTCTAAGTAAAATAATTTTAATAATATTAAGGCATATGAAATTTAGCTTACCACTATTACTAGAATGAACTCTAATAGGCTGTATTGCAATAGAAGGGCACATGCAAAGCAAGAATTAGGTAAGGGACAACTTAAAAAATAGTGACAGAATAATAAAAGTTAAGGGAAGTAACCCAAATAAAGTGGAAAAGGGATGACAAGGGGTGAGTAATAGCAACTGTCATCACTTTAACCTTTCATAATTTATAACAAACAAACAAAATACAAAGGAGCCAGGCATAGAGGTGTGCGCCTGTAATCACAGCTATTTGGGAGGCTGAGGCACAAGAATTGCTTGAACCTAGGAGGTGAAGGTTATAGTGAGCTGAGGTCATGCTACTGGACTCCAGCCTAGGCAATAGAGCGAGACTCTGTCTCAAAAAAAAAAAAAAGAAAAGAAAAAAAAAAGATTAACTTCAGATAGTAAAGCTTGCTTCTCTCAAATTCCATGTACAATAAACTCAAGATCTAAAATTCTATTTTGTATTTGGAAAATACTCAGTAAAATCAAAAATTAATGTCAAAGTTATAAAATATTTTAACTATTCAAATGGTCTCCTGCCATATATAAATGTTGAAGAAATTCAACATATTTATTTTCAGAGCAAGAGAAATTTATTCTCTTGTAATAGACTATTATAAGTCTATTAATAGACTTATTAGACTATTATAAGTCTAATAATAGACTATGTGCTCTAACATGGATGACATTACAAAATGAAAGTGTACATGTAAGCATGTGAAGTGAACATGTGAGGGGATAACAATCTATGGTACAGAATACCTATGTAATCATAAAAGATTAAAATGTTTGAAGAACAAGATAATTTATTAAATTTCTGAAAATATTGTTTTTATTTTGTGAATTTTCAAAGACAACCCAACGCTCCAAACTATTTTCAAGCAGTCCATGTCCATGTATGTTGCCTGCCCCTTGGAATTACTATTTCTCCCAAAATATTTTCTGAACACACTATTATGTTTCAAACCAACCATTTCCAACTAACCTCTTTTCACCAGCCCAGTTATCCCATTGGTTGGCGGTGATTTTCCTTGGCTAATTGGAAAGATTAGCAGTGCCACTTTGAAAGAATTGGTGATAATGAAACCAAACTACCTGCCTAATGACACAATTTAGAGCTCATTAGTAAACTGTGCAACTCAATGTATAAGGGCTGTTACAAGCAGATAAAGGGCTAGAATCTCATCAGAGGCCTCCTCTTTCATTCCTAAGTCTACTCTAGTTCAAATAGAGATGTCAGAAGTGCTCTGACCTTACTGGGTTGTAAGGAAGAAACTAAATTAAGCAGGATATTGGCTAATTAGTCATCAGCTCATATTAACAGAAACATGACAGGCACTTTCTCCTTGTGGCGTTCAAATTCTGTATTCGCATTTCTACGATATGCACCACTTTTAACATTGCCTTCTCTTTTATTTATTAAGCATTCCTTTCCTGTATTTTTTTTTTTTTTTTTTTTTTTTGAGACGGAGTCTCGCTCTGTCGCCCGGACTGGAGTGCAGTGGCCGGATCTCAGCTCACTGCAAGCTCCGCCTCCCGGGTTCTCGCCATTCTCCTGCCTCAGCCTCCCGAGTAGCTGGGACTACAGGCACCCGCCACCTCGCCCGGCTAGTTGTTTTGTATTTTTTAGTAGAGACGGGGTTTCACCGTGTTAGCCAGGATGGTCTCGATCTCCTGACCTCGTGATCCGCCCGTCTCGGCCTCCCAAAGTGCTGGGACTACAGGCTTGAGTCCTGTATTTTTGACCACCAACAGACTTCTCGGGAGTAGAGACTTAACTGTTCTTTGAATCTACTCCAAAAATGTAGGCATTCATTAAAAGTTAATTGAAAGAATTACTGGATGACTGATTGAAACACATTAATACCTAAAAAAGAAATTGGAGAAAATAATCACATAAGAACTAGGATACATGAAGCAGGGTTGTATACGTACACAAATTAAAGAGACATTTCTGTATTTTTTTCCCCAGAGACGTCCTTGAAAGCGATGGATGGTCTTTGAGCCAAGCAGTCCTGAGATTGGTCGCCACCTGGTGGCCATAGATAATATTATTATACGTTTCTGAGTGTACCTTGATTATATAGGCAAACTGCTTAAAAACTGGACCTCAAATTGGAACACGTCAGACATAATACACATTTGCTTGCTGCTTACATGTATGTTCCAAGCACAAAGGACGTTCTCCTCCTCACAGAGACAGGGATGCAGCTGAGTTACCATACCCAGGGTTAGTCAGAGGAAGGGAGAAAGTATTTGAAGAAGAGAAGGCACATCCATTCTCTGAAAAGCTCAGGCTTAGAGGCACACATAGTTTCTCTTACAAGATGGGAGAGAATTCGCCAAAAGAACAAACTATGTGCCAGCCGGAGTCCTGTTACTATGGAAGGAGGTAAAGGATGTGGAGGGTGGCTAGAAGACTACCAGTGAGTTTCTTTATTTATAAAAATAAGAATAATGGCATTCAACTCAGATTGGTGTCTCCAAGATTAAGTAATAAAAATCAAGAAATATATTAGGCATAAAGGATAACAAATATATAAAAATTTGTTTAAAAATTTTATAATTTTAAAAATTTATTAAAAATATATATAAAAATTTAGCTAGGCTAAAGATTCTTGATTCCATGAAGAGATTCATAAACGGTAGTTTCCATTTATCTGGGTAGTAAGAAATGAATTATATTTTATTTTATTCTAGATAGAATTCTAGAGTTCTAGATGATCCATAGAGAAACTTCATATATTGACTCATTTACCAAATAGTCATTGCACACCCACTCTGTGCCACAGTCACACAGTACAGCAATAAACAAAATAGAAATCCTGCCCTCAAGCAGTAAACAGGTATGACAGGGGAAATTTTAGAGCATAGCTATTTATGATCTTTTACCATCTCACTTTCTGAGGGATCTGAAATATTTTTTACACTACTCAGCTATAAGGACAAAAGTATAAGAAAAACAAAAACTCTGTGTTTGTTTGAGTTACAAAGATAATTTCTTTCATGATTAAGAATTACTGTGATATAGGTTATTAAAAAAAAAAGAAAAACAGCATGCACAAAAGCAATTAACAGGCAATCTGACCCAATCTATGGGCAATGGAGAAATGCCTCCTTTAAGAAGTGACATGTTGGCCGGGCGCGGTGGCTCAAGCCTGTAATCCCAGCACTTTGGGAGGCCGAGACGGGTGGATCACGAGGTCAGGAGATCGAGACCATCCTGGCTAACACGGTGAAACCCCGTCTCTACTAAAAAATACAAAACAACTAGCCGGGCGAGGTGGCGGGCGCCTGTAGTCCCAGCTACTCGGGAGGCTGAGGCAGGAGAATGGCGTAAACCCGGGAGGCAGAGCTTGCAGTGAGCCGAGATCCGGCCACAGCACTCCAGCCTGGGTGATAGAGCGAGACTCTGTTTCAAAAAAAAAAAGAATTAAAAAAAAAAAAAGTGACATGTAAAGTGCTGCTTGAAGAATGACTTATTGGTATCCAGGTGGCAGGTGAGGGTGACCGACCTTTGCAGGCAGAGGAACTGATAAATACAGGCTTCCAAGGCTGGAAGAAGCGTGGGTATTGACTAAAGTGAAATAAGGTCTATATGGCTACTAGGTATAAAAGGAGGGGGAAATAGTATGATATGAGATTAGGTAAAACAGATCGTACAGAGACTCAAAATCCATGTCAGAGCTTTTCAACTTTATTTGAAGAACAACTGGAATTCACAAGCTATTTCAGACAAAGGTACAGCATTATTGAATTGGCAATATAAAAGATTGATCTAGCCATTGGAGAATGAATTAAAAGAAATGTAAAATAGATGCATTGGTACAAGTTGAAAGACGTTTGCTGTATTCTAAGCAAAGAAGCATTTTGACTTGGACTAGTGTGGTAGAAAGGAGATGAAGAGAAGAAAACTAAATCAAGAAATACAGACAAGGTGGAAGAGACAGGACGTGATACTTGATTAAATGAAATAAGGATAGGGAAGTAGGGATGAAGGAGGAAGGTTAAAATTAAAAATAATATAATACCAATGATTCTAGTTTGAGCAAATGGCAGATAATTAACCGTTATCTCCTGGTTTAGGGAACATAGATAAAGAAATGTCTCAGGGGAAGATGCTTGTTTAGAGAAAAAGTTTAGCATCTCATGCAGATTCCTTTTTACCCTCCTGGTATAATACCATGTGCTATTCTTATGTCATCATAAAAACTTAAAAAAAAAACAGACCTTGGTAAACATGCTAAGAGTAATTTCATGTACTATTCACCTTAGAATAATTCTTGGGAAAGTATAGGAAAAGTAAATAACTCACTGACTAGCAAGAGTATACTCACGTTTTAGAACTTTTTTCCCCTTTCTTTACAAGGGCCACTTTAGGAATTGGAGTAAAATCAATTTGGATGTTGAAATAATGCAACAGTATAGAATATCCTTATCACTTAGTACCTGTAAGTCTCATCTTCCTTATCTGTAAGGATGCTCATAATCCATCCTACTTTATGGATTTGTAGTTAGAATTAAATGAGATAATCTGCATGGCTTCTAGTGCATTGCAAACACTCAATAAATTAGCAATTATTACGGTAATATAGTTATTGATAAGAAAAAATTTTAACAACTATATTAAGATAAGATTTTATTTTTTATCAAATGTAGGAATTTATTTATTTATTTATTTATTTATTTATTTATTTTTTAACTATACTTTAAGTTCTGGGATACAGGTGCAGAACATTCAGGTTTGTTGCATAGGTATACACATGCCATGGTAGTTTGCTGCATCCAACAACCCACCATCTACATTAGATATTTCTCATAATGCTATTCTTCCTCTAGCGCCCCACTCCCTGACAGGCCTCAGTGTGTGATGTTTCCCACCCTGTATCCATGTGTTCTCATTGTTCAACTCCCACTTATGAGTGAGATCATGCGGTGTTCGGTTTTCTGTTCCTGTGTTAGTTTGATGAGAATGATGGTTTCCAGCTTCATCTATGTCCCTGCAAAGGTCATGAACTCATCCTTTTTATGCTGCATAGTATTCCATGGTGTATTTGTGCCACATTTTCTTTATCCACTCTGTCACTGATTGACATTTGGGTTGGTTCCAAGTCTTTGCTATTGTGAACAGTGCTGCAAAAAAAATATGTGTGCATGTGTCTGTATGGTAGATTGATTTATAATTCTTTGGGTATATGCCCAGTAATGAGATTACTGAGTCAAATGGTATTTCTGGTTCTAGATCCTTGAGGAAGCACCACACTGTCTTCCACAATGGTTTAACCAATTTACACTCCCACCAACAGTGTAAAAGCGTTCCTATCTCTCCACATCCTCTCCAGCATCTGCTGTTTTCTTACTTTTTAGTGATTGATTGCCATTTTAACTGGCATGAGATAGTATCTCACTGTGGTTTTGATTTGCATTTCTCTAATGACCAGTAATGATGAGCTTTTATTCATATGTTTGTTCATATGTTTGTTAGCCACATAAATGTCTTCTTTTGAGAAGTGCCTGTTCATATCCTTTGCCTACTCTTTGATGGGATTGTTTGGGTTTTTTTTCTTGTAAATTTTTGTAAGTTCTTTGTAGACTCTGGATATTAGCCCTTTGTCAGATGCATCGATTGCAAAATTTTTTTCCCATTCTGTAGGTTCCTTATTCTCTCTGATGATAGTTTTTTTTTGTTTGTTTAGTTTGTTTTATTTTTTGTTGTTTGTTTGTTTTTGCTGTGCAGAAGCTCTTTAGTTTAATTAGATCCCATTTGTCAATTTTGGTTTTTGTTGCCATTGCTTTTGCTGTCCAATATCATACAGAATGGGCAAAAGTTGGAAGCATTCCCTTTGAAAACCAGCACAAGACAAGGATGAGGATGCCCTCTCTCACCACTCCTATTAAACATAGTATTGGATGTTCAGGACAGGAAATCAGGCAAGAGAAAGAAATAAATGGTATTCAAATAGGAAAACAGAGAGTCAAATTGTCTCTGTGTGAAGATGACATGATTGAACCTTTAGAGAACCCCATCGTCTCAGCTCAAAATCTCCTTAAGCTGATGAGTAACTTCAGCAAAGTCTCAGGATACAAAATCAATGTGCAAAAATCACATGCATTCCTGTACACCAATAATAGACAAACAGAGAGCCAAATTATGAGTGAATTCCCATTACAATTACTACAAAGAGAATAATATATCCAAAATACAACTTACAAGGGATGTGAAGGACCTTTTCAAGGAGAACTACCAATCACTGCTCAAGGAAATAAAAGAGGACACAAACAAATGGAAAAACGTTCCATGCTCGTGGATACAATCAATATTGTGAAAATGGTCATACTACCCAAAGTAGTTTATAGATTCAATGCTATCCCCATCAAGCTACCATTGACTTTCTTCACAGAATTAGAAAAAACTACTTTAAATTTCATATGGAACCAATAAAGATCCCATTTAGCCAAGGCAACCTTAAACTAAAAGAACAAAGCTGGAGGCATCATGCTACCTGACTTCAAACTATATTACAAGTCTACAGTAACCAAAACAGCATGGTACTGGTACCAAAACAGATATATAGACCAATGGAACAGAACAGAGGCCTCAGAAGTAACACCACACATCTACAACCATCTGATCTTTGACAAACCTGACAAAAACAAGCAATGAGGAAAGGATTCCCTATTTAATAAATAGTGTTGGGAAAATTGGCTAGCCATATGCAGAAAACTGAAACTGGATCCTTTCCTTACACCCTATACAAAAATTAAGTCAAGATGGATTAAAGACTTAAATGTAAGACCTAAAACCATAAAACCCTAGAAGAAAACTATTCAGTCTTTGCATGGGCAAAGACTTCATGACCAGAAATTTATTTTTTACACTGTAACATTCACCTCTATTTATACAATCATGACAAGCTAATACATTTTATCTAATCATGATATTTTACACTGTTATAGCAACCTATATGTTTCAAAGTACTTTCATGTGCAGTGCCTCATTTGAGCCTCACTTTATCTATGTGAGGTAATCATGGTAGGTATTATCACCCACATTTGTAAATAAAAAAACTGTATGTACCTCAAAAAAATATACAAATTATATCACTAACTCATAGAGGAACCAGAACTGGCCTCATAAACCAGGTCTTCTGATCCTTTGACCAATAGGAAACTAGAACTCTATATAGATCCTGCTGAGGAAAGAAGTCATCTTGCATTGTGAGAAAATAATTTGTTTATAAAAATTTCTTCTAAGGGCCTTATAGTTCCCTTGGTTTAATGCTGCTCCTTTGCATTTAAAAAGCACAGTCTGCAGTAGGATGTGTAAACTATATTATGCCAATTTTGGAAGACACCTGGGATTTTGCCTCAGAATTTATGATTTCATGTAAATCTGAATCTTGTCAGTGAGCTGTTGACTAGAGTTTATATGAGAATGAAAAATGTTATTGATACTTGTACAATAATGGTTTTGTAATGGTAGGTCATGAGAACTACATATATTTAGTAAATATTTATTAATCATCTATTCATTAAAAACATATAATAATATTTATTGGTTATTATGCTAAGCACTAACAACACAAAGATAAATTAGATAGAACCCATGACCTCAAAAAGATTATAGTTTAACAGCTTAAAGACATATAAACAAATTATTGTAATGAAGTTTCTATTATGACATTTCTTTATATTAAAGTATTCTTTTGGCTTCCCATCTCTCCTTCTAAACTGAGAGCTTCTTAAGTCATCATCACTTCCTAGGAGAGTTAGGGATCCAAAAGAATGAGATGGAGACATAAAGGAAGCCAAGGAGACTTGTGTTCCAGGAAAAGGAAGCAGAGTGTGAGAAGGTTGTGACATTTGGAGCAGCATGTTCTATAGAATAAACTTTGAGTAGGTCACTATGGAGAGAACGTGAAGTCTATGTTGGAGGTAGGAAGCAGAGAGAACCATTTAGTAGTTGAAGCTTGGGGAAATGTGTCTCATTTAGGATATTCATTTAGTATAAGACGAATAGGGTTTGGGGAAAAATAAGGAGTTCAAATTTAGAAAGGTTGTGTAACTTTCAGATGATTAGTTCATTGTGCATATAGATCTACAGTTCCAAATTAAAGATTTTTAAATCATTTGTGAATAAGGGATAATCAATGTGATTTCCTAAGAAGAAGAAAATAATTGCTACTAGAGATACACTCTATGTAAGAAAAAAATTACTTTCCCTCTTTTTTGATACCATCAATAATGTTGCTAGTTCTTGAAAAATCTTGTAATACTGTGCCAGGAAATAGAAATTTTGAAGTGTTAAGATAAAAAACTTAGGTTTTCTTTATGTGCTAGAATTGAAAGAAAGGTGACACGCTTCATCTCTGCTATAATTTAAAGGGAGAATTTGATGTTAACAGAGCCAGCCTTCATCCGAGAATGCCATTGCAAACATAATAAGTGAAAATGAGGCACTTTATGTATTTTTCCTTCAAAATTGTGAAGGAGGCAGAGGAGGAAAAATAAGTTGTTGTATGAGTGTGCTTCTAGTTCTTTAGGGTTTCTAGAATTCTGGTATGCCTTTTTATTTTCCTCCTTTTATAATAATTCTCATCAGAAATGTATCTTACAACAAATTAACATCATTCTTGAAGCTTCACTTAGAGGCATTCAGCTTGAATGGCTTTTTTCATAATTGTTCATAGAGACAATTTCCCTGATTATTTTATGAGGGTTTTTAAATTATGCCAGAAGGACAGAAATAAAATAGAATCTATCATTTTCATTCTCACATTGTAAAGCAAAGCAGTGAAAATGTCACTGTAAGGATAACATAACAAGAAATAAAAATATTAGATTTTATAACTGTCCTAAACTTATCAGGCTTAAAACTACACCTGTTTTACTGGGTTAGCCTGGGAAGCATAATTCAATAATACATGCCATATCTATATGAACATAATCCCAAAGGATATTTAATCCTGGTCTCCATAGCATT
Organism: Trachypithecus francoisi; assembly: GCF_009764315.1. Classification (NCBI taxonomy): domain Eukaryota; kingdom Metazoa; phylum Chordata; class Mammalia; order Primates; family Cercopithecidae; genus Trachypithecus; species Trachypithecus francoisi. The sequence continues at coordinate 119,710,002 of NW_022681470.1, forward strand.
AAATCAAAAAGAATCTTAATCAACAGAAACACTCATGAGCATTCTTTCTTTTTCTTTTTGACCTTTTATAAGTACAAGAGCCTCAAGCATATATTCTCACTGGATCTAGAAACCATTCTGAACTGCTGCCTGAAAAAGTCCAAACATAAAAGAAAAAAAATATATAATATTGAACTAGGTCACTATTTTTTCTTTACTGAACTCTATTCTCCTTTCTCCCAGGAAACGATGTGTCAGGGTCCAATGGTTAGCATTATAAATCATGTTCTTTTTCTCTATGTATGGCCTACATCAGTGTACATATCATTTATATAGGCCAGAGAAGGAAGAAGGAAAGGTAATGATGAGTTATAAGAAAGAGGGAATTACAAATCAAACATATTCCTTGAGTTCCACATCCCTGCATGAGTCAAGACAGACTGGATGGCAATCTGTTTGACATTATTCAAATTGATTGAAATTTGGAATAGATAACATTTTGGATTTCTTTAAACTCTGGAGAAACTGTTATTTAAGGAAAAGTTGGCAGCATAAATTGAAGCTTGCATAAAAGATGTGACATGGAAAATTTATAAATATTAAGTTATCCATTATTATTGTTAATATAATTGAAAGTTTGGAAATCGATACTTCAAAGGAGTCATCAACAGTTACAATAGTGCTAGTAGTAATAACTAACAGTTACTAACAACTTAGTATGTGTTTGGCACTATTGAAAGCACTTTACATTTATTATACTATTTGATCCATTAAAAATCACAAGAAATAGACAATTTTATCATCTTTATTTTACAAACAAAAACAAGACACAAAAGCTAAAGTAACTTCCGCAAAGTCATTGTTAACTACGGAGGGAGCTACTTAATAAAATAGAGTGAGTCTTTTTTAAAGAAAAGAGGAAATTCTCTAACTCAGATATATGGCAGAACAGATGCCTTTAAAACTCCCAAAACAAACCATTTAAAAATGATCTATAATGTACAGCAAACATGATTTTAAAGACATAGCTGAATTTATAAGAACTAAAGACAAAATCTCAGAGGCAAAATAAAAGAGGAACTGAAAACATAAATAGTGAGCTTACTCAAAAGGCATAGCTAATCTAAGATGATGTATTAATCTCAGTAAAATAACCTTTGTCTTTCATGCCAATTATGGAATAAGTGGCAAGACCTTGAGTGTCACATAAGGTAGAGTGTTAGAAAGGAGCTCCCTACGTGAAAGGGTATGCCTCAGAAGTCTATAACCTTAGTAAAATTACAGATGAGAAAACATAATATCGGCATAAGGGAAAAACAAGGAAATTTTAGCTTTTATGTGAGATATAGATGAAAAATATTCTCCTGGAAATTTCAAGTCACACCAAAGCTGGGAATTCTAATCTATACTATTTGCAAAGTCCAAGAAAAAATTAACTTAATAGTAGCCTCATGAAGAATCAAAGGCAAATACTGTATTCTCAAGAAAGTAGCACAAAAAAATCAATAACTCCTGGGATTCTAAAAAAAATTCATGTTACAAATGATCTAATTACTTAAGATCACAAAACACTTTAGGAACATAAGATACCATTAGGGAGAGTGAGCAGAAACAGCCAATAGTATAATTAGGCATTGATAATATCATATAATATAACCATAAGATTTAGAATATGATGGAAGTATCTTTAAATATTTAAATACATTTAAAATGGAATAAAGATATAAAACACCAATAAGATATTTTTTTAAAAGATAAGGCATATTTTTTAAATAAGTGAATAGTATTTCTAGAAATAAAAATCATTACTAAAATTAAAAACATAGATTGAAATCAAGTTCAGATTAGGCAGCAGGTTATAAAAAGCTCAAAAGAAAATTAATGAATTGAAAGATGTGTATTAAGAAATTACGGGCCAGGCGCGGTGGCTCATGCCTATAGTCCCAGCACTTTGGGAGGCTGAGGCGGGCAGATCACGAGGTCAGGAAATCTAGACCATTCTGGCTAACATGGTGAAACCCCATGTATACTGAAAATACGAAAGAAATTAGCCGGGCGTGGTGGCGGGCGCCTTTAGTCCCAGCTACTCAGGAGGCTGAGGCAGGAGAATGGCGTGAACCCGGGAGGCGGAGCTTGCAGTGAGCCGAGATTGCGCCACTGCACTCCAGCCTGGGAGACAGAGCGAGATTCCGTCTCAAAAAAAGGAAAGAAATTACTGATAATGCAAGCCAGTAAAACAATAAGCTGGAAGATAAAAGATACGAAAGAAAATAAGAAAGTCTAACATATATGTAACTGGTTTTTGAGAAGATGATTTTTTAAGGGATATTTAAAAATTAATGGCTGTATTTGAAAAATAAAACGCTACTCGGTGATTAAAATAAACATTGGGCAAAATAAGTCAACATAAAATCATATGTACTATGGAATTCCATTTATGGAAGGTTCAACAACTGGCAAAACTCATCTTTGGTTGCAAAATTCCAGACAGTAGAAGCGGTAACACTTGGCAGTAGAAGATGACTGAAAGGGAACCTGAAGGAGGCATCTGGAGTTCTACAAATATTGTATTTCTGGATTTGTGAGCTGGTTAGATCAATATGTGTGGTTTGTAAAAATTCATTGAACTGTACACTTATGAGCATTTTTCTGAGTGCATATTATATTTCAACAAAATGTTCTTAAAATTTGTATGATGTTCTGGAATTATTGAATACACAAATCCTCAGGCCCAGGAAGTACAACAAGGATAAAGAAAAAAATTTAACTAAAAGCATCATTTGAAAACCAAAGAAGAAAAAACAAAAAAGGAAAGATCTTAAAAAATGCCTTGAAGATAGAAACAAAGACAGATTGTATTTAAAAGAATGAGGATTAACTTAAAAGGATATTCAGCAATGGCAAGAGTGGAAGCTAGAAAACAGTGAAATAATATTTTTAAAGTGCTGAGAGAAGATAATCACCAACCTATAATTACACATTTTCACAATAATCATTTGAGGATGATGATAAATTTTAAATATGTAGAAATAAAAACTGTGTTTAATCATTACAAAAAAACCCTCTAAATGTCTTTTTAATGTTTCAGGAAACATTTTATTTTTATTGTCAGGGAAAAAATTATCCCAAAAGAAAAATGTGATAAAAAAAAGGAATGCTGAGAATTTAAACAATTTAATAGCAGACTGTCAAAATATGTTTAAAAAAAAAAAGCACATCTACAAAAGTGGAAAGTTGAAAAAAAAAAAAAAAGAGCTGTGTGTAACACAGTCAAATATCTGACATAAATGTAGATATAATCCCAAACACAAATCAGAAAGGAAAATAAGCAGAAGCAAAATTTGAAGAGAAGACAGGGGAGAATCCAGAACCCAGGAAAGGCAACAATCCACATGTTCAAGAGGCACTGGAAAATTTAAATGCAATAAAAACAATAACAACAACAACAAAAACACACCTGATCTAGTTATAGAAGAAAACCTCAAACAAAAGGAGAGAATCTGAAAATAGGGAATACAATTTTAAAAGACACATTATTCAAAGTAAAAAAATTAATTTTACAACTGATTTCTCAAAAGAATAACAGAATTCAACCAAAAATGGAACAAAATCTTTAAAGTACTAAGAGAAATAACTGTCAACTTACGTTGCCATACTCATATAAAATAGCCTTCAAAAACGTAGGTGAAATAAACGTATTTTCACAAATAAATCAATCAAGAAGAATTCAAATAATGAACCAGTAAACCAGCACAGAATATATTTAAGAATTTACTATCAGTAACAACATAATGCAAGATGGAAACCCAGAGCCATCATAAGAAATAAAGAGTAACAGAATGGGTATGTGAATAAATGTATTAATATTGATAATACAAATTAATAATTTTTAAAAAGATAGTTTACTTGATTGAAGCCCTGGATTTCATGTGCTGACAGCTCTCATTTCTGACATAATTAGTTATTGTCTACCACCCTAACTGTGCACAAAAGTCCTAATCCATACAGTATGAGAATCACAAATTGGATAAGGTGAGTATTGTCTTTGCCTGGAATCTTTTACTTCACTAATCTCTCAAGTTGTTCATCATGGTTTGAAGCAAGCTCAAGGTCACTATAAAAGGACTTCAGATTTTACTGATCGGCATTTGGAATTGTTAAATGGCAATATCCCTCAGATAAAATCTCATTCCATGGGCACCAGCAAAGCTCAAATGTCCCATTGTGCTTCATGAATAATACCATTCAAATATGACATTTTAACGTAGTTCTAGGAAAAATGATGCTGCCAATTCCAGATCATTTGTTGATTTCATTTTGAGATTATAACCAAAGTCTAGATTTCAGGAAATATATTCAGGCCAAAATTTAAATACTAGACAGCAAAATTTGTTTTTATTTTACTTTCTCGTCTTATTATTTGTAAATACAGAAAAGCTAAAATGTTACTAAAAGGAATTCATATTTAAGTGTATAGTTATATTTTTCAATAATAATTTAGTATTATGTTACTGGATGCTTTTAATCACACATTTATGATGAGAGTCTGAAAAGGCTAACATAATATATATTTTAAATTTCTCTGCTTAAGAAAATCTTCAACTCAGAATATTTAGGAATATAGTAGTACTCCCTTTTCCTCAGGGGATACATTCCAAGACCCCAAGTGGATGTCTGAAACTGCGGGTAGTACTGAACCTTATGTATAGTATGTGTGGATTTCTTTTTCTTTTGTTAGAATTTTATGGATAAAAGATTCATTCTTACCACAATTTTAGATTTCAGCAATCTCAGGATTTCTTTCTTTTATTTTCTTATTGAGAGCTTTCACATTTCACTTAAAGGAAGCACTTTACAGCTTCTCTTTGTCATATACAAGTTGTCAGCATCATTATTTTGTACTCTGAGGTAATTATTAAGTAAAACAAAGGTTGCTTGAGCACAAGCACTACAATACCTCAACAGTCAATCCTGTAACCAAGCCTTCTACTAAGTGACTAATGAATGAGTAGAGTCTACAGGAGAATACTCTGGAAAAAGGGATGATTCACTACTCACGAAGGACAGAGTCTGACAGTGTGAAGTTTCATAGGCTACTCAGATGAGTGCACAATTTAAAACTTATAATTGTATATTTCTAGAATTCTTCATTTAATATTTTTGGACCATGATTGATCTCAAGTAGCTGAATCAGAGAAAGCTACACCGCAGATGGAAAAAAAAAAAAAAAAGATTTCTGCATATCATCTATTGTACTTTTTTTTTTTTTTTTTTAAGACGGAGTCTTGCTCTGTCACCCAGGCTGGAGTGCAGTGGCGCGATCTCAGCTCACTGAAAGCTGAGCCTCCCAGGTTCACAGCATTCTGCAGTCTCAGCCTCCCAAGCAGCTGAGACTACAGGCTCCCGCCACCACGCCTGGCTAATGTTTTTGTATTTTTAGTAGAGATGGGGTTTCACCGTGGTCTCGATCTCCTGACCTCGTGATCCGCCCACCTTGGCCTCCTAAAATGTTGGGATTACAGGCGTGAGCCACCGCACCTGGCCCTATTGTACATATTTTTAAATATTTTTGAAGTAAATATATGCATTATAAATATATGTTTTACATACATATGAACAGTCTCACACTCATCCACATATATAAAAGATAAGAGTAAAATTGTTTATATCAAAATAAGTCATAAAATTACTAATCCAATTGAGTTTAATAGATGAGAAATAAGTAATGTTATTTTTTTAAATAAATGGATTATGTATTCATAAGATCAATATGATTAGTGGCAATTACTGCATAAGTTTTTTTTCTTTTCTTACAACTTTTAACACTACTGAAACATTAATCCATTTTATCTTAGGCAGCATTGACTACTATGTGAAGAGTGAGAGGTATAGTTTCTCTCTATGTAAGGGAATGGAAATGTGTAATAATGTTCTTTTGAAATATTTCATGGTTCCTTATAGAAGATTTCCAGGCCCTCTACCATGTCATTTGTTGTTTCCTTATTACAGCTCTTTCTTCTGACCTGGGAACATCCACATGACTTTGCCCTGCTGCCTGGTTAATGTATACCACCAGATTTCAATTTCTGTTGCTCCAAATAAAGAGAATGGTTATTTGTAATATTGATTTTAATTGTTCACAAAGCAAATTCTTCAACGCCACTTCCAATTTACATTGGCCTGAATGAGATTATTGAAAGCCTTGGCTTCAATCTAGGCTCCAAAAATTTTACTCATTCCCTTCTTCTTCCTTTAATTAATTAATTTATGTATTCCTTCATCTGCTTAGCAAACTATCGTTAAGCAGGCATATGTTCCAGGAATTGTAGAAAGTACTGCAACCTATAAAAAAAATTAAAACATTATTTTAATTTTTGAGGAATTCCAAAGAAGGAATTCTCTATATAAGCCAGTAAATACAATAAAATTTATTAAGTTAAATTACAACTATAAACAAAGTACTATTTATATAGGTGTTAAAATATTTCTGCAAAAGAATGCTAATAAAAATGCTATTTAATCATAAAGTCATTTTTTTGCTGTCTTTCCAGTAGAATATAAGTTTCACAAAAAATTTTGTCTGTCTCTGGCATCTAGAGCAGTGCCTGGTACATTAAATATGTGTTTGAATGATGAATGAATGGAATTCTAGTCCTAACTTCTTGTGTTACACATGATGAAACAGAAGCCCCATAGTAAGTTGAACTAGGATCTGGTTTCTCACTTCCGGGTTGTCTTTATTTGGGAAGTCAGCTTTGTATAACTTTACATGCTATTATTTCTGCTACTGGCTATTTGTAAGTAAGAAAAATGAGCTAGAAAAATCTATTTTAATAAGCAAAGATTGAGAAATGCTTGAAGATAACACTCAAGGGCTATGATTGACCAATATACATATGATAAATAAAGAACCTGTGTTTTGAAGAAAGACTTATACACTGCTAAGGTTAAAAAAAATAGAAAAGCAGGCTTCATGCAATAAATCACTTTATATTTGAATACTTTTTCTCCATTATTCTTATTCCTCATAAGATTTTATACAGAATTTTATTTAGTTCATAATAGGAAAGTATACTCAACTTAAATGTAATATGCTATATACTCAAAGATTAGATGTCAGTATTTCTATTATTTTTTACAATTGTTAGAAATGTCCTTAGGTATTTTGTGTTATTTATCTCAGTTTTTTGAAATAAATAATTACTTTTAATTTAACAAAATATCTCAAAAATACATTAGGAAACCTGTTTATCATATGTAATAGTTCTGATTTTTAAGCCTGTAAACACATTTAAAATATGATTTTATAGGCCTCAAGAATATAAAAATAATTTATCAACTCTCTGCAGTTATCTCACACTATAAGAATGCAAAACAGTATTTTCCTCTGGCCATGAAGTGTTAGAGAATTGTGAATACCAAATATGCAATGTCAAATATGACAAAATTCTCACAGGTGAAAACTGACTAACAATGGATTACTGCAAAAGGAGGCATGAAAGAAAAATAGTCCTGGCAAAAAATAAAGAAGCACAGTACTGGTCATAAAATAGCATAACTAATCTCCATGTTACACAGAAGTGTGCTTTTCATTAGATTATATAGATATAATAATTAACACCTGTATATTCTGATGTACACTATACACAATATTTCTCATGAATATTTTGTCTAATCCTCCTGGTACATAAATGAAATAATGAATGTAAAATGCTTGAAAATGTGTTGGGCATATGGTACTATATAATTGGCAGATGTTATTGTTTTAATTTTTATGTTAGTATGTATTTCATAGGAATTCTAAGGATGAATGGACATGCCTTTACATCATTTAGCCAGCTGTCTAATGCATATAGTAAATTTATCATAGTTTAGCTATTATTTCTTTCTTAAAAATGACATTGAGGTGGAGTCTTGCTTAAAGAGGCATAAGTATGAAATTGAAGATTCAACATCTAAAATTCTATCACTTGACATCTAGCCCAGTCATCACTTTCTTTTTAACACTTTCTTCCAACACTTCTATTATTTCATTTGCTTTGAATATAAAGGGAGATATGGAGTTTGTACTTACTATTCTAGAAATTGAGAAGTACAATCTAAATGTGTTTGCTTAATGCATTCGGACACTCATGCAAAAAGTATTTTTTGCTATTTTGTTCGAGATACTGTGTGCTAGGTGCTAAAGTTAAATGGTGAACAACAACAAGAACAGCAAACAAAGTTAACCTTGGCAACTCACAGAGCGAAAGCATTTGTTGAGGACTTAAAAATTGCATACATGTTAATTTACAATGGCCATCAACATTATAACAGAGATGTACATGGTTCTATAAGCATTTTCAGTAAGGACAATTGTTCTAGTTAAAGATATCTGGGGTTACTTCTTGAATAAGTGAACACTGGGTTGGGAATTGAAGAAAATAAGTTAGCTAGGCTACATTGTGTTAAGGCAGGACAAGTATAGCAGATGGAAAGAATAACCCATGGAAGAAGAAAACCTACAGAAAAAATAGCTGTAGTCCCAGCTACTCAGGAGGCTGAAGCAGGAGAATCGCTTGAACCCAGAAGGTGGAGGTTGAAGCAAGCCAAGATCACACCACTGCACTCCAGCCTGGGTAACAGTGCCAGATTCCATCTCAAAAATAATAACAATAATAATAATACATAGGAATAAATTTAACCAAGCAGGTAGAATATTTGTACATCAAAAACTATAAGGCATTGATGAAAGAAATTGAAGACACAAGTAAATGGAAATATATCCCGTGTTCATGGATTGGAAGAATTAATATTGTTAAACTGTCCATGCTACCAAAAGTAATCTACAGATTCAATGTAATCTCTATCAAAATTCCAATGAATTTTTTCATGGACATAGAAGACAAAATCCCAAAATTCGTATGGAACCACAAAACACCCAGCGTAGCCAAAGCAAGCTTGAATAAAAAGGAAAAAGCTGGAGGTATCATACTTCCTGATTTCAAAGTGCATTACAAATTGATGGTTATCAAAACAGTATAGTACTGGCATATAAATAGACACATAGACCAATGGAACAGAATAGCGAGCCCAGAAATAAAACCACAATATATGGTCAACTAACCTTTGACAAAAGTACACAGTACACATGGAGAAATTATCTCTTCAATAAATGGTGTTGAGAAACTGGATATCCACATGCAAAAGAATAAACTTGAGCTAGTCTAAAATATTCCAAAATTAACTCAAAATGGATTAGACTCACATTTAAGACATAAAACCATAGAACTCCTAGAAGAAAACAGGGAAAATACTCCCTAACATTGGCTTTGGCAATGGTTTTTATACCAAAAGCATAGACAACAAAAGCAAAAACAAACAAGTGAAACTACATCAAACAAAAGCTTCTATAAAGCAATGGAAACAAGCAAAAAGAAAAGGCAGACCAGATGCAGTGGCTCACACCTGTAATCCTAGCACTTTGGGAGGCCGAGGCGAGTGGATTGCCTGAGCTCAGGAGTTTCAGACCAGCCTGGGCAACACGGTGAAACCCTGTCTCAACTAAAATACAAAAAATATTAGCTTGGTGTGGCAGCATGCACCTGTAATCCCAGCTACTTAGAAGGCTGAGACAGGTGAATCACTTGAACCTGGAATGTGGAGGTTGCAGTGAGCCGAGATCGTACCACCATACTCCAGTCTGGGCAACAGAGCAAGACTCCATTAAAAAAAAAAAAAAAAAAAAGGCAACCCACAGAATGAAATAACGTATTTGTTAAACATATATCTGATAAGAAATTAATATCCTGAATATAAAAGAAACTCATACAACTCAATAGCAGAAAAATGAATAACCCAATTTAAGAAATTGGCAAAGAACCCAAATAGACATTTTTCAAATAAAACATACAAAAGGCCCAAAAGTGTATGATAAAATGCCCAATATCACTAATTAGAGAAAGGCAAATCAAAACTATAATGAAATATTATAGTATTGATGTTGGTAAGGATAAAGGTCAGTGAGTAGAGAAAAGGGAACCTTTCTATACTGTTTAAGGGAATGTAAACTGATGCAGTCAATATGGAAAACAGTATGGAGGTTCCTCAGAAATTAAAAATAGAACTGCCATATGAACTAGCAATTCTACTTCTGGATATATATCCAAAGGACATGAAATCATTATGTCCAAAAGTTATCTGCAAACCCATTTTTGTTGCAGTGGTGTTCACAATAGCCAAGCTATGGAATCAACGTAAGTGTCCATCATCAATGAATGGATAAAGAAAATGTGGTATAGATACATAATTGAAACCTATTCAGCCTTATAAAAGAAAAGTCTGCTGTTGTGACAACATAAGTAAATCTAGAGTACACGTGCTAAGTGAAATAAAGCAGGCACAGGAAGACAGATACTGTATGATCTCACTTATACATGGAATCTAAATAGGTGGGACTAATAGAAGCAGAAAGTAGGATGGTGTTTGCTGGGAGCTTGAGGGGGGTGGGTGGCAAGGAATGGGGAGATACTGGCCAAAAAGCACACATTATCAGTTATATGATGAATCAGTCATGGGACAAATGAACAGCATGGTGAGTCTAGTTAGTAATACTGTAATGTTTACTTGAAATTTGCCTAGAAAGAGCTATAGTGTCTTCACCACACACACACACGCACATGTGCACACACACACACACATACACACACACAATGGTAACTTGGCGTGGTGATGCATGTGTTAATTAATTTGATTGACGTAGTAATTTCACAGTGTATAGGTATATGAAATCATCACACTGTACAACTTGAATATGTACTGCTTTTATTTGTCCATTATACTTCAATAAAGCTGAAAAAAATAGCATAAAGGAAGAGAAGAAAAAGAAAAAACTAAAGCAAATTAATTTAGAAAAGTGATTCTTGATTATTTAAGATGACATAACCTACATTTCAAATTTCCATCTTTGTCGATTGGTTTTCCACATTTACTAAAAAACCTAGTTGAATGTACATTTAAGTTTTTAATCCCATCTTAATACCAGTAAATAACGTTTTGAGCACCTATAGGGTTCCAGAGACTGCAGACACACATACACACACAATTTAAATTCTCATACAACTTTGAGATAAAGAAATTATCTATACTACAGATGAGAAATTATCTATATTAGAGATAGGGGTTGACAAAACTAAGTTAAATGCCTAAGGCCATGTAGTTTGTAAATGGCATGACCAGCACATCTATAATTTAATCCAAACCCTGTCTTATTTTAAAGCCACTTCCTATAGTGTCCATCTAGTGTTCTAATTTGTGGTCCAGGACTAAATGAAGTAGAATAGAGGCAGAAGTAAAGAAGATACAGCAAACAAAAACAAAGATATAAAGTAGAAGTAGGATCCACAATCTATGCAATATCCCACCCTCACCCCAGGATGCCTGCATTCATTTCCAGCAAATTTTCACAAACAGCCCCAGGAAGTCTCTGTATATGTATGAAAACAAGTTCATATTCGAAAAGACCTTTTCACTGGGTTTCCCAGGGGGTAGGGATGAACTGTCACACCTGAATCTATGAATCAAAACCAGGCAGAGCTTTGCAACATTAATATACAAGAAGACTTTCAAGGCTGAGAAATTATTGAGTACCAATCATGAGAAATTTGATGGCAAGTTATTCAAGAAACTTGAAAGTGACTTTATCTCAGGAGAACAAGTTACTGAAATCAGTTCTAACAAGACATCATCTCTAATGGAAACAGAAATCTTCTGCTTCCTGATCTAAGTCCCAATGCGCAGAACAAGCATAAGGACTTGACAAGGATTAGAAATCAGAAAAATTGCCACGTTTAGAACAGTCTAATAATATGAAAATGCAGAACCACAGGGAAAACTTCATAATTTGGAAAGTGAATCTTCAAAATAAATTGATCAGATATGAACTAAAGATAAATATTACAGAAAAAGAGAAATGATCTATGTCCCCATGTGACTATTAACTTATGAACACAATTTCCTCCAATGTTAATGTATTCAATCATCATCATTAGACTTCACTTAAGTTGATTTCCATCTCTGTAGTAAGAAGTAAGAATTAAATACAATGCCTCAATCCTGGCATAGAAACATTAAAACATTTGTAATTATATTAGAGATAAACTGTTTATCATTTTAACATAAGCAAAATAGAGCCAATTAATAAATTTGAAGAATTATCACAGAACACCTGCCAATATATACCTTTATAAATGAAATTACATAAATTTTCTACTTTTTATATGTATCTGATGAAGCAGGTATTGTTTTGGGCTAGATCTAAGCTACTTAGTAATAGAAATAAATATTAATGGATAGGAATAAAAATAATGTTCAGATATTCCCACACTCATGGAGTTTATATTTCTAATTTGGAGACAGACAATAAATATACCAAAGGAAGGAATTTTATAGTCAGTTGGAAGGTGATGAGACTACAGAAAAAAGAAAATGTAGAGCATAGTAGAAGCATGTGAAGCTTATCTTCCCAGCTTCTGGTCTGCCAACAGCAACCCCTGACTCACCATCAGATTCATATCTATGACTCCAGAGGAAGTAGCCACACAGAGGCAACCACTTGTCATAGACCTCTCCACAAACAACTCCTCCGGGTTTTCTCCAGAGGCTGGATGTGCTTGGCCTTTTAGATCTTCATGCTCTCTTTCTAGACATTTGCATCCCTCATTCTCCTACATTTTATAAGGCTCATTTCCTATAGTAAATCCCTAATATTAAAGTCACCATCGCTCTGCTCCAACTGAATGTAACCAGTAGACAAACCATTCTCCACAATGCAAGCAGAATGGTCTTTCCAAAGACAAAAATGTGACCATGTTCTTCATCTGTTGAAAGTCATCGGTGGCAGTTTATTTAAAATTCTTTTTTTTTCTAATGTCAACTTCTATTTTAGATTCAACGGGTACATGTGCAGGTTTGTTACATGGGTTAATTGTGTGATGTTTGGGTTTGAGGTATGAATGATCTCATCACTTGGGTAGTGAGCATAGTATCCAATAGGTAGTTCTTCAATGCTTGTCCCCTCCCTGTCTCCCACCTCTAGTAGACCCCTGTGTCATTGTTATCGTCTTAAAGTCCTTGAGTACCCAATGTTTAACTCTCACTTATTAGTGATAACATGCAGTATTTGGTTTTCTGTTCCTGCATTAATTCGCTTAGGATAATGGCTTCCAGCTGCATGCACACTACTGTAAAGGACATGATTTCATTTTTTTTATGGCTGCATAGTATTCTGTGGTATACATGTACAGCATTTTCTTTATCCAGTCCACTGTTGATGGACATCTAGGGTGATTCCTTGTCTTTGCTGCTGTGAATAGTGCTGCAATGAACAGACAAGTGCATGTGTCTTTTTTGAAGAATAATTTATTTTTCTTTGGGTATATATACAATAATGGAATTGCTGGGTTGAATGGTGACTCTGTTTTAAGTTGTTTGAGAAATGTCCAAACTGCTTTCCACAGTGGCTGAACTAATTTACATCCCCACAAACAGTGTATAAATATGCTTTTTCTCTGCAGCCTCATCAGCATCTGTTATTTTTTAACTTTTAAATAACAGCCACTCTGACTGGTATGAGACGGTATCTTATTGTGGTTTTGATTTGCATTTCTGTTACTAGTAATGTGGATCAATTTTTTCATATGTTTATTGGCCACTTGCATGTCTTCTTTTGAGAAGTATCTCTTCATGTCCTCTGCTCACTTTTTAATAGGGTTTGTTTGTTTTTGTTTGTTTATTTGGCTTATTGAGTTGTTTATGTTCCTTATAGATTGTAGATATTAGACACTTCTTGGATGCATAGTTTGTGAATATTTTCTCCCATTCTGTAGATTGTCTGTTCACTCTGTTGATACTTTCTTTTGCTGCACAGAAGTTCTTTCATTTAATTAGGTCACATTTGTCAATTTTTGTTTCTGTTATAATTGCTTTTGAGGAATTAGCCATTGTTTGCCGAACAATGTTGAGGTTATTTTCTAGGTTCTCTTCTATGATTTTTATGGTTTGAAGTATTTCATTTAAATATTTAATCCATCTTGAATTAATTTTTGTATATGGTGAAAAGTAGGGGTTCAAATTCATTCTTCTGCATGTGACTATATGACTAGCCAGTTATCTCAGCATCATTTATTGAGTAGGGAGTCCTTTCCCCATCACTTGTTTTTTTTTGTTTGTTTGTTTGTTTTTTGTTTTTTTCTAATGGCTTTGACAAAGATAAGATGATTGAAGGTGTACTGCTTTATTTCTGGATCCTCTATTCTGTTCCACTGGTCTATGTGTCTGTTTCCGTACTAGTAATTGTAGCTTATTTTCTTTAGCATGATGTCTTACGTCTGAAAATGATTTACCAGGCTTTCATGTTCTTGTCTCAACACATCTAAAAAGACTTTTCTGTCTCAGATTCAAAAATACAGAAATTCTACCCTTTTCTCAAACTCTCTCTCATCTCTAACTCATCGTACGTAAGTTCTCTCTCCCTGGAGCATTCTCTTCATTTTTCATGTAATAAATGTCTTATTCTTCAGAATTCAAGTGAAATAACACTTTTTAAAATAAACCTTCCCAACACCAATGTTATTAGTCAGGTTTTTCTGCCATTTAGACTCCCAGTGTCTCATGATCCCTCTTCTGTACTCTCTTACCACACTTTATTAAAATTGCAAATTTAATGATATGTCTTCCCCTCTAAACAATAAGCTCCAAAAAGACAACAGCCATGTCTGCTTGTTCATTGTTATATCCCCAGTGCCAACATTGTTCTAGCACATAACAAATACTTCATCAACATTTGTAGAATGAACAGATGGTTGAATTAATAAATCACAGTTATGTTAGTTATCTATTCCTGTGTAAAACATTATCACAAACTTAGAGGATCAAAGTAACACACATTTATTATCTCATAGCTTCTATGGTCAAGAGTCCCTGCCCAGCTTCATTGGGTCTTCTTCAGAGTCTCTCTCTCACATGCCTCTTATCAAGGTGTCATCCAGGGCTGTCATCTCATTTGTAAGCCAGAATGGTAAGGATCTGTTTCTAAGATTGTGTGATTGTTGGCAAGATTCCATTTTTCACAGGTTTTTGGACTGAAAGTCTCAGTCCTTTTTTGGTTACTGGACAGAGACCAACCTCAGTTCTTTGCCATATGTAACTCTCAACATTTCAGCTTGCTTCATCGAAGGCAGCAAAGGAGAGAGTCTGCTACCAACACAAAAGTCAGAATCTTTTGTGATCTAATGACAGAAGCAATATCCCGTCAACACTGAGGTATTATGTTAGTTATAAGCAAGTTACTCAATGAGAGGGAATTATACAAGGCCATGATTACTAGTATGTAGGGATTATTGGGGGACCAACTTATATTTTGACGGCCATAACAGTTGGGTGCCAGGAGTTGTGCTGGAATAACTATGATGAGTTTCTATTGGTTTTCAAGTGCTTGTTGGAAGACGGTTCACGCTAGCCTAAAAGTTCCATGGCAAACTAGTCAGAAGATGTACTTCATCTTCTGTAAGATGATGTAAGATTGCCTCACACGTGTAAGATTGCCTCACATGCTTCTTAAGCTCATCTTTTCTAAATATATTTAAAATACCCAAGTGAGGCCGGGCGCAATGGCTCATGCCTGTAATCCCAGCACTTTGGGAGGCCGAGGTCTCTGAATTACGGAGTCAGGAGATGGAGACCATCCTGGATAACACGGTGAAACCCCGTCTCTACTAAAAAATACAAAAAATTAGCCGGGCGTGGTGGCGGGCGCCTGTATTCCCAGCTACTCGGGAGACTGAGGCAGAAGAATGGCGTGAACCTGGGAGGCGGAGCTTGCAGTGAGCCGTGATCGCACCACTGCACTTCAGCCTGGGCGACAGCGCGAGACTCTGTCAAAAAAAAAAAAAAAAACCCAAGTGTAGTAGAGAAATTTTTAATAAATGCTAGTAATATTATGGAAAAATAGACTAGAAAAGAAAACTTGAGGAGTGAATTATTCAAATGGTTTGCAACAATTGTTTAAGTCTCATTCATAGTATATCTAGGCTACACATCAGCCATAACTCTAATTCAGGCTCTTAAGTGAAACACATTATGCTCAAAACTGAAACACTGTTCCTTCCCTTGGCATTGTGATCATGGGTGGGAATTATACTTTACCTACAGAAAGAACTGGGAGTTGCCTGGCACTGAGCTGGGCTGTATAATCCACTTTGAGGGACAGGGAAGGGGCATTATTGATTGGGTACAATGATGTGATATACCATAAAAATAATCTATTCCAGTACTTTTATTTTATAGGTAAAGAATCTTCAATGGTGAAGGGGCCAAGGACTTTGCTCTCTCCAGGTTAGCTGACAAATCAACTCAAAAAAAAGGTAGATTAAGTAAAGAAAACACGTACACATTTATTTAACGTGTATACACAGGAACCTACTAAATGAAGACCCAAAGATACAGGGGAAATTGTCCATTTTTATACTTTTGTTCAACGAAGTATGGTCTGCCATGTAGAAAGATGATTGGACAAAAAGAGCATGTTCTAATGCTAAAAGGCTGAGTGAGGAAACCCAGTAAGGCCTGTCTGTCTAGATTCTTCTTGGCTTTTCAGAGCATGTATTCCTTCTTTCTGGGTATAAGGCAGGACCCTCTCCAGAATGAGGATCTTATGATCTATAATCAACTAAGTTAGGTCAGATTTCTTTGTGGCCAGCTTTTATACAGATAGGGCAGAGGGAAAGTTAGAGTAATATTTTTAGGTTTTGTGGCTGACTTGGGGGAAGAGGGGTTCTGTTTTCTATGACCCACCTTGGGGAAGAGGGATTCTCATTTCTATGGCTTACCTCAGGGGAGAACGGGACGGGGAGACAGGAGAGTAAGAGAAGTTCACAGAAAAACTGTTGCTTCTGAGGCTGCTTTGAAGGCATTCATTTGGGAGTATCATTTTCTGAGTCCCAAATACAGGCTAATGACTTACTCCAGTGTACACAGTAAGTTAATGGCCAAACTTAACCTAAAAACTCATCTTTCATCTATTTATTCATTCTTTCAACAAAATTTTATTTCATTTTAATATGCATTGCCAGAACTTACACTAGGAGCTGGGGATAGAAGAATTAAGTGAGCTATAGAGATCACAGTTTATTAAGGAGATAGGCATGTGAACAAGAAGCTACAGCATTAATTTTTCCAAAAAGCTTTACATTGAAGGCCATTTGAACTATGTATTAACTAATGAGTATAAGTGTGCCATTATGCCCCACACTATAATTAAGAGGGATAATGTGGGCATTTTAGTAAGGGAGAACAGAAAGTGCAAAGGCATAGAGGCAGTGATGAGCATAGCAGTTAAAATTTTACGATCAGAACATGTGTCTATTGAGTCAGTAAAGTGTGTGAGGGGTCCTTATAATGGCCCTCCATATTATTAGGTTGATGCAAAAGTAATTGTGGTTTATGCCATTAAGAGTAATGTCATCAACTTAATAAACACAGATTTTCCTATCTCTGGCCTTATAGAATAGTAATATTTATGTTGAGTTAATAATAGTAAATATTGAATAGAATCAAAAAAGGGACATGTTTAAAAAATTACAAAATCCATTACTTTTTAGTGAAATAAGCTCACACTCTACCTTCTCTCCTTAAGATTTTCAATTATGTGCAAAAGTTGCTGTGAAGTCCGTGATCAGCAAAGTATGGGAGAAAAGTGCCTAAGTTTCTGAGCTACAAATATATGACCAAATATTTAAAAGCACAAAGCAGATATATTTCTATTTTTTAATACCAGAAAGTGCTATATTTTTAGACTTAGTGAGTCTAGACCAATCCCAGAAAGCAAGGAAGGATGAAGTGAAGTAAAATGACATGCCTCTGCTGTAATGTGCCATATCCAACCCGGAGCTGCTTTACAGTTCATGAGGATTCAGCCTAAAGTTACCAGATCTACCACTTTGACTAAAATTACAAGTTAAATCAGGAAAGCCACATATAAGTTTAAGCAGTAGTTGAGTTTTTCCTACTGAACTGACTAAATCAAAGTTACCTGATGTTGTGTAGGCAACTTTATTAGAGAAGATCTATGCCTAATGCAACACAACACCTCAAAGGCCTTGAATATTCATGTGAGTCACCTGGAATACTCAGATATATTCAAGGACTGTAAAATAAAGTTCTTAAATACAAGGCTCCATGTAAATGTTGAGGAGGTCAGTTTTACAGCAAAAAAAATTTAGAATACATGTCTTTTGCAAAAAGTATTGGCTTACAGTCTTCAAGGACCAAAACACCTGTGAAAATTAGAGGAGGCTGACATTGATTTACTGCTCTCTTTGTAAGAAGTTTTTCCATATTCCTTCAATCCTGTGAGATAAACTTTATTATCTTCATTTTACAAATATAAAAACATGGGGTGAAAAATGTTCACTATCTTGCCTAGCCACAAATAAGTTAAGCAATGATCTTTTCATTTTAAAACCATGCTTTTTTCATTCCTATGAACTACCACAGCTCTTAGTTGGAGGGAGAGAGAAGGGGGCCTGAAAAGCATTTATCTGCTTGTTTGCTAAGGTGACAAGCCATCCTGGCTTGCCTCAGACTGCCCTGGTATTAGCACTAAAATTTCTGTGTCCCAGGAAACCCCTCAACCTGGGGCAAACTGGTACTGTAGGTCACCTTAACGCTCTGAAGTGCTAAGGTCACGCCTCTGAAATTCATATGGAGCAGAGATATGCAAGGGCAGGGAGGCCCAGAGTCTCTGTAAATACAAGTGTAATAAATGAGTACCACAGGGATGAGAGGGGCATTACTGGGAAGTGTGATGCTTTTTCTGTTGGTCCTTTTTCTGACAAAAATTATCTTTGCATTTTGTGGTTCTCCTTATCCTCTTTCACAATTCATCTTTGTTTCACCTGGCTGACCAACTAACAGGACTCATAGAATACATTTGCATCACCTTAGACAGTTTCATTAGTGCTTTACTCTACTCAGGTGAATTAGCTATCATTAACACAAGAATAATTTGAATATTAAGACTGCTGCTAAAAAGGTGCTTGCAGAGAATAGTCTGCCCTTCTATTCAAAGTGAGCTAGCCTCCTAAAAATAAATCTAGTGCTGGCAAGTGAAAAAAAAAAAAAAAAAAAGAAGAAAGAAAACAGAGAAAGCTAATCTTTCCTGGGGCAGGTTAGTCTCAGAAAGACTGTTGCTAAGTTAATCTGTCACTAGTTAAAAATGACAGTCTGTCACTGGCCACTGTCACCATCTATAGTGTAGGCAGCTTCTGCATTCTTTTTTCCTGGAGCACTGCTTTGTGTGTCTCTGAAATTATGTTAATTGAAAGTTTGTAAATGGAAGAGCATCAGTATTGCACAGAACCAAATGGCGGATGACTTGGAAGGTAAGTGTAAAGAGCTCTGGGATGTGAGAACTAGAAACAATGATAACACTAATAATGAATATTTATTGAGCAGTTTCTATGTGCTAGATATTATTCTAACCATTATCTTTTTTTTTTTTTTGAGACGGAATCTTGCCCTGTCACCCAGTCTGGAGTGTAGTGGCGCGATCTCGGCTCACTACAACCTCCACCTCCTGGGTTCAAGCGATGCTCCTGCCTCAGCCTCCTGAGTAGCTGGGATTACAGGCATGTGCCACTACACCCGGCTAATTTTTGTATTTTTAGGAGAGATGGGGGTTTCAGCATGTGGGTCAGGCTGGTCTCGAACTCCTGACCTCATGATACACCTGTCTCGGCCTCCTAAAGTGCTGGGATTACAGCCATGAGCCACCACGCCCGGCCAGCACTATCCGTTTTTAAACTCGTTTTACTCTTGCAAACTTATGAGGCACTGTTACTATTCCTATTTTACCAAGATGGAGGTCAATAATCTATACAGATCATGTTCTAAACTACTATACCAATAAAGTTTATTTATAATTAAAAAATAGTAAAATAAAGTGAGCTAGCCAGCCTCCTGGTTCAGGTAACCCTCATGACAGATTGAATCAGTGTTGGCTTCTGCAGTGTGCTATTTGGAGCTCTGGGCAGGTCTTCATCTCCCAAGTATCTCCATCTCCACTTTATTACATTGTCTGAAATGCTGTCATTAGTAGAGGTTTTAAGAGGATGCTCCAAGTAAGACAGGACAAGAGAAGGCAAGGACTCCAGGAAGTGGGATAGAAGAACATTCATTTGCAATTTGGCAGAGAGTCAGCCCTGTCCTTGTTGAAGATGCAGCAAATGTGCTTCACTAGCAGTTTCTGCAAAGGTGAACTACAGGCCAGTAAGTCAAAAGTATTACAAATTCATTTGTTTTGTAAGGTTTTTGGCCTAAGCTCATTTAAAACTTTAAGGCAGTATTCGGCAGAAAAGATCATTCCAAACAGAAAAAATATGTCGTTTTATGTAAAAGACAGCTTTACTGAGTGAGTCAATTTTCTGGAGATGTTATAACCGTTTTCATTAAGTCAAAGGTCTCTGATCATACAGGAGCTATTTTATCAACTTCAGATGAGTTTTGTTGGGATGGCATAATACTATAAAATTGTTACCTTGATCCTTGGCAATGTTTATTGCCTCTTTGTATAATTATAAGAACAGTTGCATCCTAGCATAATGAGGACACTTTCCAAGTCTCAAGTTGAAGTTTGGCCTTAAGGAAAGAATGAAGCCAAATCTCTAACAGAGAATTACAAAGACAGCTTTGTGGCAATATTTTGTAACACACAGTTCATTAAAAGAATACTCTTTAATATGCAAAATCTATTGTTAACATTGTGGTTTGTAATGCTTAAACCGCAGATGCACAAACTTTACTTCAGTCAATATGTGGGATCATGAATTATTTATTTTCAATGCCTCAGAAATCTGCAATTGTGCTATGTGTACAACTACACTATTGCCCACATCAAGAGTAGAAAAGAGTATTGTTTATAGAAAAGATTCTCAACTAAAACGATGATCTTAATTTAAAATATTAAAATAAAATAAAAACATTTATGGCCAAATAAAGCTTGGAGAATCACAATGTATAGGAGCATAATAAAAATTCTCAAATCCCTGATGAAATATTCAGACAACCACCACCAACAACAAAATTATTTGATTATAGAAACATACTTCAACATTATTTCTATTGAATACATTTAGAAAATATTAATAATGATCAATTAATTGCAATAGTTCATGACAAAATCACAGACATAAAGTCACTGTGGTTATTGATAAATAAAATCAAACACATAGAGTTGCTGTGGTTATTGATAAACTTTTGTCATTTATAAGCTTGTCTGGTGTTCCTGGAAAGCTGTAGAACTAATCAAGACATCATACTATATCAAATGCTAGGTCAGTTCTCATGAGGAACTGGAGCAACTGTCCAGTCTGCTAATGCTAGCTTACTTTGAGGGCTATGGTGACTAACTATGAAGCCTCATTAACTCTTTCATATAAATAGGGCCTGTCTTCTTCTGCTCTGCTGAACTGAGTTAATGCAATGTTGGGAAATTACCCATCAAAGTAATCTATGATAGGCTGGTTAATTTGGGACCATAGGGAAAGGCAGCGGCATATCAGACAGCAGCGGGATGCACTGGGGCTGGTAATGAGCCCTACCTGAAGGTCAACAGGTGTCCTTCCTGAGAGCACGATGGGGAAAATATCACAGGCCATACATCAGTCTTTCTCTACCTTAGTCAACCACCTAGGGAACACTTTGATAAGATGACTGTTGAGGAGGAAAGATTAATATTCATTTCATGATCTACCTGTAATTTGTAACAGCTTTTACTAAATCTTGTTTTGTTTTAATAGATGTAATTCTATCTGCAATCCATCAGAAGATGAATAAAAAAACAAGGTTCAACTCTATATGCTTTAGGTACTAAGAAATTCTGTATTGCTGAGTTAGAAAAGAGGCATTCCAAAAAAAAAAAATCACCAGGTAGAAAAGAATTCGTTATAAATAATATCACATTTTACTCATACTTATGTTTTAAACTCATTTGTCAAAGGCTGTAGAATTCTTATGTATTACTAATAACCCTCTGAGGAAACATGATTCTGTAAACTGCTTCATTAAAATTATGAAATTCTAAAACTCACTACAGAAAATATAATAAGAAATGACTCATAGGAGGTATTTTCCTATTACAAAATGGATCAGATTCCTTCAAAACATGCTTTTCTGTTGGTACAGTCTTGAAAATAAGATGCCAGAATAATAACTTCAATATTATTAAATCCATCAACTATAACACTGCACTACCAGTGAATTCTACTTGAAGACAAGTATTCTAATTACTAATCAGAGTTACAAGTAAATAGCTCTTTTTAATAAATATTTCAGTTAATTAGGGAAAAATGCCAAATAATTATTCATTCAATGAATGAAAAAATATTATTCATATTATTCATTAAAGTATCCAGTGAATCCATAGGCAATAATTTTATAATATGCAATTTTTTTAAATTTGCAAATAATGTTCCAAAAATTTTCACTATGGTGCTAATTTTAAATTTAATATATGATTAGATGTCTAAGGCCGTAAAGATTTCATTTTGTCCAGATTAGTGCAAAATGAGAACATATTACATGCGTAGAAATATACTAGTCAGTGAGGAGATACAGTCAAAGGATACAGGATTTTAGATAGAAGACATTTAAAAATCTGTGGTACAGCATGGTGACCATAGTTAATAACAATTTATTACATGCATAAAAATTGCTAAAAGATGTTTAGTGTTCTCACCACAAAATAAAATAAGTATGTGAAGAAATGGATACGTTAGTGAGCTTGATTTAGCCATTGAACAATATATGAATATTTCAAAATATTGTGTTGTAAACCATAAGTATATACAATTTTTATTTTTAAATTTAAAGGATTTATTTTAAAAAGAACTATACTGGGTTAGGCTTATTACAAAAATCAATAAACAGGATTCCTTTAGAAAATCATTTTCTAGTAACAGCAAATATTTTGAATACAGTAAAATAGCTTTGAGACATAAGGCTTATTTTTCAAACATTTGATTTGTAAAGAGAAAATGGACATAATAGTGATGAAAAATATGTTTATCTAATTCTGTTATTTTTTAACTTATGCATTTTTGTACACTGCAATAAATAGAATACATTTATTGCAAAACTAGAGTGCTAAGTTTTGAAATTCACAAAAGACAATATTTCGACTCATGTTTTGGATTTTATATTTATTTAATCACTCCAAAAGCTTAGTTTTTGGAGGTTAAAAAAATAAAATGCATTATATTTCAATTCATTTAAATAACATAAAATATAAAATGTACTTTCCTTAGTTTTTAAAGCCAATAACCTGCTCTTTGTTTCTTTAAGGTCTTTCTTGCATACAACCCAATCTTATTTCAACTTTCTTGAGCAGCCAAAAAAGCAATATGCTGGTGAGAACACTGCTGGGAACAGTAATTGAATGAATCAAGTCTGAATCCTTACCCTGTTCAGGTCCAGCAAACAGATCACATTTAAGAATAACTGTTTCTCCTTTGTAGCTATATTAGTTGCAATGCTTTCTTTCAACAACACATGAAAGTATTCTGAAGATAGTTTGTTGTATTTTCAAGCAGCACCTGGCTGAAATAAAGTTGCTTAGTATTTCTGTCTTGTCTTTTTGTTGTTGTGGTTGTTGTTTTATTTTCCTTTTTCAAATACAAGCCTTATTTTTTTATTTAATAATTTGAGCACTTCAATTAAGTATGTCTAAAGTAAGACTTCAACTATGTATGTTTGTTTCTGTGGTAATAAAAATGAAATTGATTTTAGTTTAGGAAATACATAACTGAGTTAAACTCATAAACTATGACCAAACTTACTTCCAGAGATCTTTCAGTTTACAAACTCAATCTGTATTCTCTAATAGGATTTAAGGACTCAATACCCTTGTGGGAACAAGCAGATATTGAGAATTTATACAATATGTGCAATAGGACATGGTGTTTTGTTTTCTCCTATACCCTTTTCTAATTTATCTCCTTGATTAAAGTGCACCTAATAGCTTATAAAAAGGAAAACAAGTAAATACATGTAAATAAAATTCCAGCAAACTCTCCCTGCCATGAAAATCCAGTAAGGCAGTATCCTTATCTGTGGATCTGTCTTCATAGACAGCTCAGATTAACAGATTAATCTCAGGATTTAGAGAACGAAGAAGAATGAGGGAGTTGCCCACTCCATCTGGAGGAGAAAAGGGCAAACTAAAACATGTATGAGATTTAAGAACAGGGTCTACTTACTCTCTTCGGAGTTACACCTATGATTGGGTCCATTGGCCCAGGTGTCAGAAAAGGTAGAGTTAAAACACCTCTGCAATTCCTAAACTAAAATTTCATTATGAAAATTTCACAAGTGAGTTGATATCAGATTGTAAGAGAAATTTCCCCCAAAAGGACATTGATCTGTCATTTTAATATAGATATATTTGCTAGAGAAGAAAAACTCTGCTCCTATGAGAGGAGTGTTATTATTGGTGTGTAAGCCGTCTTTGAAGGTTAGAGATATAGTTAATAGTTCCTATGACTAAACGTATAAATAGTCTTTTCAAAACCCTACAAATCTTTTACTTAATACATTATGTGGCTGTTATATTTAAATGTGTAGTCACTCTGCACATTATTTTACACATATCACCCAGCTTAGAGGAACAGATAAGCTAAGAGATAGATATCTCCCACTATTTCTTTGTTGCTGTCTCTAATGGGCTTGGGGGATTGTTATGAAAGTTATGATCTTAACCAGCTGACATAGGTAGCTGTTGACATGTTAGAGTCAGCTCAAGCACAAAAGGCTCTCTCAGAGGCTGAATCTTCAAAAGGACTAGACTCCATCCTACCAGCTGTGGGAAGAATACACTCTTCTATATGGATATGCCTTATTGATTTCTTAATAATTCACATACCAAGAAGTTTACATCTTTATCTGTCACTTGCATGTGGTCTAGTTTCTCAATCATTTTTTTAAGTCTTCTGGATTTCCTATCTAGCTAAGAAAGTCTTCTTCATTGAAAGAGTAAATAGTCATAAAATGTGACCATGTTTGTCGCCTCCACCTTTTTCACCATTGATCTAATTAAAGTCCTCACTCACTCACCTAGAATGCAGCCAGGCCTTGCCCTTTATGCTCCAGCAACACTGCTAGGGCTAAGTAGGAGTTTTCTTTCTTTGCCAGGCTATGTCTCACCTGGATGACTTTACTCTTGCTGTTTCCCCCAACCTAAAACATTTTTCCCTTCTTCTCCTTTCTACCTGGTTCACCCTACATACCCTTAAAGATTCTGCTCAGTGTCATTTCCTCCAGAAAAACTTTCTTCCCCCCAGCAATGTTAGTTGCCTATTTTGTGTTCCATAATAACCTGTGTTTAATAACCCATTCCCTGTCTCTCCCATGTGACTGTGAATTGCTTGTCATAGAGAACTGTTCCTTAGTCAGCCCTATATATCTGAACCCTTATCACAGTCCTTAAACCTATATGAGATCAAAAGTTATCTGACATTAGCAAAATGAAGGTTTTACAAACTGCTGTAATAACAGGCTGGGCAGAGGTTCAGAATTTTTGGAACAATTAAGAAAGTTACCAGTTTCAAACCCAACATAAAATGGCTTTGAAAGCAAATCTCAGCTTCATGTATCTATGGGGCTTACACTTTCCCTTTATCGTAATTTTCTTTTGAAATACTGTGCAAGAATTGGAGTTTGAATCCATCAGGACTTTTGTGGGTTTCTTATTATATTACTCTGAAAAAATTGCTTTGTACTTTGCACTTACATATGAAAACTGCTTTTTTTCCTCCTCACTAAAATCCCAAAAGCATTTCTAGAAAACCTAGATAAATTTAATTTATCAAAGACACCAAAGGGATTTTAACATATTAAAAGAAAAGCACAGGTGAAGATTTTTGAAGTATGTGCTTTGGTTGAATTATTATTATATTATAAATACAAATCTCCTTTTACAAAAGAAAGTTCTCTCCCAGAAAGTCAGATTCTTAAATATTCAAAACAATTTTTAAAACTAGAAGGAAAATCATTTCAGTTCACTGACTCTAATTATGACCTACATCAAAATATTTGACCCCTAACCTTTCTTCCTGGCCTCTGTACCTATATCTGCAACTCTCTAAGAGATGATTTCACACGAAATGCAAATGTCATAACACTAATAATAGTAATAATAATTGTCAGGCACTTACCTAGGGCAAATACATACCAGAAACTGTTTTTGAGTGATATGTATATATCTATATAATATGCACTTATTCATGTGTGTGTATATATATACACACACACGCACACGATATGTACATAATCCACATACACACACATGCACTCGCATCATTTAAACTTCAAAAACCAACCTTATGCAACAGATACTACTATTACTTTGTGCTTTATTTAATCAAAGATGAAGATAAGGCACAGGGTGCTTAAAAATCTTACTTCAGGCCACAAAGCTTAAAACTTGCAGAGGTGGGATGTGAAACAGGCACTCTGTTTCCAGGGTCTTTGTACTGACTGCTCTCCAACTCCACCCCGATACCCTTTAGCCTTTCATCACTGGAAGTGTGTGAATAAGACACAGCTAGATCTGGGTTCAACTCTGGGCTACAGTACATTAATCATGAAATTTTCTATTATCAGCAAGAATTTGTGACTTAATTAACTAAGTTGTACAGAAGTCAGGATCCTTATCTGTAAAATAAAATTATTAAATTTCATGTTGTTATTGGGAGAAAAAAATGAAACAACATGTGGTTTCCAACACTGTACAAGTGCTTAGTAGGTGGCTAATAAATATTAATTTCCTTCCATCTGGTTGTCTTTCAGAAACCCCAGACATTTGCTGCCCCTTCCACATGCCTTAATGTGTGAGAAATTAACATGAATCCATTAATCCAAGTAACATATAGACAACTGTAATCCTTGACTGTTCTTTCTCTCTCCCCCATCGCATCAAATCCAAAATCTAATTGGTCTATCAGCTAAGTATTTCTTAAATCTCTCACCTCCCCTGTTCTCCAACCTTCATGTGACCACTGTCTTAATGTGGGCCCTTAGAAACTCTCACCTAAGCTATTATAACAGTTTCCAAACTGATAGTCCTGTCTGTGGTCCCTGCACTTTCCACCTGATCAGTGGCTGCCTCAGTTGCTAAATCCCTGAGATACAAATCTGAATCAAGTCACTTTGGTGTTTAATTACCTTCATTGTTTCCACACTGCCAATAGGGTAAAGTTCAAACACCAGCTTAGCAAGTCTCATTTCATCCTGCCTTAGTAAATTCAGTTCCCATTACTCTGTTCACATTTAAAGCAGCACCAAACATCTAGGTATTTTTATTACATGATGGAATGTGATGTGAGGGTTGGTCTCCCATCTTTTGCACGTGCTCTTTCTCTCAACTTGAAAGACCATTAAATCTTCTGATATTTGATGGTAGATAAATTGATATACAAATGAACTCACAGATAAATTAAGCAAACAAGGGTTTGTTAACTCCATATATCCAACTGTTCTCCAAATACATTCTTTCATGCTTTGGGTACTATATCCTTCAAGGAGGAAGTGGTGTAAATATATAGAGAATCAGACTGGGAATAAAGATGAGATGACAAGTCTTCATGTTAACAGGTTATCAGAATAGCAAGAAAACACTACACTAACAATCCACAAAGAGACATAGAAAGATGAAAACTTTGAATGGCACTATAAATCAAAGCTTTGGGAATGCCATATTCTCTTACTTAAACTACACTTTTACTAATGGTGATATTTAGTGGGCATGGGTGAAAGGCCTGGATAAACTCCACAAACCTCATCAGAATACAGAAGACCCTAAGACTGTTAGATACAACATTTTGACTAACTCCAGCCATGTACTACCAATCCCAGAATGCGAACACTTAAAAAAGACCTACCTCAATCGCATTGGAATTATAAGCAACTTAACTCGAACCTTATCCTCCTCTCAGCCACTTCCCTGTCAGAGCCTTTATTTACAAAATCAGACAGAGATTGAAACTCCCAGTATACAACGTGACAGGAAATGGAACTTTATGGCTGTGCACACTGCATACAGGACTGTTGAGTTATATACAGAAGAATATTAGAAGGAGAGAGAGAAGCACTGATATCATTACTGCGTTTAGTCTTTCATTTTCCTCACTTATAAAGCAGGACAGCTAATGCATATGATCCACTTAACAAGGCAAAGATATCCACAGCTGAAGCAGAGACAAGCCCTCTAGCAGGCCTCTGTATGCGAATGGCCATGGTACTCAACAAATAGAGCTAAGGACCAACGACACAAAAGTTTCTTTCAGGGATAGATGCCAGCATACAAGTGGACATTAAAAGAGGCTAGGGACACTGCAGTCATGACCCATCCACCTGCTGGATAATGAAACATTTTTATTTGGGGGTGAGTGGAGGGAACAGAAAAAAGTCATGTAGTTTCTGAAAAGATACTTACAATCAAGGAGAAGGAGCCTTTGCTTTGAAGTCTGAGAAGAAAAATATATCACCGAAAATAATCTTCTTCAAAAGATAGAATAAAATTTGGGGGGTATGTTTAAGAGAGCATGGTCTGCACACGACAAAAGGGAATGGCCTGCCATGACAGCAGAGATACAAAAGGATCTGGCTTAAGGTTAAAAATCAAAATATCCCACCAAATCACAGGCAAAATTAATGGAGAACTTATATACGCTCTGGCAATTAAACATATCAATTAAAAAGCAAAAGCATGACTTGGGGCTTTAAACAAAATAAAGCTGGTTCCTTATAAGAAACGTACTAAATCAAAGTGATGGAAAAAAAAAAAAAAAGAATAGCCAGGTGCGGTGGCTCACACCTGTAATCCCAGCACTTTGGGAGGCCGAGGCAGGTGGATTGCCTGAGCTCAGGAGTTTGAGACCAGCCTGGGCAACACGGTGAAACCCTGTCCCTACTAAACTACAAAAAATTAGCTGAGCATGGCGGCATGCGCCTGTAGTCCCAGCTACTTAGGAGACTGAGGCAGGAGAATTGCTTACACACAGGAGGTGGAGGTTGTAGTGTGCCGAAATCATGCCACTGCACACTCCAACCTGAGTGACAGAGTGAGACTCCGTCTCAAAAAAAAAAAAAAAAAAAAGGAAGAAAGAAATACATGTGTTAGATAAAAGAATGCCCACAGGAAACTAGAATGGCCATATTAAAGTTAGAATAAAAATACTTATAAAATATTATTTTTCTGTAAAGCATGTCCCCTAGCATATGAAGCTTATTTTCTCAAGTAAGTAGAAGAAAGGTATAATATAATAAAAGAAGTCACTGATCAGCTTTAACAACCATACTACAACCCTGGTATGCAGGAGTGCTGCCCCTACCATCTCCCAAACATACTATCACCCAAACATACCATCACCTACACAGGCAGAAAAGGAAACCCAATGCCAAGCTCCTTTCTTTCTGAACTCGCTTCTGAGACAAAATCTCAAATAAAGAAATCTTCTTTATGCAATCAGATGTCACCTGGAGGAGATGGTAGGCAAGGGAAAAAAATAAAGGCACTAATTAAAATATTAGGTAGGCATAATTTTACTGGATTAGACTAATTTAGTGATTCATCTCTAGTCAGTGTGTGTGAGAGAGAGAGTTGGTAAGCAGATTGACGTTGGTTCATAAGATTCTTTGGTGTGTAAATTCTATCAAAGGAATCTATATTCTCTTTGCATATTGCAAACTGGAGTGTAGCCCAAGTGACCGGGGCATGTCAACATGGCCTAGCACTTATAAACATAGATTTTGGACCTAGACTCCCTGCTTTAGAATGTTTCTTAACCTCTCTGTGTCACAGTAACCTCGAATATTAAGTGGAGATTTTAATACATATTACATAGGACTGTGGTAATCATTAGATGGGTATATATGTGTAAAGTGTTTCATATTTATAGTAGAAATGTTTGTCTAATAAATCATGTCCAGGAAAATATTAATATCCAGGAAAATAAATGCATTCTTTAAGACTCTTTGATTTGACTCTGAAAATACTGTAAATTGGATAGGCAAAAGGAAGATTTTGCCCACCTAACAGAGCCACAAGAAGATAAGATACAGAAGCACAAAGACAGCAAATAGTATCAAGAGTAACTGGAGCTAGCACCACAAAAACTCTCTCTCTCATCTTCATCTAGTCAGTTTATTCTCCCAAGTCAGCAACTAATGTGATGGTTCCCACTGAGTTCAAGTGTCCATGACAAAACCAGCCACTATAACAAGGTAGGCAAGGCTCATATAAAGATGGATGAATTTCCTCACTTGTAAGGCTCTCATTTGCAATTGCATGGGTAGAAGGGATAAAAATGGTTAACATTTATATAGTCTTCACTTTGTGCATGGCACTCTTCTACTCATTTTACATGTGTCAATTAATGTATTGCTCACAATAAGCCAATTAGGTATTATTATTTCCATTGTACAGGAGAGGAAACAATCCAGAATGACTAAGAGATTTACCCAAAGCCATACACCTTGTTATTGATGAAGCTAACACTTTAAACCTTCCAGTACACATGCCTATCTATACTTAAAATCTAAGCTCTGGCTCACCCTAGACACCTTGAAATGTATGTTGTGGGACTACTAGAGAAATACAGAAATATTGACAATG
This sequence comes from Trachypithecus francoisi, assembly GCF_009764315.1. Taxonomy (NCBI): domain Eukaryota; kingdom Metazoa; phylum Chordata; class Mammalia; order Primates; family Cercopithecidae; genus Trachypithecus; species Trachypithecus francoisi. Next base: position 119,740,684 of record NW_022681470.1, read on the forward strand.
GTAATCTCTAGGTTACAAGACTGTGGATGGATTTTTAATGTTTTCTATAATTTCTCTATAGTCCAAGTTACTGAAATGTACCTTATTACTTTTTTAATCAGATAAAATAGTAAAGTTTGTTTTCAATAAGGAATTAGTCTCTAGGATTGAATATGAAGGCAAAGTATTTAGATCTGCTAAAACATAGAATTACCTATTATAGTGAAGAAAAGAAAACAGAGAAATCAAGAGATGGCATTATATTGACAGACGACACGCTTTGGAGGAGGTTGTAATCCAGAATGTGGCATGAAGAAAACTGCAGGGAGGAAAGGAGCCACTCTGCCCATCAGAGACTAGAAAATCTCTGAACTCAGAGTCTCCAGGAGCAATGGAAGAACAGCTAAAAACAAGGGGCATTCCTTCAAAGTCTGCATACATAATATGTACACTAGTCAGCTACTATCCACATCTTTTACACTGGAGTCCAGAGGGCAGCTCAACGTTTGCCCTAAAAAAAAAAAAAAAAAATTAGACTCTTCTCCACAAATAATGAAGTAAATTTCCTTAGAGCTAATAATTCTAATATGAGTAATATTCAAATGTTGGTGCCTGGTTCCATTCTATTTTCCCTAAATAAAATATACATGCTAACACATCTGTGATAATCATTGTAAGAAAAGAAATAAACATAGTCTCTAAACTGATCCAAGATAAAATAGAAATTAGATTGGTCTTATATATATTAGATAAATTGAGTCAATAGCTAAAAATTATTTCCGCAGTTAGAAGAAAAAATAGAAGACAAGAAAAAGTTTAATCTATGTAAATAAAGACGAAAAAAGAAAGAAAAATATAGTAAAAGTGGGAAAAACAGAAAGCACAAAATAATAGGATAGAAATGAATCCAAATAGTTAATTCTAGTAAGTATAAAAGGACTAAAATTTCAAGAGAAAGACGGAAAGTTTTTCTTTTTTAGACTGTATTGTAAGTATATCCAAAAGTTCTTTATAAAAGGCAGAGTTAAAACATAAGTATAGTGCTCAATTGGGCAGCACTTATATGAAAACCAGAATGATTAGCATGATTCCTGCATAACGATGACATGCAAATTAGTGGTGTTGTCTATGTTTGTTCTGTACACTTAAAGATGTTTAAGAGGATACATTTTATGTTATGTATTTTTTATCACATTAAAAAAAAGACAAGGACAGGAAAGTTGAATATAAAAAAGATTGGCATACGTTAATCAAGAGAAAGCTGATACACAGTTAATACCAAACACACTTTAAGGCAAATAACATTACTAGAAATAAGAAATTCACTCCTTATTTACAAGAGGTTGAATTATTTGGGAAGGTATAATAATTCTAAGCTTATATGCACCTAATAGCAGTTTCAAATACAGGCAATCTTCGTCATTTGCGGTTTCCACATTTGCAAATTCTCCCGCTCACTACAGTTTATTTGTATCCCCCAAAGCAATAGTCATAGGACTTTTGTGGTCATTTTCAGACATGTACAGAGTAGCAAAACATTTGAGTTGCCCTAAATGCACCTTCCCAGAGGAGGTTGAAGAAAGTGACATTTTGCTTTCTTGTTTCAGCACTGACACTGTAACCGGGTGTTCTTTTCAAGGTCTATGTAGTTCTGTGTCTTTCAGACTTTTGTGCTTTTTCTTGGTGATTTCACAGTATAAAATGGCCCCCAAGTGTAATGCTGAAATGCTGTCTAGTTTTCATAAGCACTAGCAAGCTGTAATGTACCTTATAAAGAAAATACTTATTATTAGATAAGCTTTGTTCAAGCATGAGTTAAATGCTGTTGGCCACAAATTATGTGTTAATGAATCAAAAATGTATGCTAAATAAGGTGTCTTTAAATAAAACCACACACACACAAAAACCTTATGTATTGGTAAGTTGATGGAAATATTATGACCAGAGACTCACAGGAACCTAACCCTGTATTTCCCCTCAGAATAATGGTTCAATATTCACTAATTCAGTGTTCACAGCAACTTTATAAAACAGAACTATGAAAAACAATGAGAATTGACTGTATGTAAAGCAAAAACCAACACAACTACAAGTAGAAACTAATACATCCATTATCAAAAGACTTAATATACATCTTCCAATAACTGACAGATCACACAGACAAAAATAAATGAGTAGGAACATAGAAAATGTGAAAAACAGAACAACGAAAGTGTTTGTGTGAAAGAGCATACGAATGAATAACAGGATCTGGCAGAAGGTAAGGATAAATTGATTACTCTTGTTTGAAAGGGCAGAGAAATGATGGAGAGTGATTCAGAGGGCAGGGATCAGAGTTATCCTAACGTTTAGAAATAATCTAAGAGGATGATCTGTGAGAAGACTAGAGCAATAGGTTAAATTAATAAAAGTGAGCACAGAGTGAGCTCGACTCAGCTCTGTGCCCAACATCATTGCAAAATTGTTTCTCAGAATTTTTCTCCATCTAATCTGTTCACTTTTCGCCTGTGTATAATCTTGAATATATAGGAGCAGAGTGTTTGCTACATTATATGTAAGCATCAGCACGTATATTTATTTCCTCTCCTAGACTATTTATTCTCTCTGGTCAATAATTATTTTTTTTCCATTTGTCCTTCCCAACATGTTGTGTACAGTGCTGGGCACAGAATGAGTTCTGAATAAATGTTTAAAGATTCAATAAATAAATAAATATTAATTCAACAGAAATCCAAACTATAGCAGTTGTTACAAAAAAATGGAAAATAAAAAATAACCATAACATTGTCAGCAAATTATTGCTAATTTGCATTATTTCTATAAAATGACAAAAATTTTAAAATGATGAAAATCCAGAACAAACATGTATTGGACATGGGAGATCTGTTTTCTCTTTCTGACAAGATCCTTCATCCCTTTCTCTCACCTTAAAGATTTTACAAAAGAGTTGAGATCCAAGAAGTCATGTTTTTGGAAAACACAAGTAGTCCTCTGGCAAGGAAGACTTTCTTAGTGGATTAAAATTGAGCTCATGACTAAAAGTATAATATAATTTCCCCTGTATGTAGTCATAAATTGGTTGCCCACTTGATATCTTCAATATGACATAAGTAGTTACAATCCTTCTAGCTGAAATAAAACTTAGATCTAAGCAGCTAAAAATTCAGAACTGACATGGGAAACTAAATATGGACATAGTCCAAGATCTTGCAGCTCTGTTAGCTCCCTCTGAAAAGGACATTATCATTTGTTATTCTAGCATTCTGCTTAATATGCTTTCATCTGCAGAAGCCCTTATTTCTTTTCTACAGATCGAATATTCTGTTTCTCCTTACTTCTTTGCACAGATTTTAACAAGTAATGGACTTATTATGAAGTAGTACCCTACTTTTGGAGACAAGTTCCCAGAATAATAAAAATACAGAATTATTTACCCAGTTTCAAATCTGAGGATCAGAGCACTGTAGCAATTATATAAGAATCAGAAGCAAGAATAAATTTCATCTACATTTGCTCTATTTCCTGCCATTTAGTCTAAAATGGAAGCCATTTCTTGCAGGGAAAAGAAAAGACCTTTCCATCCTCTAATGGAGAATCATGCAATCTTAGACTTGGATATGACTTAAGTTCTTCCACCTCATGTGCCACAACACAATGCTGTACTCTGAAAAGGTTAGAGGTGAATGGATAAACCTTTCCCACCACCAACAGGGAGTGGGATGGGCTGAGCTTCAGCCAACTGTCACTCACCTTAAATGGCCTATCACAATTAACCACATTGTGAGACACAAATATTTCTTTCTTTTGTGCCATGATATGGAAAATGTTGGGAGCCACTACCTTGGAGATACATAGTCAAACTTACTTGAAAAGAAATGCTTGCTGCAGTCGTTCTGGCACAGGGCTCTTTGATTTCCATGTGTATGTTTTCCGTGACAGATTCCTCAGTACTTTATGAAACAACAACTCTCTTTGAAGGATCTGTCAGAGAAAAAAGTTTAAAAGATCCCCTCCAGCTTCTTTGAATTGATGAAACTTCTGGCATTTGAAGCCACAGTAGATACAACTTTATGTGATAGCTTTAAAGCTTGGAACGCGGATATTAAGTCTTTTTTCAGTTATTGCTTCTCCAGGACATACATCTTCAGTTCCCTCAAATGTTCGTAAAATGAGAAGGCTAGGGAAACTTCCACAACGTAGCCACAATACGTTGGTATTTTTATTTGTATTGAATTTGTGGCCAATGAAAAACCTCAGGATATTTTATATGAATTGCTGTTGAGTCACATCTTCTTCATCCTGTATTTACTCATCTTGTTAAACATAAAAACAGCAATTCTCTTTCCTTTCTCCTACGTGAAACTTAAGTATGTTGACTTCTCACATAAAAATAAAATTATAAGCAATTTGTAAATCAATTTGTAATTATTGATAGTTCTTGCAAACACGACTTCTTTATAGGTTTCCAGTTAAATAATCGTAACATAATTGCAAAGCATGTCATACAAGTCAGACAGGACAGGATCCCAGGACACGTCACGACAGACTTCCCTCACTATAGACTTCCCTTCAACCTGGCATCTAACCACCTAAATATCACTAAAGTACTTCTTGTCTGTAACATTTCCCTTATAATAAAATTAAAAATAAACACAAAATCGTGCCTTGTTTATTAGTTAACAGCATTAGCTTATTGTAACAAATCAATCTAAAAACAGCTCATATACATTTAAATTTTATTTCTTCCTCTAAAACACAAAGGTGTTCCTGATTGACTGGAAGCTTTCCCTAAAGTAATAATTCAAGGATACAAACTCCTTCCGTCGTATGTTTCTGCCATCTTCCATATGTGGCTTTCAGGGTTGTCATGCTCCCTGAAACCAAGATGACAGAAGGTGAAAAAGCCAGTGAAAAAAGGCACACATGCTTCTTTAAAACCCTTGCTGAAAAGTAAAACGTAAAATAGGCACTTTGGGAGGCCAGGGTGAGCGGATTACGAGGTCAGGAGATTGAGACCATCCTGGCTAACACGGTGAAACCCCATCTCTACTAAAAAGACAAAAAATGAGCCGGGCGTGGTGGCAGGCGCCTGTAGTCCCAGTTACTCGGGAGGCTGAGGCAGGACAATGGCTGAACCCGGGAGGTGGAGCCTGCAGTGCAGTGAGCCGAGATCACACCACTGCACTCCACCCTGGGCGACAGAGCGACACTCCTCTCAAAAACAAAAACAAAACAAACAAACAAAAACGTAAAGTAGGGAAAGTATTTGCTGGATGGAAACCACATCTTAGCAACAACTCTGCGTTATGGGCATTATGGAAGGAGACACACAAATTGTGAGGGGCGCTACTAGCCTTATTTTAGATAGTTCACCCCCTGGCCATCTATTTCCCTCACACATAGGACATAGTCAAGCCCTGGCCAAGACAGAGCTTCCAAAATCCCATCAAGAAATTTTAACCAAATCAAAGTTCAGAATGTCCTGGTGAAATACAGCCTTCTTCAGCAGATCCTAATGGCTCCTACACATTAACAGACAAATTAGTTTCTATTTGCCACATCCTCCTCCCTTCCCCCACTTATCTCTGTCTTCCTCTCAATATACTATAGAGGAGGAGGGACAGGAGAAGTATAATTAAAACCTCTCAATTGGAAAAGAAAAGAGAAAATAGTAAAACTCTACAGAAATAGTTAACTCCTGCTGGGTAGGCATTCTCTTATTTGTCAGTAGAGACTCTCCCCAGATTAGACTATAAACCTGCTCTCTGGTAGAAACTCTCTTTCCCCGTCATTGTCTCTTGTCTCTGGTTCCAGCCCTGAGAAGTTTGTCCTTGTACCATGTCCGGAATTGGTGGGTTCTTGGTCTTGCTGACTTCAAGAATGAAGCCGCATACCCTCTTAGTGAGTGTTACAGTTCTTAAAGATAGTGTGTCCGGGGTTTGTTCCTTCAGATGTTCAGATGTGTCTGGAGCTTCTTCCTTCTGGTGGGGTTGTGATCTCGCTGACAGGAGTGAAGCTGCAGACTTTCGCAGTGTGCGTTACAGCTCTTAAAGGCAGTGCATCTGGAGTTGTTCGTTCTTCCCGGTGGGTTCGTGGTCTGGCTGGCTTCAGGAGTGAAGCTGCAGACCTTCATGGTGAGTGTTGCAGCACTTAAAGGCAGCGTTGACCCACAGAGTGAGCAGCAGCAAGATTTATTCTAAAGAGCGAAAGAACAGTGCTTCCACAGCGTGGAGCGGGGAGCGGGTTGCAACTGGCTAGCTGAGGCAGCCTGCTTTTATTCCCTTATCTGGCACCACCCACATTGCTGATTGGTCTATTTTACAGAGAGCCGATTCTTCTGTTTTGACAGAGTGCTGACTGGTACATTTACAATCCCTAGCTAGACACAGAGTGCTGATTGCTGCCTTTACAATCCTCTAGCTAGACATAAAAGTTCTCCAAGTCCCCACTAGGTTAGTTAGACACAGAGTACCCATTGGTGTATTTACAAACCCTGAGCTAGACACACAGTGCTGATGGGTGCCTTTAGGAACCCTTAGCTAGACATAAAAGTTCTCGAAGTCCCCCTAGGTTAGCTAGACACAGAGTACTGATTGGTGTATGTACAAACCTTGAGCTAGACACAGGGTGCTGATTGGTGTATTTACGATCCCTAGGTTAGACATAAAAGTTCTCCAAGTCCCCACTAGACTCAGGAGCCCAGCTGGCTTCACCTACTGGATCCCGCACCAGGGCCGCGGGTGGAGCTGCTTGCCAGTCCTGCACCATGCACTCCTACTCCTCAGCGCCTGGGCGGTTGATGGGACAGAGCGCCACGGAACAGTGAGCAGCGCTCCTGGGGGAGGATCGGCTGCGCAGGAGCCCACCGCCGAGGGTGGGGCTCAGATATGGTGGGCTGCAGGTCCCCAGCCCTGCCCCACAGGGAGGCGGCTGAGGTCCGGGGAGAATTCGAGAGCACTGCCGCATATGCCGGCGGGCAGTGCTCCAGACCCCCTGCAACCTCTGTAGCTGCTGGCCCTGGTGTTAAGCCGCTTACTGCCCTGGGCCTGTCCGAGTACGGGGTCTGCCAAGGGAGCCAGCGCCCACCGGAACTCCTGCTGGCCTGGACACGCTCAGCCCCAGTTCACCCACGCCTCTCCCTCCACACCTCCCCGGCAAGCAGAGGGAGCCAGCTCCGGCTTCCATCAGCCCAGAGAGGGGCTCCCACAGTGCAGTGGCAAGATGAAGGGCTCCTCAAGTGCCGCCAGAGTGGATGCCGAAGCTGAGGAGGCACGGAAAGTGAGGACTGCTAGCACATTGTCACCTCTCAATACCTTATCTTATGTGAGTATTGAAGCGTGAGCCAGTTTTGGGGGCCTGTACAAATTCCAGAAACTTTCCTGCTGGTGCAAGTTTGAGGACTGGAAAAAAGTTGTAGAGTCATAGGCTTTTTCTTGGCCAGTTCCTAACAGTTTTAACAATTAGAATCCCTCAAAATCTTAGTAGATTCTAGTTTATTTATTTCCAGTTATTTCCATGTGCCAGTAACTAGGACCAATTTTCTTTCTTGAGTGTAATTTTCAAGCCTACCTGAATTCTTTACTTCCTTACTCCCATGCCTTTCTCTCAAAAGTCAGTGATGTCTGCCTGGAAGCCAGCTAATACTTTATGGTTGATTAAGAAAGCAATACCCATAGTCTATTCTTTGTCCCAGGGCTGTTTACCTGAAAAATATTAATAACTTGTTATTGTTCAATGGTGTTTTCAGTTTCATTTCTTGTTGTTTGGAACGTAGAAGCTGACAATTTTTCCAACTCTACAAGCCCTAAAGCTTTCAGAATCTTTCTACCCCCTTTCATTGCTGCTTTCAAACTGTCTGTTGTTCTTATACTTTTTGTTTTGTTTTAATAATACATTTCCATGTGCTATAAGAAGACAGTAGTACACAATCAGGTTTCTGTACTCCTAGAGTTACAGACCTATAAACAATTGATTAGCTTTCAGGTGATTCGCAGTTTTACCAAATGTTTTGTCACTGCAAATATAGATTGTCATTTTTACAGCCTCTAACATGCATTTCTTGCCCGCCAGTGATTATCAAGCCAATGCCACAGATTTTAATTATTTGTTGGAGCAATAACTCTTCTTCAAAGTTTCAATTTTTGTATTAATTAAAAGCTAGATGATTTAACAAACAAACCCCCAAATTTTAAGTGGCCCAAACACATTAGAAGTTTATTACTCACTCCTGCATACTCCTAATGCTCCTAATCTGTGGAAGACTCTCCTCCAAATAGTAACTCAGAACAGTGGGTTGCTTCTATCTATGGCACTACCATCTTCCCAGGTCACCATGTTGATCTGCATTAAGTTAGTGGACGGGAAAGATCAATTAAAGAAGTCACATCCACTTCTTAAAAATTCATTGTAACCGTTCTATTTCTAACCTTTCTATTTCATGGAGAGCGTAAAAATGCTTGTATAAGAGGCTTGGTTATTGCTGGTTCTGCAGCCACTGACTGGTGTCCACTAGCCTTCACTGACTCACCATCAATCATAAGTGCTAGAAGAAAATAAATCCATATCTTTGAATTATCTTGGGAAAATATGCTTAGGGTATTCATTCCAAATTAGCATATACTCCACAACCCTGTATTCTTTACTCTGAAATTTTCATTAGATCAATATCATGCCTAATGAGTAAGGACAAATTATTTGCAAAGAAATTGAAAATTGATGTCTTTATTATGATAAAATAAAATTCAAGAACAACAACAATACTCAGTGGTACTTGGTAGCAGAAGTTAGACTAAACAAAATAGAACTGGCAAAAATAAGAAAACAATAACACTATGAGAACCACGAGACATCATTAATGCTAAACCACAATCTATGAAAAGAGGAGATAAATAAAAGAATGATAGCTGAGTTTGAAATGAGGTATTACCTATCCACTAGAATGAATAAAATTTTATCCATTAATCCATCAATCTGACAATGCCAACTGTTAAGATATGGAACAACTGGAACTCTCACTCCCTGCTAGTTGAAGTGAAAGTGGTAAAACCACTTTGGAAAACTTAAAAAATCTATTATACAAACTCTGATCACATGCATTCATATTGTTTAACAAGTCCACTCTAATTATGTACTCAACCAAAATGTGCACAGATGTGCAGCAACAGATACATACAGATATTAATACATATTAGAATGCTCATAGCAGCAATATCATCAATAGCTGATACTTGGAAAAAGCCCAATTGTCCATCAACAGGAGAACATTTTTAAGTGTATTTTTAAACAAAGGGGTACCATATAACGATGAGCACACTACTACCACATACCATCACACAGATGAATACCACAGGCATGATATAGAGTGTAAAAAGTCGAAGACAAAAATACATACTGAATTATTTGATCTCATAAATTGCATAGAGAGGCAATCTAATATGTGGTATTAAAGTCAGGATAGTGGTTACCTTTTGCCTGAGCTGGGACGGGGCACAATGCGTAAGTACTGGGAGTATCCATGAGAAAGTTTCCTGAGATGCTGGTAATGTTTGATATTTTCATTAAATATAAAATGATAGGTGCATGTGCTGGTACATTCACTTAGTAAAAATAAGTTTACTATACCCTTAAAATTTATGCATTTTCATGAAAAGGTATCAATGTTTTCATCACTAAATTTTCCTTTTATTATTGCTTTATGGACACCATAATCTGAAAGAATTTGTCTGCTTACAAAACTGTATTTATTAATGTTTATCCCTATCTTTTCTTACACTTATTCAGATGTTAACCCTATGTTCTGTATTTGTGATTTCATAATATTTTTATGATTTCACATAAGCCAATTGTATTACTAATAAGTAATAAATAAGTTGACAGACACTTAGCATTTTTCAGTGCTACCAGTAGCTCATTTTTACTGTCACTTAGCATTTGTATCCAAGGTTTATGACACAGAGGACATATTCAGTTCATTACAGTGATCATGTGACAGGGTTCTAGTCACAGTGTTTAATCTCCTAACTTGTTCCAATAATTTCCATGATATCATCAGAAGCCAATCATTACCTATTACTTTCAAAATGTGTTGCTTTACTTCTAACCCACAGAAAAGAAAATATATTTTGTTGCCGGGCGTGGTGGCTCACGCCTGTAATCCCAGCACTTTAGGAGGCCGAGACGGGAGGATCACAAGGTCAGGAGATTGAGGCCATCCTGGCTAACACGGTGAAACCCCGTCTCTACTAAAAATACAAAAAAATTAGCCGGGTGCGGCGGCGGGCGGCTGTAGTCCCAGCTACACGGGAGGCTGAGGCAGGAGAATGGCGTGAACCCGGGAGGCAGAGCTTGCAGTGAGCCAAGATCACGCCACTGCACTCCAGCCTGGGCCACAGAGCCAGACTCCGTCTCAAAAAAAAAAAAAAAAAAGAAAATATATTTTGTTAGCCAGACCATCTAATTCAGGGAATTAAGCAATTTCAAGAAGATTATTAAAATATTGAAAACACCCTAGAATTTTATATCCACATTCATGGACCCTTAAAAATCTGGGAACCAACAGCATATTATTTCTACTGCAGGTTCAGATGAAGTAGCAGGGAGTCTATTTCTTAATTTTTAATAAATGGTTGTTGTTGGACAATATGAAAGGGCTATTTAAAAAGGTCTGCAACAGTAATATTTTAAAGGCTTTATATTTGAATTGAGAATCTAATCTGTCTATTGATTTCTTTTCTCAGATCTTCTCTTTGAAATTCAGTCTCTGCTCTCTATAAACCTTTACTGACTTTGAAGGTGAACAGGATATCTTTCTGGATTTAAATATCTTTCATGCTATTGCATTAATTTTAACTTAAGGTTTTTGTTTTCCATTTTGGCTGACAGATGGTGTTCCATCTACTCTGTCAGGTAATTTGATAGGTCCTGGGTATATAGCAATGATGGAGACACAGCCTTTGTTCTAAAAAAGCTCAGTTATGCAGAGAAAAAATTGTAAGTAAGTAAATAAACTGAGATATGCACCAGCAGCAATGAGTGCACTGAAAAAAATGATTTGCCAGTTCAACCTGGCAAATCAAGAAAGTTTTAGAAAATAGATATCATACCTTGAAGTGTCTGTAATAATAACTTACATCTGCATAGTACTTACTACTTTCAGGTACTTCATATGTATTTCATTTTTCTTAAGAAAAAATTCCTATGAGTTTTATATTGTCATTATTGTTATACTAAGTTGAGTAACTTACAAGGCTATTCAAAACATGAAATATTTACATTACGGTACAAATCTCGGAAGGGGCAGTAAGGGTTAGAAGGAAGATAGAGGCTTTGTAATCAGAGTAACTTATCTTTGAAAAACTGCTTTGCCATTTCTGTGTGAGAAAATTATTTGTACTTGTGAGCTTTCTTAATCTCTAACATAATATTATCTCTGCATCAGGATTACTATGTACTTTATGTGAGACAACAAATGTATGTGAAGTGTTTAGCACTGTGTTTAAGAGAATGGGCTTTCAATTAATTTGGTGCTTTGTTCTTTTTGATCCCAAACCAGGAGATGGGATGAGGACACGATAAATCAATGTTTTAGAAATATAATTAGGTCAGCAATGTGCAGGATGGGTTGAAATATCAAGAAGCACAATAAATGTAAAAGAGGAGTGTTTTGTAATAGTCTAGCCTTAAGAAGATGAACGTTTGAACTAAGGCAATAGCAGTTGGGATAGACGAGAAGAAAGGATGATTAGAAACATTCAAAGGTAGAATTGCCTTGAAAATTGATTGACTCTCAGGAGTAGAGAGGAGGGGAAGAATTACCTAACTATAATTTTGGAAACTGGTGTATTGTGCTGCCAGGAACTGAGATAGAAATACAAGTTGATGAGATGCTTTGAAAATGGACATTCAATACTATTTTAGACATATCGATTTAGGGATACATGCAAGAAGAGATGCCTGAGCAGGCAGTTGGAGTCATAGATCTGGAGCTCAAGAAAGATTTTAGAGTCAAGTCAGATGTGAGTTGAAGACATGGTAGAAAATGTGATCAACCAGGGAGAACATATAAGCCAGGCACAAAAATATAAAGACCAAAAACCTGAGGAATAATAACACTTTAAGAGTCAAGAAATGAGGTGGGGGTGAGAGGAATCCAAGAAAGCCCAAATATGACTAGTCAGATACTTAAAAGAAAATAAGGAAAGTGACATGACATAGAAACCAAAAGAAGAGGGACTTAAGAGGGAAGTCAACCAATAAATTACCAAAGAGAAGATTAAAACCATAAGCGCTAGTATCAGGTCAGCAGTAAAGCTTTGGCAACTTTAGTGGATTGGATAAAAAAAGAATTTATTGATGAAAAAAGAGGTTGGGAATGTACAGAAGATAATGAGCATGAGCAAAGACACAAACAGATACAGGAAATCATTTAAGTTGTGTTTGGTGAACACTGAGTTAACAGAACCATGAGTTAACAGGACCACCTCGGCCTTAACTCCTTTTCCTTCAGAGTAGAAAAAAAGCACCTCCTTTGCGCGGACACAACTCTGAAAGTGTGTAGCTAGGCCAGAGCACATGCTGAGTTTCAGTCCCCTTATCCTTCTGCCTTTGTGCAGTTCACTGCTGCACAGCCACTTGCAGCAGCCCTAAGTCAACAGTCCTATGGAGTTGAAATGCAGGGTACTGGAAATGTATCACTATAGCAGAAATATGAAAAGATGTCTTATAGATCACAGTGTTCAGAAGCTTGAAAGCTGGTTGAGACTATTGTGTTCAATTTAGGAGACAATGGGGAACCATCCATGTCTGTGAAGTTCACTTAAGGAAGATGAGCCTGGCAGCAAAATGCAGATAGTAGGAGGAGGGAAATACAGGTGGTATGGAAACTACTAAGAAAATGACTTCAACTGGATATCTAAATGCACAGTCTCGTGTTCCCTTTGATCTGATTTAAGATGCTTTAAATGAAGTCTGGGAAAAAAAGTCATGAGGTCAGAAAAAGCAGTATTTATTCATGGAGCTTTGATTTCCAAAATGTAAAAAGAATTAGCTCCTCCAGGAGCAAATTAGGCAGATACGGAGAAAAGCAGTCTCTGCACACTTTAGCAACATGATTCAGTGCCCTGCTTCCCACCTCTCCAAGGAACTACAGTGCTTTGAAGTACTATTTGTGACCTTTCCCTAAGGTCTTCCTTATATTTCCTGCTACTGAGAGAAAAGTTGAGTCCTAGAAGGCCAGAATTTTAAAAACCAAAAAGTTCAATCAAAACAATTCACATGGCATCACTTGGATTGCCTCTCTTGCTCATTCCTGTAGCTCATAAAATGACTGTTGACCTGTAATTACTTACTAGGTTTAATGAATTAGTTAGCCTTGTTTGATAATTCCAAAAAGGCAAGATAAAGTAGAAAGAAAGAGAAGAGGAATTAGATTAATAGGAGAGAAAACCATCTTAGAATAAATTAAAACTTACTTAATATTGTGTACTTTGCTCCCTTTGAACAACGTAAGACACATTTTATAATTCTGATAACAACCCTGCTATTGCTATCAGTATTTTGCAGATAAAAAATTTGCAAATTCGTAATGTGAACTGCTCCATTATAATAATGACAACTGGTTGAAAATGATGCAAAGTTATTGATAAGGAAACAAGTATTAGCATAATATTTCTACAAATGAAATACACTAATGAGTCTGGAGGTATAAATCTTAACATATATGATTGAGTAGAAAAAGTAAGTTTCAAAAGAATATGTACAAAGTGAAAACATATAGGTAATATTTTTAATTAAAAATATGTATATATAAAATTGTCATACATTTCCAGCCAAGGTGGAATAACAGAGATCAAATTTACCCCTTACCCTTCCTCCTTAAACAATTGAAAAAACAAGCAAACAAAACCAAAACACAAATGAGGTGAGCCCCATCTTATTGGCCTTGAAAGAGATTTTAAACTATGACAGAGAAGGAACTGAGGGTGAAACCTGGCAGACCCCATGAGGTGAAGAGATAGAGCTGAGATTCCTGGAGAATTAAGACAGGCAGTGTTCAAAGAAAAAATTAACCAGGGAAGACAGACCTGTACAGAGAAACGTCTGTAGTCCTCTGTAGAGGGCCACATTCCACCTTCACATCCCACCCTTATCGGCATTCAGTGGAGTACTGATCAATGCAAGTGTGTGAGAAAATTGTCCAAGGCTGGAAAACATTGTCCAAAATAATTAGAATAAATAGGGCCCAACATTCACATAGGGCCAAGAAATGTTTGTGTTCTGACCAATCAGACTACAAAACTTCTAATTCACAGGACACTGGGTAGAGTGCCCAGGAAGATAGTGCCTCAATAGCTGAAAATTAATTATAGACTAAGTAGTGCTCCTAAGCTACTGACAAATTATTTTTATAATGTACCAGACCCAAAATGATCAAACCACTTCTAAGTAACTAAAAACAAACTGTAGAAGATTTATAGAAGTACAAAATTATCCAGCACCAAACAAGGTAAAATTCACAATATCTAGCTTTTAATTAGAGTACCAGGCATGTAAAAAATTTAGGAAAGCATAAGCCATAATAAGGAGAATAATAAATTAGGTGAAATTGACCCAAAATTGACATAGACATTAGAATTAGCAAACAAAGACATTGAAACCTTATGATAACTATATTCCATATGTCCAAAAAGTTAAATGAAGTTAAAAGAAGACATAGCAGATATTAAAAAAAATTCAGTTGAATTTCTAAAAATGCAAATGATCATACTAGAAATTTAAAGTGTATTAGCCACAATTAATGATAGATTAGACATTGTGAAAGAAAAGATTGGGGAACTTGAAGGTATATAAATATAACCATCCAAAATGAAACATACAGAGAAAAATACATTTTAAAAAATAAAAAAAGCATCACAAAGCTATAGAACAATTTCATTTGAAGTCCTCAAAGGAGGGGGTTGGAGAACCAAAATAATATTTGAATAAATAATGACCAAAATTTTTACCAACCTGATGGAGATGAATTTTTTTTTTTTTTTCGAGACAGAGTCTCAGTATATCTCCCAAGCTGGGGTGCAGTGGCACAATCTTGGCTCACTGCAACTTCCACCTCCCAGGTTCAAGCGATTATCATACCTCAGCCTCCCAAGTAGCTGGAATTACAGGTGCCCACAACCACACCTGGCTAATTTTTGTATTTTTAGTAGGGATGGGGTCTCACTACATTGGCCAAACTGGTCTTGAACTCCTGACCTCAAATGATCCATCCACCTTAGCCTCGCAAAGTGCTGGGATTACAGGCATGAGCCACCCTGCCAGGCCTGATGGAAAATGTTGATCCACATATTCAGGAAGCTCAATGAACCTCAACACAAGAAACATGAATAAAACAATACCAATGTATAGCTTAATCAAAATTGCTAAAAAGCAGTGATAGAGAGAAAATCATAAAAGCGCCAGAGAAAAAGATATGCTATGCAGAGAGAAACAAACCTAAGAATCATATCAGATTTCTTATTGGAAATAATGCAAGTAAGAAGACAGTGGAGCAATGTATTTTAAGTACTTTGGAAAGGGGACTTTGTAAATCTTGAATTCTATACCCAATGAATATGCCTAGCAGAAAATAAAGACAAAATAAAGGTGTTTTTAGACATACAAAAGATGAAAGAATTCATCATCAGCCAACTTGCACTGTTAAGGGAGTTAACAAGACACGTTAAGAGAGATACTTAAAGCAAAAAAAAAAAAAAAAAAAAAAAAAAAAAAACCATTCATGCTTTCATCTTTCATGAAAAAACAAAAAACATATTGATTAAGAATATAAAATCTGGAGACAACTCCACCATTTCCTAACTGTGATTTTGGGCAAGAAACATTTTGGGCTTCAGTTTTCTCATAATTAATTTGGGAATAATGACAGTATCTACCTCAGAGGATCATTGTGAAGATTAAATTGTGTGGTATGTGTGTGTGTGTGTGTCTGTGTATGTGTGTGTGCCATCAAAATAATGACTACTGACTGGTATAATAAAAGCACTATAAATGTTGGCTATTATTTATGAATACATATATCTGTAATAAAAATATAAAAACATGAGTGAGAAGAATATACACAGATTAAAAAAAACAAAAGACAGAGGAAAAGAGAAAAAAACAGCTGGAGGTATATATCCCCAGTGACTGAGTATGTAATGACTGGAGGAATGAAGCAATGAGTAATGCTTACCTTCTCCACCTCATGGTAAAAAGAGAAGAATTCTGACAAGAAAAAGAGAGATGCCCTTTCCATTTCAGTTACATGCAACAAAAAGTCTAAAGAAAAGAATCCAATCAATGGATGGATGTGCTTAGCTTTTCAATCATTTTGGAAGTCCAATTGCCAAGGACTATTGGCTAGTGAGGATGAACATTTCTCCTCTTTGGGGTTACTTGGCATAAAATCAAACTTTGAACATCATTTAGAAGATTCTATAGTTTGAATGTGCCCCCCCAAATTCATGCATTGGAAGCTTAATCCTTAATGCAACAGTGTGAAGAGGTTCCTGTAAGAGGTGATCCATTCATGAGGACTGGTTTTACCTGGGTTTCTAGTAAAAGACTTAAATTCAGCCCCCTTCCCGCCCCCAGTGCCCCCACAACATTGTGTGTGCTGTCTTGTTTTCTGCCTTCCACCATGGGATGGTACAGTGAGAAAGCCCTCACCAGATCTGGGTTTCTCAACCTTAGGCTTTCCAGCCTCCAAAACTGTAAGAAATAAACCTCCTTTCTTTATAAATTCCTCAACCTCAGGTGTTCGGTATAGCACCACAAAATGGAGCAAGAGACAAGCTTCAAACTACAGTGAGGTAGAAAGTTCCTAATTCTCAAGCAAATGAGTGAGCTTCAGAGTCCCGAGATTCTTTTGAAATTGTACAAACAAATTGTGCAAAGAAAGAATATATAGAATTATGGGATGGTGTGTGTGTGTGTGTGTGTGTGTGTGTGCGTGTGTGTGTCTGTAGTGAGAGATTGCATAGTCTTCATCAGAATGGCAAAGTAAAGACCTTAACCCCAAAAACAATACAAATGATTGAGCCAAGAGAAAGCTGATTCAAACCAGGAACTGCATTAGTTAGCTTGCTGGATTCTAAAAACTAAGTCTATGCTTTAAAGGCTCTTGGGATTTTTTATTACATACATTAAGTCAACTAAAATGCATTGAAAATTGAAGTAGACACTAGAATGTAATTTATTAATTATGAGAAACGTAATTGCTATAAGACCTGAATTTTAGAGAATGTATCTAAAGCATTCTTTCTCTTATAATCCAACTTTTAAAAGAAGCTGTGATAATCCTAAGTCTACGTGGTCAAAATTAGTGCTAAAAGTACTTAGACAGTCTTATTAAAAATACTCAAATAAGATAGTTTGGGAGTCTTTGCCACTTTCTGGATAATCCTGGCAATGGGAACAGAATTTGTGAAATATTTTTACCACAGAGACTCTCTCTTTTAGCTAAGCATAACTGGATTCTTCCTGTCTGTTTTTTTTTTTTTTTTTAATGCTGCCAGACTGTCTTCTATCACTACCTTTTTTTCTTTATACCTGCTAATAATATTGTTTATGCTACTGCTGCAAGTTGTCAATATAGCTTGGAAAGGAAAAATAAAACAACTTGTGGTTTTATAATACAACTTTAAAAGTACAGCACTATTCCCTTTACTCAAGGTCCAAGGGAATTATTTTGTAAATTTAAATACCAATCCTAATAATAACTTTATTACCAAAACAAAAATTTTCCCAATGGTTACTACTAAGTGTTTTAATTGTGCATAATACTTATTGATTGAGTTCTCCACAATCTGATCCATTTGAGGTCCCACCTTCCTCCCTTCATGTTAACCTCTTACATCACCACCACCACCCTCTGCCATGGGGAAAGAGAAACTAGGGATGCACACACGCACATGCACACACATTAATAGGTTCAAGTTTATGGTCTGTGAGGTTAAAATTGTGACTGCCTTACTAATTACCCCTGGGACTATATACCTATAAAATATAAGCAGCAAATTTTACCACTAACTCACGTTGATCTTAAGAAAAAAAAAAATGCTAATCTACATGAAACATGAACGTTCATACATACATGAAACATGGTGTTCAGTGTGAAGATGTCAATTTCTATTGCAATGATAATTTGAACAATGTATTAATGATGATAAATTTCTTTTAAGAAACAAAAACATTAACTGTTGAAAACCATTCAATGAGCTGTTTCTATAGATGTGCTTATTAAAAGGAGATTCTGGATTTTTTTCTACCAAAAAATTATTTAAAAGACTCTTTAAATATTAAATATTTCTTACAGATACTCATTAAGTGCAGTGTTAGAACCATTTTACTTATTTTTTACTGTTTCTGTCTCCCTCTACTGGGATGGCGAAGATGTGTGAATAGAACTTCTGAGACATTTCTTAATTGTTTTGGGAGAGATGAATTAGAAGCAGGAGGAAGGTAGTAAAGTATTAACCCAATTATAGTACTGCCATGACTTTAAACTCTGTACTCGTACAATTATGGCTTATCTAGTACTCATCTCAGAGGAGTCAGAAACTCTTCCAGTAGCAAAAGTGACTCCAAGACAGGCATAGTCTCCATAATATTTATATTGCATTAAAATGAAAAATACTGAACTTGAAGAAAATCAGGGCTAGAAAAAAAGACACAAAACAAGTAAGTATCACAGCCTACCCAAAGAGAGAATGAGAACCAGAGAGAGACAGAGACAGAGAGAAAGACAAAGAGAGAAAGAGATTTTTAATATATGCCTGAGATTTCCAAATGCAGTGAATTGTGACATAAATTAAAATGAAAACTTGGTTTGGAGGATAAAAATGAGGATAAATAGCTCAGATAATTCCCCTCTCTACACTCACCAACATCCCACCATCTGCATCATCATCTCTGTATTAGGATAAAAATGCTTCCACTTGTTTAGGGTAGAGATATGGTTTGGCTGCGTCCTCACCCAAATCTCATCTTGAATTCCCGCATGTTGTGGGAGGGACCGGGTGGACGATAATTGAATCATGGGGGCAGTTTCTCCCAATCTGTTCACTTGGGAATGAATAAGTCTCACAAGATCTGATGGTTTGAATAAGGGAAAACCCGTTTCATTTGGCTCTCATGCTCTCTCTTGACACCACCATGGAAGAAGTGCCTTTGGGTTTCTATCATGATTGTGAGGCCTCCCTGGCCACATGGAACTGTAAGTCCTTTAAACCGCTTCCTTTTGTAAATTGTTTACTCTCGGGTATGTCTATCAGCAGTGTGAAAATGAACTAATACAGGTAGACAGCAAAACGTGGAATTAAAGTTTACTGCAGATCTGTAACTAACTGGTGATCGTTAATCAAACATATAGATATATGGAGCATTTTCTGTAGGTGAGGACTCTGCTGTTAGCCAAAGCTGTACAGTCAGCATCCCTGTTCTAGGAAAAGTTACAGTGTATTTATTGAACAAATATTTGTGAATGCCCTCATCATGGCAGCACATACAAGATACTTACAGATACAATGGCAACAAGATAGACATTGCCTCTGATCCCATGGAGATTACATTCTGATCCAGAAGATAGGTGCTAAGCAATTTATTACATAATTATTCATTACAAATCTGAGGAGACTTAACAGTATGCATACTGACTGCCATTACCTAATTTAGAGAATCAAAGCTTTTGTTCTTAATCATAATCTAAGCTTTAGAGCTACCCTGTCCCCAACCAAGTTCAAATCCAAGTTCCACTTCTAGCTTTGGAATCTCAAACCACTCACTTAATTTTAATAACTTACCTGTGCCTCAGTTTTTTAACTGGCAAAACAAAAATAAGAAAATTTTTATGTAGGTTTATGGTAAGATTTAAATAGTCTAACATATTTAAAGTGCTTAGGACAGTGCGTGGCACAAAATAAAGCTCAGAAAAATGCTGGCTGTAATTGCATTTATTAAAAGATGTGGAGAAAGAAAGATGAGAAAGTAAGAAGAGGGAAGAGCATGTGCAAAGATCCTGAGAAAGGAAACATAGTACATTTGAGGAACTAAGGAAACTGAAAAGAAAAATAATGCAAGATTGGCCTGGAGAGGTAGGCAGGGTCCATATCTAAAAAGGCCTTATAAGCCCTGAAGGGTTTTAGACATTAATGCAATTGGATGTTATTAAGGGTTTTAATTGTGACAGTGACATGGTTATATTTCTAGTAAAACAATTTCCAGTGCAGAGAATATAGAATAGGAGCAGAAATGGAAGAAGGAATATAAGGGGCTATAGCTGCCATATCAAGTAAAAGGCAATGGTGGCTTAACTTGGGAGGCACCAGTGGAGATGAAGAGATATTTAGAATGAAGGTGCAGTTTAAGATTGAATACCGATCAATCTACATTAATTACTGTGCTAATTAACAAGGTTTCAAATTTCTATAACTGGGTGGATGATGGTGCTATCCACTAAAATAAGAAAGATGAGAAGAGGAGATTTGAGGAAAAACGAATTCAATATTTAGGCATGTATATGATTTCTCTAGGACTGCCATAATAAAATACCACAGAATGAGTGGTTAAAACAACAGAAATTAATTTTCTCACAGTTCTGGAGACTAGGGGGTGAAGATCAAAGTGCCAGCAGATTTAGTTTCTTCTCAGGTGTCTCTCCTTGGCTTGCCAGATGGACCTCTTTTCACTGTGTCCTCACACGAACACCCCTCAGTCTAAGTGTCTGTGTTCCTTATCTCTTCTATAGGATGTCAGTCACATAGGATTAGGGCCAACTCTGATGATCTCATTTTAACTTAGTTACTTCTTTAAAGAACCTGTCTCCAAATACAGGCATATTTGAGATCTTAGGTGTTAGAACTTCAACTTATGAAATTGCGGGGAATCAGTTCAGTCTATATCATCATGCTTTTTGGGGGAAGGACTGTGAGAAAATGCATGAACATATTATATAAACAGGATATATAGATCTAGAGTTCAAAGGAAAGATCTTGGACAGAATTACAAATTAATGTTATTTGTATTTTACTGATAAAGAAAGTCAGAATTTGGATGATATCACCAGATAGATGATAGATGATAGATAGATAGATAGATAGATAGATAGATAGATAGATAATGTAAGAGAAGAGAAGTTAGCACTGAATGTTCAAAGATGAGAAGAAGGAGGGGAGGGGGAGAAGAAGAGGTGGTAGGGGATAAGGGAAGGAGATATTTTACAAATGGACAAAGAACCTTTAAAGAAGACTAAGAAGCAGTGGCCACAGACATGAGAGGAACGGAAGAGAGTCTTTCAAAAAAACATAGGGACCAACTATGCTAAGTACAATGCAGATGGCAAATATTAGAAATCTAATAGGAGATATTGATATGTAAAGAAGTAAACAGTAATACAATGCAGTCTTATAAAATAAAAACAGAGTGATATAGGAGCATGAAAGGCCTATGTTTATTCATGTAATACATATTTGTGGAGTGACACTGTAATTTGTATTGGCAGCATAATATTTAAAAAGTAGAAAAAGTACATGCTCTATTGGTCTTTATTAGGCTAATCAGATTTAAAGTCAAATGATGAGCCAGTTAAAACAGAGCATAAATTCTATGATAGGTGACTGGTTCTGAAGAATTGCAATACTATTTTATTTTATTTTATTTTATTTTATTTTTTTATGAAAAGAAGGGGTAGAGGGTGGAAGCAGAGACTAGGCACACCTAATAAAGGCAGCAACTACTCCTTAAAGCACTCAGTTGTGAAAGAGCCCAGTGTTCTGGGGAACAGAGAGATATTCAATGTGGAGAGAGCTGTAACAGCAAGAGCAAAGAAATGTGAGTATAAACACACATGTTGAAGTTATATTATGAAGGAATTTTCATGCAAACTAAGAAATTTGAATTTGAATGTTTCTGTATGAAATGGATGTAACAGAGGTGTTTAAGCAAGACTAAAATAGTTATTTTTCTTTTATAGAAACATCATTTACAGTAAGTTAGAGGATAGACTGCAGTAAACAGAAATTGGTGACAGACATACTTAATCAGGATTCTGTCATAGTGGTCCAAAGGAGAGTTTATGAAAGCTGTATTGAATTGGAGGTGAAAGGGATATGAAAGAAAGGACTAACTGGAGCAACATTTCTAGATAGAATTGTCACATTCATTTCCAGTAAGAGTGAGAAGGGACAAAAGGGAAAATCAAGAAAGAAGAGTCAATAAAACAATAAACAAGGTAAATGATGACGCTATTATTGAAAGACACCGTAGAATGAAACAATCTGGATGTTCAAGAATGAAACCGGAATTGGAGGGTATTTTGCAACAATAGTTATGCCTCTTTCAATCTCATACACATTTCTTCTTGAAGTCAGGCTGCACTAAGGGCATCTACACTACTTCACTCAGAGTTGCATTGTTATGCAAAAATGCAAAGAGAGTGGAAGAGAATTGGCTTGTGTTTCAAAACAGAACTTTGAAATGTATGGTACAAAGGCTTTTAATGGGAAAAAAATGGTAAACTGTGAAATTCAAAATTTTGGTGATCAAAAGCCAGAGCTCTAAATAACGAGGGACATAAAGTTTAAGCCTTAAATAATAAGCACAGAAAAATCTGAGCTTGGTCAGAGCTAATTTTTTCCTACCTACCAGAAAAAAGATAAACTTGTCTTGAACTGGTGAAGAAAAAAAGAGAAGAAACTTTTATATACCAATATGGGACTCTGAGCAGTAGATCCCCAAATCTAAGTAAAATTTTTTAGTAGGAGAGATGGTATTAAAGACAGTAAATTGCACAACTGGAAACTCAAGAACGGTATAGACCTAGAGACCACTGCAAGTTTGGTTTAGCATTAGCAGAATACAAATGAAGGCATCAATCTCCCAGTCCCCAGGGTGGCATGAAAGAGAATCAGAATATTTTCATGTCCACACTGGGAGTCTCAGAAGCAAATGACTGAGGGTCAGGAGAGCTGTGTTGTGTTACAAATGAGTGGAGAGTAAATTGTCTAAGTGAATGCTGAAGACTAGATAGAAATATAGCTATCTCGGTAGATCACTAGGACAGACTCTGATGAAAAGGAACCAACATTTATGAGGCTGCGAGACAGGCACCAGCAAGAATAGCCATAGACTAGGTACAGCCCCACATGTTCCTCTCTCCCACCATACCCATTTATGCCCCCTGGAACTTAAGGGCAACCTCAGAGATAAGTGGCTGAGGGATAAACTATGAATCAACTGACACTAATCTGAAAGTTTCTGCTACTAAAACAGTAAGTTTGGTTATAGAAAACAGGATATATTTTTGCTTGTAGAAGTTCAGTAAGTAATGGAAATGTAGATCTAGAACTAAGAAGAAAAATCTGAGCCAGAGAATCCAGTTTGAAATTTATCAACACACAGATGATAAACTGAAGCCACAGGAATGGGTGAGATAAAGAGATGAAGGAGGACAGAGTTCTCAGTGTTGTAGCATTCGAGGGCAAGCAGAAGAGAAGGAGATAAGAACAGAAGAAAAAAGATGTTGTCAGAGATGGGAACCAGAAAAGAATACTGATAAGGAGAGATGGCAAGAAGTCCAAGGTCACCAGCATTTAAAAGTTGCAAGATCATGTAGAATACACCCTGGATAAATGCCAACTATAACTGATCTGATCAAAAGAGTTTCATGGAAATGGTGGGAGCAGGAGCTGGGTTCGATAGATTCAGAAGAGAATGAGGAATCTGACAAAGTGAATACGGGAGGTGCAGGTGGTATTTTTAGGAAAAGAGTGCAGGAAAGAAGGAGGGAGATGGGGAAGAACTTTGAAGGTGGTACTTAGTTAAATGAATGGTTTGGGTTTTAACTAGACCTTTATTTTCATTGTGAAGATTTGCTTTCTTTGGCTTTATGGATGTAGAAAGTATATTGTCAATGGAAAAGGAGAGAAAACAGGTGGAAGAGTTGATTGATTATAAGAGTAGTTGTGAGAATATTGGATAGTGCAAAGTGAAAGACTTGGCCTTGGAATGGAGCAATGTGAAGAAACAAATGAAGTTGCAGTGATCACTGTAATGCATACATTTTTGGGGGGTGAGGAGTAAATTAAATAAATTCCACATATATTTTTCCTAGAAGGAGGATGAGAAATGGTCGACTAGGTTTGAGGAGGAGAAAAGGAGAAACATCCAGTAACATCTTGGTACAACTGGGAATGAATAAAGGATGACTGAGTAGTTCTGAGGGCCCAGCTGAAAGTAAAACCCTAAAATCTTAGTGCCACAATCAACACAGTATTTTCTGCATCAAAATTTATTGAGCACTACAAGTACAAAAGTAACTTAGACACAGTTTCCTATGTTCAGGTTGCTCTGATGCAGAAAACAATGGATAAACACTTGCAGTTCAATGTGATGAATCCTTTAGAAGAGGGGTAAAACAAGGTGATATATATGAACAACTAACTTTGGATGTTAGAGAAGGCTTCATAGAGGCCATGACATTTTATTTAGGATTTGAAGGAGAATGTTTTTTAAGGGGACGGGACAGGAAGATTTCTAATTATAGGTACAGCATATAGAAATCATGGAATTATAAAAGGAGTTGGCAGTTTTAGGATATTCACAAATTTTATGTGGTTCTGTGATGGGATAAGAATAAAGAAATTTGGAGATTATTCTAGAAAAAAAACTAGAGGTTACAATAAATTATTTCACAGGCTTCTTACAGTTTTTCAGCAATGGTTTTATAATTTTAATTCTATAAAAGTCACAGGAAAGGAGGACTCACTGCAACCATGAAATAAAATAGTTTTTAGTCCAATTGTGGAACACATTCAAAGAAAAGGCAGAAAAACAGTCTACCATTATGTTGCATATAGCCAGTTAACCCTTCAGGATGACGTATCAATGGATAGATAAAAATAAATAACTATATAATGAATACAAATAAACGAATAGAGATATTGATAGATATATTCTCTAAAACTTCTTTCATTGTTTCAATCTCTTCTTTGGAAATCATAATTAAGACCGCATTGCAGAGTCATCAGTTGAAAATAAAATATTTTGTTTGACTACAAATGGGAAAATAGGCTGCCACAGAAGAGACTCATTTGCAGTCAGTGGCACACCAGATGGCAGCAAGTGGTCTGTGCAACAATCTATTATACCTACAGTGTCTACAGTTCTCCTTTGATAGGGCATTATTGAAGTGATAAAACGAAAAGGAACTCTCTGAGAACACTATGCTTATAAAGAATGCAGTGGGTGGACTCTAGTGCTATAGATCTAGAGGTAAAATACTTAAGGAAAGTGATCTCTGGACCACCTTTGTTAATGTATCAGGGCCTAAGAGTCTTCACGCTCTGGGAATTGTGCTGTAGTGCTAATCTCAACAACCTCTTCAACATCATCTAGTTTTATTTTATTTCATTCAGAAAAAATAAATTGGCACCTCTCCATATATTTTTTTCATTCAGGAGAAGTAAATTGTTTTCATTTCTTTGTAATTCAGAAATATGAGCAAATTTCCTAAATCACTATTCAGATTTACAAAAATGAAACTATCTAATCTCAGGTCTCCTCATGCTTCTAATTTTTTGAATTCTCACAGTAGATACTTTCCAGGGTAAATGCAGAATTTATTTTAACAGTCCATTAATTACTGTTACTATGTTAAAAAAAAAAAAAAAAAAAACCCTTCAAAATTTAGCAGCTTAAAACAACCATTTTATTTAGCTTAACAAGGATTCTGAAGTCCAAACTTTCAGAAGTATACAACGTGACTGGATCTTCTTGGCTTCATAATATCTGGCACATAAGCTGAGAAGAATTGAATTACTAGGTCTCTTGATAGAGGACTTGGGCAGAACTATCTAGAGGTGACTTTACTCACTTATCTGAGGCTTGGTTTGGGTCTGTTGATGGGAGTACCTACACACAGCCTCTCCTTTTGGCCTGGGCTTCCTAACAACATGGCGGTTTCAGTGTACTCAGACTTCTTACATGTAAGCATGGTTTTCTATGACTTGATCTCATAAGTCACCCAACATAATTTCCATTAATTTCTATTAGTTACAAATGAGTCACTAAGGCCAGCCCAGCTTCTCCATAAGAAAATGTCAAAGATTTTGTAGAAATGTTTTAAACCATTACAAACAGCAAGTAAATCATTAAGTCATTAATTTAAAACAGACTCTTCAAAGTAAAAAAAAAAAAAAATGCGTATACCCACTGTGCAAAGAACCCTTTCAAGCTTTTTGAAGGCAATATGGACATCATATGTTAAATTCTTATTTGTTCTGAATGAAGAGGTAGGTAGTGGTGTTCTGAATTATACCTGAGTCTCAATTATAACATTCTCAGAGAATTCAAGTCTAAAAAATGTACTCAGCACTATATACAATATAAAATATCCTAACATATTTAACAAAAAAAATTTAAGACAATGTCCACAATGTCATTTATATAAAAGGTCATGTTAGGAATTCCTTTAAGAAATTAGGGGGCATGCCCAAGATGGCCAAATAGGAACAGCTCCAGCCCCCAGCTCCCAGCGTGAGTGACACAAAAGACAGGTGATTTCTGCATTTTCAACTGAGGTACCGGGTTCACCTCACTGGGGCATGTGGGACAGTTGGTGCTGGTCCGCAGGTGCAGCCTGACCACCGAGAGCTGAAGGAGGGCGAGGCATTGCCTCACCTGGGAAGCACAAAGGGGAAGGGAATTCCTTTTCCTAGCCAAAGGAAATTGAGACACAAGACCACCTGGAAAATGGGGTAACTCCCACCTTAATACTGTGCTTTACCAAGGGTCTTAGCAAATGGCACACCAGGAGATTATATCCCACACCTGTCCCAGAGGGTCCCACGCCCACGGAGCCTCCCTCATTGCTAGCACAGCAGTCTGAGATCTAACTGCAAGGCATCAGCAAGGCTGAGGCAGGGGCACCCGCCATTGCTGAGGCTTAAGTAGGTAAACAAAGCCACAGGGAAGCTCGAATTGGGTGGAGTCCACCACAGCTCAAGGAGGCCGGCCTGCGTCTGTAGTCTCCTCCTCTGGGGACAGGGCATAGCTAAACAAAAAGCAGCAGAAACCTTGGCAGAGGTAAATGCCCCTGTCTGACAGCTTTGAAGAGAGCAGTGGATCTCCCAGCACGGAGGTTGAGATCTGAGAATGGACAGACTACCTGCTGAAGTGGGTCCCTGACCCCTGAGTAGCCTAACTGGGAGACATCCCCCACTAGGTGCAGACTGACAACTCACACCTCACACAGCGGGGTACACCCCTAAGACGAAGCTTTCAGAGCAAGAATCAGACAGCAACACTCGCTGTTCAGCGATATTCTATCTTCTGCAGCCTCCGCTGCTGATACCCAGGCAAACAGGGTCTGGAGTGGACCTCAAGCAAACTCCAACAGACGTATAGCTGAGGATCCTGACTGTTAGAAGGAAAACTAACAAACAGAAAGGACACCCACACCAAAACTCCATCAGTACATCACCATCATCAAAGACCAAAGGCAGATAAAACCACAAAGATGCGGAAAAAGCAGTGCAGAAAAGCTGGAAATTCAAAAAATCAGAGCGCATCTTCCCCTCCAAAGGAATGCAGCTCATCACCAGCAATGGAACAAAGCTGGATGGAGAATGACTTTGATGAGTTGAGAGAAGAAGGCTTCATTCGATCAAACTTCTCAGAGCTAAAAGAGGAACTATGTAACCAGTGAAAAAAGAATGGATGAATGGATAACTAGAATAATCAATGCAGAGAAGATTTTAAAAGAACTGATAGAGATGAAAACCATAACATGAGAACTACTTGACAAATGCACAAGCTTCAGTAGCCAACTCTATCAAATGGAAGAAGGAGTATCAGTGATTGAAATCAAATGAATGAAATGAAAAAAGAAGAGAAGTGTAGAGAAAAAAAGAGTAAAAAGAAATGAACTAAGCCTCCAAGAAATATGGAATTATGTGAAAAGACCAAATCTGCGTCTGATTGGTGTGCCCAAAAGTGACAGGGAAAATGGCACCAAGTTGGAAAACACTCTGCAGGACATCATCCAGGAGAACTTCCCAAACCTAGTAAGGCAGGCCAACATTCAAATTCAGGAAATACAGAGAATGCCACAAAGATACTCCTCGAGAAGAGCAACTCCAAGACACATAATTGTCGGATTCACCGAAGTTGAAATGAAGGAAAAAATGTTAAGGGCAGCCAGAGAGAAAGGCTGGGTTACACAGAAGCCCATCAGACTAACAGCAGATCTCTCGACAGAAACTCTCCAAGCCAGAAGAGAGTGAGGGCCAATATTCAGCATTCTTAAAGAAAATAATTTTCAACCCAGAATTTCATATCCAGCCAAACTAAGTTTCATAAGTGAAGGACAAATAAAATCCTTTGTAGACAAGCAAATGCTTAGGGATTTTGTCACCACCAAGCCTGCCCTACAAGAGATCCTGAAGGAAGCTCTAAACATGGAAAGGAACAACAGGTACCAGCCACTGCAAAAACATGTCATAAATGTAAAGTCCATCGATGCTAGGAAGAAACTGCATCAACTAGCAGCAAAATAACCAGCTAATATCATAATGACAGGATCAAGTTCACACATAACAATATTAACCTTAAATGTAAATGGACGAAATGGTCCAGTTAAAAGACACAGACTGGCAAATTGGATAAAGAGTCAAGACCCATCAGTTTGCTGTATTCGGGAAACCCGTCTCACGTGCAGAGACACACATAGGCTCAAAATAAAGGAATGGAGGAAGATCTACCAAGCAAATGCAAAACAAAAAAAAAGCAGGAGTTGCAATCCTAGAATCCTAGTCTCTGATAAAAGAGACTTAAAACCATCAAAGATCAAAAGAGACAAGGCCATTACATAATGGTAAATGGATCAATTCATCAGGAAGAGCTAACTATCCTAAATATATATACACCCAGTACAGGAGCACCCAGATTCATAAAGCAAGTCCTTAGAGACTTACAAAGAGACTTAGACTCACATACAATAATAATGGGAGACTTTAACACCCCAATGTCAACATTAGACAGATCAACAAGACAGAAAGTTAATAAGGATATCCAGGAATTGAACTCAACTCTGCACCAAGTGGACCTAATAGACATCTACAGAACTCTCCACCCCAAATCAACAGAATATACATTTTTCTCAGCACCACATCACACTTATTCCAAAATTGACCACATAGTTGAAAGTAAAGCACTCCTCAGCAAATGTAAAAGAACAGAAATTATAACAAACTGTCTCTCAGACCACAGTCCAATCAAACTAGAACTCAGGACTAAGAAACTCAATCAAAACCACTCAGCTACATGGAAACTGAACAACCTGCTCCTGAATGACTACTGGGTACATAATTAAATGAAGGGAGAAATAAAGATGTTGTTTGAAACCAATAAGAACAAAGATACATCATACCAGAATCTCTGGGACACATTTAAAGCAGTGTGTAGAGGGAAATTTATACCACTAAATGCCCACAAGAGAAAGCAGGAAAGATCTAAAATTGGCACCCTAATATCACAATTAAAAGAACTAGAGAAGCAAGAGCAAACACATTCAAAAGCTAGCAGAAGGCAAGAAGTAACTAAGATTAGAGCAGAACTGAAGGAGATAGAGACACAAAAAACCCTCCAAAAAATCAGTGAATCCAGGAGCTGGTTTTTTGAAAAGATCAACAAAATTGATAGACAGCTAGCAAGACTAATAAAGAAGAGAGAAGAATCAAATAGACACAATAAAAAATGATAAAGGGGATATCACCACCAACCCCACAGAAATACAAACTACCATGAGAGAATACTGTAAACACCTCTATGCAAATAAACTAGAAAACCTAGAAGAAATGGATAATTTCTTGGACACTTACACTCTCCCAAGACTAAACAAGGAAGAATTTGAATCCCTAAATAGACCAATAACAGGCTCTGAAATTGAGACAATAATTAATAGCCTACCAACCAAAAAAAGTCCAGCCCCAGATGGATTCACAGCCAAATTCTACCGGAGGAGTTGGTACCATTCCTTCTGAAACTATTCCAATCAATAGATAAAGAGGGAATCCTCCCTAACTCATTTTACGAGGACGACAACATCCTGATACCAAAGCCTGATAGAGATACAACAAAAAGAATTTTAAGCCAATATCCCTGATGAACATCGATGCAAAAATCCTCAATAAAATACTGGCAAACTGAATTCAGCAGCACATCAAAAAGCTTATCCACCATGATCAAGTGGGCTTCATCCCTGGGATGCAAGGCTGGTTCAACATATGCAAATCAGTAAGCCTAATCCAGCATATAAACAGAACCAAAGGACAAAAAACACATGATTATCTCAATAGATGGAGAAAAGGCCTTTGACAAAATTCAACAGCCTTTCATGCTAAAAACTCTCAATAAATTCGGTATTGATGGAACGTATCTCAAAATAATAAGAGCTATTTATGACAAACCCACAGCCAATATCATACCGAATGGGCAAAAACTGGAAGCATTCCCTTTGAAAACTGGCACAAGACAGGGATGCCCTCTCTCACCACTCCTGTTCAACATAGTGTTGGAAGTTCTGGCTAGGGCAGTCAGACAAGAGAAAGAAATGAAGTGTATTCAGTTAGGAAAAGAAGAAGTCAAATTGTCCCTGTTTGCAGGTGACATGATTGTATATTTAGAAAACCCCATCATCGCAGCCCAAAATCTCCTTAAGCTGATAAGCAACTTCAGCAAAGTCTCAGGATACAAAATCAATATGCAAAAATCACAAACATTCTTATACACCAGTAACAGACAAGCAGAGAGCCAAATCATGAATGAACTTCCATTCACAATAGCTTCAAAGAGAATAAAATACCTAGGAATCCAACTTATAAGGGATGTAAAGGACCTCTTCAAGGAGAGCTACAAACCACTGCTCAGTGAAATAAAAGAGGACACAAACAAATGGAAGAACATACCATGCTCATGGATAGGAAGAATCAATATTGTGAAAATGGTCATACTAGTAGCCCAAGGTAATTTATAGATTCAGTGCCATCCCCATTAAGCTACCAATGACTTTCTTCACAGAAATGGAAAAAACTGCTTTAAAGTTCATATGGAACCAAAAAAGACCCCGCATTGCCAAGACAATCCTAAGCCAAAAGAACAAAACTGGAGATGTCACGCTACCTGACTTCAAACTATACTACAAGGCTACAGTAACTGAAACAGCATGGTACCAGTACCAAAACAGACATATAGACCAATGGACCAGAACAGAGCCCTCAGAAATAATACCACACATCTACAGCCATCTGATCTTTGAAAAACCTGACAAAAACAAGAAATGGGGAAAGGATTCCCTATTTAATAAATGGTGCTGGGAAAATTGGCTAGCCATAAGTAGAAAGCTGAAACTGGATGCTTTCCTTACTCCTTATACGAAAATTAACTCAGGATGGATTAGAAACTTAAATGTTAGACCTAAAACCATAAAAACCATAGAAGAAAACCTAGGTAATCCTATTCAGGACATAGGCATGCGCAAGCACTTCATGTCTAAAACACCATCCCATTACTGAGTATATACCCAAAGAATTATAAATCATGCTGCTATAAAGACACATGCACACATATGTTTATTGCAGCAGCATTCACAACAGCAAAGACTTGGAATCAACCCAAATGTCCATCAGTGACAGACTGGATTAAGAAAATGTGGCACATATACACCATGGAATACTATGCAGTCATAAAAAAGGATGAGTTCGTGTCCTTTGTAAGGACATGGATGTAGCTGGAAACCATCATTCTCAGGAAACTATCGCAAGAACAGAAAACCACATACCGCATGTTCTCACTCATAGGTGGGAATTGAACAATGAGATCACTTGGACCCAGGAAGGGGATCATCACACACCGGGTCCTATTGTGTGTGTAGGGGCAGGGGGGATAGCATTAGGAGATATACCTAATGTAAATGACGAGTTAATGGGTGCAGCACACCAACATGGCACATGTATACATATGTAACAAACCTGAACGTTGTGCACATGTACCCTAGAACTTAAAGTATAATAAAATAAAATGAAATAAGAATTTAGAGTCAGGTGAAAGTTTCTATGCCTTTTAGAATTAGCAGTCTTCCTCCTTTTTGATAAGGCTTGTGGAACTGTTTTGCATTGACAACGTGAAGGTTCACAGTCAAATTTTACTCTGCAACACAAGTTTTATGTTAATGCATAGAATTTAGCATATGAAATGCCTTCATTTTACCCTTTACTAGTTTCCCTGACTTCCACCTATTCTTATATTATTAACCTTAAGGTGTGTGTCCCATTATTTTACAACAACACAAATCCTTTTAGAAAACAAATACGGTGTACTAAAATTAAAATAAATACTTATCATTAACGTTATTCTGAATGTAATGTAATATCTGATAATTCCAAAGATTTTAACAGCTTACAATATTTTGATGAACATCTATTTTCTTTTAAAGTAAATTAAAAAGTTGAAAGAAGTTAGGCTATATCTACAGTAACTTCATAACGTAACTTGAAAGTCATTTCACTTTAAAACATTTTTATATCCATTATGTATTTTTCATCTGTTTTTTCATAAAAATTTTTAGGAGGCTGGAAGCCTGAGTTCTGGTCACTCCTCTCCTCCACCATTCCTCAGACAAAAAACTGGTCAGTTTCCTCCTCTGGACATTAATTACCTCATTTGGGGAGGTAGACATTAAAGGAGAAATTTCGTATTTTTTGTCCTTCTAAATCTTTTGGATTTCAGATAAATGAAATTTGAATATGATGGGGCCAAAAGAGAGATTGATTTACTACGTTTGGGAATTTTTTACCCTTACTGTCAGACCCCACCCACAAATTTATAGTTTAGGGAAAGAAAATAGGGTTAGTCTTGTTAAGTGGTGAAGAAATAGCATGTTTAAACACATACTTTGTGCATTATAATTTTTACAATCCAAGTTGACTATTAGTAGTGTTTAGCAAAAAATATAAGATTTATAATTATTTATCACTTAGGGTTGTTTTATAATAAACATATCAAAAGTCTTCATATGCTTGTTTTGTATACAATTGAGATTTAAAACCTCAAAGTGAATTTTGAAATTTTTAAAGTATTTTAGAATAGATGTTGGATTTCCCTTAATATCAGACTAAGTTAACTGATATATTTTCATAAGTGTATGATCCTTCAGCAATATGAAACATGTAGTTTTTTATTGAGGTGTTTTTTTATTATAGATATATAAATATATTTCCATCTTTGTTCTCTTGGACATATGACAGAATAAGAATAGTAATATTCTTGCTTTAGGCAAAGCCCTGTTCTGTTTTATATGCTTTAACTCATTTCATCTTTTGGAAAATGATATAACATTTATGTACATATGGTTTTTAGTTCCCTGTTAAGGAAGCAGAATTTTGCTAACACCCCTCACTCCTCAGAAGTCTAAAGAATTCTATTTTTATTTTCATGTAATACTTCCTGAGCTTTCTTACTTTAAAACAATACTTATAAATATGGGGTTGGGAATTATTTATGCCCAAATCTCAATTATCCATGCATTTTTCCATCCACTTAGCAGACTCAGAAGCAAATAGTTTTTATCATTTATATTTATATATAA
Organism: Trachypithecus francoisi; assembly: GCF_009764315.1. Lineage (NCBI taxonomy): Eukaryota > Metazoa > Chordata > Mammalia > Primates > Cercopithecidae > Trachypithecus > Trachypithecus francoisi. The sequence continues at coordinate 119,774,336 of NW_022681470.1, forward strand.
GACATTAATCCAAATAAAGCAAGAAATGAGTGAATTATTTTTTATTTCTCTCCACACGATCCAAAATCTTTTTCCTGTGCTGGTTTCAACAGATATATAACCTAAACTGAAATTGCTTTAGTTGAAAAGTATTCTAAAAGGTCTGGAATCATCTTTGAGATCTCTTGTTCTTAAGTTTTGCAGTGCAAAATAGACCGAACATAATAAGCAATTATGAATGCAAGATTCATTTCATTGTTGAAGCTTTGAGCAAACAAATGCAGCAATTCTGACTCAACCAGTCTTAGGATCAATATCATACCTCTGGGAAACTCCCAAGGATGGTAAACCTTGCTTATTAGCTTTCAGAGCAAAAGTCTTCCATTGCTATGAAATATATCAGATATATGTGTAGTTCATGATGGAATGCAGTGATGAAGAGCACAAGCTCCAATTAGTCACAGACAGGCCTGGAATGAATCCTAGCTCTACCTCTGGGCAGCAGGTAGGCCACAGTCATGATATTTAACCTTTGCCATTTCCATCTATTACAGCGAAATGGGAAGAACAAACTCTGTTTCATAGAATGGTTTTAAGGACAAAATGAGAAAACGCATGGAAGTGCCTAGAACACATGGAAGTGCCTGGCATATAGAATTGTTTTCCATAAATAATGTTCACACATACTGATATGGCATAAATATTTTATATTGTTTCCCTACTCCTTCTCCATATTTCATGTAGAAATAGATTATGCCCATGGTATTGAAAAACAAAATATCATTTAATGACACCAGTTGAGTGGATTGACAATATATGTTAGTTAATTTAAAAGACCTTCAAAGAGAACAGAAACATCACAACAGCCTTCACTCCCAGCTCTCTATCCCTTTTTCTTAAACATCTTATAGAAAAGATCTCTGAAATCTAGTAGCATACTAGTAACATCTCACTTGTTACATAAGAAATACATAAGTTGTAAACTATTTCCATTTTCAAAGTTGCATCAGCCATACAATCCTGGAGCCTGGACAGTTTTGACTGTAGCGGCCATTTAATCCTTGAAATTTTGAGGCAAGCTCTGCTGACCTTCAGGGTAAGAACTGACCTAATTTTATTATTTCAGGACCAACATAGAAGAGTTCCAGCACCAAAGATTACCTACTCGACTCCTTCTGTGCACAATTGCCTAAAATTCCTTCAAGAAAAGACAAAATTATTCCTCCCCAAATTAGCAATGAAACAGATACCGTGTAAGAGCTAACATTTACTGAGTACCTGCTGCATGGCAAGACTATCATGGATTTCACATTTTAACTCATTAAACCAAAACCACAAACCGCTGACAGAAAAACTCCTATAATTTCATTTTACACAAGAGAAAACTGAGTTATAGAAAAAGTGAGTTACAGACACATTACACTATAAGTGGTAGATCTGGGATTTGAATACAGGTAGTCTAGCTCGCAAATATCTGCTTTTAACTACTATGCAAAATAAGGGACGAAGACTGACAAGAGAGTTTTTTCTGAGGTTTTATTGAAGGAAGGGAGAGACACAAATGGCTGAAACAAGGGGTAGCAAATACCACGAAAAGGAGAAAATAACAGTAAGAAGAGGCTAGAGGCCAGGCACAGTGACTCAACGCCTGTAATCTTAGCACTTGCGAGGCCAAGGCCAGTGGATCACCTGAGGTCAGGAGTTCAAAACCAGCCTGGCCAACATAGTGAAACCCCATCTCCACTAAAAATACAAAAAAAAAAAAAAAATTGTGGGGCATGGTGATGGGTGCCTGTAATCCCAGCTACTCGGGAGGCTGAGTCAGAAGAATTGCTTGAACCCGGAAGATGGAGGTTACAGTGAGCCAAGATCACAGCACTGCACTCCAGCCTGGGTGACAGAGAGTGAGAGAAAGAAAAAAAAAAAAAAAGAGGGAGAAGGGAAGGGGTGAGTAGGGGAAGGGAGGGGAGGGGAAGTGAGGGGAGAAAAAAAAAGAAAGAAAAAGGAAAAAAAGAAAGAGACGCTAGAGATACCAAATAAACACCTCATTGACTTCACAGTTTTATCAAGGTGCTGTCCTAGGCACAGGATTCCCTTGAAGTTATTTTGGCAGACTTCTACCCCCACCCCCGGAAACTAATTCGTAAAAACAGAGTGTATAAAAGAGACCACCTGGCATCTAGTCACAAGATTTCTTCCCTCTCAGCACTGAGCTACCACTTTACTTAAAACTGCATTTTAGGTTAGCTAACATCCTTTTCTGATAATTTATTGGTCTATAACATAATCCATCTTAGAAAGTGCTAAATAAATATAGTATAACCATTTTTTATGAATTGTCTGTTATCTGTGTTAAAGACTGTAGTTAGGACTAATGAACATTTATTGCATTCTGTCATACTAATACATGAAAATTTTAAGTGATACCTAATGTCCATTTTTTTCCTAAAGTAAATGCCAAATTGTTAAAAATGATTTATTAGAAATAAGCTATTCATGGAAATAAAGAATACTGTATTTTCCCTTCAACAACAAGAGCTTTCCTAAGTGGTTTACAAACCTTAGAGCTGCATAAATCAACATCAGAAACTCACTAAGTTATATATCCCATGACTCAATAGCCTCCTCTCTTAGAAAATGGAGAGGAAGAATATCAGGAAGGAGACCAGGAGTTAACTACATCCTGGGCAAGTGCTCATTCCTAGTAAAGATCAACACGGAGTACGTTGATATCAAATCCTAATATGATCCAGTATTAATGACAGTCTTGTTATTACTCTTCACGGATAATATTTTCTATAACCAGATGAGGTGTCCAGAAATATAAAAATATACTCTTAACTGTTTTACTCACCTAAACAATTTTAAGTTCACTTACTAATAATGGGTTCACTGAGGAGAGAATGGCAAATGGATGCCAAGGCCATGAGCTATATGCCTTTATGTGTCAACTTTCTTACTTCCTAAACTTACACTTTGCTAAAACCTTAATCAACTCATTTTGAAATATTTTTCTTTGGTGACAATGAAACACAGACCAAAGTTGTTATGATTGTTTCCTATGACTGCGTCTTATACATATCATACTAATTCTAAATCAACAGTGTTATGGTTATATGACAAGAGCATCATTTTTTACCCACGCATTCATTCAACATTATCTATCTGATACAAGGCACTGTTCTATGGTATACACAGAAGCAAGCAGGGCAAAGTCCCTGTATTCATCAGTGGTATATTCGAGGAGTAGGCAGACAACAATCACATGCAAGCAAATGATATAACTTCAGAAGCAAACGAAATATGGTCATAAAAAACTGTTGAATGCTCTTCATACTTTAACTTTTTAACTACTATGCAAAATAAGAGGCAAAGAATGACAGAGCGTTTTTTCTGAGGTTTTGTTGAAAGAGGGGGAGACACTAATTGCTGAAACAAGGAGGAGCAAATATCATAAAAAGGAGAAAAAAACCCAGTAAGAAGAGGCTAGGGGTACCAAGTAAACACTTCATCGACATCATAGTTTTATCAGGGGCGATTCCAGGCATCATATCTCCTTGGAGTTATTTTGGTAGACGTCTTCCCTTCCCCTAGGAACTTATTCATAGTAAGTTGTAAAAGAGGTCCTTCAGAAGAGCTGGCAGGTTGAGACCTGAATGGTGAAGCACTATGACACATAGGAGAGAAGCGGGTTTCGGGCAGAGTAAACTGCAAGTTCACAGACAGAAACGTACATGCTTGGACTGTCAGGAGCAGTGAGGGCGGTAAAGTGGCACAGCATTTTAAAAAAGGAAAGAACCATGACCAATGCCTCTTTCTACATGCAGTTTTGAAGGAAAGGATAAACTTGTGAGATTATATTCCAATGAAAATAGAAAATCTTGGGAGGAATTTTTTAAAAAGAAGTACATATGATGTGATATACATTTTAAGAAAATCTCTTTGGCTGCTGATTGGAAAATGGCTTTGTGGTTTGGCGGATGGGGACAAGTTGTAGCAGTTGAAAGATCAGTTAGGAGACTTCTGCTGTCCTAAAAGTGAGAGATGATGTTGACTTCACGAGTGCAGTAAAGATGTTGAGAAGTAATCAGATTTGGGTAGTCATTCAAGACAGCACCAATAAGACTTCTTGATGAATTATATTTGGAATGTTAGAGGAACTATATCATACAGCATTAGCATCTGTTCTAGGATATAAAGTATTCACTGAGTTGGTCACTGAGCTACTTCTGTGTAGAAAAAAAAAAGCCCTTAACTTTTATTGATAAAAAACTACGCAACCATGGACTATAGTGTTGTGAGCTTTCTTTCTGCTTTGTATTACTGAGTTAAGGAAAAATGTGCTCAGAGATCTCCAAATGAGCTGAGTATAGGTTAATCTCTTTAAGAGTTTGCTTTCAATCTCTTCTAAAATGAAATTTACTGGAAGGTTCTGAGAGTTTTGCATTTTCATCTGCTTCACTCCTACAGCATTAAATGAAAATGCAAAACTCTCAGAACATATGTGGTAACATATTGGATTCTCAACGCATAATTCTTCACTGGTTTCATCAAAAAACCTAATTTCAAGATTCTTGCCAATTAAAATATTTGATCTTCATTTTCTCTTGAGTTTTTTGCTCTTGCAGTTGAATTCCTATTCTTCTTTGTGCACAATGCATACAACTGTTAAAAATGAATTTCAAAATTGGCCATTTTTGGTGAAGCATCTGACTTACATCAAGATGTAAGGTCACAGCTTGTCAAACATGCTAACTACTGTTAATATTTTATTGATTTTAGTAAAAACCATTTCTTAAATATGCCAAGCATATATCTTATTAGATATCTAAATCCAGACAGACAAGTTGAGAGTAGAATACCACTGTCCTAGTTCCCAACAGAATTCCTTTCATTTCATTGCACTTTGGTATGTGACCATCAATTTATATTGAAGTTGATTATGAGGAAGCATTCTCTGAAATGTATAGTTACACCCATTTTCAGGATTTGTAAGGAAGTTTCTTTATTGCATCACAAGTAGTCCTTTTGACTCTCTCTAGTCAGAATATAAAACATAAAATTCACTGCTAATTGTACTTTGCCAAAATAAATAAATAATAATTTTCTTCTGACTACTATGAATGCTATGACTCAATTTTCCTTGTTTCTTAAGTTGTTAAAAAATTCCAAAATATGTTCAGTTAAACAGGTAACAAATCATTACAGTAAGCATGTTAACATTATTTCTGGATTTTTTTTTTTTTTTAACCGCAGGTTATATAGACTCCCTGTTATGTTGGTTTTCTGTATCATTTCAGACTTCTGGAAAAAAGACAAGATTGAACAAATTGTTTGACCTCCCTGGATCTCAGTTTCCTCATTCAAAAACTTGAGAATTGGATTACAAAACCTTCAAGATTCTGAATATGGATGAGATATATACTTCAGCATCAGAGATAGGGAAAGAATTTTAGTGTGCCTCAAATCCCAATACAGAAGCAGCTACTTACTCTGCCCACATATAAAACCAGATCTGCCTTCAGGAAATGGAAAATCTAATTCTTAGCCTATCTTGTTAGTTGCAAAGTCACACTTGATTGGAAATGTACTCTCCAGCAGCATTGTTGAGTCCTTAGAATTTATGTGGTTATTTTAGGTAGCTATAACTCTCCATCAGTTTACAGCCGACACGTAAGTAGTTCAGTTTATAATTGAAATACATAGATTGAGAGAAAATATTTTGGCATCAATTATAAATTTCAGGGGAATATTTTATTTGGGAGCAGCATATTGGCAATTGTGTCTATTCTCTACTTTGTGAATTCAGAAAATCATAAAATAAAACTATTCTCAGGCCAGATACTGGCTTTATCATGGCATACACAAAAACAAATAGGAGATGAAAATGAACACAAAATTTGAAAGAAATATCAATCTATAAATCAACAAGGGGCTGTAAAGTAATGCAGTATTTTTTAAAGCTACTTTATGCTGTGCCTATGCCAAGAGCTCAAATCATGGTTGGCTCCAAGTACTAACTATATTTCACTACCATATATCTCCCTCTTGGGATTTTTAAAGTGATTTGCAGACTGAAAAATGTCAGGGACGACTGCTTTTGAGTCTTCCACAGTACTGCAGTCAGAGTGGGAACTGAGAAACTGCAAGCAACAGCCTCAAGGACTGCGTCTTGCACTGCATACTCTTTTCTAAAGACTAATTATTGTTTTACACATCTCTAGGCTTTCTCCCTGAACCCTATGTAAGGAGAACCTATTAAATGTTATGCCTTGAGATTTCTAAACAACTTGTGAACTCTGTCATTAAACCAAATCTTCTTTTCTTTACTTGTTTTTGTCCTACTTTCTGCTTCTTTCCAGGTAAGGCATTCACTTTTAAGTAAGTGAAAAGAAAGTTGTTCTTTCCCACAGGATATTAATAAAATAGACTTATGTAAAATTTCAGCTCTTGCTCCATATTCTTTATTTACTATATTTTCTTGCTGATTTTCTCATACTCAAGTCTGATGTTTTCAGTTCTTCCACTGCAATAACACTGCAAAAGCAATGCCAAGTGGCAAACTGGAAAACTACAACACAGATGCCTAATCATTGACTCTACACTAATTTCTTTTAATTGACACTCTTTTGGTTAGATTCCCACATAGAAACTATCGGAAGGAAATTGCCTGCATGATTACTTTTTAATAGATCAGGTTCATAAGGCCTGCAAATGTGAGTTGATTGTGTGTGTGTGTGTATGTGAGTGTGGGTGTACGTGCATGTGTGTGTGGAAGACAGCTTATTAATTATGACTTCCAAAACTGTTCTTATTTCAAATTGGATTGATAAGAGTATCATTTTTCATCAATTATTTCTACATGAGAAATCTAAGTGGAGAAACCTGTGAAAAAGTTAGGCTCACATAAACAAAATTTAGGGAGGTCATTTTTAATTATCTTTATCTGAAACAAAAGTTTCCATCACATAGCATATTTTATGGTGATATTTTACATCATTAATAAGTATGCACTGAATAAATAATAAGATTACAAATTGAGCAAATCATTATTATTGTTAATAACCCTCAATTCTAAGAAAAATTTAACATAAACTTTCATTGAGCATATAAAATGCCCCCAAATAAGTTTACTTGTGAAATTATGTTATTCTTATTTTCTAATTTTAAGATAATTGAAAAATACAAGAAAATTATTGTAACTTGCATGTTACATAGTTTTCCTACCCAAAGTAACTCTGATGATTCCTCTTTTCTCCAATTTCTTGCCTTCCTTCTATAGAATTAAAATATCAGAATTTATATTTTAAATTAGTAACAATTTCTGTTTAATTTAGAAGTCAAACGTCTGTCTCAAAGGTTAGTCAGAATCACCAGGTAAGTTTCATTTCTTTAATACAGATTCATAAAACTAAATCTTAATACCATGATTCAGTACACCTGAGGATAATGCAGAATTCTGTTTTGTTTAAATGTTCAAGAAAATTTCAAGGTGTGTCTGACTTAGTTATCAGTAAGCAATTCAAGCTCTTTAATTTATTCTCAGAAAATGTGAGTTTCCTAACAGAAGTAAAAAATTAGATGCCTGAAAATAAAGAGGATGTAGGGAAAAGAAAGCTTAAATGTAATTTTAATTTGAAGGAGATGGTTTGAAGCGATTTTTGAAATGGTAGAATTGCTTCTATTGTACTAATTCTTCCAGACAAAACTATATAACTCCAGTAAAGGTATAAGATGGGAATCCAATCGGAGTCAACACATGGAAGAAGAAACAGCACCGAGTTTCCCATTTGTGTGGCTCTTTACCTGAGGGCACACCCCATTCAACTCCACACAGGTGGTTGAATATTGGATAGAAACATACAGTTTTGCCAACTTGAAGAACTAGATGAAAGATCTCAAAGTAAATGGCAGCTTGATGAGGGGAGGATATCCCAGAAAAGAAGAGAACCAAAGATGTGTAAGATTGCACGTCTCTTAAATTTTACAAATGGCACAATACAAATTAGGTAGACTGTGAAAACTAAATATTTGTAGTATAACTCCAGAGGCAACTCCTAAAAATAATCCAAAAAAATAGTAAAAATAATGCAAAAAAAAAGTAAATAGATTAAAATAAAATTCATACAAATATTCAGTTTAAAACAAGAAAAATGGCAGGAAAGGAAAGACAGAGGAAAAACCTACATGGGACAAACAGAAAACAAAAACTGAAATGGTAGACTTAATCCTAAGCATATTAATAACTACAATAAATATATTATACATGGATTAAACTCTCCAATTAAAAGGCAGAGGTTGTCGGCTTAGATTTAAAAAGCAAGACTCAATTATATTTATTTTAAGTATAAAGACAAAGATAGATTAAAAGTACATGAATTTAAAGTTACTTTTAAAATTATTTTAAATAAAAAATTAGTGAATACATTATGTACTAATGTTATATATAAAATACTAATATTAGAGAAAGTCAACTTTAAGACAAAGAGCATTAACAGAGATAATGTGCTCATAATGATAATGATATAACAACGACAAAGGGATCAATTCATACCAAAGCCATAACAATCAGAAATACAGATACATCTAGTAAGATAATTTCAGAATACGTGAAGAAAAAAATTAGCAGAATTAAACAGTTAAATAGGCAAAGTCGTGGTTGGAAGTTTTAACACCTCTTCACAGAAAATGTTAAAGTTAATTTAAAACATCGTCAAAGGCATAAAAGTTTTGAACAGCATTTCCATCTTAACATAGTAGTTTGTTTGTTTGCTTGTTCTTTTGTTTGTTTCATGACAAAGTCTCACTCTCACCCAGGCGGGAGCGCAGTGGCGCAAGAGCACGCAGTGGGGCAATCTTTGCTCACTGGAGCCTCCACTTCCAGGGTTCAAAGGATTCTCCTGCCTCAGCCTCCTGAGTAGCTGGGATTACAGGTGTGTGCCACCACACTCAGCTAATTTTTATATTTTTAGTAAAGATGGGATTTCCCAACATTGGGCAGGCTGGTCTTCAGCACCTCACCTCAAGTTATCCGCCTGCCTTGGCCTCTCAAAGTGCTGGGATTACAGGCATGAGCCACCACACCTGGCTACGTAATTGATATTTATAAAACATTACACCCAACAACTGCAGAAAACACTCTTTTCAAGCACACATGGTATGGTCAACAAGACAGAAGATAGGTCAAAAATATTGTCAATAAACTAAAAAAAAAAAAAGAATTTGGCTAGGCACAGTGGCATAGGCTTGTAATCCCAGCACTTTGGGAGGCCGAGGTGGGCAAATCTCCTGAGTCCAGGAGTTCAAGACCAGCCTAGGCAACATAGCAAGATCCCCTCTCTACTAAAAATACAAAAATTAGCTGGGCATGGTGGTGCACGCTGTATTAATCAATAGCCTAAATCAATAGCCTAGAGTTCCACTTTAAGAAGCATGATAAAGAAATGTAAAGAAAATCCAATGTAGGGAGAAACAAGTAGTTGGTAGTCCCAACTACTGGTGGGGGACTGAGACAGGCCGATCGCTTGAGTCCAGGAAGTTCGGGCTGCAGTGAGACGAGATCGCACCACTGCATTTCAGCCTGAGTGACAAAGTGAGATCTATCTCAAAGAAAGAAAAAAATCCCTGAAGTCATATAGTATGTGTTCTCTGACAATAGGACTAAATAGAAATAAATAACAATAAGATCTAGAAAAATTCCCCAGTTTGGAAAAAAATTATAAAATTTTAAATAACCCAGTGATTATTTTGGGGATAACCTTTTTTTTTTTTCCAGTAAAAGAAGGATGATCCAAGAGTCATAACTTTAATCCAAGAAAAGTTAGAAAATATTTCAAGTTCTATGATAATAAAAGTATTAGTACTAAAACTTAAGGGGAAAATAAAGTAGAATTTACAGAGAAGTGTATAGTTTCTAATGTTTATATAAGAAAAAAACAAAGGGGTAAAATCAGTAGCCTGAAGTTCCACCTTAAGAAGCTTGATAAAGAAATGCAAAAAAAAAAAAAAAATCCAATGTAGGGAGAGAACAATGAAATAGAAAACAGGTAAACAATAAAGAGAATTAACAAAGTTAAAACTTTGTTTTCCTATGGCTGCATAATATCGCATGGTGCATATGTGCCACATTTTCTTTATCCACTCTATCATTGATGGGCATTTGGATTGGTTCCAAGTCTTTGCTATTGTGAATAGTGCCGCAATAAACATACATGTGCATGTGTCTTTGTAGTTGAAAGATTTATAATCCTTTGAGTGTATACTCAGTAATGGGATTGCTGGATCAAATGGTATTTCTAGTTCTAGATCCTTGAGGATTCGCCACACTGTCTTCCACAATGGTTGAACTAATTTACACTCCCATCCAACAGTGTAAAACTTTCTTATTTGTCCACATCTTCATCATCTGTTATTTCCTGACTTTTTAATGATCACCATTCTAACTGGCATGAGATGGTATCTCATTGTGGTTTTGATTTGCATTTCTCTAATGACCAGTGGTGATGAGCTGTTTTTCATATGTTTTTTGGCTGCATAAATGTCTTTTGAAAAGTGTCTGTTCATATCCTTTGCCCACTTTTTGATGGGGCTGTTCATTTTTACTTGTAAATTTGTTTAAGTTGTTTGTAGATTCTGGATATTAGCCCTTTGTCAGTTGGATAGATAGCAAAAATTTTCTCCCATTCAGGTTGCCTGTTTACTCTGGTGATAGTTTCTTTTCCTGTGCAGAAGCTCCTTAGTTTAATTAGATCCCATTTGCCAACTTTGGCTTTTGCTGGCATTGCTTTTGACGTTTTAGTCATGAAGTCGTTGCCTGCCTATGTTCTGAATGGTATTGCCTAGGTTTTCTTCTAGGGTTTTTATAGTTTTAGGTCTTACATTTAAGTCTTTAATCCATCCTGAGTTAACTTTTGTATAAGGTGTAAGGAAGGGACCCAGTTTCAGTTTTTTGCATATAGCTAGCCAGTTTTCCCAACATCATTTATTAAATAGGGAATCCTTTCCCCATTGCTTGTTTTTGTCAGGTTTGTCAAAGATTAGATGGTTGTAGATGTGTCGTGTTATTTCTGAGGCCTCTGTTCTGTTCCATTGGTCTATGTGTCTATTTTCATACCAGTACCATGCTGTTTGGGTTACTGTAGCCTTGCAGTATAGTTTGAAATCTGGTAGGGTGATGCTTCCAGCTGTGTTCTTTTTGCTTAGGGATATGGATGAAGCTGGAAACCACCAGTCTCAGCAAACTATCACAAGAACAGAAAACCAAACACTGCATGTTCTCACTCATAACTGGGAGCTGAACAATGAGAACACATGGACCCAGGGAAGAGAACATTACACAATGGAGCCTGCTGGGGTGTAGGGGAGTGGGGGAGGGATAGCATTAGGAGAAATGCCTAATGTAGATGACGGGTTGATGGGTGTAGCAAACCACCATGGCACGTGTATACCTATGTAACAAACTTGCATATTCTGCACATGTACCCCTGAACTTAAAGTATTTAAAAAAAGAAAAAAAAACTTTGTTTTTCAAAAAGATCAACAAACAAGGACAAAAGAATAAAAACATAACTTAAACAAAAACATGACAAACATCCCTTAGGTTTCCATCATAGCTAATCAAAATAACAACTTTACTAATATAAATTGTGCCCATTATTTACATTTACCAGTTGTCTCTTCATATTCAGTTTTGAATAAGAAAGCATTCTGGATGTAACTTGAAGTAAAAAATTTCCTTATATTCCTCAAATTTTTGAAATTCTATAAGTCAGTTGAAACGCAGCCATGCATATTTTTGCATGAGCGAATTGTGTCAATAATTCATTGTGAAAGCTGTTAGGTTTACGTACAAAAAAAAATTTAAATTACAAATAACTAAATAGTAAAACAATCAGTTAACACAAACAGTACATTAGCTAGATAATTTTAAAACTTATTTTATTCAAGTCAAAAAACTATGAAAATTTAAATATTAACACAAAGCAGAAAGTAGAGATCATATCTAATTCTCATTGTAGAATTGTTTGTTGTGCTATCATTAATAATAGACAAAATAAAACATAAGAACTGGATTTAGTATTTAGTTGCTTAATTCAATTTGTGCACTGAGTATTTTGAGAATAAGTCCTACTAGAAAATAATTCACATCTGAGGAGAAATTCAAATTGCAACACCTACTCACCCCCTCAAAATTTTATTCTGACAAAACCTTCAAAGTTATCCATAAGAGTAACCATAATAAATTCCTTTAATCATGCATAAAAAGGGATATAAGTAGTATGAAGAGAGAAAAATGAAGCATTCCAAATATCCCCATTAATTAAACTTTGAAACAATAGATATTACCGTAATGCTATCAAAAGACATTCCTGAAAGTTGTGAGTATAGGAAATCTCTATCCACATTTTGCAAAAATCTTTTCAGAACGTATTTGTAGGTTTTTGTTTATTTTTAGTAGATGAACACAATGCTTTTTGTGGCATACTAAAGCTATTAATTACTCTAGAAAATATTACTTCCCAGGTTGACTGTATCAGGGCAGCTCCCCCACTCCCCGCACCGCTCTAAATTATTAGCCCCTAAAACTTAGAGCACGCAGAAGGTGAGAGAGAGAGAAAAATTTAAAAGGGGGTAAGCTGCAGGTCTAGTTTCTCCTTCCAAACCTCCTTCTCCCCCCAGGAATGAAGCTTTTAAAAAGATAAAGTGAAGTCAGGAATGTTGCAATAATTGATGTCCTCCATGGAAGGAAACATAGAGTATGGGGAAGAAGCATTCCCACAAAGCGATCCTTAGGCGTTCTTTGATCCAGAGCCGATAATGTGGATACTGAGAATATGAAGAAGAATCAGGAAGAGGTCCCTGCCTAGGAGGGACACACAGTGTAATGAAGATGGCAATCCTGTCAACAGAGGCATTGAAACCATCTGTCTTTAGTTCCTTGCTTCCTACTCCATCTACCACACCCTGCAACTTGGTTCTGCCTCAACTATATCACTGAAATTATCCTCACTGCTACATATTAGACAAATCCGATGAGCATTATTCTGCCCTCTCTGTTCTCCTCTTCCGGTCTTGTGAAGCCACATATAGCTGAGTTTTCCTCCACCTCTCTGGCCGTTCCTTTCTAATGTTCTTTATGGGATCATTTTTCTATGCCTTATCCCACTAAATATGGGTGATTCTCAGGACTCTCTCTTTTGCATTTTTGCTGGAAAATACCATCAGCTCTCAACAATCCACATTATCTCTATATGCAAACTAACAGGAGAGAACTATTCCAAGAGAAAGAATGGAGGGATAATGTAAAAGGACTTACGTCATAGATCGTATAAGCTTTATCAGGTAAAATTTAGATTCCTATGTTAAATATTTACTGACTCCAACAAAATATATGCAGTCATTTAAATTGTTTACACTTGCAGATGTTAACTATTCTCATTTACTATCAAGCATCATTCAGGTTTTAATCAGTATCAATTCCAATCTGAATTTGAAAAATGAGACTCTTATTATTCACATAGATATAGAAGGCCTCAGTAAGAGTTGTTGTTCTTTTGTTTTTATAAGTGAATTCATTAATTAACAGCAGGTGAATTATTATGGCAACATCTTCTTAATCAATTTGAGTAAAACATGGCAAGTTCTCTGTGATGAGCTGTGTGTTTTTCACTCATCTGCGAATGTTTTGTAGAGATGTCAGGTTTCCAATTCCTAGTCTTTGCTTAATCAGAGATAATTTTCTGGAAATCTGAAACAACAGCATTTATGAACCCCAACCCAAAGTAACTTCTGGATAGTGAGACATGAGATAGACTGGGCTTGGCTCTGAGTTCATAGAATAGCTGGGTCTACATATCAATTGAACTTAACTAAAAGCTTTCAGTTATGGAAGAGAAAGTAGGGTAGCTTCTGATAATGGGTCCTGCAGAATGCACATTACATCCTGGGGACTTTTAGTTGCAAAATGCTTGGGGGAGAAAGATGAAAAGAGTGCCTCATGGAGGGTTAGGAAGAACAAAGGGTGAGAAGGTGGTATCAAGGGGAAGACCAAGAGGCCCTAGTTGAAGGATTTACCCAACTATCTCTTTCCAGGAGAGTCTCTAGAGAGGAGAAAAGAATGAGTCAGAAATCCAGGATGAGTTCTTTATATTCTTCAGGTTTGCTTTCTCATTTCATATCTAGGGATACTGAGACCTAGAAATGGGCAGGAACCTTTCTGAAATTAGATAGTTTGAAAAATAAATAAAATAAATTTTAATAGAAAATGATGTTTATATAAAGATTCCTAACTTATATTCTGCTGAGCACAGAAAGATTAGTGATAATGTTTCACGTGATACTTATATGTCTAGTACATCAGATTTATAGGCAGGGAGAACCATCCAATCCAAGCAACCAATGGATAATTGTTTTTTAACTTTGCTAATGTGGTGGACTCATGCTGAACTCAACAGTGCTTCTGATGCACTTGTTTGGCAAAATATTTCTGGGCTTGATGCTGTATTATTTTCTATGGCCGTATATCAAATTATGACAAATATAGCAGCTTAAAATAGTTCCATGTATTAGCTAAGAGCTTTGTAGATCAGAAGTCTAATGTGGCATAACTAAGTTCTCTGTTCAGAGAATGCCAGACTGAAATCAATTTGTCTACTACACTGAATTCTAGGGAAAAGTTCTCCTCCAAGTTCATTCTTGTCATTAGCAGAATTAATTGCCTTCTGATTATAGGACAGAAGCCCCTGTTTTCTTGCTGGCTGTCAGCTGGGAGCTACTCTCAGCTCCTAGAGGCCACTCATAATCTTTGCCACATGACTTCTTCTTTATTTCTAAACTAGCAATAGCAAGTTGAATCCTTATCATGATTCAAGTTTTTTATCCTCTTTGTCTCCCACTTCTAAAGCCAGATTTAAAAGACTCATGTGCTTAGGCAAAGCCTGCAAGGATAATCTCTGATATCTTCAGGTCAACTGATTTGGGAACTCAACTACACCTGCAAAATTCTTTTTGGCCATAACACATAATATAATCGTGAGAGTGATAACCATCATATTTATAATTTTAGGGGTTATACAGCGTGTACATCAGGAAGCAGGAGACTTTGGGGCTATCTTAGACTTCCAGCAATCACATGTGCTAACAGTATCTGACTAAATAATAATCATTGAATAATAAATTATTAACAAAAATTGCATGAAATTTTATTGACAATGTGATAAAAGCTTATATTTTTAAATGGTTAAAAAATTGTTATAGAACACAGTACAACTAAATTACTAGCAGTATGCAGAGGAATGTTGGGCCGCTATTTTCATTCTTTTTAAGCCAAAGGGAAAAATCAAGATTACAGGAGATTTTGGAACTGCAAACCAAACCAGATGGAGGAATAACCATCACATATTAAAATCTGCTTAAATAAAAGAAAGCCTTACTATATGTTGCAAGGGGGAAAAGCTCCAACATAGCAGGTCTTAATTAACAACCAATAATTGTTTGTAGAGAAAGTTATTTATATACTAAATCAGGCAAACTGTGTGCCTTGAGATTACAACTATTTCTTTACTGATAACTGCTGCTAAAAATATCCTCTTATCATTCTATTAAAAGATGCTGAGAGTGCAGACAGTAAAAGCTGGGTGCAGACAGAAATTCAGACAAGAGTTTAGTAACTTGAAAGCCAATCACATTGCTCCCTTGTTACATTTCTAGCTCCAAGATTAAGAACAAATATCCCCATAAGAAAATATAAAGCAGTGGATGTTTGCAAATATATTAGAATAAAAATATTGAAATGAAAGCAACAATATGCCTGCTTCTGAAAATATTCACAAAGTGGTTTTCCAGCAATGCAGAAAGCTTCTAAGTGTGAGATTGGGTTGTTAGGACAGCCACAAGGGCACTGATCATATCTGAGAGCCCAAATGTTGATGAGTAGTTAACCACATTCAGCTCTGCCTAGAGACGAAGAAAAGCTAAGTACTTGGTGGAAACATCACAATCCAGGAGTACCCTAGTCTGGACAAGGTAGCAAAAGTAGGTCTTGTCCCACTATTGACTTTTCTCTGTTAAAAGTGAGTATTTGTGCTGAAAAGTTATCAATCTTGCATTTTAATGTCAGACTTTAAAAATAGATCTAACAAAAGTTTTAATAATAAAATTGTAATCATAGTAAACATTTTAATAGCATTTCAGATTCAATTTTGAATCATCTTTGGCCAAAAGGCATATTTGGTGTAATTCTAGCCATGCATTTCATATTTTTTATTATCCAACGCTTTATTTTTCAGTTTTTTAAAAATAGCCTAAGCCATATCACCGTGGATTTCTGAACATGAGTAAACTGGTGAAAAATCGTGCTGGTTTGCCTCCTTACTTGATCAATGGGAATTTTTATTTTGTGATAAATAACAGTACTCAATGTCTCCTTTCATCCTAATTATCTGCAAAGAAATAACTAAAGACAGCATTGCCTTGGCTTTTAGAAACGTATAATATGGTTGAGTTTATATTGACTGTTAACATTTTGAGTGCAGAAACATAAAAAATAGTATTTGTCTAAATCTACTTTTCATAGACCTTACTGATGAAATTTTTTTAAAAAGTAACTTTAAAGGCCAAAGAAAAATGCCTTTCAGTAAGGAATTTATTTTTGGGCAACAGAGTCGTGACTACCTTAAGAAAAAAATTTTATATATTTATAAAATGGTCATAAATATTATGGATGGAGGAACAAATACTTTCCTCAGTGTTGGATTAACTAATTGGATATTTATATTGATATTTATTTGTATTAGGTCTACTATAAAATTAAACTTATATGTTTCAAAAATCCCCAGTAATATATATTGCAAACATAGTAACATATTACATTACACATATATAAAGAAACAAATAAAACTTGTCAGAAAAAAATATAAATTTTCTGGCCTGGTATGGTGGCTCACACCTGTAATCCCAGCACTTTGGGCGGCCGAGGCAGGTGGATCACTTGAGGCCAGGAGCTCAACACCAGCCCGAGCAATACGATGAAACCCCCGTCTCTATTAAAATTCCAAAAATTCACTGGGTTGGGCATGGTGATGCATGCCCGTAATCCCAGATACTCAGGAGACTGAGTCAGGAGAATTGCTTGAACCCAGGAGGTGGAGTTTTCTGTTAGCAGAGATCATGCCACTACATTGCAGCCTGGGCAACAGAGCAAGACAGACAAGAAAAGAGAAGAGAAAGAGGGTAGGGAGGGGAGGGGAGGGGAGGAGAGTGAAGGAAGAGAGAGAGAGGGAGAGAGAGAGAGAGAGAGAGGGAAAAGAAAGAAAGAAGAAAGAAAGGAAGAGAGAAGGAAGGAAGGAAGGAAGGAGAAAAAAGGAAAGGGAGAGGAAGAGAAAAAAAGAAAGGGAGAGAGGAAGGGAAGGAGGGAGGAAAAAATTATAAACGTTCTCAGGACTTTTATAAAGTCTATCTTAATCTGAACACTACAGTAGGGTTTGATTCATTTTTTCCCCTTGAATCTTTTTTTTTTTTTTTTTGAGAGGGAGTCTCACTCTGTCACTCAGGCTGGAGTACAGTGGCGCCATCTCGGCTCACTTCAAGCTCCACCTCCCGGGTTTACACCATTTTTCCTGCCTCAGCCTCCTGAGTAGCTGGGATTACAGGCGCCCTCCACCTCGCCTGGCTAGTTTTTGTATTTTTAGTGGAGACGGGGTTTCACCGTGTTAACCAGAATGGTTTCAATCTCCTGACCTCGTGATCCTCCCACCTTGGCCTTCCAAAGTGCTGGGATTACAGGCATGAGCGACCGTGCCCGGCCTGAATCATTTTAACAAATTGAAGAAAAATTAGAAAACAAAGAATCAGAGAAATGTGTAAGGATAATACATGGTAGTCTATGTAAATGATAAGTAAACTCTTAGAATTCTAAAATACTCTCAGCTAACCTTTACTGTAATGAGTGTAAATTTTCCAATGACTGTCTTCTAATTTTAAAATTCTACATCTTGCTTCATTTGACCTCAGTTGGACTGCTATTTTAAAAGGCTGTTCAGAAAAATAAAAATAAACCTTTAAAATATTTTTACAGTTTCACAGCTATTTAAATGATTCGGGTGCAATAGACATAAATCTTTAAAATAGATTCTGACCAAAATATCAAAGCGTCAATGACCTCCTTTCCTAAATAAGAACATGAAAATGGTAGATTAGTTCAATTAGCTTCAGGACTAATGGATGTGGGTTTAGTCAGAACTCCGAAGAAGAGCTAAAAGTAGGAGGAAGTTATGCTTTTTTTTTTTTTTAAATGTATTTTATTTGTATGGGAGACACACACAAAGACTGTCATAAAATGGATGATTGGGACTTCTGTAGGGATCCTCCTATGGGCTGTCAAAAGACAAAATTATAACCAATTTAATTTAAGGACCTCAACTGGCTTTTAGTTACAATTCTACAATCAGGCAATACTGCATTCTGTAAAACAGAATAAGTATTCCAATGAGCTGAGTGGAGTAGGTTGGCTTTATGGACAGAAAAGGGCTGAGGAAAGCAAAAACTGAGAACAAAAAGCGGATTGGTCATTTCACAGTTATTTTCCCTGAAAACGTTAAAGCAGAGGGAATGTCCTTATCATACGGGCTAAACCTGACCTGTTTGGGAATTTGGCTATTATCTCTCTCCTGATTTCTCAGAAGGTCAGATAAACAACTTGGTTTTGGCTTGGTGGCCTGGAACTCGACAAAAATTATTTCATTTTAGTTTGATCTGTTGAGCTTAGTGTAGGAACTCAGTTCAAACCAATAGTCACTTATAAATTTTATTTAACAACAATAACATCAGATGAGTTTAAAAAGGAAAAGTTAATCATGTGAAACAATGTTGACAGGCATTACATGCATCAGCAGTCTCCTTACTCCTGTGTGTACATATATTGCTGAGTTGGACTAAAAATCCTCGCAGAAGATTCTTTCTAGAAAGGCTGTGCTCTCACAGTCCTGCTCTCCTCCAGTCACCCCTTATCTCCCACACATGCATATCTTCTTTTCTGGTACATTTGACATGACTGTAGTTTAGTTATTTTTTAATTATATTTCTACCATAATATCCCTATTATGATGACTCTGAACGCCGCCCTGTGTCTCTGATATTTATGGTTTTCGTTTAGCTCTGCCTTTCTGGAAGAATCCCAGTTCAAATATTCTGCCCTATTGTCTTCATAAGGCACTTATACTTATCAAACCTTGTATCCTGGATTTTAGTTTCTAAAATAATGCCTTGGCACTCTTGGTTGAAATTTGAATTTTTTTTTCATGGAAATTGTTTTACAAACATTGGTTAGACTCCTAGGCAAACCCAAAGCTCGTTTAACTCATAATTGAATATGATACAGTTAATGTAAGTGAATTATTTCTCAATTAATCTGTAAACCTACACTAATTTCATGGTGGACAAGAGCTTACAGAGTATCTTAGTACTGTGGGCTAGCATGAGTAATGAATTAACACCAAAGCAGCACAGAGCAGCAGATAATGCTGAAAAAAATACAAAGAACTGATATTAGTTGCACATATGTGAGTTAGAGTTTTTCAAATTATAATTAACAAAAACATAATCAGTTATTCACAAGTAATCAAAGCTTATATTATGGATTATCAGGGAAGTAAGCAAGAACAGAAAAGAAAGAATCCCAGTCAGCGGAGAACTGAAGTCATGGAAAAAATCTGGAATGAATCTGAGAATAGAACAGCACGGGTGACTCTCCAGGCACAGCAACAGCTGCAGAGATCTGGTCCCTTTTATGCCCTCTGCAGCAGTGCTGTGCTGTTAGGTGACTCAGCTGTCCTGTTTTACCTCTTTGAACTTCTTTTATCAGTACTTGACTCTCAGGCTATTTTTGCCTTAAAAATGCCCCCATTGAGAATATTACTGCTTTAGACAGTTCCTATCTAAGGTATTGGGGACCACTTCGTGGGCTGCTGTCTACTCAACAGACAACCTCTTTTAGGAATGCCACCAATCTTTAATCCAGTCAGGGGCAGTGAGGGTGCCGAAATAAGGTGGCCATATGTCCTGGTTTGTCCTAGTTTGTCCCAGCTTACATCTGTTATCATGGTGTCATTAATAGAATGTTTTTTATTCTCAAAAGTGTTTGGTTTGTATACAAATTATATGGGTGCTCTATGCAGAGTCACATTGAACCAAAGCATGAGAATTTTAGGTCATAAAATGCCTGCAGGAGGGCAAGTACTGGCATTTACCCCAACCATCTGTCCAGTTCAGTAGGCTATCGCCTTAGCAAGGGCCAATCCACTAAATTGCTAGATTATAGGACTAATTGTTACCAATATACGCAACTCATCAGTTCTAGATGCAAATGTTACATTCATGCATTCAATATATTTTTTATGGAGTGTCTCTTTGTTCCAGGTACTATTCTAGGCACTGCAGATGCAGCAATGAACAAAACATAAAAATCCCTCTCCTCATGGTATTCACATACTAATAACAGAATTTTCTAATTATGGCAAATATTCACAGAATACTTCTATATACAGGGCATTGTTGTCATCATATTATTTAAATATATTATCTCATTGTTTCCTCAAAATAACTCCATTGTGTGGATTCTATTGTCATCATCACCATCATCATCATCACCATCACAGTCATCACGAATGACTAAGTCAGATAGAAATTTAGAAACTTCAAGGTGAGACAGTTGATGAGTGGTGGACCCAGGACTTGAATCTACACAGTCGGGTTCTGAGTCCTGCTGCTGATCCCTATATTATGCCACTTCTCTGTTAACAGAAAGCGCAGTCTCCCTCTTGAAAACTTGTAGGAATTGTAGAAGATTGTATGAGGCCAAGGGAGGACAGCCCTACTTAAAATGCCAAAGAAAATTTGAAGTGGAATCTGGATAAGTTACTACAGACAGCCCTTGCTTTTTTCTGTCAATTCCTAACACTGATGCGGCACAGTTGGGCAGATTTTTGCCCACTCCATGGGGAGCCCTTAGTAGATCAATTGCCTGTTAACACTTTGTGCTTGAAAGTTACATTTTTCTTAGATCACAGGCATGGCTTTGTCATTGTTTCTCAAGTCAATACCGTACCAGCTTTGTTGGATTCTGCAACATTTACAGACTTGGACATGCTTCGTTAAATTCAACTTTTCAGCTGTGTGAACACTTAGGCTTCTGTCTTACAACTAGTTTAACAAATTAAAGGCTAATTTTCCTTAAAAGAAAAACTAAAACCAATTAATTTTTAAAAGCTATGTATGTATACACACACACACACACACACACACATACACACCTCACTTTCTTTCCTCAGTATAATTGTTCATTGTCTACAAGAATTATCTCCAAGAACTAGATGGTTTTAGTCTGAGAGTGCAAAGTTAGGTTAATATTTGAAAACTAATCAATCCAACTCACCAAATTACAGAATTAAGGAGAAAAATTCTGTGATTCTCTCAATAGTTACAAAAAAAAGCAACTGATAAAATTTAATATGAACAATAAAAGTCTCAGTAAACTATAAATAAAAAGGAATTGCCTCAATATGATAAAGGCATTCCCACAAAAACTTTAACTTCTGCAATGGCAAATTAATAAACTTGTTTGCAGCAAAATCATAGAGAAGTTAAGAATGTCTGCTTTTATCACTTTTTTTAAACATGGTAATGGAGGTTCTAGCAGTGCAATAAAGTAAAAGAAAAAAATAGGCATACGATTGAGAGAAAAGAAGTAAAACTGCCTCCATTCCAAGACTGTATGGTTGTTTATGTAGAAAATCACATACAAAGTGACTATAATTAATTTTTAAATTTAAATGACTGGGATATCAGATCAAAGTAAAAATATAACACTAAGTAAATATAGAAAAATCCAATTGCATTTCCTTCTATAAACTGGCAATCAAAATTAAGAAGTAACTTTACAAAACAATAAAGTTTACAATAGCAACAAAAACATACTTTGGAATTGTTATTAATGTGCAAGAGCTCTACACTGAACACATTTTAAAGGAACAAAGAGAAATTGAGGAAGACAAATAAATGAAGAGATAAACTACATTAATAGATTGGAAGACTCAGTATTGGTAAGATATTGATTATCTCTGCACTACCAGTGGCAGTCAGGCAGGGTTCAGCTGCTACACAAGGTTCACAGGACCAAAATGGCACTGTTTAAAAATCTACAGTTTATTGCAGAAAAAGGATATAATATAGCAGGCATTCAAGAAACTTTTGTCTACTTTAAGTGTCCTAGAGAAGCCATATGCAAACCAATTTTTCTCCCTCTCTAAAGTTCACTGAGAGACATATTTTCTCTCTTGGATAAGGAGCCACCAAAATGTGCAGGGAACACCAAAGAACAAAGAACTCTAAAATGGAATCTCAGCTGAGATGTCCTATATTCTGGTGATTACATAAGCATTTCTGCTATGTAACCAGCCCCAAGAGCACAGCCCTCCGGGGGTTTGTCTGAGACAGGATAGTAAATTATCTAATTATTATCAATAAACAAAGCTAGGCCAGGTGCAGTGGCTCACCCCTGTAATCCCAGCACTTTGTGAGGCCAAGGCGGGTGGATCACAAGGTCAGGAGAGCAAGACCATCCTGGCTAACACAGTGAAACCCCGTCTCTACTAAAACTACAAAAAAAAAAAAAAAAATTAGCCGGGTGCGGCTGAGGCAGGAGGATGGCGTGAACCCAGGAGGGGGAGTTTGCAGTGAGTCGAGATTGCGCCACTGCACTCCAGCCTGGATGATAAGAGTGAGACTCCATCTCAAAAAATAAATAAATAGGCCGGGCGCGGTGGCTCAAGCCTGTAATCCCAGCACTTTGGGAGGCCGAGACGGGCGGATCACGAGGTCAGGAGATCGAGACCATCCTGGCTAACACTGTGAAACCCCGTCTCTACTAAAAAAATACAAAAACTAGCCGGGCGAGGTGGCGGGCACCTGTAATCCCAGCTACTCGGGAGGCTGAGGCAGGGGAATGGCGTAAACCCGGGAGGCGGAGCTTGCAGTGAGCTGAGATCTGGCCACTGCACTCCAGTCTGGGCGACAGAGTGAGACTCCGCCTCAAATAAATAAATAAATAAATAAATAAATAAACAAAGCCAACAAGCTGGTCCGCACAACCCTAAAATTCCTTGGGCCCATGACTACAAGGCAAAAATATTATGATAATATGTTTCATGCCTTCATAGAAGTCAGTTTCATGCAGGTACTTTAGCAAAACAGCTCAGGCCAAATCCAGAGGTGATAGAATTAACCTTCATGATATTCTCCCTCAGCTATAATTAACACCATCTCTATCATAATCGAAGCATACTTTTCTTCTGAAATTAACATATATTCTAAAATATGTATGGAACTCAAAGAATCTAACGTAATAAAAACAATATTTACGAAGAAAAATTAAGTTGGAGGCCTCACACCACCGATTTCAAGGCTTACTATAAAACTACAATAATTAAGACTGTGGAGGTGACATAAATATAGATGATTAGATCAATGAAATAGAATACAGAGTCCAGAAAACAGGCCCTTGCAAATAGGGTTAATTGATTTTTCACAAAGACACCAAGATAATTCAATTAGGAAGAGATAGTCTTTTCAACAAATGATGCTGGTATGCCTAGATAAACATATTTTAAAAATAAGAGCTTGGCTGGGCACAGTGTCTCACACCTCTAATCCCAGCACATTGGGAGATCAAGGTGGGCAGACCACCTGAGGTCAGGAGTTCAAGACAAGCCTGGCCAACATGGTGAAACCCTGTTTCTACTAAAATACAATAATTAGCTGGACATGGCGGCGGGCACCTGTTTTAATCCCAGCTACTTGGGAGGCTGAGGCAGTAGAATTTCTTGAACCTGGAAGGCAGAGGTTACAGTGAGCAAAGATTGTGCCATTGCACTTCATTCAGCCTGGGCACAAGGACGAAACTCAGTCTCAAAAAAAGAAAAACAAAAGGGGGACCTCTTGTTCCAGCATAAGATGGACTAGACACCTCTCACTATCTTCATCTATGATATGAAAATTATATTACTTAATACTAAGTTTATAGGACTGTGGTGTGACTAATGCATGTATGAGCTAATGTATGTATGGTACTTAGCACAAGTTCTGACATAAAATGTATATATTCAAAAATGTGAGTGCATCTCCCTTATTTACCTTCATATTCATGGATAGTCAACATAAATACCTTGTGTTTTCAGTCCAAAGCTCTGTTCTG
Source organism: Trachypithecus francoisi (assembly GCF_009764315.1). Classification (NCBI taxonomy): domain Eukaryota; kingdom Metazoa; phylum Chordata; class Mammalia; order Primates; family Cercopithecidae; genus Trachypithecus; species Trachypithecus francoisi. Next base: position 119,798,559 of record NW_022681470.1, read on the forward strand.
CCAATATTATTTTCTGCAAATCTTTAAACACTGCAAAAATATCACACACACCCTATAAATATGTATAGTTATTATGCATCAATAAATTTGTTTTGATCAGCTAAGTTAGCAGGAAATTTTTAAAAATCAAGTTTCAATATTAAATGTATTATTCCATGTGTGGAAAAAGACACAAAAATATATTTTTACTAGTATATGGAGAGAGAAAAAGAGAGAGAGAGAAGAATATAATTCAAAATATTAATAGTGATGATTTCCAGAAGTAGGATAAAGGGGCACTATAACTTTTTCTCTATCATAAATTTATGTAATATTTTGATTTTTATAATAAGCATGTATTACTTTTGTAATTAATAAAACTATTCTTTGAAAGAGTAAAAAATACAATATTTAAACAAATGTGGATTAAAAAATACAAACCAACACTTATAGCATGGAAATTAAATTGAAAGATAACATGAAACTAGAGAGAAAGATAACATGCTGATGCTAGATTTAGGAACCCAAAAAGATTTCATCAAATTCTAATTATGGGCTGAATCCAAATAGAATTTAACATAGATAAATCAAAAATCTCGAGCACAAGTTCAAAAATATAGCGGCACATACATAGCCTTTTGAGGGTTTAATTTTCTACGAGACTCATAAGAATCAACAACCTGTCTTTACTTTAATACACACTAAAAAGAAACATGTTGTTAAGGCACATGTACTACTTTAAGTCATCAAAATATGGAGATGGCCCACAATTATTCTACCTAATCTGTATTACTGAGTATAAAGTACCAGAACAAGGAAGATTAATCTATTTGAGCTCTTCTGAGCTAATGAGAATAAACTTAAACACAGTTTTGGGTGTCTGAATGAATGAGATTTTGGAGCACTAGATTCAGCACTGATGAGAGTATGTAAGAGGATGAGAGGATTCAATACAATGGCAAATGAACTCTAGTCAGAATCCCTAAGGAGAGGGATGGCTTGTGTGAGACATCTTAATTGACCTCATATATTATGCTGAAAAGAAATTAGACATTTTTCTATATGCCCTAAGGAATAGCACAAATAACAATTAATATAATTTTCTGAGAACTAGATTTCATTTCAATTTAATAAAAAGTAATTTCTTAACAATTGTATCTATTATGAAATTAAATCGACTATCATTTTTAAAAAGTTCAATTCACTGGGGGTTATAAAACAAAAGTAGTAGGGTTTTCTCTCATAAGAAATGGCCTCCAGTGAACCTTTCAAAGGTCTATTATTTTATGATATGGGTTTTATTTTATAGTCCCATCATCTGGGATATTCAATAAACATATATATTCTGAAATGTTAGCTTAGAGTAGGGGGAGAGATGGATTTGATAGATCGGGTCTGAGATCCCCACTACTACCGTACATTTTGCTTACATTTATTTCTGATTTTTTAAAATTGTTAATCTGTCACCTAACAAATTATAATAATTCTAACAATGGCTAACATGTATTAAGTATTTACTATGTGCTAAGCACAAAGCAAATTTCCTCCATTGATTTTTTTTAATTTAATCCTCATAATAACTTCAGTCCTTTAACTTATTGTACTTCTAACCATATTCAGTGTTATTGCTACAGCTGTTTTACAGATGAAGAAAAAAAGAAAATAAGTAATATTATTATACTCATTTTCTTTATGGTGCTCCTTGGGACCCAGAATAAATGTCTAATGTCTCTTTGGCAGACTATATGAGGTTAATTACACAATGTCATAATTCAGCAACATAAGCAATAGTTGGAATATCAACAGGCCCACTCAAGACACAAACACCAAAGTTGAAGTTTTTCACTTTTATATATTTTAGGTATAAAAACAAAGGCACTGAGAGAATCACCAAAAATTTTTCTGCTACTGGAAATTTAAAAAAGAAAAATTTAACATTCAAAGGAAATAATAATTATTGAATTACCAATACATATGTATTTTTTTCTTATATTAATTACCACTGATAAGCGTTGGTGGATAGAAAACAATATTGCGGCAAGATCGACTATGGTTTATTGAAGATGGGCATCTTCGATTTATTTGTAATTCATGGTTGACTAATGTCAAAATCCTAACCTACTTTAACAGTTTTTAGCCAATAACATTCCACGACAGTATTCAATTCCATAAATAACTCAACACTAAACTAACTTTCCAAGGTTATTGCTGTTTGGTCTAGTTTAAATTTGCATTTGCTAAGTACTTTTAAATGATAAGGTGTCCAAGACAGTCGCTTTAAAATACTGATGAAAATATTGTCCTATTCTGGAGGAGCTCAGAGTCTTCAGCAATCACAGACAGACAGTGAGACTGCATCATCAAAATGAAGAAAGCAATAAGATACAGGTAAGTCCAAGGTATAAAGGGAAGCACAAGAATAAAAATTGTATTAGTCAAGCCACCGGTTACATGTAACAAATTAAAAAAAATAAATCTCCAATTCATTAGGAAATTAAGTTTTGTGGGAGAGTATTAGAATTATGAAGTAAAACAAACAATCAGAAGAAAAAAAAAATCAAGAACCAAAGCCATTCTGTGTGTATTAGGGACTGAAAAGGGAAGGGAGTAATTATTAGAACTCTATCTCTCCATCTGTTGTCTCTGATGATTGTCTTTAATTTCTCCTAATGCAAGGCTTTTTTCATCTTACCAACTCAGTAGGCAATAGGATCTTCTGTCTTCAGTTCCTGTTAGAATAACTTTGGTAAAGGACTCTGCCAAGTCCCTTCTCCTACAGTGAGAATGTCTAGAGCTGTAGCAGAAGGGAGATATAGGGAAGAATACTGGGCAGATAAAAATCATTGCCACCATAGACATTATTCCCAAGAGGGAAGCTCAGAAATCCTCAGAAAGAAGGACTAAGAAGTCTTAACAATTAGTAAAATTTAGCCAAATCTTAAGCTAAAAGGGTAAAATAATAATAATTTTTAAAAGCAAAGATATCTCAGCAAGAATCAACCTGAAATATAGTCAAGGTATAGTTTGAAGTGGGGATTATAGAGGAAGATGAAGCTCAAGTGTCAGGTAAGGGTCAGGTCATGGAGAACCTTGTACACTATGCCCCAAATCAAAGATAATTGATGAGACTGCATGACTCAAAAATCTAATTTTTAAATTTCCAATTCTGCCTAAGATTTAATGAGCTAATGCACATTATGTCCCTCACAGGCAAAATTTCTTTCTTAGCAAAACCCACACCTTTGTCATTTATTCACCACCCCCTGCTCTTCCTCCACCGTCCATTTGTCATCAGCTTTGATGGTGTCATATATTTGTATGGTAACAAGCTTAGGGCCACACAACAATGGTGGCAACTCAGAGACTTTTCTTTCTGGCAGGGTTTAGCTGCTTCAATCAGTTTTCTCTCAACCATCTCACTTTAGGTGAGGGCATAAAATTCACCGAGTTTGACAATCCATTCTGCAAGCTCTCACTTGAACTCTATTCATCATTTTATTCAAGGAATTGCCTAGGAAAGAAGTATTTCTTGAGGCATGTATAGAGTTGGGGCCTATTATAAATTAAATGGAATTAGTGGGAAAATTAATTTGTTTCAGTTGCATTAGAAATCCACAATTGTGTTTTATGCATCCTTTCAAACTCAGCCTCCCTCTACCTTACAATTAATATTTTAGAATCTTTATCGCAGAGTGTATACCCATCACAGGAAAACTGTGCCATTCTTTCTTTTGATATTTTTTTGTTCACATGCCAAACACTGCTGTGTAGCCTTCTCAGGGGAATTCTATTTCAGCTCCAGAAAGTTGTTAACATAAGACTGAGCCTGTACTGTGACCTTATTATGACAGCTTGTTCAAAACTACAAAAGACAAAGGACAGGAAAAAGTTTAGAAATTGTGTCTGTTACATACACACATAGTCCGCACAATATGTTAAGTTTGGAAATGGTGGAGACTACAGTCCTAGAAGAAAACCAAAGCAGTCAACCATTCTCTACTCCTTTCAGCCATTTCAATAGTCTGTAGCTCTTCAGTATCAAAAATAAATCTAACTGTTAAAATGCAGGGAAGGATGGCAACTATTCAGGCAGAAAAGATAGCCTACTAAAATATTTAACCATTTGAAAACAGAAGCCCAAATAATATAAATACATTTTTAAAACCATATGAAATTTATAAACATTGTTTTAAATGGTGAAAAATTAAAATTAATCAAAATAACCAACAAGGAGGAGATAATTATGTGGTATATTAATCTCAGGAAATGCTTTAGGGTTGCTAAAAATGACACAAATAAAAGTTTACAATCCAACAATGACACATTTATATGTAAAAAGTAAAACCAAACATTATATATACAATAGGGTCATATTATATACATAAAATGCATAGAGAAAAGATTTTAGATGGAATGCAGATACTTTTCATCTTTTTTCTTTTTCATGTTTCCAGATATTTTTTCATGAGTATTTTTTACAATAAAAAATATAAAAAACTGGTAAAACCATATTTGAAGAGCAGTTTGTCAAAATTTGTTAAAGGTGAAGATGTCCATGTCCTACACCTAATAAGTTTATTCCTGGGTATAAAACCAAAAGAAATCTTTACGACTGAACACAAGCAGACAAGTACAAACAGGTTCCTTATAGCATTAACTAGCTGTGAAAGAACAGAGAATAAACTTTGTGTTGTTTTTGTTTTTGTTTTTCTGAGACAGAGTCTTGCTCTGTCACCCAGGGGAGGGCAGCGGCACGATCTCGGTTCATTGCAACCTCCGCCTCTCGAGTTCAAGCGGTTCTGCTGACTCAGTCTCCCGAGTAGCTGAGACTACAGGCACGTGCCACCATGCCTGACTAAATTTTGTATTTTTAGTAGAGATGCGGTTTCACCATGTTAGCCAGTCTGGTCTCGAACTCCTGGCCTCCCAGAGTGCTGGAATTACAGGCGTGAGCGAACGTGCCCAGCCAAACTTTGTTTATTTAAAACCACACTAAATTTAATAAACCAGAACTGAATGTAGAAACACAGGTAAATCTCAGAAGCATAATGTTGACCAAAAAAAAAAAAAAAAAAAAAAAAAAAAAAAAAAGATTTAGTTGAAGACTAGTTGAAGAAAATACATATAGTATGATATCTTAATAAAGTTTAAGACATCTGTATTAGTCCATTTTCACACTGCTGATAAAGACATAACCAAGACTGGGCAATTTACAAAAGAAAGATGTTTAATTGGATTTACAGTTCCATGTGGCTGGGGAAGTCTCACAATCATGGTGGAAGGCAAGGAGGAGCAAGTCACATCTTACATGGATGGCGGCAAGCAAAAAAATGAAAGAGAGCTTGTGCAGGGGAATGACTCTTTTTAGAACCATCAGATGTTGTGAGACTTATTAACTATCATGAGATAGCACAGGAAAGACTTGCCCCCATGATTCAATTACCTCCCACCAGATCCCTCCCAAAACACATGGGAATTCAAGATGAGATCTGAGTGGGGACGCAGCCAAACCATATCAACATCCTTGTACAACTCAATAGTAAAAAAAACATATAACCCATTTTAAAAATGAGAAAAGGATTTAAATAGACATTTCTCTAAATAAGATATACAAAAGTCAACATGTATATGAAAAAAATCCTCAGCATTAATTCCTTAATCATTAAGGAAATGCTAATTAAAACCACAATAAGACACCACTTCATGCCTGTTAGGATGACTATTATCAAGAAAACAAAGATAGTAAATGTTAGTGAGAATGTGGATAAACTGGAACCCTTGTGTATTGTTAGAAATGTAAAATAGTGCAGTCACCATGGAAAGCAGCATGTGAAATCATCAGAAAATTTTAAAATAGAGCTATCATATGATCTACCAATACCACTACTGACTATATTCCCAAGATAATCGAAATCTGGATATCAAGGAGATATCTGCACTCCCATGTTTATTGCAGCATTGTTCATAAGAGCAAAGATATGTAAACAACCTGAGTGTCCATCAACAGATGAATGGAGTTTTAAAATGTGATTTACACATACAATGGAATATTATTCAGCCTTAAAAGGAAAGAAATCCTGCAATATGCGACAGCATGGATGAAACTGGAGGATTATGCTAAATGAAATAAGCTAAGCCAGTCACAGAAAAACAAATATTCCATAATTATATGAAGTGTCTAAAGTAGTCAAAACGCAAAGAAACAGAGTGGAATGGTAGTTGCCAGGGACCGGGGGAGGAGATATGAGAAGTTACTGTTCTTCAGTTATAAAGGGTCAGTTTCATAAGATGAATAAATTCTAGAGATCTGCTATATATACAATGTTGTGCCTTTAGTTAACAGGACTTGGTAATTAAAAATTATTTACTGCAATAAATAATATACATATATTTTTGAGACAGAGTCTTGCTCTGTTGCCAAGCTGGAGTGCTGTGGCACAATCTCAGCTCACTGCAACCTCTGCTTCCTGAGTTCAAGCAATTCTGCTTCAGCCTCCCAAGTGGCTGGGATTACAGGCTCTCGCCACCATGCCCAGCTATTTTTTTTTTTTTTTTTTTTTTTGGTATTTTTAGTAGAGACAGGATTTCACCACGATGGCTGGGATGGTCTCCATCTCCTGACTTCATGATCCACTCACCTCAGCCTCCCAAAGTGCTGGGATTACAGGCGTGAACCACCATGCCTGGCCAATACTTTTTTTAATTACAAAAATAAAACATCACTGTCTTAGCTCCTGCTGCTATAACAAATTTCATAGACTAGGTGACTTAAACAAAAAACATTTATTTCTCACATTTCTATAAACTGGGAAGTTCAAGAAAAGGCACCAGAAGATTTGGTGTCTAGTGTGGGCCCACCTCCTGACTTAAAGACAGCTACAAAGGCTGTGGCCTCACAAGGTCCCGAGAGAGAGTACTGTCCTCGGTGTCCTCACATGGTCCTGAGAGAGAGTTCTGGTCTCATCATTCCTTTATAAGGACACAAGTTCCATCATGGGCTCCATCTCATGACCTCATCAAAACCTAATAACCTCCCAAAGGCCACACCTCCAAATATCATCATACTGGGGATTAGGGCTTCAACATATGGAATTGAGGGGGACATTAAACATTCAGTCTACAGCAATCACAAAGAATGCTATATATTGTCTATGCATGTTTATATTTATAGTAAAAGTGAACAATACCAAATTCAAGATGGTAAAAACATCTAGGAGGAAAGGGAAAAGATTAGATCAGGGAGAAATATATAGACTTCATCTATTGTTTCTATTTTTCTTTAGATTTTTAAAATTAAAAGCAAAATAAAATGGTAAAAATTGGAAAAACTACATGGTGGGAATTTGGGTCATTACTATATGTACCTCTTGTTTAATATGCTTGAAATATTTCATAATGACAGATAAACTATTTTAATATGGGGGATAAAAATTAAATTCTATTATTAAAAAGTAGCAAATGTTTATATTATTTTACACATAATAAAATTACCATATTTTTTATACCACAATTTGTTGTGCACAAGAGCTTAAAAGTAGTTTTACTTATGTGTTTAAATGGTCAGAAATGGGAGGAAACAGAAACACATTTGAACACTGAGAGAAAACAAATAGTAAGTTGCAAATTACTAAGTGAAAAAAAAAAATGAAACTGGGAGTTTGAGTAGCTTTCAAATCTGGAATGTTTAATTACCCAGAAGGCCATATAGGGTGTGTTTGTGGGTACAGACTCTGTACGGTGTTGGTGCTGTTAGGGATTGAATGATAGCTCTGTTACTTAGTTATGCAACTGTGGGCAACTTACATATTCTGACTAGGTCTCCATGCTTTTGTCTCCTCATTTATCAATTGTAGAGAATATGAATAATTACTTCATAAGCTAAATGTTAGAAAAAAATGAGCTAATACATATAAAATTCTTAGAAATGTGGCAACCACCTTTATCATTTAGATATTAGCTCAAAGTTCACGGCCTCAGAGAGAACTTACCTGGGAATCCAGTATAAACCCCCATTCACTCTGTATCATATCATCCTGTATTATCATCTTTATAGCACTAAACATTTTCTCATAGAATTTTGTATGCTTGTTTGTTTATTTTGCATCACTACCCTCCTTCCAATATAATACAAGCTTCATGAATGCAGGGCCTTTCCATGTCTTCTTCACCACTGTATTACCAGGACCTGGGTCAGCACCTGGCAAAAATATTTATTAAATGAAGCACACCTCTAACAGTGAAGGAGTCTTGATAAACTTGAATGTCTATCCTTGGATATGCTTCCAGATGTTGTGAAAGTCAGATATATCAATACAAATTTGATGAAAAAGCTAACTCAGCCATAACTCATGTGAAGCCATTCAATGCCTCCTAGACCAGCCGCCCCTTCAACAGAAACAGTTTCCACTCACAGCCACTACTTAAGTAGTAGAACTATTATAATGTAGGGGTTTGGATCCAGACCCCAAGAGAGGGTTCTTGGATCTCACGCAAGAAGGAATTCAGTGCAAGTCCATAGTGCAAAGTAAAAGCAAGTTTATTAAAAATGTAAAGTGGTAAAAGGACAGCTACTCCATAGGCAGAGTGGGACATTCCCAAAAGTAAGAGGAGGAACACATCTACCCTAGGTACAATGCTTGTATATATGGGGAGATGTGCTCTGCTACAAGGGTTTGTGATAAAGGATTAATTTTTTTAATTACTATATTTTGCAAGAATCAATATTATTATCTTTAAAGCAATATTAGGAATGCCTTTGTTTCCAGATATTGGGATATCTGGACACTCCTGTGTCTTGGTCTGTTTAGTAAACATTATTAATTTGTTCCCTTAACTATACACATCTAGAGGCTAGGAATGCCTAACCTCCTGAGAATGCAACCCAGCAAGTCTCAGCCTCATTTTCCTAGCCCTCACTCAAAATGGAGTCGCTCTGGTTCAAACGCCTCTGACAGAACTAACCATCCATGTTGTAACATATGAACCTGTCTTCTGGCAAAAGCTAATTGGACTAGGAATGAACAAAGGGTTCTCCAAATGTTAGCTGTGCTTAGGCAATCATATCCTCTCAAGAGAATCTGAACAAAATGCAGAGAGACAGTTGTCAATTAATGGTGGTTTTTGAAGCTAAGTGTTCATGATGTAGTGACAGAGTCTAGAGACCATGTTGAGCCAGGTACATTATGAGTAAGCAAAAAAGAGAGATGAACAGAACATTAGGCAAAGCACAGATAAGAAAGACCACATGGTTCTAGAGAGCTAATAAGACTGAATTAACTTCCTGGCTCCCAATTCCACAACAATATAAAATGTGAACTTTGCCTTGGGATCATGAAGATCCTCTGCATTGTATGATAAAATTCTGTATTTTGCTAGTGTAAAAGAGTGACTATTTGCAACAAAATAACTTTGACTGGAATGCTATTGAAATTTACATATTTTTATTCAAGAGTAAATGTGATCCAAATTTATAGAATCGAGGTGACCTGTTAAGAAACAGTCAACGAAGAGTAATCAAGTGTGTAAGCCAAATCAAATCAATATGCAACTCTTACATTATGAATGTACTCATAGAAGGGGGAATCATGGTGAAGTCAAATGGGCATGAAGGTCCCTAGAAGTGGGTACCATGTCCTCACCTTTTCTAGTCCCTTTACATTACTCAGCAAAGTTGAAATTCTTCCATGTTTTTCCCTTTTTCTCTTGTATGCCTATTTTTCTATAGGAGATGAGATTTGCTTTGATATTTGTTGCAACAGAAAATCTTAAACAAATAGTACTAGCACAGCACAGCAATTATAACTCAAGGTAGTTTCATTCTACTAGTTTGTGTTTCTCTGCCCAACAAAATGGTTAATTTCCAAGAAATGTGATGAGTATAGAGTGTAAATCATTGTGAGAACTTAAGTTTAAAGACATCAACACATTCCTTTAAATATAAAAAGTAAAAGAAGCCTGAAAAATTGCTTCCTTAGAAACTGAGAAAGTAATTCTGGAAAGTCACAGTCTATTTTCCAAAAGGAATGAAACAGAAAAACAATAGGTTTAGCATAAGGATGAAAATGGAATGCCAAGGGCTATTTATTTTAAAGGTACAGAATATTATGGAATAGTCAATAAAATATGAATGAAAATTGTCTGAGTTTCACTCTGAAGCATGACAATAAAAACTTGGCTGACTGAACATTATTTCCTATCATACAGATGTGAAAATGTAGAAGACACACAATAAATTTTTTGTGTGTAAATCTGGACCCTGAGTTCCCAGGAGCATCAGAATTCTTCCCTGACTCAGTTATCTCTCTGCTCTCCAGCGCTGTGTCATCCAGAGAACACAAATAATCAACCATTGTTAAGAAAACAACATTTGCTTCATTATGCAGTAGAAAGTGTAAGTTCTTTCAAAAGTGCTTAAAAATGTGAACATACTAATAAGGTTTGTCTTTTGTCTCAAAAGTGTATTTTATTATAAATTATGACTTTCAGGAACATGACTCATTTGAATGAAAAATAAAAACAGCATAATATATTGAGAGTTTTGAACTGACTCCCACGCCTACCTTAACTGGGTTGATTAGGTACAATGAACTAGAAGTTCAGGACATACATAGCTTTTTCCAGTATTCAAAAGTTTGATCCTGATCTCCCAGAGTGCAACAGGCTAAAAAGGCAAAATGTTTTGTATATCATCACTTACATCCTCAGTAAAATGCCTCAGTAAAATGTATTTAAAACGTTCTGGAGAAGAGGTGTTAGGCAAATCCCAAATATGATTGGTACTTAAGCTGAGTAGAGTAGAAATATTTTAAAGGTTGGCTTTCAATCAAATCTTTGCCCATAAATAATAGAGATGCTTAACTTGCCTTGTAGAAGATAACCAAAGCAAAGAGTAGCTTTATTTAGAATACAGTAGCTACAGCTTGCTTCAGCAAGTTTTAAAGACTTTCTTCTCCTTTCCATCAAATAACCCCTAAAGTGTCATATTCTTGTTAGTTTCCCAAGCAAAAGCAAGAAATACTCTATTAAAAATTTTATAGCTGAGTAAACCAAGTCCCAAAGCACAATAAAAAATACAGCAGAAGGAACAATAAGTTTTCACAGTTACTTTATAAAATAAGTTTATTTCAGGTTATTTTCAGGCTATCTTTGAAATAAAAATTGATTTGTGACCAGAATTGATCCAAATTAGGCTCCCAACCTTTCTCTGTTTAGGCTATTACATTGCTTCATGGGTTGCCTTCAATAGAAAAGTCATAGTTATTCTTCAAAAATCTAAGACTTAATTAGGTTTTTAAAGGCTTTTTGTGTCTAACCAAAACTATCAGATTATTTTCCTGATAAAAATGTGAACTTGTTGCATTTTGATTTCATTCAGAACCTTTCTCAATAGAGGTTATGGGGAGGGAAAGATTCAACTCCTCAATTTTAGCTTCCCAGGAACCAAATGAAGCCAGGCACATTCATTTATGGTCTCTTCTATGCACTGGCCTTTGTCATAAACCAACTGAAGCTTATAACATAATTTCTCAATTAGACAACATCAGCAATTGTAGAAAAAAAAAAAACACTGTTTGCTTAATAAAAACTTTCCAAGTAATTTACATATCAATAGAAGGTATATTTAATCTCAGAAGTTGTGAAGATCTGCATTACAGCCAGGAAGACGATTTCAGTTGCCAGATTCTCTTAATAAAAACATTGCCTAGAAGGAGCTCCTAACTCAGAGAACCTGTTAACATCTGTATCATCTTCAAGTACAGACAGTTCAAAATATTAAAAATATAGAAAACTAGGATATTATGAAGTGCTGACTCCCTGAAATATTATCAAAGCAACTTTTGATAAGATAAAACTGAGTTTAATTTTACCATGGCAAAGGAAGCCACTACCTTAGCAAAGCCATAGTTGTATCTCAGAGAAGAGAGTACAAAGTTGGGATATTTGTGGGGTTTTAGACTCTGGTTTAAGGTGGGTCTTTCAATTCCTGAGCTTAGTTAAATTTTGTAAAACTGTATTAGTTTAGTATTGATGTGTCCAAAGACAAGGCTTTTCAGGCAAGTTCAAAGAGTCATGGGGACTAAACAGTCATTAGAACCTATCTACTTAAGAGTTAAATAGTTTGATGTTCATTTAAATAAATTCTTCAGGATGTTCCTGGAATAAGCAATAAAGTTACTTTCAACTTTTGTCTTCCCAGGCAAGAGTTTCTTGGAAACTGGAAACAGTGGAAAAATAAAGTCACATTAATGTAGACAGAAAGCTGCATAGGTGCAAATGTTTCAGTTCTCAAGGTCCCTGAAAACAATAACCATACAATATATTATAGTACTGTGACAAAACATATCAGCTAGGATACGTTCAAGTAAAGCTGGTTGTATAGTAAAACTTTTCTTGTAAGACAAGACTCCATCCTTTCCAGATACATAGCCCACATACCTTTTTTGTTCCAAGTAAGAGAACTGCATAACTTTCAATAAAGCTATTTTACTCCAGAGATAAACCACTTTCTAAAATAAGACATATCATTGACTTTCAGCACACTGAGGTGAAGACCTAATGCAATACCATGTGCCAGTCATTGCAGCCAGAAAGTGTGTGATTCTGTTCTTTCTTAGGTTTACTTCCTATACAGCTCTAGAAATACCAGTAAAGGAAGGTTGGTTATGTTATCTATATAATAAGAGTTTTTGCTTTTTTACCTTATTTCTGTTCAGGTCAGGCACAACATGGTATAGCAATTAAGAGCACAGACTAGCTAGATCATGTATTCAAATCCTGGCTGTGCTACTTATTAGCTGAGTAAAAGCTGAGTTATGTTAGAAATAATTTTCAGTGCCTCAAAAGAAATAGCACTCAAACATAAATTTAATTTTCTCAGCAAGGCAATTTTACTTCTATAGAAGAGTGTGCATCACAGATGGAGCAATGGCAAGAGCAAACCTGAACAAGGGAGGGGAAGGGGTTCTTATCCCTGACGCAGGTAGTCCTTACAGTTGTATCATTCCCCTATTGGCTAGGGTTGGACTGCACAGTCTAACCTAATTCCAGCTGGCTATTTTAAAGAGAGCAAGGATACAAGCCAGAGTGGCAGAGTGAGTAGTTTGGCAGGAAGGACAGTTACAGAACAGGTGACTCAGGATGACTCAGGTCAGAGCAGGTGACCAGGGGTGACTCAGGGTGGAGCAGGTGATAGAGGCTAGGAGGAGGTTGTTTACTGAAACTAGGGGCAAGGAGATGAAGATAATGAGGAAGTTAAATTTTAAAATGAAGAACAAAGAAGAGGATAACTGAACATAGTGATACACTGGCTCTTTGGAGAGGGTCTCAGAACTCACTGTACTTTACAGGCTAAAACCATTGGAGAGGAATTTGCTATATCCTACAATTACCCCACTTTCAATTTTCATAGGACTTCCTCTTCAAAAATTTTTAACATGTCTTGGCTTTGCTGCTCAACTTAATACTCTAAAAGAAAAATATTATCTGAGTAAGGTGGAGGAGAGTTAAGGAAGGTTTAATAAGTGCTGCTTTTATAAGTCTTTGGACTAGCCCAGGGATGCGTGGTATGATGCAATACCCAACAAAAATGAGTACATCTATTATGGCTGCAAGAGAAGTAAGAATTGAGGCTGTGATTTCTTTCCATTTACTGAACCATCTTTCTAGCCACCCTGAGAAAGGGTTATCAACTTCAGAACTTTTAGCTAACTCACTGGGCAAAATGGTAAGTCTTTGTAAGGCCTTTGTTATGTTCCCAGTGTGGGCCAAATAAGGGAATAAAAGCTTGCCACCCCAGCCAGCAGCAGCAACCCACTCAGGTCCCCTTCCATGCTGTGGAAACTTTGTTCTTTCTCTCTTCACATTAAATCTTGCTGCTGCACACTGTTTGGGTCCGCACTACATTATGAGCTATAACACTCACTGTGAGGGTCTGCAGCTTCATTCCTGAAGTCAGCAAAACCACGAACCCACCAGGAGGAACAAACAACTCTGGATGCACCACCTTTAAGAGTTGTAACACTCACTGCATAGGGCTGCGGCTTCATTCTTGAAGTCAGCAAGACCAAGAACCCACTGGAAGGAATAAATTCCAGACACATTTTGGCAACCACGAAGGGACTATCGCCAAGTGGTGAGCACCATTGAACCCCTTTCACTTGCTATTCTGTCCTATTTTTCCTTAAAATTCGGGGGCTAAATACCAGGCACCTGCTAGCCAGTTAAAAGCGACTAGTGCAGCCACCGGACTAAAGGCACAGGTGTCAGACTTTCTGGGAAAGGGCTCTCTAACAGCCCCTGACTCTTCGGAGTTGGGAGCATTGCTTCACCTGGAACCAGTTTCCACCTTTCCTGTACTTCCAGGCTGAGCCGAGGGTTGACAGGGAGGAAAGCTATTCAGCTCTGGGGTCCCAACAACAAATTGGTTGACCCTGCAACCATGAGCAGAACTCTCAAAGTCACATCGCCCGAGCGAGACTTGCCTGTCTATCCTATCTATCCTGACCCTTGCCCCCTGGGTCCTGATGCCTGTCAGACAAACTTCCTCTGGCCTCTCTTCTCTGAGGCTAGTCTCACTTCTAAAAACCACTCCCTGTCTCTGGTGCTTTTCTAATTTCTCTTATAAGAATGATTTCTAGTATAAACTTCAGGACTCTCTTCCCTTCTTTAGGCCCCCGGGCTCACCAATCAGAAAGACATAATTTTTGGCCACAGCCCCATTGGGGGCAGGAGGGACTATCTTATCTGGAGTTTTAGGACCCCTCATCAGACTAGCAGGCCTAACAAAAGTTATTCCTAAAGCTAGGATGGGGGAGCTTCAGAAATGATATCCTTCCTATTCAAGTGAGGACAAAAGGCATCACTCTTCCAACCCTGGAGATCCCTTCCCTCCCTCAGGGTATGGCCCTCCACTTCATTTTTGGGGCATAACATCTTTATAGGACAGGGGTAAAGTCCCAGTACTAACAGGACAATGCTTAGGACTCTAACAGGTTTTCGAGAATGTGTCAGTAAGGGTCACTAAATCCGATTTTTCTCAGTCCTCTTTGTGGTCTAGGAGGACCAGCAAGGGTGCAGGTTTTCAAGGATGCATCAGTAAGGGCCACTAAATGCGACCTTCCTTGGTCCTCCTTGTGGTCTAGGAGGAAAACTAGTGTTTCTGCTGCTGTGTCGGTGAGCACAACTATTATGATCAGCAGGGTCCAGGGACCATTACAGGTTCTTAGGCAAGAGGTGTTTCTACTGCTGTGAGGATGAGCTCAACTATTCCGATCAGCAGGGTCCAGGGACAGTTGCGGGTTCTTAGACAGGGGAGAAACAAACAAACCAAAACCATGGGCGGTTTTGTCTTTCAAATGGGAAACATTCAGGCACCAACAGGCTCACCATTGAAACGCATCCTAAGCTATTGGGACCAATTTCACCAACAAACCCTGAAAAAGAGGTGGCTCATTTTTTTTTTTCTGCACTACGTCTTGGCCCCAATATTCTCTCTGTGATGGGGAAAATGGCCAGCTGAGGGAAGTATAAATTACAATACTATCCTGCAGCTTGACCTTTTCTGTAAGAGGGAAGAGAAATGGAGTGAAATACCTTATGTCCAAGCTTTCTTTTCATTGAAGGAGAATTCACAAATGTGCAAAGCTTGCAATTTACATCCCACAAGAGGACCTCTCAGTTTACCCCTATATCCTAGCCTCCCTATCCTCAGTTCACCCCTATATATAGCTCCCATTTCTGTTAATGATAAGCCTCCTCTAATCCCCCCTGCCCAGAAGAAAAAAAGCAAAGAAATCTCCAAAGGACCACAAAAACCTCCAGGCTATCGGTTATGTCCCCTTCAAGCTGTAGGGCGAGGGGAACTTGGCCCAACCCAGGTACATGTCTCCTTCTCCCTCTCTGATTTAAAGAAGATCAAGGCAGACCTGGGGAAGCTTTCAGATGATCCTGATAGTTATACAGATGTCCTACAGGGTCTAGGGCAAACCTTCGATCTCACTTGGAGAGATGTCATGCTATTGTTAGATCAAACCCTCGCCTTTAATGAAAAGAATGTGGCTTTAGCTGTAACACGAGAGTTTGGAGATACCTGGTCTTACTCAAATGATAGAATGACAGCCAAAGAAAGGGACAAATTCCCTACCAGTCAGCAAGCCACCCCACTATGAATCCCCAATGGGATCCATATAGATCGTGGGGACTAGAGTCATAAACAGCTGCTGACCTGTGTTCTAGAAGGACTAAGGAGAATTAGGAAAAAGCCCATGAATTATTCAATGATGTCCACCGTAACTCAGAGAAAGAAAGAAAATCCTTCTGCCTTCCTCAAGCAGCTATGGGAGGCCTTAAGGAAATACACTCCCCTGTCACTTGACTCACTAGAGGGTCAGTTGATCCTAAAAGATAAGTTTATTACCCAATCAGCTGCAGATACCAGGAGAAAGCTCCAAAAGTGAGCCCTGGATCATGAACAAAATCTGGAGGCATTATTAAACCTAGCAACCTCAGTGTTCTATAACAGGGACTAAGAGGAACAGGCCCAAAAGGAAAAGCAAGATCAGAGAAAGGCTGCAGCCTTAGTCATGACCCTCAGACAAACAAACGTTGGTGGTTCAGAGAGGACAGAAAATGGAGCAGATATATCACCTAGTGGGGCTCTTTACCAGTGTGATTTGCAAGGACACCTTAAAAAAGACTGTCCAATGAGAAGCCACCCCCTCATCCATGTCTGCTATGCTGAGACAATCACTGGAAGGCACACTGCCCCAGAGGACAAAGGTTCTCTAGGCTAGAAGCCCCCAACCAACAACAGGACTGAGGATGCCTGGGACAAGTGCCAGCTCATGTCATCACCCTCACTGAGCCCCGAGTATGTTTAGCCATTGAAGACCAGGAAATTGACTTCCTCCTGGACACTGGTCCAGCTTTCTCAGTGTTATTCTCCTGTCCTGGACAGCTGTCCTCAAGGTCCATTACCATCTGAGGAATCCTGAGACAGCCTGTAACTGGTATTTCTCCCACATCCTCAGTTGTAATTGGGAGACTTTGCTACAGATAGTAATATGCTTATCTAACCCTACTTGCCCATGCTGCAATATAGAAAGAAAAGGAGTTCCTAACTCTGGGGAAATCCCCATTAAATATCACAAGGAAACTATGGAGTTATTGCACACAGTGCAAAAACCCGAGGAGGTGGCAGTCTTACATTGCCAAAGCGATCAGAAGGAGAAGGAGAGGGGAGACCCACAGCATAAGTGGCTGACAGAGGCAGGGAAAGACCAGCAGAAATGAAAGAGAGAAAGACAGAAAGAGAAAGAGAGAGAGGAAGTGACAGAGACAGAGGGAGTCAGAAAGAAAAGAGAGAGAAGAGGGGGGGAAGACAGAAAGAGAGAGAGAGAGAGGAAGAGACAGAAACAGAAAGTCAAAGAGAGAAGGAAAGAGAGACAGACAAAGAAGGAGTCAAAGAGAAAGAGGTAGAAGTAGTAAAGAAAAAATAGTGTACCCTATTCATTTAAAAGTCAGGGTAAATTTCTGTCTACCCAGCCAAAGCATATTCTTCTTATGTGGAACTTCAACCAGTATCTGCCTGTCAGACAGTTTGCAAGAAATAACTAAATCTATCCTTACTCTACAATCCCAAATAGACTCTTTAATAGCAGTGACTCTCCAAAACCGCTGAGGCCTAGACTTCCTCACTGCTGAGAAAGGAGGACTCTGCACCTTTTTAGGGGAAGAGTGTTGTTTTTACACTAACCAGTCAGGGATAGTATGAGACACCGCCCAGCATTTACAGGAAAAGGCTTCTGAAATCAGACAACGCCTTTCAAACTCTTATACCAACCTCTGGAGTTGGGTGACATGGCTCCTCCCCTTTCTAGGCCCTATGACAGCCATCTTACTATTACTCAACTTTGGGCTCTATATTTTAACCTCCTTGTCAAATTTGTTTCCTCTAGGATCAAGGCCATCAAGCTACAGATAGTCTTACAAATGGAACCCAAAATGAGCTCAACTAGCAACTTCTACCAAGGACCCCTGAACTGACCCACTGGCCCTTTCACCGGCCTAAAGAGTTCCCCTCTGGAGGACACTACAACTGCAGGGCCCCTTCTTTACCCCTATCCAGCAGGAAGTAGCTAGAGTGGTCATTGCCCAATTCCTAACAGCAGTTGGGGTGTCCTGTTTAGAGGAGGGATTGAGAGGTGAAGCCAGATGGACTTCCTGGGTCAAGTGGGAACTTGGATAACTTTTCTGTCTAGCTAGAGGATTGCAAATGCACCAATCAGCATTCTGTAAAAACACACTGATCAGCACTGTGTCTAGCTAAAGGATTGTAAATGCACCAATCAGCACTCTATAAAATGGACCAATCAGCTCTCTGTAAAATGGACCAATCAGCAGGATGTAGGTGGGGACAAATAAGGAAATAAAAGCTGACCACCCCAGCCAACAGTGGCAATCTGCTTGGGTCCCTTTCTACACTGTGGAAGCTTTGTTCTTTCATTCTTCACAATAAATCTTGCTGCTGCTCACTCTTTGGGTCTGCATTACCTTTATGAGCTATAACACTCACTGAGGGTCTGTGGCTTCATTCCTGAAGTAGGCAAGACCACAAACCCACCAGGAGGAACAAACAACTCCAGACGTGCCACCTTTAAGACTGTTACACTCACTGTGAATGTCTGCAGCTTCACTCCTGAAGTCAGTGAGACCACGAACCCACCGGAAGGAAGAAACTCCAGACATATCTGAACATCTGAAGGAACATACTGGACATACCATCTTTAAGAACTGTAACACTCACTGCAAGGGTCCGCGGCTTCATACTTGAAGTCAGCGAGACCAAGAACCCACCGGAAGGAAACAATTCCAGACACACTTTTATGGAAGGGTACTTAGGCTATGATTGAGTGTGCTCTTGGGATGATTCCCAAGGGGAAAGGTTATAAGGAAGGGGACAACAGGGATAGGAGAAGGGTGTGGGACAGCAGCTGCTTTTTTCTTGTTTTTGGTTTTATCCTTCTGATATTTTAACATTAGGCCTAGGGGATAATTAGGGGGAATATTGTGGCTACATTTATCCTTTTTATCTCTTACCTTACTTGGGGTAGTTTCCATTTTAAGTATTTAAGTATCCAAGTATTTCTTGCCTTTTGAGGTGAGCCTCAATTTCCCCTAGTGGAAATTTCTCACCTCTTTTTAACTTCCAAGACACCTCAACCAAGGAATACTTCACCGCCCCCGCAGCTCTTCCTGCCTTGGTATATCCCGACCAGGAATACTTCACCACCCCTGAGACTTTTCTTACCTTGGTTCTGACCAAGAAATACCTCACCAGCCCTGCAGCTTTTCTTACCTTGATTCTGACCTCCAAGGAAATACTTTGCCACTTTTGCAATGTTGGCCTGTTCATGGAGTTACCTGGTCACCATGGTATGTGATGATCTTTTCCCCCAAGTTGTTGGTCTGTTTCTTCTTGTGTTGCTGAGAGTCTGGGTTCATTTGTCACATCGGGTGGGTCTCAATTCCTTACCCCTGAGGCCTCCACAAGGAGGCAGTGGGGTGTGCTTCCTCATGGAAGAGGTCTAGACCCTCCCCAGAGGAGAATGGGAATACCAGATGAGCCCCCAAATTGTTAGAAATAAATTTTCAGTGCTGCAAAAAAATAAAAAATAAAAAAAAAGCACTCAAACATGGTATAGCAATTAAGAACATAGACTAGCTAGACCGTGTATTCAAATCCTGGCTGTGCTACTTACTAACTTACTAATTTCCTACAAATTTTACACTCTAAAATTTGTAGGAAAACACAAAAGACCCCAAATAGTCAAAGCAATTCTGAGCAAAAAGAAAAAAACTGAAAGCGTAACACTGCCTGACCACAAAATGTATTGCAAAGCTATAATAACCAAATAAACACAGTAATGGCATACATAAAAACAGACAGAGACATCAGTGCAAAAGAATAAAGAACCCATAAATAAATTTATTTATTAATCAATCCAACTCACTTTAGACAAAGGACCAAGAACACACACTGTGGAAAGGACAGTCTCTTCAATAAATGGTTATGGGAAAACTATATTCATATGTAGATGAATAAAACTAGATCCGTATCTCTCACCATATATAGAAATCACATCAAAATTGATGAAAGGCTTAAATGTAACACCTGAAACTACGCAACTACTAGAAGAAAACATTGAGTAAATGCTTCAGGATGTTGGTCTGGGCAGATTTTTTTATTAAGACCTCAAAAGCATAGACAACCAAACAAAAAATAGACAAATTCAATTATTTCAAGCTAAAAAGCTCTGTACAGCAAAGGAAACAATCAATGTAGTGAAGAGACAAGCTACAGAATGGGAGAAAATGTTTACAAACTGAACTGTTCAGATGACAAGGGCTCAATAAGCTGAATATATAAAGAATTCCAACTACTAAAAACATAAAAGACAAATAATCCAATTAAAATGGGTAAATGATCTGAATAGACATTTCTCAAAAGAAGGCCTACAAATAGCCAACAAGTATATGAAAAAATACTCAACACTACTAAATATTAGGGAAATGAAATAAAAACCATAATGAGATTATCTTACCCAGGTTACAATGGCTATTATCAGACAAAAGATAAAAAATATTAGTAAGGATGGGGAGAAAAGGAAACTCTCACACACTGTTGGTGGGAATTCATACAATCATTATGGAAAACAGTATGAAGATTTCCCAAAAAACTAATAATAGAAATAACATAAGATCCAATAATCCCAGTGCCAGCTAGACGTACAAAGAAAAGAAAATCAGTATGTGAAAAGATTATCTGCATTCCCATGTTCATTGCAGCACTATTCACAATAGTCAAAATATGGAATCAACTTGTATCCACCAACAAATGAATGGATAAAGAAAATGTGGTGTATATATACACAATGCAATACTATTCAGTCATAAGAAAAGAATGAAATTTTGTCATTTGCAGTAACACAAATGAACCTGGGGAACATTATGTGAAGTGAAATAAACCAGGCACAGAAAGAGAATATTTCATGTTTTTCCTCATGCATGGGAACTAAAAAAGCTGGTATCATGGAGGAAGTGAGTAGAATGGTAGTTGCCAAAGTTTTGGAAGGGGAAGGGGAAGCAAGAGATGGGGAAAGACTGGCTAACGGCTATAGAGATAGTCAGATGAAAGGAATAAGTTCTGGTGTTTTATAACCCAGTAAGATGATTGTAGTTAACAAGACTGTATAGTATACTTCAAAAATAGCTACAAAAGAAGATTTTGAGTGTTCTCAACACTAGGAAATGATAAATATTTGAGATGATGGATATCCCAATTACCCTAATTTGAACATTACATGTTTTATATATATGGATCAAAATATCACATGGGTCTCATAAATACATATAATTATTAGGTATCAATAAAAAATAATGAAAAAAGAAAAGAAAAAAAGAAGGAAGGAAGATAGGAACTAAGATAAGGAGGGAGGAAAAAAGGAAGGAAAAAAAAGAACTTTTCACTGAAGTCAACCAAATCCAAATTCAAATTTTAGCTTTGCCTGCTGTGTGATCTTAGGCAGGTAATTTAGCATCTTTAAACTTCAGTTTACTTAAAAATTGACAAGATAACTCTTAACTCGTATGGCTGTGAAGAAGGTGATATAAAATGTAGTTATATAAATTTAAAAGAATTTTCATTTCTATTATCAAGGTGAACCTTTGCCTTCCCAAAGTTTAAAGCCTGTCCTGAATCCACCCTGGTACTGCTCTCTTAACCTTTAATTCATGGAGACACTGTGGTTTGTAGCCCCGACACTCATTTCATAGATATTTAAAGACCTAACAAATAATAAGAAAAACCTCATGTGCATTCATGTAGTGGTCTTTTCACATGTAATGTAAGGCGTCTATTAGCAACAACAATAATTATGATGATGATAATAATAAATAATTCCTGTAACCTTTGTCTCTGTCAGGTTCTGGGTTAATCACTTTATATGCAATATTTTATATTACCTTCACAGTGACCTAAGGAGGTAGATACTATTATTACATGCTAGCAACTTGCTCAACATCACTGAGCTAAAAACTGGTAGCCCTGGGACTCTAACCCAATCTTTGAATCTTCAAAGTTTCAACAATCTTTGAAGTTGTTTATATGACTTCAAAGAGCAGCCTCCTGACCACTTTGTCATCTACAGAATGAAATAAGTACATTTCTCTCTAAGGTATATTTCCAACTTCTTTTTCTTTTCACAGTCTTGTTCTTACATAAAACTGCAGTCTACCCTTCATATTCCAGTTCTGCATCTGTGTATTCAATCAACCAGATGGAAAATATTTGGAAAAATACATAAATAAATAATAATAAAATATTTAAAAATAATTCAAATAAAAACATTGTAACAACTATTCACCCAGCACATTTATAGCATTATAAATAATCTAGAGATGATTTAAAGTATACAGAAGGATATGCATGACTTATATGCAAATATACCATTTTATATAAAGGACTTGAGCATCACAGGGAATTTTTGTATCTGTGGGAGTCCTAGAACCAATTCTCCACAGATTCTAAGGGACAGGTATATATTGAACTCTACATTGTGTGTCATCCTTTCCCTGAGACATGACAGAAACAAAAAAAGTCCAAACTCTACAAATAAATCTGGTCATGGGAGCTGAAGAAACCACCAAATCTGTGACCAAATTACACTTCTGATGTGTATTACAATACCTGCTTCACAGACACCCACAGGCAGAAAAAATACTGTCACAGCATTAGGATTCCATTTTTTACAGATTCTGAAATGCAATCACACCAGGCTGAACTAAATCTGTTAGAAAGTAAATCAGCACTCCTGTTAACTTTTTAATCATGTAACTGGTTAATCAGAATGAAAGCAATTCTGAATTGTCTACATACAACTATATTTGTATGCCATCAATAGAGGGTGATCCTATTCCTTGAAGACAAGGCCTTTGCTTTCATTTAATAGAATCACATCTTGAAATATCAAACTAATGAATTTGAGGATTCTAAGAACAGACATTGTCCTTACAAAGTTTAAGAAATCATATTGTGCAATAGTTTTAAAGTGTGTTAGATTTTTATTGAGGGTGGTTTTTAGTTTCTAAGTTAGCAAAATCATGCACACATTTGTTTCTTCTGCCCTTGAAGATTATAAACACCCAGAGGCAACTCATTTTTGCGGAGTATTTGCTGTCAAAAAGCAATGAAGTGCAAATGGAAGCCAATTGAACTTAGCAATTTGTTTACTCAGAAACCAAACAGCTGGAGAAAAAAATTGAGTATTTTAATAATTAGTCAGTCATGTTAGATAAGGGGCATTCCAGTGTATGATACAGCATTATAATAAGGAAGCTGCCACTTTGGATGATAAAGAATTAGCAATTAACCTTCAAACTCAAGAAAACATCCCCAGAAAGGAGGGAAAAATGTTTTTAAAAAAATCCTTCGGTTTGAATTATATTTACTACGTTTCCAGAGTCAAAATAATCATTTTTAAAGTCTTATGAGATAATATTCTTTGAGTACATTCACAAATAGAAGGCATATGTGAGCCAATGCTAAATATTATGTATTTAAGAAATTATAAACTAGCATAGTTATCATAGGGAACTGTTGTCAGCTATCTGATCAGAAGTTAAATTCTGATAATCCTTTAGCTTTAATGTTTATCTCTATTGTAAATTGCAAAAAAAAAAAAAAAAAAAAGCAAGTCAACCTCTGCTGTAGCCCAATAGTTATCTACCTTCTGGTACGACATGCTCAATTAAGTATAAACATCAACTTAACTTCCAATCTTTAACCACAAAGTCCTTGCAAGATGCACCTACTCAAAACATTTTTTAAAATATAAAAAACACACTCAAAGAAGAGACAGGACCACACACCATTGATATATGAGATTAAGACTATAGTCCAGTGAAAACCTAGGCAATAGGAACCAAGAATGTTGACTTTGTCCAAAGCTCACATCTTCACCTCTGGCCAACTGCCGGCCAAAGGAGAATGAGAATCTTTCCCTTTCCAGGGAAGTATTCCAATTAGCAGTTCAGATGGAAAATTGACTTAAATTTCAGATACCTTGCTTTTGTGTAGCTGTATCTAAACAGGTACATTGGTCTTTGAGGTCTTTATGAACAACTGGGGAACTAAACCAAATAACAGTTACACCACAAATATCCCAAGAAGTATAAAAAACAAAGAAGTAATTGTGTGGAGTTGCATTTGGTACCTTCAGGGAAGAAAGGAAAGGAGGTGAAGGATAGAGAGAAAAAGAAGTAAAAAGGAAGTTGAGGAGAAGTCAGTATGGTTATAGTCTCATTGGCAATTCTTAAATTCAGTTACAAATCAAAATAACTTGGTACAGTAGCAGTACCGAGTCAGAATAACCCAGAACATGTTGTTGTTACTGTTATTGTATGACTGCTGCTGCGGCTGCAGCTGCTTTTCCTCAACAGATTCTGATATTTCTGAAGAAGGACATTTTAGAGCCTGTAGTCTTTGGGTTTGTGTTTGTTTGTTTGTTTGTTTTTGGAGCCTGTAGTCTTTGGAACCCAACTCTATCATGTAGCAGAGTTACTCAGAGACTTTCAGTATCCGGAGGAATAAGACCATGCACTATTATCCTTTATTTCCTATAAAAATAGGCTTCTTTTCTCCCCCTTTGATCCCAGTATTAGTTAGGGTTCTCTAAAGGGGCAGAACTAATAGGATAGATGTATATATCTAGAGGAGTGTATTAAGGAATATTGACTCACACGATCACAAAGTGAAGTCCCACAATAGGCCGTCTGCAAGCTGAGGAGCAGGGAAGCCACTTTGAGTTCCAAAACCTCAAAAGCAGGAAAACTGACAGGGCAGCCTTTAGTCTGAGGCAGAAGACCTAAGAGTCCCTGGCAAACCACTGGTGTAAGTCCAAGAGTTTAAAAGCTGAAAAACTTGGAGTCTGGTATTTGAGGACAGGAAACATCCAGCATGGGAGAAAGATGAAGGCCAAAAGACTCAGCAAGTCTGCTCTTCCGTCTTCTCCTGCCTGCTTTATTCTAGCCGCACTTGTAGCCGCACTTGCAGCTGATTAGATTGAGGGTGGGTCTGCCTCTCCCTGTCCACTGACTCAAACTTTAATCTCCTTTGGCAGCACCCTCACAGGCATACCCAGGAACAATACTTTGCATCCTTCAGTCCAATCAAGTTGACCCTCAGTATTCACTATCACAATCCCATAGATGTGACTATAATGAGATTTTATTAAAATCACTTTATCCTGTTGTTAATCCTGCCAGAAAGATGGTGCATTACACCTTCCTGGCTTTGATGTAGACAATGAAACTTTCTAATAGATTGTCAATTGCTTTGACACAAAAGTTAGAGAAAATGTAACTTATCCCAGAACCTTTTTCGCAATCTGTCTCCAGCACTGCAGTTGTCAAATTTGGCCCCTAAAATGCCCTTGATTAAAGGAGTGAGCCAAAGAAAGAGTAATAGTCTGCCAAGTTAGGTGGCTATAATCCTCAATATTGGTAATTACACTTCAAATACATTGAGCTTTGTTGTAGAAGCTTAGAGAGTAAAGACGATTCATCTAAACAAAAGATGATTCAGATCTTGTGAGACTAAAAATGTTCAGGATGTTCTAAAGTATCTCCTGCAACTACATTACCTTCATTTGTGATTTTTGCCAGTTCTCCCATGACAGCTTCTGCCTAATGTGACCATCTGAGGAAATCTTAGGCAATCATAGAAAATACTATAGATGGCTCATTTTTCTGAGGTAGAGCATCAAGTATGAGGAAATCATAGACAATCAGAAAATAGGACGTGTGGCTCATTTTTCTAAGGAAGAATACCAAATTTAATGCTAGGCTTTATTGTTGTAACATAAATCTGAGGTCTGTGCCATTTGTGGTAAATAGCTCTGAGATTTCATCAAGAAGAAAAAAATTCAGCTACTTCTCCTTCAGAGCCAACCAGAACAATGAACTCATCTGATGTCAACCATTTGCATCATAATCTCATTCAAAGCCTTCCTTGACTTAATAGTGGAGTTCTTGTATCTCTGTCAGCAAAAACACATTGCTCTTCACTTTCAGTCTGTCACACACTCAAGAGTTGGAAATATTTACGGAACTGGTCAGTAATACAGGGCCAACTTGTCTCCTATTGGCTAGTATCTGGGTCCTTCATTTTTATTTACTAGTTTTTCTCATGAGTAAAGGGATGACTTTGTTCAAATTTCTATCACATATAAATTAATGCATTATTTAATTATTTCTACAATCAACAATGTCAAAGTGTACATTATAGCCATCTGCTTGTCTGACTTATAGATGGCCTGGGGCTGATGTAGCAACATTACATTAAATGGCAGCTTTAGTAGTCTCTGAAGAGGGGTCAATACCTTCCACACTTTTGTCACAATTGGCATCAACTAATTCACATTATGGAACCATTTCTCAAATGTTTAAGAGCAAAAACACAAAGGTTCTTGCTTGGGAGAGGGTTACTCTCCCAACCTAGCCAACCAAATTGAAGCTAATTTACCCCCAAAACAAATTAAATCTTGGTTATGGCTTTAAAAAATTCTGCTGCCCAAACTCAGTGAGTTACACCTTCACTCCTTCGGAACCTCCTTCACAATTTATTTAAAAGCTGTCTTCAAATCTGATTTCACATTTTAAAAAGCCACATCTAGAAAACTCTTTCCACACTGCATTCTCCAGGCATTCTCAAAATAATTCAGGGATAGAGATGATGAAATCCTTAGCTTAAAATGTCATTTCAGAAATTAATCCCACCAGAAAGTAATGCTTCTTATATTGACACAGCTGTGGCTAAATTAACTTTTAGTCACTGAAGATATTATTAATCCTGATGCATACATAGTCACAAACAATGTTCTAAGAGATGGGTTATCTGACCTTGAGTGCACAACCAAACCAGAGCCGGAGGAGCACTCTAAGTCAGCACAATATTGCTTCATTCTTTCATAATGCTATACAAGCCTGATAGACCAGGAAACACATATCCATACTTTGTCGTTGTAAGCCTAATATTTATTATTATTGTTGGTAATAGAAATAGTTGTTGTTTACTGAGTATTTACCATGGACCAGACTCCATGTTAAATATCTCCACATTGTCTATGTGCTTAATAATTAAATATTTGGGAAAATATTAATTTCAACATTAAGAATCCCATACAGTGAATATTCAAAAGGAGACCTAGTTTTCTATGAAAGCTTTTTCTTAAAATAGCAGAGAAGAACTTGCCTAATTGCACAGCTACCAGCATTCTAGAAGGAAAATAGAAAAGAAGTGGGTTTTGGGGAATAAGTCCTGACTACCTGCAACTGGGCAGAGAGAGGTGAATGGAAATCCAAGGAAAGAAGGATAAAAAAAGAAAATATATTACAAGACTAAATCTTCAGGAAATATAACAATATCAAGACATACTATTACTAATTGGAGAAAAGACAGATAAAGAAAATACTTTAATAACTGGGTAAAGAAGGGTGTCTACCACATTCATGTCAAACATGAAGAAGATTAAAGCAAACTAAGTAGGCAGTTTGGAGCCTGTGTAGCTTAACTATGGCTTTGCATTCACTAAAAAGTTTAGTATTCAAATTCTGGAATTCTTTTGCATGGTATGTTTCATCCATGTTAAAGTGTAATGAAAGTAAGACTAGAAACCCCTGCTTTTATCGTACACTTTATCGCCAGCTGAAACTTAAGTAAAAACCTTTCTGGGATTCAGTTTTACCAATCGTACAGTGGAAATTAATCAAACCACTCTGCCAACAACACACAGCTTTTAAACTACACCATGTTGCTTGAGGCAATGGAAAAGAAAGCTCTTTGACATAACAGAAAGTACTATAAAAATGTAAAAGTTATTATTCTCATTTTTGTCCAGATGCAATCTTCTCCAAATTGATAGCTAGATACTATAATCCTTCAAGAGGAGCACTGGACAATATAAGAAATGTCTAGTATACTACTGGGGTCTGTGCCTCAGTAACTGACAGTGAAAAGTAACTGACAGTGAAAAGAGTAAAATGAGAATGGACCAAAAAGATCCATTGAGAATGGTATATTAAGGAAGAAAAATTGGAATATTTCCCTTATATGTCCACTAGTTGAATTATTCATTCATTAAATCTACTATTTGCTCCCTGCTTGGGATGCCTCAAGCTTCATTTCTCTTATTCCTTGTTGAGTAGATATGAAGAACAGAATAGTAATTCCTCACATATTTTCCATAATTAACACCTAGATTTTTCATCTTGAGGAAAAATAACTCCATTAATAACTCCAGTGTTTTTCATTCTCCCTGACAAAGATTGTCTCTGACCAAGTTTTAGTCAGGCTCCCCTGAGCACAACGAGGCTCCATCCTCAGGTATGTTCTCCAAGATCCCAGTGTTACAAGAATCCTGTCAAGTTTGATTATCCAGAGTTCCTCACCCTTGATGCCTATTCACCCTCCATATCTGATAGAATTTCTCATCCTCCACCTGTCTTTTAGAATATGATCACCCTGATCTGCCTTCAGAAAGAATCCTGGTTAAGTCAGTTTAGTCATAATCCCCCATTACCCTTGACATTCTCATAGTAATTTTCCATCCGTTAACCCCTCCAACCGTACCCTTCTCCTTGGCTATAAATAATGGCTTTTCCTTATTGCATCAGAGTTGGCCCCAATCTGTCTCCCCTACAGCAAAACCCCATTGCAGTAGTCCCTATGCTATTGTGGCAGTCCTAAAAATAGTCTGAACTTTAATAAGTTTTTTGAATCATTTTTTCTTTAACCTCCCTCAATGAAAAATATTTTTCAACTCTCTAATTATCCTCATTGAACTTGTCTGGACTATACAGATGTGGAAATTTGTAATCTCTGTCAGATTCTGTCCAAATGGAGAAAAGTCTCTTCATCAGATATTGTCCTGGGGAAAGCCTTGCTGGGCTTGAAGTCATTTGGGTTACATAGAAACTTTCAGGCCTGAACTTAATTAAGCACTAATTGCTAGTGCCCTTATGCACCTGACAAAAAAAAAATGAAAATCTTCCTTGGAGGAAAGCAACATAATGCTCAATCTTGAATTATTTCAGCAATTAGCTTTTCAAAATACAATTTTCATCATACAAGCTACAATAACTAAAGACATGTGTCGACAAAATCTTCAAGAAAGGACCAGCACAAATAACAGACAACTAACTGAAAGTTGATTTGAAAATCTTGTTAAGGAGCTTGAAACGATGAAACATGATATAGAGAACTGCTTGAAAGAGTCAAAATGTTAGGATATTGTCTAAGGCCATTTGTGCTGTTATAACAAAATACCACAGACCGGGTAATTTATAAACAACAGAAATGTGTCTTCTCACAGTTCTGGAGGCTGGGAAGTCCAAGATCAATGCACTGGCACCTGGTGTCAAGTAAGAGGCTGTTCTCTGCTGCTAAGATGGTACCTTGATGCTACATCCTCTGAATGGAACAATGTGTCTTCTCATGGATGATGGTGAAAGGGAAAAAGAAGTAAACTCCATCTTGCAAGCCCCTTTATTAGCTCACCTAGTCCGGGTTAACGAGGACAGAGCCCTCATGACTCAGTCACTTCCCAAAGGCCACACCTCCCAATGCTGTGGCTATGGGGATTAAGTTTTAACATGAATTTTGGAGGGTGGGAAAAAAAACATTTAAACCATAGAAGATATTGCAATAGAATTTAAGAAGGCCGTGGCAGGCAGATTATGAGGTCAGGAATTCAAGATGAGTCTGGCCAACATAGTGAAACCCCATCTCTAATAAAATACAAAAAATTAGCCCAGTGTGGTGGTGGGCACCTGTAATCCCAGCTACTCGGGAGGCTGAGGCAGGAGAATAGCTTTAACGTGGGAGGCAGTGGTTGCAGTGAGCCAAGATTGTGCCATTGCACTCCAGCCAGGGTGACAGTCTGAGCCTCCATCTCGAAAAATAAATAAATAAATAGATAAATTAAAAAGAGCAATGAAAGTGATAAATATGTGGGACACTCTACATGAGAAGTGATTGTATAAAACAACAATAATAATACTTTTCAAATACATATTGCATAAACAGACATTTTACATATTACCATTTGTTGTTTTACACAGTCACTGTTTATGTAGACTTACCCATATTTGCATATGTGTATGTGTAAGAAAATCAGAGCATACAAGTCAGTATAAATGAATGGAAATGTTCTAATGTCCTTGCAATGTCCAGGGAAAGTAAAAAGTGCATGTTGTAATTTTCAAGGCAAGTACACACACACATACACACGTACAAACACACAGATGATGAACAATTCTAAGTGAATGGAAAGTAAAAGTTATCATCCTAAATAACAAGAAAGGAAAACATGGCCAGAGCTGAATATTTGAATGGGAAGGAGACATGTAAGGAAGGGAAGGACATTCATACCATTTTTACATTAAGGGAAATCAAAAGATACAGTAGAAAACTGGTAGAGAGAAATGGGGGTTTAAGAACAATAAAGGCACACAATTAACCAATACAAAATTAAGAGAAATATGAGAGCTTTCAAAATTGGAAGACATGGAGAGGTGACATGAGGTATTATAAATCAGCTTAATATTCATCTTTTATAATGGGAAATCAAGTTCATAAGTTAGGAAACAGTATTATAAGTGTTTCATTTTTATTTGAGAGTAATTACCCAAGAAATTGTAATAAAAAATAATTTGATGATACTATCTTAAAAATGAGACTTAGAATGGTGAAAGATGAAATAAAGAGCTGCTGCTTTTTATTTGAAGTTTTTCTGTTTAATTACTTTATACTTTGGATAGATAAAAATTTAGGTAATATATAATTACATTTAATTTTATAGTTTTGTATTACATTAGTATATGAATATAGCATATTATGTTTACATATGCTAATTTATATTACATATAAAACTATAGATGGCATATATAATATATGCTATATTATTAACAGTATATATTTTATATTAAATATAATTCTATATACTTCTCAAAATTCTATATTTTATTATACATAATATCCACATTTTATATATTTATGTTTATGGTTATATATTCCAGCTGGAAAATTAACTCGCTATTATCCTTATGGGCTAACCTTATTTTCACTTGTCTTTAATAAAAGGTTGTTAAAATTCAGGTCATGTTTTCACAAGCTCAGAATCAGGCAGATTAGATTTCAAATTTCTCTTCTGTCATAATCTGGCTATGTGAGATATAAAAATTCACTTAACTTCTTTGAGTCTCTGTTTTCTTATTTATAAGGTAAGAAAAATCATAGCTACTTTCAGAAGTGTTGTGATTATTGGAGATAATATGTTTAAAATGCTTAGTGCCTTCATAAAGGAAATGCTCCATAAATAAAAATAATGGTATTATTTAACACTAATACTATTCATTTATTTAATAAACACTTTGGGTGTCTATTATGTGTAATAATTTTCCTAAGACTGCCCACAAGAAGTTTGCCATATCATGTGAAGAGGGAGGCAGAGGAGCCTTCATTGACTCATTGACATATGAACTGCACTATAACAGATAATAAGCCTCAGGTAAGGAAAGGAAATTGCAAGCAGAGGGCACAGCATAGGCAAACAGCATATATATATAAAGTAACACGATATATTTTATGTCTTAGATAAGAAGTTTGGATTTGCTCAACTCTAGAGACAGCCATTGAAAAATTTCAGAAAGGTAGTCCTGTTAATAATAATAGAAACAAACTGGGGCCAGGAACGGTGGGTCATGCCTGTAATTCCAGCAGTTTGGGAGGCCAAGGTGGGGAGATCAATTGAGGCCAGGTTGAGATCAACCTGGCCAACATGACAAAATCCCCGTCTATACTAATAATACAAAAATTAGCTGGGCATGGTGGCGCATGCCTGTAGTCCCAGCTACTCAGAAGGCTGAGGCAGGATAATCACTTGAAGCTGGGAGGCAGAGGTTTCAGTGAGCCAAAATTGCACCACTGCACCCCAGCCTGGGTGACAGAGGGAGACTCTATCTCAAAAAAAAAAAAAAAAAAAAAAATTCCTAGGACTCTAGAGAATAGAAAAGATGTAAATGATTACAATAAGGGAGAGGATTTATAAGCACATCATAATAATCTGGGAGATAAGTGACAAATACCTAAATCACATCAATAGGAAAGTCAAGGAGAGAAGTTTACAATTAAAGTAGAGACTAGGGACATGGACAGGTGAATTAGAGGGAATAATTTAGAGTGGCTTTGGAAACTGGGTGAACAGTAGTGATTAAGTGAACTAGGAAATGCAGATAAAGGAAAATCAAGTTAGGATACACGAGTTTGGGCAATATGCCAGAAATGATGCTAGTAATAGGAGAGAAAGTGAATATGACATAGCCCTCATCCTAGAAATACTGGAATGTCAAGTACAAATGTTCAGTGGGTAGTGACTTTGTGGCTCTGAAGCTCAGCAGGAAGTCTGGGCTGAGGGTCTATATTTGGCTTGGTACATAGATACTGGCTAAAAACTTAAGTTTAAACTATTTCTCCAAGGGAAATCTCAGAAAGTGAGAAGAGAATTTACTCCTTGTCTAAGAACCAGCCCTCTACACCCACTCATTCCACTGTACAAAATTGAATTTCTCACTCACCAAAAATTTTTTGATTTAACGCCTATTGTCCAAATTCAGTGATATTTTTGCATGTCATATACTATATATATTTATTTACATTCCAAGACTACTATAAGTATTTCTAGGATGAGGACTATGTCATATTTGCTTCATCTTCTACTACTAGCATCATTTCTGGCACAGAGAACGTCTCAAATATGTGTTTGCTGAGGAAATTCCTCACACCTCTGGTAGCCTTATAATGTTATTCCTTATCTTATGATTGAATCAAAGCCCATCTACAGCTTTAATTCAAGCTGTTTCTGTTTCTGTAGCTCATATTTTACATCATATTGCATGTTACTACTCATGTTTCTTTTAATAAATAAATGCTCAATAATAAATGTCGACATCAAGTCACCCAGTCAACCATATGGAGCTCAGTAATCATGACACAATTCATGAGAGGACAAGTGAAACTTTAAAGAAGCTCAAGGTATATTCCTGCTTATGTCTCTCAAATTATCATTGATTAATAGCCCCGAGCCAGACATAAAGAGAAAGGGAGGATGACATGACTGGCACTGCAATTATTGTAGTAACTTTAATACTGTCATGTTAGGGGTTAAATGATACCCCTTTTATTTTTATTATTTATTTATTTATTTGTTTTGAGACAGAGTTTCACTCTTGTCTCCCAGGCTGGAGTGCGGTGGTGCAATCTCAGCTCACTGCAACCTCCGCCTCCCAGGTTCAAGCGATTCTCCTGCTTCAGCCTTCCAAAGTAGCAGGGATTACAGGCACCCACCACCACACCCAGCAAACTTTTTTGTATTTTTTAGTTGAGACTGGGTTTCACCATGTTGGCCAGGCTGGTCTTGAACTCCTGACCTCAGGTGATCCACCTACCTCGGCCTCCCAGTGTGCTGGGATTACAGGCGTGAGCCACCATGCCTGGCTGATATCTCTTTTGATTGGAATTAGATCTCATACAGGAATGCCCTAGTCTGTGAGAAACTCTTAGCCTAGTCTAAGTTATCCACCATACAAAAATTTAACCGGCAGATATAGCAAAAATGACAATATCCCTACTAGAAAAAATTTTGACAAGAGTAACAACACTCAGGAAGACATGAGAAATATGTTCTTTGAAAAGTTTCATTCCAAAACAGACATTTTTCAAAAGGTTGAATGCATTTGGAAAGAGAAGGTCACATTGAAGTCAGCTCCACAAAAAAAATTTGCTCACAAGAACACTAGCAACGAATAAATAACATCTGAGAAACAATTGTCTTGCCCTGACTATACACAAATGGAGAAAAGTCTTCAAATGCTTTGATACCTTCATTTTGAAATGTTGTCAGCCTCAGAAGCTTTTCCTGGTAATACATTACTGGCAATACTTGCACCTTGTTGTTTTCAGAGTTATTAACCAAATGTTAAATATTATGCAAGTGCCATCTGAAAAAATGTGTGTCTGAGATGCATTTATTTTGTAACAAATAACAAGTAGTCACAAGTAACCAAGCAGAACACAATATTTAGAACAAGAGCTACCTTTTATCAAAAAAGTAAAAATCCAAAAAGTGAGCATGTCAAAAAACAACTGATATATTTTTAAGTAAAAATAACTAAGAGTATGGCATATAAGTAACAATGAATAAGGGTTGTGAAGGAGAGACATGTCATAAATTTGAATGCATGTTGAACACAAGTAACAGTGGCCTATTTTCTTGTTTTTCTTATTATCATTATTAATCATTAAAGACGGTTAAGAATTGTCTTTTTGTATTTGAAGTCAAACTACCATCCTAAGAATCACCTGGGGAGAGTAGCGTATTCCAGTCTTTTGTTAATGAAAGATTAGGCAGTGTTTATAACAGCAAAAAATGTACTTCATTAGTAAAAAAATACCATTAGCTATGTGGAAAAACAGCCAAAGAAAGCATTCCCAGGCTAGTCCTCCCATGTAGTCAATAATTAGAAGTACAAGCCCCAGGATCTACTTACAAGTGATAGTTTTTCAGTATCCTATTCAAGTTCAAACTGAATCCCGATCCAACCATTTTCTAACTGCAGAGCCTCAAGTAAATTACCCAACCTCTGTGTGCCACCAGTGTTCTCATCTAAAGTCCACATGGATGGATGTAATAGCTACTTCATGGGATTATTGCAAACATTAAATAAAATAATGAAAATACAAAACCAGTACAACACCTGGCACATGATAAGAACTCAATAAAAGTTGACTATTATTATTATTATCCCTGGACCCTAAATGCACATAGCCTATATGATAGGGAGTTGAGAGTAGATGCAAGTCTCACGTGTATCCAATGTGTGTTGGGTGGTGCCCCTTCCCTAAGCTTCTATGTGCATCTGTGATTTTCCTGGAGGCTGAGGACCATCCTAGGACAAACGTTTGAACTGCATCCACAATTAAGGTTCAGACTTGCATAAGAATGTGGGAGGACCTGGGTAGCAGGTATAGGTAGTGGTGACAAGAGGAAGGTTCTTTCAAATTTGCATACAGAACAAAGAGCCCTGAGATGGAAATCACTTGAAAAAAGAAGGACCTGGCCAGTGGGCTGAGAGCTGACAAAGGGCATAAGATTACAGGAATGAAAAAAATTAAAAGTTATACTGTTAACCTCTGCAGTATTTCAGAATCCAAACAATAATACTGAGGATGTGCCCTGCCCCCAACCTGAGCATAAGGTGGAGGGTGACACCAGTGTGTGAGGTGAATCAGCAGATCTCACCCTCAGCAGGTCAAGACAGCTGAGGGCAGAGCCAAGCTGTTCAGCTGTCAAAGGTAGCAGCTGCAGAATGCAGGATCTGCAAACAGCAAGGTCAGCAGATCTTCAGGGTGAAACACTGAGGTGATGGAAGGAGCTTAAACGAAGTGCAGGGCAACAGAAATCCACCTTGACATGCAGACTTAAAGCTATGTATAAAATACCTCCGAAGTGAGCCCAGCCAAACTCAGTATAGTGAGCGATGCTAGAGGACCTTATAAATTAAGCATGAATGCTGATAGGCCCTCCTTACCTCTGGCTGGCTAATCCTAAGACAATTGGCTTCTGTTATATTGTGTTTATTGTCTTTCTCAGGAAAGCGTATTATTTCTGTGGCAGCTGTCTAAATTCAGAGTAAAGAGTTTGGCTTGACAAGTTGGTAAACAGATGTTTCTGGTGATAACTGAGGGACACAGCTCAGATTTAGGAGAGGCTCTTCTCTCCTCCAACTCCCAGAAGCCAGATCATCATGGTTTTGTAGGTTCAGATGTGACAGGTGAGCTGAAAACAAAGCTGTTTGCTACTATTTGACATAGGAGTTGATTGG
Source organism: Trachypithecus francoisi (assembly GCF_009764315.1). NCBI lineage: Eukaryota > Metazoa > Chordata > Mammalia > Primates > Cercopithecidae > Trachypithecus > Trachypithecus francoisi. Next base: position 119,834,532 of record NW_022681470.1, read on the forward strand.
GCAGGGACACAGAGAACATACTCAGTGAATTTCATTTCCCATTCTTAACATCATTCCTCAAATGAAATACACTTAAAATGAATAACAACTTAAAAAGCAGGTGAATAAGGGAGATTATTAAAAAATATGACTATATCATATATGATTTTTAGTTGCCAAACTACAGTGTACAAAAAATACCATTCTTAAAATTTTCTTAAACTGAAACAAGAAAGGTTTCACACTCTGAGTCCCATCCCACCAGGTTGGGAAAAAAAATTCAGACTTTGTCATTCAGGAAATTTCTCATACTTCTGCTCCTTATCCCATCTCCTCCCCTGGATTGAGCAAAGGTTGAGAATCTTACAAAAGAATCGATACACTGGGGAAGGTCTTCTAGTCATGACTATTATTGCAAGTAAGTACCTATTATATGCAAGTGAGTACCTACTATTTCCCTTGGAGACACGTCCAGTCCCTTCAGATCCTGCAGCTTTGCTGCTACTTTGAGTCAGAAAATCTTTGAAGACAGTTGGAGCCTCCAGATTGGGAACTCAGACTCCCTGAGGACCCCACTCAGACTTTCCCTGAGAGCTTCTCCACACTGCTCCCCAGTGTGGAGTTACAGAGCAGGACAAGGGTCTCCACTATAGAAGCACACAAGATGCTCTACTCTTAGAGAGAACGTATCTCTTTTCCCTTGGTGCCCTCAGAAATATTTAGAATAAATAACGCAAAAAGTGAATTTTAATGCAATATCTGCTTTCTACAAGCCAAAAGCATCCAGAATCCAAAAACCCATAAGTCTAACTTTCTGCTTGAATAAAGGAAGGAAGGGAAAGGTGGAAAATATACATAGAGAAAATCAGGCATTGATGTGTGTTGTAGTTTGAGTGCTTTCCTCCAAAAACTCCTGTTGAAACTTAACTTCCAATGCAACAGTATCAGGAGGTGAGGCCTAACTAGAGGTATTTAGGTCATGAGGGCTGCACCTTCATGAATAGATTAATATCACTGTACAAAGAGCTTATGGGAGTGGATTCACTCTTTTGCTCTTATGCCATGTGAGGATACAATGTTTTATTCTCCCTTGCCCTCCTGCCTTCCACCATGTGAGGCTGCATCAAGAAGGGCCACACCAGACACCAGATACAAGTACCTTGATCTTGGACTTCCCCACCTCCAGAACTGTGAGAAATAAATTTCTGTTCTTTATAAGTTACTCCGTCTCGGGTATCCTGTTATAGCAGCACAAAACAGATTAAGACAATGTATCAAAAAATTATCCTGCTGCAAGTGAAAAGCTATGGTGACAACTTATTTATGTATCAAGGCTTTATGTAGCACTTAGCATGAGCCAGCCACTGTTCTAAGCACTTTTAAAATATTAATTTACTTAATCCTCCTAACAACTCTTTATTAACCTCATTTTACATTGAAGAAACTAAGGCACAGAAATTAATTCCAGTTCACACAGTCAATCAGTGACAGTCTCTAAATTCAAAATGAGGCCATAGGTTCCTTAGACTCTCCTTTTGCCTACTGCCATGTACACCTTGTAGGAGGAGATGAATCTGCTGAGTATTATTCTATCATGTTCCATTGCTGCTCTCTTCTCCTTCTGCCCTCTTGCACTGAGCCACTGGAGCTCCCTCTACTTGAACCACAATACACTGGGCCCAAGTTTAGGTTCCAAAATCTAGACCTCCTGGGTTCAGATCCTCTTACTTTGTTCCAACATTTGCCCTTTGCTCCCTGCCCTGTTCTTACATTTTCACTGATGTAATGAAGTCATAGGAACGTTGATGCTCAGACCTTAAGACAGATTTGGTTTTTCTGGCTTCCAGCCTCAGAACCCCCTCTTTGAACTTCCATCCTCAGAAGTCCCTCTTTCTATCCTTTTTCCATTTTAAGCTCTCTGGGTAATTCTTCTGGCCAAATTCTAATGCCTGATGTCTAACTATCATGTGAGGCCACTTGGCCATTGTCCTTGCTGAACTTGCTCCAGACTCCCTTGAGGAAGGATTGGTGCCAGGTAGAACTCCAAGAAAATGTAATACATTCTGTATTCCCTGAACCCAGGGATCTCAAAAGCTTTTTAAAAATAAGACATCATATTTTCTCAATAAAATAAAGTTCACATTTGTGTGTTTTAGACACTTAATACTTGGAATGTCTCCATTTTTCTAACTTTTATTATAAAATAATATAATTTTTTATAGTAAATTAGAAAATAAAGCACTGAGTTTCTTAACGAAATATTTTTTATATTAAAAAGTTATTTTCATATTGTAAACATTTACATGTGAACCTTCTAACAACTCCTCAAGGTAAACTCTGTAAGAGACTTTAGTTGCTTTAGGCCAATGATTTTCAAATGTTTTTTTACTGTAGTCTATGGTAAGAAAAACAAATAATGGTGCAACCCAATGCATGTGTGCTAAGACAAAAATTTCCTCTAACAATACTGTATTAGGTCATTCTTGCATTCCTATGAATAAACACCTGAGACTGGGTACTTTATAAGAAAAGAGCTTTAATTGGCTGGTGATTTTATAGGGTATATAGGAAGCATAGCAGCATCTGCTTCTGGGTAGGCCTCAGGGAGCTTTTGCTAATGACAGAAAGTGAAGCAGGGGCAGGTACTTCACATGGTGAAAGTAGAAGCAAGAGGGTGGGAGGAGGTGTCATATTTTGCAGGAAGATCTCATGAGAACTCACTCACTATCAGAAGGACAGCACTAAGCCACAAGGGATCCACCACCATGTCCCAAATACCTCCCACCTGGCCCCATGTTTAACATTGGGGATTACAGTTCCACAAGAGAGTCGGTGGGAAGAAAGATCCAAACCATATCACTCCACCCCGGCCTCTCCAAATCTCATGCTCTTCTCACACTGCAAAATACAATCATGCCTTCCCAACAGTCCCCTAAAGACTTAACTCATTCAAACATTAACCCAAAAGCCCAAAGTCCAAAGTCTCACCTAAACAAGGCAAGTCCCTTCTACCTATGGGCCTGTACAATCAAAAAAGGTTATTTACTTCAGAAATACAATAGGGGTACAGACATTGGATAAATACTGCCATTCCAACAGTGAGAAATAAGTCAAAAGAAAGGGGCTGTAGCCCCCAAACAATTTCAAAACCTGGCAGGGCATTCATTAAATCTTAAACTCCAAAATAATCTCCTTTGACTCCATATCTTTCATCCAGGACATACTGGTGCAAGGTGTGGGCTCCCAAGGCTTTGGAAGTTCTGACCCTATGTCTTTGCTACCCTGAGAGTTTCACTGGGGACTCTGTGTGGAGATTCCAACTCCACATTTCGCCTTGTCACTGCTCTAATAGAGGTTCTCTGTGGGGGTTCCACCCCTGCATCGGGCTTCTTCCTGAGCACCCAGGCTTTTTCATACCTCCTCTGAAATCTAGGCAGAGGTTGCCAGGCCTCATTCACTTTTGCACTTTTCTGTGCACATAGGCATAACATCACATGGAAGCCACCAAGGCTTAGGGCAGCTTGCGCTCTCCAGGGTGGCAGCACAAGCAGTATCTGAAGCTCTTTGAGTCAAGGCTGGAGATGGAGTGGTTGGGAGGCAGGAAGCAGTGTCTCTAGGTTGTGTAGGGCAGTGGGGCCCTAGGCTTGTCCCACAAAACCATTCTTCCCTCCTAGACCTCTGGGCCTGTGATGGGAGGGGCTGATGTGATGGTCTCCCATATGCCTTTGAGGCCATTTCCCCATCATCTTGGACATTAGCACTTGGCTCCCTTTTAGTTGTGCAAATAACTGTAGAAAATGGTGGCTCCACAGCCTGCTTAAATTTGTCTCCTGAAAAAGAAAAACCATTTTCTTTCTCTGCCACATGGCCAGGCTGCAAATTTCCCAGACTTTTATGCTATGCTTTCTAATAAATATAAATTCAAACTTTAAGTCATTCCTTTACTCCCACATCTGATCATAGGTGATTAGACACAGCAAGATCACATCTTGAACACTTTGCTGCTTAGAAACGTCCACCACCAGATATCCTAAGTCATCACTCTAGTTCAAACTTCCACAGATCCCTAGGGCATGAACAGAATGCAGCCTGACTCTTTACTAAGGCATAACATGTGTGACCTTTGCTCTAGTTCCCAGTAAGTTCCTCATTTCCATCTGAGGCCTCCGAGGCCTGGATTTCACTGTCTATATCACTATCAGTATTTTGGTTATAACCATTTAACCAGGCTCTAAGCAGTTCCAAACCTTCCCTCATCTTCCTATCTTTTTCTGAGCCCTCCGTACTCTTCCAACCTCTACCTGTTACCAGTTCAAAAGCTGCTTCTACATTTTCAGATATCTTTATAGCAATGCTCCACTCCTCAGTACCGATTTTCTGTTTTAGGCCATTCTTGTATTGCTATAAAGACATATCTGAGATTGGGTAATTTATGAGAAAATAGGTTTAATTGGCTCGTGGTTCTGCAGTCTGTATAGGAAACATAGTGGCATCTGCTCTAGAGAGGCCTCAGGGGGCTTTTGCTCATGGAACAGGCACTTCACGTGATAAAAGCAGGAGCAAGAGAGGGTAGGGGAGGTGCTATACTTTATAACAAACAGATCTCATGAGAACTCACTATCGTGGAGACAGTACCAAACCATGAGGGGTATGCCCCTAGATAGGTCAGGGTTCTCTAGAGGGACAGAACTAATAGGATAGATGTATATTACAAGGGAGTTTATTAAGGAATATTAACTCACAAGATCACAAGATCTCACAATAGACCATCTGCAAGCTGAGGAGCAAGAAGGCCAGTCTGAGTCCCAAAGCTGAAGAACTAGGAGTCCAGTGTTCAAGGGCAGGAAGCATCCAGCACAGGAGAAAGATGTAGTCTGGGAGGCTACAACAGTCTGATGTCTCCACGTTCTTCTGCCTGCTTTTATTCTGGTCACGTTGGCAGCTGATTAGATTGTGCCCACCTAGATTAAGGGTGGGTCTGCCTTTCCCAGCCCACTGACTCAAATGTTAATCTCCTTTGACAACTCCCTTACAGACACACCTAGAATCAATACTCTCCATCCTTCAATGCAACCAAGTTGACACTCAGTGTTAACTGTCACAGCCCCCATGACCCAAACACCTCCCAACAAGCTCTACTCCTAACACTGGGAATTACAATTCAACATGAAATTTGGTGGAGACACAGATCCAAGCCATATCAAATACTCGCCTTTCAAAGGTATGATACACTCTGATTTTGTTTATATTAGGCTTTTATTTTTTCAAATAAGCCAACTAATGTTATGTTTCGATTTGAAAATAATCAATATGTTATTGTCAGCTTACTGGTCTTTGATAAACCTATCTTCTCCTTGCTCCTTACATACATACACAACACACACACACACACACACACACACACTACACAGAGAATATATAGCTCAAAAATATATACTGGGAACAGAACACCGTCTCTCAGAATCTGGCTGTTTTCACAAGCCTAACAACTATCAGGAGAGTGTATGACCACATGGATTTCCTGTCCCTTGGATCCAAAGGATCAATTTATCAAATACTGGAAAGCTTTGTGTAAGACTCTATCCTAAACTAAATGACACTTGTTTCCTCAGTCTAAATGAAGTAGTATTGACTGTGGAATATATATTATTTGTCAAAGGAGGGTTAAGTGATGCTTGAAGTTGAGAAGGAGATACATTTAAATACTGACAAAGAAACAAATTATAGTCTTTTTCTAGAATATATTACTTTCTGAATTTATAAGTTATACTGGATTAAGGATATGGATTTCTAACTAACAGTTTACCTATGTTTTCCTTTTCTATGCCTAGGATATAAAAATAAATAAGTTATTTTACAAATGTATCACAAGATTGTAGAAAAGAGCCTGGGACAACCAAGAAGATCCAAATTATTTTCCTCATCTAAATTCATCAAACTTTATTCATTAACAAGATTGGTAACCAAGATCATTCCTTTGAGACAACATTTTTAGCCTCAAGATTTAGCACAGAGGATTTATGTTCACTGTGTAGAGAAGTCTCCAACCAAGAGAACCCCAAGTGCTAACAAGGACCAAAGAGTCTAAGGAGCCCTTCTCCCTGGTTACCTCACTACTTTTCAGAGGACCATTATGAGGCAGGAAATTACACCATGTTTTCAAGGGCTGTATGCTGTTGAGAATAGAAAGCAGTTCAGCACAGTACATTGCTTTGGACTTGATTCTGTATTTTCTCAACCTGAGGGTAAAAATTTATTAAGACAGGATAAAAGCCAAGAAACAAAATATACACAAAAAAATGGTGGTAGAGAGAGCACTGGAAGCATTGATTTTGCTTCAGAGGAGAGTTAACATGAAATTTAAATGAAAAGAGGGACTAAAATACTTCTCAACAAGCAAGTAACAAAAGACAAACTCACCAGATTTCTTGGGAACAGACAATTTCATATTCATGGTATTTATAAATATTTGAGTCATCAAAACTATAAGTCTGTCATTGCCTAGAAAATTACTTAAATTACTTAATTCACTTCAAAGATACATTTTCTGTCTCTCCTGGGTTCAGTAATACTTCTCTTTCAAACGTTCATTCAAAATTCACTTAGTCTGCTTTGTGCTGCTATAACAGAATACCAGAGAATGGGTAATTTATAAAGAACAACTGTAAGATTTATCTTACAGTTCTGGAGGCTGGGAAGTCCAAAGTTGAGGGGCCCACATCTGACAAGGGCCTTCTTGCTGCATCACTCACAGCAGAAGGCAGAAGGGCAATGGAGCATGTGGGGAGTTACTGGGGGGAGTAGGCTGAACCCCGCCTTTTATCAGGAACCCATTCCTGCAATAACATTAGTCCATTCTTGAGGGCAGAGTCCTCATGACTTAATTACTTCCTAAAGATCCCACCTTTCAACACTGTTGTAGTGAGGGTTAAGTTTCCAACCCATAAACTTTGGAGGGCACAGTCAAACCACTGCATTCACTCACATGGTAAAGGCCATCCCACAGGGATCTCTGAATTTCTATAGAACTTACAATCTGCACAGTTTATTTTTGCACCTGATAACACAGACCAATCCAACTCTTTTCACTCCTGTACCTGTACAGGTAACCATGACTATAGAAAATCCCACAATCATGTGGGAAGATATTTTGAATTAATAAACACAGATAAGGGTAAGCTTCTAATGCTACCAGAAATTCTACTGAGCTTCCTTGATCTATCCACTTTGTCAGTCTCCTAGATGATAATCCACACCTTTCTCCTCGTACCTCAAACACCTTCTATTCTATCCTTATTCCCAGGAGGAAGCTGATGACTCTGCTTCCTCCATACTGAGAAAATTAGAGCAATCAGAAAAGAACTTCCATGGACTCCACTGTCTGCTAACGCTTGCCCTCACATACTAGGCCCTTTCTTCTGTTGCCATAGATGAATTATAGATGAAACTATCTAAAGCCAAATCTTCCATTTTTGCACTAGATTCCCTTGCCTCTCTCCTATATCATCAGCATTTCATCCTCTGTTGATTCACGCCCACCTGGATATATATATATATATATATACACACACACATATATATTCTTCTTAACCCCACTACCCTTGCTACTTATATTTCCATATCTTGGATCCCTTTTGCAGAAAAACTTTTTGAAATAGTTATCTGTATTTTTTGCTTACCTCTGTTCTCACCCGAATTCTCTTTAAACTCATCCTTTAAGGCTTTGACTTCATTGATCCACTAAATCTTCTCTGACTATTGTCACAAATAACCTCCGTATTGCTAAATCCAATGATCAATTCTCAGTCCTCATCCTTTTTCCTATAGTTGATCATTCCCCTTGATACATTATTTTTCACAGTTTCGGAAAGCCTGCATTTTTCTTGAGTTTCTTCCTACCGCACAAATCACTCCCATTCCTTCTCAATCTCTGTTATTGTCCCCTTTCATTCCCAAACTCTTTATATTGAAGTGCTTCAGGACTTAGTCTTTAATTGCCACCCAGTGGAGGATTTACAGTGAAGCTAATGATGTTTAATTTTAGCTTCAGCAATCCTCCACTGCATGGGCCCATTTCAAGGGTCTAGGAAAGCCCTCAAAATCTGTTCATGCTTTCAAATTGTAATTGGTTAAGACTACTTTTTCCTCCTTTTCACTTCTTTTATCACATTTCCTTACATCCAGGTGCTACTGGAGTAGCAGCAGTCATGTTGGGGATGTGGCCAAAAGCAACCAAGGTTTTATAGGGTATTTTTATGTGGTTTTGTCATTTCCATGTATTAAGGTAATGCTAGCTACCTCATAAAAGAGCTGGCTTTAAACAGTATTCCACCTATTCATGTGCTAAAGGTTGAGTTGCAATGTGAATGTGTTGTGAGGCACCTGAGACTATATATGTAGTAGAAGGAAAAAATTATTTAAAATATATGGATCCATAAACTTATCTATAAAAAAATTCTTCCAATCTTCACACATGTAAAATTAATACTTAATCAAAATGAAAATTTTTGGCTGGGCATGGTGGCTCACACCTGTAACCCAGCAATTTGGGAGACTGAGGCAGGTGGATCACCTGAGGTCAGGAGTTCGAGACCAGCCTGGACAACATGGTGAAACCCTGTCTCTACTAAAAACACAAAAATTAGCCAGGCGTGGTGGTGCAGGCCTGTAGTCCCAGCTACTCAGGAGGCTGAAGCATGAGAATTGCTTGGACCTGGGAGGCAGAGGCTGCAGTGAGCTGAGATGACTCCACTGCACTACAGCTTGGCCAACAGAGCAAGACTCCATCTCAAAAGAAAAAAAAAAAGGAAGTTTTTTTCTGTCAGTAACACACTTGGTAATGCAGTATGTCAATTATAAATGTATAACTTTTTTCCTTTTTGATGGGAATAAAATGTAATCAAATGTAGTAGAACTCCTGTTTGTAGGGTATAAACCTGTATCAGTATTAACAGTTTTTCTGTGGATAAAATATTGCATTTTATGCATCCCAGTAATCAGTGATAAAAAAAATTTTTTGATAATTTATTTCTATTTTCTATGAAAACATTTGTAAATTATTGTCATAGAGAGTGGTATGAGTAGGCCGGACGCAGTGGCTCACACCTGTAATCTAGCACTTTGGGAGGCCGAGGTGGCTGGATCATAAGGTCAAGAGATCGAGACCATCCTGACCAACATGTTGAAACCCCATCTCTACTAAAAATACAAAAATTAGCTGGGCGTGGTGGTGCATGCCTGTAATCCCAGCTACTAGGGAGTCTGAGGGAGGAGAATCGCTTGAACCCGGGGGACGGAGGATGCAGTGAGCTGAGATTGCGCCATTGCACTCCAGTCTGGCGACAGAGTGAGACTCCGTCTCAAAAAAAGAAAGAAAAGAAAAAAGAGAGTGATTGGGTAGACAGCCTAAAATAGTAAGGAAAAATGTTCGAGTGCTTTGTCAGTAAATTAATTAAAATGCTGTCATTTTTCCAGACTTGGTAATATTTTTACATTTCTCAGCTTTTTAAAATATACAACCTGCTTTTTTATTTTTTCCATTATTTACTATTGCCCTAATTTTATATTCATAATTCTTTCAGAGAGTCTCCCACATTGTTTGTAAATCAGATCCTGGAAACGGAATCCACTCCTGCTGCTCCTCTTCCTTATATGCGTTCACTCTTTTGGGGATCATCCAGTCATGGCTTTAAAACCTGTGTCAATACCAAAGAATCTATCTCTAATACCAGACTTCTATCTTGAATACAAACTTCTCTCTGGAACTCCAAATTTTAATAAATGTCTAATATGCATTTCATACTCAATATGTCTAAAATCAAACTCCTTAATAAAACCAAAACTGTGTCACCCACCAGTCTTTCCCAAGTCAATTATGGGTGACTCTATCTTTTCTGTTGCTCAGGCCAAAACTTTCGTGTTATCCTTGACTTCTTTCTCAAAATCTTTACAGCTAATCCTGTTAGCTCTACTTTCAAACTTCCATACTCAGAATCTATATTCAAACTCTATCCAGACCACCTCTCACCATCTTCACTGCTTCCCTCAGATCAAAGCTACCATCATTTCATATCTGGATTACAAGAGCTCCACAATATCTCCTTGCTTCTACTTCTGCTCACACCATTACTCCGACCCCACCCCGACACCATTACACACACATTGTAAGTCAGCTCATGTCTGTCTGTGCAAAACCCTGCCCTGGCTTCCTGTTTCAATCAGAATAAAAGGAAAAGCCCCTACAATGACCTCCAGCCAGTATATCATTTGTCCTCCTCCCTCTTGCCTCTCTGACATTATCTCTTACTACTCTCCCTTCACTTCCTCTGTTTCAAGCACAGGAGCTTTCTTTCCCATCCTCAAATACATAAGATTACTGCCTGAGGTCTTTTGCTGTGGCTATTGCCTCTTGGAAATACTGCTTTTCCTTCACATATCGCCACGGCTGAGTCTCTCATTTCCTTTAAGTCACAAATGCCATCTTCTCAATAAGACCTACTCTTGACCACCCTATGTAAATTTCAACACATTCGCCCTCCATTTCCAATACTCCTTACCCTGCTTTACATAATCTTTTTCCATAGCATGTAAGATCACCTCTTCACATACAATGTAATTATGTTATCATATAACATCTGTATCTGCAACTAACCCTGTGTGTATGTATGTGCACACATACCCCTGAATGTGAATTTTGTGAGTCAAAATGTTTTCTGTTTACATTACTAATACATTCCAAGAGCTATGCACCCAAAGATTTTTTAAATAAATGAATAGAATATTTTTGTTATAGTAGTAAATCATGTAAATAAGAGTAACAGCTACTAATGTTTATTTTTCTTAAAAAAAAAAGAAGTAGAAAAAGTAGATTTAACATATTATTAGTTTATATTTCTTATTCTTTCCATTTATTTGTGGAGTAATTTTTGTTATTGTTGTGGTGGTGGTGGTGTTGTTAGTATGAACAGAATCGGATTTAGAGCAGGGTTCCCCCAGGGTCCCCAAACCCTGGGCTGCGGACAGGCAGTGGTCCCTGGCCTGTCAGAAACCTGGTGGCACAGCAGGAGGTGAGCAGCAGGGGAGAGAGCATTACCGCCTGAGCTCTGCTTCCTGCCAGATCAATAGTTGCATTAGATTCTCATAGGAAGGTGAACCCTATCGTGAACTGGCATGTGAGGGATCTAGGTTGCACTCTGTATATGAGACTCTAATGCCTAGTGATCTGAGGTGGAACAGTTTCATCCTGAAACCATCCCCCGCCACCCCACTCCACGCTCATCCGTGGAAAAATCATCTTTCTTCCACGAAACTGGTGCGTGGTGCCAAAAAGTTTGGGAACCACTGATTTCGGGGAGAGGGCATAAAGTTTTGAAAGAATGAGTCAGACTGCCAAGACTATAGAAAGGAAGAATCAGAGAGGCTCAAACATCCTCACCAGTTGGACTTCCATCATCTTTCTCCCCAGAGTCTATAACAATATTGTTCCCAAAACCCTCAGTCTGTTTGTCTCCTGACTAAAATTGCATTTCTTTAGGAGAAAAACCCAGATTGGCCCACCCAGGATGCCTACCCATGAATTAATCAGTTGCAATGTCAGAACCACTGAGACCTAAAATGTGTATTAGGAGCCATGCCTACTGAAAAGTGAATAGCTGTAAGGCAAGTTCTCAAATGTGCAAATTGATCTGCCATTTTTAAAACTTTTACAAAGACAATTGAGGAAGGACAACTACTCAGCTTTATGTTTTTATTGTTTTAAATTTTATTCAAGTTATTCCTAAACAACATCAAAATATTTCTGTTTTCATAAGAAAATGTAAAACCTTTCAGAAATATATTCCTGAAAATTTAATTATATCCTTATATGTTTGAGTTCATTTTTACACACTTGAAAGAATGTATAAGATAACATTTTGTAAAGGCAGGGAGCAGGACTTGCTGATCAATGTACTCTGCTCTAGGCACTGTTAACCACATATTAAATGAATATATGTACCAATCAGTACATTAGCAAAGCACCACAAAAATAAGCCATGAATACACAGTCAAAAAAAAAGAAAAAGAAAAGAAAAAAAGGCTACCCCTCAAAGAAAGACTAGTTTAGATACAAAGTCAAGTATATCATCATCCGGGGTACCCTGATAACTTCAGTTCATTCTTTAAACATATAAAAATAACCATGACGTTAGATAAGACTGGGAAAAATTAAAAGAAAATGAAAGCATACTGAAGCCTATGTTTTGTGCAGTGAGGGTTAAGACGCTAGACAAAAATAACTCTAAAATCTGATACCAAATCAAACATAAATATAAGCACATATGTTAATTGCTATATAAATCAAAATATAATATTCAAATCAAAAGAAAAAATAGAGCTTCAAAAAATTAACCAATTTAACAGAATATTGGAAAGGAGAAAAATCGTTAGGGAGAATAAAAAGCACAAAACACAAAATAAGTTGGCAAATACAATTCCAAACACGTTCATTATCAGAAAATATAATTGGCTAAAATCACTAGTTAGAAAACTCAGCTATATATTCTTCCCAAGAGATAAACTATATAGAAGGTAAAAATAAAAAGGCAAGAGAAAACAACAAAGATTAAAACATCAATATCTAAAAATTGGAATTTAGAGAGAAATAGGAATCAAAGGGGGCAGACTGAACGACTATTATTGCTTTAAATTGGGAGTAACTATTCATTTATTAAGTCAACAAATATTTGCCGATAACCTACAATGTGTCAGGCACTGTTATAGGCCAGGAAAAAACAGGAAAGATCAAATACATAATAGGAGGAAAATACCACTCACCATGCATCAAATATAATAAAATATTTCAAAATCAATATAACAAAATATTTAAGATTATTAAGGTTAAGTCGTAAAATGGCAAAATATAATCTAAAATTATAATAATTGTAATTACAGTTGTTCTTTATAGTTATAATAAAATATTACTAAAGAAGAATAAAGAAAGAAAAAAGAATAATTGAAAAATGTACCATGTTAATTAATAAATTCAATCAAGACAATATTACCTTTTTTCAAAGTAATATGTAAATTCAAAACAAGTTCTTCAAAATTTCACAGGGCATCTTTTCTCAATGAAAGTGAATAAAGAACACAAAAACAGAACTATCTATCTATGAAATCATGGAATAATAAAACGGCAAATTACAAGTCAGTAAGGGAAAGAACTATTAAACAAATCAAGTGAGGACAATTGAATCTACATCTTGAAAAAATGAGATTTCTATTCATACCATAAACAAAAAGATTTCCATCTAAAGACCTAAATTAAAAATAAAAGTGAATGAAAAATATAAAACTATTAGAAGAAAATGAAGGAAATTACTGTAATCACTTAGAATAGGAAACCTGTCTTAAATGAGGCACAAAAAGCACACATTCTAAATAAAGAGATAAATACTTTGACTTCACCAAAACTTAGTACTACTATGTAAATGGAAGGAGGTGCAGATACCAGCAAGAGGCAAATCAATTACCTCACAGAATCTTAGAGGATTCCAGGAAATGGAAACATCTAGTACCTCGGAAGGCAGGTTTTGCCTTGGAACTGAAAATAAGAGAATTGATGAAAAGTCTATATAAGGAGCAATAACTCCATATGCTCCTCTCTTGTTGTCATGAATCAAACAACGGCCCCAAACTCACCCCGCACCTACTGTCAAGGAGATATCAGATGATATACTCTCTGGAAAGATTTCACCACAGAAAGCCTGGATACAGTGGATACCAGGCACAGCTGAAGGAATAAATGAATTATTGTATTAAAGACCAAAGGATATATACGAAATTCTGCAAACAAAACAGTGAGATACTCAGCCCCTTTTCCATGCTTGGTTAGTCCTCCCAATCATAGCAGCCAGGCTTATTATACCCATTCATTTTCCCATTCCTGGTGAGTGATTAAAGGATTATTTGGGGGAACTGAACAGTCCAAGGTATAGGGAGTGAGCATGAGGAGACCTATAGACATACCTTAATGATCCTGCAATAAAATGGCAAGGTCATCATCCTATAACTCGACAATAAAGGCTACCCTCTCATGCTCCAGTCAGATCTGTTGTGCCTCACTCTTATGAGTGGTTGACCAAAGATTACCAAGCAGTTGAGGAGAGCCTCTATCATAAAAGACAGACAACAAAATAAACAAATATTTTCTAAAGTACATAGGAGCAATGCATGCAGCAGCAGAAAAACTTTAAAAAATTAAATCTAACTGTAGAGAAAAAAAGGAATTGTTTAAAAAGGAAACAACAGAAGAATACTACTTAGAAGATAAAAAGAAAAAATGAGAAATTCTTAGAAATTAAATATATATGTTACATATACACACATTCATACATATATACACATATGTAATAAATATAAAAATATTTTAACTCAAATAAAAAAACTTATTCACTCTTGTTAAACTGAGAAAATTTCAAAGAATGCAGGAAAAAAAGCAAAACAAATAGAAAATTGACTAAAAAAAGGATCAGTCCAGGTGATTCAAAATCCAAATAATTAGTGCTGTAGAAAATGATAAGAAGGGAAATGGAGGAGGAAAAGTATCAAAGAAATAATAAAAGAAAAACTTTCTTGCAGACTTAAGGAACACGTGTTTCCAAAATGAAAGGGTCATGAAGGAGCTAGAACAATGACTAAAAGGGAAAAAAAAAAAAAGAATATCTTTAAGCCCAACATCATAAAATTTCAGAACCATAAAAATAAACAGAAAAATTCTAAGAATTTTCAGACAGAAGAGAGATTTCATATACTGAGAAACAGGTATAACATTTATTTTAGACTTTTAACTACTGCAACGGAAGCTAAATGCTATTACAGCAGTCCTTTAGAACATAAGAGGCTGCTATTAGTAACATATAATTCTACTTACAGTCAAATATGATATAGAATAAAGGCATATTTGGATTCACACTTTTTCCCTTAAAGCTCTTTATGCACTGTGATAACAGGGAAGTCAAGTCAAAAAGCGAAAGAAATCGTATCCAGGGGGCGAGAGAGACAAAACTGGACAGAGGTAAAGCTAATTCACAGCACAAGTCCCAGGATGACAGATGAGCAGCAAGCCTTGAGAGCAACTGATCCATACACAGTAACTAGATATCATAAATTCTATTCAATCACGTGTGGATCATATATAAAAACTGACCACATACTAGGTTATAATACAAACTTTAAAGAGCTGACTCATATAGATTACATTTTATCATAAATTAGAAATCAAAATTAAAAGAAATTTTAAAAAATGTATACAGACTATTAAAACATACTGTTAAATAACTCATTAGTTAAAACATACTACTAAATAAGCCCAAATTATAATGATAATTATAACAACTTTAGAACAGTTAGAAGTTGGGAAAGAAAAATAAAGTTCAATAAGGGAAATCTGAAAGCTAAAATAATAAAGATGCATTAGAAATTAAAGAGAAAAACACAATAGAAATATAAGCATAAATCTAGTAAAGATATGGATGCCCACTGTCACCACTTCTATTCAACATTTTACTGCAAGTTCTAGCCAGTCTCACCAGAAAAGAAAAAGAAAAAGTGCATAAGGAAAAAATAAAATAAAGCTGTTGTTATTTGTTAATGAGATAAATATGTACATTGAAAAATAAAATAATTTACAAACAAGATTTTAGAATTATAAGAGTTTAGCAAGTTTATGGATATAGAAATATAATTGACTTTCTATAGTGGGTTAATATCCAGTAAAGTAAAACACAAACTTTTCAATTTTATTTTTATTAGTATTATAATAGGAAAATAATAGTGGTAATAACAATGAAGTGCCAAGGAATTAATCTAATGAAAAATGTATCAGTTTTCTATAGAAACATTTTAGAAATATGTTGAAAAAATACTATCGAATACTTGATTAAAGGATAGGCACGCCTTTACAAAAACTACTGTCAGAAAGTTGTCAATTTTCCTTAAATTGATGTATATATTAGGTATAATTTCATATAATATTCTAACAGATTTTATTATTTATGTGTATATATGTATACATGTGTGCATATGTTATATATATATTTCATTCAAGGAACTTAAATTCATTTCTTAAACTTTTTATTTTGAGAGAGTTACAGAATCTTGTGCAGTAGTAAAAAATAGTAAGAAGTCATCACATGTACTTAGTTTCCCCCAGTAGTAACATCTCACAAAACTCTAGCACAATATCAAAACCAGGATATTAAGAGTAACACAGTAAAAACACAAAACAATTCCATTAGCACAAGAATCCCTTGCTTTGCTCTTTATGGCCACACCACCCACTCCCCTATTCTTATCATCTGGCAATCACTGATCTGTTCTCAATTTCTTTATGTCATTTGAGAATGTTATATAAAGAGAATCATAGTGTATGTAACCTTCTGGGATTGACTTTTTTCACTCAACATAATTGTATCAAGATCCAACTGATTGTTGCACTTATCAGTTGTCCTTTCCTTCTTACTGCTGAGTCATATCCCACGGTATGAATATTCTACAATTTGTTTAACCATTCACCTGCTGAAGGATATATAGTTGTTTCCAGTTTGGGGTTATTCCAAATAAAGCTTCTATGAACATTCCTGTAGAGGGTTTGAATGAACAAAAGTTTTTAGTTCTCTGGGATAAATGTGTAATGGTACCATTGTGGAGTCATATAGTAGTTGTATGTTTTGTTTTGGAAAAAACTGCCAAACTATTACACCAAGTGCCTATGACATTTCACATTTTAGGAGTTCTCTTTTAGTTCTAGGAGTTCTCTTTTAGTTTTAGCTTTTAGGTTCCTTGGAATTTTCTGCATAAACAATAACACCATCTGAAAATATGGGCAGTTCTATTTCTTCCTTTTCAATCTTCCTGTCTTTCCCCACCCCGGCCCTCTTTCCTGACTTTTTTTGCAGTGACTAGAGCTAGAAATTCCAGTATTACATTTTCATTTTAGACATATTTATAGGTCTGTAGTGATATGTCATTGTAATTTTAATTCATATTTCTCTAATGACTAATGATGTTGAAAACTTTCCATATGTTTATTTTTCATGTGTATGTCCTCTTTGTTGAAATGTCTGTTCATGTCTTTTGCCCATTTTTCTGCTTGGACTATCTGGGTATTTTACTGTTGAGTTTTACAAGATACTAGTACTGTTTTAGATGCATGATATACAACCATTTTTTCTATATATATAGTTTATCATTTTATCTACTTAACAGTGTGTTTTGCAGAGTAAACTTTTTAAATTTGATGAGATACAGTTTATCCATTTTTCCTTTAATGGGTCCTTTCTTTGTTATCAATTCTAAGAACTCTGTCTAGCCAAATATTTTTCTCCTATTTTTTCTAAAAGTTTTATAGGTTTATATTTTACATTTAAATCTTTAATCTATTTTGAGTTAGTTTTTGTATACACTTTGTTTTGTATAAAGGTTTAGGTCAAGGTTCATTTTTTTGCCTATGGATGTCCAGTTGTTCCAGAGCAACTTGTTGTAAAGGCTATCCTTCTTCCATTGAATTTCTTTTGCTTCCTTGTGTAAAATCAGTTGGTTATATTTGTGTGAGTTTATTTCTGGGTTCTCTACAGCATTCCACTGATCCATGTGACTAACGCTCTACATTTAAAAAAAAAAAAATCAGGTAGAATGATTTCTTCTATTTTATTCTTTTATTTCAAGATTACTCTAGGTATTCCAAGATCTGCATTATTTCATATAAATTTTGAAGTAAGACTGTTTATCTCTATAAAATTGTCTTGCTGGGATTGTGGTAAGAATGCCATTAAAATTATAATTCGGTTTTGGAAGAATTGACAGCTTTATGACATTCAGTCTTTCATGCCTTCTATGGACTTTACAATGTCTTACAATGTTGAGTCGTCTATATCTCTACATCTTCAATTTATTTTATCAGCATTTTGTAGTTTTCAGCATTTAGATTCTTTATATGTTTTTTTAAATTCATACCTAGGTATTTTACTTTCTTTGGAGTGGAAGTTAATGTTATTATCTTTTATTTCTATTTTCATATGTTTGTTATTAGTATATATAAATGCAATTGATCTTTGTGTGTTGATCTCATAACTTCTAACCTTGCTGAAGGCATTCATTAGTTCTAGGAGTTCTCTTTTAGTTTTAGCTTTTAGGTTCCTTGGAATTTTCTGCATAAACAATAACACCATCTGAAAATATGGGCAGTTCTATTTCTTCCTTTTCAATCTGCCTGTCTTTCCCCACCCCGCCCTCTTTCCTGACTTTTTTTGCAGTGACTAGAGCTAGAAATTCCAGTATTACATTAAATAACAATGACGCCAGCAAATTGACTTTAATATTTATGTGCAAGATCAAAGAATAAGAATAGCCAAGATACTCCTAAAGTACAAGAACACCTTGTGAAGACATGTAACATCAAATTTCAAAATTGAACATATGCATTTCTTGCAAACTGGGGATTCCAATTCTAAATATATATTCTAAAAAAAATCTTTGCACCTATGTTCCTGGAAACATATACAAGAAACTTTATAACAGCAAAACATTGGAAATAATAATCATATGTTTTAACATTGTTAATATTAAATAAATTATGTATGTTTGCTCAATGGAATGGTATACATTACAGAAAAGGATGACCTAGAGCTACATAAAATAATGGAAACAAACATTTAAAACAAAACATTTTCTGCTTTAATATATTTTATATTTAGGATTGGAAAGGTATAATTGGTAAATAAAAAATATATATTTTTATAGTTCACAATGTGATGTCTTGATCTATGTAAAAATTGTGTTTTAGGTTCTTTTAGAAATTGCCAAATGGTTTTCTACAATGGCTGAACTAATTTTTGTTCCTACCAACAGTGTATAAGTGTTCCCTTTCTCTGCAACCTCACCAGCATCTGTTGTTTTTTGACCTTTTAATAATAGCCTTTGTGACTGGCATACTATTATTGAGTTTATACCCAGCCCCCAGACCCCAGCAACTACCATTCTACTCTGTCTGTGCTTTTTGTCTCATATCCAAAAAATTACTGTCTAGATCAATATCATACAGTTTTTCCCTATATTTCCTTCTGGTGATTTTACAGTTTTATATCTTAAATATAATCCTTTGTGATTTGGTTTTTAAATAGTGTATGAGATAAAGGCCCAATGTCTTTCTTCTGTGTGTGGATATCCTCTTTTTCTAATACCATTTATTGAACAGACTGTGCTTTCTGCATTGTATCTTCTCAGCAACTTTGTCAAATATAAATTAGCTATAAATTCACAAATTTATTTCCAGGCTCTCTATTCTGTTCCATCTGTCAATATGTCTGTTTTTATGCTACTACCATGCTGTTTTAATTACTGTAGCTTTACAGTATGTTTTGAGGTGAGGTATTGTGATTCTTCTAGTTTTATTCTTTTGTTAATGATTATTTCTGTGAAAACATCATTGGACTTTTGATAAAGAGTGCATTAAATCTGTACATCTCTTTGGACATTTAAATATTAATTATTCTAACCCATGAACACAGAATATCTTTTCATTTATTTGTGTCTTCTTCAATTTATTTCATCAATGTGTTGTAGTCTCAGATCTTTCATCTCACTTTCTCCCGGCCTGCAGTTTCTGCAGAGAAATCCACTGATAACCTTATGAGATGTTCCTTACATGTGATGATCTGATGGTCTTTTTTTTCTCTTCTGCTCTCAAGATTCTCTCTCAATCTTTCATTTTTCTACAGTTTGATTATTATATATCTTGGTATAGTCTTCTTTAAGTTGAATATGATTAGAGATTTTTGGTTTTCTTGTACTTGCATGTTTAGATCTTTTTCCAGATTTTGGAACTGTTCAGGCATTATTAATTTAAATAAGCTTTCTGTCTCTTTCTCTATCTCTTTACCTTATAATGTGAATGTTTACTCTCTTGATGCTGTCTCAGAAATCCTTTAGGCTTCCTTTATTCCTTTCCATTCATTTTTCTTTTGTCTTTTCTGGATATTTTTAAATAAATTGTCTTTAAAGGCAAAGATTTTTTTTTATCAGTTCTGCTATTGGTTTTTTCTCTATTGCATTTTTTATTCTTTCATTGTATACTTCAGATCCAGAATTCCTATTTAGTCCTATTTAATGTTCTTAATTTCCCTGTTAGACTTCTCATTTTCTTCATGTATTATTTTCCTGATTTCCCTGAGTCGTCTCTCTGTGTTCTCTTGTAGTTCACCAAGTGTACTTAAAACAATCATTTTGAATTCTTTTCTGGCCAATTCATAGCTTTCCATTTGTTTGAAGTCAGTTACTAAAAATATTTTTCTCTTCCTTTTATGGTGTTATGTTTCCTTGTTTTTTTATGTTTCTTGTTGCCTGACTGAGAATAGTCAGCAACATCTGGAAGAGTTACTCCAAATGTACTCTACCAGATATTACTGACTACTCTCAATAGGGAAAGCCCTTTTCTTATGGGCTAGTGTGAGGGTGCTGTCTGGGTAGGGTGTGGCAGTCCAGGCTCTGGAGTGGGTACAGCAGCATAGTCATCATGCAACTTTGTTATCTAAGGTTAGCCTGGGAAAGATTGCAGAGGTCATCAGTGGCCAAGGGAGTGGCTTTGGTGTTTGCAGTGTGGGCATGCATGGAACACCACAGAACTAGGGTTAGGAATGTGGGCACACATGAAGCAATCATGGAGCAGCGTCTGTAGTATAGGCATATGTGGCATGGCTACAGCTCCGGGGTGGGATGTATACAGGGTTGAGAAAGGTAGCAGCCTTCCTCCAGTGGTAACACAACAGAAGCTCTTACTTGGGAGTGGGGGTGGAGCACAGCAGCATCTCCCTCTCTGGACATGCACAGAAGAGATGGCTATTGACAAAGGGTGTCTCAGTGGCAAAGGGTGCTGATGTCATCTGCAAAGCAGATCACTAGGGACTGCTGTGATACCCACTGCTTAGCTGACACTGATAGCCCCCATTCTTCCATCCTTCTTTTTTGTTCTTAGCCATTTCCAAACATCTAAGCTATGTCAGACACCCCAGCGATACTTTCTGCACAACTATTTGAGAGTTTTTTTCACCACTGTGTTGCTGCACCTTCTTGAGTGGACTCTTGAGCTCTCTCCCTAAGTGTATTAGTCTGTTCTCATACTGCTATAAAGACACCACTTGAGACTGGATCATTTGTACACAAAAGAGGTATAATTGACTCAGTTCTGCATGGCTGAGAAGGCCTCAGAAAGCTTAAAATCATGGCAGAAAACTTAAAATCATGAAGGGGAAGCCAGGCACATCTTACATGGTGGCAGATGGGGGATGGGTGGGGAAGCACCAGACACTCATCAAACAACCACATCTCATGAGAACTCACTATGACAAGACCAGCAAGGGGGAAATCTGCCCCCATGATCCACTCACCTCCCACCAGGTCCCTCTCTCCACTCGTGGGGATAACAATTTGAAATGAGGTTTGGGTGAGGACACACAGCCAAACCATATCACTAGGCTACTTTTATTCATGGGTAGCTGTCTATTTGTTGCTTTTTCTTGGGCAACAAAAGCAGATACCTCGTATTTCACCATCTTGCTAATGTCACAAGGAGGGATAACACAATTTTGAAATCTAAAGTTGTCATACAAAACAACCTATAAGATTTAAGTTTGTAAAACCAATTAAAGCAAAACTAAACAATATATTCTTTTTGTTTTTGTTTTTCATAAAGATGGAGTCTTGCTATGTTGCTCAGGCTAGTCTTGAACTCCTGTGCTCAAGCTATCCTCCTGCCTCGGCCTCTTGAAG
The DNA here is from genome assembly GCF_009764315.1 of Trachypithecus francoisi. Lineage (NCBI taxonomy): Eukaryota > Metazoa > Chordata > Mammalia > Primates > Cercopithecidae > Trachypithecus > Trachypithecus francoisi. Next base: position 119,856,312 of record NW_022681470.1, read on the forward strand.
CACTGGGATTACAGGTGTGAGTCACTATGCCTGGCCCAATATATTATTTTAACATGCATGTGTATGTGGCTAAACAAGGAAAACAAAAAGGAAATGATAAACACAACATTCTGTGTACCAGTTACCTTGATTGAGGGGTAGACAGAGAGATGGGATTAAGAGGTACACAGGTACAATCAAGGTATTGATAACATTCTCTTTCTTAAGTTGGGTGGAGAAGACGTAAATATTAGTTTTACTTTTTAATTTAAATAAAACATTTTATTCCTAATATTTTATACTTTTTAAAAGAAAAAAGATAAGAAATATGCATACAAAAATCATGATAGTAGCTGCTTTTAAGGGGGGCAGGAGGGAAATAGAACTGCAAATAATGCTTTATATCCTAATAATTTATTTCTTTAACAAAAGTGGAAGGAAATATAACAAAACAAGTAAAATATTCACAGGTATTCATTCTGATTGTAGGTGTGGAAAATACAGATTTGTGCTACATTATTCTTGTAATTTTTTCTATTTGAACTCTTTTTAAAATAAAGTATTTTATTTCCATCTCCGTTGTGCTGGGATTGTAATGTCATAGATATAGACAGATTTCTAGGCAGACAGATTATAGAACAAGAATGTGAAGAGTAACAATATAGAAACGCTGCTCCATCCTCTGAGATACACTGTGAGCAGTAACATGATGTAGCACAAACAGCACTTAGCTCTTGACTGAGTGAGGTGACAGACAAACACTTTCAGCTTATAGCACATGTTTATATTGTATATCACTTTAATACTACCTAAGTGACCACAGGATCTTTTTCTGACAACAAAGTTAACAGAAAGTGGGCAGCAAAATATGCTCTATTTAAAAGGAAGAAATATGAGTACTAAGCTATTTACTAGAAATCAGTGACACTATACCAAATATAAGCATTCGGTGACTATAAAAACATTTTAAAGGCTACATCTACAATACAAACAGGCAAAATAACTTGAACTACAACTGAAACCTACAAAATTCTGAAAGATGGCATTTGAATTCTCAAAGGCATAGCAGTCAGAAAGTGTGTTTTTGAAAGCTAAGGAAGGCAATTTGCACAACGGAAAGATAAAATCTTCAACTAAACAAGAGTCTTGTATAATTCAGGAAGAGAAATGAAATTGATATGTCAAAGAAGTTGGAGAGTGAAATATGGAAACTATCAAATCCAATGAAAGGAAGAATGCATGAGAAGATAAGAAAATTCTATGTGAAAATTACAGACAGATTCATTGAAAATGTCAAATATTTCAAGATGGCCATAGGAAAGTACATGCTGTTTCTCTGAGGAAAGGCTGCTCCGTATCAGCAGAAAATTGGGATTTGTAAATACGCATGCAGTTTATAGAGTGCCATTTAAATATATTGCCATTCCTTCTTCTATACTTGAGTATTTGGAGTCTATCCAATTGAGATTGAGAGACTATTTCATCAGCCCTGAAGCACACGGGCACTCAAAGATTAACAGAGCTATAGGTCCCAGGATGGCAGGGTGGGTGTCTGATTTATCATTTTTATCTCCCCAGCACTTATTATAGTACTTTGTTCATAATAGGTGCTTGATAAATTTATGATAAAAAATAAAAATCAGTCCTGCTAGAGAAGAGGTCTTTTTTACCATCTTAAAAATCAAGTGTGCTCCAAAGTAAATTAAGTATTTTTTGACAGTGAGGTAATAGGAAACATCAGATTAACCACACCACTATATTTTGAGAAATCTGTCTTGACATGGCTTTCTCTAATGTGGTATTGCAAATATTTGTCGTGCTCAGTAAATGAAAGCTTTATTATCAGTGAGTCAGTATGGAATAATAAAAGAAGCTCCTCACTAAAAGAATCAGATAACAGACTACTACCTTAGACCACTTAGTTGTGAGATCTGCAACAAACCACTTTACCTCCCTGGCCTTTGGTTTTCCCATTTAGATAATGAGGCTGTTGGAGTAGATAATCCCTGAGGTTCCTTCTAGCTATTTCATATAGTCCCTGATATGAATCCCTGAAAAAGCAGAGCATAACCAACAATATCCTTAGACTGCACTTTGTTTAAATTAGCTTTCCTTCTCCAGGTGATTCAAAAACAAAAACAAAAACAAAACAGGAAATACAATTTCCCAGAACAGCCCAGCAGCAGGGCTTTCCTAACTAGGTAGTGATGTACTAAAAACACCAACAGAGTCATATGAACTTGGTGGAGGCAAAATTGTTTTCTCCCAAATTGTCTGCATGAAAAGACCCATTAGGAAATCATGGGGTTTAGACATATGGAATACCTAGCAGACTATTCTCTCACAAACAGGCATTGCAAACAGGCAGTGAAAGCAAGGCATATTGGAAGTGAACAATCAATAACCTCTGCTCCTGGTTTCCTGTCCCACCTCCAACCTGCCCCATTTTACAGAAAGCACAGCCTCAGTAGAAACCTATGGTTTGAAACAATTGGCTCTGCTAAGGAAGGCTAGTAATTCCCTGTCATTACAGGGTGGCTACAGCCAGTTTCTCAGAAGTTAAAAGATACTGAAAAGGTTAAGGAAAATAGGCAATGAAACCAAAATGGTATTAACTGAAATGAACATGAAAAAGCAAAAGGAATTCCACAAACCTTTTGACTTGGAGGTGCACAGTAATGCCACATATCTGCATTCACAGAAATGTACAACCTTCTATGGACTTCCACATTTCAAATTGCCTTTGCTAAATCATAAACACCTGCACAATATATGAATTATATAGAACATAAATCATTGGTATAAAACACAGTGGCTTGTTTTTTATCTTCTCTACTAGTCCGTGCATTACATACCCCAAATAAAGAAAAATTCTACATAATTCCTTTGGCACAGAATGCGACCTTACAAAAAAAACTTCTGGAATAAACCAGCCATTTCTGTGAAACTGAATGCTCTGTGTTGCAAATGAAGACTCTCCTAGAATTCAGGCTTTATTTTATAACTTCGATCATTAACTTTTTCTTTTACATGTCTGATTAGGCTTAATGAGTTAGCTAGATTAATGAAGTGTGATGTCCCATTAAATACATCAACTGACAACAATTAATTCCTCAGAGCATGTTCTCTGTTGATTGATTATATTTATCAGTGTAGAAGAATTTAAGCGATGTAAATCTCTTAGCAGAAAATAAGACTTGCAAACTCTGAGAGTTTAATTCAAAGATAATGATTATTTTCTCTAAGTGAAATTTGTTCATTTATTCAGAAAATGATCCTGTTGACTTGTCAACAAATTAAGAAAATGTCACAGTAACAAGTTACCCCTCAATAAAAAATGTCCACTATCATTGAAATTCTTAGCTCAGGAAGAAATCAGAAAACCAAGAGCTCCCTGGTTGTGTAGAGTGTTATCTACAGCTGTTACCTTAGATTTGAGAAGTATATCATTGAGCTAAATCTGCATAAGAAGCAGTGTGAAGTTCAGAGATTTAGAAAGAAAGCTCAGAAATGTAGAAAAATACAAGTAATTTTGAATTTATTGAATATCCAGATTCCTTTACTTATTGTTGGTAATAGCCCAAGTTCCCCCAAAGCAGTCTGTCATAGGAAACTTGCAAACTCCCACAAATCAACATAGTAATAATAGGCCATCATAGAGCCTTCTTAAGTGATCGGGATAGAAGTCACGTAGGGTCTCCCAGGAGATTATGATCCATTTAAATCAGCTCAGTGAGTGAAATTAGCCAAACAAGAGATCCTAGTGGGAACAGACCAAGCACCTGTTTAAACATAAAAAGCTCAATAATGAACAACAGTAGAAGACAAAGTATTGAAAACAAGAAAATGACAAAAGACTCAAAGCTTTCATTTGCAAAACGCATCCACAGTCAGTAGAGTCTGAATAATCTAAAGATTAGCATCAGATGTGCGTGGGAGTTGGGGGATCCATTCAATGGATACAAGTAGTCAATGGACAATGAGAAAACTCCATGACATTTCATTCTATACTTCACAGCAGGTTCCTGGTGTTGATATATGTGGAAGATTCAAAAGCATTTACTCATATTATTCATTGACTGAACAGAGCAACACAGTGGCAAATTTGTTCTTGGGACGTGCATATGAACAGTCTTTCTCAATACAGAATCACCTTTCTTGGTTCTTATATATTATTAAACAGTTAAAAGTCTTTAATTTAAAAATTTCTGTATTCAATTAAGCAGATGTTCAATGTTCGCGGGTGAATCAAAGAGGAACCTTTGAATCGTGTTCATTTAAGGGTATAAATATAAGTGGTCAATGACATAAACATCATTTGTTAACTAGAGTTGGCTGTTGTAAATAGTACATTTTTGGTTGTTTATTCTATGGTGCCTAAACCAGGACATAAAAGTGAATGATCAGTGACAGTAATTTTATATATTCAAGTAAAATATTCAACAAACACATTAATTCAATCAAATCCTCCACATTTCATGACTAACCTCGAAGTTAGTATAAAGGTTTTTGCAACTAGCCAAGTAAAAAATAATAAACATACAGAAGTCAAAAGCATACCCTGACTATTTATTATCTACATGAGATATAATTATTAAATCTGGACAGAAAAAGAAAGCAAAACATTCCCATTTAAAGTTAATGACTGACCCAGCCACTGAAATTAAAAGGCACGTGCTCATCTGGAGTGCCTCGACTGGATAGTGAACTTCCCCCTCATTATCCAAGTGGCCTCCCATTGCAATCTGGCTCACATTGCAATGGTAATTTTTATAACTGCTGCAGAACTGGAGTCACATGAGGGGAGATGAGAAAACCATGAAATTATATGCCTCCTGTGCATACTACCTATAATACCTACCCTTTGTTCTCTTCCGTCTTTACTCCTAAATATTAGATCCATCTGCTGGTATTTCCCTTCATACCACTTCCTCACATCCAAAACCAGGAAGAAGTTGACAAAACATTGGCTTCGCCATAAACACTTACAGAGACTTCTTAAAATACAGGCATGCTTGATTTTACCGCACTTCACTCTATTGTGCTTTTTTTGCACAGGTTGAAGGTCTGTGCCAATCCTGTGTTGAGCAAGTCTATTGGTGGCATTTTTTGAACAGCGTGTGCTCACTTGGCGTCTCTGTGTCACATTTTAGTAATTCTTGCAAAATTTACAGCTTTTTCATTATTATATAGCTGTCATGGTGAACTGTGATCAGTGGTCTTTAATGTTAATACTGTAATTTTTTGAGGGTGCTATGAACCACTCCCATATAAGGTGGCAAATTTAATCAATAAATGTTGTGTGTGTTCTGTTGTTCTAGCAACCATCCGTTCCCCTATTTCTCTTCCTCTACTGAGGTCTCCCTCTTCCCTGAAACACAACAGCATTGAAATTAGACCTATTAACAACTGTGCAAGACCTCTAAGTGTTCAAATAAAAGAAAAGGTCTCATGTCTTTCACTTTAAATCAAAAGCTTAAGTTGAACTTTTAAAATGATTAAGCTTAGTAAAGAAGGCATGTTGAAAGGCAAGACAGATCAAGGACTTGGCCTCTTGCATCAAACAGCCAAGTTGTGAATAAAAAGGAAAAGTTCTTGAAAGAAATCAAAAGTTCTCCTCCAGGGAACACACAAATGATAAGAAAGCGAAACAGCCTTATTTTTGATATGGAGAAAGGTTTAGTGGTCTGGATAGAAGATCAAACCAGCCACAAAATTCCTTTAAACCAAACACTAATCCAGGAAAACACTCTAATTTTCCTCAATTCTATGAAGCAGTAAGGAAACTGCAGAAGAAAAGTTTGAAGCTATCTGAGGTTTTGTTCATGAAGGTTAAGGGAAGAAACAGTCTCTATTACATAAAAGTGCAAAGTGAAGCTGCAAGTGCTGAGGAAGAAGCTGCATCAAGTTATCCAGAAGATCTAGCAAGGATAATTTTATGGTGGTGGCTACACTAAACAACAACAACAACAAAATAATGTAGACAAAACAACCTTATATTAGTGGAAGATGCCATCGAGGACTTTCATAGCTACAGAGAAGTCAATGCCTGACTTCAAAGCTTTAAAGGACAGGCTGACTCTCATAGCAGAAGCTAGTGCATCTGGTGACTCTAAGTGAAACCCAATTTTCAGCTACCATTCCAAAATCGAGGGCCCTCAGTAATCCTGCTAAATCTACTCTACCTGTGCTGTATATATGGAAGAGCAAAGCCTGGATGACAGCACATCTGTTTACATTATGATTTACTGAATATTTTAAGCCCACTGTTAAGAACTAGTGCTCAGAAAGAAAAGTCCCTTTCACAATATTACTGGTCACTGACACTGCACCTGGTTATCCAAGAGCTCAAATGGACATGTACAAGGAAATTAATGTTGTTTTCACGCCTGCTAACACAACATCAAGTCTGCAGCCCATGGATCAGGGAGTAATTTTGACTTTCAAATCTTATTATTTAAGAAATATATTTCATGAAGCTATAGTTGCCATAGATTATGATTTCTCTGATGAATCTGGGCACTGTAAATTGAAAATCTTCTGGAAAATCTTCCCGATTCTAAGTGCCATTAAGAACATTCATGATTCATGGGAGGAGATCAAATTATCAGCATTAACAGGAGTTTGGTAGTAGATTCCAACTCTCATAGATGACTTTGAGAGGATTAAGACTTTAGTGGAGGAAGTAACTGCAGATATGGTAGAAATATCAAGAGAACTAAAATTGTAAGTGGAACCTCAAGATGTGACTGGATTGCTGCAATCTCCTGATAAAACTTGAACAAGATGAAAATTTGCTTCTTACAGATGAGCAGAGAAAGTTGTTTCTTGAGATGAAATCTACTCCTAGTGAAGAACTCCAGTAAATCATTGTTAAGGTGACAACAAAGGATTTAGAATATTATATAAACTTAGTTGATGCAACAGTGGCAGAGTTTGAGAGCACTGACTTCAATTCTGAAAGAAGTTCTACTGTGGGTAAAATGATGTTAAACAATATTATACATGACAGAGAAATATTTTGTGAAAGGAGAAGTCAACTGATGTGGCAAATTTCATTGTTGTCTTACTTTAAGAAATTGCCACAGCCACCCCAACCTTTAGCAATCACCACCATGATCAGTCAGTAGCCATCAACATCAAGGTAAGACCTTCCACCAACAAAAAGATTATGACTCTCTGAAGGCACCAATGATGATTAGCATATTTTAACAATAAAGTATTTTTTAATTAAGGTATGTACATTGTTTTCTTTAGACATAATGCTATTGCACACGTGGCAGACTACAGCATAATGTAAATATAACTTTTATATGCACTAGGAAGCCAAAAGAATTGTGTAACTCATTTTATTGTAATATTAACTTTCTTGCAGTGGTCTAGAACTGAGCTCAAAATACCTCTAAGGCATGCCTGTAATTGATAAATGTCCTAGTTGCCAAATAGAAACTGCTGTAAGCAGATAGGGTAAATCTTTTATCTATTTAGTACAGTCTTCCTTTCCGCACAATTCTTATTGTCATTGGAACATCTCATTTAAATGTATCAGATTTTGAATATTTAAACAAATAATAAGAAATGCAATTATATATTAATTCTCATTATTATAACTGGTTCTAATGTTAACTTCCTCTGTTCAGTCCAGTATATCCCAAAATATGGACCTAAGACCATATTAAACATCAGAATTGTTTGGAGTAAGGAGAAGCTTATTAGAAATGTCCTGGCCAGGCATGGTAGCTCACGTCTGTAATCCCAGCACTTTGGGAGGCTGAGGCGGGTGGATCACGAGGTCAGGAGATCGAGACCATCCTGGCTAACACGGTGAAACCCCGTCTCTACTAAAAATAAAAAAAATAAAAAAATAAAAAAAAATTAGCTGGGCATGGTGGAGGACGCCTGTAGTCCCAGCTACTGGGGAGGCTGAGGCAGGAGAATGGCGTGAATCCAGGAGGCAGAGCTTGCAGTGAGCTGAGATGTCACCACTGCACTCCAGCCTGGGTGACAGAGCAAGACTCCGTCTCAAAAAAAAAAAAAAGAAATGTAGATTCCTGGGTCCCTACCTACTGAATCAGAATCTCTTGTCAAGGACAATAGTAATCTCCATTGTTAATATACAGTCCCAATGATCTTTATGCACCAAAATTTGAGTTTCAGTCAAGTAAATGAATCCTTACACCCCATAAAAAAAAATGAAGAAGAAAAATACTCTATGAAGTGTCACCACAAGTAAGGAAATTACAGACAATTACATTTCATAGGATTATAAATGTATGAAAGAGGCCAACTGGACAAAATATGCTGAGTTCCTATTACTCCATGCTGCACCTCGTATTTATTCTTGAGTGCAGCACTCACCATAATGTTTTGCCTCATCATATATTTGATATATGTATTTTCCCTCCTTGACTATTAGCTATTAGGGAGAAGTAACAGTGTATTCCATTATTTTCTTAGTGTCAAAAAATAGTGTCAATTAGATGTACTGAAATGAAAGAATAAATATTTTTCTAGTAAGTAAGCTTATTGAGATATAAGAGTTACCTTGAGAAACTCCATTTAAAGTTGCCAGAAGAGCAATACATTATATTTCATTGAATCCAACATGCCACTGATTGTAAAACACACCATTATTTTATGTACTACTAAGAAAGAAAAACCCAGGAAAGTAAATATGACACCACTATTGATTGTAAGATACACTCCACTTTCAAGGATAATAAAAATGTGAAAAAGTGTGTCTTACTGTTAATGAAATAGGTTACATAGTGTATGGCACCCTGGTAGGCATAAGGAGTAAACATACTTCCACAGGAAATGGTTTTCTTGACTGTATTTTCTATTCATTCCTGTTTCATCATGTTACCATATAAAGAAAGTAGGATTGATATTTCCTCAAGAACCATAGTCTGAGATTTTCTACTGAAAGATATTTTCCCATTGAACATTAGCCAAAGTAGATACAATTCACCATAAAATATGGGTCTCAACAGACACTGACCCATTGATTATCCAAATAGAGCACTTGTCTCTCCATTAGGCATGCATTTTTTCAGGCCATAGAGCTCTGTAATATGAGCCTTAACTTGTACTCGGTGTTTAAATGGGAGTAATAAACATAAGTGGGTGGGCCAGGGATAGAAGCCATCTATTTAAATGAATTTTAAACCTAATTAGGTAACTAATTGTGCATCAGAACTTAGTTGGTATACAACATGTCATATGTGGTTAACAGTGATTTATTCTAAAATTCTTCATTTAGATTGCTTTGTTCTCCATTTTCAATGAATCAAATCACTAAAAGACAGCTTTACTTTTGACAGTGTTCTCGCTTTTAATCATTTTCTGTCTATAAAATTTGCAGAAATTTTAAAATATCATGAAATAGAACCCGATGTTAGCAAAATGAAAGTAAGAAAATTCACTGTTTAAAACCCCCCTGGAGCCTTATATGTGACATAGAATTGAAGCAGTAAATTCTGGGCCACATTTGCCAAACACATAGTACTACACTGGTAATTATCAATATTGCAACACTAAAGAAGCGTTGTGTGAATAAAACATCTTACAGGCCTACATAGCATGCTAGTAAATAAACTGTTTTAAAATAAATAATTCCTCCAATTAAACTTTTAAAGCACATGAGGGCAAAGACAGTAATTAATTAAACTAGTTTGTACTCAACTGGCCCAACAAGGAGACAGAATTACGGTATTAAGGAAATAACAGATAACTCATCTTTTTTTTTTTTTTTTTTGAGGCGGAGTCTCGCTCTGCCGCCCAGGCTGGAGTGCAGTGGCCGGATCTCAGCTCACTGCAAGCTCTGCCTCCCGGGTTCACACCATTCTCCTGCCTCAGCCTCCCGAGTAGCTGGGACTACAGGCGCCCGCCACCTCGCCCGGCTAGATTTTGTATTTTTAGTAGAGACGGGGTTTCACCGTGTTAGCCAGGATGGTCTCGATCTCCTGACCTCGTGATCCGCCCGTCTCGGCCTCCCAAAGTGCTGGGATTACAGGCTTGAGCCACCGCGCCCGGCCGATAACTCATCTTTTAAAGTTCACTTGAATCAGCTTTAGTGGACAAGGCTTAAGATCTTGGTCTCCCTATCCACCTTTCTTCTTAAATAACTGGGGAATTGAAGAGGCAGCAGGGATAGTGGCAACATTCGGGTACTAAGAACATACCTGCCTTCCCAGCTAATGGCCTGACTGAGCATTCAAGGAACTAAGGAGAGAACACGAAAGACTCTCTCCCTCTTACTTTCCATTGTTGTCTCCTCACTAGTTCAGTGGCCCGTGGTACCGATCTTTACCCTTTATTTACCAGCCTCTCTGTCATCTCCAACCAGTATTCTTCACTCATAAAATCAATCTCCTTCTCTTATTGTGCAGCCTTAAGAGGAAAGCTTGAAATCTGATTTTTCATTCCAGCCTTACTACTAATTTTGTTCTGTGAATTTAGGCAAGTTGTTCTTTCTGAGGCTCATATTTCTGATCTGTATAATACCTACTTCACAAATTTGTTATAAACATTAAGATAATGTATGTGAATGATTAGCACCATGCCAACACATAAACTGAAACTCATCCAACAAGTATTTTTTAAGAGCCTATTCTTCGACATTCAAACTGGGTTAGAATGTAGGTGAGCTAAAGATGGAATAGGGAACCAAACATATTTGGCACCTGCCCTTGAGTATAGCGTAGTAGACCTTTTTAGACCTTACAGTCTAGTGTGGGACAAGTAAATGAACAATTCAAATAAATCACGTTCATACTCTAATAACAAGATTACAGTGAGCTTTGTGAGGTCCCTGTATTGGTCTAGCAAGAGGCAAGATAAGTTACCTAAAATACAGGTAAAGATGGCCTGGCCAGCTAGGGCAGGAAAAATTGTTCCAGGCAGAGAAAACAGTTAAATGAAGGTAGTGCTTATTTCAGAATGTGAAAGAAGTTGTGTTTATAAGGGATTGGCAGCTTCAACACAATATGTGAAAAAAGAACGGGCTAAAATATAAAATACAAATTTCTTAAAGAATTCAGACTTTGTTGTAAAGCAATGATAGTATGGTTTGGATATTTGTCCCCTCCATATCTAATGTTGAAATGTAATCTCCAATGTTGGAAGCAGGTCCTGGTGGGAGGTGTTTGGATCCCAGAGCTAGATCCCTCATGAATGACTTGGTGCCATTCTGATGATAATGTGAGTTCTCGCTTTAAGTTCATGCAAGATCTGATAGTTTAAAAGAGTGTGGCATCTTCCCCTCTTCTCCCTTGCTCCCAGTCTCACCTTATGACACATTGGCTCCTACTTTGCCTTCCACCATCACTGAAAGCTTCCTGAGGTCTCACCAAAAGCCAACCAGATGCTGACACCACATCTTCTCTATAGCCTTTGGAACTGTGAAGTCATTATATTGCTTTTCTTCATAAATTACCCAGTCTCAGGTATTCCTTTATAGCAACGCAAAAACAGACTATTACAAGTGGGAAACAAGAAGAAGAAGATTTTAAATCAAAGAGGAGCATAAATCAAATTCTACAACAATCACTCTTGCTTTAGTTTCAGATATAGATCACAAAGGAGCAAGCCTAAAGGGAGGGATTTCAGCTGAAAGACACTTATGTTATTCCAGAAAATACTGAGTGGGTGAATGGAGACATGGCCTGGGGTAGAACAAGTGTAAACAGGTGGAGATGGATGCGTAAAAATGATTGAGGGTAGAATAAAATAGATAATGATGACTTTTTTTAAATGTGTGGGGGAGGAAAGGGGTAGAGAGGAGGCGGAAAGGTGATGTAAATTGAGAAGTCCAGGAGTCAGGCTACAACAGAAAAGCAGTCTGGAGGAGTTCAGTTTTAGATATTCTTGAAGTTCCTAGAATTATTAAAATGCCTCTCAGGAGGCAGATGAATCCTCCATGAGGAGATAACCCACTGGCAGTCGGTTGGCAGTTGGATATATGAAGCAGAGTTTAGCAGAAACTTTGGAATAGTGTCAATATTAATGCTATTTTCATCTGTTTCATTCATTAACTCATGCTGGGTCTTTGTTTAAGGTGATCTTCTGAGCCTAGCAGTTCACGTCATACCTTCTTAGGTTATTGGAGTTCAAAAAATGGCAAAATACTGTTATAAAGGGTAATGGAAAAATCATCTAAGCTGACTCTGCTCCCAAGACCCCTAAAATTTTTCTGAGGAATAGTTTTCCTCATGTCAGTATTCAAAGACAGCCAACTAAAAATACATTTGTTGTAGAAAAAGCAGGCTTTGTTCAATGTACGCTCTGTACAACTGCGATTTGGTCACATTTCTCCATCTAAATAAATGTGAAAAGGCTGCCACCACAGCTTACCTCAGCTCACATTTGGCTTTTGTCAAATGTGGCCTGAGGAGAAAAAATGAAAACTGGAGACTTTCTATGCTGAGAAACTTAAAGAACAAGCTGGGTTCTCTCTGTACTCTAAAAGGAAAGCAGGTTTGCAGCACAGAAAACTTGATGGAAATATGCTGCCAAGAGCTCCTGCACAAATGGAACAGAACATAAATGAGTGTGTGCTGATCAGCACACAATTGCAAGCAGAAACTAGAGCTATTCTTATTCATATTTTACTCTGGAAGGCTCTGCCAGTTGCTCTATAACCATGAACAATTTATTTGCCAGTTGTGTCAGGTGCTTAAGAAAATGTTTTTCATAAACATCCTAGTGACAGATTTTCCCCCAATGTTTGCCATGTCCTTTTGGGTTTAATCAATGCTTCGCCTTTGAAATTCACTTTCTGAGTTTTAGTCCATGAGCAGTACATAGATTCTGAACCAGCCTGTATTTCCCTTAGCAAAGGCTGTCTGTTAAGATTCTTCTTGGCCTCTCTGTGCAGCATTCCTTCCTTCTGGGTATAGTGCAGGATCCTTTCTGGAATGAGGGTCTTATGAGCTGCAATCAAACAAGGTAGGTTAGAGAATTTCTTTATGGCCAGTTCTACTCAGAAAGGCAAAGGAAAGTTAGAGTGGTAATTTTAGGCTTTATGGCTGACTTTGAGGAAAGAGATTGCTGTTTCTGTGACCCACTTTGGGGAAAAGGGATTCTAGATTCTACTTTGCCTCTGGGGAGAATGAGGAGTGAGAGACAGCAGGTCAGGAGAAGATCAGAGAAAAACTTTGCTTCTGAGGCTGCTTCCAAGCCCTTGACTTTGGGGGGTATCATTTTCTGAACCCCAACAATGGCTACCACTTGTTGAGAGTTTCCTACATAGAGGACTTTGCAAGTTTTCTAAGAGCATAACATTTTAAAAAAATTAATCCCATAAAAAATGCTATGAGATTGATATTTATTTTAAGCATCTTATTTATTCTTTTGGTGAGAAAGAGATTCCCACCCATCCTAGGGTTATGAGGATAGCTGAACACACAAAACCCGACAATGAAAAGATGAGACAGAGAGACAGTAGGTTATTAGTCACACATACCCACAGCCCAGTAGAGAAGGGAGTCCACCTGCTATACAGGATTACATGGGGGTTGCACTCAGGAACAGAGTGAACAACCAAGTGCTATGACAGGCAAGTTTTGGAGTCACAAGAGGATGAGGTACCCCTGGTTCCTATGAAGGATGCAATTGACTTCTTCAAATAATTATGCAGGCTGGCAAGGAAATGAAACCCACAAAGGCAGCAGAAATGAGATCTCATCCATTTGATATGGAAAGTTGTTTGGCTAGAGGGCCTTATCTATGGATCAGAGAGGGGAGGGGAACTTGGAATTCAGATATTTGAGACCCTTCTAATTTCCCCAGATGTCAAGGCATCACATAATATTAAATCTTAATTTTAGGCATTACATCATAGTATTATTCTCATTATCATATCGAGAAAATGAAATGCAGGGAGATTTAATAATGTCCTGTGGCGACACAGGTGACAAACGATACATCTAGGATTTGAGCCCAAGATTCTTGATCTCTAAAGGTGAAGAAGTATTTATTTCTTGTCTTAAGTAAATATTATGTGTTATATTTTTCAATCTTGCTCTATCTTCTTTCTGAGATATGATAGAATACTCTATATAAACATCTAATTACATTGGCTTTACTTCAGAAAAAGAGAAACACCTGAATCCTGCTGAAAAATTCTAGAAGGCAGAATAATACAGACCCCCTATCCCCAGAGATGTCCTAATCCCTAGAACCCATGAATATGTTACCTTTCATGGCAAAAGGAACATTGAAAATATGATTAAGTTAAGGATCTTGAGATGCAAGATCATCCTGGGTTAGCCAGGTGGACCTGATGTAGTCACATAATGATGCTTGTAAGTGAAAGAAGCAGGAGGCCGGGCGCGGTGGCTCAAGCCTGTAATCCCAGCACTTTGGGAGGCCGAGACGGGCGGATCATGAGGTCAGGAGATCGAGACCATCCTGGCTAACACGGTGAAACCCCGTCTCTACTAAAAATACAAAAACTAGCCGGGCGAGGTGGCGGGCGCCTGTAGTCCCAGCTACTCGGGAGGCTGAGGCAGGAGAATGGCGGGAACCCGGGAGGCGGAGCTTGCAGTGAGCTGAGATCTGGCCACTGCACTCCAGTCCGGGCGACAGAGCGAGACTCCGTCTCAAAAAAAAAAGAAGCAGGAGAGTCAGAAGAGACATGATAACAGAAGCAGAGGTCAGAGTCCAGGCCAGGGGCCAGGAGCCAAAAAATGCAGGAGACTCTAGAAGCTCGAAAAAAACAAAGAAGCATATTTTTCCCTAAAGTCTCCAGAAGGAGTCAGCCCTGCCAACATTTTTACTTTAGCCCTGCAAGACCCATTTCAGATGTCTGACCTCCAGAACCATAATATAATAAATTCATCTTGTTCTTAAGCCATTACATTGGTAGCAATTTATTACAGCAAAAACAGGAAAATAATACAGCAATGGTGAGCCTCAATGCTTGTTCCAATATTTGTTTTTATGTTCTTCCCACATCTCCAATTTCTTCTTAGGACATTTTGGTATTCGAGAAGCATAGTGTCTGCTCCTAAGGACTCTCATAGACCCTTTCAATGTCTATGTCTCCTCTACTTCCCAAAATTCTATTATGTCTCCAGGATCACATTTAATATTATTTATTAGTCTTGCTAGTGGTCTGTCAATTTTGTTGATCTTTTCAAAAAACCAACTCCTGGATTCATTGATTTTATTTTTTCTTTTTGGCTCAGCCCAAAATCTCCTTAAGCTGATAAGCAACTTCAGCAAAGTCTCAGGATACAAAATCAATGTGCAAAAATCACAAGCATTCTTATACACCAGTAACAGACAAGCAGAGAGCCAAATCATGAATGAATGTCCATTCACAATGCTTCAAAGAGAATAAAATACCTAGGAATCCAACTTACAAGGGATGTAAAGGACCTCTTCAAGGAGAACTACAAACCACTGCTCAGTGAAATAAAAGAGGACAAACAAACAAGGAAGAACATACCATGCTCATGGATAGGAAGAATCAATATCGTGAAAATGGCCATACTGCCCAAGGTTATTTATAGATTCAATGCCATCCCCATCAAGCTACCAATGAGTTTCTTCACAGAATTGGAAAAAACGGCTTTAAAGTTCATATGGAACCAAAAAACCCCCACATTGCCAAGACAATCCTAAGTCAAAAGAACAAAGCTGGAGGCGTCACGCTACCTGACTTCAAACTATACTACAAGGCTACAGTAACCAAAACAGCATGGTACTGGTACCAAAACAGAGATATAGACCAATGGAACAGAACAGGCCCTCAGAAATAATACCACACATCTACAGCCATCTGATCTTTGACAAACCTGAGAGAAACAAGAAATGGGGAAAGGATTCCCTATTTAATATGGTGCTGGGAAAATTGGCTAGCCATAAGTAGAAAGCTGAAACTGGATCCTTTCCTTACTCCTTATACGAAGATTAATTCAAGATGGATTAGAGACTTAAATGTTAGACCTAATACCATAAAAACCCTAGAAGAAAATCTAGGTAGTACCATTCAGGACATAGGCATGGGCAAGGACTTCATGTCTAAAACACCAAAAGCAATGGCAGCAAAAGCCAAAATTGACAAATGGGATCTAATTAAACTAAAGAGCTTCTGCACAGCAAAAGAAACTACCAGCAGAGTGAACAGACAATCTACAGAAGGGGAGAAAATTTTTGCAATCTACTCATCTGACAAAGGGCTAATATCCAGAATCTACAAAGAACTCAAACAAATATACAAGAAAAAAACAAACAACCCCATCAAAAAGTGGGCAAAGGATATCAACAGACATTTCTCAAAAGACATTCATACAGCCAACAGACACATGAAAAAATGTTCATCATCACTCGCCATCAGAGAAATGCAAATCAAAACCACAATGAGATACCATCTCACACCAGTTAGAATGGCAATCATTAAGAAGTCAGGAAACAACAGGTGTTGGAGAGGATGTGGAGAAATAGGAACACTTTTACACTGTTGGTGGGATTGCAAACGAGTTCAACCATTATGGAAAACAGTATGGCAATTCCTCAAGGATCTAGAACTAGATGTACCATATGACCCAGCCATCCCACTACTGGGTATATACCCAAAGGATTATAAATTATTCTACTACAAAGACACATGCACACGTATGTTTATTGCGGCACTATTCACAATAGCAAAGACTTGGAATCAACCCAAATGTCCATCAGTGACAGACTGGATTAAGAAAATGTGGCACATATACACCATGGAATACTATGCAGCCATAAAAAGGATGAGTTTGCGTCCTTTGTAGGGACATGGATGCAGCTGGAAACCATCATTCTTAGCAAACTATCACAAGAACAGAAAACCAAACACCGTATGTTCTCACTCATAGGTGGGAACTGAGCAATGAGATCACTTGGACTCGGGAAGGGGAACATCACACACTGGGAACTATCATGGGGAGGGGGGAGGGGGGAGGGATTGCATTGGGGAGTTATACATGATATAAATGGTGAATTGAGGGATGCTGACGAGTTGATGGGTGCAGCACACCAACATGGCACAAGTATACATATGTAACAAACCTGCACATTATGCACATGTACCCTAGAACTTGAAGTATAATAAAAATAAATAAATAAAAGAAACTTGTGATCCTGAGGAATTACAATAACCTGGATTCATGGCAGGACTTTACATTTCTAAGCCAAATAAATGTCATCTCCTTATGGGAGCAAGGGAAAGTGCCCTAGTTAGGCTGCCAGAGAGCTGAAAGTTTGTCTGCATCCAGACAGCGTATTATTAAATATCATTTTTTGTCCAATCTTAGAATCTGCAACTTTTAACTGATTCTTGTATCAATGATATACTGGTCTCATAAAACAATTTCAAAGTGGGGATTTTTCTATTTTTTGGAAGAATTTGAAGAAAATTGATTTTAGTTCTTTCTAATTTATATATTGTTCAGAAGACATATTGTCGTAAAAATACCAATTCTTCTGCCTCAATCATTCTATAGATTCAGTGCAATCCCAATAAAAGTCCAGCATGTTTTTGGTTGATATTAATAAGCTGATTCTAAAATTTATATAGAAATAAAAAAGGCCAACTCACAGAAGAACAAAGCTAGAAGACTTTACTGCCAGATATCAAGACTTACTGTAAAACTATAATGAATAAGACATTGTGGGGCCTGGCATGGTGGCTCACAACTGTAATCGCAGCACTTTGGGAGGCCGAGGAGGGCAGATTACTTGAGATTAGGAGTTTGAGACCAGCCTGGCCCACATGGTGAAACCCCATCTTTACTAAAAATTCAAAAATTAGCCAGACTTGGTGGTGCACATCTGTAGTCCCAGCCACTTGGGAGGCTGAGGCAGAAGAGTCACTTGAACCCAGGAGGCAGAGGCTACATACAGTGAGCCAAGATCACACCACTGCACTCCAGCCTGGGTAACAAAGCAAGACCTTGTCAAAAAAAAAAAAAAAAAAAAAAAGACATTGTGGTATTGATGCAACAATAGAAAAAACTGACCATGATACGGACACAGGAGCCCAGAATCAGACCCACACATACATATTGTATCAGCCGGAACTCAGGACAGGATCTTTCATATTGCCTGCACCACTATCTATGACCTTTTTGTCAAAAGGAGCATTGGTTGGAGGGGTCAGGGAGGAAGTCACTAATGAGTCCTCTTGATGCACTGGCATGAAGGAAAGAGTCAAAGATTGCAAGATTTTCTGAAAAACCAAGCATGTCCAGCTGCAGACATGAAGAGAAAACAGCAGATCTATGGCAAAATGTTGCCTCTGTGCAATACCACTTTTGTGGGTGCACTGCAAACCACTGGTGGGGGCCTAGAGCTACTGTTGGTCAGCTGAGACAGCAGTCACAAGGAAAAGCTAGACATGGAGAAGAGTGAGGATAAACTAGAGCTCACCTGCATCTCTGTGTTCATCTATTACCGTATCTACCAGAGAAGACCTTCAATACTAATAGCCATTTTCTCTTATTCTCCTTCCAATTCTGTTCAAGTTCTTCTGCATAACCAATTCTAATGGAAAACTCTTCAAGTAAAATTTTTGGAAATGCAGTTTTCAGCTTAACCGAATTTAACACGGCTCAATTTAGCACATCTAGTCACTTGATTTATAACAAATCTAATATTCTGATGCAATGCAGAAAAGATAATATTTTCAATAAATTCTCCTAGATCAGTTGGATATTCATGTGGGAAACAATAAACCTTAATACCTAGCCCACATCACAAATATAACCAATTCCAGATGGATTATAGATATAACTGTGAAAGGTAAAACAATAAATCTTTTTAAAGGATATATAGATCAATATCTTCATAAGCTCAAAGTAGGCAGAAATTTCTTTAAGAAGGCACAAAAAGCATTAATGATAAAATGCAAAAAAAGGTGATCAACTGGACTGTATAAAATTGATAAACCATTAGAAGAGTGAAAAGGCAAGTCACAATATGGGAGGAGATACATGCAATAAATATGTCAGGCACTCATGTTTAGAGTGTTTAAATAACTCCTACAAACAAATAAGCAAGCAAACAAATAAGCAAACAAGCATATAACTCAACAGAAAAATGGGCAAATGATGTGTATAAGCATGTCACAAAAGAATATATCCAAATGGTAAATATAATCATTTATTACTGTGTAAAAAATTACCCCAATGTAAGTAGTTTAAAATAGCAAGCATTTACAATAGCACATATATTTATCTCACGTACTCTTATTATTCCTGTGGGTCAGGAGTCCAGGTACTTAACTGGGTCCTCTGACTCTGAGTCTCTCACAAGGCTGCAGTCATCTTAAGGCTCAAATGAAGATGGATCTGTTTTTAAATTCACTTCAGTGATTGTTGGCAAGAATCACTTTCTCATTGGCTTTTGGACTGAAGGCCTCATTTCTTCAGTTCTTTGTCACACAGGCCTCTCAATACAGCAGGTCATAACATGGCAACAGGCTTCATCAGAAAAAGTAAACAAAACAGCAAGAGTGCCAGCAAGACAGAAGTCACAGTCTTTACAATCTGATTTTAGAAGTAACATCTCATCACTTTCACCATTCTCTATTGGTTTAAAGCAAGTCAGGAGGTCCAATACACACACGAAGGAGGGGAGCATGTTACACAAAGATATGACTATCAGGACAACAAGAATTCTCAAACACTGCTGATGGGAGTATGAATTATTACAACCGTGCTGGAAAATGTCTTAACAGTATTTATTAAATACTGAATATACATGTAACCTCTTACCCAGCAATTCTACTCCTTTGTATAGGCCCAAACAAAATATATACATGTGTTCATCCAAAGAAATATTCATCCAAATGTATGTCCAATATAGACATATAGGTTAGCTCAAGCCAACCTAAATGTCAATCATCAATGAAACGCATAAGCATATTGTAGCATATTTGTACAGTAAAAGTCCAACAATGAAAATGAGTAAATAATAACTATGTCCAACAATATCGATAAATCTCAAGTATAATTTGAGTGAAATAAGTTAGACACTCAAGAGGGCACGCTGCTCAATTTCATTTATGTTAAAGTTCAAGGGCAAGTTGAACTAAGCTATGGTGTGGAAAGTCAGCACAGAAGCTACTCTTTTTTTTTTTTTTTTTTTTTTTTTTGAGACAGAGTCTCGCTCTGTCGCTCAGGCTGGAGTGCAGTGGCCAGATCTCAGCTCACTGCAAGCTCCACCCCCCGGATTCACGCGATTCTCCTGCCTCAGCCTCCCGAGTAGCTGGGACTACAGGCGCCCGCCACGACGCCCGGCTAATTTTTTAAAATTTTTTATATTTTTAGTAGAGACGGAGTTTCACTGTGTTAGCCAGGAAGGTCTTGATCTCCTGACCTCGTGATCCGCCCACCTCGGCCTCCCAAAGTGCTAGGATTGATTACAGGTGTGAGCCACCACGCCCGGCCAGAAGCTACTCTTGATCGTGACTGGAAGGGGAGATTAGGGAGTTTGTAGGGTTTTGCTTAAAATCCTTCAGTGTGGTTCCATCTCATTCGAAACTCATTGAACTATAAGACCCTATATGATTTGTTCCCTGAACTCTCCCAGTATCACTCTGTCCTCACTACTAGTCCCCCCCTTCACTATGCCAAATTCCTTGAACCTCCCAACCATGCTTCTACTTCAAGGTATTTTCTCCTGCTGCTGATAGGCCTGGAACTTTCTTCCCTCCAGGTTTTGGAATGCCTTGGAACTTCACCTTCTTTACACTTTGTTCAGATATGAGCTTATCAGAGAGGATTTACATTACCACTCTATAAATTCGCTTTCAAATCTACTTTACTTTTGTCATGACAGTTGCCAGTATCTGCCATATCACTGCAACTCATTTATTTACTCAATATCTGTCCTCCTCTACTAGACAATCAACTCCATGAGCAAAGACTTCATTGTTTTTTATTTGCTGTTTCTGTGGAATCTAGAACAATCTAGAACAATGCCACTCTTTAAATGTTTGATTTTGGGGTTTTGTGGGATTCTAAGACAAAGTCTCATTCTGTCACGCAGGCTAGAGTGCTGTGGTAGAGTCATAGCTCACTTTAGCCTCATCCTCCTGGCTTAGGCAATCTGCCTGCCTCAGCCTCCTGAGTAGCTGGGACAATGGGCGCGTCCCCATTTTTTAATTTTTTTTTTTTTAATTTTGTAAAGACAAGGTCTCGTTTTGTAAAGACAAAGTCTCATTATGTTGCCCACGCTGGTCTCAAACTCCTGGGCTTCAAGCAATCCGCCAGTCTCAGCCTCCCAACGTGCTGAGTTTACAGGCATAAGCCACCACACCCGGCTCTTTAAATATTGTTTAAACAAATAAGAGACCAGAAATTTCAGTAACAAGACAAGAAAGGATCACAGAACAGAGCTAGCATCAGTACAGGCAGGGATCAGGAAAAAACACAGGTCACATTTCGGTTATTGAAAAGAAAGGAGTTAGTAGTGCATGATCAATATCTTAAGAGCAAGAGGTATGAAGAAGGTGATATCTACTTGATGTAAATATTAATATCCCATGAGTTTACTCAGAGAAAGATGGGAACAGGGATCAATATCAATACTTCTGGGTGGCAATAGTTCTTCCCATATGATATTAATCAGAGCCTTACATCAGGGTGGTCCTAAACTATAGGAGAAGATACCACTGAAGCTTCCTGAGTTCTCTTTGTGTCAAAAGATTTCATTTTTTCTGATAGATGACTAAGGGAATAGTTCATAGACAACTAAAAATAAAAAGTAATTTATGTAAACAGAGAGCAAAGAAATCAGCCACACAATCAGATTTTCAAGTAGCTTATAGTATATCAAATTGTTTGATTGATTTTTGAAGCCATTAGGGTAAACTGCTGTTTAGTCATAAATACTGTTAAGTCTAGTGCTTTAATAGATGAGTATACTGAAAGTGGCAGCTTTTAATTCATTGCCACTGTATTGTTCACAGATAGAAATGATATGACAAGTGCTCCCAATGTATGTTTAGTTTATATTTATTTTTATTCCATATTCACATTTGTCTTAGGTCGTTTGACTCACAGTTTTATCAGATTCACATAAGCAGCTCTTATGCCCACATTAGCAGTCTTGTTTTATGTTTTCCATTATTGGTACTCTGTAAGTTTTTATCCTCCTCATTGTCTTTCTGGATCAAGGACCATTTAAACTGTTAAGTTGAAATGTGTTTTGTTTTGCATTTTCAACCTCTAAAAGATAGTGAATACAATGTAATTAAGTCAATACTTGGCATGTGTCCATCCCATAATAATAATATTTCATTCAATTTGGTTATTAGAACTTTATAGAGCATAGGTCTTCTAATTGCATTTTATAAGATAGTAGGTTACACATTTCATTTCCTTGGAATATCTAAGAGATACTATAAACAGGTACATAGTGAATAGAACACATTGACTTTATCAGCTAAGCTAAGTGTAAATATTCACTTCCAATGTAACCAGAAGAAAATATCACTTCAAATCTGGCCTTCAAACTAAAGAAACCATAATGCATACTTAGGTGTGGGATAGAAAATGATACATTTATCTATAATCTGGCAATTTACATATATTTTATAACATGCCTAAATGCATGTGTACTTAATATAAACTTGTATTTACAAATTAAGAAAGATAATATGAAATAATAGATTTGCTTTCTTGCTAACATATCAAATTCAAATGAGCCAGGATATTAAGATTTAATTATATAAAAATAGAGTAAATAATCATCTTTAGGAAAGGTTAGAGTAAATGAACTCCTCTATAAGCAGCATGGAGAAAATAATATTCATCTTTGCTTATTTTTCCCATTCCAAACGTTTGAGTCTTTAAGTCAACCAATGGGAAATAATAAGCATATGCAACTCAATTTGATCTTCACTACCCAGTCAATTTCAGTGTTAGGACAGTAATTTTCCAAGATTTTTAAAAACTCTCTCTTATAAAATTAAAGCAGCATCTTTTCTGTCATATATTTTCTGAAAGTAAACAAGTAAACAAGTTTACTTCTGGTATTACAACTTCCTTTCTAAACTTTTTACGCTTACTCATTTATTAAGACTCCAATTTGTTCCTCATCTGAGAATTTGTTTCTTATGCCTGCTGTATTACTTATCTTCCTTGCACTACACAAAAATTGCCCAAATGCCTTATTTTAGAGCCCTCAACATCTTGCTTTTCCCTGAAGCACTCGTTGTTTCCAAATTGTTATTTTCTTCTACTTTGCCCCCATCTCTTCATTTAAGAACTATTTTTGCCTTCAATGATCCCCATTCAGGAAAAGTAGGCAAACAATATACTGAAGTTAATGCGCTAAGACATGAATAAATAATCTGTTGGACTCCAGTCATTCCCTGTGTGTTTTCTATTTAAAAGCCAGTAAGGGTTAAATCAAGCACTTTGTAGTTTGGTGGGCTTGCCAACAAAATGATAGCGAACGTGGACAGGCATTAAGAATTTGAGTGGACATGTCCTCCAGCACAATGAAATCCTACTATGTGAGTTATGTTCCACCACTTCTGTCATTGATCAAAGACAGCTTTTGGAACCGTGTATGTACCTCATGGTCAAGCGTGTTCTACAACCAGACAAAAGTCCCAGAATACAGTCTTACATGTTAACAGTGATTAGCCTTCTGTGGGTAGAGTTTAGAGCTTGTGCTACCAAAAGGAAAAGTGGCAATAATTATGAGAAATCCCACCATTATCCTTTCCCATATCCAAGTCTTCACAAGTAGAAATAAATCATAAGTTAACCTAATAAGTCATCAATATTATTCCAATGAATTATCATCATCTTCATCCAAAAATATTTACTGAGCCCTCTGTGCACATCCCTAGATAGAAGAACATTTCAAAAATAAAGAATTAGTATGAGCCACCTAGGTACTTACTAGTCAAACAAAGGAAAAAATAATCACAAAAAATAAGTAAAGAGCAGTACAAGACTGTCTGCATGTGTGTGTGTGTGTGTGTGTGTGTGTGTAATATATGTTATATATGTAACCCAGCCTGGGTACTATTAATTTATAGTGCTGTTAATAAGAATGTTATTTCTCGCCTCAGAAGGACTCACAGAAACCAAACAGCAGATCTTCCTTCATTAAGAGAAATGCAAATCAAAACCACAATGAGATACCATCTCACACCAGTTAGAATGGCAATCATTAAGAAGTCAGGAAACAACAGGTGTTGGAGAGGATGTGGAGAAATAGGAACACTTTTACACTGTTGGTGGGATTGTAAACTAGTTCAACCATTATGGAAAACAGTATGGCAATTCCTCAAGGATCTAGAACTAGATGTACCATATGACCCAGCCATCCCACTACTGGGTATATACCCAAAGGATTATAAATTATTCTACTACAAAGACACATGCACACGTATGTTTATTGCGGCACTATTCACGGTGGCAAAGGCTTGGAATCAACCCAAATGTCCATCTGTGACAGACTGGATTAAGAAAATGTGGCACATATACACCATGGAATACTATGCAGCCATAAAAAAGGATGAGTTTGCGTCCTTTGTAGGGACATGGATGCAGCTGGAAACCATCATTCTTAGCAAACTATCACAAGAACAGAAAACCAAACACCGCATGTTCTCACTCATAGGTGGGAACTGAACAATGAGATCACTTGGACTCGGGAAGGGGAACATCACACACTGGGGCCTATCATGGGGAGGAGGGAGGAGGGAGGGATTGCAATGGGGAGTTATACATGATATAAATGATGACTTGATGGGTGCTAACGAGTTGATGGGTGCAGCACACCAACATGGCATAAGTATACATATGTAACAAACCTGCACGTTATGCACATGTACCCTAGAACTTAAAGTATAATAAAAAATATATATATATAAAAAAAAGAAATATTCAGGGGCAAAGCCCATACATTAGCAGCATGGGTAGAAATTTTAGCAACAATAAATCGTAGGGATTCTGCAGCACAGCCCTATGACTGAGTCACAGAGAGGTGAGATGGGTTGCCCAATGTTGCAGAACTTAAAACTGGCACAAAAACTCCTGATATTGACAATAAGTGCTCGAAGTAATTAAAGAAAGTACCTTGGTCAATATAAAGCCAAGTTGGGAAGAGATGTCACTATTTCTCTTTCAATACCTTCACCATTTTAGGTTATAATGTCCAAAATCAATGGCAGTGGGTGAATCTGTATTCATGCTGTCAAAACAATCTTCAATAGAGCTTCAAAATGAGCTCTCTGGTTTCATAACAATGATCATCAAGAAACCACAAACCTGTTTTCAACAAGCCATGCCCCATTTTACTGGTCAGAACATCCAGTCATCGTGTAACAAGTCTCTGAAATGAACTGCCTGCCTCCTGCTATTCACTCTTCATTTATTAGGTGAATTTATTGGGGAAATGCTCACATATCAGTATTTATAAATAAAAGCTGAAAAGAGTTAAGTGGCTTTTTTATTCAGTTTTCAAATGGTCAATCTTGATTATGAGAAATACTATGCTATTGTTAAAAGTGAATACCATAGACAGAAACAGCGAGTTTTGGAAAGATAAAAATAACAGTAAAGCGTAAGAATGCCACCAAAATATTAAGAAAGACATTTTGCTTCATGCCCATAGGGAAAACCAGAAGAAACAATATAAAAAACAAAGTCATATCCTAGTTAAGTAAATGAAAATTGCATTTTCTGTCACATATTGTTAACTATGTGGCAGTTAACATCCTCAAGTACATAAACGCACTTCCGAGTCACTCATGTTACCTCACTGAATATCTTCAGAAAAGACTCCTCTAAATTATTCACCTATTAAGAAGAATATTTATCTCTTCAGAATACAGAAACCAAACAGATCTTCCTTCATGAAGGAATGTTCAGTGGCAAAGCCCATACATTACCCGCATGGGTTACAGTGGTCTGCAGAGATGTGATAGAAACGTTTGATAGAGATGAATAGAGGATGAAAAAGTCTCAAAACACTCAGAAAACTATGAGCAGATTAAAACTACCCAGCATACTCTCCTAAAGGGTAAATATTTTCAGGTAAATTTGGTGGGAATTTTAAAAGATAATATAAGTTTAGTAGAGTGCATCCAAATGTGTTTGACATTTGTACCACATAGAATCATCCCATATACAGTAACCTAGCGGAGATGGGGGTGTGGGGAAGGAAGTCTAGTAATAAGTAACAAAGTATCTTATTGAAAAGAATTTTTCTTCTTTTAATTTAGCCAAGTTCTTGGTTTCTAACTGGTAGTTAATATATATTTGTTGTAAAAATAAGAAAGAATAGAAAAAACTTGCTTTCCAGACACAGAATAGGAATGAATGAGATAATCAAGAGAAGACTCGAATGAATTTAAGAATAAGAAGGAATTATTCTATTGATACATAAAACCAAAGTGAAATTTGCTTGGGGAAGAGTTGGAAACAGGAGTATTTACCCAAATTTAGAATTATATAAGTGTTAAGATGGACAAAATTTAGCTATACTTTTGTAGGGATGGTGGGGGTGGGGGGGCCGAATTACTTTATGACTTTCATTTGAGAACTTCCTTTTTTAAATTATACAAAGAAAATTATATACTGTAAAGTTCAACCAGACTCACAAAGCTTTAGCCACATGTCAGTTAAATAGCATGAGGAATTGTGTAAGGAACCCAGCCAGAAATGAAAAGCTAGGTAAGCAACTTTCATCAAGTTAAGACTTTTTTTCCAAAATAGAATTTTTAAAAGAAAGAAATAAAATAAGTGATAGTGATGCTCATCTTCTATGTTTTGTCAGCTTACCTTGAACCTTATACCCAGGTAATTAATTATGTAGGGCCCTCATTAGTTCAGTGAAATACTATAGCTGTGAGTTTTTGTCTGCCCATCATAACGAAGATAAACCTGCCTTCCTATAACTGAGATAAACCTGCCTTCTTTTTATTTTTTTAGGAACCCTTTCAAATCCATATAAATAACAGTGCTTTCTACTCACCCAACCAACGTGGAAGCACCTGACATTGTACTTGCCTGTCAACATAGCCTATTCCTCTGGCCAGGAAAAGATGCATAGCCTAATCTAGGTCTATAAAAGCAGAATTTTTAAAAGAATTACCCTGACACAAAAGACACTCAATCCACATTGGTTAAATGAATATTTAATGAATGAATGAACAAGCTAGTGGAAATAAGTTAGGACTGTTTCTTTCCTTGAGGTAGATATAACCCTGGCTCCAGTTTTTATTAATTTACTAAAAAAAGCTCATCACTTGTAGATGACAATAATGCCAAGATGTTCGAGAGAGAGAGAGAGAGAAGCATAACTAAGAGAGGAAGAAAGAGAGATATAACTTCATGAAATTTTCCTGAAATTTCTGGTTTGGGGAACTAATAAATTTCTGTTTTCCTGAAGTTAACTTGAGTTTCCACCACTTATTCAAGGAAGATCATGGCAAACGATAATCATTAGTAATGCTTTAAGACACCCCAGAATACCTAGTGGAAACAAGGGTGATTAATCGTCAATTATTATATGTTTAAATGAAAGTATATCATTATAGATATGAATAAAATTCAAAATTGTTATTGGAATAAGCAGAAAATCTTGTTCACAGTGCACTTTCAATTCATAGTTGCTTCCATATTAAGCCTAATGACATTACTTTAGGAACAAGTAGATAATAGTAAGTTCATATATGCTGCATATCCTGAATAATATAGAAGACTCTAAATAACTAGGTGTTTACTATTTCATTTTTATTATTTAAGACTTTCATATAGTATTAGAAATTTAAAATGTATTTATAACTCGCTCTTGCATTTCCTTTTTTCTTATTTCTTTGGATGTCTGCTTTAAACTTATCATCAGCCAATGAGTTTCATCTTGTGGATATGAAGTTTTGGAATCATAACCTTAGATTTCTGCAAAGCCACAAAAGATATTTTACTCTATACTGAGTTTAAAACTGTCTTAAGCAGTAATTCTGGTGAAATTAATTCCCCTTTCAGCCTGTGGGAACCAAGTGAAGGAAATCAAGATATTTCATTCCAAAGTATACTTCTTTGACATATTTTGAGATGGCCCTTCAGAGGGTCTGCAAGCAGAGGTAGCCCTGCAAACAGAAGCAGCCCTGCAAAGCTCTCTTTTGTAGGGGAGATTTTTGTCTGCAGAGAATCTGTACTGATGCAACCAGGTTTTCTCTGAGGCTCTACCTCGTCTGTGTGAATCTAGGAAAGATCACCTGAGAGTCTGACACCTTTAAAGGTCTGAAAGAAACATTTATCTATTCTTTCTGGGGGGCTGCTACCCATTTTTGCTTCCAGGTCTCCTCTTCTCTCCTATAACCTGCTTTGCCACCACAACCTAATTTAGCAGCATTTTGACCATGCTTGGAGTCCTCATTCTTTCTGCAACCTAAAGATGGTATCTAAGCTTCCAAACTCCACTGGGGGGTTGGGGTAATCACTCTGTTGTTCTCCCTCCTGTACTCATTAGTAAATTTGTTTGCCTTTTCTCTTATTAACCTGCCTTTTGTCAGTTGATTTTTTTAGTGCCCATTGAGAGGGCAAAGAGGAAGTCTTCCCTTGGCCCCTACCCAAGCCACAACCATCGATTCTGCCTCAAAGTGTGGAAGATGAATGAGAAGAGAGCATCTCAATTACAATTCGACATCCATTCAATAAACATATGTGGTGTACTCACCATTATAGAAGTATTGTTCTAGGTGCTAGAGATAAAACCTTGAAGAAGTAGAATGGATCCTGACATTATGATTCTGATATTCTAGACAGAGACAGAGATTATAAAGTAAATAAATAAGCTGATTTCAAATAGAAATAACAAATATGCATAAAATTTAAAAGGTACTTGTTTGGACGAACGGAGGCAAGATGGTGCACTTCCGGGTTCTTCTTCACCAACTTTTCCCTTCCCGCACGCGCGAAAATGCAGCCAGTGCCCAGGGAGGGTGCAGACCAACCGGGCATGCGCCAGGTGACGTCAATCCGAAGAGACCAAGATTTACCTGGTCGCACCTGGGGAACGCCCCCCGACACGCCCGTGCCCCGCCTATTGCCCTCCCACTCCTAGAAAAGCCGCTCCGGACGGACGCCACGCACGGCCTTCCTCAGTCCTCCACTCCCGTCGGGATGTTGGGACTGCGGGAACTCTGTCCGAGAGCCCCACCGGGGGACTCTGTGGGCCTTCTTTGCCAGAGGCCGACAGACCTCTTCCCCACACCTTAGGTGACCAAAATAAACTTGCAGTTTTGCTCCTACACTTGCCTACTCGCTGGTTCTTTTGTGTCCGCTCTGGTGGTCTTAGAAAAACAAATCAGTACTAAATTAAGGAATGACCAGGTTAAAGAAAGCCACTATGGGGAGATGATGTTTTAATTGAGACTTAAATGAAAATCATCAGGCATATGAAAACCTGGAAGACAAGCATTTGTCAACCTACAATAATTAAAAGGATCAGAATCTAGTTTAAAGAGAGTTGATTAAAGCACAAAGTCTGAGGACAAGCTACCTGGGATTCACGGGTTCCAAAAAATAAAAGTCAGTGTCTTGAAGTATAGAAGTTTGGGATCATGTATACAGACAAAGTTTAGGGGAGCTGAAGAGAATGTCAACATTTATGTAAGGCCAAATGCATACTTACAATGATATGATTAGTCTAGGTGGTATTTTTCTTTTTGGAAAAGGTGTATTTAACATTCCACACTGAAGATGTAACAGTAATGGGGTCTTGGTTGCCATCTGATCTCAGTTAAGTATAGGACAATAAAGGAGGCAGTTAATCTACAACAAAGGTCAATGACTAAAGTGGGAGCAGTCTAGTCACTGGTCTCTCCTAGTCATTTACAGAACAGGAACAATGAGAAAGTTCATCTATTATCTAAGATGCAGAATTGTAAAACTGTTACACGACTCAGTCTCCAGGGTTTAACTTTTCCCTTGGCATGATAAATTTAGAAGGTCTTGAAATGTTATTTCATTTTACGCATGCTAAGCAGAGGCAGGTGGATCTTCAAATGCTCTAAAGATGCAGTATGTTTGAAATGCATGAAAAGCAGACGGATACCTAATGTGGCTGGAATGTGGGCAGCAAGAAGTATGGTAGACCATGACATCAGAGAAGCTCTGTGGTGCTGGTAAGTTTGGAAAGTCATTGAGGAATTTCCAGCAGAGAATGACATGATCCGACTTTTTCCATTCACAAAGGTCACTCTGGCTCTGGTGGGAGACTAGTCTGTAGGGCTGAAGGTTAGAATTCAGGACATCAATAGGAAACTATTGTCAAAGCCCAGGGGAGAGATAATGGTAGCTTGGACTAAGGTTAAAATGGAGAGCAGTGGAATAGTTCAGAAACTATTTGTAAGTAGAAACTGTAGGATTTCTATGAGTCAGGCAAAGGAAGAGGAGGAAATCAACAAATCCCATAACTGCTACTGATAATGAGCTTTAAGAAAGTGCTAGGATCATTTTATTGACTCTAGTTAACATGGTGTTCTTATCAAATCTCCAAGTTAAACTAATTTGTTAAATTTACTCTCATTTTCAGGACGTGTAGTGTCATAAGGTAGAAATGACTAAGCCAATTAATATGATTAAGATTATAATTTATGACATGATCTACTTTCCATTGCAGGGGAAATAATGACCTTTAAAATAGGTATATTACTAGGCAGAAGATGATGACAGGTGTTTGAGAATTTTAGTTCTTAAAGTTGATAATCTTATACAGCCTTATACAGAAACCCCCTTATAACTGCCTCTAGAACTTCTCTATCACTATTATTATCTTTAGTTACTACTTCTCATTTTTGTGTATGTCTTTATATCTTATTAAATAGTAAACTTACTTATGCTTTTTACATCTTCCCAATCATTTAACATATTTTTCTTTCTCACAATAATGGCTCAATAAACATTTTTCAGTGTACAAATCAATTCCTCTTAGAGAAATATCTCCATCATCTTCCCCTTTTCATAGTTTACTCATTCTACCAGTACAATTCAGCTACAACACCTTTAAAAGCCTCTGATGTCTCCTCATTCTTTCCAGAGAATTTCATTGTCACTGCTTTCACTGAACTGCTCTTTTCTCTCCTGTTAACATTGCCGTTACTGGGCCATATCGACAGGGAAATCAGTCTCTCCATCATTAATAGAACTTTATGTCTCCTATTCCAAAAGTTAAAATCTCACCTAACAAAAGGAAACTTAGTGATTTACTCCTCTGGACAAACACTGAAATCCCTTTTTAGGTCTTGAATTCTTCATTCTCCTGAACAAATTCAATAAACCCTTTAAAAGATCCTTAATGTTTTACTAGATGATAATTGTGGCCAGTATGCTATTTCAAATACTGTATTTCAAATTCAAAATTTCAATGGTATTCCTTTCAAATAGACCAAAACTCACCAAGCTCACCAAAAAATAATAGCATCCACTTTCATCCTGTAATTGACCACTCACCAGATCTCATCTCCTTGACTTAAGTGCATAGGCACCTCCTTTACTGCAAATCACAAAACACATCTTGAAGAGGGTCTTTTGTACTCAAGTGTAAAAGAAAACTTTAATTTTAATGTATTTAAGAAACAGCAGGTAGTTTCTTCAGTGCCTGACTGGGGGGTACTTTCCTTCCTTCTTACAATGAACTTCTATGAAGAGCAAAATCTTCTTTTTAGATTTTGAAGCTGTGTTTCTTTTTTATGAAATATCTTATCCACTAAACCATAAGCTAATACTCACCACAATGTCTGTAACAAATTGTTAAAATACATTACAGTATATATTAAGAAATAAATGAGTAAATAAATTAATAACTGCTTTGATAGATATTACACTGAGGGCAATCTCATTTGAGCCAATTTTTTTTAAATTTTAAATTCAGTCAGATTTGCATTAGAAAGCCTCCTTCGTGCAAACACTCCAGGGTAACTTTGCAAAGTTGCTTTGAAAGTAAATGTCATCAAATATTAATAAGATAAACCAAGGGAAATAAGGTTGTAGTTTATCCTGGATTAGAAAGGGCATTTTCCCTCTGAAGTATGAACACATATAGGAATTTAAAACTCTGACCCAGACACCAGACAGAGGTATGTGGGTGGCCAAGCTAACTAAGAAAAACAGATTGAGTGTGGCACATTGGTAAGATTAAATGGATATAAAAATCTCTGAAATGGTGAACCAAGACCTTAAAAAATATTGCTATTTTTCCATTTAAATCTTCTCCCAGGATATACAACTGTCCAAAAAAATCTAAGAGCAAAATAAATTTAAAGGTATATTCTGATAATATATCACACTGTGCCTACCATAATTAAAATAGTCCAAGATCTCTACTTTGGGGTCTAGAAAGGCCTCATGTATTTTGACCTAAGAAAAAATAGAAATGATGCCCTGGCTTGATAGAGCTCTCCCTGAGAATGGAAGAAAGGGGATTCTATAAAGTTCACACTCAAATGACAAGTTTTCATTGTGAAAAATATTTTATTAGTTCAGGAAATTAAATACTGAAAAAGGAGCCAATTGGTCATTAAACAAAATTAGGTATCCTGGATCTTCCCGCACATCATGCTCCTGCTAAGCACAAGAGACCTGTCATCATCCTAGAACTTATCTTATACATATATGATGTGTGGTTGTAATAAGAGCATTGGATTAAGAGTCAAAAGAGCTGGATTTTAATTCTAACTCTGCAACCAATTGGCCAGTTGACATGAGCCAAATTATTCACTTCTCTGGACCTCAGTTTACTCATCTGAAATAAAAATACCACTAATATCAGTCTCACATGGCTATATAAATATATGTGTGGTATAAACAGAATAAACTATAACTTTGACAGTGTGTTGGGATAGGCCTTCTGCCATCCCAACCTCTTCCCCACATGTTTAAAGTTTGATATTATGAAAATAAAGATGCCTTGCATGTATAATTAGCTATAAACTTTTAAGTCATTAACTAGTAAGAAATTACGTGGTGTAATTAACTGGCATCACATTTTCTCTGATGTTGTCTAGTATAACCTCTCCTCTGCGAGAGAGCCTAGATAAAGAATGTATGGGCTGGACCCACCCTGAAGGAAAAAAAATTGTTCGCTAGACCAGACGAATTAATGGGTGCAGCACACCAACATGGCACATGTATACATATGTAACAAACCTGCACGTTATGCACATATACCCTAGAACTTAAAGTATAATAAAAACAAACAAAAAAAAGAAAGAAAATATTCAAATCAATCTGAAATAAAAAGTCAACCATCAAACTGGGATGTAAAGCTACCTCTAAAATTGTTCCTCCAAGCTGGTACCACTTAGGTTAATTGTGCCATATTGAACATTAGTGAATCCAGTGGTGCCACTGGCACCTCCTGGCCACTAGGGGGAGGTGGCAAGCCCTACTCTGTTTAAAAAAAAAAAAAAAAAAAGTTCTTATTTCAAAGCCAAAGAGGTACTTATTGAAGGGAAGGAATTATTTTGATTTTTTGGAGCCATAGGAACTCTTGCTATCGAATTGTTCCTCTGGAATATACAAGAACAAGCATAGCAGTTTTATTCCTTGGAAAGAAAGATGAAACAAAATACAAACTCGAGAAGTAAAAACCGCCTTTAAACTTCCATTCGCAAATCAATGGATTAAAATTGCCAGAGAGAACACCCTAGTGTGCTATCTTCAGATAATGTACGCATTTATTTATTTTTAAATTTGATATGTTGTAACTACATATTGCCCTGTGTGTCAGAGGTGGACCAGAGAACTGAATATGCCTGTGCCCTTATGTGTCTAGTAGTAGGGCCAGACCAATTACCACATATGTAATAGACAAAGTGACGCTGCTATACTGCTTGATTTTCTTTCTTTATAAATAAATATACCTGTATGTGTGTGTCATGTATATATGTGTGTCTATATCTGTGTATGATTTGTATGTATCATGTATATATATGTGTGTGTGTGTCATGTAGTCTTTTGTGTGTGTGTCTATATATACACAGTGCCACCTTGAGAACTAGAATACACCATACGCTTTAAACGGTCTGTTGGCTACTTCCCAAACCCAGTTTCCTGTTTCCACCCATATTGAGTCACTACTGTCTACACTGTGTTTACCTTTTTATTACTTTTTAAAAAATAGCTTTCATCACACATGTGTACGCTTAACAATATATATGTCAGATTTTATTGCTCTGGAGTTTGTTAAAATTATGTCATTCTGCATATATATTTTAAGGTCTGTTTTTTCTTTCAACAATATGTTTCTAAGCTTCATCCATTTTCCAGATAGGTATCATGTATTCTTTCTTACTGTTAAATAATATTTCATGGTGGATTATACCACAGTGTATTTAATTGTTATTATTTCCACTTCTGCTCTTATAATTGATTAATAGTATTGCTACAAGCATTCTTGCTTATGTCCCTTAGAATGCAGAAGCAAGAGTGTCCCAAGGGCATATACCCAGTAGAATTGCTGGATCATAGGTTGTATTCATTTTCAACTTTTAAGAAAATACTAATTGTTTCCCAAAGTTGTGGTTCCACTTTATGCAATTCCTCGTAAGGTATGAGAGTTCTCCTTACTCCACATCCTTACCAGGATTGGCATTGGCAGACTCCTTTGTTTTGTTTTATCAGTTAAGTGATTGTAAATAGTTCCCTGTTGAAGTCATAATTTGCATAAAGAGGTTGAACTTCTTTTCAAATGTTAATCATGTTTATTTCTTCCATGAAATAACTGTGCACATCCTTTGTTCAGTTTTCAATTGAATTGTTCTTTATTTCCTTTGCAGATTTATTTTACATTCTAATCTTTACTTTGCCTTAGGTGTTGAAAATATCTTCTCTGAGATTTTGGTTTGTCCTTTTCACTTTCGTTTTGGTTTCTTTTTTTGTTAGAGGATCTTTTAATATAATAATGCTATCAACCACTTCTTGTATGGTCATTACTATTTGCATCATATTTAAAATAGTCTCTTATTTTTATTCTAAAATTTTTCTAAGTTTGCCTTTCACATTAACGTCTTTTATCAATTTAGAATTCATTTTCAGGTAGAGAGTAAGGTAGGGATGAAATTTTTCTCATATGTTAACCAGTTGTCCCAGCATCATTTCTAATGATCTACATTGCCCTTCTCTCTATTTTTTGTTACAATTTTAATTATTTCATCTTGATATGTAAAAATTGCATTGTTAAAGTGGATTTTATGTCTAGCCACCTAAACTCTCTTGTTAATCCTAATACATTAT
Organism: Trachypithecus francoisi; assembly: GCF_009764315.1. Classification (NCBI taxonomy): domain Eukaryota; kingdom Metazoa; phylum Chordata; class Mammalia; order Primates; family Cercopithecidae; genus Trachypithecus; species Trachypithecus francoisi. The sequence goes on from NW_022681470.1 coordinate 119,891,540, forward strand.
CTGTGGATATTTTGGGGGGATTCTATGTAGATAAGCCTATCATCTATGTAATTAATTTTGTGTATTCTTTTCTGTGGTAGGCTAACAGCCTCTCAAAGATATCAAAATGCACATTCCTAGAATCTATTAATTTGTTACCTTACATAATGAAAGGAATTTTGCAGATATGGATTAGTTAAAAATCTTGAGAAGAAAAGAATATCCTGAATTATCCAGGTGGACCTAGAGTAATCACAAGTATCTTTATAAGAGGGAAGCAGAAGGAGATTTGATTACAATAGTAGGAGATGAGATGAAGAAAGCAAGAGATTGTAGTGATTCAAGAAAGAGGGCATGCGCTAAGGAATACTGAGAATGTTTAGAATCTGGAGAAGCCAAGAATTCTTCCCTCAAAACCTCCAAAAAACCAGCTCTGCTGACATCTTAGCTTTAGTCTAATAAGATTCATTTTGAACTTCAAACCTCCAGAACGATAAGCTAATTAAATTTTGTTTTTAGCTACTAATTTTATATTACTAATATACTTTCTAATCAGTTTCATTTATTTTTCTTGCCTTATTGCTTTGGCCAGAAGTCCTAGAAAAATGTGTCAGCAAGTATTTCTGTTTTGTTCTAATTACATGCTTTTCCAACAGATTCTCAAATATGATGAGAAGGAAATTCCATAATACTGTAGACATTTTCTATTTTATTCAAATTATTTTCTAAAGTTTGTAATTAACACTGGAAAATATACTTTAAAATATTCTAGGAGCATACCTTAAGTGGTAGCCACCTAATTGTCATGCCTATAAAAATGATCTCTGCCATAAGCATCTGGTTCACATACATTCTTTATTTATTTGTGATTGACTGGTATCTATTCCATCTCTGGAAAGGACTGAGGTATCAAAATTGTTTGAATAAGAAGATTAAAAATTATAACAAAATAGCATATTCTAGGGAGGAAAGAAAACAGACATACCAGGTACCTGCAATGAGTAGTGAGCACAATAAGAGTCCTTAAAACATTGTCAGTTTGCAGGACTTAATTTACAAGGTAAAGCCTGACTTACCCATTACTCAGATATCACAGTGACTTTGTAAATATATAAATAGACATAATTGTTAACAGCAATATGATATCATGAAGACTTGGGAGTCTCAGCTGTCTGGTTGGTGAAATTTGGGGGCTTTTTATCAAAATGTATTCTTTATCTCATGGTTTATAGCGTAATAACTCATAGTATTTAAAACTGAACATTTATTGAACTAATAGAGTGCTTAAATTAATTTTAAAAATAGTTTAACAAAAGTAGGCAGATAAAAGCTATAGCCCATTTTTGTGAAAGTTGACATCATAATTCTCATCATTCCCTGAAGGAAAAATTATATATTATTTTCTCCATTTAATCAGTTAATTCAGCCCAGCAAGAACTGACCAGTCAATGGATTGTAAACTCAATTCTGCAAAATGTATTTGAGAAAGCAATAAAAAAATTTAAGAGGGCTGTTGTACAGCCTACTTCCTCAGTGCGGACTGAAACAACTGTAAAGCTATAAATTCATGAACTCTAATGATCTGTTTAAAAGATTTTTTCTGTGCTCCCTCGTATTTGGATAGATTTTTTGAAAACAGTTTCAGATTTCTTGAAATCTTTGCCATCTTTTCTAGCCTGGTCTTGTGCCACAAAAATTGACTTCTTTGGCTTTCAAAACAGTTTAGTTCATACTCATTTTGGAGACATACACACAAGGTAACCAATAATATTTCTTGCACAAGGTGGAGAAGTCTGCTTGCCATGGTTTTAAATCCAGGACTTGCTTTTCTCCTACGTTGTACCTTTTCTCTTCCGATTTATTCCTGAAGAGACAGCTCATTCCACTGGGCTTTTTTCTACAAAGGAAAACATCAATACAAATAAAATTTCTTTTCCTCAGCAAGTAATTTTATGGATTGATCATGTGCTGCTTTAACCTTCTTGCTACAGCTATCCTTCCCTCATATGGACTTGCATTCCTGATACATAAAATAAAAATAGAGGAAAGGACACATAAAGATTTCACCTTGAAATGTACCACCTACCCATTTCTCAGGATTAAATGTAGAGCTATCAGCGGGAGGAGTGAAAAGATGTTTCAATAAACCTGACAAAAAATTAAAGAAAGCACTCTCCCAATTCAAACATCCTCCTAGGATCTATTGCTTTAATCTGCCTTTGCAGCCCAAGATCTCATGCTCTAAGTAAATTGAAAAATAGGAAACAAAGGTTTGACTGCTTAGGCTGAGCTCTGATGTAAGTCTTAGGAAAGAATAGTAATATCTAGCATCTATTGAAAATCTACTATAAACCAGACTTTTGAACATTTGAGGTACTTTGCCTATCCTAATTTATGTGGTCCTCATAAAAACTCTGTGAGTTATTTACTCATGAAAAAACAATTGAGGCATATAGAGATTCAATTAAATGCCCAAAGCCATAACCTATGATCCCTCGTTAAAAAGTTCTTGACATTTCATGTTATCCAACCTGCTCACCAGGACAGGAGACTAGATAGAGATTTAATGTGTAACCCTAGGTAGAAGTTAACTATTATACTAATTCCCTTAAATTCTGGTGGTGATAAAGAGTCTGAAGAAGCCCAAATCCAGCCAAGGAGAGAACACTACTGCCATATGAAGTGTACTATACTGGATTATAAGGGAAAAAGACAAGAAAAGTATAATACCTGGTTCCTGTCCTCCAAAGTTTTATATTCTAAGGATAAGCTTAGATATTCACATAAAACAATTAATTAGTAATTCAATCCAGCACCTATTTATTCTATTCAATACCAAAGACATTTGCTAATAGCTTACTCTATTTTACAAATTAACTAAAGATGCCAAAATCAAGGTCTTTATTCAAGAAGAAAAATGAGGAAAGCATGAGATCTGTTTGAAGGAAATCAAGGTTTATGGGGGAAGTAACCTGTCAACTACCAATCAAAATTTCAATGTGGTCAACACACTCAGGAACTAGGTACCCAAGAGGAAGATGTGACTCACATTTCCTAGAAGACTAAGGAATGCTTGCCAAGAAAGGCAATTCTTAAGCTAAATCTTAAGGAATAAATCTGTAGTAATCCTATGAATCAAATATTTCTCACTCAAAAATATAAATTTTCATTCCTAAATAAAGCTAAATTGCATTTGACATTTCCTTGATACATTGTAGCTCTGCAAGCCTGAGAGTATAGTCTACTCATGGACACAATTAAACTTCATATGCTGCAAATCAGTCTAACTTAGAGCATGACATTTGGAAAATTAATTTAATAAAAGGTGCATTCCCAGGTCGATGGATAAATGATCTTCAAATCAGTACCCCTATGCTGGCTAATTCAAAAGCTATTCAGTGACTAGATAAATACATAATTCTTCAGTTTTATCCATTGCAATGTCTTATTTTTCACACATTTCAGGAATCTAAGGATTTGGATATATATCATGGGTTATTGTCATTATAATTTTTAAATAAGGTCAAAATCCAACATTTTGACATATTCACCATTAGTGTACTTCTTCAGGTGCATTCATTCTTTGAATACATCCACATTCAGAACCCACTAGTGCCAAGCTCTGTTCAGGGATTGAAGGATACAGATGTTAACAAGGAAAGCAAGATTCTAATTTTGAGGAAAACTACACTCTAATAGAGAAAACATGACAATAAATATGTAGGAAGTGAATAAATAAGCTAATTTTAGATGATATTAATAATAAGTGCTATGAAGAAAGTAAATTTAAAGGGTAGTAGGTTAGAGAATGAATTGGAGCTGTAGAAAAAAAAAAAAAAAAAAGCTACTTTAGCTAGGATGACCTAAAAATCCCTCTTTGGTGATATGACATTTTAATCTAAGACTAGAATGATCAAAAAGTACCACCCATGAAAGATCTAGTAAAGAGAATTCCAGGAAGTAAAAACAAGTGCAAAGGCTCTAAGACAGAGACAATCTAGGGATGCTTGAGGGACAGAAGGAAAACCAGAGTGGCTGGACAATAATCAAAAGAAATGAAGATGATCAGAGGTGAGGCCCCAGAAGAAGACTGTAAATAGATTATATAGGGTTTTAGAAAACGAGGTTAAGAAGTTTGGATTTCCTTCCAATTGCCATGGAAAGTCATTGAAAGAGGATAAGCAAGATAATAATGTGATTAGATTTAAACTTTGAAAAAAATTGTTCTTGCTACTGTGAAGCAAATTGACCATAAGAAAAAAAAAAAAAGAATGAAAGTGGGAAAATGAATTTAGAAGCAAGTGCAGTTGTGCAAACATGAGGTGACGGTGGGTCAGACTAAAGTTGTAGGAGACAGTAAGATGCAGTCACATTTGTCATGCACTTTGGAATTAACGCTAGCAACACACTTGTGCATTGGGGTTTTGGTTTGTCAGGGGATGAGGAGATGATAAAGATTAGGACCAGAAAAAAACTGAAAAAGAATTGGAAGGTAGAAAAATAGTTACTTTTTGCCATGATAAATTTGTGATGACAATATCACAATGTTGATATTATCATCATTGTGATGCGCCAAATAAATGAATATGCCAAATAAACTTCCAGAAGTATAATTCTGGAATTCAGAGGAAGGACGTAAAACATGGGATTTGTATTTGGGAGTTAACATCATATAGAGGATATTTAAGTCCATGGAATTGAATAATATAAAATTAAAAGAACACAGAGAGAGTGGGGTGAGATGGCTCACACCTTAATCTGAGCACTTTAGGAGGCCAAGGTGGGAGGATCACCTGAGGTCAAGAGTTTGAGATCAGTCTGACCAACATGGTGAAACCTCATCTCTACTAAAAATGCAAAATTAGCCAGATGTGGTGGCGGGTGCCTGTAATTCCAGCTACTCGGGAGGCTGAGGCAGGAGAATTGCTTGAACCTGGGAGGCGGAGGTTGCACTGAGCCGAGATTGTGCCATTGCACTCCAGCCTGGGCAACAAGAGTGAAACGCCATCTAAAAAAAAACAAAAATAATAAAATAAAAAACACAAAAAGGAAAGTGGGGAACTCAGACTGCGGTGGACTCCAACACCTTAGAATCTGACAAAGGAGCAAGAGACTGAGAAAGAACATTGGTGAGATAGGAGGAAATCAAGCAAATGTGACATCTTAAAGGCCTAGAGAATAATTTCAAAAGGGATCTATTTGTCAGTGATTGCTGTGAGGTCAAGAAAAATAAGGATAAATCATTTACTCTTGGATGTAGTAAATTAGATGGCTCTAGTGACCTTACCGAGAATATTTCAGATGCTCAATAGCAGAGAAAGCTCTATTAGCAGAATGTGTTAGCTAGCTATTGCCGTGTAACAAGCCACCACAAAAGTGAGTACATTAAAATAATGACTATGATTTCTATGGGTTAATTGAGTGGCTCTGCTAATCTGAGCCAGGCTCACCTGGTCTTCCCTGGGCTACCTCATGTACCTACAATCAATTAGTGAGGTAGTCTAGGGGTCAACTGCTTTAGAATGGCCTTGGCCTGTAAAAATGTCTGTTTTGCAAGATCTCTCAACCTCCCAAAGGACAGCCCTGGCAGTTTTCAGAATGGTGTCAGGCTTCCAAGAACTCATTCATTACCCGCAAGCCATTTATGTGGAATCCATTCCCATGAATAAAATACTTCCCACCAGGTCCTACCTCCATCACTGGGGGTCACATTTCCACCTGAGATTTGGAAGGAACACACATCCAAACCCTATCAAAATTCATTCCAGAATCAGAGTGGGTGGAGACTACAAAGTTAAAGACCAAAGTTCATGAGTACAGGGAGGTTATTAATTAGAGTCCACAATGCAATTAAGTTGCCATAAGTTGGCCAGACAATTGAGAAGAGAATAGGAGGAGGTGCATAGAGACAATCACAAGTATTTTGAAGACTTTTTCTGTAAAAAGTAACAGATAGACAGCTCCAAAAGCTAGAGATGCAGTGGAGTCAAGGGGTCTATTCTGTTTGTCTATTAGATTTTTGTTTTTTAAGATGGAATATGAAACAGTATGTTCACAGCCTGATTGAAATGATTCAGGAGAGAGAAAGAATTCAAGAGATAAAAAGTTACCCACGGGAACAAAGTCAATGAGTAGATAGGCTAAAATGAGAAGCGCTGGCCTTACACAGAGCAGGGACATGTCTTTAAGAGTAACAGACGGGGAGAAAAAGAGTACAACATGTGCTAACTTGGTCTCCATGTTGAATTAGATGTTAAATTCAGAATTCTTAAGGATTAAGAAAACCCTATCAGCTCAGGGAAGTCTTATTAAAAAAAAAAAAACAAAAGCACCTGCATGCAAATCAAAATTACAGAGGACTGTTCATACCATGAGAGTTTACTTCTGCTATGAACTAAAGCTGTTAAGAGGCAAAGACAAAAATTAGTTCAGAAGAATCGCCTGGGATCAGTGTCTTGATTCTAGAAATCAAAATATTTCACAATGACTTGAAAACCTGTGGATAGGTATCCAGTGAGGTATGCTGTGTTTTTAAAGAAGTCATTCATCAATGTTAAATGCTGTCCATTGTACATTATTACTATACTCCTAGGATGTTAAATTTTGAGTATGCAATACTGAACATCTTTTATTTCATTAATCACTTGAGGAATTGAAATGCCATTCAGTTGAAGATTACTTAAATTTACAAACCACTACATGCATAAGAAATTCATCAACTCACTGTAGAGAGCTGTTGAACAAATTGTCCATGACTTGGGTCAAATATCTTTGAGTGCCTAATACCATCTAGGCAAGTTAGTACAGATGGAGGTGGCTGGGGGAGAAAAACTTTACAAAATTAAACCTTTAAAGCCTGAGTTCATTATGCAGTTTTTATAAAATTTTAGACATTACATTGCAGATTGAGAAGGAGTTTTGTATGGCTGCAATGAATTTGACATGTATAGTGACTGTTTCAAAATCAGAGGCTTTCATTCAAAATCAGGTTATAATTTCGCTGAGAATTCAGACTGACTAAATATCTAAAACTGAATTTTCTCTGTCAATTGTTAGGCCTTTCTTTTCACATGAGTTGAAGCCAACAAGATAACTTCTAGGTCAAGAATAGAAGCACCCTAATTTCAAAAGCTTCCCTGTAAAATCTTCCCTACGTATGACTTCCTCCTAGGTTAATTGCCTCAAGCTGTCCATGAGGATCTTAACAGGAGCAACTAAACACAATGTGGGGTTCTTTAAGGAGTTCCTGACTTCTGTTTGCTGTTAGAGAAAACATTCCAAAATCAAAACTGTTTCAATACTCTTTATCTGGCTCTAGGAATGTCTGGCACAGCCATCACACAGAGAGAGGGATGAGCAGATAGTAGGAGATACAGTGAGGAAGAGTCACCACAAATAGACCAATTGACCACCAGGAACAAACAGCACAAGAAAAGAAAAGCCAGCTGAACACACCAGAGGCAGGTAAGAAACAAGGCGAGTTTGATTTACTAGTGTTAACGTTTATTGAGCACCTCCATGAAACAGACGTGGTTCAGAAATAGAGATGGGAAAGGGGTACATAGCAAGGAAGACATATAACCATAAAATATTAATGTAACACAATGGTAAAGCCATACACAGGATTTCAAGGGTGCCCAGAAGAGGGATACATGACCAAGTCTGGGACACCAGAGTGGATATGCTGGGAGACATGTTGCCTGAGCTGTATCTTAAGGGGACGGATAGGAATTAGTGAGATAAAATAGAAAATCTTGAGGTAAGGCAAAGCAAAGTTCCAAGGGCATGAAACATCATAATCTTTATCAGAAAAGTACAAGCAGTGAGGCTAGAGTGGTGAACAGACTAGGTCATGGAGATCATTGTTTGCTAAATCTGAACTTTATTCAGTAGCTAATAATTTTTTTTCAGATTTCTGAGTACAGGAGTGACATAATTTGAAGATGTCGAGACGGGAGACAAAGAAATCAGTGAAATGCCAGACATGGTGGCTCACACCTGTAATCCCAGCCCTCTGCAAGGCTGAGATCAGAGATTGCATATAAACCCAGGAGTTTGATACCAGCCTGGGAAACCCAGTCTCTACAAAAAAAATCAATCAATAAAAAAATAAAATATTAGCCTGGAATAGAGGTGCACACCTGTGGTCCCAGCTAGTCTGTAGACTGAGTTGGAAAAGTCGCCTGGGCCTGGAGGTCAAGTCTGCAGTGAGCCGTGATTGTGCCACTGCATTTCAGCCTGGAAGACAGAGCAAGACCCTGTCTCAAAAAATAATAATAACAACAATCAAGAAAGAGTCCAGAATGTATATATAAAAAGGAAGGGCCCATATAGAAAAAAATAAATGATAATGTTGATGGGATTTGGCAGATATATGGAAATGCAAGCAATTTTATACTTTAGAAAAGTGAGGGAAGTGTGGGGTAGAGCAAGGACCCCACAGGTACTGCTAGAGGTGTCATGATCAAGAGGACAGACAGGGAAAGCAGCTTTCAACCTTAACCTCATCCTGAAAATTTTGAAGTCCTTCTTCTGTAAGAGAAGTCCATGTGGAGGTGATCCCAGAAGTCTGCAAATACAGTCTAAAGCAGATACAGGAATAACTTGTTTTATTGTGCTTCACTTTGCTATGCTTTGTAGATGCCTTTTTTTTTTTTTTTTTTTATAAATTGGAGGTTTGTGACAATCCTGCATTGAGCAAGTCTATTGGCACCATTTTTTCAATAGCATGTCCTATTTTCATGTCTCGATATCACATTTTAGTAATTCCTATAATATTTCACACTTTTTCATCATTATTATATCTGTTATGGTGATCTGTGATCAGCGATCTTTGATGCTACTATTGTAATTGAATTAGGGCATCACAAAGTGTGCCCATATAAGATGGAGAATTTACTCAATAAATGTGTGTGTTCTAACTGCTCTACCAACCAGCCCTTCCCTCATCTCTGTCTCCACAGACCTCCTTATCCCCTGAGACAAAACAGTACTGAAATTAGGCCAATTGATAACCCTACGATGGCCTCTAAGTGTTCAAGTGATAGACAGAGTTGTACATCTCTCACTTTAAATCAAAAGCTAGAAATGATCAAGCTTAATGAGGCAGGCATGTCAAAAGCAAAGATGGGCTGAAAACTAGGCCTCTTGCACCAAACAGCCAAATTGTGAATGCAAAGAAAGTTACTGAAGAAAATTTAAAGTGCTACTGCAGTAAACACACAAATGATAGGAAAGTGAAACAGGCGTATTGCCGATATGAAAAAAGTTTTAGTAATCTGGATAGATCAAACCAGCCATAACATTCCCTTGAGGCAGGCCTAATCCAGAGCAAGGCCCTAACTCTTCAATTTTATGAAGTCTGAGAGAGGTGGGGAAACTGCAGAAGAAAAGTTTGAAACTAGCAGAGGTTGGCACATGAGGTTTAAGGAAAGAAGCTATCGCTCTAACATTAAAGTACAAGGTGAAGGAGCAAGCTCTGATGTGTAAGCTGCAACATGGTTCTCCAAGAAGATCTAGGTAAGATAATTGATGATTATGGCTACACTAAACAACAGATTTTCAATGCAGGCAAAATAGCCTTATATTTGAAGAAGATGCATCTAGGACTTTTATAGCTAGAGAGGAGACGTTAATGCCTGACTTCAAAGCTTCAAAGGACAGACTAACTCTCTTGTTAGAGACTTATGCAGCTGGTGACTTTAAATTAAAGCCAATACTCAGTTACCAGTCCAAAAACCCTAGGAACATCAAGAGTTATGCTAAATCTACTCTGCCTATGCTCTACAAACGGATCATTAAAGTCTGGATGACAGTACATCTATTTACAACATGGTTTACTAAATATTTCAAGCCATTGAGACTCACCACCCAGAAATAAAGGCTCCCTTTCAAAATATTACCGATCACTGATAATGCTTCTGGTCACCCAAGAGCTCTGATGGAGGTGTCCAAGGAAATTCATGTTGTTTTCATGCTGCTAACACAACATCCATTTTGCAATTAGATCTAGGAGTAATTACACTCATTTCATAAGGCTGTAGCCAATATAGGTAGATTCCTCTTATGAATCTGGGCAATATAAATTGAAAACCTCCTGGAAATGATTCTCCATTCTAGATGCCATTAAGAAAACCGTGATCCATGGAGGAGGTTAAAATATAAACATTAACAGGCGATTAGATGTTGATTCTAACCCTCCTGCGTGACTTTGGGAGTTCCAAAGCATCAGTGGGGAAAGTAACTGAAGATGTGGTAGAAATAGCAAGAGGGTTAGAATTATAAGTGGAGTCTGAAGATGGTACTGGATTGTTGACAATCTCATGATGAAACTTCAATGAATAATGAGTGGCTTTTTTTTTTTTTTTTTTTTTTTTTTTTGAGATGGAGTCTAGCTCTGTCGCCCAGGCTGGAGTGCAGTGGCCGGATCTCAGCTCACTGCAAGCTCCGCCTCCCGGGTTTACGCCATTCTCCTGCCTCAGCCTCCCGAGTAGCTGGGACTACAGGCGCCCGCCACCTCGCCCCAGCTAGTTTTTTGTATTTTTTAGTAGAGATGAGGTTTCACCGGGTTAGCCAGGATGGTCTCGATTTCCTGACCTCGTGATCCACCCGTCTTGGCCTCCCAAAGTGCTGGGATTACAGGCTTGAGCCACCGCGCCCAGCCTGGAGTGGCTTCTTACGAATGACCAAAGGAAGTGGTTTCTTGAGATGGAATCTACTCCTGGTGAGGGTAACTGTGAACATCGTTGAAAGAACAACAAAGGATTTAGAATATTATATATAATATATATTATATATGTAACGAACCTGCACGTTTATATATATAATTATATATATGTAATATTACACTTTAAGTTCTGAGATACATGTACAGAACGTGCAGGTTTGTTACATAGGTATACATGTGCCATGGTAGTTTGCTGCACCTTAGTTAATATAACAGCAAAAAGGTTTGAGAGGATTAACTCCAGTTATGAAAGAATTTCTACTGTGGGTAAAATGGTATTAAACAGCATTACACGCTATAGAGAAGTATTTCTCAAAAGGAAGATGTGGCAAACTTAATTATCTTATATTAAGGAATTGCCACAGTAAACCCAGCCTTCAGCAACCACCACCCTGATCAGTCAGCAGCCATCAACATCAAGGCAAGATGCTCTACCAGGAAAGAGATTATGACTTGCTAAGGGCTCAGATGATTATTAGCATTTTTAGCAATAACGCTTTTTAATTAAATTGTATACATTACTTTTTTAGACATAATTCTATTGTATACTTAATAGACTATAGTATAGTGCAAATATAACTTTTATGTGAACTAAGAAAACTTTAAAAAATTATGTGATTTACTTTATTTCCATATTCTCTTTATTATATTCATATGGAACAGAACTGGGGTTGTGTACTTCCTGAGGTATATACCTCTCTGAGGTATGCCTGTATAAAGGTGATTTGTACCATAAGAAAACACCTAGGGCACCTAAGGATTTAAAAAAATTAAAAAATAAAATAAATAAAAGAAACATAAGGGAGTATATACAATGAATCAGACTTTGGGGCATCTGAAAGATTAAATGGCATAAGCCTACTAGGGTTGAGATAGTAGTTACCATGTCACATCCATATCTACAGACTTTGGATAAAAATATGTAATCTTTCAGACTGAAGTAGTTTGTTCTGTGGCTGGTCAAATACCATACAGGGAAAACCACTAATCTTCACATTCAACTTTTGCTATCATCAAAATCAAACTAAACTAGATAAAATTTGACAATCTTACTTTCAATTACTTCTAATCAATGAAATCCAGTGTTTGTGTTCAACTCTTCCTTAAAGCTTTTCCAATAACCTTTGGTTACTATGAATCAACTAGTTAGTTAAAGCCATTGAAGAACTTTTTATCTGAAAAATGAAATTTTGGGTCAGGATTTTAATAGTTTGAATGGTATTGGAACTACTAATTATTAAACTATATTGAATAATCCATTAACTGTTGTTGTTCAAATATAGTAAATCTTTATAAAGTGTAGCCTAAAAATATTTGAGCCAATATTTCATAAAAATTCTATTTATGAAAAAGATCTTCCTGGGTTAAAAACCTACCTAATTCTTTGCTTAGAAGATAGAACTGAAATACCAGGGCTTATTACATAATCTGAAATCTACTTCTCTCTGGAAGCCTTTAAAAGATGTACCTCAGACATATTTGTTAGCTGTCCTCGGTAGGAGGATAAGCTAAATCTCTTTTTCTAATTGTGAAATCTCTGCATCTGTGTTGTCGTGTTATATGCCCATGTTCTGCTCCTGTAGTTATTATAAAGCCAAATTTACAGTAATCAAGAGACAACTACCCACTTACAACTATAAGACCAGCTCTCTAATGGGAAAGGAAACAACTCACCAAGGCTGAAATCAAATCCTTTTAATGGGCTTTCAACTTGCCCGAGAGGAGATCTATTCCAAGCATAAACACAGCCTTCCAGAGATAGTCTTTTTATGTTGCTCTTAAATGTCTAATAGGTATTCCACATCAGCTGTGAACTTGTGAACCCAGAAAGGATTTAGGGGTTTTTATAAGTTCAGTGCAGTATAGAACACACACACACATATACATTAAAAGCAACCATAGCCATTGTACTATCATTGCTGTAAAACCCACTGTCTAGTATCCTTATGTGCCCAAAAAAAATTATTTTTAAATTTACTTAAAATTTATTTACATTTATTTTAAATGTAAAAATACCTATAAAAACATCTACAAAAATACCTCTATAAAATCAATAGCTATCCACCTTAATATAAAACCGTTTAGGAACTGAATGGCATGTTGTTTTGAATTTTTCAGTCAGATATGCATTTTATTACCTTTATTTAAGAACTCTACGTAATACACTTATTCCTCAATAGCATGAATTCTTTGTAATGTTGATTTTTTTAAAGGCATTCCGATCTTGAAAGTACTAGCTGAAACCCTTTGTTAGCCCTTGGGGACTAGTAATTTCACAACTTCCGAAAGAAGTATTTAAATTATCATACTTAAATTCTAATACTTAAATCTCTATTTATGTGGCAGATATGATCTTGAAAAGGTCTATAAAGTAAGAATTTTAAAATAAATTACAACATAGTAAATAACTGGAGAATTGGCTAATTAAGTAAAATATAGCTAATAGTAAATTCTTTTACATGGTGGCTCCTTCAAGAAATTGAAAAAAGTAAGATCATTTAATAAATCGGTTTTATAAATTTAGATTTTTGTGTATGAGATTTGCTGAAACTCAGGCAGATTTCCACATCTCCTTGCTGAGGAAGAAAGCATTCTAACTGCATGAGCTGGGGCTTTGGTGAGATTGCTCAATCTTTTTAACACTGGATAGATACGTTGCTTTTAAAAAAATATCACTTCTATAATGGCTGACCAGGTTAATGCCTCTATTTTCCTGTTTGGTTGTCTCAAATATCTATGTATCAGGAACAGTTTTTAGCTGTAAACAACAGAGCTCATTCCATCCAATATATAGAACAAAAGTATGCATTAAAGTTGATGAGAAGGAAAGCTGAAGATATCTAGCACGCATACTATGCAGCCAGGAAGAATAGTTGAATTACACCTGTAAAATGCTCCAGTAAAGTTCTCACTGCCACCACCACAGTCCGAGTTTGCACTACCCACCCACAGCATGGGGCTGTAACCCCAGGATGACTTGCTTCTGTGACTTCTGAAAGCTATTGCCTTCACAAGATTTAATTCCCTTGGTGTTACTGCTTCATGTCATTCTCTTCTGAACTAAGTCCCAGCTGGATTTCCTCCAACCTGCATTCCAGCTTTAATGAAAAGTGGGAAAGTATTTCTGTCTTCTACCTTAAAATGATATACCGTGAGGGATTCCATCAGGGGTATTCATAAGGGCCTTAGAAGGCAGTAAACAAGACAAATATTCACTAGATGCCCAGCATAGCATAAATAAACTCCATTTTCCCATGCCTAAACTTCCAACCAGTAACAACCGCACAATAAATGCTTATATCTAACATAACGCAACTACTGTTTTCAAAAACGAAAATGCACTTGCTATTGCCCCCTTTTCGGGGACAATTTGTTGCTGTCCCCAGCTCCAAGTCCAGGGCCAACTGACTCCATCTTAATAGCCTGCAACAAAAGGATAGAGTAGAGGAGCCAGCCATCATCATTAGCGATAATGAAATTAAAAGGTAAATAGCAAGGGTAACATAGGGATAAATAGAAGTAAATCAGTTAACACAAAATTTTTTAATATTTTCAGAATAATTAACCCCCATGAACAAAGATTGGTCTCTGCTACTAACAAGCTGAGCATTCAACAATGATGTTAGTCAAATAGGCCTGAGGGGAAGACACCGTGGTCTGCTACCATGACTACTTTTTGAATAGCTCATTGAGCAGGCACTGGGGCTGGGAGATGACTGGGTACAAAATGGTCACCATGCATACTTAGTTATCAAAAGCCTCCTCTATAATGGATGACATTTGCTGAATATTCAAATATTCACTGTCTATTGTGAAAGAATCATGTGCATTCCAGACCTTTTCACAAACCCTTCAGTCTGTCCACTCAAAGCCCCTCAATTATAGAGCCAAATAATTAGCACTTCCCCAGGAATCATTGTAATTGTTAATAGCAGCTGGTACCTGCATAGTATTGATGAATCTACTTTTAACTGTTGCCCTCTTCAGTCAAAGGTCACCGGAAACAAAGGTGGCATAGGATGACAGGAATGTCGGCCAATTGGGGAAATGCCTGCTAAGAATGCGAGCTACCTGCTAATGAAATTTACTTTATGTCAGTGGAGGCACATTCTTAGTTTGCCAGAGAAAGTACTCATTAGTTCTAGATGTCCTGGTATTAGAGCCACTACTAGTAGTGCCTCTTTTACTTTCAAAAGTGTCCTGGTTTGGATGATAAGTTATATATTCACCTTACATATATATTACTTCCACTTGGTTATAAAGTGCTACAAAGCATGCCTAACTTTTCTGGGTAAATTTGTTCACCAAGTTATCCAAATGTATGATAATGTGTAGCTTAAGCATGGCCAGTGATCAACTATTTAAACCCTACCAGGACCTACTAGCAAGAAGAGAACAGTTGCCTATCAAAAAAGGCGTGACTTTGCTCCAAAACTCTAGGGATCTCTGCTGCGATTCTCCTAACAGTGGTTTCCACAAGTAACCCAAGGTACTACACATACTTTGAATACCACTGTATGCTCTAAGTCATAAGAACCAAGTGAGAGAATAAATTACACTGTACCCTGACTCAGATGGAGAGCCTTCCCTTGATCTGGGGCCTTCTGAAATTTGACAGTCTTTTGGGTAATAGGGTGAATTATTCAGCACCTCACTCCCACATATAACATGCATTTATTCAATATGCATATGTCTACCAAGCATGTGCCTCTTTAATAGTAGTTAGGGTGTATAAAGTGCAAAACTTGTCTTTCACTTTGAAGAGAATATCCTGGAAAGTCCTTTAATAGTAGATCCCTGATAAAGTAAATAGGCCAGCCTATTTTCATGCACTTTTCTGCCTCCCTCTGGCATTGCACACTAAGGCCCTAGAATACCTGCTATTCCCTGACCCTCTAGTCCTTTCAGCATGGCAGCATCAATGTAGTAGAATTCATGATGTCCTGTGGAATTGTAAGAGTGCCAGGGTGCCTGAAGACACACATTTTTTTCATGAAGGTAAAGAGTTAACATGTCCCTGAGATAAGATGAGAAAAATGTATTACTTTCCCTGTAAGATAAAAGCAAACTGTTTTCATTGTTCTCTGTATATTGGAATAGATAAAAAGTAAGAGCTGTATAGTAGATGCTGGAGACTGTGTTAATTTGTTTCAATAAAGAGATAACATCTGGAACAGCAACTGAAAATTAGTCACTATCTGAATATGCTGATGAAATCATGTCCCATTTTTCAAGACCAATACGACTTCTGAATAGCCAAACAAGTCAGTTAAAGGAAGTTCCCATTGATTAGCAGTGTTCAACGCCCTGAACATGTTACCCTTTAAAATGAGAACAAGTTTGAGGAGGGTTATGTGGAAGATTTAAGTCAAGTCTTACGATGTTATCAAAGGGCCTTTCCTCAAGTATACTATACCTTCCATTTTTTCATTTTTTCTGAGTATCTGGTTCTATTAACTGACTTTGTTCTTGGAATTAAAGAATCTCATGACTTTCTACCATGATGGCACGAGCCTTTTTTTTTTTTTTTTTTTTTTCCAGACCTAGAATCTTTATTTCTTTCTTTATGGGTTTTTTTGTTTTTTTGTTTGTTTGTTTGTTTGTTTTGGTTTTGGTTTTGGTTTTCTAGTTCAAATAAGACTTTACTAGGTTATCTATTTCAATCTTAATGATCCCTTAATCAAGTAGTCATCTCCAACCCTGCCTACAGATTACATTATTCCAATTATGACTATAAGAGACAGGAAAAATCAAACTTTGTTTCCCAGACTCACACTGAACACAGAACATTTCTCACACTAGATATATGGGTTTTTTCCTACACATATTAAGCAGTTTTCCAGTATACACAATCTGCCACAACCAAGGCCTTTTCCAGGGCCTGTGAAATTGTGAAATTCATTAATTTCAGGGTAAATCAGCCTTTGGCCGCATGCCTCTATTTCAGTTCCAAGAGAGACTGAGGAAATTCTTATTTCTACATGAAT
This sequence comes from Trachypithecus francoisi, assembly GCF_009764315.1. Taxonomy (NCBI): domain Eukaryota; kingdom Metazoa; phylum Chordata; class Mammalia; order Primates; family Cercopithecidae; genus Trachypithecus; species Trachypithecus francoisi. Next base: position 119,908,232 of record NW_022681470.1, read on the forward strand.
ATATGAGTTGTAGAAGGCGAGAAATTCTCTCCTTGGAAAGACTCTTGCCAGCTTAAGAGTCCCCTAAACCACCCTCAGATATAAGAACTCACTAGAAGGACTCACAGAATTCACTTACAGCTATTATACCCACAGTTATTGTTTATTATAGTGAAAGGGTACGGATTAAAATCAGCTACATGAAGAGGCCCATGAGGTAGAGTCCAGGGCAGTTCCAAGCATGAAGCTTCTAGTTGTTCTCTTCCAGTGCAGTTATGTACAGTATTAACTTCTCCCACCAGTGACGTCTGACAATACACATGGAGTATTGTCCACAAGGGAAGCTCACCTAGCCTTGGAATCCAGTGTTTTTAGTGAGGTTTGACTGTGTAGACATTGTTGACTGTCCAGTTGGCTGACCTAAGTTTCTAAGTCCTCCAGAGGTCAAGATAATGTGTGTCACCCAAAGTTCCCACCATATATTATATTGTTAGAACAGACTATTTGGCATGGCCCAAGGTTTCTAAGTAAACAAAGGCAACCTTGTAAGGCAGAATATTCCAAAGGCTTAAAGATCACCTTTGAGCTGAGGACAAAGGCCGGACCTCTATTTGGGTAAGGTTGCTTCTTTATTACACTCTAATCCATATCATATTTGTGTTATCAAATGATATGGCAGGAAAACCATGAACTTGTATATTTAGCTCCTGTACCCTCCTCCTCTGCTACCTACTTGCATAATTTTAATTATTTTATTTCCAACATAGCAAGTTTATTATCTTAATAAAAAGTTTTGAATATTTACTGTGAACTATGTACAGATCTACAAATCACTAGAAAAACAAAGACAAGTAAAACATTGTTCCTTTCCTTAAAGAATCTGCATAGGGTTGATGGAGAGGGCACCTTGGAATTATCTATATTCTTGCAATGATCATGGATCACAAGTTTTCTGAGAGAGTGTTTATAACAAATATTCATTTTTAATTTACTCTCTTATTTTGGAAAAGTTTAACATATGCAAAATAATCATATAATCAACCCTCATAAATCCATCAACCAGTCTGAGAAAGTAACAAGCAATTCATGATCAATTCTTTTTATCTAAATTACCCACTTATCTACCTCATTTATTGGATTATTTTGAAGCAAGTCCCAGATATCATGTCTTTTCATCCTTAAATACTTAGATTGTATCTTCTTTTTTTAAAAAAAAAAAAAACCATACCACCATTATTATGCTTAAATAATTAACAATAAATCATTTTTAAGGCATCAAATATCAAGGCAGTGTCCAAATTTTCCTAATAATTTTTTTTTTTTTTTGAGACAGAGTTTCACTCTTGTTGACCACGCTGGTGTGCAGTGGCGCGATCTTGGCTCACAGCAACCTCTGCCTCCTGGGTTCAAGTGATTCTCCTGCCTCAGCCTCCTGAGTAGCTGAGATTACAGGCGCCCACCACCATGCCCAGCTAATTTTGTATTTTTAGTAGAGATGAGGTTTCTCCATGTTGGTCAGGCTGGTCTCAAACTCCTGACCTCAGGTGATCCGCCCAGCTTGGCCTCCCAAAGTGCTGGGATTACAAGCATGAGCCATCACGCCCAGCCTTTTTTATTGTTAAAAAAAATTATTTATTGTAAAAAAATAATAATTTTATTTATTGTAAAAATTAAAATTATTTATTTTTGTATTAATTTATTGTAAAAAATTTATAATAATTTATTGTAAAAAATTATTTTTATAATAAATAAATACAATACAAAGTAAAATTTTATTGTAATACAATCTGTGTATTCAAATAAGGATTCAACCTAGGTATACATTTCTAGCAAATAGTTTAAACCACTGTCCCCTTAAATACTTAAGTACTATATTGGCAGGACCTTGGGTGGCAAGTGACAGAAACTCAAACTTAAAAGAAAAAATAGTGGTGACCACTCACCATGTGAGTGGGGAGAATTGTTTATGGATTTTCTAAGTGGAAAATTCAGAAACGGGATTCCTTTCAGAAATGCCTTGATAAAGAAGCTTGGAAAATGTATAATAATTCTGCCATTTTCTCTCCTTGTCACAGTACTGTTTTCCTAGATGTCAGCTTCCTTTCCCCACGAAGTGGCAAAGATGACCATTGGCAGTTCTAGGTTTTGTTTATCTCTGCAAGTAATGATTCCAGGCAAAAGAATGCCTCTTTCACGTGGTGCTCAGAAAATATCCCAGAAATGATGCTAGCCTGACCCCCTGTAGCAGACACATGGAGTATTCTGGTTGGTCAGCCCTCAACACAGGTCTACTCCAGGAAGAGGGTGCTAAGATCAACTCCAAGTGAACTCTATGATGGAAAATGAAGGAGAGATGACTTCTCTAATAGATGACACACAGAAAAATAGAATTCCATCACAAATACCGAAATAATATTGTATAAAAGATCCTGACTTTTGATTCTGAACTTTGGAATGCTGGTTTGTGCTTCTGCAAACAATTTCTGCTTTGCCAGCTGACTACCTGCTAGATACTCCCAGTAGGTGGAGGCTGCAAAGTTGGAAAGAGAGGAAAGGACTTGCTCCTTCCTGCTTGCTTCATGCTTCCTGTTTTTCCCTCCAGTTCTTATTCAGTCTCCCTTTTTACCCAGCAGCAGCAGTGCACTACAGTACATTCCAGCTCCAGCAGTCAATTCTAGCCAGGAGTGCTTTCAGCACTCACATATCCGTCATCACAGGCAGGCCCTCATTCAAGGGCTGAGTTTCAGCTCCAAGAGGCCTGTCTTCCAACCGTCTAAGTTTTCATAATTCCAACTGCTTCCTCTGCTCTCCTAGCTGTTACCTGCATCTGCTATCTCTGTGGTACTTTAGTGTTCCATGTTTGACTTTTTGATTCTTCAAAATCTAGTTAACTACTCTTTATATAAAATTCTCTCTTTTAAAACAACGAGGCCGGGCGCAGTGGCTCAAGCCTGTAATCCCAGCACTTTGGGAGGCCGAGACGGGCGGATAATGAGGTCAGGAGATCGAGACCATCCTGGCTAACACAGTGAAACCCCGTCTCTACTAAAAAATACAAAAAAAAAAAAAAAAAAAAAAAACTAGCCAGGCGTGGTGGCGGGCGCCTGTAGTCCCAGCTACTCGGGAGGCTGAGGCAGGAGAATGCTGTAAACCGAGGAGGCGGAGCTTGCAGTGAGCTGAGATCCGGCCACTGCACTCCAGCCTAGGCGACAGAGCGAGACTCCGTCTCAAAAAAAAAAAAAAAAAAAACAACGAATGTGGTCTGAGAGATAGCTATCTTCTGCACTTGCTTCCTGCCATGTTGCTTTAGCAAGACGCTTTTGGTCTTTTCAGTTTTCCAATGGCTAGTTACCAGTTTTTTATATTCAATTATCTGTAAAAATATCTGGTATGATTTCTATCTCCTAACTGGACTCCAACTGATACACTGGTTATATAACCCCAAATTAACTACATGAAATTAACAAAATTACACTCCTTTCCACCAGCTCCTTAGCTGAAAGTAAGCCTTTTGGACTTGCATTCAAACCTTGCTTGCGTCCTTATTCCTTCTACTCACTCTATTCAGATTCACTCTTCATTTATTTAATGGAATTGTACCGAGATGGAAATGAGTGGATGAGATTCTACGAAAATATAAATGAATATGACAAGATCTTCTCACAAAATAGTGGACAACGTAGACACATTAACCAATAACAACCATTCAGAGTGATAATTATGTGCAACTAATCAATGAAACTGTATACAGCAAGTAAAGCTCATATCCCTAACAATCCCTGGAGCAAAAAACTGGTTTCCTTTCTCTATCCACCAAGGCTTCGGTCACAAAAGTTTGTAACCAATTTTCACTTCACCTTCCTTATTTATAGTTTCAATTCATTAATTAAAATATGCTAAGCATTTAGAACGATGCCTGACACAACGTCAGAAGGTCAATATCGTCTGTGTTTATTGTTATATTTTTCTTTAATTTTTTTGCCTTTTAAAATTTCATAACAGCTTACATATATGACTGTGTGTGGCACCTTGTGTTAGCTGACTTCAGAGATTCCATCCATCATGTTTAATTTAACATAAACTGTTTTCTTATTAAACAATATTTTTTCAGTGTCTAGGTAGACATTACTCTGTCTACATGGTAGGAGACCTGGAGCACCAGGAAGTCCTTGTATTTCCAATATACTTGATGCTTTCATTTAAGAAATCAGAGTAAACAACTCAATTATTCCAGAATTCACTGGTAATTACCTTTGTTTTTCACTAAAATAGATCATTGTCTCCTAGAGATTCAGTAAAGATGTTGTAATGTGTAGTGGCTTTGGAAAATGCCAGAGTTCAAATCCTGCTTCTGTCACTTGCTGGTTATTGTTCACTTAGCAAGTTTCTTAAACTTCTTCACCTTCATCGTGTGATAGTTGAATTTAATTTGTGCAAAATGCTTCACAAAGAGCCACTCAATAAATGATAACTCTTAATACTATGAGTAATAATATTACTAGCCTCAACAGAAAATCATTTTTATTATTTATTATACATAGAGTTATAGGGCATATCCTTTAAAGAAAATGATAAATAGCCCAGTAAAGGGAAGGTGAAACCAACAGTTTAAGAGTATTCCATTGCATGGCTTTAGATCACAAATAAAGGTGTCTTAGTCCATAGCAGTAACTGATAATCTTTATTCACAAAGGAAGCAAACAACATATTTCACTCACACCTCACTAGGTCTGAGTTATGAAGCATTCATTATTATAAGAGTACCTCCCACCCCTCACTACCATCCATAAACTGGTGTTTTGTTTTGTTTTGTTTACCTTGCACCGTTGACAATGTGAAAAGTGCAAATACAGTTTCTAAATACCTCACAGCAATTAGGGTAATGATCTTCCCATGTACAAAACATGGACTGCCCCCCACACCATCCCATTCAGCTGGCTAGAAATGTTTGCTGTAGAGTGCTCTTTAAAAAAAGCTCTTTCCTGTGAAAGCTACAGAAAGAAATTGTCTGCTGAAAACTATCACTAAAAATTGAGCTTGCATCTGTTTTACCAAAAATGTTAAATTCTCTCAGGAGTTTTTTGAATTCTATTCCAAAGTAATATTAAACCATTTAAGACAACACTGCATAATTCAAAAGGAAAGAATGGATATGCTGCGGCAAGGGAAATTGTATAATACTGTGGTTTAATGTAATAGACGTCAGCATTATCTGAATCTTTCTAATCATAATTTCAGCTGTTAAAGCGCCAGGGACTTCATCAGTATAGACACTATATTCTTACTCAATTATATTGTGCATTAAAAGTACTGGTTTACAGCATCTATTAGAGTTGTCATTACCCTTGTGCCATACTTGATTGACCAAAGGGGTGGGGGAAACGCTCTCTCCTGGGGGAGAAGAAAAGTAAAAAGCAAATTCAGTGGAATGCATAATAGGTGCTCCTTGGGAGAATGCTGTAGGTTTCAGCTCATTTCTTCTAAAGATGAGCAAATATTCCCACCAAAAGCATCAGGGTAAACATCACACCTCATTACTCTTTTCCATTGTTCATACAGCATGCATGTAGGTGTAATGCTGATTAATGGACAGAAATTATAATATTCAATGGCTTTGAATAAGCAATGGAGGAGGCAAACATTTTTTGGACTTCATGAATAAAAAACAACTTCTCAAATAAAGCATATGTGAGAAGATAATGGTTCCAGTTATGTTGGTGAAGGACACAGGGTCCCCTTTTCCATGAATAGCTGGGCTTGCTTCATATGTGGTACTTAAAACCACTCAACTTCATGCATCACTCTGAAATGACGAAGCAAATACATGACAATTTTTAAAAAAAGCTCTTCAAATATATGTCACATGGTGAGCACTCGATCATCTCAAAAAACATATACAGGAGTTGCATATGCAGACTCTTATGTTCTATAACTTAAAAAGCTCCAGAATTGAGAAAATATATTTCTGTTGTTTAAGCCATCCAGACCCTGGTACTTTGTTATGGTAGCCCTAGCAGGCTAATATGCCCATGAAGTCAGAATCTCTAGGTATCCACCAGATAATGTTTCTCTTTAAAAATATCCTCAGGTGACTGTGATAATTAGCCAGATCTAGATGAATCCCACCATCCAGAAGGTGGATCCAATTATTTTATTTGTTCTTGTTATATTGTTTTGTTTTAATTTACTTTTTGAGAGTACCATTATTGAGCATCTGCTCTTAGCTAGGAAGGGCTCCATACACAAGGGATGCAGATGAATAAGACACATTTTACTCAAAGAGCTCATCATTTAAAGTATACAGACATAAGATGTGAAACTAACGCACAGCAGAGGGTATCAAAGACGAACTGAAGAAGGACACTTAACAGTCTGCAGAGGTCAGAGGAAGCTTCTTGACAGACGATGTTTGAAATGTATATTAAAATGTGGTTAGGAGTAAAGCGAGTAAAGAGAACTGAAAGAAAGAGACAACCCAAGTGTAGCACAAAGGCAAGGAACAAGATAATCAGTGCAGAGAAACACAAGTAGTTCCCAGCTGAATTCTACCAAGGGAGACTCCAGACTACGCTTCAACATATCCTGTAATTTATCCTGATCAAAAGCATTAATTCCCCCATACATATTTCCTGTGGGGGGGAAAAAAAAAACTAGTCAGAGGAAAAAACATGAATAGCTGAATTCATTTAGAGTTACGTTTAGATTCTAAACAATAACCAACCCCTGATTTATAGTTTCTATGAATAGAACTTAACAAATATTTTCTGTGGCAGTAAATCACAGATTTTAAGAACAAAAATACAACAGGTTTAATTTTACTTGAACATTGTTTCTGTTGGATTTCTTTAATTTAAAGTGACAAAAAAAATCCACTAAAACCGATTTAAGTAAAAAAGAGAATTTATCAAATTTAAAAATTAAAACTTGTTTAATAGAATGGCAATGTCCAGAGTCTCAAAATGTGTTATCAGAATACACTGTCTCTTATCACCTCTTATTTCTGCCGTGTTGGTTTCAGTCTCAGGAACACCCTTCCCATGTAGTAGCAAAATGGTCCCCAGTAACTCCAGACCTGTTGTCTACCCATTTAGCATGCTCTAGGGACCTCTTTCAGATGCTTTTAGTAAATTCCACTGAAACAGCTTCCAATGGTCACAGTAATAAGATGCCCATCCTTGAACCAAGCATTGTGGCCAAGGGGATGCAATGCTATGACAAGCCACATTTTGGGCGATATGTTCTCACCTAGAACCAGGAGAAGTCATAGCCATCTAAAACATATGAACTAAGAATAAAAAAGAGGCAGTAAGTTCCCAAAAGAGAAATAAAACTACTGTTAGGAGAAACAAGACTGCCTTGAAGGTAAAAATATCAGATACCTATTAGAAACAAGGGAATCAATCTGGCTGTTGAATTACAAATAAAGAAAAATCCCTTCTTCCTCTAAAAAATGTCCTTGGGAATTGTTCATAAACATGCACTTCCAAAAATATTTAAATTCAAGAAACAGGTCTTTATGCTACAAGTCTTCATCTTTGTACATTATTAGCATCACCATCTTTAGTACCATTACATGTAGGGGCCAGAGGACATAATACAAAATATAGTCCTGAATATAATCCTGACTATACCAGAGGAACATTGGCCAAACTCTGCTAATGAACAGAACAGAAAATCATGGAGAAGTATAGATTTCCCCACTTAAAACAACATTGAAAGAACAGATTCAAAATATTCTTACTCATGACTCCATAGGCTGTCAAGACCATGGCGCAAGTATCCTATTAGAAACAAAGCAAGGACATCCCATTAGTTCATACTCAAGAAAAAGGAAAAATCCAATGAATGGTATTGTGCTTTCTCATTTTAGGATGGAAGAAGAGTTCCAGGAAACTATGTCTAGAGTATTACCTCCTTTTTGACATCTAAGAAAGTGTGATTTTAATTTTTTTTTTTTTTGGTTAAGACATTTTTCCAAGGAAAAAATTCAACACTACTAAAATTCCAGTTTTCTCACAAAGAAAAATGTAACATTATCAATTAAATACAATAGCTTTTAGAGCTTATTCAAACCAAACTCTAAATCAAGTCTTATAGAAATTATTCAGTATTATCAAAATCCATCAGGACTTCATCAAAATTTGAATCTTCTGCCTTCAAAATACACTATTAAAACAAAACAAGCCAAAATATAAAATAAAATAAAACAAGCCACAGACTATGTGATATTTGCAAAATATATATGATAAAAATTTTAATCTAAAATATATATACCTTTTTAACCTTCAAAATTTAACAATGAGGAAAAGATAGAAAAAATGAGCAAAATATTTGAACAAGCACTTCCACAAAGCTAATATATAGCTGGCATCATGGAATGAATGTTTCTGTTTCTCCCAAATTTATATATTGAAATCCTAACCACCAATAGGATGGTACCAGGAGGTAGAACTTTTAGAAGACAATTATGTTACAAACATGGAGCCTTCATGAATGGAATTTGTACCCTTATAAAAGAGACCCCAGGAAACATTAACACTCCTTTTTCTTCTATGTTAGGATACAACAAAAAGATGGTTGTCTGTAAACCAGAAAGAGTGCCCTCATCAAGAGCCCAACCATGCTGGCACTCTGTTCTTGAACTTCCAGCCTCCAAAAGTGTGACAAATAAATTCTGTTGCACGTAAACTGCCCAGCCTATAGTGCTTTGTTATAGCAGCCCATACTGATTGTTATAGATAGACAGCAAATAAACACATAAAAAGAAGCTCAACATCATTTGTTATTTGGGAAATGGAAGTTGAAACCACTATAATATACCACTGCTCTCACCACTATAATAAACCACTATAATACACCACTACTCTCTCACTTTTTAGTGGCTAAAATTAAAAAGATTGACCACATCCAGTGTTGGTAAGGATATGAAGTGACTGAAACTGTCATGCACTACTGGGGACAACATAAAATGGTACAACCATTTTGGAAAGCAGTTTGTTAGTTCTTTAAAAAGTTAAACATACAATTAACATTTGAACCAAGGATTTCACTTTCATTTCCATTTTACTTTTAATTTCTCACCCAAGAGAAATTAAAGCATATGTCCAGGCAAAGATTTGTACATGAGTGTTGTAACATCTTTATTTATAATATTTAAAAACTGGAAACCACCAGTCCATCAACAGGTGAATGGATAAACAAACTGTGGTGTATCCATATAATGGAATAAATCTGGCCTGCGATAAAACACATGAACTTCCTGGGTGACACTTAACAGGGAAGGGCTGTAAGCACAAATCAAAGAGATCATTCAGGGCTAGCAGCCTTGTAACCCCTCCCCAGTGCATATAGGGAGGACCTAAACAAGGTATTAAATCAGAATGGTAAAGATTGAGTCCTGTAATGGGTACATGGTGGTTCAATTCCACTATTTTCTCTACTTTGAAATGTTCTGTGTTTAGGCCATTCTTGCATTGCTATAAAGAAATACCTGACACTGGGTAATTTATAAAGAAAAGAAGCTTAATTGGCTCAACTGTGCTGCACACTACTTAAAAAGCATACTGGCATCTCCTTCTGGAGAGGCCTCAGGAAGCTTCCAATTATGGTGGAAGGCAAAGGGGGAGCAGGCACACAGCATAGTGAAAGCAGGAGCCAGACAGAGAGAAAGCGAGCAAGGTGCCACGTAATTTTTTTTTAATCTGGGAACTTTTTAAAAATTTTTGTTTCCATAGGTTTTGGGGGAACAGGTGATATTTGGTTAAACGAGTAAGTTCTTTAGTTGTAATTTGGGAGATTTTGGTGAACCCATCACCCATGCAGTATACATGGAATCCAATTTGTAGTCCTTCATCACTCACCCTCTCCCCACCCTTTCCACACAGTTTTAACCAGATCTCACAAGAAATCACTAGCTATCACAAAGGCAGCCCGAAGGGGATAGTGCTAAACTATTCATGAGGGATCTATCCCCATATCCAATCACTTCCCACCCAGCCCACCTCCAACATTGGAGATTACATTTCAACATGAGATTTGGGTGGGGGCAAGTGTCCAAACTATCATTTTCCATAACAAGAAGTATTTCAAGATAAATATATTTTGGTTCAGCTATTCAATAGAATATTCTGTGGCCTTTACAATTCTTTTTAAAGAGCACTTACTAACTTGAAAAACTTCTTAGAATAAACTTGAAGGCCAAAAGGTAGGATAAAAGTTAAGTATGTATTATGTTCCCTATTATGTGCCTATGTGTTGACGTACAAGGAGATAAGTCCAAATGCCCGCAGTGGGAGATTTCTGAGTGAGGGATTTGTGAGTGAAAACTATTTCTCCTTGTATCTCTATTTTATTAATTATCTCCACTAAATAGAGAATTATAAATATAATGGTTAAAGTGTGTGTGCATTTAAAATGCTTTATTATTAATTGGCAGGGGTGCTTTCTACCCACAAGAGATAAAATAGTAAAAAAAAAAAAAAAGTCAATAAAAGTAATAAAAGATAGAGAATAGGAGACTTTTAGGGCTCTCTCTAGGCCTTATCATAATATATAGCATGTCTCAAATCCGTCGGCATATTAGAATGACCTAGGTTGCTTTTAAAAAGTATTAATGTCTGGACACCATCCAAAGACTTTCTGATTTAATTGCTCTTGAGTAGGGTCCATGTGAGTTTTATTTGGTTTTGTTTTGGGGGTGGGGGGGTGTGTTTACACCTCTCCAGGTGAATCTAATTTGAAGTCACTGTGAAAAACCAGTGTTCTGTATGTATGAATCACCTATTATTTGCCAAACTCTATGACTTGCTAGAGCAAAATGTGCATGGAGTTTCCCTGACTTGAGGAAAGAAGCATGATGGAGAACACTTGGAAATGTAAAGGAAAAACAAATGAACATTACTGTAAACTTTCTAGCCAGAAGCAGAGGAAATTAGAACACAATTAGCAGAGATTTTACACACATGAATATGGTCAGGTGTCATTCAGTGATACAAATTCAGTCTTCGTTACCTGCCAGAAATTTATTCAGGTAAATTCAGAGAATTTGACAAATGTTTTATTCCACTTGCTGAAAATTTCAGCTATCCACGGATATGGGATATATTGGGTCTTTAGAACTCTACATTGAGACTGCAATTTGACCAATCTTCTTTCTTTATGCCCTTGAACCAACAGGCTGGAATTTGCTATATTGGCTTCAATTAATTAATACTGATTGTCAAGAGGAAGTAAGGGTGCTACTGTGCAATGGGGGCAGGGAGGAGTAAATCCGGAACCAACAGACTCCTCTATTGTTCCTCCTAGTACCACTGTATCCAGTAACAAAACTTAGGAAAAGGACAGAAACCCAATATCAGGAGACACTTTCATCCCAAGAAGGACTGGCTAAGGACAAAGAAATTTTTAATTTTTTTTTTTTTTCATTGAGATGGAGTCTGTCTCTGTTACCAAGGCTAGAGTGCAGTGATGCGATCTCGGCTCACTGCAACCTCTGCCTCCCGGGTTCAAGTAATTCTCTTTCCTCAGCCAAGGACAAAGAAATTTTAAAATGGATAAAAGTAGGGCAGGAAAGGAATTCCACCTCTTTTATTCATTAAACAATTTTTTTTTTTGTTTCCTCCTTTCCATTTCCCATACTATTTTAAGTTGGATGAGCTGGTGATGGTAAATTTTGTAAATTTAGCATAGACTAAGTATATCAATACAGAGCAGTAACTGAAGTAGAGAAGTTTTGAGCAACACCAAGCAGAAATGGACGTAATGACTGATGAGATTTTGAGCCTCTCCTTTTGGGAGAAGGTCAGTCTTTCTTCTATCTGAAAAAATAGGTTTATATGTGTGTGTGTGTCCCATGCTACTGGTTCCCATCATTCTGGGAAGAAGAATACCTATGCATGTTAGGTGGCCCAAGGGGTAACTACAGCAGATATGACAGATTGTTCACTCAGCACCCTTCCGGCAGCCTTACAATATGCCTTTCTGTTCATTAGAGGTTGGAAGGTAGGTCTCCCTTTCCCAGGTTTCCTGCAGCTAAGTTGTACATTTGACTACATTCCACCAAAAGACTCACCTCATGAAGCTTTGATGGTACAGACAATATTGTGAAGCAAGGACTACACAGATCTTACATACATGGCCAGGGAGGCCTTAGGTGTTTCAAAAGCAGCTCTGGAGGAGGATTTGCTGAATAGCTATCAAACAGCCAAAGGCAGCAGCAAGATTTCTTCATTTTTTGGAAACAGCATCATGATGTGTTTGGGTATTTCTCCAACTTGCATCACTCCTCTCTATGTAACACAGCCTTGGTTCAATGCACACACAGAAATTCTATCAGTCAACTAACACTCTGTAATAAATCCCCTTCCATTTAAATTATGCAGAAGGAATTTGACTATTAACTAAGAACACTGACTAGTACAGGAAAATCGTTTTGTCAATAGAGGCGATACCCTGAAAGAATAAAACTGTTTATATAACATTTATATTAACCTGATAGAACAAGACCATGTTTATACATTATTTATACAATACATATCATTATAACGTGTAAATTAAGTTTATATTAAGCAAGTCAAAATGGTCCTTTTGTCTAGAATTGTTGGAGGGAGGCATTAAAGACAATATTTTTTAAAAATAAGACTTTGTCATTTACTGAAGGCTTACATGAAAGCAAGAGATGAAGACAGAACCACCAGACAGAAGTTGAACAAATACCATATCTTAGTTCTTAACACATCAAAACTATGGACTCTCTTTAATATAAGTGAACAATCTAAGACATAGTTCAAAAATTGCCTTAAGGACAAATGGTTAGAAAGGATCTCATGACACTTAGGTAAGAGAGAAAAAACTCCATCATACTCAGGTAGGAAAGTGAGAGCCCTTTTTCCTCAGAGGACAGAAGAAAATAAACCCTAAATCCTATGTCAGCTAACATCAAAAAAGCTATTTAAAAAGAAAACCAATAACATAAACCTGAAAGCATTCACAGTATTTGTAAAATATTGAAAATCTTTATATGGGTTACAATCTTTCCTTTATAATGTTACAGTGAAACATGCAATCTCTTTGTTAGTTGAAATTTAAAAATTTTAAATATGTGACATGAGGTTCTGTTAATTATGGAGGCTGATTTCTTCCTTCAAATCTCTGTATGAGAAAGGCATAAGGGCTAGCTGTTACATGGTTCTATGGGTGTGTAGTTGGTTCAAGAACTGTGTCCAAAGAATAATATACCATAATGTTTTGCCATCTGCCTTGTTCTTTTCAGTACCTTCAACACGGACAAGAAAGTAGATGTAACTTGCAACTTTATTACATCTTTACAAGACATAAATTAGGATCCAAAGTGAATTTAAGAAAGATCAAAGACTATGTATGCATAATAAAATTTAGTTTTTAAAAATGAATCCTACAACTATAGAGTAAGAAAGACATAATTTTTAAAAACTTTCATCAAAAATGAGGTGTTTGGTAAACTTAAGTTGAACATGAGTATGATAAGGAATTCAAAAAGTAATTGATTTTATTTAAGTTAAGCATGGCTAGAAGAAGAGGGCTCAGAAAAAGGGAGGTTACCTGTCTTCTTCTCATTGATTAAATCGATGTCAGAATTCTAAAGTCTGTTATATTATGCCTGAAATACTAAGTTCCATTCCAGGTACAGCATTTTAAGAGAGATACTGAGAAACTGATGCATATCCGGAGAACTAAGATCAAATGGTGACAGAGAATTTAGATTCAAGGTATTTGTAGAATCCTTAAATAGATGGATCTGTCTGACCTGGAGAAGACAGAGTTCCTCTTAAATATTTAAGAAATGGGGGGGCGGAGCAAGATGGCCGAATAGGAACAGCTCCAGTCTCCAACTCCCAGCGCGAGCGACACAGAAGACCGGTGATTTCTGCATTTTCAACTGAGGTACTGGGGTCATCTCTCTAGGGAGTGCCGGACATTCGGTGCTGGTCAGCTGCTGCAGCCTGACCAGCGAGAGCTGAAGCAGGGCGAGGCATCGCCTCCCCTGGAAGCGCAAGGGGGAAGGGAATCCGTTTTCCTAGCCAGGGGAACTGAGACACACAACACCTGGAAAATCGGGTAACTCCCACCCCAATACTGCGCTTTAAGGAAACAGGCACACCAGGAGAATATATCCCACACCTGGCCAGGAGGGTCCCACGCCCACGGAGCCTCCCTCACTGCTAACACAGCAGTCTGCGGCGATCGATCCGCAAGGCAGCAGCGAGGCTGGGGGAGGGGCGCCCGCCATTGCTGAGGCTTAAGTAGGTAAACAAAGCCTCTGGGAAGCTCGAACTGGGTGGAGCTCACAGCAGCTCAAGGAAGCCTGCCTGTCTCTGTAGACTCTACCTCTGCGGACAGCACACAGCTGCAGTCCAATAGGGGAAAGAGCGGGGACCGGTGCAGACGCGAAGGTCTCTGTCTGACAGCTTTGGGGAGAGCCGTGGATCTCCTAACGCGGAGGTTGAGATCTGAGAACGGACAGACTGCCTGCTCAGGTGGGTCCCTGACCCCTGAGTAGCCTAGCTGGGAGACATCCCCCACTAGGGGCAGTCTGACACCCCACACCTCACAGGGTGGAGTCACCCCTGAGAGAAACTTCCAAAGAAAGAATCAGACAGGTACACTCGCTGTTCAGCAATATTCTATCTTCGGCAACCTCTGCTGCTGATACCCAGGCAAACAGGGTCTGGAGTGGACCTCAAGCAATCTCCAACAGACCAACAGACAGTCCTTCTGACTGTCAGACGGAAAACTATCAAACAGGAAGGACACCTATACCAAAACCCCATCAGTACGTCACCATCATCAAAGACCAGAGACAGATAAAACCACAAAGATGGGGAAGAAGCAGGGCAGAAAAGCTGGAAATTCAAAAAATAAGAGCGCATCTCCCCCTGCAAAGGAGCGCAGCCCATCGCCAGCAACGGATCAAAGCTGGTCAGAAAATGACTTTGACGAGATGAGAGAAGAAGACTTCAGTCCATCAAACCTCTCAGAGCTAAAGGAGGAATTACGTACCCAGCACAAAGAAACTAAAAATCTTGAAAAAAAAGTGGAAGAATTGACAGCTAGACTAATTAATGCAGAGAAGATCATAAACGAAATGACAGAGATGAAAACCATGACACGAGAAATACGTGACAAATGCACAAGCTTCGGTAACCGACTCGATCAACTGGAAGAAAGAGTATCAGCGATTGAGGATCAAATGAATGAAATGAAGCGAGAAGAGAAACCAAAAGAAAAAAGAAGAAAAAGAAATGAACAAAGCCTGCACGAAGTATGGGATTATGTAAAAAGGCCAAATCTACGTCTGATTGGGGTGCCTGAAAGTGAGGGGAAAATGGAACCAAGTTGGAAAACACTCTTCAGGATATCATCCAGGAGAACTTCCCCAACCTAGTAGGGCAGGCCAACATTCAAATTCAGGAAATACAGAGAACGCCACAAAGATACTCCTCCAGAAGAGCAACTCCAAGACACATAATTGCCAGATTCACCAAAGTTGAAATGAAGGAAAAAATCTTAAGGGCAGCCAGAGAGAAAGGTCGGGTTACCCACAAAGGGAAGCCCATCAGACTAACAGCAGACCTCTCGGCAGAAACTCTACAAGCCAGAAGAGAGTGGGGGCCAATATTCAACGTTCTTAAAGAAAGGAATTTTCAACCCAGAATTTCATATCCAGCCAAACTAAGCTTCATCAGTGAAGGAGAAATAAAATCCTTTACAGATAAGCAAATGCTTAGAGATTTTGTCACCACCAGGCCTGCCTTACAAGAGACCCTGAAGGAAGCCCTAAACATGGAAAGGAACAACCGGTACCAGCCATTGCAAAAACATGCCAAAATGTAAAGACCATTGAGGCTAGGAAGAAACTGCATCAACTAACGAGCAAAATAACCAGTTAATATCATAATGACAGGATCAAGTTCACACATAACAATATTAACCTTAAATGTCAATGGACTAAATGCTCCAATTAAAAGACACAGACTGGCAAACTGGATCAAGAGTCAAGACCCATCAGTCTGCTGTATTCAGGAGACCCATCTCACATGCAGAGACATACATAGGCTCAAAATAAAGGGATGGAGGAAGATCTACCAAGTAAATGGAGAACACAAAAAAGCAGGGGTTGCAATCCTAGTCTCTGATAAAACAGACTTTAAACCATCAAAGATCAAAAGAGACAAAGAAGGCCATTACATCATGGTAAAGGGATCAATTCAACAGGAAGAGCTAACTCTCCTAAATATATATGCACCCAATACAGGAGCACCCAGATTCATAAAGCAAGTCTTTAGAGACCTACAAAGAGACTTAGACTCCCATACAATAATAATGGGAGACTTCAACACTCCACTGTCAACATTAGACAGATCAACGAGACAGAAAGTTAACAAGGATATCCAGGAATTGAACTCATCTCTGCACCAAGCGGACCTCATAGACATCTATAGAACTCTCCACCCCAAATCAACAGAATATACATTCTTCTCAGCACCACATGCACTTATTCCAAAATTGACCACATAATTGGAAGTAAAGCACTCCTCAGCAAATGTACAAGAACAGAAATTATAACAAACTGTCTCTCAGACCACAGTGCAATCAAACTAGAACTCAGGACTAAGAAACTCAATCAAAACCGCTCAACTACATGGAAACTGAACAACCTGCTCCTGAATGACTACTGGGTACATAACGAAATGAAAGCAGAAATAAAGATGTTCTTTGAAACCAATGAGAACAAAGATACAACATACCAGAATCTCTGGGACACATTTAAAGCAGTGTGTAGAGGGAAATTTATAGCACTAAATGCCCACAAGAGAAAGCAGGAAAGATCTAAAATTGACACTCTAACATCACAATTAAAAGAACTAGAGAGGCAAGAGCAAACACATTCAAAAGCTAGCAGAAGGCAAGAAATAACTAAGATCAGAGCAGAACTGAAGGAGATAGAGACACAAAAAACCTCCAAAAAATCAATGAATCCAGGAGTTGGTTTTTTGAAAAGATCAACAAAATTGACAGACTGCTAGCTAGACTAATAAAGAAGAAAAGAGAGAGGAATCAAATAGATGCAATAAAAAATGATAAAGGGGATATCACCACTGACCCCACAGAAATACAAACAACCATCAGAGAATACTATAAATGCCTCTACGCAAATCAACTAGAAAATCTAGAAGAAATGGATGATTTCCTGGACACTTACACTCTCCCAAGACTAAACCAGGAAGAAGTTGAATCCCTGAATAGACCAATAGCAGGCTCTGAAATTGAGGCAACAATTAATAGCCTACCCACGAAAAAAAGTCCAGGACCAGATGGATTCACAGCTGAATTCTACCAGAGGTACAAGGAGGAGCTGGTACCATTCCTTCTGAAACTATTCCAATCAATAGAAAAAGAGGGAATCCTCCCTAACTCATTTTATGAGGCCAACATCATCCTGATACCAAAGCCTGGCAGAGACACAACAAAAAAAGAGAATTTTAGACCAATATCCCTGATGAACATCGATGCAAAAATCCTCAATAAAATACTGGCAAACCAGATTCAGCAGCACATCAAAAAGCTTATCCACCATGATCAAGTGGGCTTCATCCCTGGGATGCAAGGCTGGTTCAACATTCGCAAATCAATAAACGTAATCCAGCATATAAACAGAACCAAAGACAAGAACCACATGATTATCTCAATAGATGCAGAAAAGGCTTTTGACAAAATTCAACAGCCCTTTATGCTAAAAACGCTCAATAAATTCGGTATTGATGGAACGTATCTCAAAATAATAAGAGCTATTTATGACAAACCCACAGCCAAAATCATACTGAATGGGCAAAAACTGGAAAAATTCCCTTGAAAACTGGCACAAGACAGGGATGCCCTCTCTCACCACTCCTATTCAACATAGTGTTGGAAGTTCTGGCTAGGGCAATCAGGCAAGAGAAAGAATCAAGGGTATCCAGTTAGGAAAAGAAGAAGTCAAATTGTCCCTGTTTGCAGGTGACATGATTGTATATTTAGAAAACCCCATTGTCTCAGCCCAAAATCTCCTTAAGCTGATAAGCAACTTCAGCAAAGTCTCAGGATACAAAATTAATGTGCAAAAATCACAGGCATTCTTATACACCAGTAACAGACAAGCAGAGAGCCAAATCAGGAATGAACTTCCATTCACAATTGCTCCAAAGAGAATAAAATACCTAGGAATCCAGCTTACAAGGGATGTAAAGGACCTCTTCAAGGAGAACTACAAACCACTGCTCAGTGAAATCAAAGAGGACACAAACAAATGGAAGAACATACCATGCTCATGGATAGGAAGAATCAATATGGTGAAAATGGCCATACTGCCCAAGGTTATTTATAGATTCAATGCCATCCCCATCAAGCTACCAATGAGTTTCTTCACAGAATTGGAAAAAACGGCTTTAAAGTTCATATGGAACCAAAAAAGAGCCTGCATTGCCAAGACAATCCTAAGTCAAAAGGACAAAGCTGGAGGCGTCACGCTACCTGACTTCAAACTATACTACAAGGCTACAGTAACCAAAACAGCATGGTACTGGTACCACAAAAGAGATATAGACCAATGGAACAGAACAGAGTCCTCAGAAATAATACCACACATCTACAGCCATCTGATCTTTGACAAACCTGAGAGAAATAAGAAATGGGGAAAGGATTCCCTATTTAATAAATGGTGCTGGGAAAATTGGCTAGTCATAAGTAGAAAGCTGAAACTGGATCCTTTCCTTACCCCTTATACGAAGATTAATTCAAGATGGATTAGAGACTTAAATGTTAGACCTAATACCATAAAAACCCTAGAAGAAAATCTAGGTAGTACCATTCAGGACATAGGCATGGGCAAGGACTTCATGTCTAAAACACCAAAAGCAACGGCAGCAAAAGCAA
Source organism: Trachypithecus francoisi (assembly GCF_009764315.1). Lineage (NCBI taxonomy): Eukaryota > Metazoa > Chordata > Mammalia > Primates > Cercopithecidae > Trachypithecus > Trachypithecus francoisi. Next base: position 119,927,159 of record NW_022681470.1, read on the forward strand.
AAATTGACAAATGGGATCTAATTAAACTAAAGAGCTTCTGCACAGCTAAAGAAACTACCATCAGAGTGAACAGACAACCTACAGAATGGGAGAAAATTTTTGCAACCTACTCATCTGACAAAGGGCTAATATCCAGAATCTACAAAGAACTCAAACAAATATACAAGAAAAAAAAACAACCCCATCAAAAAGTGGGGAAAGGATATGAACAGACATTTCTCAAAAGAAGACATCCATACAGCCAACAGACACATGAAAAAATGCTCATCATCACTCGCCATCAGAGAAATGCAAATCAAAACCACAATGAGATACCATCTCACACCAGTTAGAATGGCAATCATTAAGAAGTCAGGAAACAACAGGTGTTGGAGAGGATGTGGAGAAATAGGAACACTTTTACACTGTTGGTGGGATTGTAAACTAGTTCAACCATTATGGAAAACAGTATGGCGATTCCTCAAGGATCTAGAACTAGATGTACCATATGACCCAGCCATCCCACTACTGGGTATATACCCAAAGGATTATAAATTACTCTACTACAAAGACACGTGCACACGTATGTTTATTGCGGCACTATTCACAATAGCAAAGACTTGGAATCAACCCAAATGTCCATCTGTGACAGACTGGATTAAGAAAATGTGGCACATATACACCATGGAATACTATGCGGCCATAAAAAAGGATGAGTTTGCGTCCTTTGTAGGGACATGGATGCAGCTGGAAACCATCATTCTTAGCAAACTATCACAAGAACAGAAAACCAAACACTGCATGTTCTCACTCATAGGTGGGAACTGAACAATGAGATCACTTGGACTCGGGAAGGGGAACATCACACACTGGGGCCTATCATGGGGAGGGGGGAGGAGGGAGGGATTGCATTGGGGAGTTATACATGATATAAACGTCATGCACATGTACCCTAGAACTTAAAGTATAATAAAAATAAATAAATAAATAAATAAATAAATAAAAAATATTTAAGAAATGTCCTTGTGTACACAGGATTGAACTTCTTCTGGGAGGCTTCCAAAAATTAAAACACAATTAGGGTTAATAATCATAAGCTACTGTTTCCCAAATGACCCAAAGTCCCTTAGTTTTTTATGATCATCTTTTTCTTCACTATCCAAACAAAATAACCTTCCTTCCTTCCCCATATCTCCACAACCCCTTAGAGGTAGGAGAAAGTTGCTGACATTCTACAACCCATTTTCTCGACTCTCACCAGTTGGTTCTGCTCCAGACTTTTTGTCATGCATTTTTAGTATAACTGGTTGCCTCACCCTCTTCCTATAACTGTCCTAGATTTTCCACCCCAAATCACCTCTTTTTTTATTTCACAAAGCACCATTCTGCAATGTTACTTTGTAACAGACTTTAGCTAAAAACTTTGGTTTATAGAGCAGCCTTACAGCACAAAACCGAAAGATATAATCAAACATCAAAAAAGCAATATTCTTGGAGTCAATCTGCCCATCATCATGTTTTTGAACACTGTTTTCTTGCTTCTGTCCTCAGTTCCACAATCCCAATTTCTAGCCTTGGGACTACCACCAAATCAAAGCCAACTTTCTACTCCTTTGCCTAACTTTATTTATTTGATTCATTTCCTCCTCATTTCATATAATATCCTGGATCCACTTTTTATAACTTTTCAAAATTTATATTCCTAAAGAAGAAAGCCTTCTCTTCAGGGTTCCATATTTATTCAAAGAACCATCTAAAGACTTCACAAATCTACAATCAAATTTTAAAAGGGGCTTGCTATAGTTTGAATATGCTTTTTTTTTAACCAAAACTCATAATGATTTTTGGTTCTCAAAATGGTGATGTTGAGAGGTGGGGCCTAGTGGAAGGTGTTTGGATTATGGGAATGGATCCCTCATAAATGGCTTCATACCATTCTCATGATAGTGAGTTGTCACTCTGGTGAGACTGAATTAATTCTCATGAGAATGGATTAATTTCTGCGAGAGTTGGCTGTAATAAAGCCAGGACCCATGGGTTTTGCCTCTTCACATGTGTCTACTTCCCCCCTGACCACCACCATGTTTTGATGCAGCATGAAAGCCCCTACCAAAAACCAAGGCTACATCCTTGAACTGCCCAGCCTGCAGAACCATGAGCTAAATAAACCTCTTCTCTTTATAAATTACCCAGTTTCAGGTATTCTGTTATAGCAACACCAAACAGACTAAGACAGGGCTCAAAGTTAAGGTCACTGTGTTCAACTTCCATCACTGCTTGGAAAACAAGAAAAGCATGCAATAGAAGATTAATTATCAGCCAGACATGGTGGCTCATGCCTATAATCCCAGCAGTTTAGGGAGCTGAGGTGGGTGGATCACCTGAGGTCAGGAGTTCAAGACCAGCCTGGCAGACATGGCAAAACCCCATCCCTACTAAAAACACAAACATTAGCCACATGTGGTGGCATTCACTTGTAATCCCAGATACTCTACTTGGGAGACTGAGGCAGGAGAATTGCTTGAACCTGAGAGATGGAGGTTGCAGTGAACTGAGATCATGCCACTGCACTCCAGCCTCCTGGGTGGCAGAGTGAGACTCCATCTCAAAAAAGAAGAAGAAGAAGAAGAAGAAGGAGGAGGAGGAGGAGGAGGAGGAGGAGGAGGAGAAGAAGGGGAGGAAGATTGTTTTTCCTCCTACCCACAGCAAATCCCACGTGGATGCAGTGATAATTTTTATTGTTATATAAGGAAGATCTCTCTAAAATTTGATGCTATCAGCAAATATGGGCTGATTCTTGAGATCCTGAATTCCCCCATGACTGGAGTTACTCTAGCACAGAAGCCAATTTACTATTTGGGGGAATGTTACAGAGTAGAAAGTCAAGTGAAAATCCCTTCAGCTATAGAAGTGTATAGTTCCATTTGTTCCTATATCATTGTTAATAAAGCTGTATGAACATTTCCTTGTGAAATGAAAACTCCACATAACATAGAAGAGAAAAAAAGAAAAACAAAACAAATTCAGTTCATGTGGCTTCTCCTGTTCAGCTAATATTTTACTAATAAATAATACAAAAACAATGCATTTTCTCCATCTTTCCTCAGTCCAAAGAAACTCTACTTTAATGAGAACTACCTCATTTACTTCTTTATAATCCTTTGCTAATTCTTCAGTTTGGTTAATGACATTTCTCACAAAGAACAACTTAAATTTTTGATCCAGTCATCCAATCCAATTCAAATCTTTATAATCTTTTCCTCTCAGCTCTTTCTGACTCTAAATAATTTCGGTAATTCTCATATGAATCCTCATTAGTAAAAGATTCCTATTTGGGGACACCAAAGTCCCTTTCCTAATAATGATGGTCCATTTAAGCAGGACTAGTTTTAGTAGGGGGGTTTATTAAAAGAATTTTATACAATCTCAAACTCTGCCTGTCTATACTGAGCTGAAATTATTTGCCTGGGGCATAACTGACACAATCAATGCTCCTATCTCTATAATCAAAGTATATTACTACACAACAAATTTAGCTACAGGAATTACTGACAATTCCAATAATGGTCCAAATTAGTCAAGTGTGACATTGCATGTCAATACATGTGCTTACATTGCCTCTCTTATGAATATAAAATGGTGAGTCTAGAATTAGCATATTGGCATTAGGAAATTTAAACCATTTGAGTCCCCATAAAACCCACCTCTCTATCAATATGTAGATAATTGTTAAACACAAAGATTTTCATTATCGTCTTTTAATCACAATTGGTTTGAGGTAAAGTTCACATGTACTATGGTCTAATCTCCTAAATATGGAGGCAGATTTTCTCTGAAGTCAAGGCTTGCCTATACCCATATCCCAACCCCAAATTCTACATTAACTTGACAGACTGAGATATATCCTTTTTCCCAGATGCTCTCAGGGCAATTCCAATAAGTGCCTAAGATTCCATAGGTATAGACCTAGGTACATGGCTTCTGACAATTAGTCGTTTCACTAGAAGATGAAGTTCAAGATGCAGCAAATTGAGGCAGCATCAGTATTCACACCTGGTCACTGCATTCTCAGGCACTACCATTAGCAAAGTGAGTGTGATGGTTCATTTGGGGTATCAACTTGACTAGATTAAAGAACACCTAGATAGCTGGTAAAATATTAGTTATTCTCATTGCTTCAATAAGCACTAATCTCATCCCCCTTCTGCTGAAAGGGAATCTCAGGTGGCTTGGCATTTTATTAGAATGACTGAGCTGCTCCAGATGTGTGTGTAAGGGTGTTTCCAGAGAAGATTGGCATTTGGGTGTGTGAACTGAGTGGAAAAGATGTGTTCTCAATGTGGGCAGGTATCATCCAACCAGCTTAGGGCCTGAATGGAACAAAAAGATAGAGGAAGGGCAAATTCTTGCCATTTTCTGGAGCTGGAGAACTCTTTCTTCCCCAGCTTTGAACATCAACTCTCTAGAATCTCTGGAGTTTGGACTCCAGGACACACACCAGTAGCCCCACTGGGTTCTTGAGCCTTTGGATTCAGACAGACTGAAAGTATACCATTGGCTTCCTTGGTTCTACAGCCTTCAGACTTGGACAGAGCTACACTACTGGCCTCCCTGGTTCTCCAACTTGTAGACAGCCTATTATAGGACTTCTCAGCTTTCATAGTAGCTTGAATCAATTCTCCAACCCTTCTCCTTTCTCTCAGTCTCTGTCTCTCTCTTTCCCGTGTGTGTGTGTGTGTGTGTGTGTGTGTGTGTGTTTATACACATTCTATCAGTTCTGGCCCTCCGGAGAACCCTGAATAAACAATGAACTATCCTGCAGGTCAATGGTAAAATGCCTTAGTGCTAGTGCCCATTATAGCCCTAAAATTTTATAACTTAGTCCACAACCTCTTGTTGGTCCTCTCAAATTTATATTAGTATTCTATTTGCTGATGCTTCAAAATTCACACACTCCCATCATTAAGCCTCTGCTATAACACCCAACCCATTTTTTTATAATTGTCATTAATATTAGGTACATTTATACATATTGTCACTTACTTACATTATCCTACTTATTTCTCATAACAGTTCTACCATGTTGTGATTGTTAGCTCTTTTAGAAAATGAAGAAACTAAGGCTAAGGATGTTTAAGTGCCATGCCCAAGGTGACAGAACTTATAAGTGACAAAGGCAGAATTCTAACCAGATCTGTAAAATCCTGACTATTCTGCTATTCCCAGTAGATCTCAAGGTCTTCTGTTTTCAAGCATTATAACATAATCTTATTATCCATAAGTATATGCCCACCTGCATTGAAAAGGCTTGGAGACATACCCTTGGGACCAATTGCTATTTTCTCTGTGGCACCTGTCACCCATTCCTATTTCTTTATATACCTAGAACATGACTGGAGTACCAAAAATAAAAGCCCCAAAACATGCCCTCAGTTAGGTAGAAATTTTAGTCCTATCATAAATCATCATTCCAGGCTATTTGAGAAGCACAGGGGAAGAAAACCCTAGTTGCTAAATTTCTGTCTCCATCACAGACTCACAAGCACTTCAGTAATCTTTAATCTGAGAAGTCACTATTTTTGGAATTGAAAATAGTTACATTCTTTTCGTTATTTTTTAGTTCTATTAAGCTTTGTAAATTTCAGACTATATGTCCACTACTGAAGAGTAATTTTTACAGAATATACTCAATATTGACAGATTTTTGTGAGAAAGATATTTTATACAGTACAGAAAGAAGCACAATCTTTCTTTAAAAGTTTAGCTAGATATACATTCAGAACTTTTAAACCTTCAAAATATTTATAACATTTGAACCCATAATGCCACTTCTGGGTACCCCTAATAAGGAAATAACTGGAAATGCAAACAAAAACATATTGTTGCAGTGTTATTTTGAATAGTCACAAAAAAAGTAGAAGAAAAAAGGACATGGTTACAATATTCATTCAACTAGATATTATGCAACCATCAAATATTATGCTTGTGATAAATTTTTAAAGATATTTTAAATTTCAAAAGTAGAGGGTAAAACTTTAGAGTGTAGCAGTTTGGTGTTTTTTTAATGGAAAGAAATATCAAAGTTTTAAGTGGTAGGGCTGAAAAACTAATGCGAAAAATAGAAATAAAATAAATTTTACCTTCTAAAAATGTATAGGGATGGCAAAAAATGTGATTATATAGTGAATAGAAAATATGTGGAAAATCCTTATGAACAATTTATGTACTAAGAATGTCTTTGGATGGTGAAAGGCTTTTAAGTCTTATTGACCTAACTTAGGACTCAGGGCAAATGGGACATTATAAAATGTCACTTACAGTTTTCTCCCAAGTCAACCAGGATTTATTGTAATCAGGTTTTACTGCATTCCATTAACAAAAATATATGGCTAAGTATGTGTTCTCTGTTAATTAATACTCTTTGCATTTGGCCTAATAGTTTTTAATGCACCTGAAGCATGCACTAGTGGCCCTAAAATACATGCCCTATTGATCATCACCATTAAGCTGGCAATTATTATTCTATCATTAGCCAAATTAATAGGCCTCTGGAATTTAGCTGTTGAACCATCTGAATCCAGGAAAAAGAAAGTGTCCTTAAAGCTATCAGTCTGTAATCCTCACTTCCCCCCAAAAAGAAACAAACCTTGAATGATATTTGTATCAGTTACCGGTTACTGAAATAAAGCTGCTAATAAACTGCCCCCCAAATCAGCCTTTATTTAGTTTACAAGTATGTGCATGAGCAATTTAGGCTAAGTGGGCCTTCTGAGCTCAGCTAGGCTCTTACACATCTGAGGTCAGCTGTCTGTCAGTGAGAACACCTGACTCTGCTCCATGTGTCTCTCATGTTCCTCCAGCAGGCAAGCCCTGACATGTTTCTGTGGAAAAGGCTGAGGTTCAAAAGCAGAAGCAGCATTGTACAAGCACGTTTACAAGCCTCTGCATAAATCACATCTGCAAATTATATGGCCAAACTCAGAATATGGGGAAAGGGAAAGCGATTCTGCTTCTTTGGTGAGAACTATAAAGTCACAAGGCAAAAGTCACAGATTAAGGAAGGGGTGAATAATTGGGGCCCTAAATGCAATTTATCTTCTACAAAAGTGCATCCACTTCTCTAATCTCTTTTTCAACAAGCTGCCTATATCATTGCTATGGCAGCTGACAATTACTCCAAGGTCAGAAGTGTCTTTCAAAAAACTAAAGGTAGCAATAAAATTGACCAAGATAATTTAAAAACAAAAGCAAAACCCTTACTACTTTTATCACCTTAGGCACTATTATACACTCCCCTAATTTAGGCAGAGTGGGTTTGTAATGCTGGAAGTTAACACTCACAACACACACTTCAGTGACGTATTTAATACACACCATCCCCCATGAGTATCTTTTCTGCTTAACCTGACTGCCAATTTCACATTTTGCATTCATATTAAATACATAAGGAAAATATATCAACTTATAAATTGTTTATTATTTTCATGACCATGGCAGAAAAATCAAGGCCATTTTAACAAAATTTGTTAATTTTTTTTCAAAAATGGTGAGATTTTTCTTTTCCTTATGCCAAATTACTCTTAGACTTTTTATTTTCCCCAAGCAACTAAGCCTACATATTGACTCACCATCTACCTTTACTTCTTAACTTGACCATGTGCAAGAAATTCTTGTGTGCTGCGCAACACAGCAATTTCAGGATATATAACCCTCTTCAACGAGGTAGTCCAGAATTCCAGGAGGGTGAGAGCAGAAGCTGCAAAATTTCTTGAAGCCTAGACTCAGAAGTAACAGAGTATCATTTCTTTTTTTTTTTTTTTTTTTGAGACGGAGTCTCGCAGTCGCCCAGGCTGGAGTGTAGTGGCCGGATCTCAGTTCACTGCAAGCTCCGCCTCCCGGGTTTACGCCATTCTCCTGCCTCAGCCTCCCTAGTAGCTGGGACTACAGGCGCCCGCCAACTGGCCCGGCTAGTTTTTTGTATTTTTTAGTAGAGACGGGGTTTCGCCGTGTTAGCCAGGATGGTCTCGATCTCCTGACCTCGCGATCCACCCGTCTCGGCCTCCCAAAGTGCTGGGATTACAGGCTTGAGCCACCGCGCCCGGCCAGGGTATCATTTCTAATGCATGCTTTGTTCAAGGCAAAACACAAGACCACCCCAGATTCAAGCGTAAAGAAGCAACTTCATGTCTTGACTAGTAGGAGGGCAAAATGCAGAGATGGAAAAGGTTATTGGGACTATTTTTGCAAAGAAAACATTATTGGTGCTATTTTTGCAAAGAACCTTTCACGAATGGTGATGATCATACCCATTTGCCATAAGGATCTGAGAAAATGTAATGAAAGCATTTTGTAAACTGTGTTCAATTAGAAGTACATTCATTTCTAAAAGAAAATATAGATGAGAGTTTGAATCTGCATGCAGATGGTTTAAATGTGACTCTAAAGCACATGCCCTACTATCCTCACCATTCTTCTTACCCAGAATTTCCTCCTAAGGTATGTGGGGTAAGTTGGTCAGTTGGCTTAAATATATCCAATTACATGTAGGTTTTTTCATGATTTTGGCCTTGTATTCGTCTATAGATTCTTACCTGAAAGTAAGAAACAAAACACCTACCTCTACATTATAGAGATTCAGAAGGTTCTTTACTAAAATTATTGCTATATATCTATTTCATTCTATATATTCTATATCTATTTCAGTTTGCCTCCACAGTTTCTCTCCCCAGTTCATCATTTACCTTTATTTTAATGAGATAATTATCATTTTCAGCTTCTTCATTAAACCTATGGAATATATAAAGTTCTCCCCAGATTTGAGACCTGCTTCTCTAACAACTCCACTGCTCTAAGTTTTTTGATCACCCAGAAAAAAGGAGCATTCGAGCCCCTGAAGAATCAGCTACCACAAACTGTGGAGAAATCTCATACTTGCTTTATTCAGGATTAAATAGTAGACCCCAGAGATATGTCTACATTGTCTTCACCCTTGGAACCTATGTTGACCTTATTTGGAAAAGGCTATTTGTAGATGAAGGTAAGTCAAAGATCTTGAGTTGAGATTACTTTGAATCTAGGGTGAGTTCTAAATCCAATGACAGGTGTCCTTATAAGGAGAGGAGATGACGCAGAGAAACACGGGAAGACAGAGGAAGAGATGGAATCCATGCTGCCACCAATCAAAGAATGCCTGCAGTCTCCAGAAGCTTGAAGGACAAGGAAGAATTCTCCCCTAGAGTCTTCAGAGGGACCATGTCCTATGGACACTTTGATTTTGGACTTCTGGCCTCCAGAACTATGAGAGAATACATTTCTATCGTTTCAAGTCACCCAATTTGTGGTTATTGTGGTGACCTTAGAAACTAATGCACTTTATTTGAATATTGCCGAAGTCTATATAAGCAGAGACCAACAGAATGGTGCCTAGATTTGCACTCTCTGTCCTCAGTTGAGAAAATGGAGTCTATATCCTATCTAAATGTCCCAGTTGTATGACTCAGAGTCACTTAATAAATCATTCCATCCCTTAAAGCAGTGGATATACTGATAGGGAGTCTCTCCCCTGCACACAAAAAAATCTGTCAGTATAACATTAACCCTTCATGGCTTCCAGTTTCTGAACTGCTAGCCCACAGTGCTTGTAATGAACTGGATTCTTTATTTCCCTTCCTATATATTATCAGAAAGGGAGAGTTGAGAGTTCCAAGGCTTAAAAATGTAAGCAGATAAGGATTTTTGTATCTTTATGAATGTACTAGTGTATATGTGCATGTATGTGTGAAGTTATGCACAACTAGAACTATCCAGGCATTCTGCACAACTTCACACAAAGCACCATCATCTTACACGGTTTTACTTCTTTCAGCATTGATTTTCTCACATATTTAAATATAAAAGAAATAATCAGTTTCACTTGGTATGCATATTGAACTACTCCTCACATTTTTTCTCCCAAATGTGGGACTACAAAGTAATTGGTAACATCTGTTATCCTTGACTATTTTCACAATTTGTGTGATACCTGGAAATTTATTATAACTAAGAGTACAGTAACTTTAGTTTTTTCAAGCAATGATCCCAAGAATACAACAACAGCATCTGTGACTGTCACTAATCAGGGAGTCACTCAGCTGAAATATGACAAAATTACATGTGGTTGATGCATCAAAAATTATAACTGAACATAAAACACTAATTGTTTTCATTATAGGTCTCCAGGCCATCACCAACTGGATTGCTGCAGAAATATTGGAAATCTTAGGTGGTCCAAAGAAAAATTAAAATTAAAAAAGCAGGAACTGGTCCCCACCTATCTAAATGATCTATAGTCAGGGCCTCCAAAACACCAGCCAAGTCTTTATGAAAGCATGCCCTTCTGCAGCAGAAAATACCAAAATATTAACTACTGAACTCTGATTTATTAAAGTGATTTCATCATTATTGTCATATAAATCTTTTGTCTGTGTGGGTGGCGAAAAAATGGTGTAGTTTTTATGACAATAGAAAATTTCATTTTTTTTTTTAGAGTATTCATCCAATGTCTTAACTATATACATCTATACACATTTCTTTTTTTTTTTTTTTTTGAAAAGGAGTCTCCCTCTGTTGCCCAGGCTGGAGTGTAGTGGCGCAATCTTGGCTCACTGCAAGCTCCGCCTCCCAGGTTCACACCATTCTCCTGCCTCAGCCTCCTGATTAGCTGGGACTACAGGCACCTGCCATCACACTCAGCTATTATTTTTGTATTTTTTTAATAGAGACGGGGTTTCACCGTGTTAGCCAGGATGGTCTCGATCTCCTGACCTCGTGATCCACCCGTCTTGGCTTCCCAAAGTGCTGGGATTACAGGTGTGAGCCACCGCGCCTGGCCAACTATACACATTTCTAATAAGGCCAAAGTGCTTTTTACCATTTGTACCCACAGCACAGTTGAAGTAGTGATTCAACTACCTCACTAGTGATGAAGAATGAATTAGATAAGGTAAATAAATTGGCAAGACTAGCAAAAGTCCTACTAAAGTTGCCTCAGGTTTTTAAGTAGCTTCAACACTATGGATTTATTCTTATAGAATTTGTAGGACAGGAAAACTCTTTTTCCTCTACCAGTCTTATGATCATTGGATTGGGCCCTTGTATTAAAAGACAAGTAACAAAAGAAAAGCATATACATTTATATACTATGTTTTACACAACATGGGAGCCTTCACAAGGAAATGAAGACACACAGAAATAGTTAAACCTGTGTATTTTTATGTCAGCTTTGATGAAGAGGTGACAGTCAAGGAGAAATGTAATGGAGTAAGAATGCATAATCTAATGGTAATAAACTATGAGGAAGTTAGGAAGGCCTGTTTGTTCAGATCTTTCTCTGGGGCCCTTTGTCTTCAGAGATTCAACCCCTAACCATTCCTTTGCATATAAGAAGAGAACATGTCATATGAGAGTCTTATTACCTGCTTCAGGGAAGGAGGGCAGGAGAAAGGCAGAGAGACCTTCCTGCTTCTGTGGTCTTCTCACCTTCCTTCTGTTTAAAATATCCAATATGCCCAGGGGCCATATTCTGTGGTAGCATATCCTGAACCCCATATGTCCAAACTTTTTTGTAGATCAGAATATAGTGTTAAAATCTCAGCTGTCCTCAGCCTGGGCAACATTGAGACCCTGTCTCTACAAAAAAAAAAAAAAAAAAAATTTAGTCAAGCATGGTGGCATGTGCCTATAGTCCCAGCTACTCAAGAGGCTGAGGTGGGAGGATCACTTGGGCCTGAGAGGTAGAGGCTGCAATGAATAAACCATGATCATGCCACTGTACTCCAGCCTGGGGACAGCAAGACCTTGTCTCAAAAAAAGAAATCTCAGCTGTCCCTTGAACTTCATCTATTTTTTTTTTTTTTACTATGTAATTAAGCACTTCTACATGAATTTCCTTAGACTAGTGTGGAAGCTCCAAGAGGGGACAAGGCATTGTCACTATCTTCAAATTAAAGTCTACTGGATATTATATACAAGGAAATACGTATTTACAATACAGTGTTAAAAGCACTACAGGAAAAATATATAAATCAAGTGGGAGCACAGAGGGAAAAGCTTTCCATAGGAAGTTCATTTCAGAAGTATTTGCAGAATTATTCCCGGTTTAAGTACAAAGATCTGAGAGCAAGAGACAATCTGGTGTGCTAGAAAAAAATGTGTTTTGTTCTGTGTGAACTGCAGTGGAGTGAAGACTAGTGTTGATTTTTTTTAAAGTGTCTAATAAGCAAGACAACAAAGATATAACAAGAATGAAATGATAAATATAAAGATGCAATAAGGCAATAAAATAATTTGTTGGCTGTAACCCTGATGCAAAGAAAAGAGCTGAAATCAGTTTAAGGAATAATTTCACCTGTCAAAATCGGGGAATGAAATGAATGAAAAGTAGAAAGGCCAAAAAAGCAAAATACACATATCACACACACACACACACACGGCTTAAACATTTCCTTGAAAATAGGGCAGTGGATAAGCAGGGGGTGAGGGGGAGGTGTCAGCATATTTACCTGTGGCTTGGGCAGAATTGTTATAAGTTTCTACACTAAGCGAAAGATGGGCATGTGGTTTGGCAACCTCAAAAATATTAGGAGTAAGTTTTTAAATTATAAATGTTTGTAGTCTTTTTTCCAAAACTGATCCAGGGAAAAAATGCATTCTATGCTGTCATTCAAAATTTCCTTCTGGTAATAAAACCATACTTTTTATAAAATACATAAGCAATTTTTTGAAAAAATTTAAAGGGATTAAGGCTTGTTCTCCCAGTTCACTTTCGCCATGTTGACTATCAATTGTCAGTCAAAGGCTCTTAACTAAACATTCTTTTTAAAAATCTAATCTACCCAAGTATGGTTCTTCAAAAAATGTAGACCACAACTCTCTTAAAAAAATAAATAACATCAAATATTTTATTTAACATTAATTAATGAGGAAATCAGTAAGGTATTAAAATTGGTTCAAAGGAGAACCTGAGAGGACTTCCGGTTTCAAAATGGTGGCATAGAAGCAAGCTGGCTTCAACCTCCCCACCACTGACACCACATACACATAGAAAACCAGAAACATATATACAACTCTGACATCATCACTAGCAATATCCTAGAGCTCAAATATGAGGGTCAGATCATTCCTGGGGCCACAGAGAAGGGAAACAACTTTCAGCAGACAGTAAGAAAGTTGGACTTCTATATCCAAGACACCATTCCCCCAAATCTGTTCCACAGCAAGAACATGGAAAATTTCTCCTCAACTTAGGGTTTCTACACTGAAAAAAAGTGAGATGATGTGGACAACCAACTTCTTAACCACCTTGGTTTTCTTGGCAGTAAACCTGTCTCTGCCTCAAGCCACAGGAATCATCAGGAGTGCCTAAAGAAAGAAATATCTCTGAGGACAGGGACGAAGAGTGGAGATGGGAATAACATCTATAACCCTGGAAATGTCTCTGTAACTCAGCCAAAGGAAACACCAAATCAAAGTGGCTGTTCAACAGCACCATATTATAGGAGGTTTGTCCAATAGCTTCCCGGGCAGGGCAGCAACACCCCTAGCCAGTCTTCCCGCACCTAAGATAACCCTTTTGGGATATCCTACCATTCCAGAAGGGAGGCACTCTGATTGCCTAGAACCAAGGAAATCTTGGGCTTAAGCCGCCATCTAGTGCCCAAAAGGACGCAGTGACCTAGCTGGGGTGATAAAAATAATGACAATTAACAGGTAAATTATGAAAAATCTCTAAGCAAACACATATAGTGTAAGTCAAAACAGGTCATACAGAGAAGCCTGGAATAAATAATCCTTTAATGCAAAAACATAGATGTACATCCACAAGAAACAGCAGACAAGAAACCATAACCTCCCTAAGTGGACAAACCAAGGAACCAGGGACTGACCCTAACAAAATGGCAATATGTTAACTCTCTGATCAAGAATTCAAAATAGCAGTTTTGAGAAAACTCTGTGATTTTCAAGATTACACAGAAAAGCAATTTTAAAATTTATCAGGGATATTTAACAGAGATAGAAATAATTTTTTAAAAATCAAACAGAAATCTTAGAACTGAGAAATATATTTGCTAAACTCAAAAATTTATTAGAGGGTCTCAGCAACAGAATGAATCAAGCAGAGGAAAGAATCAGGGAGCTTGAAGACAGCCTATTTGAAAAATAACACAGAGAGTAAAAAAAGAAAAAAGAATGAAAAGCAATGAAAATATTTCACAAAATGTAGAAAATTACCTCAAAAGACCAAATCTAAGAATTATTAGTTTTCAAGAGGCAGTTGTGCAAGAACAAGAGGTAGAAAGTTTATTCAAAAAGAAAAAAAAAAAAAAAACAGAAAACTTTCTAAAATGTGAGAAAGATGTAAATATCCAGGAACAGGAAGGTCAGAAAACACCAAACAGATTCAACCCAAATTAGATGACCACAAGACCTATAATAATTAAACTTTCTAAAGCTAAACTGATAGAAAGGATCCTAAAAGCAGAAAGAGGAAAAAAGCAAATAGTATATAAACAAGTTCCAATTCATCTGGAGACAGAATTCTCGATGGAAACCATACAGGCCAGGAAGCAGTGGGACAATATTTTCAAAGTAATGAAAGAAAAAAACTACCCTCCAAGAATACTGTATTCATCAAATCTATCTTCAAATATGAAAGGTTTTTCTTGAACAATCAAAAGCTGAGAGAATTTACCACCACCAGACTCATCTTACAAAAAATGCTACAGACAGTCCTTCAATCTGAAAGGAATAAAAAAAATTAACATGCAAACAGAAAATTTTTCAAAGTATGAAACCCACCAGCGTAATGAAGTACATGGACAAACATGGAACACGCTACTACTGCAACAGTGGTGTACAATCTACTCATAACACTAGTGTGAAGCCCCAAAGGCAAATCTACAAAAAGCCATAATACCAAGAGTAACCTGTTAAGGGGTTGACAATATAAAAATATGTAAATCAAGACAACTTAAAGTCAAATGGGGGACTGAAGTTAAAATGTTGAATTTTTTCATTTTTTGCTTTTTTTTAACGTTCTTTGTGATCTAAGTTTTGATCTCTTTAAAATAATGTATTATATCTATAAGATGGATTTTCTAAGTGTCATGATAACCACAAAGGCAAAATCCTATAATAGATTCACTAAAAATAAGAATGACTTAAAACACACTATCAAAGAAAATCACTTAACCACAGAGGAAGACAGTTTAAAAAAAAAAAAAAAAGAAGAAAGAAAGAAAAGAATTACAGAACAACCAGAAAATAGACAACAAAATGGTAGCAGTAAGTCTTTACTTGTCAATAATAACACAGTGTAAATGGACTGAATTCTCCAATTAAAAGGCATAAAATGGCTGAATGAATAAAGAAGCCCCAACTATGTTCTTCCTACAAGAAACCCACTTCATCTCTAAAGATACACATAGACTAACAGTGAAGGAGTTAAAAAAGATAATCCATGTAACTGGAAATAAAAAACAAGCAAGAGTAGCTACACTTATATCAGATAAGTAGACTACAAATCAAAGACTGTAAAAAAAAGACAAAGAAGGTTACTATGTATAATGATAAAGGGGCCAATTCAGTAAAAGGGTATAACAATTATAAATATCTCTTTATCTGACACTGGAGCACCAAGTGTATAAGTAAACATTAATAGATCTAAAGGGAGAGGGAGACAGATGGCAATACAATAACAGTAGGGGACTTCAATACCCCAGTCTTAGTAATGGACAGATCATCCCAACAGAAAATCAACAAATAAACATTGGAGTTAAGCTGCACGATAGACCAAATAAGCCTAATTGACATTTACAGAACAATTTACCCAACTAATAGAGAATTCACATTCTTTTCATCAGTACTCAAAACATTCTCCAGAATAGACCATATCTTAGGACACAAAACAAGTCTCAGTAAATTCCAAAAAACTAGAAATTATATCAAGTATCTTTTCTGACCATAATAGAATAGAACTAAAAACTGTTAATAAGAGAAACCTCATAAAATACGGAAACATTTTGAAATTCAACAGCATACTCTTGAATGAGCAATAGGTCAGTGAAGAAATTAAGAAATAAATTTAAATTTTTTAAACAAATAAAAATGGAAATACAACATAGCAAAATCTATGGGATACAGCAAAAGTAGTACTGAGAGGGAAGATTTTATCAATAAATACCTATATCAAAAAGGTAGGAAGACTTCAAATAAACAACCTAATGATGCACCTTAAGGAACTAGAAAAGCAGGAACAAATCAAACCCAAAATTAGTAGAAGGAAAGAAATAATAATAAAAATCAGAGAAGAAATAAATGAAATTGAGACTAAAACAGATAATCAACAAAGAGAAAATTTGATTCTTTAAAAGACACACAAAATTGGCAAACCTTTAGCTAGATTAAGAAAAAAAAGACAAGATCAAATAAATGTATTCAGAAGCCAAAAAAAGGAGACACAACAACAGAGATCACAAAAATAAAAAGAATTATTAACAACTATTATCAACAACTATACGTCAACAAATTAGAAAATCTAGAAGAAATGGATAAATTCCTGAACACATACAACCTACTGTGATTGAATCATGAATAAATAGAAAACCTTAACAAACCAGCAACAAATAACAAGATTGAAGCCATAATAAAAATTATCCCATAAAAGAAAAGCCTAGGACCTGATGGCTTTGCCACAGAATTCTACCAAATACCTTTTAAAAAGGTAATGCCAATTCTACTCAAAATCTTTAAACAAATCAAAGAGGAGAGAATATTCTAAACTCATTCTATGAGGCCAGCATTGATACTAAAATCAGACAAAAACATAACAAACGAAAACTACAGACCAATATCCCTGATGAACGTAAATACAAACATCCTCAATAAAATACTAACAAACCAAATTCAACAACACACTTTAAAAAGTACACACTGTGATCAAATGGGATTCATCCCAGGTATGCAAGGATTGTTCAACATACATAAATCAATAAACATGATGCATCACATTATATGGTTTTGCTTTGTGTCCCCACCAAAATTTCATATTGAATTGTAATTCCCAATGTTGGGGGAAGGACCTGGTGGGAGGTGATTGGATCATGGGGCATAATTCACCCTTGCCATTCTCCTGATAGTGAATGAGTTCTCATGAGATCTGGCTGCTTAGAAGTGTGTAGCACTTCCCCCTTCACTCTCTCGCTCTCTTGATGCCATGTGAAGATGTGCTTGCTTCCCCTTCACCCTTCCGTCATGATTGTAAGTTTCCTGAGGCCTCCAAGCCATGCTTCCTGTACAGCCTGTGGAACTGTGAGTCAATTAAACCGCTTTTCTTCATAAATTACCCAGTCTCAGGTAGTTCTCCATAGCAGTGAGAGAATGGACTAATACATTACATTAATACTATCAAAGACAAAAACCATATGATCATTTCAATAGGTGTCAAAAAAACATTCAGTAAAATTCAACATTCTTTCTGATAAAAACCCTCAACAAAGTGGGTATAGACAGAACGTATCTCAAAATAATAAATACCGTCTATGACAAACCCACAGCTAACATTATACTAAACAGAGAAAATTAAAAGGCTTTTATCTAAAATCTAGAAGAAGACAAGGACATCCACCTTCATTAATATTTTTTTAAATAGAGATGGAATCTCACTCTGTCACCAAGGTTGGAGCGCAGTAGTACGATCATGGCTCACTGCAGCCTCAAACTTCTGGCCTAAAGCAATGTTTTCACCTCAGCCTCCCGAGTAGCTGGGACCACAGGTGCATGCCACCACACTCAGCTAAATTTTTTTAACTTTCTGTAGAGACAGAGTCCCACAATGTTGCCAGGGTGATCCAGAACTCCTGGGCTCAAACAATCCTCCCACCTTGTCCCCCTACCCCCAGCAAAATGCTGGAATTACAAGCATGAGCCATTGTGCCTAGCTCCTTCTTACTTTTATTCAACATAATGCTGGAAGTACTGGCCAAAGCAATTAAGCAAGGAAAAGAAATAAAATGTAAACACATTGGAAAAGACAAAATCAAATTGTCTCTATTTGCAGATAACATAATGTTATACTTAGAAAAACCTAAAGATTCCATCAAAAAACTGTTAAATTTAACTGATAAATTCTTTAAACTTGCAGAATACAAAATCAACATACAAAAACTAGTAGCATTTATATATGCCAACAGAAAACAATCTGAAAAATAAACCAAGAAAGCAATTCCATTTAAGACAACTACAAACGATATAAAATACCTAGGAATCAATTTAACCAAAGTGAAACATCTGTACAAGGAAAACTATGAAACACTGATAAAAGAAATTGAAAAGGACACAAAAAAATAGAAATACATTACATGATCACAGATTGGAAGAATTAATATTGTGAAATGACAATTCTACCCAAAGTACTCTACAGATTTAAAGCAATCTTTACCAAAATACCAATGTTGTTCTTCACAGATACAGAAAAACAATCCTAAAAATTCACATAGAACCGCAAAATACCCCAAAGAGTGAAAGCTATCCAAAATCAAAAGAACAAAGCTGGAGGCATCACACGATTTGACTTCAAAATACACTACAACATGTACTACAAAGTAACCAAATAAGCATGGTACGGACATAAAAAGACATATAGACCAATAGAACAAAATAGAGAACCCAGATGTAAATGCATGTATTTATAGCCAACTCATCTTTGACAAAGTTGCCAATATCATTCAATGGAGAAAAGACATCCTCTTCAATAAATGGTATTGGGAAAACTAGATGACTATATGCAGAAAAATGAAATTAGACCCCTATCTCAGACCACATATGAAAATCAAATCAAAATGGATTAAAGACTTAAATGTAACCTGAAACCACAAAAATACTAGAAGAAAACACTGGAGAAGTGCTCCAGGACATTGTTCTGGGCAAAGATTTATCAAAATGACAGAGAGTAACTAATTCTGGTGAGGGTGTGCAGAAAGGGCAACTGTCATACACTGTTGCTGTGTGTGTAAATTAGTGCAGCCACTATGTGGAGTACAGCCTGTATGGAGGCTTCTCAAAAAACTTAAAATAGAACTAGTATATGGTCCAGCAATTTCACTACTGCATATATATCCAAAAGAAAGAAAATAAATATATTGAAGACATATCTGCATTCCTGTGTTCACTGCAGCACTATTCACAGTAGCCAAAATATGGAATCAACCAATGTGCCCATAGATGGATGATTAAAGAAAATGTGGTATATATGCACAATGAAATATTACTGACCCATAAAAAGTAATGAAATCCTGTCACTTGCAACCACATGGATGGAAGTGCAGGTCATTCTGTAAAATGAGCCAAGCACAGAAAGATAAATATCACACGTTCTCATTCAAATGTGGGAGCTAAAAAAGTGGATCTCATGAAGACACAGAATAGATTGGTGGTAGGAGGGTAGGAGAGAGGGAGGATAAAGAGAGTTTAATTAATGGGGATAAATATACAGTTTGATAGAAGAAATAGGACCTAGTGTTTGATAGATACCAACGTGACTACAGTTTACAATAATCTATTATATATTTCAAAAACTAGAGAAGAGTAATTTGAATGTTTCTAACATAAAGAAAAGATAAATATTTAAGGTGGTAGATATCATAATTACATTGATTTGATCTGTACACATTATATGAATGTATTAAATTTTCACATATACCCCATTAATGTGTATATATGTATCAATTTTTAAAAAAATTTTTAAGTAGGAGAATTTAGAGGCTGAGGCAGGAAGATTGTTTGAGGCCAGGAGTTCGAGATCAGCATAGGCAACACAGCAAGACCTTGTCTCTAAAATATGAAGCATATTCGCCAAGCCTGGTGACCACACCTGTCGTCTACTCAGAAGGCTGAGGCAGCAGGATGGTTTGAGCTCATGCGTTCTAGGCTGCAATGAACTATGATTGTGCCACTGCACTCTAGCCTGGGAGACAGAGTGAGACCTCATCTCACACACAAAAAAATAAATTTTGTAATGTGAAGTGCATCTCTCTCTCTCTCTCTCTCTCTCTCTCTCTTTCTCTATCTTTCAGTATATATAGGCAATTGGGACTGCTAAATGAATCTTCTAAGAGATGAAACCTGGTTAACAACTTAAAATTTAATGTTTCAGATGATCTCTTCTACAGGGTAAAAATGAATTGCATCTCTACAGGACAAGTTTCCTTTGTATTGTCACGAATTAGACTCATTTGAATACTATCAGTTTCTACAATTTAATTTCCTCTCCTACATGGTAGTAAAATAGGCCAGACAGAGAAAGGAAAAGGTACACACCCCTATAAAGTCACATTGTCCCTGAAGAGAATCTCATTTAAATACTCTTCTAAAAGGAAAATCATCTCTTTTGCCAATTTCTAAATCTTTGAATATTTTCTTCACAAATCTAACATAAATTATATAATCTTTCCTTTTCCTATATAATGTATCTATAGAAAATGGATGTTTTAATTGGCCTACTAGGCCCTTTTCTTTTGCATCAAGATGATAATAAAACTTTGACATATTCTCATAAATTGTCTGAAACACTTCCTTTTACAGATTTTTAAATTTCAGAATGTTTAAGAAAATCTGACATGACAGCTTTGAGTTTTACATTGAAATATCTGATTGATATTTTTATTTTAATTTAAAAGATATAAAAGAAATTAAGTTTGTGAAGAATAAATTTTAGGGAAAACCTATTTACATTTATAAGTTTGATTTGTCAGATTTACAAAATTTGCTTAAATGCTTAGACAGATTATTTTTTAAAGCTTTAATTAAAAGCACTTTTACATAGTAATGTAAATGTTCTTAATCAATTATACACTTAAAAATGGTTAAAATGGTACACTTTATGTTATGTATATTTTATGATAATAGAGAAAGCACATTTACTTGTTTTTTAAAGTGTCTGGCATATCAAGACATTTAAAATATTTCAATGCAGTATAAAAAATTTAAGGGAATTTCAAGTAACTAAATTTGCAAATGGAGTTAATTGCTGAGAAAAATTTAGTCTACTAATTCATGAATTAATAATATTAATATTAATTAATCAAAAAAGCAAGTTGAAGATAATAATTCTTTGTTTTTAATACTAGATTTATAAATAAATTTAAGTATTTTGATTTTGGCCTAGAAAAATTAAGACATGAGACAGGAGATAGCTAGGGAGAAACCAGATCACGATAAGATCGAGTTTAGATTTTGTCTTGTGAGCAACAGAAAAGTATCAAAGTAAAGCAAAGAGGAGCACTAAGGAAGTAGCACATTTGCATCTTAAAACTGCTCACCCTGGCTTGTTCTGTGGAGAAAAGGCTGGAAGGAGACTAGATTGATAGCAGAAAAATTAGGTTAGTGCTGTTATTCAGGTGAAATATAATAATCGGGACTGAAGCAATAAAGTAATGATTATCACCAATTTATATAGATCACCTATTATGTATCAGGAATTTTTCAAAGAACTTTATATTAACTCGTTTTATCCTTTCGTTAGCATACTATTATTACCTTACACAACAACAGCAACAAAAATAATCTTCCACTTGGTATTAAGCTCAAAGCCACACAGGAATCTAAGAATATATGATTCAGCAAATACCTTATCAACCTGATTTGGAAGTGGGGAATGAAAAATTAATAATATTAAATATTAATACCAAAATACAAACAGAAGAAGAATCAGCTCCTCACTGCTTAGGGTTTCAAGTTCAAGAGAATGGGTCAAATATGAGAAACATTTTTGTCCAAATAGCAGTTAGTACTGATTTATACAGCTAGTTATTAACCTGCAAAGAACTCAAGTTGCAAAAATACAAATAATCAATTTAGAAAGGGAAAAATGCACTTTTCATGATAAGGTATTTGAGAGAAGAGTTACTTATTGATTTACTTGTTTGTACATGTGTTGGCTGTGGTGTTTTATCTCCCAAGAAATCTTGTTTCACTAAATGACCAAACAGATTAGGGTAATGTGAAAAATGGGTAAGGTTTTACATATGCCATGAAACCTCACAGGTCATATTTTCTGTCTCAATAATAGCTTTAAATTGCTGGCAATAAAACAAGAGCTAAATGGTTTGTCTCTCACAAAATGTGAGGTTTTTAAATCTGCATTTGTAAAACTAATCTTGAGAATATTCAAATGCTTCATTTGAACTCAAGGAAATGTTAGGATTCCAGAATACTGCTGTCTCTAAGTCCACACTGACTGGTGAACTCATTACCAGTGTAATGGCTTGCTCAGCGGCAATTAAAAGCATCAGACAGGTATTGAAAGGCTTGATTTTCATAGATAGCATGGTAAGGAAATTACACAGTTTTACCTTTGTAACTCAACCCAGTGAATTCTGGTAAGAGAGGAGGGAGTGTCTCTAAACAGAGCTGAATCATACGTTTATGAACACATAACATTGATCTGACTTCTGTACAACTTTAAAGGAATACTATTCTAAACTTCTATTAGGTTAGGTTTTCTCTTTGATATTCCACTAATTAGGCAGAAAGATTTAAATGTACAAGCCAAAGGCAATGTCTGCTGCCTCATTACCAATTGAACAGCCTGTTCCACAGACCAGTTCTTGCATTACAAATCATCCCAATGATAGTCTATCATAGCGTGGTCATTTTCACCCATTTCTACAGTAGTGTCTGCATTAATTGACTAAAACATTCGTCCTTTTCTCTTCATTGAGAATCCCTAAATATTCTCACCAGATATCTCTGAAATAAATTACTAAAAATTATATACACCCCCAGTGAGAGTAATTTTAGAATATTGTATTTCAGCATGTCCTCTTTAACAATAAAAAGCATCTTTGGGGAAGAGATTATGAATACAGCTTTAGAGTATGATCATAATGCTTCTCTATGCTTCTGCCTTCTAAAGTAACTTCACTTGCATTATCAGTGCACCAGATCCAACATTAAACAGTAAATCAATTGGGCTCAATAACAAAATCTGGATATATTCCAACCCACCAAAAAATGAAGCAATGTTCATTATACTTTCTCTACTGCTTCAAAAAGGCTATAATAGTAAAAGTCTAACATTAGATGGAAAATAGGGTTATATAGTAGAAACAGCATAATTTTATTGTTAACAGACTGGGATTCAAAACCAGATTTTTTCATTAACTGGCATTTTGATCTTGAGAAGTTCACTTAAATCACTGGGTCTTCTTTTATCTCTAACAAAATGGGAGCTATAATAATTGCCCATTAAATCATAAGAGGTTTATTTTAAAAATACATAAAATACCTGGCATGTATTACACATTACTATTGCTCTCAATATCAGGATTCTGAAGCAACTGCTCTTGTGAACCTGTAAAGAACTTATAAGCCATGTAGAAAATACATTTTTAAAGACAATGGGAAACAACAGAAAATGGTCTCATTTGCCTCCACTAAGGAATGAGTTGACTCCATTTTAGCAGCCTTCAGGAGCATCAACTATAGAAAATAAGTGTTTTCAGTGAACTGATTACAGCTACAAATAAAAGCCATTTTTCAAATGCAAAATGTGGACATAAATATTGTTGTAGCTATGTTTATAGTTGCATCATTCTTTCATTAGAAGAGATTATAAGATACATTATATATGTGATGTCTTGTGATGTAACCATGAAAAATCAAATGACATCCATGATTTTACAAAATATAGCCTTTTTCCAAGTAACTATTGATGCTACTAAGTGACCCTCCAGATTCACCAAATACCTTACACACCAATAAAACCTACTGCTAAAAGTCCAGCACATTTCCTTCAAGTCTTCAGTGAATTAAGACATATTTATACTGTTGATAGCATCCCAGCACATTACAGAAAACACATTAATGCTGTTTTCTCTACTTTAGACACTTGTGTTCAGTCTATCATAGCTTATAACTCAGTGTTTTATGTATAATAAGTATTCCATAATTACTTTGCAAACAATGGCAACAGTGAACACAAATGTAATTCTTTAATCTAACAAAAGATGATTTCAATTTAAAGGGTATGATACTATTGAAACATCCATATTAAACACGAGCTTTGATTTGAAGAGGAGTATAACTTGTTAGTCAAACATCATAGGTTCCATGTTTTGGATACATTTTTCCAAGTCTATTTTCTCTTCACTTTTGGCTACAGAAATGTCTAACTCTTTTGACCACACAAAAAACCCTTGAATTTCTTATACTTGTCCAGTTATCTCTAACACCAAAAAAAAAAAAATAGCATTTTATTACCAGTGTCGTAATGCTATAAAACAGCTGTCACAATTACTTTCAATAACTTTACATATGTGAAAACATTAGTGAATTTCAAAAATTGAAATCAGTGTTCCTCATTTGAACACACAAACAGTGAATATGTCGCATGATGAACCACCCACAAATGTGCACCAGAACCATCCAGGAAGCAGGGGAGGCAGCTGCTTTCTTGGCAGCAAAAGTGACAGCAGCTGGAGCATCTGTGTAGGCAGGCTGCACCAAAGTGCTGAGATTCTCCCCTGTGATGCTACTAAAGTGACTTATCCCTACCTATCACATGAAAAGTACCACAGTTTATGTCTGCATAGACTACAAAGTGACTAGCAATAACCTGTGATTACCGCTTTTTAAAAGACTGCATAACCTTTTTTTTACACAAGCCTTACAAATACCCAACAATGAGGTTCTCCACCAAAACAGCAGTAGTTTCAACAAAGAGAAGTTTTGTTGTGTTTTTTTTTTTTCCACATAAGCAAATAAGTGCTGATATGTTGTCTTCATTAAGATCTAGGACTTAGACTGCTTTCGGCGTCCATCTCATGATTTCTTATACTTCACTCAGCCTGGTACTCCAACCAATATTCTAAGCTCTAAACATCAGGAGGCAACTAGGATGAAGCAGAGTCAAAGTTCACCTACTACTGATCTTAAGAAAGCTCCCCAGAAGCTGCCATATACTTCCACTTATATCCCTTTGGCCAGAATTTAGGCCTATGACCATAACTAATTGTAAACAGTCTTTATTCCAGTTAACCATGTGCCTCGACAGAAATTGGGAGTCCTGAAAAAAGAAGACAGATATTAGGTGGGCAACATTCACCTATGCCATAGCAGGAAAAATGCCTATAAGCTGAGTAGATTCAAGACAAAGAATACTTAGAGGTCATTAGAGCACAGATCTAGAAAGACAATCCTGTGGTGCATGGATTTGCCACTGTCCATGAATCAATACAGCCTGAATTTGCAGAGTTCTCTGATAGCATTTCTGAGGTCCTCAATCATTAGAAATTGTTTTCAGTGCCCCAAGTTTCATAGCCCTAAAACAATCTCCAATCAATATCAAGTGGCCAGAATCCCTTGTGGGATGTAGTTTGCTCAGATATTCTTCTACTTGGTCAAAGAAATGTTTATATATCAGAATCTGTTTGGTCACCCACATTGAGATGTTTTGTCAAGTAGATGCCAAAGAAACAAATATTGAGATGGGTAATCAGTGTAGTCCTGGAAGAAGAAATTTAGAAATAGGGGCTGACAATAGTGGGCTGACACATTGCCCCCCACTCACTTCCTAATCCCAACTCTCCATCATCCAAGTTCAGGCCAATTAGTCATTATATACCAGAATATAAGCCAGCCAAGTAAAATGACAACCTAAAACATTAATTAATCAACCAGTGTGGAGAAACAAATGGCTCTATTCAGAAGAACATGACAGTTTCAATACTACAGTAAGATCAAATGAGGAATACAGTTTAATCACTAAGTACTTGGCAGAAAGCAGAATAAAACATCTTAGCAATCATTTGTTTGAATATTCACAAATTACAAGCTTCTTCCTTTAAGGTGGAAAACAAATATTTTTCAAAAGGGGACAAGTTTTTCATATTAGTCTCTAACATAAAAAGGAATGTTTTTAGCCATTCCAGGGTATTGGGGGAAACCCACTCCCACCCTGCCCCGATATTCAACGTGGATTTTTTTCTATTTCCCTCAGCATCAGCTGGTCTGAGAAATAAAGGGAAAGAGCACAAAAGAGAGAAATTTGAAAGCTGGGCGTCCGGGGGAGACATCATATATCGGCAGGTTCCGTGATGCTTCTGTGCCATAAAACGAGCAAGTTTTTATTAGTGATTTTCAAAAGGGGAGGGAATGTATGAATAAGGTGTGAGTCAAAGACATCACATGCTTCACAAGGTAATAAAATATCACAAAGCAAATGGAGGTGAGATCACAGGACCACAGGACAGGGTGAAATTAAAATTACTAATGAAGTTTTGGGCACGCATTGTCATTGATAACATCTTATCAGGAGACAGGGTTTGAGAGCAGACAACCGGTCTGACAAAAATTTATTAGGTGGGAATTTCCTCATCCTAATAAGCCTGGGAACACTACAGGAGACCAGGGCTTATTTCATCCCTTCATCTTTGACGGTAAAAGACAGCCACCCCCAAAGCAGCCATTTCAGAGGCCTACCCTCTGGGGACATTCTCTTTCTCAGGGATGTTCCTTGCTGAGAAAAAGAATTCAGTAATATTATTCTTATTTGCTTTTGAAAGAAGAGAAATATGGCACTGTTCCACCCAGCTCAACAGCAATTGGAGTTTAAGGTTATCTCTCTTGTTTCCTGAACATGGCTGTTATCCTGTTCTTTTTTCAAGGTGCCCAGATTTCATATTGTTGGAACACACATGTTCTACAAACAATTAGTGCAGTTAACGCAATCATTCCATGATCCTGAGGTGACATACATCCTCCTCAGTTTACAAAGATGACAGGATTAAGAGATTAAAGTAAAGACAGGTATAGGAAATCACAAGGGTATTGATTGGGGAAGAGGTAAGTGTCCATGAAATCTTCACCATTTATGTTCAGAAATTGCAGTAAAGACAGGTGTCAGAAATTATAAAAGTATTAATTTGGGGAACTAATAAATGTCCATGAAACCTTCACAATTTATGTTCTTCTGCCATGTCTTCAGCCAGTCCCTGCGTTCAGGGTCCCTGACTTCCCGTAACACCAGGGTGACCTGTTTTTTGTTTTGTTTGCTTATATTTGGTTTTGCTCTTTTAATATGATGATACAACTGGGGGAAGGGGGTTCTCCACTACCAGTCTTTCATAGTAACTCCAGCATAATTACCCCACAGGGTAATCACTATGGTCTTCTGTTTTATATCAGCACTTCTATATATAATACCATGACTCAGCATCACAACCTGATGACAAGTATTCACAAGGACTTTCCAGTGAAAACATGATCTTCTCCAACTATTTACAAAAGTTATCTCTCTTTATAGATTGTGGTAGCCAGCCCCCAAGATGGCCCCCAGTGATTCACACCTCCTTGCATTCATTTCCCATGTTAATCTCCCTTCATACTGAATCAGAACTGGTCTATCACTAAATACAACAGAAGTGACAGTATGTAACTTTCAAGGCTAGGCTGTATGGTATTACAGCCTTTTTTTTTTGGATTGCTCACATTGGTGGAACATGCCATCATACCATAAGGATGCTCAACCAGCCCTGTAGAGAGGCCTACACAGCGAGAAGAAGAACTGAGATCTCCCTCTAACAATCAGCTTCAACTTGCCAGCCATAGGAGTTAACCACCGTGAAAGGGTATCCTCCAGCCTCAGTCAAGCCTTCAGATTGCTGTAGTGCCAAATGGTATCTGATTGCTTTCTCATGAGAGCCTTGAAGTCAGAACAATCGAGCCAAGTTGCTCCCAAATTCCTAGCCTCAGGAACAGCAATATGTTTATGTTGTTTTTAAGCCTCTACACATGGTGATAGATAACTAACATACGCACAATCACACATATACTCACATAACTTCATAGTTTCAACCACTGGCTAATTTTCATAGGGAAGTATATCAACCAGCATGTCCCTTCAAATGCCCCTTTAAAATACACACACACACAAACACACACACACACACAAACACACACGCATACACTCAAGTGTAATCAGACTGATCATTTGGTAATAGTCAATTAAATTGGATTGGGCACTCCAGCAATGCTAATATTAGACTAATCTGGCCTGAATAATCCCATTGTCATGCCTTTCCCCCATCTCATAGATCCAGAAAATATCTCCATAATGTCACATTTTAAAATAGTCATGTTGGTGCAATGAATCAAGGAGACAATATAAAATTTGGGAAGATGTAGCTTCCTCCAGCTGACTTTAAAGTTATCAGTCTATAAAAAATGTCTCTCATTTGCTTAGATGTCTTTATATATCTGCCACATCTGAGCCACTTAGTTAGATATTGTTTGGGAAAAGGTAATCTATCTTCTCAGCTAGAGATGTGCCCATACTTTTAATCATTGCTCACTACTGTCACCTCCTGGACATCTAACACTTTGTAAATATGAGGTATGACTGAAAGTATCTGCCAGTTCTTGTCTAAAGACTTTGAGAAAAATGTTTTATTACAACATAATCATGTTCACATTTTAGTTGTTTTATTTTATTTAAGCAATGAGCACTTAGCCTCACATATAATAAAACATGAGATTATACTATGACTTAGCTAATAATTGAAGCAAAAAACTGGAGTCTCTGTTTACAGCTTCATTCAAAATATAACTCTTTCTGGAACCATCTGAGCTCCTGAAACCACTATTTAAAATAATTGCACTAGGCTTAATCTACTTCCACAAAATGGGGAGAAAAATAAGACAAATTATTTTCAGTAACAAAGTTAAATTATCCCAGCATAAAAATATTCATTGTAGTGGTTTAAGAGAAATACACACACACAGACATGTCCAGAGTTTGTTCCTTCTGGTGGGTATGAACCCACCATGAGGTCTTGCCGACTTCAAGAATGGAACTGGGGACCTTCACAGTGACTGTTACAGCTCTTAAGGATGGTATGGACCCAAAGAGTGAGCAGTAGCAAGATTTATTGTGAGGAGCGAAAGAACAAAGCTTCCACAGCATGGAAGGGGACCCCAGAGGATTGCTGTTGCTGGCTGGGGTGGACAGCTTTTATTTCCTTATTTGTCCCTGCCCATGTCCTGCTGATTGGTCCATTTTACAGAGTGCTGATTGGTCCATTTTACAGAGTGCTGATTGGTCTGTTTTAGAGTGCTGATTGGTGCATTTTTACAAACCTCTAGCTAGCTACAGAGCACTGATTGCTGCACTTTACAAACCTTTTGGAAGACAGAAAAGTTCTCCAAGTACCCACTCAACCCAGGAAGGCCAGCTGGCTTCACCTCTCAATTCCCTCTCTAAGGAGGACACCCCAACTGCCGTTGGGAATAGGGCAATGACTACTCTAGCTACTTCCTGCTGGATAGGGGCAAAGAAGGGGCCCTGCAGTTGTAGGGGAACTCTCTAGGCCAGTCAAAGGGCCAGTAGGTCAATTCAGGTGTCCTCAGTGGAAGTTGTGAGTCGAGCTCATTTGGGGTTCCATTTGTAAGACAATCTATAGCTTTGATGGTCTCAATCCTGGAGGAAACAAATTTGACAAAGGGGTTAAAAACACAGGGCCTGAAGGTGAGTAATAGCAAGATGGCTGTCACAGGACGTAGAAAGGAGAGAAGCCATGTCGCCGAACTCCAGAGGTTGGTATAAGAGTTTGAAAGGCATTGTTTGATTTCAGAAGTCTTTTCCTGTAAATGCTGGGCAGTGTCTCATACTATCCCTGACTGGTTAGTGTAAAAATAACACTCTTCACCTAAGAAGGTGCAAGTCCTCCTTTCTCAGCAGTGAGGAAGTCTAGGCCTCAGAAATTTTGGAGAGTCATTGCTGCCAAAGAATCTATTTGGGATTGTAGAGTAAGGATAGATTTTGTTATTTCTTGCAAATTGTCTGGGAAATCCTTTGACAGTGTGTGGTTGTAGGATAGTGAAGTGGACAAATCTGCTATTCCATTTCCTGTAGCAGTGGCCATTCTTAACCCTATAAGTAGGGATATTACTGTATGGCCCTGTGCTGACAGACTTGAGCTTTGAGGGGCATTGATAGGGTCTGATTTCCACAAGATTAGAAATTAGAATAATACATGTTACACTGTTAACTTTTAGTAAACTTTACTTTTGTTGAAAACATTGTAAGTTTGGGATTTCAATTATTCTTTGCTATCAATAAGACCTCGTTCAGTCCGTATTAACTTAGAATTGGTATAGGTGGCCCCTTTCTGATTCTGTAAGTACTTTAAAGTTTGGCTGAGTGCAAACAGCTCGCACGTTTGAGCAGACCAATCATTAGGCAATTTTCCTAACTCTGCTTATACAAGAGTTTCCTTATCACTTACTGAATACCTATTGTGCCTTTTTCCCTTAATCATCCAGGAGGAAACATCTATGTTCTGTCCTGAAGGGAGTTCCTCCTAGATCTGCTCAGACCAGATCTCCTGTTAGGAAACCTGCTGGGTTAAGTATCCTTGATAGGAAGGCTATGGGTTGTCAGTGGCCTCAGTACTTTTGGACCATGTCCTTGTTCACACTGAAAACAAGGTGGCATTGAGTGTTATAGGGTCATGGAGAAGACCTCCAACTATCAATTATAGGTTTAAAATTTACCCTGGCTTTTAAAGGAATAGGGTACTCTGTTTTCTCTTTACTACTTCCATCTCTCTCTCTCTCTTCTCTTTGACTTCCTCTTTGTCTCTCTGTCTCTTCCTGCCTCTCTCTGTCTTTGACTCCCTCTTGGTCTTTCCCTGCCTCTGCCAGCCACTAATACTGCTGTTCTCCCCTCTCCTTTCTCTTTTTGATGGCTTTGGCAGTGTAAGACTGCCACTTCCTTGAGTTTTTGAACTGCATGCATTAACTCCACGATTTCCTTTTGGTATTTAATGGGGGTTCCCCCAGAAGTTAGGAACTCCCTTTCTTTCCATATTGTAGCATGGGCATGTAGGATTAGATAAGCAAACTTGCTATCTCTATACACATTTATTCTTTTTCCCTTTCCCAGTTCTAAGGCCCGGGTAAGTGCCACTAGTTCTGCTAACTTGGCACTGGTCCCTGGGGGAAGAGGCTTACTTTAAAGTACAGTTACATCACTAACTATGGCATAACCTGCCTTTCATATCCCATTCTCCACAAATGAACTTCCATCGGTATATAGGTTAAGGTAAGGATTAGCTAAGTGGACTTCCAAGAGATCCTCTTGGGCAGCATAAGTCTGGACCATAATTTATTGGCAGTCATGCTCAGTTGGTTCTCCATCTTCTGGGAGAAAAGTGGTAGGGTTGGGGCCATACATGTATGTACTTGAAGCACCAGTCTCTCAAGGAGTTGTGTCTGGTATCTAAGCAGGCAGTTGCTTGACAGCCATAAACTTCCTTTGGCACCTAGTATGCCATTTACATCATGAGTAGCCCAGACAGTGACATCCTTTCTTTGTGTTATTTTGATAGTCTCTGATAGTAAGACGGCCACCACCACAACTACCTGTAAACAGTGAGGCCAGCCTTTTGCTACCATGTCTATTTCCTTACTTAGATATGCCACTGGTTGTGGGGTTGTCCCACAAGTCTGAGTGAGGACTCCAAGAGCTATTCCTGCTCTCTCTGTTACATATAAAGAGAATTTTTGTCCTGTGGGAAGGCTTAAGGCTGGAGCTTGTACTAGGACCTGCTTTAGGGTTTTGAAGGCTGTTCCTGCCTCTGGTTCCCATTCTACTAGATGAGTATTTACCCTCTGGGTCTCCTTGATTAGAGTATAGAGGGACCTGGCTATCTCACTGTATCTAGGGATCCATAGTCAGCAAAAGCCGGTGATTCCAAGGAACCCTGCAACTGTTTTAATGTCTTAGGGCTAAGATAAGCCAGTATAGACTATATTCTTTCTTTGCTGAGGGCCCTGGTTCCTCTGGCTAAGATTAGGACTAGATATTTAACTTGTTGTAGGCAGAACTGGGCCTTTGATTTAGATGTTTTGTACCCTTGATTAGCCAGAAAATTCAAAAGATCTAGAGTAGCCTGCTGGTATGAGGCTTCTGAACTGGTAGCCAAAAGTAAATCATCCACATACTGAAGGACCAGAGTGTCTAGACTTGAGAAGTGGCCTAGATCAAGGGCCAGTGCCTGATCAAACAGATGAGGGCTATCCCTAAACCCTTGGGCAAGACTGTTGGCATAAGTTGGGACATGTGGTCTGTGGGATCCTCAAAGGCAAAGAGAAACTGGATGTCAGAGTGCAGGGGAATGCAGAAGAAGGCATCCTTGAGGTCCAGAACAGTGAACCATTCTGCATCCTCTGGTATTTGAGAGAGCAGGTATAGGGATTGGGTACAACTTAATATAGAGGAATTACTGCCTCATTTATTAGTCTAAGATCTTGTGCTAGTCTCCACTGACTACTCAGTTTTTGTACTTCTAGAAATGTGGTGTTGCAGGGACTGCTGCATTTTCTTACTAAGCCTTGAGCTTTTAAATATCTAACAATATCCTGGAATCCTTTATGAGCTTCAGGCTTTAAGCGATATTGCCTTTGATAAGGAAAAGTGGTGGAGTATTTTAGACTGATTTGGGTTGGGCGGCCATTTTTTGCCCTTCTGAATTGTTCTTCCAATCTTCCAATGCCCAGACTTCAGAGTTGATTCCCTCCTCAAGTAGGGGACAACAAATGAGTAACTTCTTCCCCATATTCATATAGATAAGAGCTGCAGCTTTGGCTAATATGTCCCTCCCTAATAAGGGTGTGGGATTTTCAGACATAACAAGAAAGGCATGTGAAAAGAGCAAAGTCTCCCAATTACAACTGAGGCAGTGGGAGAAATGCCTGGTTACAGGCTATCCCAGGATTCCTCAGATGGTAATGAACCTTAAGGACAGCCATCTTGGACAGGATATTAACACTGAGAAAGCCAGGCCAGTATCCAGGAGGCAGTTAATTTCCTGGCCTTCATTGGTTAAACCTCCCCAGGGCTCAGTGAGGGTAATGACATGAGCTGGCGTTTGCCCCAGACACACTCTGTCCCATTGTTGGATCATCTGGTTGAGGGCTTCTGGCCCAGAGAACCATTGCCCTCTGGGACAGTGTGCCTTCCAGTGATTGCCTTGGCATAGTGGACATGGGTGAGGGGACAGCTTGTTTCTCGTTGGACCATCTTTTTTAAGGTGTCCTTGCAAACCGCACAAGTAACAAGCCCTACTGGGTGATTGGCCTGCTCCATTTTCTGTCCTTTCTGAACCACCAAGGTTTGTTTGTTTGAGGGCCATGACTAAGGCTGTGGCCTTTCTCTGATCTTGCTTTTTTGGCCTGTTCCTCTTGGTCTCTATTATAGAACACCGATGTTGCCAGGTTTAATAATGCCTCCAGATTTTTTTCAGGGTCCAGGGCTCGCTTTTGGAGCTTTCTCCTATATCTGTGGCTGATTGGGTAATAAACTTATCTTTGAGGATCAATTGACCTTCGACGGGGTTGGGTGACAAGGAAGTATATTTTCTTAAGGCCTCCCATAGCCTCTTGAGGAAGGCAGAAGGATTTTCTTCCTTTCCCTGAGTTATAGTGGACATCACTGAATAATTCATGGGCTTTTTCCTAATTATCCTTAGTCCTTCTAGAACACAGGTCAACAGAAGTTTGTGACTCCAGTCCCTCTCATCTGACTCAAGGTCCCAGTGGGGATACTGGGGATGGCTTGCTGACCGGTAGGGAATTTGTCCCTTTCTTCGGCTGTCATCCTATCATTTACTTGACTAAGATACCAGGTATCTCCAAACTCTCAGGCTGCAGCTAAAGCTGCATTCTTTTCATTAAAGGCCGGGGTTTGATCTAACAATAGATTGACCTCTCTCCAAGTGAGGTCAAAGGTTTGCCCTAGACCCTATAGGACATGTATATACCTATTAGGATCATCTGAAAATTTCCCCAGGTCTACCTTGATCTGTTTTAAATCAGAGAGGACATGTACCCAGATTGGGCCAAATTCCCCTCCCCCACAGCTTGAATGGGACATAACCGATAGCCCTGGGGGTTTTTATGGTCCCTTGGAGATTTCTTTGCTTGTTTCCTTCTGGATAGGGGAGATTAGAGGATACTTATCATTAATAGGAAGGGGAGCTGTAGGAAGGCTAGGATATGGAGGTAAGCTGAGAGTTCCTCCTGTGGAATGTAAATCGGAAGCTTTGCATAGTGTGGATTCTCCTTTAATGAAAAGAAAGCTTGGACATTATGTATTTCACTCCATTTGCCTTCCCTCTTACAGAAAACATCAAGTTGCAGGATAGTATTGTAATTTATACTTCCCTCAGGTGGCCATTGTTCCCCATCAGAGAGAAAATACTGGGGCCAGGTCATAGTGCAGAAAAAAATTAGCCATTTCTTTTACAGGGTTGGTGGTTTAAATTAGTCCCAATAGCTTAGGATGCATTTAAAGGGTGAGCCTGTTGATGCCTGTGTGTTTCTCATCTGAAAGAAAAAACCATCCGCAGTTTTGGTTTGTTTGCTTCCACCCCCACCCCCGTCGAAGAATCCGCAACGGTCCCAGGACCCTGCTGATCAGATGATCAGAATAGTTGTGCTCACCAAAGCAGCAGAAGAAACATTAGTTTTCCTCCTAGACCACAAAGAGGACCAAGGAAAGGCTTGAGAGTTTGTTATAATGCAATTAACAAGAGAATTTCATAATTTTTGTGTCATACATTTTAATATAATAACCAAGATCGCGACTAATAATATTATACCAGAATAAATCATATTTTTAGGAAATCCACATAATTTCTAGAATGCTCATATCAATAACACACCAATAAATATGACTTTAAAAACATTAAGTATCAGACCAGGCATGATGAATTATGCCTGTAATCCTAGCACTTTGGGAGGCTGAGGCTAGAAGATCACTTGAGCCCAGGACTTTGAGACCAGCCTGGGCAACATAGTAGAACCCTGTCTTTAAAACAAAAAACATGTTTTTTAATTAGCAGGGCATAGTAGCACATGCCTGTGGTACCAGCTACTCAGAAGACTGATGCAAGAGGATAGCTTCAGTCTAGGAGATTAAGGCTTCAGTGAGCCATGATTGTGCCACTGCACTTCAGCCAGGGCAACAGAGTGAGACCCTTTCTCAAAAAAATAAAAACTGGTTTAGTGTCACTTATTATTTGAGTGACACAATGTTTTTCATTTAACTTAAAATACCAAATGAGCCTAATTAATTTAACATATCTCTTTTTGTAAGGAGAGTGAACAAATTATTTGGATATATTCTAGGGAATCTCTGAAACATCCCAAAGTTAGTGGAGGTCAAAAGAACTTAATTTAGAATTTGATTTAAGAACAACAAAAATGTCAAAAGCCTTAAAACACTTGACTAAATAGACCACAGGTAACTGTGAAAAGATACTTACATATTTACTTAACCAGAATGATAATTAAAGACTTCAAAGGCAAATTCAGAATGTTAAATAGTTGTGGGAAAAAACCTTTGTCAAATTAGTAGCGAGAAGTCAGTTTTCTTAAGTAATCAAAGACCAGATAAAGGCTGCAGTGAGCCGTGATTGCGCCACTGCACTCTTACCTGTATGACAGAGCAAGACACTGTCTCAGAAAAAAAAAAAGCGATGAAGCACAAGAAGTTATCTTAATACAATGCAGAATTCTTGTTTTCTAGGCACATCACTCAAGAAATAAGAACCTTTCCTTAAAATAAACTTTGTTCCTTTAACAGAAGGAAAACCAGTTTCTAGTTTTTTGCCAATATACTTTTGATATTAAGGCTCATTTTTAAAACACAATAATTCATTTAATTTTAGCTAATTTGACCACACATTAAAACTTGTCTTTCAAATTTTTTTTCCTTAAACAAAACACTTCCTCATACTTTACTACTTTCTTTACTTAAAATACATATTACTTTCTTCACATATACTTGTTTTCTTTATTATAGCTAATAATTAAATATACCAATTAGAATTACTTTCAGTATCTTTCATTTCTAAAAGCATGTATGTTTCTATAGCACAATTTTTGTGTTTATTAACAAACCCAGATATTTCCTGCTTCTCTATAGCTGTAAAATGACAAGATCCCAAAAGTATATAAACTAAACATATATTCAGTAATTACTGCTTCAATATTTCAACTTACTTAGAAATAATTCAGACATTTAATGAATACATATTATTTCATATAACATAACTTTAATGTTTCAAGTTACTAAAAAATCTTTTGAGGGGGCGGAGCAAGATGGCCGAATAGGAACAGCTCCAGTCTCCAACTCCCAGCGCGAGCGACACAGAAGACCGGTGATTTCTGCATTTTCAACTGAGGTACTGGGGTCATCTCTCTAGGGAGTGCCGGACAATCGGTGCGGGTCAGCTGCTGCAGCCTGACCAGCGTGAGCTGAAGCAGGGCGAGGCATCGCCTCACCTGGAAGCGCAAGGGGGAAGGAAATCCCTTTTCCTAGCCAGGGGAACTGAGACACACAACACCTGGAAAATCGCGTAACTCCCACCCCAATACTGCGCTTTAAGGAAACAGGCACACCAGGAGAATATATCCCACACCTGGCCGGGAGGGTCCCACGCCCACGGAGCCTCCCTCACTGCTAACACAGCCCTCTGCGGCGATCTATCCGCAAGGCAGCAGCGAGGCTGGGGGAGGGGCGCCCGCCATTGCTGAGGCTTAAGTAGGTAAACAAAGCCGCTGGGAAGCTCGAACTGGGTGGAGCTCACAGCAGCTCAAGGAAGCCTGCCTGTCTCTGTAGACTCTACCGCTGCGGACAGCGCACAGCTGCAGTCCATTAGGGGAAAGAGCGGGGCCGCTGCAGACCCGAACGACTCTGTCTGACAGCTTTGGGGAGAGCCGTGGATCTCCTAACGCGGAGGTTGAGATCTGAGAACGGACAGACTGCCTGCTCAGGTGGGTCCCTGACCCCTGAGTAGCCTAGCTGGGAGACATCCCCCACTAGGGGCAGTCTGATACCCCACACCTCACAGGGTGGCGTCACCCCTGAGAGGAAACTTCCAAAGAAAGAATCAGACAGGTACACTCGCTGTTCAGCAATATTCTATCTTCGGCAACCTCTGCTGCTGATACCCAGGCAAACAGGGTCTGGAGTGGACCTCAAGCAATCTCTAACAGACCAACAGACAGTCCTTCTGACTGTCAGATGGAAAACTATCAAACAGGAAGGACACCTATACCAAAACCCCATCAGTACGTCACCATCATCAAAGTCCAGAGGCAGATAAAACCACAAAGATGGGGAAGAAGCAGGGCAGAAAAGCTGGAAATTCAAAAAATAAGAGCGCATCTCCCCCTGCAAAGGAGCGCAGCCCATCGCCAGCAACGGATCAAAGCTGGTCAGAGAATGACTTTGACGAGATGAGAGAAGAAGGCTTCAGTCCATCAAACCTCTCAGAGCTAAAGGAGGAATTACGTACCCAGCGCAAAGAAACTAAAAATCTTGAAAAAAAAGTGGAAGAATTGACAGCTAGACTAATTAATGCAGAGAAGATCATAAACGAAATGACAGAGATGAAAACCATGACACGAGAAATACGTGACAAATGCACAAGCTTCAGTAACCGACTCGATCAACTGGAGGAAAGAGTATCAGCGATTGAGGATCAAATGAATGAAATGAAGCGAGAAGAGAAACCAAAAGAAAAAAGAAGAAAAAGAAATGAACAAAGCCTGCAAGAAGTATGGGATTATGTAAAAAGACCAAATCTACGTCTGATTGGGGTGCCTGAAAGTGAGGGGGAAAATGGAACCAAGTTGGAAAACACTCTTCAGGATATCATCCAGGAGAACTTCCCCAACCTAGTAGGGCAGGCCAACATTCAAATTCAGGAAATACAGAGAACGCCACAAAGATACTCCTCCAGAAGAGCAACTCCAAGACACATAATTGCCAGATTCACCAAAGTTGAAATGAAGGAAAAAATCTTAAGGGCAGCCAGAGAGAAAGGTCGGGTTACCCACAAAGGGAAGCCCATCAGAATAACAGCAGACCTCTCGGCAGAAAATCTACAAGCCAGAAGAGAGTGGGGGCCAATATTCAACGTTCTTAAAGAAAAGAATTTTCAACCCAGAATTTCATATCCAGCCAAACTAAGCTTCATCAGTGAAGGAGAAATAAAATCCTTTACAGATAAGCAAATGCTTAGAGATTTTGTCACCACCAGGCCTGCCTTACAAGAGACCCTGAAGGAAGCCCTAAACATGGAAAGGAACAACCGGTACCAGCCATTGCAAAAACATGCCAAAATGTAAAGACCATCGAGGCTAGGAAGAAACTGCATCAACTAACGAGCAAAATAACCAGTTAATATCATAATGACAGGATCAAGTTCACACATAACAATATTAACCTTAAATGTCAATGGACTAAATGCTCCAATTAAAAGACACAGACTGGCAAACTGGATAAAGAGTCAAGACCCATCAGTCTGCTGTATTCAGGAGACCCATCTCACATGCAGAGACATACATAGGCTCAAAATAAAGGGATGGAGGAAGATCTACCAAGCAAATGGAGAACAAAAAAAAGCAGGGGTTGCAATCCTAGTCTCTGATAAAACACACTTTAAACCATCAAAGATCAAAAGAGACAAAGAAGGCCATTACATAATGGTAAAGGGATCAATTCAACAGGAAGAGCTAACTCTCCTAAATATATATGCACCCAATACAGGAGCACCCAGATTCATAAAGCAAGTCCTTAGAGACCTACAAAGAGACTTAGACTCCCATACAATAATAATGGGAGACTTCAACACTCCACTGTCGACATTAGACAGATCAACGAGACAGAAAGTTAACAAGGATATCCAGGAATTGAACTCATCTCTGCACCAAGCGGACCTAATAGACATCTATAGAACTCTCCACCCCAAATCAACAGAATATACATTCTTCTCAGCACCACATCGCACTTATTCCAAAATTGACCACATAATTGGAAGTAAAGCACTCCTCAGCAAATGTACAAGAACTGAAATTATAACAAACTGTCTCTCAGACCACAGTGCAATCAAACTAGAACTCAGGACTAAGAAACTCAATCAAAACCGCTCAACTACATGGAAACTGAACAACCTGCTCCTGAATGACTACTGGGTACATAACGAAATGAAAGCAGAAATAAAGATGTTCTTTGAAACCAATGAGAACAAAGATACAACATACCAGAATCTCTGGGACACATTTAAAGCAGTGTGTAGAGGGAAATTTATAGCACTAAATGCCCACAAGAGAAAGCAGGACAGATCTAAAATTGACACTCTAACATCACAATTAAAAGAACTAGAGAGGCAAGAGCAAACACATTCAAAAGCTAGCAGAAGGCAAGAAATAACTAAGATCAGAGCAGAACTGAAGGAGATAGAGACACAAAAAACCCTCCAAAAAATCAATGAATCCAGGAGTTGGTTTTTTGAAAAGATCAACAAAATTGACAGACCGCTAGCTAGACTAATAAAGAAGAAAAGAGAGAAGAATCAAATAGACGCAATAAAAAATGATAAAGGGGATATCACCACCGACCCCACAGAAATACAAACAACCATCAGAGAATACTATAAATGCCTCTATGCAAATCAACTAGAAAATCTAGAAGAAATGGATAATTTCCTGGACACTTACACTCTCCCAAGACTAAACCAGGAAGAAGTTGAATCCCTGAATAGACCAATAGCAGGCTCTGAAATTGAGGCAACAATTAATAGCCTACCCACCAAAAAAAGTCCAGGACCAGATGGATTCACAGCTGAATTCTACCAGAGGTACAAGGAGGAGCTGGTACCATTCCTTCTGAAACTATTTCAATCAATAGAAAAAGAGGGAATCCTCCCTAACTCTTTTTATGAGGCCAACATCATCCTGATACCAAAGCCTGGCAGAGACACAACAAAAAAAGAGAATTTTAGACCAATATCCCTGATGAACATCGATGCAAAAATCCTCAATAAAATACTGGCAAACCGGATTCAGCAGCACATCAAAAAGCTTATCCACCATGATCAAGTGGGCTTCATCCCTGGGATGCAAGGCTGGTTCAACATTCGCAAATCAATAAACGTAATCCAGCATATAAACAGAACCAAAGACAAGAACCACATAATTATCTCAATAGATGCAGAAAAGGCTTTTGACAAAATTCAACAGCCCTTTATGCTAAAAACGCTCAATAAATTTGGTATTGATGGAACGTACCTCAAAATAATAAGAGCTATTTATGACAAACCCACAGCTAATATCATACTGAATGGGCAAAAACTGGAAAAATTCCCTTTGAAAACTGGCACAAGACAGGGATGCCCTCTCTCACCACTCCTATTCAACATAGTGTTGGAAGTTCTGGCTAGGGCAATCAGGCAAGAGAAAGAAATCAAGGGTATCCAGTTAGGAAAAGAAGAAGTCAAATTGTCCCTGTTTGCAGATGACATGATTGTATATTTAGAAAACCCCATCGTCTCAGCCCAAAATCTCCTTAAGCTGATAAGCAACTTCAGCAAAGTCTCAGGATACAAAATTAATGTGCAAAAATCACAAGCATTCTTATACACCAGTAACAGACAACAGAGAGCCAAATCAGGAATGAACTTCCATTCACAATTGCTTCAAAGAGAATAAAATACCTAGGAATCCAGCTTACAAGGGATGTAAAGGACCTCTTCAAGGAGAACTACAAACCACTGCTCAGTGAAATCAAAGAGGACACAAACAAATGGAAGAACATACCATGCTCATGGATAGGAAGAATCAATATCGTGAAAATGGCCATACTGCCCAAGGTGATTTATAGATTCAATGCCATCCCCATCAAGCTACCAATGACTTTCTTCACAGAATTGGAAAAAACGGCTTTAAAGTTCATATGGAACCAAAAAAGAGCCCGCATTGCCAAGACAATCCTAAGTCAAAAGGACAAAGCTGGAGGCGTCACGCTACCTGACTTCAAACTATACTACAAGGCTACAGTAACCAAAACAGCATGGTACTGGTACCACAACAGAGATATAGACCAATGGAACAGAA
Organism: Trachypithecus francoisi; assembly: GCF_009764315.1. NCBI lineage: Eukaryota > Metazoa > Chordata > Mammalia > Primates > Cercopithecidae > Trachypithecus > Trachypithecus francoisi. The sequence goes on from NW_022681470.1 coordinate 119,968,136, forward strand.
CAGAGTCCTCAGAAATAATACCACACATCTACAGCCATCTGATCTTTGACAAACCTGAGAGAAACAAGAAATGGGGAAAGATTCCCTATTTAATAAATGGTGCTGGGAAAATTGGCTAGCCATAAGTAGAAAGCTGAAACTGGATCCTTTCCTTACCCCTTATACGAAAATTAATTCAAGATGGATTAGAGACTTAAATGTTAGACCTAATACCATAAAAACCCTAGAAGAAAATCTGGTAGTACCATTCAGGACATAGGCATGGGCAAGGACTTCATGTCTAAAACACCAAAAGCAACGGCAGCAAAAGCAAAAATTGACACATGGGATCTAATTAAACTAAAGAGCTTTTGCACAGCTAAAGAAACTACCATCAGAGTGAACAGGCAACCTACAGAATGGGAAAAAATTTTTGCAACCTACTCATCTGACAAAGGGCTAATATCCAGAATCTACAAAGAACTCAAACAAATATACAAGAAAAAAACAAACAACCCCATCAAAAAGTGGGGAAGGATATGAACAGACATTTCTCAAAAGAAGACATCCATACAGCCAACAGACACATGAAAAAATGCTCATCATCACTCGCCATCAGAGAAATGCAAATCAAAACTACAATGAGATACCATCTCACACCAGTTAGAATGGCAATCATTAAGAAGTCAGGAAACAACAGGTGTTGGAGAGGATGTGGAGAAATAGGAACACTTTTACACTGTTGGTGGGATTGTAAACTAGTTCAACCATTATGGAAAACAGTATGGCGATTCCTCAAGGATCTAGAACTAGATGTACCATATGACCCAGCCATCCCACTACTGGGTATATACCCAAAGGATTATAAATTACTCTACTACAAAGACACATGCACACGTATGTTTATTGCGGCACTATTCACAGTAGCAAAGACTTGGAATCAACCCAAATGTCCATCTGTGACAGACTGGATTAAGAAAATGTGGCACATATACACCATGGAATACTATGCAGCCATAAAAAAGGATGAGTTTGCATCCTTTGTAGGGACATGGATGCAGCTCGAAACCATCAGTCTTAGCAAACTATCACAAGAAGAGAAACCAAACACCACATGTTCTCACTCATAGGTGGGAACTGAACAATGAGATCACTTGGACTCGGGAAGGGGAACATCACACACTGGGGCCTATCATGGGGAGGGGGGAGGAGGGAGGGATTGCATTGGGGAGTTATACATGATATAAACGTCATGCACATGTACCCTAGAACTTAAAGTATAATAAAAAAAAAAAAAAAAAACCTCTAGGTCAAAGAACTTGTGTAATACTGGAGAAAAGAGTGCGTACATGGAAGGGACTGAGGTTGTGTCTAAGAGAAGCTACCAAATCAGATGTTTTAAGTCCATGTATGGAAGGAAAGAGTTTTCTTCGCATGGCTGTATTTTCCTCTGTCAGTGATAGCTCTTCAGAGAACAGCTCCGAACTCTGTGTTGATAGTAAGAAAGAATATTTACTTTCCCAATTATTTGACCCTACCAGCTGTATACATTGGTGATTCAACATCAAAGACAATTAACAAATCCACTAAAGACACAAGGACAGTTTATGATGTCAAAGTTGTGCATATATTTTGTGAAACTGAGATCTTCTGCCTTTAATTAATTAAAGCTATTGGTGGCTATGAAAAAAAAAAATCTTTTGAAACTACTTTTAAATAGACATGTTGTATAAAACACAATTATTTTTGAAATTTTGTACACTTTTATTTCACATACATGTACCTCATTCACTCATTTTTTAACAATTATTCTTGAACTGCTTATGAAAAATTTCCTACAACATTAAACAGGCCAGGTACAGTGATTCACACCTATAATCCCAGCACTTTGGGAGGTCAAGAAGGATGGATCACTTGAGGTCAGGAGTTTGAGACCAGCCTGGTCAGCTGGTGAAACCTCATATCTACTGAAAATACAAAAATTAGCCAGACGTGGTGGTACGTGCCTGTAATCCCAGCTACTTGGGAAGCTGAGGCATAAGAATTACTTGAACCTGGGATGTGGAGGCTGCAGTGAGCCAAGATCGTACTACTGCACTCCATCAAGACTCTGTAATAAATAAATAAATAAGCTAGTTAGCTATTGAGGAGTCTGGGAAGTGTCTCCCCAAAATATGCTACTTTGGTACATTAGTTTAAGCTGAAGACAGTTGAAAAGCAGCAAATGCAGGATTAGGCTTTTTCTGACCCTCCTTAGCCTAAAGATAATACTCCAAGGAACTTGGTCATCAATTCCCTCCCCCCAAGAGTTGCATTAACCAGGGAAGACCAACTCCTATTCCAGAAGAGGAGACTAGAAGTCAACACCACACTCAGATAAATGTTATTACAAACTATCACCTATTCTAATAAGGGCCCATTCATCTTTCCCAGAAATTATTTACTCTCCCCTAAGTTGTCTACATTTTCTCTTCCTACTCCCCTATGAAGAGGGTATATAAGCTTTTAAATGTCACTGTTGGTGTTGATGGTGGTGGTTGGGTAGGGGGAGGTATTTACTTTTCATTCCTATAATGTCCCATGCACATAAAAAATTTGTACACCTTTTCTCTTGTAAATCTGCCTCTTATTTATTTCATAGATTTAGTTATCAAACCCTTAAAGGGTAGAGAGAAAATTTTCCTTTGCCTATACTATCATTTTAAGCTGTTTTATTTTTGTTGATAAATCAAGCAAGTATCAAAAACATACAGAGGCAAAGAGATTAAAATTAAAACTAAAAAGTTAAACATATTCTTTCCTCTGTTTTTTATTTTTACTCCACGACTGACATGCAAAAAGCAATTTAGTTTTACTATGCATTCCTTCTCTTAAGTTACATTTGTAGTTTTATGGTCTTAAACATCTAGGAGATAACATAAGGCTGTTTGATTAATAAATCCAGGTTAAAATAAAAGGATGTCTGCATTATACTTAATGCTGACAATTTTAAAAATATTTCTATTTTTATTTTGTCAACAACTTTAAAATTATTACCAGAGAGTTTCCCAGATCATGTGAACTTAAAAACATTTGGGTCATCTTCTATTTTTCTGAGAGGTTTGGGAATACTTAACTTATATGAATACTCATTTATTTCTAAGACAATTTGAATATATATTCTTTAAGGGATTTTATAATTTAGTTATAATTACAGGCCAGTGCCTGTAATTCTGGGCAATTTGGGAAGCTGAAGTGGGAGGATCACTTGAGTTCAAGACCATCCTAGGCAACAAAGTAAGACCCCCAATCTCTACAAAAAGTTTATTTAAAAAATAAAATTAAAGTTTAAAAAACTAAAATTTGAAAAAGACTTAGACAACCACCCAATAATAGTGGAGGACCTCAACATCCTGCTGACAGCATTAGACAGGTTATAGAAGCATAAAACTAACAAAGAAATTCTAGACTTAAACTCAACACTTAACCAACTGGACCTGTGAGACATCTACAGAACACTTCACCCATCAGCCACAGGATATACATTCTTCTCATCTGCACACCAAACAGGATCCAAGATCAATCACATGCTGGGCTAGAAAGTAAATCTCAGTAAATTCAAAAAAATTTAAATCGTATTATATTAGTTCATTTTCATGCTACTGATAAAGTCATGCTCAACACTGGGAAGAAAAAAAAGGTTTAATGGACTTACAGTTCCACATGGCTGGGGAGGCCTCACAATCACAGTGGAAGGCAAGGAGGAGCAAGTCATGTCTTACATGGATGGCAGCAGGCAAAGAGAGAGAGTTTCCCTTATGCAGGGAAACTCCCATTTTAAATTCATCAGATCGCATGAGACCTATTCACTATCACGAGAACAGCACAGGAAAGACCTCCCCCCCATGATTCAATTATCTCCCAATGGGTTCCTCCTATAAAATGTGGGAATTGTGGGAGTTAAAATTCAAGATGATATTTGGGTGGGGCACAGCCAAACCATATCACATATCAACCTTACTCTCAGACCACAGTGGAATAAGAATAGAAATCAATACCAAAAATCTTCAAAAACTACACAATTACATGGAAATTAAACAACTTGCTTCTGACTGACTTTTAGGCACACAATACAATTAAGGCAAAAATAAAACATTCCTTGAAATAAATGAAAACAGATACACAGCATACCAAAATCTTTTGGAGATAGCAAAAGCAGTGTTAACAGGAAAGTTTATAGTGCTAAAAGCCTACCTCAACAGTTAGGAAGATCTCAAATGAACAGTCTAACATCACACCTAAAGGAACTAGAAAAAGAGAACAAGCTAACCCAAAGCCAACAGAAGAAAAGAAATAACTAAAATCAGAGTAGAACTAAATAAAACTGACACACAAAAAATTTATACAAAGTACCAAAAACCAAAAGTAGGTTTCATGAAATGATAAACAAGATCAATAGACCACTAGCTAGATTTCAAAAGAGAGAAGAGAATATCCAAATAAGCACAATCAGAAGCAACAAAGGTAACATTACAACTGATCCCATAGGAACATAAAATATTCTCAGAAATGACTATGAACATCTCTATACATACAAACTAGAAAACTTACAGACATTGATACATTCCTGGAAACACACAACCTCCCAGGATTGGATTGGAAATAAGTTAAAACCCTGAACAGACCAATATCAACTTCCAAAATTAAACTACTAAGAAAAAATTTACCAACCAAAAAGTCTCAGACCAGATGGTTTAACACCTGAATTCCACCAGACATACAAAGAGCTGACACCAGTTCTGCTAAAATGATTCCAAAAAATCAAAAAGGGACTCCTTCCTAACTCAGTCTACAAAACCAGTATAACCCTGATACCAAAAGCTTGCAAAATACAACAACAAAAATAAAACTACAGGCCAATAACCCGGATGAACATAGACACAAAAAAATCCTTAACAAAATATTAGCAAACCAAATCCAGAACTACATAAAAAAATAAATTCACAAAAAAGTAGAAAAACATTAATTCTTAATGATCAAATAAGCTTCATTCCTGTGAGTCAACGTTGGCTTAACATATGCAATGAATAAATGTGATTTACCACTTTCACATAATGAAAAACAATAACCATATGATCATCTCAATAGGTATGAGAAAAACCCCCAATAAACTTAACATCCCTTCGGATAAAAACCCTCAACAAACTAAGCTTCAAAGGATCATATCTCAAAATAATAAGAGTCATCTATGACAAATCCACAGCCATCATCTTACTGAATGGGCAAAAACTGGAAGCATTCCCCTTGAGAACTGGAACAAGACAAGAATAGCCATTCTCACCACTCCTATTCAAAATAGTCCTGAAGTCCTAGCCAGTGCATTCAAGCAAGAGAAATAAATAAAGGGGATTCAAATAGGAAAAGAAAAATTCAAATTATTTCTCTTTGCAGACAATATGATCCTATACCAAGAAAATCCTACAGACACTGCCAAAAGACTTCTGGAACTGATAAACAACTTCAGTAAAGTTTCACAATACAAAATCAATGTACAAAAATCAGTAGTATTTCTAACCAAGAACATTCAAGCTGAGTGTAAAATCCAGAATACAATCCCATTTACAATGATCCTCCCCACCCCCACCCATACACAAATACCTAGAAATACATCTAATCAAGGAGGTGAAAGATCACTACGAAGACAACTACAGAACATGACTGAAAGAAATAATAGATGACACAAACAAATGGAAAAACGTTCCAGGCTCATGGATTGAAAGAATAAACATCTTTAAAATGGCAGTGCTGCCAAAAGCAATCCATAGAGTCAACACTGTTACTATCAATCTACCAACATCATTTCTCATAGAATTAGAAAAATCTACCCTAAAATTCATATGAAATAAAAAAGAACCCAAATAGTCCAAGAAATTCTAAGCAAAAAGAGCAAAGCCAGAGACTTCTCATTAGCAAACTATACTATAAGTCTACAGTAACCAAAACAGCATGGCATTGATACAAAAACAGACACATAGACCAATGAATAAAATAAAGAACCCAGAAATAAAGCTGCACACCTACAGACATTTGATCTTTGACAAAATCGAAGAAATAAGCAATAGGGAAAATACTCCCTGTTCAATAAATGGTGTGTTATAGCTGGCTAGCGATACACAGAAGAGTGAAACTTGACCCCTATCTTTCACTATATACAATAATTAACTCAAGATGGATTAAAGACTTAAATATAAGGCCTTAAATTATAAGATTCCTAGAAGAAAACCCAGAAAACACCATTTTGGACATCGGCCTTGGAAAAAATGTATGACTAAGTCCTCAAAATCAATTGCAACGAAAACAAAAATTGACAAGTAGGACCTAAGTAAACTAAAGTGCTTCTGAACAACAGAAGAAACTATCAGCAGAGTAAACAGACAACCTACAAAATGGGAGGAAAATTTGCAAACTATGCATCTGACAAAAGTCTAATATCCAGAATGTATAAGGAACTTAAACTATTGAACAAACAAAAAAAAATCCCATTAAAAATAAGCAAAAGATATGAACAGACACTTCTCAAAAGAAGATGCACAAGCAGCCAAAAAAAAAAAAGAAAACATGAAAAAATGCTCAACATTTCTAATCATCCGAGAAATGCAAATCAAAACCATGAGATGCCATCTTACACCAGTTAAAATGGCTATTACTAAAAAAGTCAATAAACAACAGATACTGCTGAGGCTGTGAAGAAAGAGAAACATAAACTGTTGGTGTGAATGTAAATTAGTGCAGCCACTATAGAAAGCAGTTTGGAGATTTGTCAAAGAACTTAAAACAGAACTACTGTTTGACATAGCAATTCCATTACTAGGTATATATCTAAAAGAAAATAAATTATCTTAACAAAAAGATACATGCATTCCTACATTTATCATAGCACTATTCACAATTGCAAAGACAAGAAATCAACCTAGATGCCTACCAGTGGTGAACTGGATAAATAAAATGTGGTATGTATATACTGTGGAATATTATGCAGCCATAAAAAAGGAAAAAATCATGTTTTGCAGCAACATGGATGCAGCTGGAGGCCATTATCCTAAGCAAATTAATTCCAGAACATGAAATCAAAAAACACATGTTGTTACTTACAAGTGGGAGCTAAATATTGGATACTCTTGGACATAAAAATGGCAGCAAGAGACACTGGGGACTACTAGAAGCAGGAGGAAGAGTAGCGGGTAAGGACTGGAAAACTAACTGTTGGGTACCATGCTCACTACCTGGGCAATGGGATCATTTGCATGCCAAACCTCAGCATCATGCACATTTACTCCCTGAATCTAAAATCAATGTTGAAAGTAAAAAAAAAAAAAAAAAAAAAAAAAAAAAAAAATTAAAATTAGCCAGGTGTGGTGGCATGTACCTGTAGTTCCAGTTCAGTTACCCAAGAGGCTGAGGTGGGAGGATCACTTGAGTCTAGGAGGTGGAGGCTGCAGTGAGCCCTGGTTATACCACTGAATTGCAGCCTGGATGACAGAGTGAGAGCTTGGGTGACAGAGCAAGACCCTATCTCAGAAAAAAAAAAAAAAAAGAAAGAAAATATTTTAAAAATCCAAACTTAAAAGCTTGTTAATACAGAATTGGATAAAGGACAGTCTGTAGAAATTAAAAGCAATTTTCAGTTATAAAATTAAAAGGAGATCTGTTTGACCTAAGGGAGAGTCCGATTTTATAAACAAACACTTATCTATTATTATTTTATAGTCTTCAAGATAAGATGGTAACCAAGTGAAAGAGCAGATTCAGAGAAGGCAGAGGAGGATACAAAAGAAAGATATCTGAGAAACCCCTCTGTATGTTAATAAAAAATATATACCATTGTTACTGAGATATTTGGGATCCTTTTTTCAATGCACCCCATTTACAAGAATTTTGTTTAGGTTAAAACTTCCCCATTGTAGCTACCACTATCCTACGATTCCCCATTTCTCTATAAAAGCACAAATTCTGAGATGGAGTCCCAGACTCTTTGGATTTACGTGAATCCATTATTTTCTGTCTTCCTGAAACCTTTCCTACTCATGATCCTTAACTAAAGCTAGTTCAGGTTCCGTCTATCCCAGTCAGGTATCTGAAGCCTCCTTACAGGACCCAGTCTAGTTTCTGTCATGGCTTCCAATCCCAGTCTGGATCAAAAATGCTCAAATAAATTCACAGAACTTGACACAAATTGTGGAGTTCATATATGAGAAGGACTTAATGGTGATGACTGCCAAATGTACAGCAAAAAAAAAATCTCCTTACAAGACCCAGTCTAGTTTCTGTCATGGCTTCCAATCCCAGTCTGCATCAATCATGCTCAAATAAATTCACAGAATTTGACACAAATTGTAGAGTTCATATATGAGAAGGACGTAACAGTGATGACCTCCAAATGTACAACAACAACAAAAAACTCAGTATCCCACTGAGTACAAGGGGCTCAGTGGGATACGTACAACTGTTTACTCCTTGCTCCCAGAGGTCATCATGGGGTGAGGGGGTGGGGGATCTCCTTCAGACCCCACTCTGAGAAAAGAAAAATTTAGACAGGGTAAATTTAATAGAGTTTATTTGAGCGAAGAATGATTTACAAATTGGGCAACTCTCAGACCCGGAGGAGGTTCAGAGAGCTACCCTCTGGAACATGGGCAGTGAGTACTTATAAGTAGGAAATGGCTGGCTGGGCGCAGCGGCTCACACCTATAATCCCAGCACTTTGGGAGGCTGAGACAGGCCAGGACAACATAGCAAAACTGCGTCTCTACCATAAATACAAAAAACTGCGTCTCTACTAGAAATACAAAAAAAAAAAAAAAAAAAAAAAAAAATTAGCCTGGCATGGTGGCCTGTGTCTATAATCCCAGCTACTCAGGAGGCTGAGGCACAAGAATAGTTTGAACCCAGGAGGCGGAGGTTGCAGTGAACTAAGATTGCACCACTGCACTCCAGCCTGAGTGGCAGAGCAAGACTCTGTCTCAAAAAATGAAAATAAAAAAATAGGAAATGGCTGAAAAAAGCAGAAATAAGGAACAAAAAGTGAACTAATAATTTCAAAGTTACTTTCCTTATATGGTTAAAGCAGAGGAGACTTTCTTCTCATGCCATCTCAGGTTGACTGGGCCCCTTCTGATGAGTTGCTATGAATTTTCTTTCTTTTCTGGAGGTGGGGAGGAGCTGAGAAGGGATAACTGTCTCATTTTAAAGTACAGTTTGCTACACGGCACTTTGCATGAGTGATTCCATTCAGGTTTAACCTGTCTATTGGGGTCTAGTGCAGGAACTTAGTCCAAAACAATAACCTCCCCAAAATTTTATTTAACATTACTGAACAGTTTTCTAATTATTCATTTGACTACTGGGTATATTGATTCCAGACATGAGAATAGTTTTCTGAATTGCAAGCACCACCATCCTAGTCTAGAAAATAACATCTCATTGTATATTCACAAATTGTCAGTCTGGGTTATCTACTTCAGTCTCTTTTGAGTTTAATTAATATTAGCTTTCCCAAGTTCAGTGAACATTGAATACTGAATGATTCAGAAGTGGCCTGAACCACAGTAAATCCACCAGTAGATTAGGTCTTTTGGTAGTCATCTTGTCTTCTCTTGGTAAAATCCTATCCTTTTCTTACTGCCCCTATGCCTTACCCCTTTTCTATTTATAATGGTTGTCAATGTTGATTAAATATAGTGTTTAATTTCCATTTGAAGATTAAAAATTCTCAACTGAAAACAATGCTCTCCTATTTTTCAGTTATCTTGGCATGGGGAGGGGGCAATAATTCTCAAAGCAAACTATCTCAAATAAATTAAAATGTAATATATTTTAAAACCAAGAAGGTAAGAGATATGTCATAAAATGAACAACATAGGAGAAAATTCCAATTATCTCAGAGCTGCAGGCAATAATCCTCAAAGCAAAATTAAGTGTAAACATTTTAAAAATAAAAAAGTAAAAGATATGGCCCAAAGTGAATTATATAGGAAACAGTATTTTTCACGAGAGTTATTATGAAACAGATATAAAGACCTCCTTGGTATTGTGCTGGCCTATTGGAAATTTACTAAATTTAAGATAAACGGCCTTGAAAATTGAACCAGATGGAATCCAGCTTAGTGGACTATTCAAGATAGAGAACTATATCACAGGTCCTTCGGAAAATAATGGAATTCAAGTGCAGCCCTAATCCAATAAGAATTTTTGAGAGTCAATATCAGCTACTTAATAGTGATAGCAGCAAAGCCATTACTCTTGACTCTACTTTCATTACTCAAAAGTATTGCTTTGCTATTAAACTATAGCTTTAGGGGATATTTAGACCTTTTACCCCTAAGCATCTCTCATAATTTATTCCATCTGGAAGATTTGTATCAACCATAATTTAAAATCTGCAGGCTCTATTCTCTCCTGGTGCAGAAGCATAACTCCCATTAGCGCTAATGAAAGCTATCTGTACATCTCAAGCAGTGTACCTCTTGTAAGTGTTTAAGAACAAAAATATTTTATGCCCTGTGAGAAAAGCAGCACTAGAGAGAATCTGTACAGTTCCACACAGTTAAAATGCAAGTGTGAATTGTATTCCAAATGACAGTATTTCTTAAAAAGTATGTCAAAGTTTCCATCAAAAAAGAGCAGAGCTCTCACACCCACTGGAAAAAAAGAATTTCCAACTTTGAACATATACAAAGGACAAGAAATACCTCTATTTTCAAAAAGAAATTTGAAAGCCTGTGATTGTTATCTTGCTTTTTTTTTGTGAGGGGAGAGGGGAGTATTTGTGTTTTAAGTGTATTTGTATACTACTTTATAGATAGTGTATCTCTTTTGACTAAATTCAGAAACTCATCAAGTCTTATGCAAGCTCTATACCTCCTTTAGTTTATTAGAAGGTTGGATTGTGTGTGTGTGTAAAATCATCACTGAAAGCCAGTCATTGTCCATCTCATTTGCACTTAACTGCTACTTTTATTTGTGTGTTCCTGGACAGTGTGCTGCTGGGTTTCTCCACAGAATATCCCCAAATCAAACTCCCAGCAGTCTGCAGCCATTCTTCTAATGGCATCACTTTGAAACCTCCTTCTGCACATTCTTCTGTCCTGTTTGTGAGTCTGTTTGGAATATCAAAACCCCTGGATTGCTGTAAGAATAAATCTGTTCGGTCTCCCATCCCCTTTCCCTTAATGAAACAAAGGAGCTATTTAATGTTTTCCTGAAAACACAGAAATAATCCTGAGGAAGATTAAAGGATTTCACCATATTTTGGAATCAAAGGGTTGTTCCAAAAAGTGGGATAGTTTCCAAGTTTTGATGTGGGGGAAAATTTGGTTATCACAACATTATCACTAAGGCTGTATGCTACACGAAACATTGATATAAAGCAACATCACTGCTGATTAAACACTATTAGCATATTCAGTTGGAAACACAAATGTAAACACAGATTTTTCAATGTTTGCATCAAGTACAATATTCATCTTTGCAAAGGAATGAGTAAATAGAGACTCAAAGACAGCAGAAAAGATAGTATGCACATCGAAAAATGTGTAAACGAATGTTTAAAGTGGCTTAGGTCTTATTTATCTTTAAAATAAACAACTAGTTAAGTCCTCTTGTTTCATTTTGTTTTGTTTTGTTTTGTTTTGTTAACAGCTTGTAGCTATTATGAGCTTGTGATCTTGCCAAGTGGAATGTGACTGGGAGCATATATTTAATAAAAATGAATGTGAGCACACACACAAACATACACACACACACACAAAATATTAAAGCAACGCCACGGTTTACTTTTAAAATGACAAGAATCAAGGCGCTTTGGGAATTGAGGCAGCTCTCTATTTTAACTCTCCACATTATGTTCAGGCACTTGGAATCTGAGTACATTTCAGCAAAGGAAAATAAGGTTGCCTTATATGAGAACTGACAAGCAGGCCAAAGCAGTTACTTTTGTTTGTCCAGAAGTTTCTTCCTTGTCTTTTTCCCAGCTTTTAATTTCATACATTTTCAGGATGCCAGAAACTCAAGTAAGTTATGTTTAATTGGTCTTCCCTGGACTGACCCTACCAAGCTCAGAATCCATTTATAATTCACTTCTGCAACCATTCAGATCCTGCTACAGATATTCTGTGCCTATAGCTTCATCTTAATCTTCCCTCCCCTAAATTTCTAATTTGTTTACTATAATTTCATTATATTTATTGCTGTAAGGCACCTCACATTTTTTTGAAGTAAGATTGGCTATAAATAAATAAATTTCAGCCAAGCTCCATGACTCACACCTGTAATCCCAGCACTTTGGGAGGCCAAGGCGGGTGGATCACTTGAGGTCAGGAGTTTGAGACCAGCCTGGCCAACATGGTGAAACCCCGTCTCTACTAAAAATACAAGAATTAGCTAGGTGGGTGGTGCACACCTATAATCCCAGCTACTTGGGAGGCTGAGGTAGGAGAATCACTTGAACCCAGGAGGCAGAGGTTGCAGATTGCTCTACCATACTTCAGCCTGGGAAGCAGAGTGAGACTCCATCTCAAATAAATAATAAATAAATTTCCAGTATGCATTTAAGTTTATTAAGAAACACATTAAGATAATGTTAAAGTCCATGTTTACATTAGACTGAAGTTATTCTTTATCCTATGTTCTGGGGGCATCAAGGATGGAGCACCAGAATGAGAAAGAGCCTGGGAGTCAGAAATCTGAATTCATATCCAAATTTTCTTTATGAGAAAAGAAAAGCAGCCCAGAGCAGTTAGAGTACCTAAGGTAAGCAAAATTTATCAGTCCCAGAGAGACAAGAGTGTGCAACTTCAGTCCTGTGAGAGGGAGGGGGTGGCCACCATGCCCAGGTGCAATTGTTTATAGACATTTTGTTCTTGAGTATCTGCTTTACCCATTATCTTCATGTTCTTGGAATTTGATACAAAGAGCAATGTATATAGCCAATCAATAGCTTATGTTATTTTAATGTAAACTCTTGGTAAACATCTTAGGAGCTGCCACTTTTTTTTTCTTTAAAAACTCACTTGTAACTGATGCTTCTCAGAATGTACACTCAGGGCAACTTGAATATATGCTCCCAGATGTCCATCCTCAAGCTTCTTGAAATTCAAATAAACTCTACACTTAATCATAATTTTTAAATTTTGTTACTTAAGGTTGACTTTCTAGCTAATATTATAGTAATTGTTTCTCATACACCAAAACCTTTCTGTGCTTCAACTATCTAGTTTGCAAGAATGGACAGTTGCAATAGATAAGGAGTTTTCTATATTTTAGCAATAGAACCCTTTATTTCATGTAAAAGTTTGCCTAGAACCAATATTCTAAATAACCAAAACCAAGGTGGCTTAAGTTGAAGCTGGATGGAACACAATGCTCCTTCTCTACTACCTTCTCTTTCATCTCCCATTTCACCTTCATCTTTACCATCACCTCCTCCAGTACCCCTTTGTGATATTGTAACCAAATGCAGGTCCCACCACTTGCTGCTTGCACAGTCCAATTAACAACAGCGAGGTCCGTAGAAAGAAAACGACTTTATTCCAGAGCTTGCTGAGAGGAAGTAGTATGGGCTCCTATCTTGAGGGTACCATTTCAGCTTCTGGAGCAGAAAGCAGGGTCTTTTAAAGAGGGCTGGAGGGACTTTGTGTAAATGGTAAGGAGGGATGGGGCCTATGTGACTTGCTTCAAACGTCTTATCTATAAGTGGTCTGACTGGCATGATTGTGGGCAGAGCTGGGTTGTAAATTGAGGCAATCTCTTGGTGGGACAGAGTTTCAGTGGCACCTAGTTTGCTTCAAGGTTCAGTCTCTGGAACTTCTAAGTAAACATATAGTTAGATAAGCTTGCTGTGTAGGGAATGTCTGGTGGAGAAAAGGTAAATGATATAGTTGCATTCCTAAAGAGCTAAGTAGAAGGTGGGGGAAAAGAAAAAATGTTAAAAATAATACTTTTTTTCCCTTGTAAAAATGGGATATTTGATTACAAAATTGTGAAATATATATTTGGTGTTTCCTAACATGCAGTTACTGAAACCCTGGAATCTCTGGAGTGATGAGTGTCTTTGATAGGCTAACGAGATGACTAGTGGCTGGGGGCTCCCAGACAGCTTCAGGATGGAGATTGAGTATCAGAAAAACTAAGGTATGATTACAGGCAGGGAAGAAGGATTGAAGGTTAAGTTGATCACCAATGACCAGTGATGTAATCAATCATGCCTGTGTAATGAAGCTTCTATAAAAACCCAAAAAAATTGGGTTAAGGGAACTTGTGGATCACCAAATACCGTCCTAAGACAGTGGAGCATGAGGAAAAGGCATGGAAGCTCTGTGCCCCTTCCCACACACTCTCCCCATGCATCTCTTCAATCTGGCTGTTCCTTTGTATCCTCTGTAATAATCTTCATAATAAACTGGCAAAAGTATATAAAGTGTAAAGACTAAACTCTGACCTTCTGATTTTGTCTTGCCCAAATTTCTATATAAGGGGCCTAAGAAATCATATCCTATAAACCATAAAATCTCATTAGAGAGGTTTTTATTAACCCAGACTAATAGGACTTACTTTCCAACCTGAGTCTAGTACAGTATCATGTGACAGATAGCAGACTCTGAAAGAAATCAAACTATTTTACTCCAAAATATATTTCTTTGTCATATTTTGAATTGACTGCTGCTGGGTCAACAGGCTGAAATGGCCCCACAAAGCTGTCTTTTGTAGGGAAAATTTGCATCTCTAGATAATCTCAAAGCAGCCAGGTCATTTCTTTCTAGGCCAGGGGTGTCTAATCTTTTGGCTTTGTTACCATTGGAAGGTATCTGAGTTCTGTGTGGGTCTGCAGCAACCTCAATTTTGCCTCCTCAGAAGAAGGAATTCAACTGAGGGACAGAAGGCAAAAAAAAGACTAGGGCAAGTTTCAGAGCAGAAATGGAAGTTTATTTAAGAAGGCTTTAGAGCAGGAAAGAAAGATAAAGTATTCCTGGAAGAGACCCAAGTAGGCATATGAAGGTCAAGTGCAATGTTTGACCTTGATTCTAAGACTTTATAGGCTGGCCCCTTTCCCATGATACTTCCCTTAGGGTGGGCTGCCCGAATGCACAGTGCCTTTCTTAGGCTTAAGATGACCATGTGCAGTGTATTTAGGAAGCTGCAAGCATGTTTGTCTGAGACTTTCTTTTAGCAGTGTAGTGACCCTAGAAGGTCATACTTCACCATTTTGTCTCTTAATGTGCTTGCCTGGGAAATTGCTTCTCCCTGGCATCTGCATTTCATTAACACTTTAGTGCAGCAGGTGTGGACCATCAGGACATGGCCTCACCCTGGCAGTGACTGTCAATGTATCACTTTTAGAGAAGCGGTGTGATAACTGCCAAACCATCACCCAACATTCCTGGTGGATGAGGGAGAGCCCTCTCCTGCCCTGCTCACATCTAACTACTTATCACAGCTTCCCTGGGCAAGAATGGAGAAGAAGAATTGTCTTGGGTCACATATAAAATATACTAACACTAATGATAGCTGATGAACAAAAACAAAATTAAAAATTGCAAAAAAAAACTTTTAAGAAACTTTTAAAACTTTTAAGAAAAAAATGTTTTAAGAAACTTTATGAATTTGTGTTGGGCCTCATTCAAAGCCATCCTGGGCTGCATGCAGCCCACAGGCTGCAGGTTGGACAAGCTTGTTCTAGGCCTTTCCTGGATCTAGGAGAGATTAACTGAGAGCCTGACATCTTTTAAGATCTGAAAAGAGACACCATTTATTCTCTCTGAGGACCGATGCTTTTGAGGCTTCATCTCTATAACAAGAACCATTGCCTCCACAACCTCCTTATCTTAACTCAGGCTTTTCCTTCTACTGATTTCAAGCCTTGATACAATAGCTTAACTTTCTCCACCAACTATTGGCTAAAGAACCTCTAAAACCCACCTTGGACTTGTAAGCCCCCTCTGGGAGATGTCCTACCTTTTCAGGCCAAACCAATACATACCTCCCACATATTGATTTATGATTTTATCTGCAATTCCTGTCTCCCTGAAATAAACTGTAACCCAACTACCTCAGGCAACTTTCTCAGGACCACTTGAAGTTGTGTAGCCCCAAGCCTCAGTCACTTATATTGGCTCAAAATAAACCTCTTTAAATATCTTTTGGCAGAAGTTGGTTTTTTCCATCATCAAGTGGTTCCCTGAGTTCTGTGACCTGCTTTAGCAAATTAATCAAACCTGAGGAGGGGATCGTGGGAACCCTGATTTGCAGCTGGTCAGAATCACAGGCCACATTCTGGGTCTTGTGATTGACATCTGAAGTGGGGGGCAATCTTGTGGGACTGAGCCCTCGATCTGTGGAATCCAACTCTGTTTCCAAGCGAGTAGTGCCAGAATTGGATTGAATTAGAGGACACACAAAGGGGTGTCCCCCAGTCTGCTAGAGAATTACTTGGTCTGTGAGGAAATATTTCCACCCATCTGGTGTTAGAATTCTATTGAGTGACTATGTAACAGAGAGCAAAAAACACCTTGCTTTTTTCTTCCATCAAGTTGGTGTGAGAGTAGAGAGTAGAAAAAAAAATAGGCTTTTCCAATATATCTTACTCTCTTCCGTGAACCCTGGAAGTTCTGAGGAATACTATTGAAAACCTGTAAAAAAAAAAAATCTCCATAGAATATTATTTTATTCTAAGTATATTTAGAACAGGGATGGTAGTCAAATCATTTAACATAGTAATATTGGCACCAACCAGCTAGAACAGACTTCAGCTGAAACCAACCAGTAACCTATGTGTCCATCCATCAGGTGAAAATTAGTGAAAAGAGAGGCATGACATCCCAGGGTGTTTCAGGGTATACTAGAGTCATGCTATCCCCATTAACAGAGGACAATGTGGTTTTTGGGGGGAGATATTGAAACTACAAGAAATGTAGGACCTATCTGATATTAACCTCTCATACCCCAAACTCATGTTATATAAGATAATATTTATGTAAGGTAGTATTAAGCAATAATACACAATAGGAGAGAATAAAAATCATCTGGCTTCATTGTATGGCAAATAATTATGGAGAGTAGCTTATACATAATTACTGCCCTAGATCTCAGATATTCCACAGATTATTTGGACAATACTTAGTACCACAATTCATTGGGAGACAATTGGGTTGGGAAATACTGTCTATAACACTAAGTAATTTCAATCAAATGTCAGTTGATGGTTGACATGCTCTCTACCCACAATGAACAAGGCCTGGGGTACACCAAAGCAGGACTTTGAAAGGTGACGTTGCTTTTGTTTTTCATAATTTGATATGGGGTATTTCTCTTGTTGACTGCTTGTGAGTTTGTCTTCTTTATACATTATCATGCTTCATCTTGTCAGTGATTATGTCCCAGACCTCTTGAGATATGTATGAGGCTAAGCATGCCCTGGGGAACAAATTAGAATGAAAAATCTGGTGGCTGGATGTGATGCTTAATTTTATGTGACAACTTGACTGGGCCACAGGGTGCCCAGACATTTGATCAACATTATTCTGGTTCTATCTGTAAGGGTGTTTCTGGATGAGATGAACATTTCAATCAATAGACTGATAAAGCATATTGCTCTCCCCAGTGTAAGTGGGAAGAGCAACCTATTGCAAACCTAAGTAGATTAAAAGGCAGAGTAAGAAAGGATTCTTTTTCTGTGCTTGACCATCTTCAAGGTGAGACATTGGTCTTCTCCTGTCTTTAAACTCAGATGCACACTGGAACTTACACCATCATCTCCCCTTGCTCTGGGCTTCTCAGCCTCCATCATGATGTGAACCAATTCCTTATAATATATATAAAATATGGTATAGAGATATACATTCATTCATAATATGTTAATAATTATCATATATCATAGCACATAATATATAATATCAAATTTTATATTATTTTATATTTTATATAAATAATATTTATAAAATATATTTTATATTATATATACTACATATTAAAATTATATTATTTTACATACTATAAACAGATACATACACATCTTATTGGTTCTGCTTCTCTGGAGCATCCCAACAAATACACTGCGGTTATCTACAATTGTACTCTGGATTTTTCAGCTAAACTTTTACTAGGGGGTTCTAAAAAATGAAGCTTTGTCTTTTTATTCACTGGATCTCAGATATCCTGGATGTTTGTCTTGAGATCATTTATACAAAATGCTTAGTAAACTACGTCCTTTGTCAACACCATTATTTTTTATGTATCCTTGATAGGGATTTCTTTTAAAAATTCTAATGAGGAATTAAAAGAAACTTTTCTAATGAAGAAAATGGTAGCTAAAAATTAAGACTAGATAGCTTTTCTAACATCATATAAGGTGATAAATATTTTACATAAAAACCTACTCAAATTATTGTGACTATACTAATTAATTAGCTGAAGAATTATCAAACCTCCATCATAGTTTATGACATATAAACAAGGTCTGAGTTTTAGGGGATGAAGAAGACACCTAAAACTAAAATACTTGGTACTCTCAGCTAGCTTGTCCTTAGCCTATTTCCCAGGAAATATTGGAAATATTTGGGGCACCAAAATTTGCTCCATTCAAGGCCAAGAAAATCACGAACAAAACACGAGGAAATCTTAGGACACCAACAATACTTGTGGTAATTTAAGAAATATGTTTACACATTCTTTGATACTCTTTCCTTCAAGAAGTGGAGCCTAATTTTCTTCCCCTTGAATGTGGGTAGACTTAGTAACATGTGTCTAATGAATAGAATACAGCTGAAATAATGGCATATCACTTCTAAAATTAGTTCTAAAAAGACCGAAGCTTTTTATAAGTCGAATCAGTCTCTCTCTTCTCTTTCTCTTTCTCTTTCTCTGTCTCTCATATATCACTCACTATGGGTGAAGCCAGCTGCCATGTTGCTTGAACTACCCCAGAGAAAGAGATGCACATAGTGAAGAACTGAAGGCTCCTGACAACAGCTATGTGAGTGAGCCTGGAAGTGGATTCTTCAATCCCCTCAAATGACTGCAACTCCAGCTAACATCTTGACTGTGAGCACATGGGAGACAGTAAGTCAGAAGTTACTACCTATGACACTCTGATTCCTGACCTTCAGAACTGTGTGAGATAGTAAATGTTTATAGTTCTAAGATACTGATTTTGAGGATAATTTATTGCATGGCAATAGACAACTAATACAATTATATGAGTCATCAGCTGCTCCTAGATTTGGGCAAAATATTTCTGGTTTAATAAGTTTCTCACCACATTTAAAACACCTTTATTCTCACAAAATCAAATGGTTTAAAAATGAACTCTTATTTTAAGATTTTATCTATTTCTAATTTCTTTGAATTAATAGGTACAGAAATATATTCCTAGTCCCGTTAAGACTTAACACATAGGCAGGAAGTAGTCTTAGCCACAATATAACTTAACATAGGAACAGGATATTATTGGAGGGTTTCAATTCTCAGACCCTGGAGTAAACAAACTATAAGGTGGGTCTCATGACCCCCACTTCCTGATATTCATGCCTTGTGACCCATGACTTTCTCTTAACCGGTTGAAAACAAAGGTGATAGGATAAGAATATAACATTCCTGTTGCTAAATTTTGTCCCTTGTTAACTTTAAGGAAGAAAACACCTTTGGTTGAGAAAGCTCTGTGACAAGGCACTATAGTCTCCAACTGATAGCCAGCAAGAAACTGAAGTCCACAGTCCAGCTATCCACTAGGAAATGAATGCTGCCAGTAATCCTGTGCACTTAGAAGCAGATCATTCCACAACTGGACATCAGGTGAGACTGTAGCCTCAACCAAAATTATGATTATAATGCTGTGAGACCGTGAAGCAGGGGACCCAGGTAAGCCACTCCTAGATTTTCTAGATCCCACGGAAACCATGAGGTAACAAATGTGTGTTATTTTAAGCCTCTAAATTTGTGGTAATACTGGTACACAGCTGTAGAAAACTAATGCAGCAACCCATTAGATCATGCTTCTTCCTAAAATGAAAGACAGGGCATTATCTGTGCATTCAGTTGCATACTGCTGGAAAACTTGTTTTAGTTGTGTGTGGACCTTCTTATGGCAGTCATTCCAACACCAATAAGGGTCAGGTTTGCTTCTTCTTTTGGTGGAAAAGGCATGTATTGCATCATTTGATGGGACAGTGACCCCCCCCACACACACACAGTATTTAAGGCTCTAAATACTGTATATTTGATCACTGAAAAATGGAAATACTAACTGAAGGATAGCCATCAAACCTTGTAGTCCATTCATTTTAAAGGAGTCAAGGCTGTCCAAATTTAACCAAGAGAAAAGAGCTCATTCCCAAACAAATGAGCCTACAATACAAGATATGGGGGTATAAGACAAGTAACCTAATTGTATCATTTCTTTTTTAATTGTTGTTTTCTGGATATTTTAGTTGTATGAGAGATTCTGGAGAGGTCTGTAGGAATGTAAGTACAACTTTCTTCTTCTAGGACAGCATGCAATCTGTCTCATGTGCCAGTATCCTAAGCATTTGGCACCACCACCTGCCTAATTTCAGGATGCTCTCCTGAAAGTCCCACAGGCTCAATGGCATTGTCTTGCTCTCCTTCTATACTTTGAACCATTTATTGTAGGATTTTCTAGTTTGGGGGCTTTTGTAAAGTATAAATTGAAGAAGCTTGGGGTCAAAGGAAAGCTGTCCAAAATTCTCTTTCAATGGTTAACGGTTTGAAATAAGTTTTTAAAATTGAGACCCAGTTTTTCTTGTTCTTAAGTTAAATTAATCTAAATATCTGGTTTCTTCTCAGAATAAAAATCAAAGGACCAAAATGAACCCTGTGTGATATGAGGGACTATTCCAAAATCAGCCATTAAATTACCAAAGTAAGATATCTCTAAAAAAAATTAACAGATATAGTCAATAAGCTTTTGTGTTACAAGCCCAATACCTACTAATGATGTATAATAACCTACTAAGGATTTATTTTGGCTGCTATACCCTAAGGCATTGTCATACAGAATGGCAGTGTTTTAATACCACTCATTCAGAACGGTCCTGTGCCAGGTGATGAAATTTGTCATATAGCAATCATCAAGTATATCTAAAGCAAAAAACTTAGGGTTGTATAAATGGCACGCTTTTCTTATAAGATCTGAAAAAGTGAAACAGCCTCTGAATATATACCATCTGTTCTCTAGCTCTTTTCCAACCTGTAACTCTAGGAAAATTCTATGGCAAAGTCTAGCTTCTGTGAAGGGCCCCAGGTGTAGTCTCTTTGGGGAAAAGAACCTGCATTTGTATGTATAATGGACATAGGGACTGTTAACAGCAATTACCTCTGCGAAGTCAGACCAGATGAGAGAAAACACTATAGTCAAGGAATCTTTTCTAATATGAACAGATCTGCATCATTTATGATATGTCAGTTGAAACATATTAAGAAACCAATAAATGTAAGATATTACCTCTTTAAAATGTGACATTTCCTTATTTATGACTAAGCAAAACTATACCTTATAGGTGACTTATTTTTTCTGTATTTCCTATTCCTGTTCTAGTCGGTACAAACTGTTTATGTGTGTGTGCAGGTCACAGTGGTTCCTCAACTAAAACATTGAAGTAATGGGGGAAAAGATGTTTTCTAAGCTTAAAATAAACATGTAATTATTCAATTCCACCACTCAATTTTCAAGCATAGACACATATTGGAAGCTCAATTTTCACCAAGAATTTTTTTTTTCTGTTGAAGCTCTTTCTGGACATGTTTAGTCTTCTGCTCGCTAAACATGAATATTCAAAGAAAATACTTTTATTTTGTGTTGTCACATCTTTTTATGGAAAATGACTGGTCTTAAATTATCTCAGACAGAGTAAAATCCTGTAGACACTTAATAATGACATACTTAAGATAGTAGGTTTTAAATCCAACAGCAACAACTTTTTAAAAATAAGGGACTACTCTTTAAGCACATTTAGACAGAGGTGTGTGAAGTCCAGATAAGCGATAGGAACTCTAGCGCCATCTAGCAAACATGCTGGGGAACATCACCAACTTTCTCTACTCAGATCTAACAGTAAGGTTAAGTGTCCTTCAGTTCTGTGTTGATTGTTGGCCTTGGAAACCCCATGTAAGCATTCCTTAGCCTTTCCAGAGTTCTGAACTTGCTATATAGTTCTTTAAAAGGCAAAGGAGAAAACAGTTTACAACTGCATCAGGCCTGGTAAAGAAATGAGTCTTAGCAAATAAACATCAGCTAACTATAAATCTGATAATACGTAACTGTCTTCACCCCCGTAAAAGTGGTGGTATCATTCCATTTCTTGATGAAGACATAATTATGATAAATTTGCTAATTTGTAATCTAAGCTATTTTTAGTAACTAAAGTAATGAAGAAAAGAAACATTTTCCTTTGTCATCTTCCCATACAGCACACACACACACATACACACACACACATGCACATACACACGCACACTTTAATATTTTGAATACATACTCATACATATTGTTTGTCAAGCTAGCCAAACTCAACTACACAATAATTTCCTGGCAAAAGTATGTATTTAAGCACAAGTCTGAACAAAATGACTTGAACTCAGGAATCTCTTGACCTTCCAAAACCTTAAGGTCTAAATAAATGTCATCAAGCATATGAAATGTAGTAACTGATACTTTATTGCTAAAATTTCTAGCGCAGGAGGGTGTAAACACATTTTAATGATGAAATCCCAAGTGTCATAATCCCCAATAGAGTTTAATAACAACATAAAAAGTGTCACTTTATAATAGACAAGACATGAATGAATGAATGACTAGAAGAATTAATAAATAAAATTTCTATCCACCTGTTATCAGCCACAGAAAAGATTCCAAAAATGAGATTAACTTGTTGCTTTCCACTTATAACAGACTGCTTCAAAAAATTCATTGTGCTTGGAGCCTTCAAAAAGCTTATATGGTGTTGCTTTCACTGTCACTACTTGCCAGAAGCAAGAAAAATATGGGTAAATAACACAACCTTCTGGGACTAGAACATGTATCCTTTTATATCTTCAAATAGAGATGTGGAAGATGCTTCTTAATTGTGGATGTGAGAAATTAGATGTCATTTATGTCAGTCAGATGTGATTAAGGGGCAGGACTTTGAACAGAAAATGTTTAATATATATGTTACTAACTTTGACAGGAGATTGGCTAGGAAGAAACAAATGAAACTCTAAGGAATACAGAAAGACTACATAAAAGAAGCAGCTGTGACTCTTACGACACAGCTAGTATCCCTAAGGAAGAATCTCCCTCTGGAGGAGCTGAGATCCAGACCCCACTGGAAAGGGTGAAGTTGGGGCTCATTGGATGGCAGAGAAGTTGCTGAGGTGTTGTATCAGGAGAACTTGCTAGAAAGCTCCCTCTGGGTTGCTGAGGAAACCATCTGCAGAGTGAAACCTTGCTAGTGGCTCTACTATGAAGCCACCTGAAGGAGTGCCAGGAGAAGCTGCTGGCCACTGGGTGTCAGAGAAGCCATTCATGCTATAGGAGCCAAGTACTAGAGAAGTTGCATGTGTGACAAGAGCCAAGTCTTGGAAAATCTACTTGTGCCACAAAGATCTGGAAAGAGGAGCATGTGGGAGGCAGCAAGAGAAACTTCTTTCTCCTCTAGTGTCGCTCTAGCATCCCTCACTGGCAAATCTTAACATTGTGCCAACTGGTAAACAGGGCCCAGCTTCACTATCACAGAGCAGACATTGAAGGGTAGACTTGGAGCTAAGAGGCAATAAATTGGTACCTAGCACACCATTCTTTATGTGTACCCAACATCACACATCATGCTTTAAGAATTGCTTATTCTCTGCTAGCTGGTTTCCTCAAATGTAATATTCACAAGAGGT
Organism: Trachypithecus francoisi; assembly: GCF_009764315.1. Classification (NCBI taxonomy): domain Eukaryota; kingdom Metazoa; phylum Chordata; class Mammalia; order Primates; family Cercopithecidae; genus Trachypithecus; species Trachypithecus francoisi. The sequence continues at coordinate 119,992,028 of NW_022681470.1, forward strand.
TTCTCAATGTTTTAGCTTAGTCTCCACTTTTCAATCTATAGGCCACCACCAGATTAATTTTGCTAAATCACCACTTCACCTTGTCCTTATGCTGCTCAAAAGCCTTCAATAGATTCATACTCCCCGGAGTAGTGATCCCAAAATTCTTGAGTATGAAAATCCCTTCACAATAACAACAATTTTGTATAGTCCACCACATAATAGCATATTTACTATTCAAACACTTTAATGAAAAAATAAATCTTAAAAGTGCTATAATAAATTTTGAAATATGAAATGAATCTGTATTCTGCTAAGTCACATTATCAACAGGTAACAATAGACAGTAGCTCACATATGTGTAGAACATATCTATTTAATCTTTGGGCTATGCTTGGTATTCCCATGGATCAGAGTTCCTTACAATATTAACTCCAGGGCACCCAGAGATCTCAGGCCCACAGGTTGGGAGTCACTGAACTAAAATCAATTCCAAACCTCTCAGCTCAGTACTGAACATTTCACATTCTGGTCTAGTCTACTTTTCTAACCATATCATTCACTGACTTCTCACATCACTCTAGTCAAATTACTGTAATCACTGCCCTGACCACATGTAGGGCTACCCTAAGCCTAAAATACACTCCTTCATCCTTCCTCTTTATCTATCCAATTCTTACCTTTCTTCAAAGCCCACATTATACCCGTCTACCAGGTGACTTTTCTTGGCCCCTGTACCAGATGTGCCTGATTCTCAGACTCTCACTGAACGTCTAAGTTATCTCCTGTGCAGAAGAGGATGAAATCCTGAAAATGATACTTTCTAGGCTTCTCTCAGCAGGACATTATTGTAATCTATCATTTATTCATATTGCTTTATGCACACTTATTCAAGAACTGAAATCAGAGGCAAGCAAACCATTTTCCCCCTGCAGACCTGTAGGTAGATAAATGGGCACTCAGCTGGTAAATGTGGGGTTTGGCCTGCAGCATTTCCTTCTCTGTGCCCCATTTGCACTTGGCACATAACTCTATCACATCACTTATCACATTGTATTTTAAATATCAATTTATATGGTTATTCCCCTTACCAGACTGAGAACTCAACAAGAATAAAAATTATCCTCCTGAATGGCTACTATCAAAAAGAAACAACATAACACATATTGGTGAGGAGGTGAAAAAATTGCGCAACATTTCGAATTTGTAAAATTGTGCAAGTGTGCATGGTTGATAGAAATGCAAAATGGAGAAACTGCTGTAGCAAACAATATGTCAGTTCCTTGAAAAGTTAAAATATAATTACCATAGGATTCAGTAATTCCATTTCCAGGTATATACCCAAAAGAAATGAAAGCAGGTTCTGGTAGAGATAGTTGTATACTCATGTTCCTAGTAACATTATTCAAAATAACTAAAATATGGAAGCAAGCCATGTATCTGTGAACAGGTGAATAAGTAAAATGTGGTATGTAGATACAAGGAAATATTATACAGGAAGGAATTATTATTCCAGAAGGATTCTAGCATAAGCTACCACATGAGTGAGCTACATAAATGAGGACATTATGCTAAGCGAAACAAGTTAGTCACAAAAAGATAAACATTGTATGATCCCAATTATACCAGGTAAGAACAATCAAAATCATGGGATCAGACAGTAGAATGATGGTTTCAAGGGGCTGAGGGAAGCAGGGAATGAAAAGTTACTGTTACATGGGTGAGAGTTTCAATTTTACAAGTTGAAAGGGTTATGAAGATGCATGGTGATGATGTTGCATATTATGAACATATTTAGTATTACTGAACTGAACATGTAAAAGTGGCTAAGTTGGTAAAGTTTATGTTATTTGTATTTTTTTTAATGGAGTTTTGCTCTGTCACCAGGCTGGAGTGCAGTGGCGCGATCTTGGTTCACTGCAACCTCCACCTCCCAGGTTCAAGCGATTCCCCTGCCTCAGCCTCCTGAGTAGCTGGGACTACAGGTTAATTTTTTGTATTTTAGTAGAGATGGGTTTCATCATGTTGGCCAGGATGGTCTCAATCTCCTGACCTTGTGATCCACCCACCTCAGTATCCCAAAGTGCTGGGATTACAGGCATGAGCCATCGCGCCTGGCTGTTATTTGTATTTTACCACAATAAAATCACAATAAACTTTTTTAAAGTGTTAAGAAAAAGTCAGTCACTATTTTTAAATTTCAACATTTATTTTAGATTCAGAAGGTACATGTGCCCGTTTGTTATCTGAGTATATTGATGGGTATATTGTGTGATGCTGAGGTTTGAGATACGAATGATCTCATCACTCAGTTAGTGAGCATGCCACACAATAGTTGGTTTTGCAACCCTCTTGAGTTAATTATTTTATATGGTGAAAGGTGGGGATCCAGTTTCATTTTATCCAGTTATCTAAGCACCATTTCTTGAATAGAGGGTCCTTTCTCCATTGCATATATTTGTCAACTTTGTTGACTAGATGTCCATAGGTGTGCAGCTTTATTTCTGGGTTCTCTGTTCTTTTCCGTTTGTCTGTGTGTCTGTTTAACTATGGGTACCATGCTATTTAGGTTATTGTAGCCTTATGGTATAGTTTGAAGTTGGGTAATGTGATGCCTCTGGCTTTGTTCTTTTTGCTTAGAATTGCTTTAGTTATTTGGGCTCTTTTTTGGTTCCATATGAATTTTAGAATTTTTTTTCTAATTCTGTGAAAAGTGATCTTGGTAGTTTAATAGGAATAGCATTTCATCTGTAGATTGCTGTGGGCCATATGGCCACTTTAACAATATTGATTCTTCTAATTCATGAGTATGGAATGCTTTTCCATTTGTTTGTATAATCTATAATTTCTTTCAACAGTGTTTTATAGTCCTCCTTATAGAGATCTTTTACACCTTGATTAGATGTATTCCTGGGTATTTCATGTGTGTGTGGCTATTATAAATGGATTATGTTCTTGATTTGGCTCTTAGCTCAAACATTATTGATGTATAGAAGTGCTACTGATTTTTGTACATTGATTTTTTTATCCTGAAACTTTACGAAATTGTTTATCAGTTCCAGGAGACTTTTGGTGGAGTCTTTAGGATTTTCTACATACAGAATCATATTGTCAGTGAAGAGAGACAGTTTGACTTCTTCTTTTCCTTTTGGATGCTTTTACTTTCTCTTGTCTAATTGCTTAAGTGAGCCACTTCTATATTGAGATTATCAGCAGTAGTTTTTCTTTGTTCCCTGCACTTCTAGGTTTCTTAAAAGCTAGTAGCAGCAATACTTATATCCACTCCACATCTCATCCAACATTTCCGTAAGCCCATTAAGCTCCTTTCTACTTAAAATATCTATACTGGCTTTCACTCCCTGGAATTACGATGCAGCGTTATCAGATAAACAGAGTTGTTTACTGCTTATGTTAGTTATGTTTCCATATGCATTTAGGTTATCTCCACAACTGAACTTCTTAAAGAAAGGACTGTGTTTTATAGTTCTTTATGTGCAATACAGAGTCTTCTCTTGCAAGCAGTTTTTCAATAAATAATCAATGATTTTATTTGATTAAATATAGGTATAAATAAGATTGAGATGAAGGCATACTAGACTGACATCTTAGAAAAAGTTGGGCAAAATTTCAAACTTGCAAGTTAATACTTAGATTTTTAATGGTTTAGGATTCTTCAATGGCCCTTCCCCTTCCCATTCCTCAGTAAACTAATTTACCTATTTTGAACCAAGTTGATGACTTCCATTCTAAGTACTTGTCGCCATTTTTGGATGGGGAAATTGAGGTCAACTAAGCCATCACAGCACTTCCTGCTCCACTTTTTGTTCCTACACATTTCATATTCTTCCACGTTTAATCTCCTTGCCTCTATTTAATCTTGCCTAACTGCCCTTAAAAGTCTACCTTTCACCCTTTTTTTTCTTTCTACCATCAGGAATAATATAATATGAAAAAATATATACTTTTAAATGTGAAGAAAGATAAAGCTTTTATCCTTAAGCTACAAATGTTTTTTTTCCTATTTTTGTAAATCTAACTGCAGTGGGTTGAATAGTGACCCCCTCCCCAAATTGATATCTACTTGGAAACTAGAATATGAGCTTGTTTGGACATAGGGGTCTTTGCAGATACAGTTAGTTAATGACCTCAAGACGAAATCATCCTGAATTTGGAGTAGGCCCTCTAGCTCACGACTGGTGTCTTTATAAGAAGAGGAGGCCTGGCGCGGTGGCTCACGTCTGTAATCCCAGCACTTTGGGAGGCTGAGGAGGGCGGATCACGAGGTCAGGAGATGGAGACCATTCTGGCTAACACGGTGAGACCCCGTCTCTACTAAAAAATACAAAAAAATTAGCTGGACGTGGTGGTGGGCATCTGTAGTCCCAGCTACTTGGGAGGCTGAGGCAGGAGAATGGCATGAACCGGGGAGATGGAGCTTGTAGTGAGCCAAGATCGTGTCACTGCACTCCAACCTGGGTGACAGAGCGAGATTCCGTTTCAAAAAAAAAGAGGACAAGATACAAAGAGACACAGAAGAGACGGTCATGTGAAGACCAAGGCAGAGATTGTAGTAAGAATGCCATAAGCTGGTGCCTGGGGCCACCAAAAGCTGAAGAGGTGAGGAAGGAGTCTTCCTTAGAACTTTCAGGGGAATATGGCCCTGCAAACACCTTGATTTTTTACTTCCAGCCTCTAGAACTGTAAGACAACAAATTTCTGTTGTTTAAGTCAGCCAGTTTGTGATACATTTTTACTGCAGCTCTAGAAAACTAGTACACTACCATCGCTGTTACTTTTGATGAAAGTCAACGTAAACTTTATAGACATAAATAAGTGTATTAAATTGTAAGGAATTTGATATCATTGTGCATGTAGCTAAGCATGAAATAGTCATCATACATACCCTCTTCTTTTTTTAAGACCACCCTTAGGGGGTAAGTAAAGTGTCTCCTGCTGAAAGGACTTACTGGTTTATAGCTTATCAGGAAAGTCAAGTTAACATTTAACATTTAGAAGCTGGTTTCAAAGACAAAACTATCATGGTAAAAATTAAGCCATTTTCTACATTCTAAAGATAAAACTTGGTAATTATTTTTAAAACATGAAAATTTAGCAAAGACATAATTCTCCTTTCCCTTGAGCAATAGAAAAGTTGGGGGGAAGAAAAACATTTTAAAACCATGAGCATGCACGCTTCTCCTCTTCAAAATGTCGCACATTCTGAGGATTTTGTTCTAAGGGATGCCATAGAACACAAATCTCTAGGCAGAGTTAATCATGTCCTTCCCAGTGCCTCCAGTACTGTGTACCCCATATGTACCTCTACTACATCACTTACCACATTATACTCTTATTTTGGTTTACCTGATTGTCCTCCCAATAGACTGAGAACTCCACAAGGGTGGGAGTGTATATAAGTCATCTTCACACTCCCAGGCCCTGGCACCACGCTTGGCAGTACTTGGTGCTTGATAAATGCTGAACTAATCAAACTTGTTAACCTTGCTCTATTCATAACAGAATAGAAACATTTAAAACGTATTGCAAAATTTCAGCTCTGAAATTGAGGATTTATCCTCAAAGCAGATGCAGCAGACATTTTTATTTACAAAGTGTATTTTATATACAGCCTTTTTCTCAAAAGAAAGCAGCAAGACTAGGCAATTAATAACCCAAACTTAATGAGGGAAATGTTCACAAGTTCCTGCAGCCTGATATTCATCAGAAAGATATAACAGCTTCGTGGTAGCAAGTCCGAGATATTTTTCCTCTTCATATGCCATCCTACCATAAAGCAGTTTTCAAGAACAGTGGTAACGTTTCTGAAAGAGAATGAGTTTTGCCTAAAAGTCACACAAGCCAGAGGTTACATTTTCCAAATTCCCTGGCCTGGAGTCATAACTGCATTCCACATCCTCTATATGTAACATTGATAATGAATATGTAAACATTCTAAGGTAATTCTACAGTTTTTCTAGAAAGAAAAATTTGCTATGTCGAGGGAATACAGACTCTAGCTGGTATGCTCATCTCTGAGCTCATATCACCAGTCTAATTTTAGGCTAATGGCTTTAGGGAGCAAAACAATTTCGGTAGGGGGAAAACCCTGAAAAGTGAAGAAACTGGGAAAGTCAGGACAGGAACCCCAGTGAAGCATATCCACAATTTTGGCTTCAGGAGTTTGATGAAAAAAGAGTTTAAAATAAAGACTTTCCTGGCTTTCCAGTTTGCAGTAGGCAGCCTCTAAAATGGTCCCACTGAGCCCTGACTCCTAGGACCCAAGCCCTTGTGTAGCTGTCTTCCCTTGAGTGTGAACTGGACCTACTGGCTTTTTTTGTAACAAGTAAAATACAGCAACAGTGATTGCAAGTCACTTCTGAGATTCCATTATGTCCATCCTGAGCTGCCCTCCCTCGCTGTCTTGCTCACTTATTCCAGAGACATCCAGTGGTCACATTGTGCACTGTCCTGCAGAGTGTCCCATGTGGCTGGGAACCCAGGCCCTCAGTCCAACAGCCCACAAGGAAATGAATCCTGTCAACAACCAGGTGAGTGAGCTTGAGAGAGTATCCTCTCCTGATTAAACCTTGAGATGACTGCAGCAGCCCTGGCCACCATTTTGATTTCAGCCTTATGACAGACCCTGATCCAGAGGCCCCCAGGTAAGCCACACAAAGACTCCTGACCCACAGACTCTGAGGTAATAAATGTTTGTTTATTTAAACCATTAAGTCTTGGGGTAACTTGTCACACAGCAATAGTAACTAATATATACAGCTCAAATCCCATTTATAATATTAAGGATGGTCTTACTTTTCAAAACACATATTCTGATTTTTCTTTGTGTCAGAAGGCCTCCAGACACTGCGGATGAGGGTAGAGACCACTGTTTTAGGAGGTAAGTACTGCTTTGGATGTGCAAACTCAGAAAGCGAATCATTATATTCAAGATCTAGACTATCTCCTTTCCAAAAAGGCCAATCAAAGAGAAGGTGGCAAAACTGACCCTCGGACAGTCTCCCTGAGGCCAGAAAAGGCCATTCACTCATCACCTTATGACCAGTAATGGAAAAAATAAAAAATATTCTTTAAGCACATAACTATGTGTTTTTTAATTACTTTCAATGCAGTGGTTTATATGGGAACTGGAAAGTACCAAGAAGTGCCTATCACTTCCGAATCACCAGAGATGCTCGCTACATGCACAAAATTAATACTAAGCATTTATTCTGCAGAGAAACATAATTGCCAGGCTGCCACAAGATAACATAAAATGTCTCAGCTTCAATTTATTGCTTACTGATTTCCCCAAACGATTTCCCTTTTGCTCAAACTTTCCTATACAACAGAGTACTTTATTAGATAATGTTTACTAATAAACTGAAGGCAATGGTGACTATTAAAAAAGATAGAGTGTTCAATTACAATAGCTTAATTATAATGTGACTTTCTGCAGAGTTTTAGCTTGTAATTTTATCTGATAGCAATGTCAAGTGTTCACTCAAAATAAGACATCACACATTTGGTTCCTTCCAGATTTAACTAAATAAGCTGAACAACAAGGCTTATACATAGATTCTTGGTCTCTAGACCTTCACAAATAAGGCTGATATTTTCTGCTTACAATGAGAAATGTCATATTAGGATACTCATTCAAAACAAACACGTTTTTAGGTCTTTTAACCTGAGGGACCGCCATGGCATTTTTTGTTCATGGTTCTCAAGTAGGGGAAAAAGGCAGAACTCATCAATTGTTTCCTAGGGAAATAAATCAATTCCAACACTTTTCAATGTTTAGAGTAAAAAGCAACCTCTACTAGACAGTTTGAAACAGTTTTCAGAGATATTCTTAAAATTTAGTTTCATTTTACATTTCACTATGTTTTGAAATTGTCTCCTATTAAAGAAACTCATTAAAGACATCTCTTTTCCTGCACTATGGTTCAAATGAACTTAAAGTTAAAATCTGAAGGAATCCGAAGTGACAGAGACATGTAAGTACTTACCTAGGTAAATACTGTCTTATTCTCTTCCTAAATCAAATAGAATTGGCCAAGTTCAGTTGAGGCCTGCAGGTGCAAACATGGAAAATGTGAAATCCCACATGGTATGTCCTGGACTGAGGAAAACCCATATAATCTAAGAGATATCACATCAGTGAGCACATTTGATGCTTATTTGGCTTATTTATCTATTTTCAACTTTTATATTAGATTTAGGGGGTACATGTACAGGTTTGTTACCTGGGTGTATTTTATGATCCTGAGGTTTGGGATATTAATGATATTGTTACCCAGGTCCTGAGCATAGTACCCAACAGTTTTGTTTTTCAACCCTTGCTTCCCACTGTCCTTCCCCCATCTAGTAGTTCCCCATGTCTATTACTGCCGTCTTAATGTACAGAGGTTCCCAATATTTAGTTCCCACATATGAGTGACAACATGTGGTATTTGGTTTTCTGTTCCTGCATTAATTTGCTTAGGATAAAGGCCTCCAGCTGCATCCAGGTTACTGAAAAGAACATGATTTATTTCTTTTATATGGTTGCGTAGTATTCTACATATACCACTTCTTTTTTAAAAAAATCCAATCCACCATTGACGGCCACCTAGGTTGATTCCATGTCTTTGTTGTTGTGAATAGGGCTGCAATAAACATGCAAATACATGTGTTTCTTTTTGGTAGAATTATTATTTTTCTTTTTTCTTTTTCTTTTTTTGAGACAGGGTCTTGCCCTGTCACTCAGACTGGAGTTCAGTGGCATGATCTCAGCTCTGTAACCTCCACCTCCAGGGCTCCAGTGATTCTCATGCCTCAGCCTCCAGAGTAGCTGAGATTACAAGTGTGCACCACCACACCCAGCTAACTTTTTTTTTTTTTAGTAAAGATGAGGTTTCAGCATGTTGGTCTCAAACTCCTGACCTCAAGTGATCCGCCCGCCTCAGCCTCCCAAAGTGCTGGGATTATAGATGTGAGTCACCATGCCCGGCTGAATTATTATTATTATTATTTTTTTGCATGTATACCAGCAATGGGATTATTGGGTCAAATGATAGTCCTGTTTAAGTTATTTGAGAAATCTCCAAACTGCTTTCCACAGTGGCTGAACTAATTTACATTCCCACCAACAGTATCATGTGTTCCCCTTTCTCCACAGCTTGCCAACATCTGTTGTTTTTTGACTTTTTAATAATAGCCATCCTGACTGATGTGAGATGGCATCTCATTATGGTTTTGATTTCATTTCTCTGATGATTAGTGATGTTGAGCATTTTTTCATGTTTGTTGGCTGCTTGTATGTCTTCATTTGAGAAGTGTCTCTTTATGTCTTTTGTCCATTTTTAATGGGATTATTTGTTTTTTCACTTGTTCAATTTTGAAGTTCCTTATCAATTCTGGACATTAGACCTTTGTCAGTTGTGTAATTTGTACATCTTTTCTCCCATTCTGTAGCTTGTCTGTTTACTCTGTTGATAGTTTCTTCCACTATGCAGAAGCTCTTTAGTTTAATTAGGTCTGACTTGTCAATTTTTGTTTTCTTTATAATTGCTTTTGAGGACTCAGTCATAAACTCTTTCCCAACCTGATGTCCAGAAAGGTGTTTCCTATGTTTCCTTTTAGAACTTTCACACTTTGAGGTCTTACATTTAGATCTTTAATCCGTCTTGAGTTAACTATTGCATATGATGAAAGATAGGGTTCTGGTTTCATTATTCTGTGTATGGCTATCCTGGAACAGCATTTACATATACCACTTCTTTTTTAAAAAAATCCAATCCACCATTGACGGCCACCTAGGTTGATTCCATGTCTTTGTTGTTGTGAATAGGGCTGCAATAAACATGCAAATACATGTGTTTCTTTTTGGTAGAATTATTATTTTTCTTTCTTTTTTTTTTTTTTTGAGACAGGGTCTTGCCCTGTCACTCAGACTGGAGTTCAGTGGCATGATCCTTTCTATCTAGGGAGTCCTTTCCCCATTGCATATTTTTGTCAACTTTGTCCAAGATTGGATGTCTGTAGGTGTGTAGCTTTATTTTTGGGTTCTCTGTTCTTTATTTATGGTTTTTTTTTTTTTTCCCAGTACCATGCTGCTTTAGTTACTGTAGCTTTAAAGTATAGTTTGAAGTTGCGTAGTGTGATACCTCTGGCTTTGTTCTTTTTGCTCAGGATTGCTTTGGCTATTCAGGCTTTTTCTTGGTTCCTTACAAATTTTAGAATAGCATTTTCCAATTTTGTAAAAAACGATGTTGGTAGTGATAGGAATAGCAACAAATCTGCAGATTGCCTTGGGCAATATGGTGATTTGGCCAATTTTAAAGGAGATCAAGAAGCAATTATCTACATGATGCTGGGATCCAAAATCACTCAACCTAGTCTAGAAAAGAAATAGATGCCTACAATAATCCTGTGTAACTCACAGTTGATGAAACCACATTAGTCTTGTATACCACTGTGTCCTCAGAAGCTTGAAAAGTGCGTGGCACATAGTGGATGCTCAGAAATAATTTGTTAAATGAATGGATTAATTGAATGAATGAACCAGAAAGGTCAGGCAAGTAAATCTTATTGCCCAGACAATACTTAACTATATCTGTTGTTTATGGACCCTCAAGTTAGTTGATTTAGTCAGTGTGTTCATCACCCACATCTCTATGCCTCCACCTGCACACCTACATATGCTCCTAACATGAGTTGAAACAGTCTCTCCAGTCTGAATATTCTAGTAAACAAATAAGCATTTGGCAGTGGGATTAAACACTGAGGTGACCCTTCTACCCCTTGAGTCACTTCCAAATATCAGCTCAAGAGAAGTCTTTTCTAAGGAACCTTTCCTATCCTCTCCATTCCATAAAACTCATTCCTCCCTTCTTCATATTTCTCCTCTATTCTGCATATACATAAATATTTTTAACCGTAAAATATAACATGCAGAAAAGTATATAAAATATTTCTGTACAGCTTCACAAATTACAGCAATGCACAGCTTAACTGAGTATAACAAATTGCACAGTTTAACAAATTATAGTTAAGCGGATCCATGTGTAAAACCCACCAAGGTTAAAATATTGAGCTTCATCAGCATCAGAGAATGCCCCCTCTCTGTCTCTTCCTGATCTCAAACTCCTTCCTGCCCTTGGGATAACCTCATCGTGACTATTATGATAATTTGTCCTTGCTTTGCTCTATGTTTTGCCATATGAGCAGAAATCCCTAATCAATGTGTTTTACTTTTGTTTCATCTTGTTTCTTTGTGCAACCTTATGTTTCTGGAATTTACATATGCTGCATAGTGCTGTAGTGTGTTCATTTTCGTTGCTGAATGTATCCTATTACATGAATAAGCAGTTTGTCTATTCATTTTATTGTCAATGGGTGTTTTGGCAGGTCTCCATATAAGACCATTATGAGCAATACTGCATATTCTTGTCAAGTGTATCAAAGTGCACGTAAGTATGCATTTCAATAATAGGGATATCTCTGAGAGAAGAATTTCTGATTGTGCATTTCTGCACTTTACTAAATAAAGCCAAAACAGTTTTCAGTGTTTATGCCAATGTGCAATTTCACCAGTTTTTGAAAGCTTTTATCATGCCACATTCTTTCACTGGTATTCTCAAACTTAAAATTTCCCCCAATCCAATATGTATCTAATGTTTCCTCACTGAGGTTTTGATATGACTTTCCTGATTCCCAGTGAGTTTGAACAACATTTTAAACATACATCCAATAGAAATATACATTTCTATTGGATTTGCAAGTTTTTTTTATTTTTTACTAAAATTTTATTGAAATTAAATCTATAGTTCAATTTAAGAAATAGTGAAATTTTGGCCAATTTAAGTTGTAGAATGTGACTATTTTGTATTTCTAAATTTACTCTGTCTCTTTAAATTTATTTTAATGAAGTTTCACAGTTTCTCTAGAGATTTGTTTCTAGGTATTTGTTATTTTCATTCAGTTGCACATAATGTCTTATTTAAACTTTAGTTTCTGTTTGTTTCTAGGGTTTACAAACAATTACCTTTGCATGTTGGTTTTTAGAGCTACGTTGCTAAACTATTTTATTCTTATTATTTATCTGTTGATCATCTTAAATTTTCTATATACAATATCATGTCATTCAAGCATAATAATAATAAATATCATTTTGTAAGTTTCAAATTTATATAGGCCTTGTTTTATTGTTGTTTTGCTGTTGTTTGTTTGCTTTTCCTTGCTGTATTGGATAAGACCTCCAGGAAAGAATGTTGTACAGAGGTAGTGGTGGTGAGCAACCTATCTTTACCTCAAATACATAGTAAAATTCAACAAAGCTTCAGCATTAAAAATAATTAAGCATTAAACATGATGTGCTAGCCTGGTGTGGTGGCTCATGCCTGTAATCCCATCACTTTGGGAGGCTGAGGCAGGCAGATCATTTGAGGTCAGGAGTTTGAGACCAGGCTAGCCAACATGGTGAAACCCTGTCTCTATTAAAAACACAAAAATTAGCCAGGCGTGGTGGCACAGGCCTGTAATCCCAGCTCCTCAGGAGGCTGAGGCACGAGATTCGCTTGAATCCAGCAGGTGGAGGTTGTCATGAGCCAGGATCTTGCCACTGCACTCCAGCCTGGGCAACAGAGCAAGACTCAGTTAAAAAAAAAAAAAAAAAAAAAAAAAAATGATGTGCTGTACATACTTACTAAATACTTTTTATCAAATAAATGAAGTTCCACTTCACTCTTATTTTGCTGAGTTTTCTTTTTTAATTTTGTAAAGGTATTGAATTTGGACAAATATCTCTGTTCATCCACTAAAATTAAAATGAGGCTTAACATGGTGACTCACTCCTGTAACACCAGTAATTTGCGAGGCCACAGAGAGCAGATTGCTTGAGTCCCAGAGTTCAAGACCCGCCTGGGCAACAGGGTGAAACTCCATCTCTACAAAAGGTACAAAAATTAGGCAGTCATGGTGGTGCGTGCCTGTCGTCCCAGCTATTTGGGAGGCTGAGGTGGGAGGATCGCTTGAGTCCCTGGATGTTGAGGGTGCCGTGAGCCATGATAGCATCACCACATTCCAGTCTGGGCAATAGAGCGAGACCCTGTCTCCAAATACATACATAAATAAATAAAATAGGATATTTCCCTCACTTTTACCCCGTAATGCAACGAATTTTATTTATTTATTTAATTTATTTTTGAGACAGTCTCACTCTGCTGCCCAGGCTGGAGTGCAGTGGTTCCAACTCGGCTCACTGCAGCCTCAACCTCTGCAGGCTCACAAAATCCTCCCACCTAAGCCTCCCGAGTAGCTGGGTTACAGACATGCACCACCACACCTGGCTAATTTTGTTTTTATTATTATTTTTTGTAGAGATGGGGTTTTACCATGTTGCCCAGGCTGGTCTTGAACTCCTGGGCTCAAGATCCCCCTGTCTCAGCCTCCCAAAGTGCCAGAATTACAGCTGTGAGCCACCACGCCTGGTCAAATTTCATGAATTTTCTACATCAACCTCATGTTCCTTGAATAAACTCAACTTGGTCATAATATATTAGCGCTTTTATGTACTGCTGTATTAGATTTACTAATATATGGTTTAGGATATTTTCATCCATGTTTATAGGAGACATTTACCTATACTTTCATTTTCTCATATCCTTCTTGAGATTTGTTATTAAACAGATATATCATTTTATGATAGCCTCATAAAATGAATTGGGGAGACTAGTCTTTGGATTCTCTGCAAGTTTGTGCAAGATTGGCATTATTTGTATCCCAAAAGCAAGAGAACACAATAATTAATGCATCTAGACATGACATTTTCTCTATGGAAAGTTTTTGAATTATCTTTTCAATTTTTTCAAGGTATCTAGTAATATCCTACTTTTGATTTCTTATCATTGTTATTCACATTTTGTTTTATATGATTAGTCTTCGGGGGGAAAAGGAAGACAAACCAAGATTGAAATGGAACTCCTTTAATTTGATGTTTTTAATTATATCTAATAAACACCTGCAGCACATGGTGTATAATGGATTTGGAAGACCTCCATTTTATACTGTGTGCTCCCAGCTTCTGTCATGGTCTCAACTTATGTGCTAGAGAAATAACTGCCATAATATTTAACACACAGTTAAAGCTGAAAGACAGCTAGCATTAATCCCTTTCTCTTTTCCTAATTATCTCTTTTCAATTCCTTCTCATACACAACAGAACTAGCACTTTCTTTTCCAGGAAAGCTTGCAGGTGCTCACTGATAAAACAAATTCACTAAAATAAGAAGGCTGAAGCCCTTGACAACTATCTGGCCCTCTAGCTAATTGACCCATGCCCTATGCCAGTGATATGCATAAAGCCACAGGATGCCAATCAGCAAAGTCAGTGGAAAGCTGGGAAATTATAGGTTAGGACTACGTGAACTATGTGTGGAAACAGATGATGATAAGTCCTGTTGTAGAGCACAGACAAAGTAATCTGAGCACACGTTCTGTGGGGTTTTGTCACTATTGTTTGTGTAATTGGTAAATGTATAAATATTTGTTTTATTATTTTTCATCACTTTAATTTAGAATAAATCCTACTGGCACCAATTCATTCAGAAGAATGGAACTGCATGTTTAATGAAAAAGTGATTACTCCATCACTATCTCTGATAAAGTTAATGATGATTGTGTAACTTGCAAAAAAAAGAAGTTTTCAACATTTACCATGCACTGTGAAGGCTGTAGCGATATTGCTGAACACATAAAAAGGCACAAATCTGCTGAGGAATTATCAGCATCAATTTCAAAAGTAGCTAAGAAGACTTAGTCAGAAACTATCGATTCAACATGTGCAGCTGCAGAAAGTGCATTTACACAAGACTGTGGGGCGTATCTTTTTGTTTAAAGTGAATGCTTGTTCTAAATTAATTTTATTTATTTTGATTTCAGGCTTTTTTTTTTTTTAAATGAAACAGTGTCTCACTCTGTTTCCCAGGCTGGAGTGTGGTAGTGAGATCATAGCACACTGCAGCCTCCTGGGCTCAAGCGATCCTCGCATCTAAGCCTCCAAAGCATTGAGATTACAGGCATGAGCCACCACACCTGACCATATTATAAGTGTGAAACTTTAAACCTATGAGATATTTTATTATTATTTTATTTATCCAATATTAATTCAGATTTACCAAATATTTGCTCTTTTATTGTTTATATTCTTCCCTTTATCCCTGGCTTTCTATGATGTTTTTCTTCTATTTAATGAACACTCTTTAGTATTTCCTTTACTGTTGGTCTACTCATGGCAAACTATCTCAGTTTTTCTTTATTTCAAGATGATTATTAGAAGATATTTTCACTAGGTATAGAATTTTAAGTTGGCTATATCTCAATGCATTAAAGGCATTATTTTAGGGTCTTCCAGCCTCCATCAATGTGGTTGAAAGGTCAGTTTTCAGTTGTTTTAAAGGAAAGTTGTCTTTCTTTCCCTGCTAATAAAATTTAAACTTGTTTCTCTTTTTTCTTGATTTTCAGAAGTTTCACTCAAATGTGTCTAGGTATGGGTTTCTTTTTATTTAGCATGCTTAATATAAGCATGTTGGGGTTTTGAATCTTTGTATTTCATCAGTTGCAGAAAATTCTCTGTCATTTATTCTTCAGATATTCTATCTGCTACATTTCCTCTCTCTCTTTTCCTGCTTGAAATCCAGTTAAACTTTTCACTGTGTTCTCCGTATCAATGACCCATTCCTCAATGTTTTTCACAAATTGCCCTCTCTGCACTTCATCATAATAAATTTCTTCTGCCACATCACCCAGTGCACTAATTTTCTCATCAGTTCTAGCTAGTCTACTATTATACTCATGTACTGGGTTCTTTAATTATTGAAATTAGGTCTAGAATTCATACTGTGTATGTGCTATGTTAGTCTTTAGAATGTTCAGTTATCTATCACCATTTTTATATTTGAGGCTTATTTCCTGAGTAGGAATCATAGTTGTGTCATAGTCTGTGTCTGATAATTCCAGTGCAAGTTGAGTATCCCTTATCTTAAATGCTTTAGATAGGAAGTGTTTTCAATTTTTTTACTTGTTTTACTTTGAAATATTTGCATATACACAATAAGATATCTTGTGGATTTATTTATGTTTCTCACATAACTTATACATCTATCCTGAAGGTAATTTTATACAATTTTATTTATTTTTTTTTTTGAGAAAGGGTCACACTGTGTTGCCCAGGCCGGAGTGCAGTGGCATGATTATGGTTCACTGCAGCGTCAACCTCCTGGACTCAAGCAGTCCTCCTGCCTCTCAAGTAGCCAGGACGACAGGTGCGCCCTACCACACCCAGTTAATTTTTGTATTTTTTTGTAGAGATGGGGTCTCACTATGTTGCCCAGGCTGGCCTCGAACTCCTGGGCTCAAGCAACCTTCCTGCCTCAGCCTCCCAAAGTGCTGGGATTACAGGAATGAGCCACTGAGACTGACCAGGACTGATTTTACAGCTTAGCTAATCACCTCTTCCTTTAACTCTAAAGTCACATGGGCTGGATCCACATCTCATAGATCCCTTTGTCCCACACAACTGGCACATAATAGGTTTTCAATTCATGTTTGTTAAAGTAACGAATTGGGCATTAGCTAAATCCTGCAGGGCAATCCCCCGGGGCAAAATGGAAATTGAAAGGGCAAGTAAATGAGTGCATGTGGTATGTTACCGTCCTGCTACCTTAGGCCAACCTTAAAAACGTTTGAAAAAGAGAAGAAACTGTATCTGCCACGAGGGGGCTCAGCTGTACACCTGTTTTGTTTTGTTCTGCCCTGGCAGGTGTGTAGCTGGGAGCACGAAGCTGTCGGAATTCCTGACACAGAAAGGCACGGGAAGGGTTAATGCATCGAGAACTATAGATGACATAAAATACCCTGCTGGAGATCAGCTGTTGGGAGCTTCTCCTTACAGGAATTGTCTTTAGGAGGAGCAGATGAAGTTTTAGAACAAAGAAGCTTGTTGGAATTATTTTCTCTCCCTCTTTGAAGGAGAAAGTGGCCTGTGCTAACTCACCGCTTCTTAACTGAGAAGGGATAAGATTCTTGGATTTTCCTCAACCTCTCAATGAGTGGGAATACAGATCCTGAAATGTAGTTCATGCCTAATTTAAATATATAAATTATACTAAAACCACAGTCCCAGCTAGCAATATTGCAGCCAGGGTAAAAGAGTTGCAGCCATAATCCCACTTTACATGCATTTGAAATTTTCTTGTCCTCAAAACACTTCTTCGGCCAGGAGTGGTGGCTCAGGCCTCTAATCCCAGCACTTTGGGAGGCTGAGGCAGGCAGATCACTTGAGGTTAAGAGTCTGAGACCAGCCTGGCCAACATGGTGAAACCCCATCTCTACTAAAAACAGCAAAGTTAGGTGGGCGTGGTGGGGTGTGCCTGTAACCCCAGCCACTCAGGAGGCTGAGGCAGGAGAATAGCTTGAACCCTGGAAGAGGAAGTTACAGTGAGTTGAGATCACACCACTGCACTCCAGCCTGGGCAACAGAGCAAGACCTTGTCTAGAAAATAAAAAAATAATAAAAATAAAAATAAAAAACACTTCCTTATCCATGATACAACTTTAACTCACAACCTCCTCTGACATACTGTTTTACAGAAAAGCAAATGGAAACCCAGAGATAATCAGTTGTTCTCCATCAGATATTCAGCAAATGAGAGCTGGGACTAGAATCTGCATGTTCTTTCTTTTAGTCCAGCAGCGCTGTGCAAGGGAGGAAATAAATCAGAAATTATGTGATACCAAGGAAAGGCAATAGAATGCTTCTGGAAAGATGAGGACTTTGAGGTGAGCTTGAGGGAAAGAATATTCACAAATGTCAGAGGAATAAAGCTTGGGTGTGCAAGAAATATAACATCACTATAACCAAGACGGAATTTCTATTTTTAGCCCCCATCCCACCAGGTGGCATATACGATTCAGTTACAGTTTTCTCCTCCTCTTTCCAAGGTTGGTTTAATATAGGGAAGGGGAAGCCTACAGGATGTCAAGGCTGTGGGCTGGGGCAGGAAGTGGGTAGAAAGTTGTTCTCATCTCCACACTAGCATCTGCTGAAATGCCTTCTTTCCTGTGACTTCAGGAAGAATAACCCTACATATTCTCTCTTTCTCTTCCCTCCCACCTTCTTCTCTCATTTTGTGCTTCTCCTGAGGACACAGAAAAAAAAATTTGGCTGCTTCCTACATGGTGCAAAAGAACTCAATAAGCCACCATCTCTCCTAATTCCACACTCACTAAGCCTGCAGTACAAGACTCTGTAAAAATGATTGACTTTCCGTCTCACCCAGGAAGTAAGGCACAAGCTTTTTTTGCTGTGATCCCCAAACCCATATGGAAATCCATCATTATTCCTCCATCCAGAGGCTGGGAGGAGTGTCGGACCTGTCTCAGAAACACATCAGCAATGTCCTGTGATTCTCTCCTGATTTGTCTTCTCTCTCTCATCTCATAGAATCTTTACCTATCTGAGTATCAGAAAACTGCCTCTGATGCACAGCATATTCTTCCAAATCTATCACTTAGGGTCTAAATTCTGCCCACTGCAGGGCTAAGGTCTCTAATGCCCAAGTCCAAATTTTCACAATTCACAAACCAAGAACTTCACTCTTATTCTCAGAGCTATGCTCTAACGATCCTCTCTGGAGCTGATGAATTCAAGAGTTAAAGGTAATGTAAAGGGAGATAGAGAGACACCGGGCAAATCAGTCAATATATTTATTGGAATATATTAAACTAATATATTAAATTAATATCTTATACTGTGTTCTGCAGAATCTCAAGAAATAGTTACGGGAGCTTCCTGGGAGCTAAACATGTGGAGGTTCCTGGGGGGTGGCACGACCAAGGAGGACATGAAAGCTCTTTGCCCTGTTAGCGCTAGGGAATGTATCTGAGTCACACGACACCGAAGTTTGCTACCAGCAGTGAATCCTTACAGGTCGTCAGCGACCTCAGTTCTTGACTCCTCAGAAGAAAGAATTTGACAGAGGAGCAGAAGGCAGAGTGAGAGACCAAGGCAAGTTTTAGAGCAGAAGGGAGTTTATTATGAAGCTTTAGCACAGGAATGAAAGGAAGTAAAGTACATTTGGAAGAGTGCCAAGCAGTCGAGTTGAGAGATCAAGTGCGCGGTTTGACCTTTGACTTGGGGTTTCATATGTTGGCATGCTTCCGAGGTCTGCATCTCTGCTCCCCTGATTCTTCTCTTGAGGTGGGCTGTCCGCATGCACAGCCTGCCAGCACTTGGGAGGGGCCACATGCTCTGTGTTTACTGGAGTTGTGTGCATGCTCACTTGAGGCACTGTTCCCTTGCCAGTCAAATGTCCTAGAAGGTCATTTACCAATTAAACTCCACCGTTTTGCCTCTTAGTGCACAGGCTTGAGCCCACTTGCCCAACTACTGATATCTTATCAGGAAGCTGCTGATCACGAATTTCAGATGTTTCTATCTATTGGGAGACTGCCTTTCCCTGGCACTGGTTGTAGCCAATTATGATTTTAGAGAGACAGTTTAACAACTGCTTGACCATCACCTGGTGGTCGTCTGACATCCCTGGTGGAGGGGGAGGGGCCTCTCTTGCCCAGTTTATGTCTGAGTAGCTGCCTACTATAACAGTCTCTTACCCATACCTCGCCTTACATGTCTTTTCATATGTATCCTTTGCAATATCCTTTATAATAAACCAAGTAATGTAAGTGTCTCCCTGAGTTCTATGAGCTGCTTCAGCAAATTAACTGAATCACAAAAGGTGGTCACAAGAATCCCAATTTGAAGACAGTCAGTCAGAAATTCCAGATGCCAGATTTTTGACTAGTGTGTGCCTTGGGGGCGTGCTGTCTTGGGGAGCCCTCAACCTGTGGGATCTGACACTATCTCAGAATAGATAACGACAGAACTGAAAGAGTATCAGAACTGAATTAGAATACTGGTATCAGCTGGTATTCACGGCTTGGTGTGTGGGGAAAATACCCCCACACATTTAGTCACAGAAGTCTTCTTCTGTATTGATTGTTGTGGCGTGAGAGTTGTCATGCACATCCATGTGAAGAGACCACCAAACAGGCTTTGTGTGAACAACATTGTCTTAATTTAATTTAATATAACTTAATTTAGGAGAGCTAAGTAATTAAACATGAGGCCAAAGTACATAAGAAAGTGGCAGCCCTTTATTGCAAATATGCACACACTCTCGGGCGAGGTTCTCTGGTCCTCAGGTGTGGGGGGCCAGGGAAGTCGCGCTGGTGCTCTCAGGTGAGGTTCTCCAGTCCACAAATGGGGGGGCCGAAGAAGTCACACCGGCTCCTGCCGACAGCAGACTTTTATGCATTGGTACTGGAAGTGGGAGGGCAGTGGGCGGGATAAGGGCGTGATAGGGGCGTCTCCATAGGCGTGGCCGGGTAAGTTTCAGATCTCTTTGGATTTACATCACCTGGTGCATGCTCGGTTGATCTGCATCTTCCCGGGCGCGGGCTGCATTTTCCCGTGCGTGGGAAAGTTGGTGAGGAAGAACCTGGAAGCAACATGGATTGTGCCTTCTTGTTCACCTTCCTCCATCTTGTCCTTTCTCCTGCACCCAAACAAACATGGCTGTTTATTTCACCTGGGTGCAGGCGGGCTGAGTCCGAAAAGAGAGTCAGGGAAGGGAGATAAGGGTGGGGCCATTTTATAGGATTTGGGTAGGTAGAGAAAAATTACAGTCAAAAGGGTGTTGTTCTCTGGCAGGCAGGAGTGGGAGTCACAAGGTACTCAGTGGGGGAGCTTTTTGAGCCAGGATGAGCCAGGAAAAGGAATTTCACAAGATATCATCACTTAATGCAAGGACCGGCCATTTTCACTTCTTTCGTGGTGGAATGTCATCAGTTAAGGCGGGGCAGGGCATTTGCACTTCTTTTGTGATTCTTCAGTTACCTTAGGCCATCTGGGCGTATATGTGCAAGTCGTAGGGGATGCGATGGCTTGGCTTGGGCTCAGAGGCCTGACAAGAGTGAAACCACCTTTGCAAAAATTATAACTGAGTAAATTATTACAGTGAAAGGGATCTGACCTAACTGACTCCATCTTGCTTCTAACCTCCAAGCTGTCCTTGTTCATCCCTAGGCGCAGGCCAAACTAACTCCGGGAGGGAATTTGTTTATAGTTTAATTTTGAAACAAAGATAATAACAGTCCTTTCCCAAAACAAACCCCCTTCCTGCCTGGGAACTAGACTGCTTTTACAGGACTAACAAATTAGCCACACAATTAGAAATTATGGTTAGGGATCACGCAGCTGGAAGCTGCAGAATTCTGAACTTTCCCAAATTACTCCTGGGGATAACATTGCTAATGTGAAACCTAACAACATCAATGCTTGAGATATTTTGCCGACACAGCACTCAATGGATCAGCTGACACCACCCAGATCAATAAACTGTCTCATCTGGCCTTGTGGCCCCCACCCAGGAACTGACTCAGCACAAGATGACAGCTTCAACTCCTTATGATTTCATCTCTGACCTAACCAATCAGCACTTCCAACTCACTGGTCTCCTACCCACCAAATGATCTCCAAGTCTCTGGGAGGCTGATTTGCATAATAAAAAAAACTCTGGTCTCCCATGTAGCCAGATCTGCATGAATTAAACTCTTTCTCTATTGCAATTCCCTGTCTTGATAAATCGGCTCTGTCTAGGCAGCAAGTAAGGAGAACTCATTGGGCAGTTACAAAAGTAGAGACAAACATGGTTGGAGATAGTTTTTCCCTAAACGATTGGTGTCAGTGAACTGGGATGTGCTGGAAAGGCCTGTGTTGATGGAAACATGTGGTTTGAGGAGAGAAAGGATAAAAGGGTGGAAGGTGAGGAATTTTTTTTTTGTTTTAGTACTTTAAGTTCCAAGATACATGTGCACAACATGCAGTTTGCTGCACCCATCACCTCGCATTTACATTAGGTATTTCTCCTAATGCTATCCCTCCTTCGCCCCCAGTCCCCCGACAGGCCCTGGTGTGTGGTGTTCCGCGTCCTGTCCAAGTGTTGTTCAATTCCCACCTATGAGTGAGAACATGCGGTGTTTGGTTTTCTGTCCTTGTGATAGTTTGCTCCGAATGACGGTTTCCAGCTTCATCCATGTCACTGCAAAGGACATGAACCCATCCTTTTTTATGGCTGCATAGTATTCCATGGTATATATGTGCCACATTTTCTTAATCCAGTCTATCATTGATGGGCATTTGGATTGGTTCCAAGTCTTTGCTATTGTGAACAGTGCCGCAATAAACATACGTGTGCATATGTCTTTATAGCAGCATGATTTATAATCCTTTGGGTTTATCCCCAGGAATGGGATGGCTGGGTCAAATGGTATTTCTAGTTCTAGATCCTTGAGGAATCACCACACTATCTTCCACAATAGTTGAACTAGTTTACATTCCCATCAAGAGTGTAAAAGCATTCCTATTTCTCCACATCCGGTGAGGAATTTTTGATCCCTGGGTGGCAACATGGTCACCTATGGTATGAAGACACAGCTGTGTTGAGATCAGTTACCAAAAATAAAAGTTACCAGCGGAATTTAGAGATGGATTCAATTCCCCAGGAGTTGGTTCATTGGATGCATAAAGAAATGCAAACTAATAAGAAAAAAATCAAAATAATCCCTTGGTTATTATCTGTGAGAGCTAAAGTGAAATTAAAAGAGAATACTGGGTCAGACCTTAATGCTACACCAAGGTGAGATTTCAGTCAGTCTGACCCTCAGAGCTGCCCCTCAGGAGCAGAATTACTCAGGGACAACAGAAAGCACCTCTGAGAACTGTAGTTTCCAAGAAAGTAGTCAATGTGAAGGAAGGGCAAGATCAAGTTAATACTGAAAAAAGAGGTTACAGTGTGAGGCAATTGTTCCATTATGTAGATCAGCATCATTGTCTTCCTGAGGCATCTTTACTAAAGTGGATTATGAGAGCAATTAATTTTTAGGAAGTATCTTTGGTTTTAAGTGCTGCAGACTGGAAGAGCATATTTGGGTTGATGCAGGACCCACAGCTCACTATTGAACAATCACAGTGGGTATCTGTGATCCAGACATACAGGAGGTTATTCCTGAGGGAACAGTCAGCGTGATGGACTGGATACAAGCCACTATGAGGTCTGTTTACCCTGAAAAGGGGAACTGTCCTACTTCACCTGTAAATGCCAAGTGGAGCACCCAAGATGAAGCAACCGATATCCTTCATATGCAAGCCACATGAGACTGGCTTTATGATGACAGGGAGATTCACCCACTAAATATGCCCATTACCAAGGTCATGGTAAATGCTGTGGTTAAGGGGGCCTCTTCTACATGGGGCACCGTGTGACTTTACTCTTTCATACTGGAACAGTTCAAGAAGCCTTATCACATTTGCTGCCTCAGCTTCCCCTCATGGGTCTCACATATGCTAAGAAAAACATTAGGTTAATTAACAAAAGGATAGAGAAAGGTAAAAGAGAGTGTCAAAGGCCTCATCCCAGGAAGGTGAACATGTTTAAATGGTTATTAAAAAATAAGATGAGGCTGGGCACGGTGGCTCATGCCTGTAATCCCGGCATTTTAGGAGGCTGAGGTGGGTGGATCACTTGAAGTCAGGAGTTCAAGACCAGCCTGGCCAACATGTGAGACCCCATCTCTACTAAAAAATACAAAAATTAGCCGGGCATGTTGGCAGGCGCCTGTAGTCCCAGCTACTTGGGAGGCTGAGGTGGAGAATCACTTGAACCCAGGAGGTGGAGGTTGCAGTGAGCTAAGATTGTGCCACTGCCCTCCAGCCTGGGAAACAGAGTGAGACCCTGTCTCAAAAAATTAAAATAAAAAAAAAAGATGAATAAAGAAAACAGGCCAGGCGCGGAGGCTCACGCCTGTAATCCCAGCACTTTGGGAGGCTGAGGCGGTTGGATCACGAGGTCAGGAGTTCGAGACCAGCCTGACCAACGTAGTGAAACCCCGTCTCTACTAAAAATACAAAAATTAGCTGGGTGTGGCGGTGCATGCCTGTAGTCCCAGCTATTCAGCAGACTGAGGTAGGAGAATCACTTGAACCCAGGAGGCAGAGGCTGCAGTGAGCCAAGATTGCACCATTGCACTCCAGCCTCGGTGACAGAGCGAGACTCCATCTCAAAAAAAAAAAAAACACAGAAAACATTGATGGGGTGAAACTAAGAAGAAAAAGAAAAGGGGAGTCACAGGACTTGTCCCAGCAGGGTGGAAATCTTTAGATGACTATTGAGAAATGAAATGAATAAAATGAAAATTGTTGGTGTTAGAACAAAGGTTTTAATACAACACTATAGAAGGTTGGGTAGACCAAAGGGAGGTGTTTCTGGTCCCTCAATATTAAAGGGCCCCAAATGAGTTTGCTGTTTCTCCCAATTTACAGAAGTTTTAAAAGCTCAATGCACAGATTGCAATGAAAACCTCTGACCTCAAATTACCAATAGTCAAGTGGACTAATCCAGATAAAGATAGACAAAAGGCCTAGGGTCCTTTGACTCAACTCTTGGCTGGTGATATGGTTTGGCTCTGTGTCGCCACCCAAATCTCATCATACTGAGGGAGGGACCTCAATTCCCATGTGTTGGGAGAGAGAGGTGACTGGATCATGGGGGCAGTTTTCCCCGTGCTGTTCTCATGATAGTGAGTGAGTTCTCATGAGATCTGATGGTTTTTTAAGTGCTTGACAGTTCCTCCTTCACCAACTCTCTTTCTCCTGTCACCTTATGAAGAAGGGGCTTTCTTCTCCTTTGCCTTCCGCCATGATTGAAAATTTCCTGAGGCCTCCCCAGCCATGCGGAACTGTGAGTCAATGAAACCTCTTTTCTTTATAAACTACCCAGTCTTGGGTATTTCTTTATAGTAATATGAGAGTGAATGAATACAGCTGGGTACCCAAAGCCTTTTGCGCAAGAAAGGGTAAAATGATCTGGGGATGGGGAAGAGAAGTTTCTGAAGCTAGAATAAAAATCCATGGCATGATAGAATTGTGAAAGTTGGTATATTTGAGCATCTTCATGTGAAGTGGTTATTTTATTTTATCTTATTTTAGAGAGAGTTAAAATCTCTTTTACCTGATTTTATCATGGGAATGAACATTGTATCTGATTGGGGAATGTTTCCCTTATCTGGTACTATAAAACAGAAGGCATGTAAATTCACCCTTCCAGAAATACTAATTGGATATGCTAAATGGGAACCAGACTACCTAAGCCAACACAGTGCAGAGTAGAAGCTAGAGTGCTGACAGGGACAAATATACAATTTGGTAACCCTCAAGTATTTCCCGGGGCTTATGGCAAAAGCCTCTGAATACCTTGCAGCAACAACTACTGGGATTTGGACTAGAGGATTTCCTCTTGAGGGACATTTACTGCCTTCCTATGAAACATCAGCTAAAGCTACCTCTATGCCACCGAAAATACCCATGCTGTCTCAGATGATGTCAGAGAAACATTCTAATGTGAATGGCAGTGCCCAGAAGAGTTCCATAATAAAATGGAAATGATTTATAGAAGATCATGCTACATGGAGAATGCAAACAGAAGCTACTCTTGAGCAGGAAGTTTCTTTTTCCCTAGGACTGACTCTGGAACTGTGTAAGAAACTGCTAGTGCCTGATAAACTCAGTGCCGGACAAACAGCTCTCTACCGATCAACCAAGAGCTGCTTGGTTTGTGGATAGTAAATCCAAGGTAAATGAACACCCCTACTGTTTGGAATGTTGCTATTTTGATGGGCTGAATTGCATACCGTTTTCTAAACAGTGATAGAAACATTGAAAAATGGTAGAACCCTCTATATTTGGGTTTTTACTGTCTCATGGGCAGTGACCAATAGCCTGGTCATACACTCACACAAGAGCGTGAAACTTGGTCTATTAAGAGGATGCCCATAATGTAGCATGGCCCAGTGGGAATTTGAGGGGTGTATTAAAGTAGAGTAAGTCAGTGCCCATCAGAAGAAATCCTTTCCCAGTTTAGATAGTTACTAGAATCAACAAGCAGAATTCTCCATGTGCTCCCTGAAGGTGGCCACCTGGGTCCCAAAATGAGTGGATATGGGGGTATTCTAGCAGGGCAGAGATGAACTGAATCTAGACATGCTCCTTTTGCATCTTCTCAGGCACAACATGCTGGGAAGTGTTAGCAGCAGCAAACTGATTCTTGCCCCCTCAGGGGAAAGAATTCAGCTGAGGGGCATAAGGCAGAGTGAGAAGCAGAGGCAAGTTTTAGAGCAGGAGTGAGAGTTTATTAAAAAGTTTTAGAACAGTAGCAGAAAGAAATAATGAGCAGAGTAAACAGATATCCCACAGATGAGAGAAAATCCTCACAAACTATGCATCTGACAAAGGACTAATATCCAGAATCTATAAAGGAACTCAAACAAATTAGCAAGAAAAAAAAATAATTCCATTAAAAAGTAGGCTAACGGCATGAATAGATAATTCTCAAAAGAAGATAAACAAATGGCCAACGAACATGAAAAAATGCTCAACATCACTAATGATCGGGGAAATGTAAATCAAAACCACAATGTGATACTGCCTTACTCCTGCAAGAATAGCTATAATCAAAAAATAATAAATGTTGGCATGGATGCAGTGAAAAGGGGATATGTTTACACTGTTGGTGGGAATGTAAACTACTATAACCACTATGGAAAACACTATGGAGATTCCTTAAAGAACTAAAAGTAGAACTACCATTTGATCCAGCAATTCCACCACTGGGTATCTACCCAAAGGGAAAGAGGTCATTATATGAAGAAGACACATGTACAAGCATGTTTGAAGCAGCACAATTCGCAATCACAAATATATGGAATCAACCCAACTGCCTATCAAACAACAAATAGATAAAGAAAATATGGTATATCACATTCTTATAAACTCAGCTACTCAGGAGGCTGACGCGTGGGAATAGCTTGAACCCTGGAGGTGGAGGCTGCAGTGAGCCAAGATCGCGCCACTGCATTCCAGCCTGGGTGACAGAATGAGACCCTGTCAAAAAAAGAAAAGAAAAGAAAGAATAAAACGTGGTATATACACATGCCATGGAATACTACTCAGTAATGAACAAAATAACGGCATTTGCAGCAACTTAGATGGAGCTGGAGACCATTATTCCAAGTGAAGTAACTCAGGAATGGAAAACCAAACATTGTATGTTCTCATTTATAGGTTATGAGGATGCATAGGCATAAGAATAACACAGTGGGCCGGGCGCGGTGGCTCAGGCCTGTAATCCCAGCACTTTGGGAGGCCGAGACGGGCGGATCACGAGGTCAGGAGAGCGAGACCATCCTGGCTAACACGGTGAAACCCCGTCTCTACTAAAAAATACAAAAAACTAGCCGGGCGAGGTGGCGGGCGCCTGTAATCCCAGCCACTTGGGAGGCTGAGGCAGGAGAATGGCGTGAACCCGGGAGGCGGAGCTTGCAGTGAGCTGAGATCCGGCCACTGCACTCCAGCCTGGGCCACAGAGCGAGACTCCGTCTCAAAAAAAAAAAAAAAAAAAGAATAACACAGTGGACTTTGGGGACTTGGCAGGGGGCAGAGGAAGGATAGGAGGGGGGTGAGAAATAAAAAAACTACACGTTGGGTGCAGGGTACACTACTCAGGTAATGGGTGCACCAAAATCTCAGAAATCACACCTAAAGAACTTATTCATGTAACCAAATGCCACCTGTTCACCAAAAACTATTGAAATTAATTTTTTTTTAAGTTTGACAGCAAGATCGAAAGAAAGTAAAGTGTCGAGGCACAGTGGCTCACGCCTGTAATCCCAGCACTTTGGGATGCCGAGGCAGGCAGATCACCTGAGGTCAGGAGTTCAAAACTAGCCTGGCCAACATGGCCAATTGTTTGGACCTGGGAGGTGGAAGTTGCAGTGAGCCTACCTAGGGCATGCCATTGCACTCCAGCCTGGGTGACAGTGCGAGACTCTGTATGAAAGAAAAGAAAAGAAAGTACACTTGGAAAAGGGCCAAGTGGGTAATATGAGAGATCAAAGTGCCCCGTTCAGCTCTTGATGTGGGGTTTTATGCATTGGCATGGTTCTGGGGTTTTCACTTCTCCTCCCTTGGTTTTTCCCTTGCAGTGGTTGTCCACATGCACGGAGGCCTGCCAGCACTTGGGAGAGACTGCATGTGCAACGTGTTTACTTAAGTTGTGCACATGCTCATTTCAGGCATCTTTCCCTTACCTGTTGACTGTTCCTAGAGGAAGGTCATAAACCAGTTAAACTCTATTATTTTACCTCTAGTGAGCACACTTGAACCTGCTTGCCCAACTCCTGAGAGCTTATCAAGAAGCTGCTGATCACCAGTTTCAAGTGTTTTCTATTGGGAGATTGCCTTTCCCTGGCACTGGCTATGATCAATTCTTATTTTAGAGAGACAGTTTAACAATTGCCTGAGCATCACCTGATAGTTGCTTGACATTCCTTGGGTGGGGGGACCTTCTCCTGCCATGTTCATGTCTGACTTCCTACCGTAACAGAAGAACTGTTCTGCTTCTCATCAAGGGAGACAGGTACTGCTGATGGCTATGGGGAAAATTCTCTGATGGGAAGACCCTGAACATAGCTGGCAAGTAAAACTGATGCTGGTAGCCTTGGGGAGCTACAAATGTGTCTTGACAGGAATAGACACTGATTCCAGAGTGGGCTTTGCTTATCCAATAAAAATGAAAATGCTCAGAGTGCCATAAAAACAAAACAAAACAAAAAAACAGAAGATGTTGCCTGGATGTGGATGGTCAACCATTATTTCTTCAGACTAAGGAACACACTGTATAGTCCATAATACCCAACAATAGGCAGAGAGGTATCTTCCTTAGAATAATAGTTTGATAGAGAAGTAGAATGGGCAACTGAAACATTGGTTTTCTAAAACATGGGGAATATAAAATCATGAAGGGCAAGCTTATATGCCTTCAGGAATGTGTGCTCACACTCAACATGAGTGGGACTAGATGGCCTCTGCTAGATTTTTTCTCATTTTTTTCAGGTTGATCTGGAGAAGAAGGGGTGGAGAAGATGCTGGTATGACTATGCAATTCTTGCTGAGAGAGAATCACACTAGTACAATTACTATAATTTTTTCTTTCTTCCCCAGATCACCTCAAAAACAATTTAGGCTAGGCATGGGTGGCTCACGCCCGTAATCCCAGCATTTTGGAAGACTGAGGCAGGAGGAGCACTTGAGCCCCAGAGTTTAAGACTAGCCTAGGTAATACAGTGAGACCTCATCTCTATAAAATAATAATATTAATAATAATTACTTTTTAAAAATTATTCATTTTTGCTCCTCTACCTGATGCACTAGTCCAAGGACCAGGGCTACAACTACACATGCTGAAATAGCAGAGATGACTTCTAAACAAAAAAACTGTTAACTATGATTTTAAATCCTATGTCAAAATCTTTAAGGGAGGCCAGGCGTGGTGGCTCAAGCCTGTAATCCCAGCACTTTGGGAGGCCGAGACCGGCGGATCACAAGGTCAGGAGATAGAGACCATCCTGGCTAACACAGTGAAACCCCGTCTCTACTAAAAAAATACAAAAAACTACCCGGATGAGGTGGAGGGCGCCTGTAGTCCCAGCTACTTGGGAGGCTGAGGCAGGAGAATGGCGTGAACCCAGGAGGGGGAGCTTGCAGTGAGCCGAGATCCGGCCGGCCACTGCACTCCAGCCTGGGCAACAGAGGAGACTCCGCCTTAAAAAAAAAAAAAAAAACTTTAAGGGCATGATGGGAGTGGGTTGTGCCTTCACCCCATGTAGCAAAATTGGGGCTAACAGTGAATGCATCGGTATTGCCTGGTGGTAAAAATAGTTCACTAGTTCTGCAGTTATGTAACCTTACCCTGTCGGAATGGGAGTGAACTGAGGAGGAACTACTTGCTAGACTTGCATTGCTACCTGCAATCTAGACCAGCACTGTGGCATTTCTAATGTCTTTCTCAAAGGTGAAAAGGTTTGAGTATTAATGGAGAGAAGGGAAAACAGTAGCTGAGAGTAGGAAAATGAATATACAGGTTATTAATTGAAAAAAATTCAATGTTACGTTTTGTGAAAGGAAAATAAATCGGGACCTCAAAATCACTAAACCAAAGGGAAACGTCAATCTGGACACTGCATCAGGCAAACCTGCCTCCCATTTTATTCCTAAATAAGACAGCTACAAAGAGTTAAAAAAAAAAAAAACTACATAGGTCCCTCACAATTTACCCACTAGAAAATTCCTTGTGAACCCCAAGATCTTTACCTAAGACAGTTCTGTTGAATTTCACCCTAACGATATAACTTGATAGCTTACCCTTACAGGTACAGGACAAAGAACGCAATTCAAAGACATCCCTCTGCTCACCTGAGCCAAGTGCATATCTAATTGCTTCCTCTGCCCTATGCTTATTTTATCTTATGTAAAAATGCAGATTCACTGAGCTAGATGAATGCATAAGCATTCTCCTCTCACATATGAACAGCTAATCAAGGACTCAAAAGAATGCAACCATTCGCCTCTTATCTACTCACATCTCTCTTTTTTTTTAATTTTTTCATTTTAAGTTCCAGGATACATGTGCAGAATGTGCAGGTTTGTTACATAGGTATACATGTGCCATGGTGGTCTGCTGTACCTATCAACCCATTATCTAGGTTTTAAGCCCCTCATGCATTAGGTATTTGTCCTAATGCTCTCCCTCCCCCTGCCCCCACCCTCTGTGTTGTTCCCCTCCCTGTGTCCATGTATTCTCATTGTTCAACTCCCACTTATGTCTATTCACATCTTTCGAAAATTTCTTTCTCTTTCCCCAATAACCACACTTTCCCCTTTAAATATTGAAGCCCTCAAAATCGTCTTTGGTGAAAGACACAGACTTGTCTCCTGGGCATGTGTCCTTAAGCTTGGCAAAATAAACTTCTTAATTGATTGAGACCTGTCTCAGGTACTTTTTGGTTTACAGTTAACAAGTCAAAGTCTCAGAGCAAGAGATGACATTGTCTCTTAGGTCAGTCATCCTAGATGCCTGAAAGGGTGAGATTGAATATTTGCCGGGGCCACTCCTGCCTGTGGGACCTGGCAAGACTGACAGGAAACCTGCAAACCTAGTTGGCCTCATCCTGGGAGATATTCATACAATCTGATGAACTGGACTAATTTGACCTCATCCTGGGAGATATTCATACAATCTGATGAACTGGACTAATTATTAATGATTGTATATATATATATATATATGTGTATATATATATATATTTCTGATGTGAAGGATCCATGGTTGAAAACCAGGGGCTGGCCCGTGGTGTTATGATATATATTGGTTTTCTTTTTTTTTTTTTTTTTTTTTTTGAGACGGAGTCTTGCTCTGTCTCCGGGGCTGGAGTGCAGTGGCCGGATCTCAGCTCACTGCAAGCTCCGCCTCCCGGGTTTTTACACCATTCTCCTGCCTCAGCCTCCCGAGTAGCTGGGACTACAGGCGCCCGCCACCTCGCCCGGCTAGTTTTTTTTGTATTTTTTAGTAGAGACGGGGTTTCACCATGTTAGCCAGGATGGTCTCGATCTCCTGACCTCGTGATCCGCCCGTCTCGGCCTCCCAAAGTGCTGGGATTACAGGCTTGAGCCACCGCGCCCGGCCGATATATATTGGTTTTCATCCATGGTTCCTGGTTCATAACTCCCAGAGCCCTTGTCACAGTCTTCTGTCACAATGCTGGGTGTGTTAGGCCTCAGGCACAGGTCTCAGGAAATAGAATCCTTCTTCTGCCCTCCTTTCACCTGCTGCAAGGCAGGACTCTAATGTTATCCCACCTTTCTGATTGTGGGTCTTAAGACCCTCCCAGGAGAGGGTCCCACCCTGTACCCTAGAGGGAGGAATGCTGACATCATGGAGCTTCCATAAAAACCCAAAAGGACAGGGTCAGCGAGCTACCAAGTAGCTGAATGTGTGGAGGTCCCTAAAGGGTGGCACATCCAGAGAGGACATGAAAGCTCCCTGCCCCTTCCCCTATACCTTGCCCTACATGTCACTCCTTCATCTATGTCCTTCACAATATCTTTTATAATAAACCAGTATAGGTAAAAAAGAAAAAAAAAAAAAAGAAAGAGCCCGGGCATGGTGGCTCACACCCGTAATCCCAGCACTTTGGGAGACCGAGACAGGCGGATCACAAGGTCAGGAGTTCAAGACCAGCCTGGCTAACATAGTGAAACCCCATCACTACTAAAAATACAAAAATTAGTCAGGCATGGTGGTGGGTGCCTGTATTCCCAGCTACTCAGGAGGCAGAGGTTGCAGTGAGCTGGGATCGCACCATTGCACTCCAGCCCAGGGGACAGTGCGAGACTCCCAAAAAGAAAGAAAGAAATGAAAGAAAAGAAAAAAGAAAAGAAATTAAGCTTTGTTTGTATAAACATGTTTTTAAAATTTTCACATTATTTGCTAATATAAACTTAGTGTACATAATATATTTATGAAAATAAACTACAAGGAAATCTGCTTTTGTGTTGTTAGGATGAATATCTAGTCATTGAATCCCTGAAACCTTAAGAATCAAATTTCCAAAGGCCAGTCAAGTCCTCTGTGTGAATCTCCAGGACTGACCTGAGGAGCTTTCACCCTGAGAAGTCATTTAGCTGAGAGCATGGAGAGGGTAGTAGAAACAATTCAGGCATTGTCACCAAAGCGACCTGGGCTGTCATCCCAGCACACCCTGTACTATCTGTGAGAAACCAAGAAAGTGACACAATCTCTCAGAGCTTGTTTCCTCAGATGTTACCAAGAAAATGGGTAAAATAAAAAATAAAAGAAACACTCCTCAGGACTATTAGAAAATCAATGACATATTATGTGCAGTAGAACACAGCAAAGCAGTGGACACAGAGGGAATAATAAATAATAAATAGAGTTGCCTGTCCTAGCCTTTCTTTTAACCAGCCTTCCAACCTCACAGATATGACTATGCCAGCTCATACTGAATCATAAGCTCCGCATAAGGTACTCTGTGTCTGTATATGCAGGACTATGAAAAATGTGTGTTTTGTGCATATGTTTGATGCCCTTAATTGCATCTTCTTCCAGACAGCTTCCCATCTTCCCCCGCCTTCTAATCTGACAGTACTTTACAGGGTTCAAATTGGCTCTGACCCTAAAATAACTTACTTTTGCTTCTGATAGTCCATAACAAGAAACATTTTTATGGAATATAATGGAGAGCTGGCAGCAGGTTGAGAATCTAACAGAAGACTTAAAATGCTGCAGTTATCCGTCAGTCACACTACAGAGCAGGTCACGCATAATAAACAGCTGCTTTATTAGCTTGATGGGGTATGCAGCAAATACAAAATGACAGAAAGCAGCTACAGACCAGAAGCTGAGGAGTCGCAGGAAAATGTGCTGGTGTGGGCCAATTCATGGATGCCATTGACAATCATGCCAGGGATCAATTCTGACCAGCACACATTTCTTTACTGGGGAGCCCCTGGGACATTCCAAGCACAAGAGCCATCCATCCCTGCAGAGAAGACAACCAGACCAAACTCTTCTGTCAGTTGCCTACAAAATCTTCTTTTCTCAACCCTGAGATGCTACTAAATAAACATGTAACACGAATAAAGATAAACTATTAAAAGCCTATTTTCATGTTAAATTAGCAAGGATATTTGGGGATCTACTTCATGGCTTTAATCCAGGCATATTCCTCCCTCATCTTTTTTTGAAATAGGCTAAAGTTCTGTTTCCGACTTTATCCTGGGAGCATTTGTTTGGGACATGCAGAAAATGGGAACTGAATAGCCAGCAAGCCAAAAAGGGCAGATGACGCAAAGTCTGTCTATAAGGCAAAATCTGAACAATCAGAGGGCTCAGACTCCCCTCCTTCTGAGCACCAATGCATTTCCTGAAAGATCAAAAGCGCATCAGCTATGCTGGCTTGAGAGTAGTAATCTCAACAAGCCAGCTAAAAAATGCACAAGTTTTTAAGTATATGCAAATGTACACTGGTTCCTCTACTAATCTTATTTTGCCTTCTTTTTTAAGAATCCTTTTTTTTTTTTTTTTTTTTTCAGAAAGGGTCTTGCTCTGTCACCCAGGCTGGAATGCAGCGGTGGGATCTCTGCTCACTGCAACCTCCACCTCTAGGGTCAAGCAATTCTCCTGCCTCAGCCTCCTGAGTAGCTGGGATTAGAGGCGGATGCCACCAAACCCAACTAATGTTTCTGTATTTTTAGTAGAGATGGGGTTTCACTATGTTGACCAGACTGATCTCAAACTCCTGACCTCAAGTGATCCACCCACCTCGACCTCTCAAATTGCTGGGATTACAGATGTAAGCCACCATGCCCAGCCTAGAATATAATTTTTTAATATAATTCCATTTTATCCTATGCCATAGTGACTTTCTGATCCGTAAGGATGTCACAGAAAAACATACTGTTGAAATCATGAAATTATAAAAGTATATGCTTAAGACTATGTCCAGCCAAATTACAGTTGAGTATTTCATGGAAAAAAAAAAAACTTTTGCTCTTTGATCTATGCTTTTTCCCTCTTAAAATTCCTTATGTTAGTATTTCAAGTCAATTTTTGTTTCTCTGCATAATCCAAGTAATTGCCACAATTTTCCATTTTACTTTGTAAATATTCATACATCAGGCATAACATTTTGCAATGATCTACCACAATGAGTTAAGTCTGTCTCTATAAACAGTAACTTTATTTTCTGAACCAAAAACAGGCCACCTGGGCTGCCAGGAGGGCAGAGTGCTTTACACCTAGCCTGTATCCCTGATTCACTCCCTTCTCCATCAAATAAGTATTCAAAACTGCCACTAGTATTATCTTTCTAAACTGGAAATCAAATCAAGTCACTCCCATGCTTCAACCTCTTGATGTCTTGTCTTTTTCCGTAAGATGAAATCTAAACTTCTTGGTTGGACAAGCAAACCTCCAAATAGCCAGGCTTAAGCCATCTCTTTCTGAAAAGAGAATCCACCTCATAAGCCCTTCCATCCAGCCATTCTCAACTTCTTGCCCCGGCTTAACCCAGCCTTTTCCAGATTTCATATCTTTGTACCTGCTATTCTTTCTTGGAAATATTCTTACTCCCTGTCCCCCTCACCCCCACCCCCACACACACTCACTTCTACTTATTCTTCAAGACAGATTCCAATGTCTCCACAGGGTATCTTTCCAAGACTCTCCCAGGCAGTTAGTTGCTTCTTAACAAGTTATTTGTGCCTATATCAAAGCACTCACAACATGTTATATCAATTTATCTATTTATACACTTATGTCCCCTTCTAAGCTATAGCTCTCTACAGTTTTAAATAAACTATTGTGTTGGATAACTCCAAATTATAACTGTCTGCTGGAAGCTGGAGACTATTTTTGCCTCAGGCTCATGAGACGAGTTCTATCAGGGTCAAGGCTACCACTTGGGGGAGATGTTGTAAAGACAGTACCAGCACTGGGTCAGGGAAGGGACAAAACAGTGATCTTTAATAATTCTTTGATAACTTTAATTTTTTAATGACTCTTCCAAACCTGAGATGATGCACGTATGACAATAGAAATAGCCTCACAAGAGTATTTTTGGTTCATCAATAACCAGCAGCCATAAAGCCAGGGCTACCATAAGGCTTCACTGCACAGCATGGCAGCATACGTCTAGCTAACTCATTAGGTTAAGACTCTACATTAGACAGTTTGGGGTTAATAGCTGTGATTTTTCTATCTCTAGAAAGCTAATTACAAAAACCTATCATTCTCATTTTTGTGGGGAACTAAAGCAGTTCAAGAGGTGTGCCTATTGGGGAAGTATGAGAAGTTAGAGAGGGTTAATTGGGATAGTTGCTAATTCCAAAGAAGAGGAAACATAATAACAAAAATGCTTTTTTTCCATTACAAAGAAGTTCTCTTTGAACTACAAACAGAAGCTCCAGACAAAATGCATTGGCCCAAATATTTAGACTCCTGCTGACAGTCAGAGTCAATGGTGGACTGATGTCATGCCAACGGACATGCAGTGTGAGCCTTTAACTTAAGAGTGCTAGGGCTAATTAGACAGGAAAATTACACCATGCCGCATCCAGTTCTGGAATGTGTATTTCCACTACAGCATATTATAAGAGCAATGTGTAGTAGCACATCTCACATCTTCAGACTTCATCTAAGACAAAGAACAAAATACTTTAGGAATAATTCCTGAAGAATAGAATGTGATTCAGCCTGGTCTGCCTCTTCACAAACCCTTACAAACAAAAAAAGGCAAGCAAATCTTTTTTATATCTTAATTTTCTTCCACTTTATTCACAAATTATTTTTTCCTTTTCCTCCTACGGGGTGGGAGATAGTTAGTAAAACAATATGAGTAAAAGTAAGCCCCCTCTGTTGAGTTCCTAGTATAGGTTCAGTACAGCACCAACTTCTGTTCCTTGTACCTAGACACTGTGCCTAGTGTGGAAACCCCACATATGTACTCTCCAATGTCTGGGTAATTTTTGCCTCCAGCTGACATAGACCACTACTCTGCCTTGTCCAGAGTCTGGAGCCATTTTTGTCCTGACTATCTCTCCTCACACCGTGGGAATTCTGATTTTATTTGGTTCTAAACCCCATTTGCTGCTAGCTGGAAAGACATGAACTAGAATCCTGTGCCTCCTCTCCCTCTTTAGAAGCCTCTACACACTGCAGAGTTACTAACACAGTTTTCCTAGAAGCGATCATCTAAACCAAACCTATGTCACCAAAAAAGCAGAGCAAAGGCTGGGTGCAGTGACTCTCACCTGTAATCCCAGCAGTTTGGAAGCTGAAGGTGGGAGGATTTCTTGAGCCCGGGAGTTCAACAACAGCCTGGGCAACATAGCAAGACCCTGTCTCTAGAAAAAAATACAAAAATTAGCCAGGTATGGTGGTGCATGCTTGGGTACCAGCTATTTGGTGAGGCTGAGGTGGAAGGATTGCTTGAGCCCAGGAATTCGAGGCTGCAGTGAGCCATGATCATGCTACTACACCAAACCTGGGCAACACAGCATGCCCCTGTCTCAGAAAATAAAACAAATTCTTACAACCCCAATAGTAAAAAGATAAATAACACAATATTTTTTAAAAAGCAAAGCAAAAAGATAATCAGAAAATAAGTATCTAGAAGAAGGGAAGTATCTGAGAGCAGTGCTAACAGCATCTGATGATAATTTCTTGTCATCTCCAGTCAAAATTTTAAAACTAACAGCTCCATCACAAAATTGTTGTCTTTCCTTATCAGCATATTTGGAAAAACTAACAGACCTTGGTCCCAAGATGTTCATTCAACTATGGAATTCAGTTCATCAGAATCTCTACAATTTATGTTTTCTAACTGTCCCTTTCTAGAATCATCAAAAGTCATTTAGTGCTGATATGTGAACCAAATGAAAGTTGTTCTGAGACAACTATTACTCAGGTCAAATTACTTTAATGTCAACTATGTTAATAATAATAGCTTTTCATAAATAAATAATAGCTATTTCATAAATAAAAATAGCAATCCTTTTTGGAACAAATGACCTTGTGTTTTTGCTAATTGTTCCTCTGAAACAACTGAAACACAAGTAAAATATACAGAGAAAGCTCTACAGATCATAGCACCCTCTGCATCTCATGGCCTTCCTGTTTCACTTCCTTCTCAAATTATGGTTCTGCTTGACTTTTTCTAGTGATAAAAGTTAAAATAAAACCTGAAAATCAAATATGTAAACCCACGATTATTTATAGCTGCCCAATTTCTTATGACACAGATTTGATCCAGTTCTGCATGATTAAGAAAACTAAGCATGAAACATCTCTTTCAATCGGCTTCTCAAGCACTGAGATGCTTTGTGGCAATTTGACACGTGTGTGCTTTCTTTTGGTAGGAAACAAGAAATACAAAGATAGATGGCATCACCTGAAAAGCAAAAAAGTGAGGGCCTAGGTCTATGGAGGCAGTTTAATCACTTGCAAGCAGTTTATCATTCAGCATAATAACAGAGGCCCTAAAAAACCTGCTCTGACACTCTCATTTGTCCTGTGATAGACTACTCACTGCCTGGGAATTTAATATCCCCAATGCAATCAAACTTTGTGGTGCACAGAATTTGCCCATGATCTATAAGCTAGAAGTCACAGTACAACTCATTTCACTCACCAGGGCAGGAGGCTGTAAGGGGCCACAGTCTGTTACCCACAGGTTGGTTTTCAATGAAGCTCCCACATAAGACTCACTTGTGGATGTCCAGACCCCACCTCAGAATGTATGAGGCCAGAACATGGACTTTTTTTTTCAAAGCAGGTGATTCTATCACAGGGCTTTGTTGAGAATCACAAGGATTCAGCACTTGACCTTTCAGCACGATTGCCAGTGGTGTTTTGAAATTTGGTTCAAGGGCAGAGTATACACTACCTTCCAGAAAACTAAAGCAGCAGCCTCATTTGTGAGGCTACATAATAGTTTTCCTTGTAGGTGGGCAGCCCTCAGGGAGTTCTCTGATGGGGTATAAATCTCCTTTTC
Organism: Trachypithecus francoisi; assembly: GCF_009764315.1. Lineage (NCBI taxonomy): Eukaryota > Metazoa > Chordata > Mammalia > Primates > Cercopithecidae > Trachypithecus > Trachypithecus francoisi. The sequence continues at coordinate 120,030,569 of NW_022681470.1, forward strand.
CATAGAAACAAGTAGATCTCCTGGCTGTTCTGCTCCTGATTAGCCTGGCACAAAAATCTCATGTACCAGGCAAAGTAGATGTTATTATCATTAGTTTACAAAAAAATGGAAAATCTGAAAGGTAAAATGGCTTGCCTAGTTTCATACTGCTGGCTGAAAAGTGGCTGGCTCAAAGCAAAGATTACAATTTTCTATCTCTAAGTTTTTACCTGATCTTAAAATGCATTGTCTATGGTGTTATCTTCCCATATGAATTAAATTTCAGGTTTAGGAAATAGGATGTACTCTTTAAAAATAAAAATAAAAAGTTTTATTTTTTTATTTTAGAGTTTATTTTGGAGCAACGAATTTCAAAGTGTCATCCCTGAACCAGCAATATGTGGATCACTTGGGAATTTGTTAGAAATGCAAATTCTCAGCCCCCACCCCAGACCTAGAAAATCAGAAGGTTTGGGGATGGGGCCAGCTCACCAGGCGATTTAGATGCTTCCTAAAGTTGGAAAACAACGTTTTTAACAAAAGCTAAACTGATAAACTGTAAACATTTTCCCCAAAACATTGTTGAAGTAGAACCCATAAAAATACTTTTAAAAGTAACCCCAAAGGTAAAGCCAGAGAAAAGTAGTTTTGGCTACTTGATCACCAGAGGTTCGGTCCTCTTGGCTACAAGATAATCAGGAGACAATCCTGGGAAATCAGCCCTAAGTCACGTTTTTCTCTTCCTTGAGGAGAGAAGGCATTCAAGTAAAAGTTAAGACAGTCAGAAACAGTTTAAAGAAAACACGTTAAACCCAAAGAAATATAATTCTCTGACAAGGAAGGTAACAGGGCTTAATTAGTTCCTTAAACTGGCAGAACATAGAGGAAAAGGCCCTGTGGAGAGAGGTGGACAGGTTTAACAAATCTATTTTCCATTCCACTCAGGTCAGGTACATGGCCAGACAAATTCTCCAGCCTCCTTGGCAATAAAGTGTAGCCACATGACTGCGTTCTAATTGATGGAATATGAGTGGAAGAGATGGATGCTACTTCTAGCCCAGCACCCCAAAAATATTTCATAATGCTCCCTTTCCACTCTCTGGCTGGCTGGAAGCAGAGAATTCAGCATAGGCCTCCACAGCTCCAAAAGACAGTGCAGCCACCAGACAGAGTTCATAAATCATCCCCAGAGAGAGCCATCCACCAAACACTCGCACAGAAATGCTGCATGAATGAGACTTAAGTTCCTCTGGGCTAAGCCGGTAACACCTGGGCATTCTTATAAACAGTGCATACCATGTGGAATTTAAGTCTTTGCTAGAGTAATTAAAATAAATGCATATTTAGCCAAGGCAGCATTTTATTTCATTCTGAAACCTATAACTCAAAATGGCCACAGAGCAGCAACGATGAAATTCCCTAAGGAACAAAGTCAAAAAATGCTCCATAAAGATCAGCCTTGCACACCTGTGTCTTATCCTTATTTTTTCTGTAAGTCTTCCCCAATGATGTAAGATTCCACTCATGTTCTTGACCAGGTTGTTTTTTCAGAAATTTACCATCATATCCACATCATGTAGAGGAAAAGTGATCTAGTCAGGGTTTTAAGTCTAACCCTAATAATTGACCACAAATAACATGATGGATATGTTTGTGGAAATCGTCACTCTTCTCCCAACTCCCACATTTTATGATGACTTCTCCCATTTTCCCTTGATGGCCTATGTCTTCCCTGAAGATTTCATATCTCATGTTCAATATTTATTCATTCATTCCAAAATTATTTGTTAACATCCAACTATTAGTCCCACTTTGTTACTCTGGGTACAATAGATAGTGAACATAAGTTACACGTTGGGGAAAACAGATATGTGATTTTTTTCCATCTCTCCACAGCTTTTGACGTGGGTGAAACTTCTCTTGGTTTTCATCACACAACCACCTAATTTACTTCTAGTCTCTGCAGTTTCTTCTTTCTCTAATTTACACAATCATTCTTCTTTTTTCATTAATTACATTGCACTAAATGATGAAACTTCCTCAAATTTCAGTCTTAACCTGTCTCTCTTTTCAATTTCTATATTCAGGTAATTATACCCATATCAATGGTTTCCATTTTCATCTATTTACACAAGAGTCACACATGTGTTAATATTTCTCTGGCACAGACCTTTCCTGGGACTTCAAGACTCATATAACAAGTTATACCCATTTTCTACTAAATGTTCCTGCTTGGCTATCTCAAAGGCGCTTCAGGCACAGCATAACACAAAACTGAACTCATTGCATCCAGCCCCACACTACACCTCCATACCTGGTTTTCTTCTAGTGTGATCATTATCAGTGAACAACATGAGCTTGCACTGGTAAGCAAGCCAGAAATCTAGGAGTCATCCCTGACTCCTCCCTCTTCCTCACTCCTGATATTGACTCTAAAACCATACCTTGTCAATTTGACTTCCAAAATATCTTCCAAATCTGTTCACTGCATTACATCTCCTCTGTTGTATCCTAATCCAAGCTGGTCACATCTCTTGACTGAATTGTGGCAATAATTTTTCCATTTAAACCATCACTTATCCATTCTCTACAATGCAGAGTGATCTTTTCCAAAGTGCAAATCTGCTCATTTTATTACTGATTAAAACTCATCTAGGAGCTTCCTGTCAATCTCAAGCTAAAGATCCAAATGCTTGACATTGTCTACAGGATCCTGCCTTTGTCTGGATCCCACCTGCCTACCCAGCCTCATATGAAGACCATCCTTTCACTTTCCCTCTGCTACCCCACCACACTGGCTTTTTTTTTTTTTTCTTGAATAAGCATTTTCCTCCAGCAATATGGCCTTGAGACAACTTCCTTGGACTCAGACAATCTCCCTACCCATATCATTCCTCTTTTGCCTCTTCTTTTAGAGTTTATCTCGCCGTGTTGCCCTTTATCAGCAACCTTAGTGTGACCTTCATTTTGAGGTCAATTATCTCTTTCCTAAGTCTCTGATCTTCACATTTATCATAGTTGTAAATTTGCATTCATTTGTAAGACTCTGATTAATGTCCATTTCCGTCACTAAACTGCGAGCAGCCTATGAGAGCAGGAACCACGTCTGCTTTTATTCCATCTTTGTATCCTGAGTCTCTCACTCATTTAACAAATGTTGTGAGGATATGCTAATAACAAGACAGAGAAGTTTCCATCTGTTGTGGTGCTTACACTGTGGTGATAGATAATGACAAATGCAAAGGACATGAGATGGAAGCCAACAGCTGGCACAACACCAGGCTCATTAGTAACATTCAGTAAAGCATTTACTGACTATTGTTATAGCCAGTTGGCAGATAAGCAGAGCTCACTGAGGAGCCACTAACCCAGGCTTCTCTTCTTCAGGCTATGAGAGATGGAGACGATGGGGAGAAACAGGTGACGTGAACAGTTCCTGTTGTAGTTGCTATTGACTGATAGATCTTCAGTGCTGCTTTTCAAGGAAATAATATATGATGCACTGATTTTTGGAATTTCTATTGTGAGACAGCGATCACTGTTCTTATTGACAAGAGTGATTCAGTAACTTGCAGACAACCAGACCCTGGTCAGGCTGAAGGAATAGCTGCACCTGCTGTAACTATTACTGTCTTGCGCAAATTATAACTGACTCCGAGACATTGCTTTGAACTAGGCACAGTAAAATTAAAACTGTTTTCTTGATTTAAGGTTGTCCTTTCAAAGTTAAGCTAAGTGTGTAAACAAATTCATAGTATCTTGAGGATACTTTGAACATAAAATATAATGTTCAAGTCTAGAATCATCTTATATCTTCTTCTTCCCAGCCCTTGGGTACTCTTGCAAATTGAAGTTGTCCTCGGTTATTTTTCTCCTCCTCTAACTCTGGAGTAACAATAAAATTGTATGCATCAAATGATAGATAAGAAATGCTCTTCCCCAGGCAGAAAATGGGATCAAAGCAAAGTATGTTACTCAAACCTTCCGCCTTTAAAAAGCAAGTGTTTCTTCACAGAATGAACTAAAATATTTAAGGTTTGGAGAAAATAACGTCTGAAAAATCCTTTAAAGTTGTTGTTCAATTGCATAAATAAATTATTCTGCTTAATAGAAATTTTAAAACCATTAATTCTCAGGTTTTTCAAAATGATTCTCTCTCTCTCTCTGTGTGTGTCTGTGTGTGTGTGTGGTGTGTGTGTGTGTATGGAAATTTTCGAAAGACTTTTTAAATAAAAGGGTCTGTGCATCTTTCATTTTGGAAGGTGACTCTTGATGACAAGACTTGAAGATGCTTCAGTTACTCCTGATCACTCTCATTAGTGAACTAATAATCATTACCCTTAAGTTAACCGAATTAACTTATTCAATGGCAGTTCCTTTGAGAAAGTTATTCTCCCTGAACCTCAACAACCTAGCCTTAATATGGTGATAATAATACGTCCCTTACATTTAGATAATGCTCAACAGCATCTAATATATCACCTACAGATCAAAGGTAACCAGAGAAGATAATTAATGTTACAATGCTATCTTTATAAGCATAAGACTTTACAGCTGAAGGAAGGCATTAGGGAACGTATTTAGATCAAATACACAGCCCACAGTGTTCTGACATCTCCAATCAGTTTATTCCCTGTGAGTGGGACCTAAGAAGTTGTTCCCCACACACTGGGACGTGTTGGAGGTGAGGGGAGAGGGAGAGCATCAGGATAAATAGCTAATGCATGTGGGGCTTAATACCTAGGTGATGGGTTAATAGGTGCAGCAAACCACCATGGCACATGTTTACCTATGTAACAAATCCACTTGTCCTGCACATGCATCCTGGAACTTAAAATTAAATTAAATTTTAAAAGAAGAAGTTGTTCCCCTTTCTAGCTGATCATCAGAATCACCTGGAGAGCATTTTTAAAAGTAAACATCTCAAGGGAATCTGATAGCCAGATTTGGAAGCACTGAGCTTGACAATATACTATAATGACTAATATTTTGAAGCATTTTTCACATATTACTTCGTATAAAGCTCATGACAACTCATGACTTTTTAAGTACCAAAGCACCTACAAATATAAAGTATAATTATTTAAAATGAGAAATTGTGTTTTATTGTGGGGAGGGGTTGTGTGTCCTGAGTGTTTTTATTATACAGTAAAACCAAATTTTAAAAAATGGGCATCTGAAAGAAGATGTGTAAGTGTCCTTGGTATGCGTAGTGTGTATATAGTATGTGTTTATAACAATATTAGAGCTATGTCAGGCAAATAAGACTTTGATGGCACTTGTTTTGTTGTTGTTGTTTGCTTTTAGGGTTTCAAAATGGTTGATTGAACTCAGGTTGAGTGTTAAAGAAAATGTTTTAGTTTTAGGCTGGGTACAGGGGTTCACACATGTAATGTCAGCAATTTGGGAGGCCAAGGTGAAAGGATCCCTGGAGCCCAGGAGTTTGAGATGAGCCTGGGCAACATGGTGAGACCTGATCTCTAAAAAAAAAAATTAAAATTAGTTGGGCATGATCTTGCACACTTGTGGTCTCAGCTACTTGGGAGGCTGAGGCAAGAGGATTATTTGAGATCAGGAGGTCATAGCTGGAGTGAGCTGAGATCATACTACTACACTCCAGCCTGGGCAACAGAGCAAGACCCTGTCTCAAAGAAAAAAAAGTAGTTTTAAATCTGAATGCTGGAAGAAAATTCCGTCTGCTAAACTAAAGAAAACATCTATCTATTGACTCATTTAGGAAAACTACTATCATTCTTTAATTTTATATGTAGCATAATGAACTATTCTAAACTTGCTTTTAATTAGAAACCATTAAAGAATTCCTACCTTTCCTCTATAAAATATTTTTAGTTGTTGATTGGTTTTAATATTTTCCATTCTCCTAAATCAGATTTTATTGTAGATGAGAGCACTTAGAAAAGAAGAGAATTAAAAGTCTATGGTTTTTAGTGCACATGCTAAAAAACAAAATGTTTTCTATGGTTACAGAATGAACTTTCATTTTTGAGTCTAGATTATAAGATAATGGCAATGGTTATGTAAAATGTGCATATAAATGCACTGCCAACTTTAAGAATGAGGTGCATTATACCTCATCTAGAGAGTAGACAGTGACCATTTAAGGTCCAAGAGTAAAATACTCCTCTATTATATTCTTAATTCTGGATCCTAAAAATTAGAAAACAGAAAGATCAAGAACATAAAAAGGACACACTCTCTGAGACTAAAAGCAATACACACAAAATAAATAAGATCCTTTGGCACTTAGAAAACATTCTAGAGGCAATTAAGAGACAGTCCGTTTAAAAGGTACTCACTGTGAAATTGGACGCTGACATTGTAAAGATATTCAGAAGGTATTGCAGTGAGGTAGAAAACTGAAATAAGAGTTGAATTTTGGGCCAATGCAGGCACTACAAAAAGGAAAGTTCAAAGACAATATTTTATCAGTTTCCCAAGCCATGTCCAGTGAATAATATAGTCTAGTTTTCTGTTTTAAAAATCCAAATTATGTAATCAAAAAAATCTAGAAAACAAAATGAGACTTTACCAGGCTAATATTCATTGGTCAAAGTTATTTCCAAAGAACATTTATTTTTTTTGCTCCAAGTCTGATTTTCACGCTATATTTGCTTATGCCATTTAGTTTCTTAAGTAGATACAGCCACAGAGAAACTTCAAATATAGTGAACCAAAAATATCTCCCATTGTAAAGCAATATTAACTTTCCAAATTACAAAACAATCTTTTGATAGTTTGCTTAGCATTAATAAATCCCTCAGAGATTGATTAAACAGAATATGTGAAAATGACCTTAGTGGTAACCATGACAACATACAGCAATCAAGAAGCACCACCTACATCTCCACAAACACACTCACACAATCATGCACACAAACATATACAAAGACCATCTTCAAATCTACAAGGACCTCAGGAAATCTTCATATCTGGCCAAACTAGGCTTCATAAGCAAAGGAGAGATAACATCCTTTTCAGAGAAGCAAATGCTGAGGGAATTCATTACCACCAGACCTGCCTTACAAGAGCTTCTGAAGGGAGCACCAAATATGGAAAGGAAAACTCATTACCAGCCACTACAAAAACAAACTGAAGTACACAGACCAGTGATAATATGAAGCATTCACATAAACAAGTCTGCAAAATAATCAGCTAGCACCAAAATGACAGGATCAAATCCATACATAATAATACAAACCTTAAATGTAAATAGGTTAAATGCCCCAATTAAAAGACACAGAGCAGAAAGCTGAATAAAGAACCAGGACCTATTGCTATGCTGTCTTCAAGAGACCCATCTCACATGCAAAAACATATAGGCTCAAAATAAAGGGATGGAGGAAAATTTACCAAGCAAATGGAAAACAGAAAAAAGCAAGGGTTGCAATCCTAGTTTCTGACAAAACAGACTTTAAACCAACAAAGATCAAAGAGACAAAGAAGGGCATTACATAACGGTAAAGTGTTTAATTCAACAAGAAGAGCTAACTATCCTAAATACACATGCACCCAATACAAGAGCACCCACATTCATAAAGCAAGTTCTTAGAGACCTTCAAAGAGACTTAGACACCCACATAATAATACTGAGAGACTTTATCATCCCACTGAAAATATTAGATCACTGAGACAGAAGATTAACAAAGATATTCAGGACCTTAATTCAGCTCTGGATCAAAGGGACCTGATAGGTATCTACAGAACTCTGCACCCCAAAACAACAGAATATACATTCTTCTCATTGCCACATATCACTTACTCTAAAATTGATCACATAATCATAGGTAGACCACTCCTCGGCAAATGCAAAAGAACTGAAATCATAACAGTCTCTTGGACTACAGTGCAATTCAATCAAATTAGAACTTAGGACTAAAAACTTCACTCAAAAACATACAAATTACTTGGAATTTGAGTAATCTGCTCCTGAATGTCCTTTGGGTAAATAATGAAATTAAGGCAGAAATCAAGAAGTTCTTTGAAACTAATAAGAACAAAGGTACAACATACCAGAATCTCTGGGACTCAGCTAAGGCAGTGTGAAGAGGGCAATTAATAGCACTAAATGCCCACATCAAAAAATTAGAAAGACATCAAATTAACCTAACTTCACAATGGAAAGAATTAGAGAAGGAAGAACAAATCAAACCCAAAGCTAGAAGAAGATGAGAAATAACAAAAATCAGAGCTGAAGTAAAGGAAATTGAGACGTGAAAAATTATTTAAAAGATCAAAAAACCCAGGAGTTGTTTTTTTTAAAAAAAATTAATAAAATAGGCCACTAGGTAAGCTAATAAAGAAAAAAAAGGGACTATGCAAATAAACACACTTAGAAATAACAAAAGGAATGTTACTACTGACCCCCACAGACATAAAACCAACCATCAGAAACTACTATGAACATCCCTATGTAAAGAAACTAGAAAACCTAGAAGAGATAAATAAATTCCTGGACACAAACACCCTCCCAAGATTGAGCCAGGAAGAAATTGAATCCCTGAACAGATCAATAACAAGTTCTGAAATTGAAGCAGTAATAATTAGTCTACCAACCAAAGAAGAAGAAGAAGAAAAAATCACAGCACCAGACAGATTCACAGTTGAATTCTACCAGATGTACAAAGAGCTGGTACCATTCCTACTGAAACTATTCCAAAAATTTAAAAATGAGGGACTCCTCCCTAACCCATTCTATGAGGTGAGCATCATCCTGACACCAAAACCTGTCAGAAATACAACAAAAAAAGAAAACTTCAGGGCAATATCCTTGATGAACATCAGTGCAAAAATCCTCAACAAAATACTGGAAAACCAAATCCAGCAGCAAATCAAAAAGCTTTCCACCATGATCAAGTAGGTTCCATCCTTGGGATACAAGGTTGGTTTAACATACACAAATCAATAAATGTGATTCATCACATAAACAGAACTAAAGACAAAAACCACATGATTATCTCAATAGATGCCAAAATGGCTTTCAATAAAATTCAATATCCCTTCATGTAAAAATTCTTGATAAACTAGATATTGAAGGAATATACTTCAAAATAATAAGAGCCATATATGACAAACCCACAGCCAACATCATACTGAATGGGCAAAAGCTGAAAGCATTCCCCTTGAATACTAGCACAAGACAAGGATGCCCTGTCTCACCACTCCTATTCAACATAGTGTTGGGAGTTCTGGCCAGGCCAATCAGGAAAGAGAGAGAAATAAAGGCATTCAAATAAAAAGGGAGGAAGTCAAACTATCCCTGCTTGCATATGATATGATCCTATATCTAGAAAACCCCAGTGTCTCCCCACAAAAGCTTTTTAAGCTGACAAACAACTTCAGCAAAGTCTCAGGATACAAAATCAATGTGCAAAACTTGCTAGCATTCTTATACACCAACAACAGTCAAGCTGAGAGTTTGAATGATTAAACTGCCATTCACAATTGCCACAAAAACAATAAAATACCTAGGAATACAGGTAACAAAGGAGGTGAAAGACCTCTACAAGGAGAACTACAAACTATTGCTGAAAGAAATCAGAGATGACACAAACAAATAAAAACATTTTATGCTCATGGATAGGAAGAATTAATTTCACAAAAAAAGTCATACTGCCCACAGCAATTTATAGATTCAATGCTATTCCCATCAAACTACCATTGAACTATTTAATAGGTTAAACTGTTATTCCCATTAAGCTACCATTAAACTATTTCTATTAAACTACCATGGACATTCTTCATAGAACTAGAGAAAACTATTTTAAAATTCATATGGAACCAAAAAAGAACCCGAATAGCCAAGGCAATCCCAAGCAAAAAGAACAAAGCTGAAGGCATCATGCTACCTGACTTCAAACTATACTGCAGGCTACAGTAACCAAAACAACATAGTACTGATACAAGAACAAACAGATAGACCAATGGAACAGAATAGAGAACCCCGAAATTAGACCGCACAGCTACAACCATCTGATCTTTGACAAACCTGACAAAAACAAGCAATGGAGAAAGGATTAACTATTCAATAAATGGTGCTGGGAGAACTGGCTATCCAAATGCTGAAAATTGAAATTGGACCCCTTCCTTATACCATATACAAAAATTAACTCAAGATGGATTAAAGACTTAAATGTAAAACCAAAAACTATAAGAACCCTAGATGACAACCTAGGCAATACCATTCAGGACATAGGCACTGGCAAAGATTTCATGACAAAGATGCCAAAAGCAATCGTAACAAAAATAAAAATTGACAAATGGGATCTAATTAAACTAAAGAGTTTCTGCACAGCAAAAGAAACTATCAACAGAGTAAACAGACAACCTACAGAATAGGAGAAATTTTTTGCAAACTATGCATCTGACTAAAGTCTATTATCCAGGATCAATAAGGAATATAAACAAATTTACAAGAAAAAAAACATGATCAAAAAGTGGGTAAAAGACACGAACAGACACTTCTCAAAAGAAGACATATATGTGGCCAAAAATCATATGAACAAAAGCTCAACATCACCTATTATTAGAGAAATGCCAATCAAAATCACAATGAGATACCATCTCATGCCAGTCAGAATGGTTATTATTAAAAACTCAAAAGACTAACAGATGCTGGTGAGGTTGTGAAGAAAAAGGAATGCTTATACACTGTTGGTGGGAGTGTAAATTAGTTCAATCATTGTGGAAGACAGTGTGGCAAGTCCTCAAGGACCTAAAGACAGAAATACCATTCAACCTAGCAAGCCCATTACTGGGTATATACCCAAAGAAACATAAATCATTCTATTATGAAGACATATGCACATGTATGTTTATGGCAACACTATTCACAATGGCAAAGACATGGAGTCAACCCAAATGCCCACCAATTATAGACTGGATATAAAAAGTATGGTACATATACACCATGGAATACTATGCAGCCTTAAAAAAACAAGATTATGTCCTTTGCAGGGACATAAATGAAGCTGGAGGCCATTATCCCTAGCAAACTAACACAGGAAAAGAAAACCAAATACCTCATGTTCTCACTTATAAATGGGAGCTCAATAATGAGAAAACATGGACACACAGAGGGAAACAACACACACTGGGGCCTATAGAAGGGTGGAAGGTAGAAGGAGGAAGAGAATCAGGAAAAACAACTATGGGTACTAGGCTTAATACCTGGCTGATGAAATAATCTATATAACAAGCCCCCAGGATGCACCTTTAATTATGTAACAAACCTGCACATCCTGCACATGTACCTCTGAACACAAAAAAGTTTTTAAAACAAGATCCATACCAAGACCAATATCAAGGAATTTTTCCCTATGTTTTCTTGTAGGGGTTTTACAGATTAAGATCTTATGTTTAAATCTTTAATCTATTTTAAGTTATTTTTGTGTATAGTGTAAAATAAAGGTCCAAATTCATTATTTTGCATATGATATGCAGTTTTCCCAACACCATTTATTAAAGGAACTATCCTTTCCACATTGTGTATCCTTGTTGTCCTTGTCAAAGATTAGCTGATTATATATGCACAGGTTTATTTCTGGGCTGTTGATTCTATTTCATTGGTTTATCTGTCTTTTTTTATGCCAGTACCATACTGTTTCAACTACTGTAGTTTTGTAATATAATTTGAAGTCAGGAAGTGTGATGCCTCCAACTTTTTTCTTTGCTCAAGATTGCCTTGACTATATGAGGTCTTTTGTGTCTCCATAAGAAACCCATGAGATTCTGACACAGGTAGCATGATGGTTAATACTAAGTGTCAATTTGATTGGATTGAAGGATACAAAGTATTGATCCTGGGTGTGTCTGTGAGGGTGTTGCAAAAAAGATTACCATTTGAGTTAGTGGGCTGGGGAAGACAGATCCAGTCTTAATCTGGCAGGCACAATCTAATCAGCTGTGAACGAATATAAAGCAGGCAGAAAAATACAAAAAGAAGAGACTGGTCCAGCCTCCCAAGCTACATCTTTCTTCTGTGCTGGATGCTTTCTGCCCTTGAAGGTTGGACTCCAAGTTCTTCAGTTTTGGGACTTAAACTGGCTCTTCTTGCTCCCCAACTTGCAGACAGCCTACTGTGGGACCCTGTGTTTGTGTAAACTAATACTTAATAAACTCATATATATAGATATATATAGATATATATGTATATATATAAACTATATATAAAGTATATACATATATTCCTATATGTATATTCCCATATATATGTACCATATATATGTGCATACTTTGCAAAAAATTTCCCCCATTCTGTAGGTTGTATATTTACTCTGTTTACTCATATATATATGTGTGTGTATGTGTATATATATATACACACACATACACACAAATATATGAGATATATACACTATTCTTTCTGTCCCTCTAAGAGAACCCTGGCTAATAAATGTAGTCTGAGCACCACTCTTTGAAAATACTCCTATAATAAGTCCTACTCATCACAACACTTGGTGCAGTAGCAAGGTCTGCGGCAGAGACCTACCAAATCACAATTCAGTTGAGGAAATTCCACATCCTTCACATCTGTATCTGTGGAATCTATAGCTCTCTATTCCACTGAGCATTCCACATGAGATAAAATTCAGGGAGAACATCAGCAAGGAGCTCCATAACCATTCTCTATACTAACCTCAATTCCATTCTAAACTAGCTTAGAGGATAGTAGTCTAGACAAAAGTGTTCAGTGGGACTACCCCAAAAGAGAAAGACTCAAATTAGTCATGGTTTAACTTTCTACACACAGATCCTGATAGAAGAGTTCTTGACAAAAGCAATGGTATATTTGTGTAAGGCATAGAATTTTTGCTATATCAAATTACTGAATTCAGGCATATTTCTCTATGGTCATTCCAGCCTTCCGCAAGAATTAACGTGCCTCATTTTATAATTTTAATGCATTAAGTTTGAAGCATAATATTTAAAGTTTATGTGTACAAATTTTACAGCAAAGGAAATTTTATGACAGAATTAGAAAAACATCCCCAATTACTTAATTTTAGAAGGGAAAGATTAAATTAGCACACCGAATTGAAAAACACTCTTTCAGCAGAAGTAATATTAAGAAATGAGAAGAATTTGGAATCAATGTATATGTCAGTTATTATATGACAAGATCATATAAAAGTGATCATAAAATCTTGAACTCCTGAAATTTTCCTAATAATTTCAGCAGAGTTTTTACCCACAGTACATTTCACACCCTCACCACAATAGTGATCTGTCTGAAGTCTTATATTTTCTTTCTTTTTTTTTTTTTTTTTTTTTGAGACGGAGTCTCGCTCTGTCGCCCAGGCTGGAGTGCAGTGGCCGGATCTCAGCTCACTGCAAGCTCCACCTCCGGGGTTTACGCCATTCTCTCGCCTCAGCCTCCCGAGTAGCTGGGACTACAGGCGCCCGCCACCTCGCCCGGCTAATTTTTTGTATATTTTAGTAGAGACGGGGTTTCACCGTGTTAGCCAGGATGGTCTCGATCTCCTGACCTCGTGATCCGCCCGTCTCGGCCTCCCAAATGAAGTCTTATATTTTCTACTGCTATATTTATACTATCCTTCAGCCGAACCAGCGTCAATATGAGGAGGCCAGGACAAAAATTAATACATAAATAAGACTAGCGGCATCTTGCCACATTTTTTCTTTTATGGTTGATTATAACAAACAATATTTTTGAATTTTATGATGTAATAATCAATAGTTCCCGTTAAAGGTATTTTATTCAAGTTCTCCACACAAATCTCAGGCCCTTCACAATTCTTGACACACGTAACTACTGTCATCATCAGAATTGTCATATAAAAACTCATTATTTTCTAGTTCTTTTGATTATGAGACACCACATTGATTTAATAACAGCATGTGGCAATAGATTAAGAAGGGGAGAAGACTACTACTTAAGGTACACATTTGATATGCAGTATATTTTAATTTCAAAATAAGTAACAGTTTATAAAAATGCCAAAGTCAAGCAAAACTGTTGTGTTCAGTGTGAATATTTAGTTAACCTAAAATCCTCAAAAATAATCTGACATTCTCATTCATTCTTTTATTTGACAAATATTAATAGATCCCCTATTATATCACTATCCAAGGTGTTGAGAATATAACATTAGAATAGAAAAGAATTTCAGCAAATGATAAACAAGATGAAAAGCAAACTATATAACATAATGAACTATTGTTGGTGCTAAGAAAAAAATACAGTAGAAAAGAGAATAGGAAATGTTGGAAGAGGGCATTAAATTTTTTAAAATAACTAAGAAGAGCTTTACTGAGAAAATGATAATTAAGTAAAGACATAAAGAAAATCAAAGACCCAGCCTTAAGGATATCTGAGAGCAACATTCAATAAGAGAGAATTACAAATGCAACAACATTGAGATAGACATGCTAAGAGGCCAGCATAACTAAATTAGATTGATTGAGGGGGAAAGCAGGAGTACAAAGCCAGAGAACTATTGATAGGGGGCTTTGAGGTGGCATAAATGAGAGAAAAACCATGTTGAACTTTGAGGTCTTTGTAAGAATTCTGTGTTTTCAAGGCTGAGATAGGAAGTTAATGGATAGCTTTCAAAAGGGAAGACATATAATACATCTATGTGCTTCAGGGTTCACCAGAGAAAGAGAACCAATAGAATGTGTGTATATATGGAAAGATACTTATTTTAAGGAACTGGTTCACACAACTGTAGAGGTTTGGCAAGTCCAAAATCTGATAGGAGAGGCCAGTAGGCTGGGGACTCAGGAAAACGTTGCAATTCAAGTTGAAAGGCAATCTACTGTAGAACCAGTACCAGGCAATGTTGCGGATGAAGTCTGAGGCAGTCTGCTGGAGAATTTTCTCTTGCTCAGAGGTCAGCCTTTTGCTCTATTTGGGCCTTTCACTGATTGGATGAGTCCCACCCACATTATAGTGAGCACTCTACTTTACCACAAACTCCCCGATTTAAACTTACATTTCATCCAAAAGCAACCCACAGAAACATCCAAAATGTTTAACTAAATATCTGGGCACCATGCCCCAGACAGGTTAGCACATGAAATTAATCATTACAGCATCTGAAAAGATGAATGAAGGGGAGGAAAGAACAGCATTGTTCTGTTTGGTAAAGACAGCAGAACTGGCTTTTATGGATGGAAGTTATAGTTGGGTAGATCTAAGTTTCATATATTAAAAAATCTTTCATAAATAATTTATGGAAAAGCCTGTGTGACATTTGGAAAATATTATTACTCCATTGTTAGGGGGCTGAACTAAGTGAACAGGTTCCTTTATTACCTGTCAATCTCATGATTCTGTGATTTGTTCAGGTGACGTACCTACAAGCAAAGTTCATCACAACTTTTCAAAATCTCTTACTCTCAAATGAAAACTTTTTTTCAAGTTTAGCCAAACGAATATCTTTCAGGGTAAATTCTGAAACTTGATTCTTAACTATAGCAATCATGTACCAACTGCCTTAGCTCAGTAGACAAGCACTTAGCCCATAACATTCCACTCTTGGCTCCTCAAAATTAATGTCCTCCATGTACGTGAAATACGTTCCTTCTATCCCAAAAGCCTCAAAAATCTTAATTCATTCCATCATCAACTCCGAAATTTAAGGTTCAGACTTTCATTTAAACATCATCTAAGTCAGATATGGGGTAAGACTTGAGGTACAATTCATCCTGAAGCAAAATTCCTCTGCAGCTGTGAATCTGTGAAAACAGGAAACTTACGTGCTTACAAAATACGATGTAGTGGCAAGCAAAGGTTAGATATTACCATTTCCAAAAGGGAGAAATAGGAAATGAGGAAGAGATCATGAGTCTCAAGCAAGTCTAAAATCTAGCAAGGCAAATTCCATCGGCTCTTAAAGCTCAAGAATGATCCTTATTGGCTCAATGTCCACTCTTCCAGACCTGCAGGGGTGGCAGTGTCACCCCCTTGGCTCAGTGGAACTGCTTTGTTCCTTTGACTGGACATGCCACCATGGTGGCACTGCCCTCCCTTTTTTTTTAAGGCAGTCTCACTCCTGTCACTCTAGCTGGCGTATAACGGCACTATCATGGCTTACTGCAGCTTCGACTTGCCAGGCTCAAGTGATTCTCCCACCTCAGCTGCTCAAGTAGCTGGAACTACAGGAACACACTACCATGCCCAGCCACCAGGGAAGTGGGGAAAATCCAGCAGTTACAGGCCTCATCCAGCTCCTACATATCCCAAAGGCCAACCTCACGCTTGCTGTGCCACTATCTACAGCACCAAGTTTGTTTCCAGGCCGTGGGTGAACAGGGCTGATAACTTGCTCCAGGCTACCAGCCTCCCAACTGTAAAAGCAAGCAGGGCTTTCAGGTTTCATGACTCCCCACCTGCCACAGCTTCTGTGCTGTGTCTGCACTCCAAATTCACCCCTCTCTCAAGTTCCATCCAGGAAACTTTGTGTTCAGTTGAAGCTGTTACAAAGTTCAGCTGAAAGTTTCCTTCTCCCCCTGGTCTTTTCCCAGTTCCTCCGGCAGCCTTCCCCAAGGACCTCTGTGAGACAAAGTCAGAAATGGCTTCCCTGGGGACCAAGAGAGCCACAGGGCTCTTCTCGCTGCTTCTTCTTCCCTTGTATTTTGCTTAGCTCTCTAGAATTATCTCAACCCCAGGTAAAGTCAAATCCTTCTCTCGTGATCTGGACCTTCACGTTCCCCAGTGAGAGTGTGTGCTTGCAGGTGGATGATCCCCCTTTCACACTTTCACCCTTTGGGCACTCACAGTTTTTTGACTGTCTCTTGGGGCCTGCAAGAGGGATTCACTTCCTTCAGAGGATCCGTGAATTCTCTCAGCTTTCCTGGTATGTTCCTGTGATAGTTCTAGGAGCAAAATATCATGATGTGAGTTTCCACATGCTGTTCTGTCTGTCTGAATGGGAGCTGCAATTTAGTCCTGCCTCATGTCTACCATTTTCCCCAACCTGTCTCTATTCCTGCTTTTAGCAATAGGAAGACTCACAGAGATAGAGTAGCCTAGACTTCAACCAGCTTGTCATCTCCAATCAATTATTTGTGGATACATTGAGCACTGTGCCGAGAGGCTCAGCTATAATGTCATGATCTGTGAGTAATGTCTGCCATGACTTTGATTATATATTTTCCACACACCTATCATAGGTGTAAAGGGCTATAAACCCAGACATTAATAATTAATAATTTATAATACTTTTAAAATAATTTTTAAATTAATAATAATTTTTTTTCTCTCTGCTAGTTTATTGGTTTCCATTCTTGAAAAGGTGGTGTCAGAGCCTTTCATTCTGTGCTTTATTTAGAAGGGACGTTTTGTAAAATTCAGAATTAAACATTTACAAGCAAAAAATCCTTTGATTATATTGATGCCCTTTATAGCAAAAATGTAATACTTTACTAGTCTAACAGATTCTCTCTCTCTCTCTTTTTTCCTGCCTTAAAAAGTCACAAACAAAACAAAACAGAATGAAATAATAACTGTAACAACAACAATAACAATATAAGAAAAAACAAAACACAAAATTCCTGGGAAACAGTAGAAAAGAAAATAAAGAGACGAGGAAGAGCTCTGAATTCTGACTTGCTTTATATTTGCATATGTAAATAGTGTCTCAACATACATCCTATCTCAACAATCTATTTGAAAAATGTGATCATATTTTATACAACTTGAAACTCATTTTTTCACATAATAATAATAAACATCTTTTCACATCATCTGATAAATGTATAGATAACATTTTAATAGTCAAATACTGTTACATTAAAGATATATAACTTATCTAACCTACCCCTAATTATTGGACAGTTATTACCTTGTTTTTGCTGATATAAACAATAATAATAGGCTAGAGTAATTTTTCTCTCTGCTAGTTTATTGGTTTCCACTCTTGAAAAGGTGGTGTCAGGGCCTTCATTCTGTGCTTTATTTAGAAAAAAAAAATTGTAAAAAGGGAGCCCAGAGGGAGCCCATCTGAGGCAAACCTGGATGAACTGACACACAACTCAGAGGAGAAAGTAAAGGACTATTCTGTATCATCTTCCAAGCTTGGTACATCTTGAACATCTAGTAGTAAAATTTTCTCAATGAACTTAGCCTTATTATCTTTCAAGATGTCACTAGCGTAACTAAAGGATATGTGTGCTTATGGGTGTGTTTTCAGAAAGAAAATCAGAAACAGTGTCTACCAAAGTGTTAACAGTAATTATCCAAGAGTAGTGACATTATGCATAGTTCTTAAATTATTTTTGCTTATTTATATTTTTTAACTTTTTTCTACAACAAACACGGAGAGTTTTAAATGAGATTTTTAAAATTATAACTATGATTTTAAAAGAGAAAAATCAAACAAAGGAGATTTCAAAAAAGAAGATTCCCATAGTCTCCCATGTTTTCTCCTTCATGGCAGGTAATAGAACATGTTCTTACTTCTGGAAACTGCAAAGCTGGAAGGGATCTTAGAGGTGATATGTTTCCTCCCTCTCATTTTATACATGAAGGAATTCAGGTCTAAGATGCTTAGTATTGCTCCCACTCAAGGTTCACAGCAGCAGAACAAAAAGTAATTTACATTTGTTGATTCTTAATGTAATACTTTTATAATGTGACAGAAAAGACAGCATCATAAAAGTTTAAGATTCTACAGTGTCTCCAGTTAATTCCATCCAAAAATAAAAAATTAAAATAGGAGGTTTATTGGCCAATAACAAAAGAACGGAGGCAGCAAAGCTGGCAATATATGTTCAATCAACTTGGAGATATTGTCTTAAATTTATGGCCAATCTTCTGGAATATATTGAATGGATATATAGCTATAAGCTACCCTCTTTAAACACTGATTTCTGCACTATATTCTCGCCCTTTATAACAACTTCTTCAGTGAAGCCTGCCCTGTGATTAGATCCTCCTCATCTGTCCCAAGAGAATAAAGCAAAAATATTATTAAAACCTTAGCTTGTTTCAGTGTCATCTCTTAAATATATCTGTTCCTGACTCATAGGCAGGATTTTCCTTTTATCTATTTCTTAGCCATATGAATGAAGCTTTAAAGAAAATTTTACACTGATGCGTGCCTCCAACTTGCCTCAGGTAAAATGAATGAGACAACATCTACACAGCACTTTGAGCTCCCCAGACAGGCACATCAGAAATGAGCAGTAGCCTTGCTCTTGTCAAAGATATCGACTGAGCCTGGCAAGACTCCAAACCATAGAATAATTTTCCTGACCCCTCATCTGTATCTCTCAACTAGGTACAGAAATTGAAAATAGGAACCAGTCATTTGGGGTAAAACATATGCCAAAATAGTTCTGCAGTGTGGGTAAGAAAAAGGGTGAGATGTGCAAAGGGGAAGCTCTCGGAAAGCAGAGAGTACAATTAAGTCAACTTTCAAATTCAAATGTACTTCTTCCTTTCCCACATGTTCTAAATCAGACCTCTTTCCCATAGGGCTGCAGATGGTGCCTCTAGGGCTGGCTGTCACTGATCTCTGAAGGGTAAAACTGAACTGAAACCTACAAGCCTCACACCTGTGGGGTCAGCTTCATTAACAACTTTGACTTTTGCTCGTTTTCAAGAGCTGCCCCAACAAATATCGCTGCAAACAAGGTGCACCCTAACCCTTTGGTGATATATCACCGTCTCCTTGGCAATCTAATTTTAAGTCTCACTTCATGTTGATCCAGGACAGGTATCTTTAGTCAGTCTGAAACTCTCTTTGTAAAACCTGAGGGAAGTTTAACTACTAATTTACAGCGTGGACCTCAATTAACATCTTCTGTTTTTAAAAATGACTTACATTGCCACAAAATAATAGTTCTATCTTCTCAGACGGATTTCATCACCTCAATTTTCCAACTTTTGACCTGACTACAGTTAAAGCATGAAAAAGACACATTGGTAAGGCCAGCTAGTGGTCACATCACACGTAAATTACCATTTTCTACTGTAGGAACTGTCTCCATCTGTAGGAAAAACCTGAAGAATCCTGTAAATAGCAGAAATATTATAACAAATCTTCAATGAATGGAGGAAAGTGGTGGAATTAAAGGTAGAACTATCAGAAATTACTAAAAAAATCAAAAAGGACTTGTGAGGCTTGTCCACAATACTTATCCCCATTTTACACAATGAAAAACCCTGATACAAAAAGGTTAACTTGCCCAACATATACAGCTAAACTATAAAGATTTCTATAAATACATTCTCAATATGTGAAGCACATTATACACTTTGTTGAAGCATTTAGTATTTAGTGATTATCATTCTAACAATTTAGGAGAACATACTTTAAGAAATAAGGAGCAAAAACATTCATTTTGAGCAAGGCCTTGGGTTGGCAGTGACTCCAGATAACAGCTTTACTATTCGACAACAGCTCTTTGAATTGTAGAAATAGTCCTTAATCACAGGACAAACTTGGCTCCAGGGTGGAAAACATTGTTTTGTTTTAATTCCAAATATCTATTAAGTACCTACTATGAACTAGTCCCCAGTACTGTGCTGATAAGCCACAGATGTGCCCATCCCTTCTTTTTGCAAAATTCTGAAAATCTAATAAGGGTAGAGAAATAACCAACTTTTCTATTTTATTCTGCATTACAATCCAATGCAGAATAAAAAGATTTCCAAATAGAGCTACAAGCAAGGAGCATTTGGAACCCCAAGGAAGGAGCATGATGACCCAGGAAAATGTCAAGAATTAGATGTTGAGCATTAGCCTTTCAGCCACAACCACAGACAGGAGCACTGTCTTCCAAAATAAAGAGTAAGGTATGATTACAGGACTAAGCTGAACACAAAATTGGCCTCTAGATGGTCCTGGTGAGGTGAAAATGGCTAGAGGAAATTCATCAAGATTACCTGGAGAAAGTGGCCAGACACACATTAAGGAACAATAGGGTTTGGTGCCCAATAGTAAAGAAGAGCTTGCACATTGGACAGCCAACGGGAAAGAAAAAAGGAGGGAAGACAAACAAAAAACAACATGGCCAAAGCTTTGTTTAAATAATTTAATCAGCAGCTTCAATTTGATCCAGAGATAAGTGGGGATGAAATGAAACAATGAGAAGTACCAGAATAGAAAACTTGAGTCATGTGATGATCTCATTAGCATCAGTTTTCTAAGTGTTTACTATGCATAGGATGTTATGATCAGTGTGAAGTCTGCAAGGCAGATCTAAGGCAGCCTTTGCCTTCAAAGAACATTTAGTTTAGTCAGGGAGGCAGAAAAAATGCCAGAAGATGTCCATACAGATGCTAAATAGGAGTTATATCAAAATAAGTGCTTTGGGGTCAAGAGGCAAGGAAGACAGGAGTTACGGTAAACAGAGGATGGCATAACTGAGGCTCAAGAGAGACAGGTAGGAATATGGAACACTCTGTAGTGCAAGTAAAGAAAGAGTAACTTGAGATTATGCTAAAGTACTATAAACACACACAAACAAAGCATAACATTCTCTGGGACATAACATATTCACCCACAAACGCTAAAACCATTTGGGCCCCAGAGGCTTTACCAGGATGTGAAGTTGCTACCAGATTTTCAACAAGTAAACAACAATTTGTTGAAGGTATGTTGTACATGCTAAGATAATCTTTTTGTCACTTACACTCACCAAACTTATACTATTCTGACCAAAAATCAGGTTCCATTTTAGAAACTGGAGAAAGATGCATCTGGCATGAGTGACATGATTAATTAGAAACATCTCCTATGGCAAAATGATTATTTATAAAACTGTGCATTTCATGTTGAATGAATCAGATTGCATTTATGTATTATAACTTTCAGAGAATGCCGTATAGCTAGCATGTGGTGGGAGTGGTCATGTATTTAGAAAATGTGAAATCAATCTCTTTTGTTTAGAAAATAGCATAGAAAATTGCTTTGCTCATTTAGAAACTGCTTTATGCAAATATGTGTTGTACTTATGTAGTAAATAATTCATTTAGCTTCCAATGCAATCAAGATTCAATCATCTCCCAAACATCCTACTTTTTGAAGTGCTAAATGTATTTCATGCTTTCTATTCAAAATGTAAATAAAATACCTATAAAAAGTTTCGAACCACTCTTTTTTAACAGACATTACAAAGTACTAAGAAATCATCTTAGTACTCTGCGCTTGGCAATCAATAAAATTGTTATGATAAAGATATTTGGATGGAGGTGACAGTAAGCATTTACCATCGGTAGTAGAGAGAATAATGGGCCCCCAAAGATGTCCACATCCTAATCCCCTAAACTTTTGAATATATTGCCTGATATGGCAAAGGTGACTTTGCAGATACAATAAAGTTAAGGATCTCGAGATGGGAAGATGATCGTGTATTACACAAGTGGGCCCAATATAATCATAAGGGTTCTTAGAGAGGCAGGAGGATCAAAGTCAGATAAGGAAATGTGACCATGGAAAACAAGGTCAGAATGAGGTGAAGGAGAGGCCACGAACTGAAGAATGCAGCCAGCCTCTAGAAGCTGGAAAAAGCAAGGAAACATTCTCCCCTGAGGTATTCTAAGGGGACACAGCCCTGCCAAACCATTTTAGATTTCTAGCAATGTCCAGAAAACAGTCTGTAAAAGGCCAGACAGTGAATATTTTGGTTTTCTGGGTCATATAGTCCCTGTTGCTCCTAAACTCTGCTGCTATAGTGCCAAAGAAGTCATAGAAAAATCTTAAAATGAATGGGCTGACAAGCTGTGTTCCAGTAAAACTGTATTTTTGAAAAGAGCGGTGGGTCATCTTATCTTTGGCTTACAGTCTGACCCCTGAACTAAGGTATTGAAATCAACCAATAGTAACAGACAAAGTTAAAAACTTCTCCATTAGAAAAAGGAACACTCATACACTGTTGGTAGGAGTATAAATTAGTTCAGACATTGTGGAAGACAGTGTAGTGATTCCTCCAAGACCTAAAGGCAGAACTACCATTAGATCCAGCAATCCCATTACTGGGTATATACCCAAAGGAATATAAACTGTTCTATTATAAACACACATGCAGCTGGGTGCAGTATCTCACACCTGTAATCCTAGGGCTTTGGAAGGCCAAAGTGGGCAGATGACTTTAGGTCAGGAGTTCAAGACCAGCCTGGCCAACATGGTGAAACCCAGTCTTTACTAAAAATACAAAAATTACCCACATGCCTATCATCCCAGCTACTTGGGAGGCTGAGGCACAAGAATCATTTGAATCTGGGAGGCAGTGCCTGCAGTGAGTTGCTATCATGTCACTGCACTCCAGCCTCAGTAATAGAGCGAAACTGTCTCAAAGAAAAGACACATGCACATGTTATGTTCATTGCAGCACTATTCACAATAGTAAAGACATGGAATCAGCCTAAATGCCTATTGATGATAGATTGGATAAAGAAAATGCAGTACATATACATTATGGAATACTATGCAGGCATAAAAAATAATGAGATCATGTCCTTTGTAGGAATAGAGGTGGAGCTGGGAGCCACTATCCTTAGCAAACTAATGCAGGAACAGAAAACCAAATACCTCATGTTCTCAGTTATAAGTGGCAGCTAAATCATTACAACACATGGACACATAGAGGGGAACAAGAGACACTGGGGCCCTGTTGGAGGGTGGAGGGTGGGAGGAGGGAGAGGATCAGGAAAAATAATCAATGGGTACTAGACTTAATACCTGCGTGATTAAATAATCTGTATAAGAAACCCGCATGGCACAAGTTAACCTATGGAACAAACCTGAACATGTACCTTGTAATTTAAAATAAAAGTTAAAAAACAAGAGTTTGATGTATGGGAAATATTGGAGTTCACGGATGGAGCCTTTGCCTAAGCAAAAAAATGAACCATGGGGACTTGACATCAATATATCAGAAGAGTTGAAAAGATCAGTATGAGAGATCTGCTATATAAAATTAAAGATGCATTTATTGCCAGGCCTAGCCAAGGATTAAAGGGAATCTGAATTTGTTCCAGAATTGTATCTGTTAAAATGCATTTCTACCAGGGACTTTTATTCCCCATGCTCCTTCCCACTCCAGATCATCTCAGATTTACTCTGACAAGAACATTTTAAGTCCCAATAATTCTTTACTCTTACTGTTGCTATGACAAAGCTTAATTTCAGCTCACAGATTGGGCTCATTGCCAACACAGAGAGAAGGTTGACATACACTGCATATCTTCCTTTGTTCTTTGTATATAATTTAGTTTCAGCATTTTTCACTCTAGAGCACATGAAATGTTTGAACTCCAATTATCTCCACAGAAATGAAGGCTTCCCCTTCCCTTATTTTATAGTTCAGTGGGGACAACATATCCAGTGTGATGGCAAAAGATTTTTTAAAATAGGGGAAAAAGCTCTCTGCAATAAATGAGTTATTGATAAATAATTCCTTCCGATAATTTTTGTTGCTGCTCTACTCAAAATAAATCACATGAAGGGTTCAGGAGAACAACGCAAAGATTCTCATTTTAATTTCAGTCACTCTTCTAAAGCCCTGAGGTCATTGTAGAGTCCAAAATTGGGTAGAATAGTGACTTATCTTGCTCTCTACCACTACTCTGTTTCCAGGCATTTCTCTATCACTTTCCATCCACCCTGCTGAACAAATCAATCATTCAGTGAGAAGGTAGCATAATTTATAATACATTTTCTGGGAGGGGTATTTATCTCATCCCCAGACAATGATAACTTTTCCACTGGCTTCTCTATTATGACCTCATGTGCCTTCTTAGCATTTCAGTTCCTTAATATGGTATTGAACAGGGAGAAGAATGAAAGGACATGGAAGAGCTCTGTGAAATAGATGCACTTAAGGGACAGAGACACTTGCAAATGCACAGGAGAAGAGAGATCTCCTTACGTTCTAGCACATTAGAATGATGTCAGAGAAACCGCAAACTTGTAAGACTGAATTGGGCAGGATTTGAGACTGTACCTATATCACAAAAACATGTTGAAAGGGTAACAGTGCCCAAGCAGACAATTTTGATTAAAACAACTGCAATGACAGACATTCAACATAGACGTCAATAGACTTGGACTGAGTGAAGTGACAAGTGCATACAGACTGAATCTTAAATCTTTTCTACCCATACAAAATTATCTATATATGTGTATGTATATATGTGCATATATGTATGTACATGTGTGTGAGAGATATAGATAGATAGATAGATAGATAGATAGATAGATAGATAGAGATAGAGATAGAGATATATAGACTTTCCTTAGATGGCAGGGAGTCCAGGGTGATGTGTTTGGATGCACATTTTAGTTTTCTCCCACACAGAATCTAACTTCATTAATGCTTTGATTCAATCAGCATTGACAAGTGACAAGTGACAGATATATATATATACACACACACATATATATAAGGATTAAAATCCTGCACCTTGTTTTATAATGGTATACAGGGATTATCCCAAACTATTAAAAGTAGCTAGGGGTGATTTTATCACTATATATTTCTATATTTCTGTAAGTTGTTTAGTGAGTTATATAACTTTCAGATTAAAATATTAACATTAATAAAAATCCTCCTCTTCATTTTTTTTTTTTTCTTAAAAATAAGGTAAGATCTCAGGAATGCCTGAAGTATCCTGCTGAGGAAAGACTATAAGCAGAAAAAACAACTGCAAACAGGTGTCTTGTACTTATGTAGGGGAAAAAAGGGGAAACTCCCAAGCCTTGATCCTGTGCCCAGAGTAAGTGCAGATGGAGCGCAGGAAAACAGAGGGGGTCTTGGCCAACCTGAGAAGGGGCAGAGAGGAGTGGAAGCCCAGACACATCGGGAAGAGGCAGAGGATGTCGTCAGGCTGGACGTGCCTGCTCAGACTCTGCTCTTGCTCCCCACTCTCTAAGCCAGGAGTCCCCCCTCCCCATCCAGCGTCCTTGGATTCTCTCCTAACTCACCATCTTAAAAGTCTTATGAACTTGGCTGGATGTGGTGGCTCACGCCTGTAATCCCAGCACTTTGGGAGGCCGAGGCGAGGGGATCATGAGGTCAAGAGACCAAGACCATCCTGGCCAATATCGTGAAACCCCATCTACTAAAAATACAAAAATTAGCTGGTGTGGTGGCACACACCTGTACTCCCAGTTACTCGGGAGGCTGAGGCAAGAGAATCTTTTGAACCTGGGAGGCGGAGCTTGCAGTGAGCCGAGATTGTGCCACTGCACTCCAACCTGGGGGACAGAGTGAGATTCCATCTCAAAAAAAAAAAAAAAAAAAGTCCTATGAACTTATTCAGACTGAGATGTGACTGCTATGGGTTAACCCCATCCAATGTGATATAGCAAGAGGATTGTTACAATTGTTACAAAGACCATTGTGAGGAATCTTGCAAAAAGAAGAAAGGAAAAATTTGGAGAAGAAAGTATTTAGGGTGACACAGGGAGCCCTCTGGGACTGCTCTCTCCCTCCTACATGGACACAACTCTGTTAAAATAATGTAGGTGGTGCTTCAGAGTTCAAGTCCTGGAGCCAAATGGCCACAGTTCATATGCCTGGTTCTGCCTCTTGCTAGGAGTGTAAACTTGGATAAGTCCTTAATTTCATTTGCCCCAGAGTGAATCTATACAAAGTACTTTGAATAGTGCCTACCACACAGGACAGAGACAATGAATGTCATCAATAATTATTATCACAACATATACAGAGTGCACAGTTTCTATCTCCCAAGAGAAATGGGAATCCTTGAGAGTAGGACCCATGTCTGGTCATCTTCGAGTCTAGTTCACACAAGGCAATCCATAAATGCTGATTGAATCCAGGCGTTAATGAAGTTAGGTTCTGTGTGGGAGAAACCTAAAATGTGCATCCAAACACATCTCCCTACAACCTAAGAAAAGCCCAGTGCCACTCCCTCCAGAAAGTCTTCTCTGATGGGGTCCTAGCCAAAGCTATGGGCCCTGATGGGAACTCCATCTGCACCCTGCACTTCTCCCTTATCACCATTTGTTGAAAACCCTTGTTCGATTCTTTTTAATCACAAGAGAAAGCCTCTTGAGAGCAGCAACCATTTATCATGAAATGTAATCACCACTTTTCCCTAGTTCCTTGCACAACATTACTACATAGTAGATGTTCGATAATTATGTTTAAGTAAATAAAAATAATAATATTACAGTAAGTCCTCACTTAATGCCCTACACAGGTCCTTAAATAACTTTCTTTTGTTCAATGTTGTTTCATTAAAACTGATGAGAAAAATGGCTTTGTAATACACCATTTCACTTAAAGTAATGGTTTCCAAGAATCTGACATTAACGGAGAACTTACTATGCTACTATTCTGTAGAGTCTTATATTGTACAAAATACTCATCTAATTCTCATAGCTAGTGGTACTTTTATTAACCCCATTTTACATACCACAAAAATCAAGGTTCACGTGAATGCACCGCTGCTCTCCACCTGGGTGATGGGAGTAAAACCCTGTCACAAAAAGAAAAAGAAAAAAAAAAAAAAAAAGTCAAGGTTCAGAAAGAGAAATTATTCTGTGATCATATACACATAGGATGTAAACCCAGGTCTGTCTGGCTCAGAATTTACTCTGTTACATGAAGTCCTCTCTGAAGAGCTAGATCCAGGCTTACACACAGAAAACTAAAGGGAAAAGTAGTGTTCATATACAAATTCCTTTCAAGCTCTATTATTCATATTTCCCCAATCTAACTTTGCACTTTAATTAAATACTGAATTTGATGGATAGGTTTTGTGTAAGTCTTATTGCTAAGGAACTCTGAAGAAAGAAAACAGGTCAGCATATTTTAACAGTTCTGTTTTGAGCAATGTTGGTGACAAAGGAAAAAAATCAATAGAGAAAATTGTGCATTAGGAAAGAAACATCAGGCTAATGGTGAATCAGAATGTTTTGAGCAAAAACCAGACAAAACCGGATTCTCCTTATGCCTCTCCACCATTTAATTCTTCAAAATCCTTGAATTTTTTCAAGGGGAAATAATATGCATTGGTTTGAGTAAGAGCGAGAACAGATGTAAACCATGTCTTGCAAATTTGAGTTTGTACCCAAGAACTTCAGTTCCCACATCCTTACCTGCAGTCGTTGTGATTTGTGCTATGAGAGTGCAAATATGTCCAACAAGAGGGAAATAGCTCTCAGCTTGCAAAAACAAGCTTCTACAGGGAGGTTCCAGAGAACTGAAATGATGAGGCTGGCACCTGAGAAAGGCTACAATCATCAGGGAGTTTTTGAAGTGTTCTAGGAATTTTTGAAGTGTTCCAGCAATTTGATGGATCTCTGAACTAGAGGGCAGAACACTGATTTCATTTTCATGCTTTACAATGACACTCTATAATGTGATGTGGTGTGTGTGAATTATTGCATGTGTGATTTTGTGTGTGATATGGTGTGCATGTGCATGTGATTGCATGTATATAATGTGGTATATGTGCGATTAAGGCTTGTGATTATGTGTGTGTAAATATATTGAGAATCTATGTCAGAGACAGAAAGCAATGACCCCTATGCTCAGGTAGGGGAATAGACTGCAGCAAAAGATTCAACAACACCCAGCAATGTACTGATGAGTGTGAGCAAAGCAGGAGTCCCAAAGCCAAACGATACAACTTCTTACTGCAGAAAACACAACTAGGCTTGATTTAAAAAAAAAAAAAAAAAAATCTTACATAATTTATAGCAAAATGAGATATTGGTCTTTGTCTATCAGTTTGGCAAAAGTTAAAAAAAGTTGATAATAGCCAGTGTGGGCAAGATGTGGGAGACTTGACATTTGTGTACATATCTGGTGGGAGTGTATTTAGTACACTGCTGGAGGGCCAATGGCAAAATGTTCAATGTAAATTATACTTACTCTTTGGTCCAGCAATTCCATGTTGTTGGAATTTATCATAGCAAATGAAAGGGTAAGTGTGGAAAGATGTAAGTGAAAAGACACTCCTTGCAGCACCATGTGTAACAGGAGCAGTATCATGAACATAATATTTGTCGAATAAATAATAATACTTGTATTTGAAGGATGAGCTGTAGTTCTGTAGGTAATGATCCAGAAAGATGTCCAATATATACACAGTGTTAAGGCAAAAGATAACCTTCCATGTGTTTTTGTCTCAAGAAAATAAAATTGTGTTAACATTTATAGAACATATTTGGAATGATTAATAATCAAATATTAACAGTGGATTATGATTGAAGGGGATGACACTGGGAATAGGGAAAGAATTTTACTTTCTATTCTATACATAATTATTTTTTCCAAAAAAAGTATATATTATGTCTATACTTGTGGGGAAATAACAGTAAGGATGTTTCTATTTAGAAACGAAGGAAGAAAGGATGCTTTTGCAAATACCTATGGAAGAAGAGACTCAGTTTCTATCTCTCCATTTCTGATCTCAGGCTATGGCCAAATTTCCAGGCTATGCAACCAACTATAAATTCAAATCACCAGATTTCCAAATCTGTTTTCCCATTGATTCATAGGCTGTTATTTCCTGTGCAGCCTGTGTATCTGCAGCCATCTGGGAAAAACAGAGCTGCCGCAGTAGACAAGCAAGGTAAGTCCTTTCCCAAGAGCCCACCTCGTGCTTGCTGTCAGATACAGCGAAAAGGAGAGCTTTGGTTGTAGAAGGCCTTATAGGTGGTTTAATTTTTTGGATAGTAAAAATGAAAGCAAGGAGTACCTATGCTCTTATAAACAAATCATCAAAACACATTATTAAGAAGGCATGCTATTTAGCATAGAAATGTACAGACCACCTTTTTATACAAAGCAATAATATTTAGATTTTAAAGTGTATGTAGATAATAAAAAGTACCTACTTTCAACAACGCTGCAGTTCTATTCCATTGTTTTGGACTTTTCTGCCTGTGACTTGCTGAAATAGAGCCTTTCATTATTCATAGCATGTCTTCTCATAAAATACCATACTTCTCCTCTGTGCAAAAACATAGCTTCTATTACAAGGGAAAAGGCACCTTAAATCTTACAAACCATAAAAAATTCATTTTGTATCACATTTTTAAAATTTATTATGAATTTAATATTTTTCCCTTGGCATAACCATTTTCCAAGTGGATTTTTTTTTCAGTTTTTTAATGTTAACCACTACTATTTCCTAAAACATTTTCTCTTTCTTTACTTTCTCTTCTCTACCATCACTCTTTCCTATTTCTTTGTAATCGGCAAATAAAATCCTAAGTATATTAGATCTGTTCTATTTAAAATAATTCTTGGAGAAAAGCCCTGTGGAAATTAAGGAATTATACAGGCCAATACTGTAACTCATCTATCTTATACATTTCTCATTTAGAATGTGAGTTCTTTTTGAAGTGGATACATCTAAATTTTCATGTTTCTTGTTGTATAACTATAAAAAGCAAGCAAGGAAAGAGAAGGAAATATCTTCAGACAATGCGAATTAATTGCAGTTGAATCAGTAGTCTTAATTCTCAGTTACAACCAAGGCATTTTTAGGATTAATATGTATAATTTTTTTTTTAATTCTGGAAGTAGATCTTCCTATGAAGAGAAACAGGAATTCATTGCTGATGCTAATTTCTCTGAGAAGACTACTGGTCAGTTCTACCTGGCATGCAGCTTCCTTCTCTTTGACAACAACAAAGACTATTTTAGTCTTCCCGGCATCAGCGCTTTGTCAGTAATCTGAGGGACAAGAGGATGCAGTAAAGCAACAATAAGTAACTATGACCTCATATGCGAAGCCTAGAATTATAAGAAAAGAGTCAGAAATACACTCCATATTGTCATCATTCTTCGTACATGCTCATATGTGGGGCATACACAGATGGGCAAATCAGGTCCCAAGCAAAATAGATTACATATGATTCTGAATTAGGTACAGCTTTGTGACTTTGGTGGCTAACTCACTTGAATCTGACATGTAGCAGCTCTCAGCCTCAGTCTCCCTCAGATATTTGAAGCCTTATTGTAAAAGATTCAAACACTACAGAGGCTTCAGAAGTGCTAGACTCTTCCTTCACCTCTTACATGTTTACCCCCACACCGAACGAGGATTGAATAATTTGTTGGGTTTCTGTGAAGGCCTTTTCTTCTTCTTCCTCTTTTTTTTATTTTTTAATTTTTTTTTTAGACAGGGTCTTGCTTTGTTGCCCAGGCTAGAGTGCAATAGCAAGATCTCGGCTCACTGCAACCTCTAGCTCCCAGGCTCAAGGGATCCTCCCACCTCACCCCACAAGTCAAGTAGCTAGGACCACAGGCACATATCATCATGTCTAGATGATTTTTTAGAGTCAAGGTCTCACTTATTGCCCAGACTGGTCTCAAACTCCTGGGCTCCAGAGATCCTCCTGCTTCAGTCTCCCAAAGGGCTGGGATTACAAGAGTGAGCCACCAGCGTGGTGGCTAGTTTTTTATGTCACCACTTGGATATAAATATAGAGAAAACCTTGATCTTTTTATTGTATGAATGGAGTAATACAGCTTTGGTGATTATGGTAGATTACATGGTTGTTGCCTACTATTGGGTCCTCTCCTTAAAAGGATAGCACACATCCTTGTCTATTGCAGTATGATTTGCAGATCCTCCCAATATGTACATCTGAGAGAGTGGAAATTTACATAGGCAATTTGAACTTCCCATCTGGATCTCAGGAAAGTCTGAAACAAAGTGATGTAAAAATTCCGGGAATTGTCATATGAATGATGGTGCTGTTCTCTAAATCAGGGAACCATGGAGAAGGGCCAGCATCCCAGTTACTGTGACTGTGTTAGAGATAGAGGAATAAAAAGTGCTTTTCCTTCTACATTAACACTAAACACATCCCACTTCACTTCTGACACCAGATGTGTCAGGGAGTTCCCCACACAGCAAGCAATTCTCCAGCAGACACCAACTGGGTGTCCTATAATTTAACTCAATTCTGACACTATCTCCTTGGAGTTAGAGTCAGATCCCACAGGTTAAGGGCTCAGTCTCACAAGATTTCCCCCACTTCAGGTGCCAGTTTCAAGTAGTAGGTTGTCACCTACACTTCTGACAAACCAGTTATACATCAAGGTTCCCAAAACCCCCTCCTTTGATTTTCTAGAATGGCTCACAGAATTCAGCAAAACACACTTTCTGGTTTATTATATGAATTAAAAATATGATAAATGATACAGATGAGCATCTAGATAGAAGAGAAGGTATGTGAGAAGGGGTGTGGCGCTTCCATGCCCTCTCTGGACACCATCCTCCAGGCACCTTCATGTGTTCAACTATCTGGAAGCTCCCCAAACCCTGTTTTTTGAACTTTTATGGAAGCTGTATTAGTTATAAATGATTACACCATTGGCCATTGATTATCAGTTCAGCCTTCAGCTCCTATCCCATCCTTGGAGGTCCAGTGTTGGGGATGGAAGTTCCAACCCTCTAATCACATGATTGGTTCCCCTGGCAACCAGCCCCCATCCAAGACTCTCCAGGATCCCACCCAGAGTTACCTCATTAGAACAAAAGATGCACCTTTCACTCAGGGAACACCTAGAGATTTAGAGCTCCATGTCAGATGCTCTTATAACTCAGAAAATTACAAAAATTTTGGGAGACCCGTCTCAGAATATTTGAGCTCTAACTCAAATATTAAAACAAAAGATTCTTCTAGTACCCCATCTCCAAAGGTATTAGAAGCTGTCTTAGGAACTGGAGGCAGAAACCAAATATATATTTCTTATTATAAATCACAATACCCCAAAACTTAGTGCCTTAAAATAACAACCACATTGTGTTGTGTTCTCTGACGGTCTGGGATTTGACGGGCTCCAGCGGGGCACTTCTCCCTCAGACTTTCTCACATGGTTTTAGGCAGAGGGTGGCTTGTTCACATATCTGGTACCTGGTCCCAGAGAGACTTAAGGCATCTGGTGGCCGGAGCAGCTGAGGATCCTCCCACGTTTCTCTGTCTCCATGTTGTCTCTCCACATGTTCTCTGCAGTATGATCACTTCAGCTGGGTGTCTTCCATGACGGTTTAGGGCTTCCAAGATTCCTGTCCCAAGAGAGTGACTCATCCATGAGCTGCATCCTCTTTATGGCCTCAGAAGTCCTATAGCATCACTTCCCCTGTACCCTGTTAGTACAAGCAGCAGTCACAGGCCCCGTAACAAAAATTCAGGGGGAAAGAACACAGATCCCCATCTCTTTGTGGGAGGAGCATCTTATTTTAAGAAGCACGTGGCAGATGGGATATATATCTCTAGCATCTCTTTGGAAAATATAATCTGCCACAACCAGATTTAGGAGCCTAGTAAAATAGGCGATAGGGATATTGTCAAAATGCCTGGGAATTAAAAATTATGATTGTCATTGTTAAAATCACAACTTAGTTAAACATTTTCACCCAAACTACTGGTAAAAGTAGAAATGATGAGTATAAAATTAAGCTGTAATCATGTATTTCTTTTCATTAATGGGAAGCATTTTACTTATCTTTATATCACTTTAATATGTATATTAATAAAGATTTACATGAATAAGTTCACTGATCTCTACTATTCAAAACTTTTTTCCTGATCTTTTCAGAAGCTGATTACTAAAAACATGTAAAGTTCAGTATAAATAAGATTAATGGGAAGACTTTATTAGAAATACATTGATAAATTGTTCATAATAAACCTAATTTCCTTACCTTCTGGGAATAGAGTAAACACATAACAGGAGAAAACAAGACTGTAAACCAAGTTATATATTCAGAAAGCTGCAAGTTTCTGGGATTCATGTACTATACAAAAGCAAAAGACACCATAGAGAATACAGCCATACATAAGAAAGTAATCAGACAGAGATTTCTGTCAGCGTTTCTGAATTATTTACAACAAATTGATCTCAGTTATTCTTTTAATGCAATTCAGAATATTCAGTTATAAAAATAATCATGTTTTCAATAATGAAGATAAGAACGCCCAAATCAAAATACTAATAAGGGATTTACAATTGCATGAAGGCTGACACATAAATTCATGGACAAAATTTCTAGTTATGAACTGTTCCATCAGCTACTGATTTGTTGTACAAAAATTCCTACATCCACTCTATTGGATTAAAGTTAACTGAACAATATAATGAGGCATTAATAGACACAGAAAGCATTTTGCCAATATTGTCATGTTTGTCCAATTCCTAATGAAACAAAACAGATGTACTATTGAATGTAAAATCCTAACCTTTATATTGGTATTGTATAGAAGGCATATTTTTAAAAGAACTAAACATCACATTATTTTCTATTCTTAAGTATTGATACCTGAATATTACATGTTAAGCATTCCACCTATTGGGTAACAATAGGATAAATAAAAGTTTATTTGCTAATTAATCTAAGATACTGTGATTTTGCCCATAAAAGTTCTAAAACTCATCTGCCAAACTCCCAGTTAGCTGGAAAATTTCACACCTGGCAGACTTGCCTTAATGTCCCTTGAAAGTAAAAGTGTTAGGTCATATAACTAAAAGATCTAGGATAAATCTTTCAGTGCAATCAGAGTCAGCAACTCAGATAATGTTATCATAGCCTCTCTTTCACTGCCTGTATTGAATGTAGTCTCTCTCTCTCAGAGAGAGCCCTTCCAGTGTCCTGGCTTGAAACACTGGGGTTTGCTTTATAACACTTCAGCAAGCAGGTAAAGAGAAGAGGAAAGGAGAGGGACGGGGAGAGGTGATGAGAGTGGAACAGAAGGGTCCGGGAAGGGAAGAGAAAGGAGGGAGGGAAAGAGAACTGGAGAGGGAGGGGAGAAAAGAAAGAAGAGTAGAGGAACAAGAAAAAGACAAATGCAATAAGTGTGGAAACATGTTAACTGTTGAATCTGGGTGATAAGTATTAATATGTAGGGATTCATTACATTCTTCTCCCTGACACCACAGTTTTTAAATTTTTCAAGTCTTTTTAAATTTAAGTTTTAATTTACGAAGCACTGATCCAGAAAAAATGAAGGACTACAACAAAGAAGAAGAAGGCACATGACCAAGCAGAGGAGAGGTCCTGCACAGAAAGATGGTGTGGTCCAAAGATGACCCTGTGCAACAGCCCTGGAGGGAAGTAGACTGGAGCGGAAGGATCAATGCACCAGAGTAAAGCGGCCCGGCAGTGAGGGCAGGAATAATTGACAGATCATCAGACATGATTAAACCATTTGGGGAAAGTTTATTAACTGAGTACAGGAGATCTAATGGAGCATTTGGAAAAGATAAGAATAGGTCTATAGGAGACTAAGGAGCTAAAACACATAAAGCAGTTTTTAATTCCAAAAAAAAAAAAAATATTTTTAAGTAACAAAAAAGGGAATATAGAGCATAATAAAGGGAATCGTAGTATATTAGCAGGCTATTCAGTAAAATATATTTTCTACATAATCATGTAAGGACTGATATGTTGTTGCTGTTGCAGTAAGATTATGGCCTAATTAATTATAGTTGACAAAGAAAGGGAATAAATTTCGCCCAATGCATCTGTAATCTCAGCACTTTGGGAGGCTGAGGCAGGGAAATACCTTGAGCCCAGGAGTTTGAGGCTGCAGTGAGCTATGTTCATGATCCTGCACTCCAGCCTGGGCAGTAAAGTAAGACCCTGTTTCACAAAAAAAGGAAAAAGAAAAAATTGGAGGAAGTGGTAGAGAGTTAAATCATCAGCTGTCATAAAAGGAAGTCATAGAAAATGTCTAAAACTTTGGAATCAAGTAATTACAATATATTGAAATTAATATTAGAACAGAGAGTAAAAAGAGTTAAAAGCGGTCTACTCTGATGTGGGAGAAATAGGGCACAAACTGCTACTTTTCATTAGAATCCTTGGGTAATATTTGTAACTATGCATGTATTGTATTGACAACATTTATTTAAGAGTAAAACTAAGTTTATGAACCAAGAAAAACCAAAATTGAAGTAATTAAAAAAAAAAATTGTCCTTGGAAATGGCTGGTTCAGTTTTATCCTTTAGCTCAAGGGTTTGAAAAGTACCAAAGATACTGGGGAAAATGAGCCCTAATGTCCACCTTTGACCACGGAAAGGCAGGCTCTCCAACAGATCACCATTAGGCATCAGTAAGTTCAGGAAAGAAATAATTCCCTGAGGGCTCTTAGTTATCCTGTCCCGTGGTGGAGAATAAGGGTGGTCTTAAATGAAAATGTTATTCCAATAAACGAATCACCCAGCTTATAGAATAGCTTAGAAATCCATGGAAGTGGCCGGGCGCGGTGGCTCAAGCCTGTAATCCCAGCACTTTGGGAGGCTGAGACGGGCGGATCACGAGGTCAGGAGATCGAGACCATCCTGGCTAACACTGTGAAACCCCGTCTCTACTAAAAAAATACAAAAAACTAGCAGGGCGAGGTGGCGGGCGCCTGTAGTCCCAGCTACTCGGGAGGCTGAGGCAGGAGAATGGCATGAACCCGGGAGGCGGAGCTTGCAGTGAGCTGAGATCCGGCCACTGCACTCCAGCCCAGGCGACAGAGTGAGACTCCGTCTCACAAAAAAAAAAAAAAAAAAAAAAAAAAGAAATCCACGGAAGTTTAATTGATTTGAATTAGGTTTTACAGACATAGTGTTATAATCTCAAGTATGCCTTTCTGAATCCTTTCAGGATTTTAGTAGCAATGGACCCAAGGGGTGGGAGTGTGAGCTTGGTGGAATAGAAAGAGCACTGAAACAGAAACCATGAGATCTGGTTTCTTACTCCAACTAAACATGCAACACTAGGATGTGACTTAAATGTTCTGAGCCATAGTTTGCTCGTTTTAATTCCCTTCGAGTTTGAAAATACTATGATTTGGAACTTGCTACCCATGAGAAATACTATAGTATATAAGTACAAAGTGGAAGCTTGAAATTATTTTGTTTTGTCTTCCTTTTCAATTTTAGGCCCATTGTCTCATGTTTATTTGGAAATGTGAGTATTCAGGATTTATAAAGAGAATATATTGAACATATAATAACCTCAGCAAAAATAGTTGCAGACAAAAGCTAGAAAGGGTTCTTAAGGCCAAAAGTAGCAGAATACCTTGTCCTTTAGCTTCCAAGTGCATTTTGACGTGAAAACACTCATAGAAAATGTAAAGGGCAAGATAAAACAATGGCCCTTGAGGAGCTATTTGGATCATTTAAGAAAGTTCAATTGAACAGATAATGCCGAAACATTGACTTACTCTCTTTACCACAGTCCATCTACTTAGCCTTGTGCTGCAGAGACTCAGAAAAAAAAAAAAAAAAACAAATTATCCTGTTTATGTGTGTGACCAGACAGATGCAGAGCAGTAAAATCAGTCAACACAATGGTACTAAATTTGAGGGCCACACTTACAATATCGCCAGGCTTTATTTGATTTCATGGTCTGTTTTGAGTTTCAGAAGTATTTTCCTCATTTTGCCTGACCACCCACACTTCTTCTGCTCCCTGTAAGTCTCCACCTCCAAGCATGTACAGTATATGTACCTCCCTCCTCCGTGTGTACAAACATTCATCACAGACAGAGTCCCAGCCATGTGTCAGGAGATGTGAGGCATTATGAATGAAGACAGGAGCTGCAGCCAAACAGGCAGAAGACAAGCTCCAATGACATCCCACTGTCTGCTCACTTTTCACCAGCACTATCCAGAGAATAGTTTTTCTCCTTCTGCCTTTTAAGTTCCAAAGTCCTTTTTAATCGTCTTCTGTGATACTGTTCCCCTGATGCCTTCTCTTGATTCAAGTCAACTAGCATATGAAACTGCCTCTGGCAAGATACATGTTCAGTGGGTTAATTGGCATATCATACATATCATACTGCTGGAAATAAGAATATGAAGAAATCATAGAAAAGCTACTGCTTATTGAGGGCTTACTAAGAATCAGACATCCTCTTGCCTGCTGCCAGGTAAGACATGACTTTGCTCCTCCTTTGCTTTCTGCCTGATTGTGAGGCCTCCTCAGCCATGTGGAACTGTGAGTTAATTAAAGCTCTTTATTTTGTAAATTAAAAAAGAAAAATCAGACATGATGATAGGTGACTATTACATAATACTTGTGTCATTATTCCATCTTTCAGATTATGAACTTGAAGCCCAGAATGGTTAAATCTCTTTGTCCAAGATCCCCCAAATAGAATGTGGCACACACAGGATCTGAATCCCTCTCCGTCAAGCTCCCAAAACCCCAGTGCTTGATTCTATGCTATTGTGGCAGCCACAAAAGGTGATGAGTCACTGCAGTAGCCAGCTTACTACACAGAACACACAGAGATAAGTGATGGTTTAAGTGAGCTTCACATGACTTAGAGTGGTTCACAAACCATAGCAACATAAAAATCACCTTGAGAACTTGTTTTTTTTTAAAAGTAGATTTGCAGGTTCTTCTCCAAGGCCCCTAACACAGACCTCTGGGGATAGAGCTTAGAAGATTAGCATCTTGAACAGTCTCCACCAGTGATTCTTAGCAGGCGACCCTCACACCATACATTGAAAAACACCAGTTTAACAGCCCTTGGCAAGCTGTTTCTCTAATCCAGTGGTTCTCAAAATGAGGTCCCCAGGCTAGCAGCACCTGGAAACTTTGTTAGAAATGCAAATCTTCAAACCCTACCCCAGATCTACTGAAGCAGAAACCCTGGGACTGGGGCCCAACAATATGGTTTAACAAGCCCTGAGGTGATTCTAATGCATACGAAAGTATGAGAACCAATGCTCTAACCTAATATGATCTTGACATTTTCAGGCCTGACCTACATTGCCAACACCATGGGAAGGCAGGCCTCCAAAACCTTCATGATTTTTCCCAGGGTACTCGACGAATCCCACTAACTCATCTCTCACCACGGACTCTAACCTCCTGTTCCCATCCTCCTGGATTCTAACCTTGTCATTTATTCTCTACCACCCTTCACCTGACATTCAGATTTATACATTTGGATCCATCCCTCTGTAATCATAATGTGGGTGTGTAAAAACTTGTCTAGTTCTCATGTCTCTCAGAGCAGGCCCCAGTGACGTTTCCTCTGGTGAGTGCCCTTGGCACTAAATGGGGTATCCAATTATTCTGTTTCACTCCAGCTTCTTTTGAGAACTCTTGAACTTGACATCTGCAGACTCAGTCTATCGTTGGACTCTGTAGTAATGTTGTTTGTTGTTGATATGGTTTGGCTGTGTCCCCACTCAAATCTCATCTTAAATCCCCATGTATTGTGGGAGGGGCCCAGTGGGAGGTAATTGAATCATGGAAGCAGGTGTTTCCCATGCTGTTCTCATGATAAGAAATGGGTCTCACAAGATCTGACAGTTTTATAAACAAGAGTTTCTCTGCACAAGCTCCCTCCTTTCTCTCTTTGCCTGCCACCATCTGTATAAGATGTGTCTTGCTCCTTCTTGCCTTCCACCATGATTGTGAGGCTTCTCCAGACATATGGAACTGTGAGTTTTCCACTAAACCTGTTTCCTTTGTAAATTGTCCTGTCTCGGGTATGTCTTTATCAGCAGCATGAAAACAAACTAATACAGTAATTTGTTACAGTAGCAATAAGAAGGAAACTAATACACTAGACATCAGCAAAATTAAAAATCAATGGTAAGAAAATAAAAAGTCAATCTACAGACTGCTATAAAACAAATACAGTGCATATATCTAATCATGGGATTGTACCTAGAATATATAAAGAAATCTTACAACTCAATAAGACAACTCCACTTAAAAATGGGCAAAAAATGCTAAGAGATACTTCACAAAAGAAGAAACCTGGATAGCAATAAACACATGAAAAGATGCTCAAAATGATTAGTTATGGAAAATGAGAAATTAAAGCCACGAGGAAATCTTACTGCACACCCATTTGAATGGTTAAACTTTAAAAGATTATAATACCAACTGCTGCCCAGCATGTGGTACAACTGGAACTCTCAGACAAAATCCGTGGGAATATAAAATGGTACAGGTACTTTGGAAAACACTTTGTCCATTTCTTATAAAGTTACTTGCATACTTATCTATGGCTAGCAATTCCACTCCTCTGAATTTACTCAAAAAAATTAAAAATGAAACGATATACCCATATAGTTGTGTATACAAATATTCACAGTAGCTTCATTCATTGCAGCCCAAAACTAGAAACAACCTAAATATTCAGCAACCAGTGAACAGACACACAAAATGTGTTAAACACATACCATAGAACACTTCTAATAAATTTTTATAGGAATGAAAATATTCCGTATCTTAATTGCAGTGATTCTTACACTGATATATGCATCTATATGTAAATAATAACACAATGAAATTGATTTTTTTAAACATAAAGATTAATAAAATGTTGGGAATTGGGAAGAAGGAGCATAAAAAGACTGTCAAACTAAGGCGGGGGTAGGGGGTACCACAGCGGGAGCAGCAAGAACAGACACACAAAATGTGTTAAACACATACCATAGAACACTTTAAAATTTAGCATTATGTTTCTGAAATTCATTCATATTGTATATATCAATAATTTCTTCCCTTTTATTGCTAAATTTTAAAACAAAAGTCTACACAAAATAATGTATACTGTATGATTCCATCTATATGAAAGTCAATAATACACATTTGGTGGAAAGTAGATTTTGCACGGGACAATTTTATACTGTATGATGTCTTACACATCAGAGCACTGAACTGAATGGACTTAATGAGAGAGCTACCTGGAGATATTGCCAACAGGAAAGAGCTTTCTAGAACTGTTTGAATAGTCATAACTCTATAACAAAAATAATCAAGAACACAACCTTTGTCTGAGCCACGGGGATGCTCCACTTATTGTACCATTTCCCCTTTGAAAATGGATAGCCTTGGGTTGAAAGAGGCTTCCCACTGATTCTGCAGTAAGTAAATGAAGAAATAAATTACTTCTTATTGGTGTTTATCTGAACTGGCTCAAGGCAATGTTGGTATTGTACCTTGCAATGACAGTAGAAGAATTTGTACATAGGCTAAGCAGTTATGCATACATTACAATTAATCAGTGTTGTCCTTAGGGATAATGATGCCCAGCTCTTTCATCAGAAGCTAAAGGAGTGTATTTGTATTCCTGCGTGGCCCTTTTGACTAGGGGGTAGGTAGCCAAGCTACTATTCTCTTGGAGATCTGCCCATCAAGACTCAAGATAATGACAAAAACCCTAGCAAACTTTCCTAACTGTTCTTGTTTGACTTCTTACTGGCCGCTTTCAACCCACGAGTGAAGAGAAACAGAAAGAGAACGTGGCTTCCTCTACTCACTCAGTCGTTCATTTAACTAGCAAAAGAGGGTCAGATAACCTTTACATTGAAATGGGCTGCCTCAGAATGTACTCAAGAAGAGGTGTGTACTTAACCATCAGGAAAGGGTGATTTAGGGAAGTGTGGTAGAGTGAGTAATGCCCCCCTCCCAAAATATGCCTGTGTCTTAAACACCAGGAAATGTAAATACATTGCTTTAAATGGAAAAATGGACTTTGCAGATATGATTGGGGTAGGAATCTTGAGATGGGAGATTATCCTGGATTATTTAAGTGGGCCCATATAAGAGGTCTGTATAAGGGAAGGGAGTAGAGAAACAGTCCGAGAAGGAGATTGGCTGATAGAAACAAAAACTGACTTATTTGCTTTGAAGATGAAGGAAGGGGCCACAAGCTAAGGCCTGAGAGCAGCCTCTGGAAGCTGGAAAAGGCAAAGAGAGGGATTCTCCCGAAGAGATTCCAGAAGAAATGCAGTTCTGTTAATGTCTTGATTTTAATCTATAAGATCCACATTTGGCTTCTGAGCTCCAGAACTGTAAGATGATACATTTATCTTGTTTCAAGACACAAAAGTTGTGGTAATTTGTTCTAGCAGCAATAGGAAACTAATACAGGAGAAATTCTAAATTCTATGAGGGTTAGACCAGGAGATATGTATGTATGATTCTAAATTACAAAATATAAAGTGCTAATTGATTAAGACTACTTCAAATTCTGTGCCCACCATGCTCTTTTCCAAACTCAAAACTCTGTCCCTCCTTCTTGTCACTGCTCTTGGTGTTTGTGTGTGTGTGTGTGTGTGTGTGTGTGTGTTTTCTACAATCCACCTCCATTTACAAACTGATGGGAAGCAAGTCAAGATACAGAAACAGAAAATGGATATAAACCACTCCTTTTCTATCTGCCCTCATTAGTTCTCCCCTTGCCCTACTTTGGCCACCAAAAACTTATATGCATTCATTCACTTCTTGTTTGCCTGTTATGTCCTGTATCCTTGTATCCTCTGCCCTGTCTTCATGTAACTTACAGTCTCACTCTCTACCTGCAACCTGTAGAGCATTTCCCATTCCCAAGAGCGTACCTACTGTTTCCATTACTTGAGACAACCGGCAGTTTGGCACAGAAGCTAGCTAGCATTTCTTATGAAATCTAGAGAAGCAATGTTGGTGCCCCATTCTAAGTGGGATCGAGACTGGGTTTCTAGAGGGCCAGTCTCATGTGATTCATATGAGTAATCATTAAGACATGAGTTCAGCTATGGGACAAAAGTAAAAGTTTGATCACTGATGTTGCCTCTGGGAAATCTTGGCCAATCAAAAATAAAATTCTAAGCCCCCCATCTGACGGAATGAACCTCCCCTCCTTGGCCAAGGGAATTCCGAAGAAAACTGAAAAACTAGTTCAGGTCACGACAGGAAATGAGAATCAGGCATGCCTCGTTATACTCTCCTGCTTTTGGAGTTTAGACACAACTGACCAATATCAACATGAAAACGGAGATCTTAAAACAGCCTCTTTGTAGCGATGACATTGTAGGCATTCCAACCTGCCTCTGGTATAGCATCACAGGACAGACAGTAGGCTCTGAAGGAAATCAAAGTATTTTATTCCCAAAATATTTTATTTCTTTGACATATTTTGAAATGACCCTGAAAAGCTGTTTCTTGTGGGAGAAATTTGCATTCTGTAAAGAATCTCCTTCCATTACTAGGTATTTTCTGGAGAATCTGATGCCTTTTGAGATATGGACAGTGACATTCACCATATATTCTCTCTGAGGCCTGCTGCCTGGAGGCTTTATCTACTTGACAAGACTCTTGGCTTCCACAACCCCCATTATCTGAACTCAAGCTGACTTCAATCCTTCAGGCAGCACTTAATTCTTTCAACCAATTGCTAATTAGGAAATTTTTGAATCCACCTATGACCTGGAACCCCCATACCCCCTCTCCCCCGATCATGTCCCTTTTTTCCAGGCCAAACCATTATATACTTTATGTGTGCTGATTGATGTTTTTGCCTGTAACTTCTGTCTGTCTAAAATGTATAAAGCCAAGCTATAACTCAGACACCCTGGGCATATGTTCTCAGAACCTCCTGAGGCTATGTCATGGGCCATGGTCCTTAAATCTTGGCAAAATAAACTTCTAAGTTCATTGAGGAAAAACAAACAAGACAGGAGGTGTTTTTGTTGTTGTAAAAAAAAAAGAATAGAGACATTAATTCAGCATTACTATGCACCAAAAAGATTACACAAACATTCATTTTATCTTTAAGTAGCCCTGCAAATTGTTATTTTTCTCTTTATAGATGAAGACACTGAAGGACAGAATTGTTAACTTGCCCAAGGTTAACTAATAAAATGGCAGCACTAATAACTAATAAAATGGCAGCACTAAGACCCAAACTCGGGTCCTCCCCAACTTTCTTTTTAGCTAAGTAACAACTAACTCCACAAGAACGTTGGGTAGAATGAAACACTTCCACATCCCCTTGTGTGACCCATGGTTGGCCCCCTGCTCTTTGGTGCAGTCTCCGACTACTTCCTCCTAATTCCAACCCCACCTGCTATTTGAGGGTACATTTGTTTCCTGTCAGTCAATGAGCAGGACATGGAAGCTATCTCATTTAGCACTTAGCGATTCAGTATTTTGTAACAAATGCAAGCTCTGTTGGGTTTTCCTCAGGCTCCAACTCTGCAACCACTTTGTCAGGTCTCCCATCAAGC
Source organism: Trachypithecus francoisi (assembly GCF_009764315.1). Taxonomy (NCBI): domain Eukaryota; kingdom Metazoa; phylum Chordata; class Mammalia; order Primates; family Cercopithecidae; genus Trachypithecus; species Trachypithecus francoisi. Next base: position 120,074,487 of record NW_022681470.1, read on the forward strand.
ACAGGATGCAGAATGGAAAAACCGCTTCTCCGTGAGAAGCTAAGTCTCAAGGCCAGAATCATTTCCATGGATGACATCAACAGCTGCAGCTCCGCAGCCTGAATCAGGGATGACTTACAAATGAGGGCAGGCTATTTGCAGCTCTCCAATTCCACCATTCTCCATGATTCTCTCCTCTGGGATCAGTAGGCCAAGCTTAAGCCCTGGAGAGAAATGACAAAATGAGTCTGGATGCCTGGGAGAGACCTTGAGGCCAACCTGAAAATGGCCTCCTATTTTCTTTTTATTTATCCCAGAAAGACATCAAGAGAAATACACTGCTCTTCCGAACCCCAGATTCCCAGAAGAGACCAAAAAAACACACGAGTAACCATTGCTTAAAAATCAGTTTTGAAATAGTGGCTCCACAAAATATTGAACACGCAATTTTATATTTCTTGATAAGTTGAGGTCAGAAAGTGTCACCATAATTGGTATATTGTATTTGCATCCCTAGAGTCTAAATGTGTGGGAATGGGGGTAGGGGAATTAAGAACTCTTGTTTCTGTAGCTTGGTTTGCTAGCAGCTCGTTTATGCTTGATGACCAGACCCGTCCACATATGCATGTAATGTTGTGCCTCACTAATGCTTCCTGACATGCTGTTGATTTAAGACTAAAATCCCTCACAATAGAGAATTTCACTGCTCTCCAAAGGTTCAAAAATAATGATGTGTTGAGGATAAGGATGCACAGTGCATTTTATTCTTCTTTCTCCAACAGAGAATTGGGGCGGGGGGTGGGGGAAGTTATTTAAAGGCAAAGATAAGAAAAAGGCACTTTCATACAATTACAATTTCAAAGGACTTGCCAAGAAAATATTTTCAGCTGCCAAGTCAGCAATTTTCCAAAGATTTCCTAACAGAGAAAGAAAGATTAATGGAAAAGAAATTATCAGGGGAAATTTAACTATAGTTTAAAGACCAGCAGGTGATACACAGCACAGTATTACTTTTTTATTCATTATTTGCCCCAGAGACACCCCCTAAAAATCTAACCAAACTGACAGACAGCAGCCCCACTCTGACCTTATAAATACCAAATCTGCACTAATAATCTCAGTCTGCGCTTCTGTGCTTTGCCCCACCACATCCAGTACTGGTCTTCAAAGCACACGGCAGCACCCTCACTGATTTGCAGATAAGGTAGTCTGGAGCTTCAGGAAACAAAAACCTTCCCAGGAACACAGGAAAGCCCTGTGAGGAGAAAAACACCTAAAGCCCTCCCCTCTTTCACTCTCACCCTACTCCTGAACCCTCATCCCCCACCCTCAATCCTCCATCACTAGCTAAATTCCTCTCTGACCTCCACCAAATGGATCCTTCGGTAAATCCAAACAATGGGAAACGGTGACCAGGTTTGAGCCATTGTTTTAGTGTGATTCCTAAATTTTCCTTGGAGATTTTAATTTCTGGACTTAAGATTTATACCTCAGGGTGATTTGGTAAACTTTTTTTTCTTTTTTTTTCTTTTTTTTTTTTTTGGAGACAAGAGTCTCACTCTGTCGCCCAAGCTGGAGTGCAGTGGTACAATCCCGGCTCACTGCAACCTCCACCTCCTGGGTTCAAGTGATCCTCCTGCCTCAGCCTCCCAAGTAGCTGGGACTACAGGCACCTGCCACCATGCCTGACTCATTTTTTGTATTTTTAGTAGAGACAGGGTTTCACCACGTAGCCCAGGCTGGTCTCGAATTCCTGAGCTCTGACAATCCACCCACTTCAGCCTCCCAAAGTGCTGGGATTATAGGCATGAACCACAGCGCCTGGCCATGGTAAACATTTTTTATAGCAAAATGTGCAAGAATCTTGGCAAATTGCCATGGGAAATATAGGAGTTCTATTCCTGAGCTTATTAACTTTCAATTTACTCTACAGTAGCTTATCCAGCTTGTGTGTTATTTATATTTTAATTCTCCTCTCTCTTGCTGTTTACCTTTTTAGTCATTTCAATGTCTTCAAAACTTTCACAAGAGCATGGCAAAGAACATATTTCACCATTTTATAGTACGGAGAGAAATTTTAAATCCTAACTACTTCATCAGTTTGATACTATATATGGTGAGAAAAAAGTATAAGTCACAGCTACAATTAAAATTGGAAAATTTTATATTTTATTTATTTTGCTATTAACCTTTCAAACATTATTTGTGAGGAGTCTACAATATGTAAAATATTGTGGAAAAAAATTACATGATAGAAGGGAAAAAAGAAAAACATACATGGCTTGCAGATTGATAATCACATCTTATATTTGTTTAGTAGAATTTGCAAAGTGTTACTATTTATTCTTTCATGTATACTGAATGATATATGATTTATATATTAACATATATTATTTATTATTATATTATTTAGTCCTTCAATAATATATATTGAATGTCTACTATGTATCAGACTCTGAGATAGGTTCTGTATATACCTTAAATTGCTCACTAGCAGAAATTTTAGTCTCATTATTTTCAAGAAAAGGTCCACCACCACAGGGCACAGTGGCTCACGCCTGTAATTCCAGCACTTTGGGAGGCTGAGGTGGGCAGACCTTGAGGTTAGGAGATCAAGACCATCCTGGCTAACATGGTGAAACCCCATCTCTGCTAAAAATACAAAAAAATTAGCCAGGCATGGTGGCAGTCTCCTGTAGACCCAGCGACTTGGGAGGCTGAGGCAGGAGAATCGCTTGAACCTGGGAGGCAGAGGCTGCAGTGAGCTATTGCACCATTGCACTCCAGCCTGGGTAACAAAGCAAGACTCCATCTCAAAAAAAAAAAAAAAAAAGAAAAGAAAAGAAAATGTCCACTACTTCATAGCTACCATTTTACTAAGTACTTAGTATATGCTGGTACAATATTAGGTACTTTACTAACAATAAAGACAGCCAAAATTCATTGAGCTCATCAGATGCCAGGTTTTGCATTAAAAGACAATTCTCAAAGGTTCTTTTACATTCTTACACATCTTGTAAACAGAGGCCCCCTCACTGTTTATGTTCTGGGCTGTTTTTTCTGATGTTTGTAGAGCTACAAGCATTGAGAGATGGAGATATCTTCTTCCCAATCAAATAAAAAGGTTTACTTACTGCCCATTATTTTAAAATGGGGTTCCCATCAATCAACGAATGGATGAAGAAAGTCTGGTATATATATACCATGAAATACTACTCAGTCATAAAAAGGAATGAAATAATGGCATTTGTAAGCAAACTGGAGGGAATTGGAAACCACTATTCTAAGTGAAGTAATTCAGAAATGGAAAACCAAACATCGTACATTCACACTCATAACTGGGAGCTAAGCTATGAGGATGCAAATGCATAAGAATAATACAATGGACTTTGGGGACTCAGGGGAAATGGTGGGATAGTGGTAAGGGATAAAATACTACACACTGGGTGCAGTGTACATTACTTGGGTGATGGGTGCACCAAAATCTCAGAAATCACCACTAAAGAACTTATTCATGTAACCAAACACCATTTGTTCCCCAAAAACCTATTGAAATAAAAGACAAATTTATGAAAAGAAAAGAAAGAAAGAAAGAAGAAAGAAAGAAGAAAGAAAGAAGAAAGAGAGAGAGAAAGAAGGAAGGAAGAAGAAAGAAAGAAAGAAAAGAAGAAAGAAAGAAAGAAAGAAAGAAAGAAAAAGAAAGAAAGAAAAGAAGAAAGAAAGAAAGAAAGAAAGAAGAAAGAAAGAAAGAAAGAAAGAAAGAAAGAAAGAAAGAAAGAAGAAAGAAAGAATACATTGGGCATAAAAAAGTAAAAATAAAAAAAAAATGGGGCTCCCTGAAGTCAGACTTTCTCTCTGTAACATTACCCCACTGCATGTGCAGGCATCATCTGGCCCTCCTAGCTTTGCCTTCTGGGAAGTACAGCTCAAGTGACCAGCATAATTTCTGATCCTCTGGCTACCACTGTGGTTGTGAATAATGAAGTCGTTTGTCTCTGACCCAGGAGTCTTGTGTCTTTTGGCAGCATCCATGGACATGTAGCAGGCTAACTTGTTAGCTTACAAGTAGGGTAAAACCTCAGATCCTTCTTAGTTATTGACACTGCTAAGAATTTTACATATGGATTTCCTTGAATTTTCTCAGCAACCTGTTCATATTATTCCTATTTTATAATAAAGATTCTAGGCTTAGATATGTTAAAGAACCTGCTAAAGGTCACATAGCTGTCTTCTCCCTCTGATTTCCCAATATTTTTTGTTCATAGTGAATGCCCTGATTCCAGCCCAAGTTGAAAGAGTCTAAAGGTATGAGGGTGAGAAATCCTTCTGAGAATCCTCAGAAGTATTTGGAAACAAATGAAAACATATCCCATGCTCATGGATGGGTAAAATCAATATTGTGAAAATGACCATACCGCCAAAAGCAATCTACACATTCAATGCAATTTCCATCAAAATACCATCATCATTCTCCACAGAACTAGGAAAGCTGATCCTAAAATTCATGTGGAATCAAAAAAACAAACAAACAAACAAAAACCCTGATAGCCAAAACAAGACTAAGCAAAAAAAAAAGCAAATTCTGGAAGCATCACATTACCGGACTTCAAACTATACTACAAGGCTGTAATTACTGAAACAGTGTGGTACTGGTGTAAAAATAGGCACGTAGACCCATGGAACAGAATAAAGAATCCACAAATAAAGCCAAATACTTACAGCCAACTGATCTTCAACAAAGCAAACAAAAACATAAAGTGGGGAAAGGACACCATATCCAACAAATGGTGCTGGGATAATTAGCAAGCTACATGTAGAAGAAGGAAGCTGGATCTTCATCTCGCACCTTATACAAAAATAAACACAAGATAGATCAGAAACTGAAGTCTAAGATCCAAAACCATAAAAATTCTAGAAGATAAGATCCAAAAAACTCTTCTAGATATTGATTTAGGCAAAGAGTTCATGACCAAGAACCCAAAAGTAATGCAACAAAAACAAAGATAAACAGATGGGACTTAATTAAATTAAAAAGCTTCTGCACAGCAAAAGAAATAATCAGCAGAGTGGGAGAAAATATTCACAAACTATGCATCTTACAAAGCACTAATATTAGAATCTACAAGAAACTCAAACAAATCAGCAAGAAAAAAGCAAGTAAACCCAACAATTGGGCAAAGGACATGAATAGACAATTCTCAAAAGAAGATATACAAATGGCCAACAAACATATGAAAAAATGCTCAACATTACTAATGATCATGGAAATGCAAATCAAAACCACAATGAGATACCACTTTACTCCTGCAAGAATGGCCATAATTTAAAAATCAAAGAAATAACAGATTTTGGAGTGGTTGTGGTGAAAAGGGAACACATTTACTCTGCTGGTGGGAATGTAAACTACTACAACCACTACGGAAAACAGTATGGAGATTTCCTAAAGAACTAAAAGTAGAACTAGCATTTGATCCAGCAATTCCACCACTGGATATATACCCAGAGGAAAAGCAGCATTATATGAAAAAGACACTTGCACATGCACGTTTATAGCAGCACAATTTGCAATTGCAAAAATATGGAACTCGCCTAAGTGCCTATCAACCAACAAGCAGATGAAGAAAATGCAATATATATATATATATAAATGTGTATATATGTATATGTGTATATGTATATATACACACATATATGTATGTATATGTATGTATATATATGTATATGTATGTGTATATATATGGAATACCACTCAGCCATAAAAAAGAATGAAATTATGGCATTCACAGCAACCTGGACGGAGTTAGAGACCATTATTCTTTTTCATGCAACCAAACACCACCCGTTACCCCAACACTACTGAAATAAAAATATAAATAAGAAAAGAAATGCCTCTGAGATAATACACTGACTAAAGTGCAGAAGCCAGTAGGCCTGGAAGGGAAGCAATGGGACTTTTTCCAGTGAAATGAGTTGTTTTGGTTCTGAAGGCCAAATCAAGCTTTGCACTCGACTAAAGTACTGAGGCAGAGGGAGGTAGGAGAGAGTCATATTTTGGAAAGTGATTCTATTGAAAGAGATGTAATAGGAAAAGGATCAGACCAGGCTTGAAAGAAAGGAGGGGAACCAAAGTCAGAGGAAGGAGAGACAGAGGCATAGATAGAATCAGGGAGGCTATGATTGCAGCTCACACATTAGCTTCACCTTTCAAGCTCACCCAAAAACAAAATTCACCCATCAGAGCTCAGAGTAAGGTGGCCTATCAAATGCTCCCAGATATGTCTCATACTGAGAACGTGCTCTGGAAATAAACTAAGCCTATCAGTTGTCAAATTTGTTAGCCTAGAGTTGCTTTCCCATTTGAATCAGAGAGGTGACAGAGACCACATGGATGAGCTTCTTACTATCCTCTCAAACACAGGTGTACTGGCCAAGAGAACAAGGGTTTGAACACTTCTAATGCTAAAAAGCATTGTGTGCAATGAGAGGAACCCTGTTCTCATGAGAGAAAACAGAAAGTGGGTCCCTAAAGATTTAGACTTCTGCCCCTAGAAGACAGTTTGACAGTCAGACAGGCAGAATGGGTTATCAGCATAGTTTTCAGTAGGGAAACAGGGCATGCCATTCAATCGAATTATTTTCCTCAGATATGATGGCCTAGCATGTCCAAAACTTGGATTGCACTCAGGGGTAAGCCAGAATCCTGAATACCATATTTAGAATGATTTAACATTGGGGAGAAAAAGGGGGGTGGGCAGTGTGGGGAGCGTTATGTAGCATCAGAAGTCACAGACTGCCAGTCTGCATCTGCCCAGATCCATGGACACTCTTGCTTTCTACATGTTAGACTTTTGTTGTGATCCTTTGGGAAAAACTCACAAGTGCTATTCATAGCCTTTGATCTTATATATACATATCGTGGCAAAATAGAAGTTATAATTAGGAAGCAGAGTTCAAGAGGTAAAGGTCAGACAATGCACTAAAATACTGCTTAATACACACAGCACTGTGGAAAAGTGCTGATACTGGAGAAATGACTATTGATTCAATCCTGGGCTTCAAACCCCTGCTAATGCCATAAAATTTAATGGATTACAAAGGGAACAGACACAACACAAGGAAAACTACGGGAAGCACAACTTCAGCGATTTTCTTAATTAAGGCAAGTTCAGAAAATATACACTGATTTTTCTTATTAAGCCAATCCTTTAAAGATCAGAGCAAAATGGCATCTTTATTTATACTTACCTAATGCAGCTTTCTATCCCCTCTTCTTGAGGAGAATTTACTATTCACATAAGGAATAGCCTTGGAGATTTCAGGGCCTTTCCTTTATGGCCAGCAGCATTTGGGCTTTGAAAAGTTCAAGCCAAATGTCCCCACAGGCCTCCATCACACTCCCTGCCCTGTGCTATCAATGTGTCCAACAGCAGCAGTGGAGGGCCAGCAGTGGGGTCACCTCCAGCCTATTGTCATTCTCTGTGATTACACAAGGCCTTAAGAAGGACAATCAAGGGCAGATCTTGTTCTCTTTGTGCTTTGCTTAGAGAGGAGAATGATTGTAAATGGTCTTCACAACTCCTCTCAGAATACGGCAGAAGGACCATGCCACTCCGTGATGGCAGTGTGTTGAATTGCCTCCCTTGCTTTCATCCTCCACACAGCTGCCAGGGTGATCTAACTGAAACAAGCCTCAACTGTGACTTCACCTTACAAACAAACGTTCTACTGAAAGGACCACAGAGCGGTCAATCAATGCACAGCCTAGAGTACCAGGCTCAGGAAAAAGACGTATCAGGGGAGACAAGGTACAGCCAAGACCAGGCCACAGGAATGGTCTGCTTAGAACTTTGCTCTAGACACCACCACCTCTGGCAGTGCTACAGCTCACCACCATGTTCACACTCCTCTCTTCTCTCCCTCAGAACTTAAGGTCCCAGGCCACAGCATCCATCTGGCAGAGACAGGTCACACGCCTGTCCCCAACCTGCCTGATAGCTGTAGGAGGGGACATCTATCCTTATAGGAAAGAATGCCTATAGGAAAGAATATCCACTTCCATGAACAGGAAGCATATGCAGATGCCAAGCAGCCACAAACGCAAAACTCTTCAATACATCTTCATTGCCTGCAGCATAAAGTCCAAGCCTTTTAACCTGTCATAATTGTAGGGTGAGGATGCCTCCCAGTTTTCCTGAGCGGGTCCTAGTTTTCCGGTATTTGCCCTAGGATAATTATTAGTGAGACTGCTTTCACTCTCCAAAGTGTCTTGGCTGGGTGTGGTGGCTCACGCCTGTAATCTCAGCACTTGGCAGGCCAAGGCCAAGGCAGGAGGATCACTTGAGGCCAGGAGTTCAGGACCAGCCTGGCCAACATGGAAAAACCCTGTCTCTATATTAAAAATCCAAAAAGAGGCCGGCGCGGTGGCTCAAGCCTGTAATCCCAGCACTTTGGGAGGCCGAGACGGGCGGATCATGAGGTCAGGAGATCGAGACCATCCTGGCTAACACGGTGAAACCCCGTCTCTACTAAAAATACAAAAACTAGCCGGGCGAGGTGGCGACGCCTGTAGTCCCAGCTACTCGGGAGGCTGAGGCAGGAGAATGGCGTAAACCCGGGAGGCAGAGCTTGCAGTGAGCTGAGATCTGGCCACTGCACTCCAGTCCGGGCGACAGAGCGAGACTCCGCCTCAAAAAAAAAAAAAATAAAAAATAAAAATAAAAATCCAAAAAGAAAAACAAAAAATAGCCAGGCATGGTGGCACAGGCTTATAGTCCCACCTGCTCAGGAGGCTGAGGCAGAAGAATTGCTTGAACCTGGGAGGCAGAGGTTGCAGTGAGCCAAGGTCAAGCCACTGCATTCTAGCCTGGGTGACAGAGAAAGACTCCATCTCAAAATAAAGAACATCTGGGTTTAGAAAAATGGTACAGTCACCCTACCTTTAACACTCTTCATGATAAGTCACCTGGCTACATTTCCAGCCTCACTCTTCATTATTCCCTACTTCAATTTTATCCACTAGCATAACAAAAATGCTTATGGTTCCTTACATTCAAAGTGTTGTTTTTACTTCCAAGTCTTTGCTCACATTTGCTCTCTGTCTGGAGTTTCCTTTACATTGTGTCCATCATTCCATTCTTTAATATCCAACTCTTCCCTGCATTAAATGGGTTGCCGAGCTATGTGCCCCTCCCCACTCATGATCTTCTGTCCATACAAATATGGATCCTTGTGCTCATCAAGTTATATTGTGATCAGCTGTTTAGAAACCTAGATGCTCCTTTACACTGTAAGTTGCTTGAGAGGAGGTGTGACATGCTTATCTTTGATCTATCAGGACCTAGCACAGTGCCGGACACATGGAAGGTAGAGCTCCCCAAAATAACTCATGAATGAATGAACCGTACAGATTTGAAATAAGAGATGAATTGGGAAAAGACCAGAGTAGGGTAGTAAGTGGAAAGAAGAAAGAGTCAAGAAAAATTATAAATGAGAATGGCTTGAGTGGTCAGCACAGGAATTTGCTTCAAAGGTGGCTAGTAGTCCATATCCCAGGTCCCAGTCATTCCACAAATCAAACTCAGTGCTCAAAGGGGTTTGCTGATGGGTGGGAGGGAGCAGGGTAGAAGATTACTGTACCCAGTTGATTTGTTAGATTTTAGAGCAAGACTCAGCCAAGATATGAACATACAGTAGACAGGTCCAGACCCTAGGGAGCTAAGCAGAATGTTGGCCTCTGCAGGGGAACTAGGGTGCAATCCAGAGACAGGCCACATGCATAGGAGGATAAAAGAATCCCAAGGCCTGGGAGACTCACGCATACCCCAGTTACTCCAAAGATAACAAGCAGCCTAGAGTAAGACTACTTAATAACGTTCCAGCTGCAATGATCAAGTCTGACTTCAGGCCCTGACCCGATGAAATCTGAGGTTAAAAAGTCACAGCACTGACCGTCTAGCAGGCTGGCAAAGGCAGAGACTGTCACCTGCAATTAATGACAACCGCAAGCAAAGCTTTAGATAAACAAGATCTATTTGGAGGGGGTGGGAGCATCCATATGCTTACCCTCTGAAGAATCCAGTGCATACGTTTTGGTCTATTAAACTACATGTTTATCTTTCTTCAAGGCAAAAGGGAACATCTGTCACTGAGCCCTTGTACTTAATTTCCATTGTGAACACTGGGCTTCATCAGACGCCGCAGTCAAATCACAGTAGAAAGCTTGCAGGGCAGGGTAGCAAGAAAAGCCCCACAGAATTGCCTTTCACAGTTCAAAATGGGCTAGCACGTGTCCCTAATTTGTGTCCTCTGTCCTGCACTTCGTTGTCTGAGCTGTGCTCTCTTGTTGTTCATTCTGCTCTCTGTTTGGTCTTCTCTGGGAGCAAACTAGCACTTTGCTCTCTCACTTGTAGCATTGGTGCTTCTTGTTGGGGAGGGACCAGAGACTGAAATGGTTAGGAGACTGCAAAAGAAACATGAAAAACTCTGTCTGTTGCTAGCTGATAGGTTTTAAAGTCACATCCAGCACTAGTCTCAGCTCTCCCATTTGCTAGCTACATGCTTTTGAATGAGCTTCATCCCAGAGCCTTTATGTAACTGACTTTGCATTGACACAGATTTTAGCACATGGTAAACATGTAGTAACTATTAGCTGCTTTATGAACTTGTGCCCAAGGTGTATCGAGTAGTATTGGCCTCTAAGACATATAGCTAGAGGGAGAACAATCCTTCCTCTACAAAGCTTTGGACTGCATGTACCTAGGTCTGTATCATCAATACTTTTTAAAATCGAACTCCAAAGCCCAGACTCTAATACTTCCAGAGTCTGGATGATAACCAGAGAACCATGATTTCATCAGTAAGTTTGCTTTAAGCCCCTGACATTTTAATAAACTTTCTATTTTCCAGGATGTTTCTTTATTATTTTGAAGCCTAACCGAAGGAAAATAGCACCTCTAAGTACCTCCCTAACTTTCAAAGCTCCCCTGTAGGAAAAATCAAAAACTCTTATTCAAAAGAGATGTTGTCTGGTTGGGCAGAACCAAGCTGTCTCACTGGCAAAATTCCATCTGCCCTGAACCATTTTTTTTTTTTTTGGCCTGTAAAATTACAGATGATTAACTTGTCCTCTAATAAATACCAGCAAGACTTTCCTATAGAAAAATGTAAACAGTTAATTTTGAACTATATTATAATTATTACAATCACCCTCATGCAAAATACAGAAATGCATGCCATGAGCCTCAATTTCTCCACTCTAAATGAAAATGGACCAGTTTGAAGACAGTCAGACTGCAATAAGCTCATGTAGGCTGGCATATTTGGCGTCTCTCTCTGAGGCCTGCCTTCCCGCCCAGGCCATCATCTCTGACTTGCCTGTCTAGGACAGCCCAGACTCCTGGTTGTCACATGTTTCTGCTGCACATGATTCACCAGCACCTTTATGAAATCAGGGTGCTCTCCTGGGTCAGGACTCTGGTGTTTGCTGAAGTTTCTATCTAGTTCTCTGGTCCTTACTTTCTGACTTTTAAAAAAATCTTTATTATGGAAAAAAAATCTAATTACACAAAAATAGAGAACAAAGTTTAATGAGTCCCTGTTCGTCCATCACACAGCTTTCACAGTTATCGTCATCTAGCTGATCCAGTCTACCTCCACCTTTTCTATTTCACTTGAAAATGTTAAAGAAAATTCCAGATTTTGTATCATTTCACTTCAATGGGTAGCTTTAGTTTTTGAACATATACAATTTGAAATATCTACCCTAGTTATGAGATGATAGGATCTTTCCATTGATGTGTTTTTGTTCAAAGTAATAAATACCACTGCTTTAATAGGCCATTACTCCATCCTGACTTTTTAAAGGTCAAATGATTCTTTGTGTTCCTGGTCATCACATACTAACTCAAATAGGTTAAACAAACATTAATCTTCAAAAAACAATCACAGAAAGAGAACCTCCCATCTGATCTACATGACATGCCCATTGGGAAATTACTAAGCATATTTCAAACTACATAGACATCTACTCCTAAAATCCTATTAGGTAATTATTCACATAAAAATTAACTATTAAAAAAAATTAGCCAATCATGGTGGTACATGTCTATAGTCCAGAGTACTCAGGAGCTAAGGCAGGCGGATCACTTGAGCCCAGGAATTTAAGGCTACAGTGATCCATGATCACACCACTGCACTCTACCCTGAGCCATAGAGTGAAACTCTGCCTGGGAAAAGAAAAAAAAAAATTAACAATTCAGGCTCTACTGTCTTTACCTACCAAGAAGTCAGATCTCCGCATTCCTCAGTGATGCACCATTAGTCCAACTTATTCTATTTATTAATACCGGATACTTTGTAACTGACAAAGCGTAAGTCTTAATCACTAGAGAATTAAAAATACATCTTGAGACTAATATATCAATGTATCCACTTTCAGGGTCATGTCTTACATAAGCAGAATAATCCAAGCAGATCTGGCTTAAAAACGTACGAACTTAAAAACTCAGTTCCAATCAGGCAGGACCCCCCGGAAGCAGCATTTGCTATGTCTTAATGTTCTAATTAACCCACGTAAAGGTAGAGTTTTATACTTCAGAAGGCACTCAGCCACTCGATATTTATTCTTTTAAATCAGTAGTGGAAGCTAAATTGGTGCTTTCTTTATCTATTTGTTTTGTATTCCCAGCACAGTAGGAGGTAAGAGTAGTTCCAAGGAGAATGGGGCAAAGCCCAGAGGCCAGCCCTCAAACTGAAGAAACACAGCAGGAAGCTATGTCTTTCCAAAGCTATGTGGTTCCGAGCCCACTCTTATGGCATCCAGCTTTTCCATTGTGGTTTTGAAATGCTGGCGTCTCCTCCTAGGTCCTCCATGAGCTCACACTCAGAACTAAGAGTTATATTTGTCTTAGTAAATTCCTATTTTCTGACACTAACATTCTTGTTATGGCTCTTCCATACTGGCATCCCCTCCAAGCTCCCTCTGCAGGAGGGAGGTCTGCAGGTCACCTTTTGTCCTGTCTCCTGTCTCCTGTCTCCTGTGGAGCAGACATCCTTTCAGCTTCATTATCCCCCTCTGGATCCAAGCAAACCAACTTCCTAAACACTGAGGGACTTAGAGGCCTTTCCCTCCTTACCTAACGTCTACCTTTTCCTCCTAAAAGTTTCTCTTGTTGGAAACCCTTCATGGGACTAAGCCAGCTTTGCAATTTAAGATGCTGAGCTGCTCAACAGGAGAGGTCAAGTGACAACAGAGTGGAGAAATCAGGAGAGCACTTGGAGAAAGAGCCAATGGACAATCTCGTCCTTAATCCCTCCATCTTCTTATGTCCTGTGATCCTTTTTTGTCACAGCTTGGGCAGTTTCCTATTACAATTACACTGCATTTCAGCATCAGACAGCTCAGCTCTTTTCCTTTTTAGGAGAAACTAGGAGACGCTGTCCTTCTACAGCCCCTGACCCAGCAGTTCCCCTGGCCTCTGGAGCTCCAGCCTACTGCCATATCAACAAGAGTTTGCAGCTGGAAGACCCCTGAAGTTCTCTAAGACTGTCTTTTCACTCACTACCAAAATAACTCCCCTTTCAGCAACACATATAAGTCATCCTGACAGCTCCAGGATTTATCTAAAGAAAAGGTTTAGTGGTGACAATCAACCTGAAAAGGGAGCTGTGGGACTGGGTTTGAAACTACATTTGCATAGCAGGTCCATGGTTTAGGAGTGGATGATATGTTCCAAGTGAGTTTTTGAGATACTACATTTTTGTAAGGATATAATCCACATAATATATGACATTGTTTTAATTGTCCTTATCAAAGGATGGGTGGTTCATGAAGATTATGAAGGTAAAAGGCCCTAAATCGTCCCTTGACTACCACCATGGTTCCAGTCCTTCCTTAGAAACTGAATATACAGAGTGAAAAGTCGTTTCTTCACTTCCCCCCCCACCCCGCACAATCTTATGGCATTTCCTCAGGGCTGAAGACTACAAGCCAGCTTGGGGTAACACCGCCATGGAGGTGCTGCTGAGCCCGCACTGTCTGAGGCGGATGCTTAGCAAGGGAAGTTCCCCACATGCACCCATGGATAGTGAAAAAACACAGGGGCTCAGATCCAGCTGCCAGATTTACTGAATCAAACCTCAAAGGCTGAGGCTCAAGCACAAGTGTCACAAGCACCCCAGGTGCTTCTGATGCATAGCCCTAGACAAGAGGCCTGGCCTCATGAGAAAAATCAGGCAATTCGAGTGGGGCTATCTAGGATCAAGCCATATCTCTACCAAGCATTATTCACATGGCTCAGAATAACCCATTAAACTCCAGGCACGTTTCTCATGAGTAAAATGAAGACAATAATAGTGCCTGCTCTGCTCTCCTCTAAGGTCATTATAAGGAGCAAATGAAATGACAGTTGTGACATGTCTGTATCCCTTCAAGCTCTGCAGCTCTGTCCAGTTGACCACTTGAGGGACTTGTACTCTCGCCATCCCAGGACCTAGAGGCCTTCCTGGTCTATGATCTCAGGAAGGCATGCATTTCCCTTTCTCACTGTTGGATCTCAGCTATTTCCATTGTATTAGTTCATTTTCATGTTGCTAATAAAGACATACCCAAAACTGGGAACAAAAAGGTTTAATTGGACTTACAGTTCCACACGGTGGGGGAGGCCTCAGAATCATGGTGGGAAGGGAAAGGCACTTCTTACATGGTGGCAGCAAAAGAAAATGAGAAAGAAGCAAAAGCAGAACCCCTGATAAACCCATCAGATCTCATAAGACTTATTCACTATCACAAAAATAGCATGGGAAAGACTGGCCCCCCCATGATCCAACTACCTACCCCAGGGTCCCTCCCACAACATGTGAGAATCCTGGGAGATACAATTCATGTTGAGATTTGGGTGAGGACATAGCCAAACCATATCACTCCGCCCCTGGCCCCTCCGAAGCTCATGTCCTTACATTTCAAAACCAATCATGCCTTCCCAGCAGTCCCCCAAAGTCTTAACTCATTTCAGCATTAACCCAAAAGTCCACAGTTCCAAGTCTTATCTGAGACAAGGCAAGTCCCTTCCACCTATGAACCTGTAAAATCAAAAGCAAGCTAGTTACTTCCTGTATACAATGAGGGTATTGGTATTGGGTAAATACAGCAGTTCCTAATGGGAGAAATTAGCCAAAACAAAGGGGTTAGAGGGCCCATGCAAGTCCGAACTTCACTGGGGCAAATTTTAAAGCTCCAAAATGATCTCCTTTGACTCCAGGTCTCATATCCAGGTCACGGTGATGTTAAAAGTTTCCTCTGGTCTTGGGCATCTCCGCCTTTGTGACTTTGCAGGGTACAGCCTCCTTCCCGGCTGCTTTCACGGTCTGGCATTGAGTGTCTGCGGCTTTTCCAGGAGCACAGTGAAAGCTGTTGGTGGATCTACCATTCTGAGCTCAGAGGACGGTAGCCCTTTTCTCACAACTCCACTAGGCAGTGCCCCAGTGGGGATTCTGTGTGGCGGCTCCCATGCTACATTTCCCTTCTGCACTGCCCTAGTGGACGTTCTCCATGAGGGCCCCGCCCCTGCAGCAAACTTTTGACTGGGTATCCAGGCATTTTCATACATCTTCTGATATCTAGGCAGAGGTTCTCAAACCTCAATTCTTGACTTCTGTGCACCTGCAGGCTCAACACCACGTGGAAGCTCTGGCTTTGTGTCATAACCTTATTCGGAGAGGCCTTGATCGCTTTTCACTCCCACCAGATATCACACTGGACCATTACATTGATGATATGCTCATTGGATCCAGTGAGCAAGCAGAGGCAAACACACTAGACTTATTGGTGAGACATTTGTGTGCCAGAGGATGGGAAATAAATCTGACTAAAATCCAGGGACCTTCTACCTCAGTAAAAGTTCTAGGGGCCCAGTGGTGTGGGGCCTGTCGACATACTCCTTCTAAGGTGAAGGATAAGTTGTGCATTTGACTCTTGAACCAAGAAAGAGGCACAATGCTGAGTGGGCCCATTAGGATTTTGGAGGCAACACATTTCTCATTTGGGTGTATTACTCAGGTCTATTTGTCAAGTGACCTGAAAGACTGCCAGTTTTGAGTGGGGTCCAGAACAGAAGAAGGCTCGGCAACAGGTCCAGGCTGCTGTGCCAACTGCTCTGCCACGTGGGCCGTAAGACCCAGCAAATCCAATGGTGCTTGAAATGTCAGTGGCAGATGGGGTTGCTGTTTGGAGCCTTTGGCAGACTCCCATAGGTGAATCACAGCGGAGGCCTCTCGGATTTTGGAACACGACCCTGTCATCTTCTGTAGATAACTACTCTCCTTTTGAGAGACAGCTCTTGGGTTGTTACTGGGCTTTGGTGGAAACAGAACGTTTGACTATGGGTCATCAAGTCACCATGTGACCTGAACTGCCTGTCATGAACTGGGAACTTTTTGACCCATCTAACCATAAAGTGGGTCATGCACAGCAGCATTCCATCATCAAATGGAAGTGGTATATATGTGATCAGTCTCGGGCAGGTCCTGAAGGCACAAGTAGGTTACATAAGGAAGTGGGTCATATGCCCATGATCTCCTCTCCTGCCACCCTGCCTTCTCTCCCCCAGCCTGCACAGATGGAATCATGGGAAGTTCCCTATGATCAGTTGACAGAGGAGGAGAAGACTAGGGTCTGGTTCACAGATGGTTCTGCACAATATGCAGGCACCGCCTGAAAGTGGACAGCTGCAGCACTACAGCCCCCTTCTAGGACATCCCTAAAGGATAGCGGTGAAGGGAAATCTTTCCAGTGGGCAGAACTCGGTTGTGCAATTTTCATGGAAGGGTAAATGGCTAGATGTGTGATTATATACTGATTCATGGGCTATGACCCAATGGTTTGACTGGATGGTCAGGGACTTGGAAGAAGCATGATTGGAAAGTTGGTGACAAAGAAATTTGGGGAAGAGGTATATGGCTGGACCTCTCTGAGTGGCCAAAATCTCTGAAGATACTTGTATGCCATGTGAGTGCATGCCACATGCACCAACGAGTGGCCTCAGCAGAGGAGGAGTTTAATAATCAAGTGCATAGGATGACCTGCTCTGTGGACACCACTCAGCCTCTTTCCCCGGTCATCACCCAATGAGCCCATGAACAAAGTGGCCATGGTGGCAGGGATGGAGGTTACACATGGACTCAGCAACATGGACTTCCACTCACAAAGGCTGACCCGGCTACAGTCACTGTTGAGTGCCCAATTTGCCAACAGCAGAGACAAACACTGAGCCCTCAACATAGCACCATTCCCTGGGGGTGATCAGCCAGCTACTTGGTGGCAGGTTGATTATGTTAGACCTCTTCCATCATGGAAAGGGCAGAGGTTTGTCCTCACTGGAGTAGACACTTACTCTGGATATGGGTTTGCCTATCCTGCATGCAGTGCTTCTGCCAAGACTACCATCTGTGGACTCATGGAATGCCTTATTCACTGTCATGGTATTCCACACAGCAGTGCCTCTGACCAAGGCACTCACTCTGTGGCTAAAGAAGTGTGGCAGTGGACTCATGCTCATGGAATTCACTGCTCTTACCATGTTCCCCATCATTCTGAAGCAGCTGGATTCATAGAACAGTGGAATGGCCTTTTGAAGTCACAATTACAATGCCTACTAGGTGACAATACTTTGCAGGGCTGGGGCAAAGTTCTCCAGAAGGTCATGCATGCTCTGAATCATCATCCAGTATATGGTACTGTTTCTCCCATTGCCAAGATTCACAGGTCCAGAAATCAAAGGGTGGAAGTGGGAAGCAGCACCACTCACTATCATCCCTAGTGATCATCTAGCAAAATTTTTGCTTCCTGCTCCCGTGATCTTACATTCTGCTGGCCGAGAGGTCTTAGTTCCAGAGGGAGGAACGCTGCCACCAGGAGACACAACATCGATTCCACTAAATTGGAAGTTAAGATTGCCACCTGGACACTTTGGGCCCCTCCTACCTTTAAGTCAACAGGCTAAGAAGGGAGTTACAGTGTTGGCTGGGGTGAGTGACCCAGACTGTCAAGATGAAATCAGTCTACTCCACAACAGAGGTAAGGAAAAGTATGCATGGAATACAGGGGATCCATTAGGGAGTCCCTTAGTATTACTATGCCCTGAGATTAAAGTCAATGGGAAACTACAACAACCCTATTCAGGCAGGACTATAAATGGCCCAGATCCCTCAGGAATGAAGGTTTGGGTCACTCCACCAGGACAAAAACCACAACCTGCTGAGGTGCTTACTGAAGGCAAAGGGAATACAGAATGGGTAGTAGAAGAAGGTAGTTATCAATACCAGCTACGACCATGTGACCAGCTGCAGAAATGAGGACTGTAATTGTCATGACTATTTCCCCCTTCTTTTGCTAAAAAGATGTTTGTGCATGTATATATACACTTGTACTAAGAAAAAAATCTTTATTTCCTATTCTTTTATCATGTGACATAAGATTTATTAACTTCAATCAGCACGTAAGTATTGTTAACTTTGTGTAATAGTATTTGGGTTGGGGATTGGTGTGTTTCCAGTTGTACAAAGGATAGCTGTATTATATTAGGCATAATTATGACCTTATTATTGTCTTTATTTGAAGTTTATGTATGACCTCAGGAGATGCGTATAGGTTCAAGTCGACAAGGGATGGACTTGTGATGGTCAACTTGATTGGACTGAAGGATACAAAGTATTGATCCTGGGTGTGTCCATGAGGGTATTGCCAAAGGAGATTAACATTTGAGTCAGTGGGCTGGGAACGGCAGATCCACCCTTAATCTGGTGAGCACAATCTAATCAGCTGCCAGCAAATATAAAGCAGGCAGAAAAACAGGAAAAGGAGAGACAGACCCAGCCTCCCAGCCTGCATCTTCTCCTGTGCTAGATCCTTCCTGCCCTTAAACATCAGACTCCAAGTTCTTCAGTTTTGGGACTTGGACTGGCCCTCCTTGCTCCTCAGCTTGCAGATAGCCTATTGTGGGACCTTGTGATCCTGTGAGTTAATACTTAATAAACTCCCCTGTGTGTGTGTGTGTGTGTGTGTGTGTATGTGTGTATATATATACACACACACAATATGTGTGTATATATGTGTGTGTATACACACATACACACACAAAGTATCTCCTATTAGTTCTGTCCCTGTAGAAAACCCTGACTAATACATCCATTGCAAGGAAAAGACATTCAATTGACCTCAAAAGATGAGTTTGTTTGTAAGCACAGATGTGGAGCAGAGCAGAACTAGAACTGGACTTGGAACCAGGAAGCCATCAGAAACTAAGGCAATTCTAGTGATCATCAATTATCTCTAGTACTTTCCTCTTGGTAATATAGTCTCTGGCAGGAAATCTTTGCCAGCTCCTGCTTGTCCTCTCTTCATAACCCCACATGAACCCTCATCAACCTCATGGAGCTAACTCTACCTCTAAGAGCCTCTATGCATACTTTCAGCTTCAGCTACAGTCACCGACTATCTAATATTCTCAATATTTTTCATTTCAAACACCTGAAAGAAGAAATACAACTGGCATGGCAACCTCTATCTAATGTCAAGTCAATAATCTAGTAAGTCACTAGCCAGTCGTGCATCAAGTGCTCATCTCTGTCCAAATAATAGTTACAAAGTAGGCGGGGATGGGAGGAAAACAGAATGGCCCTGGCAGCACAGGAAAGTCTGCTCAGCAATGGCTATGCACAGATCTGTTTCACTGAGGAAGGACAGAGGGCCAGCAGCTTCCATGATTGACATCTCTAATGTAATGCTTTAGTTCTTTTGTCCTCAGGTACAAAGCAATGAGACAAAATGTTCATTTTGGCTGTAATAAAATAATAAGATTACTTTCCTAGAGTGTGAGGTTATAAAAGATTATAAACTATACCCAGGTCAGCAATTTCAGCCACAGTTAGAACCCAGCTTTGAATTGCCTGGGCTTATTTAGAGTTCTTGAGCTCGAGATATCAATATTCAGTCACTTCTGCTGCCTCTTGTGCCTCCTGGAACCCAATGCTCCGTTGCTGGTTCCTTTGTTTACCCCCGCCCTCTGTACTTCCCAAATGCAAGGAAAATCCTTCCTAAACTTCCCAAGCTGTTGGGGATTGTTAGTCATGATCCACAAAGCTCACTCAAGGATAAATACTGAATTCAAGTTTTCCTGGTTGTCTGAAGAATGTGCTTCTCGTGGTGGCTCATGCCTGTAATCCTAGCTCTTTGGGAGGCCACAGCAGGAGGACCACTTGAGGTCAGGAGTTCTAAACCAGCCTGGCCAACATGATGAAACCCTGCCTCTAGTAAAAATACAAAAAAATTAGCCAGGCGTGGTGGCGGGCACCTGTAATCCCAGCTACTTGGGAGGCTGAGACAGGAGAATTGCTTGAACCCAGGAGGCAGAGGTTGCAGTGAGCCAAGATCATGCCACTGCCCTCCAGCCTGTGGGACAGAGTGAGATTCAGTCTCAAAAAAAAAAAAAAAAAGTGCTTCCACAATCTCCAGTTTCTGTAAGTATCCTTCCCTTTCCCAAGCTTGGAAATAACTAAAGGCTCAGGTAACAATCCCAATATAATGCTATTTTCCAGGCCACAGTGAACCCTCATCAGTATTATACTGAAAAAAAAAGAAAAAGAAAAAGCCTTTATCCATCATACTTTCACCTCCAGCTTGCCTCCTGTCCCCAAAACCCCAGTCTCCCGCAAGCTACTGTGGACTCCTGTTTGCTGGTCTATTGTCCCAACTATTGCTATTCTTTACTCTGCCACATGGTGGCACTGTTCTCCGACAGCTTCTCCCCTACACCTGGTTTAAAAGATGATGATGTCAGGGTTGTGAGAGTTTCTCCCTCAGTCTGGTGTTGGAATGAATATTGCTCTGTATCAAACTTCTAAATGCAGGTTTTTCTCTCTGTTTTTATGGCCCTTCTTTTAAGGATCTGGATAAAGGAATGTTTGAGCCTCATCTGCCTTCACTGAACTTAAAAGAGCACCCTCTCCCTCTGAACGTGAACCAGGACCTAAAGACAAGATCCAGGCTCCCTGACTCTCCTAACTTAAATTCAGTTCCCTGACTCCTGCGGAAGATGTACAAGCCGATATCCTCAGGTGCATCCTTTAGTCACAGTTCAAACTAAAAACTACATCCAACTAAAAGGCTTCTGCACAGCAAAGAAACAACAGTGTGAAGATACAATCTACTGGTTGTGGGAAAATATTTGCAAGCCATACATCTGATAAGGGATTAGTATTCAAAATATATCGGAAATTCGAACAGCTTAATAGCAAAAAACAAAAAAAAATTTAAAAATGGGCAAGGGACTGTAATAGACATTTCTCAAAAGAAGACATACAAATGGCCAACAAATATATTTAAAAATACTCAACATCACTAATCATTAGGAAAATGCAAACTAAAACCACAATGAGAAATCACCTCATACCTGTCAGAATTGCTATTATCAAAACAGGCAAAAGGTAACAAGTGCTGCTGAGAATGTGGAAAAAAAGGGAACCATTGTATATACTGTTAGTGGAATGTAAACAGCCCTTATGGAAAAATGTATGGAAGTTCCTCAAAAAACTAAAATTAGAATTACCAGGTGATCCAACAATCCCACTTCTGAGTATTTACCCAAAATTGAAGTCAGTTTTTTGAAGAGGTCTCTACACTCTCAAGTTCATTGCAACACTATTTACAATAGCCAAGTTATAGAATTAACCTACGTGTCCAACAACAGGTGAATAGATAAAGCAGATGTGGTAAATACACAATGGAATACTATTTAGCCTTGTAAAAGAAGGAAATTCTGTCATTTTCAAAATATGGACGTAATTAGTGAAATAAGTCAGGCAGAGAAAAACAAAAAAAAATTTAAAAATGGGCAAGGGACTGTAATAGACATTTCTCAAAAGAAGACATACAAATGGCCAACAAATATATTTAAAAATACTCAACATCACTAATCATTAGGAAAATGCAAACTAAAACCACAATGAGAAATCACCTCATACCTGTCAGAATTGCTATTATCAAAACAGGCAAAAGGTAACAAGTGCTGCTGAGAATGTGGAAAAAAAGGGAACCATTGTATATACTGTTAGTGGGAATGTAAACAGCCCTTATGGAAAAATGTATGGAAGTTCCTCAAAAAACTAAAATTAGAATTACCAGGTGATCCAACAATCCCACTTCTGAGTATTTACCCAAAATTGAAGTCAGTTTTTTGAAGAGGTCTCTACACTCTCAAGTTCATTGCAACACTATTTACAATAGCCAAGTTATAGAATTAACCTACGTGTCCAACAACAGGTGAATAGATAAAGCAGATGTGGTAAATACACAATGGAATACTATTTAGCCTTGTAAAAGAAGGAAATTCTGTCATTTTCAAAATATGGACGTAATTAGTGAAATAAGTCAGGCAGAGAAAAACAAAAAAATATTGCATGTTCTCATTCATATGGGGAATCTAAAACACTCAAACTCAAAGAAGCCGAGAGTAGAATGGTGATCACAAAGGTGCGGGGTGTGGGGGCTGAAGCGCGAGTGGGAATGGGGAGATGATAGCCAAAGGGTGCAAAATCTCAGACAGGAGTAATAAGTTTGGTTTGGTTTTTATTTTAATCTGATGCATGGTGTGGTGGATATAGTTAATAAGAGTGTATTACACATTTCAAAATTACTGAGAGACTAAATTTCAAAGGCTTTTACCGCACACACAAAAAATAACAATTGCAGCGATAGATACACTAATTGATGTGATTTAATTATTCCACATTGAATTCAAAAATCATGATATCATGTTGTACCCCATAAATATATACAATTACAAATTGTCCATTTACAATTTTTAACAAAATCATTTGTGCCATTTTCCCCAGGAGGCTCCCCGCTGGTGACCGCTGGGATGTCCTCCCTCCAGCCCTTCACCACACTCAAGATCTCCCTCCACCCTCTCTTCGAGCGTATAGGGAGAAGAGCTAGGTTTGGCTTCAGACCTGAAGCTAAATTCTGGTTCCACCCTTACTGGTCACTGGCCAAATTCTCCTTGCTAACTCAGTTTCCTTAGCTACAAAATGAGGATAACGTTAGTAAACTCTAGAATTAAATGAGGTATCATATGTAAAGCCCCTGACATAGTACTTGGTATATAGTAGATGCTCAAAAAATGCTAGTTCCCTTTTCTTCTCCTTTATTCAAGCCTGGCTCCTACATTCTAAAATCTCTGTTTGTCCAGGCTCCAGGGCCCCTCAGTCTAATCCACTTTCCATATATAGTTCTATTTGTTGACTTATCTAAATAGCAATTACCCATATCATACACAGAAGATAAAGGTTTGACTACAGGATTATAAGAAAATGCAAACTTGTATTTTTTAGGATACAGTTTTAAATGATAAGACTTATTATTATCCAAAATAATACTGGCTTCAACCAGATTACAGTTTTTTCTCTCACAAACTGGAATCAGGTGGCAGTAGCTCTGCATGCGGGAACCCAGGCCTTTTATGTTGTCACTTGTCTATCCTAGAGTATTGTGCTTATCTCTAGAGTCCAAGATGCCTGCTCCCGTATCTGCATTGCAGCCATCAGAGAAAGGGAAAAGCACAGGAGAAGGACAAGCCACCTCCCCCTCTTAAGACACACAAGAGTTGCACAGGTCTCACTTCCTTCATATTTAGAACTCAGTTACACTCAGCTCCAAGGAGGCTAAGAGGTCAAGGAGGCTGCTATGTGTCAGCTGAAAAGCCTATTACTATGGAGGAATGGGAGAAAACTGGCAGTTTCTGCCACAGAGCTAATTAAGACTTTTTCTCCACCAAAACAAATAGCAAAGCCAGGATAATCCATGGAAGCCAAAAAGTATCCAAGCTGCAAGTAATGACCCATTTGTTTCAAACAAATCCATAAAGAAAATTTAACATCAGCCCCAAACACATATATATATGACAAAGACTTTCAGCTAAATCAAGGGAATGTGGCCATATAAGAAAACATTAAACATTTTATCCTATAAAATCACCAATCCTTAGAACTGGTGGGAATCTTAAAAGAGATTTAGTACAAACTTCTACTCTATGCAAGAATTCCCTCTCCAGTAATCTTGACTAAAGCTATCACCAAACATTTTCAGGTGATGACTTGAAGGTCCTTCGTTGCTGGGAGTTGTGGGCAAAGGCAGAAAGAGGGAACCAACAGGAGACAAGGTTCACAGCCCGCACTTGGAATGCAAAGCCATGGGCAAGGCAAGGTGTAAAAGCCTCAATTCCAGGATCAGCCAAAAGTACAAAACACAGAGGGGGGCAAGGGATTTTCGTTGGTTCAGGTCCAGAGGTAAGTGTGCAAAAAGGATATATCTTTCCTGCAAGAAGGATATATCTTTCCTGTTTTGGAAGCCCCAAAATATACAATTTTGCCACAGGTGTTTATGACTAAAAAAAGTAGCTCTGATAGGCTGGGCGCGGCAACTCATGCCTGTAATCCCAGCACTTTGAGAGGCCGAGGCTGGCGGATCATGAGGTCAGAAGATTGAGACCATCCTGGCTAACACGGTGAAGAAACCCCGTCTCTACTAAAAATACAAAAAATTCTCCGGGCGTGGTGGCGGGCGCCTGTGGTCCCAGCTACTCGGGAGGCTGAGGCAGGAGAATGGCGTGAACCCGGGAGGCAGAGCTTGCAGTGAGCCGAGATCGCGCCACTGCACTCCAGCCAGGGCTGCAGAGCAAGACTCCATCTCAAAAAAAAAAAAAAAGAAAAGAAAAAGTTGGTCTGATAATATTGAATTCAAAGGGCTTATAAGACATTTGGGTGGAGATTTCAAGTAAACACCTAGAAACGTCTATCTGGGACTCAGGCCTAGAGGTAAGTTTGCAAAAAGGATGTATCTTTCCTGCAAGAAAGCTATATCTTTCCTATGTTTTGGAAGTCCCAAAATATACAATTTTGCCACAGGTGTCAAAACTGTTTGTATTTCATTAGCTGTGCAAAGGTTAGGCTTGAAATAGAGTTCGAAGAGCAAAAAGATATAGAAGCAGGAGAAACCGGGAAATAATCTTGCTTTTAGAGAATGGAAAGTAAACAAAAGAAGAAAGAGGAAGAACAGTTTTTAAAATAAATAAACAGAAGAAAGGAAGGAGAGACAGAGAAAGAAGGAAGGAAAACAGGTGGCTTTCGTATGAAGTCCATGGAAACTAAATTTTAATAGTCATTCTAAAACTCAGCAGCCGGGTCTGCTTTCTAGGGCATCATTTTGGGGTGGCATTTGTTCTGCATGATGCTGTAGATAAAAACTGGAAGGAGCACCTAGCTCAGAAGGATTCCATGTCCCTTTGCTTTGATGAAATTTCCCATCCAAATCACAGGCTGGTTCCTACCCCATTCAATTAATTACAGTGCCTCGAGGCTTTACCACAATGATGGAAGCTCAGGTGGGCTCATGACCCAAGCCAGGCCAGTATCAGTCTCTCCGTGAGGTCTTTTATAAAACTGGAACTAGAATAGGGAAGCTTTTCTCCTCATGCTCTGTGTTCTAAGAATGTGGCCCTGAAACAATCAGTGGACACATGGACACATCCCCTGCCCATGTATAAGCCCGAGCCAATCAAACCAAATAGCAAATAGCAAAGCAGAGAGGTACAGACACAAGTGGAGGGAAGAGTCCTGAGTGAAGGCGCTGTTTGATATCGGTGAAGGGTGTACATTCCCACAGGAGCCCTCCTTATGGGGCCAGGGATTCCCCAGGTGCCAGCCCAGTAAGGTTTCCTGAGGTCAAGCTTCGACCTACAGTTGGACCACACAAGAAGTCATTTTTAGTCGTAGCTGAAGGATCTGCCTCATGTTTTAGAGGGGATATAGTTAAGAGAAGAAGGATCCCCTCCCTGAAGCTGATTAAATGAGTGAATAGGAGTTACCAGCAGGATACATAAGTGCTCAGGAAAATGGAATGTCACTAAGGTCACTGGCAGTGGAGGCAGCAGTCTGGTAATGAAGCAAGAAAACAGGATATGGAAAAAGGCAGTAGCCTGGGGTAACCCAACTTGAGATGGCAAGAGGGGACGTACAGAAAAATGACACAACTGTGTTATTTGAGGTGGCAGGCTTATAAAAACATATAAGTGATTTTAAACATTTATATGTTTTTAAAACATTAAAAACATTAAAAATGTTTTAAACACAAGCATAAAATGCTTATAAAAACATATAAATGATTTTATTTAGTCATATAAATGTCATATTATATGACAGAATAAAACAGAATTTATATGACAGAATAAAAATGTATGAAACATAAAATAACTCCCTGGAAATTTCCAAAGATGTTGGGAAAGAAAATTCAGTGAAACACTAGAATTCCTACAGGCAAGCATAATAATTCAAATATAAAAGGTTATTGTTGCGATTATAGCTTGGCAAGGGTTAGGATACACAGATAACAAGGAAAATGTCTCCAAGGGTTGGTGTAAGTGAGGTCTCATACTCTAGACAGAAAGACAAAGATGAAGATCAAGAAAATGTCATTGGATGGAATGACCTCTTTTATTAGTGACCTTCAAAAGAATTGTTGAAGTAAAATGTTGGGGCAGAAAACAAATGTCTTGACCTGGGCTTAAGACTTACACACCAGAGAGGGTGCTTTAAGAAGCTAATGAGGCCAGACACAGTGGCTCATACCTGTAATCCTAACACTTTGGAAGGCCGAGGCGGGTGGATCATCTGGGGTTAGGAGTTTGAGACCAGCCTGACCAACATGGTAAAACCCTGTCTCTATTAAAAATACAAAATTAGGCCAGGCGCGGTGGCTCAAGCCTGTAATCCCAGCACTTTGGGAGGCCGAGACGGGCGGATCACGAGGTCAGGAGATCGAGACCATCCTGGCTAACATGGTGAAACCCCGTCTCTACTAAAAAATACAAAAAACTAGCCGGGCGACATGGCGGGCGCCTGTAGTCCCAGCTGCTTGGGAGGCTGAGGCAGGAGAATGGCGTAAACCCAGGAGGCGGAGCTTGCAGTGAGCTGAGATCCGGCCACTGCACTCCAGCCTGGGCGGCAGAGCGAGACTCCGTCTCAAAAAAAAAAAAAAAAAAAAAAAATTAGCCAGCCATAGTGGCACATCCCTGTAATCCCAGCTACTTGGGAGGCTGAGGCAGGAAAATTGCTTGAACTCAGGAGGCAGAGGTTGCAGTGAGCTCAGATTGTGCCATTGCACTCCAGCCTGGGCAGCCCTCAGAAAAAAGGGAAAAAGAAAAAAGAAAAGAACAGAAAGAGAGAGAGAGAGAAAAGGAAGGAAGGAAGGAAGGAAGGAAGGAAGGAAGGAAGGAAGGAAGGGGAAGGGGAAGGAAGGAAGGAGGAAGGAAGGAAGGAAGGAAGGAAGGAAGGAAGGAAGGAAGGAAGGAAGAAAGAAAGAAAGAAAGAAAGAAAGAAAGAAAGAAAGAAAGAAAGAAAGAAAGGGAGAGGAGAGGGGAGGGGAGGGGAGAGGAGGAAGAAAGAAAAGAAAAAAGAAAAGCAAATGAGGTGACTTCTGGTAAATCACTTAGCCCAGAGCAGAGACAGGATGGCAGGAGCAAGGGACAAGTGGTGACAGAGGGAGAGTTGACAGAGGTAAACCAGGCAATAGGCTCCTCCACTTGGTGCCACAGGAGGAGCGTGTTAGGAAAGAAGTGGGGAAAGAAGAAATCCGTCTGTGTCTCTAGTCAAGTGATCTTCAGGAGTGGATGCTCACACTGCCATACAACACCCACATTGAAACAAAGTATGAGGCAGAGAGAGGGCATCTTTTGTTCCCACCTTCCTCCTAGAAAGAACACACACATACAGAATTCCCTAGAAGGCTCAGATAGCTTTGTGCTCAGAGATATCAGTAATAAAATACTACATGTGGGGGAATTATAAAGTTGGGCAATGGTCACTAGCTAAATGGATAAACAAAATGTATTATATGCATACAATGAAATATTATTCTGCCTTAAAAAGGAAGTACGTTTTTTGATACATGTTACAACATGGAGGAACTTTGAAGACATGCTAAGTGAAATATGCCAAACACAAAAGGACAAATATTGTGTGGTTCCACTTACATGAGGTAGCTAGAATAGGCAAATAAATAGAGACAGAAATAAAATTGGACATTACCAGGGGCTACATGGAAAACAGGGGAATTACTCCTTAATGGTTATAGAGTTTCTGTTTCAGTTGATGAAAAAGTTTTGGACATAGTGGTGATGATTGTAGAACATTGTAAAGGTAATTAGCCCCACTGAAATGTACACTTGAAAATGATTAGAATGAAAAATATTATTTTATATATGTTTAACACAATAAAAATTATTTTAGGCCAGGCACAGTGGCTCACGCCTGCAATCCCAGCACTTTGGGAGGCCTAGGTGGGTCGATCACGAGGTCAGAAGTTCAAGGCCAACCTGGCAACATGGTGAAACCTCGTCTCTACTAAAAATACAAAAATTAGCCAGGTGTGGTGGCAGGCACCTGTAATCCTAGCTACTCAGGAGGCTGAAGCAAGAGAATCACTTGAACCCAGGAGGCGGAGGTTGCAGTGAGCTGAGATTGCGCCATTGCACTCCAGCCTGGGTGACAGAGCAAGACTTTGTCTCAAAAATATATATATATATGTATATAATATATAAATATATAATATATATGAATTACATATGTAATATATAATTTAGTATATATTATATTTATATATAAAATATATAAATATATATTTTTTTAAGTTGGACATTGGATGTTGAGTCTCTAATTAACTAGTTTATCTCACTGCAGCATGAAAGAGCAAATGCATCAATAGCCAGATTTTCAGAAAGTCCCTGATTGGCATTGGATAGGCCAGCTCAGAGAACTTCTTTCTCTCTAAACACTACCCTTTCTCCTTTCATCTGGCTCCATGGGCCTTTTAAACTTTCTGTTTCTTCTCAGAATTCTCTAGTGTCCTTCAATTTCAAAGCTGCTATGTTTTTCCTTGACATAACTTCTAAGCCCACTCTTGCAAAGGTGTTTAGCCTCTGGCATGACTTATGAAAATACAATCAATCTCACCTACCACCATTTCCAGTGCTTCATAGTAGGATGAAGGTGTCCCAAAGTAGAGCAGTGATTACAGTTTCTCCCTAAATAGCTTAATAATTATTATAACACATAGCCCATCCCATACTGCAAAAATTAACTGTCCTGGAAAAATGAACTTGCATTGGTTTTTCTTACACGATCATGGCTTACCTGATAGCATCATTCTTACATGATTTTGCTGGTATTTATCCTTTTCTTCACCTTCAGTTATGTTGTAATGATCTCTTTCACCAGCTGCACTGACAGAAACCATTTCTCTTGTTGAACTCCTGAATGATTCATGTAGGGGTTGGGGAGTGAGATGGCAAAAAGAATGGGAAGGGCAAATGGTATATATATGCTTCCAAAATAAAATGGAAGGATACAATATGAAAGTAAAAATACATGGGTCAATAATGGAGAAGAAATGAGATATTTTTTAATGGTGAGTTGAGATGGCGTTGGAAAGATTGGCTGAAGATAAATAGAAATATCAAGGTGGAAAATAAGTCAAGAAGATCAGGTAGCATGGTCTCAATCATCTGTAAGCCAGACACTCTGGATATCACTGTTCAGCAAACTATGAATCCAAGTTTCTCCATCTTGCCAGCAAAAAGTATCATTTGTCCTTTATTAATATTAATTCAGCATTTATATGGGGTTTGTTTTGTTTTGTCTTAAAGTCAGGGTCTCACTCTGTCACTCAGGCTGGAGTACAGTGACTTGATCACAGTTCACTGCAGTCTTGAGCTCCTGGGCTCAAGTGATCCTCCTGCTTCAGCCTCCTGAGGCTAAAGTCTACAGGCTTCAAGCTGGGACTATAGGCACACATCAGCACACCTAGCTAGAGACGGAGTCTCACCGTGTTGCCCAAGCTGATCTTGAACTCTTGGCTTCAAGTGAGTCTCCTGCTTTGGTCTCCCAAAGACCTGGGACTACAGAAATGAGCCACCACACCTGGCCTAATTGAGCATTTATATGTAACATGCTAGTAAGATGAAAGAGAAAAAATATATTTGGCAAAGTCTGGCTCCTGAAGATCTCAATGGCTAGAAAAGGGAGGAAGAGTAAGAAGTAATTTCTATGCCACCTAATAAGTGCAATAATAAATATATATATATACACACACGTATATATATATAAGCTGTTATATATGAACATAAGAAAGGGAACACCTAGCTCTGCTTGAAGGAGTCAGGAAAGGCTTTACACAGAGGTGACACTGGCTTTACATTGAAGTATGAGGAGGAGTTTGCTAGGTAGAAAAGGAGTTCAGGACACAGAAAGAAGAATGTTAATCAGGGCAAATAATTGAAAGTTTAGTGTGTCAAAACAAGACTAGCAAAATGATTAGTGAAGCAAAATCATAGGTTTATGCACTGCTTCGGAAGGCAATTGTTATGCTAGGAAAGCCAGAAACAGACTATGAAAGATTTGCAGGTTAAACTGGGATGCTGGGATAAACTTGTGAATGGACGTCAAAGAGCCAGCAAAGTTGTAAGTATAATCAGGTCGATTTTTAGATAACTCTGGTAGCAACATGGAGTGTAATTCAGGGTGTTGAGAGAAAGGCGGGACATTATCACAACAGTATAGGAGAAGTGAGGAGAAAAGCCCCAAGGGTAACTAGGAGGATAGCATCTTAGAAGACTGGTAGTTTGACTTAAAAAGCACACACTAGCAGATTGGGAGAGGAAAAAAAAAAAAAAAGACCCATCGCTACTGTCTTCAAGAGACCCATCTCACACTTACTGATACCCACAGGCTGAAAGTAAAGGATTCACTGTTGTTGGTTTAAAGTCTGTTTTATCTGATATAAGAATAGTGACCTCTGTTCTTTTTTGTTTTCCATTTAGCATGGAGGTTACTGTTCTTGTATCAGATAAAACAGACTTTAAAGCACCAACAGAAAAAGGACAAAGGAGAACATTACATACTGATAAAGGTTCAATTCAACAAGATTTAATCATCCTAAATATATATGTACTAAACACTGGAGAACACAAATTCATTTCAAAAAATGCTTGTAGACCTACAAAAAGACTTAGTCACACAATAATAGTGGGAGACTTCAACACCCCACTGACAACGTTAGACAGTTCACTGAGCAAGAAAACTAACAAAGAAAATTTTCACTTAAACTCAACACTTGACCAACTGGACCTAATACACGTCTGCTGAATATACCACCCATCAATCACAAATTATACATTATTCTCATTGGCACACAGAACATACTCTAAGATAGACCACATGCTTAGCCATAAAACAAGTCCCAATAAATTCAAAAAAATTGAAAAGACGCCAGTCATACTCTCAAATCACAGTGTAATAAAGACAAAAACCAATACAGATCTCTCAAAACCACACAATTACATAGGAATTAAACAGCTTGTTTGGGTAAACAATGAAATCAAGGCAGAAAAAATATTCTCTGAAATAAATGAAAACATAGACACAACATACTAAAATCTATGGTATGCAGCAAAAGCAGTGTTAAGAGGAAAGTTTATAGTGCTAAACACCCACCTCAAAAAGCTAGAAAGATCTCAAATCAACAATCTAACATCACACCTACAAGAACTAGAAAAGCAAGAGCAAACTAACCCTAAAGCTAGAAGAAGAAAATAAATAACTAAAATTGGAGCAAAACTGAATGAAATTGGCACACTAAAATCCATACAAAAAAACAACAAAACTAAAAATTGGTTCCTTAAAAGGATAAACAAGATTGATAGAACACTAGCTAAATTAACATAAAAGAGAAAACCCAACAAAGCACAATCAGAAATTACAAAGGTGACATTACAACTGATCCCACAGAAATACAAAGGATCCTCAGAGACTATTATAAACACCTCTACTCATACAAACTAGAAATCTAAAGGAAATGTGTAAATTCCAGGAAACACACAATCTCCCAGGATTGAATCAGAAAGAAATTGAAACCCTGAACAGCCCAATAATGAATTCCGAAATTGAATAAGTAATAAAAAACCTACCAACCAAAAAATGCTCTAGACCAGATGGATTCACAGCCAAATTCTACCGGGTGTACAAAGAAGAACTGGTACCAATTCTACTGAAACGATTCCCAAAAATCAAGAAAGGAGGACTCCTACCTAACTCATTCTGTGAAGCCAGCATCAATCTGATACTAAACTGGCAAATACAAAACAAAAAAAGGAAACTACAGACCAATATCCCTGATGAAAACAGATGCAAAAATCCTCAACAAATATGAGCAAACCAAATCCAGCGGCAAGTCAAAATGTTAATTCAGCATGATCAAGTAGGCTTCATTCCTGTGATATAAGGTTGGTTCAACATATACAAATTAATAAATGTGATTTACCACATAAACAGAATTAAAAACAAAACCATATTATCATCTCAATAGATGAGGGAAAAGCTTTTGATAAAATCCAACATCGCTTCATGATAAAAATCCTCAAGAATCTTGAATCAAAGGGGCATACCATAAAATAATAAAAGTCATCTATGACAAACCCACAGCTAACATTGTACCTAATGGGCAAAAACTAGAAGCATTCCCCTTGAGAACTAAAACAAGACAAGGATGCCCATTCCTACCACTCCTAGTCCACATAGTAGTGGAAGTGTTAGCCACAGTAATTGGGCAATAATAATAATAATAATAATAACAACAACAACAACAACAATAATAATAAAAGGCAACCAAATAGGAAAAGCAAAAGTGAAACTATCTCTCTTTGTGACAGAGAGAGATACCTAGAAAACTCTAAGGACTCCACCAAAAGGCTCCGGAAAATGATAAACCCTTTGGTAAAGTTTCAGGACACAAAATCAGTATATGAAAATCAGCTGTATTTCTATACACCACTAACACTCAAGCTGACAGCCAAATCAGGAACACAATCTTATTTACAATAGCCACACACACAAACAAAAAAATGCTTAGGAATATATCTAATCAGGGAGGTGAAAGATCTCAACAAGGAAAACTATAAAACACTGTTGAAACAGATGACACAAACTGGAAAAATATTCCATGCTTATAGATGGGAAGAATCAATATCATTAAAATGGCCATATTTCCCATTCCATTTTTTCTGCAATCTCACCAACATCTGTTTTTTGTTGTTGTTGGTGGTTTTTTTTTGTTTTTTTTTTGTTTTAGTAATTTTTTAAGTAATAGCCATTTTGACTGGCATGTGATGGTATCTCATTATGGTTTCTTTTCATGTGCTTTTGGCTTCTCAAAAGAAGACATACAAGCTACTAACAAACATATGAAAAAATGTTTAACATCACTAATCAGAGAAATGCTAATCAAAACCACCTTACTAGGTCAGCATAAGTAAGAGAATTAGTTGTTTATCTTAAGTGAATTAATGCAGGAAAAGAAAACTACATACCACATGTTCTCACTTAGTGGGAGCAAAACATTGGGTAGTTACGGACATAAATATGGTAACAATAGAAAGTGGGGACTGCTGGAGGGAGAGGGGCAAGGGTTGAAAAACGAACTATTGAGTAATATGCTCAGTACCTGGGTGATAGGATTATTCATACTCAAACTTTAGCATCACACGATATACCCAGGTAACAAAGCTGTACCTATACCTCCTGAATCTAAAATAAAAGTTGGAAAAAAGTTACTATAAAAAAGTTATTTACAAAGTTACTATAACATTAAATTTTAAGTAAAGAAGGCTGAAAGTTTGGACAGAACTTGAAAAGAGAAAACTCTTCTCTGACGGAAGACTAAATTCAACTCAGGTCATGATGTGTTTGAGAGGGATGATGTATTCATTAGACAGTTAAAAGGGGATATCATTAGACACAAATAACCTTAATAAATTCAAAATCAAGTGCATCTCAAATGCTCCTCTCATCCTCCAGTTGGTGTCTTTTCCAAAAAGAAAATGAGCTTGATTTGGTATAAATTACTTTTAGTGGCATAGATGTCATGAAAATGGATGCAACAATGGCTAGTGACAATAGATAACAATGAAGGACCACCATTTTCGCAGTTTTCTAGCCATCTGCTTAACAATCTGTTTAATAATAAAAATCAATGGTTAGCCTAATTTTGCATCATTTTTAGAAATTGTCTTTTGCCCTTTTTGGAAGATTAATACAACATTACACATCTCTAAATGTCTTCATTTTGTTATTGACCATTATTCCTCGAAGATAAATGATGACAGTCTGGCTTCCCTGCATGTCTTCTCACAGCCCAGGGATATCATCCATCTGGGGTGGAGATTCGATCTTATTAAAAACAACTAATTCTCTTACTAGTCTGACCTAGTGAGGATTGCCATTCCCTTTTAATGTTATTTATCTGGGCTTTCCAATTTGAAATTATTTTTGTGGGCAAAGAATATGAAAACAAAATAGGACTTAAATAGTTTTGCTTTCTATTTGCAGTTGACAGTCAGCATTACACCATCTGTTTCATTCAGGTCACAAATATGCCTTGTTTTTGTGTCGCCAACATATTAAATCAAAATGGAAATGTTGCTGTCCTTAGTATTTGGGGGAGTCTGGGTACCTTTGTGCCTGCAGTGTTCCTAACACTGGTATTATTGATTTCTGCCACTCTTTTGTATTCCCTCTTAGCCATGGGTCCCTCCTTCTGTGTTTTGTGAATATGCTGCCTGTGGGTCCTTTATATAAACTCCTCTTTATATCCTCATTGAAGTCAGTTGTGATTGCAATGTCAGAGAAATGCTTTTTACACTGTTTTTTTTTTTTTTGCCAGTTACTATTTTTAATAATGGAATTAATAACTGTCTTTCCTTTCCACTGTTTTCAGTCTGATTTCCCGAAGTCCAGTTTATAAGTCTGATAATAATCAACATCCTTGACCATCATAAACACCAAGATGATAGGGTCACTTTCTTTTAAAATTCAGATCACCATTGCTTTACTCAGATGCTCTCTTCTTTGTTGGTCATAGTTAAGCTCCAAGTAGCAATGCATTGTATTCTCAAACTTCTGAGAGATTGAATTATCTCTAAGACAAGAGGATACTAGTGCTCTGTATTTGTTGGATGAGATCTCCCAGCAAGATGGATTAGAGCTTCTTGAGATGCTCCCATAGTGATGCTTGAAGTACTAATCCAACAAATACAAACCACCAGTACCTTCACCCTCCCATCAAATCATCTTGCTTCCATGCTGATCATGAAGTTTCCATTAAGAAATCATCTGTGTTTCTTTCGTGCATAAG
This sequence comes from Trachypithecus francoisi, assembly GCF_009764315.1. Lineage (NCBI taxonomy): Eukaryota > Metazoa > Chordata > Mammalia > Primates > Cercopithecidae > Trachypithecus > Trachypithecus francoisi. Next base: position 120,109,753 of record NW_022681470.1, read on the forward strand.
TGTTCAACCATGCCCACTACCTTTTGTCCTTACAAAAATGTTCCATACCATTTAATTATTAATTTAACAAATCCATATTAAGAATATGTACAGTGCTATATTAGCTTGTGAGGGCTGCCATAACACAGTACAACAGATTGGGTAGCTTGAACAAGAAAAATTCATTTTCTCACAGTTCTTGAGGCTCAAAATCTGAGATCAAGGTGTCATCAAGATAGGTTCTTTCTGACGATCATGAGGGAGGATCTGTTCCAGGCCAGGCCTCTCTCCTTAGCATGTAGATGGCCATCTTCTCTCTGTGTCTTCCCATCATCTTCCCTCTGTACATGTCTGTGTCCAAATTTACTCTTCTTGAAAGACCACAAGTCAGATTGCACTAGGGCCCCGCTTAATAACTTTAATAGCTTCATTTTAATTTCATTGCCTCTGTAAAGATCCTGTCTCCAAATATGGTACATTCTAAGGTACTAGGGGTTAGAACTTCAACACAGGTATTTTTGTGGGAACACCATTCAGGCTCAGAGTGGTCTTATGTGCATATACTATAAGCCAGGCACTGTTCTAAGCCCTGGGAATATAGAAGTGAATGAAACAAAGTCCCTTCCTTCATGGACTTTATTTACACTCCAGTGGAAACAGGGGAAGATAAACAATGAACAGTAAGTATATGCTGTAATGCCAGTAAACAGTATTTAGAATCTAAACAGGGCAAAGAAACAGAGGGTACCAGAGAGGGGATGGAGCTGGGAGGGTTGTAATTCTAAATGAGGTCAGAATGGAACAGAGAGAGACATGAATAAAGAGAGGGACAAGCCACCTAGTTGTGCAGGAGACCTGCCTTCTAGGCAAAGGGAACAGCACATGCAAAGATCTGAGGCAGGATTATGGTAGGCATATTCAACAAACAGAAAGGAAGCACCCTGAGTCAGGAAAAGGAATGGCAGTGTATTAGTCCATTTTCACGCTGCTGATAAAGACATACCCAGGACTGGGCAGTTTACAAAAGAAAGAAGTTTAATTGGACTTACAGTTCCACATAGCTGGGGAGGCCTCACAATCGTGGTGGAAGGCAAAGAGGAGCAAGTCACATCTTACATAGATGGCGGCAGGCAAAAAACAAACAAAAAAAAAAAAAACAACAAAAAAAAACCAGTTTGTGCAGGGAAACTCCCGCTTTTTTTAAACCATCAGATCTCTTGAGACTCATTCACTGTCATGAGAACAGTATGGGAAAGACCCACCCGGTGATTTAATCATCTCCCACTGGGTCCCTCCCACAACATGTGGGAATTCAAGATGAGATTTGGGTGGGGACACAGTGAAACTATATCAGGCAGGAAATGACATCATACGTGTATGGGGTCTTGTAAGAATTTGAATTTTGGCTGGGCATGGTGGCTCATGCCTGTAATCCCAGCACTTTGGGAGGCTGAGGTGGGTGGACTGTCTGAGGTCAGGAGTTCAATACCAGCCTGGCCAATATGGTGAAAATCCATCTCTACTAAAAACACAAAAAAATTAGCCAGGTGTGGTGGCAGATGCCTGTAATCCCAGCTACTTGGGAGGCTAAGGCAGGAGAATGGCATGAACCCAGAAGGCGGAGGTTGCAGTGAGCCGAGACTACCCCATTGCACTCCAGCCTGGGCAACAAGAACAAAACTCTGTCTCAAAACAAAAAAAGAAAGAAAGAAAGAAAGAAAGAAAGAAAGAAAGAAAGAAAGAAAGAAAGAAAGAAAGAAAGGAAGGAAGGAAGGAAGGAAGGAAGGAAGGAAGGAAGGAAGAAAGAAATTTGAATTCTATTCTCAGTGTTATGGGAAGCAATTTGAGGGTTATAAGAAAAGAACTGATATGAGAAAAAAATTGTACCATACCTGGATTTAATGAGATAAAATTCATAACCTCTTTCGAGAATTATAGAGAATCCCTGATAAAATGCTTTCTTAAACAACTTTCTGGTACACTTTATTGAAATTAGAAATTCCTTCTGAAAAAGAAATTCATCACCCATCTACCTGACTATGGGTCTTATGATGGTCTGACAGTCTTAAGGTCCTTACTTAAACATTCATGTAAAATATCTCTATTAAGCAGGAGTCTTTGAGCTGGCTATTTCAAAAGCATCTTTTCTTATTAAAGTTTGAAATTGAACTTTGACACATGCTTGTCATCAAATTGTCTAAGAAGTTGCTTGAACAAATAAAATCATTTTTGAAGGATCACTGTAGGTTCAGGATAACTCACTGTAGACTTTCCATTTGGGTGTTGAACTTATGCTATTATACCTGTTTCTTTTGCATATTCCAGGCATAGTTCTCTTAATTGTGCTAGTTCCTTTCCAATCTAAATGTAATACTCAGGTCCTCTGTCTCTAACATAATCTATTTAAATTTCAAGAAGATAAATGATTACAAAATATCTGAAAACCAAATCAAGTCCATTTCTGATACAAACTGACCTTTCTGGAATAATAAAAAGCCACCTAACTCCCCTCCTCTGTCTTATGACTTCCTTCTTTAAAATCATCATTAAATCTACGCTAAGAGCCAACAGCGATTTGAAGACAGTGAAACCAATTAAATAAAACTAATAATCCTTTTCCTACTTAAAAAAAAAAAAGGCAAAAGACTGTTATGTGATTTACCTTTTCTGAGCTAAGTATAACGTTAGTATTCACTAAGGGAATCCCAGCAAACATCAAGGAGAAATCACACTGTCAACAGAAGTCATTTCTTATATTATCTGGCAGTACGGAGTGTTGTCAGTCTCAAATTTTAAAGTAAGTCTTATTAATGAAAAGGGACAAATTAGAAGTTTTTAGATATACCAAGGCTCTATGGGGTTTTGTTTTGTGTATGTATACAAAACATAAAATTGTCTCCTAATAAAGAAGATACAAAACCCAAAATTTTTTAAAAAGTCAAATGAAATCCAGCTCTATTTCACCAAAATGGGCAAGTACAATGATAGTCATTATTGGAGCTTTCTCCCTCCCCAGGGGTTCCATAATCCTGGGAACCAGGTAGAAACAGGTTCCTGGTTGCCATCTTTTACCACACCCAGCCTCTCAACTTTGTTTATCAAAGAGTAAGTACCTGTTGGAAATATGAATTTATTATCTAGTCGAGATTTTATTTATTTATGAAACCCACAGGGGAAAAATGGATGAGGGATACAAAGAATGGATAGAAAGGGAAGGCAAGAAAGAAGAAAAGAAGGAAAAAGGAAAAAAAAGACAGAGAGAAAGGTAAAATTGAGCATTTTAATAAAGAATCAGTGTATGCAAAGTGGTTTACACTCAAGAGATTATTTACTTTAAGATAAAATTACATGAGTATATTGCAAGTTAAAAATTATTAGTGCTACATTAAGCAACTGGGAAATTAGGGGCTTGCACTGACAGGCAGCACACAGACTACAAATTGGAACCTGGAAATTAGTAATTAGTGTCAGAGTAATGATGCATTTTCTTCCAAATGAATTGTACCGTTTTTTTGCGTAGATATTTCAAGCCTTCTGTATGCAATGTTACTGACAGTCCTTGTTAATTCCAGCTAAATATATGCAAAATGTATTATACAATATACCAGATCCCCCTCTATTACTAAATTTCTAAGTGAAGAGCATCATAGAAAATGCTTTCACATTATGGCTGATTTTTATTTGATAGCTTTTATTTAACAATCAACTTTTCTTTTTTCTTTTCTTTTTTTTTTTTTTGAGACAGAGTCTTGCTCAGTCGCCCAGTCTGGAGTGCAGTGGCGCGATCTCGGCTCACTGTAAGCTCCGCCTCCCGGATTCCCGCCATTCTCCTGCCTCAGCCTCCCAAGTAGCTGGGACTACAGGCGCCCGCCGACACGCCCGGCTAATTTTTTGCATTTTTAGTAGAGATGGGGTTTCACCGTGTTAGCCAGGATGGTCTCTATCTCCTGACCTCATGATGCGCCCGCCTCGGCCTCCCAAAGTGCTGGGATTACAGGCGTGAGCCTCCGCGCCCGGCACAATCAACTTTTCACAGACTCATCTTAAATTTGATATAGCCCATATTATAAAGAATATTTTCATTTTTGTCCCCTCAGCCCTCCGTTAAAATCTACAGATCACTGTGGGTAGCAGCATCTGAGCAGGAAGCATGACTTCACACGCACCATCCTTCCTTGAGCTCAAACAGTCTGTATGATGCACTGCTGTGATTTTCTGGAACCTGGCTTTCTCCCTCCACAAAGCCATATATGTGGATATTCTGGGTCATAAACGCAAGGTGCATAAGAATTGGGGCTGAACTAGGTTATGAGGTCAAAACAAAGATTGTTCTCCCATATACACTGAATACACATAGACCCCTCTGTCTATGCCCAGAGACAAATCCATCTGAGATCAACCAGTGGAATTCAAATAAACATTTATTACACTGTTCTCAAAATTTTGGTGAACTGAAATTAATTAAAAATAAAAACCTAAGTTTAAATGCAGGATCTTAGTAATAATCTTAAAACACTTTATTTGAGCTAAGTCACTTGGCATATCACAGGTTAACTGAAACATTTGGAAAGGTTCAGAATAAGACTGCCAGGCTTAGCCTAGCTCAAATTCTGAGGTTTTTCTTATATTGACTAAGGAATTAGGAATTAATTATCCACTTTCAAATTTCAAGGTAATTGCAAAGTAGAGATACTGAAAATAATTACTTAATTCATGTGTTGTCAGTCACCCAGAGTTTGCTGGAGCTCCAACTGTACTGGTTCCATGTCAAATTGGGATTTAAGCCAATCTCTGCATGAACACTTAATAATTCCCCCTTTGTTATGCTGTAGAAAGTTAAGTGGTAGATTCACCGAACTAAATAGCCTTGATAAACACTACCAAACTCATTTTAAAAATCAATAAGAACCAAGCAGGCATTTCTACTGGACATTTAAGTGAAAATTTAAATGTGAGCCAAGCGTTCTTCTTGTTTTATTCATGTTAATTATTTGAACGTTATGTTTATAGCCTGACTAACCTTACCCTAACTTGATTTCTTGCATGAGACATTGTCAGTCAGACAACCTATAGCCCCAGGCCCCCAAATTAGAACACTCTCTCCAATTACAAGGAACAATTTATGGTTATGTTTCATAAAATAATAGGAGGTTCAAATCTCCCTTCCACCCCTGTCTATCCCCAACTTTTCTCAGGACAGTTGTTCTCAGAGAATGACACCAACCATTAATCTCTGCAGCCAACAGTTGCAGATGCAAAAAAAAATCCAGCACTGGGAGGCCAGATGCAACAATTTATTCTTCACCTCAGAAAACATATCTCAACAAGCTCTACATCACTGGACCCCTAAATTTCACTGAGGTAGAATATAATCACCTGATGAGTTCTTATTGCCTGCTGCACAGATAGAGCCAACTTGCCAAGACAGTGGCATTGTGGTAAAGAAAGAGGTTAATACACACAGAGCCAGCTAAGCAGAAGGACAGGAGTTTCAGCCACCCTGAAAATTTGGAGGCTAAGGATTTTTAGAGATACTTTGGCAGGCAGGGGGCTGAAGAATAGGGAATGCTAACTGATTGGGTTAGGGAGGAAATCATGGGGAGTCAGAGCTTGTCTTCTTGCACTAAGTCAGTTCCTGGGTAGGAGCCAAAAGACCAGATGAGCCAGTTTACTAGTCAGGGTGGTGCCAGCTGGTCCATCACAATTCAGGGTCTGAAAAGTACTTCAAACACCCATCTCAGGTTTTACAATAGTGATGTTATCTATAGGAAAAATTGAGAAGGTTAGAAATCCTGTGGCCTCCGGCTGCATAACTGCTAAGCCACAATTTCTAATCTTGTGGCTAATTTGTTAGTTTTACAAAGACAGTTTGGTCCCCAGCCAAGGAGGGGGTTTGTTTTAGGAAGGGGCTGTCATCATCTTTGTTTCTAAGTTAAACTACAAACTAAATTATTCTAATAGTTCATCTGGTCTATGCCCAGGATGGACAAGGACAGCTTGGAAGTTAGAAGAGTTAGAAGCAACATGGAGTTGGTTAGGTCCTATATTTTCCACTGTCATAATTTCTTATGTCAGATTTTTCTCACTGCTATAATTTTTGCAAAGGCAGTTTCAGGAGACTCCCTGAATTTTAGTCATATTTATTTCCCACTTCTGACATACAAGTTTCTCATCAATAAGTGTAAAGTAGCTGCTACTTCTTGCTCATTAGGTCCAGTCAGCTTAATGTCATCAATATAATGGATCAGTGTGGTATCTTATTGAAGGGAAGGGCAATGGGCAATCAAGATCCCTGCAAACTAAGTTACAACTTAGGACTGAACTGTTTACATACCCATGAGGTAGAAGGTATATTGCTGGTCTTGCTAGCTGAAAGCAAACTGCTTCTTGTGGGCCTATGGACAGACATGGAGGAAAAAGCAATTGCCAGATTAATAGCTATGTAACAAGTACCAGGATATGTGTTAATTTGTTCAACCATTGAAACCACATCTGGTATAACAGCTTCAATTGGAGTCATAACTTGGTATAGTTTACAAAAATCCACTGTCATTCTCCAAGATCCATCTGTCTTCTGCACAGGCCAAGTAGCATAATTGAATGGGAATGTTGTGGGGATTAGCACTCCTACATCATTTAAGTTCTTGTTAGTGGCACTAATGTCAGCAGTGCCTCCAAGAATGTGGTATTCTTTTCGATTTACTATTTTCCCAGATAGAAGTAGTTCTAATGGCTTCCATTTGGCCTTTCCCAACATATCAGGTGAGACCCAATGTGGGGATTCTGCCAGTTGCTCAGTATGTTTATTCTAATTATGCATCTGGCTCTGGGGAAATAACCACCGGATGGGCTCAGGGACCCACTGGACCCACTGTGAGACTGACCTGACCTAAAACTGCATTGATGACCTGAGCCCTATAAACCTCTCCTCTGACTAGAAGGACACAGTGATGTTTTGGGTCTCCTGAAATCAATATCAGTTCAGAGCCAGTGTCCAGTAGTCCCCAAAAGGTCTGATTATTTCCTTTTCCCAACGCACAGTTATCCTAGTAAAAGACCATAGGTGACTTTGGGAGAGGCTGGGAGAAAGATTAACAGTCTAAATTTGTAGTAGTGTACCAAGGGCCTTTCTGGAGGGGACCTAACTTCTCCTTTATTCAACGGGTTCTGGGTCTATGAACTTGCTCAAGTTTAGCAAATGACCGAAGGGCTATGATTCTTTGTTTTTGCAATTTGAGTTAGACTTTTGTTTATGTGACCTGGAAGTTTTCTGCTTACACAAATCAAGAGAGAATTTAGTAGGCTTCCTATCTGTTTCACTTCTGGGAATGCCATGATTACTAGCCAATGCCGTAGGCCTGTACAAATCAGACTGTTCTGACTACTGCTTTGACTCTGCTATTACAGTAACCAGACCCACTGTGCCTTTGGTAGTTGAGTGCCACCATTTAGCTTCTGCTACACCAGAATCCCAGTTGCTCCCATTGATTTGGGTAATTTAACTGAATGGCTATGGTTCTCACTGTAAGGTCTGGTGTACAAAGAAGACATTTATTTCTCCCCCCATATTTATTTCTCAAAGTGTTTATTGGTGAGGATATGTCTCTCAGACCATCCAAGTGTTGGTGAATAGGTCTTAAATTACAAACCCACTCTAACATTCCGATCTCCAAAAGCCTTTGAATTCTCTTCTCTACATTAAACCAAGGCAGAACAGGTATTTCCAATTTTCTCACAGTGGAACATCTTTTGATCCATGTCTTAGCCAATAATCCAAACAACATGTGAGAGCCCTTTCTAGCTCTCCAAGCTGCAGTATTAAATGCAGAATCTCTGCTTAGTTAGCCTCTATCAATAAATTCAGCCTGATCTAACTTTATGTTCCTTCCACTGTTATCCAACACCATTAATATCCATTCCCACATGTATGCCTGAATTTCTACTTATATACGTTAGAAAACTCAACTAGTTATTTTGAAATGTAGCGCATTACCTCATGCATGGCACTTCGTACCTCATCTTTAGGGGTCTACCGGGACTTGAGTCTCATTATAGGACTAGAACAAAGAGGAGTGATATGGGTGGGATCTGAAGAGTCCGCATTGTCTTGTATGGCATCTGCCTCTGCAGAGACCATTACTGTTTCCTCAGGCAATGTGAGGTAATCTTCTCAGAGTGAAGTGAAAAGGCCACTTTTCACTGGGTGGGATGCTACTTTTGCTGGGAGTCGGGGGGCTACTTCCACCAGCAAAAAAGACTCATCAGAATTTGAGGTCTTAATGGCCCCAACTTTAGAATATAATGGACACATGAAATTATCACCTAGCTTTAAAAATAGCATTACCACTGCAGTTGAAGTGCCCTGGATAACCACTATTCAGATTGTTATTCTTTAAGTGCATCTCATTATACTTTCCACAATTGTCCATGCATACATTCGATAGAAGTTGTTTGTGTATATAAAGGTTATAATAGTGCATATATATTTGGCAACATCCTTTTTTCCCTCAAGAGTATGTTTGTAGGTCATATAATGGGTATTTGTAGTTGTTACTCATTTTTCTTCACTATTGTACAATATCTCATTTTATTTGAATATACCACAATTTACCCATCCATTCTCCTGTTGATGAATGCTGAGGTTATTTCCAATTTTATGTTCTTACAAACAGTTCTTCCACAAAGACTCGTATCTTCATCTCTTTCTCTAAGGCAGAGACACTAAGTCAGTATGCTGACCACTTGGGGCACAGAGGGGTTATAGATGTGCCAAGGACTGTATCTCTCCTGCCCCCACATTGACTAGGTCAGGGCTTAGGTTGACCAAAGCCCATCAGTGTTCCATTCTATCCAGGCTGCTTCCCCTGTTTATGCCAGTGTGCACTATGAAATGAAAATCTAAATAACCTCAATAGGGACACCAAGAATGGAAACCAGATGTGACTGTCTACATTCATATGACTTTACTATTCCACTTCATGAGCATGACTTTACTTTCCCAGATATCTCTTGTCCAGGCCACTGCTTTGATTGTTCATGACACAACTTCCAAGCGGCCCACTGACTCTTCAATGGAAAGTACCAACAGTCTATGCTCTAATATTCTCTGAATCTCTTGCCTCAAAATCCTTGCCTTGCTGTTTCCACCAATCCTAGACTGTTGTGTCATGATCCTTACCCAATCTTAATAAAATCCCTACATTGAAGTACTTAGTTTAAACCAAAATTACCATCCTCAGTAAATTCTCACCATGCCTTTCCCCTTCAAAGATACTGTCAAAGTTCTGTATAGGTGTTAAGCAATAAACTAAGCTTTGTCTTCTCAACAGGTTGTATTTGGGGAGCTGTCATTCACTTTCAATAGGAACACTCATATTTTCAACATGTGACAGAACAATAAAAGCTTTGAGAAACAAGCCTCTGATATCCCTTCCCCATCTAGGATGCCCCCTTCTCTCATTTTTGTCTACTCTTCAGTTGGCCATTTTCAAGCATAAACTCAACTCCAGTCTCCTCTGTGAAATATTCTTGGAAAATTTTACATTCTGGTCTCCTGTTCTATTTGTAAACTCTAGAGGCCTGTCAGCCTGAAGCCAACCCCAGTGACTGGCCATTCTCTCTATATAAATGCTCTTCAGTGTTTCTGTGCTTTTGTATATGTTTTCTCGAAACTTGGACTCATTTTCTCTCCTGTGTCAGCCTGGTCAACCTCACCCTTCAAGATTAAGTTCAGGTGCCACATCATCTACTCTTTGAAGTCTGATAAATGCCTTCTTCAAAAGTTAGGTATTCATTACTATTCAGCCATAAAAAAGAACAAAATGATGTCTTTTGAAGCAATGTAGATGGATTTGGAGGTCATTATTCTAAATGAAGTAAATCAGGTATGGAAAACCAAATACCATATGTTCTCCCTTAATAAGTGGGAGCTAAGCTATGGGTATGCAAAGACATACAGAGTGGTAAAATGGACTATGGAGACTCAGAAGGGGCAGCGGGAGGGGGCAAGGGATAAAAAAATGTACACTACTTGGGTGACCAGTGCACTAAAATCTCAGACTTCATCTCTATGCAGTTCATCTGTATAACCAAAAACCACTGTACCCCAAAAGCTATTGAAATAAAAAATTATTTTTTAAAAAAACTTAGGTATTCCCTTTACTCAGCTCCCCAACCATCCTGTGTTTTCCTCTATTATAGCAAGCATCACAGTGTCCTGTAGCTGTTTAATTATCTTTCTTCCCCAGAAGACAGTAAGTCCCTCAAGGGCTGGGATTTGCATTGACAACACCTATCACAGTACCAAGTACAGGGTTAGTAGTCAAGAAATGTTTGCTGAATTAAAATGAAGTGAAATAAATTAGATTTACTTCAACCTATAGAACTAGTTCAGCTTTCTCAGGAAAATTGTGGGGTTTTTTATTGAACAGAATTCATTGATAGATAACTATGGTTTCATTTATATAATTCTGTCAGACTTCTGTCATAAATAAGTTCACAGATTAGGGAAAAGGTCTTTTGCCAAATTCCATGCTCTCATCTTGGTTGATGTATTATCACTGAATACCACATAACTGCATTTGAGGCAGGATGAACGAATCCTTAGGAGCATGACCTGATCTGCTCTTCCTTTTTCAAGACAATAGACTCACTGGTTGTTTGGATGTGTATATTGTTGCCTGAGAGGAATAGAGGAAACATGATGACCATCTGATGCAGTAAGCAATCAAGAACAATCTCCCAAGTCAGTGTAACTGTAAAAATATAGGACAGGCAGACAAGGACCTGGCACTTTAGTTGGTGCAAAATGTTGGATGCTGGAGAGAACATTCAAGAAAAAACTATGGAGTGATGAACTATTTGGAAATATATCGCATGGTTGGTCAAGAGTAGAAAGGAGATGGAATCAGCTGTCTTCCTGAGTAATTGTTTTTTGCAGCAGGTCATTTTTTTTAAAGGAAACAGTGTGGGAATTCGTGTTAAGGAATAGCTGAGAGAGAACATTTCTACTCCCCAGATTTATTTTACAGCCTATGTCCGACTAAAGTTGGAGAAACAGAATTACATTCCAATTAAACTGCTTTCTGTAAAGATAATCAGCAAAAAGGATTCATCTTGGCTATAAAGGTTTATGAATTATGTACAGTTACTCCTAAAGTAGGAAGCTCAAGACTAATAAGGAATCTCCCAGCAACTGTTAGATTATAGTCCATCCATCTCGTTTAAGCATTATGGTAAGCCAAAGCAACTAGATCAATAACTTTAAAGTCCAACTCTTTGTTGTCTTGGAAACAGGAAGCCTTACTCCTGAATGGAGCTGATCAATTTCTCAGCAATCAAATTGCAAAGAATGCTCCGACTAGAATGTATGCTTGTTAGTTTTTGGACAAAAGTAATTAGAATTCTAGGCAGGTTTTCCTCTCACAGAAGGTTAAGGAGACTTCACCAACACAAAGGACTGAGGTGTTATATATTTGAAATTACTCATTTTTCTATTTCTTTTGTAGCTTCCCAAAGTCACAATTGCTTTCAATAAAGTTGCATGTTTAATTGGTTTCTCTGAAACTAATAAGATTGGTTATTTCAATCTAAGTACTAAAGGTAATGGTTATAAATATAGCATTTGAATCACTTGTCATGCATATACAATTTCTGAAAAAATTATAAACATCTTTCTTATATTGTGTCCTTTTTAAAACAGCAAAAATATTTTGAGAGGGTTTAATTTTGAAGTGTTAAGCAACTTGCCTCAGTCCTACAGAGGAGATCATGAGTGAGAATTTGAATAAAGGAAAATGTTAATGAATCTGTTGGAAAGCAAAGTAAAGAAAACAGAAGGTTTAAAGAGAATGTAAGTGCTCTTTAAAATAGGAAGGAATAATTTTAAAAGCAAAATAACTGAGGAAAATTATCTCTTTCCTCCCTGAAAGCCTAGGATTGAAAGAATTACAATGAGTAAATAATTATGGGAGAGAACCAGTGAACTTCCAAACAGGTGTACCCATATTTTGCCTCATTCTTCCTCTTATGTTAGAGGAAGTGACCCTCCTCCCAGGCCCATTCATGTACCCATGCTTTGGAAAACTCACTTTCCCTTATCTCTGGGACCTTCTGTCTTCTATATAAATCAACCTCTCCTTTCAATTGGATCCCTCTCATCAACAATTATACATGCCCATGATGAACCATCTTGAGAAAAAAAAAAAAACTCATCACTCTACAGCCTTTAATTTCTCTGCTGCTTTTCACAGCCATTCTCTTAAAAGAGTTGTCTAAACCACTGTTTCCATTTTCTCACCTTCCACTCACTAAAACTCACTCCTAAATGGTCTCCGTGACCAACATGCCATGGCACTTAACTTCCAAGTCAACAAATCCAAAGGGCACATTTTAGCATTTAGGACAACATGTGACACTCCCTCAACTTAAAACACTCCTTCCTTCAGATTCCATGACACCCCACTGGCCTGGTTTTCCTCCCTCATCTCTCATTTTTTTGACTGCTTTGCTGTCTCTTTTTCCTTTGCCAGTCCCCATGGTAGAGGTCCTCAAGACTGTGCCCTCTACCTCCTTTTTTTACTCTTTGTTCTCTCCTTAGGCAATTCCATCTAGACCCATGTTTTTGCCCAGCATCTATAGTCTCTAAGACTCTCAAATACATACTGCCACCCAGACCTCTCCTCTGAGCTCTCAAACAAGATGCCTAATTCCAACCATGAAATCGCTAATCGAAAGTCTTGGAGGCAACCCAATCTCAATAGCTACAAGGCAAAACTCATGGTCTGACCCTAAAACCTAATGCCTAATTTCAGTGAATGGCACCAAGCCAGATAATAAGGTTTGGATTTGTGTCCCCACCCAAGTCTCATGTCAAATAATAATCCCCAGTGTTGGAGGTGGAGCCTGGTGGGAGGTGACTGCATCCTAGGGGTGGATTTCCTCCTTGCTGTTTTTGTGATAGTGAGTGAGGTCTCATGAGATCTGGTTGTTTAAAAATGTGTAGCACTTCCCCCTTTGCTGTCTTCCTCCTGCTGCAGCCACATGCCTGCTTCCCCTTTGCCATCCACCATGATTGAAAGTTTCCTGAGGCCTCCCCAGCCATGCTTCCTGTATAGCCTGCAGAACCCTGAGCCAATTAAACCTCCTTTCTTTGTAGGTTACCCAGTCTCAGGTATTTCTTTGTAACAGTGTAAGAACAGACTGATACACCACAATCTTGGCTTCAATATTTTTCAAATATGTCTACTCTTTATTATGTCCACTGCTTCTCCCCTCACCCAAGCTGCCACCACCTCTTGCAAAGCCTACTACTAAATAGTCTGCCTGTATCTTAATCTCCTCCAGCACATTCACCACATATCAGCCTGAGCGATGTTTTCAAAACCAAAATCTGATGATGTTGCCCCTTACAACACCATTTTTGACTCCCCACGAATTGCAAACTAATGATCAAAATTTTTCATGTAGACTAAAAAGTCCTGCATTTCTGGCCCTTACTTACTTTCAATCATCAAGTAATACCATCCTTTACCTTGTTCTCTATTCTGCATCCCCACTGACCTTCCTTCAGTTCCTTGGGCTCAGCATTTTTCTTACACCACAAGGTTCTAACACATGCCACTCCCACGGCTCCCTCTCTCCACCCCTACCTCCAGCTCACTTAATAATCTACTCATCCTTTATGTCTTAGCTAAACCATCACCTTCTTCCAGAAGATTGTTTGCCACTCCAGTCTAAGTCAGCTTTGTTGTTACATTTTTTCACAGAAACTCATCCCTTCCTTCAGAGGATTTGCCTGTGTTTATAACTGTACATCAATTAATGCCATCATCAATTTAGTGTCTGCCTCCCCGACCTGACTGAAAGCAGGAGTAAGATCCAGATTTGCTCCTGCTTTCCACGCTTTCCAAGGGGCCTCGCAGAATAGCCAGCACATAAAGATAGCTTGACAAGCATATGTTTAATAAGAAGTGTTTTTAAAGTATTTCACTATGTTTTATCTTTCTGTCATGGAAACTGTGACAAAATATATCAGAACGACTGTTAGATGCCTCACACAACTACTTTGCATGAAGGCAAATATCACAAACGTAGAATAAATGTTCTAGAAACTGGAAAATAACTGAGTCCAGGAATTTTAGGGTAAAAAGATGGAGAATCCATTAAATAATTCCTCAACAATAGTCACTGTGCTCAATGAGTGAAGTTGCTAATGAGAATGTGTTGTGACTGCAATGTGTGGAGTAAACGAAAGATGGTCATCCTTTTTGAGTCTCATCCTCTCAACTTACAAAGTAGATGACTTCCAGAAAGATAAAACGACTTGTCCAAGTTCCTATAATGGAAGAACCAATGGCACCACTACATTTGTATCCTTCCATGCACCTAATATCCGGCTGTGTTCTGAGATGACATATGATAAAGTATATTAATTAAAGGGAACACGTGACTGGGCACGGCGGCTCATGCCTGTAATCCCAGCACTTTGGGAGGCTGAGGCGGGCAGATCACTTGAGGCTAGGAGTTCAAGACCAGCCTGGCCAACATTGTGCTACTGAAAATACAAAATTAGCTGGACTTAGTGGCACATGCCTGTAATTACAGCTACTTGGGAGGCTGAGGTGGGAGGGTCAGCTGAGCCCAGGAGGCAGAGGTTACCATGAAAAGAGATCGCGCCACTGCACTCACCCTGGGCGAGAGACTGAGACTCTGTCTAAACTAGAGCTTCAAAAAAAATTCAATTTACTCATCTGTATAATGGATATCATAATAGCATGTGACTTACAAGATTGTTGTGAGGACTGACTAATTCTCACTTAGAGGACTGTTGTGAGGATTGAATAAACCCTACCTTTGTGGCTCTCTCCCACTAATTTGTAGGAAATTTACTAGTTTATTTTATGGGACTTTTGCACAAATGCCTTGCTATGGTCAGTAGCAGAAAGCCGCAGTGTTTGTGCACTAGTTATTATTCCTTTTGCTGTGAGGATTGAATAATGCAAGAAACTATTAGCAAGTACCTGACAGAGAGTAGGGGCTATTTACTTTTGTAACACTGTGCCATTCCCAAAGAATGCCTGCCACCCCTTGCATTGAAAAGACCCTTCAGGAAAGGGGCAACACAAAAGATGTGAAGGACAAGAGCTATGTGAAGGACAATGGCTGGGGACCTAAAAACCAAGCCTTTAGGGGAGACTTTTGCCCAATTTCTAGAGTAGTGACAGCATTAAGATCCCAATCACAGAGTAGTCTTTTAGTGTTGGGATTAGAGAGTTCCCCTAAGCCCAATTTGGGATTAGAGAGTTCCCCTAAGCCCTATTTTAGTGTTGGGATTAGAGAGTTCCCCTAAGCCCTATTTTCTTCTTAATGTTTAACATCCTTTCACATCAATTATATCATCTAATCCCTGGCAGGATTTCAGAGTAGAAAACATGGTCTTCATTGTACCAAGTCCTAGAGCAGTTTAAGACTTAACTTAGCTCAAGCAAGTTATCAAAGGCAAAGCCAAGTCCCAACCCTTAGTGCTTTGATTCCCAAGTCCCACACTCTTCCTCCAAAAAAGTTCACATCGTGTGAGACTGATTTCACCTTCTACTATGCTTTTGTTCACACAGTAAACGTCAACATTTCTGTTAATTCCGTTGATGAATTTTTTAGCACTTTTTCTGTTCTTGCAAGACATTGTGATAAAAGTGAAGGACTGAGGTAGCTAATCAAAGGAGCATCAAAAATAACTCCAAAGTGTCTCTTGAATCTGCCTGCTTCTGCAGAGTCACTGCCCCTGCCTTCATGGAGGCCACACCTCAAATGTTGCAAGAATCTTCCAAGTGGTCTCCACCTCTGCTTGTTTCAATCCTCCATCATGTGTACGCACTTCAAAAGTTGTCATTGACTTCATTAAAAACCTTGATGGCACCTCGGTCACTTTGTCAGTTTCTTTCAGTCCTAGCTATATAGTAGAATTACCAGGGCATTAATTGTCCAGACCCTATCCCAGAGATTCTGACATTAATTGGTCTGGGTGGGGCTATCATCTTTTCTTTTTTTTTCTGAGACAGAGTCTCGCTCTTTCGCCCAAGCTGGAGTGCAGTGGCTGGATCTTAGCTCACTACAAGCCCCGCCTCCCAGGTTTACGCCATTCTCCTGCCTCAGCCTCCCGAGCAGCTGGGACTACAGGCACCCGCCACCTCGCCTGGCTAGTTTTTTGTATTTTTTAATAGAGACGGGGTTTCATCGTGTTAGCCAGGATGGTCTCGATCTCCTGACCTCGTGATCCGCCCGTCTCGGCCTCCCGAAGTGCTGGGATTACAGGCTTGAGCCACCGCGCCCGGCCTTATCATCTTTTTTTTATCTGCAGGTGATGTTAAAGTGCAGCCAAGAGTAAAAACTCCTGGCCTACCAAATAGAGCTAGACTTTCTGAACACTGCATTTGAGGCCCTTTACAGTTGAGCCACAACCTATTTTTCTCATCTTATCTCCCCCTATTTTATTCTTACCTCAACAGTATTTGCTATCATAACCATTTCTTAAGGTCAGCTGGGCGTGGTGGTTCACGCCTGTAATCCTAGCACTTTGGGAGGCCAAGGCATAACGATCCCTTGAGTCTAGGACTTGGAGACCAGCCTGGGCAAGGTAGGGAGACCCTGTCTCTATAAAAATAAA
The DNA here is from genome assembly GCF_009764315.1 of Trachypithecus francoisi. NCBI lineage: Eukaryota > Metazoa > Chordata > Mammalia > Primates > Cercopithecidae > Trachypithecus > Trachypithecus francoisi. Next base: position 120,126,395 of record NW_022681470.1, read on the forward strand.
AATAAGTAATAATACTGTGTCCGGGATTGGTGGGTTCTTGGTCTTGCTGACTTCAAGAATGAACCTGCAGACCCTCTTGGTGAGTGTTACAGTTCTTAAAGATGGTATGTCCAGAGTTTATTCCTTCAGACGTTCAGATGTGTCTGGAGCTTCTTCCATCTGGTGGGTTCGTGGTCTCGCTGACAGGAGTAAAGCTGCAGGCCTTGCACAGTGAGTGTTACAACTCTTAAAGGCAGCGTGTCTGGAGTTGCTCCTTCTTCCCAGTGGGTTCCTGGTCTCTTTGGCTTCAGGAGTGAAGCTGCAGACCTTAGCAGTGAGTGTTACAGCTCATAAAGGCAGCATGGACCAAAAGAGTGAGCAGCAGCAACATTTATTATAAAGAGCAAAAGAACAAACCTTCCACAGAGCGAAGGGGACGCCAGTAGGTTGCCACTAGCTACCTTGGGCAGCCTGCTTTTATTCTCTTATCTGGCCCCACCCACATCCTGCTGATGGGTCCATTTTACAGAGAGCTGATTGGACCGTTTTGACAGGGTGCTGATTGGTGTATTTACCATCCTCTAGCTAGACATAAAGGTTCTCCAAGTTCCCACTAGATTGGCTAGACCCAGAGCACTGATTGGTGAGTTTACATCCTTGAGCTAGACACAGTGTGCTAGACAGAAAAGTTCTCCAAGTCCCCACTAGGTTAGCTAGATACAGAGTACCAATTGGTGTATTTACAAACCTTGAGCTAGACACAGGGTATTGATTGGTGTATTCACAAACCCTAAGCTAGACACAGAGTGCTGATTGGTATCTTTATGATCCCTTACCTAGACATAAAAGTTCCCCAAGTCCCCACCAGACTCAGGAGCCCAGCTGGCCACACCCAGTGGATCCTGCACCAGGGGCTGCAGGAGGAACTGCCCGCCAGTCCTGAGCGGGGCCTGCACTCCTCAGCCCTTGGGTGGTCCATGGGACTGGGACCCACGGAGGGGTCACCGCCCATCAGGGAGGCTTGGGCCGCGTGGGAACCCACAGCAGAGGGAGGGGCTTGGGCATGGTGGGCTGCAGGTCTTGAGCCCTACCCCACTGGGAGGCAGCTGAGGCCCAGAGACAACTCGAGTGCAGTGCCGGCCTGCCGGCACCCTCTGCAGCTGCTGGCCCGGGTGCTAAGCCCCTCACTGCCCTGGGCCAGTGGCACCAGTGTCCGCGCTGTGTGTGGGGCCAGCCAAGCCATGCCCTCCAGAACGCGTGCTGGCTGCGAGCCCGGGGGCAGCGTGGGTTCCCGTCCACGCCTCTTCCTCTACACCTCCCCGAGAGCAGAGGGAGGCAGCTACGGCCTCGGCCAGCCCAGAGAGGGGCTCCCACAGTGCCCTGGCGAGCTGCAGGGCTCCTCGAACACAGCCAGAGTGGGCGCTGAGGCCAAGGAGGCGCTGAGAGTGAGGGCTGCTAGCACATTGCCACCTCTCAATACTACTAGTAATCATAGTCATCATTAAGGTATCTGTGGCTTTCATTAGACTACAAGCCCAATAAGGGCAAAAACTATATCGTTTATGTTCACATCCCTAGTATCTGTCACAGTGCCTGAAAAATAAGAAGTGCTTAATGAATATTGGTTGAATGGACGGATGGTTAAATGGATGAACAGACAGATAGGTGAGTGGATAGATGGATAAATTCTAAACTAATCTGATCAGGGTCCTATGGGACTGCACTTCCGCAGCTGAATTATCAGGCCTAAAAATGAAGGTTCTTATGTCAATGTGCCTCTACTATTTATTACAGAAAATTCTTGCCCAGGAAAGTAAAAGTGTGAATTATTGGTCTACAAATCCTAAAGTATTATAACCTGAACTTTGTCTGATCCAATCAGACCACTACATTGAAATTGAACCTATTTTCAACCAGACCTCCAAACTCTATAAATTTATGCCCCTAAGCTCTATCTTCTGAAACCTTAGACATTGTCAAGGGGGTGTTCTCCCTACATCAGCAAGTAATGAATTCAGCTTTGTTTGATCAGTAAGTTATTGTCTTTTGGAAATATGGAGAGTAAGCATCTATTCTTTTCTTACAGTGCTTTGACTAAGTCAGCTACATTGTCAAATGTCTCTACAAATGCAAAATGAGTCCAATAAGATTTGTCACATGTCTTCCTCATATTCTTCTTTGGAATAATTAAATATGCTATAATTTCCTACAGCACGTTGGGATCCTTGGATCCTTGAGATCCAAGGATCTCAAAGCATTTTCTTTCTGCCAAGTGCAAAGTATGTTACATGAATAGCACTGCTTCTGAGAGTGGTAGAGGAAAGGATTTCGTAGCTCCAAGTACTGTGCTGTCAAACTAGGCATTCTCCAAACACAATTACTTTATCATACCATTACATAAGAGCAATACAATGGGAAGAACTGGATGAAAATTAAGACTGTTAACTTGCTGCTAGTTTCCTAATTAAGAACTGAAGAATGCTTCCCAATTGCTGATTTCTTTATTTGACTTCATTAGAAAATCACACATGGATTCGTAATTACTCTTAAATTACAAGTACTGGTTTATTAATGTTACCAAACTCAGAAGCAGTACAACTGTCTATGATATGTCAATTTCAAAATGCTATGAAGCAAACTGTTACTCTGTGTTAATTATGTTGAACTTTTCACAATTTGGATTCTAAATGGCACTAATGCTTTTACAGACTTGAACATTCTATCCTTGTGCTTCACAGTGAGAAAGAAAATCTACCTACTGCTCATTATCTAACAAATGGGTAGATAGAAAATAGTTAATACCACTTAAAAAAATCATAAACCATGCTCCATTCCATTTCAATAAAATCTGATTAGAGAATAAATTAGCACTAATTTTTTTTTTTTTTTTTTTTTTTTGAGACAGAATTTTGCCCTGTCACCCAGGCTGGAGTGCAGTGGCGCAATCTTGAACTCACTGCAACCTTTGCCTCCCAGGTTCAAGCGATTCTCCTGCCTCAGTCTCCCAAGTAGCTGGAATACAGGTGACCGCCACCACGCCCAGCTAATGTTTTGTATTTTGTTAGTAGAGACGGGGTTTCACCATGTTGTCCAGCCTAAAGCAGCTTGAAGGCTGAAAAACTGGACTGTGGTCTGGATGAAGCCTGCCCTTTCCCAGGTGATTCTTTCTGAATAATGCCCACCTGGGCACGGGGAGGGCAGGGTGGAGCCTGGAGCAGTTCGCGCAGTTTGCTGGGGAAAGGAGCCTGATCTCTCCGGTAGGAGGTTCCTCCGTAGTAACCTGGGATTCGATCTGTGAGACGGGAAACCTGCTAGTAGGACTTTATCTAGCTTTGCAGAGAGTTATTTTTCCCTTTCCTTTTCATCCAATACATTCCGTTCCCCCTCACACTTCAAAGCATCTTCGTGCTTAACGTTTCCTGGTCGTGTGACAAGAACCTGGCTTTTTCTACAGCTTTGCAAGTGTCTCTTTACCAATTCTTGTTGCCTGGGTATTTAAGATGCAAAGAAAAGGTCTAGAGATTTAGTGAACAAGCCTTTGGAGAAATGACGCTAAGAAGTTTCTAAGTTTTTCCATGCATACTGGGGTGTGTATAATTCAAAAGATATAATTGAACATTAAAATTATAATGCAGAATTTACTGGACAATATTGAAAAACATGAGAAGAACCTAGAGGTTTTCTACGAACTTGAAGTAATTGCTTTTATCTTTGTCAAGATTTACTTAAACTGGATTTATAATCACCAAAGAGGGTCCTGTAGGAAATAATTCTGTACTCTATAAGACCTTTCCAATTTGTACTAATTAACTAAAACACCCATGATGAATTATAAAATTTTGTGAATTGGAGAAATTAATAATATGATTAAGACCCCAAGGCAATAAATCAAGCCAAGTGTCTTCATTGTACATAGAACAATGCCCTTCAACGGTGACCAGACTGTATTTTAGCAACACAATAAGCTCTTCACTGGTAACAAAGAACATATAAAGCAAATAATTGCTAATCCCCAGTTTTGTATTCTAGTCTTGGTTTTGCTACTAATTTGTAGATCTAGTAAATCACTAATATACCTTCATGTCTCTAGGTCTGTTTCCATAAAATTAAAGGAAATGTCGTAGGATATTTAGCAAGAAGAGCAAAGATCCGGACTAGGTTAAATAATATTAATGTAACTCAAATTTGAGGTCAATCAGAAAAGGAAGAAAGGTAAATGTCAAAGAAAGCTCAAATGTCCCCTTAACACTCAACATGGTTTCACAAAACACTGCTTGTTCTTTGGATAGTTTGCAGAGAGCAGCCTGCAAATCTTTACTATAAAGTATTGTCAAAGCCCAGTCACATGGAACAATGGTGATTTTTTTTTCCCTCTCTCCATTAGCCCTTTTGGCTCCCTATTTCCTCCTTCCTGCCTTGACAGTGGGATGATTTCAGGAGCAAATTAGGGCCAAAGGAAAAGATTTTGGTTCCTCATCTGCCTCCCTCCCAGTTCCTCTCTCCTAAGTAGCTGTCCCACTCTCAATACCACCTTGTTACAGAAAGGGCAAGCAAAACCCTGGAAAACTCCCACCACTATTACTCCCTCTGCCCTATACCCACCCACCTAAGGAGGCCAGGAAACCCCATTGTGTTCGGCATCCACTCCTAGGCATGTCATAAAAATCATCAGTGACTTTTTTTTCATGTCTATTAAAGGAATATGAAGTTTTGTTTTGTTTAAAAAAAAAAAACTTATCTTTGCCCCTCTCCAGGGTGTTATTGGTGAAGGGTGTCAAGGTTCTTGGCATTTTGAACAAAGAATTGACAAAATGCACAAATAAAGCAAGGAAAGCATGAAACAACAAAAGCAGAGATTTATTGAAAACAAAAGCACACTCCACAGGGTAGGTGCAGCCCAAGCAAGGGGATCAAGAGTGCTGGTTACAGAATTTTCCAGGGCTTAAATAGCCTCTAGAGGTTTCCCATTGGTTACTTAGTTCACGCCCTATATAATGAAGGGGAAGTGAAGTTACAAAGTGATTTACTCGCTGTACACCCTATACAAATGAAGAGAATGTTTTCTGCCATAGCTGAGGTAAAGTTACAAAGTTATTTACGTGGGTGAAGAAGGTTGGGATTTAGTTCTTGGAAGCCCTTAGTTTCCCTGCCTCCAGACCCTATTCCCCTGCCTCAAGGGTGTTTATCTTTCACTGCTAAAGAATCCAAATCCGGCCGGGCGCGGTGGCTCAAGCCTGTAATCCCAGCACTTTGGGAGGCCGAGACGGGCGGATCACGAGGTCAGGAGATCGAGACCATCCTGGCTAACACGGTGAAACCCCGTCTCTACTAAAAAATACAAAAAAAAAAAACTAGCCGGGCGCGGTGGCGGGCGCCTGTAGTCCCAGCTACTCGGAGGCTGAGGCAGGAGAATGGCCTAAACCCGGGAGGCGGAGCTTGCAGTGAGCTGAGATCCGGCCACTGCACTCCAGCCTGGGCGACAGAGCGAGACTCCGTCTCAAAAAAAAAAAAAAAAAAAAAAAAAAAAAAAAAAAAAAAAGAATCCAAATCCAGACATTGCAATGAGCCCCAGACAATGCAGCTGCTAAGAACTACACTCAATCTTACCAAAGGTGTCTCCATGGTGGGCGTTCTCAGTGGTCCTTTCATCAAATGAAAATCCATCTCAGAGTTTACAAATTAGTTCCCTTGCAGTTAATAATATTGTTGCTAGAATTTAATGCTTTCGTTGTCTTTCATTACTTACAGCCAACGTATTAATATCCCATGTTTCTTCCAAAATGATTTCAATCTTCTTATTTAGCTTGTTCTAAACTCAACCACTTTGCAGTAATAAACCTGCTCCCCCTAATTAACTGCTCATGGGGGGCCCACACTACCCTGCAAGGAAGTGATTACTAATGTGAAGTGTTCAAATGGCCCCAGTTGGGGGCCAGGATGCCAGCAGGCTCAGTATTCACAGTTCCATCAATTTCTTCATCATTATGAGCTTGGATTCTCATAATTTGGAGTAACAAAAACCTTCTAACTGGTACCTTAAAATCTACCAAATAAACATTTACATGTCCCTTCACTTCGTGGCCAGGACTACAACAATGAAAACTAGAAATGTATTTATTATTACTAAACAGCTCTTACTGATATGCTTACCAAAAAACATAACTATGCAGGGCACTGAAGATTAAAGGATACATAAGCCACAGTCAGTTCTCCAAATCTAACTGGCAAGCAGGGGAAACTTCACAGAAAAGGTTATTTCCAACAAAAGATAACATTAAAAGTTCTGCACACATAAAGATATCATAAACCCTTACAAGATTAATTGGCAAATAAGTAGATTCAATGATTCACGACAGTAAGAGATCACTTTGGGATAGAATGGATGGGGAAGGTTTCAAATTTTTGAAGATGCTTAGGCAAAATATTGACTAAAGTGTGGGAGTTGAGTTGTTACCAATGGAGAAGGACATTCTTAGTAACTGCACATTGCTCATTTAATAACTATTATGTGAATACCAGTCAACTCAGGGCATTATTTATACAAACTTATTTATATTTCTAAACGTGGACAGGTAGGTTTTATACACTGATTTTTTTTTTCAAAAGAAAACAGGCATAGAAAAATCATAAAGCTAATTAGTGACAGCGCCATAATTTAGACATACTCTGACTGCTAAGTCAGTTTATTTACTCAGCTATAATATGTCACCGTTTAAAGTTAGGTGGAAGAAACTGAGTGAGGAAGAACCTGAAGACCAGACACTTTAAATAGATCAGTTGGACAATACAAAAGGGCCCATGAAGTTGAATCAAGAGAAATAAGAATACAGAGGCAAACTTTGGAGAGGTCTGAACGCTATGCAACACGGAGTCACTGAGTAGGTTGAAAAGCTCACGTTGGTTGTTGGATCAAAATTCATTAGAGGAGAAAAGACTAGACATAGGAAAACAACTTAGAAAACAAATCATTCAGCAAACATTGTGGTATTCCACATACAACAGGATAAGGACTTGCCCTAGTGCAGTAGCCATGGAAATGGGCAAAGGACATGGATGGGAAAGACTACAGAAGAACAATCTGCATGATTTGGCAACTGGCAGAGACTGGCCAGCTTCCTTGCATTTGTTACTCTTTCAGGACACAAAGCTAAACTATACATTCCAATCACCTTTATCATTACATTAGTGAGGTGCCTGAGTTCCAGTCAAAGGAGCATAACATAAATGAGGGGCAGGGCAACACTCTCAGGTCTGAACCGAAGACCTCCCACACCTCACCCTCCTTGTTCTTTTCCCCTTCTATCAAGCAGCCACAGAGTCTAGGACATGATAGAGCGAAAGGATGGAAGGAGCTCATGTCCCTTCTCCCTGTTTAAAGGAGAGCTACCCAGTGAGTAGGCACTCTTATTAGGGATGTAATATAGTTGAGAAATGTGCTGCTTTCATGAGCTATTATCCGTGTTTTTACTTATTTTCTATATCAGCATTATCTTAACTAACACTGCAATAGATCAGATATAGATATGAGATTAAGTGAGAAAGATAATTCTAATAATTTGCACCTAGTGCCAGGAAGGATCATTTTAAACAGAGAATTGATAAAAGGTAAAAAAGAAATGGGAGCATTAATTAATTAATTGACAGTTTTCACTTAAAACATGTCAAAGAAAAGGCAACAGTGGAGCAGCTACATTGAAATATCCAACTGATTGTTCATGTTATAGGTAAGATAGAGCAAGTCTAGACAGAGATATTTGGGAGTTGCTGCAAAAGATGATGGTTAATGTCCTAGGAGCTGTTGGCCTCCCAAATGTGTGTAGAGAAGAGGATGAAGGAAAGATCACATCTCTGGGGCAAAGGTAGGGAGGGTGCCAATCAAGTAAAACTTCCTGAGAGGCAAGGGAGGACAGGTTTAAGAAGAAGGTAGTTGTGTTAGTCTGTTCTCATGCTGCTAATAAAGACATACCCAAGACTGGATAGTTTACAAAGGAAAGTTTAACGGACTCACAGTTCCACATGGCTGGGAAGGCCTCACAATCATGGTGGAAGGCAAAGGAACAAATTCATATCTCACATGGCAGCAGGCAAGAGAGCTTGTGCAGGGGAACTCCCATTTTTAAAAACCATCAGATCTTGCGAGACTTATTCACTACCATGAGAACAGTATGGGGGAAACTGCCTCCATGATTCAATTATTTCCACCTGGCCCCACTCCCGACAGGTGGAAATTATTACAATTCAAGGTGCGATTTGGGCGGAGACACAGCCAAACGATATCAGTGTTTAAGTGCTGGGGTGGGATGAGAGGGATACACAGATTTTACATAATTGGATGGGCGCAATGACTCACACCTGTAATCCCAGCCCTTTGGGAGGCCAAGGCTGGTGGATCATGAGGTCAGCAGATCGAGACCATCCTGGCTAACACAGTAAAACCCCATCTCTACTAAAAATACAAAAAAAAAAAAAAAAAAAATTAGCGGGCATGGTGGTGGGCACCTGTAGTCCCAGCTACTCAAGAGGCTGAGTCAGGAGAATGGTATAAACCTGGGAGGCGGAGCTTGCAGTGACCCAAGACCCCGCCACTGTACTCCAGCCTGGGTGACAGAGCGAGACTCTGCCTCAAAAAATAGTAATAATAATAAAAAAATAAAAACAAGACTTTGCTTTCTACAAGGACTGAATTGCATGCAGGAAGGAAGAAGGCTAGGACTCATCAATCAGTTTCTGGGGCACCATACCCCAGTCATTCACACAACAAAAGCAGAGGGTTATTTTGAAACACTTGAATACAACATAAGACCCCCTCCAGGAGCTGCCTTTGGATCAGAAGTCGGGGAGAAAGTATGAAACCTCATGACAGGCGGTAGAGATGAAGATGGAACTCATAGTCACAAGCCAGTGGAACCTCAGGAGAGGCTACTTGACAAAGATCCAGTACCATTTGAGAGAGATCGTGGTATTTGTTCAATATAGGATCTCTAATGGGATTACAATATTTAATCATGGGAGAGAAACATTAAATATCTCATTATTAAGTTTTTGCTTTTTATGGCCAAGCTTGGTGGCTCACACCTGCAATCCCAGGACTTTGGGCAGCTGAGGAGGGCAGATTACCTGAGGTCAGGAGTTCAAGACCAGCCTGGCCAACATGGTGAAACCCCCCTCTCTAATAAAAATACAAAAATTAGCCAACAGTGTTGGTACTCGCCTGTATCCCAGCTAGTCGGGAGGCTGAGGCAGGAGAATCGCTTGAACCCAAGGGGTGTAGGTTGCAGTGAGCCGAGATTGTGCCACTGTACTCCAGCCTGGGTGATAGAATGAGATTCTATCTCAAAAAAAAAAAAAAAGAGAGAAGAAGTTTTTGCCTTTTAGAATATATGATGCACAGTTCTGTTAATAACAGGAGTTGCTTTTCTTATCACAAGAGGTCACAGAAAAACTAGCAATATTTTAGATTAAATTTAATGAATCACATGAAGAACATAAGTTTAATATTACTATGACTTTTTTTATTTTTTTAAAAAAGAGGCCATCGAAAGTTGTAATTTACTTTTTTCTGCCATCTTATTAGCCATATCATTTAGATTGACTTGGTCTCACAAAACAAACTTAAGATTCTTAGATTTGAATGCTATCATTTATTAGGCAAAATGCTTTAAAGTTATGCCAGGTGCAGTGACTCATGCCTGTAATCCCAACCCTTTGAGAGGCCGAGGTGGGCAGATCACCTGAAGTCAGGAGTTTGAGAGCAGCCTGGCCAACATGGTGAAACCCTGTCTCTACTAAAAATACAAAAATTGGCTGGGCATGGTGGCATATGCCTGTAATCCCAGCTACTCGGGAGGCTGAGGCAGGAGAGTTGCTTGAACCTGGGAGGTAGGATTTGCAGTGAGCCGAGATTGCTCCACTGTACTCCAGCCTGGGCGACAGAGTGAGACTCCATCGCCAAAAAAAAAAGAAAAAAGAAAAAAAAAGTTGTATGATGTTATCAACACGAGCCTAGAAAAGGGGTCACTACAAAATAGCCATTGGATTTGGTAACTGTATGTCACTAAAGAAGGTACATGGCAAAAAGGTGGGAAAGAAGGAACCTGTCTGTAGTAAAGGAGTGAGATACTCCAAAACTCCAGTCGATGTACAAGTGTTGACACAGATAGAATTGAATATTTGTGTGTGATAAATATAAAAGAAAGAATACATGCAAAGGTGTTGACATGGGAGTGATTGTGGGGGAGAGAGAAAGCAAGACAAAAAGAAAAAAGGTTGCACCAACAAGAAATCTATATTTTTGCATCTATGCACTTAAGAATAATTATCTATGCATAAACATTGATAAAACTAAATTAAACTTAACTTGGAGGCAGTGGTTATATAGCACTCATTGCAAATGTTTCCCAGCTAAAAAAAATGGCAAAATAGGATGTTAATTATAGGGGAAGATTGGATAAATTGAAGGGTTTAGCCGTTCAACAGATGAGCTGGCAATATTTGATATCAAATTTTATGAATGTCATGGAGAACATAAGTTTAATATTAATAGGACTGTTTTTCATTTAATAAAAGAAGCCTTCAAAAGCTATAATTTATTTTTTCCGCTATCTTATTTGCCGTATCATTTAGACTGAGCTGGTTTCACAAAACAAGCTTAAGACTCTTAGGTTTGAACACTATCATTTATTGGGCAAAATGCTTTTTAAGTTACATGATATTACCACCACTAACTGAAAAACAGGGTCACTGGCTTGAATCCCATTTTACAGATAGACATACAAAGGTCATTTAATACTTTGGGATCCTTCAGAGCATCCTTGCCTCATCCTTTGCAGAGTGTGCTCTGAAGTCTTGAAACTAAGGAGTTTCTCCAATTCTGAGCCCTCAAGCAATGTTTGCTACTGCTAATATACTTACAAATAAAAAGGAGCGAACTGAGGAGATGAAGTCTTCTTCTGAGCAGATCTATGACACACTATTATGGAATGAAGTTCCCAAGGAAGTTCCCAAGCCACAAGTTTTCCAACCAAGTGCAGGTGTCATTTAACTTGTGTAACTTTGCTATTATTCCTGCTGCAGAGGAGAAAAAATAATCTTTTCCTCAACCATGCCAAAGTTCACAGCTGAGAACCCTATAACAAAAGACAGAGTAACACGAGAAAAGCATGACGAATTTAATAAAATTTTTACATGATATGGGAGCTTTAGAAATGAAGACCCATAGAAACAAGGGAAAACTGTGTTTTTGTCCACAGGTGTGTAGAAGTTTGGAAGACAAAAGGATATGATCTAATGGTAATAAACTGAGGAAACATAGCAAGGCCTGTTTGTTCAGATTCATCTTGCCCTCTGGGTATAAGGCAGGAACCCTCTGGAACAAGGGTCTTAGGACCTTCTTTTAGGGAAGGTAAACCGAGAATTCTCTTGTGGCCTGCTTCAGGGAGAAAGGCAGAAGAAAGTCAGAGAGTGACCATCCTGCTTCTGCAGTTTCCAACAGCTTAAAATAGTATGCCAAGGAGCCATATTTGGGGGTAGTGTGTTCCACAACCCATCGCCGCTCTCAAAGGCCCCAAAAGCAATCAACCTAGATAGTTTCCAGCTACTTGATATATGATACAAAACCTCAGATCATCAAAGCTAGAAGGACTCAGAGAGATTCTCTAAGTCAAGCCCCCTTATTTCTGGGTTCTCTCCGTCTCATGCAAACCTCTACATCACCTGCTAGGGTCAAGAACTAGATGCAAGACTGTTCCCCACACTGCCCGCTTCTGGCCATCTGATCTTGAACCCAGGACTTATTTTTACCTAAATCTCTCTATCTATAGGGTGATCTCTATACTTGCTGCCCAGACAGCTTACACAATCTCTAAACACCTCTTTAGATGTCTGATACCCTAGCTCCCAAAATGTTCTTGAAACTTCTTTACCCATCTGGGGAAACTACAGAGTACAATTTCCAAGACATTTTGCCTCCAAGAACCCTTATCTAACATTAAAAATTGTTGAGACCCCTCCCCCAGTATAGCAGATGTTTGTTTTGTATCTGTTGACTGAAAAAATAATGGCCAGAAGCTTCTAGTAATTTAGCTACTTTTGAAAATACATTTGCAGCCAGGCGTGGTGGCTCATGCCTGTAATCCCAGCACATTGGGAGGCCGGGATGGGCGGATCACTTGAGGCCAGGAGTTCGAGGCCAACCTGGGCAATATGGGAAGCCTCGTCTCTACTAAAAATACAAAAATTGGTCAGGTGTGGTGATGCACGCTTGTAATCCCAGCTTCATGCCTGTAATCCCAGTTACTTGGGAGGCTGAAGCAGGAGAATTGCTTGAACCCAGGAGGTGGAGGTGGAGTGAGCCGAGATCATGCCACTGCACTCCAGTCTGGGCTACAGAGTGAGACCCTATCTCAAAATAAAAAAAAATAAAAAAATTTAAAAAAAGGAAAAGAAGAAAATACATTTGCACTTTGCTATTTGAAACAGCATCTATCCAGTTGAAAAATAAAAGGACCTATCTGGGGGAGCCATTGTATTTATTCAGACTGTGGACATAGTGATTGTCTAATAGATTTGCCACACCTTGCGCTGATGTTTATGCCCTTCCAAAGATACTCAGCCCTCTGACTGGGAACCACTAACCGAAATACTTAATTTAATTTGGTAATTGTTATTTTCAGAAAGTTATTTTTTCCTATAGATTCCTCGTTCATTGAAATGGGATGTTAAATGCCACTGCTGTTATAGGAGCCAAACAATCTGACTTGTTTGACATAGGCACTGTACATTACAAATATAGAAATTCTTTACTCACCTTGATAGTACAACTATATTCTGATAAATAATTTAGAAAGCAATTGCTTAAAGGGCAGAACTCATGTTTTGTTGTTTGCTAGTGTTCCCTTCTGAAAAGCCTCATTAAGCACAAGAAGCTGAGCAGGAGTTTAAAAAAAAAAAAAAAAAAGGAAGCAAAACTGCCTTCCCAAATCCAAGAGTTCAAATGAGATTGCATACAAATTGCTGGGGTCTCTCTTCCTTCAGCCTAGCAGCTATTATTCCTCCTTCTGTGTGACTTGCATAGCAAACAATGGAAAGAACTCGGAGACAAAGAGCCACGACTGGTGAAGACAATAAAATCACGGTATATGTTGCTTGGGCAGTCTACCAGGCGAGTCACTGCCTCGCACATTTCTTCCACATGCTGCTGTCCATCATACAGGCAGCTTTTATGAAATGGGGGAAAAAAGCCATCAGTTGTCATAGAAACAATAGCAATTTGTGCCACCTTTGTGCAAGCAGATAGGAGAGGCTTGCTGCTGCTGTTTGGCCATTTTCCAAGGACCCAGACTGAGAAACATCAACTGGCTTAAAAGGGAGCCCCTGAATTTCTGCCAAGCCAGCAAACCTACGCCCTTCAAGTGGGCTGTCACATATTTGCTTAGGATTGAGGGTTAATTAAAATACAACCCCTGATGTGGGAACACTTTGAGAAAGACTCAACCCCCAATTCCCCTCTCCAAGGGCTAATGAAGCAACGGTAACCTTTTTACACCAGCGTCATCCTACGGGGAGCAGCAGGGTGCCGAGTGTGTGGACCTCAGTCTGATGGGATCTGTTCTCATCAGGAGAAGCTATAATCATCTCTAAGAGACCATAATTAAGTTGGTGATGAAGTCTAGCACTGGGAAAGGAACAGTTCCCAAGGGTGAAGCTGAGCGGCCAAGGATCACGCTGATAGAGTAGTGCACAAGGCCAGGTGGCCGTGGCTTTCCCTCAACTGAAGGCCTCTTTCCATCTGCTGCAGAATGGTTTCCCCATAAATCAGTAACCTCATCCTTCAACAGTGGGCTCTAAATGGCTGGCAGTCCCTGGTGGCTCACCCAATACTGAACGTGTCGGCCTGAGAGACGGGACAGAGTGGCCTTAACTATATTAAGCTCATGTAAAAATTCAGGTCTCATTGGCTCATGGAGAAGAAATATGTTAGCAGACCTTCTGGGAGTTTCTCTCCTGCTCTTTATGCTGTTTTTATTTGTCAGTACTGAGGCTGAGAGTATCCAAGGTTTGTAGATACAGATCAGGGAGCCAGGAGTGGAGACTTAGGGTTTGGTGATAAAGCCATGGGTGATACAAGCTGGGCAGTGGGTCTGTTTACCAGGCAGAAAGTCAAATCCAAATGAAGGGCAAAAGAAACGAGAGACCTGAGGGAATGAGGTTGGGAATCACACGGAAACAGTAGGAGGCAGGCGGGCAGCCATTCACAGGGCGAAGACACACAACCCCACCCCAGTCAAGTGGGTTGGTTTGAGGCTCAATTCTGAACCAGGGTCCAAATTCATTCAGAAGCTTTCCGCATGCTCCTGCTAGGACAAGAACAAATTGCACACCAGATCAGTCAGATTTGGTTTAGCTGCATGAGACAGAGAGTCAAAAAGAGCCCTGTCTTCTTGAATTCTGGGTGTTTGGTAAGAAGTGAAATATTAAATTAAGTTAAAAAGAGCCCTGGCAAAAGCCAGAAATTGGCAGACCTGGGCTACTATGGGAGTTTTACCATAGTTGGGGAGCCAGGCTCCTTTCGGATTTCCTTTCCACTTTTAGGCTGAGGGACTCAGCCTCAGGGCCCTCAGGGCTGTTATTTCCGCAGCAGTCACAACCACATTTCAAACAGCAGGAAAGAGGAAAAAAGGCACACTCTTCCCTTTTTACAAAGGTTTGCCAGAAGTACCAGCTAACACTTCCATGTAAAACTCACTGGCCGGAATCTATTCGTATGTCCATGCCTAGCTGCAAGGTATATGGAAAATATGGTCTTTAGGTTGGATTCATTGCTACTCTGAACAAATTATCACTGCTAAGTAAAAGAAGAAAGAGATACTTACAAGTAAGTAAAAGTCTCTGACAATCAAGGTATTTCTTCTAGCACTTCTGATGAGCCTCTGAGAATGGTTTGGTCATAGTCACACATTCTACATTCTACAGCAAGAGTCTTTGCACAGTCCACAGGACAAAGCACCTTCTCGCTGAGAAGATGGGGCGAAGCTATGGAGGACAGTGCTGGAATCATGGATCCAATGGGAGGAAAGAAGTTTCAGAAAATCCCATCTATCAGAAGAGCCTCTGGAAGGTAAAACCCCAGCAATGAGTCATCACCACGCAGGGACTGAGTCAGTGTAAAAGCAGCTACTGGCTTGAACCACTCTGGGTCATGCTAAAGGAAGGTGAAGCTTGGCTTTAATAGCTGAGGAAACCAAAGTCATAATTACAACTTCACAAGCAATGGAGTCCTTTCGCTGAATGAGTATTCACTTTCCGCAAACACTGTCCTAAGTGCCGTAGACGCAAACACTGAGAAGCATCCCTTCCTCTGAAGATGCCTCCTGTATTGCAGGTGAAACAGTAGGTCAATTACAGGTTAAAGATGGCGTGGTAGTAGATGCTATTCATGTAGTATGGTAGAATCATCTAAATCATGTAGGAGGCAAAAGAAGGCTTCTCCTAAGCTGAAATCCTGCTGGGTTTTGAAAGACAAGTAGTTGAAATAGCACATAAACAGGTATAAACATAAACCATGATATGTTCAAGGGGAACACTGGTGGTTCAGTCTAGGTGGAACATGTAGTAAAAGTGGACAGCTAGAGAATCAGTCTTGAAAAATAACAGCTAACAGTTACACAATGCCTATGATGTGTCAGATTCTGTTCTAAGTGTTTTGAGTGTATCAACTCATTTAATTCTCTTGACTACCCTAAGACTAATATCACCACTTTATAGGTAAGGAAACTGAGGCGCAAGAGCAAGTTCACACAGCTAGTATATGACAGAACTTGGAGACAAAGAGCCATGACTGGTGAAGACAATAAAATCGTGGTATACATTGCTTGGGTGGTCTACCAGGCCAGTCACGGCCTCGCACATTTCTTCCACATGCTGCTGTCCATCATACAGGTGGCTTTTATGAAATGGGGAGAAAAAGCCATCAGTTGTCATAGAAAATATAGCAATTTGTGCCACCTTTGTGCAAGCAGATAGGAGAGACTTGCTGCTGCTGTTTGGCCATTTTCCAAGGACCCAGATTAAGAAACATCAACTGGCTTAAAAGGGAGCCCCTGAATTTGAATGCAGGCAGTCTGAACCCAGGATCTGTGCTCTTAACCACTACACAAAACTGTATCATACTACAGTCTGGTAAAGGATGATTATAACTTGGAATTTGAACTTTCTTTGAAAGGGAATGAAGAACCTTTGAAGGGTTTTAAACTGAATGGTGCTAGGGACAAATTGGTGTTCTAAATCTTTTCTAAAGAAAGTTTCTCTAAGCCAGGTACAGTGGCTCACACCTGTAATCCCAACATTTTGGAAGACCAAGGCAAGAGGATCACTTGAGCCCTGGAGTTCAAGACCAGTCTGGGCAAGACAGGGAAACCCTGTCTTTCCAAAAAAATAAAAAATTAGCTGGGTCTGGTGGCACGTACCTGTAGTCCTAGCTACTTGGGAGACTGAGGTGGGAGACTGAGGATCTCTTGAGCCCAGGAGTTTGAGGTTGCAGCGAGCTATGATCTCACCACTGTACTCCAGCCTGAGCAACAGAGCAAGACCCTGTGTCAAGGAAGTCTCTCTGGAGGTGTGTGAAAGTCGGAAGGGGTGAGACTGAAGTGATGAGCCAAACTAGGACAGCTGGGACCCGAGGGCACACAGACTTCTTTGGGTGAAGTAAGTACTAGGAAGAAGTCTCTGGGAGTGTCGACATCGTGAAGTCCAGTTGTATCCAACAGGGTAGATGGGCAGCTGGAGCACTCTCTCAGAGAGCCAAGTAATTGTATCGGGAGGACCCAGAAATAGAAACCCAGCACAGTGTTCAGCATTTAGGAGCAAGACTCTGGTCCCAGGATAACTGGGCATGAGGCAGGTGAGAGAAGGTGATCAAAAAATGCCAGAAGGTGAGCGCGGGTGCTGTGGCTCATGCCTGTAATCTCAGCACTTTTGGAGGCTAAGGCAGGAGGACCCCTTGAACCCAGGAGTTCGAAGTTACAGTGAGCCATAATCCCTGGACAGGCCCTGTAGGGAACAAGACTAGGACTCAGTTACCAGAAGAGTGGTATAAGCAGAGCTTAGACAAAAAGAATGGGGCAAGAACCTAGTTCCTAGAACCTAGCCTTAGAGTTACTACAAAGTGAAAGGGAAGCCATCAGAGGCGAACTCTATGCAGTAACATCAGAGATCCCAGCTTAAAGATCCCACTGTCTTAATGTTCTGGACAAGAATTTCAAGTCAGGCTGAAAAATTAGTTCAGGAGGAGGCTCAGGGGCTTTGCCCGGGCTGCTGGAGGAAGCAGCCAAGTAATGTGTCCCTGAATTTCCAGCCCAGTCCTAGCCCTAAGTCAACCCAACCCACCACCGCCGAACCCAGATATTTTCACCACAGGGCATGGGACACTAGAAACACAATGAGTTAAATAGATGCTGAAAGGAATCTGAGTGAAACCACTGGAAACATTCAAATGACTGAGCCCAAGAATCTTGTATTTAATCAGTGTTCTCCAGAGGAAGGGAACCAATAAGATATATACAAGGGGAGGAAAAGACCAACGTCCTAGCTCAAGCAACCAGGCAGGAAGCAAAAGGTGGCAAACTCCTCCTTCCCCTACCTTTGTTCTCAGGTACTCAACAGATTATTGAATGACTCTCACCTACATTGGTAAGTATGGACCTTCTTTACTTGGTCTTCTGATTCAAATGGCAATTGTACCCTCATTGACTGTTGCAGAAAAAAGAAAATGCAAATACATATAGGAAAAAGGACTTCAAAAGGCTGCGGTGTCAAAGTGGTGGTTAAAGAGAAGGCAACACTCAGAGTTGCAGGTGGAGCAGCGGAAACTATGTTTGTCAGCTTTACCCAGGCATGCCTCAGCCCAGTCAAGGTGATACATACAATTAACTATCTCAGAACTTATGACCAACAAATGGATTTTGGATGCTGCCATGCCGAGTAGCCTTTCTTATCCCTCGTCTTTCAAGTGAAGTTTCATCTGGCTTTTCTCAGTAGGACCATCAAGTCCATAGAAGCCACATCTTCCCCACTTTGACGTGAGCAAGGAGATCCCAGGCATATAGCCTATAAAGGGGTCAGACAGGGAAAGAAGCTGGAAGTGGAGCAGCCAGGGTATTCCACTGGGATTTGGACAGCTGGAAGGCAAGACAGAGATGTACTGTTTGCTGCACAGTACAAGCCGTCTGGATCTTGAGCAAGCAGCACAATCTTCTGATTCCCAAGAGGAGTTTAACCTCTGGGTGGTTAGTGAGGGGGAAGGTCCCTACCCAGAAAAGGTGTTGCCATGTGAGAAGGATCAAGATGCAAAAGGAAGTTGACACAGTGGAAAGAGCACAAGTCTTGGGATTGTTTATTTATTTAGGAAATGTTTCTTGAGCTCCTAACATGTGTCGGGCACTCTTCTGGGGATGCAGCAGCAAGCATTGACTTCTTGGCATGCAGTGGAAGGGAAATACCTTTACCCTCAATTTTGGGGAATAAAGACAAAATGGGGGTAGGAAAACATGGTTCCCTGTTATCCAGAAAGTGACAGAGAAGCTTCAGAATTTTAGACCATTGTGAGGGAGGGCGGAAACCATAAAACAAATAAACAACAACAACAACAACAAAACCTAGATTGTATCACAATGACAAATCAAGAACAGCTGTGGAGTAGCCTTTGCATTTTCTGTATTTTCTGTCTTATTATTCTAAAGTCAAGATAACAACTCTGCAGTTATAAACCATCATTTAAATGTGTATATACACTACACACTGGAGACAACCTGGCCCTGAGGAGCAAAACATTATGAGCGTTCATTGCCTTGAATCTGTCACCACAAAGCCAAAACCGTGCTCTGAACGATTTCACCATTCCTTTTGCTGTCTCTCCTGCACAGTGAAGCCTTTTCCATTCGAATTTCTTGTTTAGAATAAATATATGAGCATCCCAGTGTAAACTGAGAAAAGATGTCTTAAAATTATAAAACACGTCTCTCCTACACCTACAGGCATTCGTTTCCTAGTACAGATCTCCACACAATCCCCTTCCCTGCCCCGCTCCCTCAAGAGAAAGAAATGCACTGGTCATTTAAAAACTAATGAAGCCTTATTATTTTGAACTACATTTTTTGGAAGATGCAATTTTCTGTTGGGATGAAACCTGCAGAACACGACTGCAGAAAGGTTTCTAAACTGCTCAATAGCACATACACACAGTATAATGAGGCACCTGGTATGCTGACTCTTTTCAGGAGTTAAATATTTCTCTTTCCGTGTAGCTCAAACAGATGCAAAAATCCCCCAAATCGTCCTGTGCCCACTACCCCCAAAACCAGACTTCCTGATGAGGGTGTGACTTGGTGTCAAGATGAATATGCAGTGCCAGAGAGAGAGAAGAGGACCAGTGGGGAGTTTTTGTTTTTCTTACCCCCATTCCCCGCCCGGGTATTCAAGGTTGTATTAAGTTCTGGCCCTCATGGCCTCTTTCGGGTGCAAAACCCCGCTGTGCGGGGAATGGGGCCGTGAACAGCTCCACAATGAGGGACTCCAGGGAAGCTGCAAGAGAAACAGGGGGGACACCAGTGCAACACAAGAGATCAAAAGGTGATCGCGGGCTAAGGGTGGCAGGTCTGAATGAGGAAGTGGGTAGGGGGCCTTCCCTGCCCACACGTAGCCATGACCTCCACAGTGGGCTGCAGGAAGGAGCTCAATGCGGAACCGCTAAGGCTGCTGCAGCCCTCAGATCTAACGCCTTTGACGCGTTGGAGCTTGTCAGCGATAAAACCTGACGTGTAAAAAAGAACAAAGGCAAGTCGGAAGGCTAGTGTATATCAAAGGAAAGGGGCTCCACGAAATGCTACAAAGAAATACTTCAGCCCAAAATGTTTTCGGAATTTGAGACGCTGATGCAGCCCCGCTGCTCCACCTGCAACTCTGAGCGTTGCCTTCTCTTTAACTGCCACTTTGATACCGCAGCCTTTTGAAGTCCTTTTTCCTATATGTATGTGTAATTTATTTCTGCAACAGAACTTACTGTGGCCGCTGTTTACTCTCCAGTTGGGCTCTACTGCGAGACAAGCCAAAAGTTAGGTCCGTTGGCGCCCTCTCCTGGTAAAACTTCGAAGCTGCGGCAAACAGAGCTAAATTGGTATTTTCCCGTTTGCTGCGGCAAATTTTTATTAAAGTTTACCCTATATTTGTGATTATCAAACTTTAATGTTGGCCAGAATAGCCTGCAGGCCTGCTTAAAACAAGATGTCTGAGTCCCCACCCCCTACTCCCCCCCCAGGATTTCTGATTCACTAGGTCTGGAGCGGAGCACAATAAATTTGCATTTCTAGCAAGTTCCCAGGTGATGCTGGTAGAGCACACGCCCAGAACCACCGCCAGGTACACAAGTCACTGGACAAGGTGGGAAGGCATCTGACTCAATCAGCGGACCTTATTCTAAAGCGGAAAGGGCACTGGGAGTAAGTAAACTGAAAAAGGTTGCTACTTGCCAGAGTTGTAAGGGATGAAATATGTTTTCTCAGCCGCTGCTCAGGGGTTTGTGGCCAAGGCCCCAATAACAAAAGACAGATTAACAAGAGAAAAGCATACGAATTCATTTAAGTTAAAATTTAGGCCAGGCGCAGTGGCTGACACCTATAATCCCAGCACTTCGAGAGGCCAAGATGGGAGGATTGCTTGAGCCCAGGAGTTCAAAGTCAACTTGGGCATCACAGGGAGACTCCATCTCTACAAAAAATAAAATACAGCCAGCCGTGGTGGTGCGTGCCTGTGGTCCCAGCTAAATGGGAGGCTGAGGCAGGAGGACGGCTTGAGCCCAGGAGTCGGGAGGTCAAGGCTGCAGTGAACTGTGTTTGTGCCACTGCACTCCAAGTCTGCGTGGCAGAGCAAGATCTGTCTCCAAACAAATTTTTTTAAAAAAATTTTACCTGACATAGGAGATTTGGCAATGTCCCAAAGGAACAGGGAAACCTGTGTGTTTTTATTCTCAGGTTTGATGAAGAGGGGACAGTGCTGGGAAAGTATGGTTGGACAAGGGGCTATGATCTAATGGCAGTAAGCCCAGAGGGAACTTAGCAAGTCTTGTTTGTTCAGATTCTTCAGGGCATTTCTGTGTCTTCGGCTCCTTTCCTCCAGGTATAGGGATGGCACCTCTCAAATGAGGAGCCTATGACTTGCTTCAGAAGAAGGTCAACAACTTCTTAGATTTTATGACCTGCTTCAGGGGAGGAGGACAAGGGAAGGTGAGAGAGACCTTCCTGCTTCTGCTGTTTGCTCAAATGACACAGTGTCATATTTTGGGGTATTGTGTTCTGAACCCCAGCAGTGTCATTCAAGGTGGTAAATGGTGCCATCTCAATGAGCAATTAGGCCTCTGAACCCCAGCCAGTGCACTTTCCATTACAATGTGCTGGGGGCCTCAACCCTGAAATGACATTGATTTAAATAATTCCTGTAACTGCCACCTAGGAGGAAAAACAGACCTCAGAATGTTGCCGAGACAGTCAAACTTACCATCTCCACTGCCTGCTAATCACATTCCCCTAGCAACATCCACCTCTCTCCTGAAACTTTACGGCCGGAGAGCACAGCTCACAAGAGTCACAGCCATAGGGGCATAGTCAGGTCACAAGGAGCAGGTGTGAGAAAGCCAATCTTTGTTGTTGTTGCTGTTCCAGCCACTGCTGGCTTCCCATTTCCCTGAGGATGGGCTTTCTTGGGGGCCCTAAAGTAACACCCTCTGATTTCCCTTTTCATCCCACTTTGTGCCTTACCACTCTAAGTAATTTCTAGTTTCTCCTCACTCCCTATTGAAGCTTTGCACTTGTGTGTCTTCCACTTGGAATGCCCTCTCTGCACCTGCTCAGTGACATCCCTTTCCATCACCACTTGTCTGAGGAACTCCTAGTCATTCATCACGATTCAGCTTAGACTTTGCCTTTGGACAACCTCCCTTTATCCCTGCCCCCGACTCCCATACTAAAGTGCTCTGCAAGGAAGAAAAGATTGATTCCTTCAGGCATGGCAAGTTTCATGACTGAGCCCCCACGGCAAAAGACAGATTAACAAGAGAAAACCATACACATTTATTTAACTTTTATGTGACATGGGAGTCTTCAGAAATAGAAACCCAAAGAAACATGGAGACCTGCATGTTTTTATGGACAGTCGTGCAAAAGTGTGACTGGAGGACAAAAAAAGGGTGTGATCTAATGGTAATGAACTGGGGGAAATTGGCAAGGCTTGTTTGTCCAGATTCTTCTTGGCACCTCTGTGTCATCAGACATGAGGATATCCCTTTTCTCTGGGTAGAGGGAGGACTCCTATGGAATGAGGGTCTTATGACCTATTTTAAGGGAAATTCAGCTAGGTTTTATGGCCCTTTTCAGAGGATAAGGGATGAGGAGGATTCTTTCTAGAGTCTGTGGCCTGATTCCGTGTTTTCTCAAGTGCCAAGGTGCCATATTTTGTGGTAGGATGTCCTGAATCCCATAAGCTCCCACAGCACCCACGCAGACCATGACCCTCAGCACTCTATAGCAATTGCATGTTCATGATGATTCCTCCACTAGACTCCCCGAGAGCAGAAACTATATCATTGTCATCTTTGCTTCCTTCAAATTTAGTATAGTGACTGCCTACAACAATGCAAAGGCTAGAAGGAATGAAGGCAGGGACATGGAATGGAGAATTTCCATTTCGTGGATCCACATAAACTGAAAAGGAACAAGAGTAGGTGAGACCAAAGAGCACTGAAGGCCATGAACCATCACCATTCTCAACTCCTGGGCCAGGCAAGAAAAGCCACAGTTCCTGGAAGGGATGACAACAGGTATGTTATGCTGAATCCTGGAAATCCTGGAACAAATCATAAACTTTGAAGTGTCATGGTTGGGAGGGACCTTGGAGATTTCACAAAAACACAGAAAATTGGTTTGAATTGTCCACCAGATCCAAAATTTTTAGCAAAACAATAGGAAATGGTATTCAGGTTGTCAGATTCATAATCCATTGTATTTTCACCATACCTTATGATAAAGACACTGGATATAGGCCGGGCATGGTGGCTCATGCGTGTAATCCCAGCAATTTGAAAGGCCGAGGCAGATGGGATCACTTGAGGTCAGAAGTTCAAGACCAACCTGGCCAACATGGCAAAATACCACCTCTACTAAAAAATAAAAAAATTATCCGGGCATGGTGGTTCATGCCTATAATCCCAGCTACTCAGGAAGCTGACGCAGGAGAATGGCTTCATCCAGGGCGGCAGAGGCTGCTGTGAACTCAGATCGTGCCACCACACTCCAGCTTGGGAGACAGAGCAAGATCCTATCTCAAAAAAAAAAAAAAAAAAAAAAAAAGACATTGGATAAGCCCAAGGATGAAAAAGTGAGGCTGAAAATAACAGGCAGCTCCCAAT
Organism: Trachypithecus francoisi; assembly: GCF_009764315.1. NCBI lineage: Eukaryota > Metazoa > Chordata > Mammalia > Primates > Cercopithecidae > Trachypithecus > Trachypithecus francoisi. The sequence continues at coordinate 120,149,823 of NW_022681470.1, forward strand.
AACAGTGCCAGTTGTGGCAGCCATGGGGTGTGCTGTTCATATCTCCCTCCAACAATCACTTGCTGGCAGCTGCAAGGAGTATAGCTAACTGACAGCTTAGAGCTGTTAGAAACTTCAGGCTTCACCTAGGCTTTTAAGTCTCGGCTACACTCATCCTCAGAGGCTCCCAGTCTCAGCACAGCAGGTAGACTAGGACTTGGTCATTTCTGCCCAATATGGGACCATGCTAACGGGCAACCTTTGAGAACTCCCAACTGGGTTGGCCAAGACAGTCAGATCTGTATAGCAGTCTGAGGCTTTCCCTGCACTATCCTGCTGCTTCTCCCTATCTTTCACAGGCCTTCTCATTAAACCTTTGGTACTCCTAGCTCCATCTTACCATATGTTTTATGGAGGACCTAACGGACACATTAAACAAAGCTATAGGGGCCTCCAGAGCTGAGAACCACAGGAGAAAGGGGGTCCTTGCTGCTGGCGGCGAACACCCAAGCCCAAGCTCCCAGCAGTGATGGCTCACAAGACCACACAGCCAGCTTCCTTGGAGATAGCACAACCTGTTAAGGGCATCTTCCATGCCATTAAGGGTCAGGTCTCATTTTTTTAACCTAAATCTTCAGAACTCTATATCATGTGACCTTGCTTTCCTACAATGGAAGAATCTCCATGACTCTTCCTTTCTGTGTGAGGGGAATTTGGATAAAGAAAGAGAAATCAGGGGTTCCAAAAGAAAGATCTGCGTCATTTCATTTTTAAAGGTAAGCTCACCTTTAACAGTGGAGCTAAGGGATTCACTCCAAATGTCATACCAGAACCAGGCACACAAAATTATCTCCTTAATCCCAGTGAACGTTACCAGTGTATAAAGTAAAAAACACCAGGTGCTCCATCTCACAGCATTGCCTTTCACCCATGTACCTTTTTTAACCTATTGCCAGGTTCAGAGTTCTTTCCATTTAGGTGAAACGTTCTCAAAAAGTGCTAAGAGGCGTCCCAGCTACTCAGGAGGTTGAGGTGGGAGGATTGCTTGAGCCCAGGGATTTGAGACTGCCGTGAACTATGATCGCACCACTTCACTGCAGCCTGGGCAATGGAACAAGACCCTGTCTCGGAAAAAAAAAAAAAAAACTAAAAGAATAAAGAATTATCTTCTCTTATAACTTCAAATGATCTCAAATCTACGGACAAATTTTCAGATTTTCTGACATCCTAGAACATATTGGTTAAAAAGTTGGAGGTGAGATGGGTAAAAAGGAAATACAGTGAGCAGGCTTATCTTGGAAAAACTCACTCAAATATCTGTTTACCTTTGTCTAGCAAGCCATCTTTGAAGCCTGTGACATGAGAGATTTCAAATATACCTATGAGTATCTTCCCAGCAACTCTAACCTTATAGGGCTAAATCCTTTCAAGGTTCCAAAGAGAGAAGAGCAATTTGCCTCTAGTTGAGAATAAGGGTGGGCTGGAGTAGTTCATCTCAGGGAGAGGATTGCCCTTTGGGAGTTAGCTAAAAAAAATCAACCACAGAAACCAGCCATATACTTCATACTTGATAGATTTTTCTTAGCCCTCCATTTTATCATAAATTAGTTTTTAATCCAGATTTTTAATCTTTAGCTAGCTGAAATTCCAGATGCGTGCCTATCTTTAAATGTGAACCTACTGGCACTTGTGCCATTCATAGTGATGCAGGATAGGCGAGCTCCAAAAACTAGAACTCAGTCCAGGCGGGTTCTTGGCTTTGCCCAGGAAAGAATTCAAGGGCAAGCCAGAGGTGTTAGCAACTTTTATTGAAGCAGCAGTGTACACAGCAGCAGCCGAGGCACTGCTCCTTGTGGGGCAGGGCTACCCCAAAAGCAATGTGCCCAGAGCTGCAGCTCAGGGCAGTTCTGCAGACATATTTATACCCACTTTTAATTGCATGCAAATTAAGGGGTGGTTTATGCAGAAATTTCTAGAAAAAGGATAACTTCCAGGTCATTGGGTCATTGCTGTGGAAAGGGGTCATAACTTCTGCATGTTGCCATGGCAATGGTAAGCTGATATGACAGGCTGGTGGGCATATCTTAAGGAAAGCTGCTTCTGCCCTGGCCTTGTTTTAGCTAGTCTTCAATCTGGTCCGGTGTCTGAGTTCCCACCTCTGGAGTTGAGTCTCACCTCCTCCTTCAATAGGATCTCCAAAAGAGCAACCTAAGTATACCTTTAAAATGCTGTGTTCCACCGCAATCATTATTTGTTGTCCCATCTGGCTCTCAAAGACACATTTGCTTGATAGATGAGGTGATGGATATGCCAGTTACCCTAATTTGATCATTATACATTATATACATGTATTAAAATAACACTATACTCCATACATGTGTACAATTATGTGTCAATTAAAAACAATATTAAAAGCAAAAAAAAAAAAAAGACACATTTCTTGGTCAAAGTAGACCTAGGAACAGATACTGAACTGGATAGTTATTCTATTTTAGCTCTTACTGTCAAAGACAGTTTAAAATTGGGTTCATTTTCTTTACCTCCAGGCTTTTATAGAACTCTGGGAATCAGAAGGTGGCTAACAGGGCAACTGGTTCATCTACCGTCTTTAAGGAGGGCCGTGCTTAAACCTTCCAGACAGAGGAGAATCTATGTTTTAAAATAATTCTCAAGACACTAAATGAATGAAAAGGGTCATTTCATGAATTATATGGTGAGTAATGGACAGTCGTGCACATAAATGATATTGTCATTGGCTGTACTGCCTGTAGAGATTCAGACTGCACAGAAGTGCTACACGTAGGCATGCAATCTCATCTGGTACACACTATCGAGAGACAAGCACATAATGGGGCAGAAGTTATAGAGCATTTCCCAGTTTCATAAATGAATTGAAAAAGTCCTCTGAGAATGTGCATAAAAACCCAAGAAAAGGGACATCCTTATCTAAACAACTGTGACCAGCTCTCAGGGGATTTCCTGGGAATTCACAATCAACAAGTCCACTCACTGACCCAATTGGGCATGTCATGCCATTAACTCAAAACTGGACACTCATTTCCAGGAAATCTTTTGAGCCTGAATCATCATCACTATAATCAGCATAAAAGAAGAGGGCACAAAGATTTCACCTGGAAGAAGCTTTTGACCTAGCTCTAGAGAGTTGTTTGCAAGGCCTCAGCCTGGGATAATTCTTCCACTCTTCATGACTCTTCTTAAAAGAAGATAATGATTTGTTACAGACTGCACTGGAGAAAAAAAATAGAATCTCATGAGTGCTCCTGTGGCAATGGATAGAAACTCAACTGACGTTCCAGTGGCTCAAGTATTGCATGCATATCTATGGGGAAGCTGTTTAACCTTTTGGATACTCAGTTTTTTTTAATCTATGTAGTAAAGGTTATATCCTCTACCTTATAAGGGGCTGCAAAGATTGAATGAAATTTAGCGTAGCAATAGGTTTAAGAACTGCTCTTTGGCACCAGATTTCCTGTGTTCAGAATGTCTTCTTACCAGCTGTGTGAGTTTGGGCAAGTTACTTGCCCTCTCTGTGTCTCAATTCCTCATAATAACAACACCTGCTTATGATGCTGTTATAAGAATGACACGAGTTAACAAAGGTAAAGTGCTGAGAGCAATGCCTGACACATATTAAGCACTCCCAAAGTGTTCACTATCATTTTTATCGTGAATCAAGCAGGGCTGGGTGCAGTGGCTCATGCTTATAATCCCAGCACTCTGGGAGGCTGAGGTGGGTGGAATACTTGAGGCCAGGAGTCGGAGACTAGCCTAAGCAACATAACTTCTCTACAAAAATTTTTTGTCAGTTAGCTGGGCATGGTGACATCACCTGTAGTCCCAGCTACTTGGGAGACTGAGCGGGGGAAGATCACTTGAGCCTAGGAGTACGAGGCTGTAGTGAGTTATGATTGCGCTACTGCACTCCAGCCTGGGTGACAGATCAAGACTTCATCTCAAAAAAAATAAATAAATAAGGCTGGGTGTGGTGACTCACACCTATAATCCCAGCACTCTGAGAGACTGAGGTAGGCGGATCACTTGAGCCTAGGAGTTAAAGACCAACCTGGGCAATATGGTGAAACTCTGTCTCTACAAAAAACACAAAAATTAGCTGGGTATAATGGTGCATACCCGTAGTCCCAGCTACTCAGGGGGTCTGAGGCGGGAAGATCACTTGAGTTGAGAGGAAAAGGCTGCAATGAGCCATGATCACACCACTGCACTCCAGCTTGGGTGAGAAAGAGAGATCCTGTCCCACACACACACACACACAAACACAAAAAGCAAAACAAAAGAACTGAGCACAATCAACGCCTGCACTGCACATTCTAGACACTCAGTGAACATGAATTGTCTCTCTCCACTACTCTTTTGGCCAACACCAGGGGGAATTGTTAAGCAATGTTATTCAGCACTAGTTATTTGTCAGCTCCTCTCATAAATCAGGATTACAGCCAAAGACAGCACTCTTATCTCCATGGGCCTAGACTTCTCTGTCTCATTTTACAATGGAAACATTTCAAATGTGGCTGACCGCAAGCCCAACAAAAATGACCTCTAAAGCACTCCTGACAAAAAATACACATCCCTATAGCCCACCTGGTTCCAAACGGAAAACACACGTGCCCCACTCACTGACCCACACATGTGCTTCAAATCCCCCATGATTCCATAATTCAACAAACATTTGTCAAAGCACCAGCCATATGTAAAGTCGTAAGAGGAACACAAAGAAGAAGAGGTCACCGACCTGCCTCAATGCCCTGATTGCTAGTAGGGGAGAGGAGACACAAAAGACTGCAAGCATTAACCACCTCACGAGATAAACTGAGTGCTCAAGAAGAAACGCAGTTCAGTAAGGGGTCAGAAAGGACTTCAGGAAGGAAGTGAAGTTTGAACTTCATCTTAACTCATGTGCAAATTTCAAATGGGAGTGATGTGAATGGGGAATTCCAAAAGGAAGGAAAGTGGGAGTAAAGGTTTAGTTGTTGGAAAGCTTGGGGAAAATACCAGGAAAAGTATGCCGTCTCACCATATGTCATATCAGGCAGGAACTTGGGATAAAAATATGTTGGCCCCCTGCGTGGTGGCTCACACCTATAATCCCAGCACTTTGAGAGGCTGAAGAAGGCAGATCACCTGAGGGCAGGAGTTCGAGACCAGCGTAGCCAACAAGGTGAAACCCTGTCTCTACTAAAAATACAAAAATTAGCTGGGCGTGCTGGCCCCACACCTGTAGTCCCATCTACTAGGGAGACTGAGGCAGGAGAATCCCTCGAAACCAGGGGGCGGAGGTTGCAGTGAGCCGAGATTGCACCAGTGCGTTCCAGCCTGGGCAACAGAGCGAGATTTCATCTCAAAAATAAATAGATAAATAAGTAAATAATAAATTTAAAATATTAAAAGTTGTAGATAAAATGTTAAAGATGTTTTAGGGCAGCGCTGAAAGAACATCAGAATATATTTAAAGTGGGGAGCCAATGAAGCTTGTTGAAAGGCAAGGAGGTGACATGATCGAAGCTGGTCCTTGGATGGTAAATCCAGTATTGTGGAGGCTGAATTTGAGAGAAGAGAGAAAGGAGGTAGGTGACTATCACAATAGTGTAAGTGAGGAATTAGACTGCTTGGTGGGAGGGATGGGAGAATGAGAATGACATGGGATATAGTATCCACAGATATTGACCAGTAATTGAATTTGAAGGTGAAAAGAGAAAGAAATCAACAATGAACCCCGGATTTTACACCTAGCTGCCTGATGAAACAATGAAACAATGTCTTCTGCAGAAGTGGGGAACAGGATTCTAGTTCTGGCAAGAAATAATGACTTAGGTTTATCCCTCTGAAAGAGCTAGTACTGCCTCTTCTAGGCATCCTTCTATGAAACTGCAAATAGTGGGAATTTATTTTCTCAACTTTATTTATTTACAGGAGGAGTCCCCATGAAAATCATGGAGTCTTGGGACATCTGAGGAGTGAGAAAAGGATGGCAAAAGCAGAGGCAAAGACAGAAATAAATCTTCTCTTCTTTTCTTCAGTTTTTCTGACAAGCTTATCCGTTGATCACAAGGGAGAAAGAAATAGATGACAAGAGGAATTTCCCCCACTACAATATAAGTTCCGTAAAAGCAGGAATTTGTATTTTCTTTCTCTTTTGTTCACTGATGTAACCTCAGTACCTAGGACAGTCTCTGGAAATAGGGAGAGCTCAGTAAATGTTTGTTGAATGAATGAATGATCCCCTTCTTTAGGCATATGAAGAAATAAGGAAGAGTGGTCACTCACAGCTAACTCAAGATTCCCCTCCCACCCCAATCATCTACCCTGTTAATTCTTTTAATTCTTTTTCATCTTTGTTCAAAAAATACCTAGAGACTGGGCATGGTGGCTCACGCCTGTTATCCCAGCACTTTGGGGGCCAAGGCAGGAGGATGGCTTAAGGCCAGGAGTTCAAGGCAAGACTGGGCAACATAGGGAGACCCCCATCTCTACCAAAAACAATTCTTTTTAATTAGTTGGGCATGCTGGCACACACCTGTGGCTCCAGCTACTTGGGAGGCTGAGCTGGGAAGACTGCTTGAGCCCCAGAGGTCAAGGCTGCATTGAGCCATGATTGAGCCACTGTATTCCAGCCTGAGCAACAGAGCAAGACCTTGTCAAAAAAAAAAAACCTGAAAATAATTCTCAAAGAGCCCTGCTTTCTATTATCACACTCTAGCAAAGCTATCAGGAATTGACACTTGTGGGTAGATATAGCCAAGGAAATGGCAGCTTTCTGAAGAGCAGGAAGCAGTTTATGACACCAAGCAAATCTGGTTGCTCGTTGGGAAGGGAGGCTGGTTTGGGAAGTATGCAACAATTTGGCTTCTTTTCTTAACTTTATTTTCTATTTATAGGCTTACTGAATTATTTTCACCATGCCCTTTTAAAATATGGTTGGTAGAAATTTGCCATTTTGAGAATAGAATCCCATTCGGAATCATGTTAGTCACTTTTGACTCCATGAGGACATCTTTCACCCAGTTTTGGGAAATCTGAAGAATGGATTCTTCTAAAGACTCTCATAAAATATCACAAGGTCCAAGAGTTGGTGTGGGAAAGAGGCCATCGAAGTAAAATATTTTTCAGTGGATAAAGATGGGGAAGTAGAAGGATGTTATTCAAATGGGTAGTTTATGATTCAATTGGTCTTGACATCAGAAGCCTTTAATATCAGGCCCACCCATCCGGATTAATGAAGTAGATTGTGTCTTATCTTGCATTTCTGTTTCCTGAGACTTAATCATGGTTTCCTCAGTGAGTATCATCCGCTGCCTAAACTTCATAAGAGGATGTTTTCTTTTTTGGAAGCTGCTACTCATGGGCTGAAACTGACTTTCAAGCCTACAACTTTAAACTATGTAATACTTGATATGAGCAACTCATCCCACTCTTTTCAACTTATTCCCTAGGATCATTTATTATGTGCCTACTACATGCAGGGCACAATGGGAATACAGATACAAAGATAAATAAGATTGTCTCTGCCCTGAAGAAAACTAATTTCTGTGTGTAGAAAGACATACAACTGACTCTTCTATCACAGACCATCCCAGCTCTGACATAGAGTCACTAGAGGTTTTTGAACAGTAAGTATCATGATCATTCAGGCTTAGCCTTTGTAGATGTGTTTTGCTTTATCTCTGTCATGACTAAGTTCATCCCTACCAAGAAAGTACATGGGAAAAGAAAAGTTATTTTGTTCATTTTACAAATATCTACTGTTCAATTCATTCTGAGGAGTTATGTAGACACCCACTTCTAGTAAAATCCTAATGAGAACTAACAACACAGCAGAGCTAGAGTTGATGGTGAAAAAAGTAGTGAAGGTCAGGAAAAAAAAAAAAAAAAGCTAACCAAGTGAGGAAATCAGGAAGAAACAGGGTAAATTGGGGTGGGGGAAGAGATGTGGAAAGATATAGAAAGGTGAAATCTAGGAAACAGGAAAAAGTATCTAATTTAGAGTCATGGAAACACCAAGACACATCAAGACGCATGAGATGGGGCCTCACATATGGTATTGAATAAATATTTGGGACTGAATGTCCTAACAAACAATGAAATGTATCTTTTTATAATCCTTATATTTATGAATCATATTTGTTCTCTTTGGAAAGCAAAGCTTGAACTCTATCATCTCTGTTTAATTTCCCATGTCACTTTAACATATACTAGGTTACCATATCATCATGTATCATTTAGGTACCTTCCTGTTGCAAATAACCTATGTCTTATGTTACTTGCAGTGATGGATGTGAACATTGTAGACATGCAAAGGAAGACAAGAAAGTGTCTCAACACGGCAGAGCCAGAACCCATGAGGAGCCCAAAAATAAATAAAGAAGGGTTCCTCACTGATTAGGAATTCAAAAGCAGTCCTGGTGACCTCATAGCATCTCTACCTCAGAAGCAGGTGGCTCTGGTTACTCCACCATTTTCAGGAACCAGGTTTTTCTCTCCCCCTCTGCTGTATTTCCTCTGCTGCCCCTGATCCATCTGCCTCTACCTTCTTCCTAACATCAAATTTCCTCACAGGAGACAACATGAATGCGTTAAGAAATACACAACAAGGGCTGCTCCCACTGGACAGCGTCTTTGAAACTAGGACCTCACAAGTGGTCACCACAGGCCCCTGATGCCTGGGTACCCAGCGACCATCCCCAGTCTAGTCTCTCTATAGCAACATAAGTGAAGGGGAGTCTCAGGGGCTGCCTAAGGGGCTCAGAATGTGGTGAGTACTTAAGACTGCATGGATTTTCACTGTTTACATGAATATAAGACAAGTATTCACAGAACTATTTGCTAGATCTGTGAACAAAACATTAATAACATTGTATGTCTACATTTGAACCCCTGAAATTCCAACAACCACCACCTGCCCACCAACTTCCAGCAAACCTGCTCTCCCCACAGTCTTCCCCAGATCAGGTGGAAACAATTCCATCCTTCCAGTACTCAGACTGTAAAACTGGATTCATTCTGATGCCCCTCTCACACATCCCACACCTGATCTGACAGGAAATCCTATAGACTCTGCCGTGAAAATATATCCAGAAACAGTCCAGGCGCAGTGGTTCATGCCTGTAATCCTAGTACTTTGGGAGGTGGAGGTGGGTGGATCATGAGGTCAGGAGTTCGAGACTAACTTGGCCAACATGGCGAAACCCCATCCCTACCAAAAATACAAAAGTTAGCCAGGCATGGTGGTGCACACCTGTAATCCCAGCTACTCAGGAGGCTGAGGTTGGAGAATCACTTGAACCCAGGAGGCAGAGGCTGCAGTAAGCCAAGATCGTGCCACTGCACTACAGCCTGGGTGACAGAGTAAGTAGATAGACAGATAGGTATAGATATAGATATAGATCTCCAGAAATGTGCAACTTTCGTAGTCTCCACCAGGATCATCACAGTCCAACCACCACTTCCTCCAGCCTGAACTTACTGCAGGAGGCCACTCACTGGTCTCCAGGCATCCACTCTTGCTTCCCCCATGTATCCCACCACCAGTGTCTATTCTCAACAGAGCAGCCAAAATTGTCCTTTTAAACATTGGTTGGATTGTGTCTTCTGTCTGTTCAAAACTCTCCAGTTATGTCCACATGGATCTCAAAATAAAACCAAAGATTCTGGCCAGGCACAGTGGCTCATGTCTGTAATCCCAGCACTTTGGGAGGCTGAGAAGGAAGGGTTGCTGGAGCCCAGGAATTCAAGACCAGCCTGGGCAACATGGCAAAACCCCATCTCTACAAAAACTACAGAAATTTGCTAGGCAAGGTGGTGTGTGCTTATAGTCCCATCTGCTCAGGAGGCTGAGATGGAAGGATCACTTGAACCCAGGAAGTCGAGGCTGCAATGAGTTGTGATCACATCATTGCACTCCAGCCTGGGTGACAGAATGAGACCCTGCCAGAAAAAATTCCAAAGTTCTTACAACAGCCTACAAGACATGCCATGACCGACCTGGTCCTTCCTACCACCTGTCTCATCTTTGCATTCTCACTCACTCTGTACCAACCACACCGGCCTCCTGGATGTTTCTGGAACATACCAAATATGCTCTAATCACCAGTCTTAGCACTGGCTTTTCCTCCATTCTGAGATGTTCTTCCCCGGGAACTCTACAGGGCTAACCCCCACAGTTCCTGCACATCTATGCTTACGTGTCATCTACTCAATGATGTTTAACAAACCACCCCACTTCACCTCTGCAGTATTCCCAATCCCACACCTGCTCTGTGTGGTATTTTATCACATACCATGTAATTAACTTATTTGCTATCTTTAGGAAAAGGTTTTTTTTTTTGTAATTTTTTGTTTTGATGTTTTGTTTTCTTTTTGCTTTTGATATCTCTTCCCCTGGTAGAATGAAAGCTCCATGAGAAAACCTAGACCAATCTCTGAAACTTAACGCTCAATAAATATTTGTTGGTGAATGCCTGATTTACAGGACAGCTGAAGCAGTTTATTAATTTAGAAGAGCTTATTAATTTAGAAGTTATCAACTATTGTAAAACTTCAACTACAGTTTGAAGTTTGATGTTATGGGTTGAAAAAACCACAATTAGCGAAGTGCACTCTCCTTTTTTTCTGTTTATCTTCTAATCACCATCTGCTCTGATGCTGATTGATGCACAGATACCAATGTGCTGTTTCCCATAAATTCACAAGCCAGTGAGTCAGTCCTTCAGGTAATAAACAGAGGGCTGTCGACCAGGTGAGATGAAAAGGCATGGTTGCCATCCTGAAGGAATTTACATGTAGCATGAGTGATTTATTGCACTATACAGTATTAAGGTATAAGAAATATCTTACTGGTTTGTTGTGGTTGTTTTTTGTAATTTTTTCTGTCTCTAAATAAAATTAAATCTGCTCCATTGCCTCTGAACCAAGCTTAAGATGAGATTCTCCACTGTGGGTCTCAAGGCCACTACTCTTAACATGCACCACTCTGGCTTCTATATGTCCCCCTCGGTGGTCCTCTTAACTCCTGAGGTGCTGAGAGGAGTATGACACAGGTCCATGACACCCTCAGAATGTTCTATTACTAGACATCCTTCCTACATTTCAGGGAAGCTCATCCTCCATGAGGTAAACTCTTTTTTTCAACAAACGCAACTTTTTGTCCATCTCCCTCAATAATCCTGAACTCCTGGCCGGCCGTGGAGGCTCACACCTGTAATCCCAATACTTTGGGAGGCCAAGGCGGGTGGATCACAAGGTCAGGAGTTCAAGACCAGCCTGACCAACATGGTGAAACCCCATCTCTATTTTTAAAAATGCAAAAATTAGCTGGGTGTGGTAGTGCGCTCCTGTAATCCCAGCTACTTGGGAGGCTGAGGCAGGAGAATCGCTTGCACCCAGGAAGCAGAGCTTGCAGTGAGCCGAGATCCCCCCACTGCACTCCAGCCTGGGCAACAGAGTCAGATTCTGTCTCAAAAAAAGAAAAAAAATAATAACCCCGAACTCCCAAAGATTTGTTACTTCAGCCTAAAAGGTGTTGGGCAAGGGAGGTGCTCATGTGACATAAGGAATTAGATCTTAATGCATCTCTTAACCTGATAATACGTCTGATAAGACAAAATAGCTTCACAACTGTTACAACAAAAGAAATTCTATAATGAAACTTCTAGGCTTAATGTATAAATTCTCAGACAATAAAAATTAAATAGGATAGAATTTTTTTTTTTCCTTGAGACAGTGTCTCACTCTGTCACCCAGGCTTGAATGCATAAACTCATTTCACTGCAACCTTCGTCTCCTGGGTTCAAGAGATTCTCCTGCCTCAGCCTCCCAAGTAGCTAGGGTTACAGGTGCCCACCACCACATCCGGCTATTTTTTGTATTTTTAGTAGAGACGGGGTTTCACCATGTTGGCCAGGCTGGTCTCAAACTCCTGACCTCAAGTGATCTGCCCCTTGGCCTCCCAAAGTGCTGGGATTACAGGAATGATGCACCATGCCCAGCTAAAACAGGCCAGAATTTATCAGAGAAGTATTCCTGGAAGAAGCCGATTTTGAAACAATCCTGGAGCCAATGGAAAGAGAAAGAAACTTTCCAATAAAGAAGGGACAATTTAGGGAAAATCGTTACATTATAGGGAAAATAGGGGAAGGGCACTAAGGCAGGAAATAGTGAGTCACAGATGGGGGAGGAGTTAGAAGGTTACAATGTGGGGTACCACAGTCATCAGGGGGATTCTTCACCACCGCAGAAAGGCAAGTCTATGGTGCGTGGACTCGCCTGGAAATCAGAGTACACCAAATATGACTCAAGACCAGTTTAGATTCTGGGAAGATAAATAGGGCAATGAAATGCTCTCATGAAGCATTAGTAAAATAAGACCCACACGAAAAAAGAAAAGAAGACCAAATACCACAGTGAAAAGTCCTGAGCGCAGCATTGAGTGCTCCTTTCCAACTGAAGCATAAAATTTCAACCGCATTGCTTTCCCAGAGCCACTGCAACCACTGAGTTCATCAAATCCAATTCCTCCTTTTGGTGGTCAAAAACTTGAAACCACAGAGATGCACTGACGTAGAGAACCCTGAGGCCATCTGTCCCAATTTTCTGAGATGGTGATAGACTTTGTAGCACTTTTTTCTACTGCAGGAGCTAAAAACCCTTTTAAAAATACAATACATTAATATCACAGAGGATATGCTTCTAGCAACAGGAAGGGCCTTTAACAAAGAAAAGGCACACTGTCCTCCTTCAAAGGATTTTGCTGGGAGGTTATATACTTAGTCCCAGCTGCTAGTGCTTAAGGATATATCTTTTCTGTGACTTTTTTTTTTTTTTTTTTTTTGAGACAGTGTCTTCCAGGCTGGAGTGAAGTGGTATGATCTCGGCTCACTGCAACCTCCATCCCCTATGACTCAAGCAAAGCTCCCACCTCAGCCTCCCAAGTAGTTGGGACTACAGGCACACGCCTCCACACCCAGCTAATTTTTGTACTTTTTGTAGAGACAAGGTCTCACCGTGTTGCCCAGGCTGGTGTCGAACTCCCGGCCTCAAGCAGTCCTCCCACCTCCGCCTGCCGAAGTGCTGGGATTACAGGTGTGAACCATCACACCTGACACATCTTTTCTTTATTCCTAAAATTCATCTAATCTTTATCCTTTAAGATGAATGATTGTGTGAAATAGCTTAAAGTCCTTTGTTCCTAGTTATGGCGATTAAAGTAGTGATCAGACAGGATATAATACCATTTTTAAATAATAAATTAAATAATCTGGACATAGTGGCTCATGCCTGTAATCCCAGCACTTTGGGAAGTCAAGGTGGGAGAATCGCTTCAGGCCAGGAGCTCAAGACCAGCCTGGGCAACATAGCAAGACCTTGTATTTACAAAAAACCTTTAAAAATTAGCCCAGTAGGCCAGGTGCGGTGGCTCACTCCTGTAATCCCAACACTTTGGGAGGCCAAGGTGGGCAGATCACCTGAGGTCAGGAGTTTGAGAGCAGCCTGACCAACATGGTGAAACCCCCTTTCTACTAAAAATACAAAAATTAGCCGGCTGTGGTGATGGGTGCCTGTAATCCCAGCTACTTGGGATTACAATTCTCCTGCTGAGGCAGGAGATTTGCTTGAACCCAGGAGGTGGAAGTTGTGGTGAACCAAGATGGTACCACTGTACTCCCTCCTAGGCAAAAGAACAAGACTCCATCTCAAAGACAAAAACAAAACATAGCCCAGTATGGTGACATGTGCCTGCAGTCCCAGCTACTTGGGAGGTTGAGGCAGGCAGATCCTTTGAGCCCAGGAGGTCGAGGCTACAGTGAGCTATAATTGTGCCATCCAGCCTGGGTGACAGAGTGATACATAAATAAACCAAATAGATAAACTCAATAAATACATAAACTAAATAAATTGATTTCCTCACTTGGTTCCTTATGGAGGCTCTTCATAGAGAGCTGTCAACCTCTTACTGTGTTGGACACTGCAAGAGGAATGGATGGTTTCCACGGCCCCTGCTGTCAAGAAGCTTATATTAGAAGGCAATGCTTACTCAAGCAAACATGCTTCATTACCAGCAAAAGTGAAAAACTATGACATGTGAGAAGAAAGCAAGCCATCGTTTTGATCTGAAGAGTAAGGAGAAGCATCATAGGAAAAGTAGCATCTTAGTTGGCCATTGGAGGAAAAGCATAGAATTTTAATAAGGAAAGAAAGGCATAAAAAGAACATTCCAAGCTGAATAAGAATAACAAAGTCATGGAGATGTGAAAGTGCAGGGTAAGTTCAGGAAATAGGAAACTGCTATGTGTTAAAGCAATGGGCACGTGGGAGATGGTGGTAGAAGATGCAACCCGATCAGGCAGGAGCACAAACATCAGACTCTGTATTGCAGCAGACCCAGGAGAGCATTTTCACTCAGATTTTCAACAATGACAGCCTTGTTAGAATAAGTGGGTGACTTCCCATGATAACTACTTTGAAGGACAACATTCACTGAGGTGCTTAAGTTCTAGGACTGCTTAAAACCAAATCACGTCCCATTGCTTGATAACTACAGCTGATAAAATCATGTCTCAGTACAGGAAAATTTAGCACCAAATAGTTAAGTCATCAGGCTTCAGAGCAGAGTCATCAGCAAAGCCACAAAGGAGGAAGAGGCTCAGTCCTTCTGGGCAGTCTTGCAAATGAAGTTACTAAGTATAAACATGAAGTCTTCCAGGCAGTCCCCTTGGAAAAATCTGTTTCTGGCTTGGGGGAATTGGAGAGGTCTCTCTTAGGATCAGGAGTTACAGGGGATGAGGATGGTGGGGGTAGGGGTGTGTGGACTGAGTTTGGGAAGGACCTAGCATCGTGGAGTGTTCAGGTGCAAAGGAGAGAAATCAAGAAAGAAGCCCAGTTATTCCCTAGCACCAAGATAAGACAGAGATGGTGGGGACAACTTGCTCAACCTTTGGGTGCCCAACATGCATACCAAAGCCTCAAGATAAGAGCACCCATGGCAGCACAACTAATTCCAAATGCTACAAGCTTGTGGTTCAAGACTACCGATAGAATACCCTTAGCTCCACCCACAGAGTTTCTAATTTAGTGAGCTAAATTAGACCTAAGTTGGGCTGAGAATTTGATTTTCTAAGAACTTCTGAGGTGGTGCTGATGCTGCTAGTCTAAGAACCTCCGACCTAGAACTTGTGAGTCACAGCCCTCAGGTGACATGTTTAGCAGCTGAATCTGAGAGAAACTGTAAAGGGTAGGAGTTGACAGTTTCCAGCCTAGACTACCTGAGGGGGATCCGTATGCTCAGGAGACTGATAAACATCCAAACAAGCAACAATCCAAGACAGATTGTGATCATGCGATAAAAAGAAGGCAGAAAGAGAAGGTTAAAGGAACTGGCTATTTGCCTGGAGACAACCACCCAGTAGAGCAGAAAGGAACTGCATCACTGGCCAGTTACTCAGAAGCTACAACTCAATTGTCACCTGGCTGCATCTAGAATCATCTATGGAGCTTTCCAAAACTGCCAGGTGCTAAGCCTCACCCCCCAGACAAATTAAATCAGAATCCTGCAGATGGGGCTCTGACTGTGGGAGTTTCCGAAAGCTCCCAGATGATTCAAACATGCAATTAGGGTTGAGAGTTGCTGTTCTAAGGGAAATGTGATCCTGTTTAAAGAAAGAAAGAAAAAAATATCCAATAGAGAAATCTATGGAAGAAGCAGTCTATCTCTAGTTAACTTAAAATGTAACAAGGTTTCTAAAATGGTTGGTCCTCACCTTCTTACTCTGTCCTTTCCAAACCTCCAAATTCATTTACAGCTGTGGATACATCCAGCACTGTGCCTGAGCAGTTTCTTTTATCTTTATTTATTTATTTATTTTAAAATAAAGATGGGGTCTTTCTATGTTGCCCAGGTTGGTCTCAAACTCCTGGGCCAAGTGATCCTCTTGCCTCAATCTCCCAAGTCCTGGAATTACAAGTGTGAGCCATCGTTCTCAGCCTACGGAGCAATTTCTGTGCTGTTGTGCTCCCCCATGCTTTGATTACTGTGGATTATGATTATGGATTATGGTTAACAGCAGCCAAACAAGCCTTGTAGCTGAAAATATTGGAAGAGGCCTTCTCCTAGAGCTCACTCTCTTCCTGTCTCTCAGAGGTCTGACGCCAAGACAAATGGTTTTTATCTCTGCGTAGCTACAAATCTATGGATCATTTATTTTACATTAGATTAAAAATGTGAGTTTAAGAGTCAATGCTGCCAAGCATGGTGCCTGCCTAATGCCTGTAATCCCAGCAACTCTGGAGTCAGGAGGATCACTTGAGCCCAGGAGGTCAAGGCTGCAGTGAGCTATGATCGCACCACTGCACTACAGCGTGGGTGACAAAGTAAGACCCTGTCTCTAAAAACATTTAAAAGAATAAAAACAAAAAAGAGTCAATGCCCTTACAAAAGACATTTATAGAGCATCTAGTCAAATTTTATACATCTATGTCTGAGTATACTGAAGTATAAGTGAAATGTTATATGAAACTGCAACACATAAATAGATAAAAAGAAGGGCTATAGAACAGTGTGTATGATATTATTATTTGTGTTAATAAAAGAAAGGGGTTGGGCAATATGGGGGGATATCTCTAAAAATATAGAGAATAGATTGTGACATTGGTTCCCTCTAGGGTGGGACAGATTAGTGAGGAGACTTCTTGCTATGTGCTCTTTTCTGTCTCTTGAATTTTGAATCACATACATGGATTACCTATTCAAAAACAAAAATTTTTGAATTCACTTTTTATAAAGCCTGCTCCGGTTGAAGCAGTCTGGACCTTCCTTTTCAGCCTTCCCCCTCCTCCCAAGCCCTCACACTGAAAAATCCATGAAGATTTCTAAACCCATGGTGTTCCTCAGAAGACGCCTGCCCCGCATGGGATTTGGTGGAAAACTGCTAAATCATTTCACTCCCACATTTTTGTTTTCTTATTTTTTGTAACGACAGGTCTCACTATGGTGCCCAGCCTGGTCTCGAACTCCTGGACTCAAGCAATCCTCCCTCCTTGGCCTCCCAAAGTGCTGGGATTACAGGGGTAAACCACTACGTCTGGTCCAACCCCACATTTTTGAGCAGCCAGAGCTGATATAGAGAGGCCTGGTGATTTGTTCAAAGTCACACAGCTAACATATATATCAAAATCTGATTCTTTCTCCAGTGTTTTTTTTTTTTTCTATGCCCCCTCAAACATTTAATCCTTTCAACACAGGCTCTCAGATACTGAATGAACTTCTATACCTATGCCAAAGAGATAGCATTAGTACAAACACACAACAGTGGCAGAAGAAAATGTACGGAACAGACACCAAAAGTAAGCACAAGCCTCCCAGTCACAACATTAATTATACAACAACAACAGCCCTCACCACTGTGAGCTATTAACCACGGCAGTATAAAAAGGTTTATGTAGCTTATTTGAGTGTTTGTGGCATGCGTCACAAGACAAACATTTGGAAGATGAAAGCTCCATATAGATTTCTTTGGTGCAGGCAGAGCCCCAATGATCACTAGGTGGCAGTAATGATCTAACAACAATAAGGCTGCTGGCCTAGAACCCTTAGAAAGTGAAACAATGAATTAATATCACACATCTGACTACACAGCCTTAGTACAAAACTCCAAATAATTCATTTGCTTGATAAGCTATGCCACTATTGTAACAGCCGACAATGTTTTAGTTTGTCACAAGTAGGCTGAAATCAGCCTTTGGGCAGAATCTGGTCAGCAATGTGTTCATCTAGGGTAGTGTTTGGTTTTGTTGTTTTGTTTTAATCTAAAATGCTTTTTGGCAAGCACTCTCTAATTTTCCAGAACTCCCATCATTCTTTAGTATCTTATTCTATGCCCCACTCATGTGTTTGGCCCTGGAAGGCTTTTGAGATCGGGATCCCTGCTAGAATATCTTTTTCTGAAACACACAATGATTATGCATTGCAGTCTAGCTGGTCTGGTCAAGTCCCTTAGGCTTTTCCACCTCTATTTATTTATTTATTTATTTATTTATTTATTTATCTGTTTTGGAGACAGAGTCTCACTCTGTCACCCAGGCTGGAGTGCAGTGGCACAATCTTGGCTCACTGCAACCTCTACCCCCGGGTTTCGAGAGATTCTCCTCCATCAGCCTACTGTGTTCCTGCGACTACAGGCGCATGCTCACTGCAAACTTCGCCTTCTGGGTTCAAGTGATTCTTCTGCCTCAGCCCCCTGAGTAGCTGGGATTATAGGCGCCCGCCGCCATGCCCAGCTAATTTTTGTATTTTTAGTAGGGATGGGGTTTCACCATTTTGGCCAGACTGGTCTCGAACTCCTGACCTCAGATGATCTGCCTACCTCGGCCTCCCAAAGTGCTGGGATTACAGGCATGAGCCACCGTACTCGGCCCTCCATTTATTTTTCCACAAGTCATTTTGGAACTGTCCTCACAGGGTCGACAAGAATTGCATGCTAGGTTCTGGACAGAAATATAGATGTAATTAAATATTAATCAGACTGCAATTGATCTACTTTCTTGTTGCTGAAAATAACGTAGCACTAAATATTGATCATTGGCATCCCCATAGTTCCTATAGATAGGATTTATTTTATTATTATGAATTTATTAATTTATTTTTTTGAGACAGGGTCTCACTCTGTCACCCAGACTGGAATGCAGTGACACAATCGCAGCTCACTGCAGCCTTGACATCCTGGGCTCAAGTGATCCCTCCAACCTTAGCCTCCAGGGTAACTGGGACCACAGGTGCATGCCACCACGGTCAACTAATATTTCTTTTTTTTAGTTGTAGAGTTAAGGTCTTGCTGTGTTGCCCAGGCTGGTCTCAAGCTTCTGGACTCAGACGATCCTCCTGCCTCAGTCTCTCAGCCCAGCCTAAATAGTATTTATGACATTAGGATCATAAGACTTTAAGAATTGACTTGCATCTCCACTGCTCCTATAGATGGGATCTCTGACATTAGAATCATAAGGCTTTTGTTTAGGAACTGTTTAAGATGTTTTTCAGATCCCAAATTCCAGCAAAATAGCTGATGCTAACCAGTTTGAAGACCCCCACTGAGGAATAGAATCGGCATGAAAATACACCTTTTTTATCTCCTTGCCCTGACTTCACCCTCCACTCTTTGATCAATCAATGATCTCCAAACTTCAGTCCACTCCCAAACCTCTATGACCCCTAGCCACAAATTCCTTTAGGAGGTGGATTTGAGATTCCCTCCCATCTCTTCATTTGGTGGTACTTTATTAAACCTCTTTCTCTGCTGCAACCCCATGTCTCCATCTATCGACTTGCTGCACATATGGGGCAACAGGTGGCAAGCCAACAGACCTACTATAGTTGTAATTTCTCTATCTGTCTACAATGTTCTTCCCCATGGTTTTCTTTTTCTTTTCTTTTTCTTTTTTTTTTTTTTCTTTTTTTTTTAGGCAATCTTTCTCATTCCTGAAGGCTCAGATCAAATGTCACCTCCTGCTTCCACCAGGGAGTTTATGCCAGGCCTCTCTCCTTTAACTTCCCATGGCACACAGAGCCTCTACTACTTTGTTGGTGATTATTTTCTGCTCTGTATTGTTTGTTGTTTTTTGTCTGTCTGAGCTCTTTCTAAGTTCCTGAGGGGAGCACAGAAGTTGGCTACTTCTTTGTGTGTGCAATGGTTTCCAGTACAGTGTCCGACTCGTGCTTGTATTTATTCTGACTCAACAACTCTGCCAGTATCTCCTTCACATGGACTAAAGGGAGGCAGGATAGTTTAGAAAAAGCTTTTTATAACATAGCACTAAAGGAATACAAGTCTATGAAAAATTAAAACTAAGCTAACAATTCTATTGTCTCCTAAAAGTACTAAGGGGATATATCATAGGGTACAAGATAAGCTCCAGAGTCAGACAGCCTGAGTACATAGTATTGCTGTGCCCTTAACAAGCTGTCTCACCCTAAGTAAGTCAACTTACTTAAGAAAATAGTAATAGCACCTAGTTAAAAGGGATTTTTATTTGTTTGGCTTTTATTGTGGTAAAAGCACTAACCATGAGATCTGCCCTCTTGACAAATTTATAAGTGCACAATACATTAATGTTGCACAGCAGATCTCTAGAACTTATTCATCTTGCATAACTGAAACTGCACACTCATTAGAACAGGAAGACTTTTTTAAGAAATTCTACTTTGAAATAACTTTAGACTTACAGTAAAGTTGCAAAAATTGTAGTTTCTGTATACACTTCACCCAGCTCATTCAAATATTAATATCTTACATAAATGTAGTACAATTATCAAAACCAGGAAATTGACATTGATACAACAATATTAACTGAATCTACAGACCTTGTTTGAATTTCACCAGTGTTCCCACAGTTTTCTTTTTTTGGATCCAATCCAGGATCCCATATTGCATTTAGCTATTATATCTTCTTCATCTTCTTCAATTAGTGATAGTTTTGGAAAATCCAGGCCAGTTATTTTCAAAATGTCCCTCAGGTTTACTCATGAGTAGACTGAAGTTAGGCATTTTGGGCAAGAAAAGCACAAATAGGATATTGTGCCCTTCTCAGTGCATCATATCTGGAGATACATGATCTTGGTATGTCCTATTATTTATGAGATTATTCTTGAACACTTGGTTAAAGTGGTGTATGTTGGGTTTCTCCACTGTTAAGCTTGCTATTTTTTCCCTTTGTAATTAGTAAATATCTTTTAGGGAGATACTTTGAAACTATACAAATATCCTATTTCTCTAATTACAGTATCCTTCCACGGGACTTGCCTACAGCAATTACTACTATGGCGTTTGCCAAATATTAATCTTCTATTTTTCTGATTCCTTCTACAAGTATTAATTGAAATTCTACTGTAAGGAAGAGCTATTTCTTCTTCCCCATTTGTTTATTTAGAGGCATTTTATGAAGATTAAATGAAGCAGGACATTTACATAGTGTCTGGCACACGGTGAAGGCTCAGTAGGTGTGAGTCATCTTTAATAATATTATTACTGAGACAATATGGAAATTATGTAACTAATTGTTATGGGACTAATATTTTCTAGTTAGAAATGACTATTTATAACATGTTTAAAGGTGTTCCAAAATGGTCTATTATATTAGTTTGCTAGGACTGCCATAACAAAAGACCACAGACTGAGTGGTTTAAACAACAGAAATTTATTTCTTATAGCTCTGGAAGCTGGAAGTCCAAGATCAAGGTGTCAGCAGGTTTGATTTCTCCTCTCTCCTTGGTTTGGAGATGGCCACCTCCTTGCTGTGTCCTCACATGGCCTTTCCTCTGTATGTTGGCAACCCTGCTGTCTATCTGTGTGTTCTCATTTCCTCTTCTTCTAAGGACCAGTCAGATTGAATTAGGACCACCCTAAGGGCCTCATTTTAGCTTATTCATGTCTTTAAACGCCCTGTGTCCCAATGAAAGGTGAAGCGGACTGGGCTTCTAGGTGGGGTGGGGACTTGGAGAAATTTTCTGTCTAGCTAAAGGATTGTAAATGCACCAATCAGTGCTCTGTGTCTAGCTAAAGGTTTGTAAACACACCAATCAGTACTCTGTAAAAATGCACCAATCAGCGCTCTGTGTCTAAAGGTTTGTAAATGCACCAATCAGCAATCTCTAAAAACGGACCAATCAGCATTCTGTAAAATGGACCAATCAGCTCTCTGTAAAATAGACCAATTAGCAGGATGTGGGTGGAGCCAAATAAGGGAATAAATGCTGGCAGCCTGAGGCCTCATGGCAACCCACTGGGGTCCCCTTCCAGGGGGTGGAAGCTTTGTTCTTTCACTCTTTGCAATAAATCTTGCTGCTGCTCATTCTTTGGGTCCCCACTGCCTTTATGAGCTGTAACACTCACTGTGAAGATCTGCAGCTTCACTCCTGAAGCCAGCGAGGCCACAAACCCACCTGGAGAAACGAACAACTCCAGGGGCCCCACCTTTATGAGCTGTAACACTCACCGCAAAGATCTGCAGTTTCACTCCTGAAGCCAGTGAGACCACGAACCCACCAGGAGGAATGAACAACTCTGGACACGCCACCTTTAAGCGCTGTAACTCTCACTGCGAAGGTGTGCGGTTTCACTCCTGAAGTCAGCGAGACCACGAACCCCCCAGAGGGAAAAAACTCTGGACACATCTGAAGGAACAAACTCGGGACACACCATCTTTAAGAACTTTAATACCGTGAGCATTCGCAGCTTAATTCTTGAAGTCAGTGAGACCAAGAATCCACTGAAAGGAACCAACCAATTCCCGACACACCAGTACAATCACATTCGGAAGTACTGGGGCTTAGAGTTTCAACACATGAATTTGGGAAGGGGGAGATGTCATTCCACCCATATCTACCTATTTGCTTTGAAGAATTATTGTGAGCAAATGATTAAACATGTGAAAGCACTTTCAAAACTGGAAAGCACCGAACAAACATAAGGCAATAGCATTAAAATATGACAAATCTTGGGAACCATTCGTGCACTGTACATTTCAGGCACTGAAGCATTCCCTCACAATGTTATTGGCATTATTCATTTCACTTCAACCCGGGCAGTGTGTGTGTTATCGCACATCCTCAGCGAGTGACACCCACATCACTGTGTATTGCTTGTTTTTTGTCTTTCTGGAGCTTCAGGCTTTCAGCAGCTCATTTCAGGCTGTCCCAGCTACCTCCTCAGAGGCCAGAGGCACCACCTTCCCTCAGAGGGAAAGCTGCCTGCGAGGCCGCCGACAAGCGCCTGATTTCCCCATCCACCAGCTGCGTAGCCTTGGGCAAGGCCCCTCCGTGCAGCACTTCGTCCCGATTCCACGGCTGAAAAAGAGGGATAACAATCCTCACAAGGAGGCTGAGGATTAATGAGTTAATCTTTATAGAGCATTAGGAGAACACAAAATGGACAAACCCCTATTTATCCCTTTGTAGAACTAGCCTACAAACTAAACTCCCACTAGGAAACCAGGACCCTTTTATATAATGTTTACTTGAAGGAGGCAATTTGCAGATTTTAATAAATCTTAGCTTCCCAGAAGTAGGAAAAAGGCACACATTTTACTATATCTAAGTAAAAAAGTAGAACAATCTCTTCCTACTGAAGGTTTTGCTTATCAGAGGCTAACAGAGGCCAGGGAGAAACTGTGACCTGTGGTCTGCCTTGCCTGTCATGGATAAGGAAGAACCAGAGACTCTCCCCAGGGCTGTCAAATGTTTTTAAAGCTGACATCCTTGGCGTTCACAACCTCCAAACTCAGTGTGTGGGAGGAGGGGATGGATACCATTTAACTGCCTCCCACAACTTGCCAAGCCCACCACCATTTTCCCAGGCTAGCAGTAGCCATTCCTTGCTTAATAGCAGTGCTTTCAAGCCCTTCAGAGACAGGAGTACTTCAGCAGCCAAAGTGGGAAGTCCTTCTTCCAAGTCTACCAAGGCCTTTGGCACCCCCCAGAAGAGTTTGTCAGTAGGAACTGTCTCTGTTTACCATGTTGCATTAACTCTTTGCTCAGAATCAATCACTCCACCTGTGATTGATTGTCTGGGGCCACCAATACTGCTTTGGGGGGAAGTTTTTCTCCATACCACATCCTTATTTTCCTTGCCTCACTCCCAGGCAATTTTCACCACAGGTCTGGCAACAGCCTTCTAAAGGATCTCCGTCATTCTGCTCCCTAATCCCTACTGCACCGTCTTCCCTGCTCGTCTCCACCTATTCAACTTCTAAATTTGAAACAATAAAATCTTCCAAATCCCACCTCTATTCTAATATCCCCTGGAAGTTCCTTGTTTAAAGGATCAGTAGAGATTAGCCAGGCCAAGAGAATGCCGGTGTGTGAGATGGGTCGAGGAGGGAGAGAAGAGGGCCAGAGAGCAACAGGAACTGCAGAACAGCACATACGAAGTCGTGATGTGAGAACGTGGCTCGCATATGCAACTACTCAGGACTCAGCAAAACTGGAACCTAGAGGGAAATAAAGTTGGCGAGGGTCAGCAGAGCCAGGTCCCCTGTGGAGGAGTTTGGACTTTAGGAGAAAGTGGGGGCCATTGAAGGATTTTAAGTAGGCAAGTGTCACAAACAAGTTTGCAAGTTAGAGAGATTTCTCTGGCAATGGAGTGGAGAACGCATTAGAGGAGAAATACTGGAAGCAGAGAGACCATCTGAGAGGTTGGTGCGATGATCCACAGTTGACGGCAGCAAGGGGTAGGAAGGAGAGGGGATGTTAACTTCGGCAGCATTATTCAAAGTGTTGTCCTTGGGCAAATGCCAACTTCTGGACCAATGTCTGTCCTCCAACTGTTTTTCCTGATCTGTTATGAGATGAAGAACTGGTGCCAGAATGTAAAGTCAAGGCACTTACTGCTTCATCAAAAAAAGTCTTGCTTTAAGGGGAAAAAAAAGTCAGTCCTACTGAACGGTGTGCTTAGTGAAGTATTTGTTTTACATTCTGGCCCAAGTCCGT
The DNA here is from genome assembly GCF_009764315.1 of Trachypithecus francoisi. Lineage (NCBI taxonomy): Eukaryota > Metazoa > Chordata > Mammalia > Primates > Cercopithecidae > Trachypithecus > Trachypithecus francoisi. The sequence continues at coordinate 120,174,304 of NW_022681470.1, forward strand.
TATCTTCATGAACGCGTAACAAACAGTCTGCAGACCAGCACTGCAAGTGGTACTGACTCCAAGGACTTTCTGGATTGATGATGATTTGGATCAAAATGAGAAGTTTATAATCATGGTGGGTTCGGTAAATGAGGGAGACAATACATGCTTATAAGAAAAACAAGTAACCCAAGTGTAGTCAGAGTGAAAACCTGAATGAGTGATGCATTATCTCACTCATTCTTTGAGGACTCCAGCTGAGAAGCTGGATCCCAGAATGGAATTACTGTGGGCTTTTGCATAAATCAGAAGTGAGTTCAAATCCCAACTTCATGACTGACTGTGTAAACTTATGTTAGTTAGCTGACTTCTCTGAACCTTATTTCCCTGTGTATAAAATGGGAGAAATAATACCTGCTTCACAGTGATGTGAGCTCATGACCTAGCACGTGGCAGGCGTTTGTTCGCTGTTCCCCAGATGTGGCACATGGTAAGAATTCTTTGAAAGAAAAAAAATGTGCTGAATATCATTTTTAAAATAAACAGAAAAGTAATGAGAAGACAGTTTTTAAAAAGTGATACAAAGACAGAGTTGGGAGTGTGTAATCAGCTCTTCTAAAACATCAAACTGTGAAAAGATAGTAAAACCAAGCAGTTAAGATCTATCTGCAGTCAAGTTGTAAAATACACTTTTCTTACCCCATCTTTCTCTCACAGACACTTCTTCCTACCTCCAGCCTCAGCCTCACGTTCTGGGGCCCAGCTTTGGGTCATCTTGACTAAGGATCCATCCTCAGCCTTGGGTCTTGGTCTGATAACAGGGCTCTGTCTTGGTACCTGTTTTGGTCCTGTTAATGCTATTACAGGTATCGTCCCAATACTCCAGGTCCCTTTGCTAGAACACCTGGGTTGCTCTTGCCACTCCCCTGCCAAAGAGATTCCTAAGTTATCAGGCCTATGGCTGTTGCCCTGGTGCCTACTTGCAGACAATTGTGCTTGAGAACACACCAGAAGCCCACTGCCAGCTTGTTTGTATCTCTTTTCAATTTGTCTGCTGGATTCTGATGCAATATGCTGTCCCTTCAGGCACCAAACTTTGCAGTCAGATGGAAACTTGCCCAGAGCTTGATGATTCCAGGGGTCTCCCATCCCTCAGTACCTGCCTTAGCTCTAGTGTCAAATTCAGTTCTATGGCCAAGCTTTTTGCTACATGTATCTGAGACAAGAAAACAAGACAAACGATATGTATTTTATGTCTATATAACAGTTTATAATTTACAAAGTTCTTTCACATTATTTCATTTGACCCTCACACCCTCACATCAAAGAAATTTTCCTGTTTTATAGATAAGTGCAGGTGACTTACTGGGGCGGTCAACTGTCCCAGTTAGTCCAGGGTTGAGGGGGTTGAGGGGGTTCCCAGACCGCAGGACTTTCATTGCTAAAACCAGGACAGTCCTGAGCAAACTGGGATGGTCAGTCACCCTATATCACATAGCTAGTAAGTGACTGAGCTCGGATTTGAACCCAAGGCACCTAGCCCATACTTATTGTACTTATTGAGTTATTGAACTCAGTAGTTATTATTGCTAATATTATTGAGCTCAATAACTGTTAAATGAACGACAGACACCTAGTCTGTCTCCTTTCCACTGTGCCATGTGCTTCTCCTAAACAGCATTCTCTTCAGACTAATACATAAAGGTGTTGTTTGCCTCCTTTCTTCTTCCATGCCAGTCAGTGGAAAGGAGAGGGGAAACACTGCTTTGCAAGAGAAAAGCATCCTTGCATTAACTCCATGTCAGAATAATCACTGACAGTTATAATTTCAACAAAGGAATTAATTAACAGAGTCTGTAATTATCTTAACAAGAGCTTGAAATCAAAAATGATTGTGATGGGCCACTAACCCAATCAATATATGTACTCTGCCCTGGGATAATCTAAGACTGATTGCATATATGAATATTCAGTACATGTAAATTTTAAATCCTACCATCAGATAACAACAAAGGGTTGAAAGAGATTTAGTGGTCAGTATGTGTCCTTCCATTCAACCTTGACTTCACTGAAACCATCTCAGAAAAGAGAACAATTGGTGCTCCTTTTAAAGATGTCCCACTGAGGCAAGCCCAAGAACTTCTTCAGGTGCTACTTTCAGCCACCACTGAATGATGAGTACAGCTTAACTTTGCAGCTAGTAAAAGGAGTGCTGGATATCAGAGCCTGTTAACTTTCCCTCTACCAGAGTCTCTGTGCAGGACACAACCTCCAGTTTCCTATCCCCTCAAATCCCTGCCAGCTCAAGCTCTCCTCTGTCACCCAGGATGCCACTATCCCCCAAGACTGTGTCTAGCCTTTCTTTTGACATATTTCCTTAGTTAACTTATATAATCTTCTGGGATAATTTTTTTAAGAGATAGAGTCTTCTCTGTTGCACAGGCTAGAGTGCAGTGCCACTATCAATCATAGTTTATTGCAGCCTCAAACTCTTAGGCTCAAGTAATCCTTCCTCTTTCAGTCCCCCGAGTATCTGGGATTACAGGTGCGTGCCTCCAAGCCCAGCTAATTATTTTATTGTTTGTAATGATAAGGTCTAGTTGCTGACCAAGCTGGTCTGGAAGTCCTGGCCTCAAGCAGTCCTCCCAACACAGCTTCCCAAAGTGCTAGGATTACAGGTGTGAGCCAACACACCTAGCATCTTTTGGGATAGTTGATTCCAAAGATTTGTATGCACCCAACATTTAACTTTTTTTTCTTTCTGGATACCCATCATTCATTCAGCAAACATTTAGGAAATGACTATAATGTGTCAGGCACTGTGCTAGGTACTGAGATTAGTCATAGAAAAGTTACAGGAGTTAGTAAGGCAGTTAAAAGGAACACAGAATAGAAAAACTATTCCTGGAAGAGAGGACAGCATCACATATAAAAAACAATATGCTCAGAATACTACAAATGAGTTCAAAAAAGTAGGAAGCAGGAAGTCTCTAGGAGTTGGCACCCATGGCCAACTGGATAATTCGGTACTTTTCCAGGAAGCCTTCTCTGGCTCATTTTGAGAGAAGGAATAGCTTCTGCCCCTCACCTTGAATAAACATAAAGCATTCAAGACCTCCTGAGGCCATCGTCTCTTATTTTCCAGTTTCCAATTGGTTTCCACTGTGAAAATATCTTAGCTCCTATTTGCATTTTCTTTTCCATCTGTCTCTTTGTATATACCCTATATGCTAATCGACATCAATGTTTTCTGCCAGCAACCGCTGGGAAGGGTGGAGTAGCCATCGCTTCCTGAGACCCAGGAAGAAGAGAAAACCATGAGGTTATCATCTCTGTGCTATGATTAAGCCACTGAGTGTTTCCTTCAAAGTCTGGTTAACTTATCTTAACACAACCTCAAATACTTGTCTCTGCGAAGCACACTCTATCAACTGAAGGAACAGAATCCCTTACACTCCCAAAGATGCTTTCCAATGGCAGAAAGGAAGCTAAGCAGAGGACTGGCTTAATTCAGGCAGTATTAAAAGCAATACCAAGAAAGGGAAGGGAACTGAAAGAAGGCTAGGAAAAGCAAGGGATGAGGAGAAAGTGGCTCTCTAGAAATTGTTCCTGGCTTTCAACATTATTACGGGCATGACAATCACGTGCCTGCTCCACACACAGGCTCAGCTAGAAGTTATTGCCCAAGTCCTACCTGCCAAGCCTGAGCTGATTGGAAAAGTGGTAGGATCTGATCCAAGGTCTGTCACCCCACAGGCTGGACAATGGCCTGTGAAGCAGCCTGAGAATGATGATACTGATGGCTGTAATAATAGCAGCTATGATGCATTAGGGGTTACTATGTGCATGGTAGATAATTTATCTCACTTAATCCTCACAACAACTCTTTGAGGTAGATACTATTATTATCTCACTTTCACAGATGACAATACATGTTTCAAGAGGTTTCACAAATCTGCCAAGCTCAGAGGATTGAGTCAAACTCTGATCTGTCTGATTTTAGAACCAAACCCTTCCTCACCTTTCAGTATTGCCTTTCATTCATTTATTTATTTATTTAAAAAAAAATTCTTCTGTACCCGTTATTAACCAAGCACTATGGCAAGTGCTGGGGATACAGTGGAGGCCAAGACTTAAAAAGACCCTGGCCCCTGGGGCTTATACTGTATAGAGGAGATAGATACACAGTAAGCAAATGACACAAGTAAGTACAGGCTGCATTCCGTACTATGAAGAAGACAAAGGGTTTGTTATGATAGGTGTAGGGGAGGCCGGGTGTGGTGGCTCACGCCTGTAATCCCAACATTTTGGGAGGCTGAGGTGGGCAGGTCACTTGAGTTCAGGAGTTTCAGACCAGTCTAAGCAACATGGCAAAACCCCATCTCTACAAAAAAATTTTTATAAAACTGGGCGTGGTGGTGCATGCCTGTCATCCCTGCTACTCAGGAGGCTAAGGCTTAAGGATCCCTTAAGCCCAGGAGATGGAGGTTGCAGTGAGCTGAGATCGTGCCACTGCACTCCAGCCTGGGTGACAGAATGAGACTCCATCTCAAAAGAAAAAGAAAAAAAGAGAAAGAAAGGAGAGGTGTAAGGAAACTTCCTTAGGTGGTTAGGGAAGCGCCCTCAAGGAAGGGGCATTACACTGAGATCTGAAGGATGTGACAGAGTCAGTTATAAGGTGTCCTGAGGAAAAGTCAAGGGAACAAGATGCAGAACAGGCCAATCAAAAAAGAGACAGAGGTCAGTGAGGCTGGGTGCCTAGAGAGCTTGGCAGAGGCCAGATGTCACGGGCCTTAAAGACTACCAGAGGAATTAGAACTGGCTTCCAAGTGCAATGGCAAGATACGGGACAGAGTTAAGCAGTGGAGACTGGAGATGGCTGGTTTACTTTTTATTAAAAAGAGAAGGGGCATAATGTAGTAGTTAAGCTCATAGACTCTGGACCCAGAATGCCTGCACTCAAATCCCTGACTTGCTGCTTACCAACTATGTGACTGTGATAACCTCTTCTGTGCCTCAGTTTCCTTATCTTTGAAATACAGACACTAACCAGACCTGCCGCAGAGGGCTGTTGGAATGATTAAATTAATTATTATTTGAAACCACGTAGAATACTCTTTGGTACCTAGTATAAACATGCTTAAAAAGTACTTAATTTCCATGGTGAGAATATAATTTCCATGGTGAAATAATAAACAGATAATTAATAGATGTCTTTACAAATATAACCATATAAATTTGTTTTGCAGACATACAGCAATGTAATATCAAAAGCATGCTTTTCTTTCAGTGAAGACTTTTTGCATTGTTCTTTCTCTTTCTTCCTCTTTCTCCCTCTCCACTACATCAGCAACTGCTCCCACGTAAGGTAATTTATGTCAGGAACGCCATATGTTTCCGACCACAGAATTCTAAATAGGTAGACATAAGATTTATGTGCATACACATATGTGGCATTCTTTTATCTTTGTTTTGCAAAAATTAAATTACTATGTACAATTGACCCTTGAACAACTCAGGAGCTAGGGACACCAACCCTCTGCACAGTCAAAAATCCATGTATATCACCACCACCAGAAAAATATAAAAAGAAAAAAGAAAAAAATCTACTTATAATAGTTTTGACTACCCCAAAACTGAATTACTAGTAACCTACTGTTGACCAGAAGCCTTAATGATAACATAGACAGTTGATTAATACATATTTTGTATGTTATATGGATTATATATGTATTCTTACAGTAAAGAAAGCTAGAGAAATGAACATGTTATTAAGAAAGTCATAAGGAAGAGAAATATATTTACTATTCATTAAGTAAAAGTCAACCACCATAAAGGTCTTCATCCCTCATTGTCTTCATAATGAGTAGACTGAGGAGAGGAAGATGAGGGGTTGGCCTTGCTGTCTCAGAGGTAGCAGAGGCAGAGAAGGTGGAGGAGGTGGAAGGGGAGGCAGGAGAGGAAGGCACTCCCTTGGTGTAACTTTTATTGAAAACACACACACACACACACACGTATAAGTGGACCCACACAGTTCAAACCTGTGTTGCTCTACTGTCAACTGTATATCTTTTTCTCACTCAAACCAGTATAATTCCATTTCATCATTTAAATGAGTGTATCCTGTTCCATGGGGGCAGATATACCATAATTTATTCAGCTGTTCCTCAACCAATGAACGTTCATTTATCCCCAGTTCTTTTTGTTGTTACTAACTCTGTCTCAGTAAACATTATTGTTCAAATGACCTTACAGTCTAGTGGTTTCACCTCTATGAAGTAGATTTCTAGGAGTGAGTAGATTTTTAGGAGATTGCTAGCCTAGATGACATAATTGTTATTTTCTAGATAGAGATGGATGAAAAATCACTTGTTTAAAAGACTAATACTGTTGTCATTTCCTGCAGGAAGATATGCAAATGCTCATTTGCCACAGCAGGTCATTTTTGCATGGATGCCAACTTATGTTACTTTCTTCATAAAAATATATTCAATGAAAATGTACATGTAGTAAAAACACACAGATTATAAGTATACAGTTTGGTGAGTTTTGACACGTGTTTATACCATATTATACCATGTCACCAACACCACAATCAAGATATAGAATATTTCCAGCACCGCAGATAATCTCGCTTGCAGCCAAACCCCACCCTCTGTAAGCAACCACTGTTTTGATTTCTATCAATGTAGATTAGTTTTGTGTATAATTAAACCTCCTATAAATAAAATCATGTAACGTATTTTTTGGTGTCCGACTTCTTTTGCTCAACGTAATGTTTCTGAGATACATCCCTGTTGTTGTATGTATCAATAAGTAAACAGTAGATAATCAGGGCTAGGCATCATGGCTTGCACTTATAATCCCAGCTACTCAAGAGGATCACTTGAGCCCAGGAGTTCAAGGTTAAAATTTAAATGGAACAAAATGTACAGATTCCATATGTTCCATTGAGTTTCGACAGTTGTATACACCCATTTAACCACCATGCCAAACATTTCCATAATCTCAGGCTCTCCTGGTCCTTTGTGGTTCATTCCCATGCCACTTTACTCCATCCAGAGTCTGTTCTAGAGCTTTATACAAATGGAATCATAGAGTATGTACTCTTTATATCTGCTTTCTGTCACTAAACATAATGCTTTTTTTATTCATTTATGTTATTTCCGTTAATGGTAGTTCATTCCTTTTTATTACTGATTAGTATTTCATGTAGCATAATTTGTTTCTCCATTTTCCTGTTGCTGCACATTGGTGTTGATTCTCATTTTTTAGATTTTCTGTATAAGACTGCCATAAATTTCTTGTGCAAGTCTTTTTGTGGACATGTATTTTTATTTCTTTTGTATAAATACCTGGGATTATAATTGTTAGATTATAGTTTGATGTATAAATTTGTAAGAAAATGACAAGCAGATTTCCAAATGTAACATTTTTGTAAACAAGGTTTTTTATATAACAAATCATGTTGTCTCCAAGTAAAGACAGTTTCACTTCTCCCTTTGCAATCACGTGCATTTTATTTCTTTTTCTTGCCTTATGGTATTGGCTAGTGTCTCCAGTGCAGTGTTAAACAATAAGTAAAGAAAGCAAACTTTCTTGCTTTCTTTCAAGACTTACAGTGAAATAATTTAATATTTCTTTTTATTATTATTTCTTAAGACAGGATCTTGCTCTGTTGCCCAGGCTGGAGTACAGTGGCACAATCATATATCACCATAACATCAAACTCCTAGGCTCAAGTGATCCTCCTGCCTCAGCCTCCTGAGTAGCTTGAACTACAGGCATATGTCACCACACCTGGCTAATTTTTGTATTTTTTTTTGGAGAGATGGGAGGCTCTGCATGTTGCTCAGGCTGGTCTTGAATCCCTGGCCTTAAGCAATCCTCCTGTGTTGGCCTCCCAAAGTGTTGAGTTTACAAGTATTAGCCACTGTGCCCAGTTTGCATTCAATATTTCATCAATAACTATAATGGTGGTTTTGCAGACACCACCACTGCCAGGAGCCCAGTACTACCCACGATGGTCAATTCCTCTGTGTTCTTTGACACCGCTATCAACAGCCAGTCCTTAGGCCTCATCTCCTTCAAGCTGTTTGCAGGCAAATTTCCAAAATCAACAGAAAACTTTCATGCTCTGAGCACTGTAGAGAAAGGATTTGGTTATAAGGGTTCCTGCTTTCACCGAATTATTTCAGAATTTATGTGTCAGGGTGGTGACTTCACACGTCATTATGGCATTGATGGCAAGTCCATCTACGGGGAGAAATTTGATGATGAGAACTTCATCCTCAAGCATACAGGTCCTGGCATCTTGTCCACAGTAAATGCTGGACCCAACACAAACGGTTCCCAGTTTTTCATCTGCACTGCCAAGATTGAGTGGTTGGATGGCACACATGTGGTCTTTGGCAAGGTGAAAGAAGGCATGAATATTGTGGAGGCCATGGAGTGCTCTGGGTCCAGGAATGGCAAGACCAGCAAGAAGATCACCATTGCTGACTGTGGACAACTCTAATAAGTTTGACTTGTGTTTTATCTTAACCAACAGACCAATCCTTCTGTAGCTAAGGAGAGCACCCCTCCACCCCATATGCTTCAGTGTCCTATAATCTTTGTACTCTCACTGCAGTTCCCTTTGAGTTCTGTCTTTTCCTTATTCCCTTTCTATGCCTAGCTGGATTGCAGAGTTAAGTCTGTAACTATGAAATAAAAACTAAATAACAAAAAAAGTGCATAATATTATCTGTAAGTTTTTCATAGCCACCGTTTATGAAATTAAAGCATTTTGTTTCTATTCTATTCTTCCTTTGCAAAGGTTTCTAATTACGAATGGATGTTCTATTTTGTCAAATGCTTTTTCTGCATATATTGAATATAAGTATCATAGTTTTCTCTGTTTTTCTTTTATGTGTGAATTACACTGATTGGTTTCAAGAAGACCTTGAACTAAGCTTTCATTCTTAAGATAAGCTCTACTTGGTAATAATATATTATCCATTTAAGTCATTGCTAAATTTGATGTACTAATATTTTGTTCAGAATTTTTGCATCTGTGTTCATGAGGAATACTCATCTGTAATTTTTTATTTATTTGTTTTATTATCTGTTTTTAAAATTTCTTTGACAGGCTTTGATGTCAATATGATTCTGGCCTCGTGAAGGAAATTTGGGGCAGTTCCCTTCTCCTATATTTTTTAAGAAGTTTGCAGGCTGGGCATGGTGGCTTATGCCTGTAATCCCAGTCTGAGGGAGTCTGAAGCAGGAGGATCACTTGAGTCCAGGAGCTTGAGACCAGCCTGGTCAACATAGCAATAATCTGTCCCTACAAAAAATTTGAAAATTAGCCAGACATGGTGGCATGCACCTGCAGTCCCAGCTACTCAGGAGGCTGAAGTGGAAGGATTCCTTGAGCCCAGGAGTTTGAGGCTGCAGTGAGTTATGATTGTGCCACTGCACTGCAGCCTGGGCAACAAAGCAATAATCTGTCTAAAAGAAAGAAAAAATGTTTGCGTTATATTTGTATTATTTCAACTGGGCATGGTGGCTCACACCTATAATACCTGCACTTTGGGAGGCCGAGGTGGGAGAATCACTTGAGCTCATGAGTTTGAGACCAGCCTGAGGAACATAGTGAGACCCTGTCTATACAAAATAATTTTTAAGACTGGGTGTGGTGGCTTACACCTGTAATCCCAGCACTTTGGGAGGCCGAGGAAGGCAATCACTTGAGGCCAGGAGTTCAAGACCAGCCTGGCCAACATGGCAAAACCCCATCTCTACAAATACAAAAATGCACATACAAAAATTAGTGAGACATGGTGGTGCACATGTGTAATCTCAACTATTTGGGAGGCTGAGGCATGAGAATTCCTTGAACTCGGTAGGCGGAGGTTGCAGTGAGCCGAGATCGCACCACTGCATTCCAACCTGGGTGACGGAGCAAGACTCTGTCTCCAAAATAATAATAATAATAATAATAATTTTTTAAAAGTTAGCATGGTGTGGTAGCACATGTCTATAGTACCAGGCACTTGGGAGGCTGAGGCAGGAGGATCCCTTAAGCTCAGGAGTTTGAGACTGCAGTGAGCTATGATCAGAGCCACTGCACTCCAGCCTGGGCAACAGAGTGAGAACCTGTCTCCATTAAAAAAAAAGAAAGATTTATATTATTTCTACCTTAAATATTTGATAGAATTCATCATTGAAACCAACGGGGTCTATGAGATCAGCTACTTCTGGATGATGTGGTATGAGAGAAGAAAACATATTCATGGGCTCACTCCTGTGTCTCCTTCTTTGAAGTGGGTTCCCTGCTCAAATGCTGTGTTTTTGAGAGTCCAGCCCTAGAGGTCAGGAACTGTAAGCCCCCTAGAGAGTGGTACTAGCTGAGATTTTGCATTCCCAGAACCAGTATTTATCTCTGTGAGAATGAAATTCTGGCTCTTCCAGAATTTAATAGTGGATTTGGTGGCAAATCAACTACTTGCGTGGAAGGGGCCCAAGGTAGTTGACTCCACACCAAGTTACTGGTTGTCCTCCTTGGGGAACAGTGCTGTATTGCCTTATTAGGGGTAGGCACATTGGTCTATGCCACTGAAAGTTTGAATATTCAAAAGAGGCCATAGCTATATTGAACCTGGTAAGAAGTCCATGCTGTTGACCTATACGTAGCTTCCGTCTCTGCCACAATAGCGCTTCTTGTGCTGGTTGCAGGGTGGCCAATGACAAAGACTAGCTAACATCAACTGGCCAAATAATGTTAAATAATTAGTTGGTCAGTCCCTCTTTGCTGGTGGATGTGTGCGAGTGAGGGTTAATGTGTGATACAAAAATCTTTGCACTTTATGCCCACTTTATATTTCCTCTGCCTCCATATATCTACCTGAGACTTCCTTGTCTTCAGTCTTCTAGTCCTTTTCCTTCCAGCCCCCTTAACAGATAACTAAGGCCATTTTCCACTATCCAGGATTTTTCACATATTTTTGTTTCAGGCCACTTCTCCTTTCACACAAAGTGGATGACTCAGTATACTTGTAACAGCTCTGCCCATTGGGAATTTCTCTCTCTCCACTTTCAAGGCCAACTCGGATTGTACTTATAATACAGTCACTGTTTATGGTCAGCTTGCACACACATACTGAGACCAATCATTGACAAACCAAGCTTATGCTTTTTCCTCCTCCAATAGTTGGTCGTGTGAGACTACTTACGTGGCCATAGGTGTGAGCTGAGAAATAAACACTTGTGCAACTATGGAGAGTGATGTACTGTATACTCATGCCCTCTGGTCATACGTGGGCTTAACCTCAGAAAAACCATTATGATGAACAGCAGCTGGGCCTGCTCTAATTTGTGATTTGGTAAGTTCCACCTCTGACATTTCCAGCAACTTTGGGGCCCGAATGACAGAACTGCTTGCACCACAGCCTTGCTTTAGTGGACAGCTTTTTCCTGCTCTGGACCCCACTGAAAGCTAGTGGTATTTCTAGGTGTATAGTGTGTTATCTTATATACCCATAACTGAAAGATGCCTACCACACACTGAGCTTCCTTCTTTGTGATAAGGGATGCAAGATGTGTCTTTTAATTTGGAGGGGATAGTCTGGTGTTCACCAGACCACTAGATCCATACAAACTACATCAAAGTGAGAGGTCAATAAATCTTCATAGTGTTTATCTTGCATGTGTCTTATGAAGTTTTCTAGAGTACTATCCAGTCGGCATAATGTCACTGATGGAATGAATCAATATGACTTGTAGTGAAATTTCAAGATGATCCAAATATCTTCAGATTATGTTGTGATAAAAGTAAGAGGGTCAGCATAGCCCTGGATCAAAGCTGCAGTTGAATATTATTCACGTCACATGAATGCAAACTATCTCTGATCTTCTTTCTAATTGGAATAGAAAAGAATCCATTTCCCAAATCAATGGCCACATGCCATGAACCCAAAATCTCATTAACCTATTTTATCTTATTTATCTAGCAATAAAACCACATCCAGCACAGTAGCTACAACTGAGGCTATCACTTGTTTGAGCTGTGGTTTTCTGCTATTATTCTCCAGAATCACCCAATTTCTGCAGGAGCCAGACTCGTGCCACTAAATGAGGGTATGAGAGTGAGTAGTGACCACCACCATCCCTGCATTTGTAGATCTTTAATAGTAACATTAATCTCTACTATTCCTCAACTCCAGGATGCAATTTTACTCTATTTGTTGCCTTGGCTGGGGGAAGGGGTGTATGGATGGTTTCCAGAGGTTTCCACTTGGCCTTCTCCACTATGATATGGCTTTCCCCAAGGTCGATGATACAAAGTGGGATTCCTCTAACCGCCTGTATGTCAATCCTAGTTACGTACTTGGAGATTTGAGAAATCATCACTGGAGGTGTGGACCCACCATAGCTGGAATTTACACAGGCATTTATTTGTTACCTGGCCTCATCAATCTCCAATCTCACGGGGAGCAGAAGGAGGGCACTGGGTCTCTGGAGATGAATCAAATTAGACAATGTATCCTTTCTTTGGGGCAGGGACTTCTGAATTAAGATGGCCCTCCAGTGCTATCCCAAGTTGAGGTGAGAGAATGGAGCCTTTGTGCCCCTACTGGATCAGTAATGGGGTGTTAGCTGCCCTGAAGAGGCCTTATCTCTGAGTATTGTTTGCCCAGGATTCCCAGCACCATAGCAATTAGTTCCTTATTCCTGAAGGGACATTTGGTCAGTGGATCACAGTATCTACTACAGAATTGTCCTTAGAAACAATGTCTGTAAGGGAGTAAAAAAGCATGATTGGGGGGAGGGAGAAGTTGAACTGTGATGCAGTTATAACAGAGTCCTCAGCCAATCCAGGGAGCTCTGGAACTGGCAAGACCCTTCAGAGTGGTCCTGAACTCTGAGTTGTCCTTGCATCCTTTGTACAGAGTGTGTACTCTTGCTTCAACCAGCATTGAATGCAGACTGCCCGTCAAAAAAGGATATAAAGCCGGTTGCCATGGCGCATGCCTGTAATCGCAGAACATCAGGAGGCTGAAGTGAGCAGAGATGATTTGAGGCCAGGAGTTCGAGACCAGCCTGGCTATCATAGTGAAACCCCGTCTCTACTAAAAATATAAAAATAATCTGGCCATGGTGACACATGCCTGTAGTCCCAGCTACTCAAAAGACCGAGGCACCATAATCAGTAGAACCCTGGAGGCAGAGGTTGCACTGAGCTGAGGTGGTGCCACCACACTCCAGTCTGGGTGACAGAGTGTGAGTCGCTATCAAAAATAATAATAATAATAATAATTAATAAATAAATAAAAGGAAAAGACAAGAGAAGAAAAGAAAAGAAAAAAAAGAAATAGAAAAAGAAAAAGGGATATATAATCTTAAACCAAGGACAATGCTCAAGGAGGGAATCTTTGTGAGCTGCCAACAGCCAATACTTGCAACAGTTGGGAAAATGATTGCCTTCGTCTTAAAGGGAGCCTCTGGGTGGTGTACCACAGTCTCCATAATAGGAATCGGCAGCATATAGACACTAACTGACGCCATGAATATGGATGAGATCTCTAGGGAGAAAATGTGGAGAGTAAAGAGAAGAGCGTCCAGAACCTAGCCCTAAATCAAACCAAGCCAGTAGAAGTCAGTCAGAGAAGGAGAGCTGGCAAAAAGAGATGGAGAAAGAGCAATCAGTGTGCTAGAAGAAAATCCAGGAGAGCAAAGGGTCACTGAAGTCAGAAAAGATAGATAGAATTATCTACCAAGTGGAATAAAACTGAGGTACTAACAAATAAAAGACAAAAAACATGTCCATTGTTTGTCAACATGAAGTCCACTGATAATTTTGAGCAAAAATTATTTTAGCAAATGCAATACACAGAAGCCAGATTACAGAGTGTTGAAGGATGAAATGGAGTTCAGGCAGTGAAGACAGCATACATATTCATAAAACCTCCCTTTACTGTACAAGGGAACATAAAAATGGGAGGGAGGTGATAGCTGAAGGGAAATAAGGGTTTACAGAGGATTCTAGGTCTTTTTGTTTATTTATGCTTGCTTCTTAATTTGGTATCTATTAGAGTATGTTTGTAGTTGGGGAAAGAGATGAATGATGGTGGAGAAAAACATAAGAGAAGAAATAGGGACAATATTTGATTGATAGAGAAGCTGGGTCCCAGGACAGAATTGGAAAGGATAGCATTTGGTAAGCACAAAACTATGAGAAAAGAAAATGGGGAGAGATGCAGGCCAGATTGTTGATTTGATGGTGGAGAATGAAGAAGTTCTCATCTGATGCCTTTTATTTTCTTAATGAAATATAACAGTCTTGGGTAGGTCTCTGTTTTATGCATTGCAGATCTGTCTCCATCCTAAACTATGATGGCTCAAGGCTCTGGTTCTCATCATTACACAGGAAGAGAGAAACAAGGTGTGGCTTTGAAGAGCTGACAACCACTTGGCACATGTCACTTCAGTTTTTTGCCTTCTTTCTTTTTACTTCCATTTAGAGTCATGTGTGCCAGCTTTCAGAGTGGTAAACAGAGGGTGGGGCTGAAGGTCAAAAGGTGATGAGATCTCAATCTGAACTTACTGGCTTGATCAGCTGTGCTTCCTCATTATAATCAGGAAATCCTGGAGTGACCCATCCAGCAAGAGCACATCTGGAGGGAGGGGGCAGGGTGTATGGTAAGGAAGGGAGGGGCTCATCTCCCTTTTCTAGGCTCAAAATGGATTGTCATTTCTTTCATTCTTATCTTTGCATATATTCCTATAAATACATGCACGTTCAATCTCTGCAATGCTTTGTTTGCCCTTTAAGGCTCTGTTGTTTTTATGATCTCCTTCCCCACTAGAGGAGATTTCACTGAATTTATAAATAAGGTCTGTTGATTCACAGATAGAGCAAAGCTAGTCAATATTCTGTCTTATGTCATAAAAGCATACAGATATTAGTGGTAAAACAGAGAAAATAAAGCAAGATATATTGCTTTTTTGTTTTCTGTTTGTTTCTTGAGAAAGGGTCTTGCTCTGTCACCCAGGCTGGAGTACAATGGTGTGAACATGGCTCACTGCAGCCTAGGCTTCCTACGCTCAAGACAGCCTCCTGCCTCAGCCTCCCATGTATCTGGGACCACCACACAGGCTAATTTTTTTTCTTTTCTTTTTTTTATAAATTAGAGACACAATCTTACTGTGTTGCCCAGGCTGGTCTCGAACCCCTGGCCTCCACTGAGTGTCTTGCATTGGCCTCCTAAAGTGCTGGGATTATAGGTGTGAGCCACCACACACAAACACAAGATACATTTCTTGACATGAAAAAATATTCCCAATATATTACTCAGCAATAAAAGTAGATGTTTTAAGTGGATATAGGCTGGGTATGGTGGTTTACACCTGTAATCCCAACACTTTAGGAGGCTGAGGAGGGAAGACAGCTTGAGGCTAGAAGTTTGTGACCAGCCTGGGCAACATAGCAAGATCCCTTCTCTACAAAAAGTTAAAAATTATTCAGGCTTGGTGGCATGCACCTGTAGCCCTAGCTACTCAGGAGACTGAGGCAGGAAGATCAGTTGAGCCCAGGAGTTCAAGATTGCTATGAGCTATGATCGATCGCACCACCACACTCGAGCCTGGGCAACAGAGACAGACCCAGCCTCTAAATATAAAAAAAAAAAAGAGGGCCAGGCATGGTGGCTCAGGCCTGTAATCCCAGCACTTTGGGAGGCCAAGGCGGGTAGATCACTTGAGGTCAGGAGATCGAGAACATCCTGGCCAACATGGTGAAACCTCTTCTCTACTAAAAATACAAAAATTAGCTGAGTGTGGTGGTGCACACCTGTAGTCCCAGCTACTTGGGAGGCTGAGGCAGGAGAATGACTTGAACCCGGGAGGCGGAGGTTTCAGTGAGTCGAGATCGCACCACTGCACTCCAGCCTGGCGACAGAGCAAGACTCTGTCTCAAACAAACAAACAAACAAAAAGAGATATACATATATATACAAATATACACTTTTAAATGGCTAACATCTCTTAAGTGATTATTATGTGCCGGTTATAACGTTAACTCTGGATATTGAAAATGAAGGTTACATTTTTTAGATTTTAGCAGTAGTTATTCATTTTTCTATATGCATCGCTTATGTAAATAAAAGTTAATTTTAGAGCCAATATCAGGTTGCTGGTAGACTTTGCCATTTACATGCAGATTCCATGGTTCCTCCTCCCCATTTGCAGCCTATAATTGTATCAGACATGAGGTTTGGGAGTTCTTTGCTTCAGCCTGACTGAAGCTTTTCTCTGCTCTTCAACATTTGCCATGGCTTTGGGGCTAAGTTTGGAATGCCCTGTAGAAGCTGATAATTTCCTGAGCTCCGTAATTTGCTAACAACAAATTTCATGTGTTCAGCAACATTAGCTTAATCTAATTCCTGTTCTCTTCTAAAAGAAGCTCCCGGACTTCAGAAAGCATATGCATGGCTTCCCATTACTTCAGGGTTTGTGGCTTTGACCTCAGAAGTCTCTTAACTGCTTGAATGCCAGAAGCAGTTCCATCCTGTGACTGCTTGCTGTCAGAAAGAAGGCAATAAATGACTCCTCCACACTCTTAGTGGTCTTGTTTTCCACTCTACAACGTCTCTGTGTATAAGAAATAAAACTTCGCCTTTTCTCTCTTATCAAGTCTGAACCCAAGAGAGATTGTAAAAGTGTGTTCAGAGGAACCAAGTATGTTTTCGCAACTTATCTATCTTATTCCAATCAGGAAGTTACCCTGGCAACCAAATAACGGCATTTTTTTAACCCTACTCTTTGTCTTCTATAAACTTAGTTTCTTCTTAGGGAGTTAGCCTGCCTCCTAAACTCTGAAAATCATATGATTCGTTTTTAAGCCTGCTGACAATGACAGGCATATTGTTCAAATTGTTGGAAATCTTTGTCCTGATTTCCCTCTCTTGAAGTTGAAAATGATCTGAATGTTGGCATCCCACAGTTCCTAGTAAGCCTCCCTATTTCCTTTGGAGATCACAGCTGAAGGAAGGGGGCTGGCAACACATTCCTAAAGGTGGTATTTTAAAGAGAGTAATCCATGCGAACAAAAAAGGGACAGAAACCCACTATTATCATGTTTCCTGATTCTTCAGGGAGGCTTTCTGACCCATTGGCTGATCTTTTGGATATTGTACTATTTCGCCATGGTTTCCGAGGGAGTCTTTTCCTGAACAACTAATTATGCTTATTTTACTTAACAGGAAAAGAATACTCTTTTCAATTCTAAACTTTTTTTAAAAATAATTCTAAACTTTTCTTTTTGAAAGCTACTTAAACTCTTTGAATAAGACCCAAATTTGAATTAAAAAGAAAAAAAAGTAAAAGTACAAGAAGACTCAATCAGAAACTAAATTGTTGTCTTTCATTTCCTAGGTTTTTTATCTGCTCAGCATCCCTGTTCCTGATTACTGATTTTCCCTGCAGTTATTTGGATGCAATTACCTCCACCAGTTCATTGATTTTCCTCAGTTTCAATCCAAAGGGCCATTATTGATTAAGGGCACAGCTGGGCCTGAGGAATGGGAGGCGCAATGGTTAAAGCTAGGCCTTGATCACAACTAGAGAAATGACTCAGAATGCACGCCCTTTTCCAAGTGGGTTGGTGACCGCTTCTTCGTCTACAAAGGTCGACATATTCACTGCATTCTTTTTCCTTTTCTCTCTCTCTCTCTCTCTTTTTTTTTTTTCCTAGGCAACTGTGGCAGGGGAAAATGGCATTTCTTCCAAAGAATATAAAGCAAAATACTTGGGGAAAGGACCAGAAGCAGATCTGCCTGGACATCTCACTTTTCTGCTTGGTGGATCTTGAGAGTGAATAGTCTCAGCCACCATCTGAGATCTGGGCGCTACTGCCTGTCACCTCAGGCTGATACCATGATTGCCTTAAATGCTTAAGGATCACCTGCACACGTTGTTCTCTAGAGGACCCATGAGTCAAACAACATGTACACAAATAAGACAACTCATAAAGAGGCTATGTGAGTCAAGGATATCCCTATGTTTATACAAATAATTTCTTAAAATTTAACAGTTAATAAATATGACATATAGAAATTGGTTATTATTAATACCTTATGTCCATCAATAGCTGCGGTATGGTACATGGATCAAAATGGATTAGCAAGGATCATTTCTTCAAAGTACCTCTGATATCACCAGTGAAAAGTTTCCTGAAAGTCACAGCAGCCCAAGGTCAAAAAAAAATCTCTATTTCAAAATGACAGAAACTCTAGGAACTAACATTGTTCTCTTTTAAGATAAAAGGATGTATCCCCATCCTCTGAAACAGGAACCTATGAAATCTTTCTTTATTTTGAGATAGGAAGCTCTAAAAGGATCCTCTTCATTCTCCCTTAAAGACAAAGCAATCAAGGAAATCAGAAGGAAGAACGAGATGTCAGCGTAAGAGGAAAGAGATTAAATATGCTTTAGTTTAGTTTATACAATCCTTTGAAGACTCTCCTTTTATTCCTCTCTCCTCTCTAATTCTTAAAATGCCAGCCCCATAACCACTCTGAATCATCATTTTAATCTGATAGAAAGTTCACTTTGATTCCAGAGGCTGCTGAGGAGTACTTCATATCAAATAACTACACATTCTTTAGGGAGAATTCTTCTCCCTACCTTCTCAAAGACACCCCCCACCATACACACATATGAAAACACACGTACGTGTGCATATCCACACACTCAGTCACTCGCAATTTTTTTTCTTCAGTGAGTGCTTAATCAGGTTTTTTCTTTGACCCACCCTTTATCTTTTAGCAAAACCTCAGAGAATTAAAAAAAAAAAAAAAAAAAAAAAAAAAAACAACGAGCAGGGCTCTGTACGCCACCTCCAAATGCCACAATGGCACAACTGTGACTGGTGAATGAATTGTCCATCCTTGCACAGAAGTTGAAAGCAAACTTCAAAGAACCCTAGTTGTGACGGACAGGATTTTAGAGATTAGGATTCCAGTACATTTTATTTTCAGTAACCCAATGTGGCAGAGCACTATGAGCAAGAATACACAAAACAAAGCCAGAGAGAGGGAAAAAATATGAACAAGAAAAAGGAGAAAAAAAGGATAGATGGTGAAAGATGCTAGAAAATGGAAAATTAAATATGATATTTTAAATTAATCATAATCTAAACAGAACAGGGGAAAATAATTTAGCCTGCAAGAACAAAACACAGGCCAGGCATAGCACATGCCTGTAATCCCAGTGCTTTGGGAGGCTGATGCAGGAGGATCACTGAGGCTGAGAGTTTGAGACCAGCCTAGCCAACATAGCAAGACTCTTGTCTCTCAAAAGACATTTTTAAAACTCTCAAGGATGGAGAAGGAAGTGGTTAAATTAGCCTAGAAAAAAGAAAAAAAAAAAAAGAAGCTGGAACCAAAATAATATGGAGACCTTCACTGTTAGCAATTTTAAGTGGCTAAAATCTGTATTTTTTTTCCATTTCCTGGCGTGTAAAGTTCTCTTTACCAACACCAAGATCAAAATAAGTAGTCATCAGACCATTAGTCAGCACTTCTAATAGAATTGCATCAAGCATTAATCATCTCTGAAAAGGAGTTCCTCATTCTTCTCTTCAAAGTGATAGCTTTTAGACCTGTCATCATAAACTAAGTTTTGAGTTTCAAGTTCAGGGTTATTATAGGATAATTCAGTTTACATAAAATCTTTACTCAAAGGCCTACATTTTTGTTTGTAACGATTTTCTTTTGTGGAATGGTCTTTAGGGCCAGTGAAACCTAGGTTCATGTCCCTGTTCTGCCAATTAATAGTTCTGTATCCTTGAACACAGTTTTTAAAAATTTCCTTCAGCCTCAGTTTCTTGCTACATGCAATGTTGATTTTAAGGATTAAATGAAAGAGGCAATATAAAAGGACCTTTCTCATCACTAGTATATAGCAGGTGTTCAATAAATTACAGCAATGATTATCATCATAGTAAAGAATCAATATTCACATATATAAATGGACAAAAGAGAAAGTCCTGGAAAAAGAGCTAAAGCAACAGGGAACTGTAAATGTACGTATACAAACAAAGAGGAGGTAATGCTGTATGTTTTCGTGTGTATGCATATGCCTGTATGTGTGTCCAGTGTGGGAGCAAACTGCAAGTACAGGAGAAAGAAAGAGAGAGGTCTGAGAGCAAAGATGGAGAAGAGGATAAGGAAAAATAAGAGGAAGGGAGACCCTTTTAAAGAAAGCAAAGGGCACATTGGGATCAAGAGGAGAGGTCTGACTTAAAGGTCTACAACCACTGTCAATTCCAAATCAACAGACAGAAAGAAAAGTTCCAGGGCTGCCAACACCTGGGTGCAGTCCAGTCACCTGGATTGTCAGAGAACCATAAAGCTAATAAACAATGAGTTTCTTAAGGCACCAGTCATGCTTCTGTAACAAGTCAAATTTTGAATATCAAAGTGCATCTTTTTTTGCCTCCTCGAGTAGAAATCTTCACATTAGTCTGCCCTAGCCGATGACTTGCCCAGATGGAAAGTCTGAATTTATTATAGAAGAAGAACAAGAGAAAGAGTGACATTCTTCTTCTGTCTTTCAGAAAGTAGGTTTATACGAGCCTCTTGAAAATGGATTTACTGAACTCCCTTGTGAGGCATTAGTATTTTAACAACCAAGCATGGAGATTTCTGATCAATATGATTTAAAAACAAAAATAAAAAGAAGGTATCCTGCTTGCCATTAAGATTAAGCTAGGAAGAGTCAGGAAGAAGATAGAATAGAAAGAAAGAAAGACTAGTCCTTTATTAGCGTGGAGAACTGTGAAAAGCAGAGAGAGAGGGAAATGAAACGGTGAAGGTTGTCCTAATCTCCCCTCCCACAACTCTTCTGAATTTGGCCCAGGTAGGGAAAGGGGCACTAGGAAAGCAAAGTTAACTCCAAAGGCAGAGTGGGGGCCACTATTGAAAAGACTACTCACGATCTCAAAAGAGGGGGCTCTGTGTGTGGCATGCTCCCATACAAACCTTGGAACCCAGCCCACCCCTAGGTAGGTCAAACATGGTCAGACAGAGCGAGGTAGAGAGGACTCAGAAAGAGCAAGCCTCTCTGCTTATCAGAGGCAGGTAAAGCCAGGACTGGATGAAAAGCCAACCAAACTTCAAAGGGATCTCTAGCACCAGGGGAAACTGAAACGAGGGCAGGTCAGCCAGAGCACACAACAGGACTTTAACCAGACCCAGTGAGACCAACCACAGGTCACACCCACTCAAGCAATCACCCCAGGGCAAGCAACACCAAATGGGAAAGAGATAATTGGCTGGAGGACAGGCAAGCAGGGAACTGTGGCTGAGGACACCACCTCCTCCCCACCACCATGAGGTTGCATAGACCTCTGCCCTTCCCCAGGGCTCTAGGCAAGCAGAAGAGGAAGAACCTGAGAGACTTAGCAATTTTTTTTTTTTTTTTTTTTTTTGAGACAGAGTCTCACTTTGTCACCCAGGTTGGAGTACAGTGGTGCAATCTAGGTTCACTGCAACCTCAACCTCCCAGATTCGAGCTATCCTCCTGCCTCAGTCCCCACAAGTAGCTGGGACTACAAGTGCACACCGCCACTCCCAGATAATTTTTGTATTTTTTGTAAGGATGGGGTTTTGCCATGTTGCCCAGGCTGGTCTCCAATTCCTGAGCTCAAGCCATCTGCCCATCTTGGCCTCCCAGAGTGCTGGGATTTCAGGTATGAGCCACCCGCCCTACCTAGCCTCAGCTTTTTTTTGTTTTTTTGTATTGTTTAGTTTTAACCTTAGTATTTTTATCCAAAGGAGGCAGAACAGCATTCAAATGGATTAAATTACTGATTGGGACTACATTTTAAACCAGTCATTTAGTTAACGTTATTCCCCCTTCTAACTAGAACGTAAATGGCTCTGGAGGGAAGACAGAATAGGATAGACTAAATAAATTCATTTTTCTGCACATCCAAGTTGCAATGTAGGTCAAATTTTGCAATTCCATCATACATTCTTTTTTTGGTCTCATGCAAAAAGGAAATCTGAGCACAAAACATAGTTGTTGACTAGCAGAACTTCCAAAGGAATGAATTGTTTGAAAAAGCAGGAATATTCATCTAATGAGGTCTGGCTTTAGTAGGGAGGGTCAGTGTAAAGTAGGAAGAAGACAGGGAACTGGCCGTGGCAAGAGTTTTGTCTATTTTGTTCACTGCTCTATTGGCAGTACATGGAGCATAGTAGGTGCTCCATAAATATGCATTAAATGAATGAGTAAATGAACATTTGTTGACTATCATCTATCTTGGGCCAGACATTAAAAAATATAATCCTATTTATTTATTTATTGAAACAGAGTCTCACTCTGTCGCCTAGGCTGGAGTACAGTGGCGTGATCTCAGCAAACTACAACCTCCACCTCCCAGGTTCAAGTGATTCTCCTGCCTCAGCCTCCTGAGTAGCTGGGACTACAGGCCGGTGCCACCACACCCAGCTAATTTTTTGTATTTTTTTAGTAGAGGTGGGGTTTCACCGTGTTAGCAAGAATGATCTCGATCTCCTGACCTCATGAGCCGTAAGCCTCGGCCTCCCAAAGTGCTGGGATTATAGGCATGAGCCACTGCACCCAGCCAAATATAATCCTATTTAAATCTCACAACAGTCTTTGAAGTTAGTATTATTATCACTATTTTTTTTTAATAACTGGTAATCAATTTATTAAAATAGTTTACTTAAGCATCTGCAATGGTGCCTTCCACCTCAACTCCTGGCTCAATACTGATGGAAGTAACCTACTTAACAATCTCAGAAGGACTGTGCTAGTCAATGAGTAACTTGTGGATTCTCATCCCGAAACGATCCCATGTCTTAGAAACTTCACCACAAGGAGCTTTTTTCTTGTAGTTATTCTTAAAGTCTTGGTAGGCATTCTAACTGGTCCTTTCACTTTGAGATTCTTTTCCTTTGCTACTCTGATCAAATCAGCACACACATTCTCCAGGGATTTTACGTTGCGGCTTGTTACAGTGATTCGAATTCGGTGAATTGCCACCTACCGCTCCACAGCTGTGTTTGCGGAATTCTTTTTTTTTTTTTTTGAGACGGAGTCTTGCTCTGTCCCCCAGGACAGAACAGGACAGAAGTGTGTGTGATCACACCAGGAGTGCAGTGGTGTGATCTCAGCTCACTGCAAGCTCCTCCTCCCGGATTCACACCATTCTCCTGCCTCAGCCTCCCAAGTAGATGGGACTACAGGCACCCACCACCACACTCGGCTAAATTTTTTTTTTTTTTTTAATTTTTTAGTAGAGATGGGGTTTCACCGTGTCAGCCAGGATGGTCTCAATCTCCTGACCTCGTGATCCGCCCGCCTTGGCCTCCCAAAGTGCCCAGTATTCTTAAAAGCCATGGCTGCTACGTCAGCTTCCTGACCGACTGTTCCTCACAAGAGCCAACAGCCCTGAATCAGGAGCAGCAACGTGCAGATCAGCGACTCATTTTTTTTTTTTTTCTTTTGAGACTGAGTCTCACTCTGTCACCCAAGCTGGAGTACAGTGGCGTGATCACGGCTCAATGCAACCTCTGCCCCCCAGGTTCAAGAAATTCTCCTGCCTCAGCCCCCCAAATAGCTGGCATTACAGGCACAGGCCACCACACCCAACTAATTTTTTGTATGTTTTGTAGAGACAGAGATTCACCATGTTGGCCAGGCTAGTCTCGAACTCCTGATCTTAAGTGATCTGCCCGCCTCGGCCTCCCAAAGTGCTAGGATTGCAGGCGTGAGTCACCACGCCCAACCTATCACTATTTTATAAAGAAATGAACTGCATTTCAGCTTGGTTGAATAACTTCGCCAGGGCCACCTACCTACTGTGCGGTAGAGACAGAATTCAAACACAGGCCAAACTGACTACTCTGACTTAATATATTTACTCCTATGCGGGGGAAAAATCTTCATATACTAGAAATCTCATTGATATTTCTCCCTTCCACTTTATATTACAAGAAAGATCCTGACGTTCGTTGGGTGACCAGAGTCCCGCTGCAAGAAACGATTCTTCCTGGCTGGGCTCTGTGGCTCACACCTGCAATCCCAGCACTTTGCGAGACAGGCAGATCATTTGAGCTCAAAATTTCAAGACCAGCATGGACAACATGGCAAGACCACATCGCTACAAAAAAAAAAAAAAAGAAATACAAAAATTAGCCAGGCACGGTGGGAGACTGGGAGTCTGAGACGGGAAGATCGCTTGAGCCCAGGAGGCAGAGTTGCAGTGAGCCAAGATCACGCCACTGCACCCCATCCTGGGTGAGAGAGCCAGATCCTGTCTCAAAAACAACAACAGCAAAAAACTCCATGATTCTTCCTGTACATCACACCACGAAGGTAGCACTGATATTACAGCATTTGTTATATCTATGTTGAAATGCTAATTATTTTCTGGATAGAAAGAAATTACAGGAAAGTAGGAAGAAGTGTGTAGGAGACCACAGTGCAATCCCAGAAAAAGAAAAGGAAATTTTAAAAAGGGAAATCATAACCCTAATCAGTACTTTCGCTGAAATAAGCATTCTTAATGTTAAAAGAGCCCTTGAGCTTTGTGTAATCAAAATAAACAACAACACGGGCCGGATTGCACAAAATAAGTTCTTTCTTGGGTTTCCAGTGACGTCTTGGTCGGTCCAGTGACTGACCACACAAAACTCCACCATCCACTGAAATCATAGACTGTGATTTTATCCTCTGGTGGGTTATGTTTGGTCAAACACCACTATTTTCATTAACATGTGCCACGCCCTTCTGCTTTGATCTGCCACTCCCCCTTAATTCAACAGACATTCACACTGCTGCAGAAGCAAAATCATTGTAATTTTAAACACTTGCATTCCATTTATCTCAGTTATAAAAGTTAGCAAGGGCCAGTAGTCGAAGGGTCTAAAGGCAATCTGGCGGGATCTAGGAGAAATAAAGCTGGAGAGGTAAAAATAGCAATAAAACCAGCAACACAAACCTTTCACTTTTCAACATTGTCTTGCTAGCACAACTATGATTTCAAAATAGACAAGGACAAGAGAAATGAGTAGGAGTCAAGAGTGAGTCACTTATCTCTGAAATGGTACAGTTGGGCAGGTTAATCTCTAAGGTTCCTTCCAACTCAGTGAATCTGTGATCATAAATCTGGGGAAGCCTGGGGAAGTTTTCCAGGCTTCACTGTGTAATGGAAAGGCAAAGCCAGCTTCACTGGTGACTCGTTATGTGGGGAACTTGCTTCACCTCTCATTAGCCTCAGATGTGCTGCATCCTCTGGGCACTGATAGTAATACACACTTCACAGTACTATTGTGTATAGCTAATTGAAAAGTGCGAAAGTCAGACTTGCCAATACATTTACAAGCTTTCATTTATTTATATATATATATTATTTATCTTTATATTTATATTTATAAATATGTGTCCCACTGGGTGGGGGGGGTCTCACTATATCACCTAAGTTTTTGTTTTTTTTTCTTTTTTCCAGGACAGGGTCTTGCTCTGTTGCTCAGGCTAGAGTGTAGCAGCGCAATCATAGCTCACTGAAGCCTCAAACTTCTGGGCTCAAATGAATCTTCCAGCTCTGGCCTCCTGAGTAGCTGGGACTACCACACCTGGCTAACTTTTTTTTTTTTTTTTTGGTAGACAAGATCTCTACCAAACTCTCAAACTTCTGGCCTCAAGTGATCCTCCCATCTCAGCCTCCAGAGTAACCAGCATTACAAGCACATGCCACCGCACCCACCTTAAGCTTTTAATTTTTGAAGAAATTTTAGAATGGGAAGATGAAGGCAGAACCAGCGTTTGGAAAGGGTCTGGTATGACGTGCCTGTCTGAATTTCCCATTATGCTACTACGGTGTACAAGATGTCACCTTTGAGAAAGGCTGAGATGTTGGGAGCCGAGGTGGGTGGATCACGAGGTCAGGAGATCAAGACCATCCTGGCTAACACAATGAAACTCCATCTCTACTAAAACACACACACACACACAATTAGCTGGGCGTGGTGGCGGGCGCCTGTAGTCCCAGCTACTCGGGAGGCTGAGGCAGGAGAATGGGGTGAACTTGGGAGGCGGAGCTTGCAGTGAGCCGAAATCGCGCCACTGCCCTCCAGCCTGGGCAACAGAGTGAGACTCCATCTCAAAAAAAAAAAAAAAACAGAAAGGTTGAGATGCCACTGTTTTTGTGCCCATCACCATACATACCATTCACCATACAATGGAAATCAGGAGCTGGAGATGTTTCACAGATATGAGGTAGCCTCAGATGATCAGATATGCCAACTAAGA
Organism: Trachypithecus francoisi; assembly: GCF_009764315.1. Taxonomy (NCBI): domain Eukaryota; kingdom Metazoa; phylum Chordata; class Mammalia; order Primates; family Cercopithecidae; genus Trachypithecus; species Trachypithecus francoisi. Next base: position 120,200,605 of record NW_022681470.1, read on the forward strand.
CATCTCCCCATTGTCCTAAAACCTGAGTTAGCCTGTTTCCCAACTCCACCCTTGCTTGTCACACTCCAGGCCACCTGACAGAAACTGCTCCAGTAGGGAACTGACTTAGCACCCATAGTGGACCTTCAGGTGAATAGCTCAGCTCTGAGAGCTCAGTTGTTTTACTTTATATTAGATGCCAAAGAGGAGCCCAGGGGTCAGGTGTGGATACCATTGTGTCATATTTTGCCTGTATAAGAATTGTTTTTAATCAAATTAGCATCACTTAAAAATTGGGAGATTATACATCAAAGCCCATATGTTCCGCATGCTTTGGAACACTGACAACACTGGGCCAACATCTCAGCTAGCAACAAAAAGCTGGAGTGGAATAAAGACTTCTCCACTGAGATGGACATTCACTCTCAAGTTCATCAGTCTCTCCCCAGGCCACTTCACTCCAGTAAATTCTCTGCCTGGTTCCTGGAGGTATTTGAGAGCAATCACTGATTCAGAATATCTGAATATTTAAGCAGACAAGAAGAACTACATCTGAGTATACCTACCAGGAAAGCTTCACAAGTCTCCTCAACTGCCTAGATGAGGCAATGACCTCAGGATTTAAGTGGCTACCCTCATCTAGTCTTGAAGCTGAGATCTATCCTAAGGACCCCTGAAAACCAAATGATAGAGGTACACTGGCTAGCTCAATGCTGTGGCAAACAGGCTGAAGATGATTACAACACTATAATAAAGGAATCAGGGCCAGGCCAGAAGTTCTCTTTTAATATTACAATTGCTTGTCAACTGCTTTGCCATGCATGGTATATAAAATGCCATTTTATGAGATCTGTGAATTAACCAACAACTATATATGGAGACATTTCAATAATATAAAAAGCTATTTCAGTCTGCTTAAAGCTGAATTCAAATAGTGTTTCACTAAAGTCAATGCTTTCTAGATCCTGTGATTCTCTTCAATAAAAATATACCATTTCATGGAAAGCACTGTAAATCAAAGATCCTGATCTTAGCAAAGCTAACAGATAGATCCTTATTTTCCCAAACCCCATAACTTGGCTCATTTCAAGGAAATTACTTTGATTTATATTACTGTTTCCTGTATATGGTGATTGTCAGCCTGAATACCAGTCCCTGAATCAGGTCCTACTTGTGGGAAAGAGCTCCATATACTTAGACTTTTATGCTAGTTCATCCCATTAAGGGGCTTATGCTTTGTTATCCTTTTCTGAACCTTGGCAGGGCCTCTTCATTCTCTTACAAGTTAAGTGAAAAGCAAAACTCTGCACTGAGCTGTTAATGATTCCTAGTGAGAGCCATGAAATGTGAATGGTGTTTGTCCTAAGGGATTGTTCAAGTAGGCAGCCACAAATCCCAGGGACAACCTGCCAGTTCAAAACTACGGGAAACAAAGTTGCACCCTCAATTTGTGCTTCTCCTTAAACTTACCAAAAAAGGAATTTGGGAAGAGGAAATGATGCTGCCAACTTCAATAGCTTTAGTCAGGATGTCACAGCCTCTGATATAAGAGTGAACGCTATGGATTTCCTCCAAATTAAATAAAAGTTCATGGAATGACATATAAAGAATGGAGATCATTTATAACACAGAGAAACTATAGTAATCCCCAATGTCTAAAACTTCTTTTGTATGGAATACAAAATCCTCTTTTTCCTTTAGATAGATTTAAATGAAAGTAGGGAAGAAGTAAGAGTGCTTTTAACAATAAGAAAATGTTCTGATTACTATGCTTCAAATACAAGTTTCCTGCCAGTTACCAGTGCATTCTGGATAATGAAATGCAAAGACTAATGTGAACTTACTGTGGTAACACAGACATTTAATTCCATATGAGTAAACCACCAGTAACATCAGCTGGCAGTGCCAGAACTCGACCGTGACATGACCAGAGGCAGCTGTGGTAGCCTGAAAACTGCCCTCACCAAGGAAGAAATCACACTATTTGATGACAGCATGACTTTACAATAAAAGTCATCTCTTGTGTGCTTTTATATCTTCAATGTTTAATTAATTCCTCCGAATACCCCACAAGTTTTTCTATCCATTAGCAAAAATTATATAGGAAGAACTAGGTTTTAGAAGAGACTCTGAGCACTAAAGAATTAGAAAATCATAGATTGCTTTCCAAAATCCACCTATCTGAAGATCGTGATGTATTTTATTTATTTATTTTTACTTCTATCTCCCTTTCCTGGTACATGTTGTATTTTAAAACACAAAGAAAAATAACTGTCCATTCTTCAAGTTAAAAATAGTTTAGATTCAAGTGTGTGAAAGGTAAAAAAGGAAAAGAAAAAAATAAAATTATAAAAATACTTCAGATTTTTCAAACAATGTTGAACATTGCATTGAGTTAGTACACTTATTCTAAACTTTTACTTTGGGGGCAGAAGTAGTTCATTAATTGATTCCTTTTTGGAGAAGACAAACAAAAGATTGATTTTTTTTCTCTAGGGTGAAATCTGATGTATATTTAGGTATCCTAAGTGTGCAGAGCAGCTAACTACTGGCAGCTAACTACTGACACTAGTAGTTTGTTGCCCTGAACATATAGGTGTTAACACACAAACTTCAAATATATACTCTAGTGCCTTGATTAGCATTTAACCTAGACTTTGTCAGTATGCCCAACACTGGCCTTTTTATAAATCTAAGAGAAAACCCAGATGAGTGTAGAAAGATGCCAAATAATTCTAGGAATCACACCCTTCTCCATCTCTGAAGACCACATAAACCTCGGCACATCTCTTGTCCCTGCAGTACGCCTTTAAGGAAAGAACCCTGCAATCCAGATATTCTTGACGCTGGTATTAAGTTCAGCAACAATACTGGCTTGTAACAAATTGCTTAGAAAATGAACTGAGAGTAGAGGCTGGGCATGGTGGCTCATGTCTGTAATCCTAGCACTTGGGAGGCCTAGGCAGGAGTATTGCTTGAGCTCAGGAGTTCAAGACCAGCCTGGAAAACATAGTGAGACTCTGTCTGTATTAAAAATAAAATACTAAAAGTTAAAAAAAAAGAACTGAGAGCAGACTCCATTTGATACAAATCCCCTATAGATGTTTAAATTACTTTAACGCATTTCAATTTTTGCTAATTAGGCCCACAATTCAAAATCACTAATTTTTGGAAAAAAAAAAAAACCACTAAATGAGCATAGTTTTTTAACACAAAAATTAATACAGTGAATATATAAAATGAGATGATGTATATTATGTATATATTATGATGTATATTATGTATATTATATGGGTCTTTTTGCATCTTTACAATTAGAAGGTCCAAGGCTGGGCACAGTGGCTCATGCCTGTAATCCCAGCATTTTAGGTGGCAAAGCAGGAGGATCGCTTGAAGCCAGAAGTTCAAGACCAGCCTGGACAACAAAGTGAGACCCCTCTCCCCTCAACCATCTCTACTTAAAAAACAAAAAAAAACAAAAAAAAACACAGTAGCCAACATGGCATGCACCTTGTAGTCCCAGCTACACAGGAGGCTGAGGCTGGAGGATCACTTAGTTTGGGGCTACAGTAAGCTAGGATCATGAGACTGTACTCCAGACTGAGTGACAAGCAAGACCCTGTCTCCTTAATAAATACATAAAGGAAAGCTCTTGTGGTTGTGTCTTCTAAATTTCCTTCCTTCCTTTTTTTTTCTGTCGCCCAGGCTGGCATGCAGTGGCACAATCTCGGCTCACTTCAACCTCCAGCTCCTGGGTTCAAGAAATTATCTTGCCTCGGCCTCCCGAGTAGCTGGGATTTCAGGCACACACCACCACGCCTGGCTAATTTTTGTATTTTTAGTAGAGATGAAGCTTCACCATGTTGGTCAGGCTGGTCTCGAACTGCTGACCTTGTGATTCGCTCACCTCAGCCTCCCAAAGTGCTGGGATTACAGGCGTGAGCCACCGCGCCCAGCCCTGAATTGCTTATGATTCTGCAATTCCTACTATTATAGTATAAATAGTATATATAGTATAAATGGGTTCCCATTATAGTATAAATATGTAGCTGGAAAAAGTGTTGATATACAATATTCACTCAATTGAGGCAAAGGATTTTACAGATTGAATAATCTACGTAATTCTTTGGTACCCTAATTCACTTTGCACGTGTGAATGGGAATATGAAAATCTGTGTTTTTCTGAAAGCTGCCTTGACCAGCATCTAGACAAGGAAGAGAAACCAAGAACTATTTCTGCAGGTGGCCACATGAAGCTAGCTGAAGCAGAACAGCATGTGAGAACTAACCACTATTTCTGGTACCTCAGAAGATCTGCAGAAGCTTGGTGGTGAGAGAAGACTCTTCAGGCAGATGACAGTTAATGTCTTTACAAGTGATTTAGCACAAGTCTTCTCTTATTATAGAACATAACTTTACTGGTGACCTGAATTTGTTTTTCTCCGAAGTGTCTAGACAGGAGCAAGAGAAACTCTGAAATTAGAAATAAATATACTCTCCTTTGTACAAAACATTGAAACTACTCACCCTCCCACCAGCAGACGTTGTGCTTTGAGGGGTAGATCTGGTAATGACGAGCAGGTATCTGAGCTGTTGGCATTCTCAAGAGACTTCCTCATAGAAATGGCACACAAATGTGAGCAGGTCAGCTTGGATTCAGTAGAGCTGGTGTATAAGATGAGTGCAGAGTTCTTGGGCTGCTCAGGGAGTTATCCCCAGCCCCCTGGCCTCAAGCAATCACTGAACATAGAGCACACAAAAGACCTACCTAGGCTCCTCTCTCAAGTCCTCTAGATGACTTGCAATGGCTCATTAGTAGATAAGTCTGTTCATTCTCTTGAATTGTGAATTTTTCTCTCCTTTCTTTTTCATCCAAGTTGAATAAGGACACCACCTATGGCATATTCAAATGTACACTTCATTTACACATTATAAACCAAGCAGCTCCACCTAGCACAGTTCGCAGTAGGGATCTAGGAAGAAAAACACAAACTAAGGAGAGATAGAAACTAAAGACAGTGTTGACTGCTTTTATTTTACAGCGTTGCTTCTTGATCCCATGGGGCCTAGATGCTGAAAAACAGAATACAAATACTGATATTTACAACCATACCCAATAACATAAGGAACTTCTCTCCATTCCAATTCTGAGTTTATTCTTCATTATTTAATTTTAAGTAATTTAGAGATATAAATTAAATAAAAGCCAATGATGAAAAGCTGCCAATATTAATTGTATTTGTTAAATGAAATTATTTTACACTGCTAAAGAATTCAATATATTAGAGGAAGTGTACAACAATGAACAAACTCACGGGAAAAAAAAAAAAAAAACTGTTTCTGGACTGGGTGTCATGGTGCAAGTCTATAATCCCAGCACTTTAGGAGGCCCAGGCGGGTCAGTCACTTGAGCCCCGGAGTTTGAGACCAGCCTGGCCAACTTGGTGAAACCCTGTCTCTACTAAAAACAGAAAAATTAGCCTGGCATAGTGGCACACACCTGTAATCTCAGCTACTCAGGAGGCTGAGGCAGGAAAATCGCTTGAACCTCGGAGGCAGAAGTTGCAGTGACCTGAGATCGCATCACTACACTACAGCCTGGGCGACAGAGTGAGACTCCGTGTCAAAAAAGGAAAAAAAAGAAAGAATTTTCTCTTGCCATATCAGGGTCCCTGGACCCCAAAAGGAGGGAGCCACAGGAGTGCCAGAGCTGAAGGAATGAATCCTGCAAGCTCTAGGAAGGCAGGACCTCTGTTTATATTTGCCCCTAGATCCACAGCACACAGCACAGGGCAAGCATTCTTGCTGAGAGGATGAGTGGGTGAGTGTGCCGACCTATCTAGAGGAATGGGAGTAGGAAGCATGACCCACACCAGTAACTTCTTCCAAGGTTTTTCTTTCTGCCCTGGTATCAACAAAGCAGCAGAAAAGTGGAGTAATGATAGTAGTAGAGCTCCAGGGAAATGGATGAACAACGTCCTTCCTCTCCCTGCTCCTTGTTAGCTCAAGTAACCGTGCCCCTTCTTTTCTGTTTCTATTTCTGCTTTGTATCTAATCAGCCTGTCCAAGGAGCAGTGCAGCACCTGAGGCATTTCTTCTCTGTCCAGTTACTCCCAGAGCTGGCTGAAAGAAAGAACCCTCAGAGAGGGGAGGGCAGGTAACAATGTGTCTGGCTGCAAGCTTATAAAACTCACAGGATGGGTACACATGCACATAGAGATGGAAACAGGCTGGTCATGATGGCTCAAGCCTGTAATTCTAGCACTTTGGGTAGCCAAAGTGGAAGGATTGCTTGAGGTAAGGATTTGAGAACAGCCTAGGCAATAAAGCGAGACCCTATCTCTACAAAAATAAACAATTAGCCAGATGTGGTGGCACGCACCTGTAGTCTCAGCTACTCTGGAAGCTGAGGTGGGAAGATTGCTTGAGCCCAGAAGTTCCAGGTTGCAGTGAGCTATGGTCACACCACTGCCCTCCAGCATGGGCAACAGAGTGAGACCCTCCAAAATAAATAAATAAGGGAGCAATAGACACCGGTGTCTACTAGAAGGGAGAGAGAGGGAGGGGGACAATGGCTAATAAACTACTTGTTGGGTACTATGCCCACTACCACAGTGATGGGATCATTCGTACCCAAAACTTGAACATCACAGCAATATGCCAATGTAACAAACCTGCACATGTACCCCCTGAATCTAATATAACAGCTGAAATTATTAAAAAATAAAACTCACAGGAACATAAGTTTGTCTTCCACATCCTTTGTGTCTCTGCCTATTTCTTCTAACAATGCAGTGCTTACACCCAGGGCGAGTGTTATTATCTGACTGAATGCCTTTTATAGGGTTGGTCAGGTGGCCATGATAAGAAATTGGCACACTCCAATTTGTGTGTCTCCAATACTAACATGTTTACATATCCTTGCAATGTATACAAGGTCCATTCTTCATAAGGCTATTAATAACCCATCATATATTCCTAGAACTGAAATCCAAATGTCAATAAACTTTTATTGTGACAGTTTCATTACATCTCTAGACTCTTTCAAGACACAGAAATTCTTCAGGGATTACAAATACCAATACTAAGCCAAATTCTCATACTATGGAAGCAAAGGCTATCATCACGTCACAATTATTTAGTGTTCTAAAGTTTTATTTCTGGTCATGATAATACTTAAAAAGCATATTACCCTTTTATGAAACAGTTTGGAACCTTTTCCACATTCTTTTTTTTTTTTTGAGACAGGATCTCACTCTGTCACCCAGGCTGGCATTGGAATGCAGTGGCCGGATCTCGGCTCACTGCAGCCTCCACTTCCTGGACTCAAGTGATTCTCCAGACTCAGCCATCCAAATAGCTGGGACTACAGGTGTGAGCCATCATGCTCAGCTAATTTTTTTTTTTTTTTTTTTTTTTTTTTTGTAGAAACGGATGTTGCCATGTTGTCCAGGCTGTTCTTGAACTCCTGAGCTCAAAGCTATCCTCCTGCTTCGGCCTCCCAAAGTGCTGGAACCACAGGCATGAGCCACTGTGCCCAGCTGCCACTTCCTACTGAACTTCATGGAACCTTCCCATAATTTCACAGAGAAAGTCTCATATAGTCCTTATACGCAGAAGTGAAAGTCTAGCATATTGATATTTTTAAATTTCACTGGTCTTAACAATATGATTACATAAGTTTAGACAAATATACACATCTGAGTGAACAATGTCCTAAAAATTAAGATATAGAGCATTGCTAACAACCTAGAAATTTCCCTCATGTTCCTTTCCAGTTTATCCTCTTACCCCAGGTAACCACTGTTCAGATTTATACCTCCATACATTAGTTTTGCCTATTCTGGAACTTTTACATAAATGAAATCGTAATGTATGTTCTCTTTTGTGGTTGCATAAGAGGTTTAAGATTCATGAAAATGGTTGCAAGATTAGTAGTAGGTCCTTTTTCATTGCTGAATAATGTTCCACTGTATTAATTTACCATGGTGTATTTATCCATTACTAATATGGAAGCTTCTAGTTGGATATATGAAGATACTTCATATATCAAGTTTGGATATACAGAAAATGTAGCAATTCCTGTTCACTCAAGTCCGCAGTCCACACTTGGCTCTTGCTAATGACTATAACCTGAGCAAAGTCTAATTTTTTAATCCTTTAGTCCTCAAAGGGATAAAAAAGAGATCATGGGAAAACCAGAAATTACCTGAGTCTGAATCCAAGAAGAAAGTGTAGGGAACAAGAGATTGGATGTATTAGGAGAGATGTTTTCAACATGAACTCAAACTACTCTGGATCCTGGTTCTTGTCAAAGATTGTAAAAGACTGAAATAAATGCAGGTCTAACCCCTCACTATGCTCTTCCTCCTATCTCTCCTAGCTTTTTAAACCACTGGTTTAAAATCCTTTTTCTTCATACATCATCCATATAAGGCCTTTATTTATTCAAGCAAACCTTGCTTGCTTGAATGTTCTGAAACACAACTCTAGTTCCAACTAGTATTGCAGTGAAGGCAACGGTGTATGTTAAAAAGTATTTTGAGTCCCTTTTCTTGGACCATGTGAAGTATACATCAAAGGAGCAGGAAGGAAGGCTGGAGAAAATGTTGTAGTTTATTATGATTTCTCATCATCGTACATTTACTGTGTCCCCAGGGAAATAATACTCTGATAATCTTTACAAAAGTTTCTTTTAGTTATTTGTGATTCCTCCCTCAAGGTATTTATAACCTATTTAGAGAAAACACAGACAAATCTGTGGGAGGATCACTTGAGCCCGGGAATTAGAGACCAGCCTGGGCAACATATTGAGATCCTGTCTCTACAAAACATTTAAAAAAAAAAAAATCAGCCAGGCAGGGTGGCACGTGCCTGTGGTCCCAGCTACATGGGAGGCTTGAGGCAGGAGGATCACTTGAGCCCAAGAATTAGAGGCTGCAGTGAGTTATGACTGTGCCACTGCATACTAGCCTGGGCAAGAAGGCAAGACCTCATTTCTAAAAAATAAATAAAACATTTTTAAAACAATTAAATGTTTCTCCTTCTAAGTAGATGTAAAAGCAAGAATAATAATTTGTCTTATATAACATTTTGATTGGAATATTCTGTAAAATTGTAATCACATTTAATATTGTTGGGGATAAAGTATTACATGATGTTACTTCATAACTTTCCTGACTATTTTGAGTCAATTGAACTTTTTACAAGAATATGTCAAGTATTGTCCAGACTATCTCTTTTATTCCTCTTGAAAAACACTACAATATTAAAATCAAAGCCTTATATGTGTATTTTTTTAGTATAAACATATAATTACTAAGATTTTTTTTCTCATTCTCACTTCTGAGAATACACTGAATTAAAACCAGATATTCATGTTGGGAGACAACCAAGAATTCCTTCATCTTAAGTCTTTGCTTCTTGGTCAGATCTGGTGCTCTACTACACATGTGCCCAGCAAAACCACAGTCCGTGACTACCCAGCTTTCTTGGAATGAAATGCATAGTCTAGAGTTTCCAGGAAGAAAGTACATCTAATCACTGGATAATGTGTTCACAGGGGGAAAAGTGTCACCAAAGAGCTCCCCATCTCCCAAAGCCAGCCACCCTATCCCATCTTTCCCCATATCATGAATCACCCCTGTGCTTCTGAAGATAAGTCCAAAAATATGAACATTTTATCTTTCACAGAAACACAAAATGGACATACTTTTCCATTATGCTTGACTGTAACGAAAGTCTAGGAAGTGAATGTAACATGAAATCATTCCTTCCGCCTTAGCAGACAGATGGAGAGAGACATTCCAGTTTGTTTCCAGCCTTTTGTCTTTGGAGCATTTTTGGCATTTCCTTCAGGAAACTGGAGGTTGTGACCTAAGGTTTCCTTAGTGAACACATTTCTGTTTCCCACAGTTAACCTTACCCAGAAATGACATCTACTCTATTAGGTGAGGTTTATCTTCGTGTCCCAACTGTGTCCTGTGCATATTCAATGACACTTGAAAGCACAAATTCTGAAAGTAGCAATAGGATTAGAGAGCCAAACATGCCAGAATACTTTAATTCCCCCAAGATGACAAAAATCAAAAACAAGAATTAACTATTATAATAAGTCTGTGATGCTTGCAAAGTGCCTTCCTTTCATTTTGTATTTGGAAAAATTAATGACCGAGAATGTTAATGCTTTCAGATACTGTGAATTGAAGGTTTTCAGATAAAAGTGTTACGCTACTCAGTCCACATTTTACAGTTAGCTACTTCACTGGTACTGTATACTTCTATGTGGTTCAGAAGATAGGCTGGGGAAGCCAAGACAGTGTCCTGAAAAAAAAAAAATAAAAACACGTGATTTAATACCCATATCCATATCCCCACTTCCACAACATGTTGGTGAAAGGCCAAGAATGCATGCTTATTTTGATGGGTTTGAATGATGATTGAGTCTCATCATTTAGATTAGATTTACAACCACATTTTTGTGTATAACTTCTTTAAAAACCCATGTTTGATGACAGAATTACTATATTTAATTTATTTGGTTTAAATGCAATTTAAAACTCAAACAATTCTACTTACTAGCCAATGTGGTATTCAGAAGGTTGGTGGTTTTTATGTCATTCTTTACTACTCTTCAATGTTAACTTATTGAAGTTTCTCTTCCTGAAAAAGATAGAGTGGTTTCTAAACAAACCACATTTTTTTCACACCCTAGTTAAAGTAAAAATCCTTTAAAGAATAACAAATTTGTCCTTAACTTTGATTCCAAAGAACTACACAATCCAATAGAACAATTCAATAATTACTTTTAAGAATGCTCTTCACAAAAGGATCTTTAAAAAAATCAGTTTATTAATGTTTAAAAGTTGATAAAGCTATGTGCAAAATGATCCACAAAAGTCAGAAACCTATTAAATACTATTTTTTTTAAAAAAAACAAGACATCTCTTGGTTTAATTGCACTGAAAACCATACTAAAGAGACAGTAATATATTTTTATCCTTTGTAATATTTATACATATCTTCAATTACTATCTAATGAACAGCTGGACTGAAAAGTTTCTGGTGTTCCCTACCAGTTAAAGTAATGCTTTTAAGGGCACAATAGGGTGGTATTTTCTTAAGAAATACACATTCAATGGTGTTAACACAGGTTAGAAAAATCCAATATAATGACCTCTGCTGAAACAAATACATTCAAAAATCATGAAAAGTACTTTTAACACAACAAAATACAACCATGCTGTTGCTTGAAATGAATCACACAACATTCTGAAATAAACATCAACAAAAGTGCCAAAGACAGATGTCACGTTTGTTAGACTCATTTGCTAAGAAATCTCCCTTGGTTTGCAAAGTTAATCCATTCAGTTTTCACTTTGTTTTGCTTGTCTGTTTCTCCTAGGACACTAAGGATCCTGGCTAGCATCATTTAGATAAAGTGGGCTTCTTTATGCAGATTTCAGCTTCAATGGATATGAAATGGTAACACATTTCATTGAAAAGGTGTGTTTTAAAGAAATCAAAGTGACTTCAACCAAATTCCAAAAAACGGATCCCGCTTACATGGAAACTTTGGCCTCAGCGAAGGACATTGTTTTACACCTCCAAACCATCTTCATCTTCCCACAGCCTACGTACTCAACATAGCCTATTTGCTATAGATGATCGATCACTCCACAACCCCAGCTCTGATAACTCTCAGGTAGTTAAAGTATAAAGTAAAAGAACTTTGAGGAGCGGTATGAAGGGAAGGGAGGGTGGGGTGTGGGATGTACAGGGCATCCCTAAAGAAGCAGAAGTGCACACACTCACTTGGGTTTGAAACTAAAGTGAAAGAAAACATCTCCTCAAAGCTCCAGACAAAGAGACGCTTTCACATGGGGACATTAGTCTTTGAGGAGGGGCCAAATGAACCCTTTAGGAGCTTGACAATGCTAGACCTTTGGCTCAGTGCAAAATCAAAGCTCCAGGGGGGGAGGAAATATATTCCAGGCCGGGACCTGATCTCCACCCTTCCCAGTGCATTGTTCACAGGAACTAACTCTACCCACCAACACCCGACACCACCAGGCTGTTCATATTCTCCCCCTTCCTCCCTCTGGCTTGCAGCAGCTCCTCCCTGGCAGCAGTCGAAGCCCAGAGATTGTTTTCCAAACACTGGGGTGGCGAGCGACCAAGTAAAGAGCTCTTCCGGTGGGTGGACAGCTTCCAGTTCTAGGAAGAAGAGTTGACGTTTCCAGAAGACATAATGGTCTCTGGGTTGTCCCCATCGTCCTTCTGGGGGTGGGAGGAATTGTCCGATTTGCTGCGGCTGAATTCCATGCCGGCGATGATGGGTCGTTTGAATTTGCCTGCAGAGTCTCCGCTCGGGCACTTGCAGCAGGACATGATCCGGATGAAGGCCCGGCGCATCTCCTTGTTGGTCAGAGTGTAAATGATGGGGTTGGTGCCGGAGTTGAGCACAGCTAACACCAGGAAGTACTCCGCTCTGAAGAGGATGTCGCAGGTCTTCACCTTGCAGCCCACATCCAGCAGGAGCAGGATGAAGAGCGGTGCCCAGCAGGCGATGAAGACGCTCAGGACGATAATTACGGTCTTGAGCAGCGCCAGCGACTTCTCAGAGCTGCGGCTGGCCTTGGAAATGTTCTTGCGGAACGTCAGGCGGCGGCTCCGAGTCCTGACCAAGGAGTAGATCCTGCAGTACAGAATGACGATGGAGAGCAGGAGCAGAGTGAAGACCGTGGTGCAGAAGAGGATATAGTGCTTGTGGTAGAGCGGCAGCACAGTGGAGCAGCTGGGCAGCGCGCTGATGCAGTTCCAGCCCATGATGGGCAGGCCACCCAGGATGAGGGAGATGACCCAGCAGGCGCTGATCAGCAGGAAGAGGCGGAAGTTATTGCTCCCGTTATGGAGTTTCATTTTCAGCATCGTGATATAGCGCTCAATGGCGATGGCGAGGAGACTGAACACGGAGGCTGACAGGGCCACAAACATACTCCCTTCCCGCAGAAACCACTGGGCGGGAGTGAGCTTGTAGGTGGTGGCCCCAGACAAAAGCAGGTTAGCTGTGTAGGCCACTCCTGCCAACAGGTCTGAGAGGGCCAGATTGCCAATAAAATAGTACATGGGTCGGTGGAATTTCTTGGTTTTCCAAATGGTCAGCAAGACAAAGATGTTCTCGAGGATGATAAAGCAGCAGATAAGAATGAACACCACCGAGGTCAGTTTAATGCTGTTCTCCCTGTCCGCGCTGGTATTCAGCTTTCCCGTGTAGTTGTAATGCCGGACGATGATATCATAGTTGACGTAGTCAGAGACCGAGCTGCGGAGAGCCTTGACCAGCGGGACGCTGGTGGACCCCATGGTGCCAACCCTGTGTCCCCAGGAAGTCGGGGTGGCGCTACTCCAGACGAACGCTAGAGGGCAGGGCGAGAGAGCCTTCACTCGCTGCAGGGGTGGTTCGATGAGAGATCCAGGCTTTTTGTGTAGCTTTTCCTTGGCTGGAGAGGGCCTCGGAAACCGCAGCCTTAAACAAGTCAGAGGAGAGAGTCAGGGAAAGAGCCACAGCATACTGGCATAATTCATTCTAGCTAAGGCACTGCTCCAATTGTGTTACTGTTGATTTGTTTTAAAGAAACTTGGGGAGAGCTCAGGGAGAGAGATTTGTTTTAAAAAAATCACTGCTCCTACCCCTGTAGGTTCCACAGTTGGGAATTCACCTTTTTTCCAACTCCATAAATCACAAGTGCCCAAGAACAATCCGATCGAGTTGGGCTCCTGAGTAGCCCAGAGATGCCAATTTTCAGCACCCAGAGAGATTTTTTTTTTTTAATTCTTTTTTCTTCCTTTTTTTTTTTTTTTTTTCAAAAAAGGAAGAGGGGGAAGAAAAATAGAGGGAGAAACTCTATGGCCACATTCACTCAAAGGGAAGTGGGAATTATGATGTTGGCTGTGGGTTGACCAAAAAACAAAAAACAAAAACAAAAACAAACAAAAAAGAAAATGGAAAACAAGGAGTGGGGGGAATGGGAAACCTAGAGAGCACACCCCATTTTAACTCCACTCCTGCCCTCTGGCCACCCCCCACCCTCCCACCCCCGTATTTCCAGCCATAAAATTGTCTGAAGCAGTCACCAGCTCAGCTGCACGCTCAACACCACCAGCCCACGTCTCTCCTCGGAAAAGACTCGACTGCCAGTCTGAGGGTAGAGACACACACCTCTGTTCCCCATGCCCACCCCCAGACCCCCAGTTCAAAGAGGCGAGCACCACCTCCTAATTGCCATGCAAGAAATCAGATTTGCAGGAAAATCACTTGAAAGCGTAAGTCATTTGGGGGCTCTATTAATAACTCTCTAGGTAGGAGCAGGTGTGCCTAGGGTCGGAGGGCGCAGTGAGGTGTGGGCAGCCAGGCCCGCCCCGCCTTGCAGTAAACAGGAAAGCTTAGCGCCTCCGTGAAGCGACTGCCTTTTCTTTCTTCTCCTTCTTCTCCCCGCCTCCCCCGCCCAACCGCCCCCAAGCCAGGGCAAGTAAATTTAAAGGTATTCAGTTAAAACCACTCATAACAGATTGCAGCAAATCCCAGAAGTTTCGTACACTAGTTGATCGCATAAATATTTTTTGCTTTGTTTAGTTTAGCCAAAACATACACAAAAGAGAGAAATCAAACTACTCATGACAGCAATAATACATGCTACCACATTTTTAATTTCGAGTGCAAAACTACTCTTCAGAAACTCACATTAAACTGCTCCCTGGTGCATTGCTAAATTTGCGTGGGCAGTTTTATTTACTGCCGTCCCCCGACACGTTGACTCCTCTCCTAGGACTAGAAAGTTACAAAGAAACTAACTTTCTAAGACCGCACTGGTCAGCAGAAGTCTACTTCTAAGTTGCTTAAATATTTCAAGGTAATGTAATGCAGCAGTGCAATAAAATGTGGTAATAGAGATGAGAGCAATCCCAGCAACTCCGCGAACGGGAGAGGCTGCTCAAGCCAAGAAGCTCCACATTTCCCCCAACTAATTTTATACCCTGCTCTTGGGCAGTACTAGTTTAAGCCATTACCCACGCCCCACACCACCCACCATATTCTTTGTCTATAGGATTTCCAAAATTTAGCACCTTCCCTACTAGTCCTCCGACAAACCGCAGCTTTCACTGCCCCTACCCCCGTAGGTTCACAGTTGGGAATTAACCTTTTTTTCCAAACTCCGTGAATCACAAGTGCCCACGAAAAATCCGATCGAGTTGGGCTCCTTAGTAGCCCACAGATGCAAATTTTCAGCGCCCAGAGATGCATGTTTTCAAAGTTTTTGTTTGCCTCGTTTGGCTTAAAAATTCGTTTCTGACACCTAAGCCCTATCGCAGCCGGGCTCCCCGCGCCCGCGTCCCCCGCCACTCGCCGCCCCCTACCTCTCTCAAGCAGGGCGAAGTTGCGTTCGGAGAGCCCGGGATCTGTACGGCTCGCTCCGCATCTTGCTGCTGCCCCCGACTGACTGCGTAGTGCTCTCGCAAACTTACTCGAGTCGGGGTCCCCTCCCTCTGCAGCGGAGCACTCCAATGGCCAGTCCCGCTCGGCGCGGCCAGTTCCCTGCCTGCTAAGCGAAGGCACCCAGCGCCGCGCCAAGGCTGGGTGGTTTCTTCAGGAAGACGCTGGGAGGGGTTAATGCCTTAACCCTCCACGCCCTCTGCCAGCTGGGGGCCCCCGGATCTGAACTGCTGAGAAGCACTGTCCAGGAAAGATCTGGGGCAGAAGCAAAAAAAAAAAAACTCCTCCTCCCCAAACAACAAATGAAAGAGAAAAAAAGAGAGAGAGAGAGAAGGGGCGGAGCCCGGTAACCCCTGGATTCTAATGTATAAATCACTGCCCTCGCCCAGATACACTCTGATCCCTGGCGGTGGAGAGGATTCTCCCGAGTCCCTGAAAAAAAAAGGAGGTGGAGAGACTTGGGAAACTTTTCTCTCGAAAAGTCTGAGGGGGCAGAGGACGGCCCGGAGTCTCGTAGCGCACCGCCCTGGTCCCACAACCCCCGCAGCCCTAGGAGGATCGGTGTGCTGAGCTTGTGGCCGGGAGCTCCCCGAGCCACTTTCGCGCCGGCAGCAGAAAACCAGAGCCGCGGCCCGGCGAGTTTCGGCGGCACTCTGAGGACGAGAGGCTGGGAAGGGGCTGCGAGAAGTACAGAGGAGACAAGCAGCCCGGGAGGGAGAATGGATCGGGAGGTTCCTGTTCTCCCCACGCCACCCCAGATCCTGGTGCTCCTCGAAACTGCGGTCTGAGAGGCAGTGGATTTCCCGGAGTGCACAGAGAAATGAACCAGCGCCGGTTTTGGTGTTGGGCGAGGGGTTTCCCGCAGCTGAGCGCAAAGCCAGACTGTGTGTCCCAGATTCTGGCCAATGGAGAGGTCGTTGAAGAGGTGGGCTGCTGCTGAGTCCTGAGAGATTCAAAATGCCTGGGCAGCTCCGGAATTTCCGAAGGGGAAGATTCTCGGCCCCGCGCTGCGGAGCAACTGCAGCTGCCCAGCAGGGGCCGGCACTCTTCTCTCACTTTTTCTGCTTGAGAGTTGACTCAGAGGCCTCAAATCTCATTACCAGCAACTTGCCCACCCTTTTCTTTTGCTTAGATGCTACTTAAGAACGTGAGGCTGAGAGGCGGCCTTGGTCAGATCTGCCTGCGTGACAAGCTCAGGACGCTTCTGCCCTTGCCCTACTGTTGTAAAGGTTGCCACCCAGTCCCTGTTCTCACTGCTTTCCCATCCCGGCAGATGTGAACTCAAAAACTTCCTCCGCTGTGCAGTTTCAATTGACAGACACACCCTGTACCTGAATGACTCAGAAGGAGGCAGAATGAATAAACAACAGACCCCTGACTTCTGGGATTTTGTGAGTTTGCCAAAAAAAAAAAAAAAAAAAATGAAGTGACAGTTAATTCACAGCTGTTTTAAAGCACTCACCAACGGCGATGCACCCAATACATACCCACAACTTCAATAACAGAACAGTGCATATAATGTGGAAACTAAGACAACGGTCCTGTAAGACTCCAGAGTAGATTCTAATTGGATTTGAGGACTTATTTCACTTAAAGGGTAAAAGATACATTGTGTCTGCCCAGCACAACAAAACGGGGGACTTGGCATTTTCCCCTTCACCTGCCCCCACCCACACTAATTTATGCATTCTTTAAAGCCAAAGGAATCAAAGTGAAATTTCACACCTAGTCTGTATCAAGCATGTGCTAGGTTAATTTAACCTTACTGCTCTGTGAAGTAAGCAAGCATTCCTGGCCATTTTATTGTTGAGAGAAGTGTTACTCAGACAATTAAGGTGACTTGTAGTTTTTCCAGCTAGTGAGTGGCAGGACTGGGTTCCAAAACCTAAATACTGCAAATGCCTTGCCTTGTGGCTCAAACGCTATCAGTCAATAAACAGTTAAGGAATTGAAATATATGTTCCTAGAGGGAAACAGACTTCTAGATTTAAAGTTTCACATTTGCATGCATTTCTGACTGTACATGTCTACAAAATTCATATAAAAGTATGCTAATGAATGTCCTTTTCAAATCACTCATTTTCTACATATGCATACAAAGTGTATACATATGCATATTAGTGAATATTTTCTAAAACCTCTTATTGTCTGCCTATGATATCTCATGTAACATTGTACTTTTAGTATTTGCACATAGTGTTACACATATTAATTCATTTAATCCTACAAGTTAAGTAATTATTCTAATTTTACAAACAAGGAAACTGACTCCCAGACATATTAAGCAGCTTGGTTAATGTGGGACAGGCTGCAGACTCTTAACCACTACTCTAGACCACCATGATAAACCTCAAACAGGTCCAAGAATTTCCTTGGGGATATCAGTTGTCTTCTTGTGAATACCACTGGTTTTTAACATTCAATACTGATAAAGTGTTTTACAGAGTCTAAATACTTTGCAGATTGCTATTTAATAATATTCATCTTTAGTACACATCTATGAATATAATTGTAGATGATCCACTTATGTAAAATTAGATAGTAGGCAAATGTTTCCAGCAATGGTGTCCTGGCCAATTCCAAGTCTCTAGTTCCCATATAAGTTTCTTCCCATTGCTCTCCAGGGAGGCCCTAAAAATTGCATTCTCAAGCTATCTCCTGACCACTAGTACAACTCCCTCGCTGCTGCTGCCTAGAAGTCAAGGCCAATATTCCTACCTTAAGTTTGCTCCATTTCCAATTTTTGATTTCAAAGTGGCTTTGTCGTTCTTTACACAAGCTTTAGTGTTTCTCTTTAAGAGTTTCCAGATAAAATACCACATAATCTTTGGATCATACACTAAACAAAAATTTGTCATTAATGTGGCCATTCAAATGTAACTGGGTGAGCTTTTTTTTTTTTTTTTTGAGACAGAATCTCACTCTGTTGCCCAGGCTGCAGTGCAGTGGCATGATCTTGGCTCACCACAACCTCCACCTCCTGGGTTCAAGCAATTCTCCTACCTCAGCCTCCCGAATAGCTGGGATTATAGGCATGCACCACCACACTCAGCTAATTTTGTATTTTTAGTAGAGATGGGGTTTCACCATGTTGTCCAGGCTGGTCTCGAACTTCTGACTTCAGGCGATCCACCTGCCTTGGCCTCCTAAAGTGCTGGGATTACAACTTCATACAAGCATGAGCCACCGTGCCCAGCCATGAGCTATATTTTTATTTGCTAAATATTACAACTCTACTCTTTTCCTTTTCCTTTTTTTTTCTTTCTTTTTTTTCAATTGAGACAGGATCTGGCTCTGCTCTGTCATCCAGGCTGTAGTGCAGTGGCAAAATCATAGCTCACTGAAGGCTTGATCTCCCGCCCCCAAACGATCCGCCTGTTTCAGCCTCCCAAGCAGTTGGGACTATAGGCGCCAGTCACCACGTCCTGATAATTATTATTTTTATTTTTTATATAGACAGGAGTCTCACTTTGTTGCCCAGGCTGATCTTGAACTCCTGTGCTCAAGCAGTCCTCCCACCTTGGGCTCTCAGAGTGCTGGGATTACAAACCTGAGCCTTACTCTCTTTGCCAATTGCTCTAGTCACTTTCCAGCTCCCTTTTCTCCCCTCTTCCCTCCCCTGACCCAATCTCTGGTAAAGATCCAGGCTTTCCCTTATTTGTCTATTCACAGGAGAATAGCCTCTTATTTCAAAGAGGAAACAGCATGACCATCTCAATTTCCCTCCTCTCCAAGTTCCAGCTTAATAGCAACTTTACCCACCCTTACCTCCTTCCCACCTGTTTCAGAAGTAGAAGCAACTTTACTCTTCTCCAAGGCAAACTCTTGCTCAAGTCATCTTGCTGCTTCCTCCAAACTTTCTGAGACTTGCCTCAATTATTCCTATTCTCCCTTGTACTTTCAGTTCTTAGCTTCTGAGGACTCTTTACTTTCAATTTACATAAATGTTCGTGTGTTTTCGCTACCAAAAACTCTTTCTTCCCTTCATCCTAGGTCCTAATATCTCTCTCTCCTCTTGTTTGCCAACATTCAAAATTAGTGGAACATGACAGAGCCTTGGAACAGACACTTAGGTTCAGCCTTGATATTGCCAGTTCTAAGCTATGTGACTTTAGGCAAGTTCCTTTAACTTCCTTGAACCTCTGTTTCCTCATCTGTAAAATTAAACAATGATATTTGCCTCTTTCAGTCATTGTGGGGATTAAGAAGCTACATACCTGTGAGAATTCCCTACACCACAGAGAAGATGCTTCACCCACCCACCACCTCCATCTTTTATTATTATTATTATTATTATACTTTAAGTTCTGGGGTACATGTGCAGAACGTGCAGTTTTGTTGCACAGGTACATATGTGCCATGGTGGTTAGATGCACCTGTCAATCCGTCACCTGCATTAGGTATTTATCCTAATGCTATCTCTCCTCTAGCTCCCCAACCCCCAACAGGCCCCGGTGTGTGATGTTCCCCTCCCTGTGTCCATGTGTTCTCATTGTTCAACACCCACTTATGAGTGAGAACATGCAGTGTTTGGTTTTCTGTTCTTGTGTTAGTTTGCTGAGAATGATAGTTTCCAGCCTCATCCATGTCCCTGCAAAGGACATGAACTCATCCTTTATTATGGCTGCATAGTATTACATGGTGCATATGTGCCACATTTTCCTTATCCAGTCTATCACTGGTGGACATTTGGGTTGGTTCCAAGTCTTTGCTATTGTGAATAGTGCCGCAATAAACATATGTGTGCATGTGTCTTTATAGTAGAATGATTTATAATCCTTTGGGTATATACCCAGTAGGGGAATTGCTGGGTCAAATGGTATTTCTAGTTTTAGATCCTTGAGGAATCATCACACTGTCTTCTACAATGGTTGAACTAATTTACACTCTCACCAACAGTGTGAAAGCATTCCTATTTCTCCACAGCCTCTCCAGCATCTGTTGTTTCCTGACTTTTTAATGATCACCATTCTAACTGGCATGAGATGGTATCTCATTGTGGTTTTAATTTGCATTTCTCTAATGACCAGTGATGATAGGATTTTTTTCATATGTTTGTTGGTTGCATGAATGTCATCTTTTGAGAAGTGTCTGTTCATATCCTTTGCCCACTTTTTGATGGAGTTTTTTTTTCTTGTAAATTTGTTTAAGTTCTTTACAGATTCAGGACATTAGCCCTTTGTCAGAAGGATAAATTGCAAAATTTTTCTCCTGTTCTGTAGGTTGCCTGTTTACTCTGATGATAGTTTCTTTTGCTGTGCAGAAGCCCTTTAGTTTAATTAGATCCCATTTGTCTATTTTGGCTTCTGTTGCCATTGCTTTTGGTGTTTTAGACATGAAGCCCTTGCCCATGCCTATGTCCTGAATGGTATTGCCTAGGTTTTCTTCTAGGATTTTTCTTATTTTAGGTCTTACATGTAAGTCTTTAATCCATCTTGAGTTAATTTTTGTATAATGTGTAAGGAAGGGGTCCAGTTTCAGTTTTCTGCATATGGCTAGCCAGTTTTCCCAGCACCATGTATTAAATAGGGAATCCTTTCTCCATTGCTTATTTTTATCAGGTTTGTCAAAGATCAGATGGCTGTAGATGTGTGGTGTTATTTTTGAGGCCTCTGTTCTGTTCCATTGGTCTATATCTCTGTTTTGGTACCAGTACCATACTGTTTTGGTTACTGTAGCCCTGTAGTATAGTTTGAAGTCAGGTAGCATGATGCCTCCAGTTTTGTTCTTTTTGCTTAGGATTGTCTTGGCTATGTGGACTCTTTTTTGTTTGATTCCATATGAAATTTAAAGTAGTTTTTCCTAATTCTGTGAAGAAAGTCAATGATAGCTTGACGGGGATAGCATTGAATCTATAAATAACTTTGGGCAGTATGGTTATTTTCATGATATTGATTCTTTCTATCCATGACCATGGAATGGTGATCCATTTGTTTGTGTCTTCTCTTATTTCCTTGAGCAGTGGTTTGTAGTTCTCCTTGAAGAGGTCCTTCACATCCCTTGTAAGTTGTATTCCTAAGTATTTTATTCTCTTTGTAGCAATTGTGAATGGAATTTCACTCATGATTTGTCTCTCTGTTTGTTATTAGTGTATAGGAATGTTTGTGACTTTTGCACCTTGATTTTGTATCCTGAGACTCTGCTGAAGTTGCTTATCAACTTAAGGAGCTTTTGGACTGAGATGGTGGGATTTTCTAAATATACAATCATATTATCTGCAAACAGGGACAATTTGACTTCCTCTTTTCCTATTTGAATACCCTTTATTTCCTTCTCTTGCCTGATTGCCCTAGCCAGAACTTCCAATACTATGTTAAATAGGAGTGGTGAGAGAGGGCATCTTTGTTTTGTGCTGGTTTTCAAAGGGAATGCTTCCAGGTTTGCTCATTTAGTATGATATTGGCTATGGGTTTGTCATAAATAGCTCTTATTATTTTGAGATACATTCCATCAAAACCTAGTTTATTGAGAGTTTTTAGCATGAAGGGGTGTTGAATTTTGTTGAAGGCCTTTTCTGCATCTATTGAGATAATCATGTGGTTTTTGTCATTGGTTCTGTTTATGTGATGGATTATGTTTATCTATTTGCGTATGTTGAACCAGCCTTGCATCCCAGGTCTGAAGCTGACTTGACCACACCACCTTCATCTATAACTATCTTTAAGTACAATCATTGCTTTCACCATCCCACTTTTCATTTTTTTATTCACTTTGCTTTTTAATTTTCCAATAAAATTTTAAAGTCAAAATAATATGTGCATATCATTTTAAAAAGATCAAATAGTACAAAACTTGAAAAGAAGAGCATTAATCCTCAGAGGTTCCCTGGTTCGCCAATTTTTTTCCAATCACTGTGAAGTCTTGTTGATTTTCTTTTCTTTTCTTTTTTTTTTTTTTTGAGACGGAGTCTCGCTCTGTCCACCAGGCTGGAGTGCAGTGGCGCTATCTCGGCTCACTGCAAGCTCCGCCTCCGGGTTCCTGCCATTCTCCTGCCTCAGCCTCCCGAGTAGCTGGGACCACAGGCGCCAGCCACGGCGCCCGGCCATTTTTTTTTTTTTTTTTTTTTGTATTTTTAGTAGAAACGGGGTTTCACCGTGGTCTCGATCTCCTGACCTTGTGATCCGCCCGCCTCAGCCTCCCAAAGTGCTGGGATTACAGCCGTGAGCCACAGCGCCCGGCCGACTTGTTGATTTTCTTATGGTGGTCACTTGCAAATCTTGAAATCCCATGTTTTACACCTGTATTTCTTCATTATCAATCTTATAACAATATCTACAGATTTTCTGCCATGTTTAAGGAGTATTAATTAACTTGAAGAAGGACACTTATGTTATAAACTTTCTGAATTCTTGCACATCTGACATTTTAAATATTCTTTTTTTTTTTTTTTTTTTTTTTTTTTGAGACAGAGTCTCACTCTGTCTCCCAGGCTGGAGTGCAGTGGTGCAATCTGGGCTCACTGCAAGGTCTGCCTCCCAGGTTCAGGCCATTCTCCTGCCTCAGCCTCCCAAGTAACTGGGACTACAGGTGCCCACCACCTCACCCAGCTATTTTTTTTTTTTTTTTTTTTTTTGTATTTTTAGTAGAGACGGGGTTTCGCCGTGTTAGCCAGGATGGTCTTGATCTCCTGACCTCGTGATCCACCAGTCTCGGCCTCCCAAAGTGTTGGGATTACAGGCCTAAGCCACCATGCCCAGCCCATTTTAAATATTCTATTCCCTACTTGAATAGTATTTTGACTGGGTATCAAGTTAAAAGTTTTAAGTCATTTCCCCTGAGAATTTTGAAGGCATTACTCTCTTGTCTTTTAATTTCTAGGGCTACTGATAAAGAGTATAAAGCTATTTTGATTTCAAAACTTCACATCCTACTATTTTTTGTCTTTGGATGGTTTTAGAAACTTCTCTGTCTCTTCAGTATTCCAGAGTGCATGATGATATGCCTTGATTTTGTAAGTCCTTTGCAGTTCTGAAAAATATCTGAAATTATTTCTTTAATAACTTCATCTTCTCTGGTTTCTCTATTTTCCCTTTTTGCAAATCTCACTATTCAGATTGTAGACCATCTATCTAGGTTGATTTTTAAATTTCCTTCCATTTTATTTTCCTTTTTGTGCTTTCAATCCTTCAGTTAATAGCTCTCTTTTCACTATCATACTTTAATTTCCAAGGGCTCTCTTTTCCTTTTCTGAATATTACATTGCTACAGAACTCTGTTCTTATGTTAGGGATACCACATCTTTACTCATCTCTGAGGATATCAGAGTGTTGTTGTTGTTTTTGTTGTTGACATTTTCTCCTATTTTCTTTGTTGCCACACTTTCCTATTTGTTTTGCTCTCAGTTCTTTGTGCCATTGATTTTGCCAGTTGTCAGATGATCTCTGGCCGTCCATTTATATTTCAAACAGAGGCTAAAATAGAGGCAAATCAGAAAGCTAATTTGTACACATCATTTTAAAAAGACCAAATAGTATAAAACTTGAAAAGAAGAGCATTAGTTCTCAGAGGTTCCCTGGTTCGCCAATTTTTCCAATCACTGTGAAGTCTTGTTGACTTCACAGTCAAAAAGGGGCTTGTCAATGGAGGGGTGGTAAATGATCAGAATAAATACTTTTGTTGAGTGTACCAAATGTCAATATCTGGAGTTCTCAAGTTTTGGGCAGGTCAGTTTCACCAGACAGGAATCCTAAATCTCTTGTCTGCCTTGTAGCATTTTCCGGAGTGAACCAAGAAAGAAAAGTGGGAGAGAGAAGGAGGAAACACCACACCATTTGATATTTAGATTTGAACTGAATCACCATGATGGGAACCCCCTTTACACACTCAGTTCCATCAGGTGTCTCTGACTCCAATGACCCTCTGATTTAACCCGTTCAGAGAAGAAACCCCCAGTCTTCTGCTGGAATGAGGGTACTGACACTTATCCTATTGTACAGGTTGGAGATGAAGGGCTGGATATTTGGTAGCTTATTTTAATTAAAACAATTTTATTTAAAAATCAAAAAGGAATCCTTTTGTAGTTTATGAGCGTGATCATTGGGTGTTTATGCACATGTGTGACATGTGCCATCCTTGAACCTTGTTACGATGTCAGTGCATTACCTATCTGACATGAAGAAAAAAAATCAAACAGGAAAATAAACAGAAAGTAAAATAATGAAGGCAACAAGTACAATAGGGCTAGAGAGAAGTGGTTGGGTGAGTGTGAAATATTTTCTCACTACTATAGTGGATACCCTATAATCAGGCTTCTTATTCTCAGATCAGCATTTATTGCCATTTTCATAAATACCTGGAGCTTGTAAGTCCTCTTATTTGAGGATCTGTAGTGGGAATTTGGTTTGCTTCTACGATCCTCCTACTATGGGCTTAGGTCTCACCTTTCTCTGGTTTGTCAAGCCACTTACACACAGTTTGTTTTCTAAATTTTATTGCTATTGTTAGAGGCAAATTAACTTTGAAACCAATGTAACTTAAACTTGAGTCCTTCACTTCCAAGTCCTGGAAGGAACCCAGCAATATGTCCCCAAGGTTATATGTTTTTGTAAAATATTAAAGCATGGTATTTTAACCAAAATTGGCTATGACTGACACAGATCACTGTCTTCTTCCATTAGGATGTGCCCTCTATCCCATTCTCCCTCATGTAGGAGTGATTTTGGAGTTGTTGAAGGTATTTTTGGTTTATAAGACTACTTCAACTACCCTCTATGGCTGTCATGATACAAAAGTGCAAGGCTAGTGTCACATGACTGAGCCAGGAGCTAATCTGGGGGAAATTCATCCAAAATACCATATGCAAATAATAATTTGAGGATTTGATTCTCATTGACACCTAACTAAAACAAAAGTTCTATTCTTCGCAGAATATATTTAGTAACTCAGTATATATAATTATAAGAACATCACACTTGTTTTTCCTTTTTTTTTTTGAGACAGAATCTCACCCTGTTGCCCAGGCTGGAGTGGAGTGGCATGATCTTGGCTAACTGCAACCTCCACCTCCTGGGTTCAAGCGATTCTCCTGCCTCTGCCTCCCAAGTAGCTGGGACTACAGGTGCACACCATTGCACCCAGTTAATTTTTATATTTTTAGTAGAGATGGGGTTTCTGCATGTTGCCCAGGCTGGTCTCAAAATCCTGACCTCAAGTGATTCACCCACCTCGGCCTCCCAAAGTGCTGGGATTACAGGCGCTCACCACCAGCTGGTTAATTTCTGTATTTTTAGTACAGACAAGGTTTTACTGTGTTGGTCAGGCTGGTCTCGAACTCCTGACCTCAAGTGATTTGCCCACCTCGGTCTCCCAAAGTGTTGGAATTACAGGTGTGAGTAATTCCACGTGGCCTTTTTTTCCCATTTTTAATGGAAATCACATTAAAAAAGATTAATCGAAATTTTCATATATTTGTATGCTATTGGTTATAAATTTAGGATTATTTCAATGAAATATGTGAGAAATTACAGACTAGCCTTATATAAAGAATATTTTGTTATCTATAAATTTATTAAAAGGTTGAGAGAAAATTTACATTAAAAATGCATAAAATATGAAACAAAAACAATTAAAACAAGCAACTGAATAAATAAATAAAAATCATTCTGACTTTAGATCATATCCAGAGCATGATACATTATTAAAAGGAAGATGCATGTTTTGAACAGAAACAGTGAACATGTTATTTGATTGTTGATAACCTATATAATGAAGAACAATTAATCATAAGAACTAGAAAAAGGTAAATTTCCTGCTGATTTGACACACAAAAAAACCCTGACATGAGCAAAGACACTGTAAAGTTCAGAATATGTCAGTATGACATAAAGACATCAATAACAGATAGGTTAATAATTACCTCAATCTAAGAGTATTTATGATTACAGCACAAGAAAACTTGAAATGCTTTGAAATGTCACTATTTATCCATGAAAATCAAGTCATAGGAATTTTCCGAAATTTAGCAACAGTCCTAAAAACTTACCATGATGCTATCAATAATGAATTTTGAAGCTGAAAGAAATTTTCTAAGCCACCAATTAAAAAATAATTAATCAAACCTGACAGAAGGAAGATTAAATTACCTTTCCATTCTCTCTAAAGAAAACTATATTTTAACATTTTATTTTCTGAAGAGGAGACTGAAGGATATGTAGCAAAGGATGTAAGAAAATATAGTCATAAAATGTTTAAAACAGTTAGTTAATGAAAATATTGTTACTTGTATGATTCATGATGTTTGTACACTTTTTTTTTTGTTTTATTTTTGAGCTGGAGTCTCACCTTGTCACCCAGGCTGGAGTGCAGTGTCACGATCTCAGCTCACTGCAACCTCCACCTCCCCCTGTTCAAGCAATTCTTCTGCCTCAGCCTCCCGAGTAGCTGGGACTACAGGCGCACACCACCATGCGCAGCTAATCTTTGTATTTTTAGCAGAGACGGGGTTTCACCATGTTGGCCAGGCTGATCTTGAACTCCTGATCTCGTGATTCACCCGCCTCGACCTCCCAAAGTGTTGGGATTACAGACCAAAGCCACCGCACCCGGCCACTTTTTTAAATTAGTAATTTGTTGTGATGTCTTTTCTTATTCTAACTGTATTCATTTTCATACCTAATTTTGTAGTCTCTTTCTTTCTTTCTTTCTTTCTTTCTTTCTGTCTTTCTGTCTTTCTTTTTTTTTTTTTTTTTTTTTTGACGGAGTCTCCCTCTGTCCCCCAGGCTGGAGTGCAGTGGCGAGATCTCAGCTCACTGCAAGCTCGGCCTCCCGGGTTCACGCCATTCTCCTGCCTCAGCCTCCCTAGTAGCTGGGACTACAGGCACCGGCCACCACGCCGGGCTAGTTTTTTGTCTTTTTAGTAGAGATGGGATTTTACCGTGTTAGCCAAGATGATCTCTATCTCCTGACTTTGTGATCCCCCCGCCTCGGCCTCCCAAAGTGCAGAGATTACGGGCCTGAGCCACCGCTGCCCGGCTGATACTTTTTTTATTTTTTCGACTTTAGATACTACGTGTTGACTTTGTCCTTTGAATATTAGGATTTAACTCTCTGAAACACACTGCTTCCTTCCTATAGGAGATAAAGAAAAAAACAACCAAACAAACAAAAAACAAAAAAAACCCACACTTCTGCCCCTTCCCCCCAACATACATAATTTCCCACATTTATATATTCTTATAACTATGCAGATTTTACTTACAGTTTGGCCATGCATGTACTATGATATATTTGTATATATATAATGTATATTACCTATATTACGTGTATATACATGTATATTACATATATTACGTATATTCATGTATACTTTTGGTATTTTTTTCTTTGCTCAGTTTTCTATGTACTTATTACAATTTATCCGCACATTCTAGGAGCATTAAAACACATGAGAAAATATATCAAACTCATGGACACATCACTCCTGAGTTATCTCTGTCTTCCTCTCCAGTTCCAGCTGCTGCATAATTTTCATCCCGAGGGTTGGTTTCACCGGTCTCCTGGTTGGAGTTTCATTTCCTGGATCTCCTTCGTTCCTCCTTCGTTCTTTGTTTAAGTCTTTCTATTGATGGAGCTCAGCTTCCAGAAATTTCCTGGTTAATATAATATGTAAAATAAATTCCCTGAGAAGTTGAATGTATAAAAATGTATTTATTCTGCCTTCATTCTTTACTCATAATTTGACTGAATACAGAATTTTAGATTAGAAGTTATTTCCCTTGAGGATTTAAAAGGCATTTTTCCATTGTCTTCTGGTATCCAGTGTTGCTATTATGAACTTTGATGCTGCTCTGATTCCCTACTCTTTCTGTGTCGGCTGTTTTAATTGCTTTTTTCCCTTTATACATGCTCTTCTTACAATATAACATTTATACTTCTACATCAGAGCTGGAATCTATGTTGCCTCTACTTGAACCTGGTGGACCTTTGTAACCAGAATGAGATATTAATGATGCTACCTGACTTCCAAGGCTAGATAATAATAATAATAATGGCTAATGTGGTCTCTCTCTCTCTCTCTCTCTCTCTGTCTCTCTCTCTCTCTCTCTCTCTCGCCTGTGCATGTGTGGGTAACTTGTGAGCTCACATCATGATTGTCTTAGCCCATTCCTGCTGCTACAATAAAATATTTCAGGCTGGTTATTTATAAACAACAGAAATATATTGCTTACAGTTCTGGAGACTGAGAAATCCAATATCAAGGTGTTGGCAGATTCAGTGTCTGGTGAAGCTGCTCTCTGCTTCCAAGATGGGTATCTCAATCTAAGTGTATTTACAAGATGGTATCTTGTTGCTATGTCTTCACATGGTGGAAGGGGAGAACACTGTGTCCTCACATGGCAGGAGAGATGGAAAGGTCAGGCAGTTCTCTGGGGCCTCTTTTATAAGGATACTAATCCCTTCTTGAGGACTCCATCCTCAATCACCTCCCAAAGACCTCACCTCTTAACACCATCAGCTTGGGGTTTGAATTCCATTATATAACATATGAACTTTAAATGAACACATACATTCAAACCGTAACAATGATATAGATACCACATGAGAGGAGGAGAAGGAGGAGGAGGGAGAGAGAGAGAGAGAGAGAGAGAGAGAGAGAAATGCGCAAGGTACCTCAGCTATCTCAGTCTCGACTGGTCAAGTCTTCCCAGATATGTGATGGAAGCCTTTGAAATGTTCAAGCCCAAGCCACAGACTAAAACCTCTTGAGACAACCCAGAACAACCCAGCTGAGTCACTCTGGATTCTTGTCCATCAGGAATCATGAGACATAGTAAATATGTTATAGTTTTAAGCCACTAGATTTTAGAGCAATTTGTTGTTACACAGCCACAGTAAATAGGACAATTTATCACTCCACTTCCCACCTCCATCTATGCTTCTTAGATTCTCTCTTTGTCTTGAGTTTTCTGAAAGTTCACAGTGATTTGCCCGACCATGGCTCTTTGACTCTTTTTCCATGCATTTCCTTAGGCACCCATTGAAAAATTCAACTTATAAACATCCTTCAGTTAAGATGAGTTATCTAAATTAATTAAATCTTCAAATTTTTTTTTTGTTAATTTCTCTTTCTCTATTTTCTTTATTCTTTCACTAAAAAAATTATATTATTTTGATGATAAAACTCCTGAATCACATACGTCACTTTTCTAACTTTGTGTGGGATTTTCTTGACTGCACTTTGCAAGCCTTTATCTCTCACTCAACAAATATTTACTAAGACCCTACTCTGTGCTAAGATGCAGCAATACAAAATAAGTTAACTGAGATTTTAATTTCTACTATCAAATATTTAATTTTAAGAACTCATTTTTGTCTTCTGAGTGTTACATGTTATTTTCTCCTTTTTTTGTTTGTTTTACGTTTTCTTCATCTTGTTGCATTTGTGTTTTTTTGTTGTTGTTTTTGTTTTTGTTTTTGTTTTTTAGTCTCTAACTTTCATGTTAGCAGCTTAGCTAACATCACTGATGATCCTTGGATGACATTTGTTAATATTTTAGACACACACACACGCACACACATACACACACAAACTATGGGAGCACTATATGTTGTTAACAGGTAGACATTGCTGCAAGATTATCCGGCTGAGCCATTTCACTGGGAGACTCCTGACTGTCACTATCTTTTAGGTCTTTTCTTCTGAGATATTCATTTATTTAAAGAAAAATCTTTCACTCTTCTTTCCAGAAGACGTAAACCTGATTCCAGCATTCTGGAAGAGTGGGTGAATGGAGCTGGGCTACCTCATCACTCAGCATATAGACTTCAGCTTAACCCTCCCTTCTACTGTGGCCTTCCACAAAGTCATTCTGTTCACTCTCTCTACTCCGTCTTTTGCCCCAATATGGAAAAAACGGTCCTGGCTCTGCTGGGTTGGGGTGGATCTTGGTGGGACAGGAGGAAGGAAAGAGGATAGTCTAACACCTTTTTAAGCAGACTTTCAGTTTTCATCTTAATTTTCAACCCTACTTTCAGAGGTACCTACAGCCCCTAATTTGGGGGCCTTCCTTGAGTTCTATTGAGCACCTCGGCTTCCTTCTGTGTTTCCTTCATTACAGCTCTAGTTTTGTTTTCTTAGTTGCACTCAGTAAATTAACACTCATCTATCTTCTTTTTAGTTTCCAAAATTGGTTGTTGTCATCTGTCTTTTCCTTTTATTTGTTTATGAAAAAAAATCCCTTTACTATTACATCAGTGAAGTTTTAAGAGTGGAGGGAAGTGAAAGTGTTCAATTCACCATCTCTGAACAGAGGTCATTTTCATTTTCTCTTCAACCCATCCGTGCAGCTCTCCTGACCTTCCTCTTTCTAAGGACACAAATGACTCCCTAATCATCACAGCAAAGGACCCCTACTGACTTCTCATTCTAAAGGAGCCCACTGTGCCATTTGACACTCTTGACCACCTGCTTGTTCAAACTCTTCCCTCTATTTTCTGTGACACCGCTCTGTCTCATTCTCTTCTGACTCAGATCACTCTTTCCCAGCACTCTTACTTGGCTTCTTTTCCTGTATTACCTTAAATATCCTTACTCCTGGGGAATAATGCTATAATCTGGATTATGTGCCAGGCACTGTACTAAATAGGCACTTTGTGTGTAATACATTTCTCAACAACTCAGGTAGGTATTATTAAATAACCCATCTCACAGATGAAGAGACCAAGGGCACAGGAAACTTAAGTAATTTGTCCAAAGTCTCTCAGCTTTTTACCACTGTACCTATTGCCTCTACAAATGCTACATTTTTTAGTTTTCCCTCTTATTTGTTTGCAGTCTGCTGGACTTTCTCATCTACTTCCAGGGCTTAATCTCTCACATATGCCTATATTCAGACAACTCTGAACTGTCCATATTCAGTCCTACCCTTCTTCTAAGCTCCAAAACTCAATGTCCAAGTATTTATTGGAAACTTGCATCTGCATGTCCCACAAACACCTCAAAATCAAAATATCTGAGGTCCAGCCATGTTGTTTCACCACTCTTTCTTCTCAAAACAACTCAACCTGTTTGGTTTATATATATATCAGTTATTGGCATCACCACTTACCTCCACAGGAAAGTTAGAACACTCAGCGTTTGTTCCGACTGCTCACTCTCTCACCTCCTATATGACATTTGCTGCCAAGACTGTTGTGCTCTGAAGGGTCTTCTGATTTCGTTTCATTTCCTCGTCATCCTCCCACTATCCTTATTAAGCCCTTACGTGCTCTTCACAACAGCTTTCTCCTAACTAGTCTCAGCTCTAATCTGCCACATCACCATCAGAGCTGTCTTTCTAAATACCTTCTTAAGATCTGTTCATTCTACTTATTTAGGGTTGATAGGTTGTTGACTCTAAACAACCTAGTCTTGGGAAAGAGGGGGCTCCTCACATACAAAAATATAGCAAGGTTCCTTAAAAAAGTCTCATGTGTATGTTTACAGATTACAGATTAATACACATATACCAGGAAAAAATAAAAGCTGTAATGTTCCAAAGCACTGGTGATTAAGGACCAATGAGAAACTAAGATAAAGCAGTTCTGAAATTATAATGATGAGCTGGACATTCATTTATTTATTAACAATTATTTATTGAGCACCTACTGTGAACCAGCAGGCATTCTTCTAGGAACTGGGACTGCTGCCATGAAAAAGACAGATAAGGTTCCTGATGCCACGGAGTTTATATTCCCATAAAGAAGACAAATGAGTAAGCAAATAAATACGTAAAAAAACAGCAGATGACAATGAGTACAATGCTGAGAGCTAGGACAGGATGATTGCCTTGAGTCATTCCTCTGGGTGGCCAGGGTTGGCCTCTCCGAGTGGGTGGCATTGAATACTGATGTACCATGACAGGCTCAGGGCTCCTTGGCACAGGAGAAAAACTCTGCCCTGTCCTGAGAGGCAGAAGGCCTAGTGAGGAGAATTTTGAGGCAAGCACCCTAAGGCCCATCTGGGGTCTCATTTAGTGGCCTAGGGCGAGTCTCCCCTCTCTGGGCCACTGAAGTCCCTTCTGCCCCTAGCACACTGTTACTTGCCTTGCTGGGCCCTGCTTCCCTCAATTATCCCCAATTTATGATTCCTTCGACGGCAGAGCCTGAAATAAAAAGGCCTGGCTGGGCCTCTATTCTGTCATGGAGCATTGCTTGGCCAGTGGGGCGAGAGCTCCAGACAGCCAGAGCATGGGATGGCAGATGCCAGGAGCTGCTCCAGGCAAACATATGGCTGTGGCTCCCTCACCTGCCAGCCACACCTGCCAGGCAGTGGAACCCCAGCGGGCAGCCCTAACATTCAATTTCACCTTCTCCTCAGGCAAATTTTGGAAGTAATCTCTGCCCAATTGTGGAATTACTTTTACATGCCTGTAACTAACATGTTGGTGAAACCTAAATATTCATGATCGAACTTTTTAAAATAGAGGATGAGGGAAAACAACAAAAATTATTGTCTGTCTACACACACACACACACACACACACACACACACATTCAGTGAATACAAATACCAGAAGAAACTTTGGTATACATACAAAATAAATCAAATTTGTCAGCTTTGAAAATATGCTTAAAAAAAAAGAAAATATGCTTAATAGATGACTTTTCTAAGGAATCACTTCTCTAGCTATTTTGGAAACAGATTGGAGACAGATTCTCCAACACGTTTTATTTTCTATAGACTCCCTCTTTCTAAAGTTTCCAAACTCGTCTTACGGGCCTGAAATTTTGTGTCTTTTACATTTGTATTCTCTCTTGTTAGGTCATTCTCACAAGTCTCTAAAACAATCCAATTCTTCTTACTAATTGCTAATGTAATTAAGGGCCCTTTGGAAATATCAGCATAAAGAGAGCATCTCATTCTGCATCATTCAGCAAATCAGGCCATGTGGAGGAAAGAACAGTGATTACGATCACGTTTCTGTGTTTAAAGAGCTTGACTGAGGCCAGGTGCTGTGGCTCATGCCCGTAATCCCAGCACTTTGGGAGGCTGAGGCGGGCAGATCACTTGAGGTCAGGAGTTGGAGACCAGTCTGGCTAACATGGTGAAACCTTGCCTCTACTAAAGATACAAAAATTAGCCGGGCGTAGTGGCACATGCCTATAATCCCAGCTACTTGGGAGACTGAGGAAGGAGAATTGTTTGAACCCAGGTGGCAAAGGTTACAGTGAGCTGAGATTGCGCCACTGCACTCCAGCCTGGACGACAGAGTGACTTTGTCTCACAAATAAATAAATAAGCTTGTTTTACAGGGAATACCCCTAAGATGGAAAGTGAGTTGCCAGAGGTCACATAGTGAACCTACAGCTGGGCCAGATAACAAATTGTAGGCTCCTGGCTTCCCACCAGCACTCAAAAAGCAGTTCAAATTAAAAACGTGGAAGGAAAGAAGGGAGGGAGGAAGGGAGGAAAGGAGGAAGAAAGAGAGGGAGAGAGGGAGAGAGGGAGAGAGGGAAGGAGGGAAGGAGGGAGGGAAGGAGGGAAGGAGGGAAGGAGGGAGGGAGGGAGAGAGGGAAGGAGGGAAGGAGGGGGAGAGGGAAGGAAGGAGGGAGGGAGGGAGGAAGGAGCAGAGGAAAATAAGAAATGCATGAAGTAAAAGAGGGAGGGAGGAGTCCCAACAAGTATTCTTTCTTCTGTAATCCTTATCTATTTGTTTATTGTCTGACCCTCCCACTAGAACATAAGTTCCATAACGACTAACATTTCGTCTATCTCTTACTACTATACGCTATACATATATTAGTACTTAGTGCAGTCCCTGGTACATAGATATAAATAAATAAATAAGTCTCTCATACTCATCCTGAAGTATGTCAAATGGAGTGGACCATTTGAAAGCAGCTAAATAATAAATCACAGCATCCTTCTGCTTTTTTTTTTTTTTTTTTTTTTTTTTTTTGAGGTGGAGTCTCGCTCTGTTGCCCGGACTGGAGTGCAGTGGCCGGATCTCAGCTCACTGCAAGCTCCGCCTCCGGGTTCACGCCATTCTCCTGCCTCAGCCTCCCGAGTAGCTGGGACTACAGGCGCCCGCCATCTCGCCCGGCTAGTTTTTGTATTTTTAGTAGAGACGGGGTTTCACCGTGTTAGCCAGGATGGTCTCGATCTCCTGACCTCGTGATCCGCCCGTCTCGGCCTCCCAAAGTGCTGGGATTACAGGCTTGAGCCACCGCGCCCGGCCCCTTCTGCTTTTTTATTGAATTTCAAATAACAGAGGCACAATTGGTGGCCTCAGTCTATAGTTTATTCTCCTGTAGCCAGTTTTATCTCTCCTTGTCCCATTGCTTCAGTTGCACTGAAAGATGCTTATCCAGTCTTTTTGGAGCGCTTCAGGTCCTTCTATGTATTTTAAGTTGGACCACCTTAATTATATCCTCCCGATCTGAAAAAAAAATTAGCCAGCAAATTCTGCATGATGAAATAATAGAAAATTTTATTTACATAAATTATAAATATTATGGTCCCTGAAAATTTAATTGTTAAAATCGACATCACAAAATCACATTAAACCTTATTAGTTGGAAAAGGCCAAATTAAATAAGTGAGACATCTAAATTAGAAAGTATTTAAAAAGTAAAATTGACCTAATTTCTTTACAATCCCCCGGATTACAAGAATGAGTGTAATCAAGCATTGTTGAGGAGATAGCCTTTACCGAATGAAAGAAGTGGGTCAAAACCAGCTCTCATAAACGTGAAATAAACAAATGCTTCTCTAGTGCTTAAGGGATCTTAACATGTTTACTCAGAGCCCTTTAAGTCTTTTAAGTATCATTTAAGTATTGTTTAGACTCAACTGGCTTACTAAATTTTGTCTTCACATGTTATTCTGCCCCCATGTTCATCCTAATTCTTGTATATTCCATTGTCTGCAATTTTTAAATCTGTTCTCTGTGGCAGGAGGGGCATTGACAGTTGAAGAGAAAAACCAAGGGATAAACAGATGAAATGCTTTGTGTACGTTCCCACAATTCAGACAAGGATTTCCAATTGCTAGAGTTTTATCTCTATCACTAAATGTGAAGTGCTAAACACAGAAGAATTTCAGAAGGTTGTATGATAATTACTCTCTTGATGTCCTGCTTGTTCAAAATGCAAGTGTCTGCCTTAAGTAACAAAAGGGAAAATAAATGAAGCTCGTGGATTTAAATACACTGAAAAATAATTTTGTGCCAGTTTTGGATGAGGCCTTTGCACTTGCTATTCTCTCTGCCTGGAATGTTCTTATTCTCAAATAGCTCACACCCTCACTTCATTCAGGTCTCAGATCAAATGTCATCTGAGAGAGGCCAGCCCTGACTCCTAGCTAAAAATGCACACATCCCCTCTACACTCCGTCTCCTCAGGCGTACTTTATTTTTCTTTAGTGCACTTAAATTATCACCCAACATATGATTTGTTTGAAATTTATTTGTCAACAATTTCCCACCACAGTGCAAATTCCAGCAGATAATTGCTTTGTTGGTGACCCAGAAGAGTCCAGTGACTGAAATATTTGTTGACTGAATGATTTAAAATCACAAAAATCAGTGATATTTCTTTCTCCTTAAATGCCATTTTTTTTAATTTAGAAAGTGAAAATTCTCTGCTTTGAAAAGAAAAAAACCTCTCAGTAAAAGCCAAAAAGAAAGCATCAAAACCTCTAAATCACCAATGTAAAATCTAGAGCTTTCGTAAAAGTATTTACGGATACACTTAATGTACATCTAATACTGATACTGTATGAGCCTTAGTTAAATAACTACCAAGTTCTTAAATTCAGTTAATTCAGTGCAAGAAATCAGTCAAACTGGTTGTTTGCCGTTGCATAGAGAAATCAACTGGTTGCTTGGTTCCGTTTTTTCAACAATGACTTGACTTCAGGTAAGACAGCATTGGATCTCTAACTGAAAACCCAGTGGCTCAAAGTTGGCTTTCTTTTTGGACTTCCCAGTTCCCTATCACATTTTTTTTTTTTTTTTGAGACGGAGTCTCGCTCTGTCGCCCAGGCTGGAGTGCAGTGGCCGGATCTCAGCTCACTGCAAGCTCCACCTCCCGGGTTCACGCCATTCTCCTGCCTCAGCCTCCGAGTAGCTGGGACTACAGGCGCCCGCCACCTCGCCCGGCTAGTTTTTTGTATTTTTTTAGTAGAGACGGGGTTTCACCGTGTTAGCCAGGATGGTCTCCGATCTCCTGACCTCGTGATCCGCCCGCCTCGGCCTCCCAAAGTGCTGGGATTACAGGCTTGAGCCACCGCGCCCGGCCCCCTATCACATTTAAATTTTTGTGCTTCACTAATGAGTTACAGGTTTTACGACATCAAAAAAGATATACCTTTATAATAATCCAATTCACAAATATCTAGCACTGCATATATGCTACTACTAAGGATATAAAATTCCCATCCCTAATATGTTTGCAGTGTAGTAGAGATGCCTGAGAAGGAAATATATATGCAACATTCAGCGTAAAGTTCTACACCCCCAGCTGAGCTTGCATTCTTAGGCACGCAGGCTCTGAGGGTGTTCTTACAGAGGCTACTAGAGGGACGCTTTCTTACCTGAGGCTGAAAATTTTGAAAATTGACTTCAAAATTATTGAAACCTCTGTGGGGATAGCAATGGAGCTGGAAAAATTCATTTCAAAACTGCAAGCAGTTTTCTGGAGAACTTGACACTTGAATACTCTTTGAGTCAGAGTATTCTTTCATTTTTGGAAAACTATCTAAATGGGCCCTTCAATTATACAAATGAAAAATTTTAAATCCAAATCAAGAAAGGTCACTTTTGAGAAGTTGGTAGCTTTAGGGAGTTAAATTGCTATTGCTACAAAGTAAAAGCAGACAAACAAAAATAATCTACTTGATTTCTCCCCTTGACATCTCAGACAAGTCAAACTCAACAACAGAACTTACGATTTCCCCTTCCAAAAAACCCTGTGCTTCACAGCCACCCACCACTCACTCCAATCTTCTGGTTCTCAACAAAAGGTACTTCTAGTCGTTATTGATTGTCTTTTGCCTGTTCTGGTAGATCTGGTCCTTCGGCAAGTTTCATGATTTCT
This sequence comes from Trachypithecus francoisi, assembly GCF_009764315.1. Lineage (NCBI taxonomy): Eukaryota > Metazoa > Chordata > Mammalia > Primates > Cercopithecidae > Trachypithecus > Trachypithecus francoisi. The sequence goes on from NW_022681470.1 coordinate 120,238,094, forward strand.
GTCACCAAAATACAACTCACATCTGTCCACTTGTCTCTTTTTCCACTGCCACTGTGGGTCCAGGCCATCATTACCTCTCACTGAATTACTGCATTGGCCTCCTCACCTTCCACTCCTGCTCATCTCCACTGAGTGGTTCATTCTCCACTTAGGAGTCAGAAAAGAGCTTTAAAAATTCTTTAGCTTAATAATCGCATTTTTTAAAAAATTAATAAACCTCATTTTTTAGAGAAGTTTTACAGTCATAGCAAGATAGAGTGAAAAGTACACAGAATCCCTATACACCGCATTACCCCCAACGATGCATAGCCTTTCTCATTATTGACATCCCACACCAGAGTGGCACACTTGTTACAAATGACGGACCTATGCTGACACGTCACCCAAAGTCCATAGCTTGCATTAGGGTTCACTCTCGGTGTTGTGGATTCTACAGGTTTGGACAAATGTGTAATAACTTGTATCTAACAATTAGTTTTTCACGCCTGTAATCCTAGCACTTTCGGAGGCCGAGGCAGGTGGATTACGAGGTCAGGAGATCGAGATCATCTCTACTAAACCCCATCTCTACTAAAAATACAAAACATTAGCTGGGCGTGGTGGCAGGTGCCTGTAGTCCCAGCTACTCAGGAGGCTGAGGCAGGAGAATGGCGTGAACCCGGGAGGCGGAGCTTGCAGTGAGCGGAGATAGCGCCACTGCGCTCCAGCCTGGACAACAGAGCGAGACACGCCAAAAAAAAAAAAAGAAAGAAAAAAATTAGTTTTGTACAGAATAGTTTCACTGCCTTAAAAATCCTCTATGCTCTGCCTATTCATCCCTCTCTGTCCCCTAACCCCTTTCAACCACTTGTCATTTTACTAACTCCATGATTTTGCTTTTGCCAGAATGTCATATAGTTGGAATCAGACAGTATGTTAACTTTTCAGGTTGGCTTCTTTCACTTAATAATATACATTTAAGCTCCTCTATGCCTTTTCATGGCTTGATAGCTCTTTTCTTTTTATCGTTGGATAATATTCCATTGTCTGGAGATCCCACAGTTTATTTATTCATTCATCCAATGAAGGAAATCTTGGTTGCTTCCAAGCTTTGGCAATTATAAATAAAGCTGCTATCAGTATCCACGTACTGGTTTTTGTGTGGATGTAAGTTTTCAGTTCATTTGTGTAAATACCAAACAGCGTGATTGCTGGATTACATGGTAAGAGTATGTTTAGCTTTGTAAGAAACTGCCGAACGATCTTCCAAAGTAGCTGTATCATTTTGCATCCCCACCAGCAATGAATGAGGGTCCCTGTTGCTTCATCTCTTTGCCACAGTTTGACATTGTGAGTGTTCTGGATTTTGGCTGTTTTAATAGGTGTGGAGTGGTATTTCACTGTTGTTTTAATTTACAATTTTCTAACGACAGATGATGTTGGATACCTTTTCATATGCTCACTTACATTCTGTATGTCTGCTTTGGTGAGGTGTCTGTGAAGCTTCTTTATCCCATTTTAAAATTAGCTTGTTCATTTTCTTATTGTTGAGTTTTAGAGGTCTATGTATATTTCAGATAATAACTTTATCAGATGTGTCTTCCAAAAATATTTTCTACCAATCTGTGTCTTGTCTTCTCATTCTATTGACATTGTCTATTCCATAGTAGAGGTTTTTAATTTTTAAAAGTCCAGTTTAGGATCCGGGAGCAAGATGGCCGACTAGAAACAGCTCCAGTCTCCAACTCCCGGCGCAAGCGACACAGAAGACCGGTGATTTCTGCATTTTCAACTGAGGTACTGGGGTCATCTCACTGGGCAGTGCCGGACAATCGGTGATGGTCAGCTGCTGCAGCCCGACCAGCGAGAGCTGAAGCAGGGCGAGGCATTACCTCACCTGGGAAGCGCAAGGGGGAAGGGAATCCCTTTTCCTAGCCAGGCGAACTGAGACACACAACACCTGGAAAATCGGGTAATTCCCACCCCAATACTGCACTTTAAGCAAACGGGCACACCAGGAGATTATACCCACACCTGGCTGGGAGGGTCCCACAGCCACGGAGCCTCCCTCATTGCTAGCACAGCAGTCTGTGATCTAACCGCAAGGCAGCAGCGAGGCTGGGGGAGGGGCGCCCGCCATTGCTGAGGCTTAAGTAGGTAAACAAAGCCGCTGGGAAGCTCCAACTGGGTGGAGCTCACAGCAGCTCAAGGAAACCTGCCTGTCTCTGTAGACTCCACCTCTGGGGACAGGGCACAGCCAAAAACACAACAGGGGAAGCAGCAGAGGCCTGTGCAGACCCGAACCACTCTGTCTGACAGCTTTGAAGAGAGCAGTGGATCTCCCAACACGGAGGTTGAGATCTGAGAACGGACAGACTGCCTGCTCAAGTGGGTCGCTGACCCCTGAGTAGCCTAACTGGGAGACATTCCCCACTAGGGGCAGTCTGACACCCCACACCTCACAGGGTGGAGTACACCCCTGAGAGGAAGCTTCCAAAGTAAGAATCAGACAGGTACACTCGCTGTTCAGCAATATTCTATCTTCTGCAACCTCTGCTGCTGATACCCAGGCAAACAGGGTCTGGAGTGGACCTCAAGCAATCTCCAACAGACCTACAGCTGAGGGTCCTGACTATTAGAAGGAAAACTATCAAACAGGAAGAACACCTATACCAAAACCCCATCAGTACGTCACCATCATCAAAGACCAGAGGCAGATAAAACCACAAAGATGGGGAAGAAGCAGGGCAGAAAAGCTGGAAATTCAAAAAATAAGAGCGCATCTCCCCCTGCAAAGGAGCACAGCTCATCGCCAGCAACGGATCAAAGCTGGTCAGAGAATGACTTGGACGAGATGAGAGAAGAAGGCTTCAGTCCATCAAACTTCTCAGAGCTAAAGGAGGAATTACATACCCAGCGCAAATAAACTAAAAATCTTGAAAAAAGAGTGGAAGAATTGATACTAGAATAATTAATGCAGAGAAGGTCATAAATGAAATGACAGAGATGAAAACCATGACACGAGAATACGTGACAAATCCACAAGCTTCAGTAACCGACTTGATCAACTGGAAGAAAGAGTATCAGTGATTGAGGATCAAATGAATGAAATGAAGCAAGAAGAGAAACCAAAAGAAAAAAGAAGAAAAAGAAATGAACAAAGCCTGCAAGAAGTATGGGATTATGTAAAAAGACCAAATCTACGTCTGATTGGGGTGCCTGAAAGTGAGGGGGAAAATGGAATCAATTGGAAAACACTCTTCAGGATATCATCCAGGAGAACTTCCCCAACCTAGTAGGGCAGGCCAACATTCAAATTCAGGAAATACAGAGAACACCACAAAGATACTCCTCGAGAAGAGCAACTCCAAGACACATAATTGCCAGATTCACCAAAGTTGAAATGAAGGAAAAAATCTAAAGGGCAGCCAGAGAGAAAGGTCGGGTTACCCACAAAGGGAAGCCCATCAGACTAACAGCAGACCTCTACGCAGAAACTCTACAAGCCAGAAGAGAGTGGGGGCCAATATTCAACATTCTTAAAGAAAAGAATTTTCAACCCAGAATTTCATATCCAGCCAAACTAAGTTTCATCAGTGAAGGAGAAATAAAATCCTTTACAGATAAGCAAATGCTTAGAGATTTTGTCACCACCAGGCCTGCCTTACAAGAGACCCTGAAGGAAGCCCTAAACATGGAAAGGAACAACCAGTACCAGCCATTGCAAAAACATGCCAAAATGTAAAGACCATCAAGGCTAGGAAGAAACTGCATCAACTAACGAGCAAAATAACCAGTTAATATCATAATGACAGGATCAAGTTCACACATAACAATATTAACCTTCAATGGAAATGGACTAAATGCTCCAATTAAAAGACACTGGCAAACTGGATAAAGAGTCAAGACCCATCAGTCTGCTGGATTCAGGAGACCCATCTCACATGCAGAGACATACATAGGCTCAAAATAAAGGGATGGAGGAAGATCTACCAAGCAAATGGAGAACAAAAAAAAGCAGGGGTTGCAATCCTAGTCTCTGATAAAATAGACTTTAAACCATCAAAGATCAAAAGAGACAAAGAAGGCCATTACATAATGGTAAAGGGATCAATTCAACAGGAAGAGCTAACTATCCTAAATATATATGCACCCAATACAGGAGCCCCCAAATTCATAAAGCAAGTCCTTAGAGACTTACAAAGAGACTTAGACTCCCATACAATAATAATGCGAGACTTCAACACTCCACTGTCAACATTAGACAGATCAACGAGACAGAAAGTTAACAAGGGTATCCAGGAATTGAACTCATCTCTGCACCAAGCGGACCTAATAGACATCTATAGAACTCTCCACCCCAAATCAACAGAATATACATTCTTCTCAGCACCACATGGCACTTATTCCAAAATTGACCACATAATTGGAAGTAAAGCACTCCTCAGCAAATGTACAAGAACAGAAATTATAACAAACTGTCTCTCAGACCACAGTGCAATCCAACTAGAACTGAGGACTAAGAAACTCAATCAAAACCGCTCAACTACATGGAAACTGAACAACCTGCTCCTGAATGACTACTGGGTACATAATGAAATGAAGGCAGAAATAAAGATGTTCTTTGAAACCAATGAGAACAAAGATACAACATACCAGAATCTCTGGGACACATTTAAAGCAGTGTGTAGAGGGAAATTTATAGCACTAAATGCCCACAAGAGAAAGCTGGAAAGATCTAAAATTGACACTCTAACATCACAATTAAAAGAACTGGAGAAGCAAGAGCAAACACATTCAAAAGCTAGCAGAAGGCAAGAAATAACTAAGATCAGAGCAGAACTGAAGGACACAGAGACACAAAAAACCCTCCAAAAAATCAATGAATCCAGGAGTTGGTTTTTTGAAAAGATCAACAAAATTGACAGACTGCTAGCAAGACTAATAAAGAAGAAAAGAGAGAAGAATCAAATAGACGCAATAAAAAATGATAGAGGGGATATCACCACGGACCCCACAGAAATACAAACTACCATCAGAGAATACTATAAACACCTCTACGCAAATCAACTAGAAAATCTAGAAGAAATGGATAATTTCCTGGACGCTTACACTCTTCCAAGACTAAACCAGGAAGAAGTTGAATCCCTGAATAGACCAATAGCAGGCTCTGAAATTGAGGCAATAATTAATAGCCTACCAACCAAAAAACGTCCAGAACCAGATGGATTCACAGCTGAATTCTACCAGAGGTACAAAGAGGAGCTGGTACCATTCCTTCTGAAACTATTCCAATCAATTGAAAAAGCGGGAATCCTCCCTAACTCATTTTATGAGGCCAACATCATCCTGATACCAAAGCCTGGCAGAGACACAACAAAAACAGAAAATTTTAGACCAATATCCCTGATGAACATCGATGCAAAAATCCTCAGTAAAATACTGGCAAACCGGATTCAGCAGCACATCAAAAAGCTTATCCACCATGATCAAGTGGGCTTCATCCCTGGGATGCAAGGCTGGTTCAACATTCGCAAATCAATAAATGTAATCCAGCATATAAACAGAACCAAAGACAAGAACCACATGATTAGCTCAATAGATGCAGAAAAGGCTTTTGACAAAATTCAACAGCCCTTCATGCTAAAAGCGCTCAATACATTCGGTATTGATGGAGCGTACCTCAAAATAATAAGAGCTATTTATGACAAACCCATAGCCAATATCATACTGAATGAGCAAAAACTGGAAAAATTCCCTTTGAAAACTGGCACAAGACAGGGATGCCCTCTCTCACCACTCCTATTCAACATAGTGTTGGAAGTTCTGGCTAGGGCAATCAGGCAAGAGAAAGAAATCAAGGGTATCCAGTTAGGAAAAGAAGAAGTCAAATTGTCCCTGTTTGCAGATGACATGATTGTATATTTAGAAAACCCCATTGTCTCAGTCCAAAATCTCCTTAAGCTGATAAGCAACTTCAGCAAAGTCTCAGGATACAAAATCAATGTGCAAAAATCACAAGCATTCTTATACACCAGTAACAGACAAACAGAGAGCCAAATCATGAATGAACTTCCATTCACAATTGCTTCAAAGAGAATCAAATACCTAGGAATCCAACTTACAAGGGATGTAAAGGACCTCTTCAAGGAGAACTACAAACCACTGCTCAGTGAAATCAAAGAGGACACAAACAAATGGAAGAACATACCATGCTCATGGATAGGAAGAATTAATATCGTGAAAATGGCCATACTGCCCAAGGTTATTTACAGATTCAATGCCATCCCCATCAAGCTACCAATGACTTTCTTCACAGAATTGGAAAAAACGGCTTTAAAGTTCATATGGAACCAAAAAAGAGCCCGCATTGCCAAGACAATCCTAAGTCAAAAGAACAAAGCTGGAGGCATCACGCTACCTGACTTCAAACTATACTACAAGGCTACTGTAACCAAAACAGCATGGTACTGGTACCACAACAGAGATATAGACCAATGGAACAGAACAGAGTCCTCAGAAATAATACCACACATCTACAGCCATCTGATCTTTGACAAACCTGAGAGAAACAAGAAATGGGGAAAGGATTCCCTATTTAATAAATGGTGCTGGGAAAATTGGCTAGCCATAAGTAGAAAGCTGAAACTGGATCCTTTCCTTACTCCTTATATGAAATAATTCAAGATGGATTAGAGACTTAAATGTTAGACCTAATACCATAAAAACCCTAGAAGAAAACCTAGGTAGTACCATTCAGGACATAGGCATGGGCAAGGACTTCATGTCTAAAACACCAAAAGCAACGGCAGCAAAAGCCAAAATTGACAAATGGGATATGATTAAACTAAAGAGCTTCTGCACAGCAAAAGAAACTACCAGCAGAGTGAACAGGCAACCTACAGAATGGGAGAAAATTTTTGCAATCTACTCATCTGACAAAGGGCTAATATCCAGAATCTACAAAGAACTCAAACAAATTTACAAGAAAAAAACAACCCCATCAAAAAGTGGGCAAAGGATATGAACAGACTTTTCTCAAAAGAAGACATTCATACAGCCAACAGACACATGAAAAAATGCTCATCATCACTGGCCATCAGAGAAATGCAAATCAAAACCACAATGGGATACCATCTCACACCAGTTAGAATGGCAATCATTTAAAAGTCAGGCAACAACAGGTGCTGGAGAGGATGTGGAGAAATAGGAACACTTTTACACTGTTGGTGGGATTGTAAACTAGTTCAACCAATATGGAAAACAGTATGGCGATTCCTCAAGGATCTAGATCTAGATGTACCATATGACCCAGCCATCCCACTACTGGGTATATACCCAAAGGATTATAAATCATGCTGCTATAAAGACACATGCACACGTATGTTTATTGCGGCACTATTCACAATAGCAAAGACTTGGAATCAACCCAAATGTCCATCTGTGACAGACTGGATTAAGAAAATGTGGCACATATACACAATGGAATATTATGCAGCCATAAAAAAGGATGAGTTTGTGTCCTTTGTAGGGACATGGATGCAGCTGGAAACCATCATTCTTAGCAAACTATCACAAGAACAGAAAACCAAACACTGCATGTTCTCACTCATAGGTGGGAAATGAACAATGACATCACTTGGACTCGGGAAGGGGAACATCACACATCGGGGCCTATCATGGTGAGGGAGGTGGGGGGAGGGATTGCATTGGGAGTTATACCTGATATAAATGATGAATTGATGGGTGCTGACGAGTTGATGGGTGCAGCACACCAACATGGCACAAGTATACATATGTAACAAACCTGCACGTTATGCACATGTACCCTAGAACCTAAAGTATAATAAAAAAATAAATAAAAGTCCAGTTTATCAATTATTTCTTTCATAAATTGTACCTTTGATGGGGCATCTGAAACGTCATTGTCATAACCAAGGTCACCTAGGTTTTGTCCTCTGTTATCTTCTAGGAATTTTATAGTTCTGTGTTTTATATTTTAGCCTATAATTCACTTTGAATTAACTTTTTCTGAATGATGTAAATTCTGTGTCTAGATTCACACTTTTGCATGTGGATGTGCAGATGTTGCATCACCATTTGGTTAAAGGAATATCTTTGCTCCATTGTTATTTCCTTTGTTCCCTTGTCAAAGATCAGTTGACTATGTTTATGTGGGTCTATTTCTGGGCTCTCTGTCCAGTTTCATTGATTTATTTTTCTATTCTTTCACCAATATTACTATCCCAATTATTGTTACTTTATAGTAAGTCTTGAAGTTTGGTAGTGTCAATCCTCTAACAGAAGGAGCTTTTAAAAGCAAAATGTGAGCTGGGTGCAGTGGTGCATGCCTGTAATCCCAGCACTTTGGGAGGCCAAGGTGGGCAGATCACTTGAGGTCAGGAGTTCGAGACCAGCCTGGCCAACATGGTGAAACCTTGTCTCTACTAAACATGCAAAAGTTAGCCAAGCAAGGTGGCATGTGCCTGTAATCCCAGCTACTCAGGAGGCAGAGGCACGAGAATCACTTAAACCCAGGAGGCGGAGATTGCAGTGAGCCAAGATAGTGCCACTGCACTCCAGCCTGGGCAACAGAGTGAGACTCCATGTCAAAATTAATATTTTAAAAATAAAATAAAATAAAAGCAAAATGTGGTGGGATCTGCCATCTCCTCTCATGGACCATAATGGCTTTTGTTTGACACAATTGGAAACACTGATATTACTAAGGCTTTGACTAGAATGGCATATTTTCAAATATGATCAGACTGCTTTGAGGAACTGAGATTGACTTTATTCATTTATAATTCATTACTAGTGACTTATTTTATTCCTTCATTTGGGCTTTGGCTCCCTGATTCATTGCATGCCTTGTGATTCTTGTTGAGATTTAGGCATTTGAAAAAGAGTCACCTTCCTTTTGAGAAGTCAAGGTGGGAGGATCACTTGCACTCAAGAGTTCAAGACCAGTCAGGGCAACAAAGCAAGAATCCATCTCTGATGGATGAGAATCTCAAAGGAATCCTGCTTCAATTGCAGAAGCGTCATACTCCAGAACTTCAAAAGCCTTGAGAAGCTGCATGAGTAGTGTGGCTTTGGAGTCAGGCAGAGTTAATCCTGAGTTCAGCCCAGCTGCTTAGTAGCTATAGGGCTTTGGACAAGTTTCTTAACTTGAAACAGTTATACACACCTCATTTACGTTTACTGGCTTATAATAAAGGATGTTGCAAAGGATACAGATGAAGAAACATGCAAGGCAAGGTATGGGAGAAGGAATGTGGAGCTTCCATTCCCTCCTTGGGTGTGCCACCCTCCAGGAACCTCTGTGTATTCATCTATCCGGAAGCTCCAATTGTCTTCAAAGAGCCAACAAGAATCTCCATAGAAAGACTGGCCTGGTACCTTGTCTAAATAGTTCCCTTACAAAGTTCCTGACCTGTGATAAGTCAAGAATGTCACTTTCCAGCCCAGGAAGCTCAAGATATTTTGGGACCACAAGAAGAGAGGAATTCATACAGGTATTATCAGCACAGTCTGATGGTGAATCCTTGGTTTGGCTTCTAGCCTTGGGGCTTTTAAAAAGTTGAATTCAAAATTGTTTATAAAAGTTCCAGCAAAGCCAACTTAAAAGTGTGTATGGCCTATAACTATTCTTGCTATACTTTATACAAATAATCAGGCCAAGTACAATAGACTAAAATTTATTTTGCAAATAAATTGATCCTACTATGATTAATCCTTGGTATAAATGGAGAAACTGGAGAGAGAAAAATTTAGATTCCAGCCCTGACCATTGTTTTTCAGTTTTAATTTTTTGACTATAATTTGGGCTAAATCCTGAATTATTTCCTGGCCACAAGAAATCTCTAAAGAAGAACCAGGTTTTAATTTTTGGTTTTCATTTAACAATGCTTTTAGTTGGCTTTCTAATGGGAAAGATTATTTTTTGTTGTTGTTCTTGCATACAAATTATTTTTTGATTATAATCTTTGTGTGTATTATATCAAATTATTAATGCTGTGTGTCTTTCATTGTATTACTTCTTGTAACAAAACCAAAATTTCAAAGACTAGAGATGATTCAACCAAACCTGTGAATCTCCCTCATTTGAAATCCCACTGGGTCAGATCTGTTTTCCACTGCCACTGCACTGCTGCTAAAACTATACAATATCAAGCACCCTCTCTAACGGCTCAGGAGCCATTGCAGAAGACGAGGGCATGTGAAACTAAGAACTGTGTTAGTGGGATGGAGCGTGGAGGCTAAAGCAACTCGATCTTGGATGTGGAGCTTCCATACTGACTTTTATTAATCCCTGTTCTGGGAAGACCTCTGAGATTTCTATTTTATCTACTCTTCCTTGTGTAAGAGCATGCACTTACTTACTGTAAATCCTCCCCTTAGGCAGATTCACATAGCATTCTTGCCTTTCCCTAAAGAGTCTACTTCAATTGTGCTACATATTCTTCTCCTATGGTATATAAGCGCTCTGTCTGGGGGAGGTGGGATGGGTAATGGTATGGTTATCTGCCATCTCATTTTGTGGCCACCCAGACATCATGGCTTCTGTCTGTAGGTCCCTATTAAATGTTCCTTTCTGAGAAGAGAAAGAAAAAAACCACGAATCCTTCACAGCCTGCTTCTTATCTTTAGTATAAAGTCCAAAATATTGGGCTGGGTGCAGTGGCTCATGCCTGTAATCCTAGCATTTTGGGAGGCCAAGGTGGGTGGATTACTTGAGCCCAGGAGTTTGAGACCAGTCTAGGCAACATGGCAAAACCCCATCTTTACCTGTCCTCACCCCTCAAATAAATATATATGTGTATATAATATATACATATATGTGTATATAATAGATACATATATGTGTATCTATTATATATGTATATATACTATATATGTATACTTAATATATACACATACATATGTATATATTTAATATATATATATGTATACACAAAAATTTCCTGGGCACGGTGGCACACACCTGTAGTCCCAGCTACTTGGGAAGCAGAGATGAGAGGATGGCTTGATCTGGCGAGGCAGAGGTCGCAGTGAGCTGAGATGGTGCCACTGCACTCTAGTTTGGGCAACAGAGCTGAGATCCCTGTCTCAAAATAAACAAAAATAAAATTTTTAAAAGTCCAAAACATTTAACAAGGCCTCTAAGACCCTCTGCCAACCTTTCTACTTCTGTCTCCTGCTCCTCCTACCTCCTCGTTTTTCATTCCCTAGTCATAGCAGACTTCTTTTCTTTTCTAAGTGTGCACGCTGTCATGTACTTTGTCTTGTTGCAAGAACATTCTTACCAACCCTCTCCCCCAGCCCAGCAGTCTCCCCACACTAGGCCAATTCCTTTTTTATCCTTTGGGTGTTACCTTAAACATCACTGCTCAGGAAAGTTGTCCCTGATCCTCCTAAGTGTGTCAAGCCCAATGTCGCATGCTACATTTCTTCTCTATTCTCTTTTGTAGCACATATTAACTCATAGTTAGTTTGTGTAATATTTTGCAAAAGGGTGTCCCCCTACTAGATTACAAACTATATGAGGCCAGGGACATTGTCATCCTGTTCACCGTGATCTCCTTGGCACAATGCCTGGCATATGACATGGCATCAATAAGTACTAGTTGAAGGAGCAAGTGATTGAAGCCTACAAGGTCCATAGTTACAGAATCAAATATACATTTGAACAGTATACGTATGTTCTAAAATTACTACTGGCAGTCTTTTCAATACTAGAATTAATTCACAAGAACAGAATTCATACATAAAGAGTCATTATATTTGACTAGTAATTAGGTAACATAGAAAGACATTTTACTCTTTTTATTTTTTGCTTGTAAAATAGCTACAGCTGTTACAACAAGACAGATAATGTCCCTTTACTTTTCTCTGAAAATGGTATTCTGCAGAGAAGAAAATTATACCCAGTTATAATGCTATTACTAAAACTTTTAGGGTCCCTGGAAAAAAATTCGTGAAAAACCCATGCCTTTATTAATTTTATAAGAAGCAGGACTCCAGCTGCTACATAGGTGCTATTTTTTACCTCTGAAAGCAGAAAAGGAAACTAATTGCGGAGAATCATTTTCTTTGCTCAGTTCTACTTTACTCTTTAATATTTTTTGCATTTTCTGTAGATAATCTTCATCAAGCTAACTGATTTTTGGAACACGAGCACCACTGGTTCACTTTTAATAAGGATGAAACTTAAGTAGGTATTATACAAAAATGCAGTTTTAAAGAAAAACCTTTAGGCCAGTCACCATGGCTCACGTCTGTAATCCCAGCACTTTGGGAGGCCGAGGTGGGTGGATTATTTGAGGTCAGGACTTCGAAACCAGCCTGGCCAACATAGTGAAACCTGTCTCTACTAAAAATATAAAAGTTAGCCAGGCGTGCTTGTGCAGGCCTGTAATCCCAGCTACTCAGGAGGCTTAGGCAGGAGAATTGCTTGAACCTGGGAGGCAGAGTTGCAGTGAGTCGAGATGGCACCACTGCACTCCAGCCTGGGTGACAAAGTGAGAGTCTGTCTCAAGAGAAAAGAAAAGAGAAAAGAAAAGAAAAGAAAACTTTTAACGTTTTATTAAATACTATAAATAACTTTTTGAACCATGAATTCGAGAAGATAGAGGCTCAGCCAGAAACCACTCTGAAATTATTCTTGGAATGGAATAGATTTCACTGGGGTTCAAACCTTCTGGGAATCCTGCAAATAACCAAGAATATGGTCCTATTGTATATATTCTTTTTAAGAGCTATCTTTAATAGGGAAATATCATGCTATAGTGTGAGCAGTAAAAAAAAAAAAAAAAGAAAAAACACTTTCTAGCAGGTAGAAATAGACAATGAACATTACAAGCAAGTAAATTATACAGTATGTTAAAAATAGTTGAAACTAAACCCTAAATCCAAAACAGGATGAAATGGTTAAAATGTATTTTCTTTCCTTCCAAAAGTTTCAAAGGTTCTACACACTCTGAAAGCAAAAACCGCTCACTTTTTAATAAAATTTTCTAGAAAAAAAGTCTATTCATATAAAGTTTCTTATATATTTATTTATTTTTAGAAACAGGGTCTTGCTCTCTCACCCAGGCCGGACTGTGGTGGTGCCATCAGAGCTCACTGGAACCTCGAACTCCTGGGCTCAAGCAATCCTCCTGCCTTAGCCTCCCAAGAAGTTGGGAATACAAGTGTGCACACCATGCCTAGCTAATTTTTCTTTTCTCTTTTTTGTAAAGACAGGGTCTTGCTGTGTTGCCCAGGCTGTCTTTGAATTCCTGGCCTCAAGGGATGCTCTCACCTCAGTCTCCTAAATTGTTGGAATTACAGGCATGAGCCACTGAACCCAGGCTCTTTTTGAATAGTAGGTGTATTCAAAAGTTGTTGATCCATTTACTCTAAAATGTGTATTCAGTGCCTACTATGTGCAGAAGATATGGCAGCAAGCAATATTAACACAATTTCTGCCCTCATGAGTAAATATTTTATATTAATCCAAGAATTTCATGGTGGAGAAGCAAATCTGAAAAAGCATGCATCATCTGCATAGTACTTACCCTAAAGTTAATAACTACTTTTCAAAGGCTCTTCATGTTTGTTTTGTCAACTGAGAGGCTCCTGAAATCCAAACCAGTGTTTTTAACTGGAGGGGTGGAGATAGGGTAAGTCTTTGTTGCTGCCAGTACTATAATATTATATTTTTATTGTGACAAGGAAAACTTGCCAGTAGCTGTGTACCCCTTACTTCTCCTTATCCAAGGCATGTTAACTGAGCCATGAAGGATAGCGTCAGGGAAAATATTTCCTGACTGCAGACCCCTCAGGGCAGTCCAGGTGAAACTTCAGTTTCTACAAGAATTTTTCAGAACCAAATATGGGCCACCTTTCAAGCCTAGGGTCATGAAATATTCTTAGTGTCCCAATGTCCAAATTGTGGTAATTGTTTTAAAGATGAAAATATCTTTAAAACATATCCAATATCTTAATATGTCATAATATGCTGCAAAGGCATTTGTGGGAGAATCTGTTCTTTTCACCAACCTAGAATCTCTCCCCACTTTTCCTGGTCCTAGCACCCTACTTTTTCTTTGGCAAAGCATCCCTCTCCATGACATGCCAGGACTGCCAATCAAGCGAACCAACTCCCTTGGCCAACCTGTGTGCCTGGGACCTGTGCCAGTCCAGGCTGATTCTCCTAGGATTTGAATCTTGAGCAGGGTGACTCAGGGTCAGAAAACATTTGCAGCCAAGACTTTCTGATGGCAGAATCCTGAAGAGATCATCCATTGGTTCTTGCCATCTAGATCCCCAAACTTAACTGAGCTACCTCATATATCCTTCCTGTAAAATTGCCTTACATTGTTTCTGTTGCTTACAATCAAGGAATCCTAATATATCTTCCCATATAAGTAGATTGAAGTATGTCATTAAAATAATTACTATACTTTTAAAATACAGTATGTAGGCCGGGCACAGTGGCTCACACCTGTAATCCCAGCACTTTGGGAGGCTGAGGTGGGCAGGTCACGAAGTCAGGAGTTTGAGACCAGCCTGGCCAACATAGTGAAAACTTGTCTCTACTGAAAATACAAAAAATTAGCTGGGTGTGGCAGCGTGCGCCTGTAATCCCAGCTACTCAGGAGGCTGAGGCAGCAGAATCGCTTGAACCTGGGAGGCAGAGGTTGCAGTGAGCCAAGATCACACCATTGCACTCCAACCTGGGCAACCAGAGCAAAACTCCATCTCAAAAAACAAACAAAAAAATTATAGTATATATGCTGAAACAGCAAAAATGAGAATTCATTTTGTTTTCCCTTAAGAGTTATCCAGAAGTTCACTCCTTAGACACAAAAGTAGTTTTAATGTGCATGTAATAACCATGGTTTTTCTGAATATATTGAGGAAAAGGCTATTCTTATTTTAAAAACCATTATTTTAAAAAAGTAATTATAAGTAGCCTAAGACCTTTTTATGAAAAACTGCTAATGTTCATATACATTTTACAATGAATAGGCCGGACATGGTGGTGCAGGCCTGTAATCCCAGCATTTGGGGAGGCCCAGGCAGGTAGATTCCTTGAGGTCAGGAGTTTGAGACCAGCCTGGCCAACATGGTGAAACCCCACCTTTACTAAAAGTACAAAAATTAGCCGGGCATGGTGGCGCGTGCCTGTGATCCCAGCTACTCAGGAAGCTGAGGCAGGAGAACCACTTGAACCTGGGAGGTAAAAGTTGCAGTGAGTGGAGATTGCACCACTGCACCCCAGCCTGGGCGACAGAGCGAGACTCCATCTCAAAAAATAAATAAATAAATAAATAAACAAACAAACAAAATAAAAATAAAAATTACAATGAATATGAATTCTTACCTCCAAAATGAGATACTTATACCAGAAATAAAATGAGTCACCGCAACGGCTGTGTGTGGCAGTAATTGCCACAGTCTCTTTGCTAAAAAATGCCATATGTGTATATGTGCATATAGATAGATACACACAAACACAGATGCACTCCTATTTAGGTTTGTACAAAAACAATACCTACTTATTCCACATTTAGGCACCTGTTTCTTGAGGATAGAAAGTTTAAATATCAGACAGGAATTTTTTCCATTCTGATAACTGTTCAACTTCCTGACCATTTCCTAAGTTATAAAGAGGAAGCACATTTGACTCAAATGCACTTTATTCTACATAAACTTGCTCACCAGTTTCTGACTTTTTAAAAACTTTATGGGCTGATACAATATATAGATATAACCAGAAAAGTTTTACAAACTTCAGAATATAGTATTGATGGTGAAAATATGGCATAATAATAATAAATAATAACTTGATGACCTGGGTTTTCCTTTTCTTTTTTTTTTTTCTTTTCATTTTTTGAGATGGAGTCTCTCTCTGTCACCCAGGCTGGAGTACAGCGATGCAATCTTGGCTCATTGCAACCTCTGCCTCCCAGACTGAAGTGATCCTCTCACCTCAGCCTTTCAAGCAGCTGACTCTACAGGCGCACACCACCATGCTGGCTAATTTTTATATTTTTACTAGAGACAAGGTTTCACCATGTTGGCAGGCTGGTCTTGAACTCCTGACCTCAAGTGATCCACTGGCCTTGGCCTCCCAAAGTGCTGGTATTACAGTTGTGAGCCACTGTGCCTGGCCAATGACCTGTATTTTTATAGATAGTGCTCTATAGTTTTGACACCCTTTCACAGACTATACCAGTCAGGTTCCAAGCAAAAAATAGAATTTTCGCAGAGGGTGCAATGAAGAGACTTTAATGAAGGAACTACTTACAGAAGTTGTGAGGTTAAAGAGCAAACAATGGATGCTGAAGCACCCAGAGAGTAGCAAGAGTAAAAAGCCATTACTTGCCCTAGAACCTAAGGGATATAGAGTGAAAACGGTATTACCCAGAGCTCCATGAAAAGCTGAAGCCAAGGAAGATGGGCCTCCCAGTTTGCTTCCCAGTATATGGTACAGAAGCATGAGCGAGGACAGAATCATTTTGTTCCCTCTCTCTTCCCACTTTCTGATCTGTTGCTAAAATCAACTAGAAGCCAGATGGCAAGGGAATCCTGGCAACGTGGTTAGTAGGAGGCAGCAAATCCTTAGAGTATAGAAATGAGCAGAGAACTGGGGGTTGGGGGGAGAGAGAATGAATCTGGGGGAAAACCGTAGAATAACCAGACACATACATTAACTCAGAATACAACAGGCTCAGAGAGATTAAACGCCTGATTAAATTTACACAGCCCATGATCCCTGATCTGGGACTTAAATACAAGTTTCCAGACCCCCAAAGCCAATGTTTTTCCCAACATGCTTTAGTTAATGGCTTAGTTACAGATGATTGATGGGTATTGTGTTGCTGAGTCAAATATAATATTTTATTTTAAACTGAGTCAACTAAATGAGGGTTCTTTCAGAGACTCTTTCTTGCATATCTGCCATGGGAGTTTGACCCAACAGACAGATTGTCCAGTGAACCAGGGGAACACAGTGATGATGACTGTCTTGTCCTGGTGAGATCAACAGAGAGACAGTAGAAGCCATGGGAGCAACAGACAGGAACAAGCCAGCAAAAAGGAGACCCTGATGCTGTCAGAGAGAACATAATGTGGCGAAGAGCCTGGTCATAGAAGTCAGCAGCCTGAGTTTGAATTCACTCTCTCTCACCACCTGGAGTATTGGGTAATTAATCCGAGTTTCACTTTATGCATCTCTTATTGGGGGTAAAATACCTACCTCACAGGATTGGCATGAGGACTAAAATAGTGTTTATAAAGAGCCTGGTGTAGTGTTTGGCATACTAGTTTTAATTAACCATAAAGCTACTATTTATTGGAGTGTTGACATGCTATTGCTATCCATAAAACATACATGAGGTAGAGCTTAATATCTCTCATTTTACAGATGCAGAGGTGGAGCTTAGAGAATGACTTGTGTAAAATCACATAGCTAATACAAGTGTTGAGATCTCAATTGAAAGCACATGCTTCTACTCCACTGCACTGTTCCAGGTGAAGATGGGGTTCCAGCAATTTTGCCGGTGGGGGCTCAAGTCAGGCACTTTAAAATTGTACCTAAACACATATTTTCTTGAACTTTTCCATGTTAGTGTAATGTGGGGGACATGCATTATACACCTTTTCCTGGTTATTCCTCTCATTAACTGGCTGTGTCCATTGTTGACATTTCAGGGCTAGCATCAGCAATGTTACTGTTTTTTTAAATAAAGCCCAGTGTGCCCTTGAAGAATATGCCTTTCACTATGAGATAATTGGTTTGGAATCCTAATGCCATTATTTATCATCACGTGGAGCTGATTTGCAAGGAATATGGCTTTGATGCTTGAGGACTGGCTTTGCGCCAAGAAGTCATTGTTGGGGATTCTGGCTGTTTGATGTTAAGATGCAATCTGCTGAGATGCTGACTAGGCCTATTAATAGAAGTTCAAACACAGTGTCACAAGCTTAACTATGAAGGCCTGGAAAGAGAGGCCTGAATAACAATTCTGACAGAGCCAGGAGGTGTCATTGGACAGGACAGTGTGACCTCGACACCAAGTTAAGGACTTACGAAAGCACCTGAAACATGCCGACAGTTCCTCTTCATACTCACTCTCACTCAAATTCACTATTTTGGGCACATGGTATGCCCCAATTAGGTGTCTTTCTTTCCCACAGGATAGAGCTCCTTAGAGGCAGGAATTATGTCATTAATTCAGAAAGCATTCATTGAGTGCCTCTTGCCACTGCCAGGCATTGTGCAAGGAGCCAGTAGTCTTATTCATCTTTGTACCCTGCATCTCACACAGAGGCTAGCACATGGCCTGCATTCAATAAATGTTATGGACAAAATATTATCTGCCAAGGAGGCTAAACACAAACATTACATTCATTCGAACAATGAACATATTTTAATGTGCTGTTTTCTCAAAATGTACTGTAATACCCAAATTTTTAAACTACAAAAAATCAAGTTCTGACAAATAGGGCAGAACTATTAAACACATTTCTATTTATCTCATGATTAAAGATTTAGAGCATTTTAGTTGATCAAATATTATGGTTGTTTGAGAGTGAAGTTCATATTTGGCACTTTCAATTCATAAAAAATCCTCAACACCCAAACGAAATGTAAATCATTCCTTGATGATCAAAAAGTATTCTGTGTCTCAAGGTCATCTTCAGGGAACCATTCCTTGTTGCATAGGATCTAGCTATAATGGGGTTAAGAGTCTGGATTAATAAATGCTTTCTCTCTTACTGTGATTTATTTTTTATACCCAGTTAGTGATACATAATTATGATGAGACCCTAGGCTATAGTCAATCATTTAAATAATAATAACAAGAAGAACCTGATACAATGAAGGGTTTTTTTTTTTGTAAAAGCAACAGAAACGAACTCTGATTAACTCAAGCATAAAAGAAATTCATTTGAAAGATAACGAGTAGCTCTCAGAAGGGAAGACTGGAAGCCCAAGTTCAGAAATAAATAGCAGGAACAAAGGGAGGTTAGGCTGCAGGAAACACAGCCAAGGAGCCGGGTGGATATGCTGCCATTGGACCCTCCTCGCCACTACCCTCCTGTGAGTAATACTTAACAGTCTCTATAACATGGAGTTGGAGCCCACATGGGCTGAGCCACAGCCATAGGATCACAGCCTAAATGCCAGACCTGAGGAGAGAGAGGACTTGGCCCCTTAACTTCTGTAGCAAGAATTTGGGCCCACCTTCCATAAGCCTTATCCACTGTGGAGTCAAAAATAGGCAATATCCATTACATAGAGTGAATAATTTTAAAACAAGTCAAATATATTGTTTGTTATAACACCTAATGGCAAAAAATAAATGTGGAAAAATATAATACAGTAGAATAAAAGTAGACAGGTAACAAGGCCATGTTAGATTGAATATTGTCTCCCTCCCCTAAAGATGTCCACATTCAGATCCTCAAAACTTCTCAATATAATGCTTTCATGGCAAGGGACGTTGCACATGTGATTAAGTTAAGGATCTTAAAATAGGGAGATTAACCTGGATTATCTGGGTGGGCCCAATGTAATCACAAGGGTCTTTATAAGCCAAATTCTTTGATGATGGGATCAGCACGGTGGTATTTTGGATACAACTTCATAAGCCCATATGTTCCCATAACCTAGCAGAATGACTGCCAAACATATAAAAGGGTATATCTATTATAAATATAATGTGAAGGCAAAAGTTCGAACAAAATATTATCTATTATGCTTAATTTTTACCTGGCTTTGGTGATTCTTCTAATATCATAAACTTCTTTTACAGTGGTTAAGACTTGACAATGTACCAACTCAAGTATGTAGGAGAAACAAAGTAAGGACAAATACTTAAACCTGACCTATTTTTAAATAATTCAATAAACCAGAAAAGTTAACATTGAAATTGATCATTTAAAGAGATGCAACTCATTTTTTAAAATATGTTTTATGTTTTTCAATATTTGCACAGATTTTTTTAAAGTTCTATTTAATAAGCTATTTAAAAGGAGGGCTTCTCATTTTATAATAAAATTTCTTTCTTTTTGTCCTTCTTGGCAACCATTAAAAACCATTTCTATCTAGAATGCAGCTGTCCTTTCGTATCCAAAGGGGATTTGGTCCTGGGCCCGCCTTTCCCCATACTCAATTCCACACTTACTAAAGTCCCCTAGTCCTCCCTCCGTATACATGGGTTTTGCATACCCCGAATACTGTATTTTCCATTCACCTTTGGTCGTGAAGGGGGAACCTGCATATAGAGGTCCAGCTGCACTTATTGAAAAAAAAACCTGAGTTTCAGTCGACCAGCACAGTTCAAACCTGTGTTGTTCAAAGGTCAATTGTCATTCCTAGTCATTTTAAGAGATCTGGCCTCTCTACTCCCATTCAAATCCTTTCTCTAAGAGAACCTGTGATACTGATTTTTAAAATCCATTGTTATGTGGAAGCATTGTATCAAAATCAATTGAGTCACTGAAGGTAAAACATATCTCTGAATGCCTGTGCTTTCCTCTCATTTGTGTATGTGCTATGGTTATGTATAAGGACTTCCAAATACAGTAGTCTTTTCCTCCTATGGTAGCTGAGTTAAGACTAAGCACCTTAATACTTAAAATAATCCTCTCATTGCAGTTGACAATAGAGGGTTCAGTTGTTTAAAAGTAATTTGAAAAGTAAATATAAAATGCAACATTCTGTTAGATAAAGGCAAAAAGGGAAATCAGTGATAGAAATGTACCATATAAAATGAAAATAATGTTTAGCATTTTTTAAAGAAAGAGAACAAGTTGATTGGAAATGCTCTTTATTTTACGATAATGATTCTGTTTTTGTGTAAATACCAATCTCAGTTTTGTGTTATCTTTTCTATAATGGTTAGGGAAGATGGATCAATTTTTCATTGCAGTTCATTGAGTGGAACAATTTCTTATCCTCTTCTTTCAGAAAAAAATGAATACCTAATTCAAAGCAAAAAAAAGTTACATTTGATTGACTAAAATTACATAAAACTCATAGAGTTACACAGCAGCATTTAAGAGTCAAAGTATAGTGTTCGTTTTTCTCTCCAAATTGCAACATTTAAAAAAAAATGCCTAATCACATCATTGATAAAAATTATAGTCTACAAAGAATAAAACCATTATGCTCATTTCTCTGAGCAAGACTTCACTCAACTAGCATTTTGACTTTTAGTGAATCTTGGAAGCAGTGGTTTAACTTTCATGGAATTACTGTAGATTGGTATATTTTAATGCAATGTAAATTATTCCACTCAATGATAGTGAAGTTAACAGTTTATATTTTCATGTGATTCTACAGATCCAAATTTCCTGGAATTGGGGGCAACCTCAGGATATGCTCTTTCTTGCTGCCCAGAGTTAAGGCTCAATCCTCTTCCAGACTCAATTGCCAGGGAGCAGGCAGTGTATTAGGAGCACTAAGCTCAATGTGGAGGTGAGGCCTAGAACTGAGTCTTGCTGAGAGCAGCCTGAGAATCTGTATGGTCAGACATAGGTCTAGGTGCTGAGGAGCCTCTGGATTTCTGCATTCCCTGCATTCCTGCAGTTATGCCTTGCTTTCCTTGCCTTGCCCAACTCTCCATTCATCACTGAGGTGGAGCATGATCCTGAACATGAACTTTAGAGTTGCCTATCTCTTATCAATCTTCTACTTTACTCCTGTTCTCTATATTCATTGACTATGGGCTGCATCCAAAATTGACAGAGAGATGTGATACTACCACCTTTCCTGACTTTTAGAAACCATCTTCCTTCTTACTCCCTATCTAGCTACAAATGCTTTGACAGAGGTCTGAAGAAGACCTCTTTTAAAATTTTAATTACGAAGTTTTTCACTGGCAAGTATGGAGAGCAACGAAGAAAATCTTTTTTAAGTAGGATAACTTTACATAATTTATTTTGCAACTTGGGTACATTGAATAAATATAAGATTTGTGTTTTTAAAAGACCACTCTCGTGGTACATGGCAGAGGGATGGCTGAGTAGGGGGATGGAGACTGAAGACTGAAGGTCTCTTGCAAAGACCTTGAAAAAACTAATGAAAGCCTTCCTGAATGAAGGGAGTTGCAAAGGGAGTGGTGGAGAAGACAGATGCAAGGGATATTAGGAAAATAGAACTACCAGGACTTGATCACAGACCATATGTAGGAGGCAAGAGACAAGCCAAGAAAATAAGTTTTGTTTTGGATTACTTAGTCTATGGCGATGTCATTTACTGAAATGAGACATTAGGAGAAAAATTAGATTTGGGGAGGAACTTACATTTATTTTTGAAAATAGCTAATGGTGGCCCTGGATATTTAATGCTTAGGTTCCAATTCTAGACTAGAATATAATAAAGTTAAACTTGATTAAAATTAGTATTTAAAAATACTTGTTACAAGTGGAATATATTGACCATTTTTGGCTTGGGTTAAAAAAAGAAATAAGAAAAAAATTGAATACATTTCCCACTCCTCTTTGAAAAGATTACTTAATTTAAATAGTAAAGTAATACACCAACCATAATTTTATATTTCTCAAAATTTCTTCTAGATAGTAATTCTTACATTTAAATAGCTTATATTATTACTAATTTAGAAACTGAGAACATTTCCCCTTGCTGGGGACGCGCGTCATCCATGCTCTGTGCAGACAAGATTTGGTAATACCAAGTTTTGACTGTTTGAGTGGCAGGAAAATTTGGTCAGTGAATAGTACAACCAGTTGTTTACTTACTTCTTGGATGAGCAGTTATTAAGAACTTCCCTTTTTCATGACTCATCAGCTTTTCAGTACCTTTATCAACAGAAGTCATTCATTGATCCTTTCAAGAAATAGATGTAAATGAGCCTGCTGCTACCTGGAAGTCACCAATAAGTCTTGGAAACACAAAGTTAAGGGGATGACTAATGTCCTCAAGTTACTCAGCCTGCGTGAGGAAACCTGTTGATTGCCTTAGTGGAGCTATGCACAGGGAGCACTGGCAATCCTTAGAGAAGAAACAGGGTTACCTCTTGTCACCCCGGGCCTACCACACATTCATATCTTAAAGAACAGGCTCATAAATCCTCACATTTCTTAGTAGAATTACCATGTTCATTTCTAAAGTTGATTAAAGAAGCAATGATATAGACATGCTATTTAAAGGTATGACACTAGCCACAAGAAGTACTAAAAACAGAAAACCTTTCAAGTGATAGCCCCAGTCCCTGGGTTAGGAACTGGCAGTCAGGCTGGGAGGTGGGACAGGGAATTGCTGCTTTTCACTATAAACTCTTCTATTTCGTCTTTCTACCATATACATGTGTTGGTAAAATAAGCAAAATAAAAAGCCCATGTAGCTCTTTCTCTTCATCCCTTTCTTCCCCTCATGGCTTCCATAACTATCCCTCAGTTGTTGGAAGAGGGAACAGACCAACTCAGGAGCTCCCTGGTCAATTATTTGCAATTCAATTCATTTCAACACATATTTGCTACCTGCTTACTACGTGCCAGGCATGGGGAATGTGGTGTTGGGCACTATGAAGCTTACATTATGACTACTTTTTAAAGGCTATTCAGAGCTTATACTACTGGGAAGAATGAATATAATCAAGTAGCTGTTTAATTTTAGTCCCCTCTCCCTCTCAACTTAGCTGAATAGTCAGATCAGAGCTACTACCAGGCAGTCATCAGAAATGTGTGAGCACATGGGGAGGAATGAGCCCAGGGATGGAGCAGCTACCACCACGATGGAAGAGAAACCATGAGGATATAGCAGAAAAAGTCACAGTCAACAGTATCCTGTCTCAGTGAACAGCAGTATGAAGCATGAGTGATACAAGCTCCAGAGCCAAATTCCCTGGATCAGCATCCCAGCTCTTCTACTTATTAGCTGGAAGTATGACCCTAGGTATATTATCAAACTTTGATAGGGGTATAATTCCTCACCTCTATGAAGAGGATAATAATAGCAGTTACTTCAGTGTTGTAAGAATTAAGTAACTTACCTGAAGCACTTAGAAGAGTGCCTGGTAGAATAAATGCTCAAAAAATACAGCATTATTATTAAGAATATCTACATACTCAAAATGGTTATTATGACACTGCTTATGAATATTTCATATCCATGTGTACATTGATTTTAAACTTACAATTCAGCATTCTTATAACTAAATATGTTTTGATTCATCCCTCATGAATGCAACTACTTATTTGTATAGATACACAAAAGCACAGGGATGGATCTGGAAAGATATACATGGCACAACGACTGTGACCCTTTTTGTGGAGAACTAGATTGGAGATGGTCAACAGCCTTCAGCTTTTCATTAAATATTTTCATTTCTTTTTCATGATGAAAATGTATTAGTGAATTACACATAATTATTTTTTTTAATTGGGAAAAAATTATTTAAGACAAGGTCTCACTATGTTAGCCAGGCTGATCTTGAACTCCTGGCCTCAAGGTATCCTCCCACCTTGACCTCCCTCCAAAAGTGCTGGAATTACAGGCATGAGTCACCACTCATGGCCAAAACATAATTTTTAAAAGGTAAAAAAATTGTATAAAAAGAAATGTTAGCACTGCATTGGAGACATTAAGAAGGGTATCCTTACATTCAGATAACATTTCCACATTCACTGATTGAAAACCTAGTTTGCATTGGTCACTGCACTAGATATTACAGAGTAGAGAAAATACATGTAGAGTTATCCAATCTCTTGCAAAGGCCTTTTTTCCTCAGTCCTGACTGATACAACTTGAATTTGAGCTGGACCTTGGAGGATGGAGGGGTTTCTATTGGAGTGGCTAATCATGACAGACAGTGTAAGCAGAAATGCGGGGGTAACAGAGTGTTGGAAATGTTCAGGAAACAGTGAGTAGTTGTTGTGTGGATCACATGATGCTGAAAGGAATGGTACCATATAAATTTAGAAAGGTAGATTGGATTTAGTGTACCAAGAACTTTGGATGCTGGGGTAAGGTGTTTGTCTTTATCAATTTAAGAGTTTGGGAGTCACTGAAGGATTCTGAGTAGATGAGGGACACAGTGTATATTTTTTTAAGTCTCTTTCTGTTGCCCACGCTGGAGTGCAGTGGTGCCATCTCGGCTCACTGCAACCTCCTCCTCTTGAGTTCAAGTGATTCTCCTGCCTCAGCCTCCTGAATTCTGGTGACTACAGGCACACACCACCGTACTTGGTTAATTTTTTGTATTTTTAGCAGAGACGGGATTTCACCATATTGGCCAGGTTGGTTTTGAACTCCTAATCTCAGGTGATCCACCTGTCTCAGTCTCCCAAAGTACTAGGATTACAGGCATGAGCCACCATGCCCAGCCACACTGTCTTAAGGAGAATATTTTGCCAGCAGTATATAGGACAGATTCAAGTGAACTTCATTTTAAATGGTCAATGTAAGAGGAGACGAAGACTTGACCTAATGGGTAGTAGGAAAAATGGCAAAAAGAGTATAGATGAGAATTAGCATGTAAGAAATAGGATAAAACGTTAATTGGCTAAAAAAATGTCAAAAGGTTGAAAAGAAACATAGAGAAAGGATTTAATCTATGTATGTTAAGGTTTTGGGAGTAAATTTTTAGACTATAATGATGTCGTCTTCTGCGTCTTCTGCAAACAGGGAAGCCAGGAAGGGCTACCTTAGAAAAAAAATGGCTTCTTTTAGGACATGTTGAGATTAAGTTGCTGCACAGGCATCTTGGCAGAAACATATACCAGTCATTTGATGATCCATCTTTAGAATCATCTGCACTGAGAAGACAGTTGAAAATGTAGTTGTGGATAAGATTGCCTAGTAGAAAATGTAGAAGAGAAGAGTGATGATGGGGTCTAGAGGAATTGTTTACTTTGAGGATTCTGGAAGACTGGAGAAACTAGTAAGAGACAGAGATCACCCAGAAAAGAAAGAGGATAACGAGAGTCACACCATGGATGGATCCAAGGAAAAGAATATTGCAAAAAATAAAAACTCAACAATATTTAATGTAGCAAAATAATTAAAGAAAATAAGGACTAAAGGGGTTGATTCTTTCTCTGTCACTAGAATTCTTTAGAAAAAGCTGTTAGAAGAGTAGGTGAGCCTTCCGGGTACTTAACACAAGTCCCCACACATTTTAAAGATTGATAGTAAAGTCAAGTCAAGAAGAAAATGTAAGGTCAGGCACAGTGGCTCATGCGTGTAATCCCAGCACCTTGGGAGGCCAAAGAGGGTAGATCATGAGGTCACAAGTTCAAGACCAGCCTGGACCAACATGGTGAAACCCAGTCTCTACTAAAAATACAAAAATTAGCTGGGCGTGGTGGCAGGTGCCTGTAATCCCAGCTACTTCAGAGGCTGAAACAGGAGAATCCCTTGAACTTCGGAGGCAGAGGTTGCAGTGAACCAAGATTGCACCATTGCACTCCAGCCTGGGCAATAGAGGGAGACTCCACCTCAGATATAAAAGAAGGAGGAGGAGGAGGAGGAGGAGGAGGAGGAGGAGGAGGAGGAGGAGAAGGAGAAGAAGAAAATGTAGTCCAGGTGTGGTGGCACATGCCTGCAGTTTCAGCACTCTAGGAAGCTGAGGTGGGTGGATGCCTTGACTTCAGGAGTTCAAGACCAGCCTGGGCAACATAGTGAAACCCCATCTCTACAAAAAATACAAAAACCTAGCCAGGCGTGGGGGTGCACATCCGTAGTCCCAGCTACTCGTGAGGCTGAGGTGAGAGGATCAACTGAGCCTGGCATGTCAAGACTACAGTGAGCCATGATTGTACCACTGCACTCCAGCCTGGGTGACCGAGCAAGACTTTGTCTAAAAAAAAAAAAAAGGAAAAGAAAATAAAATGTAAAAATACTGCCAAAACAGAGAGAGCTCAGACTAAAGACAGAAAACGGTTTGGAGTGAGATGAAAACAAGGCCAAGCCTGCATGGAAAACTGAATACCCAGAGATGGGACATTTTTCTTTGGCTCCTCTCCTCAAAGGCTTTGTTACAGTATATGCAGCAGGTCTGTGTCCAGCTGAGTCACAAAAGCCAGTGATTCTTCAGTGGAATATAGGAGGGGATCAATTTCCTTTAAAATGCAGAGAACATTCTCTTGCTCAACCACTTTCATACCTCCTTACAATATTATATTACCCAAACAATACTTTGTAAACTTCTTATCTTGGCAGTGAAGATCCTGAATAAGCTGGACACTCTCAATATTAATTTCCAGTTTCTGAAAACAAATCCAGTCTGGTCTACTCACTGTCTCCTAAAATTTCTTTTAATTCCCATACTTACACCGTGCCTCGTACCATTTCCCTCGCCTAGTGAGAGATAGAGATCACCTAGAGAAGCAAGAGGATGATGAGAGTCATGTCATGGATGGATCCAAGGAAAAGAATATTGCAGTAAAGGAAAGCACAACCACATTTAATGTAGCAAAATAATTGCTTCTCTCTCTTTTTGCTTTTTCAGTCTACTGAATTCCAATGTTTACATCAGTACCATGTTCTCTGTGAAGTTTTCCTTTACAATCCAATTACCACAGCCTTTGTTTTGGGGTTATTTTCTTGGCACTTAAATATTGCCTGCTGTTGTTCAGTATCGTGCCTTCTTCAGATTGCAAGCTTCTTGGGGGCGGGGGAAGTGGAAACTTGAAAAGTACCTAGAATAATGTTATTTTTTAAAAAACTGAGATTTTTTTAAATTGAGCGCTCTACATATCTAGTTTGATGAGTGCTAAAAATGTCTACACCTGTGTGACCACCATGTAGTCAATGTGGAGATCATTCCCAGCACAGTGCCTCACACAAAGTGCTCCAAGATGTCAGGTTCAGCACGGGAAGTAGGAGGCAAGTTTGGTCAGGCAGGATTAGGCGAGTGAACCTTAAGTTTGAGCCTGCCTAAAGGGGTTGAATCACCTGAGGTCAGTTGAAATAAAAAGTCAAATACTGAAGTCGGGGGCGGTGAGGACAAGGGGGCAGTATTTTGTAAGTCAGAGCAGATTTGGGATTGTGCAATCTTGTGTGTCATGCAGGCAAGGTCCAGTGACCTAAGCAGCGGTCCAAGCAGCAGTGGAGGCAGGAGTACCAGGGTGACAATATCAATGTCAACTTTCATTCTCTACCTGGGACAACTTGCCCTCTATGAAAGTAAAGAGTTGCAGGTATGTGATGCTCCTGTTTGAGGTCTGAGGTAATGAGATTTCTGGGAACTTCTTATTAAAAACCTTTGCTCACTGACTGACTGCTGATAAAAGTGAGATCTTGGATGGCTTGAGTATTTTGCTGTGGTTATATTAATCATTCCACTCAATCATTCCACTCAATTCCCCAAATGGGAACTGCATTTTACTAAGAATTTGGGGAAAGACTGCCAAAGGTTGATTTCAGCAGAATATTTTGTTAACATAACCCTATATTGTTTCTACTTTATATTTAAACAGAGCTGTCTGTTGTCAAACATGAAAGAGCTTGGAGTGCCCACCAAATGTCTCTAGCTATCTATGTCAATGTGACATCTTGAACTCAGTATGTTCTAAGCAGAATTTTTTTTTTTTTTTTTTGAGACAAGGTCTTGCTCTATCACCCAGACTGAAGTGCAGTGGTGTGATCTTAGCTCATTGCAGCCTCCATCTCCTGGGCACAGATGATCCTCCCACTCCATTCTTCCAAGTAGCTGAGACTATAGGCATGTGCCACCACGCTTGGCTAATTTTTCAAAATTTTAGTACAGACAAGGTCTCACTATGTTAGCCAGGCTGTTCTTGAACTCCTGAGCCAATCCTTCTGCCTCAGCCTCCCAAAATGTTGGGATCACAGATGTAAGACTCTGTGTCAAGCCAAAGCAGAATTTTTTATTCCTGCTGTCCTGCTTAGTCTTCTTCATTTTAATAAACATCACACAGTTGCTCATGACAAAGTTCTGGGAGTTTTCCTTGGTTCTTTTCATCTCTTTCATACTCAACATTGAATCCATCAAGATCTGTCAAATGTATCTTTAAAATCTGTTCTGATTTCTGTTTAGCACAGAGATTAAGTAGGCAAACTCTGGAGGCAGATTGACTAAGTTTGAATTCTGACTCTAAACTTACTAGCTGTATAATCCTAGCCAAGTGACTTCACCTCTCTGCTTCATTTTCTTCATATGTAAAATGGAAATAACAATAGCACCTACTTCATAGGGTTGTTTGTAGAAATAATGTTAACACATATAAAGTACTTAGAATTAAGCCTGGATATAGTAGGTGCTCAATTAAGGTTAGTTGGTACTAGCTCTCAACCTGCCATTTTAATCCCACCCTCATTTTCTCTTACCAGGAATACTAAAATCATTGATCTCGATCATGTTTCCCTTCTTTTACTTTTGCCATCTATGGTACATACAGCTACCAAAGTGAACTTTTAAAAACATAAATCATTAAGTCATTCACCTGCTTAAAACCCTCCAATAGCTTCCTAGTTGCAAAAGAAATCTGTGGCCAGCAAGGCCCAAGCTAGTCTGATTTCGATTACAAGTAATCATCTGCAGCTCTCTCTTTGCACTGCCTTTACTTAATTTTGCCCTTCCTGCTGTTTCTCTGATATGCCAAGTCATTCCTGCTGCAGACCTTGAAACTTGTCTCTCTCTCCAAGGAGTTTCTTCAGTAAGCTCCTGGTATTAATGCACCCTCACTTCATTCGGCCCTCACACAGACACAGAAAGAAGCCTGCCCAGATTACCCTATTGCTCACTTTATTCTTCTTCAGAGTTCTTATCAGTACCTGAAAATACACCCTACTTAAGTTGTCTAGCTGTTTACGGTCTGTCTCCCTCACTACAGTGTCAGGTTTTATAGTCTCTCTGGTTCATCATTAATGCCTCATGACTAAAACGGTACCTAAACATCATAGGAACTCATAAATATTTGTTGAATAAATGAATGAATGGGTCAGTTTTCATATCTTCCCATATTCTCCACCCATCCACCCTCTGCTTCAAATTAAACACCACAGAGATCATTTAACTCAAAGCTCTCATTCCATAGGGAAGAAAGCCACGTGCAGAGGTGAAGGTTGACATGGGACTACCTCCTTCTCCAGTTCCAGCACTCTTTGATACAGTGCATTGCCGTTCGCCTTCTTCCATCCACACGCTATCATGATTCAATGCTATCAACAGTGCATGATATCATGAGAACACATAACTAAAAGCATTTTTCAAAGGCTCTCCTCTTCTACCTTCTACTTTTCTGGAGTCTGTCTATCTCCTCTCTTCCTCTTCTCCCTCTGCCTTTCCTGTAGCGAATCCTCAGCCACTTTTGCCTCACCTTCCCCACCGATTCCCCAGGGAGTCTCATCCATTGCCATGGCTTCAAACATCATCTG
The DNA here is from genome assembly GCF_009764315.1 of Trachypithecus francoisi. Taxonomy (NCBI): domain Eukaryota; kingdom Metazoa; phylum Chordata; class Mammalia; order Primates; family Cercopithecidae; genus Trachypithecus; species Trachypithecus francoisi. The sequence continues at coordinate 120,268,440 of NW_022681470.1, forward strand.
CATACTGGTGAATCTGTATCTCCACCCCAGATGCCTCTGCTTTTCTCCACCTCACACTTTTAACTGCTTACTAGACATCTTCATCTGGATGGCCCTAGGCATCACAAATAGAATCCATTTTCCATCCGAATTGTTGTTCCTCCAGTGCTCCCTATCTGAAGAATGGTAACCAGTTATCCAAGCTTGAAACCTTTTCACTGTGTCTGTTCCCTTCAAACAATCATAAGGACATGTTGATTCTACTTCTCAAATAATTATCTCCTCTATTTCTCCCATTTCCACTGCTACTACTTTAGTTCTGCTACCAGCATCTCTTACGTGGATTACTATTAACAATCTCCTAATCTAAGAGTTTCTCAAAATGGGTTATGGCTCATTAGTGAGGTATTAAATCAATTTAGTAAATCATAATAAGCTTTTATTTTTTTCTTTCTTGCCACTGAACAGACGTCACAAAACAAAATTTTAAGAATTTTTTAAACTTACATATATAATCCAGAAATTAGCAGGATCAAAATGAGAAGTTACTGGCAGCTTCCCCTTTTTTGTAAAGGTCAAAACCCTCAAGATACTTCTAATGAATATAAAGATCTATTTAACTAAAAAGCCTGACCCTGCCCCCATACACTTTTAACCTAAGCAAAGAAATGTTTTATGTGAATATCACTTAGTGTATAGCATTATCAAATGCAGTGGTAATTTAATTTTAATACTATTTACTATATACACATCATGATTGTGAGAGACATTTACAGAGTTTCTCTGTAATGCTGCTCTAGGTCATCCATATTCCTCATGTCTCCTGCCCCAAAGAGATTAGCTCCCCTGGGATGTCTACTTGGACTACATTTTTTCCTCTTTTCAACATAATTGGCTCTAGCAATATATCTGTCTTGGATTTGAAATAGCAATAAGGTACTCTTGTTTAGGGTCGGTCATACAGTTTTATTCCTCAGTTATTTATCGGTGTTAAGGTCTCTGGACATTGAAATTTCCCCAATGCCAACGAACCCAGTAATCGCTCCCTGCCTCAAATCTTTCAGCTTCCCAAAATCACTTCCGATTTTGAACTGGAGCTATTCCCAGCCTCTCCATCAGTAGCTCTCCCCAGATTCAATCTTCCTAGTCCTTGTGAGCAGCAGTGTGTACAGCATTCTCATGACAGTTTCCTTGACTCACTAGTGAAGAATGACAAGGAGCCCGTAAAATCTTGACTTGGCTTAAGACAAAACCAGAGTAGGCTGCAGGAAAAAGAGATAGCCAAACTTCATCTTCCTCATCTGTCTGGCCCATTAATATGACTCTTGTGCCTCTGCTATCCTATTTAATTGTTTTCTTGGTTGTTGCAGGTTAGCTCCATGAGGGCAGGAACTGTTTTGTTCGCTGCTGTACACTGCTGGGTACCGTTTGCATTCTGACCATTTGCTTGCGTTACCTGCTTTGTGGCCTGAGGAGGCTCTGCTCTTCCATTTATCTCAGTTTCATGAAGGGCTAGGCAAATAGGTACTGACATGAAAGGCACCTACTCCCAGCATCCAGGGCCCTGTCTTCCTGTCTCCTGACCTACCTGGCCTGTGAATCCTGGTGCTTTAAGCTGACCTATACCTGTGGCCAGGCAAGGACCAGTCCTCAGCTCCCTGCAAATGGATTTACAGTTTGTTTACAGGGCAAAGACCACTACCAGATGAGGAGACTGAGGCTGCAGAGAGAGCAGAGAGCTCTGCCTGGTGACCTGTGACTGAGGTTGTTAAATGACCCATGCATCTCAACACCTCCTAAGTCCCCCACCATCCAGCCTGCTGTAATCGGAATTTTTAAAACATGAAATAGAATGGAAAATAGATATCTGACTACAATATGTGCAGTAAGCTTCAACTGTTTTGTATAGTTGTATGTATATGTATTCAGGGTTTACAATGTAATGCTGTGGGTCATGATCAAAAAGTGGGAAAGGCACTATCCTCATTTGTTACCTGCCTTCTTTTCATGCCCCTCTTATTCATTATCTGCCCTGGACATGACCTTTCCAAAAACCGACCGCAATATAGGAAATGTTACACACTGGATTCAGAGTCTGATAAAGCTGGTGTTGAACCCTGGCTCTGGCATTTAATGGCTGTGTGATCAGGTATCAATTACTTCAATAACGATACCTTTCTCTTCATTTGTCAAATGGAAATAGCATCATGAATTCAGGGCCGTGGGCCAGCCCCATGCCAGCCACTTCAAATCATTTATGTCTAATCTTTGCAATAATGCTAAGGCAATTATTATTATCCTCATTTTTAAATTTAATTTTGTTTTTTATTATACTTTAAGTTCTGGGATACATGTGAAGAAAGTGCAGATTTGTTACACAGGTATACACGTGCCATGGTGATTTGCTGCACCTACCAACCCCTCATCTACGTTATGTATTCTTCCCATGCTATCCCTCACCTAACCCCTCACCCCCTAACAGGCTCTGATGTGTGATGTTCCCGTCCCTGTGTCTACGTATTCTCATTGTTCAACTCTCACTTATGAGTGAGAACATGCGGTGTTTGGTTTTCTGTTCCTGTGTTACTTTGCTGCGAATGTTGGTTTCTAGCTTCATCCACGTCCCTGCAAAGGACATGAACTCATCCTTTTTTATGATTGTATAGTACTCCATGGTGTATATGTGCCACATTTACTTTATCCCGTCTATCGTTGATGGGCATTTGGGTTGGTTCTAAGTCTTTGCTATTGTGAATAGTGCTGTAATAAACATACATGTGCATGTGTCTTTATAGTATAATGATTTATAATCCTTTGGGTATAGACCCAGTAATGGGATGGGTGGGTCAAATGGTATTTCTGGTTCTAGATCCTTGAGGAATCACCACACTGTCTTCCACAATGGTTGAACTAATTTACGCTCCCACCAACAGTGTAAAACCATTCCTATTTCTCCACATCCTCTCCAGCATCTATTGTTTCCTGACTTTTTAATGATCGCCATTCCAACTGGTGTGAGATGGTATCTCATTTTTTTAAGAAGACTGAAGCTCAGAGAAGTTGAGTAACTTCCTCATGGTCACATCACTTGTATATTCCTGAGCAAGGATTCACTTCAAGCTTCCCATGCTCTTTCCTTTGAGCATGAATTTCTAACCATATAGTCTGAAGCTTGACAGTTCATGGCTACTTCTATTGACTTCTCACACATTCACATAACTCAATCAATCAAGTATTTATTAAGCCTCAATTCTGTACTTAGCACTGACTTGGGAAATGTAAATAAAAAGAGAAGAATAAAATGTGGTTTGTGACTGGGTGTGGTGGCTCACGCCTGTAATCCCGGCACCTTGGGAGGCTGAGTCAGGAGGGTCACTTGAGCCCAGGAGTTCAAGATCAGCCTGATAGTGAGACCTCATCTCTACAAAAAATTTTAAAAGTTAGCTGGGTGTGGTGGTGCACACCTGTAGTCCCAGCTGCTTGGAAGGCTGAGGTAGGAGGATCACTTGAGCCCTGAGATTGAGGCTGCAGTGAACTATGCTCAATGTCACTGAACTCTAGCCTAGGCAACTGAACAAGACCCTATCTCAAAAAAAAAAAAAAAAAATGTGGTTTGTTGTTGTGGAATTTACATTTAACTTAGAGTGAAAACACTGATAGACACAAAGCAACAGCAAGCTTCTCAGTGGTTCTGAGTATTTAAAGTCCATTAGATATTTAAAAATTGTAACAGGTGTTACTGTATTATAAATTTACATAACGCTTAATGAAAGAAATTAATTTATATTTTATACAATGCATAAAGGATCTAGTTTATGGATTGAATTTCTAGATTAAGAATCTATATGAATGTGAATGAGTATCAGTTTCTTATTAAAACATAGCAGAAGATGACCCATTTTACCAGCCTGACCAATATGGTGAAATCTCATCTCTACTAAAAATACAAAAATTAGCCAAGAGTGGTGGCGGGCACCTGTAGTCCCAGCTACTCAGGAGGCTGACACAAGAGAATTGCTAGAACCCAGGAGGCAGAGGTTGCAGTGAGCCAAGATCGCACCACTGCACTCCAGCCTGGGTGACAGAGCGAGACTCCATCAAAAAAAAAAAAACATGAACCATTTTAGAGACTATGACTATTAGAATAACATATTCTCTATTGCATTGAAAAAATAAACCCCATTTATCTGTGTTTTACCTAACTACCAGCATCTTTTCAAGTTGAGCTGCTTTCCAACTAAGAACTAATAGGGAAGAACATTTTCTAAAAAGTCATTCTTTAAAGGGCCCACAGGAAGCTGCTGCTTAGTTACTCATCAGAGTAAGCCTCACCCTTCCACATTTTGTTTACTCTTTCTGCTTTCCCTATCTATTGTTTTAAACTGAATTTCCATTCCTCTAGTGAGCACCATGTTCCAACCAAAGCTGGGAAGTTCAGTTTATATACACAGTACTGACTTAACAGTAGAAATACAAAAATTTAATTTATTGTTCAAGTTAATAAGAAGGATATGAAGCAATGAAAAAGGATTCTATGGAAGAACTCAAGAGCTGGGCATGTAGACTTAGTGGACAGCCCTGAAAGGGTGCTGGTGCTCTTCTGTATCCCATCAGTACAGTGTGGTGGAATGAAAAGAGCCAACAATTTGCCTTAGGACTTTTGCAGTGGTTGGTATGAAGAAAAGAGTCAGATAAAGCTGGGTGTAGTGGCTCATACATGTAATCCCAGCACTTTGTGAGGCCAAGGCAGGAGGATTGCTTGAGGCCAGGAGTTAGAGATCAGCCTTGGTAATATAGCAAGATCCTATCTCTACAAAAAAAAAAATTTGCAGGGTGCAGTGGCATGTGCCTGTAATCCCAGCTACTTGGGAGGCTGAGGTGGGAGGATCTCTTGAGCCCAGGAGTTCGAGGTTGCAGTGAGCTGTGATTGTACTACTGCATTTCCAGCCTGGGTACAGAGCAAGACCTTTTCCAAGAAGAACGAGAGAGAGAGAGGAAGGAAGGAAGGAAGGAAGGAAGGAAGGAAGGAAGGAAGGAAGGAAGGAAGGAAGGAGAGAGAAAAAGAAAGACGAGGGAGGGAGGGATGGGGAGAGAGAGAAAGAGAAAGAAGAAAGAAAGAAAAGAAAGACGAAAGAAGAAAGAAAGAAAAAAGAAAGAAAGAGAAGGAAAGAAAGAAAAAAGAAAGAAAGAAGAAAGAAAAGAAAGAAAGAAAGAAAGAAAGAAAGAAAGAAAGAAAGAAAGAAAGAAAAGAAAGAAAGTATGTATTAGTTTGTTCTCATATTGCTATAAAGAACTGTCTGATACTGGGTAGTTTATAAAGAAAAGAAGTTTAATTGACTTGCAGTTCCATGTGTCTGGGGAGACCTCAGGAAACTTACAGTCATGGCGGAAGGAGAAGCAGGCACATCTTACATGGCAGCAGGTGAGGGAGATGGTGTGTAAGCACAGGAAAAACTACCATGTATAAAACCATCAGATCTTGTGAGAATTTACTCACTATCACGAGAACAGCATGGGGGAAACTGCCCCCATAATCCAATCACTTCCCACCAGGTCTCCCCCTCAACACCTGGGGATTACAATTCAAGGTGAGATTTGTGTGAGGACACAAAGCCAAATCATACTAGAAAGAAGAGAGAGAGAAGGGAGAGAAAGAATCAGACAGAATTCCTTTTTGAGATTTTTTTTTTTAAAAAACTGACATGAGCTATGTCATTACCTTGGTTTAACTGATATTTAAAAATTATACTCTACTGTTACCATTTCTTGCAACTAAGCTCTATTGTTTCTTAGCTACAAACTGTGAGGAAAACACACAAGGAAATCCCAGGAAGAATTAAGCTGTCAATTTTCTTTCTTTTAATTTCTTTGCTTACAAATAAAATCAGTGTTAAAGCCTCTAGAAGAAAATCAGTACTGTTCATATCCTGTTTAGGTAAGTCAAATGATAAACATATTTGTCTAGAAACCAAAAGTTCATTTCACTATTTTCTCTACTAGAGTTTCAAAGGATCTTAGAATATTTTTCAAATAGATGCAAATTTATGTAGGTACATACACTCAGAGGTAAAACATCAATGGGGTTGTCTGGTTACTGAACTGAAGAATTACATTTAAAAAATTATTTGAAAAATTAATAAATCCAAGTTAAAAATATACAAAAGGGTCTTTAAAAACACTGTCAGAAGTATTAAAACTAGACAAAACATTTGACAAGTAAAATAAAACTTGAGCTATAACCCATACAAACCTCCCTGCTGCTGTAATATTCCCAGCCAGCACAAGATAACAGGATTCCATTCTTGTGATGTATCAGAGTTAATACGTATCAAAGAAAACAATGGTTTCTGGTTAGTGAAGGTGCAATGTAAAAATTTACAGATCATATCATCCCTAACTGGCAAATAATATGCATCAGGTTGAATCCACTGTGAACTTACAAAGTATATGTTACTGGCCCTATGGGACTGTAAAAAGCATCCCTTCTTAGGCTGTGTCAGTTAATGTGCAAAATAGTAAGCCAGAAACTAAGAAATAGAAAATAGTCAGCCATGCTTTCTCCAGAACAATATAAAAAGGCCTAAGCTACAAAAATAGAATAAAAAGATTAAAATGTAAAGGCACACGCATTAAGAAAGAAAAACACGTTAATGAACTTTACACAAATTTCAGTCAGATTAAGAGTATGCTGTCTTGAAGGAAGGGGTAACATTGGCTTCTCAGGTATACAAAATTAAGGAGACATGGTATCAGAGAAAAAGTACTCAAAGAGCAGAAAGCTTTGTTTCATTCATTTGAGAAATATACACTGAGTGCCTCTTATGTGTATATCTTATGTCTGTATCTCAAATATATATATATTTTTGAGACAGAGTCTGGCTCTGTCGCCCAGGCTGGAATGCAGTGGCGCGATCTCAGCTCACTGCAAGCTCCGCTTTCCGGGTTCAAGCAATTCTCCTGCTTCAGCCTCCCAAGTGGCTGGGACTATAGGGGTGTGCCACCATGCCCTACTAATTTTTGTATTTTTAGTAGAGATGCGGTTTCACCATGTTGATCAGGCTAGTCTCAAACTCCTGATCTCGTGATCCACCCACCTCGCCCTCCCAAAGTGCTGGGATTACAGGTGTGAGCCAGTGTGCCTGGCCGAAAAAATATTTTTAAAAAGTTAAAAGAGGTTATTTCATGACCTATTCTAAGTTTTGCATTTTACAAGTAGAATCAAATAGTGTCAAGGTTTGGATATAATGATACTTTAAAAATTATCTTTAATTTTTATCCTTTTTAGAGATGTAACAAAATTAAAATGGTAATGTAAAACAATTGCTGAACTAAGCTTTGCTAAAAGCACTTTATGGAAGAAAAAATGTAGTATTGTTTATATATGCATGTGTGTGAGTATTTGTGTGTGCGCATGTGTGTGTTTGTGTTGAGGGAGCAGCCTCCAGTTTAACTATCTTAAAGAAATACAGAAAATCACCCTGTGTCCTCTAATTTCCATACCTTGTAACAGCTGCTCTTTAGCTTCCAATTTTCTAGGTTATTTGGCCACATTTTTCTGTGAGAGGAGAGTCTTTTATCAAATGTCTTATTTGTGTTCCCTTAAATATAGACTTCTTAGGAAACATCACAGATCATGTGTTTTGGTTTATAAGTTCAAAAAAATTGCTTTGATTGCTAGATCAAAAATTTCAATCTGAGGCACAATGAATAATTATACTTAAAAAGCTGAACATCACTTCCACTGTTGGTACTTACAATGCATACAATGTTGTGTAAATAAACACAAAGTTTCTTATGTGTAACAAGTCTGAATACTTATATAGAATATAATTTAGGTAAACATTTTACATCTAATTTTTGAAGTAATTATGCTGAATGGAAGAAGCCAGGCAAAAAATAATAGATGTTACATGATTACACTTATACAAAATTAAAGACAATGAAAGTAATTATAGTGAGAGAATGTACATCAGTGTTTACCAGGGGGAGAAGGAAAGGAAGAGAGCAAGAGAGCAAGAGAGAGAGAAAAGAAAAGAGAGAGATGACAAAGAGATACAATGAAACTTTTGGGGTGCTGGAAATATTTGTTATCTTGACTGTTAATGATAGGTTCACAAATGTGTGTGTGTATGTTATATATTGCACACTTTATGTATATACAGTTATAGTATGTCAACTGTACTGCAACAAAGCTTTAAAGAAAATCTAATCTTGACTGCCAAGTTATTCCTGTCCAAATGAACTGTACTAATATAACTACTATATACTACACCTATCTGGGAATTAAGATGAAGAATAAAAATAAGAAAGCAGAACCGGAGATGTATGATTGGCAGGAGGACATTGACGTTGTATCTGGAGGTCATGTCTCTAGCGACTTACCACCTTAAGCTTTTCCAGCAACACAGAACAGTTTGCTTTTATCACCATAGAAGAGATAGCTTGCCAAGTCCGCACGTAACACTATTTTCTATGGTCTCTGAAGAAGCTAATGCTAAATGATATCTTACACGACTGTACTGCATAAACCATGGAGCACATTTAGTAGCTTTTAGTGATAAAGTGAAAGGGAATGAAAAGCAATGATTCATGGACAGGAAAGACAGTTTGGTATTTTTATTTTATCATTAATATCTAGAAGAAGGAAAATGATTTCTGAAAGAACCCTATCACTACAGCCAAAGTTATATTTCTTCTTTCTTCCTTTCTTTTCTTCCCTCCCTTCCCTCCCTTCCTTCCCCTTCCCTTCTTTCTTTTCCTTCCTTCCTTCCTTCTTTCCTTCCTTCCTTCCTTCCTTCCTCCCTCCCTCCCTCCCTCCTTTCTCTTTCTTTCTTTCTTTTTCTTTCTTGTCTTTCTTTCTTGTCTTTCTTTCTTTCTTCTCTCTCCCTCCCTCCTCTCTCTCTTCCTCCTTTTCCTTCCTTCCTTCCTTCCTTCCTTCCTTCTTTCTTTCTCTTTCTTTCTTTCTTTCTTTCTTTCTTTCTTTCTTTCTTTCTTTCTTTCTATCTATATCAAGGTCTCACTGTGTTGCCCAGGCTAAAATACAGTTGCACAAACACGGCTTACTACAGCCTCAACCTTCCAGGGTTCAGGTGATTCTCCCACCTCAACTTCCTGAGTACTTGGGACTACAGGCGTGTGCCACTACCCAGCTCATTTTTAGATTTTTCGTAGAGGGGTTTTGCCATGTTGCCAAGGCTGGTCTTGAACTAAAGTTTAAGCGATCTGCTTGCCTCAGCCTCCCAAAGTGCTGAGACTACAAGTGTGAGCCACTGCATTGGGCCCAAAGTGGTATTTCAAAACTGCAAATCTGATTATGTCATTCCTGTTGAATATTCAACAATGGTTTCCTACTAGCCACTTTTTTTAGGGAAATCCTCAACGTGGATTACCAGGTACATCATGATTTGATCCACGTCTTCGTTTTTGGTCTGGATTCATCTCACTATTTCCCACACAATCTACAGCCATTCTGAATGCTTCTTAGCATCTTACTCATCAAGGCTTTTCATGCTGTAATGGACATTGAGTTCTCCAGGAAGCACACTCTGAGGCAGAGTTTAGAGTTCAGGATGTTTATTAGAGAGTGCTCTTGAGTCAACACCCAGGGAAGGGAGGAGGCGGAAGCAGAATGGGAAGAGGGAGAAATCAAGCCGAGACACAAGTCTGACAGCCTCAGCCAATGGCACACAGTGCTCTGAAACTGAAGTGGCTCATTAGAGGTGGCACACAAATGGGTGGAAGGGTGTGATATTGGGTGAGGTGTGCCCCTGCCGCTGAGGCAATGCCTGAAAGGGCTGGCACTGCTAGCTCCAGGGCCATCAAGTCCTTCCTTAAAAGGGGATCTGAGATTGGCATTTATGTATCACCTCACCTTGGTATTTACCATGCATGAAACTCTCTTCTCCAGTTCACTTAGGTCATTTCAGCTCATCTTTCAGATCTTAATATAATCCTCATTTCTTCAGAGAGGGCTTCCCAAATTCCCAAAATCCGTTGGCACTTCCTTGCAACAATAACTCTGTTATTTATCATATATATTTTTTTGAGGTAGGGTCTCACTCTGTCACCGAGGCTGGAGGGCAGTGGCATGATCATGGCTCACTGCAGTCTCAATCTTCTGGGCTCAAGCAATCCTCCTGCCCTAGCCTCCCAAGTAGCAGGACTACAGGTGTGCACCACTCCGCCTGGCTAATTTTTTAATTTTTTTGTAGAGGCAGGGTCTCACTTTGTCGCCCACGCTAGTCTCAAACTCCTAAGCTCAAGTGATCCTCCCAAAGTGCTGGGATTACAGGTGTGAGCCACTGCATTTGGCTTTCTAATGTTTTAAATAAAGTCTGCTTCTGAACTCTCCACTCATACAACCTAGGAGTGTACAACTTGGCAATACTGATCTACTTGTAACTTACAAATAATGGGGTGTTGCTTTTGCCTATGTATGAAATGCCTTTTCCTACATTAGGAAATTTCTACTTCAGTGTGAACTGGCTAATTGGTTCAAAAGTCACCTCCTGAACAAAACCTTCTCTTACTTCTTCCATGCTACTCCTGAATTCCCATTTTTACTATGACACCATTTACATGCCCAGGCTGTTGTTCTAACCCCATTGCATTATATTTCCCCATTAGACTGTGAGCTTCTTGAAGGCAGTTTTTCATCTTTTGTGTCTTGCACATTTGGACACTCAATAAATGTTTGTTAAGTTGATTTGAATTAGAAGAAAATCACCAGATCTCTTCAGAAAGACACAGATAATGACTGGTTTAGGTAATCTGTAATGCACTCAAAGAACACAGTACAAAGTTGAATCAGTTGGAAGCCAAATATTTATTATTTGCTGCTCTTTCATTTTTAACTGAAATATAACACCCACACAGAAAAGTGCCTCAAATTAGTGTATTGCTCAATGAATTATCCCCAAATGCATAACTGACCATTAACAAAGTCAAGAAATAGAACATTGCCAGAAGCCCCTCCCATGCACACTTAAGCATCCATTTTTGTAGAGTATTTTCCTTTACACCAGAAACCTTATCTGAGCCTTTCAAAGTTACTCCTCTAGGAAATGAATACTGGCCCACCCGGCTTTCATTATGGTCTATCATAGTAATTGGTTGTCAGCCACTGTCACTGACGTGTATTTTCAAATTTTGTTATCTTTGTAAAGAAATATACACATTTGGCTCTCCACTTCTATGTCTTTATGACTCTTGTTTCCACGGGGCCCCACTTCTTCCTTTGTCTCCTTTTATTGTGTGTTCTTTACCCCCATATTCTTCCTCAATGAAACACTTTACCCACTTCCTGTTAACCATCTGACCTCGCTTCTCCTTATAACTCCTCCACTATTGAATGCTTTTGAAAAACTCCAAAAGGAATCGAATTTTTGATGTGTACTTAAAATAAGATACAAAGGTGATTTCTTTATTCATTCAGACTGCAAAAAATAAGGGAAATTAAAATATGAAGATGGGTCAGTAACAGAGTAGAAAAGATGACAAATTTAGAGAAAATGATATACTTTTCTGGGTGACAGGCAGAAGAATATAAATAAACTGAAACCACTGGCAACCTCAAAAGGGTTAATTTTAAGAGTTGTACTCGGGAGATGTATGTCACAGTGACGGAAACAATGCTGCTGCAGAAAGCTTCAAAGGTACAAGTAACTGAAAATGCTATTTATTAGTCAGTGTAGAAGGAAGAATATTAATAATCACAAGAACTGATGACTTCTCTGGAAATGTCTCATTTCTTTCTATGTCACTGTAAGTTAGCTTTCTCTTTTTTATTATTCTTAACGGTTCTTTCCATTTCTTGTCAGTGTCATGTCATTTGAAGAACTGATATTTGCTGAGATTTGTGAGTATAAGCCATTGCATGCAGGGAGTAAAAGTCTTCTCTTAAATCTTAATGAGGGCTGGGCACAGTAGTTCATACATATAATGCCAGCATTTTGGGAGGTAAAGTGCTCCCAAAGCACTTAGCAGGAGGATCACTAGAGTCCAGGAATTTGAGGGCAGCCTGGGCAACATAGGGAGAACCTGTCTGTACCAAAATAATAAAAAACACTAGCTGGGTGTGGTGATGCACCTGTGGCCCTAGCTACTCAGGAGGCTGAGGCAGGTGATGCACCTGTGGTCCTAGCTACTCAGGAGGCTGAGGCAGGTGATGCACCTGTGGCCCTAGCTACTCAGGGAGGATCAATTGACCCCAGGAGGTCAAGGCTGCAGTGAGCCCTAATCTTGCCACAGCACTCCAGTCTGGGGGAACAGAGTGAGGCCATCTTAAAAAAAAAAAAAAAAAAACTAAAGAAAAAAAATCTTACTCCAGGAGTGGTGGCTCACACCTGCATTCCCAGTACTTTGGGAGGCTGAGGTGGGCGGATCACGAGGTCAGGAGATCGAGACCATCCTGGCTAACACAGAGAAACCACATCTCTACTAAAAATACAAAAAATTAGCTGGGCATGGTGGCACACGCCTGTAGTCCCAGCCACTTGGGAGGCTGAAGCAGGAGAATCACTCCAACCTGAGAAGCGGAGGTTGCAGTGAGCCAAGATCGCACCACCGCACTCCAGCCTGGCGACAGAGGAAGACTCCGTCACAAACAAACAAACAAACAAATCTTAATGTGTGTTGCCTCTAATTATATTTTGAAATTAAAAAAAAAAACTCCTGGTATATATGCTTCAGCTATCATATATAACGGCAATGCCCAACCTTTTTGGCACCAGGGACGGGTTTTGTAGAAGACAATTTTTCCACAGACTGGGTTGGGAGGATGGTTTCAGGATGAAACTGTTCTGCCTCAGATGATCAGGCATTAGATTCTCATAAGAAGTGCACAAACTAGATCCCCTGCATGCGCAGTTCACAAAAGGATTCCTACTCCTATGAAAATCTAATGTCGCCCTGATCTGGCAGGAGGCAGAGCTCAGGCAATAATGCTCGCTCTCCCACCACTCACCTCCTGCTGTGCTGCGTGGTTCCTAACACTGACTGGTACCTGTCTGTGGCCTGGGGGTTGAAGACCCCTGCTCTAGACTGTATTATAAAAAGCCATTAAAACCAGATGACAGAGAGAGGAAATCTTTTCAGAAAGATTAAATTTTCCCATTTCTGTTTTAATATTTAGGGAAAAGATTTAAATCAGAAAAACCCTATGCACAAATAACCAGTGTTATTAAGCCTAAGCTATATCATTAAAAAGTCTATCATACTATGCAGCCATAAAAAGGAACAAGATCATGCCCTTTGCAGGGACATGGATGGAGCTGAAAACTGTTATTCTCAGCAAACTAATGCAGGAACAGAAAACCAAACATTGCATGTTCTCACTTATAAGTGGGAGCTGAAGGATGGGAACACATGGGTATATGGTGCGGGGGAACAATACACACAGAGGCCTGTGTGGGGGTAAAGGTTGTGGGAGAGCATCAAGAAGAATAGCTAATGGGTGCTGGACTTAATACCTAGGGGATGGGTTGATCTGTGCAGCAAACAACCATGACACACATTTACCTATATAACAAACCTGCATATCCTGCACATGTACCCTGGGACATAAAAAAAAAGTTGATGAAAAAAATAAAAGAAAGTTTATAATGCTTCTGTGGTATATGGTTAAGGAAGGCAAGTAAGACTCACATTACAAGAATTGAATGGGAAGAATACAACATAAACTCCCATTTATCAAATGAGCATCTACATAGTATATGTCTAGAACTATGGTGCAAGCCTTAAGACTGGGCGTGGTGGCTCACGCTTGTAATCCTAGCACTTTGGGAGGCCGAGGCAGGCAGATCACCTGAGGTCAGGAGTTCGAGACCACCTTGGCCAACATGGCGAAAACCCATCTCTACCAAAAATACAAAAATTAGCTGAGTGTGGTGGCGCATGCCTGTAGTCCCAGGTACTCAGGAGGCTGAGGCAGGAGAATCACTTGAACCCAGGAGGTGGAGGCTGCAGAAAGCTGAGATCGTGCTACTGCACTCCAGCCTGGGTGACAAAGCAAGACTCTGTCTCCAAAAAAAAAAAAAAAGAGAGAACTACGGTACTTTAGGAATACAAAAGAACTGTAATATATGTTTCCTGTCCCAAGAAACAAACACTGATGTAAAAAATGTGTCTTCCCAAGTAACTATAGATAATAAAATCTTTAATTACATAGTATAGGCAATAAATGCAAGTGTGGAACACTATGTTAAATAGTCAGGTTATTTATTTTTGAAAATAATTTTGAAAATTGAACTGGAAATTCTTTTTCTCAAATGCTTCCAGAATTATCCTCCCAGCAAGGGAAGTTTTATAAAATAAAACTGCTATTACTATAAAATTCCATAGAAATTAAGCTAAAGAAACAGCAAACAAAACTGAAATACAAAGTTCTACACTGAATTCTGATTTAAAAAAAAAAAAAAACAATAAATGGGCAAGCTCTGTTTCATGGTATGACTAAAATGGAATAGCATTAGGAAAACTGCCTCAGGAAGTCAGGACACAATATAAATCAGTAAGACTTTCCATACCTTTCTAGTTGCAGGAAATCTTAAAATATTACTCCATTCTGCCTGTGTGCAGCGAAGACAAGTTTCTAAAGCATTCAAAATATTTTATAAGGTAGACGTTATATGCTTCATTAAAGTAACAACTTGTGTGTTAACCTTATTTTTAAATGTCATTTCAAAGAAAGAAGTCTTATCAAAATTGAATGAAAGAAGAAAACTACAAGAAAATTACCTAGAGGAAAGGGAATAAAAGAAAAGATCTTTTCTGGATGTTGAGTATTAAAAGTTTCCATGTTCGTTGAAATGAAAATTACAAAATCAGAACTGCATAGTAGATTTTGCAAGCATGTAGCCAGAAGCGTAAGGGCTGGTGGACTTTAGGGGTCTATGACTAGGAGACAGACTGGAAAACTAGAGACACCATTGCAAACATAAGCTACCTTTGCCAAATAAATTCTGGAACTTACTTCTTGAACTGAGAAGTTCAGAGATGTTTTGGGATAGGAGGCCAGACAGTTTGGAATGACTTACTTGATCTTACTAAAAAAAAAAAAAAAAAAAAATACAATATCTTTGATTACTCCTCTAGAAGTTAGTCTTATTTCCTACTTTGATTATTAAGGTTTTACCTTTGCATATTATTGTATACTTGAACATTCATAATAATTCTTATTTTTTCATAAAAATATATTTATCTGCACTTGTGTATGTGTGCACATGTGTGTTGTTTGTGCATGTATGTCTGTATGTTTTTATAAATATCCCCTAAATAGATTGTGGTAGCTTGTTTCTTGTTTTCAGGTTGGCTACCATCAATTTCTCTCCTCCCTGTATCTATCTATTGCTCTACTCCCTTGAATCTGGGCTTATTTGTGACAGATTTGCCAAATAGAATATAGTGGAAGTGACGCTACATGACTTCCAGCACTTCCCACACTTTGAAGCTTCTACCTGGGTCTCCTGGAAGTCTTGCTCTTGAAATGCCACGCTGTTTTGCAACCCAAGCCACACTACGGCTGTGTGGATAGACAAAAGAGGGAGAAAATCCCTGTCCAGCCCATATTCTAGCTATGCTAGCCTAGGAGCCAGGCAAGTGAGTAAAGAAGCTTTCAGGTAATTCCAGCCTCATCTGTCATATTTCTACAACCATTTGAAGGACACAAAGCTGAGTAGTGCTCAACTTCATCAATCCCCAGAAAAATGAAACATAACAGCAAATGACTGTCTTAAGTTACTAAGTTTTGGTGTGGTGCGTTACACACAGCAATAAATAACTGGAACATACAATAGACATCTGAAGAAAGACCTAACGTTTCTTACTTAAGTCATAATACTATAAAATTCATCACCACTCTGTCATTCCAGAAATGTAACTAAATTCTTATATCTATCATATATTTAGCTGAACAATATCACTTCACTCCACTTATTTCATTGGTCACAAAAATACATCTTTATATTTTGTTGAAATTTTTAAGGGCTATAAAATGATACAACAAAAGTAATACACGTATGTAACACAGAAGTTTATACTAATGAAAAATGGTTATACATTCTTTTAAAAATGACTTCATTTTATTTTAATTAATTAATTAATTTGTTTATTTTGAGATGGAGTCTGTCACCCAGCCTGTCACCCAGGCTGGAGTGTGGTGGCATGATCTCGGCTCACTGCAACCTCCGCCTCCTGGGTTCAAGTGATTCTCTGCCTCAGCCTCCCAAGTAGCTGGGATTACAGGCACCTGCCACCACACTCAGCTATACAGAGTAGTTTCCCTGCCCTAAAAATTTGATGTGCTCGGCCTGTTCATCCTTTTTTCCCTGCAACCCCTGGCAGTCGTTGATCTTTTCATTGTCTCCATGACTTGCCTTTTCCAGAATGTCATGTAGTGGGAATCATACAGTAGTGCAGGCTTTTCAAACTGGCTTCTTTTACTTAGTGGCATGGGTTTGAGGTTCCTCCATGTTTCATTGCTTGAATATTCATTTTGAAAAAATATTGTCACATTTTCTTATCCTTCACTCATCCCTTAATCCTTTTAAATTTCGTTTCTGTCCTCATCCTTCTATGGAACCCTGTGCTCTTAAAGGTCACCAGACTTCCTACTCATAAAATCTAGAGCCCTTCCTGCGGCATTGAATATCGCTGCCCACTACTTCCCTAAATCCTTGTTTTTGTGAAATCGTTCGTTTGCTTCTGCTTAGCTCTCTCTGCTCATTCCTTCCTTCCTGCACTCTTTAAGTATAAGTATTTCCCAACTTAAGGAAATATAAATATTTCCTTGGCCTTCTCTCTGCTACCTACTACCATCTTGGCATCTCTTTCTCTCACGCCCACATTATCCTCTATCTGAAATATCTAATAATTATGATAGTCTCTCTTGCTTCTTATATTCAACCACTTACCCAAATGCATCAATTCTCCCTGCATTACATTTTAAAACTGTCCCTTCTTTCCATTTCTTTCCTAGTTGGGAAACTCAATAATTCTTGTTTAGATAATGTCAATGGAGTCCTAGCCAATATATTTCTGCTTTAAGCCTCCTTTCATCAAGTCCATTTTATTCAGTCCTGCCAGATTAATTTTCCTGAATTGTTTTGCTGATTAATGCCTACTTTTATGTTATTTGAAGTATAAATGTATATTTATCATATTAATAGTATAAGGATGCAACAATTGACATTATAATGATGATGAGAAAGCTGTTTATGTATTAATTTATACATAAAACAATTAATAACTTGCAAATAGATAAAAATAGTGAAATACAGTTGACCCATGAATCCTTTGAATAACATGGGTGTTAGGTGTGCGACTTCCACATGGTCAATCACCCCCCAAAATTAACTACTAGTACCCTACTGTTGACCAGAAGCCTTATCAATGACATAAACAGTCAATTAACACATATTTTGTATATTACTTGTATTATATACTGTATTCTTACAATAAAGTAAGCTAGAGAAAGTAAAATGTTATTATGAAAATCATAAGAGAAAATATATTTACTATTCATTAGATGGAAGTGGATAATAATAAACGTCTTCATTCTCATTGTCTTCATGTTGAGTAGACTGAAGAGGAAGAGGAAGAGAAGGGGTTGGTTTTACTGACTCGAGTATTTCATGGCAGTAAATGATAAAATAGACTAGTAGCTACATATATTTATGCATTTATGCACTCATGTCATATCCGACTTTTTCTATTTCTATTTCTATGGGGTTTTTTTTCCTTTTTTCTTTTTCTTTTTTTTTTTTTTGGAGACAGGGTCTCACTCTGTCACCCAGGCTAGAGTACAGTGTTTGCTATCAAGGCTCACTGCAGCCTCAACCTTCCACGCTCAAGTGATCCTCCCACTCCTGAGTAGCTGGGACTTCAGGAGTGCCACCACAACTTACTAACTTTTTACTTTTTTTTTTTTTTTTGTAGTGATGGGATACCACTATGTTGCTCAGGCTGGTCTCAAACTCCTGGGCTCCAGTGATCCTTCTGCTTCAGCCTCCCAAAGTGTTGGGATTACAAGAGTGAACCACCATGCCTGGCCCTAACTTTAAAATTTATTTATTTATTTTGAGATGGAGTCTGGCTCTGTCACCCAGGCTGGAGTGCAGTGGTGCAATCTTGGCTTACTACAACCTCCGCCTCCCGAGTTCAAGTGATTCTCGTGCCTCAGCCTCCCAAGTAGCTGGGACTACAGGCTCCCACCACCACGCCCGGCTAAGTTTTGTATTTTTAGTAGAGACGAGGTTTCACCATGTTGTCCAGGCTGGTCTCGAACTCCCGAGCTCAAGTGATCTGCCCACCTCGAACTCCCAAAGTGCTGGGATTACAGGCCTGAGCCACCGCACTTGGCCAAAAAGTTTTTTAAAAAGTATTTCTATGCTATACGGTTTGTCTGCAAGTTTTTTCAAATTGTCGCAAATCTCCAAAATTTTTTCAATATATTTACTAAAAAAAATTCACGTATAAATGGACCCATGCAGTTCAAATCCATGTTTTTTAAGGGCGAACTGCAAACGGACATCAGATGAGAATTCATCAAATGAAATAGAATGGCATCCTATTCAATAAATTGAATGTTAGAAGGAAGAAAGTTAGATGGCTCAAAGAGAAATTTCTTCCTTTATGACCCAAGAAATATTTACAAAATTTAGAATGATAATGCAAGGCAGAATAATAGATGTTAGGGTATATCATAATTCTAATATTTGATAATAGTACTTGTGTACTGACATTTATAACTTCAATAAAATTTTTGTGTTCTTCAATTTAGGTCATGAGTGTTTTATGAAAAAGATTCTGTTTGGCAATTATTGATATCATGAGTGGATGTTTCATAAAGCAGAAGTTTACTTCCTCAAAATTTCCTCAAAATGTAGAAAAAAATACGAACTTGTGTACAATATACATAATTTTTATATGTGTAAACCCACATAAAAGCATGTATAAAGAAAAGGTGAAAGAATTTGGAGAAGCATCAAATATTCAGAATACATTTACAAGTTCTCCTACGAACATTTACAAGTTCGTATATAAGTTGCTATCTCATTCTTGATCTATCTGCCCTACATTCTTATTTCTGATTTTTTAGTGGTATAATATGTATATAAGTAAATATATACATACATAGATATTGATTCGTATTTTTTTCCCCAATGGGGAGCCCTTAAGTGTTTTCAGGCACGGGAGTAAAATAACATTATTTTCATCATTTTCACTCATAAGATTTTAATAGATTTTAAAGAAAGTCGTTTTTCTTGGCCTTGGAGTTATCTGGCATTCATAATACTAGTCTTATCTAGGTAAGAAAATACTAATCTAAAACCCAGGAAACATGATATTATTCTTGGTTCTGTCATTGATTTTTCAGTCTAACCAAATGTTTTTATTTTCAGTTTAAAAATAAATTTTGGAAAAGCACCTATTAGCCCTAACTCTTGTTTTCTCAAAGTTTTAACATTTAAAAAATAAGAACAGAGGCCAGGCGCAGTGGCTCATATCTGTAATCCCAACACTTAGAGAGGCCGAGGTGGGTGGTTCCCTTGAGCCTAGTTCAAGACCAGCCTGGCCAACATGGCAAAACCCCATCTCTACAAAAAATACAAAAATTAGCCCAGTGTGGTGATGCGTGCCTGTAGTCCCAGCTACTCAGGAGGCTGAGGCAGGACGATTGTTGGAGCCTGAGAGTTTGAGGCTGCGGTGAGCTGTGATCATGCCACTGCTCTCCAGCCTGGGTAACAGAGTGAGACTCTGTCTCAAAAAACAAATAAATAAATAAGAACAACAGAGGAAGACTAATAAATTCAAATATATTAAATTGATGGAAAATACTCATTTGCTTATTCCAAATATTTGATATTTGTTGAGATATACTAGATACTAGGCAGACAGGAGGAATCAAGACTGCCTCCATAAAGCTCCCCATCTAGTGGGGCATATCAGCTAGCAAACCTCATGTCTGTTCAAGCCAGGTTTTGCTGCAAAATAAATTTTGGCACCAATCATAAAACAAACTTCTGGTTTTCAGAGCTATATGGATTTGTGATTGCAGATAAGAGACAGTAGACTTGTATTATGGTGTTACACATACATATTCTAGGATAGATATAAGAAAAGAATACTATGTATGTGAATACGTAGATACAGTGCCAAACCAGACTGGTGAAGAGTAGGAGGGTTGGCGGAAAGACAATAGAAATTGGCTCATAGATGTCAATTAAATAAAAAGGTTATACTGTATTATTATTCCAGGGAGCTGTGAGTGATATTCAGGAAGAAATTATTCCCTGATGGGGAAATTTGAGAATACTTTTGAGCTTTCTTACTTTATTGTTGTGTTACAGAGATCAGAAACTTATCGTTACAAAATTAACAATGGAAACTTTATTTGCCTATTCAATTCTCCCACTGACAGACTTTTAAAACTTGCAAATAGCACATTAAACTGCAATGTCTTCATTTATTTCTTGCACATCTATGCTATAGGTCAAGACTTTTATACTTTCTTATACTGTTCTGTTGGTCTCTCTGGCCACAGCCATACTCTACCCTATCCCACCACAAAGAGGGATAGGGTGGTTATTTTACTTCCATGCCTGAAAACCTTAAAAATCCACCCACTGGAAAATAAATTGTATATCTATTTCTATCAATCGGTCATCAATCAATCTACCTACTTACATACTAAAAGATAGGAAATAAAAACATAAGGAACATATACCAGGAATGAGACAGCAACTCACACACAAATTCAGGGAGGGGACACATGCACAAGGAGACCTTATGAGGATTGAGGGGCAAACAGGACAAACGCTAAAGCTCAAGAAAGGTTGCATGGAACATTAGCCAGGTCAGTCAGTAGCTTATGCTGAAGATGTCCCTTGGAATTGAAGAATGTGGAAAGCAGATCTAGAACTAGCATCCCTTTATCATGGGCCTCGAAAATCTTACATATTAACAGCCACTTCTAAAGTTTGTTTTTAGTATTTGTATGATTTCTTTCTCCTTATCTAATCTGAATAAATCATTTGCACTATTTTTCAAGGTAGGCCTCACTAAACAAATGTAAATTCAGTACCTGTTCAAGTTATACATTAATCAATCAAAAGGGTTCACTGGGAATCTATTTGATAAGTGACCAGCATATAGGAGAAATATTGAGGTATTTGTTAGAAAATGAATCAAGGGAATTTGAACAAGTAAGATTTTACTAGGTAGTTATCATTATATTGAACATGAAAAATATGTTCAGGCTGAGCGCAGTGGCTCACACCTGTAATCCCAGCCCTTTGGGAGACTGAGGTGGGCGGGTCACTTGAGGTCAGGAGTTCGAGACCAGACTGGCTAGCATGGCGAAACCTCATCTCTACTAAAAATACAAAAAAAAAAAAAAAAATTATCCAGGTGAGGTGGCGCAGGACTGTAGTCCCAACTACTTG
This sequence comes from Trachypithecus francoisi, assembly GCF_009764315.1. Classification (NCBI taxonomy): domain Eukaryota; kingdom Metazoa; phylum Chordata; class Mammalia; order Primates; family Cercopithecidae; genus Trachypithecus; species Trachypithecus francoisi. Next base: position 120,289,862 of record NW_022681470.1, read on the forward strand.
GGAGGCTGAGGCATGAGAATCGCTTGAACCTGGGCAGCAGAGGTTGCAGTGAGCCAAGATCACACCATTGCACTCCAGCCTGGGCAACACAGCAAGACCCTGTCTCAATAAAAAATAAAAATAAATTTCCAAAAATCCCAGAAACTTATAAAATAGTTCACTTGCTATACCTCTAAAATATCTAAAAAGCTTTATAGCATTACTCAGTTTTCATACTACAATTTGGTAAAACAAAGCATCAGATATTCATTTCTCCTAGCTGAGAAAAAGAGCACTAAAAATCAAAACTCCAAAAGTGATCATTTGAATTATATTATGACTATTCAAACCAGAGGAGCTTGGCTAAAGATGAAAAATGCAAAGTCTGTTTTGTTTCTTGTTCTTTAATTCAAACTCTAATATGAGTGCAAGGATATAAAGAAGGCATCGAATGTGCCTTTCTCATTTCCTTCTCATGCACCCTAAAAGATGACGGAACTTAATTCTGCTAGAGCTTCTCCATTGCATCCTGTCTCTAGAGAAGATTTTGGCTTAATTGGATATTTATTTCAGTGACAATTTTTTGAAAATCTGCTCATACAGAACTTAATTTTCCTGAGGCAAGGTTTACATAAAACATTGATTTTGGGTACATGGAAGGTATGTAGAAATTAACTTCTTTCATTGTTCAAGCATGAGACTGCACTCCCTAAGATAATCTATATTTGAACACTTTACAGCTCTGGAGGATAGATTTTAAATATTAGAAAAATGAGGCTCAGAGAGGTGAAATGACTTGTCTACATAACCTTGTTCATAGGAGGCTCAGTCAAAACTAGTTTCTAGATTCCTAATTCTCTGCATCATATGCTTTTATATTATAGTACCATATAAGGTAGTAAATGCCACTCATTCATTTATTCATTTGAACAAACATTTACTGGGTGTCTACCCAAAGCCAAGCTCAGGCCCAGGGGATAGAGAAGTGAACAAATGAAACAACAATCTCTTCCCTTGTGGACTACATTTGAGTGGGGAAAACAGAAGATCAACAAGAAAGGCAAGCAAATAAAAGTCAGATGGTGGTAATTACTATGAAGAAAAGTGAAGCAGGAAGGAAGACAAGGCTTTAGATAAGGGGAGACTCTAAGTTTAAATAGGCTGGTCAGAAAACCCTCATTGAGAAAGTGGTATCTGAACTAAAATTTGAAGGAGATGAGCGGCTGGATATATGCGTATCCTTGAGGAGAGTATTCTGGGAAGGGAAACAAGAGCAAAAGCCCAAACATGAGAGTGTGTCTAGCACACTCATGGGAAAGCAAGAAGAGCAGTGTGACTGGGCAGAATGAGCAAGGAGGAAAACACTAGAAGGTGAGGCCAGATTGTGCAGGGCTCATTTGGTTATACCCTAAGTGAGGTAGGAAGCCATTTGCAGGTTTTGAGCAGAAGTGCAGCAGGATCTCATTGACTGGCTGCCATTTGAGAATAGTATGGAAGTACAATGGTGAAAGCAATAAGACTGGTTAGGAGTTTCTAAGGATGATCAAGATGAAATGTAGGGGGACAAACTGACAGAGGAGAAGGGGTTGATTAGTGGTTAAATCCTGGATAGATTTTGAAGGTTGAGTCAACAAGATTTCTCGATAGTTTGGATATGGGTGTGAGAAAAGAGGAAAGAGTCAAGGATAACTCCAAAGTGTCTTTTTAAAAACAAAACAAAAACAAAAAAACCCTTCATATATATTTATTTATATGAAGTTTCTGTTGATGGAACACATGAAAATAGTTGAATAGATGTAGATATGCTTTGGAGAATATGAATTAAAATATAGATTACATGTATGAAGAAGCCACTTTCTGGGAAGGAGGGCCTATCTTGAAAGATATGCAACAGTTTAGTCAGGGTGAGATAAACTACTATAACAGAACAAAATCTGTAATGTTCAAACATAATAGAAGTTTATTTCTTGGTCATCTATAGACCAGGCTGGGTGTTCCAGGTAAGTAGGCTTCTCTTTTCCACATTGTGACTCAGGTCTGAGGCATTTTGCATATTGTGGCTACCTCAAAACCCATGGCCTTATTGTCATCTATATCCCACCAGCACAAAGGGAAAGAGAACAAGGGATGGCTGTCCTGCTTCTTCAAAGTCTCCACTTTAAGGTGGTACACTTTGTTTCTATTGACACTTAATTGATGAAAACTGGTCATATGTCCACACTTAGCTGTAGATGCAAGATGTGGGGCTGAGAAATTGTATATCTGGTTCGTAACTGCATTGCAGCTACAATTCAATTACTGTGGAACATAGGAAGCACAGCGTAAGAACAACTCCTATGTCTGCCACAGGCAGCCATTCTCCAGAGCAGGTAAACAGGTTCCACCATTTTAGAGAGATGCAGCACGCATATTAAGGCGCTTCATGTGTTTCTGGGGTCTCGTGTACCTTCTCCTCTGATTCTTTCCTTGGGGTGGGCTGTCCATATGTGTAACTCCAAAGTTTTTAGCTGAGCAACTAAATGATAGAGAAACAGATTTTTAGGAAGATCAAGGTGTTTAGTTTTTCACATGTGAAGTTTGAGAAACCACCTAAGACATTCAAGTAGAAATTGAACAGGCAGTTGGACAAAGAAGCCTGGAAGTCATGGGGGAGATGTGAACTGGAAATATATATTTGAGAAGTCAGTAGCATCTACATGATAGCAAATCTTCAAGATTAGATGAGGTCACCAGGGGAGGGGTTATGGGTAGAGAAGAGGCCAGAGGATGGAGCACTGGAGCCCTCCAATGATTAGAGATTAGGAAAACAAAAAAAGGCAGGCAGTGGAATGCAAGATTAACTTTTCCAAAGGCTGCTGAACGCTAAACTCTGATGAAGACTGAGAACTGGCCACTGCATTTAGCAGTGTAAATGTCATTGGTGACCTTGTCAAGTGTAGTATCAGTGGAATGGCGATTGCCTGACTGGAGTGGGCTTAAGAATGAATGGTAGGGGGTGGAGTGGGGGATGGCATAGTCAATAGTCAGTTTTTATGCATTTGCCATGAAATTTTGTATGTAGTTATTATAATCATACACAAAAAATTTTAGTAATTATATAAACCATATAAAACTATAGGCCCTCTACTATACATACACTTAATTCATTTTGAAAAAAATCATTCCAACAAGATTTATCTTAGAAATGAGGAAACCGATGGTTAAAGAAGTGAAGTAGGCCGGGCGCGGTGGCTCAAGCCTGTAATCCCAGCACTTTGGGAGGCCGAGATGGGCAGATCACGAGGTCAGGAGATCGAGACCATCCTGGCTAACACGGTGAAACCCCGTCTCTACCAAAAAAATACAAAAATCTAGCCGGGCGAGGTGGCGGGCGCCTGTAGTCCCAGCTACTCAGGAGGCTGAGGCAGGAGAATGGCGGGAACCCGGGAGGCGGAGCTTGCAGTGAGCTGAGAGATCCGGCCACTGCACTCCAGCCCCGGCGATAGAGCGAGACTCCGTCTCAAAAAAAAAAAAAAAGAAGTGAAGTAACTTGCCCATGTTCCCATGTGTGGTAAAGGGTGGAGTTGGAATTTGAATTCAAGTCTCTTTGACTCCTAGCCTTCACCCTTGACCACTGTGCTACTTTTCCTTTAAATATTACAACAAATAGCCACCCACATGTGATTGATTCTTTCCTGAGGTTAAATACTAAATTGGAAGAAATAATGCAGAAAGGCTAACAAAGATCCGCCCTCCTTATTGGTCAAGTTATTCTTAGTCTCTGGCAGGCATAAAGAGCAGAACTAAACAGCATTGTTCATCATTTCAGCTGTCAGCCAACTCACAGCAGGTCACTGTCCATGAAGCCCTTTTCAATATAAAGTGGTTTGATGTGCCAATTTTATCAATGTTGCTAAACTCAAATAACAACTTCTGTTGGAAAGAAATTCAGCTCCATAACCATTAATAAAATAGGAAAACCTAGGTCTGCCTACAAGTCCAGTAAGCGAAGCAGAAGGAAAGCGAGTGGATCTTTTTTCTGACCTGGTCTTCTATTTGCATGAAAAGTCATCCTACTTACCCTTCAGCAGAGAAGGGGTTGTATTAAACTGGGCAGGACAAATCTCATAATAGCCTGTAGGCTCACTCCCCTTTCACACAGTCCTTTTAATTTTGACTGGTATTTTAATTTACCCTCAGACTCAGCTACTGAATTCTCCAACACCCTGGCTTGAATTCAGTGGATAAGACAAATGTAACATCCCTTAGCATCGTGACGGAACTTCACATGGTCATATGGCCATCAGGATAAACACACGAGTAACAGAAGGCTCTGTTCTGAAAGCATGAGTCATATAATTCCATTACAGCTTGGTCTAATACTTATAAAAGAAAAGTACTAAACTATTAAAAACTTACATTAAGAATTGCTGAAGAAAATCGCAACTGCTGGTTTCCTATTTTGTGTGTGACATGATGAAAAAAAAACAACACTGCAGTTTAATATGATAATCACATATTAAGACAAGAAAACCAGAAAAGCTAATGTAATAGTTTTGTAATCTTACAAATTAGGTAATGTACGTAAAATCGTTTTAAGAGTTCCAAAGGATTTACAAACATGAGCTAGTGTTACCAGGTATACAAATTCAAAGGATATCAAAGCTATATAACAGGATCTATTGACCACACACTTAATTATAGTTTTATGGAAATAAAAACTTACAGTAAAAACAGTTACACTTGTACAACATTTCTCATTCTTTTTAAAAAAGTTATACATGTACAAGAAAAAAATTCAAATACTGCAATAGTATAAGTCGTGCAAAGTATTCTTGACACATATATCCTCAACTCTTATCCTCAGAGGCAACCAGGCTTCCTAGTTTTTAATGTATTCATATGTTTTATGAATTTTATGTCAATATATCTGTTCACATTTTTGCTTTTTTTTTGAGACAGACTCTCGTGCTGTTGCCCAAGCTGGAGTCCAATGGCTCAGTCTTGGCTCACTGCAATCTCCACCTCCTGGGTTCAAGTGATTATCCTGCCTTAGCCTCCCGATCTGTTCACATTTTTACCTATATCTTTGAAATAAAAATAATTGAGTCTCACCTGATAGTTTTCCTTTATACTTTGACATTCTGTGGATTTTTGATATAGTAATTACACTTGATTCTGAAAAATAAATAGCATTTTTTCTCTAAAGTTATTCAAACAATAAATATATGTTATGTTTTCATCTTTAACAATTCACCTGTACAATTTACCAAGGCAATACCTCTGACATTACTAGAGATCAGAACTTTAAGTCGATATTCAGTCAAACAAATCCTTAAATGTTTGCTGTTCAATGTTCTTCTAATCAAAACACAGTGAGAAACTGGTACCGATTAACACTGGGCCTTTGATAGATCCTGATTTCCTAGTTTCTTCTAACAGAAGTTGTGTTAGGTGAACCTTGCCTTTGATTCTAAAGTCTTTCTTCTTTAGGTAGTCACTAAATATTTTATGAATCCAGAGAACATTTCAATACAAGACTGCGATACACAAGCTGGGGAAGAAGAATGAAGTCCCTTTACCCTTTAAATATGAAGTTTCAACATGAGGCACAGAAATACATTGCATTATAGTTTTACCTTTCATTTCTTCACTGTGTGCCATTAATATGACACTCCAACTTACCTGGATGCTTAACACATGCAGATCTGGGCAAGATTTTTACCACATTTCTTTGCCAGGTGGAAAACCTTTGAATGATTCAGGCTCTTTCTTCTGGCTAATAGGCATTATCAGCAGCCCTCGAAAACAGTTTCTCCTTTCACAATAATCTGGTTGCTTTTGAAGTCTTTGGAAACAAAATTCAATTTGTTCGAGTTAGAGAAGGGAGAGGCATCCTGAAAAATAAACTTTTGCCATATTTATAAGTCATCAATTTTATAATTTAATGTGAGAAAAGGCAAAATGCAACCATTATGATTGGTTAAAATAACAGATTACATTTAAGCATAGCTGAGGTACTTCAGGAAAATGTGCACAGAGCCCTCTGACATAGGACTTCCTTTCAGTCCAGTGTCCCCACCATCCCCCCTTCCTAAAACAAGATGCTCACTGACCTCACTTGTTTCTGAAATGGCTATTAAAAGTAGTTTCTCATTCAAAACTTTTTACCATATAGCTATATAATGAAAATTCAACTATCGGTGTACACGATAAATATACACAGTGATTCAATGAGAAAAACTTTTCCCAAAATATACAAACAGGTTGTTCAGAGTCCTAAAGATGAAACAACAGACTCACTGATTTCTTTTTCCTTTTCACCTGACTTGTTTTTGGTCATGGAAAGACACAGGCAAAGTTTGGCTGAATACCAATCATTCATTCTCTCCAGATACACTTAATTCATTCTGCACAAAGTATGCTAGAATAAAAAGATTTAAATTGGCATTAGAAATAGTACTACTAGTGATAGCATTTTAACTGGAGAAAAGGATTTGCGGGATTCTATAAAACTATGTGGAAAAAAAGGACAACTAAAAAACGGATGAAATGGAGCCTGTCAGATACAGAAGATATAGGATTAAAAACAGATCATGGATTCAAGCAAATATAAAACAAGAATTAAAGTTACTCATTATAATGAAAGAGAAAAAGGACCTGAATTATGCCTGAATATCTAGTTCTTGATGCTCATATAAATCAAATATCACACTTAAATGTGCTAGAGAACTAAATAACTAATTGACTTCTGCTAGTTCTGAACCACAGGTGGACAGCGTTTGGGGAAAAGCTGGTCAGTACCATTTCCTTTCTTTCACAGAGTATAGCTCATTGCTTTTCACTTCACAAAGGAGAAACAAAGCACCAGGTTTGTGAGGGTTCTTTCCCTCGTCACCTCATCCCTAGACCCAGTTTAAGATTTAATCCGTATCCTTTCAATGACTACAGCATTTCCATTCATTTCAAAGTATAGTATTGGTGCTGATAAGAATAGGGCCAAATTTTAAAAAGAGATTAATTATGCTGAGAAATGTCCATTGTAAGTACTGCAAGAACACTGAACAAACAGCCAGTGTATACTGAAGTTGTTTGCTGCTGTTTACAGGAAATTATTATATAAAGTACAATACTGGAACAGAAGGAAGTAAATTTTATGGTCATAGCTTTGTGGAAAAAGGAAAAACTTTCTATGTAAAATAAATTAAGGACCTTCCAAAGGAAGTAAAGGTTAAGACATACAAATATATATGTTACATTTCACACACACAAATAAACCAAGCAAATAAAAAGAACTCCTAAAACCTAATTAGAAAATAATATAAAACCTGATTGCAGCTATTACAGTGCTCTATTCCTCCAAATGGGAGATGATAAGCCATGTGCTATGCCAGTGACAGCAAAGACAATTGTTCTAAGAATCTACCACTTTAAAAAATAAAAATAATTCTTAAAATAATTGCATCAGCATATGGACTCTGGAAAATTCCTTCTACCGTAGTAAGGTCAGATGGACATTTCCTGTCTCACATTTCTAGTACACGTTGTCTTTTAGACAATAATAGTGAGAAACAATAGTTTGGCATGAGTTCAATGCATACGAAGAAATGACTGGCTCTGCTTATGGCTAGCCAGTTTTTCCAACAACATTTATTAAATAGGGAATCCTTTCCCCATTGATTGTTTTTGTCAGGTTTGTCAAGATCAGATGGTTGTAGATGTGTGGCATTATTTCCAAGGCCTCTGTTCTGTTCCATTGGTCTATATGTTGGTTTTGGTACCAAGTACCATGTTGTTTTGGTTACTGTAGTCTTGCAGTATAGTTGGAAGGCAGGTAGTGTGATGCCTCCAGATATGGTCTTTTTGTTTAGGATTGTCTTGGCTATATAGGCTCTTTTTTGGTCCCATATGAAATTTAAAGTAGTTTTTTCTAATCCTGTTAAGAAAGTCAATGGTAGCTTAATGGGGATAGCATTGATCTATAAATTACTTTGGGCAATATGGCCATTTTCACTATATTGATTCTTCCTATCCATGAGCATGGAATGTTTTTTCCATTTATTTGTGTCCTTTTTTATTTCTTTGAGCAGTGGTTTGCAGTTCTCCTTGAAGAGGTCCTTCACATCCCTTGTAAATTGGATTCCTAGGTATTTTATTGTCTTTGTAGCAATTGTAAGTGGGAGTTCACTCATGATTTGTCTCTCTGTTTGTCTGTTATCGGTGTAAAGGAATGTTTGTGATTTTTGCACATTGATTTTGTATCCTGAGACTTTGCTGAAGTTGCTTATCAGCTTCAGAAGATTTTGGGCTGAGAGGATGGGGTTTTCTAAATATACGTGTCATCTGCAAACAGAGACAATTTAAATTCCTTCCTCCCTATTTGAATACTCTTTATTTCTTTCTCTTGCCTGATTGCCCTGGCCAGAACTTCTAATGCTATGTTGAATAGGAGTGGTGAGAGAGGGCATACTTGTCTTGTGCTGGTTTTCAAAGGGAATGCTTCCAGCTTTTGCCCATTTAGTATGATACTGGCTGTGGGTTTGTCATAAAGATCTTATTATTTTGAGATATGTTCCATCAATACCTAGTTTATTGAGAGTTTTTAGCATGAAAGGGTGTTGAATTTTATCGAAGGACTTTTCTACATCTATTGAGATAATCATGTGTTTTTTTTTCCATTAGTTCTGTTTATGTGATGGATTATGCTTATTGATTTGCATATGTTGAACCAGCCTTGCATCCCAGGGATGAAGCAGAGTTGATCATAGTGAATAAGCTTTTGGATGTGGGGCTGGATTCGGTTTGCCAGTACTTTACTGAGGATTTTTCACATAGATGTTCATCAGGGATATTGGCCTGAAGTTTTCTTTGTTGTTGTTGTTGTTGTTGTTGTTGTGTCTCTGACAGGTTTTGGTATAAGGATGATGTTGGCCTCGTAAAATGAGTTAGAGCAGAGTCCCTCTTTCTATATTGTTTGGAATAATTTCAGAAGAAATTGTACCAGCTCCTCTTTGTACCTCTGGTAGAATTTGGCTGTGAATCCTTCTGGTCCTGTGCTTTTTTTTTTTTTTTTTTTTTTTTTTGGTTGGTAGGCTATTAATTACTGCCCCAATTTCAGAACTTGTTATTGGTCTTTTCAGGGATTTGACTTCTTACTGGAAACTGGACCCCTTCCTTACACCTTATACAAAAATTAACTCAAGATGTATTAAAGACTTAAATGTAAGACCTGAAACAAGAACAATCCTAGAAGAAAACCTAGGCAATACCATTCAGGACATAGGCATGGGCAAAGGCTTCATGACTAAAACACCAAAAGCAATGGCAACAAAAGCCAAACTTGACAAATGGGATTTAATTAAACTAAAGAGCTTCTGTACAGCAAAAGAAACTATCATCAGAGTGAACAAGCCACCTACAGAATGGGAGAAAATTTTGGTACTCTATCTATCTGACAATGGCTGTTATCCAGAATCTACAAGAAACTTAAACACATTTACAAGAAAAAAAGCAAACAACGCTATCAAAAAGTGGGCGGAGGATATGAACAGACACTTCTCAAAAGAAGACATTTATGTGGCCAACAAACATATGGAAAAAAGCTCATTATCACTGGTCATTAGAGAAGTGCAAACCAAAACCACAATGAGATACCATCTCATGCCAATTACAATGGTGACCATTACAAAGTCAGGAGAGTATGTGGAGAAATAGGGACTCCTTTACAGTGTTGGTGGGAGTGTAAATTAGTTAAACTACTGTGAAAGACAGTATGGCAACTCCTCAAGGACCTAGAACCAGAAATACCATTTGACCCAGCAATCTCATTACTGGGTCTATACCAAAAGGATTATAAACCATTCTACTATAAAGACACATGCACATGTATGTTTATTGCACCGCTATGCACAATAGCAAAGACTTGGAACCAGCCCAAATGCCCATCAATGATAGACTGGATAAAGAAAATGTGGCACATATACACCATCTAATACTATGCAGTCACGAAAAGGATGAGTTCATGTCCTTTTCAGGGACATGGATGAAGCTGTAGGCCATCATTCTCAGCAAACTAACAAGAAAACAGAAAACCAAACACCACATAGTCTCACTCATAAGTGGGAGCTGAACAATGAGAACACGTGGACACAGGGAGGGGAACATCAGACACTAAGGTCTGTTGGGGTTTGGCGGGTAGGGGAGGGATAGCATTAGGAGAAATACGTAATGTAGTTGACAGGTTGATGGGTGCAGCAAACCACCATGGCACATGGATACCTATGTAACAAACCTGCATGTTCTGCACATGTATTCCGGAAGTTAAAGTGAAGAAGAAGAAGAAGAAGAAGAAGAAGAAGAAGAAGAAGAAGAAGAAGAAGAAGAAGAGGAGGAGGAGGAGAGGAGGAGGAGGAGGAGGAGGAGGAGGAAGGAGGAGGAGGAAGGAGGAGGAGGAGGAAGGAGGAGGAGGAGAGGAAGAATGCATGGCTCTTGAACACTGGGATGAGTTAGCCTCGAATGGCAAAAATCTCAATGATGACAAAAAGACAAAGATGGTGTCTGGGGACTGGTGGCCCTAAAGAATAAGATTCAAGAAGTGGACATATATCAGACATCAATCTTTAATGTCTCTTGATCATTGGAAAGCTCTTGTGTTTAATATTTATATTTACACAGATGGCATTTACGCTTGTATATGAATAGCTTGGTATTTTTGCTTGTTGGTTTGCAAAGCAAACTGTGATAAAGAAAAATAATGAGTTGGCAGTTCCTCGTAGATTGTTAACTAGGACTGGCCATTACTTTCATTATTGTGCCTCCTCTCCTGCCCTGAACAATCAGCTCAGACAAGTATGAGGGCTGCCTTTCTCCTTAGCAGACTTCACAATCTGTTGGCAATGTTTATCCTGTCCCTGGACCTCCCAGCTACTTTGAACACCCTGAGACATGTCTACTTGGTACTGTGTCCCTCTTAAATTTGTTCATCTCCCATCTTCTCTGATGCTAGGTTGGGATCCTCATTATAGGATGCTGCCATCAAAACAGCGTGTACTGGTATAAGAATATTTGTATCAGTCATTTCCAGCACCAATGTCTCATCTCTAATCCTCCGCCATTCAGTTAGGGAAAACATACGGAGAAAGTATTCTGAAATAAGGTAATGGATGCAGAGGGGCTGTTAGAGTTGGAACAAGCATTTCAGGGAGTCCAGGGACAGCGTTAGGAGGAGAAGAATCTGGATAAGTAGTTGCAAAGCAAAAAGAATGACAACAGGGTAAAGGGATAGGAGAGAGGGTAACTGTCTTTCATTCAGTGCCAGTGAATTATTACAAAGAATGAGAGAATTGAAAGTCATCCTTGCCCAATCCTTTGCATTTGCTCTCTATAACCAATCAATCTCCTTAATTGTTACACCCTTGGAGTAACAAATACCTACTGGGTTTTGTTTTTTCCCCAAATAATAAGGCTTTGTTTACTTAAAAATTATATAAATAGTGCATGGTGTCCATTTTGAAATTCCAAAATGATATGGAAAAATACAGAGAAAAAGGAAAAGCTATCTCCAATTCTACCATCCAGAAATAAGCATGTTTTAATATTTTATTGAAAGTCTTCTAGGTATCCCTATATATGCAGATACATGTTTTGCATACACACACACACATACACACACACACAGAATTTTACATAAATTTGGCACGTTATGCTTGAAGTTTGCTAACCAGTTTTTACTTAATAATAGGTCACAGGCATTGTGATGCACAAACAACTTTCTATTTCAATATTGTAGATCTATGCAATAGTTTTTAATTATTACCTAATATTCCAGTAGGGGGATCTATAATAATTTATTAACAAACCTTTCATTGAAAGAATTATTTTCTCAATTTTCATTGTTTTTAACAGTTCCAAGATGAATACTTTGTGCATATATCTGTGCTTTATTCTGTGACTATCTTCACTAATATGATAATGAAGACTGCATTTTTATTTCCAGTATTTTTTTTATCTTTGGTCAGGTTTTAACATTTTGGAAGCCATATTTATTCTTTGATAAATTGCTGTGTTCATTTTTATATTAGAATGCTTTTCTCTTATTGTTAAGAGCTCTTACTATATTCAGGATGCCAACCTTTCCCATCTTTCATATCATTCATATCTCACAAGTGTTTTTTACAGTTTGTCCCTTGCTTTTTAAACTTAATTTTATGATGTTTTGAAGAAGCAAAACCTTTAGTGTTTACCTAGTCAAATTTATCAATAATTCTTTTTTGGTTTAAATCTACTGATTTAATTTCCAAACATTCCTACTATCACCAACCTAGATCAGACTCTATCATCTTTTATCTAGATACCTATAACAGTCTGGATTGGTCTCCCTGTTCCCAGTCTCTGTCTTTTGGAAACTACATTCCATGCACCTGTCAGAATGTCCTATTTAAAATGAAAATCTGGCCAGGTCATTCTTCTACCTGACGGTTTGTTCAGTGCTGTGTGTTCCAAGTTGGATATTCATATAGCCAATGCTATAGGAGGTGGCTCTTCATAAAAATGAAAAAAAACTAAAATAAAAACTAATGTAACTAATAAAACTAATAAAAACTATTTTAAAATTCCAAAATGGTATGGAAAAATGCAGAGAAAAAGGAAGTCATCGCCAATTCTGCCATCAGAAATAAGCATGTTTTAATATTTTATTGAAAGTCTTCTAGATATCTCTATATATGCAGATACATGATTTGCACACACCTGCAAAGAATTTCTTCCACAAAGAATGGAAAATATTCCTGGAGCATTACTTATTTGTAAAGATTTTTGAAGAAAGAAAGTACATTATTTTATTTTAAGAAAAACACATGTATATGGAGCAGGATGCATGATCCCTATGAATTTCAAAATACACTGGAAGACTTCAAAGAAATATTCATATTTAGGTGAGCATGTTCAAAAGGCAATGGATATGGAGAATAAAGTTTTAAACCCCTTGACACGTGCAACAGAAAGTGCCTTGCATTCTACAATATCCGTTGCCTTCTCCTCTTGATCACGTAGATTTCCCAGCATGCCTTGAAGTTAGATGTGACCAGGTGATTGAACTCTTACCCATGGAATATGGGAGAAATTAGTGTGATCAGATAATTTATTGTCCAAACCAAGACACTGTTAAGAGTGAAAAAGGACACTATTTCTTGTTGTGCTGAGAATTCAGGCATAAACTGGGCCATGTGATCACCACGGAAGAACTGATGTGTGCCACTCCAGGGTGGACTCAGGCCTAACTCCTCCCCCTCTTCTCCAGGATGTAGGCAAATGCAGGAGATCTAGCAGAAGACTCAGTGCTCTAGGTACAGCCACAGGCTGGAAGACTTGTGCTAAACTGTCCAGGAGTGTGAACTCCATTTTTATTATTTCAAACCATTGTTCATTACAGCATCTTCACCGAACTGGCTTTCCACAGCGTGGTCTCTCCCTAGATCTCCAGCCTCTCCTTTCATCAGTCTTGAGCTTGAACTTAAGCTCTAGGAAGCTGAATTCTCGTACATTTTTAAATGCCTGTTTACATGTCAGTTTTTCTCATTAGTCAAGGAGCTCCTTGATGGTAAAAGCTTAATTATCTCTGCAGCACTTACTACCTGGCATATAATAGATTTCATAAATATCTGTTGAATGAAGAAATGTCTAGCCAAATGGGGAGTAAATCTTTCAATAGAGATTATTTCATGCCTGGAGCTAAAAATACAAGAACTATACACCTAATGGAAGACATTATATATGCAGACAAATATTCAGATTCAAGATTTTAGAAAAGTGAACTACACATTTTAGTAGTCCTAAAATATGAATGCAAAAATATTCTTCCTCTTGCCTTCAGCGTTTCTTTATTTTTACCTCCTTCCCACCCCATTTGCAAGCATACACATTCACTCACTTCCTAGGGGAATATTTGACTTAATTAACAGTAGAAGAATAAGTTAGAAAGAAAATAATTAAGATTTTAAGTTCAGATCCTAATGCTGGCCAATAATCCTTACATGAGGTGCTTTGGCTCAGCAGCAGGATTTACCTCTCCTCCCTCCCAAGATGATTAAGAGCTGATGTATAATTGACAATGATGCACACTAGTGCATGCTATCAACTCAAGAAAGGGGCTTTGCCTGCCTGATCTCCATTTACCTTAATAGTAGTTAAGCTGCACACACAAAGCATAATGTCCTCATGCTTTAAAAAAGGAGGGGCTTTCATCACCTAGATTATGAAATATTGATTAATTCATGTATGCTCAGACATCCATCTAAAAATTGAATCATTCAATCTGTCATCCTTCTCCCTCATCCACATATAAAAACATAATGGCAGTTCTGAGAAGAACAAAAGGAGTGATGAGAGGGTGGGAATGAGGAAGAAGGATGAAAGCAGAGAAAGAAACAGGCTGCGAATAAAATATGGCAAACTATGCCTACAGTCAGACACGCCACATCCACACACAATCATATACACACAATAACCACTCTACGAATTAATACAGCTTTGCTTTCATGCCAGATATTAGGGGCACATTAATTAGAGCAAAATCTCATTCATCCATTTTTCAGTTCATTAATTATGCAGCAATGCCAATTTTTTATTGGCCTGCTATAAGACAATCTGTTCCAACAAAGGTCTGATGCTGCCCATTACACAACAGTCATGGGGCTTTCCTGCCTCCTTGGATGGTATTTGGGATCTACTCAATTGCTATGTGATGTGTATTTGTGTCCCCTACTGAGTATTCTGTGATTATGGAATGTCCTTTAAGCTGACTACAATTGTTTCTCAGCTGATACTTCATTCATCTCTGTCACAGGGACATTGAGAATCCTATTCAGCTAGAAAAAAAGCAATGCAATATTGTGAATGTACTTAATGCCACTGAATTATATACTTTAAGATTGTTAAATGGTAAATTTTACATGATGTGTATTTACCACAATAAACAAAGAAATAAGAAAAAAAATCAAAGAAAATGAACATGTCTATAAACTTTTAGAAAAGTTAAATTATATGGGGACTATAAAAGTTAAAAAAGAGTTTGAAAGTTCTCGAACTGTCTCAGATCTCAGAGTGTATTTATTTTAATGCAGAGAGAATATTATAAGATGAACTTCAGAGCCCAGACAACCTCCAGTGTGCTGCCTGCAAAGGGATTTGGGGAAAGAAAGGACATGCGTGTGTGAATGGCCTCATCAATAAATATTAACTGAGCATTCAGAAGATTGTTAGCACTGTGCTAGTTAATTTGGAGCTACCTATATTTAATTACATGTGTTCTCCTATCATACCATTCTTTATGTCCCTGGCTTATTTCTTTATCACTGCCTTGATGTCACAGCTCCCTCTGATCCAAGTATAAATAAAGGTGAAAAGATTCACCAGAGTTTGAGTAGGAAGCATATAAAAGTTTCTTTTTCACTGAATAAGTCTCACTTTCGAGGAGTCCTTCAGATCCATGAAGTGCCTCATACTTAATACTTACTACATAGTAATACTTACTACAGTGTCACACTCTCAGTGAGTACACAGCAAATGTCAACTGACTCAGTGACCTTTTCCCAACCCTTTCTATCAAGAGAGTCAGCATTAAATGTCATCAAATCCTATTTCACAGTGAAAGTTGATTGAACATGAAGTTTAGAGGGGAATTTTTAACTTAATACCACATATCTCAAATTACTTCAGCAGTTGCTGTGTAGCATTGATTTGAGGCAAACTTCTGATCAACAAATTGAAAGCTTTCAAAATGAAAACTGAAGAAAGAAAAACAGAAAAAGATACAATAAAGCTTTTGTTAAATATTTTATTCTTTGTCTAATTTTTCACTATGTAAACACTGTTAATAGATATTTTTATAAAAACAAAAGTAAACCATTATTGCCCCAACGAAAGCTGTGTACCTTGTTAAATCTGTTTTGTCACTTTCCCTTAAGCTTTGTTATTTTAAGTACTTAATTTTATCTAGATTTATTTAGTGAACAGGCTGAGTTATTTGAATTCTCTTCTTCATTGTATCTCCAGTTGTGTTCATATTTATCCAATTCCCCATCTACCGTGAGGGCTTGTCTGGGATTAGTCCAGCTTAAAAGAGGCCAAGAAAGAAAATAGGAGTGTCTCCTGCCCAATACCACATAATGTGTGGAACAAGAGGGAAAGCATCAAAGGTTACCTGAAGGAAACACTGCTGAGGTAACAACCTCTCAGCGTCCAAATGCTCATCTAAACAAGGGGGACCTAGGTGGTTAATGAGATCCTTGCTGGGAAACCAAGTGGCTAGAGAATAAAATGCAGGTCCAAATGGCTGGGCCGCATTTTTGCATGTGTCTTAACATCATGTTCTATGAGTAGACCCAGTTTATCTAATGAGGAGATCAACAAGATTGGGACAGATCATATTCAAACATCCTCAACATGGGGCTACTAACATTCACGTAACCTTTTAAAGTTTTACATATAGCATCTCAGTGCAACACTGAATTAACCCAAAGAGGTTGCCTTTAATAGTAATCCATATCTAACAGATGAGGATAGGGCAGGGGAATGTGACGCCACCGTACGACAGCATCTAGGGCTTGGCTTCCACTCATCTAGTTACTGAGAAGCACCTATGGCTCTGTGCTGGGGCAGAGTCCCCTCTCCAGTTAGAGGAGCCAGTCTGTGAATGTGTTGCTTGTGGACCACCTGCCCACTGGCGCTATTCAGAGAAGAAGCAGTGAAACGAACTGCATTCAGGCTAAGAGTAGCATGGGGCCTGGGAGGTCTTGGTGAAACATTTGAGATATGTTTCTCACTTACGAGGCTCTAGAAGAAAGGCAGTAGGAAGTAGTAGCCAAGTGTGAGACTTCATGAAGTTGTGCACTGATAGATCTCCAAATTATTATTATTATTATTATTATTATTATTATTATTTTGAGGCAGAATCTCACTCTGTCATCCAGGCTGGAGTGCAGTGGCACGATCTTGGCTCACTGCAACCTCTGTATTTTTATACATGCATGTATAAAAATAAAAAGTAGGGACTGTGTCAATGCTGAAATTATCTCATTCCAGCAATAAGCAATAACTATTCATGAAGAGATACACATAAAGTGATTGTCAAGCAAAACAAGTCCTAAAACAACAGAAAATAAAAGAAGCAGAATTTTTAAAAATTAAAAAGCCCAATTTCCTGCACATTTATCTCACTAACAGATGTATTTCTAGTAAAATTACATTTACTTTTTAAGTAAATGTTTACTTACATTAACTCTTGTTGTCAATATTTAAAATCATTTGGATCAATTATATACTGCTAATAACTGTAATGTGAGTCCTCTAGAAGTTTGGGTGTTATGATTACAGGGAAGCAAATTTACATGAATTTTTATTTATGTAAATCCTTTTATTGAAGTGAAACATAGGGTCATCAATTTGTTCAAGCATAAACTTATATCGGAAGAAAATTCTTTGGCAAAGTGGAATGGAAACGAGTTTAAGGGAAAAAATGATGTAAATATCTATTAAAGAAACCTTAATAATGTGTATAATGTGTTTTTAAATGGATAGTAGGGGTATTGAATTGCCATAATATTTGGATTACATTAGTTATTACTTAAAAAGTGATGTAACAGTTGTATCTTTAAAGGGAGTATTTACAACACCAGGGAAATCACATCCTCTGTGACTATTTGAACTTAACAAGAAAAGTTTTCAGCTGTTAACAATGTGCAAGGGGGACACACCAAATTTTTCAAAATTCTATTAGGCTGTACGTGAGCAGGAAAATTTAAAGCCCACTATGCTACAGGAACACATCACTATCTCTAGTGTTTTCACAAGAAATGCAGACGTTTCTGAAAGTGTCTCCAAAACCTATTGAAGAAAGCAGAATACAATACCTTGAGAGCCCAGAATCATGGCAATTCATCCCCAAAGCCAATATGACCAACCTAAAAATTCCTATCACAGCTAAAATATCCACAGTAGTCTGTTGGATTCTTCTGCTACTACATCTTAAAACCCACTGGTCAGCTCACCATATGTATCATTCAAGAGATAAGAATGTGGGAAGTTGATGTAAAGTTATCATGCAGTGATAAGCCAGAGTATAATATATATGACAAAGGAACGCACATACATATGATCACATAATCTTTGATCCCAACGTAACTCACCTGGCTGACATGTGGGATTGCATCACAATTTCCCAGAAGTTGCTTTTAATGACTAGTTAGAAAGTTACTTACCCTGATGGAATGGCGTAGGCCTAAATAAAAAAGACTGCCATTGTACACAGGAATGAGACTTTAGACAGGAAATGACAATCTCTCTGCGTGTCTTAATTTATTTTTGGGGAAAATTGACAAAGGTAAAATGGAATTAAACCTTCATGAAAATGTGTGGAGAAAAAATATTGAAAACAACTTTGCCAGGGTTATTAGAACATGGAGTTCTGCTACAAAAATGCTTGGAAAAAGTTTTACAATTTAAACACACTGAAACTCCCCAGTGTAAAACACTCTAAGCTAAATTATGGGAAAAGTCAATGTTGTATCAGCACCGAACAATCACCCTGCATAAGAATGAAAAGAAGGAAATGTTGTTCTGAAGAGCTTGCCAAGGCTAAAGAAAAGTAGAACAGTTGTCGCAGACGAAATGGTTGTGAGTAATAGCCCAAAAGGATGTATTCTCATTTGTGTTTGCCACTTAAATGATGAAATAGGTCATTATCTTCAAACTTGTTTATCTTCAAACTATTTACTAAGGTAAATAGCACCGAATTAGAGCAAAATAGAGACAGGGGAGGAGAGGGAGAAAGGAAAAAGGGCATAACAGGTAATTGTGATAAATGCATTTTGATGTTCAGGGTTTTCTCAGTCTATATAACTTATAACCCATTATGGGTACACAAATGCTATGTTCCTTTCCAGCATTTGGTGTGAGATAAAAATTAGATTACGTGTAAAAACTAGATCTCAGTACCCCTATAGTAAGTATATTGACATTGTATGTCTTATGTAGCATTCAGTAACCCACTTTAATCTTTGCTTTAATAACTTGACTGCTTTCATATTTGTTATCAATTGGGTACCCAGTTCAAGAATGTTTAAGCAAAATTACTTGATAGTTTAGTATAAAAGCAGAGGTCTCCGACCTTTCTAAGCATAATATTTTTAAGTTTATTATTTTGAAAAATTTTTTTTAAAAATCATAAGTTAGAGACTGTGACAAACTCCGTGTGTCCATCACCCAGCTTTAACAATTATCATCTCATGATCCACCTTATTTTGTCTGTGCTTTACTCACTCATCCCACTTCAGATCATTCTGAAGTAAATTTAAGATATGAGATCATTTATTTTTGTTCTTAATAGAAAATATTTGAGGGCCCTTCCATATCACATTACGGTGGTTGCATTTTTAATAATAGTTGGTTAAAAATCCACATGAACATGAAGATGATTGCCCCCTCCTCCCTTCTTTACTACAACTCTGCCGCCTTCCCCATCCCAGAGGTATGTAGCCCATGGGTGGGGAATCCCTGGCACAATGAAAATAGCGGCTAGCATCACTTAAACTTGCGCTTGTTCAATAGCACATAAACATAAGCTCACAACACAAACACTGCTTCTACTGCTTTATTTCTCAGGAATATATTTGTCATTATAGGTTTAGAAGCAGAGTAGAAAACAAAGTATTAGAATTCTCAACAGAACTTTTTCTCTTTATCCACCAAACTGATGTTTCTCTGCTAAAAATAAGTAAGAAACACAGGCTACGGCTTTCTAAAAGTTGTTGTTCTCCAACGTGTGGTTAGAAAGCTTTATGACATTGACATTTTTACCTGTGGAAAAAATACCCAACTCCTGTGGGCTAGAAATCTTTGCACAATACAGCTTGAGAGCTGGCCTGCTTGTTGGCAGTCTCCCCGAGGAGCTAAGGAACAAATGAGCAAAGACTGTGTTCACACACTTGGAAATGACACAGGCCTGAGAAAGCTCCTTGTCTCGCTAAACCCTGTGCACTTACTTTAGATGAAAAAAGAATATTCAATGTTATTAAGCCAGGACTTCAGTTACATATAGAATTCACTTTCATATGAGAAAAGCAACAAAAAAAGACCTGTTTTTTTCCATATGAAACAGATAGTTTCTTTCGTTTTCTTGGTAAGGGGCATTAAAAAAAATTCTTTCTTGATTTCTGCTCAGTGCACACATACAGCACTGATTAATGCTAATGGGATTCAGGCATTTTAAAAAGCATGCACTCAATCTCAGGATTATAAATATCATCCAGAAAGTTTGTGATTGGAATTTATTGGTATGCATTTAATCTAGGTCAGTTTTAAGCCCTTAAACTTTTATGTTTAAATGAACAGAATTATCTCCATTAAATCATATTTGGTACTGCTTATGGCTATATAAAGAGAAAAATTATAGTAGTGCTATGTTTGTATTTTATTAGAGAAAAAGCAATCATCTCTAAATGAAATTATTCTTTTTCTAATTTCATGGATTATCATATTTTGTAACTTTAAATTTCTGAAATGAGATGTCATCATTTGAAGATTCCAGTTTGGGCTTTATTTTTCTAAACATGTCCATTATGGGGCTTAGTAAACAGAATATATAAGATAATGAAATCTTTCTTACATAATACAATGTTTTTTCTAAACCACATTTCAAACATGAAATTAGACAATCTAGTTTTCCACCAGGGAAATTGTTATCGGCTTCATATGTACCGTATTAATTAGATTAGGCCCAAATCCTAGTAGTTTGCATAATTATATTTAATTTGCCAGAAGGGGTCAAATTGCAGCATTGGACCTTAACTAAGAGGTAATGCTGTTTAGTCAGAAAACGTATGTCACATTCTAGAAATACTCAAAAGCATTTGTAATTTTAGAATAATAAAATGTAGTGTTGTTCTCTTCAGGGGCCCAAATTTTTATATTTGAATAGTAAAACCCCCAGAAATGTACCTGGTTTAATATTTATAATCATGAAATATGGTTAAACATTAGTTAGAAGCTCCTTTATTTCATCTCCTTCCAATTTAGTGTCATTTCCTTAAGTCTATTTTCTGATCATTTAGCCAATCTGTCATTAAAATGTAAAATTTCAGACACTAAACTTTTGTCATTACTTCTTTCTCAGCATAATTCCTTCTCCTGGAGCTGATGTGCTTTCTCTCTATTAAGTTATTTTTTTCATTCATCTCCACCTCTCAGAAATAAGATACTCTATTAACTTGCCATATAGAAAATCAACTGAAGAAGAACTTTGGGAATTCATTTACAACGGAGCAAAGAGGATCACCAAAATTATGCAAAAAGGAAAAAGCTTGCTCAACAGAAATCTCAAGATGTTCCAGTAAAACAATACTCTTCCAGATTTTACTGGACACTGCTTTACTCCCCGGGGAAAATAAGTGCCCAAGCCAACTTTGTGATATTTGATATTCAGTGACTTTGGTATTCCACCAGCCACCCTGAAAATCATGCCAGTTAAAAAGAGCCATGTCCACCCAGGAATTCCGGGTTTCAACACGTTTGGCCTACTTCTGGGTTAGTTCTTGGCCAGCCCAACCCATTTCTGGAACAGTAACAGCCAAACATGCGTTATCACAAGAATGACTGGGGGCACCTTTGATAAAATACACATTTCCAGAGAATCAGCCCAGATTTATTGAACTGGAAACTCAGAGGTAGGAGTTGAGATGGAGGTATGGGTGGGGTGAGGCAAAACCAGGAATCAGCATTTTTTAAAAGTCCCTAGATAATTTCTTAGAAACAATTGTGTTGGCCGGGCGCGGTGGCTCACGCCTGTAATCCCAGCACTTTGGGAGGCGGATCACAAGGTCGGGAGATCGAGATCACCCTGGCTAACGCGGTGAAACCCCGTCTGCACTAAAAATACAAAAAATTAGCCTGGCGTGGTGATGGGCACCTGTGGTTCCAGCTATTCGGGAGGCTGAGACAGGAGAATGGCGTGAACCCGGGAGGCAGAGTTTGCAGTGAGTCGAGATCGCACACCTGCACTCCAGCCTGGGCAACAGAGTGAGACTCCGTCTCAAAACAAAACAAAACCAAACCAAAACAACAACAGCAACAACAACAAAAAAAAATTGTGTTGCGATATAATTCATATCCCATATAATTCACCCATTTAAAACATACCATACAATGGCTTTTAGTATCTTCTCAGATATGTGTCACTGTCAACACTGTCAATTTTAGAACATTTTTATCACCTCAGAAAGAAATTCCATCCTCTTTAGCTATTACTGCGATGTCCCCCGCCCTCCTATCTCTAAGCAATCATCTTAGTCGCTATAAATTTCTCTGTTCTGGACTTTGATATGAATGGAACCATACATTACGTGGTATTTTTTGATTGACTTCTTTCACTTGGCATAATGTTTTCAAGGTCTATCCAAGTTGTAGCATGTATTAGCACAGTACTTTATTCCTTTTTATGGCCAAAAAATACTCTATTGTGTGGACATGCCACATTCAGTTTACTCTTCCATCTGTTGAAGGACATTCGGGTACCTAGAGAATTTAGATCATTAGCTATATTTCGTAAGTACTGATAGAACAGGACCAAGTGTTGATCTCAGCGCAGCTCCCTGCTCTCCTTAGAAAGCAGCTTGGGTCCTGCAGTGCAGGTGGGAAAGCCAAACGTGACCAGCAAGGCAGGACTTGGGACAGAATTCTGGCTCTGCAATTCTTAGTCACATGACCTGGGCAGAATCTTTAATCCTCTTTGCCTCTATTTGCTCATTTGTAAAATGGGAATAAGAATCTTTATTTCATAAAATTGTTATGAGGATACATGAGATTATCTGAGTAAAGTGTCTAAAATTGCTTGACACACATGTAAATTGAACATGAGAGCTATTATCCTTATTTTTCTTGTTGAATTAAACCAAAACAGACATTTAAATATGGAGTTTTAGAATTTGGATAGATTATTTCTATCTAGAAAATAAACTATAATAAAGAAAATAAGTCTTTCTAAGGACCAAAAGGACAGATAAGAAGATGCAATTCCTTCACTTTTTTGACCTAAAGTCAAAGCAATAAGTAAAAGTCCACCTTTTTTTTAGTAAATAGTAGAGCAGGGGATACTAGAGTCTGGGAAGGTAAGAGAATGGGAAGAACAGGGAGAGATTTGTTAAGGGATACAAAATTACAGCTAGATAGGAGGAATAAGTCCTAGTGTTCTATATCACTGTAGAATGACTATAATTTACAACAATGTATAGTTTCAAATAGCTAGAAGGATGATATTGAATGTTCCCAACACAAAGAAATGATAAATGTGTGAGATTACAGATATGCTAATTACTCTCATCTGATCACTATACATTATATGGATCCAAACATCGCTATGTATTCTCCAAATACGTACAATCGTTATTTGTCAATTAAAAAAAATTAATATTTTTTTAAAAACCAAAAGTCCAACTTTTAATGTTGGAAACACTTACTTCCAGTTAAGATTACAAAGATACTTTTCTTCTTTTATTGCATTTTTGAAGTCTACGTATTCTGTATATCCTGTGAATCTTTTAAAATTTCTACCCATGTAGATGTACATATGCATTATGTGCATACACATATATAATTATAGTTAACACTTATTAAACCCTAGATATACAGCAGGCAATGTACTTTATGTCCATTAACATACTTTTTCCAACAACCTTATGTAGTCAACTAGGGTAATTCAAGCATAGTGTAGTTAAGAACCTTGCTCTGAATCATAAAGCAAGTCAGTAGCAATACCCCAGCTCTTAATCATGACACTTGTAATCGTTTTTCTTCTACATTTGCAGATAAGATAGCAGAAAAGAAATTGTACATGATCTACAGAATGATGTTTCTATGGCTTGAAGGAGCTTTTATTGGTCTCTAGTGAGATCCTCTGAATTCATACATGGAAACTATGAAGAATGAGGCACTGAAGTAGCTAGTCCAGTATGTCCAGTTCCAGTCCCCTGTCTTCCAACCTAGTCTCTTATGACCACACTATACTGTCCAGGTACCAAGTTTCCATTTTTGTTTTTAAAGGCAATGACATATGAGAATGCCAAACGTGGTCAGGGTATTTATATTGCTGTGTCTGCCTTAAGAGTTCATACTTCACTCTCCTGTTGGAAAACCCCTACCCATTTTTAAGACACGGGTCAAATGTAACCTTCTCTGTGGAAATTACTTTTCTTTTATAAAATTTAGTTCTGGTTCCTCCTTTTATTTTTTAGTTCCCAAAATGCATTGCACACCCTACACTATTTACACTATTGCACTTTGTACATTATTAAAAGGCCAAACCAAAGAAAAGCAGCATTGTGGCGTGCATGGTTTCCAAATTGAGCTCTGTGGTGTCCTGTCAGAGACCTGGGGATGGAGGTAGGTTGGGGTTCTGGGCTTCCCATCTGATTAATCAGAGAAGTTCTGCTGTCATCTATTTGGCTTATTTCCATTTCAATAATAAGTTACTTGACAGGAAAGAAAAATTTTTTAAAACTCTGGTATCATGGAAAAACCATGAGCTTTGGAGACAGGCCAGAGTCTAAATCCCAGTTGTACCACTGCTATCCCAACTGTAAGGGGTAAATACATGGAACAGCACAGTGCTTGACACATAAAGCCTCAATAAGTAAATCCTCTTCTCTATTTCTGATCATTATTTCTTTGTTTCTTGATGTACTTTGTAGGATCTTTATACCCTTTCTACCTAGATCTAAATACCCAATCCATGTTTACTGAATGGAAGCAAATGTGATGGGATACTAGAATGAAATCATTAGGGTCAGTTTTGAGGTTGGATATGGATAATAAAGAGTCTTGAACGCTATGCTAAAATCTTTAGGCTGGGCGTGGTGGTTCATGCCTGTAATTCCAGCACTCTGGGAGGCCGAGGCACACAGATCACCTGAGGTCAGCTTGACCAACATGGTGAAACGCCATCTCTACTGAAAATACAAAAATTAGCTAGGCGTGTTGGTGCATGCCTGTAATCCCAGCTACTTGGGAGGTTGAGTCAAGAGAATCACTTAAACCCAGAAGGTGGAGGTTGCAGTGAGTAAAGATTGCACCAATGCACTCCAGCCTGGGCGACAGAGTGAGACTACGCCTCAAAATAAATAAAATAAAATAAAAATAAATAAATAAAATCTGTAAAGTTTTGAAAAGTAGAGGTATGATAATATTTATGTTTTAGCAAATAGATAATCCTGGATTCTTAACAGAAGGTGCTGGGTTATAGTTTGGCTTAGTGGTTGAGAGTACGGAATCTGAGTTTATATCACAAGTCCCTCACTTATTAATTTAATTATATGACTATGGACAAGTCATTTAACCTCATTTCTCTCATCTGTAACATTGGTTTAATAAGAGCACTTAACACAGATTAAAGTAATTAACATACATAAAGCACCTAGAACAATATCTGGCACATGGTAAGAAGTGTGTGTTATTGTAATGACAATAAAAAGGTTTATTATTATTTTTGTTACTTTTTAAGAGACAGAGTCTTACTCTGTTGCCCAGGCTAGAGTGCAGTGGCATGATGACGGCTCACTGCAGCCTCAAACTCCTGGGCTCAAGTGATCCTCCTGTCTCTGCCTCCCAAGTCACTGGGATTACAGGCAAAAAATTTTATGATGATGATGATCCTATGCCCCCTTAAAGTATGTAAAAAGGAGGTTGCAGAATTATTTGGGGGTGAGTAATGGGGGCTCAGAATCATCTAGGATTCTTTTATAAACTAACAGACTTTGTGTAGAGAAGTACTGCCATTTTGAGGCACTGTTACTAATGGAAAGGTAGTGGATTCCTCAGGGATGTTAAACACTAAAAAGTTGAGAATTCCCACTGTTCTGATAATATAGAGGATAAGATATTGTGAGGGGAGACTGGAAGCAGGGAGATGAATTAGAAAGCTACCGCAATAGTCTAGTAACTTAAATCGATGGTCCAGACCCACATAAAAAGAAAAGACCACCGGAAAACTCTGCCGGTCAGACTATTAGATATAACCAGATTAAATCAGATCCTCATTGGAGTTCACCTAAAAGTAACTTTGATCCCCTCGAGAGATCCACAATTAGCATATCCCGTTGTTTGGAGTAGATTCTCCAGAAAGGCTATATACTTCTGGAGAACGGCCACAGTTCACCTTGAACATTTAGAGCAGTTTGTAAGATCCAGATATCAGACCATGAGGTCAGAAAGTCAGGAGGCTCTTGATGCTGGTTGGCATAATACCCTAAAAAGGAGAGGCCAACAGACCTTCTAACAAAAGAAAACAGTGCCAGTGTGTCATGCTTCATGATGGATGTCTTCTGCACTGTAAACCATTAAATTATGCACTGTAAACCAGTAAGCGTGACATTTCAAGAGTTATAAACCACTTACAGGGACAATGTTTGGGAGACATGTTCCGGGAAAAAAAAATGTGTAAAACATAGCTTTTTCTTAGATAATTTTTCTTCCCTCCACCACCCATGTGCTTCTTCATGTGTGGTAGACAGAATAACAGCCCCCAAAGATGCCCCTGTCCTAGTCTCTGGAACTTGTGAATATGTCATCTTACATGGCGAAAGGGAATTTACAGATGTGATTAAGGTTATGGACCTTCAGATTATCTGTCCTGAATATCCTGGACAACCCAGGTGAGTCCAATCGAGCTACATGCATTTTTTAAAGCAGAGAACTTTTTTCTTGCTGTGGTCAGAAAGAGATGCAACAAAGACTCAACCCAACATGCCTGGCTTTTAGGGTGGAAGGAGGCCATGAATCAGGGACTACAGTGGCCTCTAAATGGCCACAGTAATGGCCCTCAGTTCACTATCAGGAAGAAAATGAGGACCTCAGTCCTTCAGCCACATGGAACTGGATTCTGTTAACACCTGAATGAGCAAGGAAGTGATTTTCTTCTAGAGCCAACAGGAAGGAACTCATACTGGACTTCTGGCCTGTAGAACTGTGAGATAAGAAATTTGCATTACTTTAAGCCACTAAATTTGTGCTAATTTTTATTTATTTATTTATTTATTTATTTATTTATTTTAGAGACAGGGTCTGGCTCTGTCACCCAGGCTGGAGTGCAGTAGCACAATGATAGCTTACTGCAGCTTCGAACTCCTGGGCTTAAGTGGGGTTTCTGCCTCAGACTCCTGAGAAGCTAGGACTACAGGTGTGCACCTCCACATCTAGCTAATTTTTTAATTTTTTGTAGAAACAGGCTCTCACTACTGTTACTCTGGCTGCACTCAAATTCCTGGCCTCAAGTGATCCTCCCTCCTTCATCTCCCAAAGTGCTGAGATTACAGGTGTGAGCCACTGGACGCAGCCTGTGATAATTTTTTTTTTTTTTTGGAGATAGAGGTTCACTCTATCACCCTGGATGGAGCTTAGTGGTACAATCTTGGCTCACTGCAACCTCTACCTCCCAGGTTCAAGCAATTCTCATGCCTCAGCCTCCCGAATAGCTGGGATTACAGGTGTTCACCACTATGCGCAACTAATCTTTGTACTCTGAGTAGAGGAGTTTTGCCATATTGACGAGGCTGGTCTTGAACTCCTGACCTCAAGTGATCAACCCGCCCCAGCCTCCCAAAGTGTTGGGATTACAGGCATGAGACACTGCACCCGACTCAACTCGTGATAATTATTTTACAGTGGAAATAGAAAAGCTAACATTTTATGTTACTCAAATTTGATATAAAAATGATTTTAATGAACTGTGGAAAACACACAAAAATGTAATTTAAAACTAGTTATTTTAAATTAAATATTAATTTTCTATTGCTACTAAGCACGACTCTAATTTATTTTAATTAGCTTGTGGGGCCATGGGGAGCTTTTAACCATCATGAAATAGATTTCTCTCGTCTCATGGAAGACAGTCATACAGTGCAGGGAAGTGCATCAGTGCTGTCTCCCTGACTGGTTAACTAAAGTTAACTAAATTTAGCCAAACCAATATACAAATGTTTGCAAAATCTGATGTAATTAAAAGGATTCATTAGCATGGGGATCCTTATGGTATTGAACAACTACAAAATGCACAAGCTTAGGTAACAACACTAATAAGTTGCTGTCCTTGTTCAGAATGGTGATACGACTAGGAATGTCAAACACACAGGGACACGAAGCAAAATTGAGGAAAATTTTTTTAAAAAATTAATGTATATGATGCTATGGTCTGAATGTTTGTATCCCTCCAAAATTCATATGTTGAAACCTAACCATCAAGGTGATGGTATTGAGGCAGGGCCTTGGAGGAGACTCACCCTTATGAATGGAATTAGTACCCCTATAAAGGGCTTGAGGCAGCCTATTTACTCCTTCTGTCTCCTCTGCCATGTGAGGACACAAGAACAATGTGTCATCCCTAAAGCCATCACCAGACACTGAATCTGCTGGTGTCTTGATTTTGAACTTCACAGTTTCCAGAACCATGAGCAACAAATTTCTGTTGTTTATAAATTACCCTGTCTAAGGCATTTTGTTATAGTAGTCTAAACAGGCTAAGACACACGGGAAATTTTATTTTTAAAGCTTTGGGCATTTCAGAGGACTGTAATTTTTTATTTCAAATATTGCCATTTCCTATTGATCTTCCTCACTGGCATCTCACACACATATGGGGTATGCCTTATAAAATGAATTCTATAGTCATATCCATTATTGACTGATAAAATATAACAAATATGATTTTAACGAAATTGTCTATTGTTCCAAGATTAAGCTTAGAAACGATGTATTTCTATAGAGGATTTTCTTGTAAAAACATTTGTTGAAACTAAATTTGAACTATAACAGTCATTACGTTTCATAATACCCAGCATCTGATTACAATTCCCATGTTTAAAACAGTTGACATTCCAAACAGAATTCTGTCCATTTTTTTAGAAATATCCTACCACGGATTAGATCTCTGCTTATGTTTCTTATCTGATCATGGTTTCCATGATGATTTGTCAAAGCATGGCCCTACAAGACTGCTATGACTAGCTCTTTCTTGCTTGTTCTCAGATGAAGATGAACCATGAAGAGCCATGAATAAATTGTATAATTAGTAAGGCCATCTTTCCGGCCTACAGAATGTTCTGTCCCCTTCCAGGGACCCAGGGTTTTCTTGCCTTCTAACTGTCCCCCTCCATCAAAACAGGAAAGAGTTTGATAACATCATTTATGGCTAAAACGAAGTCTGATATTTGCTTTTAGAAGCTCCTTATCTCTAAGTGTGGAATGAGAGGATTTATCTACGAAGTGTATGTTTTTTTTTTTCCTTTTAGGCAAACAGTTAGTGGGAGGGAAACATGGGGTTACATGCTAACCCTGAAGACAAAACTGTTCAGTTATGTTAGTGTGTTGTGTGTTGGAGAAGGGGAAAGGTGTGGTGAGAGATGTCTGTGTGAAGAGGAATGATCATAAAGAACACCAGGATACATAAGGATCTCTCCTTATTCCATATCTTCTCTTATCTTAACCCTAATGACTCTTCCTTCATTCTTTGACTCACCAGTTTCAAATTTTGGAGCTCCAGAGTCCATTCGACTTGATCCTCTTCCCTCACTGCCTTTTTTTTTAAACTTTCTAAATAGAGACTGGGTTTCACCATGTTACCCAGGCTGGTCTTGAACTCCTAGACCCAAAGGATCAGTCCACTTCAGTCTCCTGAAGTGCTGGGATTATAGGCATGAGCCACCAAGCCCGGCCCCTCATTGCATTTTGCGTAACTTTTTCAAAGACTAGCAATTAAGAGCATTGACTTTATGGTAAAATTTGAATCCTAACTTCTACCAGTAGGCTGTATGACCTGGAGTAAGTTATTTAACTTTGCTATGCTTTGGTTTACTCATATGTAAAATGAGGAAAATCATAATACATGTGAAGCTCATTAGATAGTGACTGGCATTTAGCAAGAGGTAAATATTAGCCATTCTTTGTATTAAAATCCAGCTAAATTAATCTTCTCTTCCTCCTCCAGGTTCCCAAAGTCTTCTAGTAACCCTATTAGGGAGGTTATCAGAATGTGCCTAATAGTTCTACTCATGTTTTTCTAAGCCTGAGTTCCCTAGGAAACAGACCTTGAGGCATGGATTAAATGATTAAACTTTGTGTGGAAGATGCAATCCCAGGGCAGTGAGAGTGAGGGAAAAGGAAGTGAGTCTGGGAAGGATGAGAAGTAATAGAAGGTTATCATGCTAGCCACTGCTTTGAAATAAGCCACAGAGAGACTGAATCGCTTGCTACGCTTATTGCTCAGCCACCCTGGAAAACTGTGGTTGGAAGGGAGAGAGGAGAGAGAATTATTATTTACTTCCCTTCTTTGACTCAAACTGATCCCACAGGGAGTTAATTTTCCTGTACTTCCAGATGTAATATCTGGCTGATCAGGAAGCCAAAAACCATGCCCTGTGGTGAAGTGTTTCATCTGAACCTATAAGTGGCAGAAGTAGCCAGAGACTCTGGGCATATGGCTGGTTACCTGGTTGCACGGTGGCAACCACGGTGGAGGGCTGATACTCTTGGAGAAGCAATTAGTTGGCTCCATTCAGCAGAACTGCATGAGTAATAAAGTAAGTGTACCTCAGAGGCTTCCAAGGAGAAGCTAATGGCCTGGGAGGCAGCAGAGGCAAGGCCACTGGTATCCAAGGAGACATAAGTTATGTCTGATATGATAGTTTCTGTTTTTGAAAGATTATAAGTTGTTTTAGGACAGGACTATTTCTTTTCATCTTTGAATCCTCTGTAACTATAATGACGCATGCTCTACCTTAGGTGAGATGTTAGGCAGAAGCGGGTGATGTGCAGTAACCCAGCCAGAGGCTGAGCAGCAGTTAGGGACAATATCCAGTCCCCTGGAATAAAACAGAGGGCTAAGAATCCAGACAATTGGACGGAGGATCAAAATAGGGTTTCAGACAGGGAACTGAAATTTTAAAAAAAAGTTATAAAAAGTAAACCAATGTAAAATTCTTCATAGATAGGCAGTATGAAGATGGCAGGGATTTTACCAATGGATGAAAATATTAATTGTATTTTTATTAATAGTGATGACAACTTATAGCCAATATTTATCAAGCATGCTAGCCATTTCTTTAAATTACATTATATAATTTTCTCCAAACTTCTCTTAGACAGATATTTTTATTATTTTCATTTTTATAGATGAGGAAATCAAAAGTCCAGAAAGTTAAACAACTTGCCCATGGTCACACAGCTAATGAATAAAGAGGCTAGCACCTAACCCCAGAAAAGTCTATTTCCAGCACATGCACCTCCAACTACCATTGAAAGTGTTACATGAAATAAGGTTTACAAAATCCCTAGCAATCACTTCTTGGACTTTTGGCTAAGATCAAGTGCAAAATTCTTATCAGAGTTCCATCCATATAGTAAGTACTCAATGAATTTTATCAATTCTTATGGTTAGTAACAGTAACATTATAACAGAACTAGTGCTATTAACTGTAGCAATGGTAGTTGTAGTAGCAGCAACAGAGGTACATGGAACTTAGGGTCAATGAGTAAGACCTCTTGAATGTCTTGGTTCATAGAAGAGGACTGAGGAAAGGGAAACTACTGGGGAAGACTGATCCAGGTGTCACAGGGGGAGTCCAGATAGAAGAACATATAATGCAGAACCTTGCCCTTTTAACAAATGTAATTGAGCGGTAACATAGAATAGAGGTTAAAAACATGGACTTTAGAATTACAAAGGCCTATGTTCTGTTATTTATTAGCAATGAGACCTTGCGGGAAATTACTCAACACTTGTTGAGCTTTAAGTAACTCACAACTGTACCTAGCATAGTGTCCCACATATAGTAATCATTCTGTAAATGCTTGTAGAATTGACATATTGCTTCCTTTCCATACTTTTCCACTCCCCTGCAAAACAAAACAAAACAAAACAAAACAAAACACTATCTCCAGTACCCAGTTGCTGAGTAAATGTAAATACCTAGGCATGTTCATCCCACTGAGTATAGCTACTTTTTCAACCCATATAATTTGTCACCAATATCTACCTAACATTTCAGCAGCTTCCTGATCTGTACTCAAAAGCTGTGTTGCACAACTAAAGAAAAACATGTGATCTGCTATTTCTGGCATCCTGATTCTATGTGGATGCAGTGAGTATTCCTGTGGTCTTCACTGATCTGAAGCAATTTTGGTTTGACAAGGAGGAGGTCTTTTCTAAGGGAGTGTGTATTTTTTCCCCAAAGCAGGTCAATTTAAAAGGACAAAGTTGTCAGTTTATGGTGCAATATGCATGAAAATAAATAGATATTAAAAGGAACAGATCATCTCTTTCATTGGTAACCTTCACTGTAATATTGAATTCTATTTGTGGGGCCACAAAGAAAATAATGCTTTAATTTACAATTGAGAGAGAGAGGGAGAGAGGGGGGAGACAGAGAGAGAAAGAGAAAGACCATTACTGCCACCTCTCGCTCACTTCTTCAGAACTGAGAAAATGTTGAAGAAACTTGGCATTTGCTTGCCAAAGTTTCACACAGACGGTCTGACTTTTGTTTTTACTTCCATGACCTTTAATGGCTTTCAGTGCAGTCAGACCAACTCTGCATATATACTGACAGTATGAAAACCACACAGATAAGCAGTTTTGGGTTTTCATGCTGTATTTATTTTGCCGCTTAACAATGATGCACGTATTTCCCTGTTAGACCTCCCAAAGCTTTGTTCTGATCTTGAGTTGCTTTTGTCTGTTATTCAGCCTTTGGATTGCTTTATAATTACTCTACAAAGGTATGTATTTAAACATTTTTTTCATAGGAATAGTTCTATTTTGTGATTGGGTGCACTGTATTCATGGTTTCCTTTAACAGAAGTAGGAAGAGTCCAGTTCAAGCGGAGAAACTCACACTCCACTGCCAAACATCTGGGGAGATGCAAACAGACAAGGAAAGAAGGGATTTCTGCAATCACTAGAGGGACAGGTTTTGCAGCAGATCACCCTCACATCTATAGATGCTCTCTATTTCTTTTCATTCAGAGGTTTCAAATTGCCCATTGACATCTCTGATTTTGCCAAGAGATCATGTGCTTCAGTTAGTTCCCATTCCTTTGTGTTATTTAGGACAGAGTAAATTCTTCCAGAACGCTAAAGAAATGAAAGTTTCGAAAAATTCTCTCTATATTTTTTAATGTTTTTAATTGTAGGAAAAGGTTCATAACATAAAATTTACCATGTTAACCATTTTTATGTGTACAATTCAACAGTGTTACATACATTCATGTTGTTGTGCAAATATCACCAGTATTCACCTTGAAGACATTTGTTATCATCCCAAATAGAAACTTTACACTCAGTAAAAAATAGTTCCTTGTTATCCCTTCCCCACACCTCCTGGAAGCCACTATTTCTACTTTCTGTTTCTATGAATTTGACTATTCTAGGTACCTCAGATAAGTGGAATCACATTTGTCCTTTGTGTCTGGCTTATTTCACTTAGCATAATATCCTCAAGATTCATCCATGTTGTAGTATTATCAGAATGTTAATTTTCTGAAAGCCCAAAATATTGCATTGTATGTACATATATACTACATTTTGCTGATCCATTTATCCATTCATTGTTATTTGGGTCATTTCCATTTTTGGTTATTGTGAATAATACTCATACATATTGGTGTACAAATATCTGATCTAGTCTTTACTTTTAATTCTTTTGTGTATAGACATACAAGTGGAATCACTGAATCGTATGATAATTCCACGTTAAATTTTTTGAGGAATCACCATTTTGCATTCCACAATGGCGGCATCATTATACATTTCCACTGGCAGTGCACAAGGTTCCTATTTCTCCACGTGCTTGCCAGCACTTGTTATTTTCTTTCTTTTTTTTTTTAAATAGCCATCCTAATGGATGTGAAGTGCTATTTCATTGCTGTATTTTAATTATAATAAATCAAGTTTCTGGCCTAAATTTCCAGATGTTCTTAAAAAAGATTTGGAAGTTACTATAGACAGTTTTATAGTAAATAAAGAATATTTTATAAGATTCTTAACGTGGTGCCAACTTATTTGAGGAAGTGAATAGTTAAAGAACTATTAGCTAAATAGCTAAAGAGCCATGCAGGATAGACAAATAAGGGAACTAGTCTTAAAGAGACACTTTAGTGAAATGCACACAGCACACAATCCTAATTGGATTAGTTATTTAGAAAAGGAAGACAATAGAATCTTTTCCATGTTTCTGCATGGGTACTTGATAGCCAGGTACCAAGCTATGGAAAGCAGAGTTGGGGGGGTAGATCAGCGTAAAGGGAATTAAACTGCACATCCAGGTGGACATGTTCAGTCTGCAACTGAGTTTAGAAAATGGGAGAATGCGGAGGCTAAGGGAGAGATTTTGGAGTCACTAGCCTATGGTGATGCCATTGGCCTGGAATTGTCACCTCTGTGCAGGCTGAGAAGGGACTCCAAAGGGCAAAATAGGATGCACAATAGTTGAGGGTAGACAGAGGAAAAGGGAGAAGGAACAATTATAGAATTAAGAGAAGTGGTTCCCTGGAAGCCAAGGAAAGAATGATTTTAAAGGTCAACATTGTCAAAACTGCAAACAGGTTGGATAAATAAATAATGAAAACTGCCTACTGGATGTGGCACCTAAGCAGCCATGGGTAATATTCATAGAGCAGTTTCAGTTGAGGGGTGGCAGGAGACTGTAAGAGTGGAAAGAAAGTGGAGAAAGTGAACAGACCTCAATCTTTCAAGAGGCTTAAAAATGAATAGAAGGAGAAATTCAGGATGGTGAGAAAAGCACTGTTTGTTTTGCAAGCTGCAAAAGACTGGAGTTTGTTTATAGGCTAGAGAGAAGGAGCTGAAAGAGAGGAAGAAGCTAAAGACACAGGAAAGAAAAGAGACAGCTGATAGCTGTAGGTCTTGGAGAAGGTGGGAGGGAATGAAAGTCGGAGCACAGGTGGCTGGATTAGCCTTTGCTAGGAAGTAGGAGTGTGAAATTCTCCTTCTGGAACAGGGAAAGCAGGCAAGGTCACAGCATGCAGAGATGTTTATAGAAGTATACAGAAGTAGGGGAAGGGCAGGAAGTTAAGGGCACCCATGCTTCATATAACCTTTGTGAAATAGGAAATAAAGTCATCTATTAGGAAAAGGTTATGTTTCAGAAAATCAATATGATTCAATAGTGCAGTAAACACTGAATGAGCTAACAGTTAAAAGTAGAACACTAATATAATTGTCTAGGCATAAAGTTATATAGGACTTAAGTGGAGTGATTAGAAATGAAGTTGGAGAAAGAGAGGCGGACATCATGCTTTTTTTCTCATATTCTTCTGAAAGTCAGAAGCAGTACTTCCAGTAAACAAACCCCAATAGACAATATCCATTCCATGGTAATTGCCACATGACACCAATATTTAAAGCTATCTAAAACTAGGCCAGCTGCAGTGGCTCACACCTGTAATCCCAGCACTTTAGGAGGTCCAAACAGGCGAATCACTTGAGACCAGGAGTTTGATACCAGCCTGGGCAACATGGTGAAACCCTGTCCCTACTAAAAGCACAAAAAGTAGCCAGATGTGGTGGTATATACCTGTAACCTCAGCTACTTGGGAGGCTGAAGCATGAGAATCGCTTGAACCTATGAGGCAGAGGCTGTAATGAAAAGAGACAGAGCCACTGCACTCCAGCCTGGGCAACAGAGCAAGACTCTGTCTCAAAAAACAAACAAACAAAAAAAAGCAAAAAATAAATAAAAAACTATGAAGAACTAGAACAAAGCATATTTGGAGAAATAAGACTCTCTAAAGACCAAGCTGTGAAATTGCAAAGAGATTAATGTATACTTTTCCCATGTATTTCAGTCTCTGGATTATCTAAGTGCCCACACAATCTCTCTCACACACACACACACACATCATTTTTATGTGTGTACAAATACACAGGGGATAGAAAAATTAATTTGGGCAGAAGTAGGGTAAAGGCAAAAA
Organism: Trachypithecus francoisi; assembly: GCF_009764315.1. Taxonomy (NCBI): domain Eukaryota; kingdom Metazoa; phylum Chordata; class Mammalia; order Primates; family Cercopithecidae; genus Trachypithecus; species Trachypithecus francoisi. Next base: position 120,325,838 of record NW_022681470.1, read on the forward strand.
GGAACCTGACCAAAAACCCCATATAAACCAGAAATGCAGATCACAATTATGAATAATTCACTTCTTTATTGTGGCAAAATATACATGACATAGAATTTACCATTTTAACCATTTTATTTATGTATAGTTTGTTTGTTTTTGTCCTGTTTGTAGTTTCATCCATGATCATCAAACTGCGGCTAGGATGTGCACACCTGTTACTGCAGATTCACAACCCAGGAAAGACTTTTCCTGGAAATTTACTTTAGGGCAGGGTTGGGCTGCCTGGTGCAAGGCTGCACCCACAACTAAGCAGGTTCAACAACACAGGAGTCTTTCCCAAGGCCATCCTTTTTACCACTTTTAAGTGTACAATTCAGTAGGATTAAGTATATTCACATTTTTTTGTGCATACGTCACCGCTATCCATCACTAGACTGTTCTCATCTTCCCAAACTGAAACTCTACCCATTAAACAACAACTCCCCATTACCGACACTCCCACTTCCTGGTAATTGCCATTCTATTTTTTGCTTCTATAAATGTGGTTATTCTAAGTACTTTATGTAAGTGAAATCATACAATATTTGGCCTTCTGTGTTTGATTTATTTCACTTAGCATAATGTCTTCACTGTACCAGGTAAGGCTCTTTTGATTAAGGAAAATTTTCACAGAAAAAAAACACTGAACTCTTTTCTGAAAATTTCCATCAATATAGAACATTATGTTTGTTCATTCACTCATTCATGCATTCAGCAAGTATTTATTGAGCCCATATTGTGCCAGGCTCTTCTTCTAATAAAGCATTGGCAGGAGACAATAAAGGAATCATCCTAATCTCCTTATTAGAGCACAGTTACTCTTCAATCAACATCACTCAAATTATCTGTCTCAGATTGCTAATACCACCAGTCGCTCACTTTCTGGATCTTCTTGTTTTGGCAGTGGCATATCATCAGCTGAAAAGAACAGTGGCAGAGTATCAAAAGAACCAAGCTGGTTTCTATCACGATAACTCCCGTACATGGAATTTTTGCTGTTGTCCCTTCTTTCCAGAAATAGTGACACTCAGCTAGCACTAAAACTCACAGAGAGATAACCAGCCTATATGTTTTACCCTTGTTAACATCTGACTTAACCACACGTGAATCCTGTACAGGTGCACTGGACATGAACCATGCTTCTTGCAGCCAAACTATCAAAAAATTCACAGAAAAATCTGAGTGTTCAGTTTGTCTTGAAAAGGTGGAAAATCTGGTATTCCTGGTCCCATGTTCTCATGTGTCGAGAAATGACTAGGGCCAAGGAATAGCTGTCTGCTGTAAACAAGGTTTTCACCACAGTTCCCATTACTTCACATATATATATATATATATATGCATACACATATTTCATATATAGTTCATATATATGCTTATGTAAGTATATATACTTCATATATATATACATGTGTGTATATATGACTATATATATTTTAAATATCCAGTTCTCTATATTTATAACTGGATGTTCATTTGTCCATTCACTCATGTTAAGCATCTACTATGAGAAGTCACTGTGTTAAGCATTATGGATTATTAAACATTGTGACTGTACAATTAGCTCCAGGCTTTTTGGGGAAGGAACAAAGCAGAAAACAGACATAGCTGGCTTTGGTCAGAAAAACTACCCTGGCTGTAAGGTCACTCTTCCTCAACATAGTGGTAAGCAGTTCAGTCTGCAATATTAGGCAATGTCTGGTTGAGCACTGATTTCTAAGGTGGGGTAGAAATACTAAGAGTGGAAAGATAGAATGTTATGATTCCTGCAAAATCCTCTCATTTGGAATAGGCTTCCCAGATAAGGGCTATACAGATTCAGTTTCTAGAGAGAGAGGGCTGGCAGGTAAAGATATGAGAGCTCTTAAAAAAAAAAAAAGGAGTTGTTGTTGTTGTTATTGGTGGTGTTGAGGAGGGTATGGATTTCACTGGTGGGTCTGAAATCACTGCTGCAATTGCTTCCTTTGTCAGGATTAAGCCAAGGAACTGAGAAGGGCTGAGCCTGCAAACTGAAGGCCCTCAATTCTACGCCTGAGCAAGGTAAGAGATTGGTGTAACTGGTACAGTAGACTTGTGTGTGAACTACTGTGTTTTACAGGAGAGAGTAGCCCCTGATCTTGGGGAGTCAAGAGGTTTTTCAGAAGTGGGATTTTATCCAGATCTTCAAAGAAGGTCCAAGTTTCACATATGGAAGTGGGGACAGACGAACAACCATCTAACAAATGTATATTAAACGTCAACTAAAAACAATATGCTAGGCATATAAAGATGAATAAATTAGAGACCTTGCTTTCAAGTAGCATAAAGTCTAGTGGGGAGAAACATATTAAGTTCATTAGAATGAGCAGAAATTAGTGAAATTAATGTTGAATAAAGTGGCAACATGAAAACAAGAGCAATGAATTCTTCTAGGAGGAGTAAGAGGAGGTTTTACGGAGAAGTGGAGTTTAAGGTGGGTCTTGACAGATGTGGAGGGGTTCGCCAGGCAGATTGTAAGAACATTCCAAGCTATTGATAGCATATGACAGGGCATTGACCCTTGAAAATGATTTCAGGGAACTGGCAACTATTCATCACTGCTGAAGCCGAAGGTAAGAAATGGGAAGCTATGGAGATAACGCTGCCGAAGGATAGGGGCTGAAGAACCTCTGAAGGTTGAAAAGAATGCCAAGTAGTCTGCTGTGGCTGGAATGTAAGATGCATGGGGAAAAAATGGTTGTTGCTAAGGTTGTGCAGATAGTATAGAACTGCTTAAATCCAATGTGTACTGTGGATCTGTTTTTAACTTTTTAACAGGTATGGTCCCCTCAAGAATAGATCCTTTCTATGGATCCACTCCCTAGAAACCTATGGAGCATCTCGAATATCTTAATGCCCATACATTGCTCTCCAGGGGTTCTCAGGTCTCAGTTAAGAACTGTTGCTTTACAGCAGTGCTGTTGGAGCTTATGTAATGACCTAAATAAAAATAGTAATATTTGGATAATATACTGGGTTACCGATAGAAGTTGCTTCAGGTCAGAGGCAATTAACTGGGGTTCTGGCTGCTTTCTCCCACCCAGGTGCCTCAGAGGCAAAGTGATTAAATATCATGTCACCCTTGTAACCTATTTTGTTTTGACTCTTCTGAAGATTCTTAAGAGGAAGAGTGAAATTATCAGTGCCACTTTTGAAAGGACAATTCCATCATCAATGTGAAGAGTAGAGAGGAGGCAATCCGATCAGTTAGAAGCTTTCCTAGAAGAGTATAGGAAAGTGACTTCAAAGGCTTGTCATATGTCATTAGTGGTGAGGATAAAAAGGAGGGTATTCTAGAGCTTTTTAAGGCTAGAGTCAAAAGACCTGATGCCCGTGGTAGCTTCCAAATTTCTATATACTAGGAGTTTAAGGGTTTCAGCTGGGTTAGAAAAAGGACTTTGGTTTATAGCAGCACAATTCACATTTGCAAATATATGAAGTCTGTCTAAAAGCCCATCAAATGAGTGGATAAAGAAAATGTGATACACACACACACACACACATATACACACACAAACACACACACCATGGAATGCTACTCAGCCATGAAAAGAAATGAAATAATGTCATTTGCAGCAACCTGGATGGAATTGGAGGTCATTGTTCTAAGTGAAATAACTCAGGATTGGAAAACCAAGCACCAAACATCGTATGTTCTCAATTATAAGTGGGAGCTAAGCTATGAGGATGCAAAGACATAAGAATGATATAATGGACTTTGGGGACTGAGGGGGAAGGGTGGGAGGGGGATGAGAGATAAAAGACTACACATTGGGTACAATGTACACTACTCAAGTGATGGGTGTACCAAAATCTCAGAAATTCCCACTAAAGAACTTTTCCATGGAACCAAATACCACCTGTTCCCCAAAAACTATGGAAATAAAAAAAAGTTTTTTTAAAGAAAAGAAAAAGGACTTTGGGAAATTTGGGGGACCATCAAATATGTTAATATAGATTGTTCACTGCACAAGTGAAGTCTTATTGGTGTATGCAAAATAACTGTCAAAGTAGTTTACCTGAAGAGGTGGTGTTTTAAAAACTCAAATGTAAGCATGAATCAGTGAAGTCTTCTTTCAGCTTAGATGCTGCAGGAGGTTTTAACCCAATAAAAGGTGACTTGATATGCAATATTATTGTTTAAAATGTTGCCACAAACTTAATGAAAAGTCTAATAAATCGATTTTCATCTCAGATATCTGATGTCTTATATATTTTTATAAGCAATGGTAATGAACATAGGGCTTTTTTTCTCCCCTCATCATCACATTTTAGTTTTATCTGATCAAAAAGGTGTGGTTCATGATTCACAATAACCACTAAGCTGCCTGAGAAGGAGCAGCACAGGGTATGAAATTCTTTTAAGTATGCAGTAATGAGTATAAATCAAATAGATTGCGTCCAATGCTCTTGTACCTGATCCTGTGAACATCACTGATCTAATTAAAAGTATGTCTACCAGGTTCTTCTTCTGCATTATTTTTGTCAACATGGAGATGGCATAAATACAATTTTATTTTTTTCTAGATAAAACTGTTGAGGGGATTTCCTTCCTGCTTCCTTCCCTCTTTAAACTCTCTGAAACAGACTTTTAGAGGTTTCTTGTTTTCATAAATGATTACATTAATACTTTGAATTTTAAACTGATTTTTTTTCTCTCTCCTGGAATCAAACCATGATTAGATTTTCTTGATCTCTGGCAGTTGAGAACTCAGGCAATCCTCAAAGAAGCAGACTGCAGCTTAGGAAGGAGCGGCTGACCACACTGGTCTATGACCCGGGTGCTTTGCTGTTATCTGTTACAGGCAGCTGCTCTGTTTCATACAAAGTTCATTTGAAGACTATGAAAAACATTGAAGTCAGATGCATGAGAAGGCAAAGCTGAGCATGTCAACAAAGAGAATGAGCTTGATCTATTGCGTAGCTCACAGGGAGTTAAAAAACAAGGCAGGGAAACAGAGTGGTTTCAGAGAGATTCCCACCCCACTTTACAGCAGGAAGGAAGCCCAACCCTCAGAGACTCAGGGAGGAAAGCAACGCTAGATGGATTCTCCTGCACAAAGTGCCCCACACACAGAGTCATGTGAATTTGCATAGATGCACAATGCATGCAGCACTTCCTCCTCTTCTCAAACCTGTTGTGAAGATGTGCTTCTACTCCAGGCTTACTGTGGCTGTTCTTGACGTGATTCAAGAATCAGAGAAGGTTCCCCGAACAAAAAATAGTGTGCCACTGTGCTTCCACAGCCAGGTAGATGAGCAAACAGTTGTAATCGCATTCTCTGGAAGCCCAGGTCTTGTCAAAAAGGGGTTCTGAAAAATCTATCATCTTTACTACTAACCTAATTGTTAACCCCACTCCAAGATTTTTTCAAATTTTTCAATAGTGTGCCATAGTTGAAAAAAATTTTTTACTAAATGTATCAAAACTTTTAGTACTAAAATAATCTCATCCATGTCTCAGGATGGGATTCATTTCCATCATAAACCTTTAAGATTGCTGAAAAATATACATTTCCCATACAGATTCCTTTAGAGGTAGTGGGATATTAGACTTACATTCATAAACAATGAGGATGTAACTAAACTTGATACAAACTGGGCTGGGCACAGTGGCTCTCACCTGTAATCCCAGCACTTTGGGAGGCCGAGGCATGCGTATCACGAGGTCAGGAGTTTGAGACCAGCCTGGCCAACATAGTGAAACCCCGTCTCTACTAAAAATACAAAAATTAGCCAGGTGTGGTGGCACGTGCCTGTAGTCCCAGTTACTCTGGAGGCTGAGGCAGGAGAATCGCTTGAACCTGGGAGGCGGTGGTTGCAGTGAGCTGAGACCATGCCGTTGTACTCCAGCCTGGGTGAAAGAGAGAAAAAAAAGAAAAAAGGATGATACAAGTTGTCAATGTATCATAACCAAATCATAACTTAATTGCAATGGAAACTCAAACTTGATTTCTAACCCCCACATTTTCTGGCCCTATTTACAGCATGACCCCAAAGCCGATGGGACATTATAACTAGTAATGCAAATAATGATATGATTATTTTAAAGGAGAGATAAGATTTCATTTCCTTCAGTTGTGCATCTTCAAATTCTTCACATTTATTAAAATATTGAAAACAATATTAGAAATGTAATTTTTATTGTAAAAATAAAGACCTAGAAGTATAGAATGCGATGTATACAATTCCAGTGGTACCTTTTCCCTGAGTAAAAATGATCTATTGTACATTTCACTCAGAAAATGAGTATTCTACTTTTGTTTTGATATAACAAATATGATAATAAATTAAACTTGATTAAAATTATGACAAGTAATGCCACAGTATATTACAGTGAAGAGGGTTAAGAAAAAGATGACCCAGAGGGAATCTGAAATCTTTTTTTTTTTTTTTTAAGACAGAGCCTTGCTCTGTCACCCAGGCTGGAGTGCAGTGGCGCCATCTCGGCTCACTGCAACCTCTGCCTCCCAAGTTCAAGTGATTCTCCTGCCTCAGCCTCCAAGTAGCTAGGACTACAGATATGTGCCACTACACCCAGCTAAATTTTTGTATTTTTAGTAGAGACGGTGTTTCACCATGTTGGTTGGCCATGATGGGTCTCGATCTCTTGACCCAGTGATCTGCCAGCCTTGGCATCCCAAAGTGCTGGGATTACAGGTGTGAGCCACCGCGCCAGGCTAGGAATCTGAAATCTTAATGTAGACTGGGATAATTCTAATATTTATAATTTACCAATAAGCTCAAAACTTCCATTTCAACCAACTTTGTCAATCTTCTTTCTCAATGTGGCCAAATCCATAGTTAAATATAAATACCATATAACATATATCATAGTGAGAATTCTATAATGCATGATAGAATTCTATAATGCATATAACATATAAGTATATGTTAAACTTCAATAGAAACTTTAAAAACTAGGCTGATATGTATATTTTACCAGTATATTTAGGAAATAAGTTGTTTTGGTTGTATGAGTTTTCTAGTTTAGCAAGGATAAGAAAACTCTTTTTTGTTGTTATTTTGACCCACATTGTGAAAAACCTAGCTAAAATATATTCATTTACTATTTTGCCTTCATGGGAAGAATATGACAACCATAAATAAGAAAATGATCCTGGATCTTAGAATGCTGAGGCTTTTGCTTTTCTCATTCCTTAATTTATTCATTATTCACAAATTTACTGAGCATCTACTATGTGCCAGGCACTATTCTGATATAAGCTCTATTTGATGATTATTATACATGCCATAGAAGACAATATAAACCAGGGAGCTCAATGTATAAAAATTCAAAGTTATACCTTGGAAACATCTCTTAAAAATCCTATGTGGTCTGGGCATGGTGGCTCATGCCTGTCATCCTAGCATTTTCAGGAGGCTGAGGCAGGAAGATGGCTTGAGCCGAGGAGTTTGAGACTAGCTTGGGCAACATGGCGAGACCCCATCTCTACAAAAACTTTAAAAGTTATTCAGTTGTGGTGGTACATGCCTGTAGTCCCAGCTACTCAGGAGATAGAGGCAAGAGGATTGCTTGAGCCTGGAAGGTGAAGGCTCCAGTGAGCCATGTTTGTACCACTGTGCTCCAGCCTGGGCAACAGAGCGAGACCTAGTCTCAGAAAAAAAAAAAAAAAATTCTATCAGCTTGTGTTTGGTGGTAATATGGCTATTTTGTCTTAAAGTTTGCAACGTCTTTTCTCTGAGTGCTCTTAAAACAAACTCTGCTTAATTGAAGATTCTGGTTAATTACAGTTTTACTGCAGTGCAAGATAATTTTGTAAAGCAATTGCTACAACATCGTTGGAATCCGAGATTATTTACTTGTGCATGACTGACAGAAATCCACTATGCAATCAGCAGTCTTTCTTCACCGTCTGCTTGAAAAGGCCATCTTTGAATAGAAAAGACAGGCAGTGTGATATAGAAAGGGCACAGCTTCAGAAGTCAGATAAACCTGGCCATTTGACTGTGGGGTAAGTTCTTAAAGCTCTTTTAGCCTTAGTGCCCTTACCTGAAAAATGGAATAATGTCCAACCTTAAAGTTATTCTGATGATTTGAAAAGGTAAAAGTTGATCATTCACTCTGCAAATATCCGCCAACTGCTTTATCCTGAGGGTAATAGGCAATCACTGTAGGTCTTAAACAGGAAAAGTAACATGATTGAACTTTGGAAATATCACCCTGGCTGCAGTATGGAGAACGAATGAGGGTGAGGTAAGATTGGAGGGAAACCAGTTAAGACCTGCTATTGCCCAGAGACAAGTGTAGCTTTCACGCAAAAGCAGAGGCAGTGAGGATGAAGAGAAGTAAATGGATTTGAGCATTATGAAGACATTTTAAAAGTCACATCAACAGGATAGGGTAAAATGTTGGAAGTCAATGGTAAGATGGGAGGTATAATGAATATCTAGCTTTCTTGCTTGGTTATTTGAGTGGATGGTGGTGCCATAACTAGGAGAGGGAACACAGGAAAAGGTATTGTGGCAAAGATGACAAATTCTGTTCTAGACAGGTTGTTTTTGAGGTGCTTGTGGGACCCCCGCCCAAGAAGTGGTATGCAACACATGACTAGAGATACAGGTCTGGAGATGATGTAGGCAAACATGACAGAGTAAGCATCGGGGGCTATTGCTGTGCAGACTTCCTAGTTGGTTAAGGATACCTCCGCTCCTCCCACTGGTCTGGGAACATCCCAGCTCAGTGACCATGAGCAAGTTCTTATAGTGTAATATAAGCAATTCATTATTTGAAATTGTTTTGCAACTACTAGCACTACCTGAAAAACCTGTCTACATTCTGGCTTAGCCCCTTAGTTTTCTCAATGCTACTGAAAAGAGAGTCTCTCTACTGTCACGTTTCTAGTAGTCTGTTTACTAGTTCTCCACTACAGTTTCTTAGAAGTTTGAATTTTTGAATCTGTTTTCAGGATATGATCAAAGTATATGCTCTTCCTCATTTCGGTTTTTCCATACAGCTGTTGAGAGTAACATGTCGGGGTCACATAAATATACTTTATAACTGTGTTGGGGGGGGACATTCGAGTCAGAGAAGACACACTTAGCCCTGAGACAGAACACATTTAATGCATTCAGGACACATGTGGAGTGATGCTCCAGCGAGGAGATGCTGAGATGACACTGGGGAGGCAAGAGGGAAATGTGCAAAGACTCGGAGGCAAGAACATCACTTATTCAAGGAAGTGCAGTTTTAGTAATTAAGAGGGTAAAGGAGTGAGTCTGGTGAGGTATTTGTTCAGGGAGGTTAAGATCTTGGAGGGCCTTGTAAGCCATGTAAGGAAGAATGGACTTCATGACAGCAGCTGCAAATTATTGAAAAGTTTTACATGAGGGAGATTTGCAGTTTAGAAAAATCACTTTGCCACAAGGAGAATGGGCCGGATGAGGTGAGAGTGGCTGCGATCCAGAGGCTATTACAAAATTTCAGGTGAGATGCAATGGTGGCCTAATTTATGTTAGAGAGGCAGGGAGAGAGAAAAGTGGATACTCTCAAGAAATACTGAATAGGCATCATTTGCAGACCGGTGAATATCTGGATTCGGGGAGTGAAGAAGAGAAAGGTAAAGCATCACTGTTGTCCATGTTTCGGGTGTGGGTGACAAATGGTGTCAGGGTTCTGCTCTGTCCATTCCTTGATAATAATGGTCCCTGAGTCGTCTCATTTTTAGGGAAATAACACCAAGGGATGCAAACCTTCTTCAATATAAGCTCCCTATTGCTTCTGCCAAAGTATAAAGCATAGATTCATAATTTTGTTAAACTTGTCAGAAAACATATTCCCTTTATCACAAACGATAAAATTCTATAAATTGAGTTACCATGTAGAGAAAAATACCTGTGATCACCAATTCTGAGATTTGATTTCTTGAAACCCTAAGCATTTTGAATTTCTCACACACTGACCACTAGTATGAGCCACTCTTTCTGTTTAACAGGTATTTTTAAAAAAGACTGTGGCTTACCACAGCCCTCAAAGGGTTTTTTTTTTTTTTTCTATTATTATACCAAAGGCTTTCCTCTGGTATGTTCAGAGCTACCTTTTAAAATGTAATATATTTTTTAATCCAGTTACCCTGAAGTGCTTGCTTTCAGTTTGTGAGTAATTCTGCTTCAGACAGGATGTACTTCATCTGAAAAGAAAAAGATAGTAAAGGAACTTTCAAGAGTTTCTCTGAAACCATTTTAAGAAGCAATAAAGCTTCATTACTTTCTTCCTAAGAATGTAGAATTGTGTTTAGTAAATGCTATAAAGAAAACGTGCATAATTTTAAGAAAACAGTATTTTAGGATGTATTTGGTAATAACTGATTGTATTTGAAATTTTTTGTAGAGGAAGGAAAATACTATAAGGGAATTTTATGTGAGTCTTTAGTTTGCCAATTTGGTTGTGGGCGAGAGACAATGAAAATTCATTAGTTAAATGTGCTATTTATTTATTGTAGGAGGAATGATGTTAGTGATGCTGAAACCAGAAAAAGCAAGTTTTTCTACAGCTTTACCTATGTAGTCATGCTTTCCAGTTTTTATTCAATAGTTTTTATAATGAAAATAGTATATGTTCCATGCTCTCATTTAACTGATAGAAGTGGTTGATAGATAATATATTAGCTGAGCCATTATTAATGTTTTCATTACCTTAAGCACTTTTTTTTGTGACTACTTTAAATGTTGCTTTGTTTTTTCATTTTGGGAATATAAAGCAAAAACTTTAACACATTTTACTTACACTGATAGCAAATATTTTGCTTTCAGAATCTTACTACATTTTATGTTTACTGAGTTACACTGGAGTAAAAAATGTTACATTTGTTAAATATAACCCATAATTATCCCAAAATTTAAATATTAATAAATCGAAGTTCTTTGTTTTTGTGGAAATAAAACCCTTCTAAGTGTACAGTGGCTAAAACTAGGTTGACATCTATTGTGTTATTTATATTTTCCATATCACTTGGCATTGGCTCCAGAAGGTCTTACATGAGATAATTCCATGCACCCTCAGAATATTTTTTATAAAGAAATAATTGATAGTCAAGATGATTTTCCTCATTTTAGCCCTAGCCACTAGAGGATACGTTAAAGTGATTTGTATTAATAACTCTCCTTTTTTTAAATAGAAGACTTTATAACCTTTGATTTCTGTAATACACAAGGAGAGCCTTGCTATCTACTTGTTAGGAAGACAAGAGACGGGATTCTTTGCACTGAAAAGAAGGCTTAACTAGGTGACCTTTCCTAGGATTCATCAATAACAAGGAGATCATAAGGTCTTCATGTATTATTTTATTTATTCTTTTAACCTTCCTCGGCACTAAAGGAGCAAGTACTTAATATACACTTAATCTCATCTTATAGCTAAAGAAAAGAGCTATAACTTCTTCCAGATGACCTAACTATTCCCTGTAGATCTGGATCCTAAATCTTGGTTTTCTGACTTTCTCTTCTTACAGAATAACCATAGTAGCTTATAATCAGCTTCCTAAACACTTTTTTTTCTTAGTAAAGATATTAGTTATTTAATATTCTGACAGAGGTATGAAGATGAGCTAATCCGACTTTAGATGACTCATCAAAGCAAGCCAATGGAAAAATATAAAAAATAAATTTTAATCTTCAATTTAAAATCTGCTTGGTTAACCATGCAAGTAAAGGATTTAACACATTTATTTGGGATCACTGGTTTAAATCTCCATGACAGTTAACACCATATATTCTTTTGGTAAGACAACATTACATTTCGAAGTTCCTTACTGTGATGTAAAATTGAAATATGTAAAAATAGGCTTCTAAGATCAAAAGAGTGATAGGGACATCAAAATACATTGCAAGATAATGGTTCAATGTCATTTTGGCATACTTTTATAAAATAAACTATTTGAAAAACTGTAAGTTCTCTGTTATCTAATGTTTTATCTTTCAAAACTTACCATCATAATAACAAAGGAGCAGTGCTATTCTCTTATAAGTAGAACTTTATTTGTTAGGAGTTAGTTGTTTTTCTCTCCCAAGAGATATATCTAGAACAGGGTCTAGTACACAGCCAGGGCCCAGTAAATATTTGCTGGAGGAATAATAAAAGAATACACGAATCTAAAATTCTGGAGAGAAGTCTGGAATGCAAAATAGGTTTGAGGATCACAGCTAAAAAGAAGGATTCATGACAAATGGAAGAAGAGTGTATAGAATGAGAAGTACTCAAGAATGCATATAGATACGAGATACGAACTTGGAAGGAGGATATATTATGTCATCTATAAGTAGTGTTCAATAAGGCAATTAGCACAAAAGAAATATATAAAAATCGATGACTCTCAGACACAAAATTAGTTTGAACATGTGAAATAAAATGTGTCATTGATAGTAGCATACATATATAAATAAGTAGAAATAAATTTCACAAAAATATTCAGGACTTACTGGAAAAAACTACAAATCCCCACTAAAAGACATAAAAGAGTTGAATAATGGAGAGCTAACCTCAAATTAGATGATAAACTTTGAAATCAAGATTTCAACGGACCATTATACATTTTATTAGAATAGCCAGAATCCAAAACACTGACACCACCAATGCTGGCAAGAATGTGGAGTAACAGGAACTCTCATTCATCGCTGGTGGGAATGCAAAATGGCACAGCCACTTTGAAAGACAGTTTGGCAGTTTCTTACAAAATTAAACATAATCTTAACCATGCAACCCAGCAATTGTGGTCCTCAAATGAATAAATCGAAAACTTATATCCACACAAAAACCCCCATACATACAGGTATTTATAACAGCTTTATTAATAATTGCCAAGGCTTGCAAGCAACCAAGATGTCCTTCATTAGGTTGATAGATAAATAAATTGTGGTACATCCAGACCATGGAATATTTCAGTATTAAAAAGAAACGAGTGATCAAGCCAGGAAAAGACATAGAAGAAACTTAAATGCATATTACCAAGTGAAAGAAGTCAGTCTGAAAAGACTCCACAGTGTCTGATTCCAACTACGTGATATTCTGGAAAAGGAAAAACTGTGGAGACAGTAAAAAGATCAGTAGTTGCCAGGGATTAGAGGTCAGGGAGAAATGAATAGGCAGAGCACAGATAATTTTTAGGGTTGTTAAACTGCTTCATGTGATAATACAATGCCAGATACATATCGTTCTACGTTTGTCCAAATCCACAGAATGTACAGCACCGAGAGTGAGCCCTAACATAACATAAACAATAAATACCTGGCAATAATGATGTGTCAGTATAGGTTCATTCATTGTAAGAAATGTACCACGGTGGTGCTGGTTGTTGATCATGGAGGAAGCTGTACATGTGTAGGGCAGGGGATATATTGGAAATCTCTATACCTTTTGCTCAGTTTTGCTGTGAACCTAAAACTACTATAAAAAATAAAGTCTCTGTAAAAAAGATAAACAGCCTTAACAAGGAACTTGAATAAAAGATTATAATATTTATCTTGTATAATAAACATAGAAGAATTTTCAGGAAAATTCTGAAAAGGAAGAGTTCTGGGAGTGAAGAATCAAGCAAGAAAACTGGCCCTATAAAATATCATGACATATGATATGAATCTATATATATAATATATGATATAAACCTACATTGCATAAAATGCTATGGTGTTGGAATTGGGAGAGGCAAATGGAACTCTGGGATAGAAAAGAATGTCTAGAGAAAGATTCAAGTGTATATAAGAACATATAATATGATTAAAGGAGACATTTCCAATAAGTAGATCAAAACAGGTTAATCATTTAGACACTGGGGTGACGGGATAGTCAGCTAGCAAAAATAAAAATAAAAAGAAGCTGAAAGCTCATTCCTATCTGATTCCTTAAACCAATTGTAAATGGACCAAAGATTTTTTATACAGTGTGATTAAATAGATATAACATAATACTTAGCATTTTAAGGTATACAGTTTACTGTGTTGTATAATCATCACAACCAGAAACTATTTATTATCCCAAAGAGAAACTCCGTACCGAATAAGCAGTCCCTCCCCTCCCAACAGCCTCTGGTAATCACTTATCTTCTTTCTGTCTATATGGATTTACCTATTCTGTATATGTCATGTAAATGGAATCACATAATATGTGCCCTATATATATTTGTATACACATCATACAAATATATAAATGTATGTGCGTATACACATGGGAAGAGGGAAAGATAGCTAATGTTTTACTGAATAGTTACTATATTCTTTGTATTATTATAACACAGACTCATTACTTGTATGTTTTGTCTGCCTTCTTTCCTTTAGCATAACGTTTTCAATGTTCACCCATGTTACACTATGTATCAGTACCTCATTCTTTTTTGTGGCTGAATAATATTCTTTTATATGAAGATACCACATTTTGTTTATTGATCATCAGTTAATGAATCAAAGATCTTTCAAAATGGGCTATTAGAAAAACTAGAAAAAATACTTGAATATTTTTATAATCTAGGGATAGATAAGATCTTTGAGGCATGAAATTTACATCTGTGAAATAAAACATGTAAATGAGGCACGATCTATGAAAGGGGGTAGGGAAGTTATATTCTTCAAAAATATTAATGTTATGAAAGACAAAAGCTGTAGAAAGGCTCTAGATTACAAGAGACTAAAGAAACATGACAATTAAATTCAATTTTATGAACTTAGGCTGGAATCTGTGCTGGAGAGGAAAAAGTACTATAAAGAACATCACTGGACCAATTGACAAAATTAGAATACAGACCGGGTGCAGTGACTCATGCCTGTAATCCTAGCCCTTTGGGAGGCCAAGGCAGGAGGATCTGTTGAGTCCAGGAGTTCAAGACTAACCAGGCAACATAGTGAGACCTAGTCTTTACAAAATAAAAAAATAAGAATACAAATGGTAGATTAAAGTATTACATGAAGATCAAATTTATTGAAGCATATAACTGCTGTGTTCATGTAAGAGAACATCCCTATTTCTAAGAAAATATGCATTCAAGAATATAAGGGCTAGAGGCAACTTACCCTCAAATAAAATTTATATGTATATAACACATAGAAACAGAAAAGGAGTGCTGCCAAGGGTTGTGCTAGATGCTTTACATATCTTATCTGATTTAATCCTCACAACAATCCTTTAAAGATGTATAAATTAAGAAGCTGAGAGGGGCGGAGCAAGATGGCCGAATAGGAGCAGCTCCAGTCTCCAACTCCCAGCGCGAGCGACACAGAAGACCGGTGATTTCTGCATTTTCAACTGAGGTACTGGGGTCATCTCGCTAGGGAGTGCCGGACAATCGGTGCTGGTCAGCTGCTGCAGCCTGACCAGCGTGAGCTGAAGCAGGGCGAGGCATCGCCTCACCTGGAAGCGCAAGGGGGAAAGGAATCCCTTTTTCCTAGCCAGGGGAACTGAGACACACACACCTGGAAAATCGGGTAACTCCCACCCCAATACTGCGCTTTAAGGAAACAGGCACACCAGGAGAATATATCCCACACCTGGCCGGGAGGGTCCCACGCCCACGGAGCCTCCCTCACTGCTAACACAGCCGTCTGCGGGGATCTATCCGCAAGGCAGCAGCGAGGCTGGGGGAGGGGCGCCCGCCATTGCTGAGGCTTAAGTAGGTAAACAAAGCCGCTGGGAAGCTCGAACTGGGTGGAGCTCACAGCAGCTCAAGGAAGCCTGCCTGTCTCTGTAGACTCTACCTCTGCGGACAGCGCACAGCTGCAGCCCATTAGGGGAAAGAGCGGGGGCGGTGCAGACGCGAACGACTCTGTCTGACAGCTTTGGGGAGAGCCGTGGATCTCCTAACGCGGAGGTTGAGATCCGAGAACGGACAGACTGCCTGCTCAGGTGGGTCCCTGACCCCTGAGTAGCCTAGCTGGGAGACATCCCCCACTAGGGGCAGTCTGACACCCCACACCTTACAGGGTGGCATCACCCCTGAGAGGAAACTTCCAAAGAAAGAATCAGACAGGTACACTCGCTGTTCAGCAATATTCTATCTTCGGCAACCTCTGCTGCTGATACCCAGGCAAACAGGGTCTGGAGTGGACCTCAAGCAATCTCCAACAGACCAACAGACAGTCCTTCTGACTGTCAGACGGAAAACTATCGAACAGGAAGGACACCTATACCAAAACCCCATCCGTACGTCACCATCATCAAAGTCCAGAGACAGATAAAACCACAAAGATGGGGAAGAAGCAGGGCAGAAAAGCTGGAAATTCAAAAAATAAGAGCGCATCTCCCCCTGCAAAGGAGCGCAGCCCATCGCCAGCAACGGATCAAAGCTGGTCAGAGAATGACTTTGACGAGATGAGAGAAGAAGGCTTCACTCCATCAAACCTCTCAGAGCTAAAGGAGGAATTACGTACCCAGCGCAAAGAAACTAAAAATCTTGAAAAAAAAGTGGAAGAATTGACAGCTAGATTAATTAATGCAGAGAAGATCATAAACGAAATGACAGAGATGAAAACCATGACACGAGAAATACGTGACAAATGCACAAGCTTCAGTAACCGACTCGATCAACTGGAAGAAAGAGTATCAGCGATTGAGGATCAAATGAATGAAATGAAGCGAGAAGAGAAACCAAAAGAAAAAAGAAGAAAAAGAAATGAACAAAGCCTGCAAGAAGTATGGGATTATGTAAAAAGACCAAATCTACGTCTGATTGGGGTGCCTGAAAGTGAGGGGGAAAATGGAACCAAGTTGGAAAACACTCTTCAGGATATCATCCAGGAGAACTTCCCCAACCTAGTAGGGCAGGCCAACATTCAAATTCAGGAAATACAGAGAACGCCACAAAGATACTCCTCCAGAAGAGCAACTCCAAGACACATAATTGCCAGATTCACCAAAGTTGAAATGAAGGAAAAAATCTTAAGGGCAGCCAGAGAGAAAGGTTGGGTTACCCACAAAGGGAAGCCCATCAGAATAACAGCAGACCTCTCGGCAGAAACTCTACAAGCCAGAAGAGAGTGGGGGCCAATATTCAACGTTCTTAAAGAAAAGAATTTTCAACCCAGAATTTCATATCCAGCCA
This sequence comes from Trachypithecus francoisi, assembly GCF_009764315.1. Taxonomy (NCBI): domain Eukaryota; kingdom Metazoa; phylum Chordata; class Mammalia; order Primates; family Cercopithecidae; genus Trachypithecus; species Trachypithecus francoisi. The sequence goes on from NW_022681470.1 coordinate 120,342,916, forward strand.
AACTAAGCTTCATCAGTGAAGGAGAAATAAAATCCTTTACAGATAAGCAAATGCTTAGAGATTTTGTCACCACCAGGCCTGCCTTACAAGAGACCCTGAAGGAAGCCCTAAACATGGAAAGGAACAAGCGGTACCAGCCATTGCAAAAACATGCCAAAATGTAAAGACCATCGAGGCTAGGAAGAAACTGCATCAACTAACGAGCAAAATAACCAGTTAATATCATAATGACAGGATCAAGTTCACACATAACAATATTAACCTTAAATGTCAATGGACTAAATGCTCCAATTAAAAGACACAGACTGGCAAACTGGATCAAGAGTCAAGACCCATCAGTCTGCTGTATTCAGGAGACCCATCTCACATGCAGAGACATACATAGGCTCAAAATAAAGGGATGGAGGAAGATCTACCAAGCAAATGGAGAACAAAAAAAAGCAGGGGTTGCAATCCTAGTCTCTGATAAAACAGACTTTAAACCATCAAAGATCAAAAGAGACAAAGAAGGCCATTACATCATGGTAAAGGGATCAATTCAACAGGAAGAGCTAACTCTCCTAAATATATATGCACCCAATACAGGAGCACCCAGATTCATAAAGCAAGTCCTTAGAGACCTACAAAGAGACTTAGACTCCCATACAATAATAATGGGAGACTTCAACACTCCACTGTCAACATTAGACAGATCAACGAGACAGAAAGTTAACAAGGATATCCAGGAATTGAACTCATCTCTGCACCAAGCGGACCTAATAGACATCTATAGAACTCTCCACCCCAAATCAACAGAATATACATTCTTCTCAGCACCACATGGCACTTATTCCAAAATTGACCACATAATTGGAAGTAAAGCACTCCTCAGCAAATGTACAAGAACAGAAATTATAACAAACTGTCTCTCAGACCACAGTGCAATCAAACTAGAACTCAGGACTAAGAAACTCAATCCAAACCGCTCAACTACATGGAAACTGAACAACCTGCTCCTGAATGACTACTGGGTACATAACGAAATGAAAGCAGAAATAAAGATGTTCTTTGAAACCAATGAGAACAAAGATACAACATACCAGAATCTCTGGGACACATTTAAAGCAGTGTGTAGAGGGAAATTTATAGCACTAAATGCCCACAAGAGAAAGCAGGAGAGATCTAAAATTGACACTCTAACATCACAATTAAAAGAACTAGAGAGGCAAGAGCAAACACATTCAAAAGCTAGCAGAAGGCAAGAAATAACTAAGATCAGAGCAGAACTGAAGGAGATAGAGACACAAAAAACCCTCCAAAAAATCAATGAATCCAGGAGTTGGTTTTTTGAAAAGATCAACAAAATTGACAGACCGCTAGCTAGACTAATAAAGAAGAAAAGAGAGAGGAATCAAATAGACGCAATAAAAAATGATAAAGGGGATATCACCACCGACCCCACAGAAATACAAACTACCATCAGAGAATACTATAAATGCCTCTACGCAAATCAACTAGAAAATCTAGAAGAAATGGATAATTCCTGGACACTTACACTCTCCCAAGACTAAACCAGGAAGAAGTTGAATCCCTGAATAGACCAATAGCAGGCTCTGAAATTGAGGCAACAATTAATAGCCTACCCACCAAAAAAAGTCCAGGACCAGATGGATTCACAGCTGAATTCTACCAGAGGTACAAGGTGGAGCTGGTACCATTCCTTCTGAAACTATTTCAATCAATAGAAAAAGAGGGAATCCTCCCTAACTCTTTTTATGAGGCCAACATCATCCTGATACCAAAGCCTGGCAGAGACACAACAAAAAGAGAGAATTTTAGACCAATATCCCTGATGAACATCGATGCAAAAATCCTCAATAAAATACTGGCAAACCGGATTCAGCAGCACATCAAAAAGCTTATCCACCATGATCAAGTGGGCTTCATCCCTGGGATGCAAGGCTGGTTCAACATTCGCAAATCAATAAACGTAATCCAGCATATAAACAGAACCAAAGACAAGAACCACATGATTAGCTCAATAGATGCAGAAAAGGCTTTTGACAAAATTCAACAGCCCTTTATGCTAAAAACGCTCAATAAATTTGGTATTGATGGAACGTACCTCAAAATAATAAGAGCTATTTATGACAAACCCACAGCTAATATCATACTGAATGGGCAAAAACTGGAAAAATTCCCTTTGAAAACTGGCACAAGACAGGGATGCCCTCTCTCACCACTCCTATTCAACATAGTGTTGGAAGTTCTGGCTAGGGCAATCAGGCAAGAGAAAGAAATCAAGGGTATCCAGTTAGGAAAAGAAGAAGTCAAATTGTCCCTGTTTGCAGATGACATGATTGTATATTTAGAAAACCCCATTGTCTCAGCCCAAAATCTCCTTAAGCTGATAAGCAACTTCAGCAAAGTCTCAGGATACAAAATCAATGTGCAAAAATCACAAGCATTCTTATACACCAGTAACAGACAAGCAGAGAGCCAAATCAGGAATGAACTTCCATTCACAATTGCTTCAAAGAGAATCAAATACCTAGGAATCCAGCTTACAAGGGATGTAAAGGACCTCTTCAAGGAGAACTACAAACCACTGCTCAGTGAAATCAAAGAGGACACAAACAAATGGAAGAACATACCATGCTCATGGATAGGAAGAATCAATATCGTGAAAATGGCCATACTGCCCAAGGTGATTTATAGATTCAATGCCATCCCCATCAAGCTACCAATGACTTTCTTCACAGAATTGGAAAAAACGGCTTTAAAGTTCATATGGAACCAAAAAAGAGCCCGCACTGCCAAGACAATCCTAAGTCAAAAGGACAAAGCTGGAGGCGTCACGCTACCTGACTTCAAACTATACTACAAGGCTACAGTAACCAAAACAGCATGGTACTGGTACCACAACAGAGATATAGACCAATGGAACAGAACAGAGTCCTCAGAAATAATACCACACATCTACAGCCATCTGATCTTTGACAAACCTGAGAGAAACAAGAAATGGGGAAAGGATTCCCTATTTAATAAATGGTGCTGGGAAAATTGGCTAGCCATAAGTAGAAAGCTGAAACTGGATCCTTTCCTTACCCCTTATACGAAAATTAATTCAAGATGGATTAGAGACTTAAATGTTAGACCTAATACCATAAAAACCCTAGAAGAAAATCTAGGTAGTACCATTCAGGACATAGGCATGGGCAAGGACTTCATGTCTAAAACACCAAAAGCAACGGCAGCAAAAGCAAAAATTGACACATGGGATCTAATTAAACTAAAGAGCTTTTGCACAGCCAAAGAAACCACCATCAGAGTGAACAGGCAACCTACAGAATGGGAAAAAATTTTTGCAACCTACTCATCTGACAAAGGGCTAATATCCAGAATCTACCAAGAACTCAAACAAATATACAAGAAAAAAGCAAACAACCCCATCAAAAAGTGGGGAAAGGATATGAACAGACATTTCTCAAAAGAAGACATCCATACAGCCAACAGACACATGAAAAAATGCTCATCATCACTGGCCATCAGAGAAATGCAAATCAAAACCACAATGAGATACCATCTCACACCAGTTAGAATGGCAATCATTAAGAAGTCAGGAAACAACAGGTGTTGGAGAGGATGTGGAGAAATAGGAACACTTTTACACTGTTGGTGGGATTGTAAACTAGTTCAACCATTATGGAAAACAGTATGGCGATTCCTCAAGGATCTAGAACTAGATGTACCATATGACCCAGCCATCCCACTACTGGGTATATACCCAAAGGATTATAAATTACTCTACTACAAAGACACATGCACACGTTTGTTTATTGCGGCACTATTCACAATAGCAAAGACTTGGAATCAACCCAAATGTCCATCTGTGACAGACTGGATTAAGAAAATGTGGCACATATACACCATGGAATACTATGCAGCCATCAAAAAGGATGAGTTTGCGTCCTTTGTAGGGACATGGATGCAACTGGAAACCATCATTCTTAGCAAACTATCACAAGAACAGAAAACCAAACACCGCATGTTCTCACTCATAGGTGGGAACTGAACAATGAGATCACTTGGACTCGGGAAGGGGAACATCACACACTGGGGCCTATCATGGGGAGGGGGGAGGAGGGAGGGATTGCATTGGGGAGTTATACATGATATAAACGTCATGCACATGTACCCTAGAACTTAAAGTATAATAAAAAAAAAAAAAAAAAAAAAAGAAAAACAGCATCACCAAAATTAAAAAAAAAAAAAAAAAAGAAGCTGAAATAAAGCGAATATAAGTACCTTGCCCAAAGCCACAGTTGATTATCTGACTCTAAAGTCCATGCTCCTTTTCCTACAACAGCAAATTGCATCTCAATAAAATGTAGAAATAAAATATTTTAACAAAATATATATCATATCAGAATATTTAATTCTAACACTAAGAAATATAGTGTATTCAGATAAATACTATTTAATTTTAACTGATATATACATGGAAAACTAATCTCTATTATGCAGTTCTTCCATAGTTGCCAATGTTTCTGCTTGCATTTCACCACAACTCTTTCCAGTAATCTGCCCTCCAGCCCAATGTATCAAATAAAGATCTAAAAGCAACGTAAAATCACTTTTGCATCAGAAAAGGGCTCTCAACTAGGGAGAAAAAAAGAATTATCCTACCTTGCATGCATATGCAAAGATTGTATATTTGGACTCCTCGTTCTTCCATAAGAGCTAATTCAAGTTTCATTACTTTATTGTCAAGCTTCTGAACATTTACATAAATGATAGGTTTGTTATCACTTATTACAGGATTCAGCAGATTATATGCAAAATGTGCAAAGACATGATTAAAAAATCTTTGATCTTTTAATCAGAAGGGTAAGCAGTATTAATTCATTTGGCAAGTATAATATATATACCAATTGTAACACTACTTGGCATTTGAGATTACCACAGTAAAATGATTACTCTTCATTAATGAAGGCTCGTTGCTATGTAATTCCACTGTGACTCTAGGCAATAAAATCCTTTCTAGAGAATTAAGTTATATTTGGTGTGAAGTTATTTCATAAAATAATCATATTCTTTATAAATAAAATAAATTTTACCATCATGGTGTTTGATTCTGTAAGGCTCATAGATGGAAATGTCATTGAGAACTATGTAATACAAAAATAGAATAACCTTTACACGGAATAACACATAAGCTTCAAATTCAAAGCCCACTATATTTCTGTTAGTACTCATTTTGTGATGTCAAAAAAAAAAAAACCTTCTCAAATCCTTTTCTTGTCCCAATTTATAATAAAGATAGATACATACCTAAATAATTATAGCACAAAGCAGGATGCACATTCATGTTGTAACGAAAGAAGTGACATGCTTATTATTCCTGGAAGGATCCTGGAGGACTTCATGAAAAAGGTATTATCTTAATTAATCTTTGACAAATGGGCAAGAAATCAGGAAGTAGAGGAGGAAGGGAGAGCTGTGGAATAAGATATAAAAGGCATAGAGTCCTGACTGCCAATCTAAATGGTGAGTTTTTATTTTGCAATAAATAGGAAGCTATAGGATTTTGGGCAAAAAATAATAGTTTGATCACATGAAGATGGCTCTGAGGGAAGCTAGGCATGGAAGCACATGCCTGTAATCCCAGCTATTCAAAAGGCTGAGGCAGGAGGATCATGCTAGCCCAGTTTAAGACCAGCTTGGGAAAAAGAGAAATACTACTATTGAGATAGCATTGTAAAGAGATGTTAACTGGCTGGATATAGCTGCTGAGGAAGGCAAAGGAATAAAAATGCTATGCAATTTATCACAATAAAAATTCATGGAGCACTTACTTTGTGCCGGAAGCTTGGTAGGTGCTAAATATCCAAAGATGAGTTAATATCTGACCCTCACTATCAAACAGCTAGAGGTGACACTCAAGTAAAGGTATGTAATAACACATATATAAAAATAATATGCAATAATACTGCATGCATAGGCAGTAATGTGCATACAATGCTTACAAAAGGTAAAGAAATAAGTAATGTATTTTGTCTGGGAAGAGTGAGGGAAGACTTCTTTGAGGAAGGGATGGTTCTGCAGGACTTTGAAAAATAAATAGGAATTGTCCAGATAAGGAGGTACAGGGGGCCATCTCACACAAAGAAATTAATATTTGTAAGCAGGTAGCGATCCCCCCAAAATTTTTTCGTGTGTGTGTGTGTATGTGCATGTGTATATGTAGGCATTTTGATATTGCAAAAGCATAAAATGCAAAAGGTAACAGGAACCTAATGGGAAATGAAATTGGAGAGCTGAGTAGGGAATAAAAAGTCCTTGTGTTGCAAGCTAAAGAGCATGAATTTTATTCCCTGGGTGAATGGGAGTCAGTAAAGGTTTTTAAACTGCCTGGCAGCTGGCAATTTTGCCCTTTAGGGCAGATGAGAAACACATTGATGAAAGCTTGGTGAATGGATAGGGGGTGGGATTGAGAGGAAAATGGTAAAGAGACTGCTGCAACAAGTCAGATGAATAATAATGAAATCCCTATTTAAGACAGTAATAATAGAGTGGATAGAACAAAATCAGGAGATAGGTGGCAAAACTGGACACACTCAGGGACATGGAATGTGAAACAGCTGATTCCCAGATTTTTGGCTTGAACTACCAGGCTGAGAATGGTGCCACCAAATGAAGACCCAATTTGGAAAATGCAGAGCCCGAAGCATCTGTGGCACACCCAAGGGAACATTTCTAACAGAGAAATCCATGCTCATGACTTAGGGAAAATTGTAGTGCTCATTTTCAAGTTACATACATCAAAGGATAGAGATACTATTAACTAAATATGTAATATAGTTTAGAGATATACAGTTTAGAATGAAAATTTTAACTTGGAGTTTTGTTTGTTGAGTTTGATTAGCTAGTGGAATAACCATGTGGAGATGAGCATAAATAATTTAGAAGTATAGTACTATGCAGTCTTTTAAAGAATTAGGTGTCTTCATATGCATTGATTAGTAAAGATATTCATGATTTTCTCTAAAGGAAAAAATAAGTTGTACTTAGTATGACTCAACTTTTGTAACAAAATATACATGTAGATACATAGATGTATAAATATATGATATACATATATGTAAATACAAATATATAAATATATGTGTGTATACATATGGGAAGAAGGAAAGATAGTTAATTTTTTTACTGGATAGTTTGCTGTACTCTGCATTATTACAGCAGACATTCATTACTTTTGTATGTTTTTTTCTTTGATAAAAATGGAATTTATTTTTATTTTTTATTTACCTATTTTTTATTATACTTTAAGTTCTAGGGTACATGTGCACAAAGTATACATATGTATACATGTGCCATGTTGGTGTGCTGCACCCATTAACTCGTCATTTACATTAGGCATTTCTCTTAATGCTATCCCTCTCCCCTCCCCTCACCCCACTACAGGCCCTGGTGTGTGATGTTCCCCACCCTGTGTCCAAGTGTTCTCATTATTCAATTCCTACCTATGAGTGAGAACATGCAGTGTTTGGTTTTCTGTCCTTGTGATTGTTTGCTGAGAATGATGGTTTCCAGCTTCATCCATGTCCCTACAAAGGACATGAACTCATCCTTTTTTATGGTTTCATAGTATTCCATGGTGTACATGTGTCACATTTTCTTAATTCAGTCTATCACTGATGGACATTTGGGTTGGTTACAAATCTTTGCTATTGTGAATAGTGCCACAATAAACATACATGTGCACGTGTCTTTATAGTAGCATGATTTATAGTTCTTTGGGTATATACCCAGTGATGGGATGGCTGGGTCAAATGGTATTTTTAGTTCTAGATCCTTGAGAAATCGCCAGACTGTCTTCCACAATGGTTGAACTAGTTTACAGTCCCACCAACAGTGGAAAAGTGTTCCTATTTCTCCACATCCTCTCCAGCACCTGTTGTTTCCTGACTTTTTAATGATCGCCATTCTAACTGGTGTGAGATGGTATCTCATTGTGGTTGTGATTTGCATTTTTCTGATAACCAGTGATGATGAGCATTTCTTCATGTGTCTGTTGGCTGCATAAATGTCTTCTTTTGAGAAGTGTCTGTTCATATCCTTTGCCCACTTGTAGATGAGGTTGTTTGATTTTTTTTCTTGTAAAATTGTTTAAGTTCTTTATAGATTCTGGGTATTAGCCCTTTGTCACGTGAGTAGATTGCAAAAATTTTCTCCCATTCTGTCGGTAGTTTATTTTGCTGTGCAGAAGCTCTTCAGTTTAATTAGATCCCATTTGTCAATTTTGGCTTTTGTTGCCATTGCTTTTGGTGTTTTAGTCATGAAGTTCTTGCCCATGCCTATGTCTTGAATGGTATTGCCTAGGTTTTCTTCTAGGGTTTTTATAGTTTTAGGTCTAACATTTAAGTCTTTAATCCATCTTGAATTAATTTTTGTATAAGGTGTAAGGAAGGGATGCAGTTTCAGCATTCTACATATAGCTAGCCAGTTTTCCCAGTGCCATTTATTATACAGGAAATCCTTTCCCCATTGCTTGTTTTCGTCAGGTTTGTCACAGATCAGATGCTTGTAGATGTGTGGTGTTATTTCTGAGGTCTCTGCTCTGTTCCATTGGTCTATATCTCTGTTTTGGTACCAGTACCATGCTGTTTTGGTTACTATAGCCTTGTAGAATAGTTTGAAGTCAGGTAGCGTGATGATTTCAGCTTTGTTCTTTTTGCTTAGGATTGTCTTGGCAATGCATGCTCTTTTTTGGTTCCATATGAACTTTCAAGTAGTTTTTTCCAATTCTGTGAAGAAAGTGATTGGTAAATACATATATGTATGAATATATGATATACATGTATGTAAATACAAATATATAAATGTACGTGTGTATACATATGAGAAGAAGGAAAGATTGCTCATTTGTTACTGGATAGCTTACTGCACTCTTTGTATTGTTATAACAGACATTCATTACTTTTGTGTTTTTAAGTTCATTTTAGCACTTAAAAAAAGCTGTGGAAGAAAATAAGTGAGAGGGGAAAGAAAAAGGTCAAAGACATTCAGCACAAGTCTAAGAGTTAGAGTGGAAAAGAGGACTGAAATATATTTGCAAGTTAACAACAGTCAAGAGAAGAGTGCATAGATAGTTGGTGTTGAAGACTTAAACAAAGATTGATAAAATGATGACCTGAAAGTGGCCAATGAGGTTGGGAGATGGCCAAGCTTTGATTAAGCAGTTTGTTGAGAGCAGGGCCAGATTGCATTTGCTGAGGCATGAGATTAAAATGAGGACACAGAAGCAGCAGTGCAGTTAGTTACCAAGGAAAGTGTTTGAGGCAAAGGGAAACAGAGCACACTTGTAATCTAAGTCTGGAGAGCTAGTGTTCTGATAAAGGTTAAAAATACAGAAGGAAAATGGTGTAACTGTGCTGCTTCATCAGATGTATCCAAATTTATTTTAAAAAGGAATCAATACTGTATGCACATTTATATTTGATTTCAGAAACAAATGTGCTTTTGCTAACAATTACATTTGATTACAAAGTATTACATTTGGGGGCTCTTACAACTAAGTTTTAATTCCCAACTTTGCCATTTTCAGACAAAAACAGGAACCGGAAAGAAGTGGCTGGGCAGGCTGTCTGTGGTGTGACGCACGCTGCTGGCCCAGACAGCTGTAGTAGATGTTGTCTTGGTTCTCATGAAATGCAGTCTTCTAACGTTGGATCAAACAACCTTGATTGTTCAAAGTGACCGAAAGTGTTAGAATAAACCACAACAACTAAATCCGTTGGCAGTAATGTAACCCCACCCAAAGGTGGGTTCTAACATACTACAAGTGAACACTATAGTTACATGTATTGTACACCTCTTTGGTACAGAAGTTAGACTATTTTTATGCAAGTTGTTTGCACACACACACACGAGAAAAATGTGTCATTTTAACATATATCTAATTATGCTTTTAGGGATAATGCAAGACAATGTTTAGTCGTTAAACAGTTTCCTTCCTCATTATCCATCAGAAACATATCAACAGTGGCATGTGGTTAGAAAATGTTTGTTAATATTACATTTTAATTGTTGACATTAGCCTTAAAAGGGGCAAAACTATGGGATATCCTTCCTAGGAGAGAAGGCAGAGCAGAAAAGCAGAAAATACATCGTAAATCTACACGTGACTTTAGATTATCTGTGAAACTACATTTAGATTATTTGTCATTATACATAATGCTAGCAGAAGGTTGACTATATTTAACACAAAGTTACCCTATCAAAAGACCTTCCCAAAATAAATCAACCTTACTTTGCCACGTTGAAATACAAGACTATAGAAATTATAAGCTGTTGCCATAGCCCTTTTGGTATTCATGGAACTATAAGAAAATGTATCCCAAAAATAAACTGTCTAAATTTCATAATGAGCGTCTTCTATGGTAGTCTTACATTTGGTTGGAGTTTAGAGTATGTAACAATATAAAGCATTAAGGTTGGAAAAGATAAGATAGGGCAGGTTATGGGGAGCCTCGGATGAACTATTTAATGTTCTTGGTTCGTCAGGCACTTGGTGTTACCGTTATGACTGCATTTCCCTTTGCTTTGTTACTATTGGGCCTGTGTTCAGTTGACATTTTATTTTATTATCCTATAATGATCACTTATGGAACTATCCCTCCGTCCCAGATGATAAGCAATCGGAAGAGCAGGGGAAACTTCTTCATTCTAAAATATTTTATTCTAGAGCCTAGCATAGTGATTGGTGATCAGAAAGAGCTCAATAAAGGCCAAAAGAAGTAAATGAAAGGAAGAAGGCATGCATGTGTGGACTCATGTGGTATGTGTATACTAGGCTATGAAAAGCGGCATGAAAACAAAGAGATGTTTTCAGATAAAACTGTCCGGGTTGTACTCTGGACTGTCTCCCCTATGACTCTTTTATTTCTCGTGTGAAGTTAGGCTGATATTTATCATGGCACTGCCTTATATATCTCTCCCAACCTTTAGGCCTGACCCCCCAAAGCAATGTGGGCTGTAAGAACCAACACTGAAGCATAGTCTGGGAGTCAAAGGCTGGCTCAGGGTGTAGTCACTTGAGACAAAATGGCAAGAAGAAAATAAACTGTGTGTAAAGAGGAACACTGAGGCTCACAGGTGAATGGACCAAATCCATGGTGAGGTGTTTGAGGCAAGTACTAGGCTAGAAATGGGAGCAGAAGGCAGAGTTTGTATTCTAGGTAAATGTAATGAGGTAATAATAATAGGGGAAAGCAAGGGAGAAGAGGTTTTATAATCTGGGATTGATAAGGGCTGCTTTCCTGAAGTTCCTCCATTTTGAGTGCAGCTTGGGTAAAAGGCAGGACACAGTCAGGGTACAGAGGCACTCCCTCAGCTTGGCTTCTGGAGTTTTCTACAGTCTCATCTTTGTCTACATGCTCTATTCAATGATGCATGCTTCATTCATTTATTAAACAAATATGTTTCATTGCCTGTGGTGAACCAGGCACTAAATGAATGTGTTAAGGGGAGAAAACACAACTGTAAATAAGCAACAGTCCCAGCACTTAAGAAGCTTCCAGTCCAAAAGGAAAAGCAGACGTATAAACAAATAATGAGTAAGGAAGCGATCTAGGGAAGTTTGTACAGGTGCTATGGGAGCTCAGAGGAAACACCTGAGACTACTTGGGAAGGTGGTGGTTGATATGGGAAGGTCTTCAGGGAAAATTCAATAAAACTGAAACTGGAAGTTTGGAGTAGAAGTTTACCAAGCAAACAAGAAGGACAGGAGTGATTGAAGCAGGTAGAAAGATTAACTAACTAAACAGCAGCATATTAAAATCTAAGTCACATGAAAATGCAGGATATATTCAGAATTTAGGTAGTCCAGGTAAAATGGGAATAAGTTGTGGGATATATGGCTGACACTGTAACTAATAGCCTAAACTTGATATCCTATGGTGAGGCAGGATAAGTGAGGGTAGAAGGCCATACAGACTTGTCTCCTTGTGTGAAGCCTAGCAGGCACCTTTCGCACGGGTCCTTTTCACCTGCACCTTCGTGCATCGGCACCTAACTCTTTTGCAAGATAGGTGATCCTACAGTATATGAGCAGACTGCCAGATGGTTACATGTTTCTGATACCCAGTATGGCCTGGGAAAGAGAACAGAAGCCCCATATTCCTGATGTAGCTTCCCCAGTCTCCAGCCAATCAGCACCAAAAGCCCAAGAAGCTATTAGCTACAAATTCCTGCCTGGAGGTTGGGGGCAGGGACTTCTCCAGGATCCCGCATGTGCAACAAGTGTCAAGTTTTAGCTTATATTAATAGTAACATTTTCCTCATTTTAATAGTAAAAAGGACAGCCCTAGGTGGAGATTTTATTTGCTAATGTTACATGTGATGCCTGTTAAAGCTTGTGGATATTGAGCACATGTGCCAGCTGCAGGTCTACCTTCACATACTTGACCTCACCAGTATTTTTTGCATATGCATATACTACTCCCATAAAAGAAATTCCTCCTAAGGCACTAACTGCTGTCGCTCCCTCAGAGCAACCCATTCTGCCTCTCAAAGTGCACTTTTGCTTTGCAATAAACTTCTTTGCTTACTCTTACTTTGGACTCATTCTCAAATTACTTTGTGAAGCAAAAACAAGAACCTGAACCGGCTTACTGGCAACAATGGGACCTACTAAAATTAAGCTAAACTGCAAGATAAGTTGGGTAGTGAGAAATACAGATACCATGAATTTGAACCAAGATACTAGCAAAAGGGAATGGAGGAAGGCACACATTCAAAAAGCAAGATGGAGGAAGAATTGACAGAATGTAGTGATATGATGGCATGTGTAGGGTGAGATATAGAATGGTCATCTATGAATCCTGAGTTTCTGGATTATGTGACTAGATTCGATAGTGGTGCATTTATCAATATTGGGAAAACAGGAGAAGTAGCAGGTGTGGAAGAGATGAGTTCAGTTTTATACATGTTGAGCTTGAGCTCAAACTCAGAATGTCCCAAATTGAATGTGTGGATGTGGGAAATCATGTGAAGAGGCTAGTTAGGTAATTGAAAATACGGCTGGGGCATGACCTGAATGCAAGACTCTTCTCTAGTTCTGCAAAGAATGTGGATGGCACTCTTACCTTCTGATTCCTGCAAGGCTGTTTCACACATGACTTATTCACAAAGGTTCATCATGTATTAATATTTCACTCTTCAATGATAATACTCACTTTTATTTCTTGCTTGCCTAATTCGACATAAGAGTTTTGGCTAAAGGAAGAGTAAAGTCCCTTCTAATGTTGTGATCTGTATGCTTGGGTAAAACCTATGTCATTAACACAATTCAAAATTATTTTTAAAAGATGAAAACATATGTTTCCGCTTTTCCCTATGTAAAACACACTTAGTTTCTTTGTGGGGAATTAACTGAGTAGTCTCAAAGTGAGAACTAAGACTTGGGCAGCCCAACGCATGAGTGAGGTGAGTCAGATGGTTGCTCATGGCATTTCGTATGTATGAGTGATGCCAGGACTGGAGGACGGTGGCAGCAGTGGTGGTGGCACCCTGATCAGGCCATCCAGCGAGGACACAGTAACTCCAGGCTGCTTCACGCTTTTTGGCTCTGGTGACCTTTTGGTTCCTGCCTATTTCCAAGCCTCCCGTGCCCCAGTCTCCTCTAAATTCTATGACCCTGAAGCCTTCTCAAGAAATAAAAATAAGAAATTTCCTTCACTTCAATTAGCCAATTAGTTTCTGCCACTTTTGATAAGAAACCTGGCTGAACATCAGAATAAATTAAGTCATTCAATCAATAAGAAAATACTATTTATTTCCTAAGTAAATCTACAATTGAAATAAAGTAATGATTACTACTAAACCCATGGAATGCGGCCCATAATCAGAAAAAATCTCAACAGTGAGTTAGTTATTTTTAAAAGATAATTTTATTAGCTTATCTTTAGTTCACAGCAAGACACATTGCTTCCTGTCTGGTTTATACTCTCTACAGTGAGTCAGCATAGGTAGGACGTTTCTAGCAAAACCCGTTAAGTTGAACGAGGAGTAATTTCAGTAGCATTTTTTATTTTGTTTTAAATTATAAAACATTTATTTTTCTGCAAGTCAATAATATCTGAATAGGAAAGGGATATCACTCTTATAAATTCAGCGAACATTTATTGAGTGGTTATTGTGTCCAAAGTAGGGTGCTAGATGTTGAAAAGGTGTTCTCATTCATCATTTTATATTTTAAAGTGTTTGGCATATTGATGCTTGAATATCACGTTTCTGTCTTCATGGAACTTACATTTTAGTGGGGAAGATGGGGAAAAATAAAAATAATAACAATAAGTTGTAGTCCACACTATGAAAGACACAGGCTAGGAGCTGAGATAGTGGGACCTATCCTGCATATAGTGGGCAGGAAAGGCCTCCCCAGGTACAGGACTAATATCCTGAGACTTGGAGGATGAGAAGAGGCTACTGTACAAAGAATGTGAAGAAGCTCATCCTGGTTTCACTGATTACAAGTTGTGAGACCTGGGGCAACCTATTTAACCTCTCTATGCCTTAGTTTCCCCATCTGTGAAATATGGAGGGCAGTATTACCTATTCCATAAAACTATTGTAAAGATAAAACGTGTTAATGATTGTAGGGTGCTTCGAACAGTACATGGCACATAGCATGAACAAAACAAATACTAGTTATTAATTATAATATTATGTTTTTATTCACAAAAAGGGACCAGCATGCGCAAAAGCCTGAGGTAGGAAAGATCTTTGGTGTGTTAATTAAACTGAAATAAGATGAATGCCGCTGGAGCAGAAGAGCAAAGAGGCAGTGGCACAGATGAGATGAGAAACATAGGATCAGATCATGCTGGGTCTTGTGGCTCATAGTAAAGAGCTGGGACTTTTCTCTAAGTTAAACGGGAACCTATTAAAGAATTTCAGCAGGAGATGAATGTTATTGGATTTATGTCTTAAGATGATCACTTCACATGCTATGGGGAAATTGAGGGAGCAGGAACAGAAATGGAGTGACCAGCTACAATGGTGTTATATAGTAGTGAAGGTGAGACGTGATGGTGGCTTGAACTAAGGTGGAAGGAGTGAGGAAGAAAAGAGAGTGGTTTCAAGACATATTTTGGAGATAAGCTTGGCAGTATTTGTGAATTAATTGAGTTTGGGGAAAAGAGGAAGATCAAGGCAGAGCTGTCATACACAGTTGTGCAGGATGTTCACTGCA
Source organism: Trachypithecus francoisi (assembly GCF_009764315.1). NCBI lineage: Eukaryota > Metazoa > Chordata > Mammalia > Primates > Cercopithecidae > Trachypithecus > Trachypithecus francoisi. Next base: position 120,358,157 of record NW_022681470.1, read on the forward strand.
TAAGAGCACTTAACTGAGAAAGGCAAATAGGAGCTGAAACCCAGCTCACACTTGGTCCACCAAGTCATGTCCCCTGGCATGGGGCTACCACCATGGAGACCTTTCCTAATTTGTACAAAAGCAGTACACAGGCTAGACCCAGGCTGACCCTTTAATTCTGGCTTGAGTAACTGGGTAAATGGTGTTGCCACTGACAGAAACGGGGACACTGGGATGGAGGAGAGATAGATTTGTGATGGAAAAAAAACAAGAGTTTGGAATTTTGTTAAGTTTGAGATGACTCTGAGATATCTAAGTAGAGATTTAAGACTGGTAGTTGTTTGCTTAATACCGACCTTATAGTCATCGGTCTTGCTATTTCTAATAATTTATCTGTAGATGCTTTTGAATTTTCATTCAACACAATCATATTCACCAATAATGGCAATTTTATGTATTCCTTTCCAATCAGTGTATTTTTTTCACCCTACTGCACTTGCTCAGGCCTCTAGAACAAGGTTGAATGTAAGTGGTGATAGTGAATATCCTTGCCTTCCTCCAGATATTAAAGATAAAGCTTTTGGCATATCTCCACTAAATATCATATTTGCTAATTGTTTCTTTGTAGAGACCCTTATCAGATTAATGAAGTTCCTTTATATTCCTAGATACAATTTTTCTGTTTATCCAAAAAGGATGTTATATTTTATCAAATGCTTTTTCTGCATCATTGAGATAATAATATGTTTCCCTCATAATTTTTTCTCATAATGTCCTTGAATTTTGGTGACAAGGTCATGCTGGTCTTCTGAAACAGAAAGAAAGTTGCTTACTTTCTATTTTATGGAAGAGTTTGTATTAGAACAGATCCTAATCTATCAGAATAGATTCGAACAGAAGAGATTCATCTTTTCTTAAATTGTTGATACAATTCACTGGTAAAGTTATCTGAACCTGGACTTTTTTTGTGGAAAGGATTTTGAATATGAATTCATTTTCTGTAATAGTTGTTAGAATAGTTACTATTCAGTTTTTTGTCTTTTTTCATCGACTTTAGTATAGTATGTTTTCCTCAGAACTTGTTCATTTGAAAATTTCATCTAAATTTTCAAATTTATTGACAAAGTTTTTATGATAATATAATAAAAATTTTCTCTTATTATCTCTTTCAAGTCTGCATTTTTTATTTGTGATTTTTTCTCTTTTTTTTCTTGGTCAATCTAGTCAGTGGCTTATCAATTTTGCCCGTTATTCCAAAGAACCAACTTTGGGGAGTAACTGCTAATGGCATGGGGCTTGTTTTTGGATTGATAAAAATATTCTGAAATTAAATAGTGATGATGGTTGTATAACTCTGTAAATATAATAAGAAAACACTGAATTGTACATATTAAAAGGATGAATTTTATGTATGTGACTAAAACTGCTGTTTAAATGTGTATCTATCAACAATGTAATGTGATCTGTGTAACCTACATAGGTAGCAGTGAAGTTTATAATACTTGCCTACATCAAGTCTTCCAGTAACATTGCTTGCCTTTATTTTTGTACATTACAATGTTCTTTACATCATATAGCTCAAACAAATTAACCACATCAATAATATTGCTGGGTAGGCTAGAATAATTAATATATGACGTCTTTAAAACCTTTACATTTTGAATAATAACTGTTAATAGTCTCCAGAGAATACGGCTGCATGTTCCATCCACAGAGAGCAAGGAAAGTAGGTCACAGGACACAATCCGATTCAAACTTGGCACTAGATAACCCAATGTTTCTATCTTCACATAATCATGATGTCCTAATCAGTTTGTGGTTCTGACCTTTGAGTCAGTGGGTAGTCTATTATTACTTAGTGGCTGCTAAATCCAGAGTCAACATTTTGGAAGCTAAAGAATGCCCATCTTCTTTCAAAATTTTTTGGCTTACTAAAAGCTGAGCCCAGCTAAAAGTTCTTGCCAACATTTAGCTACTTCATGCATATGAACTAAACAACAAGCAGCATACAATTAGCAGAGAATGAAAAAACAGACAGAATATATTTGTTTTCTAACACATTAAAAACACATTAAATGTACTATCATATTTAAAGAGAAATTATATCGTGAAACATGTTATAGTCTTTAGAAAGCATAGATCAGATTTTCCTGTTTCTCAAAATATGTTATTCTTTCATTTTTTTCTATAGATACTAGACCAAAAAACTTTAAATCAAATTAGAAAACAGTAAATTTTAAAAATTAAAGTGACAGAATATCTGTTCTATTTACAGGTTGCCAATAAGACACACTCCTTACTTCTCAGAGGTATATAACCCATTAAAAAATTGGCTATAATTTTAATGTCATTACTTTTGAAAAAGCGTGTTCTTTTTCTTGTAAAAATAATGTCAAGCACAGTTTTCTCTATATGGAGAGCAATTATTCTTTTATATTAGCAATATATAAAGTTTCCAAGCTATTATTTAATAGATTATCGGTTTTTCTAGGATTTTCTCACCTTTCTGTCACATTCAAAGTTTCTTTAGTAACAAATTCTAGAAATAAAACAAATACTAGAAACAAAAATATTCTAGAAACATACCAAGAGACACACTAGAGGTACATATAAAAACCTTTGTTAATGCCAGGCATGGTGGCTCACGCCTGTAACCCCAGCACTTTGGGAGGACAAGGAAGGCAGGTCACCTGAGGTTGGGAGTTAAGACCAACCTGACCAACATGGTGAAACCCCATCTCTACTAAAAATACAAAAAAAAAAAAAAAAAAAATTAGCCGGTGTGGTAGCGCTCTCCTGTAATCCTACCTACTCAGGAGGCTGAGGCACAAGAATCGCTTGAACCTAGGAGGCGGAGGTTGCAGTGAACCGAGATCACGCCACTGCACTCCAGCCTGGGTAACAGAGTGAGACTGTCCCAAAAACAAACAAATGGAAAAAAAAAAAACCACAAAAGTTTGTTAAGAAAAGTGATTTGAAGTATTGAGAACTAATTTAATTCTAAACTAGTGTAACTGTACTTTTACTGAAGAATAGATAGCTTTTATATAATGATTCATTCGATATAGAAATAAATAGCCTCTTTGGAAAACTAGATACACACCTCTAAAATGGTCCACTAACACTACAGGGTTCTTAGCAATTTAACATTCTCTGTCCATGAGAATGAAAAAAACTAAGCACAAATTACTTGATGTGTAGGTGCATATCCACAAATGGAAACCAAAATGGCAAATGCAATTTTAGATTCAGTAATCCAACTGCTTTAAATAACCTTTCTGTAAGAGGTTAAAATACTGTGAGGAAATATGTGTGAAAAAAATAGCTTATTAAATACTAATTCTTGAGCCTTACAGTACCTGTACCTTCATGCATTCAATGATACATTAAAAACTTTAAAATAATACCCAGAAGAAAATCCATGTGACATATAACAGACAAATGACTTACATATCTGTTTTATAAAGAATTACTACAAATTAGTAAGGCATTAGAGTGGCATTGGAGAGATTTACACTTTTTATAACATAAACAAATCCAATAGTATCAATGGGTTTTGTACATGAATGGGCAATTCACCAAAGAAATACAAGTACCTAATAAATATATGAAATTGTGCTAAACTTCACCAGTTAAGAAATAGAAATTAAAATAAATAAAACTTTTTTCTAATCAGATTAGAAAAATTAAAAATATTGAAAACAACAACTGTTGGATATGTGCTGAGTCTGGGGGAATAAACTCTATTATACTGTTCATAGAAGTATAAATTTACCCAAACTTTTGGAGGATAGTTTAGTTTTTCCTGTTCAAATCTGAAAAGTATACATCCTATGACCTACAAATCTCACATCTAAGAATCCGTCATGTAGGCACAGTTACATGAGAATGTAAAAGTAAAACAGAGGATGTTCATTACAGCATTATTAGTAACTGCAAAATATTAGGAGCAACTTAAATATCTATTGATAAGTGAATGTGAAATGAATTAAGATATAGACATAAACTGGAACACTATTGTAGCTATTAGATAGGGTTTCTGATATACTGGCAATGTTCTTCTTAACCTGAGTAATGGATGTATGGATGGTCACTATATAGCTACATATATCATTGTACATATGTTTTTACATGCTTCTGAATTTTCAAAAAATTAGAAAAGAAAGTGAAGTCTATATGTATTAATCAAGTTAGAAGTATGTGATATGAAAAATCACAATAGAAGATTATTATGTGTGGTAAATACCAATTTTATGAGAAAAAACATCCTGTGTATGCATATATGTACACACATAGCTATGCTTACATGGCATATCAAAACCTAGGGGGAATAGGAAGCAAATCTCTGGAAAATGGGATTATAAGGATGCTTATAAGAGGAATAGAGTGGCATTGGAGAGATTTACACTTTTTATAACATATATTTTTAGTCATATATAAGACTAAAGAAGATATATATATGTGTGTATGTTTATATATATATATAACTTCTGTGTGTACATTTCAATTGTCCAAAAAAGCCTGCCACTTAAGCAAGCAAAATAAATTTAAAGAGACTAACTTTTAACACTTATCCAGCAATAGGAAGTCAGCTATGCAGTTAATTGACAATAAGCAGGTATTTATTGAGCACATAATAATGAATTGTCTGATGTACTTGGTGAAGCATAGCTTATCGGAAAGTTTAAGACACTGTGGTTATACCTATGTTTCTTGCATCACAGTTAGAGGAATAAAACTCTTTTATCAACTCCAGTAGATCCATTTTTATATTATAATTTAGATAATAAATCTGAATACAACAAAAAATCATGATACATTGAAAATTTTCCCCAAATAATAGTATAAGCAGAAATTTACCCAGGGCTAATTAAGTTCCAGGCCTGACTTTAAATGCATGGTATACATTAATATATTACAACCAATTATTGTAATCATTCCTGTTTTACAGATGAAGAAAATTAGACACAGAGAGGTTAAGTAACTTAACAAAGGTCACACAGCTTGCAAGTGGTGGGGTCAAGATTCAAACTTAGGCACTCTGATTCTAATATTTCCGCCATGCCTTGTTGTTTCTCAAAGAACTCCAGGTAAAACCTAATATTCATTATTAAATGATGTTATAACATTAAAATGTGTTTCGTTTTCACCTTCAAAAGGCACATAAAAACATTTTTGAAAAACATAGAACACTGTAAAATGTAAAATATGTTTATTGTAAAACTTCAGTTATTGCCTCCCTTTCCATAACACAAAGATTTTTATGTTTTGATCCTACAGTGGATTACACTGAATGTTACACATGTCAAAACAAAGTTCTTTTCTTGAAGGAAATAGTATATAAGTTTGAGAAACTGATCATAATTAACTGTTTCTTGTTTACTTAAGTAGACTAATATGAATTGAGCCTGCAGTAATGTTTATACATTCCAATGCAAAAGAACTGCAGAGCAAGCTAAATGTTGAATAATTTGTTGAAACTTATTCTACATTAGTAGATAAAACTTTGAGAGTAAATGAGACTATGGAATCGTTTTTTTCCAGCAAATTAAAATTCAGTTTAGAAGATGGAGGACATTTTTCAAAATTCTAGATAATAACAATAATATTGTGTATAAGAAAGTATTAGAATAAGTGTAATAAGTTACATGAAATATATAATGAACAGTTCAGAGGTAGAAACTCTTGGGTTATGAAATAATTACAGGAATTTTTATGCCTAATATGGAACTGAACTTGGACCTGCAAGGCAGGAAATGAACTGAGGAGTCATAAAAGAAAGTACTTTACCTCTTAAAAAGAAACAACACATACAATATTATTTTATCTACACTCTTAGGACTGCTGAAAAAATTGCTGTTATTATTGAGGTATATTTTGAAAAAATATACTATTCAGCAGGAAGGTCTTTTTAAGCTAATCATGTTACAATGGCTGAAAAAACTGTTTTTTTTTTCTTTAATTCAAGCCAATTAAATAACAAGAATCCCTTTTTTTTTGCAATTCTTTTATGCACTATTTACTCAGCACTGTTTCTCTAACTTTAGTTATACTTATTTTTCAAAGTAAATGTATAGATCAGTTGATTTCTAGTTATTATACATGTGTTTCACCAATAAGAAATAAAGAGGTTATTGACTAATCAAAGTCAATCCAGTAACATTCAGAACTTCTAACTTGCATTTCAAAGCTTCACCATACTCAGAATATTATGGCATGAGAATGTGAAAGTGCAAACTCTAAGAATTAGGATCCTTAAATGAATAGTGGGATGTACAAAAGAGAGAAGAGTCTACTGTGAGCTGCATCTTCCAACTCCTTCAAATACAAATGTTTATACCAGGAAAACTCATGTGAATAAAATGCTTCATGCTGTCAAAGGGAAAAAGGAAGTTGCATAAGAATTGACTATTAAGGAAAGTTTCAAGATAGAAGCAAATTTAATGATAGAATGGCTCAGAAGTGGTTTAAGAATGTTTTATTTAAAAAAAGTAAAGCAACTAATTTTATTATCCTTAACAAACTCCCTAGGCCTTATCTATGTCTACCCAGAAATTTGCTATAAATACTTAAGTTTACAGAGATTGTCAAAAGAACTCCCACTCTTCCCACTACCTAAGGGAGAAAGGGTAGATGTATATCGGTCATACTGTGGGGAGGAGAGGGCAGGACAGGGGTGGCAGGTAGGTATTTGTGCCAAGAGACTGAGAACTTGTCCCAAAATAAATGGCTGGAAAAGATCCAAACTTTCAGTCATCAACATTCAGTCCCTTTGCCACACAAGCAAAAAGGAATAAAATACACAACAAAAGCAGACAAATTAAAAAGAGAATCCATCAGAGACCCAACAGAAATGGTTTCTTTTTAAAGTTGGTTGAAGAAGAGGTCAAGGTCAGCTCATTACATATACCGATTATCCTTTTGATGATCTCAGGCTACAGCAGAAGCAATATAGAGCAATTACCTTAAACACTCATATAGGAAGTGGAGGAAAATATTGTTTATTAAGCTTGTTCATATTTGGGCTCCTCAGGAAACTGAATAATACTGAAATTTGAGTGCACTGGGGCATGAAAGCAAATGCAAACCGCATACTAAAACTTTCAGCTTGAATTAACTAGAGCACGCAAAGCAGCCATTGGGATTTTTCTGCCTGTGGATTTTTCAATCAGGCTTTATTATTTCAGTCAATGAATAGATTGCTTGATTTTCTGCAGGATGGAAATGATATCTTATTTGTTATCTATGTCCAGTGTATCAGTAACAATTAGAAGGATTGTTTCCCTGAACTCAGAGAGTGTTTTAAGTCATGTATACTCCTTGTCTACTCTTCCTTTCAAAATCTCCTCCTTCCCAGATGTGGAAGTAAACATTACCTTATTGAATAAACAATAACATCTTCTTGATTCTCATGCTCTTCTCTCAGTTTTACAGATTTAAGTGTGAAAAGGACAGTCTGTAGTCTACAATGGGGATGAAAAATATTATTGATCAAACTTGGTGGATAAAATGTTAAATAATATACTTTATGACAGATGAGGCTTTAAAAGATTGGTGAAGAATATGACACAAATCATAAAAGCTGGAAACTAGGAAGCTAGTGCACTGTCCAGTTGTGTTACCTTGTACAGATGACACTTTCTGGGCCTCAGTTTTGTCATTTAAGAACCCGCTTTAAGGGTGGTTGTGAGTAACTAAATGAGATTAATATCTTGAAACGAATACAGAACTATATACAAAAGGCTGACATTGACTATGTATTCTATTTTTTACTCATTAGTTAGCATGCAGAACAGTTTCTTATGAAGAGCATTAGATTCAGAATCTGAATGGAAACTTCTCTGGCCCTTATTTTATTTATCTATAAATAAGGGATAATGCCACATATGGTTTTTTTAGTAGAATGCTACTGGTAGAGACCAGTTATTTGTGGCAAGCAACAGGTTTACAGGGATTTTCCTGGGAATTTCAGATTCAATGTCTGTGTTAGTTACAATCAGGTTTTGCAGCAAATAACAGAAAACCCTCCAAAATGACAAATTAAAGAACATGGAAGTTTATTTTTGTCTTACAGGGATGTCTCAGAAATGGCTCATTGCTGGCATGATGCTCCATGTTGTCAGGAACTCAGACTCCATTCATCTTGATGTTCTCTCCTGAAGGCTTCAACCTCACGGTCTCAACGTGGCAACATCACATTCCAGAGGAGCAGAACAGGGAAAGGGTCAGAAGACAAGAGAGGAAAGGAACACACCTTGTTCTCTCCTGCTATTGGCTGTGCCTGGCTGCAAGCTAGAAATGCTGTGTCCATTGCAAATGGCCACACATCTGAGGCCCTACCACCATGGGAACAGGCACTGGGAGATAACTAGCAGCTGTTACCGTTTGTCATTTAATTATTTTAAGGTTAGAAACTTTTCCTTTTTGAATGTCTGAAAGAGAATGGCCTGAGAAATATGTTGGAAAAGTTAAATAAAGCTGCTTTGTGACTGTTTATCACTGTCTTTTTAATTTTGAAAAAGTCAAACAAAAGTCAACAAGTCTTCTTGGGTCCATAAGAGAAGTGAGGTCACAGGGCAAACTGTTGCCCCCAGAATTAGCAAGATGGACAGGCAGATACAGAGAATCACAATATACTGGAACAGAAACCTCCACTGGAGCCACTGCGGAGGTAGGAAAACCTAAACTAATTGATGAATTGCTGGAGGCTATGTGTAGACAAGTCTGAGAGATAAAAACTTTGGAAGACCTTGTCATAAGGGGACCACCATGCTTTTGTATGTTTTACCATCAGCAGCATGACCAGATTATCAGACTAACTATTGAAGAAAATTACATTGTGCTTCTGGCAGTAGGAAGGAAAGAAAAATCATTTTGATATATGCCAGAGCACTCTGTTCTTAACAAGGTCTACTCTTAGGAGAAACTGTTTAACCAGAGCCACCTGCTGGGGTTTCATCAGTGCCTAACTAACCTAAGGGAATTGAAATAACCAACCCCAGCCTACTCTAGCTGTTTTATTTTACTTAAAAAGGGAAGGGCTAAGAAACAATTGTGATATTCAGAGCCCAGAGAAATAGGCTTGCTAAAAGATAGAGACCTAATTATAGGACTATAGAAAGTTTCCCCTTTCCCAACACCTTATCACCATATTAGTAAAGGCCTATTTACAGCACTTCCTTTTACCCAGTACACCATGTTCAGTTATCAAGAAAAAATTACAAGGCATGCTCTTTCAGCCCACTTTGTATTGCTATAACGGAATACCTGAGACTAGGTGATTTACAATGAATAGGTATTTATTCAGCTCATGGTTTTAGGGGCTGGGAAGTCCAAGGTTGACGAGCAAATCTGACAAAGGACTTCTTGCTGTGTCAGCCCATGGAAGAATGGCAGAAATGCAAAAGAGCATGCAGGAGTGGGAAGGGGGTCAACTTCATCCTTTTATCAGAAACCCACTCCTGCGATAACAGCATTAATTGTTTCATGAGGGCAGAGCCTTCATGACCTAATCACTTCTTAAAGATCCCGTCTCTCAACACTGTTGCAGTGGAGATTGTCTTTGTTTTGTGTTGCCATGAAGGAATACCTGAGAATGGGTGCTTTAAAAGGAAAAGAGGTTGATTTAGCTCATGATTCTGTAGGCTGAGAAGTTTAAGGGCTTGGCCCTGACTCTGGTGAGGGCTTTCATGCTGTATCACAACATGGCAGAGAAGGTCAAAGGGGAAATGAACATGTACAAAAAGAAGGAAACCTGAGGGACATCCTGGCTTTATAACAACCCATTGTCTCAGGAACTAAATCCATTCCCATGAGAACCCACTACCATGAGAACAGCATCATATGATTTGTGAGGAATCCATCTCCATAACCCAACTATCTCCCACTAAGCCCTACTTCCCAATATTATCACACTCGGGGTCAAATTTCAACATAAGCTTTGGTGGGGACAACCAAACTGTATCTGTCACAGCAAGGAATAAGTTTCCAACACATGAACCTTGGGAAACATATTCAAACCATAGCATATACTAAAAGGCAAAAGCAAAGTTTGAAGAGACAGCAAGTATCAGAGCTTGGATATTCCCACTCTGTTCTAACAAGTAAAGAGCCAGACATGACAGGGATATTAGAATTATCAGACAAATAATTTAAAACAACTGTGATTCACACCGAGGCCTGTTGGGGGAGTTGGGGCTAGGGGAGGGATAGCATTAGGAGAAATACGTAATGTAGATGATGGGTTAATGGGTGCAGCAAACCACCATGGCACGTGTATACCTATGTAACAAACCTGCACGTCCTGCAAATGTATCCCAGACCTTAAAGTATAAAAAAAAGAAGGAAAAAAACTGTGATTAAGATGCTAAGGGCTCCAAGGGATAAATTACACATGCAAGAGCAGATGGGCAATGTATGCAGAGAGATGGAAATTCAGAGAAATAGCCAAAAAGAAATGCTAGAGATAAAAAATACTTTAAGAGAAATTAAGAATACCTTTGATAAATGTATTAGTAGATTGGACATGGCTGAGGCAAGAATCTCTGGACTTGAGGATATATATCAAGAGAAACCTCCAAAACTAGAAAGAGAAGAGAACAGAATGAAAAAAAATTAAAGCAAAACAAAATATCTAAGAGCTGTGCGACAATTACAAAGATAGAAGATATGTATAATAAAAAATACAAGAAGAAGAAGAAAGAAGAGACAAAACTACAATATACTGAATGTTTATATCTCCCCAAATTCATATGTTGAAAGTTAATTGCCAATATGATGGTATATGGAGGTAGAGCTTTGGGGAGGTGATTAGGTCATAAGGATAAAACCCTCATTAATGGTATTAGTGTCCTTACAAAGGAGACCCCAGGTAGCTCTCTTGCCCCTTCCTTCATGTGAGGACACAGCAAACAGAAGGTTGTTAATGAACCAGGAAGTGGGCCCTCCTCAGATACCTGATCTACCCATCCCTTCATTATAGACATTTTAGATTCCAGAACTGTGAGAAACAAATGTTGTTTAAAAGCCTCCCATGCTGTGGTACTCTTTTCTAGCAACCTGAATGAACTAACACAGAAATTGGTACCTGGAAGTGGGGTGCTGCTGTAATTAATATCTAAAAACACATAAGTGACTTTTGAACTGGGGAATGGGTAGAGGCTGGAAAGGCTTGGAATGCATGCTAGAAAAAGCCTACATTGCTGGGAGCAGACCTTGAAAGGTGACTCTGGTGAGGTCGTGGTAGAAAAAAAAAAAAAAAGAAAGAAAACGGTACAGAAAGCCTCAAACTTCTTAGAGCATGCCTAAGTAATTCTGAACAGAATATTGGTAAGAATATGGACTGTGAAGGTCATTCTGATGAGGTCTCAAAAAGAAGTGAGTAAGATGCTTTCGGAAACTGGAGGAGAGACTATCCTTGTTAGAAAGTGACTAAAAAAAAAGTTGGCTGAACTGTGCTGTGTTCTAGTGTTTTGTGGAAGGTAGAACTTGTGAGCAATAAAATTGGATACATTTGGCTGAGAAAATTTCTAAGTGAAGTCTTAAAGGTGCAGCTTGGCTTCTCTTTAGTGCTCTTAGTAAAATTTAAGAAAGAAAGAAATGACTGACTTAAAGACAGAATTATTAAGCGAAAAGGAAGCAGAACTCAAAGATTTGGAAAATTCTCAGCATACCCATACCGTAAAAACAGAGAAATCATGGTCAGAAGAAAACACTAAGGGTGTAGCCAGGCAACTATTTGAAAAGGATGTCAGTACTGATCAGCCATCTCAATAGAAGCCAGAAGCTACTCTCTAAGATGATGGAAAAATAACAGTTCAGAGGTTATCAGGGCTTTACCTCCCATCACAGACCCAGAGTGCATGGGTCTAGGTCAGAATAGTTTCAAAAGGATGGGGTCATGTCTCCAGTCCACATGGGCCAGGATACCCCTTTCCAGTGGCTCAGGGGTGGGGCCCACAGAGAGACCTGTGAAATGGGGTGCACCCAGCAAAGCCAGGAAGGCCTTGCTGCCTCCACGTATATTTCAAAGGCAGGACTTCCCAGCAGAGCCATTGGTACAGGACCCCAACAAGGACAGCCAAAAGGCCCAGAAAGAGAGCAGCAGCATGGGTAGGGCCATGATAAAAAGTTCCTACTAGGGCAATGCCCAGTGGAGACAAGGGGGTGAGGCTACCTCCATGACATCAGACCAGCAGAGCCACGAGTGTATGATTCCAGCCTGGGGGAGGTGCAAGCATGGAACCCCAGTGAGCCAGAATTGCTGCTCGCAAGCGTCACAAACATGCAACTCTCACCCATGAGAGATGTGGATTTGGGACCACAACAGCAGTGAGTCTGGAAGGCAAAGCAGTGAGCCATAAAGGATTATTCTCAAACTTTAATGTTTCATGTTGCCTGCCCCATTAGGTTTTACATTTACCTTAGACCTGTCACTCCTTTTTTCTTTTCTATTTGTCCCTTTTAGAATGAGAATGTCCATCCTATGCCTGTCTGAACATTGTATATAATGCACAGGACATGTTTGATTTCAGCTGGAGACTAATTTACCTCAAGATAAATTATACCTCAAGTGTTGCCAGTACCTGACCTATTTAAATGAGACTCTTGACTTAAAGTTAATGCTGGAATGAGTTAAAACTTTAGGGCTATTGGGATGGAATGGGGACATTTTGCATATGAGAAAAACTTAAACTTTAAGGGACCAGGGATAGAATGCTATAAATTGAATGTTTGTGTCCCCCCAAAATTTTTGTGTTGAAACTGAATCCCCAGTGTGATGGTATTTGGAGGTGGAGGTTTGGGGAGGTAATTACATCGTGAGGCTGAAGCCCTCATGAATCAGATTAGTCCTTTATGAAAAAGACCCCAGAGAACTCCCTCACCCCTTCTGCCATGTGAGAGCACAGTCAAGAGACAGCCACGTATGAACCAGGAAGCAAGCCTTCACCAAACTCCAAATCTGCTAGCTTCTTGATCTTAGGCTTCCCAGCCATCAGAACTATGGGAGAAAAATGTTTGTTATATATAGGCCAACTAGTCATGGTGTTCTGTTAGACCAGCTTGAATGGACTAAAACTCAAATATTCAAAATGGTAATGACTGAAAATGTCTCAAAATGAATGCCAGACACCAAAGTTCAGATCCAGAAAGCTCAGAGAACATCAAGCAGGATAAATGCTAGAATATCTACATATATATACATATCATTTTCAAATTACAGAAAGTCAAAGATAAAGAAAAAAACTGAAAGAAGCCAGCGGTGGGGGTGGGGAGAGGAATACGTTACATATAGAGCAGTAGAGATAAAAATTACATTTGACTTCTCCTCAGAAACCACACAGCAAGAAGAGAGTGGAGTGAAATAGCTAAAGTGGCAGAGAAAAAAACCAGCAACCAAGAATTCTATATCTTGTAAAATTATCCTTCACATATGCATCATTATAAATTTGTCCAAACTCATAGCGGGTACGATGCGAAATGTGAAAACTAAACTATAGACTTTGGGTGGCAACAATGTGTCAATGTTGGTTCATTGGTTGTAATAAATCTAACATTCTGATGGGGGATGTTGATAATGGGGGAAGCCACGCCATGTGGAGAGGCAGGGGGTATATGGAAAATATCTACACCTTCTGCTCAATTTCGCTATAAATCTAAAACTGCTCGGTAAGAATAAAGTCTTTAAAAAAGGTTTAAAATGTACCACTCTCTGGAAGAGAAAGATAGACTTCTACAAGATTTTAAAGCCACACTTGAAAATTAAAATATTTGGTATAAATTGTGCGCCATGCTATAACAAAAAATTCATGAGATATTACTTTTTTTCCTACTATAAAGTCAAGGAATTAAGCATTAAATTAAAAAGCAAAATCCTTAGCCTATGTCATGTAAATTTTGACAAAATTGATAAGATTTAATTACTTAAAAATTTTAAAATCTGTGTTTTTTTGTCATTACAGGCATATTTCATTTTACTGTGCTTCACAGATACTGCGATTTTTATAAATTGAAGGTTTGTGGCAATCCTGTGTTGAGCAAGTTCATTGGCATCATTTTTCCAATAGCATGTGCTTACTTCTTATCTCTGAATCATATTTTGGTAAATTTTGCAATATTTCTAATTTTTTATTATTATATCTGTTCTGATGCTATGTGATCAGTGATCTTTCATGTTACTATTGTAATTAGTCTGGGGGCACCATGAATCGTGCCTATATATGACAGTGAACTTAATCCATAAATGTTGTGTATGTTCTGACTGACCGACCGAAATTACTGTTTCTCTGTCTCTCACCCTCTCTTTGGACCTCCCTATTCCCTGAGACATAGCAATTTTGAAACTAGGCCAACTAATAACCCTACGATGGCCTCTGGGTGTTTAAATGAAAGGAAGAGTCACATCTCTTGTCTCTTAACTTTAAATTAAAAGCAAGAAATAATTAATCTAGTAAGGAATTCATGTCAAAAGCCAAAATAGTCAAAAGCCAGGTGTTCAAACAGCCAAATTTTGAACGCAAAGGAAAAGTTATTAAAGGAAATTAAAAGTGCTACTCCAGTGAATGCATGAATGATAAGAAAGCAAAACAGCCTTATTGATGATATGAAGAAAGTTTTATTGGACTGGATAGAAGATCAAACCAGTCACAACATTCCTTTAAGCCAAAACCTAATCCAGAGCAAGTTCATAACTCAATTCCATTCTATAAAGGCTGAGAGAGGTGAGGAAGCAGCAGCAGAAGAGCTTACAGATATAGAGCTTGGTTCATGAGATCAAGAAGCTGTCTCCATAACATAAAAGCTCAAGGTGAAGCAGCAAGTACTGATGTAGAAGCTGTAGCAAGTTATCCAGAAGATCTAGATAAGACTATAAATGAAGGTGGCTACATTAAACAACGAAATTTCAGCACAGATAAAACAATCTTATATTAGAAGAAGATGCCATCTAGGACTTTCATAGCTAGAGAGAAGAAGTCAATGGCTGGCTTCAAACCTTCAAAAGACAGGCTGACTCTCATGAGAGGCAAATGGAGCCAGTGACCTAAGTTGAAATGAATGCTAATTTACCATTGTGAAAACCCTAGGGCCCTTAAGAATTATGTGACGTCTACTCTGCTTGTGCTCTATAAATAGAACAACAAAGTCTGCATGACAGCACATCTGTCTATAGCATGGTTTACTGAATATTTTTAGCCCACTGTTGAGAACTGCTGGTCAGAAAAAAAGATTCCTTTTAAAATATGACTGCTCATTGACAATGCACGTACTCACTCAGGAGCTCTGATGGAGATGTACAAGGAAGTTACAGTGTTGTTTTCATGCCTACTAACACAACATCCATTCTGCATCCCATGGATCAAGAAGTAATTTTGACTTTTGAGTCTTATTATTTAAGAAACACATAAGGCTATAGCTGCCATAGATAGTGATTTATCTGGTGGATCTGGGCAAAGGAAATTGAAAACCTTCTGGAAAGGACTCACCATTCTAGGTGCCATTAAGAACATTTATGATTCATGGGAGGAGGTCAGAATACCCACATTGATAGGAGTTTGGAAGAGGTTGATTCCAACCCTCATGAATGACTTTGAGGAGTTCAAGGCTTCACTGGAGGAAGTAACTGTAGATGTAGTAGAAATAGCAAAAGAACAAGAATATAAAGTGAAGCCTGAATATGGGACTGAATTGTTGCAATCTCATTATAAAACTTGGATGAGCAGTTGCGTCTTATGAATGGGCAAAGAAAGTCATTTCTTGAGATGAGATCTAATCCTGGTGAAGATGCTGTGAACACTATTGAAATGACAAAGGATTTAGAATATTATATAAACTTAGCTCATAAAGCAGTGACAAGGTTTGAGAGAATTGACTCAAATTTTGAAAGAAGTTCTACTGTGGGTAAAATGGTATCAAAAAAACACTGCATACTACAGAGAAATCTTTTGTGAAAGAAGAAGTCAACTGATACGGTAAACTTCACTGTCTTATTTTAAGAAATTGCCGCAGCCACCCCAGTCTTGAACACTCTGATAAGTCAGCAGCCACCGGTATGAAGGCAAGACCCCCCATTAGCAAAAAGATTCACTCCCTGAAGGCTCAGATGATCATTAGCAATTTTTAGCATTAAGTATTTTTAATTAAGTTATGTACTTTTTTAGACAATGCTATTGCACATGTAATAGGCTATAGTATAGTGTAAACATAACTTTCATATGTGCTGAGAAACCAAGAAATATGTGTGACTGGCTTTATGGCAATATTCACTTGATTGCACTTGTCTGGAACCAAATCCACAATATCTTCAAGGTGTGTCTGTATATAATTACTATTCCTATATTTCTGTATTTCTAAATTGCTTAGTTCTGCCTTCACAATTGACCTAAACATATGTAATAAAACTCAAAATAATGTAACCATTAATAATGATATTATGAAAATTTCCATAGTATATAAAGGAACCACTAAGAGGAGGAAGTGTGGCATTGTGGAAAGAGCATAGGCTTTCTAAAGAAAGTTCTGGGGAATACCACCGTTTACTCATTCATTCATTCATAGCACCTATTGCTATTATACGTATTGTTTCATGTGGTATATGTTAGGCACGGAATTTATAATATATTTAGGGATACAGATATGAAAACTACAATTATATAAACAATTTAATTACAAATTTAAATTTGTAAGTAATTTAAAGTAGGAGGATCAGGTACTGCAAACAAAAAAATGTAGGCTCTAGCAATTAAACAGAATAAGGTAGATTTATATTTGCTAGTCTTGAAAATCTTTTGCACTTAAAAGTTTAAATACACTATTAAAAAACTGCAAAATAGTATGTGCAGTATGATTAAATTTCACTTAAATAATTGTATCAAAATTTCCAACAATATTATTATATTAAATTCATAGAAAAAAATTGTAGTAATACATTGAATTATTAACAGAAGTTATCTCTGATATTCCTGTTAAATATATTTATAATGACTTAATTGTTTACACTGAGCATATATTACTTTCATGCTCAAAAAATAAACAAAAATGCATTTTTGAAATAAAATATAGGAACATACAACTGCAACATCAGTCTGGCCCCCGAACATGTAGAAATGCCCAGCAAAAGCTTTTATTAAACTGGTAAAAAAGGAAATACATTAACAAAGAAATATAATATTCTTCAAAAAAAGAAAGAACGCTTTAGAATATTTTAAGTCAATAAATTATTTCTTGTATAGTACACATTCAATATTTGATATCCATCATTAAGGATAATTATATTTTTCAATTTAGAAAAGAGGAAGAATAAATCCTGTCTCTTAGTTTTCAGAAACATTGAAAGAATTAAAAATGATTTAGGCTCTCACAAAATAAAAATACATTCAGTATTTATTATGAACAAACTCTGTACTGTGCTATTGGGGAAATTTTGTGAAGAAAGAGTTTATTACCTTGACAAATATGAATTGGGCACCTACTCTGTACCAGGTCTTGGGGGTTCAGATGCGATGCTCTGGAGATTCAAAAACAAAAAGGGCATAGTCCCTGCCTTCAAAATACCTTTGATTTAGCGATAGAGACAGACACATAAATAGTTTTCTAAATCTATTACTGAAAACAATCAGCTAACCATAGATAATTTTTCGATCTAGACAAATCTAATGCACTAGCACATACGCATTCTTCTACGGAGTTGTCACAGAGCCATACACTTTACAATCATGGAAACCAAAGAGCTTGCATGGCTTCCCAAGAAAACAGAATGAGCTAGAATGGCAAAACCATGAAAATAGACAAAAGCCAATTTGGGCTATGGAACAAGAAAAAGGAGAAAGATACATTTTGCTCAAATGATATAGTAATCATAAAGTTTGATTATATCTTTATACTTATAAAGTTTGGTAGCTCTTTTGAAAATAGTCACTTTCTGGGCTTTATGTAATAATCCTGAATAGTGAAACAGTTTAGTTGCTGACAATATAAACCATTTTAAGAAAACTTCATCTTATATCTCAGAATAGTTCTGCTTTTCTCTTTTTGTCAGTTTTTCTCGTGGTGACTGTGGTAACAAAAAAAGCCTTAGATCTATAGTGATAAGAGAAAGTGGTTATTTTTCTTTCTTGGCAGTCAATGTGAGGATTTACATTAAGAGTCCACTAATAAGCATTTTTATTAGCATGTAATGAAACTCCTTTGTAATGGTGTTTGGGACAGAACTAGCTCTCACTGAGACATTCACCCATTCATTTGACCAACATTTTTCTCTCACTTACAATATACCAAATAATTATTGGGCACTGGTGGTACGAAACTAGGAAGGCATAGTCCAGGTCCTTGAATGTACATAGAAGCCTGTTGTATAGGCAACAAATTTCCTATGAGCTGGCATTTTATGGTTGGTTAATATTATTAATCATATTTCATTGATCATATAATCATTTCATAATCATTTAATAAATGTGTATGTTCTTTTTTTTTTCTTCTTCTTCTTTTTTGAGACAGAGTCTCTCTCTCGCTGTCACCCAGGCTGAAGTTCAGTGGCACAATCTCAGCTCACTGCAACCTCCACCTCCCAGGTTCAAGCAATTCTCCTGCCTCAGCCTCCCAGGTAGCTGGGACTACAGGTGTGCACCATCACACCTGACTAATTTTTGTATTTTTTAGTAGAGATGGTATTTTTCAATGTTGGCCAGGCTGGTCTTGAACTCCTGACCTCAAGGGATCTCCCTGCCTCAGCCTCCCAAAGTGCTGGGATTACAGGCTTGAGCCACTGTACCCAGCCTCTATGTTCCTTCTAAGTACCCAGAACTATGCCACACAGAAAATAGTGTGTAAAAACAGACATAGCCTCTCTTCTTAAAGATCATGTAGTTTAGGTGGAATAGAGGGGGCCAGAAATAGTCAGTTTCCTAAATAATTTCCATTCTTCTTTCTTCCCTGCTAAAAGACTAATTCTTGTCTAGGGAGCAATATGTCCAGCCCAAACTGGTTCCCAAACTGTGTGCCCAGCCCTCAAAGGTGTTAAAGTAAACTCACTGGGGAGGCTATAATATAGAGACTCAACCTCTGGCAGACAGCATTCCCACTATTAGCTTTTAGCTTGGGGTGATTCACAGTTTCCATGTTAGACCATGCTACATTTCTTTAGAATATTATGTCACTGCAAAGCTGGGTTTTCAGGAGTTGCTGTGATAAAAAGCAAGCACTGCCTGGCAAGACATAAGGGTGGCATCATCCTATCTGAGTCCAACGTTTGAGAAGTTGTAGAGTGTCCCACAGGTAGATATAGCCCAGTAGTAACTGTGGTTATCTAAGAATGAACAAGGTATTGCTTTTCTTTCAACTTATGTATCGTAGTTCAAATGGTTATTAAATTGTAAATGAAGCTTTTATGTATTTTTTTGGTACCATGAAAAAAATTATTAAGAACCCAAGGGAGCTGTGAACCAAGAAAGTTTGTGAAACTTTGGTCAAACCCAATCATGTCAATCCTGTTTCCTGCTTCCCCAGCTTCCTTGAATCTAGGGGTAACTATATGCTCAAGTATGGCCTAAGCAGAAATCTGCTGCATACAGTTTTCATAATGGTATGCTGCCATAGACAGTGATTCATCTGATGGAATCACTCAGTGGGGCAGGGGAGGAGGGTCTGAGAGAGCATTTGCTTTCCTGATAAGAGAGCAATGGCAAAGACTGGTACTTGTCTTTCAATAGTCCAATTCCTTTAGAATCCTCAAAGTTTCAGCTAAAGGCCACACATTCCAGCCTCCTTTCCTACTACCTGGGACAAACTGCTTACGCTCTGGCCAAAGGTACATGAGCAGAAATGATGCATGGAAATTCTGGGTCATATTCTTAAAAGGAATGGGCATGCCTCTACTTCTTCTCCCTTTTTAAGTAAAGCCCAGAGAATTTAAATAATTAGCCTTAAATACCCACAGCAGAACTGAGATAAGCATGTCAGATCGCCTTATTTCTAAACCACTGCTCTTCTTATATACTACACTCATTCAGGTCTTGGAAATAGCTGTACTGTAATTCTATATTCAATATGCTAACATGATAAGTTCTCTTTGATATGATGGCATGTTGTTGATTCAAAATGATGATGTGAGAAGTTGACATTGTTATGATGATAGACCATAGTGTTTTTGTTAAGAAACAAGATTTAGTTAGTGGGTCATTTGAGTTTCTTAACCTGTATAGCTAAGAACTAACTCGTGGTATGTTTCTTCTTCAAGAGGCAGGTCATGTGAGACTTGGACAGTTCTATGACTAGGAATTACAGAAAGGTAGAGCATTAGCCATCACTCTGTGAATGAGGGTTTCTATTAGGGTAAGAATGTGAAAAACATTGCTTTTTATGCTATAAGATGCAGGGAGTTCTTGTTTTACTTTACACTAAACAGCTCAAATAAACATGACATATAGAGACATAAAAACAAATGAACACTTAAGGACAGACATAAATGATAAAATTATAAAATAGCAAAAGATTTTATAAACAGATTAGCAAGGACTGAAAAATCATGCCTGAGATAGTTTACTTGGTAACTAGGTTGTTGGGAACTTTGTAAGAAAAACAGTTAAAGGAATTTTAAAACATAATACATTTTTATTTCTTTAAAAATATATGACAAAATTTCTTCTACCATCTGCCATGCTCAGATTTATACCACATTATAAAATTATTTAATTCCCTAAAGTACAAAAAAGAATGGCTGAATCTCCAAAGAGGTGGTAAGACTGAAGATGTGTAGAAGGCATGCTTATGTATGCTATTTCAAGCCATCTACAGGACTTGAGATAGGAATGTTTAGTGTTTGCAAAGCCATAGTCACTGAGCCAGACTTTGTGGTGATCTAGAGATCCTTCCATTTCACAGACCTGTCCTTAACGGCTTCTCCCAATAAAGATTCACAACTTTATCTGTTGGCTGTGGCAGTATGAGAGGATCTTCCTTCAGTACATATACTACAGCTACATTGGAGTAGCCACCCTTAGGAAGTACCTAGGAGAAAAAATACGGGAAGATGATGATCACTAACATTTTCTGAGAGTTACACTTTTAATATTATTTCCTATTAAAATTAGGTCTCATGTCATGTGGATGACTACTTCATGTAACTAATTTTATTTTTACACACAAGGTTGAAAGTGAATGTATGGTGAATTTAACAGCCAGCTGAAAAAACAGGGACATCCTGCCTATATCTGTCTGTATAAGGTAACATATGAAGAAAATACAAATGAGATTCAATGAATTCAATGTAACAGAAAAACAAATATGTGTTTATTAATAATATTAGTGATTGCTTTCTGAAAATGGCTTTTTATAAGTACCTTAATTCTCCTAAGTGTGAAGCAATCCCACTGGAATGAAAAGAAGTTCTGAGTGGAGAATTGAAGAGCAATTCAATAACTGGACTAAATATCAAAGGTATTAAGAAGCTGGAGATCTGATCTACTGAATCCTACCACTAATTTTCTGCTCTGTCTTCTATCCCCATTCTCCTTCCAAACCTGTGAATAGACCTAGACATACTAACACTTCCTACATTTTTTTTGAGTCTCACTTTGTTGCCCAGGTTGGAGTGCTGACTGCAACCTCTGCCTCCCAGGCTCAAGTGATTTTCCTGCCTCAGCCTCCTGAGTTGCTGGGATTACAGGCACATGCCACGATGCCCAGCTAATTTTTGTATTTTTAGTGGAGACAGGGTTTCCCCAGGTTGGCCAGGCTGTTCTCAAACTCTTGACCTCAGGTGATCTGCCGGCCTCGGCCTCCCAAAGTGCTGGGATTACAGGCATGAGCCACCATGCCCGGCCATACTAACACTTCCTACATTTTGAAAGAGAAAGAGGACTCCAGAAAATTAGCCTCATTCATTAATTCCAAAAATTGTTGTTTTATAGCATGTAGTTTGCTGTTTGGTTTTGGTGCCTTTCTTTAGGCTGCTAAAGTGTCATGTACTCTGTGGCATTCAGCATTCAGTGTTTGTCAAGTGATATATAAGATGAATTCATAAATAAAAACCCCTGATCAAAGATTAAAGAAAGAAATAAGAATAGCAAAAAAGACTTCTTTCTTTGTAAACATTTACCCATATTATTAATAATAATATCATTGTTAACCCATAATAAGCACCCAGGGAAACTATAATTGGTATAAAAATAAGAAAATTATATAAACAACTATAAAATATGACAGAATATAGGAAGTGAGAAAGCATTACAAGATTTAATGAGAAATGGGATAGAGGGCTCACTGACTAAAAAGCACTACCCTTCTAGCTGGCTAGGTCAACTCTATCACCATCCTTTCCCTCAAATTCATCAGGGTCTCCAAGCACTCTGTTTCTCCAATTTCTCCCTCTTTTTATTTATCCTCGCCCCTTACTTTAGTTCCAGTACATCTTCAAGCCCATGGGTCATCAATCCTTCTTTTGCTAATATCTCAATTTCCCCTGTTGCATTATTCATGTCACACAGCATCTGGTTTTCCACAGTGACCTTCTCTCAGTTCTTCAAAAGTTCCTTCTTCACTCCCACCTCAGGGCCTTTGCATATGTTGTTCCCTCTGCGTAGGACACTCCTTCATGTCCTTGCATTCCCTTAATCTGCTCCCACTTCACTTAGCTGGACTCTTCATTCTTCAGATCTCTGTGTAAACCTCACATCAGGGAAGACATTCTTGACCCCCAGCCTAAGGTGTAGGCTTCTAAACACGCTGCACAGACCCTGGAAAACACATGAAACTTGAAATTAGTTATCAACACCACTTTTGTGTTGGATTATAACCTCCATTAGAGTGGGTAATAACTCTGCCCTAGTTATTACTAAATCCTCAGCACCGGTTTATCGCTTGATGTGTACCAGGCATTTGATAAACATCTGTACCATAAATGAAACAGTGAA
Organism: Trachypithecus francoisi; assembly: GCF_009764315.1. Lineage (NCBI taxonomy): Eukaryota > Metazoa > Chordata > Mammalia > Primates > Cercopithecidae > Trachypithecus > Trachypithecus francoisi. The sequence goes on from NW_022681470.1 coordinate 120,381,040, forward strand.
AGCAGAGGGAGACCCCACACATTCAGCTGGGATGATCAAGGAAGGATTTATGGAGGAGGAGGAGGCCTGTGCGATACGCTTTGGGCAATGTACACAGTAGTGACAAGCAGTGGGAATAATTGGTGCTGAGGCCTGGAGACAAGCAAGTCAGTGGATGCTCAGGGAAGAGTGTAAGGTACCTTTTGGCTGTAAAGGATGGACCATCAAGGAGAGTAAAGGAATATATTGGGCTGGAAAAGAAGGTAAGCATAATATGGGGAAGGCAGGCCTGTTTTGGAAATCAATACTTAATTTTGTAGCTGATGCAGAGACAATGAAGGAATACAGTTCATAGGTCAAGCAAAAGAGGAAAGAGAATGTATACAGAAAACTTATTCTTGAACTCACAGTGATACTACAGGCAAGAAAAAAAAGCAAAAGCCTAAAATGGACTGCTGACTGCATGAAATAAACAGTAAAGAAAAGAAGTGATAGAAAGAATTACATGTTTAGGATGGATTGTATAAAGGGTAAAATATTTAACTAAAATATTTGGGGGGAGGCAGGAAAAGAGATAAACCAGCATGCCTCTTGAGGTTCCTGTAAGAGTAATTAGAAAGAATGGAATAATCTAGATGTATACATGGTGAGGGAAAGAAAATAATCAGTTTATTTTGTAACACTATTGTACTAGATTTTTAACATTTTATCTAGAATATAGTAATATTGGGGTAAACACTGTAAATATGTGGCTGAAGATCAATGCAGAATTTCTGCTCTAATGAGATATTATATTTACATTTCTGGTAATTTCCTTAGTCTGTTCACATGCTTGTGTAATATAAAAATATGTTTTTAAAAAAAGACTGCTTCAAGCCATGAATAAACAATGTGTGTTTTCCTGGATAAATAATTGTACAGAAAATTTGAGGCAATAATCACCAACCCACTTAACCCCCTCCTCCAACTTAAAAGTATTTTTATATTAAAACAAACAGAAATGTATTGTGGAAGAGAATACAAGATTCACATGGATTTTTAGAGAACACTCAAATTCCAAGAGATTTTGTACTTGGCAAACTGCTTTAGGGTCTGCCTTCCTTGCCTCAATCTCTTACCCTTCAGTTCAAGTTTATTTTGCTAAGAAAATTATCTAAATAGCCTGTCCACATCTATATTGCTGGCAAGTGGCAGAACAAAAATTTTAAATCAGATCTCTCCAGAGCCTGTACTCTAAACCACTATAGTAGACACTATCCAATAATTTAATGGTCTTTTCATTTTAGTTAACATTATATTTAGCATTACTTACCAAGTAAATGACAACATAAGGCCAAATGCAGGCCGCAGGTATTTTTCAATAATGGATTAGCAGGGGCTCCAAGAATACAACCAGAGCAAGTGATTATTCACAGTGCTTGAGAGGCTGAAGATGGGATTATTGCAGAGAGAAAAAGGTTACACTGTTGTTTCCTTAGTCCACTACTCACAAATTAAATGGTTATGTTACATATTCTTTTAAGACACAAACCATCCTCCAAACTTTTAAAAAACAGCCTACATCATTTTCCTGTTCAAAACCTTGAAAGCACAGTTTAGAAAGTCCTTCACAATCTGGCTCTAAACTACCCTCCAGAAACTAATTCCCATAGAATCTCAGCTCCAAATACATCAGACTATTTATTAATTAATTAGTTAATATAATTAAAAGTCTTCCTGAAAAGGCAACCTTAAGGTAAAGACTTCAGGATAAGAAAGAGTTGTATAGATTAAAGGAATGAAACAGGGTTGGGAGAAAGAGAATTCCCTGCAAGAACATGCAGAAACAATATCCCATAGGAAGAAAGAGCGAGGCCACTGACAAAAGTTCATTCAGGGAAGATGGTAGGGGTGAAGCTGCAAAGGCAGGTAGGCAGAAGCCAGAAAGAGCACTTTGCAAGGCCCATGCTCCAGTGGGCTTTCCTTCTAGGGAAACGGAAAATCAACAAAAGGTTTTAAGAAAGGAGCGGCATGCTCAGATCAGATTTGTGCTTAAGAAAGTTCACTCTAGATACCCCTTGGAAATCATATTAACACACATTGTGTACCACCATTACTACTTCCAGATGTATGCCCTCCACTGACTTTTACAGGTAAATGTGGAAACTGACTAAGGGGTTTACCTAAGAAAACTGGTTTTGCACTCTCCGGTTTCAAAATACAGTAATGAAAAGCACAAAGGCTTTCCTCTTAAAATCTCAGAGTGCATGTTAGGGTAGTTTTTAAACTTTGGTAACTGTAAGAAGCAAATTACTTTAGAATACTCCATTTTAAAAACGTTGCATAATACATGAAATGTGATATTACAGCATTACCGATCCACTTTATAATGTTTTTAAAAATGTACTTATTTAAATACAGAAATATGATCAGTGAATACAGAATTATATAATCACCAGGAGAACTTACTAGAGTTTTCATAATGGTCTCTTGGCTCTTCTTCTGCTGATATTGGCGCCAAAGAAATTAGGTTATAACTATTGTTTCTTTTTGTGGCTGAAGAGACATTTCCAAGTACAGAATGAATGGAGTTCATTCAGAAGCCTTGCAAATGGGCTGTGGCCCCTTTTTAAATGCATAATAGGCCCAGCAAGGATATTTAGGACAAAATCAAGTTTTACTTTTAACCAGTTGACAATCTTCACATTTTAAAGGAGCTCCACACGCTAGATTTACTTAGGCTTATCTGTTCTTTCATCGCAATTTCTATAGAAGAATATTAAGGATGCCAGAGAGTCACCCACTTAGGGAAGGCAGATAGTTTTTTTGAAAATAACAAGATAAATCATATGTTGCTTAAAACCTAAATTACAGAGAACATAGGAATTTCCAGTAGACTAAACTTATCACAGTGACATGAAACAATAATATTTGAGGAAAAAAAAAAAAGGGAAAAAAAGAGCTTAGTGGAGAAGCAAGTCACTGGGAAAGGGAAAAAGCTTAAAAGTCATGCATATTTAAAGAAAACTAATGTTTTGTCGTTTCAGCCACATCTGAATACATTCGAGTTTAATGCACTTAAAAAAAAATTTTAAAGGCAAAACATACAACAGTTAGGAGACAAAGTGGTTGTAACCCACTTCCTCCACACCCTCTTGACACTTAACATTGGTACTTTGTGCGGTCTTTGGCTTATGCAGTATCCCGTCTCATTATGACTGGACTATTAAGAATCAAGTAACTGTCCCTGGGCGTGGTGACAGGTGCCTGAAGTCCCAGCTACTCAGGAGGCTGGGGCTGGAGAATCCCTTGAGCTCAGGGACTCGAACCTAGTCTGGACAACATAGTGAGACCCCCTGTCTCTAGAAAACAAACAACAGCCAAAAACCCCGAGACCCAAACACACAAAAGAATCCAAAATCAAATAACGGTCATCAACAATACAATATCCAACTGTAGTTCCTTTTTTTTTTTTTTTTTTAACGCACAGAACAACCTTCTGAAGGTGCCAAATTTAAAGATGGTAAAGTAACAGAGAAGTAAACTGTAACCTAATGCTATGGCTTCAGAATAACCCAGTCAAAAGATTTTCAACATGAAAGGAAAGGAATTTAAATTAGTTGCCCTCGAGTTCAATTTTGAAAGATTCTGTATTTTTTTTCCTACTTTGGCAAGGGAACAAATATATTCCTAGATTGGTCCAGGGGTGTAGCTCTTCTTCTCAAAGTAATTTGCAGGTTGGACTACAAAGGAGATACAGTAACCCAGTGAAAATAGAAGCAAGACAGGTTCTTGGCATCTGCTTATGCTGCTGCCTGTATTTCTGCCCACACTGGCTCAGGCCAAACAGTGCAGCATCCAGTGGACGGCTAAGGGACCTGTGTCCTTCACACTTCGCTCACCAGCAGGGAGTCATTATTACTCCTTCACATTGACTACTTTTGAAGCACTTGATAGAAGCTCTTCTTAATGGAAATATTGAGGATTAAAGAACAATTCTGAGACTGAATCATTCTGTAGGGAAAAAAACACAACTGTCTAAGTCAGGGGAAACTACCTCTGACAGAAGTTTTGCTAAAAGAGAAGACAGCTCCTCTTTTCTACATGCTTCTCAAGGGCTAAAGGCTGCAGAGAGATATTGCTAATTGATTCCTTCATGTTTTCATTTGGCAAATATTTATCAAACATATCTAGAGCCATATTTTATAAGTATTGTTTAGTTACTGTGTGTATATTCTAAGCATTTTATTATATAATAATATATACTGTGGAAGTAAGAGTATTTACCTCACTGGGTTGCGAAGAGTATCTAACTCAGTGAGTTGTGAGATAATACATATAAAGTGCTCATGAACCATAATCCTGGTGCATTGCAATTGCTCAGTAAATGGTCATTCATATTATTGCTGTTACGGAAGCTGCTGATGTAAAGCTTTATTTCTTGGTCCAGAAAGAAGTTGCCTTTAATGGAGATAGCCAAGGCTAAATAGTAACACTGACATTTGAATAGGATCTGGAAAAAAAAGAGAAATTTTTGACTCAGAGGGATTTATAAGGTTTTGAACCACCCTAAAACTTAAGATTTCTTGTATGCTGTGGCATTTCTGAAGTTTGTGAAGAGACCTGCACTTTCAAGAATTTAGGCTTTGATGTTGAATTAGGAAATTGGAATCCTGGCTCCATTACTTTTTATTTCTATACTTTAGCTCTCTTATGTGTAAAATGAGGCAAATAATTCTACCTATCCCTCAGAGCTTTTGAGAGAACAATACATGTAAATGCTTAAAATAGTGATTGGTAGTTAGCTGGACATATCTCAGATCGCTAACATCATGATCACCAAATGGCAGAATTGATAAATGGGATTTGTGTCTTGTTGCCTCAGATTATCTTTGATTTTCTGTACTCTTTGATGTCTAAGATAATTTTGATTCCTATTATTCTATAGCTAAATATTCTAACATGAAGCAATTACTATCCTTTCTGTTTATAAACTGGAAGGATATCTTACAACACAATATTGAAGGAAAATAACCACACATTGGTAGGTTCAAGGAAAAGAAGAAGAGGAGAAACCATTAGGAAATGAAGCCACCTTGTCCATCTTAGGGGATGCTCACTCCTATCCTTCATTTTGCTTCTTTCAGCTCTGTTTTCCCTGCTTCTCCACTGTGCCTCCAGTCTTAGTCTACATGATATTTAAGCCAAAAGTCACTCATAACATTTGTTTGTTTGTTTGGCCTCTAAATTTACATTCTTGAGAGACTCCTGGTGGCTTAGTTTGCCCTCTAATAGATTGCTATGGTAACACTTGTTTCCGTTTGTCTACCACTCTCCCTGCATCCTCTTAACTCCAATTTCTGATTTAAAAAAAAAAAAAAAAAAGGAACCACCTATTCCTGAGCACAGAGTTACATTATTGAATCCAGTTGGCTTACACAGAAGAGTCTTTATTGGAGGTGCCTTGGGGTGCTCTGGGTCAAAGAGTTCATGAGTTCTCAATGCTCGAGTCCCCAGAATTGTCCTGGTTTCTAACCTCCTGAAGCTTGCTTGTTCAGTGATACCTTCGATTCTGTGAGCTACTCTAATAATTCTCGTATTTAAGATAGTCTCTGTTGCATACGTACCATTCTGCTTTTTGCAACCAAAAAACAAACAAATAAAACCTATGTGGCTGAGTTCCCTTGGGGGAATTTAATCAGCTGTGGTCAAGTAGGGGCTTATTCAAGAAAAATTAATCTGGAAGAGATGTTAAGGGTGGTAATTTGATATATCCATAACAGGGGAAAATGGTGGTTATAAGAAAAGAATCAGACTTGTACCTACATCTACTACAGTCTTAGCAGAATAGAACAAACCCCATTTAATTAAATTCCATTTAAGTCAATAGGCATTATAATTAGGCATTCACTAGACAAGCACTCAGGGGATATTTAGATGGGTAAGGCTAAAATTTCGCTCTCAAGTAATGGCTAGTCTGGGGGAAGACTACATGTACACATATAAGTATAATACAAGGCAAGATATGCTGACTACTGTGATAAGATAAAAACATGGAGGAAAGAACAATTAATTTGGGTTATGGCATTAGCCAAACAGGTCAGCCTACTGAAAGATTCAAATAGCATGTTGCAAGTCACCAATACAAAGGAGAGAAGGAGCCCTTTTAAAGAGTTGTGGCATTTTGAGATCTTGAGTAACATACAAATGGAGAAAGACTCCTCAGGTTTGTAGGCACTTCAGAAATATTGCTTTCTCACTTTTTACCTCATTTAAGTACAGGTCTAAGTAAAGGTCTGTAGAGGCAAAAATCCTTTCTTACCAATAAGTGAGTCCTTCCCTAACCCTAGTCTTGGGCTGGTAGGAAATATCCCTATTCAGTGTCCCATTTCCTCACCAAGGTTGTTTTCCATTCCTGAGTTAGTTCAACAAGGGGAAAATCTGGATTAATGACCCTCATGTCTTTGAAGTGAAGAAATGTACGTCATTTTTCTCAGATCTTAAATCTGGTGACTCAGCACAAATTCTAGCCTCGCATGTGTCCCTCAATCAGACTGAGTATCCATTGCATGAACAATGACCCACGGACACCAGTGTAACCCCTGCCTCCTCACCTCCTGCACTGGCCCTGCAGAACTAAGATTCTGCCTTTTATGTAGCCCTTTTGCCTGAGACCAAGTTATCCTAATTCTTGGCAGTCTTCTCTCTGGTTATGACAGTGGAGTCTCTACCATGTGTTTTAAACCCTACTTCAACAAGCAATTCTGTTAGAACCCGACTAATATCGTCCTTACAATTGAGCAGGTGTTGGCAAACTTCTTTAAAGAGCCAGATTAGCATATATTCTAGGCTTTGAGGGCCAGAAGGTTTCTGTCACAAGTGTTCTGGTATTTTAAGTCCTAAAGCAGCCATAGACCACACTTAAATGAATGGGTGGAGCTGTATTCTAATAAAACTTCACTTATAAAAACAGGCAATGATTTGGTCCTTGAGTATAGTTTGAAGACCCCCTGCTTTTGAGCATCACTGTTCATGCATTCAGAATTCCTTATTACCATGACCCATCTATTTGCGAGAAAGCTCACCTTAATCTTTCCTAATCCTTCTTTATTTGCAAAGGCATAGGCTTGCCCATCTCACAGTTAACAATATTCAAGATGTCCATGTACCTTACTTCAGTTCCTGGTATACTCCAGAGCCCACATGAACATTTATGTGTACCCTATCATTCCATCTAGAGCCAAAGTTAAAAAAAGAGAAGCCAGAAGTAGTGGCATGTATATAGTTATCAGCAGTTTGAGGGGGGAAAAAAAAAGAAAATAACCTAGCCTAAAAGAAGTAACTGTTGCTTCTGGAACAAGAGGAAAGGAGAAAAGTTATAAGACAACAATCTGTTATATTCTGCAGGGAGCAGAGATACCTTGGCCAAAAGTAAAGAAAATTGTAACTCTTTAGACAATGAGAAGAAAACTGAGGTTCATAAAAGTTAAATGAGAGTTCCACATAGGCCTATTAAGGAATTCCTGCTAATTATATTCATCTTGAAGCAAAGGTAGAAGATGTATTTCAATATCCCAAATTGGAAATCTAAATATATTTTCTGAATAAAGTTGTTAAATAGAGTGATTTTTTAAAATGTAGTAGTAGGTTGAATAGGAATTTGTAAGTGGCACAAAACACAGTAATAACTGCTATTTAGTTAAGTGACAGTGTAGTGGACTTTTTTTTTTTCCTGATTTTACCATCTAATATTCATTCCCCTTTCTTTTGGTAATACTATCAACAATTTTCTTTGGACAACCATGCTTCCTGTGCCTTCGGTCCCCCTGCTTTGGATTGAGCTGAAACTATCCCATTCCAGGGACAGGCATGTGATCTAACAAACTATTGAACCCCCCTGAATTTACAGTTGTTTTAGGAATAGAAACGTGCAAGTTTGTCTCATCAAAGTGAGGCCAAGACTTCCATAGGTAGTCTTCTGGGGAGAGTTGCTCTTTTTTATGTTATATTAGACACTGGCAAGATGTGTAAGTTTAGAGTTGCTAAAGGATGACATTAGGAAATAACTTATTTGACAGTTAAAGCAAGTATTAAGAAAAATAGGCTGGATAAATGCAGAGCCAAGTCCTGAGAATATTGTTTGAACCCTTAATATTTCAGTAATGAGTTAATTTTTTTAGCGAATTTCTTTTATCATTCCCTTCCTCCTCCCATTATTCTCTCCTTCCATCCCTCCCTCTTTCCTTCCCTTTTATCCCTGCAACTGAGAGTTGTAAAAGAAAGTAAAATAACACAACTTATTTTATGTGAGTATATATAGCTTTCCTTTAACTCACAAAACAATCCTATGAGTGATTATAATTACTTGGTCAACTGAGGAATTGCACAGTATGCCGCTGGTCATGCTATGCATAGTATGCGATTCCTCAGTTGACTTCAAAGCTACGATTCAACCTCAGGCCAGTATGACTCAAAGCAGGTGATCCTCACTATACTCCCTGCCCTCAGGTAAAAAGGCTTCTAAGGGAACTAAGCTTCTAGGTCTCAACAATTCATATCTACTTCTAATATAGGGGCCATCTCTATACTAGGGGCATAATGTGATGACAATAGATCGACTTTGGCCAGTGATGTGAGAATAAATGTACTTTTGAAAACGCAGTGACTCCTTGACAGGTGCCCTTTAGAATACTGGTGAATGGCTGTTATAGACAAGTCATTTCTGAAAGGTATTATTATAAGGCAAACTGCATTTTCCACTTTTATCCCATACCTAATGTCAGGGATATGTTCTAAGAGAAAACTTGTATTCTCATTCATTCTGCAACAAACATTTAAAGACATTTAGAGCTCACCAGGCATTGGAGAAATGTATTGGGCTGCCTAGAACAACAACTTAGACCAACATTTGCATGTTTCCATCCCAGAAACGCTTGTAGGCCCAGGGTGGTTCAATATTTTGATTGTCCAAACCTGAATCATCTACCTATCCCTGGAATTAGGGATGGTTTCAGTTCAATCCAAAGGACAGGAAGGCCATTTTAGATTGATAAGCCATCTTATGTTCCCGGTATCTGTCTGAAATAATTATATCCTGAGAGCTCTCACAGTGTGAAGCTTTCTTCTACATGTAAAATTTCACAGGGAACCATGTTTTTCAAACAAAGGCATAAGAACCTGAGAGACAGTACAGAATACGATTAACAGGGCTGGCACTGAAGTTCAAGTCCAATCTCTTCTCAGCTGCATGACCTTGAGAGAGTTTTATTTAACGTCTCTGTGCTTCTTCATTTTCCTTGTCTGTAAAATGGGAATGATAATAATCGTACCATTATTTGTTAGTTCCCCATCCTCCCCTAAGTTTCTCAACTAAATGAACTACTGAGTTGCTATCTAGTTTTTAATTTGAATATTAATAGATTATATTCACTTATATTGTGAATAACTGAACATGTTTCACTTATTTCTCTTATCTCTGTCACAATCTTTTATGCATACACGCAAATATGCTACATAAATTAGCTCTAAAAATGAGCAACTTGTAATACATGCCCAGCATTGTAATGTAAGTTAAGTGATATTTTATTAGGGAGCAACTAAAGATTTTTATCATATAAAATAAATAAGGAAATTTATCAAGATAGTTTTCATCATAAAATATATTTTTAAATACCTTTCTTCCCAAATTTTCTATTAAATTTGACCTAGTCATATGATTTACATAAATTATATTAGGAAAACTGAAGTTAATTATTTGAAACCATTTAAAGTATGGCTATTTCAGAACAATAATATGAGTATCATTTAAACAATGTTATAGTATGCACACACATATCTGTCTTTCTATCTAGCTTAGGGGTGGGAGGACAGACTGAGGCAACAGGGAAATCTCTCAAGTTAGTTTAGAAGTCAGAGAAATTTCCCTTTCCCTTTTCATCAGAAAAAAATAGAACAGATCATTGGAATCTATTTCAAACAAATAAAAACTTTCCTAGTGTTTCTGAAATGCAAAGGCTAAAGTGTCTAAATTGTCACACAGAAAACCATATGACTCAGATTCCTAACACAGTTTTATGAATGAAGAGCTGAACCACTTTGTTATATACAAAGGACTAGATAAATGCCAGAGAAATGCTATACTCCTGGGGATTAATTCTTTTATTACTATTTAACTAAGTTGTCCTAATGATCTATCAGTTCAAATGTGATATTAAATGCTATATTATATGTTGCTCCATACTTGATTTTAAATGAATCAAATGCTTAATTACAGTATTTGGAATTTTTTTGTTATTTTCAAAGGCTTTTTAAGGTTTTTACATACTTGATAGTAAGCTGAACACTTAGGTTAGCTTCAGTTACACAATTGTAAGATTTTTACTATACAAATATTCTTTTAGAATTGAAATTTATACCAACTTTTGCATGTTTTCATCTCTTAAACAATTGTAGGTACCAGGGAAGGGGGGTTCAATATTTTTATTGTTCAAACCTAGATCACATACACACCCCTCAAATCAGAGTACAGACAGCTGATGTTCAGAGTGTAGACAGCTGTCTAAACAATAAGAACTCTATGTATCAGGACAGGTGCTGTTATTATCCTCCAAATCTACAACACAAGTGTTGATTTATAAAAGATTTGGAGGGATAAGGTTTAAACATTAAAACAACAAGCAAATATCCCAGTAAAACAAAGCTGAAAATTTCAATTCATTCCTTACCCAAGAATCAACTATTCAATGAAAAATTTCAAGAAAAGTATAGGGGTTGTTCACTGCTTTGGAAGTATTTTGATAACACATAATAATATCCAACTGTGGAAATTTATCACAGCTACCTAAGAAGCTCAAGGTACCACTTCAAAGCATTACCAAGAATCACCTAGCATATTTCCAAAACCTGAAGAATCAACTTAATTTACAAATTGTTAGACTATGAATTTCTTCGAGACATGGACCACGTTTCTCCTCATGGTTTGCTGGTACCTTGCACACATTAGGCACTGAGTATGTGAAGAAGCATGGCAGACTGAAGTCCTACACCTACCAGAAGAAAGACCACACACCCTTGTAGTCACATAGCTCCAACCTATTGGCCTAAAATCAATGGCCGGATGATCAAAAGCAGTGGTTCCCAATTGGGGATGATTTTATCCTCCAGGGATATTTGGCAATGTCTAGAGTCATTTTTGAATGTCAGAGCTGTGCAGGGGTGCTGTCATTTAGTAGGTAGAGGCCAGGGATGCTGCCAAACATCCTACAGCACACTGGACAGCCCACACAACAAATAATTATCTGGCTGGAAATGTCAGTAGAGCTGAGGTTCAGAAACCCAGATCTAAAAGTTAATTGAATATTTGGCTGGGCACAGTGGCTCATGCCTGTAATCCCAGCAATTTGGGAAGTTAAAGTGGGTGGATCACTTGAGGTTATGAGTTTGAGACTAGCCTGGCCAACATGGTGAAACCCCATCTCTACTAAAAATACAAAAATTAGCCAGGCATGGTGGTGCATGCCTGTAGTTCCACCTACTCAGGAGGCTGAGGCACGAGAATCACTTGAACCCGGGAGGCAGAGGTTGCAGGGAGCCGAATCATGCCACTGCACTCCAGCCTGGGCGACAGAGTGAGACTCTATCTCAAAAATAAATAAATAAATAAATAAAATAAAATAAAATAAAAGTTAACTGAATATTCATGATGGCATCAGACAGTCAGACAGAGTGGAACTCACTAAAATATACCTTAAGTTTAAAAAGTTTCATTGCAAGATTCAGTACTCATCCTCCAAAGGAGAAAAGCTGCTGGAATGAAAATGTGGAAGTAGAATGAAAAGCCTTCCATTTTCTCTCAATGAACACAATTTTTCATACATTTTCATGTCTATCACCACACGTGATATTCAGGAACTGTGGAAGAACATAAGTGATAATGATAGGTTGATACATAAGGAGTCTCATGTCACCTAGAAAGTAGATTGAATTTTGTTAATGAGACATTTAAAGAGGTCAAATATGGAAGGGCTAGATTTGTATTCAATATCTAGCATAAGAATAGTGAAACAGGAAAGGTAAAGGTGATAATGGTAAAGGAGGCAGTTAACATCTTTTGTGTCCTCTCAATCTGCCAGATACAATGCTACAACATCTTATGTGTATTCTCATTTGACTGGTAAGATCTATCAATCTCAGAAGTTAAGTGTTCCAGAAAGTATACGATTTGATCATTTCTATAAAAATTGTACTATAATTTCCATTTTACAAGTCTCACTCCTCCACTAGACTGGGGCCTTCTGGAACCTACCCTCCAGAAGGCCCCAGTCTAGTGGAGTGGGACTCGTAAAACAGACTGATAAAGTAGAAGTCCTAATGATGTCTTATTTATCATTAGGAATTATTCATCATTAGGACTTATTCATCATTAGGACTCCTACTATACCACCAAATAGGCCTTTCATTAGAGATTCATTAAGTGAATATGAGTAACACTGTGCAACAAAACAAAAATCTAGGGAAAACCATCTAAAGTCCTTCAAATTCTAAGGAGAAGAGAGGTTATCATAAGTCTAGTCTGTGAGTTCTTCCATGAGGAAGATACTTCATTATTTCTGTATTCACAGCTACTAGTGAAGAGTCTAACACACAGCAATTAATGAGAATATTTTAACTTGAACTTGGGACTAAATATTTTCAAAAGTGTTTCCAAGAAAGGGAAATGTGATCCTCTCCTTTACATGGATCTTGACTCAGCAAATACAGTTACTTCTTTTTCTCACATGTACTTGTTTACAACTCTGTGTGGTTCCTGCCATTTACTGCTCAGTTCTGATAATAACAATGAATGGCACTCAGACAAGGTCAAAGGGAGGCAACATTTTGCTTGAGCGATTTCTTCATTCAGCTATATATTATATGTGAGTGTGGATGCAGAGTGGGTTACAGAAGTAATGACAAATACTCCTTCCTTAATTCTAACACAGAGATCTACAGCTGCCTTATTAGATTATTGCCTTATCTGGGGAACCATCCTTGGTGCTGCAGTGGATACTGTGGAAAAAGGAGGAAGCAAAGAAGTGAAAACAAGATAGATGTGCCAAGTCAGAAACTACATTACAATTTTGAGTATATTATTCAGATACCACCATCAATCAATACTCCCGATGTTTTATTAACGAAGACTTACATCTCTTCCCTTTTATAGCCACTCAAAAAAGATCTCACTAAACTTCAAAAATCAAGCATATTGGCATAATAACAGCAACTATTAAGAATTTGCTTGCTATTTTTTGACTTAGAAAAGATGTTTTCTTCATTAGCTTCATGAACTAATATTTATGAAGTACTCTCATGTATTGTACATGCATATCTATCATATACTACTCTGAGAAAGTTAGGGAAGTTTCTGCCCTGTGAGGTTTTTTGTGTGTATTGCAGGGAATGAAGGAGAGTTAAAAAAAGGTCATATTCTCTCCCTCTCAACTGTCATAATCAAAAATACTATAGCGGGGCACAGTGGCAAGTGCCTGTAGTCCCAGCTACTCGGGAGGCTGAGGCTGGAGGATCATTTCAGCCCAGGAGTTCAAGACCAGCCTGGGCGACACAGTGAGACCCTGTCTCTAAAATATTATATATATATATATTACTGTAACTTAACAATAGCATAGATCTGACCAAACCATTAGATCTATTCATTCATAGATCTGATGAATATACACCCTCAGAATATGGAGTGGGTGAGTAAACATAAAATATCACTTTCACAATTCTTTTTAACACAAATGATTTCTAAATTTACCAATTCTAAGATGAAAAGAAAAATGTCCCTTAGATAAGCTCTGGTCACCTAGGGTCAGTTTCCAACAACAGATTCCTTCTCAGTATACTACCCAATAGTGGGAAGACCCCAAAGTGGACAGCCGGAGAGCTGCAACACATGCAAAACACTTGCAACCCTTCTTGTTTTCTTATTTTTCCTGTTTTCATTGGCAGAATTTTTTCCCTGCTCAAAGCAGAGTTGCAAATGAAAGCAGCTGCCCAAAGTGGAGGAATTTCAAAGACCAGAGAAGAAAGAGAAAGGAGGTGGGGGTCAAATGAGGAAAACAACGGAAGACAACACCAAGACTTTTGGCAACTCTGCCTTGTATGAAAGTCTAAAGCAGAAAACACATTTGTGGACAGATGGACTGATGGCAGCTTTGGGCAAAGCAATACAGCAATATGCTTTCAAGTGACTTAACAACTGAGTATTATATTTTTAAACAGACTTGAAAACTTATAACAATCCCAAAGCAAGAAATATTTCTAAATATTTTCCTCTGAACTTCTGATGGTCACTTTTTTGGTTCCTGTCATATATTTGTTCATGTTTCTGAATCATGCTACAGATGAAAATCTTTAAATAACTTTAAATAAAGTTATTGCATGAGTTTCCTTGGCTTTCATTACTTAAAGATTATCAGGAAAATACAGGTGTAGTTATTTTGGAGTCTGACTTCAATAGGTACATTTAGAAGAATCGTGTATATTTAGCATTTATTTTTTAACTACAAGGTTTAGTGCTTCATTAGATATTAAAATTTAATCTTGAAAATCTTACAAAAGGATTATAGTTAAAATAGTCATTGCAATTAATTATTTTATTTTTATGGAGAAATTAAAGAAGTAAAATAAATACAACTTATGGGACATTTCAGAATACATTTTTAAAATGTTTTAAAAATACATAAATACCCTACTGTATTTTAGGATTTTTAGAAATATTTTATGCAAAATTAATTTACTTATATTTCAATGCTAACATATAAATTCTGGAATGTTACAATTCCAAAACAGACTGAAAAACTCACTGGAGTGCAAAGATTCTGGAAGACAACTTGTTGGAATATATTTTTGCAAGTTCAAGTATCTACACTTTAAGACAAAGCTTTTCTATTGCCCTAGCTTCTTTAAAAAATATATTTACAAGCGAGAATGACTGGAAAATGGGACCTAAAAATGTTTGCTGTATCTAGAAATTTCATAAACGTAACTGTAGAGCAGTAAACACTTTTTACAGACTGACCGCCAACTCCAGAAGCCTTTTCTTTCAGTCAACACTTTCCCACCGTGAGAACCATTTCTCATTAACAACCAAATTGTTTTCCAATGCTGTGCTATAAGGGGTTTCCTTAGAAACCATTTGGTAAAAGGCTGTGGCTTTCTTCCATAGAAATCTCAAGCAGTGAAAAGGCAGATTTTCTGGCATAAATCAAACCCAATTTCTAGGGTTCACTAAACCCTTTCTCCTCAAAATAATGTTTTGTGACTTGATCTTAGCAGTTAATAGTACACGCAGGAGAGCTGGTGTGAACCAGTTTTAAATGCATTTTATTCCATCCCTTTTGTCATACAATTGAAATCACTTTGAGGGCTTGTTATACCTTGATAAAGGTTTAACTGCACAACTAATGGACAAGATAATACACTTAACTATGTGGCAAAATGTGTAATTTTTTTCCCACCAAATGTGCTCTGTGAATTAATCTTTGTATTATTAGGACAATGTTATGTGTTCTGATTTCAGAGTTGTTCTTGCTTGTAAATATGCTATTTAAAATAAGTTATGACAACACAAGTTTCTGTGCTAAAAACATAGATATTTCATCCAGCACATATATATATGTGTATATATATATACACACACGCACACATATACCAATAGTGTTGTAGAAAATTTTTAGATGCATATAGATTCATATGAAATACACCAAAAAGAAGCATGTGTACCAACAATTACGTCTCTAGTGTATACGTGACAGAGTACTTTAAATGAAAACCCAAAATTATTACTGGAAAGGAATAATATATTTCTACATCTCTATGCCTTCTGTATACTTTGTTTCCTTTACAAGCAATGTGCACCTGCTTCCCAAATTTTATTCCTCCCTCAGACATTGCTGACTCATCTCCTCGTTCACTCACCCATTTATTCATTCCATACATTTTTACTGCGCACTGATTATTTGCTGGATTCTCTGCTAGATGCTGGAGTGAACAAGATAATGCCCTTTCCCCCTTTTCCCATGGAGCTAATGGTCCAAAGTGATTCCTTCCCCCTTCCCTGACTTCCTCAGACAAAGATAATAATTTCATTCTCAGTCCTACCATCATTCATCCATTAAACAAGTATCTAATGAGCAACTACTATATAGTAGGCACTTGCCATATCATCTTGCAATTATTTACTTATGAATCTGTTTTGAGGAAAGAGCCTTTATATATCTTTGTATTTTGAGGACCTAACACAATTCTGGAATATAATAAATGCAAAGTAAATGTTTTTTGAATAAATAATTGAAGTAAATGAAAATATGCTAGCTAATAGACTAGATTTTGTCATTTGAAACTTATCAATAATATACCATAAGTTTACAAAAATATCAGCCCTGCTTCACTATAAAAACTTGCACTGAACATTTTAGAGACGTGAAAGATGGAAAACCTGAGAAAGAGTCAAGCTGTTCTAAGATATTTTTACAACTAGGGTTTCTGCCATATTACCAGGCACGTTTTTCCCAAGATTGAATTAATATGCTTATAGAATGAGCCATCTAAGTTTGAAAAATAATTCAAAGTAGAAATCAGTCTTCGTAACCCATTTATGCCTGAGGTTGCCATTTTTTGAATTTTTGCATGAAATTCATATGTGTTACCTAGAAAAATTTAAGGAACAAAAATTTGAAGAGAAAAAGTTTTTATTGTGTTCCATTGTTACGTGGCAATCAAAAAATGGAACACTGGGCATAAATGTGTTGGTTAAGGCCAGTATTGTGTCAATTTGGTTTGAGGATTTTTTTTTTTTTTTTTCCTGGCAGTTGCAAGATTTAATAGAGTGAAAACAGAGCTCCCATACAAAGGGAAGGACACCAAAGGGGGTTCCCTTGCCGGCTTGAATGCCTAGGTTTATATCCAGATCATTGTCCCTCCCACTGTGCTCTCAGGCAATAGATGATTGGCTATTTCTTTACCTCTGGTTTTTGCCTAATTAGCATTTTAGTGAGCTCTCTTTACTATCTGATTGGTCGGGAGTGGGCTAAGTTGCAAGTCCTGTGTTTACAGTTGGAAGCAGTCACCTTCCCAGCTAGGCTTAGGGATTCTTAGTCAGCTTAGGAAATCCAGCTAGTCCGTGTCTCAGTCCCCGCTCTCAACAGGAAAACCCAAGTGCTGTTGGGGAGGTTGGCCCACGACCACTCTAACTGATTCCTGCTGAATTGGGGCATAGTAGGGGTTGTGCAGTTGAGATTTCCTTGGGAGGGGTGCCCGGGACAAGCACCAGCTCATGTCATCACCTTCACAGAGCCCTGGGTATGCTTGACCATTGAGGGCCAGAAGGTTAACTGTCTCCTGGACACTGGCACAGCCTTCTCAGTCTTACTCTCCTGTCCCGGACAACTGTCCTCCAGATCTGTCACTATCTGAGGGGTGCTAGGATGGCCAGTCACTAGATACTTCTCCCGGCCACTAAGTTGTGACTGGGAACTTTACTCTTTCCACATGCTTTTCTAATTATGCTGGAAAGCCCCACTCCCTTGTTAGGGAAAGACATTCTAGCAAAAGCAGGGGCCATTATACACCTGAACATAAGAGAAGGAACACCCGTTTGGTTTGAGGATATTTTAATTAAGAAATGCAACCTTCATCTACAGAATAGGAGAACATTCTAGGAATCTATCCATCTGACAAAGGTCTAATATCCAGAGTTTACAAACATCTTAAAGAAATTTACAAGAAAAAATCCCGCTGAAAGTAGGCAAAGGACATGAACAGACACTTCTCAAAAGAAGATATTCATGTGGCCAACGAACATATGAAAAACAGCTCAACATCATTGATCATTAGAGAAATGCAAATCAAAACCACAATGGGATACCATCTCATGCCAGTCAGAATGGTGATTATTAAAAAGTCAAGAAACAACAGATGCTGGCGAGCATGTGGAGAAATAGGAATGCTTTTACACTGTTGGTGGGAGTATAAATTAGTTCAACCATTGTGGAAGACAGTGTGGCAATTCCTCAAAGATCTAGAAGCAGAAATACCATTAGACCCAGCAATCCCATTACTGGGTATACACCTAAAGGAATAAAAATTATTCTATTATAAAGATACATGCATGCATATGTTTATTGCAGCACCATTCACAATAGCAAAGGCATGGAATCAACCCAAATGCCCACCAGTGACTGATAGACTAGATAAAGAAAATGTAATATTCCATGTATCCACCATGGAATATTATGCAGCCATAAAAAAGGAACAAGCTCACATCCTTTGCAGGACATGGATGGAGCTGGAAGCCTTTATCCTCAGCAAACTAATGCAGGAGCAGAAAACCAAACACCACATATTTTCACTTATAAGTGGGATATGAATGATGAGAACACATGGACACATGGAGGGGAACAACACACACTGGAGCCTGTTGAGGGGGTGGAGGGAGAGCATCAGGAAAAATAGCTAATGTATGCTGGGCTTAATACCTGGACAATGGGATGATCTGTGCAGCAAACCACCATGGCACATATTTACCTATGTAACAAACCACATCCTGTATATGTACCCCAGAACTTAAAATAAAAATTGAAGGAAAAAAATGCAACTTTCTACTTCTAAAGGCATCTCCCTGGGATTGAATGCCCAAAATATCTACTGTAATCTGTAAACCTGACAAAATCTGCCACCCTGCTCCCACCTCTCTAACCTCATTTCCTGCCATTCTCTCCCTTCTCATCCTGCTCCTACCAAACTAACCTCCTTGCTATTCCTTGAATATGTCCAGCAATTCTGCCTCGGGATCTTGGCACTTGCTGCTCCCTCATCTGCTCTTCCTCAGATACCTTCAAGGCCCACTCCCTCACTCCTTCACTTCCTTCAGGTCTCTGCTCAAATCACCTTTTCAGAGAGGCCTTCCTTGACACCATATCTCAAGCAGCATACCTGCCCCATCCACTCTGGATCATTCCCTAACCTTCTTAGGCTGCTTTACTTTTTCATAGCATGTATCACCATCTGACATACTATTTACTTTTGGGTTTTTTATCTGTCTCCCCTATTAGAATTTAAATTCTACAAGGCTAGAGATTTTTGTAAATTCTACTAGCTATTTTGTAAACTCTACAGGGCTAATATTTTGACAATATTCCTAGTGATTAGAAATGTTTTTAAACATAGAAAGTACCCCATAAATATTTATTGAGTGAATGAATTTGATCAATTTATCTGTAACTGTATACTCGGTATTAATCGTCTCTATTGTGGTGTGTTAACAGCTACGGACTAATATGGTAATAGAAACCCCCTGAATGTATACATTCGGAATTTAGTTTTGTGAATATCTGATAGGCATTTTGTTACTGATTTAGAAGCCCAAAACGGTAGTCCCACACTTTTTGTCTCCCCGAATCATCTTGCCTCAAAATCATTGTATTAGAAAAGGCAGTTCTGTGAACACCAACAGATTCCTGAACATTTAACAGCCTATATGAAAATGGGGATGGTAGAGGGGACATGATCCTTCCCATAGATAGTTTTATTCTAGTGGAGAGCCTCAAAGTCAAAGTACTGTTTCCTCTGTAGAGAAATTCTTGTGAGAAAGTCTTAAGCATAGCTAATTAGTTCTGAGTGGAAAAAAAGCGCTCTCAGTTAAGAAACTCATTTCATTGACTATTAAGGGAACTTTTTATAAAACCAGCTATGGAAATAAATCAGTGGTTGTAATATGTTTAGTTAAAGTCATCAAATGCAAGAAAAGACCAATTATCTTAAGGTTGTGAAGAAAAAGAATATCAAAAGTTTCTAAAACATTTTAATTTAAAAATATCAGTTGCCCAAATGTTCTAAATACATACTTCGACTATCCTTTTTTTTTTTTTTTAATAAAGACAGGATCTCACTATGTTGTATAGGTTGGTCTTGAACTCCTGGGGTCAAGTGAGCCTCCCACCTCAGCCTCCCAAAGTGTGAGATTACAGGCATGAGCCACTGCACCCAGCCTACTCATCTTTCTTTCCCTATTTCTGACAATTATTTGATGCATCTCAAACTTGCCTGTGAAATATCGATATATTAAGTTAGAAATAACCAATCACCTGCTTTGGATTTATATCGGGTATTATACTAGATTATCATAGCAATGTAATAAAAGGAACCAAGGGCTTACTTAAATTTATGATAAAAATAAAATTTGAGAACAATTTATTAATTAATCCATTTTCCTAGTTAAGTTGCTCTTACCTGCTATATCCAGTTACTATCTTAGTTCTACAATCTGATTTTTCCAAAATTTGTCCATAGCATTTAACTTTCTCCCTCATACTTATGTACACACACGTGCAAGCCCATCTGCACAAGTGCACACACACAGAAAAGGGATCCTGGTCAAACCTACTTACCAGCTTTATCTATGACATCTCATAAACCTTTCACCCCAGCCATCTGGCTACCATTCCAAGTCCTTAATTTTTTTGAGCAGCAAGAAGTTTTAATTTGCAACCTGCTATTTCTTTTAGTTTTAAACTGGCTTGGCATTTTCACTCAGTACTAACCAATATATTTTTGGAATCAGCTCTTACATGTATGTCTTTTGACCTTCAAAATATTAAGAAGGGGCCGGGCGCGGTGGCTCAAGCCTGTAATCCCAGCACTTTGGGAGGCCGAGACGGGCGGATCACGAGGTCAGGAGATCGAGACCATCCTGGCTAATACGGTGAAACCCTGTCTCTATTAAAAATACAAAAAACTAGCCGGGCGACGAGGCGGGCGCCTGTAGTCCCAGCTACTCGGGAGGCTGAGGCAGGAGAATGGTGTAAACCCGGGAGGCGGAGCTTGCAGTGAGCTGAGATCCGCCACTGCACTCCAGCCTGGGTGGCAGAGCAAGACTCCGTCTCAAAAAAAAAAAAAAAAAAAATTAAGAAGGTAGCTGGGTGCAGTGGTGTGCGCCTGTAGTTCTAGCTACTCAGGTGGTTGAAGTGGGAGGATCACTCGAACTCAGGAGTTCAAGACTGGCCTGGGCAACATAGTGCAACTCTATCCCACCTCCCCCTCCCCACCAAAAAATTGAGAAGGCTGCTAAACTTGTATTAGGTTAAGCAGCAGATATGTCGACACTTTAGAAACAAGGGCTAGAGGCCGGAACCAGGCTGGTGTTTGGATGAATAACTCATCCTGTTTCACTTGTTTAGCCCTGAAATTCCCAAGTTCCCGGAATTCCCTGAGTCCTGGGCAAAAGGCGACAGTTGCCTCGTGAGCGAGAGGTGGAAGGAAACTGAAATGAAAGCACCCTGATATTTTGGAGTAGTCCAATAAGCTACTTTGAAAAGAATGGTAAGTGCAGATGTGGTTTTGAGAAGAGTCAGGGCCAGTTAATTTAGCTGGTGAGGCAGGATGACAATGACTGTAGACAGACATTAAGAACTGGAGCCCAGTAATCTGGACTGGGTTAATGTAGCCTTGGGGGTATGTATGCAGCAACATGATACAAAGCCTATGGTGGGAAAGATAGCCCAGGTTCCATTTATTTGATAGTACAGCTGGCAGTGAAATTCTCTCTGACCTGGTGGGAATGAGTTTGCTGATGGAGAGCTTCAGATTATATCTGTGAAATACTGTGGAAGACAGACACAGATAAAATTGGACGCAAAGAGGCTCAAGGTTACACAGCTAAGAAGAGGCAGTGCTAAAGCTTAAGCCCAGATCTTTCTGACCTAAAGTTTGTTGCTCAGGCAACCTTTAAATAAAAGGTTATGCTATAAATTCTATTCATAGAAATCCACTGTCTTCCAGTAGTTGCGTCAATGTCATTTCCCATTTCCTAGATTGTTAAATTCTTTGAGGGTAAAGACTATTCCATATTTATCTTGGTATGTTTAACTGGAAAAATACTCAGAAGACAATAAGCTTTTGATAAATGTTGAATTAAACAAAATTAAATGAGACATAAATAAGCCTTTACTCTTATGAGGTGTTTTTGCTTGCCCCATGGAATGTCCTTCTTCACATTCTGTTCAACCTTAAAGCCCTTAAAGTTTGAGTTCTAGAATCTTTAGGTCACAGAGATCTCTCCCTTCTTTGAAATCTACCTCAGCATTTTATCTTTTAACGTAATTAAATCTTATTATTCTGAAAGGTAATACTAGTGGCTTTGTATCCATCACTATTATGCTTACAGCAGACAGTCAATCGACACTGATACTTGAAATCAAAAGCAGAAATCTATCAATAAATCTGTTCTCTTAATAACAATTCAAAGCAGGAATGAACATTCAAAACAGGAAAAGGATTCTAAACCTCCTGTCAGCAGCCAGACATGACTATAGTCTAGGTGTTGCTATTAAGTGTGCAAAGAATTCCATTTGTCCTTTTTTTATTTTTTATTTTTTGAGATGGAGTCTTGCTCTGTCACTCAGGCTGGAGTGCAGTGGTGCAATCTCGGCTACAGGCGTCAGCCACCGCGCCCGACACCATTCGTTTGTTTTGTTTTGTTTTGTTTTGTTTTGAGATGGAGTCTCACTCTGTCGCCCAGGCTGGAGTGCAGTGGCACGATCTCTGCCCACTACAAGCTCCTGCTCCCGGGTTCACGCCATTCTCCTACTTCAGCCTCCCGAGTAGCTGGGACTACAGGTGCCCGCTACCACGCCCGGCTTATTTTTTGTATTTTTAATAGAGATCGGCTTTCACCGTGTTAGCCAGGATGGTCTCAATCTCCTGACCTCGTGATGCGCCCGCCTCAGCCTCCCAAAGTGCTGGGATTACAGGCGTGAGCCACCGAGCCCGGCCCCCATTCATTCCTTATGAGAGACTAAGCAGGACCACCTCTGAAACTTAGAGACTGTTACCGTGTTGATAAAGTTATCTTTAAAAAATCACTTGTTTATGAAAAGGGATTCTCCGTATTTTTATAGGAGAAAAAATTAAGATATAGTTGCTATCAAAGCTGTTAAAACTGGAATACTTGCAAGAAAAAACTAATAAAAGCCCAATTACTTTGGGGGGCTATATTGCAGCAAACCAAGTCGTGAATATCAAGTTTACACATTCATTATTTCTGAGTGACAGACTGAGGGGACAAATGAAACCACAAACAAGTGAGAACTATACCACTAAGTACAAAAGTAAAATGAAATACACACTTTCTACTTTTGAATCAAAAATTTTTAACTTGTTTTTGTTTTGTAATCATTTAAGACCTCTAAACTGCAAAAGGGATTTTTTTTTTCCTTAATCCAAATCTCTACTAAACTCAATTTTCTTTTTCTACTAGGGCTCGGGAAACAGTTGTAACTGAGTACTGACTTGGATTTTGTCAGAATCAGATAGCTGAAGTAAGAGACAAACCAACAGCATGTTTCCTGATTTCTGTTTTTGGTGCTGAACAACAATTTCTATTACAGCCCAAGATTATACTAGTGAATAGATAATTCCAAAATTTTGAGTTGCTATGCGACATAGAATGATCCTGCTTTTAAAACACTAATGGTAAAGTCAGAGCAGAATTAGTGTAAAGTGAATGAATAAAGCATAAGTGACAGGGCTTCTCTGCACAAACCCCTCCCAAGGTCCAGAGAGAAACACAAGCATTGTATTTAGTGATCATACACTTTTGTACAATTTGTAAAAGTAAGATATATTACCTGCAATCAATTAATACCAGCGTCTCTTTTCATTATGGGTTCTCTATTACTTCTCCTCATGGTAGGGATGTTGGAGTAGCTACGCAAATGTTAATATCCACCTGGCTGGGCATGTTGGCTTATTCCTGTAATCCCAGTGCTTTGGGAGGCCTGGCTAGGAGGACTGCTTGAGGCCAGGAGTTTGAGACTAGCCAAGGCAACATAGTGTTACCCCTTCTCTACAAGAAAATTTTAAAAATTAACCAGATGTGGTGGCACACACCTGTAGTCCTAGCTACTTGAGAGGCTGGGGCAGGATGATTGCTTGAACCATGGGATTTGGGGTTACAGTAAGCTATTATTGAGCTACTGCACTCTGGTCTGGATGACAGAGTAAGACCCCATTTTTAAGAAAAACAACAACAACAACAAAGATCCAGCTAAGTGGAAGTTGAGTTAAGGATATATTTAGCTTGGATTTAATGGGATAGGCTTATGTGGACTTCAGAGTCTTGTATATGGTTATATTATAACTAGCTAAGCAAATTCAAGATGGGCTTCTAGCAATACTTCTATCACTCCAAGTACTGACTCATCTAGAATCATGACACAAAGATGCAGGTCCAGACGTGGTCATGGTATATGAATGGGTCTTATGGTGCCGGGCACTGAAAATATGTGGCTAAGTCAAGAAAAAATGAGAGAAGTTTTCTCAAATTTGACAACAAAATCTGAAAATTTTAGAAGACATTATTAATAACAAGTTCATGAACTGTAAGCTAAAAAAGCCATTTTCTACCAATAAAAACAAAATAAGACTTCTGATTCCACACATGAAATATTACCTGCTATTTTGATCTGAATGTTCATGTTTTCCCCAAATTAATATGTTGAAACCTCACCATCCATGTTATGGTATTAGAAAGTGGGTCTTTGGTAGGTAGATTAAATCATGAAGGCTCTGCCCTCCTGAATGAAACTAGTGTCCTTATCAAAGACGTCCGGGAGAGCTGCTTCATGCCTTCCACTATGTAAGGACACAGTGAGAAGGCACCATCTATGAATTAGAAAGCAGACCTCACCAGACGACAAATCTGCTAGCACTTTAATCGTGAACTTCCCAGTCTTCAGAACTGTAGACATACATTTGTTGTTTATAAGCCACCCAGTTTATGGCATTTTGTTATAGCAGCCCAGACAAAGACATTTGCCATGGGCATTGCACTTTCACTGTAAACAGCTAGTAAACCAGAAAAAATACATAAAGCAAGTTTTCAGATATATCCAAGAATCTCAATGACTCCAAGCAGAAGAAACAAAGAAAACCACTCTAAGACAAATCATAATC
Source organism: Trachypithecus francoisi (assembly GCF_009764315.1). NCBI lineage: Eukaryota > Metazoa > Chordata > Mammalia > Primates > Cercopithecidae > Trachypithecus > Trachypithecus francoisi. The sequence goes on from NW_022681470.1 coordinate 120,405,991, forward strand.
AAATTGCTGGAAATCAATGATAAAGAGAAACTCTTAAATGCCCAGAGGAAAAAAGACACATTATATTCAGGCGGACAAAGAGAAAACTGACAGCCAGTTTCTTATCAGAAGCCATGCAGACCAGAAGATAATGAAAATACCTCTTTAAAATGCTGAAAGGAAACAGAACAAAATAAAACTGTCAACCTACAATTCTAACCCAGTAAAAATATCTTTCAAATACATAGGGAAAACATTGACTTTTTCAGACGAATTCTTTCAAAAGAGTTTATCACCAGCAGACCAGCACACACGTTTGCACGAACACACACACGAACACACATGCACGTGCACACGTGCACGCATGCACACACACACAAACACACATGCGTGCACACACACACACACAACTGTAAAAGGAAGTTCTGCAGCCAAAGAAGAATGATACCAGATAGAAATATGGAACTACAGCAAAGAATGACAAGCGAGTCTCCAACTCCCAGCGGGAGCGACACAGAAGACCGGTGATTTCTGCATTTTCAACTGAGGTACTGGGGTCATCTCTCTAGGGAGTGCCGGACAATCGGTGCTGGTCAGCTGCTGCAGCCTGACCAGCGTGAGCTGAAGCAGGGTGAGGCATCGCCTCACCTGGAAGCGCAAGGGGGAAGGGAATCCCTTTTCCTAGCCAGGGGAACTGAGACACACAACACCTGGAAAATCGGGTAACTCCCACCCCAATACTGCGCTTTAAGGAAACAGGCACACCAGGAGAATATATCCCACACCTGGCCGGGAGGGTCCCACGCCCACGGAGCCTCCCTCACTGCTAACACAGCCGACTGCTGCGATCTATCCGCAAGGCAGCAGCGAGGCTGGGGGAGGGGCGCCCGCCATTGCTGAGGCTTAAGTAGGTAAACAAAGCCGCTGGGAAGCTCGAACTGGGTGGAGCTCACAGCAGCTCAAGGAAGCCTGCCTGTCTCTGTAGACTCTACCTCTGCGGACAGGACAGCGCACAGCTGCAGTCCATTAGGGGAAAGAGTGGGGGCCGGTGCAGACTCGAACGACTCTGTCTGACAGCTTTGGGCAGAGCCGTGGATCTCCTAACACGGAGGTTGAGATCTGAGAACGGACAGACTGCCTACTCAGGTGGGTCCCTGACCCCTGAGTAGCCTAGCTGGGAGACATCCCCCACTAGGGGCAGTCTGACACCCCACACCTCACAGGGTGGCGTCACCCCTGAGAGGAAACTTCCAAAGAAGAATCAGACAGGTACACTCGCTGTTCAGCAATATTCTATCTTCGGCAACCTCTGCTGCTGATACCCAGGCAAACAGGGTCTGGAGTGGACCTCAAGCAATCTCCAACAGACCAACAGACAGTCCTTCTGACTGTCAGACGGAAAACTATCAAACAGGAAGGACACCTATACCAAAACCCCATCAGTACGTCACCATCATCAAAGACCAGAGACAGATAAAACCACAAACATGGGGAAGAAGCAGGGCAGAAAAGCTGGAAATTCAAAAAATAAGAGCGCATCTCCCCCTGCAAAGGAGCACAGCCCATCGCCAGCAACGGATCAAAGCTGGTCAGAGAATGACTTTGACGAGATGAGAGAAGAAGGCTTCAGTCCATCAAACCTCTCAGAGCTAAAGGAGGAATTACGTACCCAGCGCAAAGAAACTAAAAATCTTGAAAAAAAGTGGAAGAATTGACAGCTAGACTAATTAATGCAGAGAAGATCATAAACGAAATGACAGAGATGAAAACCATGACACGAGAAATACGTGACAAATGCACAAGCTTCAGTAACTGACTCGATCAACTGGAAGAAAGAGTATCAGCGATTGAGGATCAAATGAATGAAATGAAGCGAGAAGAGAAACCAAAAGAAAAAGAAGAAAAGCCTGCAAGAAGTATGGGATTATGTAAAAAGACCAAATCTACGTCTGATTGGGGTGCCTGAAAGTGAGGGGGAAAATGGAACCAAGTTGGAAAACACTCTTCAGGATATCATCCAGGAGAACTTCCCCAACCTAGTAGGGCAGGCCAACATTCAAATTCAGGAAATACAGAGAACGCCACAAAGATACTCCTCCAGAAGAGCAACTCCAAGACACATAATTGCCAGATTCACCAAGTTGAAATGAAGGAAAAAATCTTAAGGGCAGCCAGAGAGAAAGGTCGGGTTACCCACAAAGGGAAGCCCATCAGAATAACAGCAGACCTCTCGGCAGAAACTCTACAAGCCAGAAGAGAGTGGGGGCCAATATTCAACGTTCTTAAAAGAATTTTCAACCCAGAATTTCATATCCAGCCAAACTAAGCTTCATCAGTGAAGGAGAAATAAAATCCTTTACAGATAAGCAAATGCTTAGAGATTTTGTCACCACCAGGCCTGCCTTACAAGAGACCCTGAAGGAAGCCCTAAACATGGAAAGGAACAACCAGTACCAGCCATTGCAAAAACATGCCAAAATGTAAAGACCATCCAGGCTAGGAAGAAACTGCATCAACTAACGAGCAAAATAACCAGTTAATATCATAATGACAGGATCAAGTTCACACATAACAATATTAACCTTAAATGTCAATGGACTAAATGCTCCAATTAAAAGACACAGACTGGCAAACTGGATCAAGAGTCAAGACCCATCAGTCTGCTGTATTCAGGAGACCCATCTCACATGCAGAGACATACATAGGCTCAAAATAAAGGGATGGAGGAAGATCTACCAAGCAAATGGAGAACAAAAAAAAGCAGGGGTTGCAATCCTAGTCTCTGATAAAACAGACTTTAAACCATCAAAGATCAAAAGAGACAAAGAAGGCCATTACATAATGGTAAAGGGATCAATTCAACAGGAAGAGCTAACTCTCCTAAATATATATGCACCCAATACAGGAGCACCCAGATTCATAAGCAAGTCCTTAGAGACCTACAAAGAGACTTAGACTCCCATACAATAATAATGGGAGACTTCAACACTCCACTGTCAACATTAGACAGATCAACGAGACAGAAAGTTAACAAGGATATCCAGGAATTGAACTCATCTCTGCACCAAGCGGACCTAATAGACATCTATAGAACTCTCCACCCCAAATCAACAGAATATACATTCTTCTCAGCACCACATCGCACTTATTCCAAAATTGACCACATAATTGGAAGTAAAGCACTCCTCGGCAAATGTACAAGAACAGAAATTATAACAAACTGTCTCTCAGACCACAGTGCAATCAAACTAGAACTCAGGACTAAGAAACTCAATCAAAACCGCTCAACTACATGGAAACTGAACAACCTGCTCCTGAATGACTACTGGGTACATAACGAAATGAAAGCAGAAATAAAGATGTTCTTTGAAACCAATGAGAACAAAGATACAACATACCAGAATCTCTGGGACACATTTAAAGCAGTGTGTAGAGGGAAATTTATAGCACTAAATGCCCACAAGAGAAAGCAGGAGAGATCTAAAATTGACACTCTAACATCACAATTAAAAGAACTGGAGAAGCAAGAGCAAACACATTCAAAAGCTAGCAGAAGGCAAGAAATAACTAAGATCAGAGCAGAACTGAAGGAGATAGAGACACAAAAAACCCTCCAAAAAATCAATGAATCCAGGAGTTGGTTTTTTGAAAAGATAAACAAAATTGACAGACCGCTAGCTAGACTAATAAAGAAGAAAAGAGAGAGGAATCAAATAGACGCAATAAAAAATGATAAAGGGGATATCACCACCGACCCCACAGAAATACAAACAACCATCAGAGAATACTATAAATGCCTCTACGCAAATCAACTAGAAAATCTAGAAGAAATGGATAATTTCCTGGACACTTACACTCTCCCAAGACTAAACCAGGAAGAAGTTGAATCCCTGAATAGACCAATAGCAGGCTCTGAAATTGAGGCAACAATTAATAGCCTACCCACCAAAAAAAGTCCAGGACCAGATGGATTCACAGCTGAATTCTACCAGAGGTACAAGGAGGAGCTGGTACCATTCCTTCTGAAACTATTTCAATCAACAGAAAAAGAGGGAATCCTCCCTAACTCTTTTTATGAGGCCAACATCATCCTGATACCAAAGCCTGGCAGAGACACAACAAAAAAAGAGAATTTTAGACCAATATCCCTGATGAACATCGATGCAAAAATCCTCAATAAAATACTGGCAAACCGGATTCAGCAGCACATCAAAAAGCTTATCCACCATGATCAAGTGGGCTTCATCCCTGGGATGCAAGGCTGGTTCAACATTTGCAAATCAATAAACGTAATCCAGCATATAAACAGAACCAAAGACAAGAACCACATGATTAGCTCAATAGATGCAGAAAAGGCTTTTGACAAAATTCAACAGCCCTTTATGCTAAAAACGCTCAATAAATTTGGTATTGATGGAACGTACCTCAAAATAATAAGAGCTATTTATGACAAACCCACAGCTAATATCATACTGAATGGGCAAAAACTGGAAAAATTCCCTTTGAAAACTGGCACAAGACAGGGATGCCCTCTCTCACCACTCCTATTCAACATAGTGTTGGAAGTTCTGGCTAGGGCAATCAGGCAAGAGAAAGAAATCAAGGGTATCCAGTTAGGAAAAGAAGAAGTCAAATTGTCCCTGTTTGCAGATGACATGATTGTATATTTAGAAAACCCCATTGTCTCAGCCCAAAATCTCCTTAAGCTGATAAGCAACTTCAGCAAAGTCTCAGGATACAAAATCAATGTGCAAATTCACAAGCATTCTTATACACCAGTAACAGACAAGCAGAGAGCCAAATCAGGAATGAACTTCCATTCACAATTGCTTCAAAGAGAATAAAATACCTAGGAATCCAGCTTACAAGGGATGTCAAGGACCTCTTCAAGGAGAACTACAAACCACTGCTCAGTGAAATCAAAGAGGACACAAACAAATGGAAGAACATACCATGCTCATGGATAGGAAGAATCAATATCGTGAAAATGGCCATACTGCCCAAGGTGATTTATAGATTCAATGCCATCCCCATCAAGCTACCAATGACTTTCTTCACAGAATTGGAAAAAACGGCTTTAAAGTTCATATGGAACCAAAAAAGAGCCCGCATTGCCAAGACAATCCTATGTCAAAAGGACAAAGCTGGAGGCGTCACGCTACCTGACTTCAAACTATACTACAAGGCTACAGTAACCAAAACAGCATGGTACTGGTACCACAACAGAGATATAGACCAATGGAACAGAACAGAGTCCTCAGAAATAATACCACACATCTACAGCCATCTGATCTTTGACAAACCTGAGAGAAACAAGAAATGGGGAAAGGATTCCCTATTTAATAAATGGTGCTGGGAAAATTGGCTAGCCATAAGTAGAAAGCTGAAACTGGATCCTTTCCTTACCCCTTATACGAAAATTAATTCAAGATGGATTAGAGACTTAAATGTTAGACCTAATACCATAAAAACCCTGGAAGAAAATCTAGGTAGTACCATTCAGGACATAGGCATGGGCAAGGACTTCATGTCTAAAACACCAAAAGCAACGGCAGCAAAAGCAAAAATTGACACATGGGATCTAATTAAACTAAAGAGCTTTTGCACAGCTAAAGAAACTACCATCAGAGTGAACAGGCAACCTACAGAATGGGAAAAAATTTTTGCAACCTACTCATCTGACAAAGGGCTAATATCCAGAATCTACAAAGAACTCAAACAAATATACAAGAAAAAAACAAACAACCCCATCAAAAAGTGGGGAAAGGATATGGACAGACATTTCTCAAAAGAAGACATCCATACAGCCAACAGACACATGAAAAAATGCTCATCATCACTCGCCATCAGAGAAATGCAAATCAAAACCACAATGAGATACCATCTCACACCAGTTAGAATGGCAATCATTAAGAAGTCAGGAAACAACAGGTGTTGGAGAGGATGTGGAGAAATAGGAACACTTTTACACTGTTGGTGGGATTGTAAACTAGTTCAACCATTATGGAAAACAGTATGGCGATTCCTCAAGGATCTAGAACTAGATGTACCATATGACCCAGCCATCCCACTACTGGGTATATACCCAAAGGATTATAAATTACTCTACTACAAAGACACATGCACACGTATGTTTATTGCGGCACTATTCACAATAGCAAAGACTTGGAATCAACCCAAATGTCCATCTGTGACAGACTGGATTAAGAAAATGTGGCACATATACACCATGGAATACTATGCAGCCATAAAAAAGGATGAGTTTGCGTCCTTTGTAGGGACATGGATGCAGCTGGAAACCATCATTCTTAGCAAACTATCACAAGAAGAGAAAACCAAACACCGCATGTTCTCACTCATAGGTGGGAACTGAACAATGAGATCACTTGGACTGGGGAAGGGGAACATCACACACTGGGGCCTATCATGGGGAGCGGGGAGGAGGGAGGGATTGCATTGGGGAGTTATACATGATATAAACGTCATGCACATGTACCCTAGAACTTAAAGTATAAAAAAAAAAAAAAAAAAGAATGACAAGCAACAGAAATGGTAAATATGTGAACATATATAAAATATAATTTTTCTCATTTTTAATTTCTTAAAAAGATATTATGTCTGTTTAAAGCAAATAATAATGTATTATGAGGTTGATAATATATATAGAGAGAGCCTTAAAATGTATGACATAATAAGAGCATAAAGGATAAGGAGGAGTATAATATAATTTAAATGTCAACTATGACAAGTTAAAGATATGTACTAAAAATAAATCAGCAACTAAAAAATGGTCTAATAATAGAAATTAAATACCCAATTAATAAGTTTTTTAAAAGAGAAAAAAGGGAAGGACCAGATGAGAAAAATATAAAACAAATAGATGGTAGACATATTTGTATCAATAATTACATTAATTCTAAATGCTCTAGACACTATAATTTTAATGTCAGATTGGATTCCTGAAAAAGCAGGATCCAACTATATGCTGTTTGCAAGGAATCCACTTTAAATACAGAGACAGAGATTGGTTAAAAAAAAAAGAGTAGAAAAATATATACCTTGTAAATATTACTCAAAAGAAAGGCAGAGTAGCTATATTATTATCAGCTAAAACAGACTTCAGAACAAGGGATATATTAGATATAACAAGATATTTCACAATCATAAGTCAATCAAGAAAATATAACAGTCTTAAAGTACATGCATCTAATAACAGAGCTTAAAAATACATAAAGCTAAAACTAACAGAACTTGAAAGAAAAATATATAAACCTACAGTTATAGTTTGATATTCTAACACTCCTCTCTAGTAAATGAAAAAAAAAAAAAATCATTAAGCGTGTAGATGACCTAAGCAACACTATCAACCAACTTGGCCTAACTGACATGTATAGAACACTCTAACCAATACAGAATATCCATTATTTTCAAGCGCCAATGGAATATTCACCAAGAAAAAACAGATTTTGGGTCACAAAAGAAGTCTCAATGAATTTTTTAAAAGTAAATCAAATAGACTACTTCTCTTACCAAAACTGCATGAAACTAAAAGTTATTAACAAAAAGATATCTGAAAAAAAAACTCTATTTAGAAACTTTAAAAAATCCTTCTAAATAATCATAGACTGTAGAAGAAATTATAAATAATTTTAAATATATTTTGAAAATAGCCAGGCATGGTGGCATGCACCTGTAGTCCCAGTTACTCAAGAGGCTGAGGTGGGAGGATCACCTGAGCCTTTGAAGGTTGAGGCTGCAGTGAACTATGATTGCAACAGTGCACTCCAGCCTGGGTATCAGAGTGAAACTCTGTTTCAAAAAAATTTTTTGAATCAAATGAAAATGAAAACATCAAAACCTCATTACCTATAGCTAAAGCAGTTCTTAGGGGGAAATTTGTAGCATTTAATAATTATATCAAAAAAGAATAAAGTTCTAAAATTAATGACTTAAGCATATACCCGAAGAAACGAGAAAAAGAAGAACAAACAAAACCTAAAATAAGCAGAAGGAAGGATGTGACAAAATTTATGATATTGTTCAATGCATAGAAAATGAGCAAACAAAACAAGATATCTTGTTTCAGTCCAACTTAGAAAAGATTAATCAAAGTAATAAATTTTGTGATGGACTGAACTGGTCATATAGTTGTTTTGATTTCTCTGTCACTCACAGCAGTCAATCACCAACTCCAATCTTTGTAATGTTTTTCTCATCTGTTCAATGTTTTCCCCTAATGAAATAACTTCACCACTTGAATTTTGTATTATATTACCTCCCAAAGAGAGATCACTCTCCATCTAACTTGTTTCCTTACCTCTAGACTCACCTTCCTAAAAATCCTTCATGTATAAATTGGCTCATTTATTTATCCAAAAATATTATGCAGCGCCTACCATGTACCAAGTAATGAACTCTTCACTGAGGTGAATACAACATGGTTCCTGTTATCGAAGATCTACTGAACATCTCAGTCAAGTGAAAGAGATTGGCATTTACATAAATAAGTGTAATTCAATAAAATCAGTGTATTACACCTAGCATATATGTGTGTGTGTGTGTACTAGTAGTAGTAGTAGTAATAGTACTCCATTTTCATACTACTATAAAGAAATACCTGAGACTGGGTAATTTATAAAGGAAAGAGAGTTGACTTGCAGTTCCACATGGCTAGGGAGGCCTCAGCAAACTTATGATCATGGTGGAAGGCAAAGAGGAAGCAAGGACCTTCTTCATGTAGTGTCAGGAGAGAGAAGAGCATGAGCAGGGGAAATATCAGATGCTTTAAAACCATCAGATCTCATGAGAACTCACTCACTATCATAAGAACAGCATAGGAGAAACCACCCCCATGATCCAATCACCTCCCACCAGGTCTCTCCCTAGATAAGTGGGGATTATGAGGATTACCATTCAAGATGAGATTTTGTTAGGGGCACAAAGCCCAATCATATCAGAAGGTTAAATGGTTTCAGGGTCTCAACACTGCCCTTTGTAGAAACTGGGAGCATAGTTAAGTGCACTGACCCAAACGAAGAACACCTGGGTTCAAATCCCAGGGCCATCACTTACTAGGTGAGGGTTCTTGGGTGACTTCACCTCTGAAGTCTTATTTTTTCATCTGTAAAATGGTGAATTTAAGAATTATTAAGTTAATATATAAAATGTATGTAAACTGTTTAGAACAGAGCTTGGCATGTAGAATCCACTATATAATTCTTCTTGGCTCTGGGTAAACTACTGCTCTAAACTGTCATTTCTTGATGTGAAAAAGGGCACAAATTGATAACCTCTGTGGTCCCTTACAAGTTGTAAGGGACCTTGTCAATGTTTTGAATCTTAATATTAAAAAATCAAGCCATGTAGTATCTCAAGAAACATACTGTAGTCTATTGAAGTTTTATTTAAATCTATTGTTCTTTAACAAAGTCCAACCATGTGACAACAGCCTATTTTCTCCAGTTGAGAAGGCAGTGTTTAATTACATTCTGGTGATTTAAAGTAAGCTGAACAAATCTGTAAAATAAAAAGTTGGAAAGAAAGGTTTTAAATATAAATGTATAATCTGAATATATTGTCTCCGTGGATGTATATTTATTTATTTGATTGCATAAACAAATAAAACTAAATCAAGACCCACAGAAACAAAGCCATTTCATTATCAGGAAACTTCACTCATTTTAGCTGTAATTACCTTCATGAAGATTCCCACAAAGGGTGATGTCATGCTGAATTTAACCATACTAAGGAAGAGCATCAAGTTGCATTTTAACATTGTCAAAGCTTTTAAATAAACATGTCATCACAGAAATATACATTTTGCAATTGACTAGGATTTAATCACTTGCACACTTTTATGAAAAGAACTATTTTTTAGTATGCTTACTCTGAAAGAGTGTGAAATTACAGGTTCTAACTAGACTAAGTTCCTTGGTAGGCCTAAGACATTTTCTGTAAGAAAATTATCAAATACACTTTGGATTCTAACATGTTGGCTATAGTCAATTTTAATTATAAGCTTTTCAGATTTGCTTTTGAAAAAAGCAGATCTCTTGGCTAAATATGTAACTGACATCCACAATTTAAAATCAGACACTCAAGTGGATACTATTTTAAATAATATATGATTAATAATAGTCATTTGTTTCTTGAACTGTTACTGGAACTGCAGAATGCAGTCTGTCCTCTTATTTCAGAGAAACAGGTATCCTGTCTCCTATCGAACTAACCCTCCCACAATTATGCCTGATAACCTTCCCTCTGTCACCCACTTTTGCCTAAAAACATGCTTAGGTTATATGACTATATAATATTTGTGTCTATATATCTATTTCTGAATCTCTATCTCTATATAATTTATCACATGTCCAAATGGAAAGTTTTTTTCTCCCCACCTCACTCCTTTCTCTCCTTGTTTCTAATCTCGGTTAATTGCATCTCTATACCTAATCATTCTACATAGAGATCTCTGAGCTGTTCTTCATTCCTTTCTCACTTTCATCTTGATTTAATCAGCCACTAAACTCAGACGGCATTTTCCTCCTTAGTAACCCTTGGATTTAATCCTTTCTCACCACTTCCACTGCCATAGGTTAGAAACTCCATACTCATCTCTTGCATGGATTTTATTCTTACCTGATTATAGTAATTTTTTACCTGATCTCTGTGTTCAATACAGTACTTTTCTGAATTTCATATTACTCTGCACAGTTCACAAAGATTATTGTTCTTGTCTAACTGTTGCATCATATTGTAAGTTTTGGTTTACATGTTTTGTCTTCCCTTCTTGATTTGGAGACATTCACTACATTTGTGTCAAATGAATGAGCATGATGTTCACTATTTTCTTTAAACTAAAGATCTACTAATTTGCTAAACTAAATTACACTTTCCTGGAGAATCAAATTGATGAAGAAAATTAGCCATTGAATTTAGCTATGTTTTTCTTATTACTAGTATATTTATTGTGACACGGATCTTTCCAAAACAGATGTTTTTTGTTTAATTTCTGTTTTTCTCTAGAGACAATGCTCTGTTGCCCAGGCTGGAGTGCAGTGGTATACTCATAGCTCACTGCAGTCTTGAACTCCTGGATTCAAGTGACCCTCCATTTCAGCCTCATAAGTGGCTAAAACTACAGGCATGTGCTATCACACCTGGCTAATACAGCACAGGTGTTCTTAACCTGGGATCCATAAATAGACTTCTAAGAAATGTATAAATTTTCTAATATTTATAGGAAACTTTTTGTATTATTTCTGTGGTGAATGACCATCGTTTTTACCAAATTCTCAAAGAGGTCTGGGTTGCCTATGTGCTGAAAGTGCACTGTGGTGGGTTTGCATCCCAGCTGCACTACTTACTGACTGTCGGACCTTTGGCAAGTTCTTTTACCACTCAGTGCCTCACACAACTTTCTCATCTTTAAATTGGGGGATAATAAGAGTAATGGCCTGATAAGGTTTTCACGAATATTTAACATGTATGTAAAGTCTTTAGCATACGGGCTAAGTGGCTATGTGGTTTTTGCTAGAAAAATGCCTGTAACTTTTTTTTTTTTTTTTTGAGACGGAGTCTCGCTCTGTCGCCCGGACTGGAGTGCAGTGGCCAGATCTCAGCTCACTGCAAGCTCCGCCTCCCGGGTTCCCGCCATTCTCCTGCCTCAGCCTCCAGAGTAGCTGGGACTACAGGCGCCCGCCACCTCGCCCGGCTAGTTTTTGTATTTTTAGTAGAGACGGGGTTTCACCGTGTTAGCCAGGATGGTCTCGATCTCCTGACCTCGTGATCCGCCCGTCTCGGCCTCCCAAAGTGCTGGGATTACAGGCTTGAGCCACCGCGCCCGGCCAACATTTTTTAAAATACAAAATTTAAAATTACCGTTACTGAAAACATAGGATTTAAAGCTAAAAAGATAGGTCAAAGTTGGAAATTTAGGTTTAGAAGTTAACATAGAAGCAGGGATTAAAATCACAAGATTGAGAGTGGTCCCGATGGGAGAAAGAATGAAGAGAAGGGTAAAAGGTTTTGGATTAAGCCCATAGTAAAGTGAAAGAGGAGGGAAAAGAGCTCATGAAGATCTTAGTGGACTCTCAAATTTAATGCAAGAATTTTACTATGAAAGGTACCAGGACTGTGTAGTCCCAACATTTTGGGAGAATGAAGCAGGAGGGTCGTTTGAGGCAAGGGGTTCAAGACAAGCTGGCCAACATAGTGAGACCCTGTCTCTAAAATAAGTAAAAATAAATTTTAAAAGGTACAATTAAGTCTTCCTTAAACCAAGGAAAATGGGGAATATGAAGGGACTATGAATTTTGTACTAGTTTTCTAGTAACAAATTACCACAAACCAGTTGGCTTAAAACAACAGAAAATTATTCTCTCACAATTCCAGGGGACAGAAGCCCGAAATCAAGGTGTCTGCAGGGCCATCCTCCTTCCAAAGGCTCTGGGGAAGAATCCTTCCTTACCTCTTCTTGTTTCCAGTGGCCTCAGACAGTCTCTGGCGTTCCATGGCTTAGAGCTGCGGCATCACTCCAATCTCAGTTTCCTTCTTCACATGGCCATTTTCCCTCTATGTATCTCTATGTCCAAATTTCCCTCTTCTTTTTTATGATACCAGTCACTGGATTTAGGGCCCACTCTAATCTAGTGTGACCTCATCTGAATTGGATTACATCTACAAAGACCCGATTTCCAAGGAATGTCACATTCATAGATTCCAGATGGACATGAATTTTGAGGGAACAGTTTTCAACCAAGTAGAAAACACTTCAGCTGCTTCAGAGTTCAGAGAAAGTTATGAAGAACAGCTCAGAGATCTCTAATAGGATAATTAGGTGTAGTAGAGTTGCCATTAATTGAGATTGGAAATAAGGAGAGAAGGGAGTTGAGGTGGGGATTTAAAAAACCATTTCATTTGGACATGTTGAATTTAAGATGGGATTGGGACATCAATATAGAGATGCATAGTAGTTGAAAATGTTGATTAGGAGTTCAGATAAAAGACTGGGGTTGGCAGAGTGTGGTGGCTCATGCCTGTAATCCCAGCACTTTGGGATGCTGAGGCAGGCGGATCACGAGGTTAGGAGATTGAGATCATCCTGGCTAACAGGGTGAAACCCCGTCTCTACTAAAAATGCAAAAAAAAGTAGCCGGGCGTGGTGGCGGGCACCTATAGTCCCAGCTACTCGGGAGACTGAGGTGAGAGAACGGCGTGAACCCGGGAGGTGGAACCGGGGTAAATATTCTGAGGTAAAAGAGATATTATGAACACAGTTGAAGAAGTGAAATGGATGAATTATATAGAGTGCATGATGAATAAAATGATAAAAGGATTTGTAATCAGAGTTTTCTAGGAAAACAGAATAGGATGTACAGTTGGTCCTCCGTATTGGTGGGTTCCACATCTGCTGATTCAAAAAACTATGGATTGAAAATATTTGAAAGAAATATTGTATCTGTGGTGAACATGTACAGGCTTTTTTCTCTTGTCATTATTGCCCAAATAATATGGTATATTTACATAGTATTTACATTGTATTGGTTATTGTAAGTAATCTAGAGATGATTTATACAGGAGAATGTGCATAGGTTATATGCAAATACTACGCCATTTATATCAGGGACTTGAGCTTCCTTGACTTTTGGTATCATAGGGAGGACATATAACCAATCCCTCATAAATACTGGGGCATAACTGTATCTGTATCTGTATCTGTACATGTATATGTATATGAGAGTGTGTATTTTTTTAAAGAGATTTATTTAAAGGAATTGGCTTGTGTGGCTGTAGGGGCTGACATTTTGAAGCCTGTAGGGCAAGAAGTCTGAAATTGTTAAGGTAGGCTGATCAGCAGGCAGGAAACCCAGAAACTCAGGCAGGAGTTAATGCTGCAGTTTTGAGACAAAATTTCTTCTTCTCTAGGAATCCTCAGTTTTGCTCTTAAACTCTTCCAACTGAGTGCATACAACCCACTGCATTAACTCCTTTAAAGTCAACTGATTGTAGATGTTAGTCATATCTACAAAATACTTTCACAGCAGCATCTAGATTAGTGTTTGATTAAATAACTAAATACTTTAGCCTAGACAAGTTGATACATAAAACTAACTTTCACAGGAATAAAGAACAAATCCAGCAATTAATAGAAAAACAAAGGTATAGAAATACAGATGCCCCTCAATTTATGATGGGATTTTGTCCTAATAAATCCATCATAAATTGAAATTGTCTTGAGTCGAAAATGCATTTAATACACCTAACCTACTGAACATCATAGCTTAGCCTACCCTACCTTAAACATACTCAGAACACTTAAATGAGCTGTCAGTTGAGCAAAATCATCTAACACAAAGTTTATTTTGGAAGTGTTGAATAGCTCATGTAATTTATTGAATACTGTCCTGAAAGTGAAAAGAAGAATGGATACTCAAAGCACACCTTTTCTAAACATGTATCACTTACTCACCATCATAAAGTTAAAAATCATAAGCTGAACTATTGTAAGTCAGGGACTGTCTGTACTGACAGGTAGTAGTCAGAGAGGCAGAGAACCTGAAGAAAGGGGGCAGAGAACGTGAAGAAAGGATCAGAGAAGCCAAAAGGCAGAGATCATCAAGATGATCAACCGTGTCAAGCCCTATTAAGAGGTCACATAAGTTAAGAGCCTAAATCTCTTAGTGGAATTTGACACTTAGTTAATTGTGACCCAGCAAGATCTGCTTCAGTATAGTTTAGAGAAGGAAGCAAGATAGCAATGAGCTGATAAATGAAAGGGAGTTGAGGGAGTAAGGACATTATTGCAATATATTTGTAGAAACAATAATAGAAATGTTCTAAAAACCACTTTCCCTTCCTTCTACCACCAAATTATTTGGGTCTGCCCCAGGGCTAAAACCACTCCCTGAGGGGATAACCCAGCAACAGGTGCAGTCACGGCTGTTTAGATGCCAAGCATTATGGAAATTAGTTTCATGTCACAGATGACAAATTAGAATTATTAGTAACACTTTAAGATATATTAGAGAATCCCTAGAAAAAGTTTTATATTTTTTTGTAGAAAGACATGGAAATATATTCATTATCAAATAATATTACTTTAAAAAGTTAGCTGTCATCTATATTCTTTTCTGGTATCAGGAAAGATTGCAACTATCTGTGACTTGACCAGTTTTGTTAAGTGGTCATACTTAAAGTCTGGCTGATTAAAAACAAACACACTTCATATAGAGTACACTTAGGATACATGGGTGCATAGGATTATTTCATCATGAGTAAATAGAACTTAAATTGGTTGTTTATCAAGGTAAATATTCATTTGTCTCTAAAGAAGTCAAGAAGAACTATTACTTGGAATAAAAATGCCATGTAAAAAACTTTCACAATTGGTAGAAAGCTTTTTGACACATAATCTTAATATCTATTCAGTAAGATAATAATCTTATATATGTTTCTTCTTAACTAAAAATATATACACAAATTATTTGGGCCTCCCTAAGGTAAAAACTATTGTCTGAGAGGCTTCTTCTAGCATTCATGAGAAAGTCCATTGGCTCTATAAATTAAAATTTACAAAATATTTCTTTTGTTAAGAGTGACCTTTCTGAGCCTCTCTTGGCTATGAAAGGTCATTCTTAACCTCAAACGTGTGGCCACTATTATCAGTCCACCACATTAAACAGCTGTTGTGTTTGGATGAAAGCACTGAGTCTAATTTCTACCAAAAAGAGCTGATCATTTTTGAGCCTTTTTCTATTTGTAATCAGTCAAAAATTGCTGACTGTACATTACATGCAAAATTCCATGCTAAACATGGTGGAAAGAGGACTGCACGAGTGGTGGCAACCAGAATGCAATGATAAAATACGATCCTCCTAACAAAGATTATGATGAATCTGTTTGGTTCCTTTCACTTGAGTGCAGCCAGGCTGAAAATGTAGTTGGCATTGAAGATAAAGCTAAAAGTAGTACAACAATCAAGTCCTCTGACTTTCAAGGATTTACATCTAACTTTAATCTGTTTACTGATCTGACTCAAGGAAATAGAATGTTAGCATATTAAAGTTGAAGGACCCATAGACAGGCAAAATAACACAGTGGTTAAAAGCTCTGGAAGCAGATAAAGTCAGGGTCAAATCCCAGAGCTAAACACTCTGAATTTCAGTTTCCTCATTAATAAGATAGGCAATAACAGACACACACACACACACACACACACACACACACACAATCAATTGTGAAAACTTAAAGCATCTAGTGTGTGGGTCCTAGTACATGGAAGATAATCAATATAGTGATTATTATTATTATTATTATTAGAACATATATAGTCCAAACCTCTCATCTACTAGATGGTGACATTGAGTCTCCAAAAGAATGTTTAAGGTGAGTGGCAGACAAGTTAGGAATAAATTCGGAATGCTTTAACTGGGGGCAGGCTTCACTCTGAGAACTAAGCATTTCCTCAAAGTGTGCTGGTGCACGTTTCATACATTCCACATTAGTCTAAACATTCAAAACACTTCTTTAATTCTTACTAGTTTTCCTAAAACAACAATAAGCCACACTTTTCTCTACTTCTTTTTGAGATCTACACAAATACCAATGTTTGGTCTCAGAGTCAGCAACTATTTAATCTCGTAATTCTTTCCATTGTTTTTCATTAGAACATAGGTTCTAATGCTAGACTTTATAGAAAAATACACCTGTTTCAGTATACCTTCAATTGCCTTTAAGTCTACTTTCCCATTTGTCCTTCATTTTTCTGCTTTTCTCTTCCACTACTCTTTACCACAATATAGAAACACAGTATTTTCCTCCACTTTTGAAGAATGTATTGCACTGATTTACCGTCACTGTTCCCCTTGACGCATCTATTTTTAGTACTGTTGGATCACATCGGTAGAATTGTAACTGAACTACTGATAAATGGGCCAGCTTTTGACTTTCAGAGCACCCAAGGGAAAATGATGAGGTGCAGAGATTACTTGGAGGCTTGGGTCTGGCAGTGGAAGAGATACCTGAAGGCGCAGTCAAGTAGTCAAGGTCCGTGGGCCTTACTGGAATTAGATATCCTTCAGACCCTGCTGTATTTCAGCCTGTACATCCTAAACTGCTTTTCTATCCCCTTCTCATTGATCTCTGAAATATGGGGTACTCTGGACAGACCTTAAAATTTGAAGTTGGTTGAACTAGGTTCAAAAACTGAGTGTTAGACACTAGTTCTTTGATCAAGTTGCTTAACCTTTCTAAACTTCAATAGACTGTAAAAGGGAGCTTAAACCTATTTACCAGAGTTGTTATTACGGTTAACTGAGATAACTGAGATAATGAACATAAAACACCTAACTGACAGTAAGCTCCTCTCGTGATCCTAATTTTGACTTGACAGTTTGATGCTGATCTCCTGTATGCTTTATTTTTATTACTCATTTAGTTATAGGCACTTAATTTATGATGAAGGTAAATTGAAGAGAACATTATTTATTGATGTTATTTTTAGACAAGCGGCTTTCCATTTGGAAATTATTTTTTACCCTATCACATAACATGCCATTTAAAAAAACAATGCAATATGTATAATGGTATCCAGAGGTACTAGTTAACTAACGTGTTAAGCAAGATCTTTGCTCTAGATTAGTCCTAGGAATATTTTGATTGTAAGTTTTGTGAATATCAAGTTTTTGTTTTATTTTGCTTAATAAATTTACACAATGAAATGCACAGATTTATTTTATTATTTTATTTTAGATTCAGGGGGTACATGTGCTTGTTTGTTACATGGTATATTGCATACTAGTGAAGACTGGGCTTCTAACATGTCTATTACTCAAATGGAGAACACTGTACCTGATAGGTAATTTTTCAACATTTGCCCCCTCCAACCTCCCCCTTTTGGAGTCCCCAGTGTCTATTACTTCCATCTTTATGTCCATGTGTATCCATTGTTTAGCTCCCACTTATAAGTGAGAATATGCAGTATTTGTTTTTCCGTTTCTGAGTTAGTTCACTTAGGATTATGGCATCCAGCTCTATGTTGTTGCAAAGGACATGATTTCATTCTTTTTGTGGCTGCAGAAATGCAATCTTAAGTGCAAAACTGGATAGGTTTTGACAAGCGGATACACACATATAACCAATAACTAATCAAGATTATCACCCTTGGCACAGTGACTCAGCCTGTAATCCCAACACTTTGGGAGGCCGAGGCAGGAGGATTACTTAAGCCCAGGAGTTTGTGACCAGCCTGGGCAATATAGTGAGACCTCATTTCTACAAAATAATTTTTATAAAAAGATTAGCCACGTGTGGTAGCTTGTACCTGTAGTCCCAGGTACCCAAGAGGCTGAGATGAGAGGATTGCTTGAACCTGGGTCGAGGCTGTAGTGAGCCAGGATTGTACCACTGCATTCCAGCCTGGGTGACAGAGTGAGACCCTGTCTTGGGGAAAAAAGAGGCGGGTATCACCCTGGACATTTCCCTAGAGCACCTTTCCAAACAAGCTTCACCCCTGTAGGCAACCACTTACTCCATCAGCATAGGTTAGTTTAGCCTGTTTTAAAATTTCACATAAATAGGATCAAACAGTATTTATTCCCTTGTGTCTGGCTTCTTTTGATCAATATAATGTTTCTGATATTCAGTCATCTTTCAGATTGTATCAGTAGATCATTTTTAAATTGCTTATGGTATTCTGCCACATGACTGTATCACATATATATATATATATTTTTGTTGTTGTTGTTGTTGTTGTTGTTGAGACGGAGTCTCGCTCTGTCGCCCAGGGGGGAGTGCAGTGGCCGGATCTCAGCTCACTGCAAGCTCCGCCTCCCGGGTTTACGCCATTCGCCTCAGCCTCTCGAGTAGCTGGGACTACAGGCGCCCGCCATCTCGCCCGGCTAATTTTTTGTATTTTTTTTAGTAGAGACGGGGTTTCACCGTGTTAGCCACGATGGTCTCGATCTCCTGACCTCGTGATCCGCCCGTCTCGGCCCCTAATCCATTCTCCTTCTGATTGATATTTTCATTGCTTTCAGTTTGAGGCTATTACAAATAAAACTGCTACAAACACTCTTGTGCAAGTATTTTTGCGAGCACATGTATTCACTTCTCTGAATAAATACTAGGAGTCAAATGAGTTAGGCCACAAAGTATATGACATTTAACCGCCAAACAGGTTTCCAAAGTCCTTTCACCATTTTACAGTATGCCAATTATGTATGAGAATTAATTTTAGCCTTGTTATATTAATTTGCATTTTTCTAATAACTAAGGATGCTGCATACCTTCTTCCTGTGATTACAAACATGAAATAGGAAGAATAGCAATGCCAGATGAGCGGATGGGGAAGAAAAGCAGAGGCTTGGAAGTAGTGACATCAGGCTTTAAGAATGAGAATTGTGCAGGAGGAAGAGGTCAGAGGGGTGAAAGTGGGTAACACTGAAGGTAGACAGTAGATTGCTCCCTAAGATCTGATATAAAATTGACTAGCACATAGGAGAGGCAAAAATTGTGGTTTCACAGCAACACTGGAGCCAGATCATAAATTGACTTAAATACACGGTGTACATATATTTACATACATTTTATCTTGAATATAATGGGAAGCACTGAAATGTTTCAAGCAGAGGAATAAAATAAAGATGTGTTTCAGAAAATGAAATCATTTTGGGAGCAGTGATGAAGATGAAGATTAAATGTCAGATGAGACTGGAATCAGTCTTAGGAAGTGATGAAGCAATTCTGGAGGAAGGAAATAAGGTCTTGGAATTGATAGGAAGAGGAAAAGGGAAATCAGAAAGAAATGCATATACAGTGGGAAAATGGGAGTTCAGTTTTGCACACACAGTATTGAGCTGCTGTGGAACATGCAGTTGAATATATGAGATGGCAGCTCAGGAAAGAAATCCCAAGTGAAAAAACATATATGAAAGTCACAGCTTTAGCTGGGTATTACGTGGCTCATGCCTGTAATCCCAGCACACTGGGAGACTGAGGCATGAAAATCACTTGAGTCCAGGGGTATGAGACCAGCCTGGGCAACATAGTGAGAACTCATCTCTGCCAAGAAAAAAAAAAAGAAAGAAAGAAAAAAAAAATTAGCCTAGTATGGTGGCATGCATCTGCAGTCCCAGCTATTGTGGAGGGAGGAGAATCACTTGGGCCCAGGAGTTTCAGGCTTCAGTGAGCTGATCATACTACTGCATTCTGGCCCAGGTAACAAAGTGAGACTCTGTCTCAGAAAAAAAGGAAGGAAGGAAAGAAGGAAGGAAGGAAGGAGAAAGAAAATAAAGAAAAAAAGAGAAAGAAAGAAAGAGAGAGAGAGAAAGAAAGAAAAAAAAAGAACAGAAGGGAGGAAGGGAGGAAGAAAGGAAGGAAGCAAAGAAGGAAGGAAGGAAGAGAAAGAGAGAGAGAAAGAAAGAAGTCATAACTTTAAAAGTGATTTTGGAGCCATGGGAGTAAATCAGATCACTAAGTAGAAATTTTGCAGAATGAGGGAAGAATAAGATCTAGAACGGAATGCTGAGAATACCAGCACTTGAGGAGTAGACTAATTTAGAACAGATAGAAAGAAATTCAAGAGAAAATGGTGTCAGACAAACCATGGAAGTGGATCAACAGAGTCAAAAAATGCAGAGAGATCCAGTAGCGACTGTCCCTATTTTAATAATATGCAGATCATTAGAGACCATGGCAAAAATAGTTTCATTGTAGTAGGGGTGGAAGTCAGATAAAATCAATTAAGAAAACAGCAGAGATGATGAAGAATTTGAGATGATCTCTGAACATTTCTTCAAAACACTTAGGGTGAAAAGGAAAAGTACTAAGGAATAGCTAGAAGTAGGCAATGATTAGAGGACAGTTGTTTTGATTATTTTTAAGATGGGAGTATTCTAATATGCTGAAGGGGAAAAGTCAGTGGGGAGGGAGTAGTTGAAATTATGGAAGAGGATAATAGGTCTCTGTGAAAGTGGGAGAATAAATTCAGAAAAGGGGTAGAGGGATCTGTGTTTGGCAAGATGAGGAATACTATATTCTGAGTGAAAATAAAACAAAACAATGGTAGGGGAGGGTGCTAGAAAGAGAACACTTACATTACAACTGGAAAATGGAATTCACTGACAATGGAAATACTATTGAACCTGCTAATCTTTGAAAATGATACAAACCAAGTAAGAATTTAATACATTCTCTACAGAGGAATATCATGCATAAATAAACCAAAGAGTAAGAAACAGTTCCATGTTGTGTTTCCTTTTAATTACTGAAATGGATATGTAGGTTATGAAAAGTTTCATAAGAAGTCCATAAAAATGGAATAAATTCATCCTGTAACTAAAATTTTACAATAGAACTGATATGGTTTGGCTCTGTGTCGCTACCCAAATCTCATGTTGAATTGTGATACTCAGTATTGGAGGTGGGGCCTTGTGGGAGATAATTGGATCATGGGGGTGGTTTCTAATGGTTTAGCACCACTCCTCTAGTGCTGTCTTGTGATAGAGTTCTCACAAGATCTGGTGATTAAAAGTGTATAGCACATCCCCCTTCTAACCCCTCTTTCCTGCTCTGGCCATGTGGAGAATGTGACTGCTTCCCCTTTGCCTTACACCTTGACTGTAAGCTTCCTGAGGCCTCCCCAGAAGCAGAAGCCTGTACAGTCTGCAGAACTGTGAGCTGATTGAAACTCTTTTCTTAATAAATTACACACTTTCTGGTATGTCTTCACAGCAATGTGAGAATGGGCTAATACAGAGAATTAGTACCAGGAGTGGGGCACTGCTATAAAGATAGCTGAAAATGTGGAAGCAACTTTGGAGCTGCGTAACATACAGAGGTTGGAACAGTTTGGAGGGCTCAGGAGAAGACAGGAAGATGAGGGAAAGTTTGGAACTTCCTGGAGACTTGTTGAATGGTTCTGACCAAAATGCTGATAGTGATATGGACAGTGAAGTCAAGGCTGAGGTAGTCTCAGATGGAGATGAGGAACTTATTGAGAACTGGAGTAAAGGTCACTCTTGATATGCTTTAGCAAAGAGACTGGTGGTACTGTGAGCAAGATGATTTGGGTATCTTGTGGAAGAAATTCCTAAGCAGCAAAGAATTCAAGGTGTGGTCTGGTTTCTTCTAAAAGCCTATGTTCATTTGCATAAACAAAGAAATGACCTGAAACTGGAACTTATATTTAAAAGGGAAGCAGAGCATAAAAGTTTGGAAAATTTGCAGCCTGGCCATGTGGTAGAAAAGAAAAACTCATTTTCTGGAGAGGAATTCAAGCCAGCTGCAGAAATTTGCATAAGATAAGCTGAATGTTAATAACTAAGACAATGGGGAAAATGCCTCCAAGCCATTTCAGAGACCTTCCCAGCAGCCTCTTCCATCACAGGCCTGGAGGCCTAGGAGGGAAAAATGGTTTTGTGGGCCAGGCCTAGGGACCTACTGATCTGTGCTGCCTCAGGACATGGCACCCTGTGTCTCAGTGGCTTCAGTTCCAGCTGCGGCTAAAAGGGCCCCAGATATGTCTGAGGCCACTGATCCAGAGGGTACAAGCCATAAGCCTTGGCAGCTTCCACATGGTATTAAGCCAACAGGTGTGCAGAGGGCAAGAGTTGAGGCTTAGGAGACTCCACCTAGAGTTCAGAGGATGTACATAAACATCTGACAGTCCACGTAGAAATCTGCTGTAGGGGCAGAGCCCTAAGGAGAACCTTTACTAGGGCACTGTAGCCCTAAGGAGAACCTTTACTAGGGCATTTCCTCCCCAGAAAATGAGTTTTTCTTTTCTACCACACGTAGAGGGGAAATGTGGGATTGGAGCCCCCAGACAGAGTTCTCACTGGGGCACTGCATAGTGGAGTTGTGAGAAGAGGGTCCACCAGACCCCAGGATGGTAGATCCACTGACAGTTTGCACTGGGTGCCTGCAAAAGCCTCAGGCACTCAACACCAGCCTGTGAAAGCAGCTGTGAGGGCTGCAACCTGCAGAGCCACAGGGGCAGAGCTGCCCAATCCCTTGGGAGCCCATCCCTTGCATCAGTGTGGCCTGGATTTGAGACATGGAATCAAATACTATTTTGGAGCTTTAAGATTTAATGACTGCCCTGAAGGGTTCTGGGCTTGCATGGGGCCTGTAGCCCCCTTATTTTGGTAAATCTCTCCCTTTTGGAATGAGAGAATTGTACCCCCATTGTATCTTGGAAGTAAATAAGTTGTTTTTGATTTTACAGGCTCATAGGTGGAAGGGACTTACTTTGTCTCAGATGAGACTTTGAACTTGGACTTTTGAGTTAATGCTGGAATGAGTTAAGACTTTCGGGGACTATTGGGAAGCCAGATTGTGTTTTGAAATGTGAGAAGGACATGAGATTTGGGAAGAGCCAGGGTAGAATGACACAACTTGGTTCTGTGTACCTACTGAAATCTCATGTTGCATTGTGATCCCCAGTATTGGAGGTGGGGCCTGGTGGGAGGTGACTGGATCATGTGGGGTGGTTTCTCGTGGTTTAGCACCATTCCCCTAGTGTTGGTGCATAATAGAGTTCTCATAAGATCTGGTTGTTTAAAAGTGTGTGGTACCTCCCCACTCCCCTCACCTGTTCTGGCCACATGAAGGCCATGCTTGCTTCCCTTCTGCCTTCCACCATGATTGTAAGTTTCCTGAGGCCTCCCCAGAAGCAAAAGCCTGTACAGCCTGCAGAACCATGAGCCAATTAAACCTCTGTTCTTAGTAAATTACCCAGTCTCAGGTATGTTTTTATAGCAGTATGAAAACTAATAAAAGAACCTTGACAGTTTTCATAAAGAAAAAAGCAAAGCTACTCTGAAAGGGTGGCATCAAGTAGCTGGCTAGAATTCTCACAAGGTTAGTGACTCGTTCCTACATACCAACCCCATAGGGCACTTGAGTCAAAGTTATGCCTCTGCACATTATAATACAAATTAGTGCAAATGATGAATCTTCAAAGTTGCCTGCAAGCTAGGAAATTAAATCTAGAATGTCAAGTGCCTACTCTACTTCATTCAAAACAAATATTATCACTATGTTCTAGTATTGTGACAGTCACAAAAAGGAAGAGAACATTGTCTTTATCTCTCCGAAGTACAAAGTCCACTGGTGAATTCACAAATAATTAATTACTCTAAGAGGGCATGTGCTATTAGACATAGGAATGGAAACAGAAAAGGTGTCACATTATGTCTGGGAGCATAAGAAAGATTTCCTGGAGCAAGGAATGTCTAAGACGACTCTTGAAAATAAATAGAAATCTACCTGGAAGATGGTTGTGGGAGTTCTCTAGAGAAACAGCATGTGCAAAATGGTGATGGCAAGAAAAACCCGACTTCTGGAAAGTTAGTTCTGCATGGCAGGAGTAAAAGGTATACAATAGAAGAATGGAGAAAGGATTGGAAAGATAGACAAAATCTAAATAGTAAGGGTCTGTGTATTATTCTAAGGAATTTGAACTTTTATATAAGATATCATAGAAGGATTAAAAAAGTTTAAGATTACATGATGAATCTTTTTAGAGAAAACACTATTGCAGTGTAAAGACGGTCTAGGACAATACTTGAGATAGACTAGTTAGCAGGCTACTCCACAGTATAGGTGAAAAATGACAGAGGCCAGAATTAAAGCTTGAATAGTGGGCATGGAGAACACTGGAAAGATTCAAGAGATAAGCAAGGGACAAAACTGACAAGACAGAGCAATTACCTGGAGAGTATGAGAACACTCAGGGTGACTCTAGAATCTCTGATTTGAGTAACTAGATACATCCTGTGTGATTAAAGCATTAGATCATAGATCTTGGAGCAAGTGTTATATTAGTGCCACTGTAGTTCCAGCCAACAAACTAACTTGAAACTAATTTTTTTTAATGGGGCTCATGTAGTGGCTGAAATATTTTTATGTTATTGTTAGTAAAACTGTGGTTATTCAGCAGTACCAGAAAAGAATAAATGAGATCCTAATTATAAACATTAAAACTTTAAATATAGCCTGTAATAAAGGGATGGGCCTAAGAGGACAGAGAGTTGGTCAAATACACCTCCACTTAATCGGATGAGGCTGAATTCTTCCAGGCCCTCAGAAACAGCAACTGGACTGTAGATTAAACAGTATTTTTAACAGAAAGAACTAATGTGAAAAGGTTAGTCCAGAAAACAGAGTCCAGAAAGGGCACTTACAGGGCTCAAAAGAATTCCATTAACTAGGACACTATGTGGAAGAAAGATATTTTCTGCGTCTTCCAAGCATCTAGGTAATTAGACCCACTTACCTGTTATAATTTTATGCTTATCATACGCAAACTGGCATCTGAAAGAAGGGATGTCCTAATTAGAAATACACATTACTGGCCGGGTGCGGTGGCTCATGCCTGTAATCCTAGCACTTTGGGAGGCCGAGGCAGGCAGATCACAAGGTCAGGAGTTCGAGACCAGCCTGGCCAGCATGGTGAAACTCCATCTCTACTAAAAATACAAAAAAATTAGCCGGGCATAGTGGCGTGCGCCTGTAATCCCAGCTACTCAGGAGGCTGAGGCAGGAGAATTGCTTGAACCCAGGAGGCAGAGGTTGCAGTGAGCTGAGATTGCTCCACTGCACTCCAGCCTGGGTGACAGAGCTAGACTCCATCTCAAAAAAAAAAGAAAAAAAAAAAAAAGAAATACGTATTATTCACCTCTTCCTAGACCCTAATGGAAGTGGACATGTGGCAGCCAGACTTTCGTATACCAGAAACAGATAAACATAGCTAGTGTTAGTCCATTGCTAAGCAACTGGTATTCTGGGTATTCTCTTTTTTTTTTTTTTTTTTTTTGAGACGGAGTCTCATTCTGTTACCCAGGCTGGAGTGCAGTGGCGTGCTCTCGGCTCACTGCACGCTCCGCCTCCTGGGTTCACACCATTCTCCTGCCTCAGCCTCCCGAGTAGCTGGGACTACAGGCGTCCGCCACCACGCCCGGCTAACTTTTTGTATTTTTAGTAGAGATGGGGTTTCACCGTGTTAGCCAGGATGGTCTTGATCTCCTGACCTCGTGATCTGCCCGCCTCAGCCTCCCAGTGCTGGGATTACAGGCATGAGCCACCGTGCCCAGCTATTCTGGGTATTCTAAGAAAAATCCAGTTAGCATGTTTGTAAGGATGAAGGCCATCTGCAATGCTGCAATGCTGTCCTATCTGCAGCATGTCTGGGCTTCCTGGACTACATTATACCAATTTAGTCTCTCTAAACCATGACATAAATAAACTTTGGTTATCTTGTGATGAGTCTTCTAAATCATCAAGAATCCAGAAATAGCTTCCATGTGTTACCTAGATATTATAAACAACAAGATCAGATCAAGCTATTAGAACAGTATCCAGTTTAATTAAAATCTTTTCCTCCTTTTCTGCCTTACTGCTTGCACTTCTATTATAGCAGGTATCACTGTACATATTGTGATATCCCTATAGAGCACAGGTGTGTTATGTTCTTCATTTGAATATAATCCTTAGGTGGTACAAATAGTGATTTATGTTTCTTTTTATCCCTGGGAACAAAAAGCACATAGCCTTATGCATGATAGATAGTAAGCATTTGTTGGACTGAACAAGGCACAATTAAGGTCAATTAGGTATCATAAGACTTCAAGTTAGTTGTGCAAGGAATCAAGCTAAATCTCTACATGTGATGACCACTGAAGAATGTGCAAAAATCTGTCAAAATGTGATGCTCCAAAAATAACTCTAGCTTTCAAAAGCCTTTTTGGGAAGGGAATATAAAAGTATTTCAAATGATTTTCAAAAATGAGTAATAATCTCAACTCTCTCTGCCTATTTATTTGTCTATCTGGTTGTGAAAGAAAAATCCCATAGCTCGTTTCAGTTTTGTTGAAATTTCACCATTAAATGGAATTTACATTTATAGTCATCAAATATTATGACAGTTCCACAAAGACTAAATGAGAGTTTTTTTAGGATCCATTTCTTTGCGGTTTTAAACATTATTAAACTGAATGTAGAATACTGTTAATTTAAATTTGAACTTACTTTTATTTTCTTGACATTTGATATAAACTTCTAAAAGTAAGAAGTAGGATCCAGTTTGCATCATCCTCTGGCTTTAATCAATCCCTTTCCTCCCTTCTCCCATTTAATTATGTTCATGGTCATCCCCACTAATTTATATTATTAACACATCTCAACTTCTTTTGTCACTGAGAATACGCAAGCCTTACCATCACCTCAGGTACAGATCGCTACAATCGTTTATCAAGTCTCTTTCCTTGTTTCTAGCCTCTCTTTTCTCAGTTCATTAGCACACCTTGACTTGCCTCCTTTTGTTAAGTAGCACTTTCATCAAGACATTCTATGAATACTCATTTAACATCTATTATGAGGAGAACACCATGCAGGAGTTACAGAGAATATAAAGAGAAAACAATGGCCTTGCCCTTAAAATCTATAGTCTTACTTAAGAAAAAACACACAATAGCAATCGATTATTAAAGAAAATCAAAATAAGAAAAAAATTTGCAGTTTATGTGAGGTGGGAAAACACTACAGATGAGAGGGTTCTGAACTAGAATTCTAAGGATGATTCCTATGAGATAAAGTAGGGAAGTATTCCCGGGTAGAGGCAATACACTGAGCAATGAATGGCCATGAAATTTGAGATAAATTAACCAGAAGCAAGATAAAAAGCAGGTAAGATCACATAATTTAAAAAACTGAAGACCACAAACACTGGGGCAAGAATCTCAGCATGTGCTGTCTAATGAAGACCAGCAAGCAGGAACACAGCAGGTGATCAACCATAGTTCAAGAAATAGGCAACTGGCCACTGAGCCACCGTGTACAGTTGGGCAGCTGTATGTCATCTATGTGAATGGTGCCTCTTGAAGTTGTGCCTACACCTGTTCAAAAGTGCTCAATGACCCTGGCAATTTCAGATAGGCGAGTGTCTACCTTTGAGGGAGCCTAGCTTTGTAAAAGGGAACCCAATCATGGGGAGATGGGGCCAAGGCAAGAATTTAAGTCTCTCAGAATGAAATCAGTAGCAAGGTTCAACCTCTTGAAATAACAAGGCAGAGATGCAGGTCCTGATGACTAGGAATAAGGCAAGGAACTCTATTACTGAGATGGCAGGGAGGCCAGACAGGAGCACAGATAACAGGAAAGTAAATAACACCTAACTGATGCAAATATCAACATTAGTGTGATACTAAGTAATTTCTACATAGGATTTCTTATAGCTTCTCTGTCTAAGAAAGTGACTGGCCTCAGTCTTAGATCGCCATGCCCCGAACACCTTCAACCTACTGATGGGTTTAATTGGTCACAGGACAAAATTATTAGGAACTAAACACCACACCTTATTCAAGAAAAAAATGTATCTTTAAAATTACCAATACCACTTTCTGTTTCCTTTCATTGCAAATAACATTTCAGCTACATTACAACTTTTAAAAGCTTTGAGCTTTAGCCTGGATGTTCATGTTTTCTGAGTACTAAATATTCTAATTACAAATTCACTTTTTGTTTGGTGTCAAGGGGGATGGATGATGGTCCTAAACTGCAATTTTACCTAGAACACACATAAATTCTGTAAAACCAGCTAGCTAGAGAATATTTTTGGTAGTAATACTAGCTAATGTTAATTGTGTACTATATTGCAGGCCTTTTGATATACAGTTTACTTATCACATTTAATCTTCACAAAACCCTAAAGGTAATAATAGTTATGATGATCACTAACATTTATTGAACACTTACAAAGTGCAAAACACTGTTCAAAGACACTGTTTATATGTAGTATTACTTCATTTAATCATCATGATGGTCCTGTAAGTGCCTTTATTATCTGTATTTTACAGGCAATATAACTAAGGGCTCAAGAACTTTCCTAAGGTCACATTGCTAGTAAGAGAAGCCAAAATTCAAATTCTGTAGTCTGACTCTAAAGCCCACGACATTAAAGTCCAGGCTTTTAACCACTGCTATTCACTGCTTCTGCAATTGGTATGCATGGAGAAAACAGTATTTTTGATACCACTAATACTACTACAAATATTTTGATACGATAGGATTTCAACACGTTTTAGTGAACACCAGAAGACAGGCAGTAGCCAGAAGCAAAGATAAGATTAAAATAGAATCTATGAGTTTGAGCCTCAATCTCAATAAGCCTTTATCAGAATATGTAATGAGCTCTGATTGTAAGGTGTAAAAATTGCTGAAGAAAAAAAAAAATGCTACTCTAAGTATACAATAGAAAATATTACTGCAAAACAAACAAAAGACCCTAATAAAATAAAGCAAAATGTAAGGAAATAAGATTAGGGTGAATCATATTCTATGACTACCCAGGATTTAGAAATACAAACCAAAATCACTCTGAGAAAATTAAATCTGTGAAAATTCTGCAACTTGATATAGATACCAGTTTAATTTTGGTTGAAAAAGTTTCTAGACATCATGAAAAAAATCACTGTACTTACGGTGAAGTACAGTCATGTAAAGAATAACTCAAGGTCTACACAGTTTATTAGTGTAAAAAATTTAGTAACAACTTACATTTAAAAAAAATTTATATTGGTTATGCTAATTTCCAGGTTTAAGGAATTACTGTATTGCTTGCTGTTTTATATAAAAATCTATTAAAGGAGGAAGGGTAGAAAAGGAGTAGGGGAGAGATACTTCTTATTGGGGTTTTGAGTCACGAAACAAAGCAAAGGTCCACAAGTGTAAATAGCTTACATTGGCTAATTACTGGTCTAGTGCTCTTTCCATTCTAACCCAAAAGGAAGCTACTGAGTCTTACAATGTGACTTAGAAATCATCTAACTAAAAGCATTCATGTTACTGATAGCAAAAAATGGTCCAAACTCACATAGTTACTGGCAGCAGAGAAAGAATGAGAAGTGGGAGTCCTGACAACAGGTATTCTCTCCAGGCAAAACATATATAGAATTTTTAAAGTATATTTTAATTATTTTTTTAAAAAAGTTTAGCACTTACTATGTTTCAGACACTAAGTGCTTTTTATACATTAAAACATATTTCACACATATTTATTAGTGAATCTATTAAGGCCCCTTTAAAGGAAGTATCTTATTCACAAATGGATTTACTCAACTACAAGTATAGATTCCACATTTAAATATCACTGTGGTGGAAGAAAGAAATACTTTTGTCTTCAAAAATAAATAAATTGACTTTGAAAAGATTTCAATTAATACTGACTTTAAAAGCACTTTCATCCAATACAAAAAGTGATATTGATTTTATTCATATTGAAGAATAAAGAAAATAACTGAAAAATTAAATAACTGAAAATTTAAAATAACTGAAAAAAATTACATATGAGGCAATTAACACTATTAACCAACAGAGAGCCGCAAATTAAAACCACAATGATATATCACTACACAGCCACTAAAATTAAAAGGACTCACAATACCAACTGTTCGCAAGGATACAGAGCAATTGGAACTTGCATCCATTGCTGGTGAGAATGTAAATAGTACAAACACTTTGGAAAACTGTTTGGCACAATGTGTTAAAGGGAAAACATATCTCCTATAACCCAGCAATTCCAATTCCTAGGTAATATAACTCAACAGAAATGAATACTTAAACGTCTAACAAACGACAGATACAACAATGTTCATAGCAGATTTATTCATATTAGCCCTAAACTGAAACTTAAACATCCATCAAAAATAAAGATAAATAGTAGTACATTCAAATAACAGAATTCTATTCAGCAAAGAATGAATGACTGCTACACAGAACATGGACGAGTAAAGCAGAGCCATGGAAGCCAGATGCGAAAGGGTACATTTTATATGGTTCCATGTATAAGGATAGCCAAAACTAATTTATAGTCAAATAGTGGTTCGGTTACCTTGGGGAGGGGAGGGCATTTACTGGGAGAGGACAAAAGGGAACCTTCTCAGATGCCAGAAATGTTCCATATCTTTATCAGAATAATGGGTACATGGTTATACACATATGTAAAAACTCATTAAATTGTATACTTAAAATCTGGTGGGCTTTGCTTTATGTAAGCTATATCCCATTTCTATGATATTCACCCAGGTTGTTTCATGTAGCAGTAATTCACTCTTCTTGATTGCTGTATAGCATTGTATTATATGAATGTATCACACAACACAATGATTCTTTTTATTGTTGTTGGGCATCTAAAAAATTTTTTTAAAAAAGAATTCAGTTCCTAAATGAACATTTTCTCTGCTCACTAGCAGATTTTGTTTACTAAACTACTAAGAAGAAAAGTCCATTCACTTTTTTTTTTTGAGACAGGGTTTCACTCTGTCACCCAGGTTAGAGTGTGGTGATATGATCATAGCTCATTGCAACCTCAAATTCCTGGGCTCAAGCAATCCTCCTGCCTCAAGCTGCTGAGCGCTGGGACTACAGGTGCATGCCACCATGCCCAGCTAACTTTTTTATTTCTATTTTTAGTAGAGACGAAATCTTGCTATGTTGGCCAGGCTGGTCTCGAACTCCTGGGCTTAAGTGATTTTTCCTCCTCAGCCTTTGAAAGTGCTAGGATTATACAGCTGTAAACTACCACATTTGGCTCCATTTCCTTTAAGTTCTACTTTAAGTTTTAACAAATTGCCAGACAACATTTCTTTGGTGCCAAAAAAGTCTATAATGTTGAACTCAGTGACAGAATAATTGAAATGAAGACAGTTTCTCTCATAGAATACCTCAGAGTATAATATTAAAATAATAATGTTTGCTTAAGAAGACTTTTGTCAATCAATAAACTATTTAGTGGACTGGTCTAAAATTACTGAATTATGTAAATTATTCATAGAACTTTTGTGAATAGGGAAAAGAATGAGAACCAATCTAGGTGGGCTTGACTTTCATATTATAATCTGACAGACACTGTAGATAACTCTAAAATTAATTTCAAACTATATCAATATTTGCCAGTGTTTTCTGAGTCTTTACTAGTTGTCTGAAAGTATGCTAAGCCCTTTATAAGTATTTTTTCATTTATCCGCACAATAATCCCATGAAAGATGTTACTATTATCCCTATTTTATAGAAGTAACTGAGGTTTAAAAAGGTAATGCAAGGAATACACTACTGAGTGGAAAGCCTAGACTAAAACATGGTCTGAATGACACCAAAATGTGAGATCTCAACCATCATAAAAAATCCCCTCTGCTCAGTTCTTCTCCTCAAGAAATTTATTTATAACTTATTACCAAGTGTAGATGTATACTCATTCATTCAATACATATTTACTGAGCATCAAACACTGTTCTGGCTGTTTGTTTCACATTAGAGCATAACATGGACAAAAAAAAAAAATCCTGCCTTTGTGGTGCTTATATTCTTAGCACATGGACAAAAAAAGTCATAATAAATAAGTAAATTATACAGTTGTCTTAGAAAGTGAGCAATGCTACAGGGGCAAATGAGCGGACAAAGTGATAAGAAACGTCGGTTGAAGTTTTACATAAGATAGGCCTCACTGAGGAAGTGAATTCTGAACAATGACTTCAAGGAAGTAAAGCCAGAGCCACACAGCTATCTGTAGGGGCCAGGGGGACGGAGATGAGGAGGTGAGGCTGGAGAACTAGGGGAGTGGTGTAGACAGTGAGGGTATGTATGTGTGGCTAATATACAGCCTGGTAGTTCGCTTTTTATGTTTTGGCTATTGAATGAAAGGGAAACCACTCCCCTTCTCCCACCAAATCTTGGCTAGTTCAGCTATGTTTCCCTAAAAAAACTTAAAGGGACACTGTAGTTTTTTTTAAGTACAAAAAGAGTGAACTATGTATCCCTGATTGAACCTTTTTAATAACAGATTTTGGAGGAAGGAACTGCCATATATAAAAATGGGTTAGAAACACACAAAGTTTACACATACATACACAAACACACAGGCACTTAAGGGAACATTCTGGGAGCTACTTTACACAAAAATGCAGGGCTCTAGGTGACTTCTTTATGACAGTCCATATTGTTACTCATTCAATCTATTAAACTAGGATGAATGACAATAAAAATTTCCACATTAGACACAGAAAATAGCTCTAGATTTGTTTACTATTTATGCATTTTACATCATATGATTAACATATAATGCGTGGATGAGTATTTAAAATCAATGAGTTTATAAAAAGTGACTTTTTCTCTAAGTAAACAAGTGTACAATAAAGTAACTTCAAATCTTTTAACCTTAGTAAGTACAGGTCCTTATCCTAAAACAATGCTATCTTTAATTATCACTTATTTGTGAATTGTTGGAAAATAATGACTACCAATCAATTCAGAGTCTGAGCTCTACAAATATTAATCAAGATTTCCTCTAACAAAGGCAATCTCTGGGAACATGTAGGTTAAGAGGCCAGCTTCAGAGTGAAATAATATTCTTTATCCACAGTAAGGTCAGATGGAGTTTACTCAGTCACCCTGATGTCTTCTTTTCAATAGACAAACTACTTAAACAGGACAATTGAAGGATGACTTCTCTTCAATGTAGGGTAATTATAACTTGTCCATAATGTAATGCAGTGACTCGACTATGTTATTACTTCAAAATAAAAGTAGCATATGATGTGTTTATGACAATGGAATGGAAAAGCCATCAGCATTAACTTCTTATGACTATCTGCATCTCAGATTCTCACATTTTATGACTACTGCCTGTAGGTCTCAAATATAAGGAAGAATTTGCCAGTGAAAATGAGTTACTGGCAAAGGTTATAAAAACATCTTAAAGATCTTACAGTAAAAGCATAAATGTTCACCCTTAGGGATGACTTGGCATCATCTGACCTGAAAGCAAGAATACAAAGTAGAAAACTCTTCAGGTCTAATCTATCCATGTTATTCTTGAAGCCAAAAAAGGCTAAAAATCTTTTTTCTTTTGTCCTATAATCACCCTTCTCTTTAACCATCACTCTCTCTTCTGCTAGACATGAGACTACAAATTTGGTGACATAAATGAATTTGTCCTCTAACTGCTTTCATTATCATTATAAAATTACAATATTTGTTAAAAACTAATTCGAAACCGTTTTACAGCAAAATTTTCAAAACCCAGCCTAAATTAGGTAAAGCAATGATATCATTTAATCAGCTATATGCCTAGGTATGTTTTGTTAATCTATTACCTAGATGAGGAGTTTATGTTTCAAGCAAAATGTAATATGTGTGTTGATGTCTACAACTTCCCTGGAAATGCATCAACAAATAAGATGGGTTGATGTCTGGGTAAAAGGATAAGTAAGTGATAAAGCAAAAACAGCAAAATGTTAACAACTTTAGAACCTTGGAGGCAGCTATATGGGTGTTGACTGTGATATTGCTTCAACTTTTTTATATGTTTGAAATTTTTCACAATAAATTGTTGGGAAAAATATTATCACATTTGAAACCCGTTTTAAATGGCAAGGGAGAAATGTCAAATCCCACAGAAGAATTCTGCAAAAACCAATAGGCAAGACTTTTGCAGCTTATGTTTGTTGAGCTGAGGGAAAAAAAAAAAAAAAAAGGTTACCATAATCCCTTTATCTGTCTAGCTCCAGAAAAGTACAAAAAATTTACACTCTTATTGAGAAATAATGGCAGGTGAAAGGGTTGTTTGTTAAGAATTCTACGTGGTGAAACTAAGTTCCTCTGGCTAAATTTTGAAGCTTAAAAACAAATTATTACTGTTATTTCAGACAATGTTTCACTTCCTTGATTACCCAGAATAACTTTATTTCAATACAGATATATTTCCTGAAAGGAGATAAACCACACCTTCTTCAGATTACTTAATCATCCTTTTTGGCAGTGTCCTTTCGCTGTGAATCTATCTGAAAATATTATTTTTTTAAATCTGAAAATAAAAAACACAAATGATCAACACGTTGGAAAATGTGTTTACCTACTCAATAGTGTGCATATGAACTATATGTTTTGTGTGTTACAAGCCTTTCAATACAAATGACCTTCTAATGTGGCATTGAGACAGGCATATTTATGTATGATATTCCATTAATGACTTTTTGGTAGTTATTTAAAACATACTCTGTATTTAATAAAGATGGACAAATACGTAACTCAGCTACTAGTGGATAATAATGATTTATTCAACAAACATTTAATACTTTATGTGCGAGGATAGTGCTAAAACTTAAAGATGAGAATACAAATAAGATGAAGTCCCTGAATTAACTAAATCAATAGTTTGGTAAAGAAGAAACACAAATGAACAAATATAAAATCTCATAAATTGGTTAGTAAGTATATGTAGAGTAATACTGTAATAAAGAGGAGAAACCTAAATTAGCTTAGTGGGGTGAGGGTCTCTGGGAAGGCTTCCTGAGCTTGGTCTTAAAGAATGGGTATTAGTGATCTAGGCAGGAGAGAATGGGAGACAATATTCTATGTAATGAGGCAGCAGCATAGAGGAACAAAGCAGCATGTTGTGGGCAGAGAACTATAAGCAATTCAGTATTGCTGGAGAGAAAGCTCACGGTATGGAGTGGAGAGAGCTGATGCTAAAAAGGTAGGCAGTGGCCACACCATGAATGATCTTGTGGGGTATGTTAACAAACCTGGACTTTCTCTTGGTCTCAGAAGGATCTAGAAGGGGTGTGATATTTTCAGATTGTGTACCAACTATAACTCTCTGACCCCCTTGAGTGAAAGAGACATGATGATCAGCTACAAGAGTGACAAAATGAGGACCTGAAAACCAAGATGGTGACAGAGGGTATCGTTTCCATTGAGATATACAGGCAGACAGGACAGACTGGATGTGGGGGTGACTCCCAAGTGTCTGGCTGGGGTTAATCTGTTGATGACAATACTGTCCTCACCCACTCTCCCCCTCCATCCAAGTAGCTAATATGGAAAGAAAAGCAAAACTGAAGGGGAAGGTTATGGATTCAACGTTGGAAGTGTTGAATATGACTCCGGGTTACCTAGGTGAAGATTTCCAGCAGAAAGTTAACAAGAAGCCAAGAGGGAGGAAGTCTGGATAGCAGGCTGAAATTTGAATCTGCAAAATATTAGAGACACTAGGAATTTTGAGAGAACAGCCAGTTTTTTGGGGGTTTTGTTTTACTTAAGCCATTCTAATAGGTGGGCAGTGGTAGCTCATTGTAATTTAAATTTTTATTTCCCTAATGTCTAATGATGTTTAGGATCTTTTTTTGTTTGTTTGTTTAGGATCTTTTAAAATGATTATTTGTTATTTGTGTATCTTCTTTGGTGTCTATTCAAATCTTTTGCCCATTTTTAAACAATCAGCTGTTTTATTATTGCTTTTTGAGTGCTCCTTATATATTCTCGACACAAGTCCTTCATCAGATACATGCTTTGTAAATATTTTCACAGCATGTGGCTTCAACAGTCTTTTGAAGAGCATAAATTTTTACTTTGCTGAAGTCCAACTTACCAATTTTTTCTCATCATGCTTTTGGTCTAAGAAATATTTGCCTAAATAAGGTCACACATATTTCCTCCTATGTTTTCTTCTGGTATAGGTTTAGGTTTTTCATTTACATCTATGATCCAGTTTGAGTTTTTTGGGGTATGTGGCGTGAGGAATAGATCAACCTAATGAGAGGGGATAAAACCAGCCAGGAAGAGTTTACAGATAGGAAGTGCAAAAATGTGCATGGAACCTGGGAATGAAAAAAAGCCAAGATTCAAGGAAGCAGAGTTCGGCACTGTCGGGGAGGCAACAGGAAAATTCTGAGTAACCAACACTGCCTGCTGAGAAAAGCAGACAGCTGTCTTTTTGTCTTTTCAACTTGGATGAGGTCACCTTGGGTAGAGCATTTTCAGTCAAAATTAATCTTCTCTATTCATAATTACATGTAACCAACAGCTTTATAAGAATTCCCCCGGCAGAAATACTTGAGAGGTCTGAACTCCCTGAGCACTATTAAAGGTCACTTTAGGTACAGGAAGATCTGGGATTCCTGACACTGAGGGTGACTGAAGCATCCTTGGGGCACTCCAGGCATAAGGTCTTGGGGACACACCCGAGGAGTCATTGCCTCGTTGGGAAATCAGAAGCACACTCACTGCTGGGTTTGCCAATCTGACGCTTCACCAGGAAGACACCTAGTTGAACTACAGGAGGATGAAAGGGGGGATTAAAATCTGTGCACTCGGGCAAATCCGGGGACAAATCAGGAAAATCCTTCCCAGCCCTCCCAGTTTCTGGAGAGGAGGAGTAGGACGCAGGGCCCCTCCAGACTTTCTCCCATGTGGCTCCTCTCCGGCAACGAGCTACTGCACTTACCCAGGCTTAGGAAGCGGGTGTTTAAGCCATGGGTTAGGGGGCTCGTGAGCACGCCCAATCCTTTCCCTGGAACAATGAAAGGGGTGCTCCACGGACTCCTCTCGGCCGACTGATCTTTCGCCGCCCTGCCCCAGCGGCCGTCGTGTTTCTACCCGTGGAGCGGGGGTCTAGTCTCCGCAGCCCACTAGAGGCTAGCCCGGCCCCCTCCCGCTAGTCGTAAAGTGCAGTAAAGGCACCAGCATTTTGCGGCACCGTAGGTGAGGCCGGCGGCGTGGGTCCTTGCGATGCACGGAGCCGGCGCTTTGGTAGTTCCTTCTGCGGAAAGGCGGTAGTTTGGAATTTGGAAAGGCCAGGGAACTAGCTACGATTCTGTCAGCGGGTAATTGGCTGCTCCTAGGTTTGTGTAACAAGCGGTAAAAGTGATAGGGTTGTTTAAAACTTCTTATCCCAGTCCTTAAGCGTGACATAAGGTTCCCAAACCCCTCCTTGTGACTTGCCGCTTCTCTTGTGCTACTTTGGTTGTCACCTTCGTGTTCATCACTAGATTTTAGGTGTCCTCGGTGTAACTGACGGTTTTTCTGTCCACTTCGTCTTGCAGTCTTTCTTCTCCTGAAGTTTGAAATGCTTTATCTCATCGGCTTGGGCCTGGGAGATGCCAAGGACATCACAGTCAAGGGCCTGGAAGCTGTTAGACGCTGCAGTCGAGTGTATCTAGAAGCCTACACCTCAGTCCTGACTGTAGGGAAGGAAGCCTTGGTAGGTGCT
Source organism: Trachypithecus francoisi (assembly GCF_009764315.1). NCBI lineage: Eukaryota > Metazoa > Chordata > Mammalia > Primates > Cercopithecidae > Trachypithecus > Trachypithecus francoisi. The sequence continues at coordinate 120,444,011 of NW_022681470.1, forward strand.
GAGTGTTCCCCAGCCTCCTGGGAAGAAAGCTATCTAACATCTGATTTTCATACACTAAGCTGAACAGAATTTTCAGGTCTGCTTGTTTAAACTCTTTGAAACGCATCCTTTGTTCATTAATGATCTGAGGAGCAAAAGAATGGAAATTATACACCAACCAAGTGACTTGGAAAATGAAAGGGTGCTTTGTCCTATTTTACAAGTCTAATTTGGTGGCTTTCTCCAGTAAATAGGAAAGCCATTTTATACTCTTGGGGGGTAGTTATCAAAACCCCTTATTTCATGAGATAGTCAAGAAATCCTTTCTGAGTTGAGTGCTAATGAGGTGCTGACACAGCCTTAATGAGTTGGTTATATATTCAGAAACCAAGCTGAAAGCTTCCCCCTTTGAAGTATGTCTATAGGGAATGGTGATTGCCTTTTTGTATCATATCCAGAGAGATCTTACCTTAAATAGACTATCTCCCAATAAGGCTTATACTGATACACTTGTATACATTGAGTGAGCCTGGACTTAATACATACAAATGTATGAGTATACAGTTATATGAGTATACACTAAGTAACCAGAATATTTGTTAGTGTATTATACATTTAGTTGGCCCTCATAAGGGCCCAGTAAATTTGGGGGAAGGGTCAACTTCAGATTCATTGTCAAACTCTAAGTAGAATGTAAATCAAATGATTAATACATATGTTATGGGAGAAGAGAGTAGATTTTTAGAATTGTCTTTGTCCTGTCTTCCAAACAAAAAATTGACTTAAAATTTTTAGGCCTTAGATTCCTTTAACATCTTGAAGACGGAATTAAGAACTGCTACTTGAATTGGCCATGCATTTAAATAAAAGTTGTGTGTAAAGACCAACTTTGATATATACATATACGTGGAGAGAGAGAGAGAAAGTAAGTCTTGCTCTGTTCCCCAGGCTGGGGTGCAGTGGTGCCATCATGGGTCACTGCAGCCTCAACCTCCTGGGCTCTAGTATCCTCCCAGCTCAACCTCCTGAGTAGCTGGGACTACAGGTGGGTGCCACCATGCCCAGCTAACTTTTTTGTATTTTTTGTAGAGACAGGTTTTTGCCATGTTGCCCAGGCTGGTCACAGGTTCCTGGACTCTAGCGATCCGCCTGCCTCAGCCTCCTAAAGTGCTGGGATTATGTAGGCATGAGTGACCACACCCAGCCTAAGACCAGCTTTCATTTAAAAACATTTTTTTTTCCTCATTTTTTCACTCTTAGGATAGAACCAAAATATCTAAGCTCAGAATGATAGAAATGTGCCTCTCTAATCCGTGATTAAGGAAAAGTAGAAGGAACTTAATACCATCAAGAAAAGTGAGACAAATAACAAAACAGCAGTTTGATAGAATGACGTATCGGGATGGCATAGAGGAAAGTTTGGATAAAGTTTTATCTTAGCTTTGTTACATGTTATTGTGACCTTGGACAAGTCCTTTAACTTTAGTGACTTTTCTAAATGGGGTAAAAACCACCTACTTTAGGTGTTGAGCATAGGTCTTAGCATAGGTTCTTAGCTATGGTACGTGGCACAAAAGTGTTCAGAAATAGAAATTGTCAATGGTCACATTTCCAAACTTCTCTGAACCTCAGTTTCTTCATTTGTCAAGTGGGAATCCAAGCAATTCTCCTGTCTCAGACTCCTGAGTAGCTGGGATTACAGGCATGTGCCATTGCGCCTGGCTAATTTTTGTATTTTTAGTAGAGATGAGACTTCACCATGTTGGCCAGGCTGGTCTCGAACTCCTGAGCTCAGGTGATCCACCTACCTCGGCCTCCAAAGTGCTGGGATTATAGTTGAGAGCCACTGCGCCCAGCCGAGGTCTGCCACTCTTGACCTCTACACTGGACTGTGTCTCTGTATTCTTTTTTTTTTTTTTTTTTTTTTGAGACGGAGTCTCACTCTGTCGCCCAAGCTGGAGTGCAGTGGCCAGATCTCAGCTCACTGCAAGCTCCACCTCCCGGGTTCATGCCATTCTCCTGCCTCAGCCTCCCGAGTAGCTGGGACTATAGGCGCCCGCCACCTCGCCCGGCTAGTTTTTTGTATTTTTTAGTAGAGACGGGGTTTCACCGTGTTAGCCAGGATGGTCTCGATCTCCTGACCTTGTGATCCGCCCATCTCGGCCTCCCAAAGTGCTGGGATTACAGGCTTGAGCCACCGCGCCCGGCCGTCTCTGTATTCTTAAGGATAGATAATAGCTACACAAAGTGTAACTTCACAGAACACCTACAGAGAAGGTAGGATTCAAGCAAAATGGTCAATGCTGGATCCTGCCCTGCTTAATAATTTGTTCATGTACTCCTTTGTTTGACAGATACTGTTGAGTACCAGATACCATTGCACTACAGCAATCCTTATAACTTTTAATAACTCACTCAAAGTTCTCAGTATGTAAGAAACCGTATTATTTATCTATGCATCCAGTTTTACTCCATTTGAATTACTTATTACTTCTCAGGAAATCAGTTTTAAGATTCATGCTCCTTCATTCTGTACTGGCTGATGAGATGAAAAAAAAAAAAGGATTCATTATCTTGCGTAACAGCCTGTAACCACTATCAGAAGACTACCAGCTTACTAGCTCACTCTCTACTGGATTTGTTCTCTAGAATTGAGCTGTAGGTAATTAAATCACAAAGCAGTTTGTTTGCAAACTTCCTACATATTTAGAATTCAGTTATTGCTCCTGCAACTCTGCCTTTTTAGCAGAAACCAAGGAATATACTTTTAAATTACTATCTTCTGCATTTATGTAGGAATGTTCACTGGTTCTGTAAACAGCTAATTTTCTATTGTTTCTCATTGGTGCTGCCTTTTTTTTTTTAGCTGAGTTTCCATATGTTTAACCACTGAAAATTTAATAAAAGCTAAACCACCATGTTTGTTTAAACTTACTGTTTAATATATTTATTCCATATTACATCATGTTTCTGAAGTAGGGCTCATGTGTGTACGTATTCCGTATTCATCCTGCAGTGTTCTGCTTGGCTTTTAGAACCAAATTTAGAAAAAAATTAAAAATGCAAAAAGCCTCAGATGTTAAGAGGTCTGTCTCCTTTGGGATATTAAGACAGCCCCAAAGACAGAGTTTAATTACAACATGATATAAAGTACTGGCTCACTGATGAGTTGTATTGAACAGTCTGTGTTTGGGTGGTTGCCAAGATATGCACCAGTCCCAAACAAACAGTGTGTGTGTGTGTGCGTGTGTGTGTGTGTGTTAGAATGGTCACCTGCTGTCCCTTTATCTTGATATTGGACTTATATCTGTAGGAAGAGTTTTACGGAAGAAAATTGATTCTTGCTGATAGAGAAGAAGTGGAACAAGAAGCAGATAATATTTTAAAGGATGCTGATATCAGTGATGTTGCGTTCCTTGTGGTTGGCGATCCGTTTGGGTAAGTCAAGGCAGATAGTTTTGAGTTTTTAACTCATTTACTTTCTTTTAATCAGTAAGAATTATTCTATTGCATTTAAAACTTACCTGCCAGGAACTGTATTTACTTAAGCTCTGTCTAAAATGTTGTAGTTTAAACTTTTATGATCTTTGAGATTAAGGAAGAAAAGCTACTTGGTAAATATATCATCATTTGTATCACTATATTATCAAGTGTCAACTGTAAAGTTTGTATCATTGCTTCTGCTGTTTTAGAAGGTCATGTAGGGCAACAAATGCCTTAACTGGTATATCATTATTAAATAGTTCATTACAGTTCATTACATTATCAAAAGTCATGCCTGCTATTTGCTGCTGATAATTTCAAGCATCTTTGACTTATTTTGTCCTAGGTTTTTTTTTCCCTTTTGTAATCATCTACTATTTGGCAATACTGCCATCACTTTGCTTGATTTGAATTTATCGTTTATCAAGTCTCTGATTTTAATTTCTTATACCCATTGGGAACCCTGTTGTTTGTCATTACCATGAAGATGGGCATCTACTGCCTAGTCAAGCGTCATCAGTCTCTAATGTCAAGTCAAACAGAAGAGTTTTTTGTCTACAGCTGGTTACCTGAGATTTCTATCACAGATTTAAGGAACATAAGGACCATGTAAGACCTTGGAGGGGCTAGGAATTTAATTTAAATACAGTGGTAAACCTTTGCAGGATTCAAAGCAGAAAAAGTCAAAATCTGATTAGCATTAAAAGATCACTCTAAATGCTTAGGTAAATGGATTTCAGGGAGGCAGGAATGTTTTCGGTGGAAAAGAGAAAAAGATGGGAACATATTTAGAAGAAGAATGCCAAGATGGATGTGGTAGATAAGGAAAAGGAAAGGAGTAAATCTGTCTCCCAGGATTCTAGCTTTATAAATGAGTGGTTGATAGTGTCACTTGAAAACTGATAAAGAACAGGATTTGGAGAAACAAGAATTGGTTCTGGAAATATGTTAACTCTGAGATGTCAAGTAGGCAGTTAGCTGCTGCTAGAGCTTGGGGGTGGGAGGTCATCCTAGATAAATGGCTTTCGAAATCATCCGTATGTTTATGGTGTTTAAAGCTGGAGGAATGAATAGAATCAGCTTAGGAGAGAAGAATGGGAAAAGAAGAGGACCTAGGATAGCCCTAGGAAACCTTGGAATTTCATGGTGTACCTAGAGCCAGAGGAGGAGGGAGAAAAAGCAAGAGAGTATGTTGTCATAGAAGCCAGGAAAAGAGACGGTTTCAAAAAGGAACGACTGAATAGCTTCAATATAATACTGAAAGTTTGACTGTAAGATGAGGATAGAAGTATGTGTATGAATTTAAAGACATGGTGTTTGGAGTTGATTAGTGGTGGTTTTATGGAGGAGTTGGAACCTGAGCTGGGTCTGGGTAGGGTTCAACAGATAGAGATTATGGGGTGGGTCAGGAGAAAGGTGGAAGGAAGAATGCTCATATAAATGAAAAAACTGAGGTACAGAGAAAGTACCTTAATGTAATTGCTCCCATTCTCAAAAACCTTCAGTGACTTCTCATGGCCTTAAATCTTGAAGTCTTTCTTTTTTCTCTAGCTACTCTTTAACTGCTATGCTAGAACCAAATTGTGCAACTTTCTATTTCATAAGTGTTTTATAATATTCTTCCCCCATTTCTTTGCTCAAGCTTTTTCCTTAAAACAGTTCTTCTCAGTTCCTAATTATACCTAATTGTACTATAAAATTAGTATACAGCTCAGATGCTACCTGTTTCATTCCTGTTTCATTCAGGAGTGCCTTTTTTTTTTTCATTTTAAACTCCTTTAATTTGCTCTTTCTCAGTGATTCATCATATATAACCTTGTGTTTAAATTCAGATTTAAGGAACATTTACTGTACTGCAGTTATTTTTTATTTAACAGCAGATCATTGTTAGGATGTAATAGTTGAAAATGGCATGGTGAGGAATGTGTAATTTTAATTGGAATTTGAGTGGATTAAATGGAGGAGAAATCAGGTAAGGAATATAGAAGGCAGCAAGGCATTGAAATTCTTAGATATCAGCAAAAAATATCCCTTATTTAATTTTAAGACCCCTTCTTATTTAAATAAAATATATAAAAAGAGAAGATTGTTTAAGATGCTGAATCTTAAATTCTTTTTTTCAATATTTTTAAAATGGTAAAATGACACATGACAAAATGTGTCATTTTAACCATTTTAGCGTACAGTTCAGTGGCATGCTAAGTACATTCACATTGTTGTGCAATTATCAGCACTGTCCATCTCCAACGATATGAAGTTCTTGAAGACAATTAAAAGTCATAGTAAAGTAAGTTCATGTAGTCTCATCTTTGTTCTTTTACCCAGGTTACTGAAAGGAATATGGAAATAGATCACACAAAGAAAGTAAATGAGTCCAAAAAGATACTAAATCAATAGAACTTAATCATTATGATAGTTGATAGTCTCAAACATTCTATCCCTAAATCTCTGCATAAGAAGTCTTTATTAAACACACTGTTTCTAATGATGATTCTGTTTTATTATTCCATTCTGTATTTCAATATGCTCTGTAACTATATTATTATAATGAATACATAATTTTTATCCCTATGTTGTATGCCTTTTCCTTAGTGGCATACATGTACAGATAATATATCCTGATGTAGGCTTTTTGACTGCTTCCATTCCATGTAATGAATGTGAACAGTGCTTGGCACCTAATAACTATAAAATCAATCTCAGCATTATTATTAGTCCATTTTTCTTCAATATAAATAAAGCTGTCATGTATAAATTTATGTATATGATACCTTCCTCCCTCCCACTTCTTTATCCCCATAGTTTAGATTGTTTCCTTATAGTAGATCCTCCAAAATAGTTTTTTTAGGAATAAAATATCAAAAAGTATGGACATGGAGATTTTCTAGCAAAAAGCATATTATCAATTATTTTTCAAAAGGATAGTGCCAATTGTTAGTGCTTCCATAGTTCATGAAAACATCATTTTCACTATATTATTGCAAACATTACTGAATTTCTGGACCACCAGCCATACTTACTTCAAAAAGGGAGGCACTATAACATTTAAAACAAACATACCGGCTGGCGCAGTGGCTCATGCTTGTAGTCGCAGCACTTTGGGAGGCTGAGGTGGGTGGATTGTCCGAGCTCAGGGGTTCAAAACCAGCCTGGGCAACATGGCAAAACCCCGTCTCTACTAAAAATACAAAAAATTAGCCAGGTGTGGTGACAGGTGCCTGTAATCCCAGCTACTCGGGAGGCTGAGGCAGAAGAATTGATTGAACCTGGGAGGTGGAGGTTGCAGTGAGCTGAGATTGTGCCACTGCACTCCAGCCTGGGCAACAGAGCAAGACTCTGTCTCAAAAAAAAAAAAAAAATCAAATTTTCTGTGTTCAAATTGGCCACCTTTGTGTACTTTCATCGATTCCATTAATCAAAACATTTTTGGGTCTCCTTTTTTGAAATTGCCTTTAGAACAATTTCAAGTAACAAGCATATTATTACAGACAGATTTATTACTATTTCTGAGCATACATACATATACACATATATGATTTTAGATAGAGCCATATACCTAGAAATAGTAAATGTGTGTGTGTGTATGTACGTGTCTACTCATTTTAAATAAACTTGTGATAGAGATGTAATTTTGAACCAGTTTTTCTTTTTCATGTACTTAAATAACTTACCAAGTAACTAATTTAGTTTTCTTTACTCTTACTGTTAAGTAGTGAGATTCTGTTGAAGGTGATATTTTAAAAAATTCTTTATAATTGATATTCATGTTTTTTTAAAGCTTATTTGAAATCAAATGAATGATTTCATAATCATTAATATGAAATAATCAATTTCATACTAGTTTTATTTTATGTATGTGATTAAAAACAAGCTTCCTTGGTGGGCATTTGTTAATATATATCTGACTGCTTCATGGGGTGAAAGCCCTTGATCTTCCTACTTAGTATGCATTGACCAGTCGACAGGTTCTGCTTGTTTGCATGTGGTTTCTCAGATATGCTAATGTTGCTTTACCCAGTAGAGCCTGGAATTTTTATCAAGAGGGAAAAATGTCTTTAAAATGCAGTTCTAAATTGATAAGGGGTTACATTTCACTGTGTTCATGTTTATCTATATTCTGTCTTTACTCCAATCTACCTACTTATAATCTTGAGATTTATCTTAAAAAAGGAAAGACAGCAGGTCAAATATGCACACACACGTACATTTGCATACATACATCCTAATTATACACAGTAACCAAATGAAAAGTTATAAATAAAATGACTGCTAGACATACAAAATCCAATATTATATGAGATAGGACTCTCATATAAAGACTGAGTGACAAGCTGTGAAAATTTATTCTCAGGCATACCTTGTTTTATTGTGTTTTGCCTTATTTCATTTCACATACATTGCATTTTTTAAAAATTGAAGGTTTGTGGCAACTTTGCATTGAGCAATCCTGTTGGTGCCATTTTTTTCTGACAGCATGTTCTCACTTCCTGTCTCTGTGTCACATTTTGGCAATTATTGTGATATTTCAACCTTTTTCATTATTACATCTGTTAATGGTGATTTGTGATCAGTGATCTTTGATGTTACTATTGTGCTTTGGGTTGCCACAAACCAAGCGCATATACAATGGTGAACTTAATTGATAAATGTTGTGTGTGTTCTGACTGCTCCCACCAACCAGCCATTCCCCCAACTCTCTCTCTGTCTCCTTGGGCCTCCCTTTTACCAGAGATACAAATATTGAAGTTAAGCCAATTAGTAACCCTACAATGACCTCAAAGTGTTCAAGTGAAAGAGTCACATGTCTCTCACTTTGAATCAAAAGCTAGAAATGATTAAGGTTAGTGAGGAAGACAGATAGAAAGCCAAGAGGCTGAGTGCAGTGGCTCACACCTGTGATACCAGCATTTTGGGAGACTGAGGCAGGCAGATCACCTCAAATCAGTAGTTCAAGACCAGCCTGGCCAACATGGCGAAACCCCGTCTCTACTAAAAAATACAAAAATTAGCTGGGCATGGTGGCGGGTGCCTGTAATCCCAGCTACTCGGGACGCTGAGGTAGGGAGAATTGCTTGAACCCGGGAGGTGGAGGTTGCAGTGAGCCAAGATCGCTCCACTGCACTCCAGCCTGGGTGACATAGCGAGAATCTGTCTCGAAAAAGAAAGCCAAGATAGGCTGAAAACTAGGTCTTTTTCATCAAACAGCCAAGTTATGTATGCAAAGGAAAAGTCCTTTTTTTTTTTTTTCTTGAGAAGGAGTCGCACTCTGTCACCCAGGCTGGGGTGCAGTGGCGCGATCTCGGCTCACTGCAAGCTCCATCTCCCGGGTTCACGCCATTCTCCTGCCTTAGCCTCCCGAGTAGCTGGGACTACAGGCGGCGGCCACCACACCCGGCTAACTTTTTGTATTTTTAGGAGAGACGGGGTTTCACTGCGTTAGCCAGGATGGTCTCGATCTCCTGACCTCGTGATCCGCCTGCCTGGGCCTCCCAAAGTGCTGGGATTACAGGCATGAGCCACCGTGCCCAGCCAGAAAAGTTCTTAAAAGAGATTAAAAGTGCTACTCTTACAAATGCACAAATGCTAAGAAGTAAAACAGACTTATTGCTGATAGGGAGAAAGTTTTGGTGTTCTGTATAGAAGATCAAATCCGCCACAATATTCCCTTAAGCTAAAGTCTAATCCAGGGCAAGGCCCGAACTCTCTTCAAATCTGTGAAGGCTGACAGGGGTGAGGAAGCTGCAGAAAAATAGTTCCAAGCTAGCCGAGATTGGTTCATGAAGTTTAAGGAAAAAAGTTGTCTCTATAACATAGATGTGTGAGCTTTTATGGATAACAAATGTGGAAACAAGTTATCCAGAAGGTCTAGCTAAGATAACTGATGAATCACTACACAGATTTTCAATGTGGATGAAACAGCCTTCTATTGGAAGAGGATGCCTTGTAGGACTTTAATTGCTAGAGAGGAGAAGTGAATGCCGGACTTAAAAGGACTGGCTAACTCTTGGTAGTGCTAATGCAGCTGGTGACTCTAGGTTGAAGCCATTGCTCATGTATATAACCTTATGAAAATCCTAGGGCCTGTAAGAATTAAGCTAAATCTGTTCTCCCTGTGTACTGTAAGTGGAACAAGAAAACCTGAATGATAGCACATCTGTTTACAGCATGGTTCACTGAATATTTTAAACGCACCCTTGAGACCTACAGCTCAAAAAAATAGATTTCTTTCAAAACATTATTGCTCATTGACAATGCACTTGGTCACCCAAGAGCTCAGGCAGTGTACAAGATGATTACTGTTGTTTTTATGCCTGCTAACCCAACATCTATTCTACAGCTCATGGATCAAGGAGTAATTTTGACTTTCAAGTCTTTTTATTTAAGAAATATATTTTGTGAGGCTATAGCTGCCCTAGATAGTGATTTCTCTGATGAGTCTGGGCAAAGTAAATTGAAAAACTTCCAGAAAGGATTCACCATTCTAGATGTCATTTAAAATATTCATGATGCATGAGAAGAGGTAAAAATATTCACATTATTAGGAGTTTGGGAGAGGTTGATTCCAACCCTAATGAATGACTTTGAGGACTTCAATACTTCATTGCAGGAAGTAACTGTAGATATGGTAGAAATAGCAGGAGAACTAGAATTTAGAAGTGGAGTCTGAAGATATGACAGAATTACTCCAATCTTAGGATAAAACTTGAACAGATGAAGAGTTGCTTTTTAAGGACGGGCAAAGAAAGTGGTTTCATGGGATGAAATCTATTCTTGATGAAGATGCTGTGAACATTGCTGAGATGACAACAAAGGATTTAGAATATTACATAAACTTAGTTGATTAGATTACTGGCAGGATTTGAGAAGATTGGCTCCAATTTTGAAAGGGGTTCCACTGTGGGTAAAATGGTGTCATACAACATTGCATGCTACAGAGAAATCTTTCATGAAAGGAAAAGTCAATCAATGCAGCAGATTTCATTGTTTTATTTTAAGAAATTGTCACAGCCACCCCCATCTTCAGCAACCACCACCCTGATCAGTTAGCAGCCATCAACATAGAGGCAAGACCATCCACTAGCAAGAAGATTACAACTCACTGGAGGCTCAGATGACTGTTAGCATTTTTTAGCAATAAAGTATTTTTAAACTAAGATGTGCACATTTTCTAGACATGATGCTATTACACACTTAACAGACTACAGTTTAGTATAAACATAACTTTTATATGTATAAGAAACCAAAATAATTAATGTGGCTGACTATATTTTGATATTTACATTATTGTGGTTATCTTGACCCAAACTTGCAGTATCTTCACGATATATCTGTATATTCTGCCTTATATTTTAAATACAAAAACAAAGCCTTCAAAATAGAGCAGTGATTCTAGTTGTGCCCTAATTTAGAATTTTAGAGCAGTAATTTTAAGAATTTAAAAGGGCTCTGAGACCAAAGAGCTTAAGAATTGCTGCTCAAGAGTTAAGTTGCTGAGCTTATATTTCATAGATGTCTTTTTCAGATATTTACAGGACAAAGGGCAAGTAAAGGTCCCTTTAAGTAGCTGCCAAGGCTGCTTTCGGAGTGTTATAGTAGCAACTCAACATTTTGAAGGGCATGTTTAGTCTTGCATTTTCTTGCTAAAAAGCTCAGATGAAAGCCTTACGCAGGTGTGTAGAAGAATTTGAAGAAATGCAGTGCTCCTGTCTCTTTAATTGACATGAACTCAGGAAATATTATAGCTTTACTGTCTTGAAGGTGTTGTTTGCTTTAATCCAATCTAATCTTTTCTCACTACAGGGCTACAACACACAGTGATCTTGTTCTAAGAGCAACAAAGCTGGGAATTCCTTACAGAGTTATTCACAATGCCTCCATAATGAATGCTGTAGGCTGCTGCGGTTTACAGGTAATGCAACAAAGGAGGTTTTTCAGTGGAATTAAACAAAAAGGTTTTATTTTTCCACAAATTGAAAATACATTTATTTGTATTTTATGAATCATAAAACATACTATTATTTGATACTAGACTACTTAGTATATACATATTCTGAATTTTTAACACTAATTTTTTTATGCTAGGTTTTCCACCTTATTGGAGTAGAACATTTAGATTTAACTAGAAAATTGTTTTAACCTTATATCCAACTTGTACTTACATAAAAAGGAAAATATAAACTAATCCAAATGACTTACTCATCATTGTCGAGGCCCATGATTTTTCATACAGTATTGTTTTGTGTGCTATCAAGAGCATTGTGATGCTGCATTTCTTAATAGAATCAGTATAAAAGCTAAACGCCAGGGATGTAAGCTTTTAAACCGGATTTGCAGTTATTGATGTGTAAAGTTAGTCATTTTTGTGTCCAACAGTCTTGGTTCTGAGGGGTTAGAGTGCCCCACAATTGTTTCCAAGATTTACTTCTTAGCTACTGACATTCATTTTCCAAGCTTGGTGTTTGTATTCTGATGTTCACACATGGATAATCCATGACAACTATGACTGCTGCTTGGCTAACAGTGGTTTTAAGACATCATCGATTGTTAAGACATAGTCCTATTTTCAGATATATCATAACAGGAAAACAACATGCATCTTAGAATCTGTGAAATAAAGTATTCCCCAGTGTGTCTTCCTGAAACGCATAATTTAAAAATAGATACTTTCAAGAAGATATGTTAGCATCAGTTCTATGTCTATAGCATCAGTTCTATGTCTATAGCTTTAGAGGACTATATTTTCTGTATAACTTGGAGAGAATAGTTCATTTTAATTGACTAATACTGGCTTTTTATGTCAAAATGTTGCCTGTGTTTGTGAAGAACTAGAGAAAAAGTATAAATGATTGACCTGACAGTGTTCACCACTTGCTCTTAGTTGTTATGTTTAAATTATCATGGAATTTTGCTATCTTTTTTGCCCAAAATGCATACTTTTGAAAAACCTTGCCCATTCAAGTCTTTTTTTACATTTTGAAACCCTTCTGAACATTTCTGTGTTGGAGTAAGTTGAATGCTGTTCATAAAACCATCAAGTGTTAGCGCTACAAAGAATGCTATAGGGATGGAGAAAATGATGCCAGAATATGTTCCCAAGGTCATTCAGGTAGGTGGTAGCATAGATGGAGCTAAGACTCTTGATCCCTAGTCCAGTATTCTTCCCTTCTGTGGGTGTCCAAGGGAGAGAAATCTTAGTTTCTGTTGCTGGTTGAGCCAGTAAAGCCCCTTCCTCATCCCTCTTTTCTGCTTATCACTAGAGACAGAAACTAAAAACCAAGGCTTCAGGCTGCTAAAAGCCTAAAACAAAACAAAACAGAAAAACCACCACAAAATAAGGCGGACTGGACAAGCTTGTGACAGTGCTGCCTTTTAAGAATTGATAACTGGTGGCCGGGCGCGGTGACTCACGCCTGTAATCCCAGCACTTTGGGAGGCCGAGGCGGGTGGATCACCTGAAGTCAGAAGTTCGAGAACAGCCTGGCCAACATGGTGAAACCCCGTCTCTACTAAAAATACAAAAATTAGCTGGGCGTGGTTGCAGGCACCTGTAATCCCAGCTTCTGGGGAGGCTGAGGCAGGAGAATCACCCCAGCACGCAAGGCAGAGGTTGCAGTGAGCCGAGATGGCACCATTGCACTCCAGCCTGGGCGACAAGATTGAAAACTCCATCTCAAAAAAAAAAAAAAAAAAGAATTGATAACTGCTAGAAGAAAGAAAAAAAGGAGAGAAATTATCATTTGATAAATAAAGATGTGTAAACCTTAAGCTAACAGAACATACATTTTTATCATATTTCATATAATTTTATGTCCTGTAAAGAAAGTTAACTAACCCTTTCTCCATCATATTTTGCTCTAAATTATAGCTATTTTTAATTTTTTTTTTTTGCTTCTTTTTTAAGCATAAAAATAGAACACATCACTTGTAAATCTGTTTTATAGACTGGTTAAAACTAAACCTGGGTGATCCTGTCCTTCTGATCCTCCACACTGATAGATAGGTAAAGTGTAATTGTTCTTATGTCTAAAATGGGTGAAGGTATTTGAGTGGGAATTTACTGTGAGAATTAGCAGTCTTCATATAAGCACCTACAGTCATATCCATATAGAATATATTATTTTTCAAAAAACTTTCTCACAATTGTGTGTGGGATTTCTCTAAACAGCCACACACCATTTCCCCCCAGCTTAGTTTTATTATCTAATCTGGATATGAAACGACTATTTGTGTGAGAAACAGGAGGTGCCTTTCTAGGTTCTGTCTTATATAGTGATGACATTTCCATGAAGATATACTTCTTGTACCACTGAAATTCATATCAGAAGAGGTAATTATTGATTCATTTTATATAGTTTTCTAATATAAAAAGCATTACAAATCATATGCGTAACACTTAAATTTTAAAATAAATGTATAGATATCCTGCATAATGCAAGTACTTTGACAAAGTCTTCTTCCTTATAATAGCTGGCCTTTTTCTCTTTACTATTTGGATTAGTGCTTATGGAAGAAACAATAACCTAAATCTATGGTTCTCAGACTTTAGTATTTATTAGAATCACCTGGAGGGCTTGTACGACAGGTTGCTAGGCTTCATCTTCAGACTTTCTGATATAGTAGATCTGGGATGGGGTCTGAGAATTTATATTTCTAACAAATTCTCAGATGATGCTGAAGCTATTGCTACAAGTACCATACTTTGAGAACCACCAACCTAGACAAATTAAAAACTTAGAAAGTGAGATAACTGTATTATCTTTCATTTGACATGGCAGGATTGGAAGAGTAGGTTTTTAATTCCCAGTATACACTTGTTAAATGTAGGCTGTTGAGGGGTTATCTTGCCATGCGCTCTTGCTCAATTTTTTAAAAGGGAAGTGAGAACCACTGTGAAAAGGCATTCTGTCATCTCCATGAAAGAGCTTTCCATGAGTTCAAAAACAGTCATCAAGTTATTGAACAGAAATATACTTTGTATGTTGTGACAAACCTGAACCATATATGCTTTCTAACGTCTTTGCCTTAAAGAGTAGCAGTGTGAAATTTCTAACCTAGAAATAGGCAGACTTTTCAGCTATCAATATATCAACCCCCTTTGAACTATTCTGTTGTTTTTGTTGTTTTCTAAAGAAATAAGATGCACAGTTCAGAATCAGCCACCGAGTATTTGTTCATTACCTTTGTAGTTTTATTAGCCAACAGAAAATTTTTGTTTATCACTATGATGGTAAAAATAGTCGTTTAACTATCTAACACTCCTTCATACACACAGAAATTCACATACACAGCCAGTTGATATGCACTATCTTATAGGCTTGCCATAAAATAAAATTATCTACTACAAACTCCATATTCCTGATGAAAAATTTCCTTGTAAAATAAAAAGTGTATTAGAGGCTTCCAAGTTAGAAATCTTTAAAGAGAATAGTGATCCATTCATTCAACAAATACTGTTAACCTACTTATTTTTCTAAGTGCCTTTGGATACAGTGATAAACTTGACCAGTAGGGTCCCTGCTCTCAAAGAGCTTCTATTTTAGTGGGCAGAAGGGACAACAACAATAAAATGATAAATATTAGATATTGGTAAGTATAAGAAATTCAAGTAGACTGGTATTTAGAGAGTGACTAAGTCACTACTGAGGTTGGGGAGGTATCTCTAAGAAGGTGACATTTAAGATTAGATATGAATCAAGAAGGAACCAGCATATTCTATACAGAGGGAACAGTCGGTACAAAGGTCCTGAAGTGAGAATGAGCTTGGCTTGTTAAAGGAATCAAGGAAAGGCTGTTGGACCGTAGCAGGCAAGGGGAAGAGTGATTTGAGGTTGGATAGGTGGACAGGGCTGGATCACTAGACTCTCATCCAACATTAGGAGTTTAGATGTTAACGTCAGTGACATAGATTGACATTGAAGGGTTTTAAGCAATAGAAATACTTGATCTGATAAATTTTTTAAAACATAATCTTTGGCCAATATGTGAAGATTGAATTACTGCCAGGCAAGATTGGAATTGAGAAAATCAATTACGAGGCTAATTATAGTCATTTAGAGGAAAGATGATGGTGGCTTGTACTGTATGGAGTAGGGCATAAGAGAAGATTTAGAAAGTGAATTTAGGAGCATTTTCTATTAAGATAATTGAGATTTGGGGAGATGTAGAGAGCCATTTCTGCCTTACTGATAGTCCTAGGAAAGGAATTGAGGTCTTTATGCATCATCTTCACTACCACTGTTATTATGGTTTGTACCCCACAAAAACTTGTCTGTAGGGCTGGACTCTTCTATTACTATTGCTCAATTGGCTTCCTACTTTGGTTGGTTCTGTTAAACTTGTCATTGCTAGAGCAGTTGCCTCCTTTCACTAAGAGCCCTGTGCCAGTCTTCCTGTGCTTTCAGGACCATAGATTAATCATAGAATTGATTATGTGGAAGAGTAGTAGTATGTTTATCTTACTCCTAGACTCTTGAGGGTATGGATGTTGCCTTGAAGGCTCTACTAATGTCTTGGGAAGAGTTAAAGTCATGGGGTAGATATTAAGTACATGTATGTTAAATGAAAGAAGCCAGACATAGAAGACCATGTATTATTTGATTCTGTTTACATGAAGTGTCCCTAAAAGGCAAATCTGTAGAGACAGAAAGTAATTAATGGTTGTTTGGGGCTGGGCATTACAGGGATTAACTGTGAGTGGACATAAGGGGTCTTAGTTGGGTGATGAAAAATGTTCTAAAACTAAGTATGGCAATGGTTGCACAGCGTGGTAATTTACTAAAAAGTGTTGAATTATTCGCTTGAAAGGGTCATTGTTATGTGAATGATAATGCAGTAAAGTGGTTAAAAAAATGAATTATAAGAAGTTAGCTAGATAGGCAAAAGGGCAGAAGGCATTCCCAAAAGAGAGAGTAGTATAGTTAAAAGAGACAGTCTTAGAAGCACTTTAGGGAATCTGTAAGGTATTGCAGAAACACACACATACATACAAATATGCACATAAATAAATACCAAAGAAACCTTTTCTGTCTAGGGAGTCAGTTAACACAAGGCTTAGAATATGTATGTTGAATAAAAATTGACCACATATTGGGTAGAATTGGTAGAGGAAAAATATAATGGAAAAGATTTAGAATTTAACTTCAAATTAAAAGGCCTTGGTTTTACTTCTTGCCTAGGCAGTAACTAAGGCATCATCTTACTTCTCTGGATCTCAGATTTCTTTACTGTAAGGGTATGTGTTGAGGATTGGGAGGGAGATTGGATGAGAGAGCTGGTTTTCACACCGCACCATGATGTATGAAGATGCTTTAGGGATTCTGCAGACAATGAAGTAGTGACATAACACCAAATAACAAATATTTAGATCTTCAGGGAGCCCAGTTATTACCTTTAACTCTATTGGTGTTTTACTTAAGAGTAGTTCATTTAGAAAAAAAGAACTAAATGTACACTAAGTGCCAGTAAAATGTATGAAAATTACTAAACTAGATAAGCTCTAATATCTTATAGATTTGGAAGCCAAAAAGCCAGCCTCTTTACCAACATTTGGCAAAGATTATCTTGACTGAGATACTATTAGGTACTCAAATTTTCACTCAATAAATTTTAGGATTTTTCACACTAAAATAATAGTTATAAACACATATACTTTAAAATCATGTTTTAAAATTCCTAACAGATATTTCTAACACTTGTAATTGTTTAACATTTTTCAGATTTTTCTAATGAAAGAAAAGCCTATTTGTAAAAGCCAGGCATGTTGGTTGTGTTCAGATGTCCTGGTAATGAAAATTTGCTTAATAAATTGAGGATCAATCTTAATAAATAGAGATTTTTCTCAATACACAGAAGACAGGAGAATAAAGCCTTTTTCTTGAATTCTTGAGTTTAACATTTCTGCAGAAGCAGTTAGCTTAGATATACAGAGTCAGAATTGCTTCCATTTAGCATTGTTCCTGCTTTAGAAGAACCATTTTCCTTGATAATAAATGATTTCTATACTCATAGAAAATTAGGAAGATATATTCATTATAAAAAGAAAATAAAAAAGCATCCATAGTACCACCACCTAGAGGTATCCACAATTACCAATTTTGGCATATTTCAGTCTTTTTATTCAACACTTAGTATGTGTATATTTACTTGATCTTATAGGCCAAACAAATATTAGAAGAAATTAAAAATTCTGAAATACTTCTTTATATATAATTTTATTATCTTAATCATTTGTGTGATAGAATATATTAGTTCTCTTGTAGAAATTTGGTGACTGAAATGGTTTTAAAACATTTTGAAAGGCAGATAAATGAGACAATTCCATGAAACTAGGTAGCAATGATTTCTAGATAAAAACTGCATTATCAGTTGTGGCTGACTTCAGAGAAAAGGTTGTATAATTTCCTATCATTGTGAAATGTTTCCACTTTCTCTTGCTATTGCATGAGTGACCTTGAGTATTGCCATATGTTCATCTGTTTATATAATGCATTTCTAGTTTGGAAAAATGTATGTTACTTTCCGAAAGTAGCAACTCATTTCCTCCCTTTTTTTTAATACCACAATATTCAGTGTGATAGTCAGCATTGTCGACCTTGTAGTGATTCTTCTTGTTAGTTTTCAGAATCATTAATTGGTTTCATTGTTATCCAGGGACTAAAGTAGTAATGAAAAACTTTAGCTTAATACAAAGAACACCTAGTTTTAGTGTTCTTTGTATTAAGCTAGATTTTATCATCTAGAGTTCTACATCCTTCTGTGGTCTTAGAAGAAAATAATCTAAGCTCTTTCTATTCTTTTAGTCACTTAGCAACAGTTTTTGACTACCTGCTAAGTCATGAGCATATTTAATTTTTTTCTTCCTTTTTGTTTCTACTTATTACTGGTTCTAATCGTTATTTTTGTTAATAGCCACCTTACCATCATTTTTTTCTACTTCATAGTTTACTTTTTAAATTGTAAATCTAATTGTGCCATTCTTCTATTAAAACAATTTTGGTAAATTAACCCCCATCCTATATAGAATGTTCAGTTACTTGTATGTTGTATTAGTCCATTCTCATGCTTCTCATAAAGACATACCCAAGACTGGGAAATTGACTTTGAGGTCAATTTTGACTCAATTTTGAGGTTAAATTGACTTTGAGGTCAATAAACTGTGAAGTTTAATTGAGTCACAGTTCAGCATGGCTGGGGAAGCCTCAGAACACGTACAATTATGGCTGTAGGCGAAGCAAACACAGCCTTCTTCACATGACAGCAGCAAGGAGATGTGCAGAGTAAAGAGGGGGGAAGCCCCTTATGAAACCATCAGATCTCGTGAGAACTCAATATCACGAGAACAGCATGGAGGTAACTGCCCCCCCGCTTCACCCTCCCACTACCAGGTCCCTCCCACGACATGTGGGGATTATGGGAACTACAAGATGAGATTTGGGTAGGGGCACACCCAAGCCATGTTATATATGTTTATGATTTTATCATATTATAAATGCTTTGATTTACTGATTTTCCTGTCTGCCGTTGCAGTCTATCACAGTGCCATGCATATAATCAATATGTAACAAGTACTTGCTGGGTTGAATTTCTTATTTATTTTTTTCCCCCAACCCCCTGCCTTCCACCATGGAGTTCGATCTTGTCTTTGAAATTATATGCTCTAAATTGTCATTTTAAAATTTAATTTACAAGTGGCTCTCATTATAAATCCTGTAGCTCTTCTCTCTACATAGTCATTCAACTTTATGTACCTAGTGTGTGGCCATGTGCATACTCTTTCTTAGTGTCATCAAAAATCAGTGTTACATCAATGGTAAGCAAATTGTATGTGGGGATAAAAACAACAACAAACAAAACCCAACCCCAAGACCAGTATTCTGCATAGAAGAGAAAACTAATCACTCTTGATTATGTGGTTTTGTGGTACACTTTTTGACAGTTTTGCTGGCTTGGCTTTCTTTCACTTCACAGATTTCACTGATTTAATTTAGGATATAAATATATGATACTTGCAGGGCTTAATAGCGTTCTTAGCAAGTTTAATTTTTCTTAATTTAACAGACTTTTTAATGTAAATACCACAGAAAATATTTTTATTATACAAAATAACAAAAGCATTGAAGTCTAAAATGGAGTTTTACAAAGCATCTATGCTTCTAAAAGGAAAGAAATATTGATGGCTATGAGATGAGTTAGGAGACTGTTAAGGTTATTCAGGCAAGTGACATTGAAGGCTCAAACCATAGTTGTAGGGAAAGAAATGACTAGTCAGCTACATAAATTATACAGCAGAATTTACAGGAATTGGCACTAAATAAGATATCAGGAATTAGATATGTGTTTAGAGAGAAGTCAGGTACAGTTAGCTATTTCTAGGTAATTGCTTAATGCCATTCTAAATATTGCCCAAGACTTCCCACCTCTGTTACTTTGTTCATAGTATCTCATTCTTTCCCCATGTTTGGCTTCTCCAGTCTTAAATATTAACTGTCTTTCAAGGTCTAGCTTACACGTTGTATTTTCAGAAGATGCCTTCAGATGCCCTCTGAGTAGGGGAAATGCTCAATTCTTATAATGCTTAGAGTCTACAGCACATTTAATAATAATTATTACTACCTACTATTGTCTTTCTTGTGCATCTTCTGACTAGATTGTGCCTTATGCCTAATGAGTGGATGTTTTGAGTTGAGTTTTTTTGGTTTTTGTCCTAGATAAAACATAATCCAGTATAAGTTAGGTAAACTACTTTCTCTATAGGTTACTCCAGGTTAAAATTTAAAAAGGCCTGTGTTTACCTACTGTTTCTTACAAAACAGCTGTTTCTGTAGTCTTTACATTTAGATTTGCAGATAATGTTTTGGAGAAAAAGTGATTACAACACAAAGGCTTATATTAATATTATAGGATGGCTCAATACTTAGGCTTCTGCAATCTCAGTTCTCATCACTGTGTGATTTTGCTCTAGTATAGTTCACTGGTGAGCCCTTGGATTGTGAAACACAAAGAACTGGTTCTTTTGTTCTTTGAGGTATTGACATATGGTGAAATTGTTTGCATAATGTTCCAGGATTCACTGAAGAAGTTTGCACCACAGCTATAGGAGTGGTTACAGTTTATAAATCAGGGTCCTGGAGAGCAGTGCTTGTGTGAGGTTTTCTTTAATCTCTCAAATTAGACAATTCAAAGACACTGCTACACAAAATGCTTTAGATAGTGTTTATATGTGACTTGCATCTCAGTTCTTTCTGAAGTGGTCTATTACTTTCTTTCTGAATGAAGAACTTATTTCCTTCCATCACTGTATTCCCATGACTCTTAAAGTATTTAAGACTAATTTAAAGTATGTATTATTGCATATATAATTTTTTTTAACAATTCTACCTTGAAGTTTTTTTATGGAATAATACTAATATTTCATAATTTGATCAGAGATGTGAAAAATCCTTTTTAGAATGTGAACAGTTGAACTTGTCAGAATGAAATCATAAATGTAGTTTCAAATATTTAATCATATTTTTGAGCTTACCCCAATAAGAAAAGCAGTTGGATTATAGCAGGGCACAGCATTTTAGAACATCATCATTATTAAAACATTATCATTATTATATCATCAAATTCCTAACACTTACTGAGACTTTTCCATGTGCAAGGCACTACTAGGCACTCTCCATACTTTGTGTCATTCAACCCTAAAAAACCACATTTTTATGTTTACAGTTATTTATACCCATTTTGTAGAAGGGTTCCTCCCAAGGCTTGGGAACATTACTTGACTTGTCCATGATTAATCATAGTAAGAACCAGTGCCATGACTGCAGAGCCTTTCCCTGCTGTATGAGACATGAGCAAGACTGCACAATCCATGAGAGCCAGAGCTATGTTTTGCCTGTCATTTTAAACCTCTGACTAGCATAATACCTGGTACATAGTATATGATCTGTAATAAGTATATGTTGGCTAAGTTTGCCTCTCATCACCCAGTAATAATAACGAAACCCCTCAACAGGGCCCAGATGTGGCACAGAGTGAACATATTCCTGGCATTCCATATTGGAACTAGAAATACATTTGTTACAGAGAAACCTCGTCACATGTGGCAGGAAGTTTCATGATTGAATACTTGGAGTTACATGGGTCTTTGTACACTGACCTGTGAATTCGATTGCTACTGAATAGCATAACTTCTATGAGAGAATAAGTTTTTAGGCAGCTTTCAAATGGACTTTGGAGTAAAGCTTGTTGGTAGGTAAGATGTAGACTGTGGCCTATGAGGAACATGATGAGCCTTCCCTTTAGAACTCAAAGTCACCATTATGAGTATTGATTATAGTTTATAGGACCTCATTATGTAAACACTGAGAAACGTTGAGCTGCTCTGGGGAATTAGGGATGAAGCACCTGAATGCCTCGCTTTCTCTGTTTCCTTCCTGCCTGTCTTCCCCTCATCTCTTGCCGAGCCTCTGAAAGTGATTTGACAAGCCTTAGGCTACTGGAAGCAGAGGATGACTAATCCTTGCTCCAGACCAGTTTCTGCATTTTTAAATGAAGAACCCAAGGCTGAGAAAAGTGACTTCCTGAAGTCACACGGCTATTTCAGGCACACAGTTAATTTGTGTCAGAAGACTAGATGTGACTTTCAGAGTCTAGTGCTTACCAGTTCTATTACAAATTATTTCAAGTACTATTTAAATTGAATAAATCTTTATATAACTTTAGTATTCTGTTTTATATTAAGTCTTTGAAAATAAATGTCCTTTGCTCAGTGCTGAGATAAGAACTAATATTAACCTATTGTTTCACAGTTTGAATAACTTTTTACATGTAATATGATCCTCACAACCTGAGGAGTAGGAAGAACAGAATTTTATCACTATTCCTATTTTAGAGATAAAGTCTTAGAGTAATATCACACAGCCAACAAGTTGCAGAGCCAGAATTCAAAAGTAGATTTTCTCAGCGTAAGATTTGAAAGTGGACTCACTTAAGTGAACTAGTTCAGCCAGTCTGGATCAGAGAAGCAAGCTTCTTAGTGATGGTGAAGTAGGGTAGGCCACATGAGGTTATTAAAGAGGAGGTTTGGAAAAAGGCCCTCACCCCTGAACTCTATAGTGAGGGAACAAATAGAATCTTGCCAAATTAAGGGACTGTAGGTTTGGAACAATGGCAGGAGTGAGTATATACTTTGTTTTATTGAGATAGTGTGACGGAAAGGAGCATTCCCTCAGACTAGATTTAAGTATTTGTTTTTATATTAGTTAGCTATGTGACTAGCTAAGTCAGTTGATCTTTCTAAGCCTTAATGGTCTCATCTGTAAAATGAGAACAATATTAACTTTGTGAACCCTGCTCTGATTGCTCAGAACTTTTTTTTTTCTTCTGGGTTCTTTGCATTTCAGTATTTTTAGCAACACTATATAGCTAAATTATGAAATTGTTACACATGTTCCTATACAGAATGCAGAAATACTAGAAACTTATTACTGAAACTTACCTACTATTGGTATCAGAAAGACACCAGCTACCATGAACCAAAGAGAAGTTCCCGTTACCTTTTTTGGTGACAGATTTGATCCCCAACCCATTTCAAGTTGGGTTTTCACGTTTTATTTTGGTTATAAAATGATTAAATTCTCTCCTTATCTATAAAATAGTAGTTAGTGAATTGTTCCATCATTAATTAATGTGCTTTTTTTTTTTCTAGTTATATAAGTTTGGAGAGACAGTTTCTATTGTTTTTTGGACAGACACTTGGAGACCAGAAAGCTTCTTTGACAAAGTGAAGAAGAACAGACAAAATGGCATGCACACATTATGTTTACTAGGTAAGGGTGTTGGGATTTCCTTGAAGTAACAATATGGAACTATCATATTTTTCTTTTTTTGATTTTGTGTTAAGGTAAAAACTGTTCTATGGATAATTAGCTAGAGGTAAGAAAAGACACAGTCTAGCCATTCTATGCAGACCACACTGTTGCCTACACTCTTAGAGAGACATGCATCTTCTGCTTCAGGTACCACATGGTTATTTCTGCATACACACCATAGTTATGCTGCTCCCTCTTATGCCCTAGTAGATCCTCTCCAGTATTCCATATCTTTTTTTTTTTTTTTTGAGACGGAGTCTTGCTCTGTTGCCCAGGCTGGAGTGCAGTGGCCGGATCTCAGCTCACTGCAAGCTCCGCCTCCCGGGTTTACGCCATTCTCCTGCCTCAGCCTCCGGAGTAGCTGGGACTACAGGCGCCCGCCACCTCGACCGGCTAGTTTTTGTATTTTTAGTAGAGATGGGATTTCACCGTGTTAGCCAGGATGGTCTCGATCTCCTGACCTCGTGATCCGCCCATCTCGGCCTCCCAAAGTGCTGGGATTACAGGCTTGAGCCACCGCGCCCGGCCTCCATATCTTACTCATTTGTCCATCAAGGATTTACTGCAATCCAATAGACATGCACTGAGCAAGTCTTACCAAGGACCAGCCTGCACCTTCCTAGAGAGGTTCTTTGAATACTGCAGCATTGATGCTACCAGATTCACAATGATAGATCTAAAAGAGACTCTGGAGATCATCTTACTGAAGCTTGTTTTACAGATGAAGTTGAGGCCCAGAATATTGAATTATTTCCCCAATGTCACCTAGTCAATTGGTGACAGAACTGGGAGAATCAGCCTTTTAATAATAGCTCATTTCACTGTACCATCTTGCTCAAATCCTATTTCCTGTTTCGTGTGGAAAGAGCTGGCTGGAGTCACTGTCTTTGTTTACCAAGATAATAGTACTGAGACTCAGAAAGGCATGGTGTTTTCTTTCTAGCAGAGGCACTGAAATTTTACTGACTCACATTTGCTAATCAGCCCCTATTTTAGTAGCATATGTTGTAGAAAGAAATACTGGTATCAAAGACTTAATCTGTGACTGAACAGAACACAGCTAACTGACATTTTTGATAACTTTGAAATGATACTTCTACTTGGAATCAGAAGACAAAATCCCAGTGCTCCTACTTACTAGCTAGAGAATACTGTAAACATTCCTTAGCCTGCATATTTATCAAATAGGAATAATTCCTTCTACTTCATGGAGTTGTATAGAGCAGTACTTCTCAAACTCTTTGTGGTAAAGAACCATGGTTGGGTTGTTTAAAACATAAGTTTGATTTTTAAATTTTCAATCTTTTATGTCAGTGTTAAGTTACTATAAATTTTGTACATATTCTTACTCCTGTAGTTACTTCATCATTTACGGGTAACACAAAGCTCACATACTGGCATTGGTCCTGAGATCATACTTTGAATTGTACTGTCTTAGTGAAACTGTGTGAAGTCACTCACCAAAATGTCTATCACATAGCACAAGATCAGGGCAGATAAACCCACGATTTTGGCCTCTGTATATTAAATACAGATATTCAGAACATTAGAAAAGATTTCTGTTTGCCACATTTTTTTTTTTTTTTTTAGACAGAGTCTCACTCTGTTTCCCAGGCTGGAGTGCAGTGGCGCAATCTCGGCTCACTGCAACCTCTGGCTCCCGGGTTCAAGCGATTCTCCTGCCTTGGCTCCCTGGGTAGATAGGACTACAGGCGCATGCCACCACACCTGGCTAAGTTTTTGCAGTTTTTTAGTAGAGACAGGGTTTCACTGTGTTAGCCAGGGTGGTCTCCATCTCCTGACCTCGTGATCCACCCACCTCAGCCTCCCAAAGTGCTGGGATTACAGGAGTGAGCCACTGCACCTGGCCTTTTTTTTTTTTTTTTTTTTTTTTTTTTTGTGATGGAACCTTGCTCTTGTCGCCCAGGCTGGAGTGCAGTGGCGGGATCTTGGCTCACTGCTACCTCCGCCTCTCGGGTTCAAGCGATTCTCCTGCCTCAGCCTTCCGAGTAACTGGGATTACAGGTGCCTGCCACCACGCCCGGCTAATTTTTGTATTTTTAGTAAAGATGGGGTTTTGCCATATTGGCCAGGCTGATCTCAAACTCCTGACCTCATGATCTGTCCGCCTCTGCCCCTCAAAGTGCTGGAATTACAGGTGTGAGCCACCGCGCCCGGCCTGTTTGCCAAAAATTTTTAAGGTATTTGCATAATATAACCAATTCTCTATTGTTTAACAATATTTAATTTTAAGCAACACAGTAAGTTTTTTGTTTGTTCATTTTTTAGGAGATAAGGTCTTGCTCTGTCTCCCAGGCTGGAGTGCAGTGTCACAATCTCATCACACTGCAATCTCAACCTCCCATTACCCAAGTGATCCTACCACCTCAACCTTCTAGATATGGGACCACAGGCACATGCCACCACACCTAGCTAATTTTTGTATTTTTTGTAAAGATGGGGTTTCGCCATGTTGCCCAGGCTGGTCTCCAATTTCTGGGCTCAAGTGATCCACCCACCTTGGCCCCGCAAAGTGCTGGGCTTAGAGGAGTGAACCACAGTGTGTGGCTGTATGTCTTAATAGAAAATATTATTATACATTTTTACTAATGATTGGCATTTCTTAGGATAGAAATTAATTTCCAGAGCAGGGATTAGCAAACAAGGACCCATGGATCACATCTGGCCTGCTGTTTGTTTTGTAAATAAGGCTTTATTGGAACATGGCCATGCACCTTCATTTATATATTATCTATGGCCACTTTCATGCCACAACAGCAGTGATGGATAGTTGTGACAGAGACCATGTGGTCCTCAAAACCTAAAATATGTCTGCCCCTTTTCAGAAATTTGCTGACTCCTGATCGTGAGTGAAATTTTATCTAATCTCATGTGCTGCACCCTGAATCCCTTCAGTGATGTGTTATAACCTTACACTACTTTTTTCATAGTCTTACCAGCTATATGAATTACCTTAGTAACTTGATTTCTTCACTGCGTCGTAAGAGCAGAGACTTTATCTTGCTCATTATTCTCTTCCTAATGTCTGGAAGTCTAGCACAGTGTAGGCATTAAATAAATAATTTCATAATTGAAGTTTTATTTAGTCTATATTCTCAGACTTGGTCTTATTACCCATTGGCACAGAAAATCTTTTAACTCTTGCTAGTTCAATCAATTCCAGCCAGAATACACTCCTTTTAATTCCATTTTTTTCTTTCTTTTTTTTTAAGATAAGGTTTACCCTGTCATCCAGGCTGGAGTGCAGTGGTGCAATCTCAGCTCACTGCAACCTCTGCCTACCAGGTTCAAGTGATTCTCCTGCCTCAGCCTCCTGAGGCTGGGATTACAGAAGTGTGCCACCATGCTTGGTTCATTTTTGTGTTTTTAGTAGAGATGGGATTTTGCCATGTTAACCAGGCTGGTCTCAAACCCCTGGCCTCAAGTGATCTGCCCATCTTGACCTCCCAAAGTGCTGGGATGACAGGCTTGAGCCACTGCACCTGGCCCCTTTTATTCTTGACATCTAATTAATTATAGATCTAGATTAGGCCATAAACTGTTCTCTAACACATTTTCTTTTGTCTTATGCCAATATTTGCAATCAGCTAGTATGACGTTTTCTTAGTTTATTGCCAGTGTGAGTTAGTGCTTCATTCATCATTAATTAGCTTTATAATTTTGTCCTTGAATTTTCCATGTAAAAAGAGACTGGTCTTACTTTTTTATAGTCCCTACTAAAAAGGACACTGTAAGACTTGTGAGTTGGTGTGGACTGTGCCATCAGATATATCCATCTTGTTATCCCAAAGTTCGATCCAGTTAAGATCAGCTGTGGGTAGAAGGTCAAAGTAGATGACAGGTGAAGGATAATTTTTAGAAGGACTTTTGCTGAAGAAGAAGAAGATGTATCTGAGGGATGAAAAATGGGGATTCATTGGAGCTCAGATATTAGAATGTGTGTTTTACAACAGTACTGAAAGGTTCTAAAACAGAACAGGGAAGGAAGAATCTGAGAGGCAGGCCACCTGATAACCTCCCCTTATAGCCATTAAAAATGACAGGAAAGGCTGGGCACGGTGGCTCATGCAAGTAATCCCAGCACTTTGGGAGGCCGAGGCAGGCAAGGTCAGGAGATCGAGACCATCCTGGCTAACACGGTGAAACCCCGTCTCTACTAAAAATATAAAAAAATTAGCCGGGCGTCTGTATTTAGTAATTAGGTGTATTTAGTAATTTAGTAATGTAATTAGGTGGCGGGCGCCTGTAGTCCCAGCTACTCTGGAGGCTGAGGCAGAATGGTGTGAACCCGGCGAGGCGGAGCTTGCAGTGAGCTGAGATTGCGCCACTGGAGGCGGAGCTTGCAGTGAGCTGAGATTGCGCCACTGCACTCCAGCCTGGGCGACAGAGCGAGACTCCATCTCAAAAAAAAAAAAGAAAAAGTGACAGGAAGGAGAGGAAGTAGCGCTTATCTTTTCAGAAGCTTTGGAAAGACAAATACAAGATCAGTGTACGGGTGTTTATTGAGTGCTTACCCTATGCCCCACGTAGAGTTAGTTTCTTTTGGAATACCAAGAAAGTATAGACGTGGGTCCTGCTCTCAAAGCTTTGAAATCTAGTTTGGAACTAATGTGTTGTGCATGTGAAAGTTTAAAGAACAATTAAGTTCTATTGTATGGAGAGGCAGGAAGGACAAACCAGAAATTTGGCTCTTGAGTTCCCTTTCTAAGAGCTGCCACTTTTCTTAGCTTTCCTGGGAAAAGACAAACAAGGTTAAACAATGTATCTTCCTTGCTCCATTAACAAAAGCAGGAACAGGGTGTGAAGTATAGGATGTCATGATTTCAAATCTTCAAACCATAGTTCTTATCGTTTTATCATCTGGCATTCTCATTATTTAAATTAGTATGTATTTATTGAATGCTTGCTGTGGGTTAAGTTCTATAGGGATTAGTGTGGATAAATCATGGTAGGAAAACACAGAATTTAAAATTTACTTAGAAAGAGAAGACCAATATGTATGATATAATTAGAGGTTAATAAAAGATAGCATTAATTGTATAGATCTTCCAAGAACAAAAAGCATTTGAGGAGATGTCAACAAAGACTATGAAGGAGTTAGACTTATGTTGTCCAGAAGGTGGATAGTTTAAGATGGATTGGTGACTGAGTGGTAGGACAGCCACATGAGTAAATTTATTCAGTAAACATTGACGGAGTGTCTTCTGGGTACTTCACATTATGCTAGGTCCTGGTACTAAGATGAATCAGAGAAGCTTACATTCTAGCAAGTAGAAATAGAGAAGAAAAATTATGGACTGTTTGAAGACAAGGGAAAAGTAACGCGGGGTCTGGCTTGAGACGAAGTCACGAATGCATTCCTTGATTAAAAAGGATTTGCCTGTAAAAATTCTCCTCAGCCCTCTTCATTTAAAAAATCAGATTCTATAGAGCATATTTGAAAAGTAAAGAAAACTGAAAATATGAAAAACCTCATTATCACAACATTTCAGAAGCTCAAAGTGAATGAATTAATAAATGGGTTAAAATTTTTAAAATCTTAGAAACATAATTGAATGGAAATCTAAAAGTTGACTTACACCATTGATTATAGGGAGGCCACATTCTTAATAACAGATACTCACTTTTTTCTCCATAATGTGACAGACAAGTAGAAATATATTTCAAACCTGAAAAAGGCTTTCAATGCTGGTTCCAAGAACGTTTAAAAATATGTATTTAATATTAACTCTGCTATAATTTCCAAGCAAACTCTTGGATATCCTTTATAAGAAACACTTCTATAATCACTTAGGAAATCTGCATAAGACTATTAAAGACTCCTCAGTTGCACTATGTTTATTTTTGCAAAAACAAACTTTGGCTGAACCATTTGTTTTCAGCATGTAAAGCAGGAAGCAGCTGTTGCTGTTGTATACTGAGTTCCTTTGAGGATGTAGAGTGATTCTGCTTTTTTACCTTTACCAAATAGTTCAGTTAAGCATTAGTGATTAAAAAGTATACCGAATCAAATATTTGTGATGCTTGGACTGTCAAGCTTTTTGAGAGCAGAGGTTATATCTGGTCATGTCCCTGTGGTATCCCAGTCTCTGGCACAGTGTCTGACACACAGTTGGTGCTCAAATCCCTGTTAAAAGCATGAATACTTAGAATTAAAGTATTTATTCAAAATTATGTCATGTGTTAACATTCATAAGAAAGCGAAAGACTTTTTTAAATGTGAAAAAGATTTTTTTTCTACTTACATCTATCGAAGGCCTTTCAGTTGGGTCTCTGCAGTTACTAGCTGGCAGAAATGAAAACAAAGATTGTGATTAGCTGTTAGTAGTGTATTTGCCAATGTTTATCTAATTCTTTCCTTTGTCTTCTTTTCCAAAAGGAAATTAGATGTTAGCAGGATGGTCTCAGGGCCAAGTTCATGTTTGTTTTCTAACTAGTGGCACAACCACAAGCTTCCATTCTTCTCTATGTTACTGTAACAAAGTGGCTAATTAAAGTGTGAGGGAAGAATGTTTCCCCAAAATTTAGGTGACTCTTAACTGAGGTTTACATATAGGGTTTTGGATAAAGTTTTTAATTAAATTAAAAGAACTATTTTTACTTCCTACAGACATCAAAGTAAAGGAGCAGTCTTTGGAAAATCTAATCAAGTAAGTTATTATTCTGAGAATGCATACGTCTGTTTTATTTCCTTGAACAATTCAATAAATTCTACTTAAATGACCTGAGTTCTAAAGATGGTTGAAAATGAGCTCTCATTAACAGTGTGAACATTAAACATTTTTATTCTTATGAAATGATAAGCAGTATAATAGAGTAGAAATAGCAATATATCTTGTAGATTAAACACTGAGAACAGTGGTTAACATCTAACAGACACTCAGTGTTTGTGGAATGAATTAATGCATTGGGATTCTGAAAACATAGGTGTGAGACTGGGCGATGGTTCACGCCTGTAGTCCCAACACTGAGGCAGGTGAATTGTTCGAGGCCAGGAGTTCAGACCAGCCTGGCCAACATGGTGAACCCCATCTCTACTAAAAAGGGAAAAATTAGCTGGGCGTGGTGGCACGTGCCTTTAGTCTCAGCTACTTGGGAGGCTGAGGCATGAGAATCGCTTGAATCTGGGAGGCAGAGGTTACAGTGAGCTGAGATCACACCACTGTGGTCCAGCCTGGGTAACAGAGTGAGATAAAAAAAAAAAAAGACATGGGTTTGAGTCTTGAGTCTGCCTCTACTTGAGTGCTCTTGGGCAAGTTACTTCCATCTCTGAGCCTTATTTTCTTCATATGTATAATGATAGTATTAATCCTTTTTTACTTAGAGAGGCAGTGTCTAATACAGTACCCACTACCCACTTGTGACTAAGGAGCATTTGAAATGTGGTTAATGTGACTGAGGAACTGAATTTTTCATTTAATTTTAATTAATTAAAAAATGATACTCTTGTTGATGGAAAACTTTTAAGTATGTTTGAAACAGCTTTAGTATATAAATCTACTTTTACAACTATAAATTTTATGAAATTTAAATACAGATCAACTATTTCCAGTGAAAATTTAATATCCAAATTAAGATGTGCTGTAAGTACATACCAGATTTCAAAGACTTAATATAAAAACAATCTCTT
Organism: Trachypithecus francoisi; assembly: GCF_009764315.1. Taxonomy (NCBI): domain Eukaryota; kingdom Metazoa; phylum Chordata; class Mammalia; order Primates; family Cercopithecidae; genus Trachypithecus; species Trachypithecus francoisi. The sequence continues at coordinate 120,474,983 of NW_022681470.1, forward strand.
TAATAATTTTTATATGAGTAGGTGTTAAATTACAACATTTTGGATTAAATAAAATATATTATTAAAATTTTTGCCTTTTTTGGTTGGGCGTGGTGGCTCATGCCTGTAATCCCAGCCCTTTGGGAGGCCGAGGCAGGTGGATCACGAGGTCAGGAGTTCGAGATCAGCCTGGCCAAGATGGTGAAACCCCGTCTCTACTAAAAATACAAAAAAAATTAGCCAGGCATGGTGGCGTGCACCTGTAATCCCACTTACTTGGGAGGCTGAGGCAGAGAGTTGCTTGAACCCGGGAGGCAGAGGTTGCAGTGAACCGAGATCACACTACTGCACTGCAGCCTGGGCAACACAATGAGACTGTCTCAAAAAAAAAAAAAAAAAATTGCCTTTTTACAAACTTTTTTGTTAATATGGCTACTAGAAAACTTGATTATATATGTGGTTTCATTTATATTTCTATTGGATAGCATTGACTTAGAGAAGTGTTTTGAGAGTCATTAAAATAATCTATATGAACTGTATTGTAACCGCAATAGCTATATATATATGTGTATATATATGTGTATGTGTGTGTATATATATATGTGTATGTGTGTGTATATATATGTGTGTATGTGTGTGTATATATATATGTTTTTTTTTTTTTTGTGACAGAGTCTCACTTTGTCGCCCAGGCTGGAGTGCAGTGGTGTGATTTCAGCTCACTGCAACCTCCATCTCCTGGATTCGATTGATTCTCCTGCCTCAGTCTTCTGAGTAGCTGGGATTACAGGCGTGCGGCACCAAGCCCAGCTTTTTTTATTTTTAGTAGAGATGGAGTTTCACCATGTGGGTCAGGCTGGTATCGAACTCTTGACCTTGTGATCCACCCACCTCGGCCTCCCAAAATGCTGGGATTAAAAAAAAAACAAAACTGGGATTACAGGCATGAGCCACCACACGTGACCTGCAATAGCTATATTTTTATTAATATGATAATTCGGCAAGCCTGATAGGCTTTTGAGGCATACAGAAATAAACATCAACTGAGACTTTTAAGCATCCAAGATGCTTTAGTTTACTTTTCTTAGAGGAAACAGTGAAAAGAAGAAATGTGGTTTAAAAATGGACATAAAAAGGACACTAAACCTGATTAAGCTAGAGTATAGACCAAATTGCCACTTATTTTGAATTGTTTTTGCCAAAGGTATCACTTTGAATAAAGATAACTTTCATTTAGACATCTATCTTTATGTGTCCCTGCATCATTTCAGTGAGATGAAAGTTGAAGTAGAACAATGAAAAAGCTTAAGAAATGAACAATCATCATGCTTTTGTGTATGCTTAAAGTGACTATATGTAAAAAACATCAAACAGAATGTAGACTGTGGTACTTAAGTATACCTGGGAGAGTAATTGCATTAATAACGTATTATGTAGTTTAATGGCTAAGAACAGTGGCATCTAGTTTTCTACCTATAGGGGAAGGAAGATCTATGAACCTCCACGGTATATGAGTGTAAACCAAGCAGCCCAGCAGCTTCTGGAGATTATTCAAAATCAAAGAATACGAGGAGAAGAACCAGGTACTCAAGACCCTAGAAGGGCTCTCATATTATTCCTCTGTTGCTGCATTTAGATGTGTAGATGACTTAATATTGACTCATACCACTATGGAAGCAAGAGTCAGTGTTTTCGTATTGTACTATTTCTTGTCATTTTTGTCCAACTTTAATCCCATAGGCTTCAAGTTGTACTGAAAGAAAAAAAAAATTGGCATTCTTTTATAGTGTAATTAACACCATTCCAGAATGTGAGGATTTTTCACAAATTAAACATAAGTCACATTTGATATAATATATTAGAATATAAATATTTTTGTAAAATGTATCTATCATGTTATCCCTAATCAATGGTGAGATCTGTCCTGCAAAAATATACTTATCCTACTTTTATTTTTCCTCTTTTCATTCTTAACACTGAAACTAGGAATAGTTTTCTTCAGGGTAAATATGAGAAAATTTGTTATTATATTCCTAATATGTAGACACAGTGTGTGGTGTATAATAATAATGTTTATTGTCAGTAAATCTTTATGGGAGGTTCTCTTTTTTTTTTTGAGACAGGGTCTCACTTTGTCACCCAGGCTGGAGTGCAGAGGTGCGATCTCAGCTCACTGCAGCCTCCACCTCCTGGGCTCAAGTGATCCTCCCACCTTAGCTGGACTACAGGTGCATGCCACCATGCTTGGCTAATTTCTTTGTGTGTTTTTGGTAGAGACAGAATTTCACCATATTGCCCAGGCTGTTCTTGAACTCCTTGGCTCAAGCAATCCTCCCACCTCGGCCTCCCAAAGCCTCCCAAAGTGTTGGGATTACAGGTGTGAACCACCGCACCCAACCCACTGTGATTTTTTTTTTCTTGAGATGGGGTCTTGCTTTGTTGCCTAGGTTACAGTGCAGTGGTGCAATCATGGCTCACTGCAACCTCTGCCTCCCAGGCTCAAGCCATCCTCCCACCTCAGCCACTTGAGTAGCTGGGACTACAGGTGCATGCCACCACGCCCGGCTAATTTTTTTGTATTTTTGGTGGAGATGGGGTTTCACCATGTTGCCCAGCTGGTCTCGAACTCCTGAGCTCAAGTGATCCGCCCACTTCAGCCTCCCAAAATGTTGGTATTGCAGATGTGAGTCACTGCGCCTGGTCAAGAGATTGAGTGATTGTTGCTTATTTTATTCACATTAGTAGGCCATGCTACAATCGTGAAGCAAATAGTCTTCAAGGCTGTTCTATATCCATAACTTTGTACAGAGGTTGCTTGCATTCCCGTTTGTCCTTGGATAAATCATCTGCCCCCTTTTGATCATTCTTCAATCAGGACCCCTTTCCCAGCTAAACAATACAACCATTAAAGGGTCAGCTCTTTAGCTGTAGCACCAGAGTCAATAATACTAAAGCTCATTAAGGCTGGCTCTTTTGAACTTAAAGACATAAATCATGCCAAATGCTCATTATTTGTTAAGGAATCTATAATCTACTAGTCTCATATCTACTATCTTAGCTCTCATTACCATGATTTAAAAGAGAGAGTATTACATTTTAAAAACAGAAAACTGAAGTTTATCACATTGGCAAGGGAGAAACTCAAATCTGTGAATTTATTTCATAATCTCATGGTTTCTTCAGTATGTCTAGGTCAATATGAACATAAGTAAGTTATTAAAAACATAAGTGTGTAATAAACATTGTTTACTCAGAACTTATTTTAAAACAAATGCTATGCAATTGTAGAGTGTAAGTACAGCTTGTCAAGTCCTAAAAGCTTAATGTAAGCCTTTGGAATTCTGAAAAGGGTAAAGTTTGGAAGTACTCTTTTACAATATTAGGTAATACAAATGATTTAGAAAATCCCTTGGATGAATTAATGGATAACTGGTCCATAAGTGGCAAAAGAGATTTAAGATATTTGGGGCTTCTTGAAATGTACTTGTGGTACTGATGTTTGTTTGACTGTTGGACAGGATGATGCATTTGCTGAATTGAATGGCAGTATCTTTTTTTTTTTTTAATAGCAATCACCGAGGAGACACTTTGTGTTGGCTTAGCCAGGGTTGGAGCAGACGACCAGAAAATTGCAGCAGGCACTTTACAACAAATGTGTACTGTGGACTTGGGAGAACCATTGCATTCCTTGATCATCACAGGAGGCAGCATACATCCAATGGAGATGGAGATGCTAAATCTGTTTTCCATACCAGAAAATAGCTGAGAATCTCAAAGCATTGATGGACTTTGAACATAGATATTTACTATCGTCTGATTTAAATTTCAACCATATATAGATTGATATGTTTTGGCTGTATCCCCACCCAAGTCGCATCTTGAATTTTAATCCTCATAATCCCCAGGTGTTGTGGGAGGTAATTGAATCATGGGGGGGCAGTTACCCCCATGCTGTTCTCATGATAGTGAGTTCTCATGAGATCTGATGGTTTTGTAAGTGTCTGGCATTTCCCCTACTGGCTCTCATTCTCACTCTTGCCGCTCTGTGAAGAGGTGCCTTTCACCATGATTGTAAGTTTCCTGAGGCCTTCCCAGCCATGTGGAACTGTGAGTCAGTTAAACCTCTTTTAGAATTACCCAGTCTCGGGTGTTTCTTCATAGCAGTGTGAGAATGGACTAATACATGGATGCATGCACATTTGTGTAACAGACAGGTCTTTTGGCTTATCTAGCAAGTATAAAACAAGTGACCAAAAAGAAGTTGACTCAACAATGCTTGGTTTCCCGTGGCAGTGAGTTTTTTCCCTATGGTATCATCAGTTGTTGCTGCTATTTTGGCAACTTTCCAGGATGTACACACATAAAGCAGACCAGGCTGGAAAGCTTGTGGATAGACATCCACTGACAGAATCATTGAAGAGCAGTTTTTATTTATGAAACCAATTTATACAAGATGGTTGCTAACAGAATATAACTTAGAGGTAACTGGAATTTGAATCACTTGAATCTCAGTTTTAAAGGGTGGAAGTTATGAGTGCCAAGAAAAGCAAATAAGAGATTAGTAAACATTCACAAAATATGTTTATGATTTTCTTCTTTTTAAAAAAGTTAGCTGTCCTGACTGCATGAGGGGTTGTCCTGACTGCATGAGGGGTTGTACTGACAGCAGCTGGTATTAGTGTATATAAACAAAGGTAGAAAGATTACATTTCCATCCAGCAGTCCGACTTAAAGCTCAGCTGAGCACATGCCACAAAATGACATTCTTCTGAATTCACTGTCTTGGTTAGCTGACATCCTAATTATGTGGCTCATATTCTGCTGTATTTTGGAGGTTATATAATTGTTTAATTATAAGTGTTCAGCCAGTCTTGTACAGTTGCTGTTTGGTTTTAAATAGCATCTTTCACATCCAAGCAGACAAATGGAAAACTTGCTGACTACAAAATAAAATTTGTAAAAATATAAGTTTGAAGGCAACAATGGATTAGTCAAGATATGCCATATCACTTAACTCAGTTAATATGCCATTGTATATGTGCGAGTAGTCACACATCTTACTAGTTTTAAATAACACTCCATTTATGACCACAGGTCATTCTATTTCATGACCAAAGAGTTTTATATTTTTTGTCAGTTCTGAATAGAAATAGCTTTCTTATATGCTAGTTCAGTTGGTTCAACTCTAAGTATTTCCATGGCCTAACCAATTTTTCTGAGCCCTTAATAAATCCATTGGAAGTTGAACAAAGATTTCCCTACTCCCTGGGTTCATCAGTTAGCTAAAGATTATTCGACTTATTTTACTTCGAGATAAAATATATTTTATATATATATATGAAACATCTCTTTTTTTCTTTATTTCTTTCTGAGACAGAGTCTCACTCTGTAGCCCAGGCTGGAGTGCAGTGGTGCAATCTTGGCTCACTGCAACCTCTGTCTCCCAGGTTCAAGCGATAATCCTGCCTCAGCCTCCCGAGTAGCTGGGATTACAGTCATGCGGCACCACGCCTGGCTTTTTTTTTTTTTTTTTTTTTTTTTTTTGTATTTTTAGTAGAGATAGGGTTTCACCATGTTGACCAGGCTGGTCTTGAACTCCTGACCTCAAGTGATCCACCCGCCTTGGCCTCCTAAAGTGCTGGGATTACAGGCATGAGCCACCACGCCTGGCGTCATTTTCAATCCGTTAGACACAGAAGGGGAGAGAGCCAAGTACATTTAAATGCCAGTTGTATATTATTTTGTTCTCATATGTTAAACTAAACATTTAAGAACTATAAAATGAAGAACTTCTGGTTTTGGTAATGGTGTAATAGCTTGTAATGTTCAAACCCTCCCAATTATAAACTGTGGACAAAATATAATAAACAATGGTCTAAAAACTCTAGGGAGTCACTGAGACCAGCTGTGAACTATATATGATTTTTCCCCTTAGGTCATTCCCAGACTGTGTGGTAAGGCATGGCTAGAACTCAAGAGAAAGTTGCGGTCTTACTGGCTTGAGGTGTTAGGATGGAATTAAGGGCTGCTAGAAGAACTGAAAATTAAAGCAGCAGATCCTAGAAATGAAGGTGTCAGAAATGGAGGAGGCTTCCTGTCTGCATATGATGTCTCCTTGAAAATCCTTAGGTAACTCTCGAACCTTGCAGGCCCCAGGAAGACTCCACGGACCTTGGTGGGAAGCCACAGTTGGAAGTCTGAAGAAGCTGAACACAGATGGCTGTTTTCTTTTGCAACAGAAGACAGAGTTTCAAGTTTGAATTCTGACAAGTTAGAAGGGCTTGATAGAACTTTAAGCTTCCCAAACCCCAGAGTGGCCATGTATTAGTAAAGGCTGTGCACAAGACTAAAGATTTATGCTAAAACTAAGGATAAAACCTTTAACATAATATAAAATCAAGGTGATTAGCCAATAATTTAAATGAGATCAAAGCTTAGCACTCTTCAGAGTATAATAAAATGAATCTGTATAACATATAAACAATGACCTGAATACAATAAAATGCTATAGGGTATCCAAAGAAATAAGGAAATACGGCTTATAGCTTATGGTTTTAAAAAAAGCAGACAATAGAAAAAAATCCTAACATAAACTAGATGATAGTGGAATTAGCAGACAAGGTTATTTTTAAAGCAGTTTTTAGAACTATGTTCATGGAAGAGAAGGTAGTGTGGTTGTAATGAATGAATATAGGTGTATACTCTCACCCCAAAAGTGGAAACATTAAAAAAAAAATGGGTTTAACTGAAGAATACAGATGATACATGAAAGTAATTGTCCAATCTGAGGAAGAGAGAAGAAAAGATTAGAAGGAAAACAGCAGAGAGCCTCAATGCCATTTGGGGAAATATCAATCAATTTAACTTATGTAACTGGATTTCTAGGAGAATAGAAGGAAAATATGGCAGAAGAAAATATAAGTAACTTACAGGCCAGAATTACCCCAAATTCTGTCAAACCCAAAAAGCTGTCAACTCAACAGATCCAATAAACTGAGTGAACCCCAAGTGAAATAAATAAATAAAGTCATACCTAATATAACAGGTAAAACTGATAAAAACCAAGGATAAAAGAAAAAAGCTACCAAGGGTGTTAGTAGGGAACCTACCAAATTTTTATCTGAAATTAAACTTAACTAGGCTCCTCTGTTTGCTAAATCTGGCAATCCTGTTCTGTATGTAACTTAATCTCAATTTAATGAAATTGTAAAATGAACACTGCATTACTCAGCAGGGAAAGGATGAACAGTAGTGAAATCCCAGTGTTAGTTAAAATAGAAATACCTGGAGGCTGCATACATTTATTTATTTAATAGTGTTTAGCTCTTTAATACTATAAAGTTCTTTAAAATTATCATGTAGTGAAACCCCATCCAATAATCTAGATACAGAACAGTTTCATCACCCACAAGATCTCCCTCTCTCCCTTTATATTCATCCCTCTAGTTCATTCCTCCTTATTGTTAAGTAGTGTTCTCTCATATGGATAGACTACAGTTTATCCATTTTTATCCATTCACTATTTGAGAGATAATTGGTTTGTTTCCACTTTCTAGCGATTATGTATAAAGTTGTTAAAACATTAACATAACAGGTTTTTGCCTGATATCCGGAGGGATTGCTGGATCACATGATTAAGTGTGCACCTAATTTTATAAGAAACTGCCAAAATGATTTCCAAAGTGCTTGTACATTTTGCATTCTCGCCAGCATTGTATTATCTTTGCCAGCACTTCATGTTGGCAGTATTTTGAACTATCCTGATAGGTGTGTAGTGGTGTCTTTTTCTTTTTTTTGAGACAGAGTTTTGCTTTTGTTGCCCAGGCAGGAGTGCAATAGCATGATTTTGGCTCACCACAACCTCTGCCTCCTGGGTTCAAGCTGTTCTCATGCCTCAGCCTCCCAAGTAGCTGGGATTACAGGCATGTGCCACCATGCCCAGCTAATTTTATATTTTTAGTAGATGAGGTTTCTCTGTGTTGGTCAGTCCGGTCCCGAACTCCCGACCTCAGGTGATCTGCCTGCCTCGGCCTCCCAAATTGCTGGGATTACAGGCGTGAGCCACCGTGCCTGGCCACAGTGGTGTCTTTGTTGTGGTTTTAATTTGTATTTCCCAATGCCTAATGGTGTGGATCATCTTTTCATGTGCTTATTCACCATTCTTATATCCTATTTGATGAAGCATCTCTTCATGTATTTTGCCTACTTTTAAATTGGATGGTTTTCATATGGTTAAATTTTGAGTGTTTGTTACATATTCTGGATAAAAGCTTTTGTAAGATATATGACTTGCAAATATTTTCTCCCCATCTGTAGCTTGTCCTTTCATTCCCTTAACCATTTTTGATAAAGCAAATGTTTTAAATTTTGATTAAATCCAGTTTATGTTTTCTTATATGGATTATGCTTCTGTTGCCATGTCTAAGATCCCATCACCAAATTCAACACTCAATATTTGTATGAAGTGTGAGTTTTAGATCCACACTCTTTTTTTTTTTTGCGTGTAGATGTTTAGTTACAACATCTTGATAAGAAGACTATTCTTCCATTGAATTGTTTCTGCACCATTGTAAAAATCACTAAGCCATATTTATGTAGGTCTCTTTCTGAACTCTTGCTGTTCTATTGATCTGTGTGTCTCTCCCTTCTGTGATACTATGCTGTCTTAATTACTTTAGCTTTATGGTATTCTTAAAAACAGGTAGTGTGATTCCTTTAACATTCTTTTTTCAAAGTAGTTTTGGCTATTCTAGTTCCTTTGCCTTTCCATATAAATGTTAGAATGAGCTTGTTGACATATACAAAAGAGCTTGTGAGATTTTTATTGGAATTGTTTGAGATGGTGTGGACATTTTGGGGTTTATTCTGTTTTGGGTTTGCCCAACTTCTTGACTCTAGGTGTACGTCACCAAACTTGGGAAGTTTACAGCCATTATTTCTTCATATCTTATTTCAGCACTATATACTTTATCCTGTCTTTGAGAAATTCCGATAAATATAAATGTTAGACATTTCTTACTGTCCCACGGGTTCCTGAGCTCTGTTCATTGTTGTTATTGCAGTCTGTTTTCTCTGTTGCCCAGAGCTGATAATTTTTATCCATCTATGAATTCACTGACTCTTTTCTCTGTCTTCTCCATTCTGCTGTTGAGTCCATTCTGTACGTCTTAAAAATTTTGGCTACTTTTCTAAAATTTCCATTTGGTTATTTTTGTATCTTCTGTTTTTTATTTTAACATTTGTTGCAAGATTATTTGTGATTTCTTTGTCACGTATTTTTCTGTAGGTGTCTGAGCATTTCATATAGCATTTTTGTATTGCTTTTTTGAGCATTTTAAGTATCTGCTTTAAGGTCTTTGTTAGGTAATTCTAAGATTGATATCTCAGTTTTAGCATCTATTGATTTTCTGTAAGTTGAAATTTTTCCAGCACTTTGTCAAGTAATTTTGGATTATAGCTTGGCATTTTGAATATTACGTTGTGAGCTGCTGGGTCTTGTTCAGATTTAATGGAGAATATCAATCTTTTTGTTTTAGCAGGCAACCAACCTGTTAGGTTCAGGATACAATTATCAGATTGCTCTTTATGGGCTACAGTTCCAGTGTTAAGTTCGGTTTTCAAAGACTGCAGTTCTCTTTGGATCTATTTCAAGTTTGTGGCATGCAGTTTGGGACTTACGAAGTAGTCTGTTGGATAGTTTAGTTCTCAAGATTCTCAAGGCTAAGTAGAACCAGATCCAAGCATTAGTGATTTGAGGATGATCCTTGGTGTTCGTAAACAACTTTATGAGATTGCTTTCCTAGTTTCCTCCCACTCATAATCTCTCCACTACTTCCTGGTTCCCTGGGCTCCCTTTCTTGGTTGGTCCCCTGGCCAGAAACTTGGGGATCTAGTTACCCTACTTTGTTGCTATTTCATACCTTCATGACTGGGCCTGCATTCTGACCCATGTGGAGGGGGTACAGAGAGAATAAAAGCAACAGGGTTGCTGTACCCTTTTAAAACCATAACTCAACCAAACAGAAATATTCCCCTCCCTCAAAGTTTTAGTTCCTGTGGGCTTCCATAACTGTTGGCCACCACCACAGGATTGCCCGGGGGAAGCTTTTGGAAGGCAGTGGGAAGTCTTCCCTCCAACTAATGTTAACAACAAATGTAGGAACTTTGCCTTCTTTTGAAGTCTGTAGAAACCGACATGACCTATGTACAAATTATTGCTCATGGGGAAAGTAGTATGATGCACATACAGGACAATAAACCCTGTAAAGCTGAACATTATGATTTAACTTATTGTCTAGGGTGGAAGACAGCAACGGCTAATCAGATGGACCTTACTTTATTTGTAATTTTACGAGTCAAAATGACATACTCAAAAGTCCAAGCCCAATGGCCAGCCAAGCCTTAATTGCTATGAAAGTGCTTCTGCTTATATGTGAATCTGAATATCTTGTTTACTTAAAAAATACCACATTTTAAAAATGCCATTTGGTGGCTACGTTCAGGAAATACTTTTTATAATGTCTTTGTATTATTTTGTTTTATTCTTTAGTTTCAGCAGTTGCTCTCTCACAAAAAGAGTATTATTCACTTTAACAATTCATACAGAATTACTTTTCAAAGAGGAGTTAAACTTTACATTAAAAAGCAAAAATCATCCATTTTTTCAATAAATTGCCTTGCCTACACTGTGCCAGACTATGCATTTCTTACCATTAACATTAGCAGATAAATTTGAATTGTGAATTTAAATGTTGGTAGCATGTGTTAAGCCTGAATTTCATGGTAGATTTTTTTTTTTTTTTTTTTTTTTTTTTTGCCTCAAAGTAGAACTGGATGACCTGATAATGTTTTAATGGACGAGAATCCAATTAAAATGCTGTTTCCTTTTTTTTTTTTTTTGGAAAGAATGAAAAAAATAGTAAATTGCTATCATTCTGTCTACACCTATTGAACCTGTTTGCTCCTCCTTGTCTCTGCTGTTTTTTTTGCTCTAGACTAATGAAAAGTTTGGTGCCATAATCAAGGGTTTGATTTAATAAGGAGGGAAAGAAATGCATTTAAGTTTCGAAAGTTGTTCAGAAGAGTTTACACTTGATAAGCATTAGAGAGCCACTCAAGATTCCTGAGCTAGAGGACTGCAAGTGGAAACTGGGAAAGCAAGACCAGTGTAACAGAGGGTGGCTTCTGCGGTTAGTAAAACCAAAACTCTACATAAGATTGGCCGGTGCAGTACTGTACCAAACAACTTCCTAACCCAGTGTATAAACAGAAGAGACTGCTCTGTAGGAGTGTTGCCAGGCCACTGTAGAATTCGGCCAGAGGCTAATTCCAGAGAACACAGGATAGGTAGGGAGTCTCAATCTAGCAGGTATGCAGAGGGACCAGCCCCAGGCATTCAGGAAGCCAGGACAGGACAAATGTTTCAAAAGCACCTGGACAAAAGCTGGATTCAACAAAAATTCCTTGTACTCCCTGCCAAAGCCAGAATTGTTTGGGTGGGGGCTGGAATGGAGGTGACTAGAGCTGGACAAGGAAAGTGATTCTGCGTGCAATCATCAGTGAAATCCTGGAATAGGGCAGTGGGAATGGAAAAGAATGTAAATGATTTCAAAGGAAGAAAGACATTTTATGATAAGAGATTCAGGAAATGGAGGTGATAAAGGCATTGCTCAGTTTTCTAAGAATTCTGTGAAGAATTCCGACAAATTGGTAGTTGAGAATTGAATGGGAAAGATTTGTTTTCTTCAATTTTGAATGGGATATGCTGGTAGTTCTGCCATGAATGTGACAAGAAGTCACGGATGGCCTTGAAGCAACTTCTACAAGATAGGGAGGAGTGAAGCTACACTACTAGGAGCTATGGAAATGGTTAGAAAGGAGGTAGAAGCAGCAAATGTAGACCACATACAAGGAATCTGACAGCAGACATGCTGAGGATAAAGCCTTGAAGTATGGCAGAGATTGATAGTAAAGAAGCTGCTTTGGTAAGAACACGTTTGAGAAGGAAGGTGACATGAGTGGTGCCTGAGATATTGTGGAAGAAGTTATTTTAAAAAGGAATGGCTTCTAATTAGAGGGGAAAATTTGGAAGGATAATGGAGGCTCACATCAGATGCTTTGGTTTTCACGTCATATAAGACTAAGTCATCCATAGAAACTGAGATGAGAGAACAATTTGGGAGTGATGGAAATATCTGGAAGTAAATACTTTGAAACATGTTTATGAGGTCAAATGCTGACTAAGAGCCACAATGAGGCTGTTCACAATGTAGAGAAACTTTCAACCTCCTACCATCTCTTCTCTCCTAATGAGTTCTGCCGTTTCTTGGCTCTGAAAATCCTTTGCCTTTCATTCCTTAAGTCCTCTAGAATCTATTCCAATACCTGTAAGATTCGCAGTGTTCATTTCAGTTCATCAAACTGATTGATAGACACAACTCAGGTAGAGATTTTTAAACAGAAATTTTATTGAAAGAATTTTGATACAGTTTATGATTCTTTTTAAATACATATGAAGTTTAACAAAATATATACATGAATGAGTTCAAGTAGAAAATGTGAAATATACATTATAGATTTGTTGTATTGCACTTGGGCAAATCATAATTGCTCACTTCAGCATATTCAAACCAAATCACAACATAGTCTTTTAAAGTTGACATTATAACTTAGCCTTGTACTCAAACATTTTAAGAAATGTTTTGATGCCATAGTCTTCACCAAAGGAATCAAACCCAAATTCTAACTTGGCCATATGTTTAAACACCACTGAAGGCAGGGAGGTAAAGTGTTGTAGGGGTGTTTAAAATATACTAAGAAGGGATTTGGCAATTTTCCACTCAGTATTTCCAATATAAAAGACTCATTCTGTTTATCAAACTCACAAAGTTGGGGGGAATATCACTTGGGAAAAAATTTCACTGAACTGCTATTAAAGGAAGCAATGAAGTTACTTGACAAACTACTGACAGGATGTCTAGTTCAAAATAGAATTTTCATTGAGGCTAACTGTAGCACAATATGTGATACATAAACAAAATTCAGATATTAAAATTCAAAATAAAAAAATTTTCCCTGTTAAGTAGAAGTTCTATCATGGAAATAACAATGAAAACAGATGAAAAATCAGTGAAGAAAATAGAGGGAGGTGCTACTAAAATGTGTTTGAGGGGAAAAAGAGACAGGTAAAAAATAATTCTGGGAATATTTAAATCAGCAATTGAATACATGTAGTGTTGTCTTTAAAGTACCTTCAAGAAAGACCTCTTTCGTTTTGGATGACAATACATCAGGATAAATGAAATATGTGAATATGGCAATTTTCCATAAAAACAAAGGAGACTATGGAGACCGTCTGGTTCCTGACTTGGCCATACAAAATACAGAAAATTCAAGTGACCCAGGTTCCACAGTCCCAATTCTGTCCAATTCCGATCCAACAATTTGTAAAATGGGTAACATCTTTATACTTCCACTGTATATGAAAAAGAATGAGCAGCTCACAGGGCTACTTAAAAAAAATGGCCAAGGTGAATATATAGTCATTTATTTGTGCAAAAATGCCAAAGAAATGCTGAGATGTCTTCTGTAAAAAACAGTAAAGTACTGGTTTTACCTATCCCTAACTCTTACTTTTGACACAACTATCTAAAATGTTCACTAGTTAACCATTTACTGAGCATGTAAATCCATGAGGATAAAAGAATGCATAAGAGAAAGATATTCTTTATTACAAGCTTTCCAACATCATGATCAAAATTACAAATAATTTTCAAGGCTGTTGTAAGAAGTCAACATTAAATGTTAAGTTTAAGCATAGATTACTACTATTTATGAAACATATTTCTTGGTTTTGAAAGGTATGCATAAAATGTAATGTAAATCAAATCTACTTATCCCTCTCCTGCAGTACAAAATTACTTGTACTTTTGGGGAACGTAATTCCCTAATAGACTAAATTAAGGTCTCTCGGGTAGAAGTTCAGTTTCTCTCTTCATATGACCACAGAGGGTACTATCTTTTGATTTAGTCCCTTAAGCAGCTTACTCTGCAATGCCAACAAAACTCCATTTTTTAAATAGTCTTAAAAGTGCTTAAGGGAGTTCTGGTTCCTCTTTTTAGCCTGCACAGTTTAAGATCAATGGTAAAGGTAGGAAATAAGCATAAGGGCACTGGAAGAAGGAATGAGTCTGAATAATGTACAATGACTGTTCCCCCATACCAATTTTGTCATGGTGATTGTTCACTAATTTTACAGGAGAGTCTATTGAGATCTGCTACAACTTCTTGGATCTTTGAAGCACTGCTGAATGACATACACAAAGCAGAGCAGATGTCAGCACCTGATTAATCAGTGCTCTACTACTGGCTATATTCCCCAGGCAGGTCACTTAAATTATCTCCAAACAGCTTCCTCATCTGTAAAAAGGATACAAATCCCTTCCTCACAGAGAAGTTATGAGAATTAGAGGAGATCTGAAAATGCTCTGTCAATCATAAAATCATGCAAAATTATTCCTTTGTAGAAATTTGAGGCTTAAATGTAATAATATGAAGGCCACACTAAGCGCCTGGCACATAAATACTTACTAACCTTGCCTTCTGTGTAATCTGCAGTTAGGAAATATAAACCAAAGACACCCTGGTCAGACTCACATCCATTTGGCTTTTAAATAGAACTGTCCTCCTCTGCTCCTTTTCTCTTTTTTTTTTTTGGATTCATAATCTTTCATTGTATCTGAGGCTATCTTGAGTCTCTGGTTGAGATCTGGGTCACTAAGGCTTCTAGGGGATCATGTCTTCAACAAGCCTTCCAATGAATGTCCAAACAAAATATAATTTCCTTTTATTTATTTATTTTTTAACCAAAGTTCTTATGAATTGGAAAATAATTTGTTTCAAAGATGGTGATGAAAGGAAAAAAAAAATTTAACTTTCCAAAGGTCATGCTTTTATGAAGAGTTAGAATTTAGTATTTAGAATTCTGGTTAAGACTTCAACATTTTACCTTAATTAAAAGATTTGTTTTATGCAACATTTAATGCCCAGTTTTGCATGGCTCTAAAAATCTTTAAAATGCAAAAGCTTTTCCAGTGACTGGAAGCCAACATGACAAGACTGAAATGGAATGACCTGTGAATTAGCCTGGCTTATAAAAAAATACCAGTTCAGAGAACATAAACAAAATAAAGAAACTAAGCAATCCTTACAATGGATTTAGCCTTGGGCAATTAACAGAAAAATTCACTCATAAAAGGATCCATTTTACAGATATCAATTTTTAAAATGTCAGCAACTGGCTTTATAAGAGTAAAAAAGTTAAAATTAATTACAATATCTTCCATAAAGAATATTATGGAAATAATTATATATGAAAAATGAGACAATAAAAGTTCATTTATAAAGTGCCTTAATGTACCAAAAAAAGGAGGTTAGATGTCCTTTATTTACAAATCATATTTAATCCCATTTACAGAAAGGCAAATATTACACTGGAGAGGCAGCATAATAGAGTATAAAGAACTCTCAACTTTCAGTCAGAAGATCTGAATCTTTTTGGCTTTGCCACTAATTATCTCTGTGACTTTGAGCAAATGAGAACTTTTCTGGGCTTCAGTTTTCTCATCTGTAAAATGAGAGGTAGAACTAGACTGCTTCTAAGGCCAGTCCTTGCTTAGATGTAAAATTCTATGTTAAGCAATGTAAATATGGTTCTTAAATTTTGGCATTACATAACAGGGTTCTACCATATTACTAATCTCTGTAAAAACTGATTATTCCATAGTAGGTAGGTAAAAATATTATAGAACTGTGATCAAATACATTTTGAGTTCATGATTTGGCTGCTGTACAAAGGTGCAAAAAAGTCATAGCATTTTGGTTACTGATATACATGTGTAGGTTTTCAGGAATGCTGACAAATTCCAGATATAAGGGAAATGACAGCACAAGAACACTGACCTACAGATCAACTAGATACTGTCCTTCACAAAGACGCATGGGGAGTTAGCAAACTGAGAAAGCTGTAGATATGTTAAGCCCTTCATCTTGAGGAATATAATCTGTGTTTAAAAAACCAAAGCTAGTGGCTGAGCACAGTGGCTCATGCCTGTAATCCCAGCACTTTGGGAGGCCGAGGCAGGAGGATGACCTGAGGTCACGAGTTCAAGACCAGCCTGGCCAACCTGGTAAAACCCTGTCTCTGCTAAAAATACAAAAATTAGCCAGGCATGGTGGTGGGTGCATGTAATCCCAGTTACTCAGGGGGCTAAGACAGGAGAATCACTTGAACCCGGGAGGCGGAGGTTGCAGTGAGCTGAGATTGCGCTAATGCACTCCAGCCTGGGCAACAAGAGTGAAATTCCATCTAAAACAAACAAAAAAAACCCCCAAAAAACCAAAGCTAGTATAGCTATATTTCTGTTTGGGAAGGTTTACCAGGCAAGGTAAACTGTCCCTGAGCAATACAAATTTGTTGTCCAGAGAATATTTTGAATTTTAAAAATACTGGCAAAGTTATATTCAGATATGGGTTTTTTGTTTTTGTTTTTGTTTTTGTTTTTTTTGTAAGAGTTAGCCCAATATCAGGGATACTGTAAATTAATTTTATAACGATAATCAGGTAGTATTTCTCATTGGAATTATCAACTTTAGTAATACACATGTGCCAAGAACACTAATAAGACAAAATATTTCCTAAGAGTGACAAAAAAGTTGCTTTTTCTCACTAATTTTTTACTGCTGCACACATAGGTATACTGGCATTTAATTAAAGCATAAATGTTAATGCTGACTTGCTAACTGATATGAGCTGGCAATATCATGTAACAAATGCAAATTCACATCAGTCTAACACTATATAAACATACTCATGCATTTGTGTACTGATAGTACAAATAAAATGATTCATATTTTGACAAAAACTAAACTTGGAATGGAGAGCTCTGTGAAAGGCAGACTTGGGTCTTCAATTATCTCCATATGTGAAATATCAGTAGTTATACATACTCAGTTTTTAAAGGCACACATCCAAAATCTCCCTTCATCTAGATCTGTCATTTTCTCTATCTAATATGCCAAAACCCACAAAATATCCCAGAGTTCTCTCAGACTTGGTGGTAGTTGCAAACTTCTAAATGACTACTTATATTTGTAGAAAAACCAGTACCATTATCAGGACACTTCCTTTTGAACTTTCCCTCTTAAAAGACCTCAACAGTTGTTTTAAGCACATACTACTGCAGTAAATCATAGCTTTCAAACCACCTGGCAGTAAGCAAACATGTTTAGAAAATACTACTTTGCCTGCAGAAAAGAGACTACTGATAGACTTCATGGCAATCTGCAGCAGTTTAGAAAAGAATGAAGAAAGTAGTCTAGTTCTCCTAATAGAGAGTAGTTTATAGATACAGGTCAGAAATACGGGAAAAGACACTCTGAAACTTAGAATCAACAGGGATTTCTGCTTATTGATCTACATTCTTAATCATCATTTCCATTCTGCAGGGTTTTTTCTCCCACATTTACAATTTTTTTAAAGTTAAAAGGGAATACGTATTGTAAAATGAAGTATGATGGGAAAATCAGACCATTATCTATTCATAAAACACAGAGAATACTTAAGTATAGTGTTCAAGCACTTATCTCAAGTTGCAATTTTATTTTTCAGATATATAAGAACCTAGAAAATCAACTTAGTACTTACTTCCTAGATACCTGTGTTAGGAAAAGTTCTACATCACCACATTTCCTCTGTACCTTTAATAATTCAAACTCAATAGAATGCTGCTTTAGGATTCCTGAAAGCAATTGTATTTGTGCAAAGCCTAAACAGGACAACAAAGTGGATGACTTGGCATTTGAAGAATGAAAAACCCAAACAGCCCTGTCACAATCACTTCTGCCTTCAGTCTCCAATGCCTTTTTCTTTAAATATAAAATCCATAGAAATAGCAAGGAAAGATATAGGGAAGTTTATCACAGGTACAGTAGCTTTTACAGAAATTTGAAATTCAGCAGATGTTTTAAGTCAAAATTTTCTGTGTAACAGATGAATTTGCAAAGTTTTGAAAACATAGTCCATGAAGTAATTTAAAATGTGATAATTCAATTTGTTTTAAAAAGCAAATTAACAGCTTTTATTTTCTGATAAGATAAAACAATCAAAGAAAAATGTTCATATATCCAAACCTATGCTGGAAGTACACAAAAAGACAATTTGTATACATTACTGGCAATAGTCTTGCTTTGTATAGATTACAGAATATCCATAAAAAAAAAAAAAAAAAAAAAAAAACATAGCCAGGCATGGTGGCTCATGCCTGTAATCGCAGCACTTTGGGAGGCTGAGGCGGGCAGATCACGAGGTCAAGAGATTGAGACCATCCTGGCCAACATTGTGAAACCTCGTCTCTACTAAAAATACAAAATTTATCTGGGTGTAGTGGCACATGTCCGTAATCCCAGCTACTCAGGAGGCTGAGGCAGGAGAATAGCTTAAACCCAGGAGGTGGAGGTTACAGTGAGCTGAGATCACGCCACTGCACTCCAGCCTGGCGACAGAGCAAGACTCCATCTCAAAAAATAAAAAATAAAAATAAACCATACATGACTTTTGATGGTACATTTCTATGCTGGCAAATACATTTTCGGATACAAAGGCACTTTGAAAACCCAATATGGTTTGGTTCATAAGTTTGCAAGGTACAAACAATTTTACAAACATGATTATACTGAAGAACGTCAACAATTGTGACATTACTTATAGAACAGATTTCCAATTTCTTTTTTTTTTTCTTTTTTTAAAGTAATACTGGTTTTGTGGGAATGAAAGCAGTGGTTTCCAGCAGCTTCAGTGAAGACATTCCAGAAGACTGGAGGCCCACAATCTGAAATTCTTACTGGCTGGGATGAGAGGAGGATGGTGTGGGCATTCAACATGAAAACAAACAAACAAACAAAAACCAAAAACAAAAAAAGAAAGAAAAAAGGACAAATCAACACCCTAAACCAAAAACCTCAGAAGTCAAAAAGATTTGGAGGAAAGAGCACAAAAGAAAAGACCAAAAGTCCAGGAGATATCCTCTTAAATCTGATCGCTTAGCTGTGAACTCCCCACAGAGCATAAACGGCTGACTCGACCCAGTCTACTTAGTGCTCGGGAGTTGTAGTGATAATTTCTCTCTTTTAAAAAGCTGGGTACAATGTTTTGGATTGTACAGTACCAGAAAAATTTGGTCCATAAAAGGTGCATAATTTCTCTCCATTCACTACATGGCTGCAAAGTCAATCTGTACATAGAGCTGCCTCACTCCAGCCTGAAAAGTAAAAAAAAAAAAAAAAAAGAAGTTAGAAAATCAAACAAGCTAATAACACCCTACACATTTCAGGAAAGTAAGTCTTTTCTTTTACAAATCTCGCTTAAAAAAAAAAAAAAAAGAATTACTTCAGAAACAAATATATTCATAAGCTACAAAAAAGAATCTCCATTTACCACTACAAAACAACAACAACAACAATAACAACAACAAAAGAGCCATGTTAACAGTCACACACCCTATCCAGATATCCAGGTGATACTTAGAAAAATGCAGTTCCCTTTCTATAATTACTCTGTTAGAGGGCACCATGGTGCTTGACTGGTTGGCTCCTAACTGAAATTCATACATCAACCCTGTCTAAATCCTCCTATGATAAATGATTAGTAAACAATCCAGCAAGTATAACTATCTATCGGAATTATTTTGCACTCCAAGTCCTCTTCTGTTTTGGATACAAACTTGCTACTCAAGGATACTGCTCTCTAAATTCTCCCCAATATCTTCTGTATTATCAATTTACTCCCTCTCAACTGGATCACTTCTATTAGCATACAAACACACTGTAGCTGTTTCTAGCTTTGAAAAAACCTCATGAGAAATTATCTTTTGGGTACAATGTACACTATTCAGGTGACAGTTGCACTCAAAGCCCAAACTTCACTATTATGCAATATATCCTAGTAACAAAACTGCACCTGCACCCCCTAAAGCTATTTAAAACAAAAACGAAAGCAAAACAAAACAAAAAAAACCTTTACTTTGCCCTACGTCTCCTTCTGGGCTCCCAATCTCCACTCTTGTTTACAGAAAAAGCCTCAAAAGAGTTATCCATATTTGCTGTCTACAATCCTTTTTCTCACTTCTCTCTTGAACTCATTTCAACAAATCTTTTGCTTCCCAACACTTCCCCAAAACTGTTTGTCCAGGTCAGGTCCACATTGCTCACATTAATACCAATTCTCAGGCCTCTTCTTCACCTATCAGCGAGAATACAGATGGTCACTCCCGCCTACTAAACATATATATATGTATATTTTCCCTTTTGGTTTCCAGAGAATATTCACTGCCTGCCCTTTTACCTCACTTATCAGTCTTTCTCAGTCTCCTTTGCTAGTTCTTCCTTCTTTCTGAAAACTGAAATACCCAAAGGCTAAAGAAAAAAAATAAAGCTTGGTACAAGAGCTAGTAAATACCTCAGCACTCACTCCCAATACACTTATCACCTTGTGATGTATTATACAATTTATTCAAGGTTTTTATTGTTTATTGACCTCTCACTATAATATAATTTCTCCGAGATAAAGGATTTGGTCTTCTTTTTTACATTGCTGACTCCTAGAACCTCAAGTGGGAGCCAGCATACAGTAGGTGATCAATAAGTATTTGTTGAATTAACTGAAATTCCACTAATTTCCTTCTTTCAACCCAAAAAGATCTATTTTTAATTAAAGGAACCCGTCAGTCACAATAAGCCCTTTTTTCTCAGTACCACAGAATAAAAGGTAAATTGGAATATTTAATAGGAAAAAACCAGAGCAGGGAAAAAATCTATTAGCATTACCTTCTCACAGTAATTTCTGGACTCCTCAAAGCACTGTTTTCTAACTTGACTTTTTTTCTAGAATTCAGGTAGGAGGGCTCTGTACAATACTAAGTGCTTGAAAGGATTCAGGAACTACTCGAATGGATAAAAGGCTTGACAGGCTCTAGAAGCTTGCCAGCAAAAGAAACATATTTTAATTTTGCTGGTGCTTCTTTTTTTTTTCTTTTTCTTCTTTTTTAAATAAAAGCCTTCCTGTGGAAAGTTAAAGCTGTTACTCAAATTTAAGAAAAATATATTTAATAGTATCTTCTCCTCAGTTAAGATGATGTGGCAGAAAAAAGACAGAATTTAGTATCTGTATGTTCTTGAGTTACAAATTAAAATCAAACTTCATTTTTTCTCATTTTAAAATCGTTGATAAACACCAACCCTACTAATCTCACACAATTGTTACATATTCATCCAATATTTGACAGATATTCAATAAATCCTTGCTATATACCAGGCACTTATAAAAGGCTATTACAAATTATTATGATTGATTACAATTATATGATCTGACATTATCCAGATGACACCTGAAATGACTGTACTTAGAAACTCTTTAAAAATTATTATATATCAAACCATAAGAGGGAACAAATATTGTTCAAATAAATTGTCTTAATTTATTTTATTTTTCAACAACACTGTTAGGTAAAGTAAAATGGGCAAAATAAGTTGGGCTCTTTTTATTGTCTGTCATTTTCCTTACTCCTAGCCCTAACACAGAGAAGATGGTAATAAAAACTGAAGTAGCCCAAGGCAATCAAAAAGAAAGGAAAAACAAAGAGGCTAGATAAATTATCTTTGCATAATCATGAGTTAATTACTCAAGCTGATATCCTTCCCCTAAGGGCTTATAGCTTTCCACAAAAGCTCAGTCTAACAGAAAAAAAAAAAAAAAAAAAAAAGTCATTTTGCTTTATCCATCTGGCCTGATGAGGACAGCTTCAAGTTTTACAGATTCTCATTTTCCTCTTCCAGTTTCCTTCAAAGTAAAGAGAAAAGTGGAAGAATCCTATGGTAAGTCACCTACTCCCTGAATGCAAACTAAGTTTTCCATAGTTTGTTCACATCACAAAGACATGACAGACACTCCAAAAGATGAAAATACTGCTTAGGTCCATCGTAAATTCTACCCCTAGAATGGGACGAGGAGCCAGAGGCTGGCTGACAGGTCCTTAAAATGTGAAAACCATATAGTACTCATTGCATATCCTGCGAATAATGTACAAACCATACTCCAGTCAATATTTTTATAAATGGGAAAGGCACCTAGTTATTTTGAACACTTTTATGCTCCTAACAAAATAAATGTTAACCTGGTGCCACAGGCTTAGAATATTTTCAACACATATTTATTGTTGTAGAAAGGATAACAAATCAGAAGTAAAAAATTTAGAAAAATAAACAGGAACATTTTCTGTAGAAAATTGTTTCGACTGAACATATATTCATCTTTATCCCTTTAAAATGAAGTCTTGAAAAATTGCCTTACTCTTCCTTGTGAAACCTAAATCATTTCAGAGTTAGCAAAATAATGAGTAACTGTGACTAAATTACAAGTCAATAACAGTAACTTGAGTGTGGGTTTCTTTTTCTATAAATTGTCTTTTGAGGCTCATTTAATATGTTAGGTACTGATCATAGTACTTGGCACATGATGAGCTCTCAATAAATGCTAGCTGCTGATGCTGTTATTATTTCCACCACTGTTCATCAACCAGTGAACACTTAAATCATGTGGATTACTTAAAAACAATAAACCTAGGGATCTGTTGGCCTCACAACCTGTGGCTGTTCTCTCCAACTTCCAAAGGAGGTCAGATTCTGGTGGACTTCAAGTACAAATGATGAAGAAAGATAATGGGAAGAAGGCTAAGGAAAAACTGCAGAGCAGGCAACCAAAATCAATACTTAGGAAACATTAGAGCCCTTGACCAAAAGTTTAAAAGAAAAAAAAAGAAAAGGAAAAGTGGAAAAATAGTAATCCACCTTCTCCTACTTCCTACCCCCTCCCTCAAGCAGACAGAGCAAGGTTAGATGAGCCACAGGAAGGGATTATGATCCTAGGAGAGTTAACGGAGGCAGAAAGTTTCTGAAACTTGGGGCACTCTTACTTGGGCTTGTGAGGAGGCTTTCTGGTTCCTTCCTGAGTATCAGTGTTAACTTCTATTTTGAGGACACAGAATAGAGCACAAAAAGCTGAGGCAGGAAGTTGGGGGCTTAGGACTTATTAGACACAAGGGAGAAAGGCAGAAGAGTAGAAAAGACGGAAGAAATAAAGGTAGAAGTTCTATCGAGGAATAAATACGTATTAGGCGAGACCATCTTTTGTGTTTTGTGGAACTGAGAATGGTAATAAACCCCAAGCATATTCTAGACTTTTCTTCAAACATATTTCTAGATGTTTCTTTAATACGTTTTCTTCAAACATTATTTCTAACAAAAAGAAGTATGTTAAAATTTTTAGGATTACAGTTATGATTATGAAGTGTGTTATTTTAAAAAATTAACAAATACTATTGGCCAGTTTAAAACATAAGATGTTAATTGCCTTCCTAATCTAGTATCCCATTTTCTTTTCCTGTTTGTACATGAAACTCAAAACATAAACTTTCCATTTTATCAATTCCCAAATGATAACTTATTTAAAAAAATTGGTGCAAGGGGAAGAAAAGGGAAAGGACTTTTTCTATGCCAGCAGAAAACCTGGTACTTTACAAACTGTATTGTCACTTAATCCCAAAGCAATCTAAGTACTAAGTGGCTTTTAGCAATGCACTTGCATAGTTTATATTCACGTACAGCAAGCCAACTTCTTTAGCAGTTAAAGATTAATTGGTGGCCGGGCGCGGTGGCTCAAGCCTGTAATCCCAGCACTTTGGGAGGCCGAGACGGGTGGATCACGAGGTCAGGAGATCGAGACCATCCTGGCTAACACGGTGAAACCCCGTCTCTACTAAAAAAATACAAAAAATTAGCCGGGCGAGATGGCGGGCGCCTGTAGTCCCAGCTACTCGGGAGGCTGAGGCAGGAGAATGGCGTAAACCCGGGAGGCGGAGCTTGCAGTGAGCCGAGATCGCGCCACTGCACTCCAGCCTGGGTGACAGAGCGAGACTCCGTCTCAAAAAAAAAAAAAAAAAGATTAATTGGTAACTCTGGAAAACAAAATTTAAAAGGCTAATGCCTAAGATATAGTCACAAAGCTATAGTTTTATTAACAAAATAGAAAGTTACAATTCTTCAACTTTTAGATATTGGTCTCTCAGTTTAAAGTTACCCTCATAAAAGTTTTAACAAAACAATTTTTAACCAAAAACTATCCCTTACATTCTAATTTAAGACTGGCTATAAGAAAGATACCTAAAAATATAATAAACCAAAAGCTATACATTATTGAAAAAATCTTTCTTTTTGGTCTTTTGGAACTAAGGCCACCAGTATTTTAAATCTGTCTATAAGAAATACACCTGAAGCATCTGTGTGATCAAAAAGGAAGCAATTTGAGTTTTGTTATTTTTGATAAGTAAAATTTATAAGATGTAATTTAAGATTAAATTTTTTTTTAATTTAAATTTCATCCTATAAAATAAAAATGCTCCTGCAAGCCTTGGCATATACTAATTGCATAAGGATCATGCATTACTAGGGTATACGCAGAAAAGGAAAATAAATTCATGAAAATTTCAATTTGCATACGTCAAAACTAAAGCAGTGATCATAAAACAATTTTAAAATCATTAGGTGATAAAAAGGCTTAAAATACTTTTTCAGGGCTTAAAATATTCAAAGCTCAAATGCAGTTTCCAAAACCAAAGAAGCAGCTGAATAAACTTTCAATTTCAGTCATTTTTAAAGCCAACATTTCTAAAGTTACCAGAAGAACCTCCTTCCACTTACTTGAATGGTAACTTCAGCAGTTCCTAAGCCCCGACACAGCTGCTTGCACATTTCTAAAACTAGAAATTGCATTCCTTTTTAGGGGACAAATTGTGAGTAAGTGCCAAAGTCCTAGGAGAGTACGGGGTGTCCTAGAACTTAACAGAAGCTCACACTATGAGGGTGAAACAACATGGCATATCTAGGAGAAAATTCAAGGTAAAGGAGGGAAAAATAATCTGGAAACATCAGTGAAAAGAAACATTACTGCTAGCCTGGTTATCTTGTTGTCCCCGAAACATGTAGAAGGTATAGGAAGGATTCAGACATATTGTGAAGGTCTTGCATGCTTCATTATGAAGGTCCTGAGATAGACTTACAGTGTCTGTTAAGAAAGACACCTAGTTGTTAAAATTCTGAAATAAGTGGTATCAGCATATTGTTTTGTAGTAGTGCATGTCTTAATTACACATAAGATTAGCACTGAAGTAAATCCTAATTATACATAAGATTATTTCATTAATTTATTCCCAAAGGGACCTAATGACACATTCTCTTTATCAGAAAGATATATTTTAGATCTCATTAAGATCTTTTTGAGCTTGTGGTTAAAAAAGACCAATGGGAACCCAACAATATTTTTCCATACTTAGCATATATAAAGATGGCTTTAATCAAATACAGTTTTTAAAATCTGTTTATACAACAAATTCATTATACACATATACTCTTCTAAGCATTGGGAATGCAAAATCATGACAGCTGGTAGGAACCTGCACACAAGTTGTACAATGTCATATGTATGACACAGAATAAAGTAATTCTGCTTTGTGGGACACTTAAGCTTCAGAGAGAAAGTAACAATTGCATTAGATCTTCAAGTTAGAGTAGGATTTTTGTCCCACACAGAAAAGTAAACAGTCTAGTGGGTTTGGAGTATAAAGTACATGGCAATGAAAAGCAGGAGAGAGACTTTAAAAGTCAGTTGGTTCACGCTAGAAATTCTGGGCTTTATCTGGATGGCAATGAGGTGCCACCAAGGTTTCTATTTTTCTTTTTATTTTGGAAAAAAACTTTTTTTTTTGACATAGCGTGTCGCTCTGTCACCCAGGCTGGGATGTAATGGCGTGCTCTCAGCTCACTGCAACGTCTGCCTCCTAGGTTCAAGCAATTCTCCTGCCTCAACCTCCCGAGTGGCTGGGATTACAGGCAGGTACCACTATACCCGGCTAATTTTTGTATTTTTAGTAGACATAGGGTTTCACCATTTTGGTGAGGCTGATCTTGAACTCCTGACCTCAGGTGATCTGCCCACCTTGGCTTCCCAAAGCGCTGCGATTACAGGTGTGAGCCACCATGCCTAGCCTATTTTGAAAAAATTTAAAGTCAAAATAATAGTACAATAAATACCTGTGAACCCTTCAGCTATATTTACCAATTGTTAATATTTTGCCAGTTTGCTTCATCTCTCTACATATATATTTATATGCAATTTTTTAATTTTACCAAAACATCTGAAAATTAAACATCTGGATATTTTGCCATTAAATCCTTCAACATGTATCTCCTAAGAATTAAGAACAGTCTTCTATAAATACAATACCATTATCACACCCAAGAAATTTAACCACTCATACAATTAAATGAACTACTACAGTCTATAATCAAATTTCCTTGATTATCCAGCCCTTTCCTTTGTGGCTGCTTTTTTCCCCCAGTCCAAGACCCAATCAAATACCACACGTTGCACTTAATTGTGAAGTTTCCTCTAAT
Organism: Trachypithecus francoisi; assembly: GCF_009764315.1. Lineage (NCBI taxonomy): Eukaryota > Metazoa > Chordata > Mammalia > Primates > Cercopithecidae > Trachypithecus > Trachypithecus francoisi. The sequence continues at coordinate 120,501,521 of NW_022681470.1, forward strand.
CTAGAATTATCCCCTACCTTTTTCTCCTTTCATGACATTGACACTTTTTAAATAATCCAAGTTAACAACCTTGGATTTATATGCTGTTGAGGCTCTCACAAGCTATATTTGTCTGGATGTTTGCCCATGGTTAGATTGAAGTTAAACGTTTTTGGTAGGAGTACTACATAGGTCATGTTCTGTATTCCCCATGGTATCACACCAGGAGAAATATAATGTCAGTTTCAACCACAGATTTTTAACACATGGAACCTGTTTCTTCATTAGATCTATGTGTTAGATCAGGCGTCCCTAACCCCCAGGCCACAGGCCAGTACTGGTCCATGGTCTGTTAGGAATGAGGCCACTCACAGCGGTGAGCGGCGGGTGAACTGTGGCATTAGATTCTCACAGGAGCGCGAACCCTATTGTGAACTGCACACGTAAGGGATCTAGGGCTGTGTGCTCTTTATGAGAATCTAATGCCTAATGATCTGGGGTGGAACAGTTTCATCCTAAAACCATCCCTCCTACCACCACCTTCAACCCCCGTTCACGGAAAAACTGTCTTCCACAAAGCCAGTCCCTGTTGCCTAAACGGTTAGGGACCGCTGTGTTAGATGATTCTGACAGTGGTATCAATGTCTAGGTTTTTTTGCCAAACGTTTCTAACAAACTAGACTGAGAAAAGAATTTATATTCTCTCTACCTCTTTCTTAGATGTTACTGACATGACCTTCTTATTCTCCCAATATACACACAATGCATACCATAGTAATCAGTCTTTAATTGTCAGTCATATAGCTATGTTAACTCATGATGGCACAAGCCTTAACTGAAAGAATTTGGTTGTAGACCATGCACTAATTCATGATTTCAAATGCACTATTAAGAAAAACTCAACAGCATATAAAATTATTAAATCACTCAATAGGTGACCATAGTTTCGCTGTTACACAAAAAAGTTAACAGTCTGCTTTTAGCTATAGCCACTTATTCTAAACACTGTTTTAGAATTCTTGGCTTCAGATAGTACCTAATGTATCTTCTAAGAAATGTGCAGTAAAGGATAATATACTTTTTCTTGAAGGAACTCAAATAAGTACAATGATGAGCATATAGGAACTATCTTCCTATTCCTGAAGAATATTAACTAAAATAGGTATTTCCCAAACTTGACTCTGTGGTTGGAAAAAAAAATGTGGTTTTATATTTACCTTATAGTTTAGTAGTATATATGTTTATTATGTTAAATAGCTTTTTTTTTTTTTTTTTTGAGACAGGGTCTTGCTCTGTGGCCCAGGCTAGAGTGCAACTGGATCATAATTCACTGCAGTCTCAAACTCTTGGGTTCCAGCAACCCTCCTGCCACAGCCTCCCAAGCAGCTGAGACTATAGGCACGTGCCACCATGCCCAGCTAATTTTACGTTTTGTAGAGATGGGGTCTCACTATGTTGCCCACACTGATCTAGAAATCCTAGCCTCAAGCCATCCTCTCACCTTGGCCTTGTAAATATTTTTAAAACTACTAGTTATAAAAAATTTTAAGACCCTTAAAAAGAAGTTAGTAAAAAAGACATACCTGAGTAAAAATATTATGTGTTTGGCTTAAAATCCACCTAGCATCAGCATCAGGTGCTACTATTAATTTCAAGGTGCCAACATAAACGTCAGAACATAAAGTCCAGAAGTGCTGTTCCTGTAAACTGTAAACTCCTTGCAGCTGCTGTACCTGAAATACAAAGGAGAGATATTAACATCATAATCAAATTAAGTATTCCCTTCTACTTAAGTTATTATGCAATATATCAGTAAACATGGATTCTATTCTCTAGTTTAAAAAAAGGAAAGGAGGATGTTTGAATAAATAAATAAATAAATACTCTTGAGTACTAATTATGTGCCAGGTACCATGACAAGTATTTGGGAAATATAAACAAACACATATCAAAATATGTAGGACACACCTGAGAGTGTGCCCCACAGGGAAATTTACAGTAACAATCACTTAATAAAGTCCAACACCTATTTATGACTTGGGAAAAAAACTATTAGAAGGACACTTCCTTAACTTAATACAGGCTAACTACCAAAAATGTACAGAAAATAAGGATGAAACATTAGATGTATTCCCTGAAGATCAGGAAAAAGGCAGATACCCAAATCACTGCTATTGTTCCGCATCTCTATATTGATCTGGAGGAGTGGAACTAAGATCAACAACCAGAAGTTAAAAGGAAAAAGTTCAATGTGAAAAGATCTTTATAACAATTACAGCAGTTTACAAATAAAGAGGGAAGCTTCTCTGGGAGTGTGTTAACTATCTATCTCCGGAAATGGTCAAGAAGCTGTAATACCAACTTGATGTCATAGAGGAGATTTTGCAACAGACAGAAGGCTGGGCCAAATGCACATTAAGATCTTTTTCAGTTCGGAGATTCTGAATTTTACATAATCTACTTGGGAAGTTAAGAAAATGTTGATCTTATATCTATCAAAACTATTTATTTTTTGTTGGAATTTGATGAATGTAGTCATTTTTTTTCTATAACTCCACGACAGTTGATGGGAAATTGAGATAACATCTACCGTGCCTTCTTTAAAAATCGCTTTTATTGGGGAAAAAGATCAAGGTATACTTTTTCTTCCTCTTTTTGGATTCTGACAACATAGCTGTTTTAGCCAGATATCCCTCCACGTTTTTTCTACATGGCATCCTCATGGATGAGGCCTAAGGTGAGTTCTACTGTTAATGAAATAACCTGATTGAAAAGATTTCTCCTACTTCCATATGTAGCAGTACAAGTACATGACTGTAGTTATCTTAAAACACAAACTAAAGAATAATTCCTGTAGAAACTGGCTTTAATTTTACCAATTAAAAAATGGGAGGAAACTGTAGTTACAGATGAAAAGGGCAGTGTGGTACAGTAGAAAGAACATGACCTTTAGAGTCAGAGTGACGTGGATTAGAATCCTGATTCAGCCACTAGCATTTGGACCTAAGATGAGCCTCAATTTTATCTAGGGAAAGGAAGATGATACTCACCTTGCAGTTTATTGTGAAGAAGAGAAACTATATATATATATATATATATATAGTTTTATATATATAAAACAATTATATATAGTTATATATCTATAACAATTATATATAGTTATATATAACAATTATATATATGGTTATATATAATAACTATAGTTATATATATTATATATATAGTTTTATATATATATAAAACAATTAGTAACAATTATGCTGATTGATGCTACCTTAAAATAATAACCACAAATCTTGAATGGGCAATATGTACTTTCCCTGTATCAAAAGATTATTTTATACCTTCTCCTTTTTCCTCTAGCCTTCTGATCTCTCTGCATGATTACACTGCCTGGTACATTATAGAGAAAACAGAATTACAAAGAAAATCCCTTATCCTTTACCATTAAAGCTACCAACGACTCCCCATCTATGTCAGCATTTCTGCATTCCCTCAGAGGATACAGTACCCCTGTTACTATCAACAATTAATCCTTCCATTGTGCTTTGGGTTCTATCCTTTCTCACTTTCTCATGATGTCATTCCTTTAATAATGTCCTTTAGTACTATAACAATTTCTTCCTCTCATTTAGACTGTTACCATTAGTTAATGCACATGTTCTAGAACTGTGCTGTGCAATTCAAAACTCACTAGACACATGTGACTATTTCAATGAATGGAAATTAAGTTAAAAACAATCAGTTACACTAGCCACATGTGGTTTGTGGCTTCCATGTTGGACAGTGCAGATTATAGAACATTTCCATTATTGGGAAAAGTTCTGCGGGATAATGCTGTTCTAAAACATCCTACTTTAAAAACAAAAAAATACCCTCTATCCTGATACTACATCCATATCCGCTATCAACTCATTTCTCTGCTCCCTTTAACAACACTTCGTAAAGGAGTTGTCACTGCCCCATTCATTTTCTCCTTAATTCATTGAAATCATGCTCCCTTCTCCAACATTCCAATGAAACTGCTCTTAACAAGGTCATTAATGGCATCCAGAAGGCCAGTCAATGATCACTTCTGGTTTTTTTTTTTTGAGACAGAGTCTCGCATTGCCCAGGCTCAAGAGCAGTGGCAAGATCTCGGCCCACTGCAAGCTCCGCCTCCTGGGTTGAGGTCATTCTCCCGCCTCAGCCTCCCGAGTAGCTGGGACTCCAGGTGTCCAACACCATGCCTGGCTAATTTTTTGTATTTTTTTTTTAGTAGAGACGGGGTCTCACCGTGGTAGCCAGGATGGTCTCAATCTCCTGACCTCATGATCCGCCCACCTCAGCCTCCCAAAGTGCTGGGATTACAGGCATGAGCCACCACACCCGGCCTGATCACTTCTTGTTTCTACCCTCCTTGACCCCACAGAAATATTCAACACAGTTAATTACTTCCTCCTTCTTCAACTCTGTGATCCTATACTCTTTTGGTTTTCCAGCATCCCACTAACCACTGCCTTTCCTGGCTTTCTCACCTGTGCTCCAAATTTAGAGTTGAAAGCAGAGCTAAAAGAGTAGAATTAGAACTTCTCTGGAGGTAATCACATATAATCTTGGTGTTTTAGAAGTTATTCATATATGGATGACTTATAACTCTTTCTGGTCCTATCTGTCCCCAAAACTCAAGATTTTCATATCCAACTACTTAAGTAACATTTCTCCTAGAAGTGTAGTAGCCATTTCCATTTTAACATATCCAGAATATAACTCTTCATTTGGGAGATTTTCCATCCTCAAACCTGTACCAACAAGGCCTCAGTCTCAGTAAGTGGCATTACCATCTAGTAAGTGGCACCACCATCTACCAAGTAATAAACCAACACTTTCTCTACCCTCCGCTAATATAATCCACTTCCAAAAACATATCCCAAATGTATATTTATCTTCACTGCTACAACTGTAATCTAAACCACTATTGTTTTTCACTTAGAGGACAATAACTTCATAACTGGTTTTCTTTGCTTTCATCCTCCCTAGAATATGTTCTCTTCATAGAAAACACAATAATCTCTTGAAAACATAGGATTTATGACACTTCTATTGCCTAAAAGCTTTCCAATGCTTCCCACTGAGTTAGAATTAAATCTAAATCTCTTATTATGACGCAAAACCCTAAATGATCTTGCTCCTGCCATTCTCTCCAGGCTTTCAAGCCATTCTTCCCTTTATTTAATATGCTTCAGCCACAATGGCCTTTTTTATTCTGTTCTTCAAACACAAATTAAATCCAGCCATAGCACTTTTACATTAGCAATTTCCCTTGCCTGGAACATTCTTCTCCAGTATTTTCATATGGCTAGCTCTTTCTTGTCATTAAAGTTTCAATTTCCGTGCATATAACTCCCTTAGTGAATCTAAGGTAGCCATCCATGACTAACACATCACTTTGTTTTATTTCTACTATAGTAATTCTCATTGATATTTTCTTATTTATCTACTTATTGTTTAGTTCCTGTATTTCCCCACTGGACTGTAAGTTCCATGAAACAGAGGCACTGTCTGTCTTGTTTACCATTACCTCCCCAATATTTTAGAAGAGTATCTGGTAGAGTGGGAGCTCAAAAACTCTATGTTGAATAAATCCTTATGTCTCTGCTATAGATATTCTATATTTTAAAAAACTGCTCAATTTCTAGATCAGAACAATTTCTACTACATTTTCTTTAGTAAAGTTCAACATTTTCCAACAATTTTATTCTGGCTTGTATAAATGACATTTCATGGTCAGCATTCAATCTTGGAAGAAATATTCAATTATAAACACATGTTACCCATATTTGTGAAAGCTGAAAATCAAGAGATTGAAAACAGCATAAAACCCAATGGTTTGGAATATTTGAAACTCACCCTCTGATAGCACTGAGGCAGAGTATTTTCTAATAGGGGAGGAGTTCTCTGCATCAATATTCCAACAGATTCTCTTAAAAGAGGAATAACACTAAGGAAAAGGAAAACAACAATTTGTTAAAGTCACATTCTGACAATCCCATCCAGCATGAAAGTAATAATATCCCTTCCTATGGTAGAATATAATAGGACTTAGAATAATATGAGAAAAAACAATCAACCATTGTTTTAGAATTTCCATGTGATCAGTAAATTATCCAAAGTAAAAGTAAAAGACCTAGAGAAAATGTATTAATGTATGAAAAAGTAAAGCTATAAAAAACTAAAATAATATCATATCATCTAAACTCAGCACATGTTCAACTGTTAGTTAAAATATGACTCCAAGTGGTCAGAACCTTCCAAAGTAATCATAGCCTACCATGCTAACTGTTCCTTAATATTTATCAAATATTTACATGCACTTATCTGAATAGTATTGATAAGGAAAAGACAAAAAAATGAATACATCAGTCTATTTGTTCAGTATCAGTCATATTTCATTATTTAAAAAATATAGAAGCCTGGCGATAACCACAGATGCAGTGAAATGAACTCAGCTCCTCTAGGGATGGTGCCCAAAAGTCTGTATGTGTTGATGTAACTTGTCCTCAATTAGTATTTGAAACTACTGTTTTAGGCTATTTGGATGATTAAATGTATACAAAACAGGCTGGGGGCGGTGGCTCATGCCTGTAATCCCAGCACTTTGGGAAGCCAAGGCGGGTGGCTCACGAGGTCAGGAGATTGAGACCATCCTGGCTAACACCGTGAAACCTCATCTCTACTAAAAATACAAAAAAAAAAAAAAATTAGCTGGGCGTGGTGGTGGGCACCTGTAGTCCCAGCTACTGGGGAGGCTGAGGCAGGAGAACGGCGTAAACCCGGGAGGCAGAGCTTGCAGTGAGCAGAGATCACGCCACTGCACTCTAGCCTGGGAGGCAGAATGAGACTCCATCTCAAAAACAAAACAAAACAAAAAAAGGTACACAAAACAATTAATAGTAGAATGGTGAAGGTTACTCGAATGTAATGGCTTTCTAGTCTAGCAATATCCAATTCACCTTAGAGTCTCATTTTGTTTTCACTTCTGATATGTTGAATCAGAATTTTTGAGGAAATGTCCAAAAAAATGCTCTCCATGTGATTCCAGTGATTCAAAGTGGCAATGCACTGTTCTACTGCTTGAAGTAGGTTGAGAGAGGAGGTCAGAAATGGCTTCCCTACACTTAATAGCTTAATTCAGTGCTCACTTTTAAACGTAGAGAATTTCAAAATTTTCCAAGTGAAACTTCTGATAATAGCTGTAGCTGAAGAAGATAAAAAGAACATCCATTCTTCAAGGAAGGTCTCATAAGAAGAGCAGAAGCAAGTGTACTTTCAGGACTAGTGGTATTTTGACAGATAGAAAGGAAAGAGAGGTACCAAGAAAGACCCAAAAGAATAGACACAGTGCTTATCTGGCTCACTATTATATTCCCAAGATCTAGCACAGTGCTGGTCATAAAGTGGGCCCAATTGTTGGTTAAATGAATGACAGAAATATAAATAATCAAATTAAGAAAAATTAGATGTCACCCTTAATTCCTTCTTCTCCCTTAAATCACCAAGTTCTCATGATTTAATGTCCTAAAGGTTTCTTGACTCAATTCCTTCCCTTTCATTGTACTATGCATGTCCACAATAATCTCCATATCTTCCACGTGGATTATTATGATAGCTTCCTAAGTGGTCGCTTCAGCTCTAGTCTTATTTCCTCAAGTCCACGTAACAAGCAGCTTCAATGATGGCTCCCAATGACCCTGCCCTATGTAGTACTCATGCCCTATGTAAAGTTTCAGGACTTAGTGACTTGCTGCTAATGAACAGAGTATGGCAAAGTGATGAGACGTCACTGCCAAGATTAAGTAAAAAGACTCTGGCTTCTGTCTTGTATACCCTCCTCGTTTGCTTTCACTTGCTCTCACACAGCTGCTATGTTGTGAGCTGTGCTATAGCGAGGACCATGTGGCAAGAAACTGAAGGATACCTCTTGAGAGATACTAGGCAGACCCTCAGTTCAACGGCCCAAAAGGAACATAATGCTGTCAGCAACCACTTGAGTGAGCTCAGAAGTAGACTCTCCCCGACATGAACCTTGGAGTAACTGTAGCCCCGGCTGCTACCTTGATTACTGCCTTGTGAGAGACCCTGAGCCAGGCAACATAGTTAGCTATACCCAGGTTGCTGAAAGACAGAAAGTATAAGATAATAATGTGTATTATTTTAGCTACTAGGTTTTCGAGTGCTTTACGTATCCACAGATAACTGATACAATCAGACTTGTTAGACTAATCTACATAAAATAGGTATGTGACCCTATCCCTTTTCCACTAAGAAATGTGTCAAAAGCTCCCCACTGCCTAGGGAATTAAGTGCTGGCTCTTTAACATGGCATATTTTTGGATCTGGCCCTCTACCTTTGCCTCCTGTTAATCCTTGCTTCATATTTTAAGCTCTCCAAATAAAACATACTTGTACTTTACCTTATACTGTTTCTTACTTTCATGGTTTTGCTCAAACTGTAACCTCTGCTTAGAATGTCCCTAAGCTGCCCTACAGTCTTACATTCATTCTTTGAAATTTCATGTGTCACCTCTTTTAGGGTATATTTCCTGATCCCAAATTGTCTTCTACACTGTATGAAGTGTCTTCTCTGTGCTCCTATGAAAACAATCTGTGCTACCTACACTATTACTACATTGCATGATAATTACCAGCTCGTGTTTCCCCCTCCCTCTAAACTGAAAGTTGCTTTGAGGTAGGAATTATTTATGTTTGTAAACCCAGCATCTCAAGACAGTGTTTGGCAAATAAATGTTTATGGAACAGAATTTATAGCTGAATCCATTAAACATAATTAATTCATAAATTTAAAAAGTATATCTAAGGCTAGCGATCAATACTAAATCTTAAATAATATATGGAATCATTAGCAGTTAAGAAAAGGCACTAGGTAAAGAAAGTAAAGGCACGGTAAGTAAAACATCTGGAAAAAGGGGAAACATATTTCCAGCAATAGTAAATGCCTCAATGAAGAAAAACAGAAACAGAAAAAGGCCATTAGATTAAACAATGCAAATATTGTTTGAGGCCATCCACTGTAACATTTCAGGAACAGTAAAAGCCAGGTTGGAGAAAGAGAAAAAAAATGAGTAGAAAACAACTGCAAATGGACTTAAGGATTTTGACAGTGAAGAATATTGGTTATTCATTCATCTAAACTGAAGAGTGGTCTCTGTTTCTACCTACTGTGTTGTTATTAAATAAGTGACGACTTCCTGTATTTACAAAAAAGGCAAAGAAAAAATGATGGCATATTAATTAGGTACAATTCAACCATCATTTTTCTTTACTCTCTCCATCCTCATTTCTCAGGAAAAAGAAAGAATCCATCACAGAATGTTTTTATATATTAAACTTAAAATTTTTATCTTTTCCTAACTGTACTCAGAAAATGAGGAATGAAAATGGTTCTCCTTGAATTACTGTTTGAGAATAAGAAAAAAAGTTTTTTTCTTACCTACATCCTAAGTGTAGTTATTTTAATAATTTCTTCTCCAATCTTAATCTAGGGAACTACTAACAATATTTAGATATCTGACATGAAAATTACTCTCAAATGGAAACCATGACACTTGGGTTCTGATTCTGCCGTTAAACAGCTGTAGGCAAATCACATATTCTTCCAGAGCATCAGTTTTCTCATCTATAAAATGAAGGAGTAGGCTAAACATCCAGGCAATTTCTTTCATCTTTTATATATTTTCCATTCAATAAGAAAAAGTGGTTAAACTCTAAAGAATACTAGAGAGAGAATATATTTGGAAATGAAAGAAAATATAAATTGTATTTATATACTAAGGGGAAAAAAGTAGTGTCACCAAATGACACATAGATATACTTGGCAAAATGATTTATTCTATCATGATAGATAATCCAGCAAATGAATTTTATTAAGCAATCAATGTTAAGCAATTATTAAGGATCTACTACTATGTATCTGGCATCAGATTTTCTAGAACCAGATGGGACTTTACTCTAGAGTTGTGGAAATGGTGGCCTAGAACACCAAAGTAACTTGTTTAAGGTGTGAAATGTCTGTTTAAAGACACAGCTAATGAGCAGGAGAACTAGAATAGATCAGGTTGTTAGACTCCAAGTTCAGTTTTGAAAAGTTCAAGTCAACAAACATCTGTTATATGCCAACCATGGAGCAAGCATGTGCTAGATACTGGAAATACAAAAATAAATAATATAGAATATTTTAGTTCAGAGAAATTCATAATTTTATTTGTAATAAGCCTGCAGAGAAGGCAATGGAAATCAGGCATCAAACTCATTTAGGGTACACCATTTAGAAGAAGGCACATACGAATTTAAAGCAACGACATACTATGCTTGTATCCATTTTCACTTTCCATGAACTTTTGGTGAATGGTTTTCTTAATTAGTATGTTGATAACTTCTTTTTAAACATATCTTTAAAAGAAAAGAGGAAGAGAAAAAGGAATAGAAGAGGCATTGACTCAACTGCAACAGAAGGCATACAGTATGAGAAATAAGACTACTTAAGCAACAGGGGTGAAATAACTTGTGCGAATAAGTTTTTAAAAATTCATTGTTTCAGAATACTCAGGTTTAGTCTAGTTGTTTCCCCCAAGGAGCTAAAATACAGTAAGAGATAGTGAATCTCATCTATAATAATCCTTGAGATCAGCCTTAAAACATTAAAGACATTCTCTTAGACAGTCCAATAGTCTCTTAATAACTCACCTAGAAAAAACATCTACAGATTTATCCAAATCTTTGTTCAAATTTTTATGTGTGTATTCCATGCGTGTTGCCTTCCAAAGTCTGCTACTCCCTGCCACCACCTTTTTAAAAAAGAACCTAGTACTTCTTTTTTTTCTCCTAAAATTCACTTTCACATGAGGCCGTAAAGAAGTTACATGATCACAGATAATATCATATTAGAATTAAAAGGGAAATTAGAGATCACTCATTTTAACATAATTCAAGAATCATATGTAAACATTTTAATAAAATTAATGTTAGAAATAAATATATATTTTAAAATTAACTAAATTATAAGACATCATAACTGATATAAGGAAAAAAATTATAGTGCATTTTTATCTCTTTTTTTCATAAGGATCAACTGTGGTTTTTATTGACTTGCCTATACTGAAATTTGGAATGGTTGCCCTTTTAGGTAGAATTTTAATAAAATGTTTACACTCAACAGCAGCAAGCATTTCACCAAAGCAAATGGATATGTCACACTAACTTTCTCCAATATCAATTTTAAAATAATGCAAGAATTTCAGCTATAGGAGCCATAAATAGGTCATACAACTATGGTAGGGAATAAAGGTACTTGCTAAATCACATGGTGATACGCAATTTAGAACAAGGCCAATTTCTATAATAATTTAAAGAGTCATAAAAATGTAAAAGAAACCTTTAGAAACTCTAGTTTTTGCCTTTTAAAACTGTGTTTAGCTCAGGAGTTTGTGTCCATATTTTTCTGATTAACTACTGTAATGGAGAAGCATAAACCAGATTTTAGCTTGAATCTATCTAGCCATAATGAAAGGATATGTAGAAAAAGACAAGCTTAGCAAATTCCTGACTGAGCTAAGACTTAGAGCTGCATCCAAACCCAAAAAGTAAGCGTTTGGAAACAATTAGAGGTTCACTTCTGGTTGACTAACCCAATTCTAGCCTTCACAATGAAACACCATTTCCCTATCATAAATAAAAAGAGATGAGTCATTAAGTATGAGTTTACCAGTAAAAGAGGGCAATAATTTTATTCTTCAAAAGCTGAAGGTAAATCAAATTTATAATCATAAAATCATAAACATAAAATTAATTTGAAAGCTTTACCTTTAAATGCTAACAGATTAAATGAGCAGTAGTTACTTACTACTCTTTACTGCCAGTAATTTTACAAATCAAAATATATTCAAATCTTACTTCAGAAGTAGTTTCTGGTGAAAGTGCCTCACTACTTCAACAGTAAATAAAATTATCTACCAGTAGTCATAAACAAACCAAACAAAAAAGGGTATACATTACAAAACTTTCTGAAGACCAGACTACTGACAATCATAATGTTTAACAATAAAAAGTTTCAGTTAAAATTATTACTTAGATCTGAGAAGAAATGTCAAGTAATATTAATTAAAACATAATTACAGATTCATCTTCATGAATCAGCTTATGAACCAAGTTTTACTGTATATTGTAGGGGTTCTTACAATCTACAAACATAAAGAAAGAAAATTATACTTTTAAAAATAAATTTTAAAAATAAATTTGGCAAATGTTGTATACTATATTTTCAGGGGACAAAAAAGCCAAAGAAAATTGACCCATAATGGTCATGCAATTCACATTTAAATTAAACATTTGGTCACATTTGCATAAATATAATTAATTCATAGTGATGGATAATTACCTATTAATCTACAATTTCATAAGCCTTCTATAGAATAGATAACACAAAATCTTATCACCTGGGATTGTGGTTTACTTCCTAATAATGCTGTGTTTCTGAAACCTGTGGCTCAAATCAATGCATATTTACAGAGAACCTACCGTACTCAATAATGGGGATATTAAGATACCCTAAGGTACCCCTAGAACTCACAGCCAAAGTCATGAAAAAGTCATCCTTTTCCATAAGCTTCTGGAACTTAGTTATAACACCTAATACATCTGGTCTTTGGACCAAAACACCAGTGTATAATGTCAAGTTTGTAAATAATTAGTAATGTCATTGTTTAGATAGCACTTAATAGTTTTTAAAATGCTTTCATAAATTTTTTCTAATTTAATCCTCACAACAACCTTAAGTCACCTTTAAGAAAATGTTAGAATCACTCCCTCATTTTACAGATGAGAAAACTGACTTGGAGAGGTTAAAATAACTTGTTCTTTGTCATACATGGGCAAGAGTTAGTGGCAGAGTTGGGTGTGACACTGCCAAGACAAAAGCTCTGCACACACTGCAGTATCTCATCATAGTTATGTTCTCTAGAGTTAAGAGAATAACAATAAAATGCCATATTCATTTTATTTCTAGTGCCCAGCACAATGCTTACAACCACTTAACACATCTGCTGAACGTCATATGTACTTAGAAATTTCAAATGGCAGATTACTGACATTTAAAGTAGCCCTGGTTTGACGTGATTTTCAAACCTTCACAATAATAGCTAAATAGCATAACAGTGAAGAGCTTCCCAATTCAGTCATATCCAAAAAAAACCTCTAATAAACAAAAAGCAAAGTATCTTATCCTCCATTCAAACATACATTAGAAAGAATTATACTTAGAAACAATCAGCATTCTCAATTCTCAATGTGCAATTTATCTTAATAAAAGCTCTTCTCCTCATTTTTATGAAGAAGAAACTAAAATCACACCAGCAATACAAGTAAAAATTAAATCTTAAAATGGGAAGAGACTAAAGTCAATATAGTATTGGGCAAAAAGCTCCACAAAATATACACAGCTTTGAGAGAAGATCAGGCAGGAATAAACTCATATTATTCCTATTAAATATGGTAATATTTGTATTGAAATGCTAACGAGACCTGGAGGAACCGCCCCACTCCATCTGAAAGCAGCAGTTAGGTAAGGATGGACACCCGCAGGAGAAGCTCTGTAGGCAAATCTGCACTTTAAAAAGCATAGAAGTCAAGAAACAGGACCTGTTTAGAAAAACCACGAGACAACAACAAGTACTTAAGACTATCAAAATTGAATTAATTACCATTCAGGTAGCTTCAGAAATGACAAGTATTAGCCCAGAACAAAAAGGTCAGCAAGAAAAATCCAAAAGGAATAGGAACAAGATCCTAATTAATTGGCCTGGCTCTCACGCCTGTAATCCCAGCACTTTGGGAGGCCGAGACGGGCGGATCACGAGGTCAGGAGACGGAGACCATCCTGGCTAACATGGTGAAACCCCCTCTCTACTAAAAATACAAAAAAATTAGCCGGGCGTGTTGGCGGCCACCTGTAGTCCCAGCTACTTGGGAGGCTGAGGCAGGAGAATGGGGTGAACCCGGGAGGTGGAGCTTGCAGTGAGCCGAGATCGTGTCAGTGCACTCCAGCCTGGGCGACAGAGTGAGACTCGTCTCAAAGAAAAAAAAATGCTAATTAATCTCTGGTTTCAACTGGCTATCAGGAATCTGAGTTAAACTATGTCTACCTAGTTGTATTTATCTGTTTTCATACTGCTATAAAAAACTGAGACTGGGTAACTTATGAAGAGAAGAGGTTTAATTGACTCACAGTTCCACAGGCTTAAGAGGAAGCATGAGTAGGCCTCAGGAAACTTATAATTATGGCAGAAGGCAAAGGGGAAGATAGGACCTTCTTCACATGGTGGCAGGAAAAAGAGAGACAGTGAAGGGGGAAGTGCCACACACTTTTAAATCATCAGATCTCATGAGAACTCACTCACTATCACAAGAACAGCAAGGGGGAAATCCTCCCCCATGATCCAATCACCTTCCACCAGGTCCCTCCTCCAATGTGACATGGGGTTTGAGTAGGGACACAAATCCAAACCATATCACTAACATAAGTTTAAAATGGTATATTTGATCCAATCTACATAGTGTTCAAACCCCATCATTTCCTCACAAAATGGTAATAGAGCTTTGACTCTTAATGGCCGAGTATGTTGTGTGAAGAAATCCAGCATCCAGGAAGGACACTGCAGAAAAGGGGAAAAGGGCATCATTGAAAGTACAGTTAATCTTTTGTCTTCTTAAATGATGCAGGTATAACCTATCTAGGATTTGGTTTAGGACCTGGCCCGTCAGGCAGCCAAGAACTAGTCATTCCAAAGTAACTAGGGAAGACATAGATGAACTATATTTCTTTTTTTTTTCTTGCCTTTTTTCTCTCTCTCTTTCCCCATTTGGTGATGAGTGAATAACAGTCAATTACATGAAACAACAGCATAGTAAGAGAAGACTACATTTAAGGGGATAGTGTCTGCTTCCCAACAGCCTTCCTTTAAGAAAGGTAAGCAAGCAATTAACACTTTTACTACAAGTGTGGCAGGTGCTGTTCAAGACTTTATATATACATCTTCACCCATTTAAATCACACACAACAAATTATAAGGTAGGTATTCTCATTGTCCCCATTTTAAAGATGAAAAATTGAGTCACAGAGAAGCTAAGTGACTTGTTCAAGTTCACACAGCTAAAAAGTTAAAACAGGATTTGAACCCAGGCACTCTGGCTATATAGTGAATTTGTGAGTGTGTGTGTGTGTGTGTGACTTAAAATAGCACAAATTTATTATCTTGCAGTTCTGGAGGTCAGAAGTCCAAAATATGTTCCATTGGGCTAAAATCAAGGTGTCACAGGTTCTAGAAAGAATCTGTTTCCTTGACTTTTCTGACATCTAGAGGCCACCCGCATTCCTTGGCCCCAGCCTCTTCCTCCATCTTCAAAGCCAGCAGCATAGCCTCTTCAGACTTCTCTTTGACTCTGACTCTTCTGCCTTCCACTTCCATCTTTTAAGACCCCTTTTTTATGGTATATTGGGCCCACTTGAATCATACAGAATAATCTCCCACCTCAAAATCTTTAACTTAATTACATCTGAAAAGTCCCTTTTGTGAAGTAAGGTAATATATTCACAGGTTTCAGGGATGAGGACTTGGCCATCTTTGGGGCTATTCTTCTGCCCAGCCATTCTTCTTACCCTAGCCAGGTGGGTAAGGAGGGAGAAATCAGGAAGTTGTTGGCAGGACCTCAATGGCTAGAGGAGGGTCTGAGTTAGGTCTTCCAGGTGGGAAGACTTTTCACAACATGGAGAGAATTCCAGGCAGGCTGAGCAGCACGAACAAAGGCACAGCAGTTACTGCGAACCTGGCATGAGCACACGGGACAGTAGGGAGACAGCTCGAACTGAAGAAAAGAGGTGCACCTTGAAGCATTATGGCAGGTAACGCTGGAATGGAAAAGTTGGATTCCATTCTTCTTCAACTACAAGACTTGGAGGGTAGTGCCTCCTTTTTCACAAGCAACATTTTAGTATAATTTGTGGATGTTCTTTGCTGAAAATTAGGAATGGATTAACTAAGATTCTATAACAAAGTTTTTTTTTTCTGATCAGCATTTTTCTGTCTTTCCTGATTCCCTTTTTCATTGTTATTTGTTGTTATTGCTTTGCTTTTTCTAAATGAGTTCTAGCTTTGTAGTAGACAAAGGGGTACTTTGTGTTAGTACCCTGACATACCCCTCCCCTGCTTCGCACACCTTTTCCTTCTAACTGTCAGCATTTCCCTGACCCCAAAGCTTGCTTTGCATATCTGCCAAATGGAAAAAAATCTGATTCACCACTCCCCCACTTTTCAGCAGCTCTCTTCCAATGACTGAAGAGTTGGTCTATAAATCCCATTTCCCTTCTTCCCCTCCAGTGAGATAACTCTGAAGTATGACTCCTACACTGGCTCCCTGAGTCACTCAGCAACTTAAGCTCCAGTTGTCTATAGTGGTAACCTCATTGACACTGAACCCGATGCTGGCTCCTTCCGTTCCCTGTCTCACTTCTCGACTCCTCTACAGGTGTTTGTTAGGATCACCTCCCAGATCAACTACTTGCACTTGAATCCCTGTCAGAGGGGGACATGAATCATGTCTCTAGGGCAACCCAAACTAAAACAGGATTTCATCAACATAGTGAGTGCTCTTAACTAGTCTGTGATAAAGTTATAAAAGTGACTTTGTTGGCTCTTTCAGAGAACCTTTGCCTACAGTAAAGTCCTGATTTTAGGAGAAGCTGATTTTTAAAGTGTATAAAAGGACCAGCCCACAGAAAAAAAAATGCAAAAGCTCAGGAAAACATGAACAGTAAAAATAACCCCAGTGGACCTTGGCAAGAGGCAGTGACAGAAAACAATGTGAAAGTTTTCTGCCATCATAGAACTGGCTGGTACAGTCAAATGACATGACCAAAAACAAATCTCTGACACCTAATTTCCACTCTGGGCCCAAACTCCATGCTGACTTCCAAAGTCACATGTTTAAGTAAACCTAAATTGTGAAATAAAACAAAGAAAAAGAACTCTTATTTGACTGATTACCTAAAATACAAAATTTTATATATCACTGTGAGAAATATTTTATATGGAACATCTCAAAGTAAGCTAATTGCTACTTACATTGGATGCTAACTATATTAAAATATTTAGTTGCTGAGGTATGACTGGAAATCATGTTTCCAAAGGATTAATTAAGCAAAATAACAAATTAATTTAATGGCAGGCTATACCTAGTGGTGGAGAGTTTGAAATTACACACAGATTACGAGTGACCATTAAAACTAAAGAACCACTGCAGCTCCCAGCGTGACCGACACAGAAGATGGGTGATTTCTGCATTTCCAACTAAGGTTCATCTCACTGGGCCTGGCTGGACAGTGGGTGTACCCCACAGAGGGCGAGTCGAAGCAGGGTGGGGCATCACTTCACCCAGGAAGCCAAGAGGTCAGGGGATTTCCCTTTCCTAGCCAAGGGAAGCCATGACAGAGTACCTGGAAAAAGGAGACACTCCCAGTCACATACTGCACTTTTCCCATGGTCTTAGTAACCAGCAGACCAGGAGATTCTCTTCTATGCCTGGCTCAGTGGGTCCATACCCATGGAGCCTTGCTCACTGCTAGCACAGCAGTCTGAGATCAACCTGCAAGGCTGCAGCCTGGCTGGGGGAGGGGCATCTGCATTGCTGAGGCTTGAGAAGGTAAACAAAGCAGCCAGGAAGCTCAAACAGGGCGGAGTCCACCACAGCTCAGCAAGGCCTACTGCCTCTATAGACTCCACCTCTGAGGGCAAGGCATAGCTGAACAAAAGGCAGCAGAAACTTCTGCAGAATTAAATGTCCCTGTCTGACAGCTCTGAAGAGAGCAGTGGTTCTCCCAGCATGAGGACTGAGCTCTGAGAACGGACAGACTGCCTCCTCAAGTGGATCCCTGACCCCCATGTAGCCTAACTGGGAGACACCTCCCAGTAGGGGCTGACAGACACCTCATACAGGCGAGTTGCCCCTCTGGGACAAAGTTTCCCAGAAGGATCAGGCAGCAATATTTGCTGTTCTACAGCCTCCGCCAGTGATACCCAGGTAAACAGGGTCTGGAGTAGACCTCAAGCAAACTCCAACAGACCTGCAGCTGAGGGACCTGACTGTTAGAAGGAAAACTAACAAACAGAAAGCAATAGCATCAACATCAACAAAAAGGGCATCCACACCAAAACTCCATCTGTAGGTCACCAACATCAAAGACCAAAGGTAGATAAAACCACAAAGATGGGGACAAACGAGAGCAGAAAAGCTGAAAATTCTAAAAACCAGAGCGCCACTTCTCCTCCAAAGGATTGCAGCTTCTCACCAGCAACAGAACAAAGCTGGATGGAGAATGACTTAGACAAGTTGACAGGAGTAGGCTTCAGAAGATCAGTAATAACAAACTGCTCCAAGCTAAAGGAGCATGTTCTAACCCATCACAAGGAAGTTAAAAACCTTGAAAAAAGGTTAGATGAATGGCTAACTAGAATTAAGAGTGTAGAGAAGACCTTAAATGACCTAAGGGAGCTGAAAACCATGACACGAGAACTTCGTGACGCATGCACAAGCTTCAATAGCCAATTTGATCAAGTAGAAGAAAGGGTTATCAGTGATGGAAGATCAAATTAATGAAATAAAGCAAGAAGACAAGTTTAGAGAAAAAAGAGTAAAAAGAAATGAATAAAGCCACCAAGGAATCTGGGACTATTTGAAAAAACTAAATCTGCGTTTGACTAGTATACCTGAAAGTGTCAGGGAGAATGGAACAAAGTAAACACTCTTCAGGGTTATTATCCAGGAGAACTTCCCCAATCTAGCAAGGCAAGCCAACATTCAAACTCAGGAAATACAGAGAACATCACAAAGATACTCCTTGACAAGACCAAACCCAAGACACATAATTGTCAGATTCACCAAGGTTGAAATGAAGGAAAAAAATGTTAAGGGCAGCCAGAGAGAAAGGTTGGGTTACCTACAAAGGGAAGCCCATCAGACTAACAGCGGATCTCTCTGGAGAAACCCTACAAGCCAGAAGAGAGTGGGGGCCAATACTCAACATTCTTAAAGAAAAGAATTTTCAACCCAGAATTTCATATCCAGTCAAACTAATCTTCATAAGCAAAGGAGAAATAAAATCCTTTACAGACAAGCAAATGCTGAGAGATTTTGTCACCACCAGGCCTGCCTTACAAGAGTTCCTGAAGGAAACACTAAACATGAAAAGGAATAACCAGTACCAGTCACTGCAAAAACATGCCAAATTGTAAAGACCATTGATGCTATGAAGAAACCGCATCAATTAATGGGCAAAATAACCGGCTAGCATCATAATGACAGGATCAAATTCACACATAACAATATTAACCTTAAATGTAAATGGGTTAAATGCCCCAATTAAAAGACACAGATTGGCAAATTGGATAAAGAGTCAAGACCCATCAGTGTGCTGTATTCAGGAGACTCATCTCACATGCAGGGACACACAGAAGCTCAAAATAAAGGGATGGAGGAAGATCTACCAAGCTAATGGAAAACAAAAAAAGGCAGGGGTTGCAATCCTAGTCTCTGATAGGACAGACTTTAAACCAACAAAGACCAAAAGGGACAAAGAAGGCCATTACATAATAGTAAAGGGATCAATTCAACAAGAAGAGCTAATTATCCTAAATATATATACGGACCCAATACAAGAGCACCCAGATTCATAAAGCAAGTCCTTAGAGACCTACAAAAAGACTTAGACTCCAATACAATAATAATGGGAGACTTTAAGACCCCACCATCAATATTAGACAGATCAATGAGACAGAAAGTTAACAAGGATGTCCAGGACTTGAACTCAACTCTGCACCACGCAGACTTAATAGACATCTACAAAACTCTCCACCCCATATCAACAGAATATACATTCTTCTCAGCACCACATCACACTTATTCTAAAATTTACCACATAGTTGGAAGTAAAGCACTCCTCAGCTAATTTAAAAGAACAGAAATCACAACAAACTGTCTCTCAGACCACAGTGCAATCAAATTAGAACTCGGGATTAAGAAACTCACTCAAAACCACACAAGTACACGGAAACTGAACAACCTGCTCCTGAATGACTACTGGGTAAATAATGAAATGAAGGCAGAAATAAAGATGTTCTTAGAAACCAATGAGAACAAAGACACAATGTACCAGAATCTCTGGGACACGTTTAAAGCAGTGTGTAAAGGGAAATTTATAGCACTAAATGCCAACAAGAGAAAGATGGAAAGACCTAAAATCGACACCCTAACATCACAATTAAAATAACTAGAGAACCAAGAGCAAACAAATTCAAAAGCTAGCAGAAGGCAAGAAATTCCTCTATGCAAATAAACTAGAAAATCTAGAAGAAATGGATAAATTCCTGGACACATACACCCTCCCAAAATTAAACGAGGAAGAAGTTGAATCTCTGAATAGACTAGTAACAGGCTCTGAAATTGAGGCAATAATTAATAGGCTACCAACCACAAAAAGTCCAGGACCAGATGGATTCACAGCCAAATTCTACCAGAGGTACAAAGAAGAGCCAGTACCACTCCTTCTGAAACTATTCCAATCAATAGAAAAAGAGGGAATCCTCCCTAACTCATTTTATGAGGCCAGCATCATCCTGATACCAAAGGCTGGCAGAGACACAACAAAAAAGAAAATTTTAGAACAAAATCCTTGATGAACATAGATGCAAAAATCCTCAATAAGATACTGGCAAACCGAATCCAGCAGCACATCAAAAAGATTATCCACCACGATCAAGTGGGCTTCATCCCTGGGATGCAAGGCTGGTTCAATATACCCAAATCAATAAATGTAATCCATCACATAAACAGAATCAATGACAAAAACCACATGATTATCTAAAAAGATGCAGAAAAGTCCTTTGACAAAATTCAACAGCCCTTCATGCTAAAAACTCTCAATAAACTAGGGACTGATGGAGCGGATCTCAAAATAATAAAAGCTATTTATCACAAATGCACAGCCAATATCATACTGAATGGGCAAAAACTGGAAGCATTTCCTTTGAAAACCGGCACAAGACAAGGTTGCCCCCTCTCACCACTCCTATTCAACATAGTGTTGGAAGTTCTGGCCAGGACAATCAGGCAAGAGAAAGAAATAAAGGATATTCAATTAGGAAAAGAGGAAGTCAAATTGACCCCGTTTGCAGATGACATGAATGTATATTTAGAAAACTCCATCATCTCAGCCCCAAATTTCAGAGGAAGTCAAATTGACCCCGTTTGCAGATGACATGAATGTATATTTAGAAAACTCCATCATCTCAGCCCCCTTAAGCTGATAAGCAACTTCACCAAAGTCTCAGGATACAAAATCAATGTGCAAAAATCACAAGTATTCCTATACACCAATAATAGACAAACAGAGAGCCAAATCATGAGTGAACTCCCATTCACAATTGCCACAAAGACAATAAAATACCTAGGAATCCAACTTACAAGGGATGTAAAGGACCTCTTCAAGGAGAACTACAAACCACTGCTCAGTGAAATAAAAGAGGACACAAACAAAGGGAAGAACATTTCATGCTCATGGATAGGAAGAATGAATATCATGAAAATGGCCATACTGCCCAAGCTAATTTATAGATTCAGTACCATTCCCATCAAGCTACCAATGACTTTCTTCACAGAATTGGAAAAAACTACTTGAAAGTCCATATGGAACCAAAAAAGAGCCCGCATTGCCAAGACAATCCTAAGCCAAAAGAACAAAGCTGGAGGCGTCACGCTACCTGACTTTAAACTATACTACAAGGCTACAGTAACCAAAACAGCATGCTACTAGTACCAAAACAGATATATAGACCAATGGAACAGAACAGAGATCTCAGAAATAAGACCACACATCTACAATCATGTGATCTTTGACAAACCTGACAAAAACAAGAAATGGGGAAAGGATTCCCTATTTAATAAATGGTGCTGGGAAAACTGGCTAGCCATATGTAGAAAGTGGAAACTGGATCCCTTCCTTATACCTTATATAAAAATTAATTCAAGATGGATTAAAGACTTAAATGTTAGACCTAAAACCATAAAAACCCTAGAAGAAAACCTAGGCAATACCATTCAGGACATAAGCATGGGCAAGGACTTCATGACTAAAACACCAAAAGCAATGGCAACAAAAGCCAAAATGGACAAATGGGATCTAATTGAACTAAAGCGCTTCTGCACAGCAAAGGAAATGACCATCAGAGTGATCAGGCAACCTACAGAAAGGAAGAAAATTTTTGCAATCTACCCATCTGACAAAGGGCTAATATCCAGAATCTACAAAGAACTTAAACAAATTTACAAGGAAAAAAAAACAAACAACCCCATCAAACAGTAGGAGAAGGATATGAACAGACATTTCTCAAAAGAAGACATTTATGTAGCCAACAGACACATGAAAAAATGCTCATCATCAATGGTCATCAGAGAAATGCAAATCAAAACCACAAGGAGATACCATCTCATGCCAGTTAGAATGGAGATCATTAAAAAGTCAGGAAACCACAAATATTGGAAAGGATGTGGAAAATAGGAATGCTTTTACAATGTTGGTGGGAGTGTAAGTTAGTTCAACCATTATGGAAGACAGTGTGGTGATTCCTCGAGGATCTAGAACTAGAAATACCATTTGACCCAGTGATCCCACAAAGGATTATAAATCATGCTACTATAAAGACACATGCACATGTATGTTTACTGCAGCACTATTCACAATAGCAAAGACTTGGAACCAACCCAAATGTCCATCAATGATAGACTGTATTAAGAAAATGAAAATGTGGCACATATACACCGGGGAGTGGGGGGCAGGGGGAGGGATAGCATTAGGAGAAACACCTAATGTAAATGACTAGTTGATGGGTACAGCAAACCAACATACCACAAGCATACCTATGTAACAAACCTGCACATTGTGCACATGTACCCTAGAACTTAAAGTATAACAAAAACAAAAACAAAAACTAAAGAACCAAAAGGAGTCAATTTTTTTCTTTTTGCAGCAAGTAAATTAAGTTAAAAAATCTTAACATGCTTTTCACTTTTTTGATTTACTTTTATTTCTTTGAAGGGCTAAATATGTGGATGATTCCAAATCAAAAGTATTTTAAAAACATATTCTGCCTCGGTACGGTGTCTCACACTTGTAATCCCAGCACTTTGGGAGGCTGAGGAGGGTGGATTGCTTGAGTCCAAGAGTTTGAGACCAGTCTGGACAAAATGGCAAAACTCCATCTCTATAAAAATGAGCCAGGCGTGGTGGTGTGCACCTGTAGTCCCAGCTACTTGGGAGGTTGAAGTAGGAGGATGGCTTGAGGCCAGGAGGCAGAGGTTGCAGTGAACTGAGACTGTGCCACTGCCCTCACTCTAGCCTGGGCGACAGAGCCCGACCCTGTCTCAAAAAAATCTATAAATAAAATAAAATGAAAATTCAGTCTCACTTCTAATCCCTTTCCTCTGCCAAGAAGGTAACTATATTTGCTTTTGGTTTATTCTTCCAGTGTTTCTTTTTCAAAATTATATGAAAACATAGAGATTTTATGTATGTCTCTTCTTCTTATATAAAAGGTAGCAGTGCTTTTATATAGCTTACGCTATAAACCTATATATCATGTGCTACATATTAAGTGCTATCTTGTCTTCTTAATAACGTTCTTGAAAATCATACCACATTACCACATAAAGATCATCTTTATTCTCCTTTTTAAGGTTGCACAGAACTGCTTTACTAATGATGTAATATTACAAAATACATATTTGGTTTTTGACCCCATTTCCTGACATACAGCTCTTAAAATCCTTGGAATCTCTAAAGTGATGTCTTTCTAGTGAGTTGACTGATGGCTGGTAGCCTGTAGGTAGCTTCAGGATGTAGGCTGGTCATGCAGAAAGATCAAGGCATGATTAGAAAGATCCAGATAGGGAGAGGGGCTGAAGGTTAAGCTGATCACCAATGGCCAATTAATCAATCATGCCTATGTAATGAAGCCTCCACAAAAACCCAAAAGGACAGGGTTCAGGAAGCTTCCAGATAGCTGAAGACATGAAGTTTCCTGGAGTATGGCTCACCTAAGAAAGGACATGGAAGATCTGTCCTTCTCAAATACCTCACCCCATGCATCTCTTCATCTGTATACTTTGTTATATCCTTTATAATAAGCCAGTAAACATGCTTCCCTGAGTTCTGTGAGCTGCTTTAGCAAATTAATCAAATCTAAGGAGGGGGTTGTGGGATCCCCAGTTTATAGTCGGTCAATCAGAAGCACAGGCAAACTAACCTGGGCCTTGCAAATGGCATCAGAAGTGGGATCCCTCAACCTGTGAGATCTCACACTGTCTCCAGGTAGTGTCAGAATTGAACTGAATTAGAGGATACTCAGCTAGTGTCTGCTGGAGAACTGATTGTTTGTGTGAAAATAAGTAATTCTAAATATAAGCTGTTGGAACTTCAAAATATTTTGAGCCTTAAAGGAATGGTATTATAGGACCTCAGTCACATAACAGGGAGCTGTAACCATAGTTTCTCTGATTAGATTTGCCTTCTCTCTTACCCACATAGTTTTATAAAATGTTGTAAATGATTCAAGCGCACCTAGGCAGCCCCATTCTCTCTTCACTGTAGACTGACTGCCCTTTTACCTTTTTCATACACAGACTATCATGTCTAAGATGAAATGTTAAAAACACATTTTTAAATTGAAAAGGAAATGAAAACAAGCCGTAACTCATTAGATTGTTGTAACTCATAAACCAGCCTTGCATAGAAAATGCTATAATCCTATTACATTTGTTTTCTGCCTATATAAGCAAGACCTTAACTTTTAATTTGGGAGCACAGACTCCATTTCTCTGGAGTTTGTGTTTCCCAGATGGTCATTCTCAGCCTTTCACTTGAATAAAGCTAGACTCTGATTCTTTTCATTATTCAGGTTAACACTTGCTTGGTGTCTGGGGAAAAAAACCCCACACATTTCACAGAAGTCTACTGCGTTGATTGTTGCTGGGTGAGAGAACAGAAAAAGCACCTTGAGTGTGTTTTTCCCACAGAGACGGCCTTTTGTGTTCTTCCAATCTTTTGCTATTACATATAAAGGCACAAAGAATGACTTTATAGATATGTTCTTTCGTATTTTTTCCAAATTTGCCTTTGGGATATATTCCTAAAAGTGTGATTACTTAATTAAAGGTATATCCATATTTAATTTTGCTAGACATTGCCAAATTTCTCTGAGTTAATACTATTCTCATTCCTATCAGCAAAGTATGAGAGTACCTACTTTACCTATAGCCTTGTCAGAAGATTATGCAAACCTCTGGACATTTATCTATTGATGGGTGAGAAGTGGTGTCTCAATGCAGTTTTAATTTCTATTTATTCCTTATACGGTGAGCTGAACCACTCTTCTATGTTTAAAAGTTGCTTGTGCTTCCTGCCAGAGGATGCCGCCAAGGAGGCACTGTTAAAATCTCTCTTCCCACTGCCGTCATATCGCAGTTAGTTTCTTAAAGAGCCCGAACAGCTGTGGAAGCTCTTCATTGTCATTGGAGGGTTGAGCTTTGAAACAAAGCTGAGGAAGATCTTAGGAGCCATTCTGAGCAATGGGGAACACTCACAGACTGTGTGGTAATAGGAGATCCAAACATCAAGCACTCCAGGGGCCTTGACTTTGTCATGTATGCCACTGTGGAGGAGGTGGATGCAGTCATGAATGCAAAGCCACAGAAGGTGGATGGAAGAGTTGTGGAACCAAAGAGAGCTGGCTCAAGAGAAGACTCTCAAAGACCAGTGCCCACTTAACTGTGAAAAAGATATTAGTTGCTGGCATTAAAGAGTACACTGAAGAACATCACCTAAGAAATTATTTTGAACAGTATGGAAAAATTGAAGTGACTGAAATCATGACTGACCAAAGCAGTGGCAAGAAAAAAGGCTTGACCTTTGTAAGCATGACTGTGGATAAGACTGTCATTCTGAAATGCCATACTGTGAATGGCCACAATTGTGAAATTAGGAAAGCTCTGTCAAATCAAGAGATGGCTAGTGCTTCATCTAGCCAAAAAGGGTGAAGTGCTTCTGGAAACTTTGGTGGTGGTTGTGGAGGTGGTTTTGGTGGGAATGGCAATGTTGGTTGTGGTGGAAACTTTAGTGGTCATGGTGGCTTTGGTGGTAGCCCTGGTGGTGGTGGATATGGTGGCAGTGGGATGGTTAAAATGGATTTTGTAATAATGGAAGCAAATTTGGAGGTGGTGAAAGCTACAATGATCTTGGCAATTACAACAGTCTTCAAATTCTGGACCCATGAAGGAAGGAAACTTTGGCAGCAGCAGATCTGGCCCCTATGGTCGTAGAGGCAAATTACTTGCCAAACTATGAAACCAAGGTGGCTGTGGCAGTTCCAATAGCTGCAGAAGCTATGGCAGTGGCAGAAGATTTTAATTACTGCTAGGAAATAAAGCTTAGCGAGAGAAGAGCCAGAGAAGTGACAGGAAAGCTACAGGTTACAACAGATTTGTGAATTCGGCCAAGCACAGTGGTGGCAGGACCTAGCTGCTACAAAGAAGACATGTTTTAGACAGTATGTGTGTATATGGGCAAAAAACATGAAGACTATATTTGTGATTAATTGTATAACAATTAATAACAGGTTATCTTAATTTATGTTCTGTGGAAAGTGTAAAGCAGTCTACCGAAGGGTTTTAATGTAAGATTTTTTTTTGGCATCCATGCTGTTGACTGCCAAATGTTATAGTCCAATAGTGACACTGAATGTGTCTTTAAAAATAAATTAATTAAGGCTGGGCATGGTGGCTCAAACCTGTGATCCCAGCACTTTGGGAGGCCGAGACGGGCGGATCACAAGGTCAGGAGATCGAGACCATCCTGGCTAACATGGTGAAACTCCGTCTCTACTAAAAAATACAAAAAACTAGCCGGGCAAGGTGGCGGGTGCCTGTAGTCCCAGCTACTTGGGAGGCTGAGGCAGGAGAATGGCGTAAACCTGGGAGGCGGAGCTTGCAGTGAGCTGAGATCCGGCCACTGCACTCCAGCCCGGGCGACAGAGCGAGACTCCGTCTCAAAAAAAAATTAAAAAAATTAAAAAATTAATTAATCAATTAATTAATTACATTAAAGTTGTGTTTCTTTTCCTATAAATTAAATGAACTTATACTTCAGCCCAATTTTCTATCAGGAAGTTGGTCTCTAAATTATTTTTATTTTTAGAAGCTCTCTTTATATTAGAAATGTTAGCCCTTCATGATCTAAGTGGCCAATACTTACTCTAGTTTATTACGTCTTGTGATTTTCCTTATGCTGCTTTTTTCTTATGCCAAAATTTTTTTTTAAATGTAGCTTAATTCGTTAATCTTTTCTCTTACTGATTTTCTAGTTTTGAGCCACAGTTACCCCTGAATATTCTCATGCTACCGTAAATAATTCAGGCATGCCTTCTTTTAATACTAGCATGGTTTCATGTTTTACTTTTAAAGCACTAACCCACTTGAAATTTTTCCAGGTATATAGTATAAGACAGAGCTCTAAATTTATCTTTTTCCAAATGGCTATCCAGTTTTTAGGAAAGCCATCTTTTTTCCACTGATATGAGGTGCCGCCTTTATCATTAGTAAGCCACTATATATACATAAACCCATTTCTGGACCTCCTAATCTGCTCCATTAGTCTTCTTGCTCTTTCAGGTATCTCATTATTTTAATTATAAAGGCTTTATTTTTTACATCTTCTTTTCCAGGATTTACTTGGCTATTCCTCCTGTTTGTTTGTTTTTCCTTATAAACTTTAAAATCAATTTTTACTATTTCTTCCTCAGAATAAAAGGACCTACTGGCATTTTTATTAGAAAATTTTAAAATTTGTATAAATAAACATAAAAAGCGTTGACATGTTTATGATGCTGATTTTTTTTTTTTTTTTTTTAAGACAGAGTCTCGCTCTGTTGCCCAGGCTGGAGGGCAGTAGCACAATCTCAGCTCACTGCAAGCTCTGCCTCCTGGGTTCATGCTATTCCCCTGCCTCAGCCTCCTGAGTAGCTGGGACTACAGGCACCCACCACCACATCCAGCTAATTTTTTTTTTTTTTTTTTTTAGTAGAGATGGGGTTTCACTGTGTTAGCCAGGTTGGTCTCAATCTCCTGACCTCGTGATCTGCCCACCTCGGCCTCCCAAAGTGCTGGGATTACAGGCGTGAGCCACCACACCCGGCCAGCTGATTCTTTAAAAATATCATAGTTGACAAAAAAGGCTCTGTTTAAGTCTACTTTTGTGTTTTTTAAAGAGTTTAAATTCCTTGTGTAAATTTTACTCATTTAACCTCTATATTATCTTTGTTGTTCCTACTGAAAAGGTGTCTTCTCTTTAATTACATCATTCAATTGGAATTTGTTTACATATAAAAAACATTGATTTTTGTATATCAATCTTATATCTGTAACATTGCTTAATTGTCTGTTATAGTTTTCCCATCAACTTTCATGTGCTTTACAGACATATAATTATATACTTTGCATTAAAAAAAAACCATCGCTCCAATTTCTAAGTTTCAAATACTTTCTCTTGTCTAATGTTACTGGCTAATAATCACTAACACTATGTGAAATAGCAGAGGCAACAGAGAGAATCCTTGTCTAGTTCCCTATTTTGGTACTAACGCCTCTAGTGTTACACCTTAAGAAAGGGATTTAGGCTTTAGGACTGTGATGCATGTAATTTATCATGTTAAGGAATTATCTGTTGATTTACACATGGCTATAAACATGGGAACAATAGACACTGCAGACTACTAGAGAGAGGAGGGAGTGGGGGATGGGTTGAAAAACTACCTATTGGGTACTATACTCTCTACCTGGGTGCAATATACCCATGTAACAATCCTGCACATGTACCCCTTGTTCCTAAAATAAAAGCTGAAATTGAGAGAAAGAGAGAGAGCGAGTGAGAGACATTATTCCAGGTAGGCCTGATTTAATCAGATACAAAGCCTTTAACAGATGGACTGGAGCTCTTCCTGAGATCAGATGCTCTCTTGCTGACCTTGGAAAGGTAAGCTGCTGTGTGTTACACAGCTGTAATGAAACAAATTCTGCCAATAGCCATATAAGCTTGCAAGATGACTCTGAGCCTCAGATGAAACTATGGCCCCAACCAACGCCTTGGTTTCAGTCTTGTGAAACCCTGAACAGAGGAGCCAACTAAGGTCTGCCTAGACTCTTGATCACAGAAACTGTGAGATAAATGAGTATTGTTTTAAGCTGGAAAAATTGTGGCAATGTGTTATGCAGCAATAGAAAACTAATACATATGGCAATTCTTCAGTCTAGTAAAAAGAAACACTTAAGTAAATTTAATGAAGTGTGATAGGTGTTAGAAATGCTTAGCGCACAAAATAAAAAAACAATTATTTCTATGTAGTAGTTTAAAACAGGCTTCACAAAGGAGATGTCCCTTGAGCTGAATTTTATAAGAGGTATTCAAAAGGTAGACATTAGCTACCTATCAAAATCCCAGTGACATTTTCTCTAGAAATAGAAAAATCTATCTTAAAATTCCTGTGGGATCTCAAGAAACCCATAATAGTCAAAAAAAATCTTGAAAAAGAACAAGGTTGCAGGTCTCATACTTCCTAATTTCAAAAGTTACTACAAAGCAATAGTAATAAAAACAGTGTGGCACTGACATAAAAACAGACATATAGACCACTGGGATAGAATAGACAGCCCAGAAATAAACTCTCACATACATGGTTAAATGGTTTTCAACACAGATGCCAAGGCAATTCAATGGCAGAAAGGACAGTCTTCTCAATAAATGGTGATGGGAAAACTGGATTTTTACATGCAAAAGAAGGAAGCTGGACCCTTACCTCACGCCATATATAAAACTTAACTCAGAATAAAATGTAAGACCTAAAACTATAGCACTCTTAGAAGAAAACATAGGAGAAAGCTTCATGACATTGGTGTGGTTAATTTCTCAGATATGACACCAAAAGCTTAGGAAACCAAATAAAAAACATTAAAATCAGGGCAAATCACAAAAAAAGAGAAAATATCTGCATATTATACATCTGATAAGAAGTTAATATCCCAGAATATATAAAGAACACCCACAATTCGACAACAACAAACAATTTAAAAATGGACAAAGTACTTGAATAGACATTTTTCCAAAGAAGATATATAAAATGGCCAATTACAAGAAAAAATGTTCAACATGAGTAATCATTAGGGAAGCAAATCAAAAGAACAATAAGACCACTTGATATGCATTATGTTAATGGGTTTTCTGGTATATAAAAACAGAAACAAAAAAACAAAACAAAACAGAAAATAACAAGTTTTGGCAAGCATGTGGAGAAATTACAACCCTTCTGCATTGTTGTAACATAGGTGAAAATGTAAAATGGTGTGGCAGCTACGGAAAAGAGCATGGCAGTTTCTCAAAAAATTAAAAACAGAATTACCATATGATCCAGCAATTCCACTTCTGAGTAAATACTCAGATGTTTAAATAAATAATTCAAAACCCCCCACAAATGTTTTGAATTATTGACACAAATTTGCAGTTGAGCAGTTTCTTACATGGGTACATAGTATGTCTGTAGGCAGTAATACCAGATTTTTACTTACTTTTAACATTGATTTATTTCTCAGGAATACTGAGAAGGTAAATAATGATTAAAACTGTAAATTTTATGTTACGTTTATCACAATTATTTTGAAAAGGTAGACATTAGTAGGCAAGATTTTCTAAGGAAAAGATACTTGATGAGCAGAGATACAGAGGTATAAACTAACTTAACATGTTCTAAAAAGTGCAAACAATTTGGTACCACTGAGATTTAGGGCAGAAGTCTTCAAATTAGAGTACATATAGGAATGTGTACTACATTTCACAATTCTGGTGACACCAATCCAAAAAAATACCCTTGGGGATACCCATATACTTTCTGAAAGATGTTTAGAATAGTTAGAAGATAACAAAATATCAGATCCTCCACTTCCATAGGTACTCATTCCAAAACTGACCAGACACCAGACTGAGACAATTGGTCTAGTAAATCAGTAAGTACTCTATTGTTCCCCTCCCATAATTACCACTTCAGCCACTTAACAAAAGAAAAGCATGTATTTCATCCATAAAAAATACTACCATGGTAAACTGTGCCAGAGTTTGAAAATCACTGGAGTAGCAAAAAAAAAAAAAAAAAGAAAAAAAAAAAACAAGACAATTTGAAATACTGGTATCTGGTAAGCCTTTAGTAAAAGCCTTTGTCTTTGCTCATAAACCTGAGGTATAGTTTTATGGCTTCCCTGTTTTATGTAATTCCTATTAAGGGCAAAGAGTGGTATTAAGAACAAGGTATTCTGGCCCATATTAGGAATGTTCTGAGTTCAGACATATTGTGAAGTGGGATGACAAAAGTAATGACAGATTTAGTAACAATCTCTCTTCTATTGTCCCCCAGATATTGACAAAGAATATATCACTCCTGAGAGAAGTCCCAAGAAACCTCTGTCAAACAATAGTAAAAACCTGTATCTCTTTAATGTCATTTATTTACACAATATACAGATCTTAAAATAAAGCTATGGATTATTTTTTAGAGGAAAGCTGGGAGTATTGGTTAAAAAACAGTAAACAGCTTGAACAATTCCAAGCCATCATCAAAGCTGGCTTTAAAAACCTCATATAAAGTATTGTTGCTCACTATGATAGTTAAGAAATCACATTTCATAAGTGATTATTCCAGTGTATAGGTGAGAGCCAAAAATAAATTAGACACCAAGTCTATCATTATAGCTCCATTCCCTATTCCAACCACTCTGCTTCATAAAATGCATAAAATGGTAGGAGATAAACTTCACCAGATTGTAGCAAAAATGGTAAAGAACTAGTTTTGGTTTCTGAAAAGTTTAAACTGACTTGCATAAAGCACTGGATGTAACTATTAGAAACATACTAGAATTCATGCCTATAAAAAGTACCATGTGGGGGGCGGAGCAAGATGGCCGAATAGGAACAGCTCCAGTCTCCAACTCCCGTTGCAAGCGACACAGAAGACCGGTGATTTCTGCATTTTCAACTGAGGTACTGGGGTCATCTCACTGGGGAGTGCCGGACAATCGGTGATGGTCAGCTGCTGCAGCCCGACCAGCGAGAGCTGAAGCAGGGCGAGGCATTGCCTCACCTGGGAAGCGCAGGGGGAAGGGAATCCCTTTTCCTAGCCAGGCGAACTGAGACACACAACACCTGGAAAATCGGGTAATTCCCACCCCAATACTGCGCTTTAAGCAAACGGGCACACCAGGAGATTATACCCACACCTGCCCGGGAGGGTCCCACACCCACGGAGCCTCCCTCATTGCTAGCACAGCAGTCTGCGATCTAACCGCAAGGCAGCAGCGAGGCTGGGGGAGGGGCGCCCGCCATTGCTGAGGCTTAAGTAGGTAAACAAAGCCGCTGGGAAGCTCCAACTGGGTGGAGCTCACAGCAGCTCAAGGAAACCTGCCTGTCTCTGTAGACTCCACCTCTGGGGACAGGGCACAGCTAAAAAACAACAGGGGAAGCAGCAGAGGCCTGTGCAGACCCGAACCACTCTGTCTGACAGCTTTGAAGAGAGCAGTGGATCTCCCAACACGGAGGTTGAGATCTGAGAAGGGACAGACTGCCTGCTCAAGTGGGTCCCTGACCCCTGAGTAGCCTAACTGGGAGACATCCCTCACTAGGGACACTCTGACACCCCACACCTCACAGGGTGGAGTACACCGCTGAGAGGAAGCTTCCAAAGTAAGAATCAGACAGGTACACTCGCTGTTCAGCAATATTTTATCTTCTGCAACCTCTGCTGCTGATACCCAGGCAAACAGGGTCTGGAGTGGACCTTAAGCAATCTCCAACAGACCTACAGCTGAGGGTCCTGACTATTAGAAGGAAAACTATCAAACAGGAAGAATGCCTATACCAAAACCCCATCAGTACGTCACCATCATCAAAGACCAGAGGCAGATAAAACCACAAAGATGGGGAAGAAGCAGGGCAGAAAAGCTGGAAATTCAAAAAATAAGAGCGCATCTCCCCCTGCAAAGGAGCGCAGCTCATCGTCAGCAACGGATCAAAGGTGGTCAGAGAATGACTTGGACGAGATGAGAGAAGAAGGCTTCAGTCCATCAAACTTCTCAGAGCTAAAGGAGGAATTACGTACCCAGTGCAAAGAAACTAAAAATCTTGAAAAAAGAGTGGAAGAATTGATAGCTAGAATTAATGCTGGAAGTTGGAAAACACTCTTCAGGATATCATCCAGGAGAACTTCCCCAACCTAGTAGGGCAGGCCAACACTCAAATTCAGGAAATACAGAGAACACCACATAGATACTCCCCGAGAAGAGCAACTCCAAGACACATAATTACCAGATTCACCAAAGTTGAAATGAAGGAAAAAATCTTAAGGGCAGCCAGAGAGAAAGGTCGGGTTACCCACAAAGGGAAGCCCATCAGACTAACAGCAGACCTCTAGGCAGAAACTCTACAAGCCAGAAGAGAGTGGGGGCCAATATTCAACATTCTTAAAGAAAAGAATTTTCAACCCAGAATTTCATATCCAGCCAAACTAAGTTTCATCAGTGAAGAAGAAATAAAATCCTTTACAGATAAACAAATGCTTAGAGATTTTGTCACTACCAGGCCTGCTTTACAAGAGACTCTGAAGGAAGCCCTAAACATGGAAAGGAACAACTGGTACCAGCCATTGCACAAACATGCCAAAATGTAAAGACCATCGAGGCTAGGAAGAAACTGCATCAACTAACAAGCAAAATAACCAGTTAATATCATAATGGCAGGATCAAGTTCACACATAACAATATTAACCTTAAATGTCAATGGACTAAATGCTCCAATTAAAAGACACAGACTGGCAGACTGGATAAAGAGTCAAGACCCATCAGTCTGCTGTATTCAGGAGACCCATCTCACATGCAGAGACATACATAGGCTCAAAATAAAGGAATGGAGGAAGATCTACCAAGCAAATGGAGAACAAAAAAAAGCAGGGGTTGCAATCCTAGTCTCTGATAAAATAGACTTTAAACCATCAAAGATCAAAAGAGACAAAGAAGGCCATTACATAATGGTAAAGGGATCAATTCAACAGGAAGAGCTAACTATCCTAAATATATATGCACCCAATACAGGAGCCCCCAGATTCATAAAGCAAGTCCTTAGAGACTTACAAAGAGACTTAGACTCCCATACAATAATAATCGGAGACTTCAACACTCCACGGTCAACATTAGATAGATCAACGAGACTGAAAGTTAACAAGGATATCCAGGAATTGAACTCATCTCTGCACCAAGCAGACCTAATAGACATCTATAAAACTCTCCACCCCAAATCAACAGAATATACATTCTTCTCAGCACCACATCGCACTTATTCCAAAATTGACCACATAATTGGAAGTAAAGCACTCCTTAGCAAATGTAAAAGAACAGAAATTATAACAAACTGTCTCTCAGACCACAGTGCAATCAAACTAGAACTCAGGACTAAGAAACTCAATCAAAACCGCTCAACTACATGGAAACTGAACAACCTGCTCCTGAATGACTACTGGGTACATAACGAAATGAAGGCAGCAATAAAGATTTTCTTTGAAACCAATGAGAACAATTTAAAGAATCTCTGGGACACATTTAAAGCAGTGTGTAGAGGGAAATTTACAGCACTAAATGCCCACAAGAGAAAGCTGGAAAGATCTAAAATTGACACTCTAACATCACAATTAAAAGAACTGGAGAAGCAAGAGCAACACATTCAAAAGCTAGCAGAAGGCAAGAAATAACTAAGATCAGAGCAGAACTGAAGGAGATAGAGACACAAAAAACCCTCCAAAAAATCAATGAATCCAGGAGTTGGTTTTTTGAAAAGATCAACAAAATTGACAGACTGCTAGCAAGACTAATAAAGAAGAAAAGAGAGAAGAATCAAATAGATGCAATAAAAAATGATAAAGGGGATATCACCACGGACCCCACAGAAATACAAACTACCATCAGAGAATACTATAAACACCTCTATGCAAACAAACTAGAAAATCTAGAAGAAATGGATAATTTCCTGGACACTTACACTCTTCCAAGACTAAACCAGGAAGAAGTTGAATCCCTGAATAGACCAATAGCAGGCTCTGAAATTGAGGCAACAATTAATAGCCTACCAACCAAAAAAAGTCCAGGACCAGATGGATTCACAGCTGAACTCTACCAGAGGTACAAAGAGGAGCTGGTACCATTCCTTCTGAAACTATTCCAATCAATTGAAAAAGAGGGAATCCTCCCTAACTCATTTTATGAGGCCAACATCATCCTGATACCAAAGCCTGGCAGAGACACAACAAAAAAAGAAAATTTTAGAGCAATA
The DNA here is from genome assembly GCF_009764315.1 of Trachypithecus francoisi. Taxonomy (NCBI): domain Eukaryota; kingdom Metazoa; phylum Chordata; class Mammalia; order Primates; family Cercopithecidae; genus Trachypithecus; species Trachypithecus francoisi. The sequence goes on from NW_022681470.1 coordinate 120,537,060, forward strand.
TCCCCGATGAACATCGATGCAAAAATCCTCAATAAAATACTGGCAAACCGGATTCAGCAGCACATCAAAAAGCTTATCCACCATGATCAAGTGGGCTTCATCCCTGGGATGCAAGGCTGGTTCAACATTCGCAAATCAATAAACGTAATCCAGCATATAAACAGAACCAAAGACAAGAACCACATGATTACCTCAATAGATGCAGAAAAGGCTTTTGACAAAACTCAACAGCCCTTCATGCTAAAAACGCTCAATAAATTCGGTATTGATGGAACGTACCTCAAAATAATAAGAGCTATTTATGAAAAACCCACAGCCAATACCATACTGAATGGGCAAAAACTGGAAAAATTCCCTTTGAAAACTGGCACAAGACAGGGATGCCCTCTCTCACCACTCCTATTCAACATAGTGTTGGAAGTTCTGGCTAGGGCAATCAGGCAAGAGAAAGAAACAAAGGGTATCCAGTTAGGAAAAGAAGTCAAATTGTCCCTGTTTGCAGATGACATGATTGTATATTTAGAAAACCCCATTGTCTCAGCCCAAAATCTCCTTCAGCTGATAAGCAACTTCAGCAAAGTCTCAGGATACAAAATTCATGTGCAAAAATCACAAGCATTCTTTTTTTTTTTTTTTTTTTTTTTTTTTGAGACGGAGTCTTGCTCTGTTGCCCAGGCTGGAGTGCAATGGCCGGATCTCAGCTCACTGCAAGCTCCGCCTCCCGGGTTCACGCCATTCTCCTGCCTCAGCCTCCTGGGTAGCTGCGACTACAGGCGCTCGTCACCTCGCCCGGCTAGTTTTTTGTATTTTTTAGTAGAGACGGGGTTTCACTGTGTTAGCCAGGATGGTCTCAATCTCCTGACCTTGTGATCCACCCGTCTCGGCCTCCCAAAGTCCTGGGATTACAGGCTTGAGCCACCACGCCCGGCCAAATCACAAGCATTCTTATACACCAGTAACAGACAAACAGAGAGCCAAATCATGAATGAACTTCCATTCACAATTGCTTCAAAGAGAATCAAATACCTAGGAATCCAACTTACAAGGGATGTAAAGGACCTCTTCAAGGAGAACTACAAACCACTGCTCAGTGAAATCAAAGAGGACACTAACAAATGGAAGAACATACCATGTTCTTGGATACGAAGAATCAATATCGTGAAAATGGCCATACTGCCCAAGGTGATTTATAGATTCAATGCCATCCCCATCAAGCTACCAATGAGTTTCTTCACAGAACTGGAAAAAACGGCTTTAAAGTTCATATGGAACCAAAAAAGAGCCCGCATTGCCAAGACAATCCTAAGTCAAAAGAACAAAGCTGGAGGCATCACGCTGCCTGACTTCAAACTATACTACAAGGCTACAGTAACCAAAACAGCATGGTACTGGTACCAAAACAGAGATATAGACCAATGGAACAGAACAGAGTCCTCAGAAATAATACCACACATCTACAGCCATCTGATCTTTGACAAACCTGAGAGAAACAAGAAATGGGGAAAGGATTCCCTATTTAATAAATGGTGCTGGGAAAATTGGCTAGCCATAAGTAGAAAGCTGAAACTGGATCCTTTCCTTACTCCTTATATGAAAATTAATTCAAGATGGATTAGAGACTTAAATGTTAGACCTAAAACCATAAAAACCCTAGAAGAAAACCTAGGTAGTACCATTCAGGACATAGGCATGGGCAAGGACTTCATGTCTAAAACACCAGAAGCAACGGCAGCAAAAGCCAAAATTGACAAATGGGATATGATTAAACTAAAGAGCTTCTGCACAGCAAAAGAAACTACCATCAGAGTGAACAGGCAACCTACAGAATGGGAGAAAATGTTTGCAATCTACTCATCTGACAAAGGGCTAATATCCAGAATCTACAAAGAACTCAAACAAATTTACAAGAAAAAAACAAACAACCCCATCAAAAAGTGGGCAAAGGATATGAACAGACATTTCTCAAAAGAAGACATTCATACAGCCACAGACACATGAAAAAATGCTCATCATCACTCGCCATCAGAGAAATGCAAATCAAAACCACAATGAGATACCATCTCACACCAGTTAAAATGGCAATCATTAAAAAGTCAGGCAACAACAGGTGCTGGAGAGGATGTGGAGAAATAGGAACACTTTTACACTGTTGGTGGGATTGTAAACTAGTTCAACCATTATGGAAAACAGTATGGCAATTCCTCAAGGATCTAGAACTAGATGTACCATATGACCCAGCCATCCCACTACTGGGTATATACCCAAGGATTATAAATCATGCTGCTATAAAGACACATGCACACGTATGTTATTGCGGCACTATTCACAATAGCAAAGACTTGGAATCAACCCAAATGTCCATCTGTGACAGACTGGATTAAGAAAATGTGGCACATATACACCATGGAATATTATGCAGCCATAAAAAAGGATGAGTTTGCATCCTTTGTAGGGACATGGATGCAGCTGGAAACCATCATTCTTAGCAAACTATCACAAGAAGAGAAAACCAAACACCACATGTTCTCACTCATAGGTGGGAACTGAACAATGAGATCACTTGGACTCGGGAAGGGGAACATTACACATCGGGGCCTATCATGGGGAGGGGGGCGGGGGGAGGTATTGCATTTATACCTGATATAAATGACGAATTGATGGGTGCTGACGAGTTGATGGGTGCAGCACACCAACATGGCACAAGTATACATATGTAACAAACCTGCACGTTATGCACATGTACCCTAGAACTTACAGTAAAATAAAAAAAAAAATTAAAAAAAAAAAATTACTATGTGAGGAACCCAGGTTTTCATGCAGTCAAGACGGTTGTCATTTGTGTAGCTGAAAAATGAAGTAAAACTTTCTCTGACAGAAAGAACTTTCTCTGAAAGTATGATTTGACTGATTGGGTTCATAATGAAGGCTAGTTTTGACAATTAGGCTATATAGAGAGTGTTTCTAAAAATAAATGAGCTAAATTTGTAGTGGGAAGGCTTTGATTAGCATATATTAAACACAAATAGTTTGAAGCTTCAAATACGACCTAAAAATAGAAAATCATGGCACTGAATTTATTTTCTTTTTGTGAGACAGAGTCTCAGTCTGTCACCCAGGCTAGAGTGCAGTGGCAGTGGCATGATCACAACTCACTGCACCCTCGACTTCCCAAGTGCAGGCGATCCTCCCACAGATGTTTTGAATTATTGAGAAAAATTTGCAATTGAGCAGTTTCTTACATGGGTACCCAGTATGTCTGTGAGTAGTAATAGCAGATTTTTATTTGCTTTTAACATTGATTTATTTCTCACCAATATTGAGAAGGTAAATAAATTACAAGAACATGTAAAATGCTAAGCAAAAATGAAGAGCTACACAAGCATTCCTACATACATTGATATAGATACAGATAATCTATGTGTATCCTCACTAGATGTGTTCTGCTTCTTCCATTTACACAGAGATAGTTTAAATAATTTCTTAGGAAAATATTATAACTTCACACCTTAAGAACATGTAACCTCTGACTTCCTTATTCTTTTTACCATAATATGAAAATATCTAAGCGGTTTATCTGGATAACAGAGCAAAGAAAAGATGAGAGTCCTATATTCTTATAGTTCATAACCTAAATGGCTCCTGCTGCCTTCTCTAAGTCTGCAATATTTAATTTCTACTTTCTAGTAATCTCTGTTCTCAGGTCCTGATAACTTACTGTCTCTATATCCTTGAAGTAGGCTATATTCTGAGAATTCTTACTTTCCATTATTAGCCTTGGCTTTTAACATGCTAAAGGTATCATGTGTAAATACTCCGTGAAGTGGTACTTATTTGTACAACCATGAAAATTAGAATAAAGTCAAAAATCCACACTTGAGAAAACAGAAGGGTCCAGAAACTTGCATGTCACAAAGCCAGAACTGTAAGTCAAGTCTCCTGAATCTCAATGTAGGTCACCAAAATTCCACAAATATTACTGTGCACAAAGCACAATGATACAAAGCTGAACAAGACTGAGTCCTATGCTCATGTACTGGTATGTATATGAATGTATATAGAGATACACTATGCCACCATTTAAGAAAACAATAACTTGATAAATTTAAAGGTAAAAACAAATAGCTTAGAAATGGAAGAAAAGGCTTCATGGAAGAAACAGTATTAGAATTGAACCTTAAAGAATTGTTAGGACAATGATGGGAATCATGAGGAAGAAAGGCATTCTAGATACGAATACTATGAGCAAAGGTACAAGGGCAGCAGTGTATAGAGAGTATCCTCCATAAAAAACAAGTGATAAAGCGGCCGGGCGCGGTGGCTCAAGCCTGTAATCCCAGCACTTTGGGAGGCCGAGACGGGGGGATCACAAGGTCAGGAGATCGAGACCATCCTGGCTAACACGGTGAAACCCCGTCTCTACTAAAAAATACAAAAAACTAGCCGGGCGAGGCGGCGGGCACCTGTAGTCCCAGCTACTCGGGAGGCTGAGGCAGGAGAATGGTGTAAACCCGGGAGGCGGAGCTTGCAGTGAGCTGAGATCCGGCCACTGCACTCCAGCCTGGGTGACACAGCGAGACTCCGTCTCAAAAAAAAAACAAAAAACAAAACACACACAAAAAAACAAGTGATAAAGCTAAAAAAAAAACTGTGGTGGCCGGGCATGGTGGCTCACACCTGTAATCCCAGCACTTTGGGAGGCCGAGGCTGGTGGATCACGAGGTCAGGAGATCAAGACCATCCTGGCCAACATGGTAAAACCCCATCTCTACTAAAAATACAAAAATTAGCTGGGTGTGGTGGTACATGCCTGTAATTCCAGCTACTCAGGTGGCTGAGGCAGGAGAATCCCTTGAACCAGGGGGAGGCGGAGCTTGCAGTGAGCACCACAGCACTCTAGCCTGGCAAAAGAGAGAGAGACTCCGTCTCAAAAAAAAAAAAAGAAAAGAAAGAAAAAGAGTGGTATAATATATACAAACTGCTATGGAAAATAACTATGGCTGAAAGGGAGGTTGGGGCAGATAACAGAGCTCTTTTTAACAAGATTTATTCTGTAAACAGAGATAAGACATCAACAATTTTAGAAGAGGGGGCTCTTGATTAAATTACCGTCTATACTGTACCTTGTTCATTTTTATAGTCTAGCTCTGTATTGTTTTTTATTTGTGTGTAGGTTTTTCTCTCTCTCATGTTACTTGGTGAGATCTTTGTATTCCACTTCTCTAGAACACTCTATCACACTTGCAGTGTTTCCTTAATTCAAAAATAAATCTACACTAACCAAGCAATCCCATATCATACAATGGTAAGGCATAAATAAAAAGGAAAAAGTGTTGACTTGATTTCTAATCACAGACCTACACATATATGCCATCATTAGCTTTTAAATTACTACTAACATATATATCTAGTTTTATTATACCACTGATTTATTTTTTCATGCTTTGTAACAGAAATATCAGTTGCAAACCACAAAAAGGCCATAGTAAGCAGTTTCTTTCTTATTAATTAATTAATTTATTTATTTTTGAGACAGAGTCTTGCTCTGTCGCCCAGGCTGAAGTGCTGTGGTGCACTGCAACCTCCACCTCCCAGGTTCAAGCGATTCTCCTGCCTCAGCCTCCCAAGTAGCTGGGATTACAGATGTGTGCCACCACACGTGGCTAATTTTTGTATTTTTAGTAGAGACGGGGTTTCGCCATGTTGGCCAGGTTGGTCTCAAACTCCTGACCTCAGATGATCCACCCGCCTCGGCCTCCCAAAGTGCTGGGATTACAGGCATGAGCAACTGCACCTAGCCATTAAGCAGTTTCTTACGGGACTGACAGTTCTAAAACTTTTGTGAAAAAGGAATAATACTCTGATTTTTAAATTTCTTCATTTTAGCTTTTATACTCCAATAACGTCAATAATGAAACATACAGCATTTCTTAGAAAAACTACAGTTTAAATATAGCAACAACAAAAATGGCAGGGTTAGATTAAAAGCGGAAATAGCACACTCTGCTGTTTGTCCACAGCTCTTCTTATTTGACATTTTGAGGAGTTTTTGGCTTTAGGGTAAAGAAAAAAATAATACAGTATGCTTGATATTTAAAAAGAAACCAAATACATTTCAGCAATGAATTCCTGAATGATTCTGATTGGAAGATGGTATCTCAGAACACTTTAACTCCAATTTACAAATCCAGTTTACAAATAGACTCCTAATTTACAAATTGGTTGTATTTTAAGGTATTTTTAAGTTGGCTGTTTAAAAATCACCAATTTCCCACAAGAAACAATGCAAAAAGTAGTTAGGTTTTACAGTGAATATTTTAATAGGAGCACAGTACTAAACTCTGGTACTAAACTATGGTAACTGAACAGTAAAAATTAAAAAAAAAAAAAATACTCAGTGAGTTTCAAATAAGAGCATGGAAAATAAAACCCAGTATGCAATAGTAACCAAAAAACCTGCTCCCTCTTCTTTGGCCAGGAGACAACCTTACCTCTAATACTAGCAGTTACAACCTTTTGGAGGCATTGAGAGTTAAGGCATATTTACGAATTGTGCATGTGTGCATGTATGTGTGTAGTAATGTAATGGCAGAGAGAGTAAATGAGTGGAGATTTTGCTTAAGTCAGGAATTTTTTAAATGTACTTAATGGTGGTTTACTGGTAGTTGTACTGAATTAATACCTGATACTGTATCCTCAGATCCTAAGAAAGTGTTGAGGACAAAGCAGATGTTTCAATAAAAACTACTGAATTTTTGCTAAATGATATTCTTACATAATTAGGTTCTTAAGTTCAAAAGTTTGTTTACCATTACTATGTTCAGTGTGTTCTTTCCATATTATAAAACCCTCTGCCAGCCTTTCTTAACTAGGGTTTCTCATCTGAACCAATGAACACAGAAAATGATCTTAGCGACTATTTCTCAACTCCCCCAAGGATAATACATAACTGTACTTACCTAGATAATAGGTAAGAAGTTAATAATTCCATACAAATTGACGCTTTATAGTATTAGGGTATTCTTTCCCTATTGAGAAAGGCTGTTAGATGAATCAGTTTTTATAAATGTTCTTACTATGATGGCTTTATATATGATTAAAGAATACAATAACTATGCAATAATGTTCCCCATATGTTCAATTTTACAATACAGGCACCTATACAAGCAGCAAGTTAAAATCTTGGCAAACTGTTTACCTTTATCTTAGTCCCCAAAAGTAATAGTTCACAAATTATAACCACTTGAAAAGCAAACCACAAAGGAAATTGTTAGGGAACACCCAAAAACAATTTTGAAAAAAGTAAAATCTCCAGAATGTGTCATAGAGTAACTTTCTACATATTAAAAAAACAAAAATGCTTACCTTTTACTTCATACAGGCCACAAATTTATTCTATTCTACTCTATTTAAATATGAAATCAACAAGATTTATCAAAATCAGTATAGGGTCTAAATCCTGTATTCATGAACAATGATGATCTCTTATAATTTAGAATCTCAAGTTTATCATTTTGTTTCCATTAGTACGTATTCTATTTTATACATACCACTATTTATCATTTCTAAAGTCTGTACCTTAGTTTGCCTCTAAAAATTTGTTTCCTCTAAAATTAAGCTACTATTTTAAAACTCTTTAGACCTAACAAAAAGACTTTCTTTTGGTTAAAAAGCTTTTCTTTGTACTTACAAATGATTTTATGCTATATATTAAAAAAGTACAAAGTACCACAAGATGGTAACTGGTGAGTTGCAGAAAATTGATTAAAAAAAAAAAAAAACTAGCAAGGCTTCAGAAATACCACACCAGCAACAAAGTATATTTCTATATCCTGCTTAGTTTTATAATTATCCATCATGCATAGGTAACCCTTTCATTTAAGTGAATAAAAAAAAAAATCAAGCTACAGATCTATGTAAATTGCCTCATTTCTAAATCGCAGTCAAATTCAAAGCTATAACTAATTGTTCAGATTTCTGCATTCTAAGTTATGAATTCATCTTCTATCCCAACTCCCCTTAGGGAAAAACAGAGTAGAACTACTCTGAACGCTCTTATAGGAACCATATTTTCAGAAAATAAAAAAATTACACTCTTACATTATATTCATTCTCCTGTTTTTCATCGGGAAATAAAATTCATCACAATACAACTCAGTTTTACCCCAAAATTTATTATCACCCTTTGTGTAGAAAATGTTGGAAGAAAAAAAAAACTGTCTTTTTCTAAGAAATCACTTTCACTGTGGAAGTGAAAATGGAATACTGGGTAACCTAGAAGGGAGAGACGTGTATTTCCATGGCACGTTTTCAACTGAGCAACAGTAGACCCAGAGAATATATAAGGAGTGCCACTATTTCTCTTGCTGCTGATGAACTGCAAATACTGAATATATAAAAATTTATGGTAGGGAAAAATACTTCTTTATACTCCAGTTGATTTTTTTAAGAGTTTTCACTATTTCCTAAAATCAGGCAAATTTTTACCAATTTGAAAAACATCTCAGAGCGATCTCCTTGCAAATAGTTCATTATCAGGTGTACATTTAAATACATTCAGTTTGTTTTCTTTTTTAAAAGAAAAAAAAGGCTGAACTAGAATTTATTTTGTACTTTGGAGCTACTTCTTTTTTTTTTTTTTTTTTTTTTTTTTTATGGTGCCTAAATTTGGAGCTACTTCTTAACTGACTTCCATTAAAAAAACTTATGCTTTTTTAAGGTCTAAGTCAAAAATGCTGACTTACCATAGAGAAATTAGGCAAGAGATATTATTTTAAAATTACACTACCCATAGAGGGCCAATTAACATTCTGGGAAATATATTCTCTATATGTGCTGCTGATTGGGATCTGGTGTGTATATGCGTGTGCGCACGCGCACGCACACACACACACACATACACACTCCCTCTCTATATATAGTCTCTCTCTCATACATGTAAAGATAAATGTATAGTTTAGACACAGACCTTTTAAAAGAATTTTTCTTATGTGTTTCTCTGTACCTTGTTGTCATTTATTACCATTGAATTTAAGCCTTTGCTGACAACTTAGTCATCCAAAACTTAATATTGACTTAAAATAATGACTATACTATTATCTTTCATCTGAAACCTGTGAAAGCTCTCTGATGCTGACCAAGCTTAACAATCTACATATAGTAGAAGTTCAATAGTTTTTTAAAAATGTGCTTAAAAATGATTGTAAAGAAATACTGCTAATAGTGGTTATGCGACCTCTGCGTGTTGTGATCCTAGTTTTTCTTTACTTCATATGCTTTCCAGTATTTTCAAAATTTTCTACCATGATCATATTTTATAATCAGAAAACTATTAAAATTTTTCTTACAAAGAATGTCATATGCATAATATAAACAAAAATATTATGAAAAACAAAATAAAACAAAACAAAATAATCTCAGAATAAAAGAAAAAATCCAAAAGAAAACCGACAAAAATACTAACATGGGTCTCTTAAGGTAGTTTTTTCCTTATATTTTTCTATATTTTATCAAGTTTGTCAACATAATTACCATAATTTTAAAAAGCTACCTTTAAATATGCAATTTCATTAAATCCTCAGCCTCTTCTCTAAATAGCCATATAGCATGTTCATGCCCTACCTGAAAACTGACCACCAACGGAGGGTACTGTCTTCCCTAGAGCACGATTAAGACGTGCTGACTCTCCTACACTCCAGTACTGTTGGGGCTTGTGGTGAGGCAGATGTCCTTCTTGCTTGTCACTACCCCTATATATCACAGTTCCTGCTACTTCTTCCCTACGGCACAGTTTCCTTAAGGCCCGTGCCATTAGATCATTCCACCCTCTACCCATCTTGATTATCAGGGTTGCAATTCTTGATTGTCCCCTTCAGTCACTGAAAAATTTGGTAATGGGATTATTATCTTTCCACCTCTACTCGTTTCATTATTCTTGATTTAAATTATCCATGTGGGCAATCCACCCAACACCGGGTCTCTATATGCTAAGCTATCTTCTGCCCCTATAATCACATCTTAGGCCTTAAGATCTCAATGCCAAGCATCTCATAATCTGAACAACCCTTCCTATTTCTGGATCATTTCCCCTAATACCTCTGCTCTTAATACTTCTTCCCAAACAGGGAAGATAGGGTCAGTGGATTAGACTGACCCTAACTTAGGCCACTAAGTGGATTACACCACTGAACCTAACACTTTTTTTTAAGCATGTATCAATTACCTTTAAATCTTAATTTCTCACCACTCTAATCCCTGCCTTGCCCCTTTCTCACTGTTAGTACTCACCTGACAAAACCCCAAACCTGTTAAATCCAACTCTCTGTCTATTCCATACCTCTTACCAAGTAGCTGAACAAGACTGAAGAAAAACATACAACTATTCTGGTTGTTTTCACTTTAAATTCATGACCACAAACCTCAAATGGGCCCTCTGTGCTGCCAGGCAATCACACTGCTCCCCTTCACAGCAAAAGGTTTTGAAAAGGAGTTGACTTAGTTGCCATCTCCATTTCCTCCCCTCCCATTCTCTCTTGAAGCTACTCTGTCTGATCAGGCTTTCACTCTCATCACTCTTCTTAGTCCCAGCAGCGTTTAGCAGAGTTGATTAGTTCTTCCTGTTTAACAGGTTTCTTGACAAGCCTTCTGAAACAACAAATGGTTGTCTTTCTTCCCACCTTGCTGGTCACTCCACTTTACTCTTCTTGGTTGCACCTGCCTCCTGACCACCCCCAGGGCTCAGTTCTCAGGCCTCCCCTCCTCTATCAATACTCAGTCTCAGGGCAAACTGTGTATTAAATATGGCTTTAAATAACATATATAATCTGATGACACCCAAATTTCTATCTTCCACCCCAACCTGCTCCCTGAACTCCAGAGATGCAGATATATAAACATGTATCTACCACTCTCTGCCCTGCTCATTGCACTCCAGTTACACTGCCCTTCTTGTCATCCTCATATCTGGCATGCTCCTGCCTCAGTGTGTTTATACTTGAAGTTCTCTCAACAGGGATATTCTTCCTCTGAACAGTCCCATGTCCTTCTCTGCCACCATTTAGTCTATGTTCAAATATTACCCTATGCAGAAGACTTTCCCAGCCCTTCTAAAATAGTATCTTCTTAGCCTACTCTATGGCATTTGTCACCAACTGACAGTCCATTATCTATTTGTATGTTCATTTGCTTTACTGTCTCCATATCAAAATGTAATCTCCATGAAGGTAGGCCATTTGCCCATGTTGTTCACTGCCTGGCACAGAGTGGGTACTAAAACATTTGTTGAATTTTAAGATACATGAAATTTTCCTGTTATCTTCAAAGGGTGGGATTATGAGAACCTTTCAACAGGTAAGTTATACATTTCAGTAATGTTTGAAATTTTTACAATAAGAATGTTGATATAGTTTAGATATGTGTGCCTGCCCAAATTTCATATTGAATTGTAATCCCCGTGCTGGAGGTGGGGCCTGGTGGGAGGTGTTTGGATCATGGGGATAGATCCCTCATGACTTGGTGCTGTCTTCACAATAGTGAGTTCTTTCAAGATTTAGTCATTTAAAAATGTGTGGCATCTTCTCCCTACATCTGTTTCTCTCTCTTTCTCTCATGATGCTACATGCCTGCTCTGCCTTCACCTTCCACCATGACTGTAAGCTTCCTGAGGCCTCCCCAGGAGCTAAGCAGACGCCAGCACTATGCTTTCTGTAACGCCTACAGAACTGTGAGCCAATACGATCTCTCTTCTTTATAGACTACCCAGTCTCAGGTGTATCTTTATAGCAATGCAAGAAATGACTAATACATATGTATTACTTTGCATATCAGAAAAACAAGAGCAAATAATAAAAATATTAAAGCTTAACAATAACAAAAAGGAATCCAATTATATGACCTGAAACTATGTATTTATGTAAGTTACAGAGAAGTTTATAAGTAGGTCAGTAGGACCTAGACAAGGATGACAAACAAGTTTTACCTTGGAAGCCAACTGTAGTTGGCTGACTGTGGTTGCTTGAAGCACTATATTGAAAGGGCCCCTGACACTAAATCAGTTTTAGCAGGCAGGAGTACCATACTGAGGGATATTTTCCAGGAAAACAGAAGGGGTGGGAAGAGTGGCATTCACGCTAGATGAATTCTGATGCCAGATGAATGCCACTCCATGACTTTAAATCCAGGTGTGGACTATTTTCAACCCTTTCTCTTCAATTGGCTGCTCCCAAGAATGCCTATTTGTACACTCTTTGTCTACCTGAAATCTCCATATCAATGTCTGAGAGATCTCAAACTTCATCCAAAACAGAACTTTTGATCTACAGTCCCCTTTAAAAACAAAAACATTACCTTTCTTCCAGTCCCCTCTCTTTCAGTAAAGACACCTCATTCACTCAGCTGCCCAGATAAAAACTCTAGAAACTGTCCTTAATTCCCCTCTTTCACTCAGCCCTAACCCATACATTTATATTCTCAAGCAAATCTTGTTAGCTGTACCCCAAAGCATTTTCTAACTTTTCTGTGAAAATGAGAGACACCATAGCCTCTCACCCGGTCCACTTTAACATAATGGCCTTCTAGCTGGTCTGCCTGTTCTCACTTGTGCCCCCTTATAATCTATTATCCACAAAGCAGCCAAAATCATTTCTTAAAATGAATATCCGTATTGTGTCCCACTGCACTTGGAATAAAATCCAAACTCCTAACCCTAGGTAGTCTTCCCCAGTCTATTTCTCCAACTTTATCTCAAACCACTCTCCTCTTACTCCCTATGCTTCAGCCACGCTGGCCTCCTTTCAGTATCAAAGCTGCTTTCACCACAAGGCTTTTCTACCAACTGATCCCTAGACTAGAATGTTCTTCCTCTGATAAGCTTTTCTTACAACAATAAGATCTCATGTTAAAGGACCCTTCTTCAGAAGTCTTCCAGATCTACTCAATTTAAAGTGGCAACTCAGTCACTATCATATAATCCTGTCTTAAATCTACACAATACAAGTAACTATTTGGCATCTGAGCAGTCTAATTTATCAATTTGTTTGTTGTCTCACTCCCCTATTATAATATAGGATCAAGACAGTGAAGATCCTAAGATTAAGTAGGCAAGAGGCCTACTTAATATTTAGTGAAGATGATTTGTGCAGTTTTCTTAATGTGTGTCATATTCAGTAAAACAAGTTTATTTTGTGTGTCTGTGTGTGTTTATTTATTTATATTAGAGGAATAAATGAGTGAGAACAGAACTAAGTAAGCATTCCCAATTTGGAATTAAAGTAATTCTCTGAGGTTGAAAAAAACCCACAAATTTATTTTGATTCAAATTCAAAGTGTACCAATATATATGTATTTTTTTTCGCCAGGGAGAATTAGGTGCTGACTAAAACAACGAAAAAACAATTTGCCCTAATGGAGCTCGAGGGCAATAACAAACAGGCTATGGTAAGTAAATGCCATGAAAAGGGTACTACAGTATAAGGTGCTATACGTACACTTAACCAAACCTGGGAGGTAGAGAATCAGGAAATGCTTCCCAAAGAAATGCCATTTAAACTGAATCTTATCTAAAGGATGAGTAACTGTGGGAAGGGGTGGGGGTGTGGCAAGGAAGACATGAAGTATAAGAGTATTTTGAATAGAGGAAAGATGAGCAAAGCCCAGAATCCAGAGAGCTGATAACATACTCAGGGAACTAAAACTAATTTACTGTGGCTGAAGAGCAAAGTATGAATTGAGAAGTACTGAGAGAGACCAAAGAGGTCAACAAGGGTTATATATCATGAAGCCTGTTAAGGAGTTTGGACTCTATCCTAAGGGTAAGAGTCATTAAAGGATTTAAAAATTTTTTATATGTAATATAATCCTTATTAACAAAAGATAATTTTAGCCAATGTGAAGTGTTTAGAGGGAGAGAGAAAGGTCAACCTTGAGATTGTTACAGTTTTCCAGGCAAGACATAATTGTAGCCAGAATTAGAATAGTAAGAGTGGAGACAAACAAAAGTGAATATTAAGATTCTACTCTAAGAAGTATTAGAAGCAGTTAAGTGAACACTAAAAGCACAAATAAAGAGATATAGTTGTAACAGTGAATAAATTACCAAAAGTCAGATTTCACAGAACATGGGACATCTAAGTTGAAATTTCAAGAAGGTACAGTAAGATTTCCAAGAAGAAAAGGCATTTCAAACTTTATGAAATCCTTTTATTTTCCTTTTTATATAGAGACAGGATCTTACTCTGTCACCCAGGCTGGAATGCAGGAGCACCATCATAGCTATCTGCAGCCTCAAACTCCTGGGCTCAAGAGATCCTCCTGCCTCAGCATCCCAAGTAGCCAAAGTGCTGGAATTATAGGTGTAAGCTACTGTGCTGAGCCTACAACAGACTTTTATGTAGCAGAGTTATTTCTCTATTCAAATAATCAGAAAAAATTTAAAAATCATCTGTATGTTTAAAATGTATATCCTATTTTTTTAGGCAGAAGCTTTAAAAAAATCTCCATTTCTGACTCATCTTACATTATGATTTCATCATATCCTATTAAATCTATTCTAATAAACTATGAGCTATAAAAATCTTGAGTCTGACCTCCAGCAGATCTTTGTCATCATTATAAAAGTTTTCCTGACAGTAAAATTACAATGAAAAATAAAAATAGTCCAGTCAAGACATATACAGTGTATATGTAAATTTTTAAATAACTGAAGACTTTAAAATAATGGAATATATTGTTTTATCATTATAAACATTAGACCAATAATAAAATGTATCTCAGGATGAGTTAAAAGATAACAACTGTACAATCTAATTCAGCAAATATTTATTGAGAATTTATACACCTATACATATACATCTTTCCATATACATTGGCACTATAGTAGGCAATAGAAAGATAAAGAGCTAGGAGGCAGATGCTGCCTCAAGAATTTTGTAAGCTAGATGGGAAGAAAGACATAATTCATTTCAGGTAGCACTTTTACAAGACTTCTACAATGATAATGTGACTTTATGAATAAAAATGGTTCTCACAGAGGAGACTTTGATATTCTTTTGCATTTAATAATGTAAGACGCAGATGTCTAAGAATTAATACACTAACTATAGTGAACATATTTTATATTTCCATTATTTTATCCTATAGATGTAATGCTGGATTTCAAGAAAATTACTACTGATTTGAATTATGCCCCAAAAGTTTAACTGCCAAATATCAAAAAGAAACATCAAACTCTAGGTAAGAAATACATGGCAAACACAGAAAACATATGAAGATGAAAAGAGTATCTGGCTGGGCGCGGGGGCTCATGCCTGTAATCCCAGCGCTTTGGGAGGCTGAGGCAGGTGGATCACCTGAGGTCAAGAGTTTGAGACCAGCCTGGCCAACATGGTGAAACCCCATCTCTACTAAAAATACAAAAATTAGCTGGGCACTAATGTACAGCCGGTTGCGGGTACCTGCAATCCCAGTTACTAGGGAGGCTGAGGCAGAAGAATTGCTTGAACCCAGGAGGCGGAGATGGCTGTGAGCCGAGATCATGCCACTGCACTCCAGTCTGGGTGACAGAGAGAGACTCTGTCTCCAAAAAAAAAGCAAGCAAAGGAAAATCAACATAATTACATAATTATTTGTATTTCAGATCTATAATTTAGGTGACATAATTATCTCATGGTCTCACTTTAATACTTGAAAGTAACAATAACACTTACCTTACAACTATAAGAATGGCTATAAGAATTGAACAGATAGGATCTGCTATCATCAGACCAAAATTTTGCATCATGATGGCAGAGGCAATTACACCAATACTTCCAAGAGTATCTGCTAGGATATGTAAAAATACACCTAGAAATAAACCATCATAAAAATCAAAACAGTCTTTTGGTTAATTTAAAATAAAAATATATCCTAGAGCTATACTCTTAATTTTATATACAAAAAACTAGATACCAATTTCAAAAATAAGTAAGCATGTATATTCACCATTTAGTAACCATGTAATAGTACATTTATGAATTAAAATCAATTTTTCTGTTTCAAATCAACAGGGGTTGAAATATCTGACTGGTAAATCATACTTTTTCTTAATGATATAAATGAAGTAGAGAAGTAAGTTGATTTTAAAAATTATTTGTGAACATTCACCTCTGGCTAAAAGGAGTCCAAAAGTCAATAATTTGTTATGGGAAGGAAACTGCATTAGGCTAAAAGAACTGGTCAAGAAACATTTTAACTATAGATATACGTACATACAGAGCCCTCTGCTGGTGATTAAAATTATTACCATTTGGGACTATAATTTCCTATAAACCATAACTTATCCTGTTACACTTATTAATTATCCTAAAAGCTCTATCTAAATTGGTTACATACTATACTCAGAGGTGATGTGAAAGCAGGCGCTAATTTTAATATTTTTAAATAAATATACATGTTGAACTTTTAATAATTAAATATTAAATTGGTAGGATACTGATGTTATACTGATATTCTAAGAACTTAGACATTTAGTAAGTCAAAGTTGCCCAGAAAACCATTTAAGATGTCAAGATTTATGTACAATATTTTCTGAAAAAACTCAACTAAGACAAATTATTCAACGTTTAGATCTTTAATACAAAATCTCTACATAGCAAAACATTCTTTTAAACTTCAACCATGTCTTGCTAAAAATAGAACATTCTTCAATACCATCACCTGCCCTATCTGAAAAGAAATAGTTAATGCATAAAAAGCACGTATCTACTTGAGAAATACTTGAGTTTTCGTTTTTAGTATTCACTGCACAAAAAAAGGTGAACTATAATTATTTGGAAGTACAGAAATACAAACTTAAATTCAAGAAATGTTCTCAAACCTTAAAAATTGACTGCTAACGAGTCAAATCAAATCTTGTGTTCTGGGAAATTATACTTCATTTTATCTGCCACTGATGGAAATTTATATCAAATATTATATTAAATATAAATCATCCCTCACTACCTACATATAACTTTTCATTTATATACAGTTTAACTCTATTATTATAACTCTTCTTCAAAAAGAACAGTTCTTTAAGAACAACTCTCTTGAAAATTTTTCCAAAACAAAAGATTTTTGTCATACTTACAGACATACTTATAGATATACAGATTTTTGTCATACTTATAGAATATTCAGTTCCTGTTAGGTATTTCAAATAGCAGTGAATTAAATAGGTTAACAATGTTGGGGCCACTTTAACTTTTAAAACTAAAACTGGAAAAAAAAAGTACACATCAAAGTAGATTGAAGGTCCCTAACTACAAACTCTTATGTATGACACATGCTTTTAAACCTTTATATCCTTTAATCAGTGTTTTGGTAGAATACAAAATGAAAATAACTCTAAACATGAAAGGAAAAAGAAAATAATGATTTGTTCTTGATTTTCCTTAGACTGGAAAGTCCCTGGCTACAATTTATTTTCTAACCTGAAAACTGGTTTTATTAGTAAGTGTCATTAAAACTACCTAAGCCCTTCTTACTATATAAACTGTTTAAGAAAAAAGTCACTAAGAAAGAAATATAAACAAGGATGTTTAACTTATACAAAGTTAAAAGTCTTAGAAGATGTGGTAGGATACTGATAACCTAACCCCCCAAAACCTTAGTAAGCCAGGGGTCAAAATGTAGCAAATAATTGAAAACCTTAATTAATTCAAGATTTTTATGTATGAGTATCTATCTACCTGGTCATTTTACAAGAAGTTTTTAATGCCAGCTAGTTATCTCTGTTCTTCAGCTATTTACTGGGCTCTTCAGCCACCATAAATTGATAAATATGCAGAAAATATAAACTTTTTTTTTTTTTTTTTTTGAGACGGAGTCTTGCTCTGTTGCCCAGGCTGGAGTGCAGTGGCCGGATCTCAGCTCACTGCGAACTCCGCCTCCCGGGTTCACGCCATTCTCCTGCCTCAGCCTCCCAAGTAGCTGGGACTACAGGTGCCCGCCATCTCACCCGGCTAGTTTTTTTGTATTTTTTAGTAGAGACGGGGTTTCACTGTGTTAGCCAGGATGGTCTTGATCTCCTGACCTCGTGATCCGCCCGTCTCGGCCTCCCAAAGTGCTGGGATTACAGGAAACTTATTTTCATAATAACTTATACAAAAGAGAATTAGGAAGGCAAATCTAACTTCCTTTCCTCCAACTTGTGATGACTTTCAAAATTAAATTCTTATTATCAAGGCTAATTTATACTACTTGATACAGATGCATCAAATATGCGTGATTATATGCTATTTCAGCAAATGTTATTCTAAAACAATTCCATATTTTGTAAATGGAAAACTTGTGCTTGGAAGACACATTTAAGCCTTCTGAAAATAAATTTCTCAGTATGAAGGAATATATTCACAGTGAAAAATAAAAAACGGAGTTATATAAAGAAATAGTGAAGAAAAATATGTGTAGTTGAGATTGGGTAAGAAGCCATTCAGAAAGTCAGACGGAAGTCAAAAGTTAATAAAGGCAAGTAGATAGCTGGGAATTAGGAAACCCTGACAATAAATTCTAAATGGAAACTCAGAGCCAGAGATTGGTTCATAACCACCCCCCCAACAAAAACAAAACAAAACAAAAACTAATATAATTCATAGACAGGATTTTCTCTGGCTTGTAAAACTTTGTAATATACAATTTTACACAACATGTAAGCTCCTACAGGTATTAGCTCTTGATGGCCTACAAATATGATGGAGTTCTCACTTTGCATTAAATTTTTAGCTCAAATTTTCCCACAACATAAAAACATATTAAATATTATTCTTGGAAAAACTATGCAATAATCCTGTAAAAGCAAATATACTACTACAGACAATCCTTGACTTAAAAGGATCAACTTGTGACTTTTTGGCTTCATGATGGTGCGAAAGCAGTATGCATTCAATAGAAACTATACTTCAAATTTTGAATTTTGATCTTTTCCTGGGCTAGCAATAATGTGCTATGATCATCTCTCATGATGCTGGGCAGCAACAGCAGGCAGCAGCTGCCAGTCAGCCATGCAATCACAAGGGTAAACAACTGATATTGTACTCTACAGTGGACTGTATTAAATAAATGACATGATATTCAACACTTTATTACAAAATAGGCTTTGTGTTAGATGATTTTGCCCAACTGTAGGCTAATGCAAGTGTTCTGAGCACACTTAAGGTAGGCAAGGCAAAACTATGATGTTCAGTAGGTTAGGTGTATTAAATGCATTTTCAACCCACAGTATCTTCAACTTACCACGAGTTTATTAGGACACAACCCCACAGTAAATCAAAAAGCATCTATACAATGTTTATAGTCACGGGCGTGGGTATTACTTGTATTTAAGCAGAATAGTTTCCGAATCTTATTCTTTTGAGACGCGAGTCTCGCATGTTCTCCAGGGTGGTCTCAAACTCTTGGGCGCAAGCAATTCTCCCACCTCAGCCTCCTGAGTAGCTGGGATTGTGGGGACATGCCAACTACACCCAGCTCAATATTTTGCTTTTATTATCAAATCAAAGAGTCAAGTGATAATTAAAAGAATATCTGCTAATATATCTAATAGTATATAAAAAATAATCACTAGAAAGGCTAACACTAAACACAAACACTATGTTATATATTTTTCTTAAAGGAAAACTTCAGACAACTAAAACTTCAAAACTATGAAAGCAGTTTCAAAAAACTAAGAAACACAAAAATTGCTTGTCATACCTTGTAAAATCTGTCTGCTGGGTCCTGTTGTTTCTTTTAAGGAGGGGCCATCTGTAGAGAATTAAGTTATTTTAAAATATGTTTTCAATTCCTCATTCAAATTTTTACAATTCAGAGTCCTTTTCACTCAAATGTATCATGAAAATGCATGGCTATACAGCCATATCAAACTTACAAATTTATTTTTAAAATGTAATGAAATAATTGAGTGGAGGTAAATGTAGCAGCGGTTGTTCTAAAATTCATCAAAGGTATGGAGTATTTCAGAAATTATTGTATTAAAAAGATTAAAAGCACAGGAAATTAAAAACATTGTGAAAATTTTCCAATATTCATAAAATATCTTTTAATACTTTTACAAGTGGAAAATTCAGAGAAAACCAAATGTACTGCTTGAAGTTATGAGGTCCAAGAAACGAAGCCAGGATAGAAAGATAATTTGACTATGGTAAATAGTTTTTCAACAGCTCCTAGATTAATGTGGCAAATTCTTGATACAGAAGAAATAAAAATAATTTTTTTCATTTTGCCTTTATGATGAAAAAAATGCTGTAATTTCTATCTTTAAATATCTTGAAAACTACTAATCAGCTTTAACATTAAAGCAGAAAAATACAGGAAAACAAGGCAAAAGATGAGCAATATTTGTTTAAACAGATTATCAGGAAGACTGACAAGCTTTCTAATCACAACTAACAAAGTACCTGCTATCATCATTTGTTCACGGCCCACAGCACAGTACCTTATCAGTACAGCTTTTAAAGAGCACTGTAACAATGTTCTGCAATAATGTAACAAAGAAATATAAAAGCATAACACCATATAATATTTCCTATCTAGATATTGTACTGCTGTGTGGGAATGAAGAAGTAGCTACCCTGAAAAATCCAGCTGATAGCCAAAAGTGTGAGAGATGTGCAATTTTTCAACATTATTTTGGGATGCATGTGAGCAAAAAAGTTGGAAAAGTAAGGTTTTAAAGCATGCCAGTGTAACTGTTATAAAAATACAGCATATTTTAGAGACTGACACAGGCAAAGGCAAAAATAGACAAGTAGGATTACATCAAATTAAAAAGCTTCTGCAAGGCAAAGGAATCAAATAACAAAATGAAAAAGCAACTTACAGAATGACAGAAAATATTTGCAAACTATGTATCTGATAAAATATATACAGAACTCACAATCAACAGCAAAGTAAATAAGTAACCTGATTTTAAAATGGTCAAAGAGTCACAGAACATTGCATGTTCTCACTTATTGTGGAGTATAAAAATGCAAAACAATTGAACTCATGGATGCAGAGAGTAGAAGGATGGCTATCAGAGGCTGGGAAGGGTAGTGCGGTGCTGCGGGGGGAGAGGGGATAGTTAATGGGTACAAAAAAAAAGAAAGAAAGAATGAATAAGATCTACTATTTGATAGGACAACAGAGTGACTACAGTCAATAATAATTGTACCTTTCAAAATAACTAAAAGAGTATAACTGGATTGTTTGTAACACAAAGGATAAATGCCTGAGAAGGATACCTCATCTCCATGATGTGATTATTTCACACTGCATTCCTGTATCAAAACATCTCATGTACCCCATAAGAATATACACCTACTGGTTGGGCACGGTGGCTCACACCTGTAATCCCAGCACTTTGGGAGGCCAAAGCAGGTGGATCACAAGGTCAGGAGATTGAGACCATCCTGGCTGCCACAGTGAAACCCTGTCTCTACTAAAAATACAAAAAGTTAGCTGGGCGTGGTGGCACATGCCTGTAATCCCAGCTACTTGGGAGGCTGAGGCAGGAGATTCACTTGAACCAGGGAGGCAGAGGTTGCAGTGAGCCAAGATCGCACCACTGAACTCCAGCCTGGGAGACAGAGTGAGACTCTGTCTCAAAAATAAATAAATAAATAAATCATAAGAATGTACATTTACTAAGTACCCACAAAAATTAAAAATAAAAAAAATTATTAAAAAAATAAAAAAAATAATAAATGGCCAAAGGACTCAAATAGACATTTCTCCAGAGAAAACATACAAATGGTCAACAGGCTCAACATCACTAATCATCAGGGAAATGCAAATCAGAATCACAATAAGGTATCATATCATACCTGTTAGGATGGCTATTACCAAAAAACCAAAAGACAGTAAGTGAGGGCAAAGCTGTGGAGAAAAGGAAACCCTTGTTTCCTTTTCTTTTACTAGTGGCAATGTAAACTGGTGCAGATACCGTGGAAAACAGTATGGAGGGTCCTCAAAAAAACAATAATGGAACTACCGTATGATCAGCAAACTGGGTATATATCCATGAGAACTGAAATCAAGATCTCAAAGAAATATCTGCACTTCCATATTCACTACAGCATTATTCACAATAGCCAAGCCATGGAAGCAACCTAAATGTCCATCAACAGATGAATGGATAAAGCAATGTGGTATATACATACAACGGAATATCATTCAATATCATTTCTTTCTTAAAGAAAGAAATCCTTCTAATTCTGACATATGAGTGATCCTGAAGGACATTATGCTAAGTGAAATAAGCCAGACACAGAAGGGCAAGTACTACATTTATATCACTTTTATGAGGAATCTAAAACAGTCAAACTCATAGAAATAGAGAATAGAACAGTGGTTGCCGGTGGCTGGAGGAAGTTGGAAATGGGGAAATCTTAGTCAAAGGGTACAATGCTTCAGTTGTGCAAAATAAATAGGTCCCAGGGATTTGTATGGCATAGTGCCCATAGCTAATACTGTATTGTAGACTTAAAAATCTGCCAAGAGTGTAGATCTTATGTTAAGTGCTCTTACTGCAAAAGTGAAAGGAAGGAAGGAAGGAAGGAAGGAAGGGAGGGAGGGAGGGAGGGAGGGAGGGAGGGAAAGAGAGAGAGAGAGAGAGAAAGAAAGAGAAAGAGAAAGAAAGAGAAAGGAAAGGAAAAGGGAAAGGGAAAAGGAAAAAGGAGGAAGGAAGGAAGGAAGGAAGGAAGGAAGGAGAGAAAGAAAGGGAAGGGAAAGGAAGGGAAGAGAATTGAGAGTAGGAGGAAGCTTTCAGTGGGAATGGATATGTTTATTGGGGAAATCATGGTGATGGTTTCATGGGTGCCTACTTACCTCAAACTCATCAAGTTGTATACATTAAATATTTATCTCTTTCCATATGTCAATGTCAATCATATCTCAATAGAGTAGTTAGAATTTTTTTTTTTTTTTTAGACAGAGTCAGCTCTGTTGTCCAGGCTGGAGTGCAGTAGCATGATCTCAGCTCACTGCAACCTCCACCTCCTGGATTCAAGCTATTTTCTTGCCTCATGGAAAAATTTCAAAGACTGAAAAATGAAGGGCTTAGAAGGCTCACTCTCCAAGGTCCCTTTCATATTTTCAATTCTAAAGCTTTAGGATTCTGTCTATGTTGCAAATACAAGATAATTTTTTTTTTTTTTTTTTTGAGACGGAGTTTCGCTCTTGTTGCCCAGGCTGGAGTGCAATGGAGCGATCTCGGCTCACAGTAACCTCTGCCTCCCGAGTTCAAACCATTCTCCTGCCTCAGCCTCTGGAGTAGCTGGGATTACAGGCGTGTGCCACCACACCCGGCTAATTTTGTATTTTTGGTAGAGACGGGGTTTCTGCACGTTGTCAGGCGTGTCTCAAACTCTGGACCTCAGGTGATCCACCTGCCTTGGCCTCCCAAAGTAGTGGGATTACAGGTGTGAGCCACCGTGCCCGGCCAATACAAGATAATACCTAAGTATACACTCTATTGAGAGTAATCAAATTGTGTCACCCAGGGAGGTTCTATGAAGCTACACTTTATAAACTATGTAAAATATAATTCAAAATAAAATATTAAGTTGATAAACACCTCATAAGTTAGTACCTAATGCTATAAAAGTAAGCATCCAAAGATTTCTAAAAAAATATATAGAAGTAAACATCAGGTGACAGACATCAAAAATTATAATACAAATGTGAAAAACTGAAAACCTCTACCATATTTTTATAAGCCAATATAGCACAAAAGGCCTCATGATGCTTAAAACATTATGATTTTCATTTCCTAAAATGCAATTGCTCCTCATTCACTAACACTCATTTAAAATAGTGGCATTTGGTGGGGAGGGAAGGGGGGATGGTTAATGAGTACAAAAAAAAATAGCTGAATGAATAAGACCTAGTATTTGCTAGAACAGAGTGACTATTGTCAAACTGCAATTTCACTGCACATTTTAAAATAACTAAGAGTATAATTGGATTGATTTTAACACATGATAAATGGTTGAGGGGATGGAAACCCCATTTACCCTTATGTGATTACTATGTATTACATGCCTGTACCAAAATGTCTCATGTAACCCATAAATATATATACCAACTATGTACGCACAAAAATTAAAAATAAATACATAAGAGAGTGGCACTGTATTATGATAACCCCCTGGAAAAAAGCTAGCATCCACTGCCTTATACTGAGTTAATTTCACACTATACAAAAAATAAACTAGCCCTGGGAGCCATTTAGACTGATTCATTAGAAAAGAAGTTGATTGAGTATCTTTTTAATAAACTATTTCAACTAGGAAAAGTAATCCACAAAACTCTTGTTTATTTGGAGGCTGTCCATTTGTCTTTAGGCTGTACTCACCATGAGAATGAAAGTGTCCATGTCCGTGAGCATGATCATGGCTATGTGCAGCACCATGTTTCACTTCATGGCTATGGCAGTGATCGACATGGCCATGTGCCTGATCTAGAGCACCATTAAAGAGGGAATGACTGTGTCCATGGCCTAGAAGACAAAGTGTTAGGAGAAGGTATGTAAAAATATATAAATGGTTACAATTATACTGACACTAGGACAAAGAATAAGCTCTAAACTCAGATCAATTCAATAAACATTTACTTGTAAAAAGTGTTACAGATTTATTAAAATGATCCTAAGTTCCTGCTACGGAGTACCATACGGTAATGAAAGCATAGAGGAAAGTAACAGACATTCCTGGAAATGAAAATAAGTACTGACTGGAAGTATACAGATATATCCAAAGAGGTCAGATAATGTTATTCATTCATTTGAGAAATATTTATTTGTAACATTTTATATTATAGGAATCATTCTAGGCACTGGAGATGAGGCAGTAAACAACAAAGACAAAATTCATGGCCTAAAGTTTTCAAAGTACTCTTACATACACTAACAAAGATTAACAAGACATATGCAAATGCTCACATTAAGGCAGACACAAGAAAGTTGCTGCATTTGGTAAAGAATCAGTAAAATTACATTAAAGCAGGTAGAAAAAGCTAAATGCAAAAGAATGCAGAATCCTCTCTCCACAGCATACCTAAAAACAACTAAACCACCAAGAAGCATCTTATACAAGCTATTCTAAAGGACAGAAAAAGAGTGGATGCTATCCAAGTCTTTTATCACTTTCACAAAAATTCTAAATACCAGTAAATTAAATCCAGCACTGCACCATATGAAAAAATCATGACTATCAGGATCTCCAAGACATATTTACATAGTACATTTCATAAACACACACTCTTTTTTTTTTTTAGACAGAGTCTTGCTCTGTCAGTCAGGTTGCAGTGCAGTGGCACGATCTCGGCTCACTGCAACCTCCGCCTCCTGGGCTCAAGCGACTCTCCCATCTCAACCTCCTGAGTGGCTAAGACTACAGGCATGTGCCACCATGCCTGGTTTTTTTTTTTTTTTTTTTTAAAGACAGAGTCTCGCTCTGTCGCCTAGCATGCCTGGCTAATTTTGTATTTTTCTGTAGAGATGGGGTCTTGCCATATCGCCCAGGCTGGTCTCAAACTCCTGGATTCAAGTGATCCACCTGCCTTGGCCTCCCAAAGTGCTGGGATTATAGGTGTAAGCCACTGTGCCCAGCCCACACAAAACTTTTTGACAAGTAGATTTGTTTTGTGGTTTTCCGATATTTGTTCATCTTATATAAATGATATCACACTAAAAAGATAAGTTACTGCGGTCTGGTGGGATCCATGATAACAAGCACAGCTCTGAGAAGGCACTGAGATGGAGGGGCATAAAGAAGTGAAAGGGATATTTCAGGAAGATATTCATATAGTCTGTTGACATATTACTTTTGTTATCAGAAATCAATATAGTTTAACTTAAATTAACAATTCTCTCAAGTAAATAATTATGACAGAAACCTAGTAGAAAATGAAGAAACAAAGCGTTCTAACCATCATACCAGAGCCATGAGAATGTCCATGACCTCCATGTTTGAAAACAAATATTCCTATTAGGTTTACCACAAACCCAAGAATGGAAACAAGTAGCAGTCTCTCATGGTGGACATCCGGAGGGGCTAATGCTCTCTAGAAAACAAACAAATGGCATTGATATTATTTCCGATTGATCAACTAACAAAATCATAAGACAATATTAAACACTTTCAGTTATTTTTGGAATTAAAAGCACTAAAAAAACCTCCCCAAATAGTTCATAGAAATAAAACCAGTGCTCACATACTGTAGAAAAAGTAACAATTACTATTTTACAATAAATATAAATGTTTAAAAGCATAAATATTTCGTCCAAAACTTGTTCTTATTTGGTATCTTAAAATGCTGCCTTTCATGGCTCACGCCTGTAATCCCAGCACTTTGGGAGGCTGAGGCAGGCAGATCACCTGAGGTCAGGAGTTCAAGACCAACCTGACCAACATGGTGAAACCCCATCTCTACTAAAAAAAAAAAAAAATTAGCTGGGCATGGTGGTGGGTGCCTGTAATCCAACCTACTCGGGAGGCTGAGGCAGGAGAATCGCTTAGACCCAGGAGGCGGAGGTTGCAGTAAGCCAAGATGGTGCCACTACACTCCAGCCTGGGCAACAGAGTGAGATTCACTGTTTTCAAAAAAAAAAAAAAAAATACTGTCTTTCATTTAAGTTCACTAATCTTTACATTTTCTTCCTTTTTAAAAAAAATACACCAAATGTTAAAGATTCACTGGCAAAACTCTCAGGTTGTAATTTCTTTAGAAATACTTCCCTATTGGCCTCACTATCCAGATTGTACCTCTACATTTCATAGTGTTAACACTTCATCCATAACTTGTAAAGCATTATCATTTAATTGTTTTCAATTCCAAGAAGATTCATATATATTTAATTTTCCAACTATTTTGCAAGTTCCTCTTGTACGCACACAATATCTAATCCAAGATTGTTCACGATATTTAATAATAGTCGGAAAAAGCTCTGCTATATATCTTTAATTAATGAACATTTTCATTACAGAAATGTAATTTATTGACTTTAATCATTATCTACTATACCTCAACTCCTTCTGAGAAAATAAAAAAAGCAGTGAAGATCAAAAATAGGCCATTGACAAAGCCAGCCAGAACTTCCGCTCTAACGTACCTAAAGAGGAACAAAGTCAATAACTTAATTCTTGTCATTTCTTAAAAATTAAATCATAAAATTACATACATTCAGAGATTCCAAACCATATTATATGGTTATAAGTGGTTAGCAAAGTCCTAGTGTTTATAGTACAGTGCATTTTATTTTATGTACAGTAGAAATGAGGAAATGAATTATTATGAATTGTTTAAAAGCAGAATGCCACAAAACACAGATTTTTACAAGCCAATCAAAAGATCTTCTTAAGAGTAAGTAGTTTTAGAAAGACTTTTCACAGAAATTTAAATCTCAAGTTGTTACTGGAGAAGGAAAAACAGAACCAGACAAGTGGACAAACAAAGAAGGATTAACAGATAAAAAGTAAAACAAAGGGTCTGGTAAAAGGGGTTTTTTAAACTTATTAATTTCTCTTTTTCTAAGAACTCCTTATGCTTTCTGCTTTGTACCTTTTAGCTTTCAAATCTTTGGAAAGTAGAGCTTTGATCTGAAGGAAAATAAAATTATTTCTGATTTATCCCAGAGACAACTTGAGATTTATATTTCTAACACTTTTTCTAAGATTAATAAATTTAGCATAAACTTTCAATTACCTATTTTTAGAACCAATTTTAGCTTCACATAATTCTAATTAAACTATTTTTAAAATACCTGTCTTTTGTTCCATGGAGTTCTGAAGCTTTCTGCTTCCTACCTGTGTGAAGCATTGGGGAAAGATTTTATTTTTCCATATGGTATATTTGGCTTAGTTAAAGTAATCAGGAACCACTTTAACTTAGCATTTTTACATGTTCAAACATCATTCAAAGGATGCTAACAGCAGTTAACCACTTTGGTCCTTAAACAATATAATGAGAGCATCAAAACTCATGCTTTTCCTAGGTTTCTATTTTAACTTCTAGGTAATACAATTTTTACTATAAAAATATTTTTAAAGAGAATTCCTGAAAATGTACTCTATTAAGTTATGTTGGAGTTTGTCCTGTCAAGTGCATTCCAACATAGCATGTATTTCTATCCCAGAAATAATGCATATTTCTATCTTCTAACACATTCAAATAACATATTACTTGTCAAAACTTTTTTTTTTTTTTTTCTGGAGAAAAGTTCATTAAATTCAAATAATTTGCAGCCAGCATTCCATAACCTACACTTAGGAATTTATGTAATAAATCAGCAGGGTTACTATCCAAAAGTAAAAGGTATTTTCTTTTAATCTACCTTTGTAGTCCCATAACTAATGCTTGACTGAAAGTCTTTTGTGCTTGAGTTCTACCAGATTTCAAGATCAAAGGCAAGAATGTTTTTCAGGCACCTTTTTGTTTCTAATTCCTAGCTTAGTAGGTGTGCTCCCTAAGTTCAGATAAACTGTTGGAGTGATTTAATTAGCTTGAGTTTAAGATATATTTGTTAAACTTGGTTGTAGGTTCAAAACAAAAATGCATGAAAACTAAACACACTTGCCTTTACAAATAACTGTGTTTACTTAACAGATTGAGAAGGTCTTAGAATGAGAACATGTAATTCATGAATGTGCTGTTGCCTAATTAAGTATGGTTAGTGTTTAGATTCTTGAGCCTGGAAGAAAAATAGAAAAGATTTAAGTATAGGTACATATGGATATACGCACGTATGTACGTATCTATCTACCTACTGGATGTATATTACTTTTATGCTGGCTTTGCTCTTTAAAAAACAAGAGTGTGGCAAGACACAAAGATGACTTTTATTTAAAGAAATACTTAAGAGTCCTTGCGGCCGGGCGCGGTGGCTCAAGCCTGTAATCCCAGCACTTTGGGAGGCCGAGACAGGCGGATCACGAGGTCAGGAGATCGAGACCATCCTGGCTAATACGGTGAAACCCCGTCTCTACTAAAAAATACAAAAAACTAGCCGGGCGAGGTGGCGGGCGCCTGTAGTCCCAGCTACTTGGGAGGCTGAGGCAGGAGAATGGCGTAAACCCGGGGGGCGGAGCTTGCAGTGAGCTGAGATCCCACCACTGCACTCCAGCCTGGGCCACACAGCGAGACTCCGTCTCAAAAAAAAAAAAAAAAAAAAAAAGAGTCCTTGCTTGCTCTCATATTCCCCAACTCTTCTATTGCAGAGTCAGTCCGCTACTGCGGTTATCCTGAATTGGGAGGGTTTTATGAGAATTCAACTCCATGCTTAACATGAATTAATCAGTGTCATTTTGATATACTGCCACCAGTAGTTTACAAATGATGCTACTTATTACTATACCAATTATTCATAGTGTTAAATATTGTACCAGCTTTTATTCTTTAATCTTTCCCAAAAGAAAACACACACAACATACACATACGCACACACATACACACAAACACACACAGAAGAAGAGGACAGGATTAAATTAAAAGTGGAAAGAATATTATTCTCTTATATCAACTAGCTAAAGCTGAATATTAAAATCTGCTATGGTACTGAAGGTATTCAAAGCTATTCCTAAAAACCATTTTAGAGCAGGAGACAATACATTCTAAATTGAAAACAAAAGAAACTCTAAGCATTAAAGAACTGAGAATTTTTAATAGTCAGCTACTGTTTATTCAGAAAGAGTGTTGAATAAGCTATTCTAATTAGATTTCTGATATATAATATAGATTACTAATTTTCCAACAAAAATTATAACTTTGGATACAATCTTTCTTTAATAATATAAAATATACTTAAGAATCTTTTAGTAACCACTGTTTAAATTATTTGCAAATCACCAATATCATGCCATAAAAAGTGTTCTTATCTGAGCTGTCAAGCTGTTTGAATTTATAGATACACAGGATCTACTGCTCTATATTATAAAATGCACAATTAGTATTTTTTGGCTCACTTTTTCTAATTAAACAAATAACCATATCCCTTGGTTATAACTAAAATCAGCAAGTTCTGCCACAGAACTTCACATCTCCTTTTTAGCCATTGTCACAATATAAAGCTATTATTATATTTTTACTAAACTGTTTCCCCAAGAGACAAGTTACTGCAAGGCAGGAGGCATGTCTTTACATCATTAGATCATTTTTACATCATTAGAACTAGAAAAGTATTTGACTCATATGAACTCTCAATAAATATCTAAAGAGAACAGGAACAAGAATATGTGAAAGAAACAGTGTGTGCTTGCTAAAGGAAAGAAGCAAAGCCAGGGAGAAAGAGGGAGTAGTGAAGGACCAAAAGTAAAAAACATAACAAGAGGACTAAGAGAGTGCATGTAAGAAGATGGATGTAAAAAGGACAGAGAGAGAGTGAGAGAAACTGCACAGGAAAGGGAGGGCTCAGGGAAGGGGAATCAGTGAAGGAAGGAAAGAGAGACTTGGAAAAGGAGACAAAAAAGAAACAGAGTTAAAGAAGTTAACAGAAGAGGAGGAGTAGAGACAGAGCCTAAGAGATAAAGGGTTAAAAGGTAGAGGAAAAGAGCAGAAGAAAAGAAAGAGTAAGACAGGAAAGGTATAGGGGGACAGAAGAAGGAAGAGAGAAAAAAAGATCATGAGCACAAGCCCAAGTACAAGAGGCAAAGAACAAGAGAAGGAAAAGGGAGTTCAGGAGAAGATAAGAGAGGTAAGAGGATGAGGACGGGAACAAGAGTGAGAGAAAGAAAATATGAGAGACAGATGAAGAAGGAAGAGAATGTAAAAGAGCACTCGCAGGGGAAAGGAAGAGAAGAGGAGGAAAAGGACAGAGGGGAAGAATGAGTAAGAAAGAAGAGAGAAGGAATAGGAAAGACAAAAGGGTGGGGAAGAGAAAGAGACAGAGTGCGCATCCTGAGCTCTGCTTACACGCATACACAGTTATATTGCAAAAGAGTCTATGAACTCAAAAAAGGAAACACTTAGTGTAATCAAAGAATGAAAAAATCCATTGCTTCCTCCAATCAGAGGTGGCGGAAATCAAATTATGCCTCTATGATGATCCAATGTAGTCCCTTCAGCATAAAGATACTCTACAAATATTTGATTAATTGTCCAAATCAGCAAGCATATAAGAACGGTTACATAAAAGCAGAGCTAAAGAGGATAATATAAAACCATATTAGAAAATGATTTTAAATAAATCAACAGCAAAGTACCCATTAAAAAAAAGCAAAAGCAAAAAAAAATGCCTATTTTCATATATTAAAACTTTCTTCTTCAGAAAAAAGTTGAGAAATTCCTCTATATGGTAGCAATCTCAACAAATTACTGTAGATTCTAATTACCTACTGTTTAAAAACTCATCCATGAAGTTATGAAAGCGGTTACCATTGGGGAAGTAGGAACCTGTCAAAGACGCCTGAGTGGGGACTTCAAAGATTCAAAAGTTACACGTGTGTTGTGTTCAATTTTTAACAAGTCACTGAGCTTAAGATTAGTGTTTTTTTGTGTATATCTTATACTTCAATAAAAAGGATTTTTTTCTTAAAGTCTTACCCGTAAGAGAAAGCATCATTATCTCTCCATTTTGAAATAACAGAAGCTGCCAGTCCAGCCAAAATGGCAGTGCTATCGAAAAACATGTGAAAAGAGTCGGAAATCAAGCCTAAGCTGGAAAAGAACAAACACATTGACAAATTACAATAAAAACCAAATAGGAGGCATCCTCCTCTGAAAGTCTAAGATTCAGCTTTTGTTCATCAGGAATTAACCATCTAAAACAACAATTTAAATATGCTATATAGATAGCTATTGAGGATAAGTTTCAAATTTGTAAAAAGTAAACCCTCATACCTCCTGCACAAGGAAAAGCCCAGCTGCTGTGAGAGAGGCAGAAACAAAACCATCTGCTGCTGAGTGAGGGGTAGGAATGTGACCACCCCTTGGTCACTTGCAAAGGTCAGCTGCCACTGAAAGAGTGGTAGGAAAAAAAAGCCATCTACTACTGGGACGAGGCTGATACCTACTTGCACCCAGGATCTTACAACGCAAAGGTCTGCTATTGTTGAGTATCCTGCTCCTCCCTTTTGATACCAGGCTGAGGACAGTGGGGACAGGCTGAGAGACAGGGAGAGCTGCAGGATCATTAATACTTATCCTGACACTCAGGTGCACAGGTTTGCCTGACTAGGGATACAACAAGAGAACCGAGTCCTACCCTCCCCACCAAGCCTTGAATAAAGTATAGGGAATGGTAAACTACCAGTGAGAGCACAAAGAGATATGTGCAGAACTTGCTAAAAGCTGAGAGTGGAGCAAGAATCCAGAAAAAATCCTCCAGTACTCCAAATGCAATACAAATCACAAAGTACTAGGAACCACTGAAAAATTTAAAGGCTGTGATTTGTTGAAATCAGCAACAACAAAACACAAAACCCAGCTCAAACCCAGTTCAACTATTGACCAGATAGTTTCAAAACTCCCATATTAATGGCCAGGCAGAAAAATAGGTGTGCCTATTTCCAGACATATACAGTCTCTATTATTCTTTTAAACAATGTCCAGCACTCAATGACAAAATCAAGAAAAAAAAAAGAGACTCATTGTTAAGAGTTACAACAGTCAACAGAACCAGAAACGGCCCAGATGTTGGAACTATTAGATAGGACTTTAAAACAAATACAATTAATATGTCAAAGGATGCGGTATAAAATCAGAGAAAATTCATTAACAAATGAAGAATTTCCGCAGATAAAAACTATAAAATAATATAATGGAAATGATAATTTTTTGTAAAATTACAATATGGAGTAATAATAGTCATGGGCTTCTGAGCAGACTGGACACAGAAAGAATCAGTTAGGTCAAAAGAAGTTATACAAAGTGCAACACAAAGAGAAAAGGGAGTGAAAACAAACATACAAACTTTCCCAAACTAGTCTGGAAATATTGAGCATACTAAAATATATGTATTTAGAGTCTCGGGAACTGAAAAGAAAAAAAGAAAGGAAAAGCATTTAAAAAGAAAATGTTTGAGAGTTTTCTGAAATTCATAAAAGAAAATAAATCACAGATCCAAGAAGCTTAATGAATCCCAAGCAAGGAAAAAAACCCTAAACACTTCACAAATCACTAAACACCAAAGAGAAAGAAAAAAATCTTAGAAAACCAGAGGGGAAAAAAGAGAAAAATTAAATTAAAAAAAATAAAAATACAATTTATAGCATGTTTTTCTTCAGAAACTATTCAAGCCAGAATGCAATGGAGCAACATCTTTAAAGTATTGAAAGACCAAAAAACAAAATGCTGTCAACAACCTAAGGTATGACAATAATAGTACACAGAATGGAATAAAAAAATCAAAGTGTATTAAATAAGGTTCTTATCAGATACATGAAATGACATATTATTTGTGATAATTTAAAGATTAATATTATACATACTAAAGCACCTACTAAGAAAAGCCACCAAAAGAAGGGCAGGAAATCCTCTACCAACACAAAGCAGACGTTCTGCTACCACTGGGGATGGAGCAGGAAAGTTGTTTCCATCCAGGACCATACACATACACAGAGTAGAGTTTGGCTTCACAGGAGGAGTAAAAATGTTGACAAAAATCATACTCCTGAGGTTTAGGCTTACAGAATCTACCAAAGACAGAGGTTTTGGGTCAAAGTCAACAAATACCCCTCTGCCTTCACCATAAACTGGGTACTGAGGAACAAGGAAGAGCAGTCTATAGCTTGGGTAGGGGTAAGAGCATAAAGAAAAGAGCTTCTGGCCGGGCGCGGTGGCTCAAGCCTGTAATCCCAGCACTTTGGGAGGCCGAGACGGGCGGATCACGAGGTCAGGAGACCGAGACCATCCTGGCTAACATGGTGAAACCCCGTCTCTACTAAAAATACAAAAAAACTAGCCGGGCGAGGTGGCGGGCGCCTGTAGTCCCAGCTACTTGGGAGGCTGAGGCAGGAGAATGGCGTGAACCCGGGAGGCGGAGCTTGCAGTGAGCCGAGATTGCGCCACTGCACTCCAGCCTGGGCGACAGAGCGAGACTCCGCCTCAAAAAAAAAAAAAAAAAAAAAAAGAAAAGAAAAGAGCTTCTATGGCATAGGCACCATACAGGGACTACTAAAAGCACAAAGTCTAACTGGTGGTCTAACAGACAAGGCATACCTATTTCCGATCATAAATACTATTACGCCAGTATCTACTGTTTTTTACTCATAATGTCTAATATTTGATAAAAAATTTCAAGACACACAAAAAGAGCCAAAAAAAAAAAAAAGAAGTCACTATGGAGAAAGCAGTTAACAGAACCAGACCAAGATATTGACCCAGATACTGGAGCTATCATAAACTGTAATTAATATGCTAAAGGATCGATGGAAAAAGTGGATAAAATATATGAACCAATGGGAAATTTGGTAAAGAAGTGGGAAATATAAAAAATAATCAAATGGAAATGCTAGAAACAAAAAACAAGTTATCAGCAATAACGAATTCTTCCAATTGTCTTATCACAGACTGGACACAGCTGAGGAAAGAAATCCGTGAACTTGAAGTCAATAAAAATTTTCTGAAAGCAATCATCAGTTCAGTCTTTAAAAACAAGCTTCTGAAGTCAGAGTACCTGGGTTCAAATCCCAGCTCCATATTTACTAGTTCTGTGACCAGTAAGTTGCTTAACTTCTTTGTGCCTCGATTTAGCACTTAAACAGAGTAATAGTATAAAAGTGACATAATTGTTATAATAATTGAGTTCATATATGTGAAACATTTACCACAATGCTTGCCACATTAAAACAACACTAATATTCCTGTTACTAATTATTAATAAATTACATTGATTATTATTAACTATTATTAATGCTTACAATACCTGGTGTTCCCAAGCACAACCCATACCTCTTAATATTTGGCTAGATGCTAGAGCTTTCATCAGTTGGAAGTGCTACAAACTAAAAGTCAAAAACATTCTTCACACATACAGAAAAAGCATGGTTTTAAATTTTTCTCATAATTTGGAATAATTATATAATTAGAAACTAAGTCAAAGGACTTTATTTACCAACAAGAAAAAGCACAATAATTTATAAACCTCTGCCAAATCACTACAAAAGATTTTAGAAATCGTCTTAAACTTTTATCATGAACCTTATTTATTCCACTAAAATAGATATATTAGTAAGTTTAAGCGCAGACAGTACTTTAACCATTTCATCTGACATCTAACTCAAAGCAGAATGAGAATTGGTGAATAAAAGGAAAAGCAGAATAATAAAACTGATACATGAGAACAAGGTAAGGGGCATGTTATTCATGTAATTCTCTTAGATTTAATATTTTAAGATCTGCCCTTGGATAGATTACCGAAAATTACACACTTGAACCACAACATCTATGTAACATGGAAAATAATGATTTAACTTTATTTTGAAGTATGAAAGACTCATGTGAAGAATTTCTCTATACTGTGATAAAACCACTAATAAAGACATTGTCTATGATTTTGTTTTCTGAAATCTTTTCCATGAAAAGACTAATATGGCAAAATACTGTTAAAATACGGTTTCAGAAAACTATCTTTCTACTCTGATAAAATGATAGAATTGTGTTCACTTTATGGAATTTTATAACTACATTTAAAAGTCAATTTTGGGAGCTAAACTAGACTACATATTTAATAGGTTTAGTTTTTCCTCCCTAGGTATGGTTTCTTAATGTTTTTATTTCTTAATGGAAGTGCTTTATTAGTATATACAGCTTTTATTTGAAATGACTGTAATCAGTTTTAAAAGGCAGGGCATTCATTCTAAATAAATAAAAGCAAACATTTACCGATTTATTGACCTATATTTTACTATCTATTTCACTATATATTCAGTAAAACACTGTCATGGGTTGAAGTGTGTTCCTGCCCCCAAATTCATATGTTGAAGTCCTAACCTCTAGTACCTGTGAATGTGACCTTATTAGTCACAGGCTCGATGCAGATATAATTAGTTAATATTAGGTCATTAAGGTGAGCCCTCATCCAGTGTCCTTATAAAAAAGAGAAATTTGGAAGAAGACACATAGATCACCATGCGAAGATAAGGAAGAGATTAGGTGATGCTCCTACAAACCAAAGACTGTCCAAGATCACCAGCAAACCAACTGAAGCTACAGAAGATCGTGGAACAGATTTTTCTTCAGAGTCCTCATTAGAAATCAACCCTGATGATACTTTGATCTCAGACTTCTAATCTCCAGAATTGTGAGACAATAAATTTCTGTGGTTTAAGCCACCTAGTTTGTGGTGTTTTGTTAGACCAGCCTAGCAAACTAATACACACTCCTTTTTTTTAACAAATTTATTTTCTATGCATCCAACATACACCAAACATTGCCGTAATGCAAAAAAAAGTAAATTTCTTTTGCATACAATAGCAGTCAAGTTTCTTTTAAAGAGGTGTGGATATAGCACGGCAATTTTAATATTCATCAAAATGAAATTTTATTTAAATTGTAAGTAAACTTAATTAGCACTAAAATATTATTTTTAGTACTTAATAAATTGTGACTACCTGAAAAACTACTTCCTCTTCTGAGATGGAAGAACATTATGTTCTTTTAAAACACTGCAATATGAGATCTCTTCCCTTAAACCTGATACCATGATTTAAAAATTACCTACCTGCAAATACACAAACTCATGGGAAAAACAGTCTACTTTTAGTTCTCT
This sequence comes from Trachypithecus francoisi, assembly GCF_009764315.1. Taxonomy (NCBI): domain Eukaryota; kingdom Metazoa; phylum Chordata; class Mammalia; order Primates; family Cercopithecidae; genus Trachypithecus; species Trachypithecus francoisi. The sequence continues at coordinate 120,573,751 of NW_022681470.1, forward strand.
GCTCACCTATCACATGTAAAAATACTGCTTATGAGGGATGTCAATTTTACTGTTCATATTCAATCTTAGAAAATGTTTCTGATTATGAATTACATTTAAACTATATGGTATAAATTTCCTTAAAAAATAAAGGTAGCACAGAGAATACCTAAGGTTATATGACTGAAACACCAAAGTAGACCATGATAAAGTAAGCTGGTTGTGAAAATCCATGTACTTGTAGACTCCTCTTCAAACACTGCTAGTTTCTCTAAAATGTATTTGCAAACTTTTTAAAACGACTACCTTCTAAAGACATTTTAACATGGAAAACCGACCAGGCACAGTGGCTCATGCCTGTAATCCCAGCACTTTGGGAGGCTAAGGTGGGTGGATCACCTGAGGTCAGGAGTTTGAGACCAGCCTGGCCAACACAGCAAAACTCCCTATCTACTAAAAATAAAAAAATTAGCCAGGAGTGGTGGCGCACACCTGTACTCCCAGCTACTTCGGAGGCTGAGGCAGGAGGATTGCTTAAACTCAGGGGGCGGAGGCTGCAGTGATCCAAGATCGCGCCAGTGCACTCCAGCCTGGGCAACACAGTAAGACTCCGCCTTAAAAAAAAGAAAAAGAAAACAGCTTCGTGTATAAAGGAGAAACCTCAATACATGAATACAGAAGCAAAAACAGCACAAATGTCAATAGAATATATGGCAAAAAAAATATTTGAAAAGAACTTTATTTAGGGTGTATTGGAGGCAAAAACAAAGAAAGCGAGAAAGAGAACCTATAAATTAAGAGCTACTTAAGAGACATATGAGCTAAATACTATGTATGGATCTTGTTTGATTTCTAATCTGTAAAACCAAACATAAAAAGCATTTATGAGATAATGAGGGACTCCTGAATACTCACTAGCTGGATATTAATGAGTCATTAACTTTCATAGGTGATAATGGTTTTCTGTTATGTTAAAGAGGGGTTTGATTTTATCTTTTAGAGAAGCATAATGAAATAGTTATAGAAGAAATTACATCTTGTATCTGCTTTAAAACACTCCAATAGCGGGACAGGGACAACAGATGAAATAAGATAGACCATGTATTGATAAATGTTAAGGCTGGGTGATGGGTACATGAGGTCCATTAAACTCTCCAATTGTATGTATGTTTAAAACAGCCAATGATAAAAAATGGTTTAAAAGGTCTATTGGTAACTAAGCTAACAGTATATTTCTATTGTTTGTTAAACATGTGTTCAAAATTGAAAATAAGGAATGATCCTAATTCAGAAATCCCTTACCAGGTAGTTTCCATGATGTGGAAAGTCAAAGTCATGGAAAAACATTAACTATTAATGTATTATCAGGAAATTAGAAAATTCTTAGAATCCTGACATGAGCAAAGCCAGTAAACTAAATGAGTTACAGTAAAATAACCAACAACTCCACCACATTGCATTACATAGTCCCTTACTTTAAAAAACAAGTCTAAGCAAAATGGAATACTTATCTATATTTTTAAGGTGGAAAATAAAATTATAGGAAAGCAAAAGGCATCACCATAAGCTGGTAAGTAATGCTGCCTTTTGAGAAGGAAAAAGTTGATTTTAAAAGACTAAAATATATGAAAATTTTAATAGAAAAACATGTGATTGACAGAACTATTTTTCTTCACTAAGGAATTACTTCACAAACATCTGCTGTGAAATATTATATTGAAGTAGAACCAAAACAATGTCTGGTATTGTCTTAAACATTTTTTCAACAAATATTTACTTTGTTAACACAAAGACATTAACCTTCAGAGTTACCTGAGTGTCTTCTATGTCTAAGGGAAAAATGGTTGCAAGAGCTTCGGTAAGAAACACTACTGAAATTAAATCTGTTAATAACGAAGTAAAAATGTAAGAACATAAAAACACAGAAACTACATTGAGATACTAGAAAACAAGTGTGATTTTTTTGGACATCAAACTTAGATAATAGGTGCTGTAGGCTCTGCTGCTCACTTGCAAAGTAAAAAACTCTAGGCCTCAATTTTCCACCTACAGAAGATGATACGTTAGTTTGTCTCTCTCTCTCTCAAGTCCCACTTCCAGAACCTACACTATCTACATATTCCCTTTCTTCCTTAGTAAAAAATCCCGGACTTTCCACAGAATACATGGTTGAGTAGAATAAAGAATACATTTGCAACTAGGCATGACCATGTGATAAAGTTTTAGTGAAAGCATCGTGTATTAGCATCCAGATAAATCTAAAAAAAAAAAAAAAAAAAAAAAAAAAAAAAAAAAAACAACGTGCACACCTTTTACCTCTTCTTCTCTGCATTCCAGACATTATGCTGCCAGGGATGGCTCAAACACTACCCATCTTGGAAACGAAGTTTTATCTTGCTTAAGCAACCATTAATTTAGGTTTTTGTTTTGTTTTGAGACAGAGTATTACTCTGTTACCCAGGCTGCGGGGCAGTGGCACAATCTCGGCTCACTGCAACCTCTGCCTCCCAGGTTCAGGCGATGTTGGTGTCTCAGCCTCCCATGTATCTGAGATTACAGATGTGCAGAGTTTTTCTGTAACTTAAAACAAACTTAACCCTAGATGATACAAAACCACATTCTTACACTATGTTACCTTGAGATTAGTCACTCAACAATAAATTAGTAAATGAAAAATAAAATACTAGAAGGAAGCAAAAAATCACATACAGAATTTCTACCATATTCCTCCCAATTTCTTTCTTTTCTTTTTTTTTTTTTTTTTGAGACAGAGTCTCGCTCTGTTGCCCAGGCTGGAGTGCAGTGGCCAGATCTCAGCTCACTGCAAGCTCCACCTCCCGGGTTTACGCCATTCTCCTGCTTCAGCCTCCCGAGTAGCTGGGACTACAGGCGCCGGCCACCTCGCCCAGCTAGTTTTTTGTATTTTTTTAGTAGAGATGGGGATTCACTGGGTTAGCCAGGATGGTCTCAATCTCCTGACCTCGTGATCCGCCCATCTCGGCCTCCCAAAGTGCTGGGATTACAGGCTTGAGCCACCGCGCCCGGCCTATTCCTCCCAATTTCTAAGAGTGACAGAATGTAATGTAATGTTTTCTCATTGCTGTTTTTCCTTAACAGGGGTAGTTACCATTTTTAGTATAGGTAATGTAATTCCATACATTAATCATTCCCTCATTCTTTCATTTAGCAAATATGTATTAAGCATCCACTATGTTCTATGTACTGAAGTGCCTACATAAGATAGAAAAGATCCCTACGTTGACACAGTTTACATTCTAGTGGGAAGGTGAAAGGTAGCAGATATTTATTGAGGGGGAAAAATATACAACAATTACCTATTCTTCCACTGAAGATACCTACTCATCACCAAAAATATAAATCAACTGTAAGTTCTTCCTTTAAAATGAAGGCTCTGAAAAAGAACCAGAACAATTTAACATTTGTTAAAATTAGATCAACTGTTTCTATGAACCTTTATTTGTGAAGTGAGTGTTTTATTCATGTTTTAGTCCTCTACAGGAAAAATGAGTTTTGGAAGAAATTTAATCAAGGAATTGAAAAGCTAATTGAACCTACGAGAACACAGATAATCTTCTGGTCATATAAAGAAATTATTGATCAGTCAACAAAAGGAACTAAAAATTTTGGTGTCTAAATAAAAAAGACAGAAAGCCAGATTATTAAAAGGCCAGAGAAATGTCTAAATCTGCCCAAATGTCAATAAGAAGAGATCTGTATTAAAAATTAATATTTAAGAATAATTGGTTGTAGATATGGAGATTAACATAAATGGGCATGAGATGACGGATACGTGCTAAATGATCTAAGTACAACACACACTGGAGCTAGATTTCAAATCTAGCTAGAAGACATAACACAATGAAAAGCAGTATAAGCTGTACCAGTAAAGAGGAGCAAGTCACCTAAGGGTAAAAGAACAAGTCACCTACAACCGATGTTTTTGTCATGCACTGATGCATAGTGACTTAAAAAATAACGGTTTTAGTAATCTCCCCAATAGATCTCTACAGATCAGAAGAGTTACTATATACTTAACTTTCCATGAAAGGTGGTTTAGGAACTTCAAGTATGAATCTCTTGAATGAGATATTTCACAGAGTGACTTATGCAATGGAAAGCCATAGTGAAACATTTCAATAGAAACTATCTGTAGCAAAATATGCATATATAAGTTATGATACACTCTTGATACAATCAGCACATATGCCAAAATTATGGCATAATTTAGGAAGAGAAAAATGTAAAATATACTGTAATACGTATTTATGATAAAGTGTGATTATTCAAGTACAAGTGCTTTTAACATCTACAGTATATTAAAGTGTGTTAATATTATGGGATTAAATAATTAATCTATGATGGGGTATCCTTGAAATAAATACATCTGATTCCCAAAGGATTCAAAATGGTTATTATATATATTAAGATTTCATTGTGCCAATATGCCTTTATACACAACTGTTGACTAAACCAATAACTTTCATAATCTGCTGGTTATTGAGTATTTTTTGTAGAACTGAATTGATGGTTGAACTGAAAGAAGCCCACGCATTACATAAAAGTATACATGTCACAAAACCTGGTGAGATTACCTGTCAATGTTGGATCTCAACAGAAGATCAAGGACAGCAATTTTCTCTGAAAATGGGTCTTAAAGAACAGAGACTAAGTCTACTTAACAAATAGAAAACAGGTTCTTAATCTAGAGTCCAAGATTTAGTACAGGGAACCCAACAACATCCTGAAGCTTTATGTACAATTCTGAGTATTGGCTTTCTTCAGAGTTTTGAACGAGTATGGGATCTAAAGACAGAATTAGTACACCTAGGAATGTGACAGTCTCATTGTTAGCAGAACAACTTCATAAGACCTTAAGTTACTCAACAGCAAATACCTGAATAATAGTAACTTCACTGCCATAGAGTTACACACTAGATTTTCCTCCTCCTAAGGATGTTTCAAAAACAAAAAGGAAAAACCCTCAAAGGTGCCACCAAAATCCAAGAAATGTTGTTTCTAGAAAACTATATGGGATTTTTACATCGCAGTTAACACTAGAGGAAAATCATGAGACAATTTCGGCATTAAAGAGAAAAGAGAATGACACATATTTCTCCGGAGATCCCTTTATAAAACCTCCCATTCCAAGCCCCAGTAACAAACTAAGTAGAACATCTCAAATATACTCTCGGAATCTTAAGGGTGAAATCCAAATGCCACTCCCCCCTGAGAGAGGCCGCAAACAAGTTTCTCCCAATTCCAACAAGGTGGGTAAAGCTAAGGCCTGCAATTAGAAATGAAGGATTCTGTCCGTCTGCTAAAATAAGGAGGGGGCTTGTCAGTCTTGCCTGATGGAACCGGAGGGGAGGGTGACAACAGAGGTTGCACAGGATAGGCCTCTGATCTTACTCAAGAACTGCAGCCCTATTAGATTGGTGCAGGTATGGGAAAACAACTCAGCAGCAGAGGTAAGTAATGAAGGTAGGACCTGAACCTCCTGGTGAGGAGCTACGTGGCATTAAGCAAACAGTGTTTCGTCTCCCTCACACCCTATTTCCGCCCAAACCATTTTCCCCTTTAGTTACCAGTTGCTCCAGATGCCGTAGAGTAGTTCCACAAAAGCGAAAGAGAGGTTCAGGCACAGGAAGAAAAACAGGTTCCGGGACGTCTTGTCGGACAGGATAGACCTGGGAATGATACACGTGGAAAAGAGCCGGGAGAGTTAAGGAGGTGCCGGGACCCCGAGGCTGGGTACCCCTTTCAAGTTCCTCCCAGTTCACATGCTCCTTTCCTCACAGCTGGGGGTTGACGGGGAGTTTCCGACGCTCCCTCCCAGGACCTCGGGCCATCCTGAGGTCTGGGCCTTCTCCCTTTCTGCCGGACACCCCCTCCCCGCAAACACAGCACCCCGCACCTAAACCAGCCCGAGATCTTGCCGAACAGATTGAACTTGGGTGGTTTGTATTCATCGTCCTTGATGGACAGGGGCAACATCTTCTCTGCCCGGCGAAGAGCCGGGTCTACTCCCCTCTCGAAGTGGCTCCGTGGGGTGATGGCAGTGATAGCAGTGACGCCTCAAACAGGAATCCCCAGCGCTTGTCCGGGGCCGCGCGCCGCTGCGAGACACAGACAGACACAGACACACACCCGGGAATTCGCTTACTTCCGGCCCGGGCCGCGCAACGCGTCCTGGGACGGGAAAGGAGGGAGGCCAGTCGCGGGCGGGGCCTGCGCGGCGGAGGGCGGGGCTTGCTGCGGGGGCAGGGTGGGAACGGTGCTGGAGCTGTTGGAGGAACGCCAGGAGGTGGCAACTACGAGGGGGTGTGCGGGGCTGACCTGGGGTGGAGTCCTGCCACCCGGACTCAGGAGGAAAATCCTGAGGTGGCGACCTGCAGACTGGGCTGTCAGGAGATGGAGAGCCCGCTCACGCCCACCCGACCGCCTACTACCAGTGTTCCCGGATGCATGGGCTCCAGCGCCTGCCCTTTCGCCATTTCCTCCCAACTGGCGTTAAATCCTGGTGTAGTAGTTATCAGTGATTAAGAGTCCAGGCAGCCACGTGTTCTATTGCCGCCAGTCCGCAGGACACACAAGTGATCGTTCTGCTGCGTTAACTCTATGGGCGCCCAAATCTTAGGAATCCATTCCACGCCACCCCGAAGACAGCGCTCGACCCTTCTGGACTGCCACGCAGGAGGCAATGTTTTTCTTTCTTTCCTTATTTTTTTAAGAGACAAGGTCTCGCCCTGTCACCCAGGCTGGAGCACAATGGCAGGACCAAGGCTCACTACAGCCTGGAACTCCCGGGCGCAGGTGGTCCTCCTCAGCCTCGGGAGTAGCTGAGACCCCAGGCGCGCGCCACCACGCCTGGCATCAATCAATGTATTTAAAAACAAAGGCTGTTAAACGTGTTATAGAAAAGAAGCTGTTTAATGGTAGGTCCTACCAGACGTGTTTGTTTTATTTTTAGATTTGGTTAATGCATTGTTTCCCGTAAAATCTCAACCCACGGAAACCCGAAACTCTAGAATTCGTGCAGGTCCCTTTCGCTTCCAGGTCATCCTCGGGGCAACGGCCGCCGCTCTAATTCTTGTCAGAACTTCCAGGCCCAGTTTCAGCAACGTGCAGGCAGAAGCTGGCGCCTCGGTGGGATGCGAGGGCGTGCGGAGCGCGAGGAGGAGAGCCCCGCTGGCCCTTCCAGGGCACCCGCGGTGGATGGGAACGCTCCTTCGGGCGCCTTTCCGGGAAGTTGTTTGGCTGAGGGCAGGTGGTCCGTCACGTGAATAATTAAAAGTTGTTACCTTGGAGAAGAAATGGGGGAAAGGATTGGCTTTCGGAGGTGGACTGGAAACTACAAAACCGAGCTTCTTGGGAATGCCTTTTAGGCTAACAGGAAGTGGAGCGTCACCGAAAGGGAGGGGCGGCCACTCGGGGACTGTCCCCTGCTCCAGGCGCTCACTTTGCGGGCGGCGCTTTTTCTAGGTTGTTAATCCAGCGAATGGGGAAGGATAGATGCACGCTGCTTGGTTTAGGGAAAAAAAAAAAACAAAAATGAGCGAACGATACGCCCCTTCCGTTTTGTGATAACCAAGCTGCAAGGAAATAAATCGGCTGGCCTTACTGCAATCTACTGCACTCGAGGTAAGGAGACAGAGCAAAATGCTCGTGTTAATGTTTTTTTTTTGCAGTGAGGATATATGCATGTTTTGCTCTCGTTCTGGAAACTTTGTGTGTGTGTATGGGGTAGTAATTCTGTGGTTTTGTTTTTGAAAATATGTACTTATTCTACAATTTTGAAATATGTTAATGTTAATTAAAACTGCTGTGTAAAAACAGCTAGGTTTCAGAAGTAAGTTCTGGGAAGAATATTTTGTCTTTGCCTTTGTTAGCATATATTTCATTCTTTTAATTTAAATGTAGAAATATTTAAAATTAGTAGCATTTACTCTTTTTTTGGAAGAAAGTTTGTGTATTAGCAGTAGACCGTGAATTTTACTCTACTGCACTGCTGAGGAAAAATTAATTAGGTGCAAACTAGATAGTTTAAAGATAAATAATTCTATGGTAATTGGATTTTTCTCTAAAACGCCCTTATTCAATATGCTTTAACTTGGGGTAAGGAGCAGAAAGTAATAGAAGTAATTAAATTTTAGCAACTGATTTCCAGCATAATCCTAACTCATCAAGGTCAGCTGAATTTTGAACTTTTTTGTATTCTGCCTTTGAAAATAAGTCCTATATTTTATACTATATTGCTACAAATCAGAAATTGCTTAACTGGTTTATGGAGAAACCTACATTACCCGTTTTCAAATAGTTTTGAAACGGATACGAGAAATTGAAGTTTAATTTCAGTTACATCAGTTTCCAGAGACTCCCAATTCTCCCACTCCCCACCCCCAAAGATATATGATAGGTATTTCCATGAGGACCTTCTCCTTTCAAAAAGTGACAGTGATGTCTTCACATCTTCCAGTCTTGAAGAGCATAATGACCAAATTTAAAACTAAAGACATTTTATTTGCAATATGAAAGTGTGGGTGGACACTATTTAAATCAGGAAAAGTTCTATGAGTGAAAAACGTTAGGCAGTCTCTCACTTCTTTTGTCATTGTGAAATAATGTTTGTCCCATATATGTTAACCTATCTTTGTTGTCATATCAAATTTGTTTCTTTCACTCATTCAACAGTCATTTAATGAATGTCTTCTATGTGCCACGCTCCGTGCTGGGCACTGGGGATACAAAGTCAGATAAATTGAAAGTTCTTTCCCTGGAGGAATTTTATGGAGAGAAGTTATGAAGAGAGGGGGGTTGTAACAGGCAAATCAGTCCAGTATTTTAGAACTCTGTGATGTTTAAAATTTACACAAGGGATGTTCTTGGAGCAGTGTGGAGGGACAGCTATCACTAAGTCTTTCTATATATACCAAGCCATTCCTTTTGCCCTTTCAATATGTTGTATTGGAAAATCAAAAATGATTCTTTCACTCTGTTCAAATGGTCAGTATCTTGCAAGTCACCAATCAGAATTCTTAATTCCTTTGTATGTTACAAGATTAAATAGGTTTATAAGATCATAACATACATATACTATTGAATGTTTTTAAACTAAAAAATGGATTTCTACCCTGAACTTTTAAATACGTTTTTATATCATCTCCTACGAGCTAATTGCATTGGGTTAGCTATGCAGACTCTATGGGTGGAAAAACCCCAGCTGCTCAGACATGTGATTAAGGATTCTGAGAAATGACAACAGAGGGAATTAAGGGGCAGAAGCTCATCTCAGTCATGGTTCCAGCTCCTTTTGGGCAATGGTCAGCAAGGAATAGGAAAGATGCTATCTATCATTCCTCAGTAATCAACCCTGGCATTTGTCTGCAACCCTGTTTGACCCTTTTAGATGCTTCAAATTGAGTGCCCTGGGAACTGTTGGTGAAGAAAGGAGTTGTAAAGGTACATAAGAATACAAATTCATATAAATCTAGAAATTGGATACAAGTGCAAATTGCTAACATGTTCAGATGTTTTGCTCCATGGCATACATCCTCTGGTTTCAAATGTGTAACGTGAGATAGTTGGGATCGTGTGCATTTATTTTGCTTCCAGATCCTTGTACTAGGGTTCTCTAGAGGGACAGAACTAATAGGATAGATGTGTATATGAAAGTGAGTTTATTAAAAAGAACTACTCAAACGATCACAACATGAAGTCCTACAATAGGCCATCTGCAAGCTGAGGAGCAAGAAAGCCAGTAGTGGCTCAATCAGAGTCCCAAAACCTCAAAGGTAGGAAAGCCGACAGTGCAGTCTTCAGTCTGTGGCCAAAGGCCTAAGAGCCCCTGACAAATGACTTGTGTAAGTCCAATATTCCAAAAGTCAAAAAACTTGGAGTCCGATGTTCGAGGGCAAGAAGCATCCAGTACAGGAGAAGGATGAAGCCCAAAAACTCAGCAAGTCAGCTTCTCCTGCCTTCTTTTGCCTGCTTTTCCTAGCCATGCTGGCAGTCGATTGGATGGTGCCCACCCACATTGTAAGTGGGTCTTCCTGAGAGTGGGTCTTCCTCTCCTAATCCACCGACTCAAATGTTAATCTCTGCTGGCAACACCAAGAAACAGCCAAATACACCTATAAACAATACTTTGCATCTTTTAATTCAATGAAGTTGACAATACTAACCTTCACAAGTCCATCCCTTGTCAACTTGAACCCATACACATTTCTCGAAATCATACCTAATCTCCAAATAAATGAAACTGCCTTTGCAAAAATTGTAACTGAGGAAATTATGACAGTGAAAGATATCAAACCTAACCAACTCCATCTTGCTCGTAACCTCTAAATTGTCCTTGTCCATTCCTGAACATAAGCCAAACTAGCCTTGGGAAGAAATTTAGTTTGTAGTTTATATAATAGCCCTTCCCTAAAGCTAAACTGTTCTTGTGAAATGATGAAAGGCTACCAGGCACCAAGTTAGGATGAGAGGGGCTGGAATTCTAAATATTACCAGCCAGTATTCCAGAGTTCATAAGATTTGCAACTTTTCCAGTTACTCTTGAATATAACATCACTATTGTGAACCTAAGATTGGCCTTTTGAGATGTCTTTTCACGTTTTTGAATTTCTGATAACTGGATGGCCCCACCTGGACCTGCCAATCAGTTCCGTGGCCCCCACCCTGGAGCTGACTCAGCATAAAAGGACAGCTTCAGCTCCCTAAGATTTCATCCATGAGTCAACCAATCAGCACTCCCAACTCACTGACCCCCCTACCCAACAGATTATCCTTAAAAACTCTGATCCCTGAGTTTTTCAGGAGGCTGATTTGAGTAACACTAAAACTCTGGTCTCCTGCACAACGGGCTCTGCATAGATTACTCTTTCTCTTTTGCATTTCCCCTGTCTTGATAAATTTGTTCTGTCTAGGCAGCAGGCAAGGTGAACCCTTACATGGTTACATAAAAACAATAATACAGTCATAATTACACCTATAATACAGCTATCCTTTATACAACCAGAAGCATACTAATCCTTAACCTAAATGCTATTACATAAAGTTAGCAACACTTAAATGCTGATATGATGTCAATAAATGTCACATGATACAGGAAAAAGAGGGGAAATAAAGATATATTCTTAGTACAAGTGTATACATTCATAAACATATTCTTAACAAAATAAGGAGGAAAAGTCATGACAGTTACAGTCCTAGTTTCTGCAGCTGGTCATGTGGTCATAGCTGGTATTCATCACTACCTTCTCCTACCCATTCTGTATTCCCTTTTCTTTCAGCAAGTACCTCAGCAGCTCATAGTTTTTTACCTGGTGAATTAAATTGGTACTGCAGAGAGTAGGGCATTGCTATAAAAATACCCCAAAATATGGACGATACTTTGGAATTGGGTAACGGGTAGAGGATGGAAAAGTTTGGAGAGCTCAGAAGACAGGAAGATGTGGGAAAGTTTGGAACTTCCTAGAGACTTGTTGAATGGTTTTGACCAAAATGCTAATAGTGATATGGACAATGAAGTCCAGGCTGATGTGGTCTCAGATGGAGATGAGGAACTTATTGGGAACTGGAGCAAAGGTCACTCTTGTTATGCTTTAGCAGACAGGCTGGTGGCATTTTGCTCCTGCCCTAGAGATCTGTGGAACTTTGAATTTGAGAGAGATGATCTGAATTTGGAACTTATGTTTAAAAGGGAAGCAGAGCATAAAAGTTAGGAAAATTTGCAACCTGACTATATGATAGAAAGGAAAAACCCATTTTCTGGGGTGGAATTCAAACCAGCTGCAGAAATTTGCATAAGTAACAAGGAGCCTAAAGTTAATCACCAAGACAATGGGGAAAATGTCTCCAGAGCATGTCAGAGACCTTCACAGCAACTTCTCCCAACACAGACCCAGAGGTGTAGGAGGGAAAAATGGTTTCTTGGGCTGGGCCCAAGGCCCTACTCCTGCTCTGTGCAGCCTTGGGACTTGGTGCCCTGCGTCTCAGCTGTGGCTGAAAGGGGCCAACATACAGCTCAGGACATTGCTTCAGAGGGTGCAAGCCCCAAGCCTTGGCAGCTTATACATGGTGTTGAGCCTGTGAGTGCACAGAAGCCAAGAATTAAGGTTTAGGAACCTCTGCCTACATTTCAGAGGACGTATGGAAATGCCTGGATGTCCAGGCAGAAGTTTGCTGCTGGGGTAGAGCCCTCATGGAGAACCTCTGCTAGGGTAGTGTGGAAGGGAAATGTGGGGTTGGAGCCCCCACATAAAGTCCCCACTGGAGCTCCACAGCCTAGTGGAGCTGTGAGAACAGGGCCACCATCTTCCAGACCCCAGAATGGTAGATCACAGACAGCTTGTACTGTGTGCCTGGAAAAGCCACAGACACTCAAATGCCAGCCCATGGAAGCAGCCAGGAAGGGGGCTGTACCCTGAAAAGCCACAGGAGTAGAGCTTCCCAAGACCCTGAGAGCCCACCTCTTGCATCAGCATGCTCTAGATGTGAGACACAGAGTCAAAGGAGATTATTTAAGAACCTTAAGATTTAATGACCACCCCACTGGATTTTGGACTTGCATGGGGCCTATAGCCCCTCCCCTTTTTTTTGGCCTATTACTCCCATTTGGAATGGGAGTATTTTTCCAGTGCCTATACCCCCACTGTATCTTTGAAGGAACTAACTTGCTTTTGATTTTACAGGCTCCTAAGCAGAAGGGACTTGCCTTGCCTCCAAAGAGACTTTGGACTTGGACTTTTGGGTTAGTGCTGGAATGAGTTAAGACTTTGGGGGACTATTGGGAAGGCATGATTGTGTTTTGAAATGAAATTTAGGAAGGGCTGGGGTAGAATGATACGGTTTGGCTATGTCCCCACCCAAATCTCATTTTGAATTGTAATCCCCATAATCCCCACTTGTTGTGTGAGGGACCTAGTTTGAAGTGATTAGATGATGGGGGCAGTTTCTCCCATGCTGTTCTTGTGATAGTGAATGAGTTCTCACAAGATCTAATGATGGCAGTTTTTTCCTGTGCTTACTCACTCTCTCCTGCCCTCTTGTAAAGAAGGTACCTGCTTCACCTTCCATGGTGATCATAAGAGGCCTCCATAGCCATGTGGAACTGTGAGTCAATTAAATCTCTTTCCTTTATAAATTACCCAGGCTGGGGTATTTCTTTGTAACAGTGTGAAAACAGACTAATGCAACCCTCAATAGAAAGATGAAAACCAAAATATAGCACCAACCTCACTGGAAGTCATCATCTACCTAACTGCCTAAATATAATTTTTAGAAGACAGAATAACAAATTTTAATTTCTGAAATAACTCAAGTCTTATGGACAATGGCATTGAAAGCACTGTTTTTTGTTTTGTTTTGTTTTGTTTTAATTTCCTACTGACAGAAACATCACAGAAAATTCTTTGATTTATCTTAATAGTGACCAGAGAGCCTGCTTTTATCAATCACTGAAGACATAAGGAATTTTTTTTTAAATTAAACTTCAACACAATGAGGTAGGTACCAATATTTTTTGGCTTTTGTTTAATTGTTGTAAAATACATATAACATAAAGTCTATCATCTTAACGGGTTTTAAGTATATAGTTCAGTAGTGTTAACTGTTTTCACATTGTTGTGCAACTGATCTCTGGAACTTTTTCGTCTTGCAAAACTGAAGCTTTATACCCACTGAAAAACAACTGTCCATTTCTTCCTACTCCCAGCCCCTGGCAACTGCCATTCTTTCTGTTTCTATAAATTTGACTTTCCTAGGTACTTCATAATAAATGGAATCATACAGTATTTGTCTTTTTGTGACTGCTTATTTTAATTAACATAATGTCTTCAAGATTCATCTATGTTGTGGCATATATCAGAATTCCCTAATTTGTAAAAACAGAATAATAATACTCTTTTACACCTATGTGTCACGTTTTCTGAATGTATTATTTGTTCATCTGTCACTTGACCTTTAGGTGGCTTCTGCCTTTTGGCTTTTGCAAATAAGGCCACAATGAAGATGGGTGAAATACCAGTACTTTGTCTGAGAAAAATTATTTCCTCTATTTCTTTGGAAACAATAGTTCTTAGTTAAGCCAAAATCTTAGAAAATACTGAGAGACCTCTCTTAAGTCCGTTGAAATAGTAGTCCAGGTTAGAGACTGAAGTCAATACCTATAGAGTTGAATATTCTTGTAGAGCAGAACAAAGCTGGAAATAGAGACTATTCAGAAGACAGAAAATACCATGTGGCTCAAGTGAGAGAGTCGAGAGTTTGATTTAGACTTGCCACTCTTTCTGTGGCTCAGGAAAAATCATTTAATACTATATTCTCAATCTCAGATGTCCTGTCTGCAAAATTTCAAACACCAATTTGAGGTAATCTATAACATGAAGCAGGGAGAGCTCTGACAACTTTCATTAGTAATGCTCAGCTCTGTGAGGGCAGGAATTGGTTCTACTTGCTCACTACCATCCCTAGCACTTATAGTGCTGGGCACATGATAAATACCTATAAATATTTGCTGGATATTTTGACCTTCCCCTAATAAAGTAAGAAAGCTCACATGAAGTGGCATTGCTTCCATCTTAGGTTCGATACCTAAAAATATTTATAAGCCATAATTCATCTGTATGAAATCCATTTCTCTTACAGAAGTGATTTTGGAAAGGGAGTTTATGGCTGAAAACCAATATTGGATAAAAGAGAAAGGGTTCTATAGAACAGAACAGGGATCTGTTGCCTGGCAAAGCAGAGATTCAAATGAAAATCTCCAGTATCCTGGAACGGTAAAAGTACAATTATTTGCAGATGTACTTGGTTTCTTTTTGACCCATTTCTAGAACTAATTTTGCATGGCACTGTACTGAGCTAAAAATGCTTTTCTATTTCTAGGCTTTCCTCTTAGGATGCATTGACTCCTTGGTTCCTATGAGTCATGGATATGTTCTTCTTAGGAATAAGGCCACTCTTACTCCTGCCCTAATATATGTCCATGGAATTGGTTATCTCCAAACATCATCATCATCATCATCAGTAGCTATAATTAATTGACTATTCCAGGAGATAGGTGCAAAGCTAGAAAGAACTTTTATCTAGCATAATTCAGACCTGCACAGTTTGAAAGTAGAAAGGGCCTCATTGTCTACCTCAGTAGCAAATAGCTGGATTGAAGGAAGAAAGCAGTGCTTTAAAACAACTTTATGCATAATATTTATGTTATTTCCCTGTAAATAAGTGATAACAAAGCAAACTCTAGTTCATTGATAATAACTGCCTGAAGCATTGTTGAGAAGGAATAAGATCCTTTGTATAGGAAAGGGGAAGAGGAAAACTAGAAAATGCTAGGACGGATGAGCAGCTTTTGCAGTGTATAGGAGCTTAGGATTGAGGAGGGAAATAGAAACACAGGTACTTAGTGTCTGATATCCTGTTTTCAGTGCTGCCCTTGTTGTTCATTCTAGCCTGATTTGCCTGTTAAGAAGTGGCTTACTCAACCTGGTTGCCAGAAGGAAGACTTGATATTTAATGTAATCAGCACAGAGATGCTTTCCTCACAGCTTGCAATGCTAAATGACCTATTGCAGCAACATCATTCTATTTAAGATATTGAAGTTCGTGTAGCTACTTCTCAATCTTTTAGCAATTTGTTTCAGAACTGTAGTCTAACACGTGTAATAAGGGCAGGAGTAGGCCTTCTAAATAACAAGGTTTAAATTGGCTATCAACAATCATATATATGTATAGCCAGTTCTATTGTCAGTAGAAAAGACAGATCACTTCCACCCTAATAACTAGTCTGTAACACAGTTGATGCAGATTGTAGTCATCTAAGGGAGCCATTCATATCACTGGAATTGGCCATAAACACAAGATCACAAGATGAATCTGTGACACTGCATGGACTCTTTTATTATTATAAATCTATTCCTATTCCTGCCTTTACTACTATCTTTATTATTAACACAAACTAATTTAAATTATTTTGTTTTAGACTTGTGAAAAAAGTAACAGGAGTTAAGAAGAACCTTGTAAGAATAGAAGAGCTCCTTAGGAAAAAGGGAGGGGAAATCATTTAGGAAGAAAAGCATGAATTGGTAGAAAATGAGAAAAGCTGTATGACATTTCTAAAACAACAATGAAAAGAATGACTTTCCTGAATGTAGATAAAAACCTTACATCAGAAACTCTTCCCAGAATCTTGTATAGCACCTGGAAAAGACTTGTGAAGAAAAGTGACCTTTCATGTACCATTTCTGGCATTTTGTATTTTGCAATGAAATAAATTCTAGTTATGCTGCTTATAATTTTAACGGAAGAAGCTTACCATGGGCAATATTGATTGAGTTGTGTGGTGTTCTGACTTAGTTTTCTTTTTCTGCCAATTGTCATGAAGTCTGTAGTTTTTGTCACTTTCTGAACCCAAACTAAATTTTCTTTTCTCAACCAAGTAAGACATTTTCTGTGTGCTTAAATCATGTATGCTGCCTGCCGGATTAAGTAATATAGCTTCTGGTTATCATGACCTGCTAAACTTCCTTGGGGAAATTCACAATGATGATATTATTCATCAGATGATGCTTTTCCACCAAGGCAAATCAGCTCATTCACCAAGAGCTTTCATAGAAACAGGGATGTTCAAATATATTTTAATGCAGAATATCTTTGAAAAATTGTGAAAAAAATCAGAAATCTGAGACATCTTTTGTTTATCAAGTGACTTAGCCACAGAACTGCACGTAGAAAGGGTGCCTGTGTGGTCTGTGTTTGAGGTCACATTTCATGACATGCTCTTCTAGTCACCAGATGGGTGATGACCCAGCTCTTCTATGTAGGAAACAGTTGCTTTGGTACTGTCTAGTCTTAACTGGTCCTTAATTTGTATTTAATCTGAGTTTATTCTGTTAATGTTTCAGGCATTCATTGACATTTTGGACAATTTAGACATAAATTCCCTCATTTAATTCAACTATTGTGTTGTGAGCACTTAGTCAAAAAATGGGCCAGACACTGTTCTGGATTGTAAAGAATGACAGAAACTTCCCTCAAGATACGTTAAGACCGGAAAATAAAACAGATAAAGAACAGTCAATAGTTGAAATACCTGAAAACAAGAACTGGAAACACAGTGATCAGAGTTCACTGAAATACTCAGTGTGGAGTGTGGTGAGGGAAACATTTGTAGGAGACATGATATTTGAAAGAGATTTGAGGGGTGGGGAGTAGGAGTTTGTGAGACAGAGAGAGAGAAGGACTTTGAAGTAGAGAAAATAGCATGTACCAATACACGGAGTCGTGGATCTGTTCACTGTATGTGGGTACCATTGAGGGGAAATGTCTTTTTGGAATATGGCACCACATGCCCCTTTGCCTCAGTTTAAACAGTGTTGGTTATCTGCATGCCATAAACCTGGTCAGAAACTGGTCATTGTTTGTAGAGCTGTCTCTTCCAACTTTCTTCTTGCATCCTCTTACATGCATCAACCCAGGTTCTGCATTGGCCTCTGTATTCCACCTTGGAATGATTTTCTCTCTTGGCGCTGAGGCCCCTTTTCTGAGCATCTATATTCTATATTCATCAGTTTATAGGCAAGTAAATATTCTGGAAGATGAGCCAGAGGAGAAACAATCTGGACAGTATGGGGCAAATATAGTGAAATGGCAGAACAGTTATCTTTCTTCTACCATCTGTGGCATCAAAATAAAAATGACAGCTTCTCATTGTACAACACCACATTGCTCATTGCTTTTCTGCCTTATGAGTCAGAGAACATAATCTTCGTTCATGCTGTGCGCTGGCATATTTGTTTTCAGCTTCTCTCTGGATAATTATTGCTTTCCAGTCTGAAAGAACTAGCCTTGAGAAAAGAATCCTTCAACAGTGTTTCTTCTAGGGAACTTTGATAGATTATGTAGTAAGGAACTCTATAGCACATCTTTGGAAATTCAAATTGCCTGGTCCATTTAAAGACATCCTTGACAGAATTTGTACTGTTATTTAATAGACTATGTATTATTTACTTTCTTATTCTATGTCCACATTTAAGAAAATTACTTATAATTTCAAATAATGCTCTTTCAAAAGCTACTTCAGTTCTCAGATATTTAAATATTACTGACATAATGACCCAGCAATTCTACTCTTAGGTAAGCACCTAAGAGGAATGAAACCATATGTTCACACAAAAACTTGTACATGGATGTTCATAGCAGCATTATTCATAATGGCCAATATGTGGAAACAATTCAAACATCCATTAACTGATGAATGAAGAAAATATGGTCTATCCAATAGAATGGAATGTTACTTGGCAACAAAAAAAATGAGGTACTGATATATGCCTCATGATATATACAGCATGGATGAACCTCAAAAACATTATGCTAAGTGAAAGAAGCCAAATACAATGGTCATATATTCTATAATTCCATTCATATGAAATACCCAGAATGGGCAAATTCACTGAGACAGAAAGTCAATTAGTAGTTTTCTGGGGCTGGGATGGAGGTCAGGGGTTAACGGAAGTGAAAATGGCGAGTGACTGCTAATGGGTCTGGCGTTTCTTTCTGGGGCGTTGAAAATGTTTTAAAATTAAATTGTGGTGATGGTTGCAAAACTCTGTGATTATATTAAAAGCTACTGAACTGTATTCTTTAAATGGGTAAATGTAAATGGGTATGTGATCTCTCCTTAAAGCTACTAAAAAAAACTCCAACATAACAACAAGTATAAATTTTTATATTATCTTGCAGGTACCTTAGTGACAATCTTGTTTATTAATTTTTTGACACATCCGTGCAGAATTTACCATAACATAGTGGAAAGAGTTGTGGACTGTGCCATCAGGAGGTTTAGAGTCTTCCCCCTGGTTCTGGTGCTGATTAGCCACATGCAACTGCATGACCTTGGGCAAGTTCCTTATCCCTGGACCTTGAGTTCTTTATCTGTGAAACAAGGAAACTGGTTAAGGAGGGCTCTGAAGTCCCTTTCAGCTCTCTGAGTTTCTGTGTTTGTACAATAAGTCATATAATTATGTAATTATTGGGACAGTATTTTTTAGTTGGTTTGTTGTGTTTTTTTGTTTTTTGTTTTTTGTTTTTTTATGAGGTGGGGTCTCACTCTGTCCCCCAGGCAGGAGTGAAGTGGTGCAATCGCAGCTCACTGCAGCAACCTCAACCTCTTGGCTCCAGCTATCCTCCTGCCTCAGCCTCCTTAGTAGCTGGGACTATGTGCATGCACCACTACCAATGACTGATTTTTTAATTTATTTGTAGGGATGGGGTCTCAAGACATTGCCCAGGCTGGTCTCAAGCTCTGGGGCTCAGGCAGTATCCTGCCTTTGCCCCCATAAGTGCTGGGATTACAGATGTGAGCCATCATGCTTGGCCTGCTGGGGCAGTTTTAGGGACAGGGCTTTGCCCTTTATTGTTTGAGTATAACTAATAGCAGTAGGATTTTCAGAAGCCACCTCTCTAGTAGTCCTCCTCATGATATTTAAGTGTGTTTTATTAGACAACCTATATGTAGATCAGGATTTCTCAGCCTTGGCATTGTTGCCATGTTAGGTTAGATAATTCTTTGCCGTGGGGGGCTGTCCTATGCATCGTAGGATATTTAGCAGCATCCCCAACATCTACCCACTAGATAACAATAGTATCTCCCCTCCAGTTGTGACAATCAGAGAGATCTCCAGACTTTGCCAAATATCCCCTGGAAGACAAAATCATCCCTGGTTGAAAACCCTTTGTATCCCCAACAGCGGTCCCCAACCTTTCTGACACCAGGGACCTGTTTTGTGGAAGACAATTTTTCCATGGACAGGTGGTGGGGAATGGTTTTGGGATAAACTGTTCCACTTCAGATCATCAAGCATTAAATTCTCATAAGAAGCATGCAGCCTAGATCCAACACATGCACAGTTCACAATAGGGTTTGCACTCCTGTGAGAATCTAACGCCGATCTGGGGGGAGGTGGAGCTCAAATGGTAATACTTGCTTACCCATTGCTCACCTCCTGCTGTGCCGCCAATTTCCTAACAGGCTGCGGACCAGTAGTGGTGTGTAGCCTGGGGATTGGAGACCTCTGGTGTAGAAGACGCTAAGTAACAATGTATCAAAATAACTAAAAGGATGTGTTCTCTACCTATAAAGAACTAATGAATTAACGTGCAGAAAATATCATTGGGGGAAATCTTGAATTTTCTTAGTTGATAAGGAGAAGAGGAAGGATTTTTGTTTTAAGTTATATTTACTGTAGTCATGGGGATGGGAGAAGGACAGAAAGGGAATAGACGAAGAGCTGTCAGATCCTTTTTGGAATGAGGCAGGGTGTCAGCAAATATATACAGACATAAAAAAGGAAAAACCAAAACCTAAAGGGAAAGTTTAGGAATTGAGGGCAAGAGAACTGAGAGGTGCTGATGTTTACTTCTTAGTTCTTCCCAAGTACGATCTAGGTCATCCAGATGTGTTTTTTCTCATCTCTCTCATTCAGAGCTCAAAGCTGCAAATTAGATGATAGGTTCTTTCTCTAAAAGAACGGAAGAGGCCGGGCGCGGTGGCTCAAGCCTGTAATCCCAGCACTTTGGGAGGCCGAGACGGGCGGATCACGAGGTCAGGAGATCGAGACCATCCTGGCTAACATGGTGAAACCCCGTCTCTACTAAAAAATACAAAAAACTAGCCGGGCGACGTGGCGGGCGCCTGTAGTCCCAGCTACTCGGGAGGCTGAGGCAGGAGAATGGCGTGAACCCGGGAGGCAGAGCTTGCAGTGAGCTGAGATCCGGCCACTGCACTCCAGCCTGGGCGGCAGAGCGAGACTCCGTCTCAAAAAAAAAAAAAAAAAAAAAAAGAACGGAAGAACGCTAAAATCTGTGAAATCCGTGTAGCCAAAAAGTCATCATTATTCTCCAAATTGTACTGAAGCTGTTTCTAATGGGCCTACAATGGAGTTCTAGATCTCAGCTATTCTTCAAGTACAGTGTGCCACTTACACTACAGTCTATAAAGCCCTTGCTCTTTGTACTTTACTATGCAAACTAAAACAATTTACATAATTTTATTGGGCTGCATTATTTAATAAATACCACATGAAATATTTACACTATGTTTCTAAAGACATAAATTATTCATATCTCCTGAAACCTTTCTGATACAGGTAAAATTGGGGGATTAGAAGCTATCTGGAAAGAACTGTCTATGATGGAGACAGGGGATAAACTCCTACTTAAAATAATACATGAGAGGGAAGCAGTCACTCATGAGTGTCTTCAACAGTGTATATTTATAGTAAGCTATAGTAATTAATCTTATTACTTTTTCTAGATTAAAACTGCTAGATAGTGTCTAGAAATCAGAAACACTTCTATGTAAGTTTTAAAATATGCTATTCCTAGTCAGCTGCAGAAAATGAATATAGAGATCTTAATCATGGTATACTGTAATACAGTTAGTCAAAGTGACTCTTTACTCTCAGTTCTTATAACTGGTCATTTTTATGTGGAACTGAAAATATGTGTTATGGGACCTACTTTTCATACAGTATTAAAAGGATTTTCAAGGACTTTGAACCAAGGTTATTAATTCATAATGATTTGTCTTTGACCACATTAATGGTACATGTTGTTTTAGTAAGAGCGTACATAAAATGAAAATATGGTACACTAAAGCTTTCAGTTACTATCCTTGTAAAATAATCATAGAAAAGCTGAGGTTACCTTGAAAATAATTTATTTTATTTATACCTTAAGAGTGAGCCCATGATAGAAGCAGAAGCACAAAATTGCTCTTTTTAATAGAACAAGCTGCAGAGAAGGTCCAGGAGAGATACCCTTGAAAGCACTCTCAAAAGCTTACTCTAAAGGTGACATTACTTTTCAAATCTGGACTGTTGAAAAGTGAGAGCTGCTGAATGGCAATGATCTTCTCCTCGTCCTTGTGAACAAACTCTTCCTTTGCTTGCACATGCCTGAGCATGCTGTCCCGTCATGGAGAGTATGCCCTTGTCCTTCTTGCAATTCTCTATTCCCCATTCTCATAAACTTCAAAGGAAGATGTTAAAGACGTGGCATATATGATCTCTCTATGTCCTTGAACTATAGAGAGGAAACTTTCTACAATTATGAAATGCACCTCACAACATGAGACAAGCTTACAGGAATATAATGGTCACTAACCCAACCACTGCCAAGTCTCCTCAGTGAAAAAGAAAATGTTGAATAGGTATCATTAGGAAAGTAAAATGAGATTTAGTTTGGAACAGAATATTCCAAAGCTATTCTATTCTATTCCAAACTAAATGTAGACTACAGTCTTAGGATTGCCTATGGAATGATGGCCTAGCTTCAGTTGCCTAACTTTAGCCACGGGACATGAAATCAAGAGCTTAGATATTACTGTGTAAGTATATATACAGTTCACTTTTCCAAGAAGAGGGGGAGTACCAAAAATAAAATGTACAGAGGCAGTGTTATACCAAGAAGAAGAGTAACAGTAGCTCTTTGCAGTTAGTATACTTCAGCTGTGGTTAGCAGTGAGAAGTCTTTTCCAGCTGTCTTACATCTGTCAGTATTAAGCAATAGATGAGAGGAACTGTTTATCATATAGCCTAAGAAGAGAAATTGTAGTAGAAGTGGGGATGAAAAGGGATAGACTATGGGTTAATTAAGATCGCCAAGAATAACATCTCATCTAGTCTTTCTCAGAGATCTATTTTTTTCTTAAAGATGTTTTAAATATGTTGTTTAGAAACTCCTGATTGGTTTTTATTTCCGGTCTTTCATCAGTAAATTTCTTTGAATAGTTCATTTTCCTCACTTCTGGCTTTGCCCTTGAATAGAGTAGTAAAATAGATCCATGATAGGCTGAAATGGCTTGAAGACTCAGTTGCCAAAGTACAAAACAAGGACCATACCTAAAATGTTTCTGGTAGCCTGTGGAAGAGTAAGTAGCCTGGAATCAGATGCAGAAATAGCAGAAGACTGAAAAACAGAAATAATTGAAAGCCAACAGTACTACAGTAGGAGTCAGCAAGCATGGAAATGAAATGTTATTGGAATCCAGGGAATAAGAGTTTTAGGCATCTATAAAACTGTGAGATTTAACCTTTTCTCATATAAGTGAGGGATTTGATTTACACAAAATTTTTTGACAGTGGATAGCTAGACTGTACTTATCCATTTGTTCACTACTGTTCTATGGCTATCTCTGGAAGACCCTTTAGGTACAATAAGGAAGGTGGGAGAGTACATAGCTGATAATACCTTATGATTTGTACTGTGAGAAAGGGAGTTGTGGAAGCTCAAAGACTGCCTCAGTTCAACCTGGATGTAAAGCCAGGCAATACACCCCAAGCCCATGAACAGCGTGAGCTCTGGGGGCAGATTTTCCTGTTCGAAATCCTAGCACTAGTACTGAAATTACTTGGTAATCTTGGGAAGGTCATTTGATCTCTGTAAGCATCTAAACTATTAAATGGGAATCATAATAATAAATCATAAATTAGATCCAAAAACCCTCCAATGGCTTCTCATCTGGCGTAGAGTAAAATCCAGACTCTTTAATGAGGGTCAGAGGTCCCACATAATCTGGCCCTTGCTTATTCTGATCTAGTCTCTTTATAAACAGATTCTCTTCATACCCACTACCCCAGATTATCTTTTGAATTTGTTTATCGTGTTACCTGTTTCTCCCTATCATCTCCTCTGCTACTAACAGCAGACACCTTTTCTATGTCATTAATTGCTGTATCCACAGAACCTGGAACAGTGGCGGCACAAAGTAAGTGCTTAGTAACTATCTGTTGAATGAATAAGTACATACTGTGGTAGATGAAGCACATAGTACAGGGCCTAATAAGTAATAAACCTACCATAATTGTTTGCTGCCTCATGTATTATGGCCTGTGTGATTTTGTTTGAGAAAAAGTCTGCTACTACAGAAGTGTAGATTTGAAATTAATATATTACTAAGGGAAATAAAATTCCAGTTGAAAAATAATCTCAGTTCTGGAGATTTAGTGATAAAATGATGGCAAATTTTTAAATGCTTAATTTTTCCAATTTCATCTGTATAACATCTTTTATCTGCAACTGCATAAGAAGCAGGGCAAGAAGGGAGGAAGTATTAAACTGGTTTTTAAAAATCTCGTAGGCTAAATTACCTTAATGAGGAGGAAGGGAGAACAGAATTTGAATCAACTAAAGTAATATTGATATCTTTCCTCATTGGAAAAAAACATGAAAACACGGGGACTAGTAAGAATGCTAACATTTGTCTGTTGTTTCCATTTCTACGCTAGGTGTTGCCACATCTGCAAACTTCCTGGGAGAGTAATGGGGATTCGAGTGCTTCGATTCTCTTTGGTGGTCACCCTCGTATTATTACTGGTTGCTGGTGCTTTGACTGCTTTACTTCCCAGTGTCAAAGAAGACAAGATGCTCATGTTGCGTAGGGAAATAAAATCCCAGGGCAAGTCCACCATGGACTCCTTTACTCTCATAATGCAGACGTACAACAGAACAGATCTCTTATTGAAACTTTTAAATCATTATCAGGCTGTACCAAATCTGCACAAAGTGATTGTGGTATGGAACAATATTGGAGAGAAGGCACCAGATGAATTATGGAATTCTCTAGGGCCCCACCCTATCCCTGTGATCTTCAAACAACAGACAGCAAACAGGATGAGAAATCGACTCCAGGTCTTTCCTGAACTGGAAACCAATGGTGAGTTGCAGTGGAGTTCTCAGCCTGGAAGGGCTGCCGCTATCCAGAGCTGGGACGGGCATGTGAATTTCTGGCCTTCTGCTTGTCTTAACTGTCCGGAGAAAAATGAAGGAAGTTAGTCCTAAGAAAGCACTTTGGAAAGCTTGAGGGACAATTTCCAAGATGTCAAGAAGCGGTTTCCTGGCAAAGAGGTTAATATTGTAATAAAGGATATGCTATAATTACATATTATTGCATTACAGTTGATAGTAAGATGCCATTTAGCTTATGCTTAATATATTTTTTTGCCACTCCTCTTTTCCTCCCATTCCTGACAGTTTCATGAGGTTGCAATTTGCTTAAAAGAATCTTGACTTTATTTATTTATAGGCCCAATAGTTTCTAGAATGATGGATGATAACTACTTGATTATTTTCCCTTTAGGCAATTATACAATCAGTTTTGATACCAAAAATTTTTTTCTACTGGACAAATCTCCCCAAGAATACATTGCTTATTTACTTATTGGGTCAGAAAAGACTTCATATGAATGATGTATATAGACATTATCGTATTTTGCTACTTTTGTTTTCATTTCCAAATTATTCAACTTAAATTTTTGTCCTTTCATTTTAGCAGTGTTGATGGTAGATGATGACACACTCATCAGCACCCCAGACCTTGTTTTTGCTTTCTCAGTTTGGCAGGTAATGTTGCTGTCTCCTTTATGAAACCGTCTTTATAAGATCTTGACTAGTACTTAACCAGGGTAACATGGTTAATATAGAAGTTACCTAAAATATTTTAGATAACATTTATCTAAAAGATGGATGAATTTGTTATAGGCTAATCAAGATTTCCTGAGCTTAGTTCAGCCAACCTGAAAGTTATGGTATCTTTTATCTAGATTTAATTTATATTTTGGTGTACTGGGGAAAAGAGCTAGAACTGCCTTCCAGAGAACAATGGGGAAATGATGTGGTCCAGCAAAAGCTGGAATGAGGAGATATTTTGCCCAGACCACAGACATGTGTCTCAAATGATAAGTATATTTCTATATTAATATTGTATGTAACTTTTTGTAAAAGGAAGTATTTGTTACCTCCACAAAATTTAATCCTGGTTCTGAGAGCATTGTTTAGAAATTTTGCAGTAGTAATTTTACATGTACCATTGTGGTAGGAGGGATTTGTTTTGTTTTGTTTTGTTTTTCCCTAAATCCTAGCTTGAATAAGCAGGCATAAATTGTTCAGTATCCTATAAAAGCAGCTCTCTCCTATTGAATAGTGTTAGTAATAGCTAACTTTTACAAGTTGCACTACCATTACCTGAAGCCAGAACTGCATAGACGTACTTGGAAGCCGTGTCAAATAATTAAACACTGTGCTACCCAGTAAATGATCTCATTTACACCATGGTAACTTTTTAAATTAGCTTCTTGGGATATAATAGCATTAGATATTAATGGTAAGTGATCACAATACTCAACAGATATCAGCATTTTTAAAACGTCAGTTTTTAATGCCTAGTGTGCTGATCAACAAATTGAAATTTTTTCCATATCAACAGTTTTTTTTTTTTCTTTCCAGCGCTGTAAATGAAAGCTTCTTGGGAAAAAAGTTCTAATGTAATACTTCAACTATGAGATTTCTATTGACGCTTAAAAATCAATTTGCCCAAAATGTAAAAATGGAGGCAGAATATGGGGACTGTGGTTAATTGGAACCATCTGAGTAAACTGTAAATTAAAGATATATAAATATGATTTCAGGTTTTATTTATAAAAATATCAAAAACAATTTCAATCCATTGACCAACTTAAATTCAGTCCAACCCAAACCCTGCATAGTGTAATGATCTGAGGTTTGTGTATAAGCAAGCAAGATTAGAGTAGACATTCGTCTATGTCTTTGTATTTGCCCATTACCTCCGCTTTTAGTGTTTTCCCTTTTCCCCCTCTAGCCAACTGTGAAATTTCTTTCATTCTCCTAGATTGTGTAAATAGCACATCTTCTCTGAAGCCTCCTAGCCTTTATCCCCGATCCCCTGACCTTCCCCTTTGCCTCCCAGCAACACAGTTGTCATTCTACCCTCAATGTTCCCATCGGATTTACCCAGCTGCACTTAACAACTTTCTCACAGTATTGTAATTCCTTGTTTGCATATCTGTATCATACCCCTCTACCCTCTCTAGACTGTAAGTGCTTTGAAATAGGATTTAACTCAGCCTCATTTGCTTGTGTGTGTGTGTGCGTCCCTAGTTCTGCATCTGTTCAATAAATGAATGAAATTCAAATTATTTATGAGAATGAATGAAACTTTCAACCCTATAAGTTCTTACCTCTTTCACATGCTTTTCTCTTTTTCTTTTGTTTGCTGATTGTTGTTCTATTTTTAGTCACGCTCGTCTACCATCTATCCTTTCATCAAAGATTCTGATGCATCTCTCTCCAATATATAATATAAACATTTATTTTATATAGATAAATATAAACATTTATTTATATTATCTCATTTTTTTGAAAAAGGAAATACCCAAGCTGAAATGGGATAAAATATAACATTGTTTAAAATCAACAATAAGTTTTATGAACATCGAAATCAACATGAAAAAGAGATAATCACACATGTAGGTCCATAATTTTATATACTCCTAAGAGATTAGAACACATTTTCAAAATGATCCCATTATCTCTTATCTCCTACAATAGATAGCATTCAGGCAGTCAACTTTTCTCGCAGCAGATTTTGAAGAATTGGACTCTTTGGTGACTGGAATTTGTTCATATCAGATAATGTTTGAATTAGGAGAACATTTGTAAGGGTTGAATTTTGTTTTCAGAGATATTTGGGTTGTGATGCAATTTGACCTGTAAACATATCAGAACACAGATTTATGAAGTTACCTGGAGTTAAATAAAACTAAAATGTGGAAACTAGGAATAAGGAAGAGTTGACAAATGAGTTTCATTCTCTCTGTAATAAATCATTGCCTTTTTGACTATGTCTTCTCTAAAAATATGTGACAATTAATTGTTCTTTTTCCCTCTTTTCAGCAATTTCCTGATCAAATTGTAGGATTTGTTCCTAGAAAGCACGTCTCTACTTCATCAGGTATCTACAGTTATGGAAGTTTTGAAATGCAAGCACCAGGGTCTGGAAATGGTGACCAGTACTCTATGGTGCTGATTGGAGCCTCATTCTTCAATAGCAAATATCTTGAATTCTTTCAGAGGCAACCTGCAGCTGTCCATGCTTTGATAGATGATACTCAAAACTGTGATGATATTGCCATGAATTTTATCATTGCCAAGCATATTGGGAAGACTTCAGGGATATTTGTGAAGCCTGTAAACATGGACAATCTGGAAAAAGAAACCAACAGTGGCTATTCTGGAATGTGGCATCGAGCTGAGCATGCTCTGCAGAGGTCTTATTGTATAAATAAGCTTGTTAATATCTATGATAGCATGCCCTTAAAATACTCCAACATTATGATTTCCCAGTTTGGTTTTCCATATGCCAACTACAAAAGAAAAATATAAAAGTAAAACAAACAAAAACAAACCTGAAAACTGCTTGGCATTTGAGTAGCTTCTCCATGCTATGTATTTTTTTAAGCAACATCATGAACTTTTATCTACTTCAGAAGTCTCTACAATAGAAAAAAAAGTGCAGTGCTTCTAGGATATCAAATTCACACTACTTTTGAAAGCCAAGAAGTTGGTCTTATCCAGTTAGGTCTTAGATGAAGAGTTTTCATCCAGGGATATAACTCCTTGGTCAGTGATTTTATTGTTTACATCCTGAGACTGTTCTACAGTTTCTTTGACTCCTGGCATTTGCCTTAAGGACCTATAGCAAGCTGTTTCTAGGATCAGAAACTCAAGAGAGGCATTTCTTTGCTTTTTCACTAAAGGTCAATTGTTTTAATTTGAAGCCTGAAATGCCTCTTCAGCAAAAGCCTGTGGTATGGGGTAAAGCCATGTGAGAAGAGAATAGTCTCAGTCACATATGAGGAGGAA
This sequence comes from Trachypithecus francoisi, assembly GCF_009764315.1. Lineage (NCBI taxonomy): Eukaryota > Metazoa > Chordata > Mammalia > Primates > Cercopithecidae > Trachypithecus > Trachypithecus francoisi. Next base: position 120,602,476 of record NW_022681470.1, read on the forward strand.
AATCTGCAGCTGCCAGTGCTTTTGTTGTGGCCCTGCCAACCAGCTCTTCCAGGACAAACTCAGTCCAGCATGGTTTTGATGTAACCATGAGTGCTTTTATTTTTGTGGAGTATTTTGTGACTGGGACAGTTAATTTTAGTAGCTGAAGAACGTCTAGTTGTTTGCTTGATTTTTGTGAACATTTACTGCATGGATCACAAGACAATATACCCTGTATTTCTTATATGCAACTTATATGCAGCAAAGAGTAAATGTGTTACTAGATTCAGGTAGTGCATTTTGTCACTGAATCTGACCTTGAGAATGTACATTAATTCTTATATTTTACGTAATGTATGTGTTGTTTAAGAAATGAAAAAAAACCTTCTGAAAAAAATGAGTAAGTAAGAACTGGCAGAAGTTAAAACCCTTTGCACCAAAAGATCTTTATTGTTAGAGCACTGGTTATCTTCTGGATACTAAAAAGTTGTATTACAAAGCCAAACACTTGCATTTACAACTTTAAAAAAAGAAGATCCAAGATACTATTCATAATGATGAAATTTCAACTACATACAAAGAAGAGAAAACAAGAACCCAGTCATAACAGAGGAATTCTATAGGGAGTCTGCATCAGTTTATTGTTAAGGTTGCCTACTCTCTGCTATGTGAATTAACATCTGTGTTCCACCCATTGTCTGTGTTTAGTCCTTGTTCACTACTACGACAAGGAATTCTTAACTAGGCCTCTGTTTACCACCTTTCTCCTCCTTTCCCTCTTCTTCCTCCTTCGCCTCTTCCTTCTTCTTATATAATGCCAGTATATTCTCAAAATTGCAAAGCTGTGAGAATATTAAAATATTCATGGCTAATATTCCAATAATGAGGTCTTTGTGCATTTAGTTTGGTATATGATGGGTTTTTTTTTTTTTTACATTAAAGAGTATATGTATCTTAATGCAGTCAGATTGTAAAAAACAAAAACAAAGAAACTTAGAACCTTACTAAAAATCGATAATGTCAATTATCTGTTTTGTCCAATATTGGTAGTACTTTTTTGCCTCTTATGATTCCTCTAGCAGATAAATAAAAAACTTTTGCCATCCATGTTTTCTGTGTTAACTAAGCAGACTCATGTTTTTGTGATTGGTATTCTTACATGTTTCTAGATACGATACTCTAATATTTTGCTGAGAATAAGGTAGAGACATTAGCCACATTACCCATGAAAAAATATTCCCAGATTGTATTTCCCATCTTGTGTCTTTAAACTTGTCTTAAGCATTACATAAGTTAATCATATGTTTTCAGATATTATAAAGCAAATAATATGAAACCAAAATGCAGTTCAATCTACATTATAAAGACTCTTGCATTGTAGCTAGACTCCTGTTAAAGCTGTCTTTCCCTAAACACCTCTTATTCTTGCCTCAAATGATCCAGAGAAGAAATGCTCAGGCTTAAAAATTCATAAGAGAAGCAGTGCAGCGTAGCAGGTCAATTGTGCACACTTTGCCTTTAGAATACTTGGGCTCAAATCCTTGCTAGACCTCATTTTCACTTAACTACTCAGTTTCCTTGTCTGCAAAACAAGAATAAAATCTGCCTGGGGTTTGTTTTAAGGAATAAAGGAGATAACTTGCATAAATATAGCACAGTGCCTTGCCCATTTTAGATGTTCAATAAATGAAAGCTCTGGGATGACAGTGTTATTGATAATAAGGACAGAATTAATCCTTCCACTCACCATCTAGTTGTTAGGAAGCCCCTGCATCCACCAGGTGAGACATTCAGGAAATTATTCACATTTAACTATGGGCAAGGAACCATGGCAATTTCATCTCCTTTTCATTTTTTATTTCAAATACTGTTTTTCTTTTCTTTCTTTTTTTTTTTTGAGATGGAGTCTCACTCTGTCAAATACAATTTTTCTTCTGATTAAAGCAGTATGTATTTTTTCTGGCAATTTTGGCATATTCAGAAAAGTATAAAGAAGTAATTAAAAATCCACTAACCCAATTAACAATGGCATTTTGGTATGTATTCCTGCAGACTTTTCTAGGCATATATTTTACTAGCATGATTTATCTGGTATTTCATTTATGAATAAACCATAATTTATGTGCTCAATCATACTACCATTTTATTTTACACTTTTTTACCATTATAAAAACATTCGGATAAGTATCTTTGCCTTGAAAAGATACCTTTGAGCATATCTATAATTATTTCTTTAAAATCAAGTCCAACAAAGTTCAATACCTGGGTCTATCTAGTAGTGTGTGTGCTTTTAGGGTTTTGCTACATACTGCTAAATGCTTCCAGAGGTGTGATATGGTTACTCTATTCATACCACATCTGAGAGGAACTGTTTCCTGTCAGTTTTCCCAACATTGAGTATTATGTAAAGGTTCTTTCATATATTTTTTCTATGTATAAAATACTCAAATGGTGCTGGATTTGAAAGGCTGCTCATTCATAGAACTCTGTATTGAGAAGGCTGAAAAGGCAAGCAATCAACTATCAAAACATTGGAGGGCAATGTAAGCTTCAAGAAGCATTTGATGGCTTCTAAAAGCTTTACTCCAAGGTTTAGAGAATAAACAATGAAAATTTCCTGGTGCCAACTAGAAACCATTTGGAAGCAACAGAAATGGCCACATTTGTTTTCCCCTGGGAAGACCTAAAGCTTTGAACCTGAGGTCAGGAAGGGCTATCCTGTGTGTGCTAGAATACATGCACTTGAGGGTGCAGGAGGGACAGAGGGTGGAATGGGAGAGGGAGTGGAGGATATTACTGTGACGGAGGAGGAGGATGAAGGTACTGAGTCTCAAGGGTTGCTATAATGACAAACAGTGAGATTGGACCATCCTCTATCCCATGCCAGCTTTCCTTATTTATTGTTCCACTAGGATGCTTTTAACTTTGTTCGCTTTCCCCTTCCCCCCTTCTTCCCCTCCCTCATTCTTCTTTCCTCCATTCCTTGAAAGCCCTCTTAATATACAACTCAAATATATAGCTACCATAGATGAAAAAAAAAAGACCATTTGGTACCCTAGAAACATGCACCGAGTACTGGCCTGACTTAATTTCATCTGCAGAATAGGGATGAAAATAACCTGCCCTAAGATTCATAGGTTTTGTTTTTTTTTTTTTTTTTGCTTTCACAGGCCATATGTGTAAAGAGAACTTTGCAATATCAGGAAAATTAAAACATATTGTAAAAGCCATCACTGATAAACAGCAGCTTGGCCAATAGTTAAAAAGAAAGCTTGGTTGTGAAGTAGTAACTGTGTCAAAATTATACCTTAGAGTATAAAAAGAAGCGAGAGTAAATATGCAAGTACTGAAAGCAATTTAAGAAGCCTACTTTAGCTCTAGCTTGGAAGGAATATGTAAAGGAAGTATTTATTTAATCTAGAGATGCCTCAAGTCTCTTTTCCTTTTCATATGTCAATATTTCTTTTATCTAAAAAGAAAAAGAATCAAATTCTTGATTGGAATATTTTGGGTAATTTGAATATATATACATCTGAAGAAATCAGTCCTACTTTATAGCGGTATGTCCTAACCTGGACTGATTTTGCCCCCAAGGGGACATCTGGCAATGTCTGGAGACATTTTTGGTTCTTACAATGCAGGGCTTGCTACTGGCATCTAGTGAGTAGAGGCCAGGGATGCTGCTAACCGTCCTACAATGCACAAGACAGGCCCTCACCACAAAGAATGAAGTGTCCCAAAATGTCAGTAGTGCTAAAGTTGAGAAAAAATATATTTGGCATTATATTATGGATATTTCATCAGTCTTGTATCATATCACACTCCTTATCACAATGAAAGTTGCATTTTAAAAGTTTTATCCTGTATAACAATGCCATTGGAACAGAGCATTAAGGGAAAATGTGTTCGTATTCCTGATAAGATATCTAATGCATGATTCTATGACCCTCAACCTGATCAAAGAGCCAGAAATTTCCCTGGTTAAGGTTTATTTTTGATTCATTTTCTTTTTCTGATCCATATACCTCTTTCTATTTTCTCATATTGAAGAATTAGACAATGGAGCTTGATTTTCTGGGAGGGAACATATGAATGAATATATATATCTTTGAAGCACCACAGAGAAATACTATATAATATGTTGCATATTTTAATCATGTCTCTAGTTAGAGAAAGTCAGCATGGTTGAGTTAAAATAAGCTAAATATAAATTCTCAAGTAAGCATACCTATGTGTGAATTTGTGTGTCCAAATATTTTTGGTCTAAATAATAAATGATATACAGCTAGTGAAGACAATTATATAAAAAATAATCTTGGAATGGGAGAATCAGGGAACCTACTTTCTAGTATCAGCTAGGTGACTAAGTTAATTAAATTTATCTGGGTCTCAATTTCCACATCTACCAAAGAGAGAGGCAAACTAAATGGTCAGGAAATTTATTTCCCATTGTAAAATTCTGTAACCCTAAATGTGAGTATTGAATTAGTAGGTTTTAAAGTAGCTGTATTATACTTCCCGGCAAGAAAAAATCATCCCATAGAGTTTAGCTCTGTTGGAACCTCCCCTACATCCTAAGCCTATCTCCCAAGGAACACTGTCTCCAAGTGAATTATAACTTAATAAACGTTGCTGCTTATTTGCAGCGTTTTAGGACCCAAACACGTGATGATCCATGTCATAACTCGGTGGTAAACACCGACTGGAAGAGGTTGTGATTTCACAGATATTCTACTTCTTAACAAAGCTATTTAATGGGTACCACTGGCCATTATGAAGAACTGAAAGAGAGTTACTGCAGGCTAACAAACCACTTGACTCAAATTGAACTATGAATCAGAAATTATCATATACAGCAGCTAATTTGTTAAACCCAGAATGCAAATATGAGTTGTAAAAACAAATTATTTGATTTCATTTAAACTAGTGAAACACGATTTTTGTGGAATTTACTGTCTGACCAGCAGATGTCAGTGCAACCTAATTAACTAACATTTTTAGTAGTTTAAATACCTGCCAGTAAACTAAGTGAAGTAGTCTTAAAATAGCAAAGTTAAAAACCTACTGTCAATGTTTTTCATTAAGAATATCTAAGTAGAGCTACAGAAAATACCAATCCTTCAAAAGTGAAGTTAAATGGGTCCTTGCCTAGGTAAATCATATTACATAAGTTATGACACCTTGTTATAATTTGTGTGACAATAGCATTTCTCAGTGACATATAGAAGACATGACCTTAATTAAATACAAAATGCTAATCTGTGGCAAAGTGTTAGACTAGTACATTATTTTAAAAACTCACATATCATAGACACTTGAGCCAAATGTAACTTAATTGTCTCTGGGTGACATATACAAAGCCTTGGAAGAACCCATTAATTCCCAATGAATACTAAACATTAGTAGTATGATATCATTTGTTTTCTGTAGTGCAGACTTTTGCATTTAGCAAAAATTGTAACTGTAATGACAATAACAGCAGCACCTATTATGTACTGAACACTCAGCTTATATCATCCCATATAATCTTTGTAACAACTCTGCCATGTAGAAGCCTGTGTCACCCACATCTTGAGGACAAAGTAACTAACATTCAAAGAGATTAGGTAATTTTTCTAATAAAAGTTACACAGCATCCAAAATGACAAACTTCAGATAGTTCCAAGGCTGTAGTCTTCCCTTTATGCAATACTCCATTCCTTTAAAAATGCTATTTTATGACCTTGTATTGAAAAGGCCTCCATCATTTGTTTATTACACGTCATACTAAAACTATATTTTATACAAAATATTTCTACAACAATGATATGGCACACAACTAGAAGTACACTAATAAAATGAAGGAGTATGTGTACAATTACTTTTAAAAAGCAAAAGCCTTAATTTCTTATAAAGTAAAACTTGCACTCACCATATAACAGCAATCCCATGCCTAGGTATTTACCTAAGATATACGAAATATATATCCACACAAAGACCTATATTCAAATATTTATCAAAACTTTGTTCATACTCATCAAAATCTGAAAAAAAAAAAAAAAAACCAAATTTCCATCAACTAGTTAGAAGATAAACACATTGTGGTTTATCCATACAGTAGCATGCTACTCAGCAATAAAAAGAAACAAGCTACCTTTCCATGCAACAGCATAGCTGAACCTCCAAAGCATTATGCCAAGTGAAGGGAGCCAGACACAGAAAGCCATATACCATATGCTTCCATGTATATGACATTCTGGAAAAGGCGATACTCTAGGTACAGAAAACAGATCAGTGATTGCCAAGACTAGGAGGTAGAAGTGGGGGATTGGCTATGAAAGGGTATGAGGAAATCTCCACGGATGATAGATATATTCTAGATCTGATTGTGGTGAGTGGTGATGAGACTATGTACATTTATCAAAACTCATAGAACTGTACACTTAACACTGGTGAATTTTATTTTATGTAAATTTTACTTCAACATATCAGACTTTTTTAAAAAGTGAAAGATATTAGACATATAGAAAGTGTTAGTGATGTCACCACTAATAAAATTTCTGAAGAGTTGAGTCAAACAAAAAGATAGAAGAGAAGTAACAAACGATCTGAATCTTTGCCTAGTCTGGGAATGCAGGAGAAGGGGAACCAGGGCTCTAGAATTAGCTTGCCAACCCACTTGTGTGAGCTTGAGTGAGGCATTACTTCTCTCGAAGTCTCAGTTAACTTACTATTAAATAAATTGCATGAAACATTTAAATTCTTTAAACTTCTTGAACTTTTCAAGCTAGAAAAACAAACCCCAAAAAAGATGAGGTTCACCATTCCAAAAATTCTCCCCCTTGCTAGTCATTAAAGAAAAGCCCAAGAATCGTATGTAATTGCTTTGGTAGAGAAACGGGGTTCACAGTATTCATTATTAGCACTCCCCATTCCTTTAGAGCGGGTAATTATTCAATGTGGCCAGCAGGTGTCATTCACTCATTTACGAAAAACTGATAATTCTCATATCCAAATGTTTTTTTAAATGAATGTTTGCTTAATATTTTCATTTGTAGCGATTATGAACATTGTTTCTCTGCGTAAATGCTTACAGGAAGGAAGATATCCTAAAAATCCAATCTGGTCTTCCATGTTTTTCTTAGTCCTCATTAGGTATGCTAATTAAATCTACACATCACGATGGAAAAAAATATCTTTTACTCCATGATGTTTAATGTTTCAAAGATTTTTAGGAAGCAAAGCAATGGCTTTATGAACATTACTTACCCAGTCTTGACACACTCAGTCCTGGAACAGCATCCTTGTCATTCTCGGTGTCGCTCCCTGCGTGAAGCCTTCCCCTGGCATCTCTGATACCACAAAACTTTATGTATCCTTAGTAAAGCGACTTCCATGCTATCTTATAACTATTTATGTATAAATATACTTATCATCTCTTTTGACTACTCGTCAAACCATAAATCCCTGGGTTATACCAGTGCTGCGTACCCAAGCATGCAGCATAGCATCTTGTGCTTAATAATTGGTTGATGGTGAACAAAAAAGTAAATGAATATTTGAAACAATTTTACCATCTTGAAACAGGTGGTGTTTCTATGACCAGGACTAAGTGGTGGTGAGATCAATTGAAAAACACATAGAGACATATGCCTATTCTCCCCGGAAAAACATATAGGATAATTGTTACTTATAGAAAGAAGTAAGGGCAGAAGCATATAGAATTCAAAAAGTTGAGATAATGGGGCAGATACACAGCTTATGGAATGAACTAGCAGGAAGTCTTAACCTTTTTGTGCCAAAGACATCTGAAGATGCCTATCAACCCTTTCTCCAAATAATGTTTTTAAAAATATAAAACACATAAGATTACAAAGAAAACTAATTGAATTTAAATATAGTTATCAAAATATTCAAAACTATTTATAAGATCTAGCAGCAGACTTAAATAACTATTATAATTTCATAAAAGTGAAGAGTATAAATGATATTTTGAGAAATCTGCGACAACTGTAACATGATATGAAAAAATATTTTTGACAGTCACAGGTGCTGCTGATCTTCTGTAGTTTTTCCTAAATTCACAATTGGTGAAAATGCTAGATTTCAGTCGAGTGACATTAAAGTTGTAATTTTTTTCTAAAATTACATAGACCCCTTAAATTCTATTTGTGAACCACTTGAGGTGGATCTATGAACCCAAGGTTAAGAACCCCTGGGCTGAATAGAGGTTAGGATGGTGGGAAACAAGGAGTTTTGAAGGGTAAGGGAACAAAAGGATTTTTCTTCTACAGACAGAATTCTCTCTCTCTCTCTCTCTTTCTCTCTCTCTCTCTCTTATTCTCAAACTCACGATATTGGCCAGGTGTGGTGGCTCATGCCTACAATCCCAGCACTTTGGGAGGTGGAGGCAGGAGGATCACCTGAGCCTAGGAGTTCAAGACCAGCCAGGGCAATATAGTAAGACCCTATCTCTAAAATAATAAAATAAAATAAAAATGGAATAATAAAGCTCACAATATTCACTTCCCCATCTCTCATTTTTTCTTTACCTCATTACAATAGGGATTATATCCCTATCATGCCCTAAAATCATCCTTTTCCAAGTCTTGCCTGATATCTAGGCATTACACAGTCTGGTGTGTATGGCTTAGTTCTTACCTTATTTGATTTCTCTTTGACTTTTTCACTGTTAACCACTCTCTTTTTAAAATGTCTTTCCTCCTTTGACTTAACTTTTTGTTTTTCTCCTTTTTCTTTGCAGCCTCCTTTTTAGCCTCCTATCCTGTCTTCTCTTCTTCTGATGGTGGATGTGTCCCTGGAGTTCTACCTCTATTTTGCTTCTCTTCTCACTCTGCACACTTTCAATGAAATGCTTTATCAATCTAGTCTACATCTCTAGCCCAAGCCTCTTTCCTGAATCTAGATCTCTATATTCAACTATCTATGAGATATTCTTCTGATATGTACCAAGGATCCCTCAAATTCAACGTATCCAAAATTAAACTCATCCTCTTCCCCTCCCTTCTTCTTTGTTTTCATTTCCTACTTTGGTGAATGACATTACGATCCAAAATCTGCCCGAATCAAACGTCTAGACGTTATTTTTTTACTTCATCTTCTCTCACACCACCAAACATAAAATCAATGACCAAGTTTTAAAGATTATTCATCTTTAAGATATCTCAAGCTTATCCCCTTTTCCCAGCTCTACTATTACTGTCTTGAACATTTTAACTACTAGCAATCATTGTTTCTAATTATGCCAAGTGTTTTACACATGCTGTCTTATTTAATTCTCATATTATCCCCTGAGGTAAGAATTGTACCTATAATTATGAATGAGGAAACAGAAGCCAAAGAAGGGTAAGAACTTGTCCAAAGTCATAGGGATTCTAAATGGCAGAGCCTGGATGGGAACCTCAGTCTGTTGAACTGCAAAGCCACATGCTTCCTTGTTGCTCTCAGGATCTCTGGTGTTCCTCACCTACACTACTCATCACGCTACCACTAAAATTCTTCTCAGAGGCAAGTATGATCACCTTATTGTGCTGCTTGTAATTTTTCATTGTTCTTGAGAATCTTCACCATAGTGCTCACACCCCTATCCTGGCCTCCATGAGCTCAGCCCTGCCGACCTCTCCAGCCTCCCCTCTAACCATCATACAGCTTGTGCTCCACACCCAGGTGCTTTCCACCCCACCCACATGCCTCACTTTCCCACCCCGCTGTATTCATTTGCTAGGGCTGCCGTAACAAAGGACCACAGACTGGGTGGCTTAAACAACAGACATGTATTTTCTCACAGTTCTGGAGGCTGGAAGTCTAAGATCAAGGCATCAGCAGGGGTGGTTTCTTCTGAGGGCCACAAGGGAAGATCCATTCCAGTCCTCTCCCCTTGGCTTATAGATGGCTGCCTTCTTGCTGTGCCTTACATGGTCTTTCCTTTGTGTGTACAACCCTGGTGTCTCTCTGAGTATCCACATTTCTTCTTCTTATAATAAAGACATTAGTCAAATTATATTAGAGTCCAACCTAACTACCTCATTTTAAGTTAATTACCTCTTTAAAGGCCCATCTCCAAATACAGTAATATTTTGAGGTACTGGGGGTTAGAGCTTCAACATACAAACTCAGCAGGGGACACAATTCAGACCCTAGCACCCACAAACCCAGCTAACTCTCACTCACCCCTCTGGATGCATTTGCTCATGTCACCCTCCCTGGGAAGTCTCTGAAGCCCTATATCTGAGTTAAGCTTCCCTCTATTATAGCACTTTGTATTCTATATTGTAATTTCCGTTTTACTTCTCCAAAACCTCCATTGGATTTAACTCCTTGAGCGCAGGAACCATGTCTCATTATTTATTTTTCTAGTCACAGCCTCCAAACCCCAAATCTGAATCCCATCAACTAATTAATCAGACAAAAATATTTTGGTTCATATTTTCCAGATCCTTATTTTAGTCAGGCACTTTTCAGGAAATTAAGGTTAAAGTGGCAAGTGGCAAACAAGACCAAATAAAGCCCCTCCTCTCATGGAGTAAACATTTTAGCAGGAAGACAATAAGTCGGTGAAAATAAGTGATACAATCTCTGGCCCTGAAAAAGAAAATAGAGTAATGTGATGGAGAGTAGCTATAGGAGACTTCTTTCGCTGGGGGTTTGGGAGAAGCGGGAGGAGGATGTGAGGTGTGGTTTGAATGATGAGTTGTTAAGGCATGCTCTGTGGGAAGAGAATTTCAGGCAGAGAGAACATCGGGGCAAAGGCCCCAAGATGGGAATAAACTTGGCAAGTTTGTGGGATGACAAGAATGCCAGAGGACTGTAGAGCAGTGACTGAAGGTGAGAGTAGAAGAAAATAATGTCAGAATCTTGAGCTGTGCACTAAGTACAAAGAAAGCCATTGAAATGTTGTCACCAGGGGTGGGATATGATGATGCACATGCTTAATAAGATCACTCTGGATGCTGTATAGGATGTAGATTTTAGAAGGGCAAGAGTGGGACAGGGGGACAAATTAAGAGATTGCTGGCACTAATTTAGAGAAATGGTTCTCAACTCAGAATGATTTTGACCCCCCAATCCCCATAGGGAACATTTGGCCATGTCTGGAGAGACTTTTGGTGTTCACAACTGTAGAGTGGGAGTGTGACTAGCATCTGGTGGGTAGAGAGAAGGGATGCTGCTAAACAGCCTACGGTGCACAGGACAGCCCTCAGAACAAAGAATGACTTGGTCAAAATGTCAATAATGCCAAGATTGAGAAACCCTGATCTAGAGAGAAATGATGGTAACTGGGACCAAGGCGGTAGTAATGAAGTTTGTCAGAAGTAGTTAAGGTATGTTTGGAATTAGCCAGTAAGACATACAAGACTTGTTGACAGATTATATGTGGGCTCCTGGGTTCTTGGCTGGAGACGTGAGGCAGATGTTGGTAATATTTACTGAAATGAGGAAGACTGGAGATCAATCATTAAAGTATAGATGATATTTAGAGCCCTCAGAGTTGGCAGAGTTGGTCAAATCATTTAGGGGAATAGCATAAACAGAGAAGGAAAGAGGGCTGGACAGAGCCTGGGACACTCCAGGACTGAAGTTCTAGAGGAGCAGAAGAAGCCTGTACATGAGCACAGAAGTGAGGTGCCTAGGAAGGCCTGAGACCATGTGTTCCAGGAGCAGGGGAGGGTGGCCTAAGGGGAAGGAACTCTGTTTTCCTGGAAAAGGAGGGAAGACAAAGTTCATAAACAGGAATGTAGGAAGGTGAGTGGGTTTTGTGATGAGAAAGAGGGCATTTTGCATGTTGACATTTATTGTCTATGACGAAAGTCTGAGTCTGAGTATCATTTGAGTGTGAGTGTGTGTGTATGTGGGAGGTATGGGGATTTGAGAGAAGGGAACGTTGTTAAATAGTTATCTTGGGAAGGAGGAAAATGAAGTTACCAGGGCAATGAGACAGAATAATCTGGAACTGTTTTGTGTCATTTGAAATTTGTAGTTACAAATTTAAAGTGAGTCCGGTCAGCACAATTTATGGGATTCATAATTAATCAATAACCTTTATTGAATAAACAAAATATAATAATAATAGTAATATTAACATGTACCATATTGAGTATTTACAATGTAGCATGCATCATGCTTTATACAATGTTCTTATTTAATATTCTCAAACAAATCTTATGAAATACGTATTATTACCTTATTTAACTGATTAAAAAAACTAAGAATTAGAGAGGTTAAGTGATTTGTTCAAGGCCTTAAAGTAAAATGTCAGGATTCAAAACTGGCTCAGTCAGTTATAAAGCTTATATTCTCAACTATTAATAATATATCCTACTCAGGCTACCATTAATAAAAATCACTGCCCTGACCAGGGCTTTGTAATTTCCCTACTCTTCAGAAAGCCAAAGATACTAGTAACTCTAGGGGTAGTGGTGGGAATAAATGAAGATAATGCTAAAAAAAAAATCACCCAAGTTTCATTAAAAATGCATATAATTAATTGCTGCAGTTTACTGCTTTGTGATTCTTCTCTTGCAAGATTCTCCTTGAGGCTTACTTAAATCCAGTTTTACCTGCTTACTGAAATGGGCTAGGGAAGGGCAAGTGGAGTTGGAACAAGGTACTGGAGAAGGAACAAGGTACAGAGTGTGATTTGCCCTTAGCCTCCAACCCCCAGTGGGACAGTCTTGAGTTCTGATAAAGGATTAAAATTACTTGTACTGAGAAAATATTCTGCTTCTCCTTCGGTCCCCTTTGGTTGAAATGGAGGTGTGAGGACTGAGAAGAGGTTATCGAAGACCTCAAGAGAGTATCTGAAGACAATGGAGAGTTTCCTTTGTAATTTGACTCCTATAATGCATTTAGCTCACTACACATTCTTGGCAGCAATGTGATTCATGACATGATGGCAGAGTTACAGACTAAATGCAAAACATAATACGTCCTTTTAGTCAGAACATCTGATATAGTTTGGATTTGTTTCCCCACCCAAATCTCATGTCGAATTGGAGGAGGGGCTGGTGGGAGGTGACTGGCTCTTGGGGGTGGATTTCCCCCTTACTACTCGTATGATTGTAAGTGAGTTCTCGTGAGATCTGATGGTTTAAAAGTGTGTGGCACTTCCTTCTTCTCTCTCCCCTCACACCATCATGGGAAGAAGGTACTTGCTTCTCCTTTGCTTTCTGCCATGATTTTAAGTTTCTTGAGGCCCCCAGTCATGCTTCCTGTAAAGCATGTGGAACTATGAGTCAATTAAACCTCTTTTCTTCATAAATCACCTAGTCTCCGGTAGTTCTTTATAGCAGTGAAACTAATACAATGTCTAAAGCAAAGTTCTCTGTGCTCCACTGAGTTTCCCTCATTTTAAAAAGTTGTCAGCCATACTCTTTACTTCCATCTTCACAATGATTTTAAAAGTTTAGAAACTTCTTGGGTTTTTTTTTTCCTTTTTTTTTTTTTTTTTTTTGCAGGGATGGTGGATGAGGAAGGGATGAAAACAGAACCAGAAAATTTCTAGTTCTGATGAATTTGCATATAGCATTATTGATATAGTTGTATATCACACCAAAAGTCAGATTTAGTTTGTATCTCTTTGTTTCAGTAATATTTACCTATCACTTGACATAATCACTGTGTTATTAAAAAGCTGCTTTTTAAAAAAACACTTTTAACTTTCTTAATATATTTATTTCAATACTTACCAAAAATCATTTAAAGCTCAGCAGCTTAGATCCATGTATTTTATTTTGTTTTGAGCAATGTGTGTAATTTAACCATACATTTTCTCACCTTATTTGTCATGATGAAAATTATATTGACTAGGATGGGGTACCCTACTTGACACTGGATGTGTTAAGATCTCTCTTTCACATGCACTAGGTTAAGCTCCTATGAATCTGGGTCTTCCTTTCTAGGAAAGAGGTTAAATAATCTTTTAGCATTCCACAAGCACTTATTAAGCATCTACTTCCTAGCACTGTGTTAGGTGCTGAAGATACAAAGAAGGACAAGAAGTTGCCAGTGTTCTCAAGGAATGGAAGGAAACAAGAACATCAAGTGTTACACAGAGTAAAATAGTTCTATCTGAAAGGTAGAATGGAGCAAAAGGAGAAAATGCATGGCCTTCAGAACAGTTTGGTCATTCTCTTCTAAGATGATGTTGCCTACCCTCTCTCGCTCTGACTTTACATGTCCAACAGGATTTTCAGAGAGGCTATCAGCTGGTACCATCTGCCACCAGGGAATCAGAATGAGGAGTCAGATGAACCTGGGTTCAAAATCCACAGCCATCACTTACAAGGATGTGAACTTCGCAAGTTTTTTAACTTCACTAAGCCCAATATTCTTCATCCTCAAAAGCTTATTGCAAGAGAGGCAGTATTGTGTATTGGCCAAGAGGTAAAGTTCTGCAGCCAGACTGCCTGGGTTTAGCCAGGTGACCTTGGACAAGTGATTTAGTCTTTCTATTCCTCAGTTTCCTCATTTATAAAATGGGGACAATAGTTTTATCTATTTCATTGGTTTGATGGTGGATTAAGTGACGAAAGTTCATAAAATAGTGCCTGGCACATTGTAACTACTCAGTAAATGTCAACTATTCCTATTGCTGTTATTATTGTTTGTTATTGTTGTAGCTCTCTCATAGAGCTGTTGAAAATTAAAATAAAATGTTTAGAAAGTAGCTAGCACAGTGTCTAACACCTAGTAATCACTTACTAAAGGCTGCAAATGCAACTAAATGAATGCAGCATTCTTAAGCTTCTCTCATCAAACCCCTAACCCTGGCCTTAATTGAGGGCACTTCTAAGAAGACAAGATGGACATATCACAATTCTTCTCATGGCTCTCCAATGGCTTTTTGGTTCACTCAAAAGCCAAAGTTCTTAGGGTGACCTCCATGTCCCTAAGTGATCTGGTCTCACCCTCCCTCCTGACACCATGACCTGTCACTGTGTGCCTCACTCACTTTCCTCTGCCACATCAGCTCTGGACTGTTCTTTAAACATTTCAGGCATACACCTGTCTCCAGTCTTGGCTGTTCTCTCTGCCTGGAATGCATGCCTCACCTCAGATTACATATCAAAACATAAAGGACTTAGCAAAAGCAGTTTTTAGGGGGAAAATAGCCTTAAATGTTTATGTTAAGAAAGAATGGGTGAGTTGTGCATGCAACTTAAAAAGTCTGCAAAAGGGCTGGGCACGGTGGCTCACACCTATAATCCCAGCACTTTGGGAGGCTGAGGCGGATGGATCACAAGGTCAGGAGATCGAGACCATCCTGGCTAACACGGTGAAACCCCGCCTGTACTAATAATACAAAAAAAATTAGCCGGGCATGGTGGCAGACACCTGTAGTCCCAGCTACTTGGGAGGCTGAGGCAGGAGAATGACATGAACCTGGGAGGTGGAGCTTGCAGTGAGCCGAGATCATGCCACTGCACTCCAACCTAGGCAACAGAGCAAGACTCCATCTCAAAAAAAAAAAACAAGACAAAATAAATTGTAAGACAGAATATGATAACGTTAAGAACAAAATTCATGGTCTCAAAAACAGAAAGTATAATAAATAGAATCTACAAAGTCAAAAGTTGGTTCTTTGAAAAGACTTAAAATAGACAAAATGGGTTGAGTTCAGTGGCTCACACCTATAATCCAGCCCTTTGGGAGTTCAAGGCAGGAAGACTGCTTGAGCCTAGGAGTTCAAGACCAGACGGGGCAACATAGTGTGACCCTGTCTTTACCAAAAATAAAAGAATTAGCCAGACATGGTGGGCTGTGCCTATAGTCCCAGCTACTAAGGAGGCTGAGGTGGAAGGATGACTTGAGCCCAGGAGATCAAGGCTATGGTGGGTCATGATTCTGCCACTGCACTCCAGTTTGGGCAATAGAGTGAGACCCTATTTCAATAGTAATAATAAGAAGAAGAAGATAGTCAAAAGTAACTCAGTTGAACCTATTCCAAAAAATGTGAGGAGGGACTCCTCTCTAATTCATTCTACAAAGCCAGCATCAATCTGATACCAAAACCTGGCAAAGAAACAACAACAACAACAAAAAACCACAAGCCAATATCCCTGATGAACATAGATGCAAAAATCCTCAGCAAAATACTAGCAAACCAATCCAACAGCTCGTTAATTCACCATGATCAAGTAGGCTTCATTCCTGAGATGCAAGTTTGGTTCAACAAATGCAAATCAATAAATATGATTCACCACATAAACAGAATTAAACCCAACCATATGATTATCTCAATAGACATGGGAAAAACTTTTGACAAAATCCAACATTTCTTCATGATGAAAACCCTCAACAAACTAGGCATTGAAGGAATATAACTCAAAATAATAAGAGTCATTTATGACAACCCACAGCCAACATCATACCAAATGGGCAAAAATGGAAAGCATTTCCTTTTGAGAAATGGAATAAAACAAGGATGACCACTTTCACCCCTCCTATTCAACACAGAATTGGAATAGACAGCCAGAGCAATCAGGCAAAGGAAAGAAACAAATGGCATCTAAGTAGGAAAAGAAAAAGTCAAACTATATCTCTTCAAGGACTGTATGATTCTATACCTAGAAAACCCTAAAGACTCCACCAAAAGACTCCTGGAAATAATAAACAATTTCAGTAAAGTTTCAGGATATAAAATCAATGTACAAAAATCAGTAGCATTTCTATACACCAAAAACATTCAAGCTAAGAACCAAATAGAGAATGCAATCCCTGTTACAATAGTGACAGAAAAAAAAAAAAAAAAACCTAGGAATACATCCAACCAAGGAGATAGAAGATCTCTACATGAGAATTACAAAACACTGCTAGAAGAAATCATACATGACACAAACAAATGGAAAAACATTTCATGCTTATGGATTGGAAGAATCAATATCATTAAAATGGCCATACTACCCAAAGCAATTTACAGATTCAATGCTATTCCTATCAAACTGCAAACATTATTTTTTACAGAACTAGAAAAAACTATTCTAAAATTCCTGTGGAACCAAAAAAGCACCTAAATAACCAAAGCAATCCTAAGCAAAAATAATAAAGTACAAGGCATCACATTACCTGACTTCAAACTATACCATAAGGCTACAGTAACCAAAACAGCATGGTACTGGTACAAAAATAGACGCATAGACAAAGGGAACAGAGCAGAGAACCCAGAAATAAAGCTACACACCAACAGCTATCTGATCTTTGACAAAACTGGCAGTAATAAGCAATGGGGAAAGGACTCCTTACTCAGTAAACGGTGCTGGGGTAGCTAGCTAGTCATATCCTGAAGAATGAAACTGGTTCCTGTCACCATATACAAAAATAAATTTGAGATGGGTAAAAGATTTAAATGTAAGACCTCAAGCCATAATATTCTTAGAAGAGGCTGATTGTAGTGGTTAATGCTTGCAATCCCAGAACTTTGGGAGGCCAAGGAAGGTGGATCACTTGAGTCCAGGAGTTCGAGACCAGCCTGAGCAACATGGTGAAACCCCATCTTTACAAAAAATGCAAAAATTAACCATACATGGCTGTGCACACCTGTAGTCCCAGCTACTGGGGAGACTAAGGTGGGAGGATTGCTTGAGTCCAGTAAGTTGAGGCTATAGTGAGCTGTGATCATGCCATGTAGTCCAGTCTGAGCAACAGAGGAAGACACTAAAAAAAAAAAAAAAAAAAAAAAAAAAAAAAAAAAAAAAAAAAAAAAAAGAAGAAGAAGAAGAAGAGAAGAGAAAAGAAAAAGAATCCTACAAGAAAACCTAAGAGACACCATTCTAGGGGCAGTTCCAAGATGGTCAAATAGGAACAATTCCAGGCTACAGCTCCCAGCATAAGTGACACAGAAGACTGGTGATTTCTGCATTTCCAACTGACTTTGAAGAGAGTAGTGGTTCTCCCAGCACAGAGTTTGAGATCTGAGAATGGACAGACTGCCTCCTCAAGTGGGTCCCTGACCCCTGAGTAGCCTAACCAGGAGGTACCCCTCAGTAGGGGCAGATGACACCTCACACAACCGGGTACCCCTCTGAGATGAAGCTTCCAGAAGAACGATCAGGCAGCAACATTTGCTGTTCAGCAATATTCACTCTTCTGCAGCCTCTGCTGCTGATACCCAGGCAAACAGGGTCTGGAGTGGACCTCGAGCAAACTCCAACAGACCTGCAGTTGAGGGTTCTGACTGTTAGAAGGAAAATTAACAAAAAAGAAAGGTCATCCACACCAAAACCACATCTGTACATCACCATGATCAAAGACCAAAGGTAGATAAAACCACAAAGATGGGGAAAAAACAGAGCAGAAAAGCTGAAAATTCTAAAAATCAGAGTGCCTCTCCCCCTCCAAAGGAACACAGCTCCTTGCCAGCAACGGAACAAAGTTGGACGGGGATTGACTTTGATGACTTGAGAGAAGAAGGCTTCAAACGATCAAACTTCTCCGAGCTAAAGGAGGAAGTCCGAACGCATTGCAAAGAAGTTAAAAACCTTGAAAAAAGATTAGACAAGTGGCTAACTAGAATAACCAATGAAGAGAAGTCCTTAAATGATGTGATAGAGCTGAAAACTATGGCATGAGAACTATGTGACAAATGCACAAGCTTCAGTAACTGATTTGATCAACTGGAAGAAAAGGTATCAGTGACTGAAGATCAAATGAATGAAATGAAGCAAGAAGAGAAGTTCAGAGAAAAAAGACTAAAAAGAAATGAACAAAGCCTCCAAGAAATATGGGACTATGTGAAAAGACCAAATCTACATCTGATTGGTGTGCCTGAAAGTGATGGGGAGAATGGAACCAAGTTGGAAAACAATCTTCAGGATATTATCCAGAAGAACTTCCCCAACCTAGCAAGGCAGGCCAACATTCAAATTCAGGAGATACAGAGAACGCCACAAAGATACTCCTCGAGAAGAGCAACTCCAAGACACATAATTGTCAGATTCACCAAAGTTGAAATGAAGGAAAAAATGTGAAGGGCAGCCAGAGAGAAAGGTCGCGTTACCCACAAGGGAAAGTCCATCAGACTAACAGCAGATCTCTTGGCAGAAACTCTCCAAGCCAGAAGAGAGTGGGGGCCAATATTCAACATTCTTAAATAAAAGAATTTTCCACCCAGAATTTCGTATCCAGCCAAACTAAATTTCATAAGTGAAGGAGAAATAAAATCCTTTACAGAAAAGCAAATGCTGAGAGATTTTATCACCACCAGGCCTGCCCTGCAAGAGCTCCTGAAGGAAGCACTAAACATGGAAAGGAGCAAACGATACCAGCCACTGCAAAAACATGCCAAAACGTAAAGACCATTGACACTAAGAAGAAACTGCATCAACTAATGAACAAAATAATCAGCTAACATCATAATGACAGAATCAAATTCACACATAACAATATTAACCTTAAATGTAAATGGGTTAAATGCTTCAATTAAAAGACACAGACTAGCAAATTGGATAAAGAGTCAAGACCTATCAGTCTGCTGTATTCAGAAGACCCATCTCACATGCAGAGACACACATAGGATCAAAATAAAGGGATGGAGGAAGATCTACCAAGCAAATGGAAAACAAAAAAGGGCAGGGGTTGCAATCCTAGTCTCTGATAAAACAACTTTAAACCAATAAAGATCAAAAGGGACAAAGAAGGCCATTACATAATGGTAAAGGGATCAATTCAACAAGAAGAGTTAACTATCCTAAATATAAATGCATCCAATACAGGAGCACCCAGATTCATAAAGCAAGTCCTTAGAGACTTACAAAGAGACTTAGACTCCCACACAATAATAACAGGAGACTTTAACACCCCAGTGTCAACATTAGACAGATCAACGAGACAGAAAGTTAACAAGGATATTCAGGAATTGGACTCAACTCTGCACCAAGCAGACCTAATAGACATCTACAGAACTCTCCACCCCAAATCAACAGAATATACATTCTTCTTAGCACCACATCGCACTTATTCCAAAATTGACCACAGAGTTGGAAGTAAAGCACTCCTCAGCAAATGTAAAAGAACAGAAATTATAACAAACTGTCTCTCAGACCACAGTGCAATCAAACTAGAACTCAGGATTAAGAAACTCACTCAAACCGGTCAACTACATGGAAACTGAACAACCTACTCATGAATGACTACTGGGTACATAACGAAATGAAGGCAGAAATAAAGATGTTCTTTGAAACCAATGAGAACAACATACCAGAATCTCTGGGACACATTAAAGGAGTGTGTAGAGGAAAATCTATAGCACTAAATGCCCACAAGAGAAACCAGGAAAGATCTAAAATTGACACCCTAACATCACAATTTAAAGAACTATAGAAGCAAAAGCAAACACATTCAAAAGCTAGCAGAAGGCAAGAAATAACTAAGATCAGAACAGAACTGAAGGAGATAGAGACATAAAAAACTCTTCAAAAAATCAATGAATCCAGGAGCTGGTTTTTTGAAAAGATCAGCAAAAGTGATAAGACTGCTAGCAAGAATAATAAAGAAAAGAGAGAAGAATCAAATAGAAGCAATAAAAAATGATAAAGGGGATATCACTACCAACCCCACAGAAATACAAACTACCATCAGAGAATACTATAAACACCTCTACGCAAATAAACTAGAAAACCTAGAAGAAATGGATAAATTCCTGGACACTTACACTCTCCCAAGACTCAACCAGGAAGAAGTTGAATCCCTGAATAGACCAATAACAGGCTCTGAAATTGAGGCAATAATTAATAGCCTACCAACCAAGAAAAGTCCAGGCCCAGATGGATTCACAGCCAAATTCTACCAGAGGTACAAGGAGGAGCTGGTACCATTCCTTCTGAAACTATTCCAATCAATAGAAAAAGCGGGAATCCTCCCTAACTCATTTTATGAGGCCAACATCATCCTGATACCAAAGCCTGGCAGAAACACAACAAAAAAAGAGAATTTTAGTCTAATATCCCTGATGAACATCGATGTGAAAATCCTCAATAAAATACTGGCAAACCAGATTCAGTAGCGCATCAAAAAGCTTATCTACCATGATCAAGTTGGCTTCATCCCTGGGATGCAAGGCTGGTTAAACATATGCAAATCAATAAACGTAATCCAGCATATAAACAGAACCAGTGACAAAAACCACATGATTATCTCAATAGATGCAGAAAAGGCCTTTGACAAAACTCAACAGCTCTTCATGCTAAAAACTCTCAGTAAATTTGGTATTGAGGGAAGGTTTCTCAAAATAATAAGAGCTATTTATGAAAAACCCACAGCCAATATCATATTGAATGGGCAAAAATTGGAAGCATTCCCTTGGAAAACTGGCACAACCCAGGTATGCCCTCTCTCACCAATCCTATTCAACATATGTTGGAAGTTCTGGCCAGGGCAATCAGGCAGGAGAAAGAAATAAAGGGTATTCAATTAGGAAAAGAGGAAGTCAAATTGTTCCTGTTTGCAGATGACATGATTGTATATTTAGAAAACCCCATCATCTCAATCCAAAATCTCCTTAAGCTGATAAGCAACTTCAGCAAAGTCTCAGGATAAAAATTCCACGTGCAAAAATCACAAGCATTCTTATACACCAATAACAGACAAACAGAGAGCCAAATCATGAGTGAACTCCCATTCACAATTGCTTCAAAGAGAATAAAATACCTAGGAATCCAACTTACAAAGGATGTGAAGGACTTCTTCAAGGAGAACTACAAACCACTGCTCAATGAAATAAAAGAGGACACAAACAAATGGACGAATATACCATGCTTATGGATAGGAAGAATCAATATTGTGAAAATGGCCATACTGCCCAAAGTAATTTATAGATCCAATGCCATCCCCATTAAACTACCAATGACTTTCTTCACAGAATTGGAAAAAACTACTTTAAAGTTCATATGGAACCAAAAAAGAGCCCGTATTACCAAGACAATTCTAAACTAAAAGAACAAGGCTGGAGGTATCATGCTACCTGACTTCAAACTATACTTCAAGGCTACAGTAACCAAAACAGCATGGTACTAGTACCAAAACAGATATACAGACCAATGGAACAGAACAGAGCCCTCAGAAATAATACCACACATCTACAGCCATCTGATCTTTGACAAACCTAACAAAGAAGAAATAGGGAAAGGATTCCCTATTTAATAAATGGTGCTGGGAAAATTGGCTAGCCATAAGTAGAAAGCTGAAACTGGATCCTCTCCTTACTCCTTATATGAAAATTAATTCAAGATGGATTAGAGACTTAAATGTTAGACCTAAAACCATAAAAACCCTAGAAGAAAGCCTAGGTAATACCATTCAGGACAATGGCATGATCAAGGACTTCATGTGGCACATATACACCATGGAATGCTATGCAGCCATAAAAAAGGATAAGTTCATGTCCTTTGTAGGGACATGGATGCAGCTGGAAACTATCATTCTCAGCAAACTATCACAAGAACAGAGAACCCAACACCGCATGTTCTCACTCATAGGTGGGAATTCAACAATGAGAACACTAGGACACAGGAAGGGGAACATCGCACACCGGGGCCTATTGTGGGGAGGGGGGAGGGATAGCATTAGGAGATATACCTAATGTAAATGACGAGTTAATGGGTGCAGTACACCAACGTGGCACATGTACACATATGTAACAAACCTGCTTGTTGTGCACTTGTACCCTAGAACTTAAAGTATAATAAAAAATTTAAAAATTAAAAGATAAATAAATAAACTAACAAACAAAAAGAAACACCATTCTAGACATCAACCTTGGGAAATAATTTATGACTAAATCCTCAAAAGCAACTGCAAGAAAAAAATTGACAAACGGGACCTAATTAAAGAGCTTCTGCATAGCAAAAGAAACCATCAACAAGAGCAAACACCCAAACCACAGAATGGGAGAAAATATTTATAGACTGTGCATCTGAAAAACGTCTAATATCCAGAATCTATAAGGAACTTAACAAGCAAAAAACAAATAATCCAGTTTAAAAATGGGCAAAAGACACAGACACTTCTCAAAAGAAGATATACAAGTGGCCAACAAACATATGAAAAAACGTTCCACATTACTAATAGTCAGAGAAATGCAAATCAAACCACAATGAGATACCATCTCATAACAGTTAGAATAGCTATTATTAGCAAGTCAAAAAATAACAGATTCTGGTGAGGCTGTGGAGAGAAGGGAATGCTTATACACTGTTAGTGGGAATATAAAGTAGCTCAACCACTGTGGAAAGCACTTTGGAGATTTCTCAAAGCACTTAAGACAGAACTACCATTCAATCCAGCAATCCCATTACTGGGTGTGTACCCAAAGAAAAACGAATCTACCAAAAAGATACATGTACGTGTGTGTTCATCACAGCACTATTCACCATAGCAAAGACATGGAATCAGCCTATGTGCCTATCAATGGTGGACTGAATAAGGAAAATGTGGTACATATACACCATGGAATACTACACAGCCATAAGAAATAATGAAATACTGTCCTCTGCAGCAACATGGATACAGCTGGAAGCCATTATCCTTAGTGAATTAATGCAGGAACAGAAACCAAATACCACATGTTACCACTTATAAGTGGGAGCTACACATGGTATACTCAGGGACATAAAGATGGCAACAATAGAAACCGGACTGTTAGAGAGTGGGGAGAGATGGAGAAAGGAGAGTGTTGAAAAGCTAACTATTGAGTACTATGCTCAGTTGCTGGGTAATGGGATCATGCATACCCAAACTACAGCATCACACAATTTACCCAGGTAACAAATCTGCACATGTACCCCTACATCTAAAATAAGAGTTGAAAAATAAAATAAAATAGACAAACCACTAGCAATATTAATAAAGAAAATGAGATATGGTACAAATAAATAGTAATGAAAAAGAAGAATAACTTCATATCCAGCAAGATTTTAAAAATATAAAATAATACTTTGGTTAATTTTATGCCAATAAATTTGAAAATTTAAAAAAAATATATAGGCTGGGCACAGTGGCTCATACCTGCAATCCCAACACTTTTGGAGCCTGAGGAGGGAGAATCGCTTGAGCCTAGGACTTTGATATTGGCCTGGGTAGCATAGGGAGAGCTTGCCTCTGCCAAAACTTTTTTAAAAAATTAGCCAAGCATGATGGCATGTGCCTGTGATCCCAGCAAACTGAGAGACTAAGGTGGGAGGATCATGACACTGAACTTAAGCTTGGGCAAAAGAGTGGGACCTTGTACCCGCAAAAAAATGTGTGTGTGTGTATGTGTGTGTGTGTGTAAACCTTCAGAAATGTTTAGTCACAATTAAAGACACTGATAAAGTAATTGAACATCTTCTCATAAAAAAAAAGTCTCAGATGGTTTTGTTGACATGTCTACCAAAATTTTAAGGAAAAGTTTATTCTAATCTTTTGCAAACTCCCAAAGAAAATAGAAAAAGAGGGAACATTTTCTACCACATTCTGTGAGTTCAGTATAACCTGGAAAACAATCAGACAAAGAATGTAGGAGAAAGAAAAATAACAGGCCAATTTTACTAATGAATGTAGATGTAAGAATTCTTTAAAAAATTAGCAAATTGAAACTATCAATGTACAATGTACAAAATGGTTATGAAACATCATGATCAAGTTGAATTATCTCAAAAATGGAAGGTTGATATAACTTTAAAAAATTCTAGAATGCCATTCATCAGAAGCACAGATTAAACAAGGTATACCCTATAAAATTTTTCTTGGAGATTGGATGTTACCCCAAGGAATATTTGGGATGGTGTAAAAACAATGAATTGTTTGAATTTAAACACAAAGTTCCTAAGTTTACCTGGATTTGTGTATGAAAATAGTTTTTTAAAATCATCTGAAATAAGGAGAAAATAAAACTGAGTTAAAAGTTAAAGAAAATGTATCTCTCATATCTGAATTTTAGCCTCAAAACATATTTACTAGACTTGCCACTGGATATATATTTATTTTTTTTTATTGTGAGATTTTCCATCCAGATTCACACAAAATTTGCAAGATGATTTTTGAGAGGCACTATTTTATTACTAAAGTTTGGTGATTAACACACCCTTCATTCTTTAACCTGTTAACTTGAAAATTTGTAAAGAAATTGTTAATTGTGCAGTGTGACCTGCCCTGTAAAAGATACACTTTGCTTATGTTGTTCATATGTTCATCACCAGTTGGTGATGGTAAATGGTGCTGGGGTAGCTAGCTAGTCATATCCTGAAGAATGAAACTGGTTCCTGTGCATATATATATGCACATATATATATGCACATACATATGACATTGCATTTGAGATATGTCATTCAAATAGATATATAAATACACACACACACGCACACATATATACACACACACACAACTGTATTATCTCCAGTTGTCAGTGATTCTTCAAAACCCATTTTAAATGGATTAGTGAATATGTATGCAAAGTCCCTGAATATATTATAATTAAAGCTAGACTAGTGAATTTGGCTATGTTCCAACTGTTATTGTTTTATTTACTGTTATTTTATAATATTCAGAAAATAGTTCTCAAGTTTTTTTTCTCATCTGTTTGGTTATATGTATAAGGAAACATATTTAACTATTTATTATAATTAACATGATTCCCATTATGAGATCATACTGAAAGGGTTCAAAATAAATTACTCAGTGAATGCCAACTGCTAGAACTGATCTATTCAGTCTTGTGTTGGGACCTACAGTACTCTTGTCTCATGAACAGCATCAAATGGCCTTACGTAATCACAACAGTCAATTTTCAGGCATTGGAATGATTACACACACACACACACACACACACATTTTAAAGGCACACCAAATCAATATAGTTTATTTTATTATTTTATAAGCTGAGGCAGAAAACATATCTTGTGCTTTTCTGTATGCCTCAGAGAGCCTAATGCAGGTCTATGAAGATAGTTGATGCTCCATACTTGGATAAATGACTGAAAGTGAGTGAGGGCATCAGTAATACACTTGAAAACTGAAGCCTGGTGCTTGAGTTCACATCCTGACTCCATTATTCCTGAGCTGTGTGACTGAGCAAATGACATAATCTCTCTGTGCCCCAGCATCTCAGGTATTCATTCTGTAATAATAATTATACTTACTTCATAGGACTTTTTGTGAGCATTAAATGAATTAATACATATAAGTATTACCCAACATATAATAAATATTCAATTTGTATTAGCTATTATCATTTGGAATAGATGTGCAAAGACGGAGCACTTTTCTTTAGTATGTTGAATACACATCTTTTCTAAAGCTTTTGCTCCAAACTGATCTGCACAGAATGGTTGTGGAGTGAAGGTTCTTACTGCTGTGAGTGTTAATAAACATTCAAGCTTTGGTTCAGTTCTAGACATCAATAAATACCAATTTTCCTTCTCTTTTCTTCTGTGCTCTGCCATATTCTTCACCCCATGTCTCTGTCTGATAGCTGTTATTCTTATTACTGTGCTATGAGTAAGTATTTGGCATCACTAATCCCACATCTTTGATCTCAAAACATTTATTATTCTTTGGATCTTTCATCTTCATTTACAAAAAAAACCCAAAAACTTGACTCTTTGTTACCAGATAAGCCTGAATTTAAACCTTAGCTCTACCACATAACCTCTTTAGTCCTTATTTACTCATCTACAAAGAGGAAGAATTAAATCTATTTACAAGGTTATTGACAGCATTAGGGCAATTTTCTGTTATTGTGTGTGCCCATCACAATGCCTGGCACATACTGGGTAATCAAAACATAGCAATTCCTTCTGTCCATGAACTGATTTTTTTCTTATTTTTCACTTTCTGCATTATTTCTTTAAAAAACTGAGATAAAATTTTAATTTAATTTAATTGACTTTTAATCCATCTTTTTCACAACATTTCAAATTTTTATTTTCCAAAGGAAGTTAAAATCATTTTGAATCCTCCAGCCTCTTTAAAGTACAGTCCTAGGGCCTACATGGAATACAAGACTCTATAGAACATCAGTTTCTCCTCTCAAAATAAACCTGTAATTTACTGGTAGTTTAAGTTTTCATGTAAATTACTATTTGGGAGCATTAACTATCAAATTTCTTATGTATATTTTGTAGTGAGTATGAAGTTCTTGGGTCATAAGTATGAGCATTTAAGAAAATAATTTTATTTTTATAAAACAACTTGGTTTTGATCTTAACATCTCCTTTTTTTCCCCAGTAGCAGATAAAATAATTTGTTCAGTTCTGGGTAAACTCAGTTGTTAGGGTCTTCTCTCCTTTCTGATGTGAAATTTAATTTCCAGGAGCTTATGGCATTGTGGTGCCTGATGGGGGTGGTGGAAGGATAACTGGCTCATGCTTGTCATCTGTCCTTCATATTGGCTCCCATGGAGAGGTTCTAGCCTATGGAGCCTTGCACAAACCTTTTTGATGGCTTCTGCAGAGGTGTCCCTGTTCCTACCTGTACCATAGTGGTGTGGTCCCTACTGCTTCCCCCTCATCATGGAGTCCCCTCATTATGACCACGAGCCCCCTGCCAATTATCTGACTAGTTTCTGCACCCTTTTTGAAAAATATAAGAAAATTAATTCCTCTCATACACCACTATTGGCTCTTAGGAAGCTCAGTAAGGCTGCCTTGGGCTCTAAGTGCCCACACCCACATACATAACCATATCTGCTACTAAGCCTGCTCCATGATGGTAGAGGGAATTTCTGGAGACAATGTTGTCTTCAAAAATTCCCTATGATCTTGCTATTCAAAGAGTGGACCATGGATTATCTGCATTAAGATCACCTGGGAATGTTCAGAATCCTGGGCCACATTTCAGAACTACTCAATTAAAAGTGCATTTTAACAAAATCCTCAGGTAATTTTTATGCACATTGAAATTTGCAAAGCACTGATCGGAGATATAGCATAGAGTTGCAGTTTACCCTAAGAATCTTGACCTCATCCAAGGATTCTATTGCTCTTATCTCCCCGAGGGGCTAATTACTGAGGGAGAGGTATGGGGAAGTAGGGTCTGGAGATCTTTTCTAAGAGAGTTTCATCAATGTCTTAACAATCTTGTTTCCCATCTCCACTATATCCCTTTTCTTCTCTTAGTCCAGATAAAGGTTTAAATTATTTCCTTTTGAGAAAGGAAACTGCTCCAGCATATATTTGATTTAATCTTTGTATCACATAGGTGGGCATTTGAAACTGAAAAGCCAAGAATGTGTTATATTTATTTTCTGATTGTGCTGCAATTCCCTCCCCTTCCCTTCTTCTTCACATCTCTGTTTGGGCCAATGGAACAATTCAGTTTAGTTGCCTGGATAGGGGAGGTTCAGGGTCAAGGTAATATAGGCGAAAGAAATTAATACTTGACAATATCATCTCATGGGGATAAGGATTTTATTTAGGTTTTAAAATATTTTAGACGCAAATGGATTTATGTTTTCTAGAAAGCCAAACTACATTTCTGAAACTGTAGTTCATTCTGTCATATTAAAAGTCCTTCTATAAGGCTATGTTTTCTGAAAATGGGCCTTGCTATAGAATTTTTGTGTACAGATAGTGAATATCGGGCAAGCAGACTGATAGAAAGGTCTTAAGCCTCTTCTGTCTCCAACAGTCCAGTATGGCGCAATAGTTGATGTTTCAGATTATATGCTATTTACTCTCAAAGGTCTTCTTTGACTCCTTAAGAGTGAGCTATTCTCACCTTGAGTTCCAGGTATTTACTTCTATGTTAGCATTTAACACTGCTTTCACTGTATCCCTTATTAGACTACAAGATGACTGAGAACAAGGATCAGAGTCACTTTCACTGTTTCATCCCCAATGCCTAGCCCAGTTCCAGGCTCATAGGAAAAACAAACTTGCTTGGATGAATAAATGAACAAATTTATAGGTATTATTCAAAATTTTCCTCACCGAGCCTCAACACATGAGAGGGAGAAAATAAATATATAAAGTGTCTTGGAAGTCTTTTAGTCCAATCACTGACTCAAAGTGAGAATCCTATATATAGAATCTCTACAGAGTCAAGCTTTTGCTAAAATATTTCCAGAAGAGGGAATATACTTAGAATTTTTCCATTTATGGATCATTCACATTTTTAGAAAGTTCTTTCTTTATTGAATCAAAATCTGCCTCCTTAATTCTGTCTGCCCTTTGGAGTTTTATAGATTTCCATTTCTATAGTATAATTCTCCAAGTTTGCAAAAAAGACACAAGTTCAAAATGATTTAAAATATAGTAAGGATGGCTCATCTTGCATAGAAATCACCAACAACGGGAACATCTGCTTTCTCTCCAATAAAATAAACAGACTTTGCTTTGAATTTAGGTATTTATAGAACTGTCAGAAATGGAAAGGAAGAGGAATATGTGGGTTTGGCTACCACATTCAAGGAGGGAGAATTACCTTGATTTTTAGCCTTTGATGTGAGAGCAGCATTGCTTAGGTGCTTTATGACATCTGTCATATAACACAATATGAGGATTCATTTCTGGTTGTGATATTTTACATTTGAAAAATGCTCATCAAAATTTCTCTATGTACCTTTCCTCTATGCTCATATAGCTACTCCCTACTGTCATTATCACTCCAAATTCTACATTTGAGAGACCAGAATTACCTCCTCCTCTTAACCAACTGCTTCTACCAACTACTCTATCACTGGCACTATGATTCTCCCAGGAGCATAAAATACATGGTTCATTTATCCAGCTCATCCCCACATCCTCTCAGCTACGTGGCCATGAGCATTTCTCTCCTGTAGTGTTTCTCACTATTACTTCTTCCTCTCCAGTAATGATGAAGAGGCTCTCATTGCTGCATGATTCATTTTCTGCTTCCCTTTCTCACTCCTGCTCCTATCCTGTTTTCATGGAGAAGACATAGCACAGTTATATTATTTTTTTCTTTAATTCCATTGTCATCAATCTTTTGCCTAATTTAAAACCCCAAACATATGGATGACCTGGTACATCAGTCTAAGCTCTTCTAATTCCATCTCAAAGTTCTCCTTCAACCCCACAATCCCTGACTCTCAAATTGTCCAGGCTCATGTTAGCTACTGCACCACCCCATACAACCCACCCCAAATTCCAAGCCCACTTAGTTGGTACCCTCTTTCCTTGCAATCCATCTGCACCCCAACTCATCCACAACTGTGCTACATTTGCATTCGTATTGATCTGCTCTCTCTTCTGTGCCAATTCTTAAGTTATATTTCCCCCACAAGTTTTTTTCCAGTTATTCCAGGCCTTATTCATCTCCTTCTCTTTCCATCACTTAAAATTTTTATTGTGAATTATGATTTTAAAAAGGGTAAATGAAACATGTGTACAGTTTTAAAACAGGTTGTGAAAAGAATACCCGTGTAATTACCACTCAGATAGGAAATAGAGTATTTCAAGAACCCAATACATTTTACAGTACTAATAGTCTGTACCTCATAGTTTAGTACTTATGGTAATTAAATATCATCTTGCCTTGCCTTATGGCTTAAATGTGTCATTGTATTCCTCCTACTCAATTGTAGGCTCTTGAAAGGCAAAGGCTCTACAGATTATTCTTTAGAATATCCCACAGTGTCTCAAACTGTGCTAAGTAAATACTATATATTCAAGAGATGCTTGTTCATTGATTATAGATTAGGAAAAAGCAACACTTGGTGCAAACAATATGTATGCTTATGTCCAAAAACTCACATTGTTACATCTTTCAAACACATGTTAATCTTTAGGAAATAGCACAGTTCTAACGTCTTAGCTTCTTTTTATTCCCACATATTGTCCTCCTTGGTTTCAGTTTTCTTTTCCTTTATATGGCATTCAGCTTTCTCGGAGATTTCTCAGGGAATTTCCAGTTTTACAAAGCAGAATATAAAGGAATGCCTTGATAATAAATAGAAGTCCCTGGCAACATAGTAGAAACACCAATGATTGCCTCTCTTAATTCAGTTAAAGAACTGCTATAATCACAAAGCAGTCTTCTCTCTTCCACTGCACAATTCTCTCATGAAAAGAAACTCTGCTTTGCATCCAAAAGTCTTTAGCAAATGTTAATAACATTCCACATATTGGAGGTTTTATCACACAGGACTTGCAGCAAAGATTCCATGACAGCAATAGGAAGAAATATATATATACACACACACTAAATATACATACTAAGAAAATAGTAAACCTAAGAAATTCACATTTGAAAATAAAACTAATCCCTGAAGGAGTTCTCAGGGCAGGACATTTGACTCAAGGAATTGCCCACTGTAAATGACATTAAAAATATGTAAAGTATACTGATAGTGATATACAGCAAAACAGCATACATATTACAAGACAACAAAGAACTCGAATGTTTGGTCAGACCTATGAATCCCTGAGATGTTGGGTTAAGTAAGTATTACTTAGGAGAACCTGTGATTCAGCAGCAGAAAGAAGGCAATCTATTCTTTTGTCCCATCCTATAGTTTCTATGACTGAGGCAAAATTCATTGTATTAAAGAAGCATTTCTTGTTTGGGCTAATTATAATCAGACAGTGGAGAAAAGCAGAAAGAAATCTTACATTATCAAAATGGATTTATTTACAAGAGCTTAGTTCATGCATAGAGCATTAACTAAGGCCAAAAGTGAAATAGCTGTATTAGATAAGGTAGTAAACCAATAAAAATAGTACCTGACAATCATGGTGTTCAATCAGTTAAGCAACTAAGCCTGTCAAGCTTCAGATATGAAGAAATGGACAAAACTATTTGGAAGGCTTATATTTTTACTAATTTAGTTAATGAATATTTGTTGAGTGCCTACCATGTGCCAGATCCTTTTATAGTTACTTGGAATATATCAGTGAATAAAATAGACAAAAGGC
The DNA here is from genome assembly GCF_009764315.1 of Trachypithecus francoisi. Classification (NCBI taxonomy): domain Eukaryota; kingdom Metazoa; phylum Chordata; class Mammalia; order Primates; family Cercopithecidae; genus Trachypithecus; species Trachypithecus francoisi. Next base: position 120,634,299 of record NW_022681470.1, read on the forward strand.
TTTGCTCTTATGGAGTTGACATTCTAGTGGGGATATGCTGATAGCCATTCATGTTGTGTGATATGCTGTTTTTATGAATTTCAAAACCAAAAAAATACATTGCTGATTTTGTGGTGAAACTATAGAAAGATTACAAGTCAACATAAGCCTTAAGATAGTGGTTAACACCCGGAGAAAGAGGGCAATAGGATCAGGGAGGAACAAACAGGTAGCTTCAATGACATTGGTGATAGTAAATTTCTGAGGTTGGGTAATCGATTTACAAGTGTTCATTTTATTATTTTGCCTTTTTTTTTTTTGGTGCACAAATTACTTTTAATATTAACACATATGTTAATAGATAAAAATGTGCTAGTTGTTACACAGTATGATAAGAAACACACTCTTTCTACAAGAACACAAAGTGTATGTATGAGGAGTAAAAGTATAGTGTTTTTGTATGAGATTGAAGTTAAGTTGTTTTTTTAAATTATTATTATACTTTAAGTTCTAGGGTACATGTGCATAATGTGCAGGTTTGTTACATATGTATACTTGTGCCATGTTGGTGTCCCATTACTGGGTATATACCCAAAGGATTATTTTGCTTTTTAAGCTAGCACAAGTTATATAATTTCTTTGTGCATATAAAATGTTACATCATAAAGTCTTTTAAATTAAAATATGAATGTTTTTAAAAAGAGCAAGTAGACAGGGCATGGGACAAGGGAGATAGTCCATGTAATTTAAAATGGCTAAGAAAGTGGCTGGCAAGATGGCCGAATAGGAACAGCTCAGGTCTGCAGCTCCCAGTGAGATCAACACAGAAGGCTGGTGATTTCTGCATTTCCAAGTGAGGTACCCGGCTCATCTCACTGGGACTGGTTAGACAGTGGGTGCAGCACATGGAGGGCCAGCCGAAGCAGGGTGGGGCATCACCTCGCTCAGGAAGCACAAGGGGTTAGGGAACTCTCTCCCCTAGGCAAGGGAAACCATGAGGGACCCTGCTGTGAGGGATGGTGCTATCCAGCCCAGACACTATGCTTTTCCCATGGTCTTTGCAACCCGCAGACCAGGAGATACCCTTGGGTGCCTATGCCACCAGGGCCCGGGTTTCAAGCACAAAACTGGGCAGCCGTTTGGACAGACACTGAGCTAGCTGCAGGATTTTTTTTAATACCCCAGTGGCACCTGGAACGCCACCGAGACAAAACCGTTCACTCCCCTGGAAAGGGGGCTGAAGCCAGGGAGCCAAGTGGTCTAGCTCAAGGGATCCCACCCCCATGGAGCCCAGCAAGCTAAGATCCACTGGCTTGCTGCCAACACAGCAGTCTGAAGTCGACCTGGGATGCTTGAGCTTGGTGGGGGGAGGGGCCTCAGCCATTACTGAGACTTGAGTAGGCAGTTTTCCTCAGCAGTGTAAACAAAGCCACAGGGAAGTTTGGACTGGGCGGAGCCCACCACAACTCTGCAAAGCCGCTGTAGCCAGACTGCCTCTATAGACTTCTCCTCTCTGGGCAGGCCATCTCTGAAAGAAAGGCAACAGGCCCAGTCAGGGGCTTATCGATAAAACTCCCATCTCCCTGGGACAGAGCACCTGGGGGAAGGGGCAGCTGTGGACACAGCTTCAGCAGACTCAAATGTTCCTGCCTGCGGACTCTGAAGAGAGCAGCGGAACTGCCAGCACAGCACTCAGGCTCTGCTAAGGGACAGACTACCTCCTCAAGTGGGTCCCTGACTCCCGTGCCTCCTGATGAGGAGACACCTCCCAGCAAGGGTTGACTGACACTTCATACAGGAGAGCTCTGGCTGTCACCTGGCGAGTGCCCCTCTGGGATGAAGCTTCCAGAAGAAGAAACAGGCCTCAATCATTGCTGATCTGCAGCCTCTGCTGGTGATATCTAAGCAAACAGGATCTGGAGTGGACATGCAGCAAACACGAGCAAACCTGCAGCAGAGGGGCCTGACTGTTAGAAGGACAACTAACAGAAAGGAATAGCATCAACATGAACAAAAAGGACATCCACACAGGAACCCCATCCAAAGGCACCAACATCAAAGACCAAAGGTAGATAAATCCACGAAGATGAGGAAAAATCAGCGCAAAAAGGCTGAAAATACCAAAAATCAAAACTCGTCTTCTCCTCCAAGGTATCACAACTCCTTTCCAGCAAGGGGACAAAACTGGATGGAGAATGAGTTTGACAAATTGACAGAAGTAGGCTTCAGAAGGTGGGTGATAAAAAACTCCTCTGAGTTAAAGGAGCATGTTCTAACCCAATGCAAGGAAGCTAAGAAGCTTGAAAAAAGGTAAAAGGAATTGCTAACTAGAATAACTAGTTTAGAGAAGAACATAAATTACCTGCTGGAGCTGAAAAACACAGCACGAGAACTTTGTGAAGCATACACAGGTATCAATAGCTGAATTGATCAAGTGGAAGAAAGGATATCAGAGATTGAAGATCAACTTAATGAAGTAATGCATGAAGACAAGATTACAGATGAAAGAATGAAAAGATATCAACAAAGCCTCCAAGAAATATGACACTGTGTGAAAAGACCAAACCTACATTTGATTGGTGTACCTGAAAGTGACAGGGAGAAAGGAACCAAGCTGGAAAACACTCTTCAGGATATTATCCAGGAGAATTTCCTCAACCTAGCAAGACAGGCCAACATTCAAATTCAGAAAATACAGAGAACACCACAAATATACTCCTTGAGAAGAGCAAACTGAAGATACACAATCATCAGATTCACCAAGGTTGAAATGAAGGAAAAAATGTTAAGGGCAGCAGAAAGAAAGGTCGGAATACCCACAAAGAGAAACCCATCAGACTAACATCTGATCTCTCTGCAGAAATCCTACAAGCCAGAGGTGAGTGGGGGCCAATAGTCAACATTCTTAAAGAAAAGAATTTTCAACCCAGAATTTCATATCCAGCCAAACTAAGCTTCAAAAGCGAAGGAGAAATAAAATCCTTTTCAGACAAGCAAGCGCTCAGAGATTTTGTCAGCACCAGGCCTGCCTTACAAGAGTTGCTGAAGGAAGCACTAAATATGGAAAGGAACAACTGGTACCAGCCATGGCAAAAACATACCAAATTGTAAAGACCATCCACACTATGAAGAAACTGTATCAACTAACAGGCAAAACAACCAGTTAGCATCATGATAAAAGGATCAAATTCACACATAACAATATTAACCTTAAATGTAAATGGGCTAAATGTCCCAAGTAAAAGACACAGACTGGCAAATTGGATAAATAGGCAAGACCCATCAGTGTATCAGTGTGCTATATTCAGGAGACCCATCTCATATGCAAAGACACACATTAGGCTCAAAATAAAGGGATGGAGGAATATTTACCAAGCAAAGGGAAAGCAAAAAATAAAAAAAAGCAGGGGTTACAATCCTAGTCTCTGATAAAACAGATTTTAAACCAACAAAGATCAAAAGAGACAAAGAAGGGCATTGCATAATGGTAAAGCGATCAGTACAACCTGAAGAGCTAACAATCCCAAATATATATGCACCCAACACAGTAGCACCCAGATTCATAAAGCAAGTTTTTAGAGACCTACAAAGAGACTTAGACTCCCACACAATAATAAGGGGAGACTTTAACACCCACTGTCAATATTAGACAGATCAATGAGACAGAAAATTAACAAGGATATTCAGGACTCGAACTCAGCTCTGAACCAAGCAGACCTAATAGACATCTACAGAACTCTTCACCCCAAATAAACAGAATATACATCCTTCTCAGCACCATATTGCACTTATTCTAAAATTGACCACGTAATTGAAAGTAAAACACTCCTCAGCATATGCGAAAGAATGGAAATAATAAGAAACAGTCTCTCAGACCACAGTGCAATCAAATTAGAATTCAGGAATAATAAACTCACTCAAAACTGCACAACTACATGGAAACTGAACAACCTGCTCCTGAATGACTACTGGGTAAATAACAAAATTAAGGCAGAAATAAATAAGTTATTTGAAACCAATGAGAACAAAGATACACCACACCAGAATCTCTGGGACACAGCTAACACAGCATTTAGAGGGAAATTTATAGCACTCAATGTCCACAGGAGAAAGTGGAAAAGATCTAAAATCAACACCCTAACATCACAATTAAAATAACTAGAGAATCAAGAGCAAACAAATTCAAAAGCTAGCAGAAGACAAGAAATAATTAAGATCAGAGCAGAACTGAAGGAGATAGAGACAGAAAAAACCCTTCAAAAAAAATCAATGAATCCAGGAGCTGGTTTTTTGAAAAGATCAACAAAAGACATAGCCAGACTAAAAAGGAAGAAAAGACAGAAGAATCAAATAGAAACAATAAAAAATGATAAAGGGGATATCACCAGTGATCCCACAGAAATACAAACTACCATCAGAGAATACTATAAACACCTCTTCACATATAAACTAGGAAGTCTAGAATAAATGGGTAAATTCCTGGACACGTACACCTTCCCAAGACTAAACAAGGAAGGTGTCAAATCCCCAAATAGATCAAGAACAAGTTATATAACTGAGGCAGTAATTAAAAGCCTACCAACCAAAAAAAGCCTAGTACCAGACAGATTCACAGCTGAATTCTACCAGAAGTACAAAGAATTGCTTGTACCATTCCTTCTGAAAATATTCCAAACAATAGAAAAGAAGGAACTACTCCCTAACTCATTTTATGAGGCCAGCATCTTCCTGATACCAAACTCTTTCAGAGACACAACAAAAAATAAAAAATTCAGGCCAATATCCCTGATGAACATCGATGCAAAAATCCTCAATAAAATACTGGCAAACCATATCCAGCAGCATATCAAAAAGTTTAACCAGCAGCATATCAAAAAGTTTATCCACCATGATCAAGTCGGATTCATCCCTGAGATGCAAGGCTGGTTAAACATATGCAAATCAATAAACATAATCCATCACATAAACAGAACCAATGAAAAAAAGCACATGATTATCTCAATGGATGCAGAAAAGGCCTTCAATAATATTCAACACCTATTCATGCTAAAAACTCTCAATAAACTAGGTATTGATGGAACGTATCTCAAAATAATAAGAGCTATTTATGACAAATCCACAGCCAATATCATACTGAATGGGCAAAACCTGGAAGCATTCCCTATGAAAACTGTCTCCACCCAGGGATGCCCTCTCTCATCACTCCTATTCAACATAGTGTTGGAAGTTCTGGCTAGTGCAATCAGGCAAGAGAAAGAAATAAAGAGTATTCAGTTAGGAAAAGAAGTCAAATTGTGCCTGTTTGCAGATGACATGATTGTATATTTAGAAAACCCCATTGTCTCAGCCCAAAATCTCCTTAAGCTGATAAGCAACTTCAGCAAAGTCTCAGGATACAAAATCCATGTGCAAAAATCACAAGCATTCTTATACACCAGTAACAGACAGAGAGCCAAATCATGAATGAACTCCCAGTCACAATTGCTTCAAAGAGAATAAACTACCTAGGAATGCAACTTACAAGGGATGTGAAGGACCTCTTCAAGGAGAACTACAAACCACTGCTCAACGAAATAAAAGAGTACACAAACAAATGGAAGAACATACCATGCTCATGGATAGGAAGAATCAATATTGTGAAAATGGCCATACCACCCAAGGTAATTTATAGATTCAATGTCATCCCCATTAAACTACCAATGACTTTCTTCACAGAATTGGAAAAAACTGCTTTAAAGTTCATATGGAACCAAAAAAGAGCCTGCATTGCCAAGACAATCCTAAGCCAAAAGAACAAAGCTGGAGGCATCACGCTACCTAACTTCAAACTATACTACAAGTCTACAGTAACCAAAACAGCATGGTACTGGTACCAAAACAGATATATAGACCAATGGAACAGAATAGAGTCCTCAGAAATAATACCACATATCTACAGCCATCTGATCTTTGACAAACCTAACAAAGAAGAAATAGGGAAAGGATTCCCTATTTAATAAATGGTGCTGGGAAAATTGGCTAGCCATAAGTAGAAAGCTGAAACTGGATCCCCTCCTTACTCCTTATATGAAAATTAATTCAAGATGGATTAGAGACTTAAATGTTAGACCTAAAACCATAAAAACCCTAGAAGAAAGCCTAGGTAATACCATTCAGGACAATGGCATGGGCAAGGACTTCATGTCTAAAACACCAAAAACAATGGCAACAAAAGCCAGAACTGACAAACGAGATCTAATTAAATGAAAGAAGTTCTGCACAGCAAAACAAACTACCATCAGAGTGAACAGGCAACCTACAGAATGGGAGAAAATTTTTGCCATCTACTCATCTGACAAGGGGCTAATATCCAGAACCTACAAAGAACTCAAACAAATTTACAAGAAAAAACAAACAACCCCATCAAAAAGTGGGCAAAGGATATGAACAGACACTTCTCAAAAGAAGACATTCATACAGCCAACAGACACATGAAAAAATGCTCATCATCACCCGCCATCAGAGAAATGCAAATCAAAACCACAATGAGATACCATCTCACACCAGTTAGAATGGCAATCATTAAAAAGTCAGGAAACAACAGGTGCTGGAGAGGATGTGGAGAAACAGGAACACTTTTACACTGTTGGTGGGACTGTAAACTAGTTCAACTATTGTGGAAACAGTGTGGAGATTCCTCAAGGATTTAGAACTAGAAATACCATTTGACCCAGTCATCCCATTACTGGGTATATACCCAAAGGATTATAAATCATGCTGCTATAAAGACACATGCACACGTATGTTTATTGAGGCACTATTCACAATAGCAAAGACTTGGAATCAACCCAAATGTCCATCAATGACAGACTGGATTAAGAAAATGTGGCATATATACACCATGGAATACCATGCAGCCATAAAAAAGGATGAGTTCGTCTCCTTTGTAGGGACACGGATGTAACTGGAAACCATCATTCTCAGCAAACTATTTCAAGAACAGAAAACCAAACACTGCATGTTCTCACTCATAGGTGGGAATAGAACAATGAGATCACTTGGACACAGGAAGGGGAACATCACACACTGGGACCTATTGTGGGGAGGGGGGAGGGGAGACGGATAGCATTAGGAGATATACCTAATGTAAATGACGAGTTAATGGGTGCAGCACAGCAACATGGCACATGTATACATATGTAACAAACCTGCATGTTGTGCAAATGCACCCTAGAACTTAAAGTATAATAAAATAAATGAATAAATAAATAAATAACATGCAGCATATTGATATGAAGTTGGAATTTCAATGTATCTATTTTGGTAGTGTGAAACACCAAGTTCATAAAATTATAGCCTTGTACTCCCCCGAAGTGTTAATCTTGCCTGCTTCCCAGAAAAACAAGTGCACTGAGAACAGCAAGTTTTTGCAATAGAGAAAAAATTTAATAATTGCAGTATCAGCCAAGTGAAAGGACAAGAGTTTATTATTACTCAAATCAGCCTCCATGAAAATGTGGAAGCTAGGGATTTTCAAGGATAGTTTGGGGGACAGAGGGCTAGGAAATGGGGAATGCTGATTGGTTGGGTTGGGGATAAATCATAGGGAGTCAAAACTTGTCTTCTTGTTCTGAGTCTGTTCCTGGGTGGGGGCCACAAGACTAGATGAGCCAGTTTACTAGTATGGATGGTGTTAGCTGGTCCATCAGATTGCAGGGTCTGAAAAATACCTCAAACACAAGTCTTAAGTTTTACAATACTGATGTTATTTACAGGAGCAATTGGAGAGTTTAGGAATCTTGTGGCCTCTGGCTACATCACTCCTGAGCCATAATTTCTAATCTTATGACTAATTTGTTAGTTTTACAAAGGTGGTCTTGTCCCCAAACAAGGAAGAAGTGTGCTTTGGGAAGGGGCTCTTGTCATCCTTTTCTCAAAGTTAAACCATGAAGTAAATTCCTCCCATAGTTAGCATGGCCTTCACCCAGGGATGAATGAGGGCAGCTTGGAGATGAGAAGCAAGATGGAGTCAGTTTGGTCAGATTTCTTTTACTGTCATAATTTTCCTATGTCAAATTTTTCTCATTGTCATAATTTTTGCAAAAGTGATTTCAGCATGAGACCTTCTGGAGTATTTAAAACTAAGACTTTTTTCTTTAGGGAGGTGGGGGATTACTAGCATTTGTCTCATAAATGTACGTTTCAATACATTATTTCATAAAACTTCTCTTTCTTAACTTATATTTAGCAACAAGAGATTTTTGTAGCTGTAACAAAATGATGAGGAAAAAAGTAGACTGAGTTTACTATATATTAATGGTATGTGCACAATGTTAGCAAAATTCTTGCTTACATTTTGCCTAAATATAAATATTTTTGACATAAATCAAAGCCTATTATAAGGAGCTATTTTTATACTAATAAATAGAAACTACCATGTAATCAGATCTTTCATTAACTAACTTTGTGCCTGCCATACACGGGAAGTTTGTGTCCTCCCCAAATTCTTATGTTGAAATCCTAATCCCCAAAGTGATGGTTTTGGGAGGTGGGGCCTTTGGAAGGTGATGAGGTCCTGAGAGTGGAGCCACATAAATAGAATTAGTGCCCATATGAAAGAGACTAAAGGGAGCTCCCTTGCTCTTTTTGCCATGTGAAGAAACATCAAGAAGACGGTAGTCTGTGGATCAGGAAGTAAACCCTTATTAGGCACTGAATCTGCGGGTGCCTTGATCTTGGACTCCCCAACTTCCAGAATTGTAAGAAATGAATGTTGTTTAGGTCACTCTGTCTGTGGTATCTTTATAGTACTTTGAACGGACTAAAGCAGTATCATTGCTAAATAATATAAACTCTTTGGGCCTCAGCATATATATATATATATATGTGTGTGTGTGTGTGTGAGTGTGTGTGTGTGTGTGTGTGTGTGTATAAGGAAAGAGAGAGAGAGAGACATAAATATAAATTTATATAAATATAAGTATTTTAGTTAAATAGGTTTTCTCCCAGTTCAAAAATTCAATTGTTGGCCAGGTGTAGTGGCTCACGCCTGTAATTTCAGCACTTTGGGAGGCCAAGGCAGGTGGATCACTTGAGGTTAGGCGTTCGAGACCAGCCTGGCCAATATGGTAAAACCCCGTCTCTATTAAAAATACAAAAATTAGCTGGGCGTGGTGGTGCAACCTGTAATCCCAGGTACTTTGGTGGCTGAGGCATGAGCATCATGTGAACCAGGAAGGCAGAGGTTGCAGTGAGCTGAGATCATCCCACTGCACTCCAGCCGGGTGACAGAGAGACTCTGTCTCAAAAAAAAAAAAAAAAAAAATTAGGCTTTCATTTTGCAATAAATTTTCCAATTAGTAAAGAAGCCCAGGAAAATCAGAAAAAGTAACATTATATCAATTATTTTTGTTACTGAGTTTCAAATCCCACTGGAATTAATAATTTGATTTAATAACGCTTTATAAATGGGGTTGTTTTTTCTCTTAACAGAGGAAAAAGTAACACCCAAATGCTTATTATATTAAGACCTATTGTGTTCAGATTTTTATCGCTTAAAACTAGCAGAAAACATTCCCTTTAGTGTAGTCTAAAGGAAATGAAACAATTCACTTTTAATAACAATACATTAGCTAAGTGAAATTTTGACACACATACGCCCCATGAAGAGTACCTTGAAAGAAAGATCAAAACCTTTTAAAAACTTTGTGGCACCAAAAGTTCCCATTTTCCTTGGGAACTTCCCATGATTCATGAGATTCCAAAAGTCTAAAGATTCAGCTCTGATGAAAACTGAAGGAAAATTCATTAACAATTGTGTTTATCAATATTTTAAAAGAACAAAGGTTAACATTTTAGTGAGTGAGGGAGGCCGGATGTGAGACATTCTGAAACCATCTTCTGTAACCTGATTCCTATTAGATATAAAAATAAATCCAACCCAGTGGCCAGGAAGACTGCGCTGCTCTGCATAAAACTGAAAGCTAATCAAACTCTCTGATGATAATGAATCAAAGGATGAAAAATAGAGAAGTCTAGAAGAAGAGAGAAAGGAACTTCTTTTAAATCTTAGAAACAAGAAAAAAAGAACTTACCATATAAGCTGCGGTGACTACCTTTTCCACCAGCAGCACCACTCTTTGTGGGACCTGTTTCCCGGTGCTCTGCTGGGTGCTGTACACACACGTGAGAGTATAGCTCAATTTGAGGCTAAGTGCATCCACGTAAGCAGTTCAGGCATGTCTGAACAGATTTGGGCAAATCCATTCTTATGAAGGTGCTGAGATCCTCCTGGAAAATAACTCACCTTAAGGGCAGAAAAAAGTAAGACATCATGTGCCTAACCCAATTTGAAAGCCTTAGTCATCAGAAGACAGGGCAACTTCTGAGTCTACTCAGTCTTCAATGATACTGGGTCACTTGGAATTGTCTCCTGCTCATGGACCCTGTCTCAGTCAGGGAGAGAGAGCAAGCAATAAAAGGGCATTTCCACTAAAACTCAGTAAAGTATTGGCACCAGCAACACTACTTATTAGTCTTCTAATTCAATGTAACATAAAAAAGGGAAAAGAGGCATGCCTCCTTTTTATCACAAACCAACAAATACTTTTGGCACATACCCATCTGCTCTCACATTACTACAGAGAACTATCTGAGCCTGGGTCATTTATAAAGGGAAGAGGTTTAATTGACTCACGGTTCCACAGGCTGTACAGGAAGCATGACTGGGGTAGCGGGTAGCTCAGGAAACTTACAATCATGGCAGAAGGCAGAGGGGAAGCTGGCACGTCCTACATGGCTAGAGCAAGAGGAAGAGAGAGAGCAAAGGGGGAAGTGCCACACACTGCCAAACAACAAGATCTTGTGAGAGCCCACCCTCACAAGAACAGCAAGGGGGAAATCTGCCCCCATGATGTAATCACCTCCCACTAGATCAACATTGGGGATTACAGTTCAACATGAGATTTGGGTGGAGACACAAAGCCAAACCATATCAGGCATCTTGAGGGCAACAGTGAAAATGGAAGTGCCCAGTAGGTGATGATAGCCCCCTGATGGTTAAGTAGCAGGTACTTCAGAAGTAGCAGTGGGACATCCTGGATTTCCCATTAACTGACAGTATATTCATTGGTACTTGCAGAAATTCACTATTACTTCTAGAAAGTCTTTAGGCAATGGGATGAATGTATTAGTCAAGAGAAGTTAAGTTGTCATAAAAAACACATTGCTTCTACTTATAACTCAATAATCAGAAGCTTCATGGCCCTGCCGAACTGCAACTTGGCAAGTGGATGTGGAGGAGCAGACGGCACTCTTGCTAAGCATTGCTGTCCAGCCCCAAAAAGTATGGATGCTATAAGCAAGGGATAGGGGGAGGAGCTGATAAAATGTATTCTTAATTTTACTGCATTCATTCTCACATACTGATGATACCAGGGAAGACAGTCAGTTATATACATAAGTCTTTTATTTAATCCTCATGGCAGTCAGAGAAAACAGAGAAGTTAAGTAACTTGCCAGAAGTCACACAGCTGTTCAGGTCTCCTGGACTCCAAAGCTATTTGCTTTTTATTATTCCATGTTTGTAAAAAAAAAAAAATTATATGCCTTAAAATAGCCTCAAACATTTACTGAGTTCCTACTCTGTTATTATCTCAGTTCTCTTCACAACAACCCAGTGACATGAGATTGCTATTATCCTCAATAGGATCACAGAGGGTTAATTAAGTAACTTGATCAAAGTTACTGCAAGCAGAAAAGATATAATCTGAGCCCAGATCTTCTCCCTTCAACTGACTGGAATTTGAAATCCAATCAATTCCTAGTCTACTCCCAGTCTGATGCTTTTTCCACCTCCTTAATTGGTGATGAAGATACTTCAATTATACCTATTATCAATGTCATAAATCAGAGGCCGTAAACTATGGTTAATTCAGTAACTGCTACTCTGGAGGAAAACAGCTTCTTTCTAGCAGAAACCTTTATTTTTCATTTGAGTAAGTCATTGAACACCTCCAAAGCATAGACTTCTTTGGCCTTCACAAATAAAACAAAGATAATGGGTACATAAATTCTACCAAATAGACATCAAGTACTTAAGACAGATGCTTAACTCTACCTCCTAGGATGTTTTTCAAACAGAATCTATAAAGAAAAAGACAATGTCAATTGACATAGTTGAGAAGAGAGGCAGGTGAAATGCTGTCAGGAAAGTTTAAAGGAAATTAATAAAGACTAAAAACAATTTTTATTTAATGTAAAGGGGAATGCATGTCATAAAAATGATAGGAAACCAAACCATATAGTAAGACTTTATTAGGGCATAGGTAGACAGAATCAAACCAGGGAAGATAAGAGCGTATTGTGCTAAAGAAAGACAACAGGGTTGTTGGGATATCAACTAAGTTACAAGTTATCTGCCATATGCAAAATCTAGCCCATTTGCAGATAAGGTTTGGGACTTGTCTCATACAGATTAGACATTGTTTATCTGCAAATAGATTGATTTCTTTACATGGGCCTTAAACTCTATAAATTTGTTAAAAATAACCTGTATAACAGGACATCTTTGCAAGATGACTCAGAATAATTACCCTGTCTTCAAATTATTGTGAAAACAAGGGGTGTTCAATTTAGTTTACACCAGTTTCCCTAAAAGGCAAATCACTGGCTTCAGTCAGAGAAAGCATCAAAATGGCTACATTTAAATTGAAAGTTGATACAGAGGGTATACAACAGGGTCTCAACTCTGGCTGCTCATTAGAATTGCCTGAGGAACTGTCAATAAACATTGTTGCCTGGGCCTGTGGACAAAAATTCTAATTAAAGATGGGCAATTGAGGGCGCAGTACAAGGGCTGGTGACAAGCAATTATATTTTTAAAATTCTTTCCGGATAGTCTGATGTCTGATCCGTAGCCTTCCACCATCAGTAGTGTATGAAAGTACATCTCTGACTAATCAGTCAACCCATTGAAAAAAAGACCGCAAAGCAAGAACCCTAACTCTTGAAAAGACTAGCCAGGTCGTGCTATGACCAATGTTAGTTATTAGTGTTACATTTTCACTTTGGTATAGTTTAATTATTAGTGTATTCTTAACAAATGCATATCATCAGTGACAACAAGTCATATTTTTAATGAGAAATCGTTACAACTTAGTGTTAAACTTCTCACCTTGGTGAACGTAATAATAATTTTGTGCACATCTTATTGTGAAATCTAAAGCTTTATCTTTAGCACTTCTCTCTGTTCAAACTTCTGAGCCCCATTCTTGTGTGTGCTGTGATGGTGATCAGCATGTCTACTGTCTTTGTTCTTATATTCATCTATTCCTTTGTAATATGGTAATTAGTTTTAAGATGAAAGCTAATCCTGACTGTGAGAATGCTGAGCTATTGTTACTGCTGGCTAATGTATCACTAGAAGACGAGGCACAATAAAACAGAAAAAAGGTTTTTCTTGTGTTCTCCATTGGTTTATTATTATGAGTAGGGGAACAATGTGCAAAATTTATCTTTAAGGCATAAATGAGAGTAGCGATGGGAAAAAAAAAAAAAGCAAAACATATTGAGATGAGAAACAGTGAGTTTTCAGAGGGCTATCAACAGCCCTCTGAATAGCCCAAACTTTAAGTCATTTTCTGTACTGGAAGAGCAGGAGTTCAGCATCCAAACCCAGATCCACTGGGGTGGGGGGAGTCTTTGGGGTTTTATATCTGCAGAAAGAGCAAGCAAAATAATGTGTGTGTATATGTACAGTTTTCAGGAGAGCAATACCTGTTACCTTTGCCAAAGGCTTATGAGTGAGGTATCTACAAATTTATATGAAGGAAAGCTATCTCTTCATATCTTCTCTTCCTTAGCAGTAACCAATATTGAGTCTTTTTCGACTAATCTTTTAGGGGCTCTTTGCTGGTATAATCTATAATACTTGGTGTATTTCTTCAGTATGTCCTTACAAGAATTCCTAGTAAATATACAAGTATTGGAATCAGGTTTGCCTCTTCTGTACAGAAGGCTATTAGCATCAGGGTCTTAATTTCATGAATGGCAGTTGCTGTGGCTTCTCTTTTTTTTCTGCTAATACTACCTCTGATAACATTGTTTTAATCTTCTTATTCTGAACTTTTGCTTGAATGGTAGATGGACCAGCTAGCTGGGTGTTACTGAAGTTTAGCACCTACTCAGACCCATGCTCATCTCTCTTGCTGTACAGATGGACAGGTTAGGGTCCTCTGAAAGGACAGTATCTCAGCTCTCCTGAGAGAGTGGGAGAGGTAAAAGAGAGGGTCCCCATAACATTTTTTTCTTAACTTTGAGTCAGGTTTATGCATTCATCCATGGCTCTACTCTCATGATCATTCCAGTGCTATTAGAATGCATTGCATTTTTTAAAAATCTGATAAATCTAGCAGTAGAAATGGGCCTATCTTGCACTTTAGTAATAATCAGGGTTTAAGGCCAGACTGGTTATACAGAGAACCTTGACATCTAAAGCATGCCATAGGCTTCAGCCCCACTCCATTAGGAGCCTGATGCCATTATCTATGCTTATAATAATTGCTCATGGTTATTGAAACATACTGCATATCAGGCATGTAATTTGTATTATCTCTCCATAACAATTCTCTTAGGTAGGTCCAATGATTACATATACTAAAACAAAGGTTTATTGTAACCACATAAATCGTACAAGGTCATACAGCTAGTAGGTGATTGAGTTGGGATTTACACAGAGTTTAAATCTGTTTCTGACTCTAAGGCCTCCATGTTAAACTATATTAACTCCAATGGCCTCTGGAAAAGTCCAGAATATCCAAAGTATGTAGAGTCAGAGTTGGGGAAAGTATAGTCACTATGAGTTTGCTTCCTTGGAAATATAGCATTAGTTATATATTACTCATATGTATTTAAAAATTGCTTATTTATAGCAAGAACAGTGAAAGTACTAAGTTTTGATGTGAGTTTAGACAACATCAAAAACAACAAACAAAATTTTTATCCCTATAGACCTTGAAAATACCTAGATATTTTCTACAGAATATCCATAATTCTTTATTTCCTCATCAAAATTTACAGTGACTTTTCTTCAAGTAATAGCTTGATAAATTTTTAAAGTTTAATTACTCTTTATTTGTTTAATTATTAATATCAGTGAATATTTAGAAAATACTACATGTCTACAGTTGAGTAACTCTATTTTAACACTGACAATTAACATTTATGGCATGTTGCATGTGTATGTTCACTGCGGCACCATTCACAATAGCGAAGACATGGAATCAACCCAAATGCCCATCAATGATAGACTGGTTCATATAACATGGAATACGTAAAAAGTAATGAGATCATGTCCTTTGCAGAAACATGGATGGAGCAAGAGGCCATTATCCTCAGCAAATTCGCACAGGAACAGAAAACCAAATACCACATGTTCTCACTTATAAATGGGAGCCGAACAATGAGAACACATGGACACAGGGAGGGTAACAACACACACTGGGGTCTGTCGGCAGTAGGGAGGGGTGCATGGCAGGGAGAGCATTAGATTAAATAGCTAATGATTGCTAGGCTTAATGTCTAGGTGACGGATTGATAGGTGCAGCAAACCACTATGGCACACATTTACCTGTGTAACAAACCTGCACATCCTGCCCATGTATCCTGGAACTTAAAATAAAAACATTTATGGCATGTTTTAGAAACATGAAATAGTCTGATGGGGATCATTTTAGAATATGTAAAAGAGAATAGCTGGAGACACATTGGGAAGTTTGGCTGGAATTATATTGTAAAAGCCTTATATGCCATTTATTTTTTAAGTTAAGAAGTATCACAAAAAATGTTAGGCAGAGGAGCAACATTGTTTTATAATCAGAAAGTATATATAAACTTGAAAATTCAAATTACAAATGTTAGAAATAAGCTATTTTTCTATTGTATTCATGTGTATCTCTAGCATTTTTTCCTTGTTACTTATTTTACAGAACAAGCTCACTTAGTATAGACACCATATGAATGGTTGTAAGTAGTTAAATCAAAAGGAGAGGGTCCTCTAATCAAACTGCTAAAGGGGACAGGAATATCCAGGCCGAGGACCCCTTCTCTCTAATTCCGGACTCTGCTTCTCTGTAAAGGTCAGGCTTTATTTTCGCAAACCAGGGGCTGGAATTACGGCCTCTGGGGTAATGCAATGTGACAGCCAACACCAAAGCAACAGACCTTGGTGGTTTTTTTAAAAAATGATAAAATGGGAGAAACCAGTTTTCAATCTGGTGTGTAAGGAGCTTGTAAGTCATCACTACATGCTGACAAGTTAAAAGCTGAACAGATCCTCAACACTTCTTGTGTCTGTCATAGAAGTGAGGTCATGGGGAAAATTGCTGCCCCAAAAACAAGAAAGGCAGACAAACACAGAGAATGCCAAACACAAGAGCAGAAACCCGTGAGCAGAAATCTCTGTGGGATTCACTGCAGGGGTTGGAAAACCATAGCTATAATTGATGAATTGCTGGAGGCTCAGAGTGGACAAGTCTTGGAGTTACAAATGCCTTAGGGCCCTGTCCCAGGGGTGGAGATTGTCCTCACACTTTTGTAAGTTTTGTCTCCAGGAGCTCAACCAGGTTCTTACAGCCAATAATGGAGAAAAATTCCTTTATGCTTCTGACAAAGGGAGAGGAAAGTAACTATGTAAAATATGCCAGAGCTTTCTGTTCTTAACAAGTTCTGCTCTTCAGATAAAATATTTTAGCAGTGCCTAAACTACTTGATTTTTTCATAGCCTCACTGACATGAGGGAAGGAAAATGCTCAACCCCAGCTTCTGCTAGCTTTCAATGTGGAGAGAAGATACCCAATTCCAGTCCACTTTATCCATCCTTTCACACCTAAGTGTGTGTGTGTGGGTGGGAGAGACAGAGAAATACTTGTGAACTGCACCGTCCAGAGGCATTTGATCACTAAAAGGCTGAGACCTAATCATAGCACTGTAACATATTTCCCTTCCCTCACATCGCACACCACATTACTAAAGACCTATATCCAGCAGTTCCTTTTACCCAGTATTCAAGAAAAAATGGCAAGGCATACTAAAAAGCAAAAACAAACAAACAAAACCAACAACATGGTCAGAAGAGACAAAGCAAGCGTCAGAATCACATTTAGATATGGTTGGGATGTTGGAATTATTAAATCTACAGTTTAAAACAACCATGATTAAGATACTAAGGGCTCGAAAGGCTAAAGCAGACAGTATGCAAAAATAGATGAGCAGTGTAAGCAAAGAGATGAAAATTCTAAAAAAGCAAAACAAAGAAAAGAAATGCTAACAATAAAACACACTCTAGCAGAAATAAAGAATGCCTTTGATGGGCTTGTTAGTAGACTGGAAACTGCTAAGTAAAGAATATCTGAGATTGAGGATGACAACAGAAACTTTCAAAATGGAAAGACAAAGAGAAAAATGGCTGAAAAAGTGGAACAGAATATACAAAAACTGTGGTAAAACAAAAGGTATCACATGTGCATAATGAGACTATTACTAGGATAAAAAAGAAAGGAAGAGTAGAAATATTTGAAGCCATAATGACTGTGAATCACAATGTCTGTGAAAGTTAGAAAAATCACAGACCTGGGAAACTCAGAGAACACTCAACAGGGTGAAAACCAAAAAACAACACTTAGGCATATCAAACTACAGTCTGAATATTTTCTAATATTTAAAGGTATTTCTAATATTCAAGGAAATCAAAGAAAATATTTTGAAAGGAGCCAGAGAGAAAAAAAAACTTACCTATAGAGAAACAAAGGTAAGAATTATGTCTGATTTCTCAGAAATCATGCAAGCAAGAAGAAAATGAAGTGAAATATTTAAAGTGTTGAGAGAAAAAAAACTCCACCATCCTAGAATTTTGTACCCTGTGGAATTATCCTTCAAAAATGAAGAAGAAATACTTTCTCAGACAAAAATTGAAGACATTTGTTTCCAGGAGAGCTGCCTTGCATGAAATGTTAAAAGAAATTATTCAGAGAGAAAGGAAATTATGCAAGTCAAAAACTTGGCTTTACATCAAGGAAGAGCATTAGAAAAAGAATAAGGGTAAAAAAAAAAAACCTTTTATTTTCCTATTTTTAAGTAATCTAACAGATAACTGTTTGATACAATAATAGCAACAAAGTTTTTAATTATGTTTCCTTATATATCATATGTTTTATACATGCATATATATTACATACACTTATGTAATGTTTAAAATTAATGACAGCAATGATACAAGGGACAGGATTGAGATATTAGTATTATTTTGTTATTACAGTTTACTTGCATTACCTATGAAGAGATACACTGTTATTTGAAAATGGACTTCAATTAGTTGTGAGTGTATTTTACAAACTCTAGGGCAACTACTAAAAAAAAATAAGAGAAGAGGTATAACTGATATGCTACCAAAGGAGAGAAAATGGAATCCCATAAAACGCTCAGTTAATACCACAAATGCAGAAATAAAAGAGTGGAAGGAAAAATAAAAACAAAGAATAAAGGCAACAAGTAAAAAACAACAAATATGGCAGATAAATCCAAGTATATCAATAATTATTTTAAACATCAATGGTTTAAATATACCAATTAAAAGAGAAACCGTTAGAATGAATCAACAATTTTAAAGACCCTCCTTTGTGTTGCTTATAAGAAGTCCATTTTAATATAAAGATGCATATATATTAAAGGAAGTTCTTTAGGGAGTAGAAGTATGATACCCAGCAGAAATTTGGATCTATATAAAGGAATAAAAAGTATCAGAAATAAATATGAGTAAATATTAAAAATGTATTTTTCTAATTTTTAATTTTTTGGTAAGATAACTGCTTAAAGAAGCACAAATAGCTTCTTGTGAGACTTGCACACATGAAGAAGTAAAATATATTATAACAATAGCACAAAATATGGAAGAAGGAAATAGACTACTGTGTGTTTCTTACACTACATATGAGGGTAGAATGTGGCAAATTAAAGATATATATTGTAAACCATTGAGCAATCATTGAAAAAGAAGGCGTAGGGCTAATAAGCTAATGTGTAGATAAAAAAGAATCATTAAAGATAATCCAAAATAAGGCAGTAACAGAGGGAAAAAGAACAATAAGAAGATGGGACTAATAGAAAATGAATAGCAGGATGATAAACCTGAAAGCAATTATACAGATAATTACATTAAATAAAAATAGCTTAAGTTCCTCAAATTAAAAGGTAGAAATTATTAGATTGGATGAAAAAGCAAGAGCCAACTATATGTTGTGTAAAAGTAGTCGTCTAAATACAAAGCAATTCATAAATTTAAATTAAAATAATTGAAAAAAGATCATGCAGTGGTTTTATTTGTATCATAAGAAGCCTGCAGTGGTTTTGTTTGTATCAAAATGGACTTCAAGATGAAAAGTATTAGCAAGGATAAGGAAAACTATCTCATAATGACATAGAGTCAAATCTTTGGGAAATTATAGCCATCTTACATGGTATGCACCCAAAACCAGGTCATATTTATAGAGCTAAAGGAATAAATAGATAAATCCACAATTATAGTTGTAGATTTCAACACTTCTCCCTCAGTAGTTAATAAACAAGTAGATATCAGCGAAGATATAAAAGGCTTAAACAAAACTATCAACCAACTTGACTTAATAACACATATATTCCCCCTAGTCCCACACCCCCGCAACAGGCCCCAGTGTGTGATGTTCTAGGGGAGGGATAGTATTAGGAGAAATACCTAATGCAGATGATGGGTTGATGGGTGAAGCAAACCACCATGGCAAGTGTATACCTATGTAACAAACCTGCACATTCTGCATATGTATCCCAGAACTTAAAGTATAAAAATACAGAAAAATAAAAATAATAATACATATTTTTTGAATGCTGCACCAAACAACAGAATACATGTATATTTTCTCAAGTTAACATGGGACATTTAACAAAGATAGACTGTATTCAAGGCAATAAACAAGTCTTTTTTTTTTAACTCTATAATTTATTTATTTATTTACTTTGCTTTTTTTAATTACACTTTAAGTTCTGGGTTACATGTGCAGAGCATCAGTTTTGTTACATAGATATACATGTGCCATGGTGGTTTGCTGCACCCATCAACCCATCATCTACATTAGGTATTTCTCCTAATGTTATCCTTCCCCTATCCCCCTACCCCCGACAGGCTCCAGTGTGTGATGTTTCCCTCCCTGTGTCCATGTGTTCTCACTGTTCAACTCCCACTTATGAGTGAGAACATGTGGTGTTTGGTTTTCTGTTCCTATGTTAGTTTGCTGAGAATAATAGTTTCCAGCTTCAACCATGTCCCTGCAAAGGACATGAACTCATCCTTTTTTATGACTGCATAGTATTCCATGATGTATATGTGCCACATTTTCTTTACTCCAGTCTATCATTGATGGACATTTGGGTAGGTTCCAAGTCTTTCCTATTGTGAATAGTGCTGCAATAAACATACGTGTGCATGTGTCTTTATGGCAGAATGATTTTTTAATCCTTTGGGTATATACCCAGTAATGGGATGGCTGGATCAAATGGTATTTCTAGTTCTAGATCCTTGAGGAATCGCCACACTGTCTTCCACAATGGTTGAACTAATTTACACTCCCACCAACAGTGTAAAAGCATTCTTACTTTTCCACAACCTCTCCAGCATCTGTGGTTTCCTAACTTTTTAATGATCGCCATTCTAACTGTCATGAGATGATACCTTATTGTGGTTTTGGTTTGCATTTCTCTAATGACCAGTGATGATGAACATTTTTTTCATATGTCTGTGGGCTGCATAAATATCTTCTTTTGGGAAGTGTCTATTCATATCCTTTGCCCATTTTTTAGTGGGATTGTGTTTTTCTTGTAAATTTGTTTGAGTTCTTTGTAGATTCTGGATATTAGCCCTTTGTCAGAAGGATAGATTGCAAAAATTTTCTCCTATTCTGCAGGTTGCCTATTTACTCTGATGATAGTTTCTTTTGCTGTGCAGAAACTCTTTCGTTTAATTAGATCCCACTTGTCAATTTTGGCTTTTGTTGCCATTGCTTTTGGTGTTTAAGACATAAAGTCTTCGACCATGCCTATGTCCTGAATGGTATTGCCTAGGTTTTCTTGTAGGATTTTTATGGTCCTAGGTCTTACGTTTAAGTCTTTGATCCATCTTGATTTGATTTTTGTATAAGGTATAAGGAAGGGGTCCAGTTTCAGTTTTCTGCATATGGCTAGCCAGTTTTCCCAACATCATTTATCAGGTTGGGAATCATTTATTAATAGGGAATCATTTCCCCATTGCTGTGTGTCAGGTTTGTCAAAGATCAGATGGTGGTAGATGTGTGGTGTTACTTCAGAGGCCTCCATTCTGTTCCTTGGTCTATATATCTGTTTTGGTACCAGTACCATGCTGTTTTGGTTACTGTAGCCTTGTAGTATAGTTAGAAGTCAGGTAGCATGATGTCTCCAGCTTTGTTCTTCCTGCCCAGGATTGTGTTGGCTATGCGGGCTCTTTCTTGGTTCCATATGAAGTTTAAAGTAGTTTTTTCCAATTCAGTGAAGAAAGTCATTGGTAGCTTGATGGGGATAGCTTGACGGGTTAGAACATGCTCCTTTAGCTTGAAGAAGTTTGTTATTACAGACCTTCTGAAGCCTACTTCTGTCAACTCCTCAAACTCATTTTCCATCCAGTTTTGTTCCCTTGCTGGCGAGGAGTTGTGTTCCTTCGGGGGAGAAGAGGCATTCTGGTTTTTGGAATTTTCAGCCTTTCTGCTCTGGTTTCTCCCCATCTTTGTGGTTTTATCTACCATTAGTCTTTGATGTTGGTGACCTACAGATGGGGTTTTGGTGTGGATGTCCTTTTTGTTGATGTTGATGCTATTCCTTTCTGTTTGTTAGTTTTCCTTCTAACAGACAGGCCCCTCAGCTGCAGATCCACTCCAGACTCTGTTTGCCTGGGTATCACCAGCGGAGTCTGCAGAACAGCAAATATTGCTGCCTGATCCTTCTTCTGCAAACTTCAGCCCAGAGGAGCACCTGCCTGTATGAGGTGTCTGTTGGCCCCTACTGGGAGTTGTCTCCCAGTCAGGCTACACAGGTGGGGTCAGGGACCCACTTGAGGAGGCAGTCTGTCCATTATCAGAGCTTGAATGCTGTGCTGGGAGAACCACTGCTCTCTTCAGAACTGTCAGGCAGGGACATATGAGTCTGCAGAAGCTGTCTGCTGCCTTTTGTTCAGATATGCCCTGCCCCAGAGGTGGAATCTAGAGAGGCAGTAGGCTTTGCTGAGTTGCAGGGGCTCTGCCCAACTCAAGCTTCCCTGCAGCTTGTTTATACTATGAGCATAGAACTGTCTACTCAAGCCTCAGCAATGGCAGACACCTCTCCCCGTACCAAGTTCCCACTTTGCAGGTCTATCTCAGACTACTGCCATAGCAGTGGGCAAGGCTCCGTAGGCATGGAACCCACTGACCCAGGTACAGGAGGGGATCTCTGAGTCTGCTGGTTGTGAAGACTGTAGGAAAAATGCAGTACTTTGGCAGGAGTGTACTGCTCCTCCAGGTACAGTCACTCTCGGCTTCCCTTGGCTAGGAAGGGGAAATCCTCCAACCCCTTGCACTTCCTGGTGAGGCAATGCCCTGCCCTGCTTTGGCTCGCCCTGTATGGGCTGCACCCACTGTCCAACCAGTCCTAGTGAGATGAACCAGGTACCTCAGTTGGAAGTGCAGAAATCACCCATCTTCTGCGTTGATCTCATTGGGAGCTGTAGATCGGAGCTGTTCCTATCTGGCCATCTTGGAAGCATCTTCCCAATAAACAAGTCTTAAACTTAAGAGGATTTAAATAGCAAGAGTATATTCTCTGACCACAACAGAATTAAATCATAAATTAATAATATATCTAAAAAGTATCCTAAATATTTTGATATTAAACCATATACTTTACATATACTTTAAATGACGAATGGATCAAAGAAGAAATCAAAAGGGAATTTAAAAAATATTTTCAAGTCAATGAAAACAAAAACAAAATCTAGAGAATTCTGCTAAATCAGTGCTTTTAACAGAAATTTTATATCATTAAATGCTTATATTAGAAAAGAAGATTTAAAAAGTCAATGATAGAAGTTTCCACCCTTCTTGCTCCTACATAAAAAGTACGTTAAATGCAAATAAAGAAAAAAAGAATCCATGAAGGTAAGAACAGAAACCACTGAAATAAAAAACAGAGTAACAGTAGGGAAAAGTAATGAAACCCAAAGCTAGACCTTTGTAAAGAACAATGGAATTGTTAATTTTCTAGATCAGTCATTCTTAACCAGAGGTAATTTTGCCTCCCAGAGGACATTTAATGATGTCTGGAGACATTTTTGTTGCCACAACTGGGAGGTGGTACTGGGATGTAGAGGTCAGGAAAGCTGCCAAACATCCTACAATGCACAGGGCAGTCTCCCACAACCAAGAATGTCACTAGTACCCTAGTTACCCCCCAACCCTAATGTCATTATTATTGATTGCTATGGAGAAACTTCCCTAGTCAGACTCCTCACAGCACAATTACTGATACAATGAACAAAGATTACAACAGATCCTACAGATATTAATGGCAAATAAGGGAATATTATGAATAAATTTATGCCATAAAATCCAACAACATAAGTAAAATAGATGAACAAAACTTCCCAAGCTCAATAGATAACCTGAATATACCTATATTCTACTAAAGAAATTCAATTTGTAGTTTAAAGTCTCCCAACAAAATAAAACTTAGATAACATCATAGGTGAATTCTACCAAATCTTTAGGCAAGAGATAATACTAATTCTATGTAAACTGTTCCAGAAAATAGAAGAGACGAAGCACTTTCCAACTTATTTTATGAGGCTAGCAGTATCCTGATTCTAAAGTCAGACAAATATTACAAGAAGAGAAAACTTTGGGAAAATACCTATGCATGAAAATAGATGCAAAAATCCTTAAGAATATATTGCCAAATGAAAATCAGCAATACATTTAAAAGATAATACTGTGTGACCAAGTGGGATTTATCCTGAGAATGCAAAGTTGTGTTGGTATTTAAATAAATCATGCAATTTTTCATATTAGCACATGAAGAAAAATCATCTCAATAGATGAATAAAATGCATGTGACACCCACCGTAATTTTTTAAAAATTTGTATTCAACTAGGAATAAAGGGAAACTTTCTTCACCTGAAAATGTTTATCTAGGCAAAACCTACAGCTAACATTATACTTAATAGTGAAAGGAAAATGCTTTCCCTCTAAGTTCAGGAAAAAGGCAAGGATATTTGCCCTCACCACTTTTATTTAACATTATGCTGCACATCTTAGCCAATACGATAAGGACAAACAGGAATAAAAACCATATATATTAGTAGGAAAGAAGTAAAACTATTCTCAGATAACATGATCACCTATCTGGAAAATTCTAAGAGCTTTCCAAAAAGCTACTAAAGCTAATAAATGAATTTAGCAAGATTACAAGAGAAATACAAAACGTTTCTATATTTCTACACTAACAGTGAATTGTTGAAAATTACTGTTTTACTTCCACAAAAAATATTTGCCAAACCCTGCTGTAGACATTATTCTATATCTTCCTTCTTTTCACATCAGACTTCTTAAAAAAGTAGCACATAATTTCCTTACCTCCCTTTCACTCCTCAAACCAAATGCCATTTGATTTCGGTCCTCAGCCCTCCACCTGAATATGCTTGAATCAAGATCACTAGTGAACACTTAGCTGCCAATCCAAAAGATGTTTTTCAGCTTTTTTTTCCTATGTAAGTTATTATCATCATTTGACACCATGGACTATGTCCTCCTTTTAAAAAATTTTTTATTTATGTATTTAATTATTTATTTTAATTTTTTTATTTCCATAGATTATTGGGGAAGAGGTAGTGTTTGGTTACATGAGTAAGTTCTTTAGTGGTGATTTGTGAGATTTTGGTGCACCCTTCATCCGAGCAGTATACACTGCACCCTATTTGTAGTCTTTTATCCTTCATCCTCTTCCCACCCTTCCCCTCTGAGTTTCCAAAGTCCATTGTGTCATTCTTATGCCTTTGCATTTTCATAGCTTAGTTCCTACTTATGAGTAAGACTATATGATGTTTGGTTTTCCATTCCTGAGTTACTTCATTTAGAATAATAGTCTCCAGTTTCATCCAGGAGGCTGTGAATGTCATTAATTCATTTTTTATGACTCATAGTATTCCATCATGTGTATATATGATGTAATATCACAGTTCACACCATTTGACCCAGCCATCCCATTACTGGGTATATGCCCAAAGGATTATAAATCATGCTGCTATCACATGTTTCAGCTTTCTACATATGGATAGCCAGTTTTCCCAGCACCATTTATTAAATAGGGATACTTTTCCCCATTTCTTGTTTTTGTCAGGTTTGTCAAAGATCAGATAATTATAGATGTGTGGTATTATTTCTGAGGGCTCTATTCTGTTCCATTGGTTTACATCTCTGTTTTGGTACCAGTACCATGCTGTTTTCGTTACTGTAAACTTGAGGTATAGTTTGAAGTCAGGTACCGTGATGCCTCTAGCTTTATTTTTTTTTTGCTTAGGATTGTCTTGGCAATGTGGGCTCTTTTTTGGTTCCATATGAACTTTAAGGTAGTTTTTTCCAATTCTGTGAAGAAAGTCATTGGTAACT
The DNA here is from genome assembly GCF_009764315.1 of Trachypithecus francoisi. NCBI lineage: Eukaryota > Metazoa > Chordata > Mammalia > Primates > Cercopithecidae > Trachypithecus > Trachypithecus francoisi. Next base: position 120,659,988 of record NW_022681470.1, read on the forward strand.
TGAAGGGGATGGCATCGAATCTATAAATTACCTTGGGCAGTATAGCCATTTTCATGATATTGATTCTTCCTATCCATGAGCATGGACTGTTCTTCCATTTGTTTGTGTCCTCTTTTATTTCGTTGAGCAGTGATTTGTAATTCTCCTTGAAGAGGTCCTTCACATCCCTTGTAAATTGAATTCCTAGGTGTTTTATTCTCTTTGAAGCAATTGTGAATGGGAGTTCATTCATGATTTGGTTCTCTGTTTGTCTGTTATTGGTGTTTAGGAATGCTTGTGATTTTTGCACGTTGATTTTGTATCCTGAGACTTTGCTGAAGTTGCTTATCAGCTTACAGAGATTTGGGGCTGAGATGATGGGGTTTTCTAAACATACAATCTTGTCACCTGCAAACAGAGACAATTTGACTTCCTGTCTTCCTATTTGAATACCATTGATTTCTTTCTCCTGCCTGATTGCCCTGGCCAGAACTTCCAACACTATGTTGAATAGGAGTGGTGAGAGAGGTCATCCTTGTCTTGTGCTGGTTTTCAAAGGGAATGCTTCCAGTTTTTGTTCATTCAGTATGATATTGGCTGTGGGTTTGTCATAAATAACTCTTATTGTGCTGAGATACATTCCATCGATACCCAGTTTATTGCGAGTTTTTAGCATGAAAGGCTGTTGAATTTTGTCAAATGCCTTTTCTGCATCTATTGAGATAATCATGTGCTTTTCGTCATTGGTTCTGTTTATGTGGTGGATTACGTTTATTGATTTGAGTATGTTGAACCAGTCTTGTATCCCAGGGATGAAGCCAACTTGACCATGGTAGATAAGCTTTTTGATGTGCTACTGGATTCGGTTTGCCAGTATTTTACTGAGGATTTTCACGTCGATGTTCATCAGGGGTATTGGTCTAAAATTCTCTTTTTTTGTTGTGTCTTTGGTATCAGGATGATGTTGGCCTCATAAAATGAGTTAGGGAGGATTCCCGCTTTTTCTATTGATTGGAATAGTTTCAGAAGGAATGGTACCAGCTCCTCCTTGTACCTCTGGTAGAATTTGGCTGTGAATCCATCTGGTCCTGGACTCTTTTTGGTTGGTGGGCTCTTAATTATTGCCTCAATTTCAGAGCCTGTTATTGGTCTATTCAGGGATTCAACTTCTTTCTGGTTTAGTGTTGTGAGGGTGTATCTGTCCAGGAATTTATCCATTTCTTCTAGATTTTCTCATTTATTTGCATAGAGGAGTTAATAGCATTCTCTGATGGTAGTTTCTATCTCTGTGGGATCAGTGGTGCTATCCCATTTATCATTTTTTATTGCGTCTATTTGATTCTTCTCTCTTTTCTTCTTATTAGCCTTGCTAGCAGTCTATCAATTTTGATGATCTTTTCAAAAAACCAGCTCCTGGATTCATTGATTTTTTTTAAGGGTTATTTTGTGTCTCTATCTCCTTCAGTTCTGCTCTGATCTTAGTTATTTCTTGCCTTCTGCTAGCTTTTAAATGTGTTTGCTCTTGCTTCTCTAGTTCTTTTAATTGTGATGTTAGGGTGTCAATTTTAGATCTTTCCTGGTTTCTCTTGTGGGCATTTAGTGCTATAAATTTCCCTCTACACACTGCTTTAAATGTGTCCCAGAGATCCTGGTATATTGTGTCTTTGTTCTCATTGGTTTCAAAGAACATCTTTATTTCTGCCTTCATTTCGTTCTGTACCCAGTAGTCATTTTTTTTTGTTTTCCATTTGCTTGGTAGATCTTCCTCCATCCCTTTATTTTGAGCCTGCATGTGTCTCTGCATGTGACATATGTCTCCTGAATACAGCACACTGATGGATATTGACTCTTTATCCAGTTTGCCAGTCTGTGTCTTTTGATTGGAGTATTTAGCCCATTTACATTTAAGGTTAACATTGTTATGTGTGAATTTGATCCTGTCATTATGGTAGCTGGTTATTTTGCTCATTAGTTGACACAGTTTCTTCCTAGCATCAATGGTGCTTACAATTTGTATGTTTTTGCAGTGGCTGGTACTCATTGTTCCTTTCCATGTTTAGTGCTTCCTTCAGGAGATCTTGTAGGGCAGACCTGGTGGTGACAAAATCTCTCAGCATTTGCTTTTCTGTAAAGGATTTTATTTCTCCTTCACTTATGAAGTTTAGTTTGGCTGGATATGAAATTCTGGGTTGAAAATTCTTTTCTTTAAGAAAGTTGAATATTGGCCACCACTCTCTTCTGGCTTGTAGAGTTTCTGCCGAGAGATCTGCTGTTAGTCTGATGGGCTTCCCTTTGTGGGTAACCCGACCTTTCTCTCTGGCTGCCTTTCACATTTTTTCCTTCATTTCAACTTTGGTGAATCTGACAATTATGTGTCTTGGAGTTGCTCTTCTCAAAGAGTATATTTGTGCTGTTATCTATATTTCCTGAATTTGAATGTTGGCCTGCCTTGCTAGGTTGTGTAAGTTCTCCTGGATAATATCCTGAAGAGTGTTTTCTTTTATTTATTTATTTATTTATTTATTATTATTTTTTTTTATTATACTTTAAGTTCTAGGGTACATGTGCATGACGTTTATATCATGTATAACTCCCCAATGCAATCCCTCCCTCCTCCCCCCTCCCCATGATAGGCCCCAGTGTGTGATGTTCCCCTTCCCCAGTCCAAGTGATCTCATTGTTCAGTTCCCACCTATGAGTGAGAACATGCGGTGTTTGGTTTTCTCTTCTTGTGATAGTTTGCTAAGAATGATGGTTTCCAGCTGCATCCATGTCCCTACAAAGGACGCAAACTCATCCTTTTTTATGGCTGCATAGTATTCCATGGTGTATATGTGCCACATTTTCTTAATCCAGTCTGTCACAGATGGACATTTGGGTTGATTCCAAGTCTTTGCTATTGTGAATAGTGCCGCAATAAACATACGTGTGCATGTGTCTTTGTAGTAGAGTAATTTATAATCCTTTGGGTATATACCCAGTAGTGGGATGGCTGGGTCATATGGTACATCTAGTTCTAGATCCTTGAGGAATCGCCATACTGTTTTCCATAATGGTTGAACTAGTTTACAATCCCACCAACAGTGTAAAAGTGTTCCTATTTCTCCACATCCTCTCCAACACCTGTTGTTTCCTGACTTCTTAATGATTGCCATTCTAACTGGTGTGAGATGGTATCTCATTGTGGTTTTGATTTGCATTTCTCTGATGGCGAGTGATGATGAGCATTTTTTCATGTGTCTGTTGGCTGTATGGATGTCTTCTTTTGAGAAATGTCTGTTCATATCCTTTCCCCACTTTTTGATGGGGTTGTTTGTTTTTTTCTTGTACATTTGTTTGAGTTCTTTGTAGATTCTGGATATTAGCCCTTTGTCAGATGAGTAGGTTGCAAAAATTTTCTCCCATTCTGTAGGTTGCCTGTTCACTCTGATGGTAGTTTCTTTAGCTGTGCAAAAGCTCTTTAGTTTAATTAGATCCCATGTGTCAATTTTGGCTTTTGGTGCCGTTGCTTTTGGTGTTTTAGACATGAAGTCCTTGCCCATGCCTATGTCCTGAATGGTACTACCTAGATTTTCTTCTAGGATTTTTATGGTATTAGGTCTAACATTTAAGTCTCTAATCCATCTTGAATTAATTTTCGTATAAGGGGTAAGGAAAGGATCCAGTTTCAGCTTTCTACTTATGGCTAGCCAATTTTCCCAGCACCATTTATTAAATAGGGAATCCTTTCCCCATTTCTTGTTTCTCTCAGGTTTGTCAAAGATCAGATGGCTGTAGATGTGTGGTATTATTTCTGAGGACTCTGTTCTGTTCCATTGGTCTATATCTCTGTTTTGGTACCAGTACCATGCTGTTTTGGTTACTGTAGCCTTGTAGTATAGTTTGAAGTCAGGTAGCGTGACGCCTCCAGCTTTGTCCTTTTGACTTAGGATTGTCTTGGCAACGCAGGCTCTTTTTTGGTTCCATATGAACTTTAAAGCCGTTTTTTCCAATTCTGTGAAGAAAGTCATTGGTAGCTTGATGGGGATGGCATTGAATCTATAAATAACCTTGGGCAGTATGGCCATTTTCACGATATTGATTCTTCCTATCCATGAGCATGGTATGTTCTTCCATTTGTTTGTGTCCTCTTTGATTTCACTGAGCAGTGGTTTGTAGTTCTCCTTGAAGAGGTCCTTTACATCCCTTGTAAGCTGGATTCCTAGGTATTTTATTCTCTTTGAAGCAATTGTGAATGGAAGTTCATTCCTGATTTGGCTCTCTGCTTGTCTGTTACTGGTGTATAAGAATGCTTGTGATTTTTGCACATTAATTTTGTATCCTGAGACTTTGCTGAAGTTGCTTATCAGCTTAAGGAGATTTTGGGCTGAGACAATGGGGTTTTCTAAATATACAATCATGTCATCTGCAAACAGGGACAATTTGACTTCTTCTTTTCCTAACTGGATACCCTTGATTTCTTTCTCTTGCCTGATTGCCCTAGCCAGAACTTCCAACACTATGTTGAATAGGAGTGGTGAGAGAGGGCATCCCTGTCTTGTGCCAGTTTTCAAAGGGAATTTTTCCAGTTTTTGCCCATTCAGTATGATATTAGCTGTGGGTTTGTCATAAATAGCTCTTATTATTTTGAGGTACATTCCATCAATACCAAATTTATTGAGCGTTTTTAGCATAAAGGGCTGTTGAATTTTGTCAAAAGCCTTTTCTGCATCTATTGAGATAATCATGTGGTTCTTGTCTTTGGTTCTGTTTATATGCTGGATTATGTTTATTGATTTGCGAATGTTGAACCAGCCTTGCATCCCAGGGATGAAGCCCACTTGATCATGGTGGATAAGCTTTTTGATGTGCTGCTGAATCCGGTTTGCCAGTATTTTATTGAGGATTTTTGCATCGATGTTCATCAGGGATATTGGTCTAAAATTCTCTTTTTTTGTTGTGTCTCTGCCAGGCTTTGGTATCAGGATGATGTTGGCCTCATAAAAGAGTTAGGGAGGATTCCCTCTTTTTCTGTTGATTGAAATAGTTTCAGAAGGAATGGTACCAGCTCCTCCTTGTACCTCTGGTAGAATTCAGCTGTGAATCCATCTGGTCCTGGACTTTTTTTGGTGGGTAGGCTATTAATTGTTGCCTCAATTTCAGAGCCTGCTATTGGTCTATTCAGGGATTCAACTTCTTCCTGGTTTAGTCTTGGGAGAGTGTAAGTGTCCAGGAAATTATCCATTTCTTCTAGATTTTCTAGTTGATTTGCGTAGAGGCATTTATAGTATTCTCTGATGGTTGTTTGTATTTCTGTGGGGTCGGTGGTGATATCCCCTTTATCATTTTTTATTGCGTCTATTTGATTCCTCTCTCTTTTCTTCTTTATTAGTCTAGCTAGTGGTCTGTCAATTTTGTTGATCTTTTCAAAAAACCAACTCCTGGATTCATTGATTTTTTGGAGGGTTTTTTGTGTCTCTATCTCCTTCAGTTCTGCTCTGATCTTAGTTATTTCTTGCCTTCTGCTAGCTTTTGAATGTGTTTGCTCTTGCCTCTCTAGTTCTTTTAATTGTGATGTTAGAGTGTCAATTTTAGATCTCTCCTGCTTTCTCTTGTGGGCATTTAGTGCTATAAATTTCCCTCTACACACTGCTTTAAATGTGTCCCAGAGATTCTGGTATGTTGTATCTTTGTTCTCATTGGTTTCAAAGAACATCTTTATTTCTGCTTTCATTTCGTTATGTACCCAGTAGTCATTCAGGAGCAGGTTGTTCAGTTTCCATGTAGTTGAGCGGTTTTGATTGAGTTTCTTAGTCCTGAGTTCTAGTTTGATTGCACTGTGGTCTGAGAGACAGTTTGTTATAATTTCTGTTCTTGTACATTTGCTGAGGAGTGCTTTACTTCCAATTATGTGGTCAATTTTGGAATAAGTGCGATGTGGTGCTGAGAAGAATGTATATTCTGTTGATTTGGGGTGGAGAGTTCTATAGATGTCTATTAGGTCCCATTGGTGCAGAGATGAGTTCAATTCCTGGATATCCTTGTTAACTTTCTGTCTCGTTGATCTGTCTAATGTTGACAGTGGAGTGTTGAAGTCTCCCATTATTATTGTATGGGAGTCTAAGTCTCTTTGTAGGTCTCTAAGGACTTGCTTTATGAATCTGGGTGCTCCTGTATTGGGTGCATAGATATTTAGGAGAGTTAGCTCTTCCTGTTGAATTGATCCCTTTACCATTATGTAATGGCCTTCTTTGTCTCTTTTGATCTTTGATGGTTTAAAGTCTGTTTTATCAGAGACTAGGATTGCAACCCCTGCTTTTTTTTGTTCTCCATTTGCTTGGTAGATCTTCCTCCATCCCTTTATTTTGAGCCTATGTATGTCTCTGCATGTGAGATGGGTCTCCTGAATACAGCAGACTGATGGGTCTTGACTCTTTATCCAGTTTGCCAGTCTGTGTCTTTTAATTGGAGCATTTAGTCCATTTACATTAAGGTTAATATTGTTATGTGTGAACTTGATCCTGTCATTATGATATTAACTGGTTAGTTTGCTCGTTAGTTGATGCAGTTTCTTCCTAGCCTCGATGGTCTTTACATTTTGGCATGTTTTTGCAATGGCTGGTACCGGTTGCTCCTTTCCATGTTTAGGGCTTCCTTCAGGGTCTCTTGTAAGGCAGGCCTGGTGGTGACAAAATCTCTAAGCATTTGCTTATCTGTAAAGGATTTTATTTCTCCTTCACTGATGAAGCTTAGTTTGGCTGGATATGAAATTCTGGGTTTAAAATTCTTTTCTTTAAGAACGTTGAATATTGGCCCCCACTCTCTGAAGAGTGTTTTCAAACTTGGTTCCATTCTCCCTGTCTCTTTCAGGTCACCAATCAGATGTAGATTTGGTCTTTTCACATAGTCCCATATTTCTTGGAGGTTTTGTTCATTTATTTTTCCTCTAAGCTTCTCTTCTTGCTTTATTTCATTCATTTGATCTTCAATCACTGATACCCTTTCTTCCAGTTGATTGAATTGGCTACTGAAGCTTGTGCATGCATCACATAGTTCTCGTGCCATGGTTTTTAGTTCCATCAGGTCCTTTAAGTTCTTCTCTATGTTGTTTATTCTAGTTAGCCATTCGTCCAATCTTTTTTCAAGGTTTTTAGCTTCTTTGTGATGGGTTTGGACATCCTTCTTTATCTCAGAGAGGTTCATTATTACCAATCTTCTGAAACCTTCTTCTCTCAACTCATCAAAGTCATTCTCCATCCAGCTTTGTTCTGCTGCTGGTGAGGAGCTGCATTCCTTTGGGGAAGAAAAAGAATTCCAGTTTTTAGAATTTTCAGCTTTTCTACTCTGATTTCTCCCCATATTTGTGGTTTTATCTACTTTTGGTCTTTCATGATGGTGATGAACAGATGGAGTTTTGGTGTGAATGTCCTTTCTGTTTGTTAGTTTTCCTTCTAACAGTCAGGACCCTCAGCTGCAGGTCTGTTGGGGTTTGCTGGAGGCCCACTCCAGACCCTGTTCGCCTGGGTATCACCAGCAGAGGTTGTAGAACCGCAAATATTGCAGAATGGCAAATGTTGCTGTCTGATCATTCTTCTGGAAGCTTCATCTCAGAGGGGCACCCGGCTGTATGAGGTGTCAGTCAGCCCCTTCTGGGAGGTGCCTCCCAGTTAGGCTACTCGCGGGTTAGGGACCCACTTGAGGAAACAGTCTATCTGTTCTCAGACCTCAAACTCTGTGCTGGGAGAACCACTACTCTCTTCAAAGCTGCCAGACAGGGACATTTAAGTCTGCAGAAGTTTCTGCTGCCTTTTTTCAGCTATGCCCTGCCACCAGAGGTGGAGTCTATAGAGGCAGGCAGGCCTCCTTGAACTGCAGTGGGCTCCACCCAGTTTGAGCTTCCAGCTGCTTTGTTTACCTACTCAAGCCTCAGCAATGTCAGGCACCCCTCCCTCAGCCTGGCTGCTGCCTTGCAGTTTGATCTCAGACTGATGTGCTAGCAGTGAGCAAGGCTCCATGGGCAAGGGACCCTCCAAGCCAGGCACGGTATATAATCTCCTGGTGTGCCATTTGCTAAGAACATTGGAAAAGCGCAGTTTTTGGGTGGTGGGAGTGATCCGATTTTCCAGGTGCCGTCTGTCATGGCTTCCCTTGGCTAGGAAAGGGAGTTTGCCAACCCCTTGTGCTTCCTGGGTGAGGTGATGCCTTGCCCTGCTCTGGCTCACAGTCCGTGGGCTGCACCCACTGTCCTGCACCCACTGTCTGACAAGCCCCAGTGAGATGAACCTGGTACCTCAGGTGGAAATGCAGAAATCCCCACCTTCTGTGTCGCTCACACTGGGAGCTGTAGACTAGCGCTGTTCCTATTTGGCCATCTTGGAACCTCTATATCTTTTTCATATAAAGATTTCTTTTCCTCTGGGTAGATAACCAGTACTGGGATTGCTGGATCAAATGGTAGTTCTACTTTTAGTTCTTTAAGTAACCTCTACGCTGTTTTTCATAGTGGTTGCATCAGTTTACAATCCAATCACCAGTGTGGAAGTGTTCCCTGCTAGCTATATCCATGCCAACATGTACTATTTTTTTTATTGATATTCTTACACGAGTAAGGTTATCACATTGGGTTTTGATTTGCATTTCCCTGATCATTAGTGATATTGAGCATTTTTTCATGTGTTTTTTGGCCATTTGTATATCTTCTTTTAAGAATTGTCTATTCATGTCCTTATCCCTTTTTGGTGGGATTGATTTTTTCTTGCTGATTTGTTTGAGTTCCTTGTAGATTCTGGATATTAGTCCTTTGTCATATGTATAGATTGTGAAGATTTTCTTCTACTCTGTGGGTTGTCTGTTTACTCTGCTGACTGTTCTTTTTGCCATGCAAAAGCTCTTTAGTTTAATTAAGTCCCAACTATCTTTGTTTCTATTGCATTTGCTTTTAGGTTATTGGTCATGAAATTCTTGCCTAAGCCAATGTCTAGAAGAGTTTTCCAATGTTATCTTCTAGAATTTTTATAGGTTCAGGTCTTAGATTTAAGTCCTTGATTTTTGTATAAGGTGAGAGATGAGGATCCAGTTTCATTCTTCTACATGTGCTAGCCAATTATCCCAGCACCATTTGTTGAAAAAGGTGTCTTTTCCTCACTTTATGTTTTTGTTTGCTTTGTCAAAGATCAGTTGGCTGTTTAAGTATTTGGGTTTCTTTCTGGGTTCTCTATTCTGTTCCACTGGTCTATGTGTCTATTTTTATACCAGTACCATGCTGCTTTTGGTGACTATGACCTGATAGTATAGTTTGAAATCAGGTAATATGATGCCTCTAGATTTGCTCTTTCTTCTTAGTCTTGCTTTGACTATGCGGGCTTTGTTTTGGTTCCATATGAATTTTAAAATTGTTTTTTTTCTAATTCTGTGAAGAATGATAGTGGTATTTTGATGGGAATTGTGTTGAATTTGTAGAGTGCTTTTGGCGATATGGTCGCTTTCACAATATTGATTCTACCCATTCATGAGCATGAGATGTATTTCCACTTGTTCGTGTCTTCTGTGATTTCTTTCAGCAGTGTTTTGTAGTTTTCCTTGTAGAGATCCTTCACCTCCTTGGTTAGGTATATTCCTAAGTATTTACTTATTTATTTATTTATTTTTGCAGCTATTTTTAAAGGGGTTGAGTTCTTGATTTGATTTTCAGCTTGGTCACTGTTGGTGTATAGAATAGCTACAGATTTGTGTACGTTAATTTTTTATCTGGAAACTTTGCTGAGTTCTTTTGCCAGTTCTAGTAGCTTTCTGGAGGAGTCTTTAAAGTTTTCAAGGTAAACAACCATATCTTCAGCAAACAATTATAGTTTGACTACCTCTTTACTGATTTGGATGCCCTTTCTTTCTTTCTGATGTCTGATTGCTCTGGCTAGGACTTCCAGTACTGTGTTGAAGAGGAGTGGAGAGAGGGAGTATCCCTGTCTTGTTCTGGTTCTCAGAGGGAATACTTTCAGTTTTCCCCTAATCAGTATCCTGTTGGCTGTGAGTTTGTCATAGACAGCTTTTATTAGATTGAGATATGTCCCTTGTAAGCTGATTTTGCTGAGAGTTTTAATCATAAAGTGATGCTAGATTTTGTCAAATACTTTTTCTGCGTCTATTGAGATGATCATGTGATTTTTGTTCTTAATTCTGTTTGTGTGGTGTATCACACTTATTGACTTGTGTATGTCAAGCCACACCTGTATCTCTGGTATGAAACCCACTTGATCATGGTGGATTTTCTTTTTGATATATTACTGAATTTGGTTAGCTAATATTTTGTTAAGGATTTTAGCATCTGTGTTCATCATGGATATTGGTCTGTAGTTTTCTTTTTTGGTTATGTCCTTTCCTGGTTTTGGTATTATAGTGATACTGGCTTCATAGAATGATTTAGGGAGGGTTACCTCTTTCTCTCTCTTGTGGAATAGTGTCAATAGGATTGGCATAGATTTTTCTTTGAATGTCTGGTAGAATTCTGCTGTGAATCCATCTGGTCCTGGACTTTTTTATTGTTGGTAGTTAAATTACCATTTCAATCTTGCTGCTTGTTATTGGTCTTTTCAGATTATCTAATTCTTCCTGATTTAAGCTAGGAGGGTTGTGTCTTTCCAGGAATTTATCCATCTCTTCTAGGCTTTCTAGTTTATGTGCACAAAGGCATTCATAATAGCCTCGAATTATCTTTTGTGTTTCTGTGGTGTCAATTGTAATATCTTCCGTTTCATTTCTTATTGAGTTTATTTGGATTTTCTCTCTTCTTTTCTTGGTTAATCTTCCTAATGGTCTATCAATTTTATTTATCTTTTCAAAGAACGAAATTTTTGTTTCATTTATCTTTTGTATCTTTTTATTTATTTGTTTGTTTGTTTGTTTCACTTTCATTTAGTTCTACTCTGATCTTGGTTATTTACTTTCTTCAGCTGTGTTTGGGTTTGGTTTGTTCCTGTTTCTCTAGTTCCTTGAGGTGGGATCTTAGATTGTCTTTTTGTGCTCTTTCAGACTTTTTGATGTAGGCATTTAGTGCTATGAACTTTAGCACCACTTTTGCTGTATCCCAGAGGTTTTGATAGGTTGTGTCACTATTGTCATTCAGTTCAAACAATTTTTTAATTTCCATCTTGATTTTATTTTTGACCCAATGATTATTCAGGAGCAAGCTATTTAATTTCTATGTCTTTGCATGATTTTGAAGATTCCTTTTGGAGTTGGTTTCCAGCTTTATTCCACTGTGCTCTGAAAGAGTGCTTCGTATAATTTCAATTTTCTTCAATGTATTGGGGGTCATTTTGTGGCCTATCATATGGTCTATCTTGGAGAAAATTCCAGGCACTGTTGAATAGAGTGTATATTCTGTGGTTATGGGATGGAATTTTCTGTATATATCTATTAAGTTCATTTGTTCCTGGGTATAGTTTAATTTTTTGTTTCTTTGTTGACTTTCTGTCTTGATAACCTGTTCAGAGCTGTCAGTGGAGTACTGAAGTCCACTACTCTTACTGTGTTGCTGTCTATCTTATTTCTTTTCTTTTTTTTTATGTGTTAATTTTTTTATTTTTAAATTTTTTTTATTATACTTTAAGTTCTAGGGTACATGTGCGCACTGCACAGATTTGTTACATATGTATACATGTGCCATGTTGGTGTGCTGCACCCATTAACTCATCATTTACATTAGGTATATCTCCTAATGCTATCCCTCCCCTCTCCCCTCTCCCCTCTCCCCACAATAGGACCCGGTGTGTGATGCTCCCCTTCCTGTGTCCAAGTGATCTCATTGTTCAGTTCCCACCTATGAGTGAGAACATGTGGTATTTGGTTTTCTGTTCTCGTGATACTGTCTATCTCATTTCTTTGTCTATTAGTAATTGTTTTAAACATTTGGGAGATTCAGTGTTAGGTGCATATATGTTTAGGATTGTGATATTTTCCTGTTGGACAATATATCATTATATAATGCCCCTCTTTGTCTTTTATCACTGCTATAAATTTAACTGCTTTAAAGTTTGTTTTTTCTGATATAAGAATAGCTGCCCCTGCTCGCTTTTGGTGTCCATTTGCATAAAATGTCTTTTCCACCCCTTTACCTTAAGTTTATGTGAGTCCTAATGTGTTAGGTGAGTCTCTTGAAGGCAGAAGATAGTTGCCTGATAAATTCTTATCCATTCTGCAATTCTGTATCTTTTAAGTGGAACAATTTGACCATTTACATTTAATGTTAGTGTTGAGATATGAGGCACTATTCCATTCATTGTGTTATTTGTTGCCTGTATACCTTGGTTTTTTGTTTTTGTTTTTTAAATTGTATTTTTGTTTTATAGGTCCTGTAAGATTTATGATTTAAAGAGTTTCTGTTTTGATGTGTTTCCAGGATTTGTTTCAAGATTTAGTGCTCCTTTTAGCAGTTCTTGCAGTGGTGGCTTGGTAGTGGCGAATTCTGTCAGTATTTGTTTGTCTAAAAAAGACTGTATCTTTCCTTCATATATGAAGCTTAGTTTCACTGGATGCAGAACTCTTGGCTGATAATTGTTTTGTTTGAGGAGGCTGAAGATAGGGCCCTAATCCCTTTTAGTTTGTGGAGTTTCTACTGAGAAATCTGCTCTTAATCTAATAGGTTTTCCTTTATAGTTTACCTGGTGCATGTGTGTCACAGCTCTTAAGATTCTTTCCTTTGTCTTAACTTTAGATAACCTGATGACAATGTGCCTAGGCAATGATTTTTTTGCAATGAATTTCCCAGGTGTTCTTCATGGTTCTTGCATTTGGGTGTCTAGGTCTCTAGCAAGGACACCATGGACTATGTCCTTCTGATACTCTCTCTTGTTTCAGTTTCCATAGCACCATCCTCTTCTGATTTTGCTCTTAATTCTCTCTTCACACATTTTCAGTCTTTTTTTTTTTTTAAATAAACTCTTCATCTTCTATATGTCTTTAAAATGTTAGTCTTCCCTATTCTTGGGCCTTATCTCTTGCAACTCCACATACCTTTATTTCTACTGCTCCTTTATTCACCATATTCTTGGTTTTGATACCTTCTGAGCATTAGACCTGCATTCTTTAGCGATTTTTGGATTTTCTATTTTAATATCTCAAAAATACCTCATACTTATATTTCCTAAAACACCTTCCTTTGTTTTCTCCACCTTGATCAATGATACCTTTCTTCACATTGGTGTCTAAGTTAGATATCTGGGACTCACTGCTGATTTCATTTGCTGGCAGTTTCCATGAACACTTTGTCTTTCTACTCATTCCCTACCCCTTATTTTCTCCATGTCCTTTTGCTCTTCTGCAGTATTACTGCCACCCTTTAGTTTGGGGCTTCTTTCATCTTGACTAGGCTCTTATCTGGTTGCTTTGCCTCTGGCCTTCCCTACTTCCAATACCAATAATTTTCTGCCTTCTCTTTACAAATATATATCTGATTATGACATTCCCCTGCTTAAAACTCCATTGTTATCTAAATGTATGGCATTGCCTTCCTGAACAGGCGTTTAGAGATTCTAAAGAAATAAATTCTGCTTTTTCCATTACTCAAAGTTCTACAAAAAATGTTGGAGGTGAAAAATTTTGAAACATTAATTATTTGATAAATTACTTTATCAATCAATTTACTGAAAGTTATTGAGCATCTGTTATGTGCCCAGCTATGTGTTAGATATTATATCCATTTTATCTCAGAATATGATACAAATTTTAAATAATTTTTCTTATCTTGTTATTTATAAGTTATACAAGTATCTCATATCTACTACTGGACTGCAAGATTGATCTTCTATAGTCAATAATGAGCCACTGATAAGTAATAAAATAAATAACTTTAAAGATCTAGCAAATCCACCTCTATTGTCAGTAACTGAAGAGAAAAAAAGTAATGGCTGTAATCTCTAAGTTACATGAAAAGGACATAAAGTAATCTCCAGAAATCAAGTGGCCTGCCTTATAAATGAGTGATCATGCTGATATTTTAGTGCCAAATGCCTACTTATCCCCTTGAATAAATTGTGTTTTCTTCAAATATATAAGTACTAAATATATTTTCATGTTCTAAACTATGAATGGGAAAATCAGCACAGAACACAGTTTCAGAGTCATCACAGAACAAGAAACTTCTTTTATGCTATAAATATAAACTCTTCTGTATTTCTGCCTTACTAGAAGAATCATCTCTTTCTGAAGCCTATTTAGCAATAAAATTCCTCTTCTCATTTCATCCTGCTAGAAGCCTCCAAGGAGCACTTAGGGAAATTCTCACTCCCATACATGAACGGAGATCCACCTATACTGAATCACTGAAATTCCATCAAACTGTACAAAATATCTCTGGCATTACAAGGCTAGAATAGAACTATGAGTGTTCAATCCTTAGTGACAGACTGATTACTGCCTGCACACTTCTGGAATAGAGTCACAGCCTATATTCCTACAAATACCCAATAATTTAAGTAGTTAAATCTATGAGCTCTTTTCTGAAGGTTTGTCCTGAAAGTCCCTTTTGTGTCAGAAATCTGTTAAAAAGCCATACTTTCTACTCCTTGATGGTTGTTATAGCAACCATCAGACTTTAGGTATATGGAAAGAAAGGAACACCACCTAACCAATAATGTTCAATTGTCATGACACTTGCTATGTTAAATACAAAATGACAAACCAATTTCTTACTGCAGAAGCATAAAATCAGGATTGAACTATACATTCAGATCCCATTTGATATATATGTATAATGGTGATAGTTGTAGTGGTAGTGAGGGGTAATAGAATCAGAGAAGGGGGATTAGAAAGAAAAAGAAAATAATATTAGACACCTATGTAAAATAAGCTTTGAAAAGTGTGGAAAAGTTCAAATGCAATATTTATTATACTATCCATGCATTGAAATACTAACGATAAAGTGGCCATCTCCTATGAAAATATAAAATATGAGGTCTGTAATTTACTTGTCCAGTAAAAAAACTTACCACCTATGTGCATTTTTTGAATTGAACGATATATCTATAAAATATCCTTAATATCCTATTTTGGTGGGTTGTTCCACTAAAGCTAGGAGAATCATCATGTAAAACCCTGGGGCTCTAAAGAAAGTTCATGCCATCAGCCAAGAAGAATTATAAACAATTCAGAAAACAGCTCCAGGCATGCTACCAGGCACACTGGTAAAGACAGAGGGCCTGACTGTGAGGCAACAAGTAACCATGTGGCCAGAGCTGCTTATCATAAGTTGAGTTTTGTCAGATTCACCAAGCCATAAGATTGGTGGGTCTAGCACCAGTATTCATTTAAGATGGAAATACTATATCTGGAAGCAGCCATGAGTACAGGCCAGAGGACAGAAGTAGCTGCATGAACAGGTGCCACAGATTCACATATCACTGAACATTGCTGCCTGGGCTCTCATCCTTAGCTTGTATGTATAGCCACAAAGGTGGGGATTCCTTTTATGAGAAGCTGGTGGAGGAGGAAAAAAGCCACCCTTAGTTTATGGATAGAGTAGCTCAATGTGTGGGTGCAAGCCAAAGAAGACTGTTGCTGCATTGCAGTCTCACTGAGGTATGGCCCTAAAATTCAGCAGTAAGGAGACATCCTTACAATGGAGAGAGGTTTGTGGAGTGTGTTCTTTTCTTTGCGTAAAGGAAGTACCTCCAAATAAGGATATACTTACGTTCATGGGTAATGGTGACTGGCTTAACTGAATATTTAGAAGCTGGAAAGAGACATAGTTAAAGATCAGGGATAAGAAATTCTGGAAAAGAGGCATATGAATAACCTCCAACTAGACAGAATGACTCAGCCATTACATTATCCAGCCTCTGTCATCAGCCACTCCTGTGCTAGCACAATGGGCTCATGAATGGAGTAGGCATGTTGACAGCGCCAAAGGATATGAAGGGATTATGTGGGATCCCATTCACTAAAGCTAATTTTGCTACTGCTGCTGTCAGATATCAAATCTGCCAGGAGCTGTGTCCATATACAGCCTCATTCCTTGACGAGACCAGCTAGGCCCTTGGAATCAACTTGGAAGCAACGGGATCAATTGGAAGGTGATCACAGTCTCTTTTAGGAGCTCATTCCAGACCAAGTTATTATGCTGGGTATATACTTAGAAGTTTTAATTTCCATTTTGATAGACAGATGTTAGATAAATTTATTTTAATATTCCCTATTAAAAATTAATTTTCGGCTTGACAGTCTATACCAAATAAAATGTTGCTGAATCTTGCTCACTAAAATGGAAACAGTTCCAGAATGAAATCAGTGATCAATCATTCCTCAGCATGAATAACTCATTTTGGTTAGATCTGGGTATTAATAAAACAAAAGTTAAAGTACCCAGTCTTTTTTAAAATTTTTATTTTAAGAAGGTATATTTTATATTTAGAATATTTCTGTAGTAGGAACTATCTGGTACAGGCCATTCGCCTACTGGTTGCTGTTCAAATTTCTAGTCAAATTGGTAAAGTGGGTAGAAATTGCTTTTGTATTTCCTCCTTCTTCCAGTCCCAAGCTATGGAACTCCTTGATATTATTCCTTGGAGACCCATATTTCTGATATTGAACTCAAACTAGGTCAGTAACACTGTTGTTCTTAAGTTTAGCCAAGTAATAGCAGTGTGGAATGATAGAACCAGATTTTAGATATATTGGACATGGAAAAGGTGTTTGTTGAATAAATATAAACATAAATCAATAATTTTATAAAACAGAAGTTTTTTTTTAATAGGAACTTCAGAAAATATTTAAGAATCATGTATGTACCCTAGCTTCGATGCCCTATCAATTATCAGTTATCCTTTTATCTCCTGAAGATGGTTCTGAATATGTACAGCAGGCTTACTGTGTGCCAAACATTGTTTTCAAAACTTTACAGCTTTAGACATGTTAACTCATTGAATCTCCCAACAGCCATAACTTGCCTGAGGTCACACAGTAATGAGTGATGGAACCAGGACTTGAACCCAGGTGCTTCAGCTCCAGAATCCATACTGTCAACTACTATATTATACTACCTCTAAGTGGAACTGGCTAATCCAAATGCACTAGTAAAATTGAGAAAACAGACAGAAAATGGCCTCATAATAGGCAGAGATAAAATAAGCAGGTAAAATGAAAAGGCAAGGACAATGGTAAGAATTCATGGGCAGGCAATGCTGAACAGAATATTCTTTTAAGCTGAATATACATCTTGTGAAGTTGCATGTGTTCAAATGTGTCCTGATAATTTGGCAAGGACCATCTGGACCTCAAAAGTAAGGATGGGGCATATGTTATGGCTGAGGGGGTTGAGAAGTAGCACTTCGGAATTGACTAAGACAAACTCTGTAAGAGATGCTGATGTCTGTGCCCACCCACCGTGCCAAGAAAGCCCTCAACCCCAGGAGTGCACCGTGAGGCTGTGACTTGAGTGGGACTAACAGATAGCTGCTACATGTTCCCACTTACAAAGACACTGTGCAACAGTCTCAAAAGCAAATGGGGAAAAACGCTTGCATTTCAGAGAAAGGGGAAAAAGAAAGATAGGAGAATAGGACAAGCTGTGGAAAGAGGACAGAGGAAGGGAAGTGAGAACAGAGGAGGGATAAGGAAATACAAAGGAATGGCAAACACAGATATGAAATAAAGCTGCATTTGTCATACAGAGCTTACTAACAGGTCAAAATCACTTTCTCATAGATTTCAGTAATTTAAAATGTGGATGATAGGATTAGGGAACTTTTTGTCTTTATTAATATTTCTACTGCCATTTCTAAAACATACTACTGTCTCAATGTAGTAATGACACATTTATGATCATTGCTGTCACTCTCATAATCTCTTGTTGGTTAAAGCACAGTGTTCATGAAGCTGTGCTTGTGGGTTAGCTCCTCACTTCTCTTGAAGCCCCTGCAGACTACCGTCTGCTCTGTATTTATGCTGCATCCCAGATCTCAGGCAGCTACCTTGGATACTGAGACTGTTGAATTCAGTGAATTAGGTAAACACATGGCACTGGGTCCATATGATCTTATCACCACTTCTAGAAAAACCAAGACCTATCCCACTATAGACTCCGTTTTTGCACACTACAGCAACAAGTGATTGTTAAAATGAATCCTTATCCACAGTTTTGAGCATAAACAATGATATTGTTGATCTTTTATGTAAGTCTTAATTTGAACAGTATGACACCAGAGAAAAGTGGCATTCTGATTCTAAGAGGGAGAATGCAGTGTGGCATCCAATGAGAAGTGAGAGGAGAAGTAAACACTCTCAATTTGGAGAGTTGGTCTATGTGTCATATATAAGTTGGGAGTTGTGGCATCTTGTCCCAAATTCCCTTTGATAATGTAGATGTCATGCACAGTATGGTTGGTATATTTCACAGGTGAATATTATAATCCTATAAATGCATTTTGAGACTGCAGGATGTGAGTCATGACAAAAATCTCAACAATTATTGCCTTTTTATTTCTACCCATGAGAGCTCAATTTTTGCCTCTCATTCACAGAAGTGTGTATCATGAAGAACTAGTAAGATGAAATAAGATGAAAGCAATATTAAAATATAAAGCCTGGCATAAATAAAAAAGTATGGATTTCTTCATTTAAAATTATATTGGCTGAGTGCAGTGGCTCATGCCTGTAATGCCAGCACTTTCGGATGCCAAGGTGGGTGGATCATCTGAGGAGTTCGAGACCAACCTGGCCAATATGGTGAAACCTGTCTCTACTAAAAACACAAAAATTAGCTGTGTGTGGTGACACACGCCTGAAGTCCCAGCTACTTGGGAGGCTGAGGCAGGATAATCACTTGAACCCAGGAGGCAGAGGTTGCAGTGAGCCAGGATCATGCCACTACACTCCAGCCTAGGAGACAGAGTGAGACTCTATCTCAAATAAATAAATAAATAAATAAATAAAATAGTATTGTTCATTTGTAATCAAATGGCTGGAAGATATCAAATTTGAAATTTTATTTATCTGAAATCAACCTGGTGGCCTAAAATGTCATCTCAATATTTTCTCCTTGTATTCTAAATTTCCTTCATAATGGACTGCATATTTGTATTCTATTTTGTCTATTTCTCAGTTTACTTTGTATTGATCTAATTTAATATATCACCATTTTTTTGCTTATTTAACTAGTTTTTAACGTGTTACAAAACAGAATATCATCTAAACAAATCAGTAAACATATTGTTTTTACTTCTGTTTTATACAGAAGCAAGGTTATTAAAAAATTTATTCCCATCCATTCATTAAAAGATTCAGTAAATTAGTTATCAGCTTCTTCCAAACCTGTTAATAGAAGCAGAAGTAGCCTAACTTTATTTTCTATCCGTATTTATAAGCTCCTTAGAGTTGTTTTCTTTGTGACAATTACATATTACTTCAATCTTACACATAATGGATCAAATCTTCTTATTTTTCTATTCAGTCACCATCACTATAACAATGGTAATTACTTTCTTGAGCACATTTCCTTCCTTCTTTCACTTTATCTTTCTGTATGTTCTATTTTTATTTGCTTTCTCCTGTTGATGTTAAATTTACAGACCTTGAACTTGACTATATTTACCCTTCCTATGTGTACTTTCAATTCACAAAAGGACACTGCATATGAAGTGTCCTTTTGACATATGAAGACTGCATATGTTGGTATCTTTGTATTCAGGCCTGCGACAAGTATAAAATTATTTTAAACAGGAATTAGCTCATTATCACAAGTAATATAACTCTCACTAGGACTAATTTGGTCTTTACAATACTCAGGGACTAAAGTGCCTGCTTGGAAATAATAAATATCTAAATGAAATCTGTAACTATAAATTACTTAGATAAAAATATGGTCCTACAAATCAACCCACAAACGGTATATTGTATCAGTTCCTCCATGATGCTCTGTGGCACACAATTATAGTTTCAGATATCAACAGATACTGAAATTCCTTAACCATCCTGGCTCTCCAGAGTTTCTCTCACATCTCTAGCAATTCAGCGATCATTCACATCTTCATTAGTTGGAAGGTGGGAGATTGCGGAACATCTTTTTGAGGTGTCCCCTCAGGAGTTGAGTCCAAGATTTGTGGGACAGGTCTTCTCAGCTGTCCTGCTTGTGCTCCTGCTGTGGTAGTCAAGTACATAAGCATGGCGTAGCTTCAGCACCAGGTTCATTTCATACTGTTGTTGGCTTGACTAACATGTCTTCCTGAATTTAAGAGCTTTTACCTAGCCACACTCCTAATTCCCGCCTATTCTCAACCTGGGTTCTTTGTGTGGTTCTATGTATAGGTGTTTTGTATGGTGTGTGTGTGTGTGTGTGTGTGTGTTAACATGGATTATCCTGCTAGTTCTGCCTTTCTGAACCTCCTTTTCATGGATCCTTTCTTTGGGTAGTTGATCTTCTGAATGTGCTGGTAGCTGCAAAACCTCAATTTGTTATCTGATTCTCCAGGAACTTAAAAATCTGTCTGACTCCTGTTTCTAAAAACGCATGGACCCAGCTTTATTCCTTCTTTTTAATGAGTCACACAGATGGTATAAGTCATTTGGGAAAGGGAGGTAACAATGTGCATTTTGTTAGACATTTCCCTTCCTTCTGGAGTAATCCTTGTCCATACTACCTCACCCTATCAGGACTAGCTTTGGGTCTTATCACTCCTTCCATCTTCCAGGGGCCAGAACTAACGTGGTCCTGACAAGGCAAAACAGCTGAGCATTCATGTTCCCGCACTAGGTACTCATTGGCTATCAGCTGCTGGGAGCTTTCTGGTCTCAGGGCAACTGGGCAGAGGGATCCAATCAGCTGACCGGCAGTTCTCTGAGGAAAGCTGCATGTGCCAGCCTTTCGGAGTAAAGCGCACAGAAGCTGGGAGATAGATACCCAGAACCCATAAAGGGAACTGCAGGTATCTGGGTGAAATGACACAGTGACTCTCATACTACCCGGCATGCTAGTCCGGAGACCCTTTCTCCTCCTTAGTACTAAACTGAGAATCTAGGAACTTGGTCTGAAGTGCTTATTGTGAATCACTGTGTTCCTAGGGTCATCAAGCCTCTTTACAGATTGCTATTTCACAGCATTTGACAAATCTCTCAAGTGACCATAGCCCATAGTCATTCCAATAGCAAATATCCTGTTTCTAGCCTGGAATGTCAAAGGAATGGGGAAATATAAACCAGCTTAGCTGTCTTTACATAACTGAGCTGCAAACACCAAAGTCCTGACCTCAGCTTTCCTCCACTTTCCCGGAGTGGTTACAGACATAGCCTTCCTCTTCCTCATGAAATACAAAGTTGGCTCTATGGTACTGCTTGTGCTCTCATTTTCTGGTACCAGGAGGTTTGTTTGTTTGTCTGTTTTACTGTGGCTAACCGGCAGTTCACTGAGAATCTTAGAACAGTCTTAATATTCATAGGTTTAATATTTAGAAATATGGAAAGCTGTGGAAATTACTGATAAGTAGATGTTGTTGACAATGGAAATGTTTAGTGTAAGGAGAGATTTTTTAAATGAATCATATTCAGTGAATGCACAGCAGACAGTATTTTATTCCCAGACTTGTTTTCTTTCTCCCTGGAAGACAGTCCCAGAATTGTTTTCCAGGGAGATGTTGTCAGCTGCCTGCAACATGTCACTACTAATGGCACATTGAGAGAATATGACTAAATAATTACTGGTCTGCTCATCTCAGGTGGGTCTTGTTTCTCTCTGTCTTACATTCTAGTCTTTCAGAAGTCTGGTTACTTATCAAGGTAAGAAACATACAGATGCAAGCAAACTACTTAAAGAGACAGAATGTCGTAAGTGGCCAAACTCAGTTGTTCATTATTCCAAGACAATTAGTCCTATTTCAGACTCAATGTTAGTGGTAGTCATTGGTGCTCTTTGCCAGATACTTGTTTCTGTCTCATTCTGGACACATTATGGGTTTACACTTCCATGGCCCCTTATTGTTAGCAAGGGGATCATCTGACAAGTTCTGTCCAACGAGTTATGAGTAAGATAACATGTGCCACTTCTGGGTTGAAACACTTAATTTTTCATGATGAGACCCCCAGATCTCTCTCTTTTCCTTTGCGTAGTGACTGATAAGTTTAAGATAATGGTTGTTCCATCAGCCTGGGTCCTTGACGGACTAGGATGAATTGAGTCCCCCGAGTCTGACCCCACTGCCTCAGAATGGATATAAAACATGAAAAGGAAATAAGTTTTTGTTGCTTTAAGCCACTGAGTTTCCAGGACATTCTAACTCATCTTTGACTGATATTTGTGTTCATGGAGAAGTAAAGCTGTAAATTACTAGTTGGATGTAACAGGAGAAGTAAAATACCTAAGTATGGTGCATATCTTGCCACAGAGATTGTTGGACATCTTGCCTCCAATTTTACAATCTTAACTTGGCTCAAACTCCCATTAAGATTCCTTTAATAGTGGTATATATCAGCACTAATTGTGCCACTAACAACATGCTTCTCAGATAGCTTCCCAGTAGGACTGTGTGCATAAGATAACATAGAAAAGACTAAAAATAATGTGGTTAAAGTATGTGGATGCCTTGGAATAAACTTTCCGCAATTTCTCAATTCAACTTGTCACATTTAGCACAGTGGTAAAGACAATATCACATAAGAGACACCTTTATACTCAGGAGATTAAACTTATGGGTAAAAAATGTCCATTTATTTTTCTAATATATTATTCTATGAATGAATATATTTCCCTAGTGAATCTTTGAAACTTTGTGGGACAAGCACTATGATCTCCCTGAACTGGTGATGTTGGCAATTTATGGTTTTTATGTGTAAGGCATTTTGTTAGGTGCTTAACATACATTGACTTATTCATTTACTACAGCAAGTCCATGAAGAGGAAGCTGAGACTCAGAGAGTTTAAGTAATTTTCTAAAGATACACACTACTGACAGATCTAGGATTCATACTCAGGCTTAATTTCAAAGTCTACAATTGCTCATCATTGAGGTGGGTGCTATGAAATGATTGCTCATTAGGAATTCAGTATCTGTCATAGTCCATTTTCTGTTACTGTAATAGAATAACTGAGACTGGGTAATCTATGAAGAATAGAAGTTTATTTAGCTCACAGTTCCAGAGGCTAGGATGTTCAAGAGCATGGCATTGACATCTGGTGAGGGCCTTCCTTGCTGGTTATAACATGGTTGAGGGCATCACATGGCAAGTGGGCAAGGGCATGCATGTCAGCTTAGGTCTCTCCCTCTTTTTATAAAGCCAGCAGTCTCATCATAGGGGCCCCACCCAGACAACTTTACTTAATCCTAATTACCTCTGAAAGGCCCCACCTCCAATAAATATAGGAAATTGGGAACTAACTTCCCAACACATGAAATTTGGGAGACGCATTCAAAACACAGGAGCATCTATTGGGAAGATGACTAAATAATGTAGATGTTTCCTAATATGAAAGTGAGAAAACTTCTGGTATAGCTGAGTAAACATAGCCGGTAAGTTCCTTTTGTAAAAAACTATTCCTCTGAGAGTTACCATTTTCCATGTGTTCCAACCATAGCATCTGTTTTGTTGTCGTTGTTGTTTGTTTGTTTGTTTGAGACGGAGTTTTGCTCTTGTCGCCTAGGCTGGAGTGTAATGGCATAATCTCAGCTCACTGCAACCCCTGCCTTCCCAGTTCAAGCGATTCTCCTGCCTCAGCCTCCCGGGTAGCTGGGACTACAGGCATGCATCACCACACCCGGCTAATTTTTGTATTTTTAGTAGAGACCGGGTTTCACCACATTGGCCAGGATGGTCTCGAACTCCTGACTTCGAGGTGATCCACCTGCCTTTTCCTCACAAAATGCTGAAATTACAGGTATGAGCCACTGAGCCAGACCCCATCCATAGCATCTTGTCAGTGGTGTGGGTAGCCATTACTTTATTTAACAAGCAGTTATTACACATCAACTAAGGGAAGGGCCAGTTACCTTCATCTCTCCTCCTGTGCACTGGATCTCAGTTGTTCTTGCATCCATTCTTGATTCTGTCTTAATCCAGCATCTTTAGAACTTTTCCTCTCACTTACTTAGCTTGTACTTGACACTGAGAGTGTAGTAATCTGAGAGTAGTTTTTGGTAGTAAGGAAGTGTATCACATCATCTTTGCTTGCAGGTGATTATTTTTCCTAATTTAAGTAGGCCCATAAAATGTAAGCAAGCAACTGGGGCTCAGTCATTATTAATTTAGAATATAGACTCAAGAGATGCTGGAACTATAAAGGCAGAAGAATGTATTCCTGACATAGGTGAAATCTTTTCCTTTTTTTTGTTCTTAGTATTTCTGAGTTTTCAGTAGTATGTTTCTCAAATATATCTCTTCCTACAAGTATACTGTTCTGCAACTACCTGTACCAACTATCTTTGAAGTCTAGTGTTTTCTCTATTCCTATCACCATTTGCTTAATTTTAGCCCTCACAGTTTCTACGAGTATCTCCCTGCTTTCCATCACATCCATCAGCATCTCCCCACTTGCTTCCTTTTTTGCATTGTTGTCTGAATTTGCATCTTCAAACATAAATCTAATCATGTTTATTTCATCCTTATAAATGTTTGTTGGCTCCCTGTTACCCAAATGGGGAAAATAATCAAGTATTATAGCGTGACATACAAGATACCTTGCGATTCAGTCCTAGCCTTCTTCTTGATCCTCCTTTCCCAACACTTCATTCCACAACCCTTTTGTTCCCCCACTTCCCCTTTGGCCGGTTAATCACGAATACCTCTCTCTTCAAAGAGTATTTCATGAGTTTTCAGGTCTATGTGATTGGAAACATGGCCAGAATGCCTTCCGTTTGACTTTTTTTTTTTTAAAAAAGAACCACTTTATTGAGGAATGATTAACTTACAAAAATCTGTATGTATTTAGTGTATACAACTTGATGAGTTTAAAGATAAATATACACTGTAAAACTATCACCACAATCAGTGCCATAAAGATATCCATCATCTACAGTTCCCTTGACTACTCCATCTAGAAAACTCTTACTTATTCTTCAAACCTGATTCAAATGTCAGCTCTTCCACAAATCCTTTCCCAGCTGCCCCAGGCAAAGTTCATCAGTCTTTTTATGGGATCAGCAAAGCACTTGTTCCCATTTATAGCATGAACTTAATTGTGTTATCACTTATCTGTTCTTATGTCTCTTTTCTACTAAATTGGGAGCAGGACCTATAATATCTTATGCATCTTTGTATTTCCTGTGACTTGTATAGTTCTCAGCACATAGAAAATTTTCAAAAACGTTTGCTGGATAAAAGGAGAAAGGCTTTTCCCCCCCACCTTTAATGTGTAACTATACAAATTGCCAGTCTAAAATGATAGCTCAATCATAAGAGACAGACTCAGTGGTCCCATCACAATAACCTGTGCTTCTGATAACTGAACGTTCGCCAAGAGTTCCATCGAAACAAAGCAGGCAGTTCTCCAGCAGGATTTTGAGACAAATACTTAGGTAAGCAGGCTTGCTATTTTGGGCATCCTGTTATCTCCCACTTGTCTCCAGAACAATTGTAGAATGAGCTCTGTGCTGGCGCTGATGACTTAGGAATTTAAGCTCTGAGCTACCACTGCTGTTTGTCTTCTTGTCACCCACAGCCCTCTGAGAAGGCCCTCCACATTGTGTAAGGCATCCTGATTGACAGCAAATCAAGAAAGATGGCACAGTCCTCATGTAGGATTTTGATAGATAAGTTTTATAGCTCCAGGTTAACAGAATACTTTCCTTCCCTGGTGCATGAATATTCATCGACATCAACACTCACACACACAATCTCCGCTTAGAACCAGAAATATACAGCCAGACCAAGATAACCACATGTATCGACAGTCATTTACTTTGGACATATTCCTAGAAAATTTTGCTTCCATTTATCATCCTTTTCCCATCCATAAAGGTACAATTTAAAATCTATCTGGTCCAGGAGGCTTTCTGTGCTGTTCAACCACAGTTGGAGTGTGAGATAGACTCAGAGTCACTGTTTCCAAGAGTTCAAAATTTACCATTGTCAATATTTTCCCCAGTTATTGCCAATTATGATCATAAGCCACTGCCAAAATTCATTTATCAGTCATCTGTGAGTTTTCTCCCTTGTAGACAAGTCTGTTTATAAGCTCATATTCCAGTGACAAAGAACATATGGGTTGACTTATTCTGCTGTAGCCAGTTCAGAATCAACAGTTTGCCTAATTAAACCTTAAAATTAGATAGCTTATTATATTCTCTGCACACATAGCCAGAATATTTGGGAACAAGGCATTATCACAATCCTCACAGCTATTATGGTTTGTTTTAAGTTTATGGTTCTTGATTCCTGCACTCACAGTTTTATGTAGCAAGCATAATTTGGAGGTCATTTAATCAGTTCAGTAAATGAAAACATGCCCCCATACTGTGCTGACTCATCAGCATGCTAATGTGACAACACATATATGCACATAATAACAGCTTGAGCTCCCTGTTAAGCAAAATTGGAAGATTAGATTGTGCTTTTTTGTCTTCTTTTTTTTTTTTTTTCTTTTCAGACAGAATCTCTCTCTGTCACCCAGGCTGGAGTGCAGTGGCACGATTTCTGCTCACTGCAACCTCTGCCTCCCTGGTTCAAGCAATTCTTCTGCCTCAGCCTCTCCAGTTGCTGGGATTACAGGTATATGCCACTACGCCTGGCTAATTTTTCTATTTTTTTGATAGAGACGGGGTTTCATCATGTTGGCTAGGCTGGTCTCAAACTCCTGACTCCAAGTGATCTGCCTGCCTCGGCCTCACAGAGTGCTGGGATTACAGGCGTGAGCCACCATGCCCAGCCAGATGGTGCCCAGCCAGATATATAAGAGTTCTCTTTTATATAGTGAAAAAGATGAAAGACATGGTTAGTTTATTTCGTTGTCTAATAAAAATTCGTACCAGACCTTACTATGTAACATGGATTACCAAAGCTACCATTGTTGAAAAGAAATTTTATACTAAAAGTAAAATAGTAGAGGACTGGGGAGTCAGAATGCCTACATTACAGGTCCAGGGAATCTAGATTGTGAGATTTTGGAATCCTTCGCTTTCTAAAATTCCATAGCTTCCCAATCAGAGGATTGAACCCCAAATGGTGTTTAATTTATTATTATTTTTTTCCATTGAACCATTTGAGAGCTAAAGAAATTGTACTTATACACAAGAAACTGGAAGAACAGAATTTTTCCCCTTAAGCTGCACCTGGGGGTGCTGAATGTACAGGGCTCACTCATGCATATTCTCTCTCTTCAACTCACAGAAGAGTATGAATATGCCCTGTCTAGAAATATTACTTGGCCTAAAGTGCTCAAAACTGGTAAACTTCAGAGTTTCTGTAAGGTCTTTAATAGGTAGATGGATTTGAAATGAACACCACTTCTTTTTCAGATTTTTCCCGGGGCATTACCTAGAAACCAGAGGGTAAACAAAATGAGGAGCAGGTGGATATGGCTCACACCTTTACTTTGCTGAAAGAGGCTGTTTGTTTTATAGGCAGGGGTCTTAACGGATTCTGTTGCATGTAGGAAAAGTGTTTCATCTTTAATACATGGAACTAGGTTACATGATTTCTAGGAATACATGTGTTTTGGAGGTGTTTGCGCCTGCATGTGTGTTTGGTTCATTGACTTAGACTGGACAATCAGGAAGGATTGTTTCTTTCTGAATTTCCCACTATGGGGAGATTTCAAAGGGAATTACACTCGGAGAACCAGAGACCCTCTGGACTATCTTGTTAAAGCTCCACCAACAGGTTAAGTCAAACGAAATAAATCAATCTCTGGAAACTGCATTGTGGGGGATTTTATATCTCACAAATTGTCTTATGGTGAAAGGAGATGAAACCTAAAGCAAGAAAATTTTTGTCTCTGAATCGCCATACAGTTGAAGTGGCAGGCAATTTAGCCTTAGTCTTTTCTATTTTCCTTCTCTCCAAATTCCATAATCTCAAGACCATAATCTCAGGTTTGTCGGGTGCTATCGTGTCTATAGAGTGTGTGAGAAGAGGTGCCTGGTCACTGGTCCACTACAGTGATTGCTGAGGACACTATTCACCATCCTTTACAGCATGGTCCCTTCCGGTCTCTCCTGATTCCATGCCTCATTTCTAGAAAATAAAATATGGTGTTAAGTGAAATACGTACCCTTTTTCCTTCGTAGAGGCTTGCCACCTCCCCTGTAGCACTGCTAGCAATCAGGATTTAGGCCATCTTGCCTCTAGGACACATAAAATTCTCGAACTATCTCCTTCTCTTCTTTCCCTCTCTGCTGCTTCTCTCTATTTTCTCTTCTGTTGTTCCCTTTCTCTCCAGTCCAAGGGAATCTTCCGGTGTGGTTGAACTCATTTGTTAGCTTCACTCAAACTTGACACGTACAAAACAAGGATCCTGGGTTTGGTTCCCCAACTGCTACTTCTTCAACGTTCCCCATCGCAGAAGTGGCACTTCATCACGTTCACAAGCCAGAAATGTGGAAGTCATCCTTGATTTCTTTCTTTTTCTCATCCTCTTTGTGCCAAGTCTCTACGTGTTCACCTTCAAATTCAGTTCTTACTTTTCCTCTGCTTTATTTTGTATCACATTGAGGCTGATTGATGCAGGGTGTACTTTCCAGGGCCCTCTGGCAGCCAGCTTCCAGCTCAAAGGCATTGGCACAGATTGGAGGGCAGGAAAAAGAGAGAATCCAGGGCATTTTCCCCTTCCTTCTTTGCTCCAAAAGCCTTCTCAAGTGAGCCTCACCATGGTGGCTTCCTCTGCAGCTTCCCAGTGGACC
Source organism: Trachypithecus francoisi (assembly GCF_009764315.1). NCBI lineage: Eukaryota > Metazoa > Chordata > Mammalia > Primates > Cercopithecidae > Trachypithecus > Trachypithecus francoisi. Next base: position 120,688,751 of record NW_022681470.1, read on the forward strand.
AGGCCTCCATGTTCCAGTTTCTGTCAGCTGGCCTTGGCTTCCAGGCTGTGATAATGTCACTTCCTCACTTCATTCCTCCATCATAGGAACAGTAGGGGCTTTCTGCTTTACTAATCTCTAGGATATCTCTCCATCCTCTATGGCTCTCGACTCTTCTATGAATTCCTTCTTTTTTTTTTTTTTTTCTTGAGACGGAGTCTCACTCTGTCGCCCGGGCTGGAGTGCAGTGGCCGGATCTCGGCTCACTGCAAGCTCCGCCTCCCGGTTTCACGCCATTCTCCTGCCTCAGCCTCCAGAGTAGCTGGGACTGCAGGCGCCCGCCACCTCACCCGGCTAGTTTTTTGTATTTTTTAGTAGAGACGGGGTTTCACCGTGTTAGCCAGGATGGTCACGATCTCCTGACCTCGTGATCCACCCGTCTCGGCCTCCCAAAGTGCCGGGATTACAGGCTTGAGCCACCGCGCCCGGCCTTGAATTCCTTCTTAAATTTCCTCCTTTGCATCTTACTGGTCAGTGATATCAAATGTTTATGCTTAAACATATCACTGGCTAGGGGAAAGGAATTGACACAATTGGCTTACATCTGTTCACACTCATCCTCTGGGACTAGGGAATTCCTCATGAAGCTGTTAGTTGCTGCTATGGCCTGAATGTTTGTCTCCCCTAAAAAAAATCATATGTTAAAATCCTAACCCCCAGGGTGATAGTATTAGGAGATGAGCCGTTAGGGAGGTGAGTAAATCCTAAGGGCAGAGCCCTTGCAAATGGGATTAGTTGACTTTATAAAGAGAACCCAGAGAGACCCTTGATTCTTCTACCACGTGAGAATACAGGTAGAAGGCACCATCTATGTACCAGAAAGTGGGCCCTCACCAGACAATCTGCTAGTTCCTTGATCTTGGACTTCCCAACCTTCAAACCTGTGAGGAATAAATTTCTGTTGTTTATAACCTACGCAGCTTATGGTATTTTATTATAGCAACCTGAACAAGTCAAGACAGTTTCCTAGTGTTCATTTCCCCATTTCACTTATTTATCCCCAGCAGATAGTTTCACTATTTCTCAATCCAAAAAGGAAAAAGATAAAGATACCCACTCAGTTTATGTCTCTACATATTTGGATGTGTTAGTAAGTATTCCGAGAACTTTTTCTACTCACTGAAAGGTTTCTGGGGGTGGGAGTGAGGTTAGAAACTGCTGTGCTTTTGTATTTTGCTCAAGAATTTTATCTTTCTTTCTCTTGGTTGTCATTTTTTGAAATGTATTTCAGTAGGGTACACTCTGATTGTTGTAAGTGGAAAATATGCTATATTTAAAATGCTTTTTCTCATTTTGTATTGGGAAAGATAAATTCTGTGAGGAAGTTTATATTGACCATCTTAATGCAGACATCAAATGACATTTACACAAAATTTAATAATAGACAACAGTAAACTATATTGTGTAGGGATACATTGTTAAGCGGTGAAACTATTAAAACATCAGGTAATTGAATACTCTTAATGTTAGGATGGTGGTTACTCTTGTGGGAAGAGGCTGCTGTGCTCCGGAAGGAACACAAACAAACTAGGAGTGCTTCTGGGAGTTGACAGTGTTCCATTTCTCGATTAGATGGGAAAGGCACGGTCTTTGCTTTATGATTATTTACTAAACTCTTCATATGTGTTTTATATATTTTTCCTGTATGTGTTATATTTCACAATTGAAAAAAGATTTAAAAATTAATAGTAGCTGCACACTATAAGACATTATTCCTTAAAAGAAATCAGATTGGCTGAGGGCGGTGGTGGCTCACACCTGTAATCCCAGCACTTTGGGAGGCCGAGGTGGGCGGATCACAAGGTCAACAGATCAAGATCACCCTGACCAACATTGTGAAACCCCATCTCTTAAACACAAAAATTAGTTGGAAGTGGTGGCACATGCCTGTAATCCCAGCTACTCAGGAAGCTGAGGCAAGAGAATCACTTGAACCCGGGAGGCAGAGGTTGCAGTGAGCTGAGATCATGCCACTGCACTCCAGCATGGTGACCAAGTGAGACTCCATCTAAAAAAAAAAAAGTCAGATTATGCTGCTCACATACTTAACAGTTTCTAATAATCTTCCAATCTAGTTAGAATCAGATCCAACCTGCTCACTGTGGACCGCAAAACTTTACAAGACCTGGAGCCCACCCAACTCCCCAACTTCTCTCCCATATCTCACCCCTTGTTCTCTAAGCACCTCTCACACTCGCCTTAAATTCCTCAAAGACATCAAACTCAGGCCCACGTCAAGGTTTTTGTATAATACTGTCTCCTCTGTTTAGTATGTATTTCTTCTAAGCTCTTCACAAAGCTTGTGCTACCTCAAATGTTATATTCGGCTCCCAGTTTAACATCACTCAGATGCCTTCCCTTAATATATGATTTATGTTAATATTCCTCTCTCTACCATAGTGGTAAGTGTATGACATCATATGTAGAATATTCTACATCCTATTGTACACAGGATGTCATATATTATCTTGCAATTTTATTTTTCATGGGTTCACTTGTTTATTGACACCTCTATTAGAATATAAACTCCGTAAGAGCAGGAAAAGTTTCCGTCTTGTGTATTGTTTTTATCTCCAGCACCAAAAAGTGTACTGGGCACATGGTAGGTGATTGTTTGTTGAATATTTACTGAATACATGATGTTTCTTCAAAACAGTCTGCCTGCGAATGTAAACTATCTTTTCTTAAGGTGTCTCCCTCTGAGGCACCTAGTGTATCTCCTCAGTGGGTTTAAATCAGGGTTCAAGCAGTTCCCACAGGGCCAAGGCAAATAACATAAGTGAGTGAAGGAAAGGATGGTGGTGGAAACGAAGAGAACTGGAGAACGTGAAATCCCCCTAAGGCTGCTGCCTCTACTCAGCTCTGGCTTCTTGTTCCCAGGTGAAAACAGCAGCCCAGTGTGGCTACGTCTTCTAATTTTCAAGAGAAGTCAGAAATCCAGATATCTATGTGAAATGTGCCAAATTATTAAACGTTGGTTCAAGTTTTTTAAAAAATCAACAAGAACCTAGTAAAACATATCTGTGTACCTAATTTATCTCTGAGGTGTCTGGTTTGAGATCTGGTTTAAGAGGTTGGAAAGAAATGGTCAGTCACAAACTTCCGCTGGGGCAAAGAAGTCTGGAGTCTTATCAGACTGAATAGAGGGAAGGGAAAGAAGAAAATAAGGGTAAAATAAAACTTAGATTGGCATCTCAATATTATACTACCAAGAGGTTTCTCAGAGTGATATTCTTTGGGACTTTTTGGTTACATCAAGGTCATAAGATGGGTTTTAAAACAAGGAGCAAGGAGATAGAATTTTATTTGGCTTTTATGAATAAAATAAGACCAAAATTGTATTGAGGAAGAGAGTATTGATGATAATAATAGAGGGACTCCTTCTTTATAATGCCTGTCATTGATACTTTAGGGTAAAAGGAGCTCATATGACAAGGAGCAGAAATCTATTACAGACAACCTATGGAAGCACTTAAAGAAGGCAAAGAAAAGAGGATAGGAATTGGGTTGACTTTGATTTAGAGATATATGCACACATAAACTGGAGTAGCTTGCAAGGGAAAACTGGTCAAATAATGATATCATTCAAGAAAAACCTTTACTCTTTTTGACCAATTACTATTTTGATTAATTAGTAAAGTCTTGTTCTGTACATTTAGGTACAAACTGTATCTATTCTATGAATATCAAATATGATTCTACTTTGTATATTATCAAGCAGAATAAAACTAATTATCTACTAGGACTATCAGTTCCCATGGGAAAGAGAAATAGACCTATTTATCAAAAACCTGAAGCTTTAATAGAAGTTCTAAATAAACATCAAATCTTTCCGATAATGAATGCAAGAAATTACAGCCCTACTTATAGTAGCGGGTCCTAAGATTGCTTTCTAGTTAACAGATGACTAGAAATACTTTCATTTGATGGCAAAAACTGCCTGACAGCCAAACCTACAGTCCAAAAATAACCAGAAAGATTTGATTTTAGTGATGGCTCAACAATATAAACACTGACAATAAAATTTGAACATTAGAGGAGGAAATTTACATTAAAACTCAATGGGTAAGAACGAGAATAAAAACAGGAAAGAAGAGAGTATCAGAAAGGGAGGAACACTGCTAGTTACGGTGTAGAAAGACATTGTGGGAGGGGAAAGGAAAAGGAATAGCAACATAAAAAACAGTAACAGCAAAAATGAAAACAAAAAGAAACAAAAATAGAAAGGAAGCCATAAGAAAGGAAAATAAAAGGCAAGAGGAACAGGGTAGGAAGAGTTATAAGGTAGCAGGAAAATGTTTGACCTCAGATCTGGGAAGTCTCATAAATTTTGCAAAGAGGCATATGGTTGGAGAAACAGGAGGCCCCTCTGCAGAAGGTGTAGTTAGAACAAAGTTTTTCTTCTAAAAAGTTGTTTTTCTCATCATCTGAGCTAACTTCTGAGTTCCGCTGCCTCTTTTACCTTGATTTCTATTCCCAATAACAATCCTTTTGAGTTTGAAGGCAACTAAGAAGCAATTGACAGTAGATTTGGGTACCCAGAGTTTCAGTTTTCTAAGTTCAGCTTCTGCAACTTAGAGGACTTTTCTTAAGGGAAAGTCCAATTTGTGTGACAAAGAACTTTCTGAGATTGCCCTTAAAATATCTTCCATTGGGGAGCACTGGCCCCTCACTGCACTTTGGGTCCATAAGGTCACTGGAGTACAACAAAAACCCATTAATTATAGTCACAAATGTCCACTCCTTAAAATCTTTCTTATTTTATCCTGCATTGCTAATACGACATCTGCATCTTTTGACAGATTCCAGATGGTACTTTACTGGGTGTTTTACTCTCCATCGGGCACCGAGCAGGCCACATAACCATAAATATGAACTAAAATTTTGATCAGTGCGTATGGAAAACTTAAATGTAATACGAGAAATCACACAAAAAAACCATATAGAAGACTGTTGTAGTTATAAAGCAAGTTTCAAAAGAAGTCAACAAGCTAGAAGAAATACATGATTTACTTTACAATATACTTCTATGTATCTTATTTTTATTTTTATTTTTTATTTTTTGGAAACAGAATCTTGCTCTGTCACCCAGGCTGGAGTGCAGTGGCACGATCTTGGATCAACCTGTGCCTCCTGGGTTCAAGCGATTCTCCCGAGTCACTGGGATTACAGGCATGTACCACCATGCCCGGCTAATTTTTGTATTTGTAGTAGACATAGGGTTTCACCATGTTGGCGAGGCTGGTCTCAAACTCCTGACCTGAAGTTATCTGTCTGCCTTGGTCTCCCAAAGTGCTGGGATTACAGGAATAATATACTTCTAAATTGCCAAATTAATAAATGTTTACTGAAAAAACAAATCTGAGTGATGCAGAGGATCTACCATACCAGAACTGTCAACAGTTCTATGCAGGTATAAACATGCATATCTCAAGTCACTCTACTAGCCCCACACCCCTGTCCCATCTCTAAAGGCTGACCTCTCACCAGCATATGTAGAGGAAGAAGAGATTTTCCTTAATGAAGGTTTTTTTAGAGAAACATCTAGTCAGCAGAGTATCTTAATGTCTTGTGCTCCTCCTTGGAGCACATTCATGTGACTGCTGGTCACACTCTGGCACCCTTAGATAACCGTCAACAGGATGCTCGTTATCCTCCATACACGAGCCACACAGGCATTCATGTGGAGTAGGCTACATGTCCCTCTTACCCTGTCTCCTTGTCCTCCACAGCACTATCACAAAGATTGTAGATGGTATTGAAGTGGTGATACTATAATGCTAAATACAACTTTTCCTAAGGTTTAGGGAAAACAGCAACCAGGTAGTCAAAACCTTCAGAGGAACTCTGTTCACCTGCAAGACTCAGTTCCTAACCTGCTCCCCTTAACTTCATATTTTACCTCCCTTAAAAATACTTTCTTCTATCCTCCACCATGGAATTCTCATTTTTTAAAATAAGGAAAACGTCATAGTCATACAATTTAGTTATTCATCTTAGGGTAATGCTTTCTGGGAAGCCATAGCAGGACAATCAGGGATAGTTGTTAACACGCAAAGTCCCACACAACAAGCCAGGTGGAGAGGGAGTAGCTGGGCACTCCAAATTTAGCCCTTTCAAGATTTTCCTTACCAATGTAAATCAAGGATGTCTGTTTATTTGTATGAATTCTCATTAATAAAGGGTCATATCATGATTTAGGTTTAGATAAGTGGATTACAGACTAATAGGGAAAGTTTCACATTAAGTATTTAGCCAAACGCGCACACACACACACACACACACACAGGCAAACACATGCATTCTAAGTAAAATACGATTCACGGAAACTGTACAGTGTGAGCCATCCAGAAGAAATAGGATAGTCTTAACTGTCTCAAAATTTGCAAAGTGTATTTTTCACTTTGGAGTTAGTAATTTACATTATTTTACAGTACAAAGTTCATTGCTTTCCTTTATTCTTAAATCCCTTTAATTCTCAAACTCTTTCAAAATTGAGCTCCTTCAGCTGGAAATAAAAATAAAACTCTAAGCCCCAAACTGAATGGACTCCTTCTTGGCTAAGGGGCCATAGAGAAACCTTAAAAACAGAGTTCCCAGCAGGTCAGACAAGTCTCCATTGTTATATCCTCTCCCTCTTTAACCACTATTAGACTTTCTTTCCTCAGCATTAAACGGAAACCAACCTTTTCAAAAGACTTTCCTTAATGCTGATTCCAACCAACTGCCTGATGCTGCAGCCATATTCTCCTCCCTTTTTGTGGTTTTAACACAACTGACCAGCATTTCTTCCTGATAAGAGACCCCCAACCACAGAACGGTTCTGGCCAATCCGTGGAGCTGTGCATAGGAAACCTATGTCTTTCGTTTCATCTTTGACATAACCTAATTTTAACACATTTAAATGTTAAGTCTGCACTTCAAAGTGAACATGAGATATATACAACATGCATGTTTGCTTACTATCACACAGGATCCCCTTCATGAATATTCATAGTTTCTCCCATTACCTGTTGAGTATATATGCTTAGACAACCCATTCAGCATAAATATTTGTCTCACCCTTTCTCCTTGGAAGTGCCTGCTTTCATTTTCCACTAGAGGCTACACTGCAGGCACCAATCCTTTGTTAGAAATAAAGCTATCCATTCCAAATTTATAGATCTCATGATTTTTAAGCCGGCAATACCTGTGGGGAAAAGAAAGGGACCCAGTGAAGAGCAACATCTCACTTAAAGGCGGTGCCTTTCTATGCAATTAAAAATTAATTTGGTGTATAATAATTCAGTTAAACTCTTAGTTAAGAATTTTTTATTTGAGGAAGGTAAAAAGACTAACTTTATTCTTCCGTTTACAGCTACACTCATTGATAAGTAATGTTCTGTTTTGGTAAGTGATTAACACAGTACACGTTCTACAAATTGTTGGGATATGTATTTGAGGAAAAAAATGAAACAGGGTTAATATTCTTGACAAAAAGAACTCTTTTTTTTTTTTTTTTTTTTTTGAGACGGAGTCTCGCTCTGTCACCCAGGCTGGAGTGCAGTGGCCGGATCTCAGCTCACTGCAAGCTCCACCTCCTGGGTTTACGCCATTCTCCTGCCTCAGCCTCCCGAGTAGCTGGGACTACAGGCGCCCGCCACCTCACCCGGCTAGGTTTTTGTATTTTTTAGTAGAGACGGGGTTTCACCATGTTAGCCAGGATGGTCTCGATCTCCTGACCTCGTGATCCGCCCGTCTCGGCCTCCCAAAGTGCTGGCCTCCCAAAGTGCTGGAACTACAGGCTAGCCGACCTGTAATGGCGGTGGCTGGCGACCTGTAATGGTGGCTGGCGGCCACCGCGCCTGGCCGACAAAAAGAACTCTTACAATATTATAAGAAAAAGGGTTTCTAATAGCTAAATGAGCAAAAGACCAATATTATTTTATTTTATTTTTTTATTTTTATTTTTTTCCTGTTTCTGGAATTTTTTTTTTTTTAATACTTTAAGTTCTAGGGTACATGTGCACAACGTGCAGGTATTATTTTAAACAGAAAACTAAGTAAAATAAAAATATCTTTATGTTATAAATACATATCAAAATAAAGTAACACAACATCCCTGCTATCCAGTATATTTGCAAAACTTTTTTTGTGATAGTCCTGATGACAATGTGTTGAGATAAGCCCTCTCGTCCAATCTTGTTAGGAGTATAATTTAGTAGGACCGATTTGAAATGTAGTTTAGCAGTATGTAACAAGATGCTCTCTTTCAGTATTTTAATTTATTAATATCTTCTAAGTAAATAATCAAAACTATTGATAAAATCTGTTCCTAAAAATACTTTTTTCAATATTATTTAGACTATCTAAAATTTAGAGTCAAACAGTCAAATATTAGGGGACAATGCAGCTATATTATGGCATATATATGCCATGAAGAATTATGTGGTCCTAAAAATGTTTATGGAACTTCTTATTACCAACATATGTCAGGGAAATATGATATAATGCATAGTGAAAGTTTAAGATATTAGTGTATTTTAACAACATAAGGATGTATGGATTGATAAATAAGCAATAACAGTGGCTCATTCTAGTTTTTTGAGAGTTGAAGACTCAATACTATGTTTGCCCTTTGTTGTTTTTTCCAAATTTTTCTATAATGGCCACTATATTAGTCAGGGTTCTTTAGAGGGACAGAACTAATGGAATATATATATATATATTCCATTAGTTATGATATATATAGTCCATTAGTTATGGATATATATGGGAGTTTATTAAGCATTATTAAGTAAAGTATTATTAAGTATTAACTTACACAATCACAAGGTCCCACAGTAGGCCGGCTGCAAGTTGAGAAGCAAGGAGAGCCAGTCCAGGTTCCAAAACTGAAGAACATGGAGCCCGATGTTCAAGGACAGGAAGCATCCAGCATGGGAGAAAGATGTAGGCTGGGTGGCTAGGCCAGTCTCTCTTTTCACATTTTTCTGCCTGCTTATATTCTAGCCGAGCTGGCAGCTGAGTGGATTGTGCCAACCAAGATTAAGGGTGGGTCTGCCTTTCCCAGCCCCCTGACTCAAATGTTAATCTCCTTTGGCAACACCTTCAGGGACACATTCAGGATCAATACTTTGTATATTTCAATCCAATCAAGTTGACACTCAGTGTTAGCCATCACAATTACTTTTATCATCAGAAAAATAAACATTTATATTTCAAAACTGTCAATAGAGTTAATATGTTAGATATAGACAAAATATCAATGACAGAGAGAAAAAGGTGAAATTAGAATCTGATCTAAGAGCTTTCTAACTCTAAAGTCAGTGTGTTTTCAACACATAGAAACTATTATTTGAAATCTTATTCTCTCTTGGAATAAACCACATAAGTTTCACCTGTATGCCCACTGTGACATCTTGGAGTGAGAGTTTCTAAGTTCAATTACCTGCATGGAGAAAAATACTATCCTCCATACGTTTGTTATAGTTTACTCAGAAAAACATATTACCATCAAAGTTACAATGAATTAGGAACTTATATTTAGAAAAGTATCTGACACAATAGTGCGCTTGTCTTTCTAATGTGAGTTGTAATCTAGTGCTTCCCTTCCTAATGTTAATTAATGCTGATATGTATATTCTCAAGTACATCAATAAAAAGCAATTCACATCTTCAGATCATTTTTAAATGATAAGCTAAAGCCACAACTATGTAAATGAAGTTAAATATGTCCCCTAAGAAGGGGCCTTATAATAATTCAGATTTAGATAAGTTGATTACAGATTCTTAAGTAACGCTTCCATGTTGAGTAGACAGGATAAGTCCTATTTAATTAAACCTGGAAGTCTTGTGGCAAATCCATGATTAGGCAGTTAACATATTAATGCTTCATGGGCAGATTGCAGAATGAATTCAGCATTTATGAAAACAAGAAGTACAATGTGAACCAAAAAAGTAGAAAATTCCCTATATCTTTTCATTTGAAGGGCAAAGAGCCAAACAAGAAGTTCATGGAAGTTGTACTTGACATTAGCGTTCCTTACAGGAAACAAAAAAACGATTCATGTATTTATTTCTTAGGCTAAATAGGTTTGCTCTTCAAGGTGTTTTCTAATACTGTTTAGCAGTTGAGAATGTAAAATACAACAAAACTTTGCTAAGTAAAATTTATAGGAGGTCATTGTTTTGGACTCAGTTCCTCCACTAGACCCCAACAGACCAAACCAAAATGCAGTCACTCAGGCTAAGTGATACATAATCAAAGTGAAGCAGGAAAATCCCTAAACTGACCAGTTTTTCCTAAAACAGGAGATTTCCAGTAGCTGGTCAAAAATGGCCCAGTCAACCTGAGCCAGCATGATAAGGAAGTCCCCTCTGCTTTAACCCTTATTAGGAAAGAAACCTAACTAACTCAATGATAATCAATTCACTTTTTTTGTATTATGCTCTTTCCTTGTTCCTGTTCAAGCTACCTTATAAAAACTGACTGCTCTGTTATGCCCAGCAGAGCATCTGTCTATTTTTATAGATGGAATGCTGGCCAATTCATGAAATCACTAATAAAAGCCAATTAGGTCTTTAAACTCAATTTCTTGAAATTTTGTCTTTTGACAACTCTATTTTGCAAAAGTAGAGATATTTTCTCATTTTAATTAATTAGTAGGTAATTAGACCAAACAATGAGAAAACTATATCTAAATATCATCTCACAATGAATAAATCTTTATGTAGCTTTTATCCTAGGGCCTGGAGATGCAGCAATAACATAAGATGGCACTCCTGTTCTCAAGGCACTGATGTTCTAGTGGGGGAGCACATAATAAGTAAATAGGAAATACATAGTGTAAATTCAGGAAGTAGTATGTGCTATGAAGAAAAACAAGGCAGGATGAAGGATAAGGGTAACAATATATGGTGTGTGAGAACCTGCTTAGGATGGAGTGCATCAGAAAGGCCTCACACAGGAGGTTCAATTTAAGCATAATTTCGGAGGCAGTGAGGAAACAAACCATGACATGATCCAAAGGAAGGATGTTCCAGGAAGAGAGAAGAGTAAGTGCAAAGATCCAAAGTGGAAACAGAGCAAGAATGGCTGAAGTAGAGTAATCAGGAAAAGAGTGAAAGAGAGGTGGGAGAGTCAGGTAGGAACTAGATCATTTGGGACCTTAAATGTACAATTTGGATTTTACTCAAAATGCATTGGGAAATAATTGGAAGGCTTTGAAAGGGAGAATGATGTGACCTGATTGATATGGTGTAGCTATATCCCAACCCAAATCTCATCTTGAATTCCCACATGTTGTGGGAGGGACTCAGTGGGAGATAATTGAATCATGAGGGCAGGTCTTCCCTGTGCTGTTCTCATGATAGTGAATGGGTCGCATGAGATCTGATGGTTTTAAAAATGAGAGTTTCCCTGCACAAGCTCTCTTCTCTTGCCTGCCACCATGTGACATGTGCTTTTCACTTTCTGCCATGCCTGTGAGGCCTCCCCAGCTACGTGGAACTGTAAGTCCATTAAACCTCTTTCTTTTGTAAATTTCCCAGTCTCAGGTACGTCTTTATCATCAGCATGAAAATGGACTAATACAGTAAATTGGTACCAGGAGAGTGGGGTGCTGCTATAGATACCCAAAAATGTGGAAGTGACTGGAACTGGGAAAGAGGCAGGGGTTAGAACAGTTTGGAGGGATCAGCAGAAGACAGGAAAATGTGAAAAACTTTGGAACTTCCTAGAGACTTGTTGAATGGCTTTGCCCAAAATTCTGATAGTGATATGGACAATAAAGTCCAAGCTGAAGTGGTCTCAGATGGAGATGAGGAACTTGTTGGGAACTGGAACAAGGGTGACTCTTGTTATGTTTTAACAAAGACACTGGCAACATTTTGCCCCTGCCCTAGAGATTTGTGGAACTTTGAACTTGAGAGAGATGATTTAAGATATCTGGTAGAAGAAATTTCTAAGCAGCAAAGCATTAAAGAGGTGACTTGGGTACTGTTAAAGGCATTCAGTTTGAAAAGGGAAACAGCATAAAAGTTCAGAAAATTTGCAGCCTGACAATGCAATAGAAAGGAAAATCTCATTTTCTGAGGAGAAATTCAAGCCAGCTCAGACATTTGCATAAGTAACCAGGAGTCTTACCAAGGCAGTGGGGAAAACGTCTCCAGGACATGTCAGAGTTCTTCATGGAAGCACCTCCCATCACAGGCTGGGAGCCCTAGGAGAAAAATATGGTTTCATAGGCCAGGCCCAGTGTCCTCGCTCTGTGTTTAGCCTAGGGACTTTGTGCTCTGCATCCCAGCCACTCCAGTCGTGGCTGAAAGGAGCCAACATAGAGCTCAGGCTGTGGCTTGAGAGGGTGCAAGCCCCAAGTCTTGGCAACTTCCATGTGGTGTTAAGCCTGCAGATGCACAGACATCAAAAATTGAGGTTTGGGAACCTCCATCTAGATTTCAGAAGGTATAGGGAAACGCCTGGATGCCCAGGCAGGAGTTTGCTGCAGGGACAGGGCCCTCAGTGGAGAACTTCTGCTAGGGCAGTGCAGAAGGGAAATGTAGGATTGGAGCCCCCATACAGAGTCCCTGCTGGGGCACCACCTAGTGGAGCTGTGAGAGGAAGGCCACCATCCTCCAGACCCCAGAATAGTAGATCTACCAACAGCTTACACCATGTGCCTGGAAAAGCTACACACGCTCAATGCCAGCCTGTGAAAGCAGCCAGGACGGGGGCTATACCCTGGAAAGCCATGAGGCAGAGCTGCCCAAGGCCATGGGAGCCCATCTCTTGCATCAGAGTGACCTGGACGTAAGACATGGAGTCAAAGGAGATAATTTTGGAGCTTTAAGATTTGACTGCCCCACTGGATTTCAGACTTGCATGGGGCCTGTAGCCCCGTCGTTTTGGTCAATTTCTCCCATTTGCAACATCTATATTTACCCAACGCTTGTACCTTCATGGTATCTAGGAAGTAACTAACATGCTTTTGATTTTATGGCCTCATAGGCAGAAGGAATTTGCCTTGTCTCAGATGGGACTTTGGAGTGTGGACTTTTGAGTTAATGATGAAATGAGTTAAGATGTTGGGGGACTGTTGGGAAGGCATGATTGGTTTTGAAATGTGAGGACATGAGATTTGAAAGGGGCCAGGGATGGAATGATATGATTTGGCTGTGTCCCCACTCAAATCTTATCTTGAATTCCCACGTGTTGTGGGAAGGACCTGGTGGGAGGAAATTGAATAATGGGGGCAGGTTTTCCCGTGCTGTTCTCCTGATAGTGAATAAGTCTCACGAGATCTGATGGTTTTAAAAATGGGAGTCTCCCTGCACCAGCTCTCTTCTCTTGTCTGCCACCATGTGAGATGTGATTTTCACTTTCCACCATGATTATGAGGCCTCCCCAGCCACGTGGAACTGTAAGTCTATTAAACCTCTTTCTTTTGTAAATTTCCCAGTCTCAGGTATGTCTTTATTGGCAGTATGAAAATGGATGATTACACTGATTTACACTTATTTATGGATGCTATGAAGAGAAAAGTTTTTATGGGAACAAGAATGGAAACAGAGACTTTAAAAAGTGATTATTTCAATAGTTCAGACATGAAATAATGGTGGCTTGGACAAGAGTGATAGAGATGGAGGTGGTGATGAAGGCTTGGGATATAAATTGAGAATAGCGCCAACAGGATGTGCTAATGAAATGAATTTATCATATGAGATATGAAGAAAAGTCAATAATGATTTCCAGCATTCATAGTGCCATTTACCTAGATGTGGATTACTAAGAGAGGAGCAGGTTTGGGGGCAAAGGGAAAAGAGGTGGTCAGAAAATTTGGGGGTCATCAGAGTATAGATGGGATGGGAATCCATGGAATGTGAATCCATGGAACTAACTGAGATTGCTTAGGACATAGGTGTATCTGCAGAAGCTGGCTGAGAACTGAGTGCTGGACCACTTCAATAATTAGAAGTTAGATAGATGATACACAGAGCCATCAGGAGAGGGTCTCCAGTAAAGCAAGAGGAAAGCAGGTAGAGAGTAGTATTTGGAAATCTAAGTGAAAAGAGTATTTCCAGGAGAAAGGGGTGGTGAAGGGTCAAGTAAAAGGAAAATTGACCATTTTATTTGGCAACCTTGAGGTCACTGTTGTCCCCAAGGACAGCAGTAAGCAGAAGGTGAGGGAAAAAGCATGACTAGAGTAGGTTAAAAGATGATGGGAGTTGAGGAAGTGAAGATAGCAAAAGTAGACAAAATAGACAATTATTTCTGTGGCAGCTCCCTGTGAAGGAAAGCAGAGAAATGAAGTTGTAATTGTTTGGGGAAGTGCCACTAGAGTGGTTTTATATATACTTTAATATTGAAAGATACGAGAGCATGTGTGCATGCTGGTGGTGGGAATGATACCAATAGACAGTAAAGATTCACCATATGTAGAAACAAACAATACTAAAGTTAAAGTTTTTAAAAATTAAAAACCTGTAAATATATTTAATGTTTATTCAGACAAAAGTTATTTGTTCCATGTTTTATGGGGCAGAAGTCTGGAAATTTAAGCACTTGAATTCTTGATGAAAAGGATTAATGATACATTGGTTAAATGATTTACAAAAACTGTCTCAATTACTTCTTGAAGAAGTAATGTTATCATTTTCATCATAATAAGGCAACTAAGCTGTAACTCGTTAAGAAATTTGTCCAAAGTTAGTAAGAGGAAAAAAAAAATCAAGATTTCAATCTAGGCTTGTTTCACTCTAAAACCTCAATTTTTAACTAACAAAGGAGGTAGATGCTAAAAAAAGATCTTGGTTTAACATATTCATCAGTGACCTCCACCTCTTTGAGAAGAAGGTCCTTCATTAATATCAAAAACAATAATAAAAGCACAAACTTTTCTGATGGAGTTCTGGTTAAAGTAATGTCCGAGGAGCCTATATAAGATCAGCCTTCGTGCAGACAACACTTCTATACTCTGGACAAAATGTGAAGAAAAACAAAACTGAATGAAGATACTGCAGAGCAAGCAAAAGCAGGCAAAAGTTTATTTGACCCTTAAAAGAAGACAACCATGCTGGGTGATATCCACATTTCTATAGCTTTCTTCTTTGGGTCATCCTCCAGTCCTTAAAATGTAGAGTAGCCAGAATGCAAGCAGAGAGCTGTAGTCCTATTAGCCTGAGGAGTCAGAGCAGGAGTTTGAGACTGCCAGAAAAGATAGATTTGAGGGGAGAAGCTCCAAAGAAGGGACTCATAGAGGGGATAGCCTCAAAATTTGCTTATAAAATCAACTCAAGCAATTGGCTAAATTCCGACTGCACATGCATAGACAATATTCCAATAATAGCTTGATGGCTGAAACAGCTGAATAAGAGGTTTTAATTGTTGTCCCTCCAAACAGCATTTGAAGTTTAAGTCCCACAAATTAGAAGACCTTGGTAATAATTTTAAGCTCTCAACTGAAACTCCAGAAAAGCCATGCCTTAGGAATAAGACTACATGCCAGGATAAAGGAACTCATTCTAAGATCAAAGGCAAAACCAAAATAAATTTCCCCTGCAAAATCAATCTTCCATCAGTTAAAGTAATTAACTATCCATCAAAACAAAACCAAGCACTCTGCAGAGGAACATAAAAGAATTTTGGTTCTTTACATTGTATTATTCACAATGTCCAATAAACAATCAAAATAAATAGGGATACAAAAAAAATCAGAAAAAAGGAAGTATCAACCAATAGAAATGACCAGATGTTGGATTAGTAGAAAAGTTGTTTAAAATAACAAAAATAAATCTATTACTCTATAAGAAAAAGTGGATATAGTGGATGAAGGAGTGGAGAATTTTAGAAGAGATTTAGACTCTGCAAAATGAGCACAATAGAAATCCTAAGAATAAAAAATACAAAGTTTAAAATAATAAAGTTTGGATGGTATTAACAACATGTTGGATACAACAGAAGAAAGAATCAACGAATTTGAAGACAAGATAAAATAAATTATATAAGTGGAAGCACACAGAGGAGAAAAATATTAAAAAGGAACAAATACAAACAATTTTTGTAAGTAACAAGCAGTGAAATACTATGTGTAATTGGAGACCCAGAAGACTGAAGAGTAGGTATACTGCAGACAAAACACAGAAAGAATATTAGCTAAGAATTTTCCAGATTTGCTCAAACAGAGGAACCCACACATTCAAGAATATCTGCAAACCCCAAGCAGAATAAAAACAAAGAAAACCTCACCTAAATATGTCATAGTCAAACTGCTGAAAACTAGAGATTAAAAAACAAAAACAAGCTTAAAAGTAGCAAAAAGAACAAAATGCACATTTAATGAAAAAGATCAACAATAAGAAAATTGTTTGAGACGTTAGAGGCTACAAGACAATGGAATTATATTTTTGAAATACTAAGGAAAAAAGAAACTGTCAACTTAGAATTCTATATTCAGGAAATTATGAATATTGAAAATGAAACAAACAACAGATTCAACACAGTCCCTATTAAAATTCCAACAGTGTTTTTTCTTTTCAGAAATGAAAGAACTCATTTTCAAATTACTATGGAATTTCAAGGGTTTTTGAATAGGCAAAACAATCTTGAAAACGAAGTACAAAGTCATATGACTCACTTTTTAATTTTAAAACTTAGTACTAATCTACAGCAATCA
Source organism: Trachypithecus francoisi (assembly GCF_009764315.1). Taxonomy (NCBI): domain Eukaryota; kingdom Metazoa; phylum Chordata; class Mammalia; order Primates; family Cercopithecidae; genus Trachypithecus; species Trachypithecus francoisi. The sequence goes on from NW_022681470.1 coordinate 120,705,442, forward strand.
AACACAGAGTGGTACTGGCGTAAAGGTAGATTTAGATGAATGGAATATAACTGACAGTCCAGAAATACACAAATATATCTATGGCCAATTGATGTTTTTGTTAAATTTAATCGACACATAAAGATTGTGTATATTTGTATTAGGGTTCTCCAGACCAACAGAACTAACAGGATATATGTATACATGTAAGGAAGTTTATTAAGGAGAATTGGCTCACATGATCACAAGGTGAAGTCCCACAGTAGGCTGTCGGCAAGCTCAGGAAGAAAGAAGCCAGTAGTGGCTCAGTCCAAGTCCAAGAGCCAAAAGTAGGAAAGCCTACAGTGCAGCCTTCAGTCTGTGGCCAAAGCCCCTGGCAAACCACTGGTGAGTCCAAAAGTCAAAGAACCCGGAGTCTGATGTCCGAGGGCAGGAGGAAAAGACAGAAGCATCCAACACGGGAGAAAGATGAGAGCCAGAAGACTCAGCAAGTCAGCTTTATCCCACCTTTTTCTGCCTTCTTTTTCTAGCCACTCTGGCAGCCGATTGGATGGTGCCACCCACATTGAAGGTAGGTCTTCCTCTCCCAGTCCACTGACTCAAATGTTAACTCCTCTGGCAACACCCTCACATACACACCCAGGGCCAATACTTTATCAGCTATGTAGGCATCCTTCAATCCAATCAAGTTGACACCTAATGTTAACCATCACAATATTTAGGCAGTGCAGTGTGATATTTCATTACCTGTATCCATTGCCACTAACATTTATTATTTCTTTGTGTTGGGAGCATTCAAAATTCTCTCTTCAAACTATTTTAAAATATACAATAAATTATTAACTGTAGTCACCTGTGGTGCTATAGAACACTAGAGCTTAATCCTTCTATCTGACTGCAATTTTTTATCTTCTAGCCAGGCTCCTCCAATTTTCCCCTCTCTCTACCCTTCTCAGGCTCTAGTTACTACCATTCTCTCTTCTACAATGTCAACTTATTTAGCTTCCACATATGATTGAGAACATATGGTTATTTATTTTCTTGTGCAGGCTTATTTCACTTAACATAATGTCCTCTAGACTGATCCATTTTGCCACAAATGACAGGATTTCATTCTTTTTCATGGCTGACTAGTATTTCCTTGTATATGAATACCATATTTTCTTTCTCCATTTATACATTGATGGACACAGGTTGATTTCATATCTTGGCTATTGTGACTAATGATGCAATAAACAAGGGAGTACAGATATCTGTTTGACACACCGTTTTCCTTCCATTTGGATACATATAAGCAGTAGTGGAATCGCTGGATCATAAAGTAGTTCTATTTTCAATATTTTGTGAAATCTCTATACTGTTTTCCATAATGGCTGCAAGTAATTTACAGTCCCACAAACAGTGTATGTATAAGTCCCCTTTTCTCTGCATCCTTGCCAGCATTTATTTTCTGTCTTCTTGATAGTAGTCACTCTGAGGTGAGCTGATAGCTCATTGTGGTTTTGGTTTGCATTTTCCTGATGATTATTGATATTGAGCATTTTCTGTACACTTGTTGGTATGGGCAATTGATTTTTGACAAGGCTAGCAACTTTGTTCAATAGAGAAACAATAACATTTTCAACAAATGGTGCTGGGAAAATGGGACTTGCAAAATAATGAAGCTGGACCCCTGTCTCACACCACATCTAAAAATTAACTGAAAATGGATCAGTAACCCAAACATAAGAGCTAAAACTATGAAACTCTTAAAAGAAAACATAGAAGTACATCTTCATAAACTGGATTTGGCAATGGTTCATAGCTATGACACTGAAAGACAAAAGCAACAAAATAAAAAATAAATAAATTTTACTTCACCAAAATTGAAAACTTCTGTGCATTAAAGAACATTATCAAGACGGTAAAAAGACAACCTATAGAACTGGAATAAATGTTTTCGATTCAAATATCTGATAGGGTTTACTATCCAAAATTTTTTTAAAACCCCTACAATGCAACAACAAGAAGGCAAACAACCCAACTTTAAAATGGGCAAAGAGGCCAGGCACAGAAGCTCACGTCTGTAATCCCAGCACTTTGGAAGGCCAAGGCGGGTGGATCACTTGAGGTCAGGAGTTCGAGACCCACACGGTGAAACCCTGTCTCTACCAAAAATACAAAAATTAGCCTGGCGTGGTGGCACATGCCTGTCATCCCAGTTACTCAGGAGGCTGAGGCAAGAGAATCACTTGAACCCATTGGGTGGAGGTTGCAGTGAGCAGAGATCATCATGCCACTGCAATCCAGCCTGGGCAACAGAGTGAGACTCCATCTCAAAAAAAAAAAAAAAAAGAAAAAGAAAATGGGCAAAGAACTTGAAAAGACATTTTCCCAAATAATTACAAATGGCCAGTAAGCACATGAAAAGATGTGCCACATCATTAGTCATTAGGGAAATACAATCAGAACCACAGTGGGATAGTACTTCACATCTACTTAGGATTGCTAGAATTAAAAAAATTTAAAAATCAAAACAAAGGAAAATAGCAAGTGTTGGCAAAGCTGTGGAGAAACTGCAACCCTTCTACATTGCTGGTGGGAATGTAAAATGGTGCAGCTGCTGTGGAAAACAGCTTGGCCTTTCCTTGAAGAGCTAAACATAGAATTATCACATGATCTAGCAATTCTATTCTTAGGCATATACTCCCCAAATTAAAAATAGGGACTCAAATAGATATTTGTAGACCAATATTAATTTTAGCATTATTCATAGTAGCCAAAATGTAGAAACAACCCAAGTGTTTATCAACAGATAAGTGGATAAGCAAAATGTGGCATACGTATACATACAAAAAATATTATTTAGCCATAAAAAGGAATAAAATTCTAAAACATGTTACAAAATGGATTAACCATGAAAACATTATGCTAAGCAAAATAAGCCAGACAAAAAGGGCAAACATTGCATTGTTTCACTAATAGAAAATTTTTTAGACTAGAGACAGAAGTAGATTAGGCGTTACCAGAGGCTGAGGGAAGAAGGGAATAGGAACTTATTGCTTAATGGTTGGTTGTAGAGTTTTTGGTGGGGGTTGATAAAAAAAAGTTTTAGAAATAGATGATGCCAGTGGTTGTACAACATTATGAGTGTGGCTAATGCCACTGAATGTACACTTAAAAATGGTTTTAACCATTTTAATGCCAAATTGTATGATATGTATATTTATCAAAATAAAATGTTTCGAAGAGAAGTATAGAAAAGTGAAAGCAGGCCGGGCGCGGTGGCTCAAGCCTGTAATCCCAGCACTTTGGGAGGCCGAGACGGGCGGATCACGAGGTCAGGAGATCGAGACCATCCTGGCTAACAGGGTGAAACCCCGTCTCTACTAAAAATACAAAAACTAGCCGGGCGAGGTGGCGGGCGCCTGTAGTCCCAGCTACTCGGGAGGCTGAGGCAGGAGAATGGCGTAAACCCGGGAGGCAGAGCTTGCAGTGAGCTGAGATCTGGCCACTGTACTCCAGTCCGGGCGACAGAGCGAGACTCCACCTCAAAAAAAAAAAAAAAAAAGAAAAAGAAAAGTGAAAGCAAACAAAACACATTTTTAGATAAAAGGAAAGTGAATATGTTGTCAGTATCTCTGCACTACAAAAAAATGCCAAAGGCAGTTTTATAGTCTGAAGGAAAATGATAAAAATGGAATTCTGAATGGAAAGGAATGAAGGGAGAATAAATTATAAATATGTGGGTAAATATAAACATTTGGTTTTCTTTGTAATTTCTTTAAAAGTTATTTGATTAAAGCAAAAATAGTAAAAAATGTATTTGGGGTTCAAAATAAATGTCGAAGTAAAATGTATGACAAGAGTAGCACAAATGACAGGAAGGGATATAAGTGAAAATTACGTACCTTACTGCTGTAAGGTTGTTATATATAAAATAATGTAATGTTAATTCTAGACTGTGAAAAACTAAGAATGCATATTCTATATAATCTCTAGAGAAACCACAAAATGTAACAATACAAGGAGGTAGTTCAAAAAACAGAGGAAACAGAATGAAATTCTAAAAAGTGCGCACGGCAGAGAAGAAAGAAGAAAAAGATACCCACAAAACAAAGCAAGTAGAAAACAAAAGCAAGATGATAGTTTAGAATCCCATCATATCAATAATTAAACCAATGCAAATAAACTATAGTTAAAAGGCAGATATTGCAGACTGAATTAAACAGCAAAAAAAGCGAGGTGCAACTGTACACACTTCAAAAGGGATGCACTTGAAATACGAATACACAGGCAGTTTGAAAGTAAAGCATGAAAAAATATGCAATAAGACACTGATTGATATGGTAACACCAGTTTGCTATTGGTATCAAAGAAATGAATCTTCAAGACAAAGAATATCATCAGAGATAAAATCATTTCATAACGATAAAAGGATCGATTCATCAAGAAGGTTTAATGACACTAAATATGTATACTCCTAATAATACTGTTTCAAAATAAGCAAATATTGGCAGAACTAAAAGGAGAAATAAATGGATTTAGTTTTGTATATTGCTAGATTCTATTTACTAAGAATTTTTGTGCCTATAAACACATGGATTGGAAAACTAAATATTGTTAACGACATCAGTCTTCCCTAAATTGATGTATAGACCTGAGGCAATATCATTAAATTCCAAGCAAGCTATTTTGTGTGTTTGTGTGTGAAACAGGGTCTCGCTCTGTCGCCAGGCTGGAATGCAATCTCGGCTCACTGCAACCTCACCTCCGGGGTTCCAGTGATTCTCCTGCCTCAGCCTCCCGAGTAGCTGGGATTACAGGAGTGTGCCACCACGCCCAGCTGATTTATGCATTTTTGGTAGACATGGGGTTTCACTATGTTTGGTCAGCCTGGTCTTAAACTCCTGACCTCAGTTGATCTGCCCGCCTCGGCCTCCCAAAGTGCTGGGATTACAGGCATGAGCCACTACACCTGGCCTTTTTTTTTTTTTTAATGTGGTATAAACTGATAGCTAAACCTGAACTTTTATATGAAAATGCAAAGGACCTGGAATATAACCCTAAAAAATAAGAATAAAATTGTAGTGGTTACATTGACTCCAAAACTTAATAACTTATTAAAAAGCTATATAATCATAATAGTAAGATATTAATAAAATATAGATCAATAGGTCAATAAAACTGGATAGACAGACCAAAAATAAACATACACACTTTAGACAAGGTACCAAGACAATTCACTGGAGAAGGGGAAGTCTTTAAACAAATGTTGCTATAACAACAGGATTTTTGTAAGGAAAAGATATGAATCTTAACTGCTATGTTATGTAATACATAAATATTAATGTAAAATGAATGACAGGACTAAACTAAAAATCTTAAACTATAAAGCTTCTAGGAAAAATAACAGGAAAACATATTTAAGACTTTCTGATATGCAGAGATTTCTTAGAATTCTAAAAGCATTAAGCATAAAGAAAAATTGATACAGTGTAATTTGTAAATATTAAGAACTTCTCTCAATGAAACACTGATAATAAAACAATGATGTGAGCTAAAGACTGTGGAAACATTTGTTACATATATATCTAATGAAGGACTTGTTTCTAAGTTATATAGAGAATTATGGTACTAAGTAATAATAATTTTAAAAATCAACAATCTAGTTTTTAAAATTTGAGCAGAAAATTTGAGACAATTAAAAACAGAATATATGAATGGCCAATAAACAAAGAAAATGCTCTCCACATCACTAGTCTTCAAGGAAATGTAAATTAAAATCACCATGATATGCCACTCCCTATCTACTAGAATGGTTAAAGTTTATAAAACCAATAGTACCAAGCGTTGACAAGAATGTGGCCCAAGAGGGACTCTCATGCTTTGGTGGTGGCAGTGTGCATGGCATGACTACTTGGAAAAGTTTATAGTTTCTTGTAAAGCTAAAAATACACAATCCCATGACTCAGCAATTTCACACCTAGTTTTTTTATCCAAAGGAAATGAAAACACACTTGTTGGCATTGGTTCTGACTTCTTTAAATGACATTTTCATAAGCAAACTTTCCAAAGGGTTAATCCATAATTGCTGTCACCATTTCCTTACCTCCCAATTGTTCCTTAAATCACTGTTATCACACATCATTCTTTTGACTCCTCTGAAATTGCCTTGGCAACACTTACTGGCAGCCTCAGTAAGTGCCAAATGCAATGTTCACTCTGAAATCATTGTTTTATTCATTTTCACTGCAGTCATTGTTTTACTCAATTTCTCTGCAGCAAATGTCATCATTGACCACGTTCTCTGCTTGAAATTTTCCTTCCCTGGTTTACTGAGAATACTCTTACCGCTTTGGTTTCCTGACTACTTCCTTTTATTGTTCTCTGTTGGATTCATTTACTCTACTATCTTTTCTCATTAAATATTGGTGTTCTTAGGATTTTAGATTTTTTTTTTCCTTACTTTATACAGCCATTTGCCACATAATGACGTTTCAGTAAACAATGGACTGCATATATGACAGCGGTTCCATAAGATTGTGATACCATATTTTTTTGGTAACTTTTCTATGTTTAGATATGTTTAGATACACAAATACTGACCACTGTTTTACAGCTGCTTACAGTATTCAGCACAGTAGCGTGCTGTACAGGTTCGTAGCCTAGGAGCAGTAGACTATGCCATCTAGCCCAGGTGTGTAGTAGGCTACACCATCTATGTTTGTGTTAAGTGCACTCTACGATGTTCACCCAACTACAAAATCACGTAATGATGCATTTCTCAGAATGTATCCTGTCCTTAAGCGATACATAACTGTATGTATTATCTTGGTGATCTCATGCATGTCTCCGACTTCACCCACCATCTTTGTCTGATGACTCCCAGTCTGTATCTCCAGCTCCGGTTTCTTTCTTGACTCTGAACTGTGTATTCATCTCTGTAATGGTCACTTTATATAATCCCTAATCTCTGTCATTAAATCCTATTTAATTACTATTTCAGTGACTATTATACCTATCTTCTCTTTCCCAAATCTGAGATTCTTGGATGTTTCCTTTATTTTGACTTCTCCCTTGTTTTTCTCAGAAATCTACCACCAAGTTCTATCAATTCTACTTTTCAAATTTTCTCATCTCCATGCCTTTCTGTGGGAACTACCATTGCCTTAGTTCAAGCCTTCACCATTTTCTACTTGTATTCAAATGACTTCTTAACTAGAATATCTGCTTTTAGCCTTCCCTCAGATTCAGTAATATCAAATCATTTATAATTCCCTAGGTATGTCATTGGATTAGACATAAACAGAGATGCCTGCTCACAATTCCCTCAGGGACAAGGTACATTTCCCATCATGGTTATTCATCAGATGAGATGACCCTGTCTCCCTAATTTAAGATACTAATAAGGGTGGGAATCCTGCCCTTATTAATTGGAATCTGATTAAATATGGAAGGAATCTGATTAATTATATTGTTAATTAACTATAATTAACTATGTAATTGATTATAATTATATTATTATAATCAGATTCCTTCTATAGACATTTTCAAACTGAAGGTAAAGAAAGAGAGTATTTTTCATCTCAGGTCAGAAAATCTTCCTTCAGCAATGCCTGTTCTTCCAGCTTATGGATGATCTTATCTGAAGAGTAGAAATTTGGCCCATAGAGAGGAGAAGAGAAAAGGAAAAAATAAGAGTCCTGAGTTTGTGCTTCCAACAATCTAGCCTACCTTTCCCAAGGTTTGGCTAGGTAGGTTCATATAATTCCTCTTTTACCAGATTGAATTGGTTTTTTATCTGCAACAAAAAAAGGCCTAACTGTAACAGTCAAACTTTTAACCATCCATTTCTTTTTATTTTTGACATATAATAATTGTACATAATTATGGGATTCATAGTGATGTTTCAATACATATAATGTATCATGATCAGATCAGGATAATTAGCATATCCATCATCTCAAACATTTGTCATTTCTTTGTGCTGAGGACATTCAATAATCTCCTTCTAGTTACCTGAAACTATATATTATTGTTAACCATAGTCATCCTTTGGTGCTACTGAACACTAGAACTTATTTCTCCTAACTAGCTGTAATTTTGTATCCTTTAACTAATCTGTCCCTATCCCCCCCCCACGCCCCCTTCCCAGTCTCTAGGATCCTCTGTTCTACTTTTTACTTCAATGAGATCAACTTTTTTTTAGTTTCCACATGTGAGTGAGAACATGTGGTGTTCAACTTTCTGTTCCTGGCTTATTTCATTTAATATGTCTTCCAGTTCCATCCATGTTGTTGCAAATGGCAGAATTTCATTCTTCTTATGACTGAATAGTATTCCATTGTGTATATTTGCTACATTTTCTTTTCTTTATCCAGTCCTCTACTTTTGGACACCTAGGTTGATTCCATATCTTGGCTATTGTGAATAGTGCTGCAATAAACATGGATGTGCAGATGTCTCTTTGATACAATGATTTCCTTTCTTTTGGGTAAATGCCCAGTAGTAGAATGGCTGGATCATATGATAGTTCTTTATATCTATGTATTTTTTGAGGAAACTCTGTACTATCTACATAGTGGCTGTACTAATTTACATTCCCACCAACAGTATGTCAGAGTTCCTTTTTCTCTGCATCCTCACCAGCATTTTTTTTTTTTTGTCTTTTTGATAATAGTCATCTTAACTGGGGTGAGATAATACCTCATTGTGGTTTTGATTTGCATTTCCTTGATGATTAGTGATGTTGAGCATAGTCTCATATATTTGTTAGTCATTTTTGTGTCTTCTTTTGAGGAACATCTGTTTAGATCATTTGCACTTTTTTAAATCTGATTTTTTATTTTTGCTGTTGAGATGGTTCAGTTCCTCATATATTCTAGATATTAATATCCTGTTACATTAATAGCAAAAAAAATTTTCTCCAATCTTTCGGGTTGTCTTTTCATTCTGTTGATTATTTCTTTTATCATGCAGAAGCTTTTTAGTTTGACATAATCCCATTTGTTTACTTTTGCGTGTGTTACCTATGCTTTTGAGGAAATGATTCATAAAATCATTTCCCAGACCAATATTCCTAAAGTATTTCCCCTATGTTTTCTTCCAGTAGTTTTATAGTCTTGGGTCTTACATTTAGGTATTTGATCCATTTTGAGTTGACTTGTATAGAGGGAGAGGTGGCAGTCTATTTTATTTCTTCTGCATATGGATATCCAGTTTTCCTAGCATCATGTATTGAAGAGCTTGTCCTTTTCCCAGTGAGTGTTCTTGATATCCATCCTTTTTTTTTTTTTTAAGTTAGAACTCCTGATTAGAGGGTTCTTTCTAGCTCTTTTCATTGGAATAACAATCAGCCATCTTTTGGGACTCAACCCAGATGTCACCACCTCTGGAACACTTTGTCTGAAATCCCTGGTGGTTCCTTAACATCAGATACAATTTGCTGAATGTATCAAGAGGTAATGAATGAATTGGTCTCATACCAGCTCCTTATATAATTAAGAATGCTTCAGGAGCTAACATTGCATTCATTAAATTAGTTACTATCCACTTAGTACTCATCCACATATTCTCCATAATCTCTTCTGTCTTTAGGTCCATAGATATCGACTCAGCCATATATCTTCTTAGCAAGTTTCCCTTCTTCTTCCCTATTAATGAAGTTTTGCTTCCCTATTAAGTAGTCTCTTACAACGTTTAAAAATAGCCTTCCTTTATTATATTCTAATTTTGAATTCTCTCTCTCCAAATCTCAGTAATGGCTACAAGACTTTATTTACCACCACATATTAAAAAGTTTACATCATTTCTGATAATCTTGGTATTAATATATGAATCTGTAGGATATACCTTGAATCTAAATACTTGGCCACTTTTCAATTCTTGCATTATTACTCTGTAGCATCTGAAGCAGTAGAACACTCCATCCTTGACACTCCCTCTTCCTTTAGCTTCTATGAATGTTTTTCTCTTCCGCTGCTTCTAGGCCTTCTTGTTTATTAACTAACCTGATCAGCTCAGATTCAAGTAGAAGTTTAAATTTAACTTTCTTCTATCATGAACTTGAAGGAAGAAAGAAACCATGAAAACAACCAAAGCCTTAAATTTCAAGTGCTTGAAATTTTATAGTTAGTAAGGAGTTCCTCTTGGTTTCAGATCAGCTAGGGTGAGTTTAATGGGGTTGGCTGTTCTCAGCCTGTTCTGTCATATCCTAAATAAGGATAAGTACATGATGTTCCATCTTTTATTTCCCATTTTGGCTCTATACATAGCCAGCTCCATGATTCAATTAGGTAATATGTCCTCAGGTTCCCACTCTGGGTTGTTACTCAGATCCCCTACTCCTAACCTACCACTTCCATTAAGGCCAACATTAATTCTTTTTTTATTTTTTCAAGAAGCCTTAACTAATGGCTTTCTTCATCCCTTATAACACCTATCTCCTCTTCACAATGCTGAATGAATAATGTTCCTACAGTGTATCCCAATTCAAATAACTTCGTATGCTTCTTTTTACCTGCAGAATGACATCTATAATCCTTAGGGTGGCATTCAAGGCCCTTCATCATCTGGTCCTGACTGAGGATGCCCTAGCCATTTTAAATACCTGATTTTAACGCAGCTAATCAGGGTGAAAGCTACAAATAATAATAGCTTATGATTCTTGAGTCATTACTCTGTGCCAAGCACAAACCATCCTTAATGTGGTGGCCACCAGATTTGACCTAAACTGACTCTTGCTCTATCACTCTGCCATCCCATCCCAACAACCAGCTTTATTATTTTACTTCCCTTCTGCTCCAGTCCCTGTGCTTGTGACAGCCTGATTTTTTTGCTTCTCCAGTCGCCTGTGCCACTTTCTTTTCTGGAGTTCTGTCTTCTCATCATCGTGGCGTTTCTCCAACTTTCCTGTTTGTTAACTAACCCTTTGGCTTGTCCCCTGGATGCCCTCCTTGGAATTACTACTGCAGGAAGTCCTGCTGGCAGTGGGCCCATTTGGGCTCTACTCTGTTCTTTGACTTTGATACCCCAGGCCCTGGGCATTCTGAACATAGCCTTCCTGATTTATTATAAAATCATACTCTAGGTTTCCCATAATCTCTAGTTTAAAAGGAATCCTAAAGTCCTTAACAGCACAACCCTTATCTCAGTAAAAAGTTCTATATTCTTCCTATTATTTTGCCATTTTTAACAATAGTAGTTCACATATTTGAAGGCAGATTTCATATCCCTAAGTCTTCTCTTTCTAATCTAAACATCCGAGTTCCTTAATCGCTGTCTCCAGCCTGATTGATTTCCTCTGGATTAGCTTCATTTAATTACTACTCCTTTTACAATGGTTGATGAACAGGATTTTAAAACAATGTTCCAATTATGTTGTGACCAATTTGGACTAGAGTAGGATTTTATATTATTCGCAATTAACTTTTTCCTATTCTTTTTCATGAGTTGGGATCTTTAAAAATCCTTGTTCAGCTACTTCCAGCTTCTGCCTCATCTCAGATCCAGATCATGACACTGGGATCACGGAAAGCCATACTTCTAACCATGAGGCCAGAAGCTTTCTCTGCAGCAATGCACAGATACACAACACATCGCCGCGGGTACACCCAGATGCTTTAAGGGTATTTGAGGGTTATCTACGTTTTATCCTGCTGATTTTAACTCCCATACCTTTTATCCTATTCACCTAAACCATCTGAATGTCAATGAGTGAGACATTTATTAGAGGGAAAACCTTTAATATATGTGAATTTACTTTTCAACATTAGTAACAGATTCCTTATCACAGACAACTGATTAACATACATCTGTGCACCTGTCTACTCCAACTGACAACTGATGAACATACATCTGTGCACCTGTCTACTCCAACTGAGATTCCCCCACATATGAAAATTAAGCAACTGACCCCTTCCCCCAGGGTACATTGTGCAGGCATTTACTCAGTCATTGTAACTGTTCCACATCTGCCCCAAAGATTCTGATTTCATCATGTCTACCACATTCCCCCTATTTAGAGACTTTATGAGAAATTAAAATTATTTAGTTTGCTATAACTTTCTTTCACCTTTCAAATCCTGGTTAGTACACATCCATTTTTATTTTAAAAGTGTTAGGGTCTTAACAAAGGTCCATGCTAAGCTCCCTATTCTATGCTGTTTGGCAATCTGTCTCCACTCACTAGGACTACTCAAGAATTAGCAATTTTTTTTTTCTTAATACGTGGGATGTGATTCTCTTCTCTGTTGGGATCACTCACCATCCCCAGAACACAGCACATCTTTTCTATCCCCTTTGCCTTTGCTTACAGGTCCTCTGTCTGAAATATCCTGCTTGGTACTGTTGTGTGTGTATGCCTTGACTTCTCAGCTATAACCGGGGTTCTTGAAGGTGGGAGCCTGTTATTATACTTCATAGTATCTACCGCAAAACAAAGCACCTCATGGAAGTTCAGTAAAGACATTTCTTTTTTTGAGACAGAGTATCCCTCTATTGCCCAGGCTGGAGTGCAGTGGCGTGATCTCAGCTCACTGCAACCTCTGCCTCTGGGTTCAAGCAATTCTCCTGCCTTAGCCTCCCCAGTAGTTGGGATTATGGGCATGCACCACCATGCCTGGCTAATTTTTTTAATTTTTAGTAGAGATAGGGTTTGCCATGTTGGCTAGGCTGGTCTTGAACTCCTGGCCTCGAGTGATCCACCTGCCCCAGCCTCCCAAAGTGCTGGGATTACAGACATGAGCCACTGCCACCGGCCAAGACATACTTTCTTAATGAATGGATGAGAATACAGTAAATTTATTTTAATTCTTTCTGTCATGAATACTACCAAACAAATGTCTTAGCATATATGCCCTATATACTGGTGCCTTCAGTTCTATGGTAGAGAGTCCCTAGAATGAAATTAATTGTATTTTAAGTAATAGATGTTGCTGGATTCCTTTCCCAAAAGGCTATAATACACATTTCTCCCAGTCAAATATGAGAATACTGCTTATCTCACATCTCCTCTAGCAGTGGGCATTTTGTGTCTCATTGTAATCTTTGATGGTCTATATATTTAAAGTAATACCACACTATTTCATAATTCATTATCCCTTCTTTCATATATTTTAAAATCTTTTTAATTTTCACTTCTGTGAATTTGCTCATGTGAATTTTCACACATCTTGCTCATTTTTCTATTCAGTTGCTTATCTTTTCCTATCAGTTTATAAGCTTTTTGTATATTATTTATGCTTATTCTCTGACATTAGCATTGCAAATACTCTTGCATAGTATAGTTTGTCTTTTGACTTTGTTTATTGCATACTTTCTAATTTTACATATGAAATAAATTTTACATTAAAATTTAAATTACATTTACATAAAAAATAAAATATTTTGTCTTTCTATGAGATTTTATAATTTTCCTTTTAAATCTTATTGGCGAATTTATCCCTAATTATTTTGTAGTGTTTCTCATTATTGGGAAAAAGATACTTTTCTCATTTCCATTTCCTGGCACTTATTACTATCATAAAGAAAAGCTATTGATGTTTCAAGGTTTTACTTGTATAGAACTATTTTACTATTACTGCTTTTTGTTGTTGTTATCAGATTTGTTGGTTTTACAGGTTTTCAGTCACACCAAGAAAGCAAAAGGAGATAACTTGATTCATCTTTTTTTCAAAAGTTTTTTCATATTCTGTGTCCTTGTTGTTTTGCATTCTCTATAACTTCTAAGACAATATTTACTAATAATGATGACAATGCATATGCTTGCCTAGTCACTTAATGTGACTTAAGGATGTTATAAAGTGCCTTTTCCACAACTATTTCATCATAATTTTTTCTCCTTCAAAATGTTTGTGTAATAGATTATATTGATAGATTTCCTGACTTTGAGCCACCCGTCAATTCTCAAATTCTTGGGATACATCATATTTTGTTATGAAGTATTCTTTTCATTTTTTGCTGAATTCTACATGCCATTTTACTTAGACATTTTACATTTTAATAAATGAGATTAGTTTATAATTTTCTTTTCTGTAGTAATTATTAAGTTTTGTTATGAAACCACCTTTATTAGCTTTATAAAATGAAGTAGAGGAGCCTTCTATATGTTTTTTTTTAATAACCTGGAACAATTTAAATTGTGGTTCATGAACTTAGTTTTACATTAGAAAGACAGGGGAGATTTAACAACATACGCATATTTCTGAGTTTCTATTATAGTTTAGCCTCGGTTAGAGCTTGGGAGTTGAGTCACTTAAAAATTTCACAGGTAATTCTCACTTGCAGCCAACTTGAGAACAACTGATTGAAATAACATCAGAATTAACTGTTTTTTACAAGTCCTTTGAACTCAGCCAAGAACCCATCTGATGCTAGTGACTTTCAGTTTTAAATCTTGAATCACATTTTCAATCTTATCTTCTTGAGTCAAAGTTAAAATTTATATTTTGATACAAAATCATGTATTTCCTTCAGGTTTTAAGATTATTTGCCTTAATATTCTTTTTAAATGACTTTAACCTTTTCTATTATTATGCTGAAATCTTCATTCTTAATCTTTTATACTTTTGCAATATCTCTTTTCTCTTTAATCAGGCTCACAAGGGGCTTCTCTATTTTAATTGTTCTTTATAAATAAACAGGTTTCTACATTTTTGTTTGCTCTTGCATAAATTTAAGCTTTTAAAAATTAATTTCATCTTCTTAATTTTTTTCCCTTAAATTTTTAACATGTATATTAAATTCTTTATTTTCTCTCTGGTTTCTTTAAATAAAGACATTTAAGACATTTTCCCCTGACAACGGTGTTTGCTATGCCCTATGGGTTTCGGTAGAATGTCTCTCTAGGTAGGTATTCTTTTCAGTTTTGATTTCTCTTTGATCCAAGAATTAGCTAAGAGCAGCATCCTTAATTTGTGAGTAATTCCAAATTTTTGTTCATATTTTAATATTTATTTCTAATTCATTGGATTATGTTCAGAGATTGTGGCCTATAAATCTGAAATTAAGATTTTCCTTATGGCAAAATATACAGTCAATTTAGTAAATATTCTACTAAATATGTCCTCTCTATTTGAGATATTCTAAGTTTATTTCTATCTTTTTCAACAAAATTATTCAGTTTCTCTATTATGTTACAGATAACCAATTCTGAGAGTGGTATATTAATGTTTTCCACTCTAATTGTATTTTTATAGGGCTCATTTTGCATTTCTAGTTTAGCAGAGGTTGTAATACTAGCACAGGCCTGGAAACACGACAGAATGGAGCGAATTGAAGGGTTATCGTTGTGTCATGGTTGAAGATGATAAGAAAATGGAAGGACAGAGGGTTTGGTAGGTTATTGGGAAGAGTTGGGACTTTTTAAGTAACGTGTATCCAACAAAGGTTTTGGTAGAAACACTTATAAATGTGAAGCCAGGCAAAAGGTGTGGGACACACTCCAGTTAGCATGGAAGGAATGGGGAGAATAACCAAGGAGACAGCTGTCTGAAGTCACTCAAGTGTGAAGGATGAGGACCAGCAGAGACAGAGTGGGAAGGAAAGATGCTCAGGAAGGCAGGAAGAGTAGGTGGTTCTGGGAGATAAACTAGATATTAGGGTGAGAAATTAAGTGACTAGAGGAGGTATTTTTTTGCATTGTGAATCCTTAGAATTCTCTGAATTATATGTATTACATTAGTTTCCTATTGTTGCTTTAGCAAACTTTCACAAACTAAGTGGCTTAAAATATATCTATTTATTATCTTTCAGTTCTGGAGGTAAGAAGTATAAAATGAGTTTTACGAGGCTTAAGTCAAGGGCTGCATTGCTTCTGGGGATTCCAAAGGAGATTTCATTTCCCTGCTATTTTCAGCTTCTAGAGGCCACTTGCATTCCTTAACTCACCTCCTGCCTCCACCTTTAAAACATGTCACTTTGCTTCTGCTGTCAAATCTCCTTTTCTGACTGTCCCTGCCAACTTCCTCTAATAAAGGACCTTTTTTTATTACATTGAACCCACTTCAGTAATGCAATATAATCTCCTCATCTCAAGATTCTTAACTTGATCACATTTGCAAAGTCAGTTTTACCACAAATATTAACATGGCCCCAGGTTCTGGGGATAATTCTTTGAGGGGCCATTATTCAGCCTACCATGCCTAAAGTTTGAATGATCCTTCTCTTTTCTAAAGTGATCAATTTCAGCTAAGTTTTCTTTACTATCCTATGGCCTTCTCTCTTTGTTTGGTGTTAATACCACTGATTTGGTGTCAGGCTGTGTCTATTTGGGCAGCTTTATTTTTCTCTCTTTCTCTCACAAGTACGGAATACTACAAACCACTTGTTTTGCCTTTTAAGAAAATCCCTTTTTTTTTCCATTTTCGCTCTCACTCCCCTTTTTACCTCTTTCTTTCAAAGTTTCCAAATTGAAAAAGTACAAATATACACAAAGATCAAACATGGTTTGTACTTTAGGTCCCAAGCAATTTCCTCAAGAATTCGCTCATGATGGCAGATGGCTGTTTAAACAAAGTAACTCATATGTTTCTTTTAATTCAACAGATACAAGATAAGTGTCCAGTGCACAGTCCTAGATGTTTAGCATAAGTACTCTGGGATTCGTATGCTTTTCAGGCAAACATGCAGCAAAAACTTATCTGAGCAATATTATCAGCCCTTTTCCCTTCCCATAACAAACTGAGGACTTAAGATAAATTTCTTTTTTAGGACTACTTACCATCTGTCCTTCAAAGATGTCTAAGCCTGTGGAAGTCTATTTCATGTATATGAATTAAAGATAGCACAGCACGGAGAATAAATAATAGTCCAGGCTTTGAAATCAGACAAACTGTGGTCAGCCATAGCTCTATTATGTCCCAATTTTGGAAAAATTACTTAAGAGCTCAAGTTTAGTTTCCCTATCAGTCAGATAAAAAAAAAAAATTCATGCAAAGCACTTAATCCAGGATAACTATGTAGTAGATTCTTAATAAATTCCAGCTAACAGTTCTTTGTATCAAAACCATTAAAAATGTTCCAGATACATCAAACAGAGATTTTTATTCCTCAGCTTTGGTCAGTCCGAAGAACAATTACAACAGAGACAACCCCAGAGCAATGGGATCACTGAATGAAAGAAAATCTTCAAGGCCCTTATTCTCCCCACCTCTTTCATTACATTGGTCTCAACCTCATCTGTTGATTAAAAAGAAACAAGTTGGCTTATGTTTTCATTATGCTAACATGTTGAGGATATCTTTCTTCAAGCGGAAACAGGAAAAAGAAAGATCTAATTCTCTAGAATTCCCTTGCTGCTGTTAGTCACATTTCTCCTTTCTTTTTCTGGGAAAGCTCTAAAAATACCTGTAAAAGCCTTCTAAAGTTTCTTGACTTGGCTTGGAGAATTTGAAAAGCTAGGACTTCAGTTGTCCAGCTGAGCCGTAGAAGAGCCCACGTTCCCTTGGCATGGCAGAAAGAAGGGTCAAAAAGGAGACCTCGCTCAGGAAGAGTAAATCTGGGAGACACAGACAGGAGGACAATTTTCTCATGTCAAAGACATAGACGAAATTTCAGAGCTACTTGATTGAAAATTTCTGAGCAAATCAATGAATTAATAAATCTCGTTGTTCACATATGATGATTTAGAATAATGATATGACACTTTTTCTCCTTTCCCTGGATTTCCATAAGTCTTCCTTAGTCTGCTTCTGTCTAAGCAGATTCCCATAGTATAATAATATACCATACAAGACTGGAAAAGCGGGAACAAAAGATGCTTGAGGGATAAAAATCAAAATTTGCATAAGGTACCATTTCAAGGCTGGATAGCTGTTGAAATGATTGTGCCTGGCAGTTTCAACCTCCATATTTCCCTTCAGTGTAACATTTTTAACAAACAGTTGTGGCTGGGTCTGCCCACCTGCAAGCCTTATGAGAGTGTGGAGTGATGGTGTGCAGGCTCCTCGTGTTATCTTCCCTCCACTCAAGGCTTTATTTAGAAATTCAGAGGCAGCTTGGTGGTGAAAGATTATTCAAGTACTTTCCTCTCCTTTCTATACTCTTTGGAGCAAACATTCAAATACTGCATCAAAGCAGCTGCCTCACCCCATGTCTGGATCTCAAAGCCCTGAATATTTATGGGTCTTTGAGGATTCCAATTCCCAAGTTCAGGTGTGATGCTATTTTTACCTGGTTTCTGTCTGAAGACTTACTTGCTGTGATTAATGCAAAAAAGAAAAAAAAAGAAACCTTTTCTGACTATAACTGTAATATATTCTAATGTGGTAAATGGAGAATGATACAAATACAAAATCGATATACCCGTAATGTCACTATCAATTTTAACACTTTGATTTCTTCTTCTCTATATGTGTGTACATGAAGTTTCTCAACTTCAGATTTTTATGATGCCTTCAAATTATATATATAATTTCATTCTACTTTTTTTTTTTTTTCCTGAGACTGAGTTTCGCTCTTGTTGCCCAGGCTGGAGTTCAATGGCGCAATCTCGGCTCACTGGCAACCTCTGCCTTCCAGGTTCAAGCAGTTCTCCTGCCTCAGCCTCCCAAGTAGCTGGGATTACAGGCATGCACCACCACGCCCAGCTAATCTGTCACATTTTTAGTAGAGACAGGGTCTCTCCTCGCTGGTCAGGCTCGTCTCAAACTCCCGACCTCAGGTGATCCGCCTGCCTCAGTCTCCCAAAGTGTTTGGATTATAGGCATGAGCCACCACACCAGGCCTATTCTGCTTTTATTAATTTATTAACACAGGCATTTCCTGATGTCCATAAATAATTTTGGAGAATGTCATTTAATAGTTACATAATATCCTGTTGTATACATGTATAACATAAGAAAAGTGGTTCTCCTGTTTCTCAGTGATGAAGCAGCCCTGGCACTAAATAACAGAAAGGTAATTAATTACCAGTAGAGGGAGGAACCTGGGAGGAGAGTCTGTGGGAACAGTCAGGGAGTAGAGGTATGGAGAGAAAATACAAGCCCAACATGAGGCGCCAGCCTCCCTAAGTCTTGTCCTGATCTTGTTAGTCCCGTTCAATGGCTTTCACTTCTGAACAAAGCCCAACTCTGAAGTCTGCCATTCAAGGCCTTCTTCAGTTCATTACAACTCAGTTTTCCAACCTTGGTTCTCACTGTACTCTTCTACACACCCTCATGTTTCTGCCAAATGGACCAACATGCTCTTCTCTACATAGACATCCAAGACTTTTACTACCTTCATACCTATGCTCAATCTTTTCCCTTTACTTTGAATGTCTCTGCCATTCCTCATATTAACTTGTCTAAATCTTATCCCTTGATTCATGACACAGATCGAATACCACCTCCTCCATGGACCCATGCTTCATCACTTCAGTCCCTCCTGGCCAGAGCTAGTGTTTTCCCCCTCTCTCAGTTTTTATCTCTACCTATTAATCAGTCTTTACTCAAATTGTGGCAATCTTATCACTCCACTTAGATTATGAATCAATGTTTTTGGACATTTTCATGTAACAGTACCCTTTTGAGTATTATAATTTGTATTAGCACACACCAAGGAATAAATAGCATCCACAATTATACCACTTACTTGTCACATTGTGTCTTTGTTTGAATAGAACTGCCCTGACTCATCTCTCTGACATTCATCAAAGAAATGTTTTTGCGGTACCTGGCCAAAAAACATGGTTCCCAATAATTCCTTTTCAATCTGTAGATGCATGCTCCCACACACACCAAGATGTGGAGCTACCTTCAGCCCCCAACACTCAGAATTCGCTGGCCCTGTGAACTGGCTTTGACAAGTAGAATGCAGTGAAAATAATAATCTGGAACTCCTAAGCCTAGGCCATGTTGTGAGAAACCCACACCACAAAGAGAAGAATCTAGGCTTTCTGTTTGACAGCCAAGTAGAATACAGTGAAAATAATAGTCTGGAACTCCTAAGCCCAGGCCATGTTGTGAGAAAGCCATACCACAAAGAGAAGAATCTAGGTTTCCTGTTTCATAGCCACAGCTGAGCTCTCAGCAGACAGCCAGCACTACCTACCAACCATACGGAGGAATTATCTTGAACATTCCAGTCCAGTCAAGCCCCTAGGCAATTGACACTCAGGCAATGGTACCCAAGCAGAAGAACTCAAACCCGTGCAACTGACCTTAGACCAAGAATCATTAGACATGGTAAACCATCTGTTGTTTAAGTCACTGAATTTGGGGTGGTTTGTTGCACAGCAGGTGACCCTAACACTAACATACAAGTCGAACCATGTAAATTACTGATATTGGACAGTTTCTGACTGGCAATTTCATGTAGTTCCACCCAATGCAAACAATGCCTTGATATTACTTTATCCTTCTAAGCTCTTATTCCAAGCAAGTTCTAACCTTCTTGTCTTAGAACCCACCCAGCAAAGAGTGGTTGAAAATCATCACGGTAACAGTAAGTAATAATAACAAATAAAAATAAAGAAATGTTGTGTGTTGATCAAAATTTAGCAGTCCAACAAAGGAGAACCACTCTCAAGTTCAGCTTTTCCAAACTTCACTTCTTTACATACATCCTCATGACTCGGGGCACATCTTTCTTTTTTTTTGAGATGGAGTCTAACTCTGTCACCCAGGCTGAAGTGCAGTGGTGTGATCTCAGCTCACTGCAAGCTCCACCTCGACTCGGGGCACATCTTCATACTCACTGCATGACTATCTACATTGCTGTTTTTACTTAAACAAATTCATTCTAATGAAACACTTCATCTCTCTCCTAAATGGAAAGCCAGTGTGCCTACCAAAAATATAAGGTAAAAGAAAATATCTAACTATTGACATTAAAATTTTTTTTTCTATGTCCACATTTTGAATGCCAGTTTGGAGATCTTGACTTGTGTTTTTAATTTTCTGAGTCCAGATCAGTCGAGAGTCTATCCACTTTTAATTCTCCACTGTATCTACAAAGGTGCCTTAAATACAGAAGAATTACATAATTACAGGTTATTAAACGCTAGAAGAAATGTCAACAGTCATCAGCAAGAACTTGAATCCAGGACTCTGACTTTTAGCATGGTGTATTTTCAACTCTCTATGTCATGTCATTTTCTAGCTATGTGATCTTGTGCCGGCTACTCGGCTTCTCTGTACTTTAATTCCTTATCCATGAAATGGAAACAATAACAGTATGCACATAATAATGTTAGGAGAATTAAATTGGAAAATGCTTAGAACAGTCCTCAAATGTTGGTTATTATTGGAAGATATTCATTCATTATATTTACAGAATGACTCTTTATGAGAAGCCTGATGTCAGTCTGATGTCTATATGATTTTTCTTTCCCCATATAGATAATATTTGGTTTGTCTTCGGTAATAGTGAAGATTTTCCTCTCTATTAAGATATTCAAAATTTTGCTACAATGTATCTAGATTTGGGATTTTATAAATGTTTATCCTTATTGATTCTGGTATTTCCTTCCATCTTCTGCAGCATCATTATAAACATTCTAGATTAAGGAGTCATTGTGTTTTTCATCTTTCATAAGCCTCCCAGAATTCTTAACCTGTTAATTATTAACCTTTATGTTTTTTATTGAAGCTAAGCATGTATTTGCAAACTTAATGTTTCTGGGGATTTGTGGCATGAGGGAAGGTATAGTACCAAACAACTAAAAATGGATATTTACTCTATTTTCTTTGACCTATCCCGTATTAACATTTTAGAGAAAGAACCTATTTAAATTTTTAGTACAGTTCTGTTCAAAGTAAAAGAATGTTCCTGGCCCTCTTTGGAGTTTATATATTAAGCTAGACACATTTATATATGCTCATATTCTAGTTAGACTGTCAGACATGGGGGCATCATAGCATGTGTGATCCCACACAAAAGATCAATGTTTTTTCTTGGCAACATTGTGAACTTGGCAAAACTTGCCTTCAGCTCCAATTGCTCTTTTTTAGTATACTCAGCTCCCTCCAAACCCCAATCTGAAGTGCCCAGACCCTCCCACTGGCACACATGTTTTTGGTCTGCACTATGACATTTTATCTAGTCCTCTATTCATTGGACAGCACTTAGTCTCTAGAGATTTCGTGTTGTCCTTTTCAA
This sequence comes from Trachypithecus francoisi, assembly GCF_009764315.1. Taxonomy (NCBI): domain Eukaryota; kingdom Metazoa; phylum Chordata; class Mammalia; order Primates; family Cercopithecidae; genus Trachypithecus; species Trachypithecus francoisi. Next base: position 120,727,483 of record NW_022681470.1, read on the forward strand.
CCTCATTTATCTTATTCACCAACTCCATGGGCTTTCTCTAAGATATAGTAGTGAGCTAATACAAAACTTCATCTAGACTATTTTATTTATGCTTGTATTTCCAAAGTACCATGTAAGTACCAAGTATTACATTTGTTGGTTTACTTCTTTGTATTCCGGCCTTTTCGTAAAATGTTTCAAGTAACTAATAAAAATGATTTTCATAAAATATACACATAAAGAAAAAAACACATTGAGACAAAAAATGCAAATTCAAACTTGTATACAAATGTAAACAAGGGAGAAATAGTAAACAAACAAAATAGGCCCTAAAATAGTACACAGATACTACAGTTAAGTTTTAAATTTGGCTAACAATATTTTGGTGATCAATGCAATTCAGAAAATAGTGGGACATTTTCACAGGACTGAAAGGAAAAAAAAACTGTCAATCTAGAATACATTTTGATACCAATTAAAGTACCGTTCAAAATGAAACACACACACACAAGACTTTCTCATACATAAAACACTGAAAGAATTAGTGATAAGCAAACATATACTGTGAGAAATGATAATGGAAGGTCTTCAAATGGAAAGAGATAGGAGAGGAAAATTTAAATCCACAGAAAAGTATAATGAGTACTGAAAATGGTAAATACGTGGTTAACTATAAAGTTTTTCTTAATTTTCAAATACCTTTAAGAGACAATTGATTGCCTAAAGTAAAAATGAAAACAATATATTGTTGGGTTGAATACATCCCCAGAATTAAAATGTCCTACAGCACAAAGGTTGAAAGGAAACAGGAAGTGTAAAAAAGTTCTGTTGTAAAGTTCTTCTATGTGAAGTGGCATAATATCTTTTGAAAGTAAATTGTGATAAGTTAAAGGCATATACGATAACCCCTAAAGCAATTACTAAAAACCAAAACATAAAATAATAACTATTAAGCTAACAAGATAAAATAGAATTGTAAAAAATATACACAATCTATCCAAAAGAAGGCAGAAAAAAGAGGAAATATGGAGTAAAGAACAGATGGGATTCATCCTACACCGTAAACAAAAATCAACTCAAAATGGATTAAAGACTTAAATGTAAGACTTGAAAGTATAAAACTCCTAGAAGAAAAGATTGGGGAAAAATTCATGGCATTGGTCCTCGCAATGAATTTATAATTATAACACCAAAAACACAAGCAGAAATAGAAAATAGACAAGTGGGACTGTATCACATGAAAAGTTTTCTACACAGTAAAAGACACAAACAACAAAATGAAAAGGCACCTATGGAATTGGAGAAAATATTTGCAAACCAAATATCTGATAGGAGTTAATTTCCAAAAGATATTAGAAACTTTTATAATTCAATAGCAAAGGAAACTATCAACCCGGTTTTAAAACTAAGCTCTGGACTTGAACAGACATTTTTTCCAAAGAAGACATAGAAATGGACAATGCATTTGTAAAAAGATGCTCAATGGCACTAATCATCAGGGAAATGCAAATCAAAATCACAATGAGATATTTCCTCACTCCCATTAGAATATATATGACAATAAGTGTTGGCAAGGATGTGGAGAAACTGGAATGTTTGCATACTGCTGATAAGAATGCAAAATGGCACAGTCATTATGGAAAACAGTATAGAGGTTCCTCAAAAAATTAAAAATAGAACTCCCACATGATCCAGCAATTCTACTTCTGGATATTTATTTGGAAGAATTGAAATCAGAATCTCAAGGAAAATAGCACTCCCATGTTCATTGCAGCACAATTCAAAATAGCCAAGATGTAGAAACAACCTAAATGCCCACTGATGGATGAACGAATAAAGAAAACGTGACACATGCATGTAATAGAATATTAGCCTTAAAAAAGAAGGATATCCTGCAATATGTGACAGAATGGAAGACATTATGCTAAGTGAAAGAAGTCAGTCACAGAGGTACAAATACCACATGACTCCACTTACATAAGTATCTAAAATAATCTGATAGAAGCAAAATAGAGTGGTGATTTTCAGGGGCTGGAGTAAACGGGAAATGGGGAGTTGCTAATCAATAGTATGACGCTTCAATAATGCAAAATAAATAAGCTCTAGAGATCTCCTGTACAACATTGTACCTATCGTTAACAGTGTTGTAGTATACACTTAAAGATCAATTAAGAAGGTAGATTCATATTAAGTGTTCTTGCCACAATAAAATAAGAATAAAACAACAAATGGACACATACAAAACAAAGAACATAATGATAGATTTAAACTCAACTAACCATATCAATAACAATAAATACAAATGTCTAAAGATTTCAATTAAAAGGGAAAGATTGTCATGTTAGCAAGAAAAGCAAGATCCAATTATATTATGTCAGCAATAAATTCACTCTAAATATAAATACACCAGTAGGTTGACACTCAATGGATAGAAAATTGTAACATACCAATACTAATTAAAAGACAGCTTGAGTGACTACATTCATATGACACAAATTAGATTTCAGAGCAAAAATTCTTACAAGGAAATAAGAGGTTTATACATAATTATGAAAAATCATCAATTTTCACAATTCATCAAGAGGATATAAAAATCCTAAACAACTATTTATCTAATAAGAGAACTTAGAAGAACATGAAGCAAAATTGATAGAACAGAGAGGAGAAATAAATAAATCTAAAAATATAGTTGGAGATTTCAAGATCTCTCTCTAATTAATTGATATAAAAGTTGGACAGAACTATAAATACTTCAACAATACTATCAACCAATTTAAGACACATTTATGGGACAATCCACCCAACAGGAGAAGAGCAGACTACACATTCTTCTCATGCACATGGAACATTTATTAAGATATGTCATATTCTGGCCATAGAACAAGTCTCAATAAATGTAAAATGATTAAATTCATACATTATATGTTCTCTGACAAAATTGAATTAAATTGGATATCATTAATAAAAATATATAGAGAAAACCACAAAATGCACAATTACTAAGTAATACTTCTAAATAATCCATGAATAAAAAAGCAATTCAAACGGAAATTAGAGAGTACATTGAATTGAATGAAATATCATATCAAAATGTCTGGAATACAACTAAAGTAATGTTCAGGGAGAACTGTTGAGTACTAACAGCCTACATAAGAAAAGAAAGGTCTGAAACAAATGACCTCCACTTTAAATTTAAGAAATTTTTTAAAAAAGCAAATCCAAAGAAAACAGAAAAGTAGTAAAAGAGCAGAAATCAATAAATGTGGCAACATATAAATAAAAGAGAAAATCAATGAAATCAAAGCTGATTCTTTGGGAGCACTAAAAATATTTATAAGTCTCTAGCCAATCTGATCAGGCAAAAAGAAGAAACATCACTATAGACATTACAAACGTTAAAATAGTAATAAGGGAATATCAGGAACAACTTAATGCCAATAAATTTTAAAACTTAGATGGGATAGACAATTGTCTTGAAAGTCACAACTACCAAAGCTCACTGAAAAAGAAATTGATAGCCTAAATAGCCCTATATATGTTTTTAAAATTAACCTTTTGGTTAATAATCTTCCACCAAAAAACTTTAGACCAAGCTTGTTTACTGATAAGTTCTACAAAGCATTTAAGGAGGAAATATTACTAATTCTCCATAAAAGGTTACAGAAAATTGAAAAAGAAAGAATACTTTCCAGTTCATTTTGTGAACAACAAGGGAACAGTTGGAGGCAGATGGAAATGGAGATACTTATGAGATATCTATGGAGATGACCAATAGATCTCAGGAAGCAGAGAGGCTGAGTCTTGGAATGTGTATTTGAAATTATGACAATTGAAACCATAAGAAAAATGAGGTCATCAGGGGAGAGTATCTAAAATGAGAGGAGAACCAAGTATGAAATCCATGGTACAACATTCAAAGAATATGTGAAAGAAGGTTGTGAGGGAAGTAAGAGCCAGAGAAGCAAGAGAAAAACTAGTATAATGTGATATAATAAAAATAGAGAGACTTAAGGATTAAGGAGTGGTCAACTATCAATGCTGAAAAGAGGATGAAAAAGAACAGAAAATTGTCTATTGCATTTGGTGCTATGACAGGTTGAAATTTTCACACAATTCGAATGTACAAAAAAGACCTTTATTATCCAACATTGATTTGCTCTTGTCATGATTCTTCATTTCTGCTGATACTAGAAAAAAGTACTTCAATTAATTGAAAGCAGTTCTTTCACTTTAAAAGCCTTTTTTTTTTCATTATTTACTGATCCTTTCAACATTCCTTCCCTGCCCTCTTTTCCTCCTCCCGGGTGCCACAGGGCTTCTGGAGGCAGTGGGAGTCTTGTGCTCCCCAAGCTGTTGCTGGCCCATTCTGGCCTCTGCTGGATGACCCTTGTCCTGTGCAGTGTTGCCAGTGTAGCTGGTCCTGCCTAATCTTGGCATCACATTATTAACTACTGAGAACTGTAGACCTTGCCATTTTGTCTGGTTGTAATGTTCCCACACTTTATGATTTTCTAATTCCAGTTCCAGGTCACTTCTTGTCCACTAACCTCCTCAGTCCTCTTTTCCAATGCTTCTCTATTGCTCCCACACTGCATTAGAAAATGCTGAACCCAAGTCTTCTTTGAGAAGCTTCCACTTGTGGGGAAGGGGGGTACTAACTCCAATCAATGCTTCTCAATTTCCCTTGAAAATATTTAAATGATTCTGCTCTCTTGCCCCTCCCATATTTGATCCCAAAGCAGAGAGCGGCAAGGACATTTATGTTTAATATCTTGTCACTTTTTGCTTTCTTGGCTTCTCTTCCCAGCAGTAGAAGAGCTTTCTCCCCATCTGTGTATCAGGAGCCTACTTTACGGTTTTCATCTTCTCTATATTATGGTTTATTACACTATATCTTAAAGCTCTTACTATACTAGAAGAATTTCTGGAATGTAGAAGAGTGCTTTACTTTCTATATAGTCTTCCTTATAAAGCCATTGTCTTCCTGTGGATGTAAATAAATCTGTTGAAATCTCAAACTGAGAAATGATTCTTTCTCACCTGGCTTCTCACTGCCTCCATGAAACAATGAATGGCTGAGTAGAGAAACCATGGGACAAGCAGAAATTAGAGATTGTCAGAAATGAAAATAGCTTTATATTTCAAAATTATCCCCATTTTACTAGTTAAGAGAATATTACTAGTGAACTAGTCTTATAAGGACTGGTAGAGATAGGGGCTTGAAGACAGGAAAAAGTGTTTGAATGAGAGACTGTCTCCAGAAAATGTAAGAAGAGGCAGTGGTAGATTTCAAAGAAAATTTAGAGGCCAGGTGTGGTGGCTCAAGCCTGTAATCCCAGCACCTTGGGAGGCTGAGGTGGGCAGTGTTTGGACGAACGGAGGCAAGATGGTGCACTTCCGGGTTCTTCTTCACCAACTTTTCCCAGGCGCGCAAAAATGCAGCCGGCGCCCGGGAAGGTGCAGACCAACTGGGCATGCGCCAGGTGACGTCACTCTGTCGGCCTTCTTTGCCGGAGGCTGACAGACCTCTTCCCCACACCTTAGGTGACCAAAATAAACTTGCAGTTTTGCTCCTACACTTGCCTACTCGCTGGTTCTTTTGTGCCCGCTCTGGTGGTCTTAGAAAAACAAATCAGTTGGTGCCGAACCCGGGAGGAGACCCCTCCTCAGGGCCCCCAGGGTCTGGGGAGCCTCCTCCTCCTCCTCCTCGTTCCACGCCGCAGACGGACCAGGACCTGAGACCTGCTTCCCTCACTCTCACGGCCTCTCTGGGGTAAGTGCCCTTGTCTCCTCTTTACCTCCCTCGGCCAAAATCCTGCGCAGGTCCGAGGTCCATTTGGAGCCACAAGTGGCTCGGGAGACCCGTTCAGGACGGAGACGTCCGCCTGAAGGTAATCTCCACTTTGGCTTCAAGAGCCTCCAGTCTGTCTCTGCTGGTTCCAAAGGACGCTTTGAAGCCAGGCAGAGATCCACTTCCATGTCCATTGTGTCCATTGTGTAAGTAAAGAGGAAACAAATGGGAAACCCCCCAGTCCAAATTTCCAAAGAGCACCCCCTTAGGGTGCCTCCTAGCCAATTTAAAAACCTTACAGCTCGAACAAGACCTTAGGAGGAAGCGGTTAATTTTCCTTTCCACTGTGGCATGATCGACCTCAGCAATTTCTGCCAGCGGCTAGGCAAGTGGTCCGAAATTAATTACGTACAAGGCTTTTGGGCCTTATGCTCTCCTCCCTATACTCCTCCTTCTCTCCCTGCTCTCTCCAACCCCTCCCTTCCTGCCCAGACTCCTCCTTCCTCTTCCTTACCTACTAGTAATCCACTCAGTCCCGTGCTTCCTTCGGGGCCCCCAACTGGCTGTCTTGAGTCTCCTGTCTCTGCACACACCCGCTCTAAGTGCCCTGCTGATGCCTCTACTCCTGCCCCACACCCTCCTACAGTGTTAGCGCCTTTGCGAGAGGTGGCTGGGGCGGAGGGGGTAGTCAGAGTACATGTCCCTTTTTCATTGGCCGATCTTTCCAAAATTGAGAAGCGTTTAGGGGATTTCTCAGCTAATCCCACCATCTACATAAAGGAATTGGATACCTTTGTCAGGCCTATGACTTAACTTGGCATGACCTCCAGGTTATCCTAACCTCCACCCTAAACCCTGAGGAGCAAGAGCGCATCCTAGCGGCCGCCAGGCAGCACGCCAACCAACTACATTTAACTGACGCCGCCATCCCACTAGGGGAGCAAGCAGTCCCCTCGGCAGACCCAGACTGGAACTACCAAGCAAACCAGCCTGGGCGCCGTAGGCGAGACATAATGGTTCAGTGTTTGTTGGCTGGTATGCAAGCAGCCTCAAACAAAACTGTAAATTTTAACAAATTAAAAGAAATCATTCAAAATCCAGAAGAAAATCCAGCCGCATTCTTAAATAGGCTGACTGAGGTTCTTACCCAATATATCCAGTTAGATCCGGCCTCCCCCACAGGGGCCACCATTTTGGCATCTTATTTCATTTCTCAATCAGCTCCTGACATTCGTAAGAAACTTCAAAAGGTAGAGGATGGTCCTCAGGCACCAATACAAGACCTGGTTAAATTAGCCTTTAAGGTCTATAACGCCAGAGAGGAGACGGCTGAGGCAGTGCGGCAGGCTCGCCTCAAACAGAAGGCCCAGCTCCTAGCAGCGGCTTTACAGCCCAGTCGTAACCCCAGGCCAGAGAGTACACACCCCGCAGACTCCAAGGCCACGAAAGGAGCCTGCTATAAGTGCGGCAAGGCAGGACACTATGCCAACAGGTGTCCGCAAGGTCCCTGAGCCCCAACGCAGCCTTGCTATACGTGCAAGGCGTCAGGACATTGGGCCAGTGAATGTCCTAACCCTCGTCCACCAGCAGCCCCCTGCCCTGCTTGCCAGCAGGGAGGACACTGGAAGTCTGATTGCCCCACCCTGAGAACAGGTGCTGCGTCTCCACGTGACCCCCTTTCCCAGGATCCTGGGAGCTCCTTCCAGCTCCTACATCTGGACGACAACTACAACTGAAGGTGCCGAGACTCGGGGACCCCCATCACCCTCACAGAGCCGCGGGTAACTCTCCTGGTAGCGGGTAAGACAATCAATTTTTTAATCAACAGCGAGGCTACCTATTCTGTTTTGCCGTCCTTCTCTGGACCTAGCCTTCCATCCAATATCTCTGTAGTAGGAGTAAGCGGAAAGCCATCCACTCCACAAAAACTCCACTCCTTAATTGCTGCCTGGCCAACAACTACTTTGCGCACTTGTTCCTCATTCCCAGCTAAAAAGGGCCCCTACCGAAAGCAATCAGTGGAAATCAGTTTGGCTTTCCCCCACTCGCCTCAAACTTACTAAATTTTCTTAACTATCTCATACTCCTCAACCTTGCTGGGACCTTCCTTCTGGGTTTTGCCCCTATTCCAACAAATGCTTCCATTCCTCATTCCTATACTAATACTGTGCCTTATTTTATTCTTCATCCATACGTCCAAATGCCAACCATGGGCCCCGACCTTAACGATGCCCCTTAACAGCAGGAGGTAGCCAGACAGACCATGGCGCCCCTTATCACTATTACCAATTAAAGGTTGGAATGTTTGGACGAACGGAGGCAAGATGGTGCACTTCCGGGTTCTTCTTCACCAACTTGTCCCGCAAGCGCAAAAATGCAGCCGGCGCCCGGGAAGGTGCAGACCAACTGGGCATGCGCCAGGTGACGTCAATCTGAAGAGACCAAGATTTACCTGGTCGCACCTGCGGAACGCCCCCTGACACACCCGTGCCCCGCCTATTGCCCTCTCACTCCTAGAAAAGCCACTCCAGAGGGACGCCACGCACGGCTTTCTCACAGCCCCACTCCTGTCGGGATGTCGGGACTGTGGGAACTCTGTCTGAGAGCCCCACCGGGGGACTGTCGGCCTCATTTGCTGGAGGCCGACAGACCTCTCCCTACCCACCTTCTTCCTCTCCTGAAGCTAGGTGACCAAAATAAACTTGCAGTTTTGCTCCTACACTTGCCTAGTCGCTGGTTCTTTTGTGCCCACTCTGGTGGTCTTAGAAAAACAAATCAGGCAGATCACCTGAGGTCAGGAGTTTGAGACCAGCCTGGCCAGCACAGTGAAACCCTGTCTCTACAAAAGATACAAAAAATAGCTGGGTGTGGTGGTGGGCACCTATAGTCCAGGCTACTCAGGAGACTGAGGCAGGAGAATTGCTTGAACCCAGGAGGTGGAGGTTGCAGTGAGCCAAGATCGCACCACTGAACTCCAGCCAGGGCAACAGAATGAGGCTCTGTCTCAAAAAAAAAAAAAAAGTTTAGTCTTAGACAGGAAAAGACTTTTCAAAACTCAAGTTTCAATTAATACCTTCAAGGGTAAAGACTTTCTTTTGTTAGAACAGTGTTTCCCAAATGTAGACATAAAAATCACTGTGGATATTTTTAAAAATTTAATTTCCAGGCCCCACCTAACAGAGTCTATAACAGTAGGTTTGGAATAGTGCACAAGACTCTGTATTTTTAATGAGTACCCCATGAAATTCTCATGATGAGAAGAGTTTGGGAAATACTTCCAGGACGCTAGTAAATGGCCCATAGAATATGCAAGTATGTAACATTAAGGTTTAACTCAAAAATGACTAGACCATTTAAATAAGAGGAACTCAAACAAATAAGAAACAAGACTTTATGAGATTGTCACAAGGCAAAATAAACTGGCTTTTTCAGTTTTCTGCCTGGGAGCATAAAATTATTTTCACAAAAATGTAGAGTGCCCATAAAACTTGGCAAGACAACAACAGAAATCCCAGTGAAAAGCACCTCCTTGAGTCTGCTGCTTTTTAAGTGGGATTCATGTGAATATTTCTAAAGTTCTAAGTACTGAATATGACCCCAAGTCAAAGTAATAATGTTCATTTCTATCATGCATTCAAGGTTCTATATTTAATAGTCCTTCTTATTAGATTTAGCATAATAATATTCGATGTCCTGGTAATTGAGTGAATTGTAATTGCATGCAAGCTGGATTAAAGAAAAGTAGTCATAACAGTCTTAATTACAAATTCTGATATTAAAAATCTTTTTACATAGACTAAAACTTTCGTTTGAGAAAGTTAAAATTCGTCACAATGCAATTCAATTTAGTGGTGATTCACCATGCCCACCTTACCCACAAAATCAACGTCGTCTCCTTATTCTTCTTATTTTCAAGACTGAAACATTGCCTTTGCAATGTTTTACTGCTCCATAATGCCCCCAAAGTCCCTTTCAATGAAAAAAAACTAAAAACAATAAAATGCTCTCTCCCAATAGCATTGTTCTTCACTAAAAAACCCAGACATTTGGTTCCATTCAATTTGTTTTACTCTTCTCAAGCAAGCCTTGCAGATTAGCCTCTTTTGAGAGAAACCGTGCTCTTCAATAGCAGCAAAGCCTGAAAAGCCACGGCACACTTTTTTTTTTTTTCAGAAGTGAAATTTTCACTATCATTGTGACTAAAACAAAAGCTTTTCCCAAAGGCATTACAAATGTCCCTTTTCTCTCTGCGGGGAAACCTGGCTGTTATGAATCCATAGCAGAAACTACTTGTTAGTGTTAGGATTAGTTGAAATATTTGATTTTTCTCCTCAAGACTCCATTGAAGTTGATTAAGCAAAGGATGCAAAAAAGATTCCCCAGGCCTCTGTTTGGCTAAATATAAGAAAACATTATCTAAAATAAAGTGGGGGAAAAAGTTACCCATTGGAAGAGATCTTAAAGTTTATCTGGCCAAAACTCTTAATTTTACACACAAGAAAACTGAAGCTTCTTAATATATAAGATGGTTGACCCCAGTTATTGCTTTCCCCAGTAATTTTAGTGGTCACTTTGATTGGTACTAGTATATTCCCCAAATCTGCAATTAGCACAGCAAAAGAGGCATTTCTTAAGATTCGATATGGGATTCAGACTTTGAAAAATTTCTTTGTTAGACCATTATTTGAACATGCATCTCCTCAAGAAATGTTCATGAGCCTCTATAGCTTTTTCTTTATTTGTAAGCAATCTTAATTTCTATCTGATAATTTTCCCTACATCATTCATCCAGAGCAGAAAAGGTGATGGTAATGGTTACATGATGTAGACTGCCATGAATTTTTTCAACCTGTTATTTAGTCATGGTTTGACTATCACAAAATCAGAATAAGAGACTGCAAGTTTCCCAGTCTCATAAATTCAGAAAATATTCTAGCAGCTGAGAACCAATACTACCAAAAGTCTATAGTGAGATTTGAATCCATTTCTAAGAAAACCAGACAATGAAACCTATGAGGGAACTAAAAGTTTACTGATACAATATTATGAAAGTTCTTATGTATCGCCACAAAAATCAACCATTTACTTCCTTCCCAGTAGAATATTGGACAAATAAATGAGATAGTTTCATATTCATATTTATAGACAATATCAAGGATACCTGCTGCAGAGGGAAAGCCCTGGCAGGTATCTTCTATGCTTCACTTTAATCACAGTCAGCCAGGGAAGGTTGACAGTAGCATCCAACATCAATCACTCCCACTTCAGAGACCAGGAGAGTCAGGGAAAAAAGTTCTCTTCTTCCCCAAAGTTGTCAGTTACCATCCAGGTCTAAGACTTGCCTGTCTTCCTTTACCCATCTCAATTCTGTCACGTCCCTTTAAAGACTCGCTTTCTTCCTTTCTCTTCCTTTCTTTCCTTTCTTTTTCTTGATTTCTTGCTTTTCTTTCTTCTTCCTTTCCTTTTTCTTTCTTTCTAGACAGGGTCTTACTCTGTCACCCAGGCTGTGATTACAACTTACTGCAGCCTCGACTTCCTAGGCTCATGTTGTTCTTCCACCTCGGTCTCTTGGGTAACTGCGACTACAGGCATGAGCCACCACTCCTTGCTAATTTTTTGGTACTTTTTAGTAGAGATGGGGGTTTCGTCACGTTGCCCAGGCTGGTCTCGAACTCCTGAACTCAAGTGATCTGCCTGCCTTGGCCTCCTAAAGTGTTGGTGAGATTACAGGTGTGAGCCACTGTACCCAGCCTAAAGGCCCTCCTAACCCAAATCAGCAAGAATAAAGAATCTAACCCTGTTCTTAAGGGGACTTTATAGCGCACTGGGTTATTGACAAGGACTAGGGCTCAGCAGAACTTCCGGTCATGTACAGGCATCTTACTCGAAAATGGAAAGGGTTTATAGGCAGCTGTTTACTAGAAATCTGTCTCTAGGCCGGATGAGGACAGCTGACTCGCCTTCCTTGCAGAGGTGTGATGGTTTCTAGTGAAAGGCAAGTATGGTCTCTCTAAATGCCTTGGCTCAGCTTCCAGGAGGCTTCCTCGTGTTTGCCAGTCTCTCTGTGTTGAATTCTCTCTTTCATCTGAGGCCTCTCTATGCCACATATTCCTTTGAACACAGGTTATACTGTTTCCTATAAAGTCTTATCACATCACTCTCCTCATTACCCAGGATAGATGAAAGCTGGGAGGGAGGTGGGCAAGGTAATTTGCTTCTCTCTTTGCTCTCTTTCCAATGCATGCACTCTATTCCCCCCATCCCTCTAGGCCCTTGATTTTCAACAATTTGCTCTATGAAATATAATTTTTTTTTATTATACTTTAAGTTCTAGGGTACATGTGCTGCATAACGTGCAGGTTTGTTACATATGTATACTTATGCCATGTTGGTGTGCTGCACCCATCAACTCGTCAGCACCCATCAATTCATCTTTTTTTTATTAAAAATCCCACCACCCAGATCAAGCAACAGAACAAAAACAGAACCCAAAAGGAGCTTTTCTACTCCTTCTAGTCACTGTCACCAAAGGGGCAACTAATATCCTGAGTTTTAACACCATGTATTAGTTTTGCCTATCTTTGAGCTATATGTATGTGTAAATGAAACTATATAGTATGTTCTCTTTTACCAATTGCTTCTTTTACTTAATATTCTTTTTGTGAGATTCACCCACATTGTTGTATGTAGTCATAGTTGAAGAAACTACCTTTGAAATCTAAAAAGAGTTCATTAACTGTTTATTTGCATTTTTTATACCAATCTGAAATCTTCCATAGCAATGTGGATATTTTTGGTAAAGAGAGGACAGATTCGAAACATCAAAGAAATAAAAGAACAAAAGTTAACAACATTTCCAGATCTTATTGTCAAAAAGATGCAATTTTTTAAATACTAGTTTAATGTATTTGGGGATATATCCGCAGTATATATAATTCTGTTTTATGTACTTATGTATTAAATGTGTATATATGATGCCATAGATTCTTTTTTTTTTTTTTTTTTTGAGATAGAGTCTCACTCTTTCGCCCAGGTTGGAGTGCAGTGGCACGATCTCGGCTCACCACAAGCTCTGCTTCCCGTGTTCACACCATTCTCCTGCCTCAGCCTCGCGAGTAGCTAGGACTATGAGCGCCAGCCACCATGCCCTGGTAATTTTGTTTTTGTATTTTTAGTAGAGACGGGGTTTCACCGTGTTAGCCAGGATGGTCTCGATCTTCTGACCTCGTGATCCGCCCGCCTTGGACTCCCAAGTGCTGGGATTATAGGCATGAGTCACCGCGCTCGGTGATTCTTTTTAAATATTTTATTTTTTACAGCTTTATAGAGGTATGATTGACATGTAATAAACAGCAAGTATTAAACTATACGATTTGATGTCTGACATATGTGAAATCTTTGAAACTATCACCACAATTAGTATTATAAAATATGCATTATTTGAAAATTTTCTTTGTGCTCCTTTGCAATTTATCCCTCCCTACCTCCCCCATCCTGCCCCAAAGCAACTGCTGATCTGTTGCCTTTTGTTACCCTGGATTAGTTTGTAGGTGGGCTTCATTTAATCAGTTGAAGCCCTGATTTAAAGAAAAGGCCCTCGTTTTCCATTTTCAGGAGGAATTTATGTAAGATTGGTAATATTTCTTCTTTAAATGTTTGGTAGAATTCACTAATGAAGTCAACTGGGCCTGGAGTTTTCTTTTGAGACCACACATTTATCTTCTTTAATAGATATAGAGCTATTCACATTGTCTATTCCATTTCAGTGAGCTTTGGTAATTTGTTTCTTTCAAGGAATCTGTTCATTGTTGTTAAATTTATTGGCATAAACTTGTTTATAATTTTCTTATTTTCCTTCAAATGCCTGTAGGATCTGGAGTGATATGCCCTCTCTCATTCCCAATATCAGTCTGGCTAGAGGTTTATGAATTTTACTATTTTTCTCGAAGAACCAGTTTGGGGTTTTATTGAATCACTACTGTTTGCCTGTTTATTATTTTTAATCTTATCTTTAAATTTTCCTTTGCCATGATTACTTTGAGTTTTATCTCCTTTCTCTAGTTTCCTATGTAGAACTATAGATCATTGATTTGAGACCATATTTACAATGTAGACATTTAGTGCTATATATTGCTCTCTAAGCATTGCTTTAGCTGTATAGCACAGATTTTTAATGGGATGTGTTCCCCCCTTTCATTTAGATCAAAATGCTTTGTAAAGATCTTTCAGTTATTAAAGGCATAATAATGTTTTAAGTCATAAACAACTTAATGGCAAATTTCCTGAAAGACACCAGCTACTATAACCTGCTCAACAAGAATAGGAAGCTGAAATAGTCAGTGGTCAATTAAAAAAAAATGGTGTTATTTTTCTTTTTCTTTTTTTTTCTTTTTTGAGACAGAGTCTTGCTCTGTCACCCAGGCTACTGTGCAGTGGCGCGATCTCGGCTCACTGCAGGCTCCGCCACCTGGGTTCACACCGTGCTCCTGCCTCAGCCTCCAGAGTAGCTGAGACCACAGGCACCCGCCACCAAGCCCGGTTAAGTTTTTCTTTCTTTCTGTTTTTTTTTTTTTTTTTTTTTTTTTTTGAGACGGAATCTCGCTCTGTCGCCCGGGCTGGAGTGCAGTGGCTGGATCTCAGCTCACTGCAAGCTCCGCCTCCCGGGTTTACGCCATTCTCCTGCCTCAGCGTCCCAAGTAGCTGGGACTACAGGCGCCCGCCAGCTCGCCCGGCTAGTTTTTTTGTATTTTTTAGTAGAGACGGGGTTTCACCGTGTTAGCCCGGATGGTCTCGATCTCCTGAACTTGTGATCCGCCCGTCTCGGCCTCCCAAAGTGCTGGGATTACAGGCTTGAGCCACCGCGCCCAGCTTTCAGTAGAGACAGGGTTTCACCGCGTTAGCCAGGATGGTTTCAATCTCTTAACCTTGTGATCCGCTCGCCTTGGCCTCCCAAAGTGCTGAGATTACAGGTGTGAGCCACTGCCCGGCCAAATAATTGAATTTATAGCTAAAATCTTTCCCAGGAAGAATACTCCAGGCCCAGATGGCTTCACCAGTGAATCCTATAAAATGTTTAAGGAAGCAATAAGGCCAATTTTACAGAAATTCTCCCTAAAAATGAAATAGGAGGAACTATTTTCCAACTCATTCTATGAGGCTAGCATTACTTATACCAAAACCAGACAAAAGAAATTACAAGAAAAGAAAACTGCAGATCAGCTTTCTTCGTTAACACAGGCCCGTTAATTCTTAATAAAATTTTAACAAATTCAATCCAGCAATATACAAAATGAGTAGTACACCATGAGCAAATGAGCTAACCTCAATAATGAAAAAAAGTTCATTTAATATTTAACAGTTAATGTCATTTTCTATATTAACAGGCACAAAAAGAAACAAGAAAAACCACATGATCATCTCAGTAGATGTATACAAAGTACCTGACAAAATTCAATATCTATTTATGATAAAATCTCTCGACGACAAAGAATAGAAGGAAATTTTCAACCTGATATTGCATCTAAGATAATTCACAGTTAACACCATAGTTAAAATACATTTTACATCATAACATTTACATAATACATGTAAATGACCTAATGCTTTTTTTCCTAAGGTTAGGACTAAAGCATGAATATCTGTTTTATCTACTTTTATTCACATATTACTGGAAGTTCTAGCCAGTGCAATAAATAAAGGTAACAGAGTATAAGTTGAAAAGAAAGAAGTAAAACTATCTGTAGTCTCAGAAGATACGATCGTCTATGTAGAAAATCTTAAGGAATCTACAAAAAAACCTACTAGAACTGGAGTAGGGAGTTTAGCAAGATTGAAGAATACCCAGTCAGTACACAAAATTGATTGTATATTCATATATTAGGAGCAAACACCTGGAAATGGAAATTTAAAAACCAATATCATTTATAACCACATCAAAAACCATGATATACTTAAAGATAAATTTCACCAAGAATGTATAAGACTTGCACACTGAAAACAATAAAACATTGGTGAAAAAAACTAAAGAAGACCTAAGAAGATGAAATTATACATATATGTGTTGGAAAACTCAATATTATTCTGATGATAATTCTTCCCAAATTAATGTATAGATTCAATGAATCCTAATCAAAATACTTGCAGGGTTTTTTACAGAAATTGACAAGCAGATTCTAAAATTCATATGGAAAGGCAAAGGATCTAATCTAGCCAAAACGATTTGAAGAAATTTTAAATTGGAGATCTCACACTATCTGATTTCGAGGCTTATAATAATGCTATGGTAATCATGACAATGTCATATTGTGTATGAAGTTACATATCAATATATGGAACACAAAAGAAAGTTCAGAAATAGCCCCACACACGTGCCTATAGTCCCAGCTACTCAGGAGGCTGAGGCAGGAGAATTGCTTGAACCCAGGAAGCGGAGGTTGCAGTGAGCCAAGATCATGCCACTGCACTCCAGCCTGGCTACAGAGCAAGATTTGACTCCGTCTCAAAAAGAAAAAAAAAAAAAAATAGCCCCACACAAATATGGCCAATCGATTCTTTGCAAAAATGTCAAGGTAATTCAGTGAGAGAAAAGTCCTTTCAACAAATTGTGCTATAATGGTTGAATATATATATGCAAACATGAGCTTTCACCATGGCCTCACATCACACACAAAATTAATTTGGATTGGGTCATAGATATCAATGTAAAACTAAGAGTATGATGCTTCTAGAAAAAAATGAATGAGAAAATCTTTGTTGCCTGGGATAGGAAAAGTCACGGTTAAAAACAAAATGAAAATGCAAGGCACTGCAATTACTGAAATAAAACATTTGCTAAATGTATATTTGATAAAGAATTTCTATTCAGAATATATAAAAGAACTCTTAGAATTCAATAAGAAGACAAACAACCTGATAAAAATTTGGGTGATGATTTTTAATAGATACTTCCCCAAAATAAGATGCATAAAAATGATAAATACATGAAAAGATATTCAATCTAATTAGTTATTGGGAAATTAAAACTACAGTAAGATACCATGACTCAACGCTAGAATGGCAAAAGTTTAAAATACAAATGCCAAGTGTTTATGTAGATGTGGAGTAACTGGGACCAATCCTAGGTCTCTCTCTTTCTCTCCCTCTCTCCATCTATATATATTCACATATCCACAGAAATATCTGTGTTTAAATATTTATGCCAGATTTATTAACAATAGCCAAAAATCATAAACAACCTAATTGTCTGCTGATGACTAGGTAAATAAGCTTTACCATAAGCATTCAGTGGTATGCTCTAACAATAAAGATAACAAACCCTTGATATACATAATGACATAAATAAACTTCAGGAAAGTCGAGCTAAGTGAAGGAAGACAGACATAAAAGACTATATACTGTATAATCTCATTTATATAAAATTCTAGAATAGGCAAGGGTAGAGTGACAGAAAACACATTGATTTTTGCCAAGGGCCAGAGGAGGTGGTGGGTGGGGAGATTCGCTGCAATGGAGCCTGATGGAAATCTTAAAGTGATTAAAAAAAAAAAAAAAGTTATATTTCTTGATTGTGGTAGTAGTTAATGAATTTTATTGTATGAAAGTTATACCTCAAATAAATATAATTTTAAAGATACTATGAATAATAGTATAAAAATACAAACTCCCAAGAAATATTTTTTAAAGGAATAAGGCATTTATAAAATAAAAAAAATTTCTGTAAGACATTAAAGATAATCTAAAAATAATAACTATACTCTGTTCATGGATTAGAAGACTCAATGCTTTAAAAATATCAATTCTATTCAAAGTGATCTATATGTTCAATATAATTTGAGTTAAAATCTTAATTTTTTGTTCTATATCTTAACAAACTGACTAATATTTGTATGGAAGTTCAAAAACTAGAATGATCAAGAGACATTTGTAAAAAGAAATACATATTAATTTATGAATATAAATATGTATTCTTCATATATATAATGGGCTTTTCAATAAATGGTATAGGGACAATTATTTCATCATCTAAAAAAGATGAAATTGTATGCCCACCCTGCATTCTATAAATAATCCATTCCAACTCTATGGCCATAAAAAAGAACGAGATCATATTCTTTGCAGAGACATGGATGAAGCTGGAGGCCATTATCCTTAGCAAACTAACACAGAAAACCAAATGCCACATGTTCTCACTCATAAGTGGGAGCTAAATGATGAGAACACATGGACACATACAGGGAAACACACACACTGGAGCCTTTTGGAGGGAGGAGAGTGAGAAGTGGGAGAGGATCAAGAAAATCAACTAATGGAGACTAGGCTTAATACTTCGCTAATGAAATAATCCGTATAGTAGACCCCCAGGACACAAGTTTACCCATGTAACAAACTAAACTTGTACCCCTTAACTCAAAAGTTAAAAAAAATCCATTCCAAGTGGAGAAAAAATGAATGACCTATAACATAAATGTATTATGAAAAACATAACTTTGAGTGAAAGAATAGTTACAAGGCAAATGTATAATTGGATTGTATTTATCCAATTTAAATTTATCCATTTAAATGCAAAATCTGGCAAAACTAAGTAATGTACTACTTAGGGATACATAGACAGGTATAAAACCTCCAAAGGAAGCACGGAAATGATCAATTCAGGGTATTTATGGGTTACCGCTCAGTGAGGGAAGAGCGTTGCCATCACTATGTGGTATATAAAAGGCTCTGAAGAATAGTAATACTATCTCTTGCTCTTAATGTTCTGTACACAGGTGTTCACTTGTTGTCCATTAACATGTGCATGTTCATCTGCATTACATCTTTTTGTGTATATTTTTCTAAATTAAAAAATTGCAGATTCCAAGGACCAAAAACCAGACATTTCTATTCAATATCTTAGTCTGGCACCAAGAAATCTAAATTTTTATCAAGTTCCTACAGTAATTTTAATAAAAGTAGTCTGCGGGTCACATTTTGAGTATCTGTATTATTTCCATAGTTTGAATATTTTACTCTTATAACTTGGCATTTCAGAAAGAGCTGCAATGTGGCTAAAGGAGGCAGTTTATAATAAATAAACATACAACCGTTGTAATTCCAGAAATTGTCACTTTACTATGCAAGAAAACCTAAACATTTACAAAAGAAAATAAAAACAAAGTTGCATTTTTAGACCACACTGGGAAAGTTGCACAGGAGTCTGATGAACCAACTTCGTGAAACATCTCCGTACCATGCCAGTACCATACATAGAAACCCAGTCAACCATTATACCATAGGTTGAGGTATTTAGTACCTGAAAGTCAACCCAGTGCTCTCTTTGCTTATTATTTGTCTATAAAAATATAAAACCCAGCATCTTTACGAAACCTGAAATTACTGTCAATAAACTTTATAGGAGTAAAATTTTGTTAAAGGCAATAAAATAGAAGAAAGATGACAAAGGTCAGCTGTCAGTCAATATTAATGTGAAATTTTCCTAACATGCATTAAATTATAATAGTCCAAGCAACACTAGTTATTTTAACGATCTAAATATAGAGTGTTGCTATTTTAAGCAATCTTGCTATGGCACAATTTTATTTTACATATGTACAAATTATGTTATTGTATATACAGATCAAGGAACTCCTCCAGTTCTCTCATCTTGATGGCAGTTACTGTTTTTCAGGCAGCAAGTTTTCCTTTGACTTCTTGCTCAGAGCAAGGGGCATAGGTGGGCATTTCTTTCCAAGTTCAATACATTCAGAGAAGTCTGCCTCTCAGCTCATTGTTTTTCTCATGGAATGATGAGCAGTATCAAGGATTTGCATAGAAAAATAGTGTCTCCAGTTGAACATATCAAGCATTAGCTACACTTTTGATTTCTGTGCTTCTACAAGACTATATGATCCCTTCATGTTGGCTTTTCTTGCAAAGTAAATTATCATTCCAATGGCGGGTATTATTAAGGAGGATGCAAAATAGAGCATGAGAAGCTCAGGAGAAAAATAGTCTTTGTTGTTTTCTCTTCCTGGAAAATAACAAAATGGATGCAATTAATGTCTAGTACAAAAAGATAGCATTTAATAACAACAGTTACATGTTTTATTATAACAGTACAACTAGTTCTCCAAAGAGAAGGGAATCAAAGCAGTGATAAGGACCATCAGGACCCAAGATGCATATTTCTCTGAATTATCCAAATAATCAGTTGGTGGTTGCTATGGTCATGATGGATCTAAAGATGATAGTTGCTGGCTTCTACAAACTTGGATTCAAATAGATTCAGGTTCAGTTGTAAAATGGAAGGGAGGGTACAAGTTTTTAGGGCTCTTTTAACAAGAACAGGAATTGGAGACAGGCACTTGCTTTGGGAAATAAAAATATCTACTAAAGAACTGGGACTCTGATGACCATGAATTGAAATGACTAACCAGTTCTCTAAGAAAATCCTTATAACATTCAGAGTGTGACCATTTTAGCTAAATGCCACAAATAAGATGGTAAGAGAAAAAAAAAAAAATCTTGCCAATGGCTTTTTCAGAGATATATAAAAGTTTCTATGTTTTTATGTCAGAAATAGGGCATATTAATATATTTTTCCTCTTCAGCATTTATATCATCTTTTGATAAACTGGAGTTCTTTGGACAGCATTATGTTACAGCTTAAATGTCTCTTAGAGGCATTCTCTGATCTATATCTCCCTCATTCTAAATTCAGAACCTCAACATATTCTCAAAACCCACTCATTTTTCCTTCAAAACCTTATCGTAGCTTTTAATGAAACATTTATCCATATAATTATTATTTATCCATATAACTTATTAAGTTTAGTTTCCTCCCCTAGGCTATAAATTACATCAAGACATGTATATCTGTTTTCTTTTTGGTCCATCACCTGACTCACTGCTTGGCCTAGTTGGCACCAAAAAAGTATTTTTTAAACATTAATAACATTTTTTTCTCTCTACATTTTGCCTTTGCCATTTAGTTGTAAGTGGAGCACAGTAGGTACAGCATACAAAAACTTTAAAATTAGTATTCTTTCTAATCTGCTAAAAAATCATCTGACAGCTGCTATACCGTTTAACATCTTAACTTTATAAGAACATCTGAAGAAGACAGTCACTGGAGGTAAACCAAGTAAAAGGAATCACTAGCATCAGATGATGTGAAGTCATTTTTTCAAATTATTGAAGAAAACCGGTTCACCCTAAGCATAATGATAATGGCCTCACTTTTTGACTTTCCCTTGCAAGAGCTGAGCTAGTCAAATATAAGGGTAATATTTGAATGGGATGTCCATCGACATGATTATGATTAGGCATCAATATTGATGACATGCTGAGAAATAGTATTTCCGTTTCTATTGCTTTCTTTTCAATGTAATATATATTATCTTTTGCCTTTCAGTCTTCCCCGCAGGCATCGGCAGAAAAACACAAATTTGCTGCCAAGGTAGTTGCCAGGGCAACCTTCAAATACAATTTTTTATTTGTTGTATAAACACTGAATATCTTTAAAACCTCCTGACGATTTCTATTAATGGAATATATTCAAGCCAAGACAAAATGAAACAAAGAAAAAATCCAGCCAAATACAAAAGAAATCTAGTTCAAAATACCCAGAAAAATGCCCATTTTTTTTTGTTTTGTTTTCATTAAAATTTACCTATTTTAAACTATATTCAGTTTGGGGGCATGAGTTTCTAGCTGAGTGCTTAATATTCTTTGATTGTTCATTTGAATAATGAGTAAAAAGGAGCAACTATATAAGTGGCTAATTTGATAAAGCAATTAGAAAATAAAGCAATGTGTGTGAGAGAGTTAAAAAGTAGTGAAGCAGGTTTGATGTGTCTTTAAAAGATAACAATTAATTAACAAAAGAATTACAGAAGTGTTAGGGGACCAATTTCCTGGGGCTAGGCTTAATTAAAGGTGGCCCAGAAGTTTTAAGGATTAAAGAAAATAGAGATGAATACATTTCAACCTGCTCATAACTGAGATTGCAATCTGTCCAGAATCATCCCCAACCTCATTGGAAGCATTGATTACATATACCCCTGTATCATTTTGAGTGATGTGATACAAAGTAAATGTTCCCTTCTTTGAACACATAGTAACTTCATTAGCTAGATCAACTCTTTTCAGGATAATCACTGCAGGTGGATGACTGAAGTTTTACATATAGTCATGCTGTTTTCCCCTTCTTTAACATTTCTAGATGGATGTATAGCTATATAGCTACTGGCATGTTTTGAGGAGGTACTGTGAAGGTGGAAAACATATATATGGTAAGGCTTGCCATTTTGAGAAATTTGGGCAGATGAACAAAAACTTTACCTGTTTCTGACATGGGTTCAAATTTTCTCTGCATTGACAAGTGATTGCTCACTCCAATAGCCAAGTGCCAGGCCTCTTAACACTTGGCATTTGTTTGCAGTCCTGTTTGCACTCCACCGCCAAGTATGGCTTCCATTACACAATAGCAGCTAATTGGTGTGCAAGGGGTGTGAGACTGATCAGCCAAGGCTGATGTATTCTACTTCACCAATAAAATCAGCAGATCCTACCTACTGTGCATTCACAAGAGGGCTTAGGAGATTAAGGGGCCTCTGAAGTTTCTCCAGTGAGGATATCGCTCCTCTCTTTCTCTGTCCACCAGAATAGGGAGGGACAGCAAGCGGCTTGAATTTTAATGAGACTTTTCGATAGTCTAGAGATTTTTTTATGTTGTTCAGGATCAAGTTTACTATTCCCAATTATTATCCTGAAAAGAGTCAATCCAGAAAATTGCAGTTACTCTATGTTCAGAAAATAGTGTTTCCTTCTGGTAGAAAGGAAGAGGGTCTGGATAGAACCCTTCCTTTTCAATGTGCCACTCCTACTTCTTTCGTTTCCTTACAACCTCCAGGGAAAAGGTTTGAAATATGGTTAAACATTTAGCAACTGCAAAACCTCAGAGATAAATGATACATTGTAAACTGAAAAAAGCAAGCAGGAATCCCTCACTCACTAATGATTAATGTCAACTTCCTGGCTAAACTTTATAGGATAAAGCAGCTGTGCTTGATTATTCCAAGAACCATTAAGAAAAAAACCACAGCTCCATTTTGCCAACTCATTCATCAAATATTGGAAACTCTTAGTAATCCATGGAACCTCTGAACTACTATCAACAAAACAAAAACAAAAACTCAAAACAAACTCACCTTGAACATCAAGTGTTAAACTTCTTAATTGTGAGCCAACTTTGTTTTTAGATTCACATTCGTATACCCCCGCATCCTTCAACTGGGCCTTTTGGATGGTATAGGCACCATCTATAGATTTTAGTACTGTGTCTCCTGTCTGTGCTTTTTTCTTCAGGATTATCCATGTTTCTGGAACATTTCCACATGTACAAGAGATGATGACAGTGTCTCCTTCTTTGACACTCTCAGAAGGAAAAGCTGTAAGTTTTATGTCTTTTGGAGTAACTGTAAAGAGAATTTAAAAGGCATCTCTGGTGAGTGAAATATGAACCAATTCCATATTAATTCAGTGACATCAACAACAGCTTCCATGGAGCTATTTGTGCTAAGTGTTTGCATTAAATGTTAAGAAGAGCAAGCAAAGAAGTCGAGCATTGCTAGATTGTTGGAAATGATCATGTTTTAACTAAGAGAGTACGTGGTTTACGCTTCTTTCATGTCCCTTAATATAATTATTTACCCAGCCTAGCACAAAGAATAGGTGTTTGATATGGTTTGGCTCTGTGTCCCCATCCGGGTCTCAACTTGAATTGTAATCCCCAGGTTTTGAGGGCGGAACCTGGTGAGAGGTGATTGGATCATGGGGGCTGTTTCCCCCTTGCTGTTCTCATGATAGTGAGTGAGTTTTTACGAGAACTTTTGGTCTTAAAGTGTGGCAGGTCCTCACTCTCTCTGGCCTGCCACCATGCTAAGATGTGCCTTGCTTCCCTTTCTCCTCTGCCATGATTGCACATTTTGTGAGGTGTTCCCAGCCATGTGGAACTGTATTAAACCTCTCTTATAAATTACCAATCTCAAGTAGTATCTTTATAGCAGTGTGAAAATCGACAAATACAGTGTTTAATAAAGAGCTATAGAATTCAGATGTGAAACAGAAAATTAATTTTTTGTAATACTGTTTTGCAAAAATTTCCTTGAAGTACAAAGGCTTTTACAGGTTTCTGAGTTTTGAGTTGGATCCTTCAATCAAGAAGTTAAGCTGTACAGATGCGGCTTTTTTACTCTCCTTAACAACACTACTGCCATTTATTAAGTTCTAGGCACTGAGCTAAGTATTTGACATATAACTTCTCTATTAATGCAACAACTGGTGGATGCAGGTACCATATCACCAATTTTTAATCCCTATTAAGGTCTTCTATTTTGTAAGTTGATTTGAAATTCTTTCCCTATTTCCAAGGTCATGACAACCACCCAAAAGGTTTTTTTGTTTGTTTGGTTGGTTGGTTGGTTGTCTGTTTTTTAAGGATGTGCATTGCCTTTCCAAGATTCTTCTTCTAAAATACAAATCTTATTGAGTTGAGGTAACAAGAAAGTCACTAATATCTTAGTGGGAATAATGCCAAGGTGTAAGAGAGGAAATGATAGCCCTGGCAAAGACAAGAACCCTCATACCTAAAGGGGAAGGGATGGAGGAAATCCACATCGATCACTTGATTTTGCTCATAACTCCGTATGGCTTCAACCTGCAAACTAGGAATTGTCTTTTTCTCAATCTTGGGTCTCCATCCTAAAGAGAAGGGACCTAGATCTGTTGACTTAATCTACTTTAGTGGTTCCATGCTGTCAGGCTGATGAACCAGGGGACAGAGTCACAGCTACTAATAATCTCGGAATTTGCAAAAGACTTAAGTGCCAGCTTAGGCTTCTAAGCAAATACTACTGGCCATCTTGTAAGATTGCCACTCAGAGTTCAATTCAGCCAGATATGTTGACTTTAATCCTACATAATTCCAAATGAAGATATTCCTCTTCCTATTCTTATCTCAACACCACAACCATTGCCTCATAAGTGTAACTGGAACTTCTGACACAGGTCCTGAAGGCTTGCATTTCACTTGAGTTTAAAAGAATCTCAGGATAAGAAACTTGTAACGATTCATGAGAAAGGACAATTTCAGGAGATTTCTCCATACATTGGAAACATCATAAGCTCTTCAAAATCCTCAACACACTTTTGTAGTAAAAATTTTGTTTTCAAAGAAGACTTTACTCATAATCAGTAACATAACCAAAAAAATTACTAGCAAGGATAACTCATTACTCACACTCTGCTCACCTTGGATAATTAATTCTACTTCTTTTCTGCTTCTTCCAGCCTGGTTAATTCCTTCACATACATAAACTCCAGAATCTTCCATTTTTGTAGAAATTAAGGTGAGAGATGCATTCTCAGAAATAGGCTGTAGCTCCCCATTAGGTAGCTGCCTGCTCCATAGGATTTTCGGAGCAGGAAGGCCGTGGCTCAAGCATGTCATATTCACAGAACTGCCTTCCTCCAGGACGGAGGAAGGGCTGACCAAGATGGCTGTATCTCTGGGGGCAACTGAAAAGGCAGAGAGGCTTGTTAGCTGGACCCCTTATGCCCTGAGTTCCAAAGAGTTTTAATAATGTTGCAAAACCGGGCTATGGGTTCAGCAGACTCAAAGTTTATAAACCTTGATAATTTAACACAAGAGGTTTTCGTCCTTATTTACTTTAGCCAATACCAAATGATAGAGCAGAACATGGACACGTCATGGTGTTTTCTAATGGAAGTAAGTTCAGTATACCCTCCCTTGTAACCAAAGAATGACGAGGGTCGACGATAGTGTGTACTGCCATTTATGGTAGAGTCAACAAGACTATGAATTATTTGAATCTCCTTCTGTGAAAAGATGTGGTCTATTTTTCCACCCCTTGAAACTCTAGGCTGGCCTCATGACTCACTTTAACCAATAGAATGTGGAAGAAGTAACACTGTAGGACTTCCAAACCCAGGCCTTGAAGAGGCTGCTTTCATTTACACCTTCTTGAAAACTGAGCTCTGGTGAGTAAATCTAGGCTACTGTTCCTCAGGGTGACAACACATAAAGAAAGAGAGGCCAAGTCATCCCAGATATGGCTCCAGACATGTGGATGAAGTCATCTGAGACCAGCCAGTCCTGCTAACCTTACAGAAAATGCATGAGCGAGGTCAGCTAATACCATATCGAGCAGAATAACTGCCTAGCTGGCCCCTTCCTAAATTGCCAACTCAAAGCATCATAAGCCAGTAAATAGTTACTATTTTAAGTTTAGGGAGGGTGATTTGTCACAATCATTATTATTTTGAAATTTCTTTTCAATTATGTTTTTTCTCCACAGAGGTTTTAACTATTAACCTTATGTTAACTATTGCCTGGCAAACACGATAAAGAGACAGGTATTAAACTGTAGATACCTCATGTATGTGCTTACCATTGACATAAAGTGTCTGTGTACTCTGCCTTTGTTTGGGTTCGAATTCCATTTCATCAATATGTAACTTAGCCTGGCAAACAAGAGCTTTTCCAGTATCTTCAATGGTAGGGATGAAGGTTGCTTCCAAACTTTTGTTCTCTAGAGATTTCATATCTGTATCCTCCAAAAACTCTTTATTCTCCAGAACAGTCTCCCCCTTAAGTAATTCAATCTCCAACCGGTCAAGGGGGTACACGCTAGAAACCTTGCAGCTTACAGTGATGGGGCTCTCACTCATAAGGACACCTCCCATCTCGATTTCTGGATCTCTAGGGAATGCTGCAAAATGCAAGCAAAAATGATTTTTATACGCGATATTCAAGGAAAAATTGAGCTAAGCTTTATTAAATGTAAAGGCCTAAAAATGACAGCTTTAATTGACCTGGGATAGAATGACTGTCAATATATAAGTAACGACAGTATTTATAAATGACATATTTATGATATTATATATGAATAATGTTAGAAACAAAAACTACTTAGCATATCCAGTCCTTGAGTAATAAATTTTCACTTATTTTTTTTCTTCTTAATATGCAATCTTGCTGTGTGCCATAGCTTGATCTTTTCTAAGTACACATCAGCTTCCACTATCTTATTTAGTAAGTATATATTTTACATGTTTTAAAATTTGCCATGTTATGTTGAATACTTAGTATAAACTAGTCCTCTAATATTCATTATCTCAGTCTTCAAAACAGCTATGTAAAATGGGTATTAGTTATTTTATGGCCAGGAATACTGAAACATATAGAGGCTAAGAGACTTTCCTCATGCATTATATCTAGTTGAAGTCAATGAGATGGGCTGAGAATCCATATCTCTCTGACCTCAGAGCCCAGCTTTGGTTTTACACAGCTGTGCAGTCTCTCAGTATCAAATAAGACAAACAAGGAAGTTCTCAACTTAGTTTAAATTTTAATGACCAAATTTAGGCAGCAAGTTTTAAATATTTCTCAGATAATACTTGTAATCAAGAAAAGAACTGCTTAACTCTAGTCTTTATAATACAGCACAAATCAATAAAAATGAGACTAAAATGCTATCAAGGGCAAGAATAATGCTTAAACATATTTTTCCTTAACAAAAATGTTGTTAAAGTGATACATGCTCAAATATTTCTATGTTGCAATAAGACTCCACTGCTGGTTCTCATTTCTGCTGGGAATGTGCCTATCTCAGCAGATCATGGACTCTGGGTAATATAATAATGCAAATAAAATGTATCCTCCTTTTGAGAGACTCAAATCCATTTACAGGCATACTGTAACCCATTCTGAGCAAAATCTTGAAGGGTATCACAAGTTTGGGCAGGGTTTCTGGTAGAAAAGCTCTACAATATGTTCTCTTGAGTTCTACTGAAGTGAGAACTCAAGGCAGAGTGACCCTCTCAAAAAAATAACTTTATGGTCACTTTGCATATTTTGTCCTTCATTCAATATGGACTGAGGGACTCCAGCAATGTCAAGTTCACAGAGATTTGAGGTTGCGAAGAGTGTTTATTAAGACAACAAGAAGAGTAAGAGAAAGTGTAGTATATGTAGGTGGCATAAATCAACATTAAGATCTAATGCTGCTTCCTGATTCTGCTTTTCACCTTAGCCACTACCACTGACCATCCCCATCTCCAACCTAATTCCTTATCTTTAATTTTGGCTTCCTTCTGCTTCCTATTCCCTTATTTTTTTTTCCCATCCCGCAGACAGCTCTTCAAATGTGCTTTAAAGCAGTGCCTTAAAATAGTTTAAAACTACTCATTCCCAACTGGAGTAGCTGGAGTAGTCACCTCCACCCAGTCATCTGAATGGGCACTGACCCCAATGCACTCACCTCCAGCATGTAGTGTGTTCAAGTGCATGATGAGAGAGTATTGACAAGGCATAAACCAAGGATTGTGGGTGCTGTGTACATATATAATACATACTTGAGATTTAGGCTAATAATGTTGTATCAAACCATTCTGATTCAGATTTAGGAACAAAATTCGTAATGCTAAATTCCTTTTCTAGACATAAGGATCTCATTGCACATCACAGACGTGCATTCTTTTTCTTCCAATAGAACTGGAAAAAAATAAAATAAAATAAACAATTCTGAAAACCACTTACAGTAGAGCTCCACCTGGATTCCCTTTTCCAGTTTCTTACGTCCACAAGTCACTGTGCACAGATAAGAGTGTTCGTTCTCAAAACTCACGGGGCTCAGGGTCAGCGTGGAATTGGTCCCCTCACTCTTCACCTTCCCGCTCAGAGGGCTGTCTATCTGGGTTCTCCAGGAGAAAGATGGGGACTCACAGCCCATAACACTACATGTCAACACAACTGAGTCTCCGATCTGAGCAGCAATCCGGGGTCCAGGGGAGATCTCAACAGTAAATGGTTTCTCTGGGACAGAAGTGGAAAGCAAGATGAAAAGAACGTAAGATTATTTTCTTCTTTCATCACATTCTGACATATGATCTTTTTTTTTCCGGATCTCCTTTCAGTAAATATCTATGCCAACAAGAAATTACTCTTTTCCACCTTGGGACTATCAGAAATGAGACCACATCTTTTAGAATGAAACCATTATAGTTTGTTGATTCATTCATTTAACAAATTGAATAGATAAAAATTTGTCAAGAGAGGTTGGTATCTCTTCATAGCAATAATAGTCTCTGCTCAAATGTAGTTTATCAAATCACTGTCAGAGTGGACAATCACTCAAAGAATTTAAGTGGTTCTTGTGTGTCAAGCACTATCTAAATTACTATATATATATATATATATATATAAAATCAACAATTTCGTACACTAGTACTATTCTTTCTTCTTTGCCTTCTCTTTCTGCTTCTAGTCTTTCTCTTCCTCTTTTTACCCCTCTTTTTTCTTCTTGAGGAAATTTAGGCTCAGAAATGCTAAATAACTGTGCCCAGTTTGCAAGTAACAAAATTAGGACTTGATGCCAGGTGGGTCTGATTCAAGATCCCAGTTTTTCAGTTGCTACAACAACTAAATCGAGTCATCCTTATATGGAGATAAAATGATCTAAAAAAGGTACTGGAAACGGCTACAAAAAAGGTCTCTTAATTAGATATAATACCCACAGTGGACAAGCATTTAGAGCTTCTGCTCCAATAATACAGTTATACCATTGAAAGTCACATAGAATCACCCTGAAATCAAAGTCATAATCTAAGCATTAAAGTGATACATAAGTCACCTCCAAAATTTGCCTGATGCAATATAAAAATACTTTACAATTAATTCAGGGTCTGAAAACTGAGATGTGAGGGCAAACTCCTAAGACTCAAATATCCAGGAATGTCCTTTGGTCATCAGCACTGTCCCTGCTGGGTACATGGGCTTCTTTTGGATGACTGCTATTTAGGGAGAAAGGGAACACCACATCTTGGCTCTGTTTCCCTGAAGAAACTGAGAGTGTCTGGGCAACTCTGAAAGCAACAGATGAGACCCCCATAAAAATCACTGAAATCTTACTTGTAAATTACAGGCTTGAGCTTAAAGAAAGAAATCTCAATATACAAATAATCCGAACATGTTACATTTTGCGAGGTTCTCATCTGTGTCATAAGTTATTTTTCTTAATAAGTTTCTCTAATTGTGACATCTTAGTATTTTCTGAAGAAGATTCTCCTCAAATTACCTCAATAAACTGATCTACTATTAGACTTTGAAAGAGAGCTCATTCACAAAAACAACCAGAGCTTCCAAATTTCTTATAGGCTAACGTCAGAATGAGGAACTTTAAAAACAGATCCACTGCCTGTCTGTGAACATTTCTAAGTCATTCTTTACAGTGACCACATGTATTGCCATGTGAACTTGGAGCCACTGGAGGAGTAACTCTTTTAGGTAGCTGAAAGTTTCTTTGAAAGTACTTTCAGTACTTTAGGCCAGTAGTATCCCATGTGATGCAAAGTGCAAAACAACTCTCCCCAACCCCAAAATACATATCCTTTGTACACTGGAATAGGATACGGTTTATTATGGAGTGGCATTATTCCAGGATGAATGATTAGCTTTATATACTTTTATTGGTATAACATCTTTCCTGGTCACTTGAGAATGCTAACCTAACATCCAGCTGAGATAATCTACTTATGGTGAGTTTTATTTTTATTTTAATCATCCAAGTTTAAATACCATGTTTTCACATTTTAAAAATTTGTGTTGAGCTGGGTGTCACTACAGCTGGGTGGCACGTGCCTATAGTCCCAGCTACTCAGGCAGCTAGGGTGGGAGGATCAGTTGAGCCCAGGAGTTCGAGTTCAGCCTGGGCAACATAGCAAGACCTCATTTCCTAAAACAAACAAGACTATGCTACCCATGCTTATAATCTATTAATTAATTCAGCATTTACTGAACATTTATTATGTGTTAGGTACTGTGCTAAGAATCTAAGCATTCACACACACACACACACACACACACATTCCTGACTTTAAGGGGTTTACAGATTTTTTAAAAAATTAAATAGAAACGGAGGTCTCACTGTGTTGCCCAGGCTGGTCTTGTACTCCTGGCCTCAAGCAATCCTTCCACCTAAGCTTCCCAAAGTGCTGGGATTATAGGCTTGAACCATCGTGCCCAGAGCAGGAATTTACAGTTTAGTGGAAAGGCACATTTAAAAAGATATACTGTTTTGGCTCTTACTAAGGAATATTTGAGTTAACTATGTATATGCCTGTCCTTCCTTCCTAGTTTGTATGCTCCCCTAGGGCAGTTGTCATATCTTTTTCATGTCTGTACCCCTAGTACCAAGTAGAATTCTTGGATTCTTGGACAAGGGCTCTTAATACGTGTTGAACTGAACAGAACTGCATACATGACTATAAGGAGTGTCGAGTGTACACGAAGGAAAGAATATGTAGTTTGGTCTGACACAATCTGGAACTGGGAGGCTGACATGAGCTTCGTATTGGAGAATGGCTAAGACTTTGCCTGATGAAGGAAGGAGAAAGGCCATTTTAGGCAAAAGGAACAGCATAAGCAGAGGCACCAAGTCATCAACAAAGCTGCAAAGGTAGTTTCTGGCCAGATCATAAAGAGTTTTGTGTGACAGTTTTAAGAAATGGATTGAAGTTATAGAAAATGAGCACCTTTTTGTTTAAGGTAATAAACCCTGGGAGTAGTGCATAAGATTTATTATTCTAGGGACAGAATGTTAGCAGATAGACTATGTAAAGATAATTAGCCACAAAATATGTGAAATATTATTCAGCCTTAAAAAACAAAAGAGGAAATTCTGTCATTTGCAACAAAAGGGATGAACCCAGAGGACATTATGCTAAGTGAAACAAGCCAGGCACAGAGAGACCAGTACCTCATGATCTCACTTACATGTGGGATCTACTTCTAAAGTCATAGAAGTAGAGAGTAGAATGGTGGTTACCAGAGGCTGGGGCGAGGAGAGGAAGGGAATGAGGAGATGTTGGTCAATGGGTACAAAGGTTCAGTTAGACGGGAGAGTAAGTTGTTGAGATCTATTGTACGTCATGATGACTATAGTTAACAATAATATATTGTGTATTTAAAAATACCTAAGAAAGTGAATTTCAAATGTATCACCACAAAAGAATAAGTGAGGCAATGACTATGTTGACTTGACTTAATCATTCTACATTGTATACCCATATCAAACATCACATTGTAATCTATAAATATAAACAATCATGATTTATCAATTAAAAATATTTCTAAAAAGAAATATAAACATAATTAGCTATAAAATTAAAAAGTCAAAGGGGTTTTCATTAAAATTAACCTGTATTAAAATCATAGTAAATGCAACTAAAGAGCTATTTAGCCCTAGAAAAAGTATGAACTATCCTGAGCCTGGGTTTTTAATAGTGTTGCGGTAAAGATTAATGCGATAAAATATACAAAGCAGAATGTAGAATTCCTGGGAAACATTAGGTGTACAATCAGTAGGTGGTGTCATTATTAATCTCTGGGAGATTCCACTCTCTCATCTGTAAAATGAATACAAAATACTTACTTTTTAGTTATTTCTTGAAGATGGCATATGTAAAGTATCAGAAACATATCTGGTGTTTAGTGAATGTTGTTATGTAAGAATATCTTGTAAGAGCCCAAGTAAGAGATGATAAACTAAGGCAATGGCAAGTGGGGTGAAGAAGAGGTCATATTCTGGGGAACATTTTGAGGTAGAACTGACAGGAATTAACAGCATGGAATTGGAACATGAATTTTGGAGTAATCAACATATTGTAGTCCAATTCTTGGGAGTCTAGCGTGAGAAGAGAAGAGGACCCAGGGATGTAAACTTGAAAATACCAGTATCCCAGGGGCAGGGGAAAGATAAAAAGTGAGGGAATGAAGCAGAGAAAAAGTGATTTGAGATGAAAAAGAATCAGAAAAGCAGAGCCATGGAAACTCTGGGAGGGAAGACTTCTATGAAGTACTAGTAAGATAAATATATATTTGTGCTAAAGGCTATGGCAACCAGATAGGTCATCAGTGAAACTAAGGGAAGCAATTTCAGCATTGAAGCTGTGTGACTATTGCTCAAATCCCAGTGACAGCACCTTTGTCATTCCTTTTTCACATTCTACTCACCTTGAACAATTAATTCTACCTCTTTTCTGTTTTTCCCAATCCAATTAACTCCTTCACACACATAAATTCCAGAATCTTCCATCCTCATAGCAATTAAGGTGAGAGTTGCATTCCCAGAAAGGTGCTGTAGATTCCCATTATCTAATTTCTTACTCCAGAAAATCTCTGGAGGTGGTAGACCCTCACTGGAACAGGTCATGGTCACAGAGCCACCTTCTTGTAGCCTTGTGGATGGATTCACAGAAATAACTGTATTCTTGGGTGATACTGAAAAGGCAAAAAAATAATATTAGCAATTGCTAAGCATCATCCCAGTGCAACAGAGGGAATGTATTTCTCTTAGACAGTATTTATGTGCTTCCACCAATTTGATGAAATTACTCTGCCAAATTAGTATAAAGAACTGCTGAATCATTCAAAATAATCTATCCAGTTTCTGACTAAACTGATCAAGTTTAGTTGATGTTTCATGTTTTTCAGATGGTTAGAGATAGTCAGAAATTAAGAAGAACCATGTGGCTTAACCTCCCACTAAAGGGTAGGAGTCCCATTTAAGCATTCTTGCCAAGTGCCCATTCAAGTCAACTTCAACATTTACTGAGAGAATCAACCCATTGCTTTCCAAGAGAGTCAATTTGATTTTTGGACAGTTCTATGTATTAGCACATTTCTCCCTATTTTGCTGAAATCTTCTCTCTATACTAATTTAAACATATTGGCCATAATTCAGCCCTGTGCTGTTACAGAAAAAGGTAAATCACTCTTTCATATAACTGTCTTTCAAATGCTTAATTAGAGCTCTCTTTTCCAGAGCTCTCTTTGTATTCTTTTAGGAAAAATATCCTCTATCTTGACTATTCTCAAAATATTGTTAAAAGCCTTCCCAGCTCATTCTCTTTCAGCTAAACATGCCATAGCTGGCAATACTCCTTTTAAATGTGGTGCCCAGTGCAGAACATAGCATTTTAGTCTAGAACAAAGCACAGTGAGCCTACTCCTACACAATGCTGGGACTACAAGACTCTCGTAAATCCCCTGGCAGTATCAGGCAGATTGGAGGCAATCAAACCCCATCATTTTTCCCCTGTCCAATGCACATATGTATGTATGTGCATATGCATACACACACACATACACACACAGAGAGAATAACTGCTCACCTTGTCAAGTTTCTGTACCTGTGCAAGTAATATTTCAAGGCATACTATAAGAGTTTACAAAACAATATTAAAATGTTTTATTATTTGAACCTATTTCCCACTACTCAGTCTGGTGGTATGACTATTCCCCTTTTATACCCTGGGAAATAGAGAAATTAAGTAATCCAAACTTACACAATTAATAGAGCCAGAAATTAAGCTCAAGTCTTCTCAATCCAAATCCAGTGTTCTTTTCATTGAATTGTACTATTGGCAAACATTATGTTCTCAATGAATACAAATGGAACACAAACTATATACAAGTTTTTTGGTTTTTTTTTTACTTTGCTGCTAAGTTTATTGCTATATACAACCGAAGTGGGATTCCCACAAAGACTGGAACACATCGCACAACTACTTACTGTAGACTTGCAATTCTTTTACAGCTTCCCTTTCTGTGGGCACAGAATCCATTTCATCAATGTGTAATTTAGCTCGGCAAACAAGAACTTTCCCAATATCTTCAATGACAGGAGTAAAGGTTACTTCCAAACTCTTGGTTTCCAGGGACTTCCTGTCTGCATCCTCCAGAAATTCCTGACTCTTCATGAGACGATCTCCTTTCATTAAGTCTATCTCCAGCCTGTCAAATGGGTATACATCAGCAACCAAACACTTGACTGTGATCGGCTTCCCAGCCTCCAGAGGACCACTCAGATGAATCTCTGGATCCCTAGGAAAAGCTGAAAAGGCCAAACAAATACATGGATGGGCTTTTTGCTCATGGGATATAAGGTCTCTTACTGCTTTAACACAATACAAATCAAGTCTAGTGTTTTTGTTAATACAGTCTTAATACAGAAAAATTGTTTAAATAGCCCTTCATGATTTGGGGTGAGTTCAAGGCGCAAGAAATGGAAGCAAACATTTTTTAGAACATTATTCTATTCTGATCCTGTATATAGTAAGGGTTGCATGTTATTACAGTAAAAGAAGGAAGAAAAAATAATGTTTATATTGAACCTTACATGTGGCTGTCACCGCGCTATAGATTTAACATTAATTATTTTATTTTATTCTCACAACCACTCTAGGAGATAGAGATCACATTTCACAGAAAAGAAGACTTGGACTTAGTACATTTACATAACTTGTCTAAGGTCACACACCTAGTAAATGGTAAAGCTGGGATTTAAATTCAGGATTTCTATTACTCGGTTTTGCTAC
Organism: Trachypithecus francoisi; assembly: GCF_009764315.1. Classification (NCBI taxonomy): domain Eukaryota; kingdom Metazoa; phylum Chordata; class Mammalia; order Primates; family Cercopithecidae; genus Trachypithecus; species Trachypithecus francoisi. The sequence goes on from NW_022681470.1 coordinate 120,762,689, forward strand.
TACAGATTTACCTTATGTTACATCACATTTTCTTATTATAGTCAGGGCAGATATATTTCCATTTTACAGATAATGACTGTAAGGCTTGGAATGTCATTGCAAAGAATAGTTATTGTCAAGATATTCTAAGAAATGAAAAGACCAACTTTAAGTAATTAGCTTCTGAAAACAGTGCCTCTGATAGGAATTCATCCACCAGAAAGATACATTTGTGCAATCTTTATGTTCTGGAACACATATTTGCCTCCTGAAATGCCTAACTCAGTATCCCACCAAGTGTTCCATTGAAGCTTCTAGTACAAGGAATGTACTACTCGTAGCCATTGCCTCCTTTGCAAGAGTTACCTTTTTCATTACACATTATCATGAAGTAACATATTGGTGGATTCAAAACTCTGTGTAACAAAAAGAATACAAAGGTCTCAACTCTAACCACTATTACAATCAAATGTGGAAAGGAGACAGAACTGTTATACATAATGAAAAACAGACACTCTTGGAGAAAAACCTCAGGCAAGAAAATTAAAGCCAGAAGCGTCTTCATTTCTCTTTTTTAAATCTTCAACTATTTGGTACTAGTGGGCAAAAGAGAAAGGAGCTGGAAATTCTTTGCTATGTGAAGAAACATGGTATTTTTCATTTTTCCAGCAATAATTTCTGTCCCTCATATTCTGTAAGAAACGTTCCTCTAATCCACACAGTTTGATGTCAGGTAACATAAGAACTTGCTACTTTTCCCTGTATTTACATAAGGGAAGCTTTTAAGGAGCTCAGGAGGCTGCACAGACATAAACTATGCATGTACAACCAGCATAATTGAAAGCAGCCGGCCAAGCACAGTTTCTTGGGAAGCTTGAGCAACACATGGGGCTTGTTGCAGAATCAATTAAGGTTACTGGGAAAAGTTGGGCTCTGGTACAACAGAATGGAACCAAAGTAATTGTAATCAAATGAGGTCTTCACGAAGACACTACCATAAATGGGTTCAGTTTTTTAGAAAGAGAGGCCATGGGTAACAAAAGGCAAATGATTTATGTCTGGTTAGTTTTTACTCCTCTTGCTAACTTTGTTTGCTGAATGGAGAATGGAGTGGGATGCATTTTGGCAGGCTGGTAAACTAGGGACATCCACTCACGTTCATGAGGCAAATCTAATTCATTATATAAATATCTTTGAAGTTGAGCGGTTGAGCACCAAGTCTTCATGGCACCAAAAAAAAAAAAAAAAAAAAAATCCTAAATGTGTCAACACCAAGTCAAATGAGTGAAACCTTTGCAGATATTAACAATTATGTCTAAGGAGAACACTTTTATACTAATACTTATTACTAATTATAGATCTACTTAATGTTTAAACTAATTTTAAGCATCAAATTGCATAAGAATAAATGCATAGAAAATCCCTGAAGGATGGAATTCATAAATCAATCAGAGACATAAGCAAGTAAACATGTAAGGATATAATCAAGTGGAAAGATTTTTTAATAAAACAAAAAGAACCTTAGAAATGATCATTTTACAGCTAAGGAAACCGGAGCCCAGAGATATTGAGTCTTATACATGGTCACTGTGTTTGCAGCAGAGGAGGAAATAGAAGCCAAGATTTGGATTCCTGCTCTCTCTCATGCTGGCCTTAGCTGTCCCTAGCTTTCCTGATGTTGTGTGTTCTTCAGCCAAGAATCTGTACACCAATATCCATTTTAAAACTTTTTTTAAATATCATTTTTAAAAAGCGATTTTAAAGTAAAATTGAGAGAAAAACGAAGATTTTCTAAAGCACTCACAGTAGATCTCCACCTGGATTCCTTTTTCCAATTTCCTAGATCCACAAGTTGCTGTGCACAGGTAAGAGTGTTCGTTCCCAAAACTAACAGGATTCATGGTCAGCGTAGACGTGGTCCCCTCATTCCTCACCTTCCCATTCAGAGGACTATCTATCTGGGTTCTCCAAGAGAAAGATGGGGACTCGCAGCCTGTGGTGCTGCAAGTCAATGAGACGGAGTCACCAATCTGAGCGAGAGATTTAGATTCTGGGGTGGTCTCGATCTTAAAAGCTTGAGCTGCAACAGCAAAATAAAAAGACAGAAGCAAATTTACCACTAATTTGTCTAGTATTCTACTCCTTCTTCTGTGTATAATGTCTAAAATATGATCAGACTGATCTCTTTCCTAAGCCGCTTCAAACTAACTGCAAGGTAGCCAAAAAGCACCGAAGTCACTTTCAAAAAAGTTTATGGAATCATCTTCACTAAAGAGAATTCTCAGTTCCAACCTTGATGCCCATTTATCAAAGCCGTTTTGTTATTTGCTAAGTTTGACCTCATTGTCAAGTATAGAAAACTAAGGAGACAGACCAACTAGAGACAGAAGCCGAATTACTCATTTGCCTTTGGAAAAAAGATACCAAAAACATCAATTTTCAGCTCTAACTATGACAGTACAATATTATATAGCAAAACTCAATTGCATATTAAAAGTTAGGTTAAATTAACTTTTCTTACTGTTTAAAATCACAGTGTCTTTACTTCACTACTTCACTACTATCGCAAAACTGACTGAAGCCAAAACCAGGGCTAAAATGGAATGCTAACATTAGAAACAGATAAAGGAAAATAACTTACAAGCTGCAAACATTATCCAAAGTATATTTGAGGCTCCAAAGCTCACGACCATCTTCCCAGGCATTTTAAGTTGCTGTTGTGATGAGAAAATAGTGGTTCCAAAACCCTAATTTGTGTCCCACGTGTATGTGCCTGGAAAGGGTATTCAGCTCCTGAAGCCAGTGAGGCCCGATGCTGCGGAGTGAAATAGAAAGTCTGTGCTTTATAAAGGGTCTTGTTGCAGAGGCGGAGGGAAATCCCTTCAAGGGGAAACCCAGGGCAGAGCCAGGGAAAAAAGTTTAACGGACACCCAGCCAAGTTCCAGTATTAACCCCTTCAGTTGCTCTCACTGCTGAAGCTCCTCTCTCTGTCCTGGCAAAAGAAGATACTTCCAAAACTGTAAAATACAGGCTTTTCCTCATTTCGACTCCAAAAGGCTATCTTTACTGGAAAGATAAAGGACAATGCTGATTACAGAATGAAACTTTCTGAATCCAATGTGGTTTAAGAGGCTAGGGAGAGCAAAAAAGGAGCCAGAGTAGTAAATTCTACTCTATTTTTTGAACTGCATACATAACAACTATGTCATGTGAACTGATTTCCTCCATCAAGGAAATATGTTTGCAATTCTAAAAGAGATTATTTTTTTTCTCTTACAAGAGAAAGGAAAAAGTTCTTTCTTTCGATGAGTCATTTTTTAAAAAGGAGACATCATAACTTCTTAGTTTTATATTTGTTCATAAAAACAGTTCTTTTGGCAACAAATACCAACTTTTTGAAACTATCTTCTTGAGTAGAAAGTAAAGGAATATAACTGAAATTGCTGCCAAAACAAGGGAAATCATTTTTTTCTTTTGTTTTAGAAAAGTTATCCATACTTTGGTTAAATTGCTGGATAATTGGAACTTTTTTTGCAGACTTACATGCAAGTGTATGGAATCCATCTGAAGTGGCAAATCTCTTGGGCTGTGAGATTTAACCACAAACCCAGTTAAAACATTAAAAATAATATGTTTTTATTATAGGGAAGGGAACAATAACCAATTTTATGTGCCTTTTCCCCCAGTGAAGTGCCTTCTTAAAAAAGTCCTGATTAACTAACTGGCTTAGCCTGGCACACACATAGCCCAAGACCTTGCAAAATGCTTGCCCACCAAAAAGAAACCGGAATAGCCACTTCCTTATATTAAACACGTGCTGGTCTACCTCCCCCATTGGATCATCAGTTCCTCTCATGGCCAGGACCAGTTCTTGTTCATTGTTGTATCTACTTCTACAATATCTAATGCATGATTTTCCACTTAGTGGATGCAAAAAAAAAATGCAATAATAAATATTACACATTTGGAAAAGAAAATTCTAAATACTAGCAATAATAGGTAAATATGTCGTGAAAAAACTGTTAAATTCTACAAGAAAATTCTAAAGCTCAGAGGCTCACTGAGATGTGTACAATAAATTTGTACTATATAAATTTTGTACTCTGTAACAAAGGCCATAGCTGAGGTCTGGAATCTATAACTGTCCCTACCTGGTTGGAGAGGCTTCTGGACCTCCTCTTGGATACTGATGTGGCTCCCACTAAAAGACAAGGAGGGAAAAATAAGTGGGAGATGCTGTTCTAGGGTGTGGGGATATAGGACTTCACCTACCAAATATCTAGGGACCAGAAAAATTGATTCAGGAAATATTAACTTGTAAACAAGTAACCCAGAGGTCCTTTACAGTGTTTGTGTCATCATCATGTAAGTTCACTATTTAACTTCAGAATAGATCAAAAGGGTATTATGGAGTTTTAATATGTTCCTTTGAGGCTCAAAGACAAATGGCCAATAGGATCCCTGGGATCATTATGACCAAGCTATGTTGTATTACTTCAGTTCTGAGTTTGGATGTGATTCTCAGCTTGCAACATTGGAGAAATGCCTAATCTATTCATTTAACTCATAGTGGTCTTGGCAAATGTTTGATCAAATCCCTCACTATATCTCTGAGTTGGATGACATCTGAAGTCCTACCTGCTCCTGCCAGGTTGAGTGGATTGCACCCTTCTCTGTGGCCTCACTACAACAAGTGCATATTGATTTATCAAATGTAATAAATTTGTGTATAAATGCACAAATGATAAAAGTGCATTTATCATTCTGCATTTACCTGTTAATATGCCTATCTTTCCTACTTTGCTAACTCATGTGGTTTCATTTTTTCATCTCAGCATTTAGCTTAAAATAAGGCATTTATTAAAATTTGTGGAAGGAATGAATGATCAGAGTTACAAGTGTAAAGTTAACAGATTGAGATTAACCTGTCTGAATAAAGTATTACTGAGTTTTGTCTTTGAACTTGTTCAGTTTAACATTTTTATTGGTAGCATAGAGCACACAATATGATTTGGCCATGTCCCCACCCAAATATCATTTTGAATTTCCATGTGTTGTGGGAGGGACCCTGTGGGAGGTAATTGAATCATGGGGGCAAGTCTTTCCCGTGCTGTTCTCGTGATAGTAAATAAGTCTCACAAGAGCTGATGGTTTTAAAAAGAGGAGTTCCCCATGCACAAGCTCTCTCTCATTGCCTGCCACCATCCATGTAAGACGTGACTTGCTCCTCTTTGCCTTCTACCATGATTGTGAGGCTTCCCCAGCCAGGGAGAACTATAAGTTCATTAAACCTCTTTTTCTTCCTGGTTTTGGGTATGTCTTTATCAGCACTGTGAAAACAAACTAATACAGCACATGATTATCTAACCTATTAATAATGCAAAACTGGGAAAGACAACCTTAGAGATGACAGAAGCAAGATAAAGAAGATCTCAAGGTACGCAATAATATTCCAGATGATGAAGTAAACTTTAATAGGAATGCATTAAAGGTCAGCATTTAAATGTTTCAAATGTTTGAGTACAGTATGGGAGAGATCTGACTTGATCACAGTTCATAGAAAGAAGGCCTTGTGATTTTAAGAACCATAAAAATGAATATTGCCATGAGAAATCAAAATAGCTATGATGAGCCCAGGTTGCACTCCTAGTAATTTAACCTTCAAGTCTTCTGAGGCCACAGTCTCTGAGCACTACACATCCACCAGACCATACTGGGGGCCTGGGTGTCTAATTCAGAGTACCACTCCTTAAGAAAGATGCTGACAAAATAGAGGGTGTCCAGAGAAAAGCAATAGCTCCTATTAGGAGCTGTTGAAGGAAAAGGACATATTTTGTCTGGAGAAGAGGCACCTATGAAACAATGTGATAACTGAATGACTAATGCACAGGGAAAGGAATTTACTTGTTACTCTGTGCTATACTAAAAGCTAAAAGTACAACTCATAGGTAGGCAGTTACCAGATTATTAGCTCTAGAAGAACCAAGAATGTCTATGTCTTGTTCACCATTAGTGCTTCAGCACTTTTAACATAGAAACCAGTAGATACTACGGGATCAGTAAATCCCTACTGAATGAACATATAACAATTTAAAGGAGAGCTTGACTCAGAGTCTAACAGTCTTGTGTTCAAGTCCAGGTATTCTACCTAGGAATTGTGAAACCTTGAACAACTATATGTAGCCTCTCAGAGCAGGTTTACAAATGCTCAGATAGTATTATTTCAAGTTATTCATATCATTTTATGACTATCAGTCAATACTGATCATATGAAATCTCTTAAAATAAATATAGTAAAATGCTATATAAATGGTATATAGTAATAATAAGAGTGGGAGGCTGGGGGAGGGATAGCATTAGGAGAAATATCTAATGTAAATGACAAGCTGATGGGTGCAGCAAACCAACATGGCACATGTATACCTATGTAACAAACCTGCACGTTGTACACATGTACCCTAGAACTTAAAGTATAATAATAATAAAAAAGATACAACCATATTAAGTTGATTGTAAAAAGGACTTTCCAGTTAAATATTTTCAATAATGCAATAGATCACCTTCTGAATCCACTAGCTATTAATCACTGGAAGTATTCAAGCAAAGGTTGGAGGACATCTGTGAACAATATGGTAGAAGTCAAGTTTTGCCTTATATGAGACATAGAACTTGATGGCCATTAAGGTGCCCTACAATGCTAATATTCTGTTATCAGGGTCAGCACTATCCATTGTTTCTAATCCCTTCATTATCCACATCAAAATTATAATCATCTTCTGATGCTGCTGCATCAGTTGGTATCTCAGTCAAGCTCTGAGATACTTCAGGCATACTTCTTTCCACTTATTTAACAACTACTGAATGCATAGTAACTCCAAAACTTTCAGGACTTCCAATTACTCAATTTATTAGGAGCCTCCCTGAAGCAGAGATAATTCTTAACCTTTTTTCTTGGGCGGCCTAACACATCTTAGGGAAGTGACATTTTTAACAGTAACTGTGGCTCATTATGGAAGCAATTCTTTGTTATTTTTTTATTTTTTGTTTTTATGCTTGCAAGAATATGGCAGCAATTCTTACCCAGATGAAAGGAATAATTTTTTTTTGGCAGGGCATTATCAGAATGGGGTAGAAAAAGTGAAAAATCATTTCAGTAGATTTTATGATGTCAAATACTTCCCCACTAAGCTAGACATAGTCAAAGGATCTACATCTATGACTCCATTTGCCTTTATGTAACAGAAACCTTTCACAGTGGCTTAATTAAATATAGGTCTAAGGGTACACAGTTCAAGGCTGGACCAACTACCAGAGAGAAACATCAAGGACTGAGATTGATTTCAGATCCAGTTTTATCATCCTTTATATGTAACGAACTCTCATGATTCTAAGACAGCTTTGTCGTCAAACAGTACATCTGCACTTCAGTCAGCAAAGCAAGGAAAAAAGTGAAGTGCAAGAAGTCAAAGTCAGCAGAGTTTGTCTCCTTTTAAATAACCTTCTAAGAAGTCACAGGTAGTGATTTCCACTCATATCTCATTGAAAAAGTAGGAGATTAAGTATTTTAGCTGAATACATGGTGGCCTCCCTATAAATTAGGATTCTGTTTATAACAAAAAAGGAAGAGTGGATGATGAGTAGGCAGGCAATTAGCCGCATCTGTCACAATTTCCTAATTCAGTTCAATTCATAGAATGTTTATTGAGAGACTATTATGCTGACACCTTTCTAGTACTGAAATATGCAGATGAAGACATGGACACAGTTCCTATATCAGAATGGAAAAGATCTGTGTGGTGTTAGTAAAGAACTTTCACATAGTTCAACTCAGAAGAGTTGAACTTTGTGACTCAGAATGGTCACCAGAATATGTGCCATTTATTTTTCTGCAATCAGGAAATAAAATATATTTGAGTAAGTTGACAAAAGTGTGAGATTTTCTGGAAAGTAAACTACAGGAAAGATCATTATCTGGCAAGAATCTTGCTTAACGATGAATTTATTGTGATCTTTTGGAATTTTGAAAAAAAAATGCTGTCTTATTAAGAGTAAAACTTCTATTTAGTAAAACATGAAAACAAGATATGAGAGATTTATTGAATTTTAATATCACACTAAATGATTACATAAAATAATAACAGGAAGAAGACTGCCAATATGAAAATTATTACTCCCTTCCCTTTTCTAAATTTATTTAATGGAATTCAGAATTTGATTATTTATGCTTTTACTATCCCAGGTGCTTAAATTTGGCATTTCAGGTGGACAGAGGTGCCTTTGTGTATTCCAGTTCTCCTGTTTGGGATGACCTTCCCTCTTTGCAAATCTGTCTCTGGCCTTCTTAAAAAGCATTTTGCCTTGTATTTGTTCTACTACTTACTATGTCCAGCTGGGGCTTTATTTTCTCGACATATTTAACCTCTTTAAGTAGAGAAGCCTTGCTCATTTTTACATATTACCTGATCTGATGCTCTGTCTGCCCCAAGTGCCTTTGAAGTTATATGAAATAAATAAACATGTTTTTGAGGCAATAATTAAGTACATTTCTTTCAGTTACTAATAACACTTCTCTGTTGTTTTTTGTTTGCTTGCTTTTTGTTTTGAGACAAAGTCTTGCCCTGTCACCCAGGCTAGAACGCGGTGGCATGATCATGGCTCACTGCAGCCTCGATCTTCTGGGCGTAAGCAATCCTCCCACCTCAGCCTCCTAAGAAGCTTTAGGACTATAGGCACAGGCCACCCTGCCCAGCTTATTTTTATGTGTGCGTGTACAGACAGAGTCTTGCCATGTTACCCAGACTGGTCTCAAATTCCCATCCCAAGAGATCCTCCCACATCAGCCTCTCAAAGCACTGGGATTACAGGCATGAGCCACTGTGCCCAGCCTCTCATTTGTGTAACACTTTGTCTAAAGCAAGCTTTTCAATCGGTGGCCCAGAACAGCTTGGAATGTGGCCCAACACAAATTTGTAAACTTTCTTAAAACATTTTGACATGTTTTGGCAATTTTTTAAAGCTCATCAGCTATCATTAGTGTCAGTGTATTTTATATGTGGCTTAAGACAATTCTTCTTCTTCCAATGTGGCCCAGGGAAGCCAAAAGATTGGACACCCTTGATCTAAAGAGTTGTACAAATGTGTCCAGAATTGGTTCCTTCCAGTAGATTCTTGGTCTCACTGACCTCAAGAATGAAGCCATGGACTCTCACGGTGAATGTTACAGTTCTTAAAGATGGTGTGTCCGGAGTTTCTTCTTTCTGGTGGGTTCGTGGTCTTGCTGACTTCAGGAGTGAAGCTGCAGACCTTCATGGTGAGTGTTACAGCTCTTAAAGGTGGCGCGTCCGGAGTTGTTTTCTCCTCCTGGTGGGTTTGTGATCTCGTTGGCTTCAGGAGTGAAGCTGCAGACCTTTGTGGTGAGTGTTACAGCTCATAAAGGTAATGCGGACCCAAAGAGTAAGCAGCAGCAAGATTTATTGCAAAGAGCAAAAGAACAAAACTTCCACAGGCGGAAGCAGACCCAAGGAGGTTGCTGCTGCTGGCTAGTGGGACCAGCTTTTATTCCCTTATTTGGCCCCACCCACGTCCTGCTGATTGGTCCATTTTACAGAGTGCTGATTGGCCTGTTTTTACAGAGTGTTGATTGGTACATTTACAAACCTTTAGCTAGACACAGAGCACTGATTGTTGTGTTTTTACAGAGTGCTGATTGGTGCATTTACAAACCTTTAGCTAGACACAGAGCACTGATTGTTGTGTTTTTACAGAGTGCTGATTGGTGCATTTACAAACCTTTACCTAGACAAAGAACACTGATTGGCGTGTTTACAATCCTTTAGCTAGACAGAAAAGTTCTCCAAGTCCCCACCCCATCCAGAAGCCCAGCTGGCTTCACCTCTCACAAAGTGCCTCAGGATTATGGCCTGTGAGCCTCACAGAAACCCTATGTGAGAGGTAATGTGGGTGTTTTTATCTTCACAGTGTTGATCAGGAAACAGAGGCCCAGAGAAATGTGGTTACTTGAGCAAGCTCACACAGATAGTAGCAAGAATTGGATCTTTACCCCGGCTCGTCCCATTCTCACTTCTCTACTTGGTGCACTATGCCAAGTCACCTCAGTGTTTGTGGGAGAGATTCACCTTCCCTTCAAGTGTTAATGCTGTCACTTAGAGAACCCAGATGCCCATGAGGTCTCATTCCAATCTGACACTTTGAATATGACAATGACCCAGGAGACTGCATCCACTTCTCCTCAACTTGATGACTATAAGCTTCTTATCACAATTTTCAGGGCCATTTCTGAATATTAAGTACTGGGACATCTTACAATGAGCATTCAGAATCTGCTGTAGGAGTCCAAGAAGGAAAGGGATGAGTAGATAATATGGAAACACCTTGTCCAAATTCACTCTAGGGCCCTGACTAAGACGGTAACTCCAAAAAGGGAATTCCCTGTGCCCCTTGTTGGTGCTTAGAAGGAACATTAATGGAGCCTGATATGGTCTGGCTCTGTGTCCCCACCCAAATCTCATCTTAAATTGTAATCGTAATTGTACTCCCCACGTGTTGGGGGAGGGAACTTGTGGGAGGTGATTAGATCATGGGAGTGGTCCCCCCATGCTGTTCTCATGATACTGAGTTCTTACAAGATCTGATGGTTTTATAAGGAGCTTTTACCCCCTTCACTCTGCACTTCTCCTTCCTGCCATGATGCGAAGAAGGACGTGTTTGCTTTCCCTTCTGCCGTGATTGTAGTTTCCTGAGGCCTCCCCAGCCCTGCGGAACTGTGAGTCAATTAAGCATCTTTTCTTTATAAATTACCCAGTTTCAGGTATTTCTTCATAGCGGTGTGAAAATGGACTGATACAGAGCCCCCGAGTACCAAAATATTCCTCCTCTTCATGTTCTTGTGGCTGCCTTCAGTCAGTCTAAGTGAAATATCCTTGGAAAACAGCCCTATACGCCCATCCTACCATACTTCCTAGCCCCAAATGGATTCAACTCTGTAACTCATTTGCAACACAAAAAAACTGAGGAGGTAAAAAGTATTCAGGCCCCTCCCATTCTAAAAGGATTGCAAAACATCTGTTTACATTTTTGAGAGGAGACTTGGACATTTCATGAGCTTTTGGTAGATAAGGAACAAGTAAATACATGAGGAAGAAAAGGAGCAAATAACATGATAGAAAATTACTCTAAACAAATGTGTTATATTTATTTATAAATGACTCATGTAATTTGGGAATTATCTCATAATGTACAATGCTCAGAGTTTGGGATGTCAAACAAAGAAATACTTTTCCCATTTGACTATAACACAAACATGATTACTTTTTAGTTATATGTTAAATTAAAGTTACAATTTTCATAAGCAACACATAAGATTTCCTTTTGGAACCTAGAAGCCTTTCAAGAATTGTAGGTCAGCATTGTACTATTAAACTGTTTAAGACATTTTGACATTTGTAGGGTACCATTCAGAAAGCAGAAGTAGGCCGGACACAGTGGCTCATGCCTGTAATCCTAGTACTTTGGGGGGCTGAAGCAGGCAGATCACTTGAGGTCAGGAGTTCAAGACCAGCCTGGTGAAACCCTGTCTCTAATATACACACAGACACACAGACACACACACAATTAGCTGAGCATGGTGGTGTGCACCTGTAGTACCAGTTAGTCAGGTGACTGAGTCACGAGAATCACTTGAACCTGAGAGGCGGAGGGCGCAGTGAGCCGAATTCATGCCACTGCACTCCAGCCTGAGTGACAGAGTAAAGCACTGTCTCAAAAAAAAGAAAATAGAAGTAGTCAGAAGTAAAGAAACCTAGGTTCTTATCTCTATTCTGTAAATAAAAGGGTAATCTGAGGTAAAACTCTTCACTTTTAGGGTCTAAGTTTTCTCACCTGCAAAGCAGAAGAAGGCAGGCTAGATGGTCACTAAAGTCCTTCCCTTGCATCAGTATGATTTCTGGGCTAATAATGAGTAACTGAAGAACCATTGACAAATTGGCCAAATATCTGTGAATCCAGGTATTATGACTCCAAGAAAACTAACACAGGTCTTCTAACAAAACATCTGTTCTTAGTAGGAGCTTCATGGAAATCTTATTTCATGTCTTCAGGTCATTGCTATTTGCTTTTTTATGCTGTAGACAGACTTTCTGTTGTTGGCTGCAGGCTCTAGCCTCTTGAGTTGGACAAGAAAATGACAAGCCTATTTCAGAACCTCCCCCTCCTCCGTCTATTAAAAGAAAGAGACGGGGTGTTGTTAGGAGCCTACAATAAAGAATATGGATGGTGTGAAATAAATAGTCATTAAAGAATGATGCAGTGTCACCAGAAGATACCAGGAGGCTAACGGAGATAAGATTTGGACAGCAGTGGAGTGGGAAAATGTTTTGGAAGTGGCCACAAGAAGAAGGATTCCTAATCTGACTTCCAAGCTCTGTGGCATGTAGGGTCACCATTTGACAAGTCTCAGATACAATGTTATTTACCAATCCAGCCTTCCATTAGGATAAAAAGATAAGGGCTTAAAGAAGGTAGACAGTATCAGGGATTTTGCAGATGATTCTAGAGGGCACAATGAAAGTCTTGAGAGACACAGGATTAGCTCAGAATAAGGAATGTGTAGAGATATATTGATAATGAGTCCAGAAGTTTAGACTTATTGAGAGACATGTGAAGAAAGATGGGATTAGTCCTGATCATCTGTTAGAGATTGATCTGAGACCAGATCACCATCTTCTGGGTATGGCTTCATAGGCAAATTCACAGGCAATTTGCAGTGGTAAGACCAGCAGTGGAGGGTGATTTTTCCAGGAGCTCACTGAGCTTTGGAAGAAGAGCAGAAGGAGGGGGATAGTCTTAACAGAAATAATAGGAACTCAGTAAGCTCCTCTTACATCCTATAGTAGAACCTGCTCCAAAAAGCCAGTAAGATAGACTTATTAGGGTACAAACAAATTGTTATGATATAAACACGATGTCCTGACAAAGAAAAATGTCCCAGTTAATTTTGCCATTATATCCAATTTAAACATTGGGTGTTCAAAGATTAACTGAATTATAGAAAGATGTTATAAAGATATCTCACATTAGTAATATGCTTCATAATTTTAAAAATTATGTAATATAGTTTATCTTATGTGAGCCTTTTAACAATCCTACGAAATATGCCAGGTGAGTATTTTTTTTAGTCATCATTAAAAGGATGAGGAAACTGAGGGTCAGAAAGGTTAACTGACCTACTTGAAGGCACACAGCTATGTAATAAGAAAACTAGGACTAGAAGTTAAGTTTCCTGATTCTACGTCGAGTGTTCTTTCCATTCTAGCACACTGACTACTTTCAAAACAGTCTCAACTCAGCTCAACCCCAGACCTTTTTGAATCTTCCTGTACTGGTGGTTGTCCAGGAAAGCTTTGTACTTAACTTAGGCATCGTTATTTCCTTTGATATGGTATCATCAATGTAAACTATTTTTACCAGTTTTTCCTCTGAATTTATAAAAACCAAATTTCCATTCCCAAATCATACTTAAAATTCATTGCCCTGTTAAGCAAATATATCTGCAAAAAAAGTAATGTTGTGAAGTAAGCCAACTAGATTCAAAAATTCCCTGCTATCTATCTCCGTATATTTTTGTTGGCTCAGAACCTAAGCTGTGGAAATTCCAAGACTTCCATATAAAAAATTCTAAAAGCTTGCTTGCAATTTGCCACATTACAGTTAAAATGGGACTTAAGGAAAATATCCTGTTTTTGAAGCCTTTGTGCCAGGATAAATAGGATAAATACTAAGTGATTAAAATGCTCAAAAAGGAAATTGTAACAGAAGTATTGCGTTGTACTTATGGACATTACAAATATTTTCTAAAGTTTCCCCAGGCAGGCTTTTTAAAATCCCAAAGAAAAATAAATAAATAAGAAGTGCTGAATGTTAACATGTAAAGTAGACAGTTTAACTTAAAAGATTTCCCCATTTGACAGATTCAGACATCTACCACTCAGGGGGTTCTATTGTCTTCTCCATCCCAGGGCTGAGGTTATCTTTGTTTGAGATGACAATGATCTTCACAAGTCAGCAGGTACCACACAGCCTGACATTTTCCATATCTCTTGAGATTCTGCAGGAGAAATGACGGAGTCTAGTTATTTGGTTTTCTTCTCAGTGCTGCTCTCAAGTGTTTTCCAAGAATAACCACTGCACCTTTTTTTCAGATTAGCAAACTGGACAAAAGCTGAGAAATAATTGCACCATGTAACTCATCTTCCAAGCAGTGAATCCAGAAAGACTATCATTAAGTCTGCTGGGTAAAAGTCCAAGGCTGTAATTGAGATGTTTGTGTAGGAAGGGATCTGAAAAATCACCGTTTTGTAAGTTCAACCACAGAGTGGTAATCAGGTGTGAGTACTGTCATCAATGACTTCTGGTTAATAATAGTGTGCTGCCTTTTGGAAATGTTCTTGATCCAAAGAATTAGAAAATGAGGGCAATGGGGGTGTCACATTCTAGGGTCTCATTGTAGTTTGTTTATTTCCTCTAGGTTTAATAGGCCAATAGTTTTTGAACTGGGCAATAACTTGGCCTTTGTCTAGTCCATCTAAACCCAGGGTAGTTACCATGTTCCCAAATATGTGAAGCTGTTGCAGCTTTAGCCCAGGCCTCTGGCCTATAATTAGCTCACTGTTTTTCCAGTAAACTAATATACTCTCCTACTTTTTGAAAAATAAAAATATCATGGCAATTGAGGGAACCTACAAGAATTTTTTTTTTCTAAAATCCTAATCTGTCCTCTCAGTTAAGTCAGTTTCCTAATACTTGTTTTACAAAATCTGTAAAGACATTTGCTCAAGTAGCTGGTGACATTGCCATTGTCTGTAAGGCTGATTGTCCTGAAAGTCACAGGATGAGGTGGAGGGCGGATGTATCAAAAATCAATGGGGGAAGGGATCAGCATCTTTTAGGTAAAAGCTTACAGTTTTGAAAATCTCCCACTTCCCAAACACACGTACTTTAAGAAGAGTTTTTTTCTTCTCCCTTTTCCTAAGTTAAGATCAACCATTGCTCTTTATAAAACTAGTTTCCATCCTAATTAACAGGACGCATTCTCCTTTGTAAGCAAATTCTTTGATTCAGCATCAAAGTTCAAGGCTCTTGTAAAAGACAGAAATGTCTGTATGAGAATGTCTGGAATGACTGTATCAGGTTTTCTCAAGGACCGAGAACCTTGTGTTGATAAGAGAGATACCACAATGTGGCCCTGAGGCTGCTGTGTGACAGTATCAGAAGAATGTAGGGGTTTTATCTGGAATACATTAAAAACAAACAAAACAAAGCTTATATGATGATTGTGTGAACTACAAAATATGATTGTTTTAGTACTCATATTGATTATCATTGAGTGTTTCTCAAATATTTTTGAGGAATCATCATAAAGTGCCTTTACCTCATTTTCTTTTCCCAGCAGATTTAAACCTCGTCTCTCTCCCCTTTCACAAGCCCATAGTCATTTTTTCAGGCCTCCATATGTCAAACATACAAGAGATATGAATTAAAAAGCTTTATTGCCCTTGCTGTAGTGGACCTGCAGGAGCCAGTCATCTTGGAAATTTACCTCTATGACCTGTGCCAATAGGTTGCAGGCATTTGCTTGTCCTTGATTTCAATGCAGAGGTACTATTTCTAGTTCACCAGAAAACAGTTAAATGAGGCCACCAGAGTTGCTGTCAGCCAACAGGGAACTTGCATCTCCCACATCATTAGCTTAGCTCTGTAAGTAGCTACTTATACCATATTCCCAAAGGTGAATGCTAGCCCCCGGGGAAAACAATGTAATTAATCTAATCTCAATATTTTTCAATTTCAGGGTAAGACAAGTTTGTGGAGACAATGTGATGTGGTACAAAGAACAGTGAAGAATGCTGTAGTCAGAAAAGCAAAGTATATACCTAGGATCCACTCTGTATTCACTGAGTGACTGTAGGTATCTCACTTAATGTGTGACCCTTCAGTTCATTCACTTGCAAAATGTGACAATAATAATGCCAGCCTCACATATATTTCACCTATAAGAAAAAGTGGAACAAAAACTAGAATAGTTTAAGTGTATTTTAACCTTATTACCAGCAATTTTGCTCTTGCACGTAGAGTTCAAAGTGATTGTCACACAGTTCCTTAAAGGTCATGTACATGTATATTGGTTTCAGCATCATTTGGGGTGCGATAACTAGAGGTAATATTGATCAACATCACTAGGAGAGTATGTAGGTAAAATGCATACATTGTGTAGTGGTTAGAGGCAAGGGATTATAAGCACACACAGCAACATGAATGTTTCTTAAAATATGGTCCAGAGGAAAGTAAAACCTAAAGTGGATTGAATTTATGGTCCAGAGGAAAGTAAAACCTAAAATGGATTGAATTTTATGATGTGATATTATTTATGTAAATTTGATGTACACACAAATATGCATTTTGCAAGAACCCATGCAAACAAAAGGTATACATTTAATACATTAGAAGGGTTACCTTTGGGAAGGTGGAATGGGAATGAGGAATGGAAATAAAATGGAAAAAATTTTAAAAAATAAAGTCTTGCTGTAGCCAGTGATGATAATGACCCATGAATTGAATCATGAACTCAATTATCTGCACCTCATGTCCAGAGGGAAAAAGAATTATAATATAAAAAGTATTTGTTAAGATAATTGTTGCCTCTCACTCCAAATTCTTCAGCTCTTTCAATGCTTCATTGAAGGATTTGCCTTCCTCTGATCCTTAATCAACTATTGTATTTCTTCTAGTAGAGAAACTGATATGAATAATTAATTTGCATTATGTTATTTTGAATCCCACTATCTTATTTACTCTATCTTTTATTATTAGATAAAAAGAAATGCTTAAAATAAAAGACTCCCCCTTCATGGTGGAATGTAAGGCCAAGGCAAATGGGTGGACTATTTGGAAGAATGGAGGGTACTCCACTGGAGCCAGGTCAAAGGCATCAAACATCCTCAGAGGTCAGTGACAGTGGATTGAAAATTTGGATAGGATCTCACATAATTAAACAAAGAAGATCACAAGTGGTTGATTATTTTCTTATCTTCTTGAAAATCGGCTTCCGTTAGAGGGTTTCGGGCCAAGGTGATCCCCCTATTGCTCTTCCTCAGTACATATGAGGAATATGTCTGCCCTAATCAGTAAATATGTCTAATCTATTAACTCCTATGAGATTTTATGAGTGGGACAATCAAAGGAGAGATGAGGTAGAGTCGGAAGACTTCAATAACCAGGATTAAGGGGGTACAAATAAAAGACTGATGAAGGTGAAATACAGCTTGCTGGATGCATTGCCCAGTTAAGTCTTTCACACCAGGCACCATCCCACTTTCTAGCCATCTGATTTCCCTCCACCAAGGAAGTTAAGGAGTTACAGTGAGAGGCCCTCTTTTAGCTATTAACAAAAGGGCAGGTGTTTGTAGGTGTACTGTGGAGGAGGCTTCTGACGTTTCTTATTCCGTGGATTATGTTTAACTTGTCACCCTGTCATCTTTCTTTTGTGTTTTGTGCATTCCCCCTTTAACATTTTCACCTTGCTCTACTGAATTCTTTGTTCTATGAGATGTTAAGGGTCATCAAGACTTCATAGCCATTGTCAAGACACTGTCATTTTGTCAGGAAAATCAGTCACTGCAATTGTCCCCTTCTGCCTGGTAACTTCTTTGTGAAGTTTAAAGTGTTGCAGACACTCTTCTTGTTCTTTGCTCCATCTTGATTACTCAGTCTCTTGGATCATCTAAGGCAATGAAGGAGTATAGTACCTGGCCTTCCCACAAGAGGTTTATCTTCCAAAAAGTAGTTTACAATAAGAGCACTAACAAACAACAGCATTATCAGCTCTTGTTCTTTTCCTTGTTTATTTGATTTAGGAGCATTTTTGCAGTAATTATTTGGCCAGCGTGCTCTGTTACTTCCAAGAAGGATCCACATACTGAATTGTCAGGTGCTGAAAAAATAAATAATTTTAAAACATTATTTCTTGTATACTGAATTAGTGACTGAACTGCAGTTATTTATAGGAGTTTAAGTTCTATTGTGATGTCCAAATAAGAATAAAATTTAGTCTATATCATTTGCCGGGATTTCCTGTGTCTTAGTATTGCAGTATTGCAGGGCCCTGGAATATTTATCTCAGAGACACACAGAAAAGTGTTGGCCAGGCTGGATGCTACCAGTTGCTCTAACCAGGCACAAGTCAGCATTACAAGAAGGATGTTTTTTCCTTTGAGTTTCTAAGGAAACATTGCTGCAATTTATAAAGTCAAAGGAAGAAATGAGCAGATAAATTACGTTCCAAAATAATAAGAGCAGCTGTTAGTCATGGTATGGCCTTCCCTTCTCACCTTTAGAAACAATTGAGACAACCAGCTTTCCGTAAATGCATTCCTATTCTGGTATATGGGTCAAAAATAAACAATTCTTCAGAATCCTGTGTTTCAAAGTATAATCTTGCTTGACCCTTACCCCTCAGACAGATTTGTCAGAAAAGAACTGTGCCAAACAAATCTCCAGAAAAGCGAAGCGACGTAATCGAAAATGTCATTCATTTCTTTTATTATTTTCTTTATATCACTTTAATAATTTCTTACAATGAAATACAAAATCGACGTTTACAATGTTATTACAACTGCCATGACAGCAAGTATGTGGGCTGCTAGCTTTCTCCCACCAACCTTAATGTCACCACACACATGATGGCGAAGAAGATGGAGCCGAAACATCAGCATAAGAATTAGAGGCCCCAATTGAAAGGCGGTTGTGTGGCAGCTAATGGAGATGACTGGGGTAGGGTAAGAGTGGGAAAGCACCAATAAAAGGTTAACGAAAGCTGGAAAATATGGCTGAGAAATAAGCAGAGGAAGAAATTTGGAGTTATTTTCTTTTCCTCTTTATTGCGTTAGAAGAGCTTTCCCTATTTACCATGTTGCCACAGCAGGGCAGAAAAAATAGACCAAGGCAGTGCTGTCCAGAAGCAACAGGATAACAACATTAGTGTTATTATCTAGTGCCAGAACACAGCTGGGGGAGAAGCAGGTAACAACAGATACAGGCAGAACAGCAGCCCCCTAAGAGTTCCTTCTTCCCCTTCTCCCTCGTCTCCTTTTATATGCTGAGGTTGTGGTGGCTTTGCAATGTGTCAACTTGGCTAGGCTGAACTAAATTTCCAAGAATTCCTTTCCTTGTATTTCCAGTTAGGATTACAGACTTTTTGTGTGTAATATTGGAAAGTGAAAGTGAAGCAGCACTCAGGTTGTTTGTTTGTTTGTTTGTTTGTTTGTTTTTTGAGACAGAGTCTTGCTCTGTCACCCAGGCTGGAGTGTAGTGGCATGATCTCGGCTCACTGCAACCTCTGCCTCCTGGATTCATGCTATTCTCCTGCCTCAACCTCCTGAGTAGCTGGGATTACAGGCGTGCACCACTACACCCAGCTAATTTTTTTGTATTTTTAGTAGATACAGGGTTTCACCGTGTTGGCTAGGCTGGTTTTGAACTCCTGACCTCGTGATCCGTCTGCCTCAGCCTCCCAAAGTGCAGGGATTAAAGGCATGAGACACCGTGCCCGGCCCAGATTGGTTTCTTTTTGTTCTGTGTATGTGTGTGTGTATTTTATCCCCAGTAACACAGGGCATGACAACCAGGAACTTCTGGAACTCATGCACATTGTCATTTTGCTGACATTTCATAGAGATGCAAAAGGTCCAACTTGACCTGCACTCTCCTTCATCTTCTCTGACTTATGAGCCAAATGCGTTTAGCTCCATGATGAAGGGTTTCAGCTTCTTCCTACTTCGAGGTTGAAGGCAGTGAGAACTGGTGTGAGTTCTAGTCCATCACTGTGGGTTACAACTCGAGTGCCTTCCCTGCAAACTTCAAACTCTGGCATCAGACATGAACACAGCTGCCCTACAGAGGCTATTTAACCAGCTCATTCAACATGTAGGTTTGAATCCCCTAACAAATCTCTTAATATAAAGAAATAGATGGATTTTTCTTCTAGTGATTCTTCTTAAATACAGAGAATCTAACATTTCACTAAGCGAAAGAAAAAGCTTTTAGAGAGAGCAGTCCCCTAGAGGAAGGCAGGACATTCGCTAGAGAGCAAGATAAACTCTTTTGGGGGAAAGAGGGATAGCAAAGAAGTAATAGAAACATCTCAATTCCCCTCTTGTGCTGACTTCCCCACCCTACCCCTATTCCTTAAACTTACCAAAAAGGTCACAGTTATAGCCTGGAATTTAACCGATACACGCAGGTGAATATGAGCTCATAGACAAACCAGTAAGACATCTGACTTCCATACCAACATTAAAAAACAAACTGGAAAAGCCATACCTGGAAAATCTGGCCTAATAAACCAGAGAGAAAGCGATTTAAAATGATAAAAAATGGGCAAAATATAAGGAACAATGATTTTCAAGACATTGGAATCAGACAATGAGTGGCAGTGACTACTGAGATATGGAAAACAAACTTAGTAAACCCTGAGATTTATAATCACCGAAAAGATGAGGGAGATATTGGTGACATAAAAGGAGAACAAGCAATTCCATGCATAACCAAGCAGCAATACTGTAGTGGAAACATAAAATTTGAAACAAAGAACCCAGTACATTCTATGACAGAAGAATAGATTAATAGCTAAAGAACAATTAGTGAGCTGGAAGATGAGAGTAAAATCTCTCTGTGAAGGCACCAGAAAGATAAAGTTGTGGAAAATGTAAAATGTAAGAGATGTGAAGGATGAAATCAGAAGAAAAACATTCATATGGGAGTCACAATAAAAAATACAAAGTAAAGAAAATTTTGATGGAATAAAAGACCAAGAAGTTCCAAGAATTAGAAAAAGACATACAACCTTGGAATTAACTGGCTCATAAAGTACAAAACGGTACAAATAAGAAAAAACCTTTACTTATATATCCTATGATAAAATATTTTTAAAACTAAAATGCAAACAAAGCATTTAATGTTATCAGGATAAACTGCAGATCACCTCTAAAGAAACAGGTATTAAGCCAACATCAAATTTTACAACAGCAACCTGGACACAAGAAAGCAATAGATATTGATTTGAAGGAAAAGATATTTTACTGCCAACTAAGCTATAATTTAAATGTGATAGAAAAATAAATGCATTTTAGGTGTAAAATGTCTCAGAAGTTGGCTTTACAAGAATCTCTTCAAAAACTTCTTGGAGAAAGTGCTCTACCAAGAAGAGCAAGAAATCCAGAAGATGCTATTAAATACGTGGTGTTTCAGGTATCTAGGACTGCATAATAAATCACCCTAAAACGTAGTGGCTTGAAACAACCACAGCATTTATTTTGCCAACTAATATGCAAATGAGGCAGGGTTAAGAGGATGACTCATCTCTGCTCCCCTTAGCAGTGTGGCTCAAAGGCTTGTATCTAGAATGAACTGAAAGCCCATTTCCTCATGGACTGAGAAGACTCCATCAGCTCGTGATTGGAAGAGCCAGGGCTCCCTAAGTATCCCAAATATACTCTCCATAGGGTCTCTACAATCCAGCAACTTTAAGCTAGCCAAATGTGTAACATACTGGCTTAGTACTGCTTCAAGACAGAAAGCCAGGCGTACGTTGTATTGCTTTTTAATCTATCTTATTCTGTCTTGACTGTTAAGAACTATAAAGGATATGAGATTTTACCCTACTTGCAAGCTAATATGTTAGCCTGTCACAGGTTCATCGATGTTAGCAGAAAACTCAAGGTTCCTGGGTCAGAGACAAAGGATAGTTTATGATTCACAGAAATAGCCATAGAAGAGAAATAAGTATTTTATTTCACCAATTCCTTGAGCCCCAATTCTGACAGGGTGATGCAAAGAGGACCAAGTGATAACTTCCTACACCCTGGGTTGCATTACAGGAGAGGAGCACCGAGCTTAGGAAGCCTAAATATATGATACTGGATGGTAGGCATGTTTGTCCTTTGCTCTGGAGAGAGACACTATATTTTCCAAACTTTAAGCAAGCCTACCCTTTGTTACAGAGCAAAACACTATTGTATGTTTTAAGTCATTGGTTATACAAATATTCTTCAAAAGATAGTCCAAAGCAAAGGTGTTCAGTTTCTCTGCTTGAAAGACATACTGAAATGCAATGAAACCCATGGATAATTAACTCTCAAGAGTCTCATTTCTACTGCATTCTATCTGTCGGAAGTATAAATATTTATTCTTTTAGAAAGGTTGAGTCACTGGGACTTCTATTTCTAACCAAGTTGAAATAACAAGGGCCAGATTTACCTTCCTGTCTTGAAACCAAAATCTGGAAAAAAAAAAAAAAAAAGTATGAAACAATGGTTTTCAGGACATTGGAATCAGATAATGAGTGACAGTGATCCCTAATATATGGGAAACAGACCTGGTAAACCCTGAGATTGCCCCAGCTGCTGAGTTGAAAGAGTTTTCAAGCCTTGGTACAGGGAAAGGGAATCCAAGCAGAGCTCAGAAAATTTCCTAGACAGAGGTGAGAATCCTGGGAGAGCAAGGTGGTTAGAGTTCCTGTAGCGGAGTACCAGAGGAGAGAACTCTGTCCAAAGAAAGGACCTAGATGTTTGAAGAGGGACCCTATTGAGTATTCATCACAGTACTGATCAGTACATGTGTATGAGTAAACTACCTGAGGTGAGAAAGGAACCACCTGAAAAAATTAAAGGGACTAATAACCAGAGATTACACAACTATGGGACAAATGCTGCCATGCTGAAGTCTTTACTTAATGGGACATTAGGAAGAGTATTCAGACATTTCTTGCCTTAGTTGTGATGAGTAATTACTCTAGAAAAAATGTTGCTCTGGTCCTGCCTAGCAAATGTTAAGAAAATTGTTATAATCATATTCCGTATGTTTAAAAGTTAGGAAAAATAATGGACATGTGAAGTAGAGACCTGGAAGGAATAAAAAGGAATGAAAAGAAACTTCTAGAGAGAAAAATTATAACATGTGGGATGCAAAATGCACTGGATGGAATTAATGACAGATTAGACACTGCAGAAGAAAAGGTTAGTAAACTTGAAGACAAATAAGTAGAAGCTTTCCAAAGTGAAACAGGGGGCAGAGGGGACTAAAAAATGAGAATGAGGAACTAGTAGGTAGTAAGGACAACTTCAAGCAGCCTAGTATACATGTTAATGGAATACCTCTCCTTTGGAAAAGGAGACAGAATCATGCAACATAAAAAAATTTGGGAAAAAATGGCTAATTTTTTCCAATTTTGATCAAAACTGTAAAATCACAGATCCAAAGTTAATTTCTTAATTTTAATAAATGATGTATGGTTATATAATATGTTAACATATGGGAAACTGGTGAAGAGTATATTAAAACTCTCTGTATTATTTTTGCAACTCTTGTAGAATTGCTGTAGAAAAAAAAGAAAAATTGCTGTAGAATATTAAAAAAAGACCCAAACATAAGCCACCATTGAGAAATCTATTTTAAATATAAACCCAAAAATAAGTGGAGTAAAATAATACAAAAAAAATTGCAACAAAAATAAAAATTCACGAGTCAGACTTAATTAAACTAAAGATCTTTTTTGTTTGCTTGTTTGTTTTTTGTTTTTTTAAGATGGGGTTTCACCACGTTGTCCAGGCTGGTCTTGAACTCCTGGGGTCAAATGATGCCCCTGCCTGTGCCTCCACCTCCGAAAGTGCTGGAATTACAGGCGTGAGCCACCACATCCAGCATGAATTAAAGATCTTTTGTGCAGTGAAATAAACCATCAATAGACTAAAAAAACAACCTATAGGATGGGAGAAAATATTCACAAGCAATATATCCAACAAAAGTATAATATCCAGAATCTACAAGAAACTTAATTCAACAAGCAAAAAACGAAAAATTCCATTAAAAGTGGGCAAAGGACATGAACAGACACCTCAAAAGAAGACATACAAGTGGCCAAAAAACATGAAAAAAATGCCCATCATCACTGATTGTCAGAGAAATGCATATGAAAAGCACAATGAAATATCATCCTACAGCTGGGTGGCTCACGCCTGTAATCCCAGCACTTTGGGAGGGCAAGGCGGGTGGATCACGAGGTCAGGAGATTGAGATCATCCTGACTAACACAGTGAAACCCCCTCTCTACTACAAATACAAAAAATTAGCCGGGCATGGTGGCGGGCACCTGTAATCCCAGTTACTTGAGAGGCTGAGGCAGGAGAATGGTGTGAACCCAGGAGGCAGAGCTTGCAGTGAGCAGAGATCGTGCCACTGCACTCCAGCCTGGGTGACAGGGCGAGACTCCGTCTCAAAAAAAAAAAAAAAAAAAAAAAAGAAAAAGAAAAAAAAGAAATATCATCTTACACCAATCAGAATGGCTATTATTAAAAAGTCAAAAAATAACTGATGCTGATGAGGCTGTGGAGGAAAAAGAACGCTTGTACACTGTTGATGGGAATGTAAATTAGTTCACCCACTGTGGAAAGCAGTTTGGAGATTTCTCAAGGAACTAAAAAAGAACTACCATTTGACCCACCAATCCCATTACTGGGTATATATCCAAAAGAAAATCATTCTACCATAAAGACACATGTACTCATATATTCATCACAACACTATATACCATAGCAAAAACATGGAACCAGCCTAGGTGCCCATCAATAGTAGACTGATTTTTTTTAATGTGATACATAGACACTAAGGCATATTACATTGTCATAAAAAAGAATGAAATCGTGTCCTTTGCAACTACATGGATACTGCTGGAGGCCATTATCCTAAGTGAGTTAATGAAGGAAAAGAAAACCAAATAACACATGTTATCACCTGTAAGTGGGAGCTAAACATTGGGTAGTTGTGAACATAAAGATGGCAACAATAGACACTGAGGACTACTAGAGTGAGGAGGGAAGAAGGGTGGCAAGGGTTGAAAAACTAACTGTTGGGTACTACGCTTACTACCTGGTTGATGGAATCATTTGTATCTCAAACCTCTACATCATGCAATATGCTACACATGTAACCCCTAAATCTAAAATAAAAGTTGAAATTATGTTATAAAAAGGATATAGAAATGATAGTATGTTAGCATAAATAGAAATTAAGAGTAGCTATACTAAATTAGTCAAAGTAGGTTTCAGAGAAAAGAATATTACAATGAGTAAAGAAATTCATTCCATAATGATAAAAGAGCAATTTATGAAGAGAACATGACATTCCTAAGTGTCTATGCACATAATAACAGAGCTTTAAAATTATATGTAGCAAAATGTGTTAGAACTGCAAGGGAGAAACTATATCCAAGCATTTGATAACATTCAATATCCCTTCGTGATTAAAAAAAATCCTCAAAAAACTGGGTATAGAAGGAACACACCTCAAAACAATAAATGCCATACACACCAGACCCACAGCTAGTATCATACTGAATGGGGAACAACTGATAACCTTCCTGTAGGGAGACCCCCTGATATTATTGCTATGGAGTAAAAGATGAAATGCTCCTGAATATTGTAATCACAAAATTGCATGCAGGATTGTGTAAAGACAATGCCAGCTTGGACTGCCAGAATGAGCCAACAGTGGGTGATGTGCTCCCCCCTGCAAAGAGCCTATGAATGGAGATTTCTATCCCAGAAAAGCAGATGTTCATAGCTCTTTGAATGGAATGTGACCCTTATGGAGAGCCTATAAACAGATGCATGGGGGGCGCTTGTCCATATGGATAAGATAGGGCTATAAATGCCCTCATCTTGCCATGGCTCTTCTAGGCCTCTTTAGGGTTAAAGCATACTCCCTTCTGAAAATTTCTAGTCTAACTGGTTGTCTAACTTCATGTCCTGTTTCTATGGATTGTTTGTAACCAGCTTTTGCTGCAACTGTTGCTGCTGATTAATATCTTGCTAATCATAGGTTATGGAGAGACTGTGTTTCTGTTTTAAGGTTCCTTTAGAAATTACTGATGCACACACTATATTGTAAATTCTTATCTCTGTATACTGTACTTCTGCATACGGATGTTATGATAAAGAATTACTTCATCCCCATGTGACCATCTCACCTCATAATCAAATTGCCCTAAATCCCTCACTAACCTACCCCCACCCTCACTAAACTTAATAATAAATGCTGGCATATCCAGTGCATTGTTGGCACTGCGGGACCAGAAGGCAGTGACCCCCCTGGACCCAGCCTTCACTATCTTGTGTGTGTCTGTTATTTCTCAAAGTGCCAATCTGCGTGGGAACAAAGAGAGAGCCCCGTTGCATTGCGGGCTGCTGGCCAGATCCCGCAATACCTTCCCTCTGAGATCTGGAACATGACAGAAATACCCACTTTCACCACTGTTATTCAACATAGTACTGGAAGTCCTAGCTAAAGCAATTAGACAAGAGAAAAAAATAAAGGGCATCCGAATTGGAAAGGAAAAAAGTTATCCTTGTTTGAAGATGATATGATCTTATATTTGGAAAAACCTAAACCTAAAGACTCCACCAAAAAAACTATGAGAACTGATGAATTCGGTAAAGTTGCAGCATACAAAATCAACAGGTAAAAATCAGTAGCATGTCTATATGCCAACAGTGAATAATCTGAAAAAGAAATTAAGACAGTAATCTCATATACAATAGCTAGAACTATAATAAAATACCTAGGAATCGACTTAACCAAAGTAGTAAAATATCTCTACAGTGAAAACTATAATACACTGCGGAAAGAAATTTAAGAGGACACAAAAAAATGGAAAGATATTCCATGTTCAGGAATTGGAAGAATAAATATTGTTAAAATGTTCATACTACCTAAAGCAATCTACAGATTCAATTCAATCCCTATCAAAATACCAATGACATTCTTCACAGAAATAGAAAAAAAAAATCCTAAAATTTATATGGAAGCAAAAAATGCTCACAATAGCCAAATCTGTCCTAAGCACAAACAACAAAACTGGAGGCATCACATTACCTGACTTCAAATTATACTACAAATCTATAGCAACCAAACTAGCATGGTAGTGGCATAAAAACAGACAAATACACCAATGGAAAAGAATAAACAACCCAGAAACAAATCCATACATGTACAGTGAACTCATTTTTGATAAAGGTACCAAAAACATATTTTGGGGAAAGGGCAGTGTCTTCAATAAATGGTGCTGGGAAAACTGTATGTATATCCATATGCAGAAGAATGAAATTACACCCCTATCTTTCACCATATATAAAAATCAAATAAAAATAGATGAAGTCTTAAATCTTAGACCTCAAACTATGAAACTAATAAAGAAAACACTAGGGAAACTCTTTAGGACACTGGAGTGGGCACAGATTTCTTGAGTAATACCTCACAAGCACAGACAATGAAAGCAAAAATGGACAAATGGAATCACATCAAGTTAAAAAGCTTCTGTATAGGAAAGGAAACAATTAACAAAGTGCAGAGACAACCCACAGAATAGGAGAAAATATTTGCAAACTACCCATCTGACAAGGGACTAATAACCACAATATATAAGGAGCTCAAACAATTCTATAGGGAAATAAATCTGATAATCTGATTTAAAAATGGACAAAGTATCTGAATAGACATTTCCCAAAAGAAGACATACAAATGGCAAACATACATATGGAAAGGTGCTCAACATCCTGATAGATAAATGCAAATCAAAACTACAGTGAGATATCATTTCACCTTCGTTAAAGTGGCTTTTATCCAAAAGACAGGCAGTAGCAAATGCTGAAGAGGATGTGAAGAAAGGAGAACCCTGTTACATTGTTTGTGTGTTGAAGGTCCCAGATACTAAATTTGGCAATAAAAAAAGGGAAGAACGATTCCCATCCAAGACGGCAGATAGAAGGCAGGGATACCATGCATCTTCCACTTAGACAGACAGAACAGCATGAGTAGATTCACACTATCAACTTTTGTTCCAAGAACAACTGCAGAAATGTACCAGGAAAATGAAAGAATTCACAGATCCTTTGAAAGAAGTGGCATGCCACTGCAAACTCCATGAGATAGATGAAAAACTGTGAGTTCAGAGTATGAGGTGGGGGAGAACCTGCCTCAGAACACACATCCCCACTAGGGAATGTGAAAATCCAGTTCCAGGGAGAAGGTTTTACCCTTACCTAGAGCTTGAATGGATTTAGGTGGAATGTGAAATATAAAACTAAAAGCAGCAGCAGGAAGAGGCTCTGTAATTGAGAGCTCCCCGAGCCACCCTCATCAAGGCTAGGACCTCGGCCCACCGTTGGATATTACATCTACCCACCTGCCTTAGCCACAACCAATGTCTACCCAGGGATACCTCCCCTATTGGCCTGAAGCCTGAATCATCAACTTTGTAAATAAAATACTGGGAGAGAATTACATAAATAAAATGTACACCACAAGAGAATGAGATAAGCTTCAAGAGATCTCTGCCATTCCAACTCCATAGGAGGTGATGAACTCACCCTCATATCAAAAAAAATAACTACTACAACCAGCATCAGGGAAAGCTAGTGCACAAAGACTGTCTATAATTAAGAAACTCATACAAAGTCTTCACCCCTACAAGCACTAAGAATCAAATTAGGCTAAAATAAACACTAAAGTCCAGTCCTTAAGGAGGGTGGGGGGGAAGAAACTTAAACTTAAAAAATCACAGTCAAATTAAAAGCAAATTCAAGAACAATTTGAAGAAATAGTCTACCCAAATGAGAAGGAACCGGAAAAGTAATTCTGGTAATATGACAAAACAGGATTCTATAATGCCTGTAAAAGACCACACTAACTCCCCAGCAAAGGATCCAACCAAAGGAGAAATCTCTGATTTGCCAGATAAAGAATTCAGAAGGTTGATCATTAAGCTACTCAAGAAGCCACCAGAGAAAGACGAAAACCAACTTAAGAAATTACAAAAACAATACAGGATATGGATGAAAAATTTCCAGAGAAATAGATATTATTTAAAAAAACAACTTTTGGAAATGAAAGACACACTAAGGAAATAAAAATGCAGTGAAAAATTTCAACAATAGACTAGAACAAGTAGAAGAAAGAACTTCAGAGCTCAAAGACAAGGGTTTTGAATTAACCCAAACAGAGAAAGACAAAGAACAAAGAACTTTTAAAAATGAACAAAGTATCCAAAAAATTGGGGATTATGTTAAATGGCCAAACCTAGTGTTTCTTAGGAAGAAGAGAAATCTAAAAGTTTGGAAAATTTATTTGAGAGAATGATTGAGATGAACTTTCCTGGCCTGCTAGAGATCTAGACATCCAAATACAAGAAGCTCAAAAAACTCCTGAGAAATCCATCATAAAAATGGTTATTACCTAGGCACATAGTTATCAGGTTAGCTAAAGTCAAGATGAAGAAAATAATCTTAAGAGCTGTGAGACAAAAGCATCAAGTAACCTGTAAAAGAAAACCTATCAGATTAACAGCTGATTTCTCAGCAGAGACTTTACCAGCCAGAAGAGTCAGAGTCCTACCTTTAGCCTCCTTAAACAAAATAATTGTCAGCGAAGAATTTTATATTCAGCAAAACTAAGCTTCATAAATGAAGGAGAGATAAAGTCTTTGTTAGACAAACAAATGCTGAGAAAATTTGCCACTACCAAACCAACGCTACAAGAAATGCTACAATAAGTTCTAAATCTTGGAACGAAACCTCAAAATACACCAAAATAGAACCTCCTTAAGCATAAATCTCACAGGGCCTATAAAACAATAATACAATGAAAAAAATGAGGTATTTAGTCAACAACTAACATGATGAATAAAACAATACCTCAAATCGCAATACTAACCTAAATGATCCACTTAAAAGATACAGAATGGCAGAATGAATAAAAGTCCACCAACCAAGTATCTGCTGTCTTCAAGAAACTTACCTAATACATGATTCACATAAACTTAAGGTAAAGGGGTGGACAAATACTCCATGCAAATGGAAACCAAAAGCAAGTAGGGGTAGCTATTCTATTATATCAAACAAAACAGACTTCAAAGCAACAGCAGAAAAGAAAAAAAAAAAAAGACAAAGAAGGACATTATACAATGATAAATGGAGTAGTCCCACAGGAAGATATCACAATCCTAAATATATATGCACCTAACACTGGAGCTCCCAAATTTATAAAACTAGACCTAAGAAATTAGATAGACAACAACACGATAATAGTGGGAGACTTCAATACTCCACTGACAACACTAAATAGGTCATCAAGATAGAAAGTCAACAAAGAAACAATGGATTTAAACTATACTGTAGAACAAACGGACTCCATGGATATTTATAGAACATTCCAGTCAACAACTCCAGAATATACATTCTTCTCATCAGCACATGGAACATTCTTCTCCAAGATAAACACGATGTAATAGGTCACAAGACAAGTCTCAATATATTTAAGAAAATCAAAATTATATCAAATATCTTCTGAAACCACAGTAGAATAAAACTAGAAATTAACTCCAAAGGAAACCATCAAAACTATACAAATACATGGAAATTAAATAATCTGCTCTTGAATGATCTTTTGGATTAACAGTGAAATCAAGATGGAAATTTTAAAATTCTTTGAATGGAACAATAATAGTGACACCAACTAATCAAAGCCTCTGGGATACAGCAAAAGCAGTGCTAAGAGGAAAGTTCATAGCATTAAATGCACACATCAAAAAGTCTGAAAGAACACAAAGAGAAAACCAAATGTCACACTTCAAGGAACTAGAGAAACAAGAACAAACCAAACCAAAATCCAGCAGAAGAAAAGACATAACAAAGATCAGAGCAGTAAAGAGAATTGGGATCATGGAGGACAGGAGACAGAACTAGCCTGTAGCTCTGACTTGGATGGACAGAGCAGCATATGAAGGTTTGCATCATGAATTTTAGCTCCAGATCAACTGCAAGAACAAGCCAGGAACCCCAAGAGAGGATCCACAGACCCTCTTAAGGAAGTAGACTGCTCCTGCAGGAACTGGGAGATACCCCAAATACTATGACTACCACACCTGCTGAAGTGGA
Source organism: Trachypithecus francoisi (assembly GCF_009764315.1). Classification (NCBI taxonomy): domain Eukaryota; kingdom Metazoa; phylum Chordata; class Mammalia; order Primates; family Cercopithecidae; genus Trachypithecus; species Trachypithecus francoisi. The sequence goes on from NW_022681470.1 coordinate 120,793,723, forward strand.
AAAGGAACATCCTCCTCTCCCGAGCACACATCCTCACTGGGGAAACTGAAAATCTGTTTGCAGGACAAGTTTCCGACCTTACCTGGAACTGAGTCAATTTAGAGAGTTGAGTGAAATACAGGGATAGAGGAAGCAGCAGAAAAGGCCCTGGGAGCTCACTGGGTCCCCAAGCAGGCCATTCCTGCCTGGCACCACAGGGATTCATCAGGAGGGTGGTCAGAGGAGCAGGGGAAAATGTCACAGGGAGAAGGAAGTCTCTATCTGAACTTTGTAACAATTTGAACCAGGCAAGAAGCCTCTTGGCCAGAACTCAGGGGAGAGCATGAATCCAGTGGGCATACTCCACAAGTGAGGGAAGAACCAAGCCCTTTTCTTCAGCAGCTGGGAGGCAGGTAGCCCAGGGCAAGTTCTCAAGCCCTGTTCACCCACAGCCTGGAAATAAACTTGGTGCTATTATAGGGGACATGGTGGGAGTGAAATAGGCTCTTCAGTTTGTGTGGGAGCTAGGTGAGGCCAGTGACTGCTGACTTTTCTGCACTTCCCTGACAATCTGCATGACTCAGCAGAGGCATCCATAATTCTCCTAGGTACACAACTCCATTGACCTGGGAGCTCACCTCTATCCCCCAAAGCAGCTGCAGCAAGCCCTGCCCAAGGAGAGTCTGAGCTCAGATATGACCAGCCCTGCTCCCACCTGGTGGGCCTTTCCTATCCACCCTGGTAGTTGAAGACAAAGGGCATATAATCTCGGGAGTTCTAGGGCTCCGTCCACCACTGGTTCCTCTCCATACTACCACAGCTGATGTTTTCTGTTAAGCACACCTACTGGCAAGAGGCCAACCAGGACAAAAATAGGGCATTAAACCACCAAAGCTAAGAACCCTCACAGAGTCTCCATTTCACCCCACTGCCACCTCCACCGGAATAGGTGCTGGTATCCATGGCTAAGAGACCCATAGACAGTTCACATTAAAGGACTCTGTGCAGACAACCCCAAGTACCAGCCTGGAGCCAGGTAGACTTGCTAGGTGGCTAGACCCAGAAGAGATATATCACTGCAGCTCAGCTCACAGGAAGCCACAACCATAGGAGAAGCAGGAGAGTACTACATCAAGGGAACACCCCATGAGACAAAAGAATCTGAAAAACAGCCTTCAGCCCTAGACCTTCCCTCTGACAGAGCCTACCCAAATGAAACAAAACTGGAAAAACAACTCTGGTAATATGAAAAAACAAGGCTCTTTAACACCCCAAAAATTCATACTAGTTCACCAGCAATGGATGCTAACCAAGAAGAAATCCCTGGTTTACCAGAAAGAAAATTCAGGGGGTTATTAAGCTAATCAGGGAGGCACCAAAGAAAGGCAAAGCCCAATGCAAGAAAATCCAAAAAACAATGTAAGAAGTGAAGGGAGAAATATTCAAGGAAATAGCATAAAGAAAAACAATCAAAACTTCAGGAAATATTGGACACACTTATAGAAATGCAAAATGCTCTGGAAAGTCTCAGCAATAGAATTGAACAAATGAAAGAAATTCAGAGCTCGAAGACAAGGTCTTTGAATTAACCCAATCCAACAAAGACAAAGAAAAAAGAATAAGAAAAAATGAACAAAGAAGTCTGGGATTATGTTAAATGACCAAACCTAAGAAGAATCAGTGTTCCTGAGGAAGAAGAGAAATCTAAAAGTTTGGAGAATATATTTGCGGGAATAATCAAAGAAAACTTCCCTGGCCTTGCTAGACACCTAGACATCCAAATACAAGACGCACAAAGACCACCTGCGAAATGCATCACAAAAAGGTTTCAATAGGCACATTGTCATCAGGTTATCTAAAGACAAAGGAAAGAATCTTAAGAGCTGTGAGACAAAAGCACTAGGCAACCTATAAAGGAAAACCTATCAGATTAATGGCAGATTTCTCAGCAGAAACCATGAAGGGACTGGGCCCTGTCTTCAGTCTCCTGAAACAAAATAATTATCAGCTGAGAATTTGTATCCAGCAAAACTAAGCATTATATATGAAGGAAAGACACAGTCATTTTCAGACAAACAAATGCTGAGAGAATTCACCACTACCAAACCACCACTACAAGATCTGCTAAAAGGAGCTCTAAATCTTGAAATAAATCCTGGAAATACATCAAACCAGAACCTCTTCGAAGCATAGATCACATATGACCTATAAAACAGAAATACAATTTAAAAAACAAAAACTAAAATAAAAAAAAAAACAAGGTACACAGGCAACAAATAACATGGTGAATGCAACGGTACTTCACATCTCAATACTAACATTGAATATAAATAGCCTAAATGCTCCACCTAAAAGATACAGAACTGTAGGATGGATAAGAACTCATCAACTATCTGCTGCCTTCAGGAGACTCACTTAACATATAAGGACTCACATAAAGTAAAAAGGTGGAAAAAGGCATTTCATGCAAATGGACACCAAAACTGAGCAGGGGTAGCTATTCTTATATCAGACAAAATAAACTTTAAAGCAACAGTGGTTAAAAGAGACAAAGACATTATATAATGGTAAAAGGCCTTGTCCAACAGAAAAATATCACAGTCCTAAACATGTATGTACCTAACACTGGAGCTCCCAAATTTATAAAACAATTAGTAATAGATCTAAGAAATGAAGTAGACAGCAACACAATAGTAGTGGGGGACTTCAATACTCCACTGACAGCACTAGACAAGTCATCAAGACAGAAAGTCAACAAAGAAACAATGGATTTAAACTATACCTTGGAACAATTGGACTTAACAGATATAGAATTCTACCAGACATTCAAAGAAGAATTGCTACCAATCCTTTTGACACTATTTCACAAGATAGAGAAAGCGGAAACCCTCCCTAATTTATTCTATGAAGCCAGCATCACCCTAATACCAAAACCAGGAAAGGACATAACCAAAAAAAAAAAAAAAACTACAGACCAATATCCATGATGAACACAGATGCCAAAATCCTTTAAAAAATACTAGCTAACCAAATCCAACAACATATCAAAAAGATAATCCACCATGATCAAGTGGGTTTTATACCAGGGATGCAGGGATGTTTTAACACATGCAAGTCAGTAAATGTGATACACCACATAAACAGAATTAAAAACAAAAATCACAGGATCATCTCAATAGATGCAGAGAAAGCATTTGACAAAATCCAGAAACATTTTATGATTAAAACTCTCAGAAGAATCAGCATACAAGGGACATACCTCAATATAATAAAAGTCATCTATGACAAATCCACAACCAACATAACACTGAATGGGGAAAAGCTGAAAGCATTCCCTCTGAGAACTGGAACAAGACGAGGGTACCCACTCTCACCATTCCTTTTCGACATAGTACTAGAAGTCCTAGCTAGAGCAATCAGACAGGATAAAGAAATAAAGGGCATCCACATCGGTAAACTCACTGTTGGCTGATGATATGATTGTTTACCTAGAAAACCCTAAAGACTCCTCTGGAAAACTCCTAGAACTGATAAAAGAATTCAGCAAAGTTCCTGGATACAAGATTAACGTACACAAATTAGTAGCCCTTCTATACACCAACAGCGACCGAGTGGAGAATCAAATCAAGAACTCAACCCCTTTTACAAAGTTGCCAAAAAAAAAAAAAAAAGTAGTAATATACCTAACCAAGGAGGTGAAAACATTCTACCAGGAAAACTACAAAACACTGCCAAAAGAAATCATAGATGACACAAAGAAATGGAAACACATTCCATACATCCCATTAATATTTCCAGTTTAAAGATAATGATGCTGTGGTTCATAGAGACCACAGAACTTCACCAGGAGTGCCCAGTTTGAAAATTAGATCTAGTGTTGAACTCATGTATTCTTGACACTGATACTAAAATACATCAACACTATATTCACTAAGTGAAATATATGTAGTAAACATTCTAGCCAAATAGTGAGTAGACACACTGAAAAGAGTTAAAACTAGCAAAGGAAATGGCCCCTTAGTCCTTAAGGAGGAGTGTAGGGTGTAAGGAAGTAATTAGGGAAGCAGTCAGCTTTCATTGCACCTCAGAGCCTGAGAGAAACTGCAGAGTCTTAAACAGTAATGAGGCGTCTGGTTCCCTGAGTCCTCAGCTAGTGGTCACTAAGTATGGCACAGAAAGCCCATATACCGTCAACCATCCCATACAGTGATCTATTTCAGAAGAAATGTATGCAGATAACTTTTTCTTCCTCACATGGAGATTTCTAAGAAAGCACAAAATGAAGCCAGATGCTGAAATGAAGGAACAACCTTTCTCAGCAAGACTGGAACCAGCTGAATCTCTTGGGCCCTGGATTCTCTTCATTAGGTTTATCAAGAGCATCCAGGAACCTGTGCCTTTCTCAGCAGGGAAGAGCAATCAATCCATGTGTAATGGAGACAAGATGATCAGAAGAGTCTCAGTGGTCCCCTTACTTTAAAGATATGCAAGACATCAGTCAAGTACTTTCACTCAGTGTCAGCGAAAGGCAAGACTTAGTTAAAATTGTAGGTAAGCCATGGTAGATCCTCCGCGTGCCCTTTATCCCACGTTTCAGATTCTTCTTGCTGGGAAAGTCCCATTTCCCCTTCCACTTGCTGGCCAGCTTTCTCCAGCTTCCTCTTTGCTCTGGCTACATATATTTTTTAAATCATTTACACCTCAGAGTGAAAACAAAAGCCTTTGTTCTGGGGTACACTTGCTTTTGAAGCATCATCTCTAATTGGTGACTGAGAGACACATGTCACCTCCTCAAGGCAACTATGGGAAGACAGAGGAGGAGATTTGTGCAGAAGAAGCTGAGTGTACTTCTCAGGTCTATGACGTCTCAGGGCTGAGGCCACTTACTCCCAAGCTGCAGGACAAAGTGAGAAATTCCCCTTTCGCTCATCAGCTGTCAGCTCCAAATTGCACCATTTACTAGCTGAGGATTTTAAGGAAGGAAATTTTGTGGCTATCTGGTCAGTGGGGGAAAAAAAAATCCCATTGAAGTAGGTGGGTTGCTTTACTAGCCACAAGAGGAAATTAAAATCTGTTGCCACTGAAACATGAAGCTATGCTATTTTTAGGCCAGAAGTAATTAAAGCAGAAGTAGAAGAAAAACCAACACAAATTATGAGATTTTACAATTAAATAAAGTATTTCAACCTTAGACCTTTCTGCAGAAGGTAAGACTTGAGAATAAAAACAGTCTGTGCCTTTTTTTTTAAACTTTTAACCATAAAAGTAGAAATTATCCGGTTAACGGATTCTTCAAGAACAGAAAGTGCAGTAGGGGTAGGGAGGGAGATAAGGGACTCTTTCTTTTACCTACTAGCATGCAGTGGCCTTGAATGCAAAGATTGTGTATTATTCACCTTTGTATAATCAGTGTTTGGCATATAGGGACCCATGGATAGTGCAAAGGTTTTAACTTGGTTGTCGACTATAGTCTATTCATAGTTACTATGGGGTGTTCTGTGCTGAGGATTCCAAGGCTCAGAGGAAAAGAATGCTGCAATCTATTAGTGCTGTCTTCCATGGAACGGGGGGCAAAGGTTGGAGGATGGGGCTGCAGAATTTACCATCCCTTTAGTGAAGAGTGAATAAATTTGCTTTTGGTAGGGAAGGATGTGAAGAAAATTTTAGCAATGTAAGAATTTATGTTTAGGGGACTTCTCTGAAGAAATAAATAATCATTTGGCAATGCTATCTCCGTGTCTGACCACTTCTTCTCTCCACCTCCAGAAAAGAAAAACCTGAGGCAGGGGAGTCAATGTTTCTGTTCAGTAGTGAGCCACAGGACCAAAGCTAAGTGTCGCCTGCACAGGTGTTTGTTTGATAACCAGGGAGTACTGCTAGAAGACCAAAGCTAGTAGTGGGACCTGAAGTGAGTAAAGACCACAGAGAGGTTTTATTCATGGCTATCTTCTTTTGGTTATAAATCCTCAGGAAGACCATAGTGTTATAATGGAAGTTTAGTGGAATTAAACTCAAGCATCTGAACATTATGCAATAAATTGCATTCACCTTCAATCAAAAGGGCCTGACACCTGAAGGCTGTCAATAAAACAATAGCAATGGCAGCAGATAATTATGCATCTCAAGTGTGTGGACCAAAAATTTTGAATGGCAAAGAGATTTCCAAGACAAGAATAACTTGGTTTATTCTTCCTCTAAGATCACTCCAGTTACAAAGTAAACTCACTGTAAGACATTTAATTTCTTTTTCCTAACAAAAGGATGATTGATAGCACCCAAATGAACAAGGGAATTCAGGAAGAGGAAAAGATAAATGAACCTTCCTCTGCCCAAAGGAGATATTTAAACTCTTGAGTTTAGCCCACAGGATGGGCCTGTTTCCCATCGTCTATACACACACCGCAGTCTTGGAATCCAGTAGGGAGCAGTTGCCAATGCTCTCCATATGTATTAGACATGAAGCACCATGCAGCTGCTAAACACTTTCAGTGTAACAGACATATACACTTTCCTTTAAAATGATGGTGCTATAATAACCATTCTCACACGGTCATGGAGTCTTTATTAAATGCTAGGAAACTGTGAACTTTTCTGCCTCTTGACCACTTTCTAGATTTGGAGAGGAACAAAAAACAAAAAGAAACAGATCATGAGGAGTAGGAAACTTGTCAGCAAAGATTTCATAGAAGGGATAACCTTTGAGCTGAGGCTTGCAAGGTGAGTAAATATTCTTCTGGAAGTTTGGAAGAAAGGACAATCTGAGCAAAGATTCAGAGGTGAGAAACAGCCAGGCATGTAAGATTCACATCTTCCACATTATTCTCATTCTCTGGCATAAGCTTATAATTTGGGATGAAGGCACTATAACCTGCCTTATTTAAATGGTTTTTCTCACCTACTTGCTTCCCAGTGGCTGGTGAGACAGATCCATTCTAAGAATATCCACCCTCAGCAAAGAGCAGCCTCAGAGTTTTAACGGAAGACATAACATGATCAGAGTTGTGCTTTAGAAAGATCACTCGGGCAACAGTGAGGAGGATGAAGGGGAGAACGACAGTTTGGAGTGAAATGAAATAGCCCAAAACTAGCAAGAAAAGTTGGTGGTCTGAACAAAGATTATGTTGGGAACTTGAGTAGGCTGATTATTCCTCTTCCCTGCAAACTGATGTTTTTAAAATATTTGCTCAACATTTGCTCATAGAAGGAGCATGTTGCTAGTCCCCACTCACAAAATCAGAGCCCTGCATTATCCAGAACCCATTTGCTTCCTAATGCAGTTTAATAACTATTGCTTGCAACTGAAGCAGGCCCCATGAAGGTTTCAGCCCTCAGCCAAAGGCTTTTCAGTGTCCTTCTTTCCAGCAATGCAGTATCCTCCTTTGAAGGCTATTGTTATATACAAGATTTACAATGGTCTGTAAGCACCACTTATAGATTAGTATCCCAAGCTCCCAGTTGGCATGGCCTTACCCCTTGGTCTACCTTTGCTTGAACTAAAGCATAAAGAACATTTGGCCAGGCGCAGTGGCTCACACCTGTAATCCTGGCACTTTGAGAGGCCAAGGCGGGTGGATCACAAGGTCAGGAGATTGAGGCCATCCTGGCCAACATGGTGAAACCCTATCTCTACAAAAAATACAAAAATTAGCTGGGCATGGTGGTGCATGCCTATAGTCTCAGCTACTCATGCCTTTAATCCCCGCACTTTGGGAGGCTGAGGCAGACGGATCACGAGGTCAGGAGTTCGAGACCAGCCTGACCAACACGGTGAAACCCTGTCTCTACTAAAAATACAAAAGTTAGCTGGGTGTAGTGGTGCACGCCTGTAATCCCAGCTACTCAGGAGGTTGAGGCAGGAGAATCGCTTGAACCCAGGAGGCGGAGGTTGCAGTGAGCCGAGATCACACCACTGCACTCCAGCCTGGGGACAGAGTGAGATTCTGTCTCAAAACAAAAACAAAAACAAAAACAAACAACAACAACTACAATGGAAAAACACACACACACACACACATTTAGGTAGGAGAGAATTGATACAGGCACTATTTTAAAAAGTGTGATATATATGACCCAGTGACTACAAAGCAGGAGATAGGAGATAGGGCAGAGGAAAGCAAAGTCAACAATGGACACTGAGAAACAAGAATTAGAAAGCAGGAGAAGAAACTTGAAACAGATGGACTTGAAAGTTGCATTAGACGGGGTTGATTAATGGCTCCCAAATCTCAGTGGCTTAACATATAAAATTCTCACTTATGGAAAATCCAATGTAATTCCTAGCAGGAAGGGCTTCTTGAGAGGCTCCTCTCAAAGTGATGGCTCATAGACCAAGACTCCTTCCACCTTGTGGCTCTGCCATCTCATGGTTTCAATGTTGTCCAGGTACCAGCCTGTCAGCAGATGTTTAGAGTATCATGTATACTCAGGTACAATGCACACACTTCCTCTCACATTCCATGGGCAGCTACTTATCATGAAACCCACCTAGACATGCGAGTGAGTCAGAAAGTTAGTCCCTGTCTGGGCACTGCTGTCCAACAACTACACCATGGAGGGGATCACAAATCTGGTCATCACCCAGCTGACTCTGTCACAGAGTCAAGGGAAGAGAAAGTTCCAACACATGAGTGACTGATACATGTAAAATTTTATAATACGACAAATGAATGGATAAACACAATGCAGTGTACACATAATATGCAATATTATTCAGCCTTAAAAAGGAAGGAAATTCTGACACTAAAACATGGATGAATCTTGAAGGATTGTGCTAAATGAAGCAAGCTAGTCACAAAAAGACAAATATTGTATGACTTCACTTATATAAGGTACCTAGAGTAGTCAAATTTAGGGAGACAGAAAGTAAAATGGTGGTCAACAGGGGAAAGGGGGTGAGGGAATAGGGAGTTATTGTTTAATGAGTACAGAGTTTCAGTTGAGGAAGATGAAAAAGTTCTGGAGATGGATGGTGGGGATGGTTGCACAACCAAGTGAATGCACTTAATGTCACAGAACTGTACATTAAGATGGTAAAAATGGTTAACTTCACATGTATATTTATCATAATAAATTTTTTAAAACTTTTTATGAAGATGTTTAGCCCTGTGTTACAATATCTAATGTCTAATATTTATTGGCCATAAATCCTTCCAGGATAAGGTCATACCTAAATAGATGACACCTAACTTTTTAATTTTTTCATATGTTATCTGCTTTAACTAAATGAATAGTCACAGAATAATTTCTCTCCAACTTGATTTTCATCTCTCATGGACACTAAATACCACAGGTTTTCAGGTCTAGATGTAAAAGACAACTGGATTTCTTTAAAGCTTTGCCTTGTTCCTTCATGCCTGGATTAAATACCCCAAATTCTTGACAAGTTGATCCAGCACAAAAAAAAGTAGATCAGAATGTCAGAGGAAGAAAAGCATGAGAACAGATCATATATGCACACTATGACACTTCTTTTTCTCATATATATGATATATATGTACATATTAATAAATGTCACTTAAAAGTTAACAGTAATCTACTGTAAGCAGGGTGATTACAAGAGTTGGTTGCTTTCTTCTGCATATTTGCCTCCTATTTCCAAAATGTAGTTCATATGTATATATTGCCTATCCAATCCACTAGTCTAAGAAGCTGTTAGGTTGGTGCAAAAGTAATTATGGGTTTTGCCATTAAAAGTAATAGTGAAAATCGCAATAACTTTTGCACCAACCTAATATATAGTGCTCAGGCTTTGAGACTGTTGGTATTGTTAATGCTGGGAAAAAACTTTTAACATATACATAAGAGTGGATCTCTGAGGTACATCTTTCCTTCAGAGATTTTCTATCTAAAAAAAAAAAAAATTAAGTATATTTGACACCTTCTAACCAGAGCCTGCTTAATCCTTCTATAGGCTTAGTTGACCACTGTAATTTAACATTTTTCAGAGGAACAGAAGATAAATCTCTTGTTAAGAAATATGCCACATAAACAACTTTTTTAGTGATTTTAACCTTCCTAACAAATATTTCTGTTATAGAGGGGACAGAGGAAGTGACAGGATGTCCAAGTGAAATATGCAACGATGGCAAGAAATACATTTATGAAACTGCCCCCAAAGTCCTGACAAACACAATATTTGTATTCTTCAACTTTTTTGCCCTTCATTCCTCTGACTCTTTTGTTTTGATTTCCTTATTTGTCTGTTCTTCTTTAGCCATCTCTGCAGCATCTTTTCAGACAGTCATTGGGCAAAAGGGAACATGAACTCAGTGCTCCTCTCCTAAACACAAAAGTGCCTGGTATTAAGTAAGCACTTAATAACTCTTTAAAAAAAAAAAAGAAACAGAGCCAAGACTGAAGACTACAAAGGCAGCCATTACAGTAGCAATGTAGAGATTAGGTGTTTTTCAGCAGAGTCCTCTTTCAGAGAGGCTTCAGTGGGGCCAAATTTGTAGACCTTTAAGGAGGAGCTGAAACCGAGTAATTCATTTTTATTACCATCCTTTGAATAAGGGAAAAAAATTATAAATTTAAAAAGGCTCTTTGTTTTACACATTTTTTAAACACTAAAGTTCATATAATTTGAATACAAAATTTCTTTGGGTTCTCGTCGGATTTAATCACACCTTTTTCTTTCATTGATTCTTATATAAGTATGGTAGCTTACATACTCCAACGTGACTTTACAGTCCTGGAGGAGCAGAATCATGTTTTATCACTTTTCTTATATCATGGTCAGAGTTAAACATTTTTCCAGGTACATGGTAGCTGCTTTATACATACATATCAATTCGTTTTTTAATCAAAGAAATAAATGTGCTTGTAAACGAAAAACAAAAATATTTCAAAAGCTTAAAAGACTTTTGTAGGAAAATAACACACTTCCTTGGGAACATCCATCCCCTATTCCCTACCCACCCTTGATTGAGGCAACTGCTTTGAGTTCTTATAGCCATTTCTTCTGGTATTTCTTTCTATATTACTTTCCAATATGTGTGTTATTTCTTGATTTATTAAATGTACATCTTCTCTATTGATATTTTTTGCATTTAATACCCTTACACCATCATTGCTCACACACTCAGTTCCCCCGTCCCCTTATCCCAATAAAGTCATATCACGATTTATGGTAAAGTAAATAATCAATAGTTATACTACAATAATGATGTAAATATTATTCACTGCTGAGCCAAACAGTATGTAAGAATTATGCTTTCCTTTATCAACAACCTGTTTTGCTTTTGTTTTCATTTTCAACATTTTCTCCATGACTAATTATTCCATCACATCTGTGATGTGTTTGTCTATATTATTTTTCAAGAGCCTTTTTCTTTCTTTCCCCTAGAGCTCTCCCTTCTGGGCTTCTGCATGCTGCAGCACAGTTTTCACTGTGGTACTTCCTTTCCTTGGCTGCTGTTCCTTAGCTAGCTGTTTCCCAAGCCTTGTCTTTCTCTTCCTTCTTTCACATATTCCCCAAAAGCTTTCTGTGACAGGATGCATGGGAGTTACATTTTTTTGAGCTATTGTGTGTGCAAAAATGAATTGTTTTTCCACACTTGATACCTGAGTATGAATGAGCCAATGAATGGAAATGGAAATGGGCATAGCATGTGCAAAGGCCCAAAGGAAAGAAGGTGTTGCACATTTGTGGGATGGTGAAAGAGAAGAATAACAGGTTTGATCAACCGAGCAAACAACAAGAAAGTGGACTGCACCATTATTTTCATGAGAAGGCTATTTAAAAATGAGAGCAAATAAATAACTTTGAATATTAATTCAATAAATTACAAAAGGTAAGGATCCTCTAGGAGAGCACAGAGTTGTGTTATCTATATAGTTGTATTGAGTTAGAGACAATATCATCAATGTTATATTCTTTGTTTTAAAATTCTAATAGCAGCAAGATGCTGTGAGGAAAAATGATTCACAGACACATTTTCCTCCTGCCTTCTAGCAATTTATCCTATAATATCTATGTGAGGTCATTGAGGCTGTTAGGTGATATGGTAGTTTCCAAGCTTGACTGGGCAGCAGAATTACCAGAGAGTGCTTTTAAAAAAAAGTCAAGTTCCAGTTCTTATTCCAGATCTACAGACTGAGAAGCTCATTTGGCTAGAGTTTGAGAGTAGGAATGGGGAATAAGTGGGAAAGGATCTGAGATGCTTGTGGGATTGCCAGTGAATGGAAGCTCACCTCTCTTGCACAGTCTCAGAGTCCAGCAGCCCTGAATAGGTTATTCAGGGGCAGAGGCTATGCCTTGTACAGCACTGTATCCAATGCCCAGAACTCTCTCTGGCCAAAGGCACGCACTCTATAAACTTACACTAAATTAAAGAAGGGTTGACACACTTCACCTTAAACTGTAAATGCTGATTATATATCTGCTCCCACATCCTGCCGTCCCTAATGAGCGTGCAAGATGCTTAAGGTCCTGAACGATATCCTTTATATTAGCACACCAAAGTAAAATACAAAAAGTGTAAATACATGAAGCAATAAATATAAGGAAATTATTGAAATACATAAGAAATATAGTATATAAACTTACTACCAACTTTAACTAGCTTTCTTTCTGATATCAAAGCCACAAGCCAAGGCCTGTTGTGTTTTTGTCTGTTTGTTTTAAGAAAATGTAAGAGAAAATAAAATGTCAAGACTGGAGATAAGATTGAGAGGTCGGGAGAAAGAATCAGCCAAAGACTTCCAGAAAACTGCTCCATGCTGAAGCACTATTGCATTGGACAGAGGAAGAGTCCTATTAAAAGGAGATTTTGCAATGTTTTTATTACACAACTGTTCATTAGCAACATATAGTCTCTGTTGGATTTTTGAATAAATAAATGTTTATATGATGTGAAGTGAATCCAACTATTATTTGCAAGAGATAATAAAGAGCTGATTAATACCATCTTTAGCAAGGACATTGAAAACTTCCTCATCCAGGAAGACAACGATTAACAGGGCAAATTTAACCAATGAGGTGCCGTGTATTTTTAAAAAAAGAGTCAAATGATAATAACAATTAATAACAAGCTTCAAAGCAATTTGCCCCAAAATGTAAAATTCGAGAACTAAAATTCAAGAATGTTAAGTTTCCTACGTCTAACAAAATGAAATATTTTACCTGTGCATCATACTATGCAAATATATAAAAGCTCCCACACACATAATTTTTAGTGTGTAAGTCTCATATGAAGGCAGATTTTTGTGGTAATTTCTTTGGTAAGAAATGGAAATTGTCAAAACATCCTATGGTCATTTTTTTCCTTTCAGTTTCTAATTTTTTTTCTGATTATTAAAATAATACGTTTTTTTCATAAAGTACATGCAAGTGTAAAAGAACAGGAATAAAACTACCCATTAATATCTTGCCAAATTTTATTATCTTTTTAAATTATTTATATAACTGAAATCTAGTGTATAAATTTAGTATCTTGACATTTTCCACTTTCCATCTTTGAGAATGTATTTAGACCTGTTTCCGATTGCTTTCTCCTTATACATCCCTAGAAGAATAAATAGGGTGTAAACACTTGAAAGATTTAAAAGTATACAGCCAAATTACTTTCCAGAAACTTTGTACCCATTTGATAAGGGTGCTCATTCTGTTTCACTCTGCTTAGCACTTGATTTTTAAAAAATTGTTCTCTGCTAATCTAAAAGACAAAAATGTAGTTTTCTTTTTGTTTTAATTTGCATTTCTTTGAGTCCTAGTGAGGCCATTAATATTTACTGGATTGTTATATTTTTATTATGTGAATGGAAGATTCACGCCCCTTGCCCGTTTACCTCCCAAGGTCTTGCTGCTTTTAAAAAAATCACTTTGTATGAGTTATTAATAAATTAAAATTATATACCTGTCTATCATGCTTCTTGCAAATACCACTTTCTTCATTCTAAGTTATATTGATGGGAAGTTGAACTGATGAGAAAACATTACTTTTATAGCAACTTTTTTAAAAAAAGAAAATTAAAAAAGAAATATTCATAAGATGTTGATTACAAGACATCGATCTTAGCTATGTTAAAATGCATATAATGCTACAATATTAAAATATGAAGAATGTTAAAATGTAGAGTTGGCTCTGAATAAGTACAGCATGATTTCATTATGGATTCTTATAATTGATTGGATCATGTGATAAGTATTGCTACTAAAGAGAGTAATACGACCCAATATCTTAAAGTGTACGCAGTTTGATAAAATGCATGAATTTTAATATAGCTCATAAGATGCTGAATCAGTTGCAGTTACCTGACTTTGGATCATAAATTACTCTAAGTTATTTAGTTGATAAATGCTGCTTGATGATGTAGTAATTGATGGGCAAGAATTCTGTTGTGAGTGTTAATGCCATGTGTTGAGTTATGTTGTGCTAGTTCATTCTAGTTATTATCAGGAAACTTACACAGATCTATCTGTCTATACCTATGCCCATATATCTATACATGTGTACATCTATCACTCTATCTATCTATCCTAAGTGTGTGTGTTTTTGTGTATGAAATGAGTCATTAATGTTGAATGTTTAACATCTACAAAAGCTGCCACCACAAGGCCACTTTTCCAGAGCTCTTTTCACATTCATTGTCTATCAAGAATCATAGAAAGGCCTAGAAAATGTGATCATTTTGAAACCTGAGGGTTTATTGACCTGGAGCTATGTATATGTAACTTGTTACAGTGGAACAAGCTAAATCGGGTTTCTCTTATCGGATAAAAAAGTATTTCTTGTATCTAAAGCCTGAATGTTGTACTGTAATTATTCCTCCTTACTATTCACTAGTCCAGGGATATTTTGTAACCCCTCACAATAACAATAAATACAGCTATCAACTGAGGGTATTAATGTGCTAATCACTTCAGAAATTTTGTGAAGAAAGAATAGTTCACATGGAACCAATAGATTGACTTCATCTTATTTGTGTATTCATTCCAACATTTTTTTGAGCACCTTCTGTTTGCCAGGCACTGTTCTGTGTAATGGGACAAACAAAAAAGACAAGGTCTCTGATTTCATGGTATTTACAATGCGATGGGTTTGGGGTGAGGAACAGATAATAAACAAGTGAACAAATAAGAAAATGCCAGAATGTGAATAAGAGCCATGAAGAATATAAAAATATAAAAAATAAAGATATGTGGTAGTGACTGGTGGGGATGCTACTTTAGTCAGGATTGCCAGGCAAGGCCTGTCTAAGTAAATGTGTACTGATAGGGTGCCCAGGACGATTCTCTCTTGAGTCCAGAGCTCATCTGCACCTGCCACTATATAATAAAGTTTTCTCTCTATGACCACAAGACAATGGTTTGTATTAATTGAAGTCTGTTGGTGTTGCATTAAAAGTAGCTTTATGCAACTCGTCTGTAATGTAAGAGTTTATAATTAGGTATAAATATGATTCAAAATGTAAGATAACAGTTGGTTTTAGGCAATATAATTTAAAATAGTTACAAGATACCTCATACACAAGCAGTCTGACTGACTTCCATGAGAACAACTATCTCAGGTAGCCCCTTAAAACAAAAGACTGTGGTTATTTTTCCAGGGGAGTCGCTAACTGAGGACTGCTAATGGAATAACTGTTTCTCTATGTCTGAATGAGCAAACTCAGTTCCTTAGGATCCAATGGTTGCCAAAGCAAAGCTAATTCAGTCCCTACATCCTTGTGTTCCTTCTCTTGGAATGATGGGAAAATGTAACATTTGCTCCCCTGCTGGCCTAGGAACCCTCCTTTCCCCTTTATCATGGGTCTAGGAATGGTGGGAGAGGACAATAATTCATGCTTTTGTTTTGCACATTTTCTGAGTACAAGTCATTCTACTTTTAGTCAGGTTTTTAAAATTAGTCTGTAATTAGCCAACACAACTCAGTCTCATCTACCTCACTCTTAATCCAGTCCTGCTGGATCTTGTCTTTGTTTAAAATTTTGATACTTTGTTCAGTATGGATTTTTTGCATTAACTTGAAGTCTCAAAATACTGTATTAAAATATTACTTGTCGGCAGGGCGCGGTGGCTCAGGCCTGTAATCCCAGCACTTTGGGAGGCCGAGGCGGGTGGATCACGAGGTCAGGAAATCGAGACCATCCTGGCTGACATGGTGAAACCCCGTCTCTACTTAAAATA
Source organism: Trachypithecus francoisi (assembly GCF_009764315.1). NCBI lineage: Eukaryota > Metazoa > Chordata > Mammalia > Primates > Cercopithecidae > Trachypithecus > Trachypithecus francoisi. The sequence goes on from NW_022681470.1 coordinate 120,809,831, forward strand.
TAAAAAATTAGCCAGACGTGGTGGCGGGTGCCTGTGATCCCAGTTACTTGGGAGGCTGAGGCAGGAGAACGGCATGAACCTGGGAGGCGGAGCTTACAGTGAGCCGAGATCGGGCCACTGCACTCCAGCCTGGGAGACAGAGTGAGATTCCGTCTCGAACATACATACATATATACATACATACATACATACATACATAAAATACTATTTGTCTTGATCACTGATATCTTTGGCACCCCCTTAAATTTTGCCTGACTTATGTCACACTAGTTCCACTAGTCTTGAATGGTGTTAGAGCAGAGCCCACCAACTGACCACACTGAACTGTGAGAAATAAATGTTTGTTGTGCTAAGCCACTGAGATATGAGTGCACTTGCTATAGCAGCTGATGTCACTTACCCTAAGGAATGCAACTCATTAATCGCTCCTGAATTATTACTCAGTGGATATTTCTTAAGCTTTTCCTTTATGTTGTAAAGACTTCGATCTATGTATTGTCCAAAACTTTTTTTGTGGATAACTCAGGAGGCAAGCCAACAATTTGCTTCGATTACCATTTTGGAATCCATTAAAAACCTTATATATCTCCCATTCTAATAGCATACATACACAGTTCTTGAGAAGCAGGATCGCGGAGGGATTATATGTGCAGACTATGGAGTCAGATATTCCACATCTGAATTTCAGTTTGGTAGAATGTGAAATCTTAGACTAGATACTAACTTCCCTAAACCTCAATTACTTCTTCTACAAAGATGGGGCACATAATAATACCTACTATTATGTGAGGAATAAATGAGATAAAACTTAGTATAAAGTAAGCACATGATCACTATTAGCAGTTACCATTCTAATTTTCTTTTGGTTGGAGCCACTTCTTACCTCTCTCCCTCTGTTATTTGATGGAAATTTGAATTGGGAGGATAATTTTCAATTTATTGATTTAAAATTATAGAATCAAGAAACTACTAGATTTCTTTTTTCAGAATCATTGATGTTAAATGGAAATTTGAACTGCATATTAAACAAGGTGTACTATGAAGAAGTCCTGTGGCAGTCCTGTAGCTGGAGAAGGAAGTAATACAGACAGGAAAGATGACAGGAGTCTTTTGGACTGCCACATCCAAAAACTTAAGTGCCAAGACTGGCTCCAGAGAGCCCGGTCTCCCACCCGTATGGGAGCTATCAACAGGGGAATTGTAAATAAGGATGGAGTCTCTTCACCCATTGGATTAAATTCAAAATTTGCAATGGCAGCGAGAATTAAGATATCTTTGCCAAAAAGATGTCAAGAGAAACAATAGATGTTGGAATTTTCTTTTGAAGTCAATTTCCCAAGAGGAATTTTTTTTCCTTGTTTGTTACCTGTAAGTGTCTCAATTCACAGAAAGGATTAATAACACAAAGAAAAATGTTACAACATTCCCCAATGTCTTAATGACTATTTATAGGAAAGATTCTCCTTTGGCTGATGAGAGAAGATGAGACTGGATAAGAGAATTACTTTTTGTTTCAATTTACAGAAAAATATTTGCTTCCTGGATATAGACTCATGTAAGCTTAAAGCCAAGAAGGACCCTAGAAATCACAAAATCACTCAAACATTAATTTATTCCTTTTTTGTTGTTGCAAAACTGAAGGCCTCAAAAGGAAGTAGAAGCCAGGTCCCCTGGTTCTTGTCTAATGTTTATTCATTATAATATGATTTTTTGTCTGATGTGTTAGTCAGTTGTTTTTAAAGTTCTACAGTTATACAAAAGCCTTCCAATGACCTTCATGCCATCCAGACTTTGTAGCAGGACATTGATATAATCATCTCAGTTGTAAGTTCTAATTCTTCTTATACTTAAAATATTTAAAGTGGAGGGGATCAAGCAAGGGTTTCAAAATTAATACCAATATATATTCAAAAGGACGAGCAATAAATGTTAGTTGCTTAGGGCTGGGACTCAGACATTGATCTGCTTTTGTTATTTAGAGTCTCAAATAAAATGGTCTGTGCTTTTGTAGAATACAGAAGGAAGGAGGAGCAGCTGTGGAAGAGCTAATGGCCAAAGAGAATATCTTTGGAGGCACTTACAAAAGTCTAAGTGGCACAAAATCAAGATAAATTATGGTGTTACACTATTTTACACATTAATTCAACAAATATAAATATGTGCCACATGCTGCATGGGAAACAGTGAACCAAAGGCTGGGCTTTAAAGGGAGGCAAACATGTCAGGATAAGTAATGCACAGTAACTAACTTGGATCTGAAGGGTCAGGCAGGGCTAGAGGGATGAAGACTGGCTTTGCAGGGTGAGTAATCACAGGTGGACAAGATAGAAGGGGCGTTCTTAGCAGAGGAAACACTAAATTGTAAATGTCTTTCATAGGAGATGGTGCCTCATGAGCTAAATTCTGAAGGATGAATAAGACTAGGTGGACAAGATAGGAAAGAACAATTCCGGCAGAGGAAGCAAAGCAAACTGCTAAGCTTCACTCCAGATTTCATAAGCTCCAGAAGGTCAGGGGCTGTGTGCTGCTCAACTTGGTAATCCTGACTCTAGCATAAAGCCTGGCCAAGGGTATGTTATTGGAATGGATGATGGGTGAGTAAATCAATGGATGCATCTGGGAGGCAGGTATTCTCATTTTCAGTCCTCAGACTTTGGCACCGTGCCTCCAGATAGTGCCTGAGAATTTCCGTATTTTTCCAAACTCCCCTAACTTCTAGCATGAGGCATCCGTCATGCCTTTGTGACCAAGGGTAACATTTGGCAACAACTGCAGCTGCCCAAGACTCATCATTTGAAGTGGAGGAAGACACTGTTTTCTTAGCTTTGAGCTCTACTGGGAAATGGAGTGAACCTTAATACAGAGATAAAAACATTCCTGCAGGATAAATCAAGTTGTCCCTTTATAAAAACATGGACTAGGGGCCATGGGTGTGAATGGTAAGCATATTAAACTCTCCCTTACAGAGTGGGCAATCTGCCTTTGAAGTTGCTCTTTAAGTATTGTTGATTGTAGCTGGATAAGGTTCGCTGTCCCTCTAGCTACACAGGTGACATGAGTTCAAGAGCAAAGTGGCTAACACTCTCCAGACCCCTCATCCCTGAAGCTTCCTCCTGCTTGTGGGCACTAAAGGTTAAGCTAGCAAACTGTGGTTGTAAGGGCATGAGGGAATTTTACTTTCATTATGTCGGGTTTTTTTAAAGTATAAAAATAAAACATATAAGTGGTAAATGTTTTTTCAAACAGAATGAAAGGATAGCATAATCAAGTAATATTAGTTACTGTTGAACTTAAGTGGTAAGTAAATGGGAGAAAGGTCAATATATCAATCTTTTCACCTTGTGTATGTTTGTAATTTTCCATAATAAAGCATTTAAAAAAGACTTACCATTCCTCCTCATGATCTGTATTCCCTTAGACTCCCTATCCTACTCTCCAGTTAGATATGATAGTGATTCCTTCTATATTCTTCCCCAAATTTTCTGACCATTTACAAGCTCACTTATGCATATACGGAGCCCATACTTTTTGTAAATAGTATTTTACAAAGTATATTATTCTGTACCTTGAGTTTTTTCTTCTTTACAATATAATGAGATTTTCCATGGCAGAATATGTAGTTCTACTTCATTCCTTTAATGGCTGAAGTAGTATTCCATCAGAAGTAGATAACAGTCTGTAGTATTAACTTTTATTTACATCTTTGCAAATATAATAGGTGAAGAAGTATTTCATTAACTCTAAGTGAGGTTCAGTCTTTTTTTCATATGTTTATTGGTCATTCACATTTCTTTTTCTGTTAATTGTCCATTTGGGTCTTTTGCTCATTTCTCTTTTAGGGATTTTTGGGGGATTTTTTTCCTTTTTTTGTAATATGTCTCTAATAACAAGGCAATTTTTCTTTTGTCTGATGTGTGCTGCAGATATGTGGGGTGCAGTATAGTGGTGTGGTTGAGAGTGACCCTCTGGAGCCAGATGACCAGCTGCCTGAACACTTGTAACTTTGTCTTGGTCTCAATTATGACAATATGGCCACCCTACTCCATTGAAATATACTATTGGTAGATAATGTAATAAGACTTGTCATAATTGAGACCAAGAACGCCAGAGGGGAAAAACTTTTCTCAGCCCACAAAGAATTATAAACCTTCCTACAAGCCTTTCCCGAGAGCTTTCACAGATGGATCCAGAACACAGTGACTGCTGTCAGAGGCTGAAGACTTCCCATTTTGCAGACTGATGGCTCATTTGGAAGTGCAATCCCTCCAGGAGGCCCTGACTACTGAACCACCCCCACCTCCCACCACTTCCTCGTCTTCTCTCCTCACCCACTTACTTACCTGCTCCCCCACCAGGAGATCAACTTCTTGGTATACTCTCAGCCAGGGAAACTCACCAAGCACCGTAGAAACAACCTTGTTATCCTTGATCCCCACCCCAAGACATAAGCCCAACTGGTATCCCATTCTCTTCCTTCTCAACCCAATCCCCATTCCTCACCTCCCTTCCAGATCTTCCCTCTGAGCCCTCCGTAACTCTCATCCCATGATTCAGCCCCCTACAGCCTGGACCTCTTCATTGAGCCTTCCCTCCTTGACTTGATTGAAATCTGGCTCCGCCAGAAACACTCAGCAGCCCTGTCTCAAGTGAAAGTTGCTCTCTTTCCCACATTCCATATAAAACCTTTGGATCAAAAGGTTAGATCGTGATCTTCTTTACTCCCTACTTCTGCTTCCAGGCCATTTCTCCCTTACCACTTGTGAAATATTTTCCTATTTCTTGCCACTAAACTTACAAATTTACCTACAGTTCGACCTTTTCTTTCAATCCTCTTTTCCTCCCATTTCAATATTCCTCCCTGTCTAGGGTTAACCTCTCCACCTGTTCTCTTGATCTTATTCCCCTCCCACCACATGAGGGAAATTATCCTACTGGTTTTTCTCCCCCTCTTGTACCTTCAACCTCTACTTCTCCATGGATGACCCCTTCCCATCAGCATAGTTGGCAGAACAATATGAGTGGACCCAGTGGGTAATGGTTAACAGCACAGACTCTGGAGCCAGGTAGCCTAGGGACAGATGCTGACACCACTCTTTCCCAGCTGCGTGGCTATAGGCTACTTTTTTTATCTGTAAAATGGAGACAATAAGAATACCTCTCCTTATAAGGATTAAATCAGTGAACATGTGCAAAGCTTTTAGAACAGTAGCAGCCCATTCGCAGGTATTATGCAAGCATTTGTTAAGTAATTCAGCATTTTAAGATGTCTCTCCCTTTAACACATGAATCAAACACACAAACAATATTCTCTTCCTAGTTCCCCGTGTCTTCTGCACTCACCAGCCTATTGTCTTTCCTTGCCTGGACCAGCCAGCTGTACTTTTGGAGTCACCTACATTTATTTCACCACTTTGTCACTTTATGTTTATAACCCAACTTCCAATTGACCTCCTGCAATTGGAATTCACTAAATCTGATCTTACCAAGGGCACGACTTGCAACCTCCTACTTGAATCCATAGTCACTTTTTAGTCTTCATTCACTTGTCATAGGTGTTTAGTGTCACCAATTATTCCCTCCTTTAAAGGCTCACTAGAGCTAGAAGACTAGCTCCACGCCACCATCTCTTCTATTTCTCAACCCAGCAATACAGCCACTCCTCTTCCTCCCTTTTGTGTTCCTTTTGTTGGCTAGATCCCTTAAACAAGAGTGTACTTAGGCTTCTCTTCTAGGTTCTTCCTGTGATCTCAGGCTTACCATCTATATGCAGTTGATTTTCAAATCTCTGTATCTATCCAGCCAGCTGCCTCTTGGAGATCAGCACTTGGATGAGGCACTAAACTCAGTAAGTTCAAATGTGTAAATTAGTGTGCCTCCTTCCAAACATTTCCTACTGTCTGAATTCCTGCTCTTAGAGAATGGTGCCAGCATCCATCCTGTTGCCCAGGTTTGAAACCCAGACTCACTTATTGGATGTGCCGCCTACCTAAGTCTCTGCAGCTTACCAACCATCTATTGGCTCTAATATCTTCTAAATCGAATTTCTTCTCCAACAACTGCCACTACCTTCGCTATGTTTATTTTAATTTCTGGCCTAGATCACTGTCTCCAGACTTGCCCTGTCTCCTCCTCCCTAAAGCCAGAGTGATCCTTCTAAAATTGATTGGATTCCCTGTCTCCCTGGCTGAAAGCATGTTAATGACTATCCATTGCCGCAGTCTATCCAAATTCTTAACCCAGTAACTAGGGTATCTTGGAGGTCACTTGCACTTGCCACAGAGGTGATTTTTAAAAATTGAGGAATTTTGTGAGCCACTTGTTAAATTGCTGGTAGCTGAAATTCGTACCACGGAAATCAGCAGATATCCCCGGTGCTAGTTAACTAGCATACTTCATCTACCCAGCCTCACCTCTTAACGCTCCCCTGCTGGAATTCTGCTGTTCAGCCAGACAGAACTACTGTCAATCGTCTCTCACTTCTGCACCCTTATACCACCACTTTCTTTGGAGGGAATCTTCTCCGCTCTCTCCTGGCTGTTTCCCAGTCATCATTTAGGTCTTACATTAGCAGCCACCTCCTCACAGAGGACTTTTCTGAGGCTCTGCCCTCAAGTGGACCAATGCAACCCTTCTATGTACTCTCACAACATCGTGTGCTACATTAGCCTTTGTCTACATCTGTGACTACTTACAAAATGAGGGCTTGCTACTTTCTACACAATCCTCACAGCAATCATATGAGATGGTTATTATCTTAGATGAAGACACTTAGGCTAAGATCAGTTGTCGTTTGTGCACAGTAACACACCATTTATCAAATGCCTGGTACTTATCTTAGTACATAATACTTACCCATTCATTTGTCTGAATCACTCACTAGCCTGTAAGCTCCATGAGGGTAGGGTCTGCCTTTTATACCCAATACTGGCACTTGGCAGATGTTCAACATATGTAGATATTAAATAAATTAATTGTAAAATACCAAAATAACTGCTTGCTATATTCTTATTTTTATTTCCAATTTTTATTTTAAGTTTAGGAATACATGTGCAGGATGTGCAGGTTTTTTACGTAGGTAAATAGGTGCCATGATGGTTTACTGCACAGATCATCCCATCACCCAATTATTAAGCCCAGCATCCATTAACTATTCTTCCTGATCCGCTCCCCTTTCACTCCCCAACGGAGGTCCCTCCAGTAGACTCCAGTGTGTGTTGTTCTCTGCCATGTATCCATGTGTTCTCATCATTTAGCTCCCACTTATAAGTGAGAACATGTCATATTTGGTTTTTTCTTCCTGTGTTAGTTTGCTAAGGATAATGGCCTCCAGCTCCATCCATGTCCCTGCAAAGGACATGATGTTGTTCCTTTTTCTGGCTGCATAGTATTCCATGGTGTATATGCATCACATTCTCTGTGTCCAGCCTGTCACTGATGAACATTTAAGTTGATTCCATGTATTTGCTGTTGTGAATGATGCTGCAGCGAACATACATGTACATGTGTCTTTATAATAGAATGATTTATATTCCTTTGGGTATATACCCAGTAATGGGATTGCTGGGTCAAATGGTATTTCTGCCTCTATGTCTTTGAGGAATTGCCACACTGTCTTCCACAATGGCTGAACTAATTTGCACCCTCATCAACAATCTGAAAGCATTCATTTTTCTCCCAACCTCCCCAGCACTTGTTGTTTTTTGACTTTTAACAGTAACCATTCTGACTGGTGTAAAATGATGTCTCATTGTGGTTTTGATTTGTATTTCTTTCATGATCAATGATGTTGAGCCTTTTCTTATATGTTTGTTGGCCGCATGTATGTCTTCTTTGGAGAAGTATCTGTTCATGTCCTTTGTCCACTTTCTAATGGAGTTGTTTGGTTTTTTCTTGTAAATTTGTTTAAGTTCCTTATGGATGCTCGATATTAGACGTTTGTCAGATGAATAGACTGCAAAAATGTTCTCCCATTCTGTAGGTTGTCTGTTTACTCTGTTGATAGTTTATTTTGCTGTGCAGAAGCTCTTTAGTTTATTTATTTATTTATTTAGATGTAGTCTTGCTCTGTTGCCCAGGCTGAAGTGTAGTAGCACAATCTTGGCTCACTGCAACTTCTGCCTCCTGTGTTCAAGCAGTTCTCATGTCTGAGCCTCCCAAGTATCTGGGACTACAGGCGCATGCCACCATGCCTGTCTAATTTTTGTATTTTTAGTAGAGATGGGGTTTCACCATGCTGGCCAGGCTGATCTTGAACTCACATGATCTTGAACTCAGACCTCAGATGATCTGCCTGCCTTGTGCTGGGATTACAGGTGTCAATCACCACACCTGGCCTCTTTAGTTTAATTAGATCCCATTTGTCAATGTTTACTTTTGTTGCGATTGCTTTTGGCATCTTTATCATGAAATCTTTGCCCATGCCTAAGTCCTGAAGGGTATTGCCTAGGTTTTCTTCTAGAGTTGTTATTGTCTGAGGTTTTACATGTAAGTCTCTAATTCATCTTGACTTGATTTTTGTCATGGATGATGTTAGGAAGGGGTCCAGCTCAAATTTTCTTCATATGACTAGCCAGTTGTTCCAGCATCATTTATTAAATAGGGAATCATTTCCCCATTGCTTGTTCCGTCAGGTTTGTCAAAGATCAGATGGTTATAAGTGTGTAGTCCTATATTTCAGTTCTCTATTCTGTTCCATTGGTCTATGTGTCTGTTCTTGTACCAGTATTCCGCTGTTTTGGCTACTGTAGCACAGTAGTATAGGTTTTTTTTTTTTTTCTTTTTAACATAAACTTAAGATTTTATTGTCTTCGTAATAAAGCAAAAAATGATACTTACAACTGGATCACTTGGTCCTTTCTCTTTTTATCTCCTCATAGTTCAAAATGTTTGCATCTTTTATTAGCCAGTATTCTCTTAGATCTGCAGTTGGGCTGAACACATTGAAGCCTTAGCACAATCTTTGTAGTTTTAGCCTTTTCCTGGAAAATCAGCTTAGTCTGCCCACCATGGCCACTCTGCTTCCTATCATAATACCACTTTTACTGGGCATACTGAGAGTCCTTGCCCTTCTTACACTGTGTCACTTTATGGGATTGGTGCTTGCCACAGTTTTTACAGGAAGTCCGGTGGGTCTTAGAAATGTTCACCATGTTTGCACGAGCACTATCACCACAGAGACAAAGAGGATGGGCCAGAAGTGGAAGTATATAGGTGTAGTATAATTTGAAGCCAGGTAATGTAATGCCTCCAGCCTTGGTCTTTTTACTTAGGATTGCCTTGGCTATCGATATGGTTCCATGTGAATTTTGAAACAGTTTTTTTTTTTTAATTCTGTGAAGAATGTTAATGGTAGTTTAATGGGGATAGCATTGAATCTATAAATTGCTTTGGGCAGTATGACCATTTTCACAATACTGATTCTTTCCATCCATGAGCATGGAATGTTTTTCCAGTTTTTTGTGTGTCTTCTGATTTCTTTGAGCACTGGTTTGTAGTTCTCCTTATAGAGATCCATCACTTCCCTGGTTAGCTGTATTCCTGGGTATTTTATTCTTTTTTGTGGCAATTGTGAATGGGAGTTCATTCATAATTTGGTTCTTGGCTTACCTGTTGTTGTTGTGTAGGAATGCTAATAATTTTCACACATTGATCTTATATCTGGATACTGCTGAAGTTGCTTATCAGCTTAAGAAACTTTTAGGCTGAGATGATGTGATTTTCTAGATACAGGATGTCATCTGCAAACAAAGATAGTTTGACTTCCTCTCTTCCTGTTTTAATACCCTTTATTTATTTCTCTTGCCTGCTTTCCCTGACCAGAACTTCCAATACTATGTTGAATAGGTGAGAGAGGGCAAACTTATCTTGTGCCAGTTTTCAAGGGGAATGCCTCCAGCTTTTGCCCATTTGGTATGATATTGGCTGTGGGGTTGTCATAGATGGCTCTTATTAATTTGGGGTATGTTCCTTAAATTTTTGAGAGCTTTTAAGATGAAGGATGTTGAATTTTATTGAAGGCCTTTACTGCATCTATTGAGATAATCAAGTGGTTTTTGTCTTTAGCACTGTTTCTTTGAGGAACCGCATTTATTGAATTGCACGTATTAAACCTGTCTTGCATCCTGGGGATGAAGCCTACTTGATTCTGGTAGATAAGCTTTTTGATATGCTATTGAATTCAATTTGCCAATATTTTGTTCAGGATTTTTGCACTGATGTTAATTAAGGATATTGGCCTGAAATTTTGTTGTTGTTGTATCTCTGCCAGGTTTTGGTATCAGGGTGATGCTGGTCTCATAGAATGAGTTAGGGAGGAGTCCCTCCTTTTCAATCTTTAGGAAAAGGTTTAGTAGAAATGGGACCAGGTCTCCTCTTTACCTCTAGTAAAATTCAGTTGTGAATCTATCTGGTCCTTGGCTTTTTTGATTGATAGGCTATTTACTACTGCCTCAGTTTCAAAACTTATTATTGGTCCATTCAGGGGTTCAATTTCTTCCTAGTTCAGTCTTGGAAGGTTGTATGTGTCCAGGAATTCATTCTTTTTTTCTAGATTTTCTAGTTTATGTGCATAGAGGTGTTTACAGTATTCTCTGATGGTTGTTTGTATTTCTGCAGAGTCAGTAGTAATATCCCCCTTATCATTTCTGATTGTGTTTATTTGAATTTTCTCTTTTTTTTCTTTATTTTTCTACCTAGCAGTCTATTTATTTTATTAATTTTTTCAAAAAAACACCTCCTGTATTCATTGATCTTTGGACAGATTTTTCATGTCTCTATCTCCTTCAATTTAGTTCTGGTCTTGGTTATTTCTTGCCTTCTGCTAGCTTTGGGGTTTGTTTGCTCTTGATTCTCTAGGTCTCTTAGTTGTAATATTAGGTTGTTAACTTGACATCTTTCTAGCTTTTTGCTGTGGGCATTTAGTGCTATAAATTTCTGTCTTAACACTGCTTTAGCTGCATCCCAGAGATTCTGGTATGTTGTGTTTTCATTCTCATTAGTTTCAAAGAACTTCTTGATTTTTGCCTTAATTTCATTATTTACCCAAAAGTCATTCAGGATCAGGTTGTTCAATTTCCATGTAGTTGTGTGGTTTTGAGTGAATTTCTTAATATTGAGTTCTAATTTGATTGTGCTGTGGTCCAAGAGATTGTTTGTTATGATTTCAGTTATTTTGCATTTGCTAAGGAGTATTTTACTTCTGATTATGCAATCAATTCTAGACTAAGGGTCACATGGCAATGAGAATGTATATTCTGTAGTGATTTGGTGGAGAGTTCTGTAGATATCTCTTAGGTCCACTTGATCCAGAGCGGAGTTCAGGTCCTAAATATCTTTGTTAATTTTCTGTCTTTATGATCTGTCTACTATTGTCAGTGGGGTGTTAAAGTTTCCCACTATTATTGTGTGGGAGTCTGTCTCTTTGAAGGTCTCTAAGAACTTGCTTTATGAATCTGGGTGCCTCTGTATTTAGTGCTTATATTTATATTTAGGTATATTTAGGATAGTTAGCTCTTCTTGTTGAACTGAACCCTTTACCATCAGGTAATGCCCTTTTTGTCTTTTTTTGATTTAAAGTCTGTTTTGTCAGAAACTAAGATTGCAACCCCTGCTTTTTTCTGTTTTCCATTTGTTGGATAAATTTTCGTCCATCCTTCTATTTTGAGCCTATGCTTGTCTTTGCATATGAGATGGCTCTCTTAAAGACAGCATATCAGTGGGTCTTGGTTCTTAATCCAGTTTGCCATTCTGTGTCTTTTAATTGGTGCATTTAGCCCATTTACATTTAAGGTTAATATTGTTATGTGTCAATTTGATTCTGTCATCATGATATTAGCTAGTTATTTTACAGACTAACTTAAGCAGTTGCTTTGTATTGTCACTGGTCTGTGTACTTTTTGTATAGACCAGGGTGCATATCATCACTGGTCTGTGTGTCTACTAATGGTTTTTCCTTTCCATATTTAGTGCTTCCTTCAGGAGCTCTTGTAAGGCAGGTCTAGTGGTAGCAAATTCCTCAGCAGTTGCTTGTCTGAAAAGGGACTTATTTCTCCATGGCTTATGAACTAGTTCAGCCAGATATGAAGTTCCAGGTTAGAAATTCTTTCTCTTTAAGAATTTTGAATATTGGCCCCCAATGTCTTCAGGCTTGTAGGGTTTCCACTATTAGTCTGATGGGCTTCCCTTTGTAGGTGACCTTGCCTTTCTCTCTGGCTGCCCTTAACATTTTTTTTTTTCATTTTGACCTCGGAGAATCTAAAGATTAAGTGTCTTGGGGATGATCTTGTGGAGTATCTTACTGGGGTTCCCTGCATTTCCTGAGTTTGAATGTTGGCCTCTCTTGCTAAGTTGGGGAAGTTCTCCCAGATGATATCCTGAAATATGTTTTCCAAATTGGTTCCATTCTCCCCATCTCTTTCAGGTAGCCCAATCAGTCATAGATTTGGTCTCTTCATATAATCCCATATTTCTTGGAGGTTTTATTCATTCCTTTTTATTCTTTTCTCTCTATTCTTATCTGCCTGTCGTATTTCAGAAAGATTGTCTTCAAGCTCTGAGATTCTTTCCTCTGCTTGGTCTGTTCTGCTATTAATACTCATGATTGCATTGTAAAGTTCTTGTAGCGTGTTTTTCAGCTCTGTCATGTCAGTTATGTTCCTTACTATACTGACTATTTTGGCTGTCAGCTCCTGCATTGTTTTATCATGTTTCTTAGCTTCTTTGCATTGGGTTACAACATGCTCTTTAGCTCAGCAAAGTTTGTTTTTATCCACATTCTGAAACTTACCTCTGTCATTTCAGCCATCTCAGCCTCACCCAGTTCTGAGCCCCTGCTGGAGAACTGTTGCGATCATTTGGAGGAAAGGGGGAACTCTGGTTTTTTGAGTTTTCAGTGGTTTTATGCTGACTTTTTCTCATCTGTGTGGGTTTATCTACCTTCAATTTTTGAGGCTGCTGACTTAGGATGGGCTTTTTGTGGGGTTTGTTATTGTTTTGGCTTTTTTCTTTTAACAGTCTGGCCACTCTTCTGTAGGAATGCTGCGATTTTGCTAAGTGTCTGCTCCAGACCCTAATTGTTTCAGTTTTTCCAGTACCTGGAGGTATCACCAGTGAATACTGTGAAACAGTAAAAATAGTAACCTGCCCCTTCCTCTGAATGCTCCGTCCCAAGAGGGTACTGACTTGTTGCCTACCTGAATGTACCTGTAGGAGGTGGCTGGAGACCCCAGTTGGAAGGTCTCACCCCATCAAGGGGAACAGGACCAGGAAAAGCAGTCTCAGTCTGGCTGCATTTTGGTAGAGCAGCTATGCTGTGTTGAGGATCTCTTCAGCCCCTGACTCGTTTGTGCTCTCCAAGGTCTGCAGGCTGGACTGGCTGAGATGCCCAAACAGCCAAGGTGGTGGCCTGCCCCACCCCCCAGGCCCTTCATCCCAGGGGGAAATTAGAACTCTGTCAGTGGTAGAACACAGGCAGTGGTTGCTGGGGGTCCCCTGACTGGGAGGACCCACCGAGTGAGAAGGAATGAATCCAGATCCTGTTTATAGATTCTGTTTGGCCATGCCTTGGCAACATAGCCATGCTGTGCTGGGGAACTGCCTCTGCCCCATTGTTGGCTTGAACTAAGCCCAGGCTGAAATGACTGAGTCATCCAAACAAACAAGGGTGCAGCTCCCCACCCTAGCACTCCATCCCAGGGAGACAGAAGAGCTCTGTCCACAGAATAAGGGCAGACAGGGGTAGTTAAAGGTCCCAAATGGGAAGTCCCACCCAGTGAGGAGGAACAAATCAGGGTTCCAATCAAAGAAACAGTCTTGTCACATTCTCTGCTACACTGGGACCCTTCCTCATCATGACCACTTGGACTATCTAAAGCCTGCAGCCTGGAATGGCTGAGTCTATCAAACAGCAGAGATGGTGGCCCACCTCTACCCCCAGGGCCTCCATTCTGTCTCAGGCAGGCTCCACCCTGTTGCCGGTGGCTAGCTGGAATTCCAAGCCAGTGGGTCTTATCTTGTGAGGTGCCATGGAAATGAGGCCCATAGACCGATGCTTCTCAGCCCCCTGGATTCAGCCCCCTTCCTGGGGTATGTACGGACCTCCCATCTTGCTGAGGATCCCAAGCCAAAGTATGTAAAACTCCTGGGTCTCTGTCTGTGCCTGGGCAGCTACTCTGCTAAAATTTCACACAGTTCTGTGTGTTGGACCCAAGGCCCTGGTGGTGTGGGCTCACGAGGGGATCCTGATTGGAGGGTTGCAAAGATCTGTGGGAGGAGCGTGGTTCCCTCGGGCCACACATTTACTCACTGCTTCTCTCGGCTAGGGGTAGGGATTCCCTTGGCTCTATGTCACTCCCAGGTGGGTCATCATCCCACCCTGCTTTTCTTTCTTCTCAGTAAGTTGAGTTGTTTTCCTCATCAGTACCATTGTGAGTACCTGGATATTTCAATCAAAGGTGCTATATTCACTCGGCCCTTTCATTCCTGTCCTTGAGAGCCACACACCACAGCTGCTTCTACTCAGCCATCCTGGACCCCTCCCCACCCCCAATTTTACATTATAACATTCACAACTTTTTCCCAACATCATATTAATATTCATAAATTCTCCAGAAGCTTATAAATAATGCTGACTAGAAAATTTACCCACTAATCTCCATAAGTAGCTGGTACAAGACTCCTTTTTCAGGAAACAGCAATCAAGAGTACACACTAAATAGCTGTTAGACAGATCTCCCTTGATGACTTCCATCCACCCCCATCAAGCCTTAGGAGCTGGGACTTCTAAAAGCTTTGGCTTTTTGGGGTCCCTTAAGATATTGAAGCTCCTTTTCAGTGTTTTGGGTTAAGTTGTGATTTCTCCATGACAACTGCTGAGACAATTGACGTTTTCTCATAGTTCCAAACAGCAGCCAAGAAATGGTTTTGAAACTAAATCAGGGACAAGGGTTATGAACTTGAGGCCTTTCACTTTGCTGTTCCAGTCTTTGGGTTGCACTGTGGATTAACAGGGTACAGCTTTAAAGAAGTCGAGTTTTATCCTATGAAGAATCTTCCCCCAACGAAATGATATTCATTTGAAAATGAAATTGCCCCCAACAGACTTTACCTCTTGAATTTCTTCAGCATTCATGATTAATGTCTACAATACTCCAGTGACACATTCCCTATCAGTAGCCTCCTCAGTGCTATTGTTTCACTATCTTGGTTCCCTAAACAGATCTGAAACTCCCTAGATGGCAAGAGAGTTTATCCTTTTGGGAATGGGTCTGTTTGTTTTCTGTAGGCATAGAAATGGTTTATTTAATTCATTAAGAAAAACCTGCCAGTATAAGATAAAAGATTGTTTTCAAGTTAGTCCATTAAAAATTGCTTCTTTATAAATGACATCTCAAACTAATTACTCCTGAAGACTGGTTACCAGAAACAAAGACGCAATAATGGGAAACTACTCTATTTTTTAAAAATTGAAGTAAAACTGTTATAGTAGAAAGGCTTATTCTCCCTTTTCTTTAATCTCCCTTGGTAATGCACTTGGAATATCCAGACTGAAATAAACTTTGTTATGACAGTCTCATAATGGGCTATTTGCCTTGTTCAGGTTACTGTACTTGAAGGACATTCTTTAACTCAGGACAACAAGAAAAGACAAAAATATTTGTTGAAAGTAAATGAAACCATATTGTATACTGTATATCATATATATGATGAAGAGTAGCTTATATTATTACTATTGATACCAATAAGTATGGAAAAGTTGTTTTGATTAGAATTTCCTGTTATGCTCATTTTTCTAAAATTGTGTACCAAAAACTATATTTGCAGGGAATTATTGGCTACAGCTATTATCAGATCACTAATGTATTACCAATGAAGAGCTGGCATCTTGGGCATAAGCTTAAATTTTGAATTTCCAAATATAAACTTCTTAACAGGATTTTTTCTTCTTGTTTTAAAAAATTGGGATATAATATACATTCAGTAAAGTGCTCAAATCTTAAGTGCACAGCTTAATCACTCTTTACATGTATATACACCCATAGAACTACCACACAGATAAAACAGTGGGTACTTCTAGCCTCCCAGAAGGCTTCCTGATGACCATCCTGAGTTAGTATCCTCTGAAGATAGCCACTATTCTGCTATCACCATAGATTAGTTTTAATTATCCTTGAACTTCATATAAATGGATTCATAGTGGTATTCTTTTGTGTCTAGCTTCTTTTCACTCAACATTATGTCTGTGACATGTATCTTGTTGTACGTAGCAATAGCTTGCTCTTTTTCACTGTTGTGAAATATTCTACTGCTTCTGATGAATATTGATTCATCAGAATCAGTTGATTTTAGTCTTTGGTTATTATGAACAAAGCAACTATGAACATTCCTATACATGTTTGACGATGACATATTTCTCCTGGGTATATACCTAAAAGTGGAATTTATGGATTATAGAGGAGGCTATGTTTGGAATCTTTATCTATAGCTAATTTTTTTTAAGTAGTGGTGGGAAGAAGGAAAATTATCTTCTGCTGATGTCTATTGTATACTTGATATTCTGAGAGAGTAGTTATAGCTGAAGTTGGTGAAGTTGAACAGAAACGTTTCTAGGTAAAATCTCAAGGAGTGAGTGTATAAGGTCAGAGGGCATCTGAACTACATCACTAATATATTGAATTTGGGCCAATGATAATTTTTCGTATCCTATTTGAGCCTCTGGGGAAATGCTAAAGTTCCAAAGATTATGGTCACTAGGAATTCTTGGAAAGATGGGAGGGCTTTAATTACAGTCAACTTCAAGACCTGTGAAACAACACAAAGCCACCTGTGAATCCTGAGTAATTACTGAGGGATACTTTTTCACAAAGAAGTAAATGATGCTCTCATCTAACTTTACCTTTTCCATTGGCCACTGTAGGATTTGAAACTTCCACATGGAACTAATCAGTGAGAATAAGCAGATTTCCACTTACTATTTCATCTACAGCACCCACCTTCAAATAAAATGTCTCCTCTTCTCTCTTAGAGTTATTCCTAGGTTTGATTTAAAGTCTTTGTGTGGGGAATAAATCTGGTGCCAAGAACAAGTTAATAATTAAATTTTGCTTATCCTCTAGGGAAGCTGAAGTCTGATCAACTTCCTTCACATTGTAGAACTGTTGCTTCTTTCCCTGGAATGCTCCCCTGCCCTCCCCACTCTCCTCCAATCACCACACACAAATGATATGTGTTTACCTTTTCTACCTTAGTCTCATTTTGCAAATCACTTTATTTTTTGCAAAACCCCTTTGATAATGCAAACCTATAACTACCTTCTCACATCCCATTGATGTTAGATCAATTTTACAAGGGTTATCTTGAGGATTTTTTTCTAGATCTAAAAAAAAAAAAAAATCCTGGGAATAGTTCCAGACTTTTTGATTAACTGGGCAGTTCTGGAAAGTAAGGCTGTTCCTCACTTGAATTACAGTATTTGTTATTGGCCCTTCGTACTAGGGTGTGCTGCTGAAAGTTTCTGCTAATACCGGATGTAACAGCTTGGATTCTCATGACATTGTTCATTCTGAGGTCATTTTACCTTCGTTTATATATCTTTATTTAGAATTCTTATAAATGAGTCAATCATTAGACTTTTTCTGCAAAACTCTATCAAGTCCTTATCATAGTGACCAGTGTAGCCCTCAGATCTTTTCCTTTCTAATGAACTTAACTTCTGTTGCACCAATTTAACTTTGTTTCAAAGGAACTTGAATCAGAGCAGACTATTTTATATACACTATGTAGGCAACTACTCTTCAGTGACTATCAACTTTGTTCCTAAGTTGGAATATACATGCACAATTTAGAAAACAGTGATGACTATTAATTTTCTTCAAATTAATTAGTAGCATGTGGCTACATGAGGAACCCAAATGAGTTGAGAGTCATCACATGTTGATGACAAAGCCAGGTCAGCTCCACCTTCACGAGATGGGGGCAGGAGTCACTTCTTGCTAAATGGCTTTTTGCGTACCTTGAAACTAGAAGGGAAGGAACTAATGTTCACTGAGAATGCCACATGCCAAACACTCTGCAGACACATTACATGGGTTAACTGAAAATTTATGACCACAGGAGAGTAATGATATAACTTTTCCTACCAAGAATGGGGAATTCCTTAACCCATGTGTGTTATGAATTTGACAGATCTTTGTCCAAGCTGAAGGAGGTTTCTTTAGGGATGACTAGAAGGAGCTGAGCAGTTAAATTTAAAGACTTTCCTGTCTTGAATAATTATTGGCTCAATTCATGAATGTATTTTCTCAATTGCTGCTTTCTGCACACTTTGGCCTTGCATATCTCTGGCTCATTAAGTATTTAAAGCCACGTATTAGTAATGTGCTTATCTGCTTTCATATTGCCGTTTATTTGCTATTCTCTGGATGGGGTTTCTCCTGGGTTATTGATCAGTTCTTATATCCTGCTTGGACTGCCTAACCTTCCCATTTTTCAAGAAACTCCTAGCAATATGCTTGGTTGCCTCCAGATTTTATATCTGCCAACTTTTTTGCTGATTCTTCCCATATGTCACTTGACTCTCAGTCAGTTCTGGACTTGTACCACCTTATTTGGCTTGCACTCTTGTGTAACCTCACTCTGCATCTGATACATAGGACATGATCAATTAGGGCTCATAGGATTGTCCATACCTACTACACTTGTGTTCAGTTAAATGAAATGGGTCGTGTTGACCAAAAGTTATCACCAAAGTGATTCCGCAATTATTTTTTCCATTAGCTTATAGATCTAGGCTTAAAAACAAAATCAAATGGTATTCAAATAGCTCATCCTGAAAACCAACAAAAAGTTGCAGAAGAATCCAGATCTGCTTATCTATTTTTTTGAAGAACAGCATCCAATGATTTGTTAACATCTATGAAATAATGATCTACATGCCAGCATCTTTTTCTGATGTTGGATAAGTTTTGTAAGATACAAAACAATTGTAAGCCTCTGATTTTATAAATACAGAATGAACTTAATATAGTGCCAGTTATCAGATATTTAGTTTATATTTATTTAATTATTTAAAAGATGAAATAAGACACACATAGCATAAAATTTACCATTTTAACCATTTTTGTCTCCAGTTCAGTTGTTAAATACATCCATAGTGTTGTACAACCATCACCACCATCCATATTCAGAACTCTTTTCATCTTCCCCAAGTAAAACTCTATACCCACTAAACAATAACTCCCCATTTCTCCCAAAGCCCTTTCAACTACCATTCTACTTCCTGTCTCTATGAATTTGGCTACTCTAAGTAGTCATATTAAGTGAACTCATACAATATGTGTCTTTTTGTGCCTGGCTTATTTCACTTAGCATAGTATCCTCACAGTTCATCCATGTTATAACATTTGTTAGAATCTTCTTCCTTTTCAGGGCTGAATAATATTCCATGTAATTTATATACCACATTTTGTGTATTATTCATCCATCAATGGACACTTGGGTTGCTTTCATATTTTAACTATTATGCATAATCGAACAGGGCTGCTATGAACTTGGGTATACAAATATCTCCTTGAAACCCAAATTCAATTCTTTCGGGCATATACTCAGTAGTGGAATTGTTGAATCATATGATAATTTTTAATCTTTTTGTGGGCCACTATACTGTTTTCCACGGTGACTGTCCATTGAACATTCCCACCAACTGGGTACCACAAGGGTTCCAATTACTCCACATCCTCATGAACAGTTGTTATTTTCTGTTGTTTCTTTCTTACTTTTTTGACAATAACCATCCTAATAGGTGATCAGAAGATTCATGTTTAAAAAATAGTTTTTTGTAAAAGGCATGGTAATTTCTGTGTGAGATGAGAATGGTTACATGCTTATTAAATGTAGTTCATCTTTCAAATGACTGTGATTAATTCCTTCCCTCCTTCTATGTACATGCCACACCCCCATCTGGAGCTGGATTTTATTCCTCCACCAACTGTGAATCTAGGTTGACCTCTGAAGACTTCAACCAATAGAATATGGTGAAAGTAACATTGTGTCAGTTCCAGGCCTTGCATTTGTGAGTATAGGAAGTTCCTGCTTCCATGTCAGAAGTCCAGGCTACTTTTTCTTGGAAGAAAGACCACGTGAAAAAGCATGATGTCAGATGTGATGAAGAAGCCATTGTGGATACTCAGCCCTGTTGAGACTTCACATGGCTCCAGCCTCAGGAGCTATATGACCACAACTGCATGAGAGACCCCAAATGAAGACTGCCCAGATGAGTTCATTTACCCTGCAAAACTAGGAGAGATAATAATAATGAAGTGTTGCCTCAAGCCACTAAGGATTGGCATGGTCAGTTACACAGCAGTAGATAACTCAGACAAATGAGTCCCAAGGTTCAGAATAAGGCAAGAATCCAGACCAAGTACTTCCCATTGGTAAATATTGTCTCTGGATTTCCCTGTCCATGTTCAACTTACTTGGCTTTTCTCCAGTTGTTTTATCTGTAGCTTTAGTAATGAATATGAAATATTACTGTTAAGCATGAGTCTTATATATGTGAGTGTCTGTATATATAAATCATAAAGTTTGTTTGTAAGTTTACTATACAAATACACACAATTCAGAAAAGCAATTGGCACATAACATCAGGCTTGTGAAATTAATGGTGGGGAATCCCAACGGAGATCACCAAATTTTACATATCAATGATTTATTGGGCAAGAAGGATCACCATCTGGTATATACTCATTCTTTTTCCATAAGAGCACACTAACAGAGGTCATTCTATGGCCCACTAAAAATATTCAACATGATAATCTGTTCTCTGGCTTCCTAGAGAAAATACCTTGCATGGCAATTTGCTATATGCCTTACAGGAGAAATTTATCTTTGGCCATAAATGAGACAGAGTCAGCACCAAGGAAGGAGAGATAGAAAACTTCCTAGATCCATAGCATGGTTTCTGAACATCAAATCAAATCCAGACATTAACCCCTCTGACTGTATATCCTGATTTCAATAACTGTACCTCTGACTTACTCATTGTGTATAAAAATAGAAGGGAAGTGTAATATAGGGAAAAGAATAGCCAGAAATATATTTTATATTTACAACACACTAGACATCTTCCTGTGTGCTTACAGGTCATCTCCTAGTCAAGTGTTATAGGTGCTTTTCTTCTCCCCAGTGCTCTACAGCTCAGCAAATGCCACTCAGTTTCTTTTTTTTTTTTTTTTTTTTGAGACGGAGTCTCGCTCTGTCGCCCAGGCTGGAGTGCTGTGGCCGGATCTCGGCTCACTGCAAGCTCCGACTCCCGGGTTCACGCCATTCTCCTGCCTCAGCCTCCCGAGCAGCTGGGACTACAGGCGCCCACCACCTCGCCCGGCTAGTTTTTTGTATTTTTTAGTAGAGACGGGGTTTCACCGTGTTAGCCAGGATGGTCTCGATCTCCTGACCTCGTGATCCATAATCCAGGTGACAACCTTGATGCCTCTCTCTTCCTCTCATACTTTGTATCTACCCTATCATGGAGTCCTGTCATATTCCTAAAGCCACTTAATTGTGTACTTTTAATGAAAACACTTAAATAAAATGTTATTCTATGTAAATTATATCTCAATAAAACTGCTATTAAAAACGTTTAAATATATCTAGAATCTTTCCACCTCTCATCACCATTGCTGCATCCTCATTCAAACTTCTGTTATTTTCTTGCCTGGATTACTGCACCAGCTTCCTAACTGGTCTCCCTGCCTCAGGTCCTGTCCTCTTATGGTCCATTTCCACGTAGTAGTCAGAGTGATCTTCTAAAAACATAATCCCTAGCATGTTCTTCCCTTCCTCAAAACCCACCCAAAGAGTTTCCACCACAGTGAAAATAAAAGCCTTCAAGGTCCCACATGATCTGGCCTCTCTTTCTGAGTTCATATCTACCTCCATATCTCTCCATTTGCTCCTTTTATTCCCACCACACTGACCTTCTTGCACTTCTTAAAATGTGTCAAGTTCATTCCTGCCTTGGTAATGAATATGCTTAGCATTGACTGTTCTCTCTGTCTGGGCCATGCTTCCTCCAGATCATTCAGACCTCTGTTTAGTGTTTTTTTCATCAGAGACTTTTCAAGGCCATTCTATATGAAAGAGAAGTCCACCCCCTCATTTGTTCTTGATTCCTTTAATCTGCTTTCTTTTTTCTTCATAGCACTCATTACTATATGACCTCCCATTCTTATTTGTTCATCTCAATGTGATCTCCATGAGTAGAGAGGCTCTGTCTGTCTCCATTGCTTAGAATAGTAGCTGGCATGTACTCAGTAAATGTGCAGAATGTTGAATGAATGTGAATGATTAATGAAGAAATAAATGAATAAATATCAGTAAACATCAGCTTTTTGCTAAGTTCACCAGTTCTTCCTGTCCCAGGATACTCTCCTCATATAACAGAGAGCAACCTAACATAACATAATTATACTATGGTTGGGTCTTATTTCCCCACAGAGTTTTGTGGGTTGCACACTTTGAAGAGACTCCAGCAACCTCAATCTTATGGAAAGAAAAGGTCTTCACTACTCCCCAAAAAAGGCCTAAACTGCCCTCCTCTTACTGAAGTGACACTTTGATTAACAAGCTCCAGGTCACAAACAAATTTTTCTTTTCTTTTCTTTTCTTTTTTTTTTTTTTTTTTGAGACAGAGTCTCGTGCTGTTGCCAGTCTAGAGTGCGGTGGCATGATCTCAGCTCACCGCAACCTCCAACTCCCAGGTTCAAGCGATTTTCCTGCCTCAGCCTCCCTAGTAGCTGAGATTACAGGTGTGTGCCACCACACCCGGCTAATTTTTGTATTTTTAATAGAGATGGGGTTTCACTATGTTAGCCAGGATGGTCTCGATCTCTTGACCTTGTGATCCACCCGCCTTGGCCTCCCAAAGTGCTGGGATTACAGGAGTGAGCCACCACGCCCAGCCACAAAAACATTTTTCTAAAATTATCAGTCCTAAGGCCCAATAATGCATTCTCTAATATCTATTTATTACCTATGAATATTTGACTGCCCAGTGCCAGACATGGAATATATGTAAATGAATACAATACAGTTGTTTGGAAGGTCTCCTCAGCTTCCCCTGACTGGTTGTATGTGCATGTTTTTTTTTTTCTCTTCTTCTTTTGTCTTATTTTTCTCTCTCTTTTTTTTAATAGCTGACCTGAGTTTTCAATAATAAGCAATTTCTTTTTAATTTCAAAGAGTGAATACATTCCATAAACTCTACTTTGTTAAGAAGCACCTTAAAAATCACTCCTTCTCACGGACAAGTTCTCTCTTAGTGCATAGTTTTCTCCTGCCTTTCCCGAATGGAATAGGTCCCTCTTCTTTTCAGAGGTTACCGCACTAACCGTACACTCAGTTTCACCGCTTCCAACTACTCCTCCATTATGCAGTCTCTGTAATTTTTGTTATCAAATATCTCACAAGAACATCTCCAGTCCTCACTGAAGTTGTTTCCTTACTCATCGCCAATGATCTCCTACTGTAACCTCAATATCACTTTCTACATTCTCATCCTCTTAGCACTTTCTAAAGCATTTAACACCGCTGACCTCTCCCTGCTCCTCGGCCTCTCGCCTGCCTCAGCTCACGCGATCCCACACTATACTGTTCTCTTCTCTGCCCTGTCAGTGTTCTTCAGCCTCCCTCCCTGGTTTGTCTTCATCTTCCCACATCCTACATGTTGGCAACCCTCCAAGATTCTGCCTTATGGCCACTAGTTTCCTTTGGGATTCTCATCTGCATTCACGGCTTCAACTGTCAGCTCTTAAGAGTCCCCCAGGACTACATCTTCAGTCGCAACCACAATCCTAACTCTGTTCCCAGAGTTCCATACGCCTACTAAACATTTCTATCTGAAATTCCTCGAAGTCAGAATACCTCAAATTAAACTTATTTTCTCCTCCGATGAGTCAGTCCTCTTCTTATTTTTTGAATTCCATTAATGGCACCACCATTAATGGAATCATCTGCAACTTCTTTCACTGTCTCTGTCCTTTGCTTTCCAAACGAATCCGTTTTCAACCTTTGTACATTTCCTTTGCATCTTGCCTCTGTATGTTCTGTCCTGTTGATACTTTTCACTGTTCTGGTTCTGTCTTTATCTCTCCTTCCTCGACGCTTTGTGTAGCCTCAAAAATGTCTTCAGCTTCTCTCCAATCCATCCTTTATTTAGCTTTCCAAAACTCTAGTGGCTTATAATTTCCTTCTTTTTTTTTTTTTTTTTTTTTTTTTTTTTTTTGAGGCGGAGTCTCGCTCTGTCGCCCGGACTGGAGTGCAGTGGCCGGATCTCAGCTCACTGCAAGCTCCGCCTCCCGGGTTCATGCCATTCTCCTGCCTCAGCCTCCCGAGTAGCTGGGACTACAGGCGCCCACCACCTCGCCCGGCTAGTTTTTTGTATTTTTTAGTAGAGACGGGGTTTCACCGTGTTAGCCAGGATGGTCTCGATCTCCTGACCTCGTGATCCACCCGACTCGGCCTCCCAAAGTGCTGGGATTACAGGCTTGAGCCACCGCGCCCGGCCATAATTTCCTTCTTAATAGACTCTAAATTCCCGACTTTGAAATGTGGTACTTAATTCTCCACCAAAAGTGGACTTTTCACTTTTTTTTTTTTAGTACATCTTTTGTTTGAGTACCTTCACATATTTTTAAATACTCTTCTATTCACCTTTTGTCCAGTTCCACCTGGCAAAATCTTACTTTTTATGCCCAATTTAAAGAACACGTCTTCTAGTAGGTCCTCTATGACTAATCTCAGTCCAAAGAAATCTCTCCTCCTCTCACCCCTCTAACACCTCTATAACATGTTGCTTGCACCTTTTTTTTTAATTGTATTTCTTTGTGTATAGCTTACTTCCTCAAATAAATTTTAAGTTCTTTAAAAAATAAGGATGACTTCTCTGGTAAATTATATTATTCCCAAATATTCATGGCTTTCCTCATGAGAAAATTATCCTTGTCTGCCCTCCAAGGCAGGCATGGCTACATGACTAGCTTGTGACAATGAAATATGAGCAGAAGTGATGGATGCCTTTTTTTTTTTTTTTTTGTCGGAGTCTCACTTTGTCGCCCAGGCTAGAGGGTAGTAGCATGATCTCAGCTCACTGCAACCTCCGCCTCCTGGATTCAAGCAATTCTCCTGCCTCAAGCTCCCAAGAAGCTGAGATACAGGCACCTGCTACCATGCCTGGCTAATTTTTGTATTTTTAGTAGAGACAGGGTTTCACCATGTTGGCCAGGATGGTCTCGGGTTCCTGAGCTCAGGTGATCCGCCTGCCTATGCCTCCCAAAGTGTTGGGATTACAGAAGTGAGCCACCGTGCCCAGCCAATGAATGCCACTTCTGATCTGTCATGTGTATCTGCCATCTCTCTTGTCCCCCAACACAATAAAATTCCAACTAATGGCTATTTCTACCCAAATCCCCAAATCCAGAAGATGGGGAGCAGCTAACTCACAATAGACATTAACATAGATGAGACATTAACATAGATGAGAAATAAATCATTGTGTTCTGAGCTACTGAAATTTGGGAGTTGTTTGTTACAGCAGCATAACAGCCAAAGCTGAAGAAACTTCTTACCTAATTCAACAAATATTCATTCAGTCATTTGTTCCACAACATTGACAACATACTCTATACCAGCACTGCTTTAAATACCATGGAACAGACAAATATTTGTAAAGCAATTTCTTAGTTCTGGAAAGTAAGACATGTTCTCAAGCTGCTGCAATACGCAACATGGCATAAATCTATTGGAGAACTATAAACAAAGAACTACTAAGTTTCAGGAAAGGGAGAGAGAATTTACACTGGAGGGATTAGAAAAAGTGTTGTGGAGGAAGTGTTACTTGTTTCTTCCTCCACACCTAGCACACAGTAGGCTTTAAAGATTTGTTGAATAGGTAAATAAATTATTAATAAAGCAGAAATAAATGAACACCTAATTGTCATCAATAAAGGCTGACATTTCTGTATTAATTCAATCACTTAGTTTGCCACATCAGGACAGGTGAAATGTTCCAGGACAAAAAGAAAATGGGACTTAAGAACTAGTGAGTGAGTGAGTTTGCCTTACCTAGATCCCATGGTGAAAGAAATCTTACTCATAGACCCTAGCATCTTTTAAGTTCCAATTATTTCGCGTTAGTCATGTGGCTTTTCATAGGACCCACTGCTTTTGACAGACTGTTGAAACAAATTTATCTTACAATCAGCAACCAACGGCTTCCTATTTTCAGTTTTACCCTTGATGGGAACCATCAAGCTGAACCTTCTGGATCTGTACTTCCGAGTTCACTAGGGCTGGGAGAACTCAGCCCAGGGATCAGCAACGCATGTACAAGTCTCTACAAAGCAGGCAAGCAGAGTGACCTTAAATAGCCTAGAACAGAATTTTTAGAAAAAAAAAAAAACTCTCTCCTTAACTCTGACACAGACTGCTGGGGTGATTCAAGTGATAAATGCCCTTTTCCTGGCTTCATAAATTACAAATTCAGAAACTAGTTAAATAGCTTAATCATATACCCAATGTTTCAGACAGGAAAATACTGAATACAGGAAGATGGGAGGGCCATAAGTGAACTCTCGCCCTTTCCGCTAACCTAGACTGAGCAGTGGGGCAAAATGTGTATCTGAAACTCTATCTGAAAGATATCTATCTGAAGGTCTCTTCAGCTCTGAAGTTCTGTGAGTCTGTGAGACTATGTAGATTCAGAAAGATTTGCCTTTAGGAAGTGGATAGTCTACTCCCATCTGGACATTTTTCCAAATGACAGTGGAATTGGGGTCCCTCACTCCTACTCCCCCACCTCTAGGGTTTTCCTAACTAAAAAGGGTAAGTAAGTTTTTGTGAAAGGCTGACCCCAGTAGTTACCACAGGGTGACTACAGAAACATATACCTTGGCCTAAGTTCAAGTGCCTTTGCTTTGGTAACGTCGACTGACAATTCTAACAGTGCCAAGTGTCTTGAAGCAGGTTCTCTCCTTTGCAAATAGAGACTGTTCTTTAAAGATAAAGTGAGTTTGCCCAGCATGTTGAGTCTGTGATGGAGTTTCCAAGAGGAAATAACTTCATACCTCCACAGCTCAAACCTGAGCTCAACAACATAGTCATTTCCAGAAGCTGCTTACTGTCTCTGGGCCTTAGGTTTCAGATCTATGTAAGAACAGCTTTTCAAGACAATAATAAGGTTATTTCATGGATATGACAGTGCCCAGGGCCAAGAAAAAATTCACATGAACTCAATGAATGTGAATGAATGTGAATTCTCTTTCTCTCAGGACTCCCCTAAAGCCCATTTCCATCCTGTCTTGGATACTGTTTGATTAACTTTCTGTTGCTTCATCTTTTAGTTAAACATTCCTTTTATCTATGTTTAGTATATCTCACAGTCCACTAAGAAACCATACAGACACACACACACACACACACACACACACACAATATGAACATTCTAGGGTGAAGAAAAGTGGCAAATCTTTCAGTGTAGAACCATCACCTACATGTAGGCTCATCCACAAAATTTGACATCTCTCATCATCCCCCCAAAATTCCTTTGGCCTATGACAACATTAGCTTTAAAATTTCCTAACTATTTACACAGAACTATTTCCTGACTCATGCCTCATAACTACCCCAGAAGCTCCCAGTCTGGAAGCTGGCAGTCTTTGCTTGCCCCAACTCCCTTCTCCACTTCCCAGCCCACACAAATTCCATATCCACCCAATGCTCAGCGTGGCATCCTCAAACAAACCACTGTCTCCACTGCCCACTCTCAGAACTCCCAAGAGTAACAATCATCATCTCTCTTACGGTTGAGTGGAAAGGGGTTTCATACCCTTCTTTTTCACTTTGTCTCTGTATTTCAGTATTTTCAGACATAACACTGACTGTATGCTCTACAACTAACTAACCTTCAGTTTACAGAAGAGGAAACTAAAGGACAGGAAGTTGGCTGATTCCTACAATGCCCAGAAATTACAGCAAAGGTCAATCTCAGGACTGAGTTCCCTGTTTTTTCTCACTCATATTCTTTAAGTTAATACCTGGGCCCCTGGTGCAGGGGGGGCTCTTCATAAACCTTTGTTGAATAAGTGTTCAATAAATCAATACTTAGTTTTCTCCACTGTAAAGCAAGGGTGACACTACTTGTTTCTGATATAGGTCCAACCTTAGAGAATTATCTTTTCTTCTCTAACAATGTTGTCTTCAGGATTAAGTGGTGGACTTTTAGGAGTACGGATGTCTGCATTTAGTTCTGCTGCTTTGGCTTGATAAGACTTGATAATGTGCACACAATACACACACACACACAATGATATAACTTGCAGATATTTCATAAGCAGAGACAGAAAATAACAAAGAAAAAGTTTGTGAGAGTCTCAGTCTATGAGGAGACAGAGGAAGGAAAATGATCACACTGAGGAACAGTACCGAAGTGCTGTGATTTATTATGTGCTTTCGTAAACCTTAGCTCATTCAAACCTCACAGCCACCTTATGGGAATGGTAGGGCAAATATTGTCATCTCCGTTTCCTTTGAAAAACTGAAAGTTCTAAGGATTTAAGTGAATTTCCCCAGGTTACAAACTTGACAAGTGGTGGGACCAAAACTAGAGCCCAGGTCTTCTCTTTCTAGATGAGAATTAGTCACTCTTCTGCTTTCAATCATCAGTTAGTTATAAGGCATTTAACTTTCCATGCCAAGGATGGCTTTTTTTTTAATGGCATATTCTATCTTCCCACTTAAAACCCCTGAGGGCAGAACTATGTCACATTCCTATTTGATTCCCTGTATCTAAGCACAGTTTCTATCACAGGATTGAACCTCAATGATACTTAATAACAATAATATTATTTTGATAGATAAAAATAACATTTTTAAGAAACGGTAGCTGCATTTAGCAAGCTGGCTTTCCCAGGATATTTACTGGTTCCCTGGTTGCATTATCCAAGTGAGGATGAAAAGTTGATTTCTTAATGAATGTCCCATCACCTTGGTCTAAGCAAAAATTCTATGAGGGAGATTTGTTTATTTTAAGGAAAACATTTTAACTCTTTCATAAAGTACCTTCTTCTGGTGTCCCTAAAAGATCTCTAATTTGCCAAGTGAATTAAAAAATGTATTTTCTCTTAAACTCTAACATTAGAAACATTATCCCCCAGCTTTTTTTTTTCAACCCTGTTGAAACAGGTTTCTCTGTTACCGTTCAGGGGCTGGTTTCAGTCAGAAAGTTACTTCTCATTTTTAGAATGCAGGGCACGTTTAAATAAGGATCTTCATCATTAATATTTATGAAGTGCTCAAAATGTGCCAGGATTTTTATCCATTATCTCATTTAACTCTTAAATAATTTAACTCAATTAAGATGTTATTATCTCACAGGATCCCTTTGGCATAGGGAATGTTATTATTCTTATAATATAGTTAAGGAGACTGAGTCTTAAAGGCACCATGTGGCTTGCCCAAGGTTACATAGCTAGAAAGTAGCAGAATGAGATTTGATCCTAGGTCTCTCTGAATTTGAGACTTAGCAACTACACCATAAAGTTTCACTCACTATAGATGGTGGCAAATGAACGTCATCGTCAGTGAGGTCATCAGTGGAAGACAGTCCCAGTTTCCCTTTGAATACCTGAAGGATCAAGCTATGGACTGAGAGGACAAAAGGCCAAACTCATCCACTTGCTCATCCATACACCCAATCTGTGACTATGGAAATGTTTTTAACTTCAACATTTTCTGTCTATAGTATGTACAATTAGATTAAAGTTGAGTGTTTGGCAATTTATGCTCAATGTGAACAACCAATCCAAATGCACTAGGCTAAGAAACAGTATCACATTAGCACGATACAATGGAAACAAGAAACACAAGAGAGTCAGAGAGTCATATTCAAAGAGGGTGGGCTTGTTTTTGTTTTTTGTTTGTTTGTTTGTTCTAGAACCTGCTGATTAAAAACAGACCCAGATGCACAGGATCTCTGACTAAACAACTGCTGTGTGGTAGCGGGAGGTCCGGGTGGCTCATTCATCACAGCACGGAAGGCACCCTCTCAAGAACATGTAAACGGGATGAAGAGCTCTCCCAGAATGTTACAGCAAACATGTGCCAGCCGTCTTTGTTCTCTGGCTAGGGTCATTTCACTTACAATGACTCATCTTAACCTTTAAGGTTCTGGGAAGCGTATGATACATCAGGCAGGAGGTACCCCATTTCTAAGCCTCGAGCCTTCAGTGAGGAGAAGAAATCCTTTCTGGATGACCACACCATGAGGTTGAGAAAGCAGGGCAGAGTCCACAGTTCTGTGTAGATTATTTATTCAAAAAATCCCCAATAACTAACAGAGCAGAAACTGGATTTAGGAATCTAAATTAAAACCCATTTCGATGACCTTTGAGAAAGATACTTCAAAACAAAGATTTATTGCAAATG
The DNA here is from genome assembly GCF_009764315.1 of Trachypithecus francoisi. NCBI lineage: Eukaryota > Metazoa > Chordata > Mammalia > Primates > Cercopithecidae > Trachypithecus > Trachypithecus francoisi. The sequence goes on from NW_022681470.1 coordinate 120,840,305, forward strand.
TTAGCTACTTTGCTCCTTGAAATAACATTCATTTACTTCAGATTAAACACTGCTTGCTATTTAGTCTTCACATCTACAGCCATATTTCTGGAATACATTCTCTGTTTTTGCCACAGATTTTGGTCTGGTTTTCAATGGAAAAGGAATTTAATGGGTCATGTGTCTTTAGAATTCTTTTTGTAGTTTATTCTAAGTTGCTCATATCCCATCTCCTAGTCTGTCTGAACTATTTGCCCACCATAGTGAGTGGTACACAGTTTCAAAATATCTAATCTAGATACTGCTCAATTTAAGGCAGAGATTTCCAGATAAGAAGCCATTTGGTCCCGATATAGGGATCAAGACTATGACTTTCCTATCAATAACATTATACCCTTCTGCAACAAGCACTAAATCTAACAAGTGACTGAGGCATTTAATAAACAATATAATACTGCAACAAATTTATGCTATCTATAACCCCACAGAAACAAGATCCGTAAAATACCTAGGAAGCTATAGCACAACGTAAACAATACATGAAAATTTTACTTGAATGTTGGTTCTGCCATTCATCCGTTCATTCATGCATTCAGCAAGTATTTATTGAATAGCTGCTACATGCCAGCCAATATAATGGTGAACAAAACAGATATATCCCTGCAGTCACAGAAGTTACAATGTAGCAGTCAGAAGGGATACAGAGAAGTTGAGCAGAAATCATAATACCTTATAATAAATGCTATCATACTGGAGGAATTATACTGTGCTATTGGTACCCCAATGGAAGGACAACACAGTGTGTGTGTCTATGTGTCTGTGTGTGTGTGTGTGTGTAGGCTGGTGGTCAAAAAGGACTTCTCATTCATGTTTCTGAGTTTTAATTAGATAAATGATATAGGGGTGGTGGTGGGAAGACAAGGAACCAGCATGTACAAAGACCCAAAGATGAAAAGGAACATAGCATTAACTCCACAGTCTTAGAACATTTATAAATGTTTCAATAGTCTTATAACATTTCACTCTTCTTCTCTGTGACAGAGGCAGTGTCACAGCCAAGGCCTTGGGCAAGACTGTGCCTGGAGTTGCTGAAAGCCTTTGCTCATAAAAGTTGTTTTTCTCTGTTTATAACTGTTCAGTGGTTTGAATCTGTCATTTATTGCACCCCCACTTAAGATGTGACCGACTTGCAGACAGGGAGCATAGCTCACTGTATTTCCCAGAACCCGGCATAGCATTCTGTATATATTGGAAGCTTAAGAAATGTTAGTGCTAAACAAATAGATAAATGGTAAGAAATGGTCAGCAACCAAGCTGGAACTTCCAGAATTTTCAAGGGAGTAGCAATGTTTATCCAACAAATTTTTTCAGCCAATGTTACTTTCTTAAGTTTCAACTTTAAAAGCTTAGTCACAAAGATTCTCATTAAGTAGTACCTTGGCAATTCAAATAATCACTGCCCCTCTAACTTGAGTTAGTTGACTTGGTTAAGGCCAAACTGTGAAGCCTTAAGTCCCATGGAAGGTTAGTTACCTTCACGGAGAGAAAGAAGATCTAGTCATAGTCTCACCCTGAATTCTGGCGGGGCTAAGGGAAATAGCATTGCATAGTCTGTAGACCATACCATGGGCTAGGCACTTACCTAGGGATGTTGACATGAAGATAAATAAGTAGTTCCTAACCCCTAAGGAGGCTCTGGCACACAGTAGCTTCTCAAGAATTGTTTCCTGAGAAACTGAGTATATACGGCCTCACATATTTAGGCAAAGCACTTATAAAATGTATTACAGTTTTGTTTTTATATGTGGGACTCCTTCCTGGACTGTAGAAATGTTTGTATCCTATGGGTTTTTGTAGTCTCTGCAAAAAGCTAATTCCTCCTCTGAGGTTAAAGGAATCCTTACCATTGTTTTTGAAGACAGTAAGGGCTGCAGTAGCTGAAGCAGTGGCACTGAAGTGGGGATTTTTCAGCTACTGAAGGGACCTCAGTCCCACTCACATGGAGACTGCAGCATAAGCTTCTGTTCCAATATTACCCTACCCTGGGAACAACTGTTGGAACAAAAGAGTTACTCTGAGAGTCAGTGTGAGCAGTATCCCTAAATAAGTGTAGTCATCCTTTATAAGTAGCAGGTCTCCACTCCTGCCCTTAAATTGTCCAACTCCAATGCTAACAGTCACCAAGGAGAGTGCAGCACAGGCCCTGAAAGGAGCCACCAGGGACATTATTTCATGATGCAGAGGACAAATGCATGCTTTCCCCAAAACCTGGAAAATCAAGTTTATGTATGTCATGTTTATTCAAATACCCTTGAAATAAAGTCTCCCTCGCCTCAGGCAAGGACAGTCTCAGATAGGAAGGAGTGAAGTTCTTTTACCCACCCCAATAATACTGGTCAGAACTCTGGCTTTCGAGTTCCTTGAGTCATGAGCAGGCTGTTCACTTCCAGGGCACTTTCCGCAGGCTTCTTTGGCATAAATTGAGGTCAGGTTATAGCTGTCTCCTGGGTGATAAAAGCTGCTTGGCTTCTCACACTTTTGGATGAATCATTGGAGTTTCCCAGAGAAATGCAGAGGGTACTGCCACCCCTCAGGGAGTGTTAACCTCCCACAGTGATGGAGCACTGATGAGGCTGAAAACATCAGCCAAATGGTGATGCAATAACAGGCTCAAGATGAAACTTTTATTATGGTCTGTACAACTCACATTGATTGGAGAAGGAAAGAAAACAATATAAACAGCAGAATCCCACGACTGAGTTTCACTGTCACAAATATGTTCTTCATCAAATCCCAACCTCCTTCATTCTTTCCTTCTCCAATTCTCCCCTCCCCAAGATACCTGGAAATATTTTCTGCCAGATTTCTTTCATTTGTTCACTTGACCTTCCATCATTCACTCAGCAAGTATATAATGAGCCCCTGTCATGTAACAGGCACTGGGAATCAGTTCCAGCTTTTCTGCCTATTAGTAGTTACATATTTTTTTACCAATTACATTTTTTAAGTATGGAGTAGTAAGTACAATAATCAAGTATCAACAAAGCAAGAGGTCAGGAAGTAGAGAACATACATCAAGAACTGTGTTAGAGCAGTCACTGATAATTTCCTAAAAGTAATATATGAGAGTAGAGTTTTGTAGGACATAAAGGGATTTCTGGGCAAATAAGGGCAGTGAGAGGAGTGGAAGGTAAGAGATAGAATTCTAGGGAAAGAAAAAATAGCAGCAGCTCAAAACACTTGTTGATGTTTTAGCCACAAATGTGTTTATACTGTGCTCAGCACTGATCTAAGCTTTTTACCTGTGTTATTTATTTTTTTTTTTGAGACAGAGTTTCCCTCTTGTTGCCCAGGCTGAGGTGCAATGATGTGATCTCAGCCCACTGCAACCTCTGCCTCCTGGGTTCAAGTGATTCTCCTGCCTCAGCCTCCCAAGTAGCTGGGATTACAGGTGCCCACCACCATGCCCAGCTAATTTTTCATGTTTTTAGTAGAAATCGGGTTTCACCATGTTGGCCAGGCTGGTCTCAAACTCCTGAGCTCAGGTGATCCACCCGCTTTGGCCCCTCAAAGTGCTGCGATTACAGGTTTAATCCACTGCACCCTGCCTGTGTCAATTTTTTAAATCCATACAAAAACAACATGAGGTAGTCTCCACTATTATTTCCACTGTGGCAACTGATACACAGAGAGACTAAGTAAGTTGGCCAAAGTCATATAGCTAGAAAGTGGCAAAGTCACAATAAGATCCAGAGCTCTTAATCACTACAGGATACAAGTACAGAAAGATATACGCAAAGATCCAGAGATGACATAGAGAACAGAACTTTCTGGGGAAAAAATGGAAGTGGATATGAATGAGACCAAATAGTCATGGGAGAGCAGCAGACATAAATGATGATGAAGAGTTAATGGGCCAGATTATGAGGAACCTATGTACCCTACTAAAGTCTGCCCTTAATTCTGAGGCCAACTGGGAACTATGAGCAGCTTTATAACCAATATCAGGCCCATGTTTTAGGAAGATAACTCACAGAAGTGTAGAGAATGGTTTTGAGAGGGCCAATGGTCAGATCAGTTAAGACAGTAACGTTAACTACATACATGAGAAATGAAAAAGGGTGTCTCTTGGTCTATTTTGTGCTGCTATGTGAGAATACCTGAGACTGGATAATTTATAAAGTATAAAAATTTACTTCTCAGAGTTTTGGAGACTGGGAAGTCCAAGATCAAGCGGTCAGCATCTGGTGAGGGCCTTCTTGCTACATCATCCCATGGCAGAAGGGCAAATAGGGGTGGGAGAGAGAGAGCAGGAGGGGGCTGAACTCATCCTTTTATAAGGAATCCATTCCTATAACAATGGCATTAATCCACTGATAAGGACAGAGCCCTCATGGTCTCATTACCTTGAAAAGGTCCCACCTCTTTATACTGTTACAATGGTGGTTATGCTTGTAACATATACTTTTGGAGGAGTCACATTCAAGCCATAGCAAAGCACAACTAAGGGAGCAGGACCAGGGCTGAGACAAAGGGAGACTACAGGATCTGCTTAGATAATAGAATTTATAGGACTGAAAGGGAAGCTTACTCTTCAATAAGAGTAGAAGAATCACTTGAACTCAGGAGTTTGAGGCCAGTCTGGGCAAAATAGCAAGATTAAACCAGGCAGATCACTTGAGACGAGCATGGGCAACATGGCAAAACTCCATCTCTACTGAAAATACCAAAAATTAGCCAGGCTTGGTGGCACGCATCTGTAGTCCCACCTACTTGTAGGGCTGAGGCAGGAGAATCCCTTGAGCCCACAGGGTGGCTGCAGTGAGCTCTGATGGCACCACTGCACTCCAGCCTTGGTGACAGAGTAAAACCTTGTCTCAAAATAAATAAAAGAAGAATGACTTCCAGGTTTAGGATCAGGTATATAGCCATGCCATTAACCAGAATGACAAAGGTTAGAGGAAGGCCTGGTATAAGAGAAAGACAGTTTGTTCAGTTTGAGAATATTGCATTTTAGATGCCTGTTCCAGTTATCCACTGCTGCATATATACTACTCCAAAATGTAGTAGCTTGGAAGAAAAATTCATGATTATTTCTCATGGTTCTGTGAGTGGACCAAGGTCATCTGGACATTCTTGCTTGGGTTCTGTCATGTAGTTTCTGTCAGATGTCAGCTGGGCTACAGTCATCTGAAGGCTCAAGTGGGCTGGTTATCTAAGACAGTTCACTCACATGGGTGGCAGTTGATGCTGTTTATTGGATAAAAGCTCTGCTGGGCTTGTCCACCTGCACGTGGCCTCTCCATGTGGCTTGAGCTTCTCGCAGCAGAATAGTTGGGTTGCAAAAGACAGTATCCCAACAATGCACATTTCAAGAGGCCTAGGCAGAGGCTATAAGGCTTCTAGTGACCTAGCCTTGGAACTCACTGCCACTTTTGCAGCATTTTACTGGTTAAGAGAGAGTCACAGGGTCAGCCCGGATTCAAGGGCAGGGGACTCCAGAGGGTATAAAGACTAGGAGACACGGCTCATTGGGGACCATCTTTGGAGACTAACATGATGCCTTTGGGACAGGCAATTAAGGTGGTTCAATATGTATTTAGATTGGGGATTTAGCTGAAGAGACAATCAATATGTAGGTCATGACTGATGCCATACACATAGATGAGATCTCCCAGGGAGAATGTATGAAGTGCTACAAGAATAAGATCAGGGAAGACTTCTGAAGCAACAGTATCTGAAGGGAAAGCAATGGAACACTGAGTAGAGATACCAAGAATGTGGGACCATAGAGGCAGAGAAAACCATGAATGACTTTGCTTACATAAGCCAAATGGAACATTTCAAGAAAAGGAAATAGTCAATAGAGTCAAATGCTGAAGAGAGGCAATGTCATGTAGGGTCCACAATGTATTTTCACCAAATTTAACAATTAGTTGATCATGGATAACCTCAGAAGGAACAATTCCAAGGAATGGGAAAAAGTAAAGGAAAAAAATAAGACAAACAAAAAGGGCAGTGAATGGTAGCTAAGAAAGAGAAGGAAAAAACTATCACAAGACACAGTATTGAAGGGGGGTGTTTGTTTTAAGACGCTTGGGGGAGGGCTTTGGGCATAGATTGTCTGTTTGCGTGGATTTACATGTTGGCTCTACCAGCTCTGTGACATTGCTCAAGTGATTTAACCTCTCTTAACCCAGATGTTCTCTGAAGAGGTAACATTTAAGCTGATGCCTGAAGAATGAATCAGCCATGCAATGGATTGGAAGAATAATGGTTTTGGCTGGGGTAATAAGGGTATGGGCAAGTTGGGGACACATTTAGCTTGTTAAGGAATAGACTGGAAATGATGACAAGTTGGCAGGTAGGACGGAGTAGAAGATATGGTCATGGGAGCAATATGTGATTGAGCTGGAAGGGAGATGAAAGCCTGATCTTTCTGAGCTTTTACTATGGTGAGATGTCATCCTAAATACAAGGGAAGTTACTAGAGAATTGAAAATAGAGGAGGGATATTATTTAACATATTTCTAAAAGGCCACTCTGTTTTAAAAACAAACACACCTCCCCAGCAATTCTACTCCTAGGTGTTTATTCAAAACAAATGGAAAAATGTGTTCATGAAAAGACGCGTGCAATAATTTCATAGCAGATTTATTCATTATAGCCCCAAACAGGAAACATCCCCAAAATCTACTAATAAAAGAATAATAAACATACTGTGGAATATTCATAAATGGACTATTACTCAGCAATAAAAAAGAATTAATTTGCTGCTACAGGAAAGAAAATTTTGTATGATTCCATTTATATGATATTCTAGAACAGGAGAAATTAATACACAGTGGGAAAAACTTAGAACACTGGTGTCCTCTGGGAACTGTTTGGAGTGACAGTAATCTATCCCTGATAAGAGTTAAGGTTAATGGCTGGGCGCAGTGGCCCACGCCTGTAATTCCAGCACTTTGGGAGGCCAAGGCAGTTGAGGTCAACAGTTCAAGACCAGCCTGACGAACATAGTGAAACCCCGTCTCTACTAAATACAAAAAATTAGCTGGATGTGGTGGCACATGCCTGTAATCCCAGTTACTTGGGAGGCTAAAGCAGGAAAATCGCTTGAACCAAGGAGATGGAGGTTGCAGTGAGCTGAGATTGAGTCATTGCATTCCAGCCTCAACAAGAGCAAAACTCCATCTCAAAAAAAAACAAGTTAGGGTTACACAGTGGTGAAAACTCAAAAAATGCAAATTTGGTATTCAAATTTTACATTAAAAAAATAAATATTGAACTTTAGTTATATGCATAGCAGAGTGTTTACAGGGGATACTACTGATTCCTTTGAAATCTGTTCAATTCCTTTGAAACACACCAAAATTAAGATGGATTTGTGGATGAATCAAGGGGTAGAAATATGGATGGACAGAAATGTGAGAAAGCAAGTGTATGTAAAATGCTAATGGCAGAACCTGGCTGGTAGGTACATGAATGTTCATAGTAAAATAATCACAATTTTGCTTTATATTTGAAGATTTTCTTAGTGAAATATTGGTGGAAAAGATCACTCTGACCTCTCTGAGCATAATGGGTTTAGGGAGCAACTAAGAACACTGGAAGGTGAGAGGAGGATATGACATTGACCAAAACGAAAGGTAAAGTCAGTACAAAGAATGGCATTAGTGATTATGATGTTGAGAATGGATTTAAAAAGAAATGACCTGATTCTATATTTATGTTGGAGATACTGTGAGAAACAATTAATATAAAGCCTTTGAACTGGAGCCTTCCCTGAATAATTCGAACTTAGAGAGAGCTCAGTAAATCCTGTTATCTCATCCTTCCCTCAGGCAACATCACTTCCAAATCACCTCAGAGAAATGAGAATTTCTTCTCTATTAAATAACTCATTCTAATGTTTAATAACTGCTGCAGTCTCTTGTTTTCTTCAATTGGAAATTGTCTAAATATAGTGAGAGCTCAGATTACTGGCCCAGAATGGAGCTTCTGAAAGTCCTAATACATGGTATGATCATGTTTATGTTTATCTGATATAGTAGAGTCCCTGACAGATCTGCAATACAATATTTCCAGAGAAAAAATTTGGTACACTTTAGACATCTTTGTTAGAATTTTGTGTTTCCCATCAGGTGTAGCACACAGATAGAACCCCTAGATTAACCACGTAGGCAGGAAAATTGGGGGGAAAATGAAAACCTGTCATCTGTGTCATTATTTCAGCACTAAGCCTTCAGGGAGTAGGAGAAGTGTCACTCAGAACATCTCTGCAATTGCCTGAGCTGCACGAGTGTCACCAGCTGCATGATACACTCACTTAGAGCTTGCTGAAACTCTCACCTTTTCTCCCCCATCTATCACCCCTATCCTTTCAGTGGAAACGGGGCCGGTGTTTGTTCAGACTCAGTAGAAAATAGTAGCAAGCACACGCTCTGTTTCGCTTCTCTTTTTACAGTTAACAGTTAAGAGCTTACTTGGCTGCTTGGCAAAGTGCTAGGTGCCAGGCTAACCACCATGCAGCATCATTTTGATCAACCTTCACAGCAACGGTTCTATGAGGTGGCATCTATTATTATCTACATTTTACAGCTGAAGTGTCTGAGGCTCCAAGGTTAAGTAATTTGCCCAACTAGCAAGTTAGGGAACCGGAGTTCAAAATGAAGTCAGATGGTTAGCAGAGGAAAATCTTCCAATCACCGTGTCCTCGGCATCACTAATGGAACATCAGGAGCCTAGAGGGTGAAGAGGGTTGACGGATTCTCCTGAGCCTTCAGCAGTAGCCATGAAGCTACGTGCCTTTTGTTCTGCCTCTCAGTGCACTACTGAATTAGCAGCTCCTGCTTTGTATGAATTCAGAGGCTTCCCTTGCAAGGCCTCCTACACAGTCCCTCAAAACCTCCTAACTCCCAGTTTATGACTTAGTGCTTTTACTGGGCACAAACCTTTGCATCTCTCAATGAAGATGAAACTGAGCACAAGTATTGCTTTTAAAAAGTGAAAGTGGCTTAAATTCACACGAAGCTATAGATAACATTTATTGTGATCCATCTAGATTAGATTTAGCTAGCAGCAGAGATTGGAGAGAAAAGGAGAAAGAGCAGCTAGTTCTATAGAGGTTTTGGGGGATCAGGAAGATATTCAGAATAAGTATGTAAGCCATGAAATCAAACCTAACCTAACAAATTTTTTTTTTTTTTTTTTTTTGAGATGGTGTTTTGCTCCTGTTGCCCAGGCTAGAGTGCAGTGGTGCGATGTCAGCTCACTGCAACCTCCGCCCCCCGGGTTCAAGCAATTCTCCTGTCTCCGCCTTCTAAGTAGCTGGGATTACAGGTGCCCGCCACTACGCCAGACTAATTTTTGGTATATTTTTAGTAGAGATAGGGTTTCACCATGTTGGCCAGACTGGTCTCGAACTCCTGACCTCAGGTGATCCACCTGCCTCGGCCTCCCAAAGTGCTGGGAGTACAGGCGTGAGCCACCACGCACAGCCAATGTAACAGATTTTTGATTGCCAATCAGCCCATTCCAAAAAGTATTAAAGGTGTTATACACTGGTCCCCAATCTATACTTTCCAGTTTGGAGCCTTGCACTTCTAGTGTAGCACCAAAACCAAAACCAAAACCAAGCTTCCACTTTGCCCCTTGTCCTTCTTGCTGCCATTTATCTGCATTTACATTAAAAAGCTTGTTATTTGGAGAAATCCGTTTATTTCTTGGCAAAACTCTAGAGCTGGTATAAATCACTGCTTCTCTAGGGCTTTTGCTCTCACCCTGCCCTGCTGTGCACCAAGGAAACAGCAATCTCCCCCATGACGTAAAGAGCAGAAAGTGCAGATGGGCTGTTTTGCCCACTTGTCTCTCTCAGACCTTCTCCAAGGAGCTCCACAGGGCTGTGAGCTATTTATTCCCAGGAGAGGTTTCAAGAATAAACAGGGAAACAAAAATGAAGAGATTTGCCTAGGGTGAGATGGGAGAATTCTATCATTTATTTAGAATCACAAAATCAAATTAACTCCAATGAAATATTTTTAAGGGTTTATTTAATGTCTATCTTCCACGTTACACTGGGGCTGGATTAAGGGGCAATCCAGTCAGACAGCTACTCCAAACATCAGTCTAAAAGGGGAGCCAAAAATCACCTACTGTTTAGAACTTCACCAGGATGTGATAAGATGAAAGGAACGTAACCACTTTTAGAATACTGACTGAATGGAAGGAACATGGTCACCCAATAATGAATGAAATACCTCCTATATTAACTGATCCAAACAGATCAGTTAAACTGCCTTCTTAGCTTTGCTGTGTGAAATTTGCAGATTTCGGGCCAGAGCTATTATTGGTCTATACTGGACAGTAGGGACAGATAACTCTCATAAAACAAGACTCAGATTCCACTCTCAGTTCGAAGGAATGCCAAATTATTCCCCTGCACAGGGTAACCACCAGTCTTGGTGTGGCCCTGACTGGAGAAAGAGTTCCATGTGGACAAGGGCTGTACCTGTTCTGTTCGTGACTGCTCATTCAGCATCTAGCTCAGTACCCAGCCAAAATGCATACCCTAGAGGCATGCCATTGCTCAGCTCCAGAGAGTACCATTTGCAGCATATGCTGCTGCTTTATAAGCCTCATAGGTGGTGTGCTTGATGCAGGGTTGTACACATGGCCCCCCAGATTTGTTGACTGACCTACTGAATGGGTAAACAACATATAGATAGAGGGGGAATAACTTTTTCCCAACAATCTTTTCTCCCTACATCCGCTTCATTGCCTTAATGTAGTCTCTGGCCTTCTTAATTCAAGTTGAGGGGCCAGATGTGTTCTTTCTGCCTCCAGTCTCCTTACCCAGTAAGAGTCATCTCTCTATGGCAGGACCAAACCGTGCCACTTCCTTTCTTCAAAGCCTCTGATGCTTCTCACTGACCATGGAAAGGACAAAATGTTTAACATAGAAAATGAGACCCTCTGTGAGTGGCCCCAAATTGCCTTGGCCAGCATCATCTCTAACCACTCCCTCCTTTCTGCTCTGTGCACAGCCATGTCCAGGGGTCATATTCACTATGTGCTTTCTCACTTGGTGCCTCTGCACATTCTATTCCTTCCACCACAAATAAGGGTCAGGGTTGTGTGAGATGCTCCTTGTCCTAGTCCATTGATGTTGCTATAAGTTACCTGAGGCTGGGTGATTTATAAAGAAAGAATGTTTATTCAGCTCACAGTTCCACAGGTTGTACAAGAAGCACGGTGCCAACATCTGCTTGGCTTCTGGTGAGAGCCTCATCCTGCTTCCACTCGTGGCAAAAGCTGAAGGGGAGAGGGTGTGCAGAGAACATGTGGCAAGAGCAGAAGCAAGAGAGTGCAGGGGTTGGAGTGGGGAGATGCTAGGCTCTTTTTAATAACCAGCTCACCTGGGAACTAATAGAGCAGAACTCATCCGCATGGGGAGGGCACCAAGCCACTCATGAGGGATCTGTCCCTATGACCCAAACACCTCCCACCAGGCCCCACTGCCAACACTGGGGATCAAATTTCAACACGAGATTTGGAAGGGATAAATAACTAAACTATATCACCCTACTATTGAAATTCATCTGGTGTTTTTATAGTGATTACATGGGAGTATGGGATTAGAGGAAGAAGACCTTAGAGGCAAAGTGCCATTCCTTTTGCCTAAGATCAAGGATAAATGATATCACTGTTCCTATTAACCTTCATCACCTGGCTGAGATAGCGTGTGCTAGTTTTCTCTATGGTAAAGTTATTCTCCTCCCCCGAGCTTCCACACTGTACTCTTTGGAAGGAGAACACTATTCCAGCTCATACCTAAGGGATGGAAAATACGTTCCACCTCCTTGAAGAGGGGAGCATCCATATAGATTATCAGATGAGATTTTTAAAACATTTGATTCTCTTAAATACCTATTTTTACTCACCTATTCCTAATAGCACATTTGTCTTATTATCAGTGGATTGTTTTGACTTTGGGTAGTCATAATTAGGGTAAAAGGTAGATATATGGTTCAGTTTTTAAATTTCTTTTCTGGGGCTTATGCTATCAACCAGAATTACTTGCTACATTTTAATATATAACTTATCATTTTTATTTATTTCTCCTAATCTTTCTTTCTTTATAACCTTTACAGATAATGCAAACTTAGTATCTATTCTTTAGAAATAAGAGAAACAGAAGTCTTGAAATGTTAATGATTTAGTTTAGCAGAAAATGAAAACTGACAAGCCATACTCCTTTTGCTTTACATATATCCGTCTAAAAAGAAGAAGCAGAGGAATTCTGATCTGTTAGAAAAAACAATTTATTCTTAAAGTTGTACAAACGCTTTCTGACCATTAAACTACAATTCAGTGTACTTTCAAGAATTTATTCTTATACTCCTAAAATCTCTCTCCAGTATGTTATTACCAGAGAATCATGATCTGAGCAGAAAGAGGTGGCTTTCTTCTCTGTGAGTGCCTGCAATGCATGTTCTCCAGTTAATATGCTTTACCAAAAAAGAATTTGTCATTGCCTGTTGTCAGAGTCAGGCAAATTGTTCTATTCTGAATTGGCAAGTCTTTAGGTTAAACATCTCTTGGCAAAGCATGCTGTGTTTGTAAGACCTTTCTGTTTGAAAGGCAGAAAAACCCATCACAAAAAAAAGTATCTTGTTTTAGTCCCCAACAGAAATCAGCTTTTAAAAATGCAGCAAATCACACTCAGCTGGTAACTAGTTCATCACTAGTCGTTCCACTGAATTCAACTGTCTTTTTTCCCAAGCTAAGTTATGTGTAGATACAGCCTAAATTTATATCCTTTTAAATGTAGAGTAAACTTTTTATCTCTAAGTTCTCCTAATAATTAAACAGCTAGGACACACCTCAAATGACCTGAATTTGATCCCTGGAATCCCCCTAAAAGTGCTTTCCCTGGGGTAGAATTTCCCTAAGGGAAAAAAAGGAACAAAAGAAATGAACTCAGACTTTATTTTGGAATGTGTGTATTGGTAAGGAAAAGGAACTATTAATCAACAAAAATGTGCCTTAAAGTTGAACTTTCTAAGGCAGACTTGCATAGTACTTAGTAAATTAAAAACACAAAAAGCCGTGGGCAATACACTGAGTGAGCGTCACATTAGCCATTTCTTTGGTTTTGAAGTGACAGTCTATGAGAGGCAGATCATGTCTGCCTGATGATTTCCCCACATGTACACAGGTGACACTGGAAGATAACTCAGGCAGACACATGTCTGGCATGTTGAGCCAACACCACCGAAGTACACGAGTGACTACTTATCCATTCTTTCTGCAGGAAGAGTCACCCTTGAAAGCTATGCGCCTCTATACGTGTTGATATGAAGTGAAGTGAGAACCACAACCATTACATTTGAAAAACAGTGTGTGAAGTAGGATTTCGTTTTTGGCAAAACAGAAATCTAAAGTATAAATGTCTCTGTATGCCAGCAAAAAAGTCTAAAAATATTTATACACTAAATGTTACTGGTTAGTGCTGAATAGTGGGAGTGTGAATTATTTTTAGTTTCCTCTTGTACTTTATTATACTTCATGAATTTCTATAACAATTTTAAAACATTTTTAAAATATGTAAATCAACATATTTTTTCTCTTTCCTGTTGGGATTTTCTTCCCATTTTGTATTCATACTTCTCTTAACACTCTACAAATGTGACCTTTACTATCATACCCTTCCCTAGTTGCAACCAAGTGGAAAAAAATTTAAATTCCTTGACAAGATATATTGATGATATGATATCTGATGATTACTAGGATTGACTAGAGGCCACAGGAAAAAAAGGAAAATTCCATTGGTATTTTTTACCTGGAAAAAATTTTAAAGGCCTCTGAAGATTTATGTAACAATCTGGGTATACACCAAATTGTTGTATTTATAGCATATGTTATCATTGATGGTAACAAACATAGCTTGATGTTTTTCCAAGAGAAAGAGAAGTGTGCAGTGTTTTTTGGTTAATTCACAAAACTAAAAGCCTCAAAATCTCCTGGAACAGATAGAATCTATCCAAGTTCCTTTGGTAGGAATGAGGAGAAGTTTATGCATTTAACAGGCATAAGTTATAAGTTCTCATATTCAAGAGTTTCCAACAGTTTGAGCATTTTTTTTTGAATTGTTAAATAGGAGGGTTTCTGGCTGCAAAACTATAGTATGCATTGACTTTGATGATGTATGAGCCAAGGAAAGAACACTGGCAGTCCCAGCAGGAATACGATCTCACGTGCCCTGTGCTGCTTCTCTACACAGAGGCCGTTCTCTGGGTCAAACACACAGCTACAGGAGGGATAGGCAGACTCGAAGCAGTGTTGGAGGAAGGAGACCAACACAGAATCAATGGGAGTCAATTGGACTATGTTCCTAACACTGAAAAATTCACTGAACATAGGAAACCACAATCTAGGATTGAGAGCGTAGGTCCTAGAACAGAGCTTCCACCTTCAGTGTTAAATCACACATAGAACTTGTTAAAATACAGAGTCCTGAACATTACCCAAAAGGTTTTCAGTCAGTCTAGAGTGCACCCAAGAACTTGCCTTAACAAGCTCCCAGGTGTTGTTTATGCTGCTGGTCTACAGTTCACACTTTGCGAACAGATAAAGTCAGGTGCCCTGGCCTCAGTATTGTCTTCACTTACATTATGTTAAACAAGTAAATGAACTCAGTTGACTCCTCTGTGAAGTGGGGTAATAATAGTTCCTGCCTCATAATGCTGCTTTGATGATTGAGAGAAGTCATGTGAAGTTCCTGTCAAAACACCCAAAAATTTCAGTTATTATTAAGAATATTAATATTGTTATAATCTATTGTTTTATCTAACCCTCCAGATTTACAGTTAAAGAAACTGAGGCTCCAAGAGATTGTTACTGTCCCATGATCCCAGAGCTAATGATCAATGAAGCTGGAATGCAGCCCCTAGACCCCGGGCTTCCAGGCCCTCTCGTGACACCAGACTGAGTGTGCCCTGAGACATTTACAGAGATTGAACATTTTCAGCCAGTCTCAAACTCATGATCTTCATGTAGAAAGTAAATACAAAAACAAGCCTCAAAAGGATATAGGCATCCAACAAAGCTGACTGACATCAGCCTTGTACCACTTATGCCTAATTGAAAGCAGCATACTGTCATGGGTTATCAAAATGGAAACCAGGGACATGCTGAATGAGGATACTTTCAAAAACCCAATAAATGAGATGTTGGCATTGTCCCTATTTTTGAAGATGAAGAGACTGGTTGCCATTGGACACTTTCCTTGACTCCCAGGAGCATGTCAGGAGCAAAATTTCCAGTTACAATCCACGCTTCCAACGAGACACTTGGGACAACAGAAAGTTATGGCCAGAGCATTGCCTACCTTTGGCCTGCTGAGAAAGAGAAAAATATCTTAACTTTTGCGGTAATGAAATGCACAATGATGCATTTTTTAAGAGAACAGAACAAACCATCTTTTACTAGCCAGTGGAATGTGATGTGTTTTTCAGCTGAGAAGGATAATAAATTCTAGTTTTGCTGAAATAATATGCCTAAGCTGGAAATGAAGAACTTAGATGCTCTTCTCAAGTCCCCAGTCAGCTTTCTGCTTTGGAAAATTGGGACGTTAGGGAGGAACAAAGATCCTTAGAACATTTTCTTCAAGGCAAATCTGAAAGGAATACTTTAGATTAAGAAAAACTTCACAACATTCAGAAGATTCCAGTAATCCTTGCATGATATCAGAAAAGTCCTTTTAATTTTACTAAGTCAACAATTTACTTTATAGAATTACTATTATAATTAAACCGATTAATATATATAAAGAGCACAATATAGACTGTAGCATTCAATAACTGCTTCATAAGTGTTTCCTATTATTAGTATGAATAATTATAATGATTTGGTCCTATGTTAAAGCCACAGAGTTTACAAGCTGGTTCAGCTATCTGTGACTTTCATGACTTTCTGAAGTAAAGAAATATGTTTCCCAAATTGTATAAAATACAGAAAGATTGTGATTGAGGGGAAAAGAAATATTTTGACAATAAAAGTTTTACTAAACAGAAAATTAAACTTTTTACCAAGAACTGAGTTTGTTTTTTGTTTAGTTGGATTATTGTTTTTCAAATTGGGCTACATGCTCTGTGGAGAAATATTCAGGACTTTTTAAAACCACAATTGATTGATTCCAACCTAAGATAATCAGAACATGCAAACAAAGTCACAATAGAAAATATTCTACGTCTTTTTTTTCCCTTGACTTTTCAGTTAATCAAAATCAGGTTCTTAAAAACCTGGTTATCTTACAGAATATTTGCTTACGATGGTTATTTCACTTACTGTAATTTTTCAGTGTGTCCTGACATCTTATTGAGTTTTGAATGGCCCCTTTTACTGTTACTTTTGGACAAGACAGTTCCACCTTATTTACAGTACTAGGACCCAAAGATATGTGTTTCAACACAACGCTGGAAATATAAAACTGTGCAACTATGCATGAGGATAGTAAAAATGTGATTCAGGGCAAGTCCAAAAACATGTTGATTCCAATCATTCTTTCACTTTCACGGAGAAGAGAATTAAGGCTCATTAAACATGAGTGATCATTTCAGCTGCGTAAAAAATATGTCAGCATGCAACTAGAAAGGACCCTAGAAAACAAAATGGTTTTCAGTAATCAGTCTGGTACCATTAAGCCAGTCCCCTGCAGGCTCTCCTTTCTGGTCCCGCCCCTGCTTCTACTTCCATTTATTACAACTGGGCTCTTGACTCTGTTCATCTATTACAGCCTTATCCTGTTTTATGGACTGGGGTTGCAGCTGACCTCTCAAGCTCCTCTACTCTCTGCAGCACTTCAAAGATTAGCATAGAGTCATGTTCCCACTCTCTGTACATTGTACAATCCTGGAGAGTTTACATCTCTCCTCAGCTGATCCTTACTGACCCCAAATAAACTCTCATCCATGGTCAGTGGCACATATAGCCCATTATTATTATTATTATTGAAACTGATGTTTTAAGTAAAATTGTGGTTAGATGTTTTGTGTAACTTTATTAATTTAGGTAACGTAATTTCATACCATAATAACTAGAAGTCAGTAGAAAGATGAGGAGGGGAAGATTTTAGTCAACCAAATGCCTCTCTAAAATAGGTTTCCTGTTAGGTAAGTCTGCTTATCTTCTCCATTGCATTTGACTCTTAAGAAGCAAATTTATGTCTAGACCAACATGTTCTATCAGTAGAGAGTGTCTAGACAACTTCCCCCAGCTCACTCTCCTGTAGAGGCAAGCACCTGATTTTTTTGAAGCCTGCTGACTGTCTACATCAGGTACAGGGTTCTATTAAATTACCTGATTTCCTAATGCTACTTTCCTCAGGAAGAAAAAAAAAAAAAAAAAAAAAAAACTTCAAGAAAATCAAAACAGCAGCAGTTTATCCAGGCAAACATCTATTTAGCTATCATTAGCCCTCAGTGGGATTCCTAATTCTATCACTAAGTGGCGTGGGGGAAAGGGCAGCTTTATTTCTGTGTTTTGAATTCTAGCTGAAAAACAAAAAAGGGACAGGTTTCCCCTTATGAAAGCTTAAAAGAGATAGTGACATATCTTCAATCACTTCAACACTTTCCTTACAGAATATAATAAAGAATTTCCCAAATAGCAAAATACAATGTCATCTTCATCTGCTGATACAATTATGTCCTTGATAGCAGAATTCAGACAAATCAGCTAGCTAATTTTGGGCCAAATAATGATAGTTCATTACATTACAATTTACAAAAGAAACAAAATTCCTTTCTCTAGAAGGTTTCCAGGCCATTTTTCTCGCTGCATGGTTTTATATTCATCAACATTGATTTAAAACCAAAGGGACCTGAAGGAGCAGTGGCTGGGCAGTAATGCAGTGCCACCTAGCTTCCCTCCTGCAGGATGGTAGTCCATCACCAGTTGTTCTCCATAACTGAAGGAACCAGAGTAGAGGCAACACTGTGCTAGGACTATCTGAGGCAGAAATAGACAAAGGGGAAAATATCTTCTTTCATATTCATCCAAAGACAATTAAACATCAGATATATACCCTGGAGTTAGGCACGATCCTCCACAATCTAGTCCAATCACTCCATCGAGCCTCTCTCCACCCCATCACCCTTACAACTCTGCAGAAGAAGGCAGCTTGTACATGTACAGTGCTTATGATTAAAACTGCTCATATCATATATTTCCCCTAATCATCCCCAGCATATGCCATGAATATTCCTGCCTCTGTTATATACACTTTTCCCAGCCTAAAATCTATACTCATTTGTTCTCTTTCAAGTCCTTTCCAGTCCCAATTCCTTTGTGCAGCCTTCCCTGACTACATCAAACCCCAGTGATAATCTCACCTTTGAATTACATTGTATTTTCAATTCTCTACTGAGTCTTTTACTACTCTGTCTATTCCACCCATGTATCTAGATTGTTCTAATTATCCTTCAAGACTCAGCTCACCTATCTACAGATGTTCTTGATCACACGCATTCCCTCCACCAAACAAACTGAGTAGTTGCCTGTTTGGTGCTCTCATAGTGTTGTGTACACACCTCTAATAGAGAACTCATTTTTATCTTTAATTTTTTAAAATACAACTTTATTTTAACTTTTGTAGGTACATAGTAAGTACATATTAATATATTAATGGGGTGCATTAGATTTTTGATACAGGCCTGCAATATCTAATAAGCACATGATGTAAAATGGGGTTTCTATCCCCTCAAGCATTTATCCTTTGTGTTACAATCCAGTTACATTCTTGTTTTGTTTTGTTTTGTTTTTGAGACAGACTCTGGCACTGTCGCCCAGGCTGGAGTGCAATGGCACGATCTCGACTCATTGCAAGCTCCATCTCCCAGGTTCATGCCATTCTCCTGCCTCAGCCTCCTGAGCAGCTGGGACTACAGGCACCCGCCACCACGCCTGGCTAATTTTTTGCATTTTTGGTAGAGACGGGGTTTCACCGTGTTAGCCAGGATGGTCTCGATCTCCTGACCTCGTGATCCTGCTGACCTCATGATCCACCCACCTCGACCTCCCAAAGTGCTGGGATTACAAGCGTGAGCCACCACGCCCAGCCCAGTTACATTCCTTTAGTCATTTTAAAATGTAGAATTAAATTATTATTCACTATACTCACCCTGTTGTGCTATCAAATACTAGGTCTTATTCATTCATCCTATTTCTTTTGTACCCATTAACCATCTCCACCTCCCCCAGTCCCTCTCTCACTACCCTTCCCAGCCTCTGGTAACCATTCCTCTATTCTCTTTCTTCATGGGTTAAATTGTTTTAATTTTTAGATTCCACAAATAAGTGAGAATATGCAAACTTTGTCTTTCTGTTCCTGGCTTATTTCACTTACCATAATGACCTCCAGTTCCATCCATGTTGTTGCAAATAACTGGGCCTCACCCTTTTTTATGACCAAACAGTACTCCATTGTGTATCTGTACCACATTTTCTTTTTCACTTTATTTGTTGATGGACACTTAGGTTACTTCCAAATTTTTGCTCTTGTGAGCAGAGCTGAACAAACATGGGAGTGCAGATATCTCTTCAATACACTGATTTCCTTTCTTTTTGGTATATATGTAGCCATAGCTCTATTTTTAGTATTTTGAGGAACCTCCAAACTGTTCTCCATAGTGGTTGCATAAATTTACATTCCCACCAATGGTGTATGAGGGTTTCCTTGTCTTCATATCCTCACCAGCATTTGTAATTGCTTGTCTTTTGGATATATGCCGTTTTAACTGGGGTGAAATGATATGCCATTGTAGTTTTGATTTGCATTTTAAAGAACTTGTTTTTATTTTGTCTCTGTTAAACTTAGAATAGGGCCTGTGTTTTAGTCTTCTGCTTTAGAATAAGCATTAATAAATTGTTGTTGAATTAGTAGTGCTTGAATGAATGAAATATAGCCATGTAATTATTTCATATGGTACTCATTGTTTCTCCAATTAGTTGACATTTCTTGGGAAAAGACTATATCTTTTAATCTTTCTCTTGCTCATCTTGGACACAATTGCTGATCCCTGCCTGATCCCTTTTTACTTCATAAAAAAGCAAAAATTTTAAAACCTACATTTCCCTAGTGAATTTACTCTCCTACTCTCAAAGCCAACCAGTTTCCTCTTTCTTCCCATCGACACTCCCATTCTTATCTAACTAAAGGCTTACTTATTATTTCAATGAAAAACAGAAGCAACCAGAGTTTCTGGAAACATGATTGAGAGACGAAAATTAGGGAAATCACCTGAGGTCAGACATGAGACCAACAGACAAATGTGCTGAAGCACATAGCTTTGGCTTCCTTGATCAGGAGGAACTGGAGATAAAGCCTTTGGTGGGACAAAGGCATTGCAGACAGGTGAGAATCTGCCTACATAAATCCATGCCCAGACTATTCTCTACGCATTAGCCAGAGCAATTATTTCAAAATGTCACTCAACTGCTCACAATCTTCCAGTTCCTCTCCCTCAACTTCCGAAAGAGTAAAATCCCAGGCACTTCAAGTTTTTCCATGACCTGAGACTACTTCCCTGAACTCCCTCTTGCCTCTCTCCTTCTCATTCTCTGCACATATCAGTGTTCTTGCGCTTCCTCGTACTACTAATACTCCTAATATAAAACAGTGACACTATTTTCTGCATCTGTTTCTTACCTCTATTCCCTGCCTACTTCTCAAACTACATATGGCTTATCCCTCACTTCACATTCAGAGCCTGTTCAATATAACATCATCAGAAGAGCCTTCTCTGATATGTTATAAAAAAAATACCCCTCACCCTCCATCCTCCATCCCCTTATCCAGCCTTATGTCACTTGACAGCACTTATCATTGGTTAAAGTTACATTTTATGGTTTTATTGTTTATTAGCTGTCCTGACCACCAGAATGTGAATTTTAGGAGGAAGAAAACTTTCACTTTTTCATTTAGCTAAATAAACCAGTCCTAGATCTGGGCCTAAGAAGAAGTGTGCTTTATTCACATATAACTTTGTCAGAGTGGTAGGGACTTTGGAGGAAAGTAGACACCAAAGCAAGTGTATTAGTCATTGCAAGATAACTTTGTCTTTCTGTTCCTGGCTTATTTCAGGATTTTGCTACAACAAACTGTAAAGTCCAGGAGACTTAACACAATGTAAGTTTACTCCTTGCTCATGCTGTAGTCCAGTGTGGATGTGCCTAGTCAGGGGGCCCAAGGGGTTACCAGACTCTTCAGTCTAGTGGCTTTACCACCCACTGGGATCTTAAAGTCCACCAGGATCCATTACATCTGGCCAGAAGATGAGGAACAGAAGAGGACATAGAGTAACATATGGAATGTTTTCATAGTCAGGTCTGGAAGTGATATAAATCACTTTCACTCACGTTCACCAGAACTGAGTCACTAGGCCATATCTAACTTTGAGGGAGGCTAGGAAAGCAGCCTAATTGTAATTTCAGGGGAAAGAGGAAGTGGGGCTTGGTGAACGCATAGCATACAGTGTTTGTCATGAAACATGACCATTAGATGATGCAAAAGCTGATTTATAAAAGTGAAAAAGTTACCCTGGAAAAGGAGGATAAGTGTGTTCTAAGGGAAGGAAAAGGCAGATGCAAAAGCAAAAAGGCACAAAAAATAATAACATATCTAAGGAATTTCCATTGTAGATATGGCTGAATGTATAATGTGAAATAAAAAGGCGTAAGTTTGGGGAGATAGGAAGAATCTGGATCATGAAAGACCCTGTATACCATGACAAAAAGTTTAGACTCATCCTAAAGGTATTGGGGGAGGCACTGAAAGATATTAAGGGAAAAAAATCGAAGGAGAATACGATCAAACATCTGTTATTAAAATAATATCATTCTTATGGTTATATAGGGGGTAAATTTGGGACACAGAAAATGGAGACAAGATAATTAGATAGGAAACCATTGCAGAAGTACAAGAAGAAATGTAGGCAAATGGAAGCCAAGACTAAGGTAGTAGTTACATAGTGCTTGCTAAGTTCTTCCTTCTCTCTGAAAAGTATCATGAGCATACTTACTGTCTTTGATGAGCTGAAGACTCTAATACTACTGAGGTCAGAGATCCATCTCATAGAGAGGTTAGCAAACTCATATTTTAATTAAGTTTCTAATTGGATTTCTATTACTTATTAAAACTACAAGTTGATATTAAGGAATAAAGCTATTTTTTAATCACTGCTAAGAGATTACTGGGGGTGGAGTGGGCAGGGGGAACAGAATACGGGGCATACGTGAATTCTCACATTGATAGTGTGTGTAAAAGAGAAGAAAATGATGAATAGTTCTTCAATATCCTTTGTGATAATATAACTTTAATCAAAGAATAGATGAGAAGGGATGGATTGCTCATCATAACACTGTATTTAACTCCATCACATAAATTAATATGTTTCAATTAAATAAATCATTAGGTATTTCCACAGCCACAACTATCAACATTTTCCAATTTTTCTCTTTATAAACTTTTCTTTTACCTGAATCATTGCTGATCCATCATAATTTTAAATTACAATAACTGGATGTACAGTCTAGATATTTTAAGATTATGGAAGAAAAGGAGCAAGAAAAAACAGTTTGCTTGTTTATTTTCTGCCCTGAAAAAAAAACAAAAACAACAGAAGGTTCCTAGAAAGTAGAGGACAAATTAAAGAATCAGCAATACTTTTTTTTTTTTTTTTTTTGAGACGGAATCTCACACTGTCGCCCAGGCTAGAGTGCAATGGTGTGATTTTGGCTAACTGCAGTCTTAGCCTCTCAGGTTCAAGCAATTCTCCTGCCTCAGCCTCCGAGTAGCTGGGATTACAGGTCCCCATCACCACACCCAGCTAAATTTTTGTATTTTTAGTAGAGACAGGGTTTTGCAATGTTGGTCAGGCTGGTCTTGAACTCTTGACCTCAGGTGATCAACCCTCCTCAGCCTCCCAAAGTGCTGGTATTACAGGCATGAGTCACCACATCTGGCCAGCAATACTTTCTAAAGCAAATTTTACAAATCTAAAATTACATTGAATGATGATACCTGTTATATTGAAATGGTAGAATTATAGGAGACTGACTTGTTTTTCCTTACCACGCTTCCTGTGTAAGAACATTTTTGTCTAATATATAAAATAAATACAGAATCACTTTGACAAACTGATTTTCTCATGAAATTATCAGGATTCCTGGGTTAAATTTTAGCATCATTGCTATTGTGACATTGGGCAAGTTAATATCATTATTATCATTGTTGCTATCATTACCAGTAGTATTATTAGATCACACTCAGCACATATTATGCACCAGTCATTTGATTAAGAATGTAATATGTATTATCTCATGTTATTGAATATTTCAATTGCTATCATTACCAATAGTATTAGTAGATAGAATTCAGCACATATTATGTGCTAGTCATTCTATTAAGCACATTATATATATTATCTTATGTTATTATTTCAAGATATTTTTCTTAACCTATTTTAAAACATTATAGAAAATAACTTTAGCAAGATGGCAGAGTAGGAAGCCCTGAATATTTCCCCTCCCACTAGCAACTAATTTGGCCACAATTCACAAATTCGCTTCATGAGAAATTAAGAAACTAATTGAAAGTTTCTTGCAACCGGGGAAAACATGAAACCAGACTCATTGAAGCTAGTAGGGAGAGTCAAGACACCCTCTCACCAGATCCCTGCTCCTAGCACAACAACATATAATCAGGAAGATTCCCCCTAGCTCCCAGCTTCTTCCAAGGGAAGGAATGAGTTAATGCATATCCAGTACCCCTAACTTTCTGAGGGAGCTTCCAAGAGGCCTAGTTTGTGTCTTTCTACTCTTGGATTTATGACAGGACTGGCAGAGTCTAGTGAGTTGAGGGAGACATGCAATCAAAAGACATACAGTGGCTGAGTGGATTAAAAATCAAAACAAAACTATATGCTGTCTATAAGAAACTCACTTTAGATTTAAGGACCTACATAGGCTGAAAGTGAAAGGAAGAAAAAAGATATTTCTTATAAATGGTAACCAAAGAGAGCAAGCACTGTCATATCAGAAAAAAAAAAACACAGACATTAAGCCAAAAACTGTCAGGAGAGAAAAAAAGGACATTACATAATGATAAAAGGGCCAATCTACCAGGAATGTGTAACAATTATAAAAGTATACGCACTCAACATCAGAGAACCTAAATATATAAAGCTAACATTGACTGAGCTGAAAGGAGAAATAGTAATAAAATAATAGGATACTTCAAAACCCACTTTCATTAATGGATAAAACATCTAGATAGAAGATCAATAAGGAAACAAAAGATTTGAGCAACACTATAGGCTAAATGCACCTAACAGATATATACAGTTCAGACCACCTAACAGCAGCAGAATGCACATTCTTCTCAAGTCACATGGAACTTTCTCCAGCATAGATCACATGTTAAGTCACAAATTAGATCTTAAAATTGTTAAGAAGGTTGAAAAGATACCAAGTATGTTTACAAACCACACTAGAGTGAAACTAGCTATCAGTAGTGGAAAGAAAACTTGAAAATTTCACAAATATGTGGAATTCAAACAAACACACATCCTGAACTTCACTGGGGTCAAAGAAGAAATAAAAATGAAAATCCGGGGGCAAAGAAAGATGATGGAATAGAAGCCTACACCATTCATCCCCCACCGGAACACCAAATTTTGACAACCATCTGCACATAGAAAAGCACTATCACAAGAACCAAAAATCAAGTACCATCTCGGCCACAGTAAGGAAGAGCAAACAAGCAGGCACTTGGGGCCCCCAAGTTGAGACCTAGGCTCTTGGTCAGCATTTCTAGACATGTTTTGGGCCAGAAGAGTAAGTCCCAGGCTTGGCATTATTTACTGCAGGCTGACAGAAGAGACAATGGACTTTAAACAAACATCAGCACTGGTCTGTCTGACAGAAACTTCCATGGACCAGTGGTGATGGTGGCCACAGGGACAGGCTACTCTGCCTGTGGAAAGGAAAGGCAAGAGCAGAAAGGACATCGTATTGTGGTTTGAGTGTCAACTTAGCCACAATAAAACAGAATATTGGGTAAAAGGCTATTTTTTAAATTCTAATCCCTGGCCACCAGATAGTATCTCTGGACACGCCTGGGGCCTGTGAGAACTCACCATCTGGAAGGGAAGGGTCGGATTTCCTCTGCTGGCTTCAGCCTGTTCCAGCCCGGTCCTAGTGCTAGTGGCCACAGCGGTGCTTGACACCCACACCCCCAGTTCCAGATGGCTCAGCAGAGAGAGGAGAGAGAGAGAGAGAGAGACTCTGTTTGGGAGAAAGTAAGGAAAAAGAACAAGAGTTTCTCTAAAGAGACATTTCTCAAAAGAAGACATGCAAATGGCAAATAGGCATATGAAAAGTGCTCAAGGTCATCTCGATCATCAGAGAAATGCTGATCAAAACTAATGAGATATCACTTCACCGAGTTTAAATGGCTTTTATCCAAAAGTCAGATAATAGCAAATGCTGCTGAGGATGTGGAGAAAAGGGAGCCTTCATACACTGTTGGTGGGAGTGTAAATGAGTACAACCACTATGGAGAACAGTTTGAAGAATCCTCAAAAACACTAAAAATAAATACATGATCCAGCAATCCCACTGTTGAGTATATATCAAAAAAAGGAAATCAGTATATCAAAGAGATAGCTGCACTCTCATATTTGTTGCAGCACTGTTCACAGCACCCAAATTTTGGAAGCAACCTAAGTGCCTATTAACAGATGAATGGATAAGGAATATGTGGTACTTTTACACAATGAAGTACTATCCAGCCATAAAAAAGAATAAGATTCTGTCATTTGCAACAACATGGATGGGACTAGAGGTTATTATGTTAAATGACATAAGTGAGACACAGAAAGACAAACTTTGCATGTTCTCACTTATTTATGGGATATAAAAATCAAAACAATTGAACTCATGGAGAGAGAGAGCAAAAGGATGGTTACCAGAGGCTAGGAAGGGTAGTGGGGAGGGTAAGGAGGAGGTGGGGATGGTTAATGGGTACAAAAACGTAGTTAGAAAAAATGAATAAAAATTTTGTATTTGATAGCAAAACAGAGTGACTCTGGTCAATAATAATTGAATTCTACATTTTAAAATAACTAAAAGAGTAATAATTGGATTCTTTATTACACAAAGGATAAATACTTTAGGGGATATATCCTTTTTATGTGACATATACATTGTATGCCTGTATCAAAACAGCTCAGGTACTTCATAAATATATACACCTACTATGTACCTTCAAAAATTAAAATTGTTTTTAAAAAAGAATAAATAAGATACAGTATTTGATAGTACAAAATGGAAACTATAGTAAATAATAATTTAAATGTACATTTTAAAATAACTAGAAATATATAATTGGATTGTTTGTAACACAAAGGATGCATGCTTGAGGGGATGAATACCCCATTCTCCATGATATGATTATGATGCATTCATGTCTCTACCAAAATATCTCATGCACCCCTTAAATACATAAACTCACTATGTACCCACAAAAACTAAAAATAAAACAATCTTTTAAAGGTGAGTGATAAACAAAACACAACATACCAAATCTCATGAGATACAGCAAAAGTAGCAATAAGGAAGGAATTTTATTACAGTAAGTGCCTCCCTTAAAAGGAGAAAGATCTCAAATATACAACCAAACTTTACACTTCAAGAAACCAGGAAAAAAGTAAACTAATCCCAAAGTCAGCAGAAGGGAAGATATAACAAAGATTAGTACAGAAATAAATTAAATCGAAAGTAGTAAAACAACAGAAAAAAAATGATTCTAAGAGTTGGTTTTTTTGAAAATATAAACCAAAATGACAAACCCTTAGCTAAACTAATTAAGAAAAATATAGAGAAGGCCCAAATAAATAAAATCAAAATGGAGAAAGGAGACATTGCAGCTGATCTCACAGAAATAAAAAAGATTATGAGACTACTATGAACAACTACATGCCAACAAACTGAATAATCTAGAAGAAATGGATAAATTCTTACAAACATACAACCTGCCAAAAGTAGGCTGTGAAGAAATAGAAAATCTGAACAGAACTATAAGTCGTAGTTCGAACTTCCAGGCAGCTTTGTTGACACTGTGAGGGGTAAAACTGCCTACTCAAGCCTCAGTAATGGCAGATGCGCCTCCCTCCACCAAGCTGAAGTATCCCAGGTTGAATTCAGACTGCTGTGGTGGCAGCAAGAATTTCAAGCCAATGGATCTTAGCTTGCTAGGCTCCATGGGGGTGGGATCCGCTGAGCTAGACCACTTGACTCCCTGGCTTCAGCCCTCTTTCCAGGGAAGTAAATGGTCTTGTCTCACTGGCATTCCAGATGCCAGTTGGGTATGAAATACAACTCCTGCAGTTAGCTCAGTGTCTACCCAAATGGTCCCCCAGTTTCGTGCTTGAAACCCAGGGCCCTGGTGGTGTAGACACCCAAGGGAATCTTCTGGTCTGCAGGTTGTGAAGACCGTGGGAATAGCATAGTATCTGGGCCGGAACGCAGTATTCCTCATGGCACAGTCCCTCATGGCTTCCCTTGTCTGGGGGGGGGGTAGTTCCCTAACCCCTTGCGCTTCCTGGGTGAGGCAATGCCCCACCCTACTTCTGCTCACCATCTGTGGGCTGCACCCACTGTCTAACCTGTCCCAGTGAGATGAGCCATGTGCCTCAGTTGGAAATGCGGAAATCACCCTCCTTCTGCATTGATCTCGCTGGGAGCTGCGGACTGGAGCTGTTCCTATTTGGCCACCTTGCCCAGGTCCCCATTTTTACTCGATTTTTAATGTGGCTACCAGAAAACTTAAAAATTATTATATATGTGACTCGCATTGTATTCCTCCTGGACAGACTTGTTCTCCATTGCTAACTCAATTGTCAGCTATCTCATTCAACATTTCATTGAAGAGAGTGAATATTTGGAAATCAAGTTTTAAATTTTCTAAAGCACTTTAGAGTTCTATAATTGCTTCTTTTTCATAGCAACCTATTCTTATTTTATGTGTTTAAAATCTTCTCAAATATTTCTGGAAGTACTTGATTAGAACTTTATTAAAGTTCTCTTCAATTTCCTATATAACTCTGTTTCTTCAGAATTTTGTTTCTTTTTTTTTTCATTTTAGAACTTGGTTTTCATGCTGCTGGTTTCTGCTCTTTTCGGTTATCCATATCTAAAATGAGTATCTAGACTGAACAGTCATTGGTGGCTGCATTGTTTTCTCAGCTTAAGTGAAATGACATTGCCCTGAGCAATGAATAAGGATACTGATTAATGTAATCCTAGATTTGAGGAATGGACTGGGACATACAGCCTAGCTGGATACCTTCAAGGTGAATGAGGAGCTTGCCTTTTTGGTGCAGAAACTCTTTTTCCCTTATGTCAGCTTGATAACGCCTGGGGCACTATCTTAACTATCTCTGTACCTCCAATACCTGCTTTGGCGCTCCCCAAGGCATATCATTCATTCTATTTAAAGTTTTCAGCCTATTGTAAAAGATAATTTTAACCTAAGAAATGAAAACTACAACCCAAAGAAAAGAAAAATTATTTAAAGACAGAATTTATAATAAAATAAGCAGCAGGTCTTAAAGATTTGGAAAATTCTCAGCCTAGGCATATTGTAAAGAATGAAAAAGGAGGATGTCAAGGGTATGGCCAAGTGACCCTTGATAAGGAGATGAGTAACTGTCAGTGGAAGCCAGGTGCTATTCTTCAAGACAATGAAAGAATAACCCCAAAGGCATTTAGAATGTCCCTTCCATCACAGGTTCAGAGTGCCAAGGTCTGGAGGACACAATGATGCCAAGTGTGGCCTTGGGTGCCTGCAAGACATCACACAAGTCTCTGCTCCCTGCATTCTGGCACAGTGCTCCTCGGCTGCCCCAGATATGGCTCCAGTGGCCCAGGTGTACTGAAGTTTACAATAGCCACCTTTCTGGAGGGCAGGTGATAAACCTTGGTAGCATCCATGCTATGCCAACCCCAGCACAAAGGGCAGTGTGCAAAGTAAACAAGCTGTGGGAATATGGCTGCCTCCCTAGGTTTGGAAGGATGTCGCAGAGAGCAGCAGGGCCCAGGCACAGAATGGCCTGCCACAGGAGTGTGTTATTACAGATAGCCCCTATTAGAGCAATGCCTAGCGATGCCATGGGGGCAAGACATCCTCCAACACCATAGACTGTTAAAGCCACCAGTATGCAACTCCAGCCTGAGAGAACCAAAGGCACCAGGCTTCTACCCATGACAACTGCAGCATGGGCTGTACCCAGCAAAGCTATGGGTGCTACTGGAGATTTGAGGACCCAGCCCCAGCCAGTGTGTCTGGAAGATGGGAATTCCAGTCAAAGAAAATTATTTTCAAGCCTTAAGATGTAACATTTGCCCTCTTCAGTTTTAAACTTGGTCAGGACCTATTATCCATTTTATTTCCTATTGTTTCCTTTTGCAATGGGAATGTCTGTCCCAGACCTGTCCTACCACTGTATTTTGAAAGCACCTAACTTGTTTGATTTCATAAGCTCACAGCTGGAGGAGGATTTGCCTTAGGATGAATCACACCTTTGAGTCTCACCCATATCTGATTTAAATGATAGTTGGATGAGACTCTGGACTTGAACTATTGATGCCAAAATGAGTTAAGATTTGGGGAGCTGTTGGGATGGAATGAATGTATTTTTCATGGGAAAATGATAAAATTTTAAGGGCCTAGAGGTGAGATGCTATGGCCTGCATGTTTGTATTCCCCCAAAATTCGTATGGTGAAACTGAATCCCCAATGCAATAGTATTAAGAGGTGGGGCCTTCATAAGAAAGGGTGAATTCACGTCCTTTGCAGGAACATGGATGAAGCTAGAAACCGTCATTCTCAGCAAACTAACACAAGAAGAAAAAACCAAACACTGCATGTTCTCACTCATAAGTAGACATTGAACAATGAGAACGCATGGACACAGGGAGGGGAACATCACACACCAGGGCCTGTCATGGTGTGGGGGTCTAAGGAAGGGATAGCATTAGGAGAAATACCTAATGTAGGTGACAGGTCAATGAGTGCGGCAAACCACCATGGTACGTGTACACCTATTTAACAAAACTGCACGTTCTGCGCATATACCCAAGAACTCAGAGTATAATAAAAAAATTAAAAAGAGGTGGGGCCTTTATGAAGCAGTTAGGTCATGAGGGATGAGTCCCCATGAATGGGATTAGTGCCTTTATGAAAGAGGCCTCAGAGAACTACCTCATCCTTTTTACCATGTGAAGGCACAGAGAAAAGGAGTCACCTATGAACCAGAAAGGAGGCCCTCACTGGACATTGAATCTGCTAATGTTTTCTTGGACTTCCCAGCATCTAGAACTGTGAGATATTTCTGTTGTTTTTAAGTTATCCACTCTAAAGTATTTTGTTATAGAAGCCCAAATAGACTAAAATACTGACCTTCCACTTAAAATTTTTTTTCCCTGTACCTGTCTTCCAGCCTACTCCCTCACTCCTGGCAGGTCTCTGATTAAAGAACATCTCTCCTTGAGGCTACCCCCTTATGTTGAAACTACCTATAACCTTATTCTGCCTTATTTTTCCTGAAAATAACAGTCTTGCCTTATGTTTTCATGAAACACATCTAACATATCACTATCTAACATAATATGTACACATTTTTGTCTCTCGCCTCCATTAAATTATAAACTCCATGAGAGAAGAGATTTTTATTTACACATAGTAGATAGTTACTATCTACTATGTAATGAGATAGTGATGAATAGTGAATGAGTGAGTGAATAAATGAATAGATATACAAATGAGTGAATAAAGTGCTACAGGAGTTCAAAGGAAGGGTAGGTTCCTTCCTGACAAAGAAATAAAGCAAGGTTTATGATGGAGGCAGCACATGAGTTGGTTCTGGAAGAACGGGTAGAATTTGGACAATAAGAAATGGTGCGTGGAGGATTACCAAACCTAAGAGAGCCCATTATCCCCAAATGTAACTAAAACGCTGTATAATCACATCACAAAATATATAAAAATTATATCATTTGAATATTAACCTTAATATCATAATAGTAATGTTAATTACTAGCTAAATCAAGCATATTTTAAAATTGTTTTTAAAATGTGAAAAAGTGTTTGAATGCAAGAGAGAGGAAGAAGTGGATAGACACTTTTATAGAAGTTGTTAGCAGGGCCCTGGGCACACTCAAGAGTTTTGGAGATGAGTGGGACAGAAGTTGTGGAAAATGTGCCTTCCCTTTCTTGGTAAAATTATAACCCAATAATCCCTAACTAACAGGACTGGGAATACTTTTTCTTAATAAATTGATAGAAGAGAGGATTTTCTAGGAAACAAGGCAAGAAAAAAAGCTTAGAGTTAAAGAAAATGTGTGTTTGTATGAATGTGTGCATACACGTGTGTGTATCTGTGTTTGTGTGTGTTTGTATGTGTGTGTAATGAAATATTGCTTGAATCATGAGCTGTGCAAACAAAGAAAAAGTAGAGGAGCTGCTTTTAGGCAAGGTAACAGCGGGCTCCAGAGAGCATACAGGGATCAATAAATAATTACTGAAGGGATAAATTCTCACGTATTTAAAATACTCTAAGGAGAATCTATCCCAGCATCTGTGGATGATTTCTTAATTCTCCTAAAATTCATTTATCTCCAACATGAGAATCAAATTATGTGCTGATTTTGTCTTCTCTATGGAGAAACGCTGCATCCAAAACAAATGTTATGCCGGAGGGAACCTTAGGGGTTGCTTATTTCAACCACTTTTATTCTCCAATGAGACAGTAAGTTTCTGAGATGTGTTGAGCCTGTTCAAGGTCACAAAGATGGTTAGTATAAGATCCTGGACAAAGAACCCAGGACTTCTGTCTCCATATTCAGAACTTTCTCCTCTACTAGGCTGATGACTATCCACTGTATTTCTTGTTTTACTGAATAGCAAAGCAAGTCAGGTGGCCAGTACTTGTTGGTGTATTATTTAGTACATCCTGCAGAGCTTGAATTCTGGCTTGTACTTGAGTTTCTTCTGAAAGTCAATACTGGCCTAGCAATTGTTCATTTCATTCATTCACTAAATATTTATGAGCACTTATGTGCAAGGCACTGTGTTAGGTACCACTGATCCAACAATGAGCGCAATATTCATGCCACTGGATTCACAGAACTTGCATTTTGGTGAGGATGGCAGAAAACAACAACAAATGAAATCACTAAATAACGTAGTAAGTGATATGAACAAAACAAAATAGCTCTAATACAAAAGAAGGCAACCTACCTTAAATAACATGGCCAGAGAAAGTTGCTAACAAGATGTGTTATGTAGGCTCAATCTGAAATAGGCAAAGGAATCAGGAATTGGAGGAGGTTCTAGGCAGATGGAATAGGAAGAGAGAAGCCCTTGAGACAGCAAAGAGCTTAGCATGTCTGGGAAGCTGAGAGAAGCCTTGTGTGTCTGGAGTACAATGAGAGAGGGAGAGTGAACAGAGTTGAGGTCAGGGTGGAGGCAGGGCCAGGTCACATGGGACCTAGACGCTCTGATTTGAAGCTTGAATTTTATATCAAGCACATGAGAAGCCACTAAAGGGTTTTAAGAACTGAATAACATGATTCTATTTACATATTAATAAGAGTTTTCTATGTTAGGCACAATTCTTCCCATTTAAAAAACTAAATTAATCAAATAAAAAAATGCACTTAATATTAAGGCAGGTGCTATTATTCTCATCATTTTGTAGCTGAAGCAATTGCAGCACAGAAAACTTAAGTAACTTGCTTAAATTCACATTTTTAGTAATAGGCAGAGCCAGGATTCAAACCTAGGTTGTACACTCCAGAGTATTCACTCTAAACTACTACACTTTTGCTTTTTATGTAATCTTATTTGGTATAATAACGAAGGCAGCTATTGCAGAACTCTAGGGGAGAAACAAATAGTGGCATAAATTAGGATCATGGCAATGGAGATAGAGAAAAGCTGCAGGATTTCAGATGTACTTTGGTAGTAGAATTCAGGACTTGATTATTGTATTAGTTCATTTTCATACTGCTATGAAAAAATACCTGAGATGGTATTTTATAAAGAAAAAGAGGTTTAATGGACTCACAGTTCAACATGGCTGGGGAGGCCTCACAATCATGGCAGAAGGCAAAGGAGGAGCAAAGGCACATCTTACACGGTAGCAGGCAAGTGAGAATGAAAGTCAAGTGGAAGGGGAAACCACTCATAAAACCATCAGATCTCATGAGACTTATTCACTACCACAGGAACAGTATGGGGGAATTCACCCCTATGATTCAATTATCCCCCACTCAGTCCCTCCCACAACATGTGGGAATTATGGAAGCTACATTTCTAGATGAGATTTGGGTGGGGACACAGCCAAATCATATCAATGATGCAGTGGATATAGCTGATAAGGAAAAAGGAGGAATGAAAGATGGCTCTTAATAACAAACCAGGTGGATGGTACTGACATTTATTAAGCTGAGCAAGACTGCTAGGGACATGAAATTAGTTGTAGGGGTAAAAAAAACAATCAAGGATTTTGACTCAGCTGTTTTAACTTGGACATGTCAAGTAAACTTTTGGTTAAATCTGGAGCTCAGAGGAATGGATATAAAAATTTGGAAGTCATCTGCATAAAGATGGTATTTAAATCCTTGTTAATAGACAAGGCAACCTAGGGGGAGAGTTTAGAGAAAGAAATAAAGAGGGCCTGAGAATAATCCCTTAGGAACAGCAATATTTAAAGTTTGTTTAGAGAAGAACAAAGGGATCTGAGACACTTTGGACAGTGAAATGGAGGGAGCAGGAAAGGATGATGACAGAACATCCAAGACAGGAGAGGGCTTCTTAAAAAAGGGAGTTGTCGGTCTGTCTTCCAACCGCCTAAGGTGCTGAAAGGAAAGGAGGCTAAAGGGAAGAAAGTGGCCCCAACCCCTGCTGTCATGAAGAAGCAGGAAGCCAAGAAGATGGGAAGTCCCTGTTTGAGAAAAGACCTAAGAATTTTGGCATTGGACAGGATATCCCACCCAAAAGGGACCTCACCTGCTTTGTTAAGTGGCCCCACTACATGCCGTTGCAGCAGCAAAGGGCTATCCTCCATGAGTAGCCGAAAGTTCCTTCTGCCATTAACCAGTTCACTCAGGCCTTGGACTGCCAGTTACTCAACTGCTTAAGCTGACCCACAAGTGCAGTTCAGAGACAAAGCAAGGGAAGAAGCAGAGACTGTTGGCTGGGCTGAGAAGAGAGCTGACAGCAAAGGGTCTCTCCCCATTAAGAGACCACCTGTCCTTCAAGCAGTTTTAACACTGTCACTACCATGGTAGAGAGCAAGAAGTCTCAAATGGTGGTGATTGAACATGATGGGGATCCCATCAAGCTGGCTGTCTTTCTGCCTGCCCTGTGTTGTAAAATATGGGTCCCTTACTGCCTTATCAATGGGAAGGCAAGACTGGGACGTCTAGTCCACAGGAAGACCTGCACCACTGTCGCCTTCATATAGTTTAACTGGGAAGACAGAGGAGCTTTGATGAAGTTGATGGAAGCTGTCAGGACCAATGACAATGACAGGTATGATGAGATCTGCTACCACTGGGAAGGTAATGTCCTGGGTCCTAAACCTGTGGCTCACATTGCCAAGCAGGAAAAGGCAAGAACTGGAACACTTGCTACTAAACTGGGTTAACCGTACACTGTTGAGTTTTCTGTATACAAAAATAATAATAATCCTCCCAGGTAACATAATGAGATCCATCCCTACAAAATAAATAAATTAGCCAGGCACGGTGGTGTGTGCCTGTAGCCCCAGCTACTCTGGAGGCTGAGGTAGGAGAATCACTTGGGCCCAGGAGGTCAAGGCTGCAGTGAGCCATGATCAAGCCACTGCACTCCAGCCTGGGCAACAGAGAGAGACCCCATCTCCAAAATAAATAAATAAACAAACATAATTTTTAAAGATAATAAAAATTTGCCTTCCAAAACAGGGGGATTATCAATATGTTATATGCTGCTGAAAAGTCAAACAGGGTAAATTAAATCACCTATATCACTTGACTCCAGTGTCTCCACAAAGCTCTCATCCCTTAAGAACCTTCCACTCAGCTCCCACCTGTATGAAAGTCCATATTTAGACCTCCATCCTTTTTTTATTACATTCAATGTCCCATGAGTGAAATACCAGATTGAGTCACTTCTACTCCCTAGAGGGAATAAATTTCAGATCATGTCTGGATACTGGAGATTTGATAAAGAAAAAGAGAGACATAGAAAGAGAGAGAGAGAGAGACATGAGTATGGGCTAGTGACAGTACTGTTAAAGTTGGAACGAGGGAAAGGCAGAAACAAGAAGCACGGGAGATATCAAAAGGCAACTGCAGCTATTTTACGCATTTGTCTGGGACCTGCTCACTGCACTGAGTCATTCCTGTTTCATGCTGGTATTCTGGCTGACATTTGGTTTGATACATGAGTATAAAATCTCCCCTTTCCCCTTCAGGGGATGCTGTCTTTCTACATGATACATCATTGGTAATGAAGTTCTTGATAAACCTTCTTCACAGTCTTTATTACGCCTAGTATATCTTATATCCTAATCCATTTGAGGTAGGATTAGGGACAAAATAAGGAACAAAACTTTTATTAATCTACAAACACTACATGATGCTATCATTTGATTGATGGAGACACAGAGACTGAGAAAGACATCTCAGATGACGTGTGTCTTCGGACCCACCTACAACCCAAACTAGACCAATCCACAGCCTTCAGAAGAGTGAATTTTCCAGAAGGAGACTCCATTCCTAGTTGATACTGGATAGAGGTGGATTCCAGCTGCACACATGGACATGAACCATTGGTTGTCCACTTGTTTAAATTCTCTAAATTCTTCTTTGATCTTTCACTGGTCTTGAGGGAAGAATTAAAATTAAAACTGGTTCACCTTTAGTGTCAAAAGTTTCCACAGTAAATGGATTCCAACTATTTGATTGAGGTAAGGGGGTAAAAAATGCCATTTGTCAAAGTACTTAAGTTTTTAGAAACCCTATTTTCATATATCTTTATAGGAACAAAACAAAGGAAGTCAGCATCCTCTTTATGACTCATAGTCAGGAAAACATTGATGTCATGTAACAAGTGTTTCTCAACAATAGAAAATTCTACTACAATGAATGAATGAACAAACTAACAAATTAATGAATGAAGGAAAAAGTTATACCACATACTGGCTTCTTATAGGAGTCACTTCCAATGACTGTGACTCTCTCCAGACTCAGAACAGGGTATAAGATTGGGACAGACAGGATAGGAATGCAGGAAAAGCTACAAGGGGTATAAACAAAGAGACCTTGGCCTCTGGGTAATGGGGTGACTGTGCTCTGGACATTTGTCCTTGTGGAGTCTTTTAGGCAACCACAGCCAACTGTTCTCAAATCCCTTACCAGAGGATAAAATTTCCCTGACTGTGCAAAAATGTAGCAGCTGATAGCCTCCCTAAGGATGTATTTTTGAAAGGCAAGCATTTCGCATCTTCAGAGCAGCCCCCTTCAGAGAAGATTAGCATTCCTGGAGAGGCTCCAGACTGCCCAGAAACTCTGTGTCCCTGGAGTCTGAACAGAGCAACAATACGGAGACAATTCAACAAGATTTCTTTACAAAAACAAACAAAAAAAAAAACAAAAAAAAAACCTTTTATTTGGTACCTAGATGGCTACAAAGAGGAAGGTAGTCGAGACACATGAGGACAGTCGCTGTTCCTAGAGCCTTGGAACTGCAGGAAGTCAATGGCAGAGCCAGAAATGGGATTTGGCTTTCAGGTGACTGTACCAAGCAGAAGTCCTCTCCATTTTTATAATTAATCAGTGGAATTTCTATTTAAGCCCTACGTTGCTCCTAAATTGTCCACATGGTACAATACATCCAATCGTTTGATGAATCTGCCTCATGGAAACAGTGCTTTGAAAAGATCACATAGCCAAAAAGTGAGAATAAATTGTCCTGCTTCAGGACTTTCTTCATGTTTTTCCTTGACCTGCAAAAGAAAGAACTTCTTCTATCTCCACCTATGAACAACGGTCATTTTGTCTAGAATTTTCTTTTGTCCCTAATACTTTAGGCAATGTGGGATAGGGAAAAAAAGTGAAGAAGTCAGATAACTGGTTTAGAGTCCCACCTCTACCATTTACTAGTTACTTGATCTCAGATAAGTTCCTTAACTTTTCTGAGCCTCAATTTCCTAACCTGTAAAATGAATCTAAGAATGTGTACTACATTCTCAAGAATGCTGTGAGTATTGCATAAGATCACAAATGCATGCTCATCATCACACTGTCAGCACTGGAGAAACACTGTTAATGCCACTTCCATTCTGTCCCCGACACCAGGATGAATCCAACTAGAAATACTTTACATTTCCTACTCCTTCCCAGAGTGTTTCTTATTTACCAGTTTATAGAACTCTTATCTAATCTTGTCTCAGCCTCTCTACTACTCTAAAAACTCCTTGAGGGCATGAAATGTATAATGTACAGTTTCATCATTTCTCTACTGCCCAGTATGCACATTCACATGAAAAACGCTCGGTGAACATTTATTAAATAAATCTCTCTGTTTTATCAGGACAAATCAAATGAATTTGTTCTGATAGGAAATGAAAAGAAATTGAAGGAGAGACACCAGGGTGGTTCCAGAGTCCCTGGCAATCATTAGTTCTTACTAGCTCTCTATTTTGCCAGACGCTATCTACAAGTGACAATAATAACTGATCATCTGCTAGCTAGCAAGTTGGCCAATTTATAAACTGTTAACTATTCCCCTTTAAAAAAAAAAAAAAGCCCTAAAAAAGCAGCTTCCCAGAACCCACAATCCCCTCTCTTTGCTCAAGTTCAAAATCCCATGGTTACCTTTTGTCTCATTCCAATGTGTAAGGCCCTTTGCCCAGTTGAGAGACAGAGATGTTATTTTTAAGGCTGAACTTTGCACTCTCAGCAGTCCTGCCTTAGACAAGAACAGTCTGTTCAACAGAAGCCCCTGGGGCTTCACAATCCAAACAAACATGGGACTCAGGATCACCTCTCCCATCTCAGAGGAGAGGGTCCAGAGAAGCACAGAAATGAAGCAGTCCTTCCCCAACACAAAAGCTTCAGATTTCCCTCCAACGTTTCTTTATTTCAAATTGTTTAACTAGTTAATAAGAAAACCTTATTTAGGTCCTAATGGTCTTTGGCATCCTCCTAAACAGAGGCAAACATAGGTTGTATATGGCATGAGGCAGCTGTAGTAGCCTGGGTCCAGGGGTCAGAGTGGTGAGGTAAGAGAGGGAGCCCTGTATCAGGCAGTAAGTGCCCAAGATTATTTTGAAATAAAAATCTAGAATCCATACACCTAGATATGGAGATTCTCTCAGGTTATATAGTCATGATGTCTAGGTTTTTTTACACAGAGTCGAAGCCAAGTGGTTGATGTAGAAGCTGGCCCAAGTTGTGGAGTACTTAGTACCCCTTCCATTCTCTTCTGTGGCCTGAACTTGTGGCTGGTTCCCAGTCCCTCACAGCCTCACAATCTTGGCTTGTCTCCCTAGAACCTCTCTGCTCCTCTCCTCCCTTTTCCATTTGGAGATTTCATTCAACACCACATTATGTTTCATCTCATAACATTTTCTCTCTCTCATTAAAAAAATGTTTATTTGAGGGTTCTGCTTCACTTCACCATTTGTTTCTACCTGTGAGCCACATGAAAGTCACTCTACACCCTTATATTTTTGTGGTTTTGTAGGCCTATTCGAATTTCAAATTGCAAAATTTGATTTTACAAACACAAGATTTTACACTTTGGTTCCCAGTCCTTGGGAAATCTGCCCCAAATCTCAACTATGCTTGTAGGAAACTGGGCCATGTTTCTATGGATCACTCTGAATTTAACCTGTGGACCAGTAGGCAGGGTTTAGAGATCAGAAAATAGAAAAACAGGACAATAGAAAAATAGCTCTAACTTGATACACTTGGGAGAGCCTACTGAGTCCATCAAGATGAGAAGAGGCCGTCACACTTCATTTGTATTGTTGAAATGAGTTTTATAATTGCATGATGGAAGCCACATTACGGTTAAGTTCAGAGTGTAAGCTAATTAATGGATAATAAATCCATAATAGGGTATTTTTTTAAAAACCCAGAAACATCCTGAATCATTGTGTTCAGTGGCCAAAAGCAATTTCACCAAAATATCCCTTGCTGCTACTAGAAAAGACCTCTTTTCATACAATAGAAGGCTAAAGAGATAAATGTGGCATCGGTTATTTCACATGAGATGAAACGGTCTGAGGAAAAGACCTATCTATCTCCACAAGAGTGACCAGAGTCACTGAGAAACATTAGGGCTTTTTGCAAGAAACAGTAAGGAGGACACATTTTAAAATGCTTTTTCTTTTTCTCTTTGTAGAAGATGAATGATATTTTTTAACCAATATTTAGGGCCCAGGAATTAAAACTGTGGGATAAATTTGAAGGACAGAGGGATGGGAGGCACACATTCAACCTAAGAATGGGTGATGGGAGGAGTGGATAGAGAACCAAGAGCTTGCTGGGACTGTGGTTGATTTTCCGAGGAGATGGGGACTCTTGGGAGCAACTTTGGCTTGAGTCATCTTGATATGCTCTGACCTGGTTCTGGGGAAACTTGTACTGGATTTTGAAAAATCTGAAAGACCAAGAGCAACTTCAAAGGAACCCCAAAGCATTGTGACACCTGTGGGATAAAGGTTCTCTCCAGACTTATGAAAGAAACTATATGAACCACTAAGGGTGAGGTAGTTGTGGGTGGCAGCCAGTCAGCTTCCTTTCACAAGTGGTAGCCACCTCAACCAATTAAGGCCATGAGGAAAGAGGAGCTACTGTCAGCCAATTTGATCACTTCTACAGACACTCTATCTTCCCCAGTAAGACTTTTCTAGTCAAACTTTCTCCAAGTATGCAAAGTTCTCATTTGCAGTAAGCTTTGGAAACCCAATGTGTTTTGGTTTCTAAGAGAGTTTCAGAGCTAGTTGGGCTCTAATGAGTCAAGCAAATCGTATTCATTCCCAAATTACCTGCTATTGTCATGCATAACCCTTGATTCAATTTTTTTAATTAATAAACTTTCTTTTTTGAGAAATTTTAGGTTTACAGAAAAATTGAGTATAAAATACAGAGTTCTCATTTACTCCCTCTACCCTCCTCCCCACACACAGTTTCCCTATTACTACATTTTGCATTAGTGTGGTAAATTTATTATAATTGATGAACCAATATTGATACATTATTATTAACTGAAGTCCATGTTAATATTAGGGTTCACTTTTGTATTATACAATTATATGAATTTTGACAAATGTATGACATGTGTTCATTACCGTATTATACGGAATAGTTTCACTGCCCTAAAAAACCTCTATGCTCCACTTATTCATTCCTCCCTCTGTATCCCAAACCCAAACCCTGGCAACCACTAATCTTTTTATATTCTCTATAGTTTTGCCTTTTCCAGAATGTTATATAGTTGGAGTCATACAATGTGCAGCATTTTTCAGATTGGCTTTTAACGCTAGCAACATGCAATTAAGATTCATTCATTTCTTTTCTTGGCTTCTTTTTAGTACTGAATAATATTCTGTTGTATGAAGGTATCACAGATTGTTTATCCATTCACCTATTAAAAGCATCTAGGTTGCTTCCAAGTGTTGGCGATTATGAATATGGCTGCTATAAACACATGTGCTGGTTTTTGTGTGCACATAAGTTTTCAATTCATTTGGAAAAATGCCAAGGAAGTATTCCATTCTGCATTGTATGGTAAGAGTATATTAGTTTTGTAAGAAACTGCCAAACTGTCTTCCAAAATTGCTGTTTCATTTTGCATAAATGAGAGTTCCTTTCTCTCCACATCCTCACTAGCGTTTGGTGTTGTTGGTGTTTTGGACTTTCCTCATTCTAATAGGTGTGTAGTGGTATCTCATTGTTGTTTTAATTTATAATTCCTTAATGACGTATGACATATGATGTTCAGCATTGTTTCATATGTTAATTTGGTGTCTATATATCCTCTTTGCTGAGGTGTCTGTTTAGAAGATCTCTTGCCCATTTTTTAAAGGAATTTTACTGGTCTTTAAATGGCTCAGATTCCAAGTAAACAAATCAGGTAGTGGCATCAGCCTATGACGTGTGATGCATCTTTATCAGTTGGCTTTATAGCATCTCGGTACCCAGAAGAGGAAAAGTCACAAAGCAAAGTCACAATGTCAGTGGTTAAATATGACTGCAATGAGTACAGGTGGAGATTGCTGGGCCCCCTGGCCAATGTTACATTGGTAACTTGAATTCTACACATCTTTGTCCCATTTTTAAATTCAGTTGTTCATTTTCTTATTGAGTTTTAAGCATTCTATGTATATTTTGGATATAAGTCCTTTATTCAGATATGCATTTTGCAAATTTTTGTGGCATGTTTTTCCAATTTTTAAACAGCATCTTTCAGAGACAGAAGTTTCTAATTTTAATAAAGTTCTACTCACCAATTTTTTCTTTCATGGATTATACTTTTGGTGTTGTATCTAAACACTTATTGCCAAACCTAAGGTATAACCTAGGACTTCTCTGATGTTGTCTTCTAGAAATGGTAGAGTTTTGTGTTTTACGTTTAGGTCTATGATCCATTTTCAGTTAATTTTTGTGAAGGGTGTAAGATCTGTGTCTAGACTTTTTTTTTTTTACATGTGGATATCCAGTTATTTCAACACCATATGTTGAAAAGACCACCCCTTCTCCATTGAATTGCCTTTGCTATTTTGTCAAAGATCAGTTGACTGTATTTCTGTAGATCTATTCCTGTGCTCTCTATTCAGTTTTATTGATCTATTTGCCTGTTATTTTTCCAGTACCCCACTGTCTTGATTACTGTAGCCTTATGGTAAGTCTTGAAGTTGAGTAGTGTCAATGCTCCAACTTTGTTCTTCTTTTTCAATAATGTGTTGGCTACTCTGGGTCTTTTGATTCTTCATATAAGCTTTGGAATCCATTTGCCAATATTGACAAAACAACTTGCTGTGTTGTGAAGAATGACAGCTTGATAATATTGCCTTTCTATCCATGAATATGGAATATTTCTTTATTTATTTAGATCTTCTTTGATTTCTTTCATCAAAGTTTTATTGTTTTCTTCATAAATATTCATATTTGTTAGGTTTATACCCAAGTATTTAAGTAACTTCCTAAGCATTTTATTTTTTGGTACTAATATAAATCGTGTTGTGTTTTTAATTTCCAATTATAATTGTTCATTGTTGGCATGTAGGAAAGCAATTGATTTTTGTAGATT
This sequence comes from Trachypithecus francoisi, assembly GCF_009764315.1. NCBI lineage: Eukaryota > Metazoa > Chordata > Mammalia > Primates > Cercopithecidae > Trachypithecus > Trachypithecus francoisi. The sequence continues at coordinate 120,882,717 of NW_022681470.1, forward strand.
AACCTTGTATCCTGCAGCTTTGTTATAATTGCTAATTCATTCTGGGGTTTTTTGGTCAATTATTTGAGATTTTGTATATAAAAAATCATGTCATCTGCAAAGATAGTTTAATTTCTTCCTTTCCAATCTATATATCTTTTATTTCTTTTACTTGTCTTATTGCATTTTATGCTCTTCTCATGTTTGCTTCTTTCTGAACATTTTTTTCTAATGGCCATATTTTTACTGTCGATCCTTAGCTACTAACTATGAACAACTTTCTTTCACTTGATTTAACATGCCTATAAAACCCCTCTTATACTTTAGTTACAAAGTTCCAACAGGTGTGGTAAACCAGCATCTCTGGAGTGAGTGATGTGTCAGGGAAATGACAAACTGAAATCCCCACATTCCAGTGGTGTATGATTGGCCCAAACAATGACGGAGGAGGCACATTCATAAGAGAGATCCAGTTCTGTGAAAAGCATTTATATTTTATCTAGATAAATAATGTTTGTTTATTTATTCTAAATAGACACTTGATAATGTCCACTTTGTGAATCATGTAGGTGAAAAATCCTAAAATACAATATCTCTCCTTTAAAAACAATTGAAAAATTCAGTTTCACTTATATGGTAAAGCTTACCAAAACTGTGTGCATGTGAATGAAATACCACATGTCCACAGACAACAATAAAAAAATTCAGCATTTCCATGTTAGAAGAGAGGAGTATTCTCACATCTGGCAAGATCTGATATAGGAAACTGCTTAATTTGTTTTAACCTAGGATTGACGTGTGTGTGTGTGTATCTGTGAGTGCGTGTGTATAGCCATCTTATAACTTTCAGAATAGGGCTCTTCCTCTATACAGAGAATTTGATTAAACTTCTGCATCCTTCAACACTACAAGCTAATGCCTATTTTTATATGCTAATGAAATGCACAAAGTATCTCTTTTTTAAGTGTAAAGACTAATTAAGTCACATTATTATTATTGCTAAGGTAATATACCAGATAGGATTTGCCATAAACAGCACAGTTGAAAAAATGCATGTAATCATTAAGAAGGGTACAGCTACCCTTCAAGTTTAAAAAAAAGGAGATAAACTGTGATTCTTTCTCAAAGGGATAGATCTGGAGAGCTCTACTGCCAGCTCAAGTAATCTACTTGCAAATTACAAAACAAAAGATATAAGGAAATTACAGGCTATCACTTTTATTTACAACCTCCTTTCAACCGGAGCCTATACTTACACTGCTACATCCAAAACAAATCTGAGGCTGCTGATGCCGCAGTCTCTAATGGGTGTATGACCCTGGTCAAGAAGCTCATGGCCTCTACCTCAAAGAATTATTGTGCAGAAGTCAGGGAGCTAGGGATGGGTGATGCTGGGAGGAGGAGAAGAATAGGAGAAAATTATGGAAATCCTTTTTGAAGATTCAAAATGCAATTGAAATTCCAATCTTAATCAAAAACAGTAATAAGCTCTACTAAATACCTAGAAAGACCTGCTAAAAATATGTGAAGTTCATCTGCAGTTCAAATCTCAGAATTATTTTTATTTCCCAGCTTCGGCCTATCAGAACCACCATGAAACCTTTAGCTGTTGCACTAAGAAGATAGTCTGTCCATGCAAATGGGCGAGCATGTTCTTAAATCACAAAATGAAGTTCGAAGTGAAAGAAACTTAACAAATCTTTCATTGTACTCAACGTTAAAATTACACTGTGGTGTCAACTGAACCTGAATTGGAACTTTCTAGCTTCATAATGACCTCTCTGAGCATCAGTCTCTTAACCTTTGAAATGGGTTGTTTATGAGGAATAAATGATATGAAATACATATATGTAGATATAGATAGATGAATGGATATATTAGATAGATAGATAGATAGATAGATAGATAGATAGATAGATAATAGATAGATAGATATAGATAGATAGATAGATGATAGATAGATAGATAGATAGATAGACAGACAGACAGATGGCATAGACCCGCTATACTATATACTTCCTGGCAAAGGGTTAATTCAATAATTGCTTTCTTCCCACTGTTCATACTACTGCTTTGTGTCATGTGTAAGTTCTCTCAATGGCTATCTACTTACAGTGTAGCTAAACAAAGCTGCTTCCCACTGACCCACAGACACGTGAAGATAAGACATTGACTAAAGAGAGGGAAGAGTTTAATTTGGAAACCAAATATCTTTGAAATCTGTAATGCAGATGTAAGCTGAAATCATCCTGCCCTCTTGAGATTGATTTAAACTGTGCTGAGCTGGACCCCTCATCCAATGGAAGTTCAGTGCTCTGACTAAAATTTCTGCATAATTCCAGGGCTTATGCTTTCATGGTTACTTCTGGCTTCAAGTCTATGCTTCTGCTGTACTTTCAAACCAGTTTGAGGAATCTCCTCACTTTATTTGCAGAAGTTTCTCCCTCTACTCCCTAACTGGCACTGAGCCTTCTCTGGCATATCCAGAGACACACCAATGTGCTATGCTGAGCAGACACCCATTCATGTGGTGTCTCAAAGGAACTAGCAGAGGCTGTGAGATATTAATCTTTCCTTCAGTTTCTATAAGTAGAAGGAAATAGTATAGAGATTTATTTTCCCACTAATGTGTATTTCCTACCTCAAACTCCTAAGATGACAGAACTGACAATATAAGGAGGTTTAAAATCAATACTTAATTATTCTGGCAGCTTGAGTTTACAGAAAAAGGGATCCAAGTGCACGGAGCTCTCACATACCCCTGCATCCTACCCTCACACATACTTTCTCCTGTTATTAACATCTTGCACTAGTAAGGTAAATTTGGTACAATGGATAAACCAATATTGATACATTATCATTAACTACAGTCTGTAGTTTACATTAGGGTTCCCTCTTTTTTTTGGTACATGCTATGGGTTTTGACAAATATAAAAAGACATGTGTCCATCATTACTGTATTATACAGAACAGTTTCACTATCCTCAAAACCTGCTGTGCTCCACCAACTAATTTGCGGGAAAGCTTCTTAGCTCTGCTATTGCTACACCGTTTCCACATTCCTTGTCCTTCCCCACAACAATTTCTCACCCACTGCTTACAGGCAATTTGAAGTTTACAGCTTTTCTCTGTCTCTTAATTTCACTGAAAAATAGCATGTGGGGTTTTTTCGCCTCTGTTCTTATTGCTTTGTGTGTTTTCTAAGAAGAGAACTGAGAAGACCTATCATTACGCTGCCACCATGTTCCTCAGAGGGGGCATGATTTCTGACCTCAAGGAATTATGCAATAGTGTTTCAAGGGGACATAGAAATAAACAAGTGAGAGTGTACCAAACACGATTCAAGTCACTGAAAACTTCTCTTTTCTATTGCTATACATGGCAGTGGAGCATGATCCAGGGATAATTCGGGGATTTAATTTTGGAGGCAGTCGGAGCCCAGAAAAGGGCAAAAATACACCTTCTAAAAGTGAGTGCATCACCTGCATAGACAAAGGTTGCCCCTAGGTAATAGCGGTTTATAAAAAATTGGAGAAGCCCAGGACTAAATATAGAACCACCCTCCAACTAGGTTAAAATCTGAGAGGAGGCCGGGCGCGGTGGCTCAAGCCTGTAATCCCAGCACTTTGGGAGGCCGAGACGGGCGGATCACGAGGTCAGGAGATCGAGACCATCCTGGCTAATACGGTGAAACCCCGTCTCTAAGAAAATGTGGCACATATACACCATGGAATACTATGCAGCCATAATAAAGGATGAGTTTGCGTCCTTTGTAGGGACATGGATGCAGCTAGAAACCATCATTCTTAGCAAACTATCACAAGAACAGAAAACCAAACACCGCATGTTCTCACTCATAAGTGGGAACTGAACAATGAGATCACTTGGACTCGGGAAGGGGAACATCACACATCGGGGCCTATCATGGGGAGGGGGGAGGGATTGCATTGGGAGTTATACCTGATATAAATGATGAATTGATGGGTGCTGACGAGTTGATGGGTGCAGCACACCAACATGGCACAAGTATACATATGTAACAAACCTGCACGTTATGCACATGTACCCTAGAACTTAAAGTATAATAAAAATAAATAAATAAATAAATACAAAAAACTAGCTGGGCAAGGTAGCGGGCGCCTGTAGTCCCAGCTACTCAGGAGGCTGAGGCAGGAGAATGGCGTAAACCCGGGAGGCGGAGCTTGCAGTGAGCTGAGATCCGGCCACTGCACTCCAGCCCGGGCGACAGAGCGAGACTCCGTCTCAAAAAAAAAAAAAAAAAAAAAATCTGAGAGGAAAAGGAGGCATTCTGGGCCTGATAAGGAAACAAAAGAGGAAGCCCTGAGCAGTGAAGCCTGGAAAGGTGCCCCACCCTTTACCTTCATCCACAGGAATCTCCTAAAACGGTCCAAGAAAACTGAATTTCTTCCAATAGGAGAAAAAAGAAAAGAAATATGATCACCATACACCAAGAAAACCAAGTAGAAAATACCAGTGCACCTTTCCTATAGAAAGTTAGAACTTACCAGAAAAATGTTACCATAAAACAAATTGAAAATTATAATCTGGCATTCTAACATAAGTGGTAAAAATTTAATGAAGCAATCACAAGTCTGGGGGTAGACCACAAAGAAGAAATACAAGAACTCAAGGGTAAAAGGACCAAATATGACAAGAATATATTACAGAAATTGGCAGGACTCAAGAAGGAAATGGAAGGAAAAAACAAAAGATAACTACATAAATACAAGCTAAAATACAAGGAGCACAATGGAGAGTAAACAGCACATTAAGGGCCACAGATGATGGAAATAGGAAAAGCATACAGAATACAGCAGAAATAAAGAGATAACAGATATTAACAAAAAATTATAAAAGACAAACAAAAAGATTCAACCTGCTCATAATTGGAGTTCCCAAAGAAGAGAAAGCCCAAACAATAAAGCAAAAAATAAATAAATATTTATTTTATTTTATTTTTAACTTTACAGTTTTTTCCCCTTTTTCTCATTCCTTTTTTTTTTTTTTTTTTTTTTTTTTTTTTTTTTTACCTTTTATTTTAAGTTCAGGGATCCATGTGCAGGTTTGTTATATAGTTAAACTTGTGTCACAGGGTTTTGTTGTATGGATTATTTCATCACCCAGATATTAAGCCTAGTACTTATTAGTTATTTTTCCTGATTCTGTCCCTCTTCCCACCCTTCACTCTCAGGTAGACCCCAGTGTCTACTCTTTCCCTTTTTGTGTCTGTGTGCTTATCATTTAGATCCCACTTATAAGAGATGGCATGCAGTATTCAGTTTTATATTCCTCCACTAGTTTGCTAAGGATCATGGCCTCTAGCTCCATCCATGTTCCCACAAAAGACATGATCTTGTTCTTTTTTATGGCATGGTACCTGAAGTCAGGTATCATGATGTCTTCAGCTTTGTTTTTTTTAACTGCAGATTGCCTTGGCTATTCAGGCTGCATAGTATTCCACAGTGTATATGTACATTTTCTTTATCCGGTCCATCATTGATGGGCATTTAGGTTGATTCCATGTCTTCGATACTGCAAATAGTGCTGCAACGAACATTCATGGGCATGTGTCTTTATAATGGAACAATTTATATTCCTTTGGGTATATACCCAGTACTAAGATTGCTGGGTCAAATGGTAGTTCTGTTTTCAACTCTTTGAGGAATCGCCACATTGCTTTCCAAATGGTTGAACTAATTTATATTTTCACCATAGTGTATAAGCATTCCTTTTACTACACAACCCCACCAGCATCTATTATTTTTTAACTTTTTGATAATAGCCATTCTGACTGGTGTGAGATGATATCTGATTGTGGTTTTGATTTGCATTTCTCTAATAATCAATGATGTTGAGCTTTTTAAAAATACGTTTGTAGGCTGCATTTATGTCTTCTTTTGAGAAGTGTCTGTTCATATCCTTTGCCCACTTTTTAATGGGATTGTTTGTTTTTCTCTTGTAAATTTAAGGTCCTTACAGATACTGGATATTAGACCTTTGTCAGATGCATAGTTTGCAAATATTTTCTCCCATCCTGTAGGTTGTCTGTTCACTCTGTTAATACTGTTAATAGTTTCTTTTGCTGTGAAGCAGCTCTTTAGTTTAATTAGATCCCATTTGTCAATTTTTGCTTTTGTTTCAATTGCTTCTGGTGTCTTTGTCATGAAATCTTTGCCCATTCCTATGTCCCAAATGGTATTGCCTAGGTTGTCTTCCAGGATTTTTATAGTTTTGGGTTTTGCATTTAAGTATTTACTCCATCTTGAGTTGATTTTTGTACATGGCGTGAGGTAGGGGCCCAGTTTTACTCTTCTGTGTATGGCTAGTCAGTTATGCCAGCATCTGTTATTGAATAGGGAGTCCTTTCCCCATTGCTTGTTTTTGTCAGTTTTGTTAAAGATAAGGTGATTGTAGATATACAGCCTTATTTCTGGGCTCTTTATTCTGTTCCATTGGTCTATGTGTCTGTTTTTGCACCAGTACCATGCTGCTTTGGTTATTGTAGCCCTGTGGTCTAATTTGAAGTCAGATACCATGATGCCTCCAGCTTTGTTCTTTTTACTGAGGATTGCCATAGCTATTCACGCTGTTTTTTGGTTCCACATAAATTTTAAAGTAGTTTTTTCCTAGTTCTGTGAAGAGTATCATTGGTAATTTGATAGGAAGAGCATTGAATCTATAAATTGCTTTGGGAAATACGGCCATTTTAATGATATTGATTCCTCCTGTCCATGAGCATGGGATGTTTTCCCATTTGTTTGTATCTTCTCTGATTTATTTGAGCAGTGTATTGTGATTCTCATTGTAGAGATCTTTCACTTCCCTGGTTAGCTGTATTCCTAGATATTTAATTCTTTGTGTGGCAATTGTGAACGGGTTTGCATTCCTGATTTGCCTCTTGGCTTGACTGTTCTTGTTATATAGGAATGCTAGTGATTTTTGTACATTGATTTCATATCCTGAAACTTTGCTGAAGTCATCTGAAAGAGCTTTTGGGCTGAGACTATGGAGTTTTCTAAATATACAAAAATCAACAAATTTTTTATGACTGCATAGTATTTCACAGTGTATATGTACCACATTTTCTTTCTTTATTCAATCTGTCATTGATGGGCATTTAGGTTGATTCCATGTCACATGCAAACACAGATAGTTTGACTTCTCTTCCTATTTGCCCCTTATCTCTTTCTCTTGCCTGATTGCTCTGGCCAGGGCTTTTAATTTAAAACTATCTTGAGTAGGAGTGGTGAGAGAGGGCATCTTTGTCTTGTGACATTTTTCAAGGGAAATGCTTCCAGCTTTTGCCCATTCAGTATGATGTTTGCTGTGGGTTTATCATAGATGGCTCTTATTACTTTGAGGTACGTTCCTTCAATATCTGGTTTATCGAGATTTTTTAACATGAAGGGGTGTTGAATATTTTTAGCTTTTAGTTTAAGTTTAGGGGTACATGTGAAGGTTTATTACATAGGTAAACACATGTCATGGGGGTTTGTAGTACAGATTATTTTATCAACCAGGTATTAAACCCAGTATGCAATAATTATCTTTTCTGTTCCTCTCCCTCTTTCCATCATGCCCCCTGAAGTAGCCCCCAGTGTCTGTTTTTTCCTTTTTTGTGTTCATAAGTTCTTATCATTTTGCTCCTACTTATAAGTGAGAACATGCAGTATTTGGTTTTCTGTTCCTGCCTTAGTTCGGTAAGGATAATAGTCTCCAGCTCCATCCATGTTCCTGCAAAATACATGATCTCATTTTTTATGGGTGCATAGTATTCCACGGTGTATATGTACCACATTTTCTTTATCAAATCTGTCATTGATGGGACTATAGGTTGATTCCATGTCTTTGCTATTTGCTATTGTGAATGGTACTGCAGTGAACATTTGTGTGCATGTGTCTTTATGGTACAATGATTTATATTCATCTGGGTATATAACCAGTAATGGGACTGGGGGGTTTAATTTTTATCAAAGGCCTTTTCTGCATCCATTTGAGATAATATGTGGGTTTTGTCTTTAGTTCTGTTTCTGTGATCAATCATATTTATTGATTTGTATGTGTTGAACCAACCTTGCATCCCAGGGATAAAGCCTACTTGATTATGATGGATAAGCTTTTTAATGTGCTGGATCTGGTCTTTCAGTATTTTGTTGAGGATTTTTGCATCAATGTTCATCAAGAATATTGGCCTAAAATTTGTGTTGTTGTTGTTGTTGTTGTGTCTCTGCCAGCTTTTGTTACCAGGATGATAGTGGCCTTATAGATGAATTGGGGAGGAGTCCCTCCTCCTCAATTTTTTGGAATAGTTTCAGCAGGAATAGTGCTAGCTCTTCTTAGTACATCTAGTAGAATTTGAATTTGTGTGTGAATCCATTTGATCCTGGTCCATTTTTGGTTAGTAGGCTATTTCTTACTGATTCAATTTTGGAGCTCATTACTGGTCTGTTCGGGATTCAATTTCTTCTTGATTCAGTCTGGGGAGGGTATGTGTCCAGAAATGTATCTATTTCTTCTAGAACTTCTAGTTTGTGTGCATAGAAGTGTTCATAATAATCTCCAATGGTTATTTGTATTTCTGTAGAGTCACTGGTAATATCCTCTTTGTTGTTTCTAATTGTGTTTATTTAGATCTTCTCTATTTTCTTATTAGTCTAGCTAGCTGTCAATCTATTCTATTAATTTTTTCAAAAAAACAGCTCCTATATTTGTTGATCTTTTGACTGGTTTTTCTTGTTTAAATTTCCTTCCATTCAGCTCTGATTTTGGTTATTTCTTGTCTTCTGCTAGCATTGGGGTTCATTTGCACTTGCTTCTCTGGTTCTTTTAGTCTTGATGTTAGGTTGTTAAACTGATATCTTTCTAACTATTCATTGTGGATGTTTAGTGCTATAAGTTTCCCTCTTAACACTGCCTTAGCTGTGTTCTACAGGTTCTGGTATGTTATCTTTGTTCTCATCAGTTTCAAAAAACTTTTTTATTTCTGCTGTAATTTCATCATTTACCCAAAAGTCATTCAAAAGCTGGTTATTTACTTTCCATGTAATTGTATGATTTTGAGCAATTATCTTTTTCATTTTTTAAAAAATATTTATAGCATCTTTATTTGTAAAGTCTCAAACTGAAAACAACACAAATTGTTTATCAACAGGTAAATGGTGAAACAAACTGTGGTATATCATACAATAGAATGGATAATACAAAAAAGAGAAAAACATGAAAAAGTACAAACTATTGATATGTGCTACGACATAGATGAATTTCAAAACAATTATGCTGAGTGCAGGAAGTCAGATTATTTTTAAGAGTACTATATAATTCTATTTATATAAAATTTTAAAAATTTAAAAAAAGAGCTAACATATAGTGGGAAAAAAGGGAGATTAGTGGTTCCCTAGGGATAAGTCAGAAGGTAAAGGGCATAGGGAATCTTTTACAAGTGATGGAAATATTCACTATCTTGATGTAGTAATAGGTTCACTGGTGTATAAATATGTCGAGATGCATCTACTTGTATACTTTAAATGTGCACAGTTTATTGTATTTAAATTACACCTCAATGAAGCTATTAAACAAACAAAGACCTTTCTTTGTGTTTTAAAACCATCTTGAAAAGACTGGTGTTCATGGAATACTATGCAGCCATAAAAAAGGATGAGTTTGAGTCCTTTGTAGGGACATGGATGCAGCTGGAAACCATCATTCTTAGCAAACTATCACAAGAAGAGAAAACCAAACACCGCATGTTCTCACTCATAGGTGGGAACTGAACAATGAGATCACTTGGACTCGGGAAGGGGAACATCACACACTGGGGCCTATCATGGGGAGGGGGGAGGAGGGAGGGAGTGCTTTGGGGAGTTATACATGATATAAACATCATGCACATGTACCCTAGAACTTAAAGTATAATTAAAAAAAAAAAAAAAGAAAGAAAGAAAAGACTGGTGTAGAGATAATAGAAATAATGGTCACCTAGCAAATAATGAGTATTCTAAAAAGCTGAGCTCTGCACCAGCTGCTATGATGATACATACAAAGTAGAAAACGATATAGATATAGATATAGATATAGATATAGATACTTTAAGTTCTGGGATGCATGTGCAGAACATGCAGGTTTGCTACATAGGTATACATGTGCCATGGTTTTTTTGCTGCACCCATTAACCAGTCATCTACATTAGGTATTTCTCCTAATGCTATCCCTCCTCTAGTCCCCCATCCCCTGACAGGCCCTGGTGTGTGATGTTCCCCTGCCTGTGCCATGTGTTCTCATTGTTCAGCTCCCACTTACAAATGCAAACATGCGGTCTTTGGTTTTTTTCTCTAGTGTTAGTTTGCTGAGAATGATGGTTTCCAGCTTCATCCATGTCCCCGCAAAAGACATGAACTCACTCTTTTTATGGCTGCATAGTATTCCATGGTGTATATGTGCCACATTTTCTTTATCCAGTCTATCACTGATGGACATTTGGGTTGGTTCCAAGTCTGTGCTATTGTGAATAGTGCTGCAATAAACATATGTGCACATGTGTCTTTATAAAAGAATGATTTATAATCCTTTGGGTATATAACCAGTAATGGGATGGCTGGGTCAAATGGTATTTCTGGTTCTAGATCCTTGAGGAATTGCTACACTGTCTTCCACAATGGTTGAATGAATTTACACTCCCACCAACATTGTAAAAGCATTTCCATTTCTCCACATCCTCTCCAGCATCTGTTGCTTCCTGACTTTTAACAATAGACACCTGGCTAGGCTGTGCATGCTCCTTTCATCACAGATCATTTGCTCTCATGATAAGAGCTTGTGTCTGTTTTTCTACAGTTTCAGCTCTTTCTCTACAGGAGATAAGACTCTCACTCAGGGCAATCTTAACAGGTTTGAGGCTCAATATCTGCTTCTGAAGCTGGGAGATAGAAACCCTGAGTTCATCATTTTCCTTCATCACTTTGTCCACTGAACTTAGGAGTAACCAATCAGCTTCATTTTGTTCCTTGGTTCTCCACATATGATCAAAGGTATAATGTCTAGAGTCACTAAACTCCTTGTCTCTCACAAGCAATGAATCAGGAGTGTCAAATGCATTTATTTTGCATAACTCTCTAAACAGTTCATGACAAGGACTATCAGTATTCTCCATACTTTTAGTATAATCCTTAGCATTTTGGGGTCTAATCATATTAAGCAGTCAACTCCAGAAACCCCAAAACCAATTAAAGAACTCCATCCTTAATATTCTGTTCCTCTGAAACCCCACTCCTGGTATCAAAATCTGTATTAGTCAGGGTTCTCTAGAGGGGCAGAACTAATGGAATAGATGAGATAGATAGAGATAGAGATTGAGATAGAGATAGAGCTAGATGGAGCTAGAGATAGACATAGACATAGATATAGGGGACTTTATTAAGTATTAATTCACATGATTACAAGGTCCCACAATAGGCCATCTGCAGGCTGAGGAGCAAGGACAGCCAGTCTGAGTTTCAAAACTGAAGAACTTGGAGTCTTATGTTCTAGGGCAGGAAGCACCCAGCACAGGAGAATGATGTAGCCTAGGTGACTAGGCCAGTCTCTCTTTTCACATTTTCCTGCCTGCTTAAATTCTAGCCATGCTGGCAGCTGATTAGACCATGCCTGCCCAGATTGAGGGTGGGTCTTTCTTTCCCAATCCACTGACTGAAATGTTAGTCTCCTTTGGCAATACCCTCACAGACACACCCAGGGTCAATACTTTGTATCCTTCAATTCAATCAAGTTGACACTCAGTGTTAACCATCATAATTGTATAAAAAGGAAAACTGATCCAGAATGGTCAACAATAAGATATCCCAATAAAATTATTACACATTCAATATTTAAAAGAAAATAGAAAAAGAATCCTTTGGAAGTCAGGCAAAGAAAACAAAAGTCAAGTCACTTAATAAGAAACAAAAATCCATTTGGCATTATCTCTCTCATCTACCACCACAATGCAGAGTAACAAAACCTGTAAGACTCTCAAAAGAAACATACTGTATACCAAAATTGTATATCCAGCCATGTTGCCCTTCAGCCATAAAGGCTATAAACAAATAGTTTTGAATTTTCAAAACTCAGCATTTATTGTTCATGTAACTCATTCCTGAAAAACTTGTCATGATGAATTTCTCCCATTTCTTTTACTTTTTCAAGGTGGTGTTTTAAATATTTTAAATTCCTGTGTGGCTCACATTTGTGACTTGCATTGCATTTCTTTTGGACAGCATTCATATAAGACAGCACCATGTACAATTAATAAATTCAACTACGCAAGACAAAAAAAATTCTGTTAGACAAAAACAAATGACAAATTCAGAAAAATAGAGTTTCAGATCATATCACAGACAAGGGTTTATCACCTTGATATAAAAAGAGTTCCTAGAAATTGAGAGGAATTGAACAATAATCGTAAAGTTAAAATGGGTGAAAGGCACAGACATTGAGAAAAAATATGGCCCCTAACCACCTAAGCATAGTGTGCTTATAAAAATTATCACTTATAATAATGGAAATAAAAATAAAGTTACATTGTGAATTCATATATTATAATTTAAGTAGACACAATCCAAGAGTGACTGTACACTTTGTTGTTGATGTATGTGGAAAAACATAGATTGTCTCACACATTGCAGATAAGAAGAACAATTTGACAATATTTATCTAAATTACAAATGCATTTACCCTTTGACCAAAAAATTCCCGTAACTATCTTACAGTTATACCTTCACACATATTAAAAGGTATCTGTACAAAGTTATTGCACCAATGTTTGCATTAAAACATATTAGAAAACAGTTCAAGAGTTCGCCAACAGGGGACTTATAAAATAAATTATGGTACAGTTACTTGTTCAATGAAATACCAGGCAGCTGTAAAAGAAAGAGTTCTTTGTGTACTGATATGAAAAGATCTACCAGACTAATTAAGAGCAAGGTGCAGAGAAGTCTATATGGTATATATTTTTGTTTGAGAAAGAGAAGAAAATAAGAATTATATAAGCTCCTATTTGTAAAAGAAACACAGAAAAGATATACAGACACTAATAAAAGTACTTACTTGTACACGTCAGGGGAGTGGTGAGAGTGTACCTCAAAGACAAGCAGCAAGGAAGCCAGTGTGGAGTGGAGAGACAAAGGAGGAGGATAATAAGAGATGAGATCAGCAAGATTAATAGTGGCCACATCACATGGTGTCATGTAGGTCCTAAAGAGGAAATTAGCTTTTAAAGTAAGATGCAATTCCATGAGAGAAATTTTAAGCCAAGGCATGACATGATCTAACTTGTAGGTTAAAAGAAGCATTTTATGTGCTACATTGATAATGGATTGTAAAAGGATTAAGGGAAATAGCAGGAAACCCAGTTAAGAGCTTTTGTGGTGGTAAATGAGAGTGGCTTGTTCTAGGATGGAAGCAGTAAAAGTGGTTAAGAATGGTGTATTACTCCATTCTCACACTGCTACAAAGATACTACCTGAGACTGGGTAATGTATAAACAAAGGAGGTTTAATTGACTCACAGTTCTGCATGACTGGGGAGGCCTCACAAAACTTACAATCATGGCAGAAGGTGAAGAGGAAGCAAGGCACGTCTTTTTTTTTTGAGACGGAGTCTCGCTCTGTCGCCCAGGCTGGAGTGCAGTGGCTGGATCTCAGCTGACTGCAAGCTCCGCCTCTGGGGTTTACGCCATTCTCCTGCCTCAGCCTCCCAAGCAGCTGGGACTACAGGCGCCCGCCACCACACCGGGCTAGCTTTTTTTTTGTATTTTTTAGTAGAGACGGGGTTTGACCGTGTTAGCCAGGATGGTCTTGATCTCCTGACCTCTTGATCCGCCCGTCTCGGCCTCCCAAAGTGCTGAGATTACAGGCTTGAGCCACCGGGCCCGGCCTAAGGCACGTCTTATTGTCTTACTTGGTGGCAGGTGAGAGAGAGAGCAAGAGCCAGGAAGTGCAACACTTAAAACCATAAGCTCTCATGAAAACTCCCTCACGAGAACAGCATGGGGGAAACCTACCCCATGATCCAATCACCTCCCATTTATCTTTCTGGGATCTGGAGGACAGTGGCCCTCTTCTCACAGCTCCACTAGGCAATACCTCAGTGGAGACTCTGTGTGGGGACTCCAACTCCACATTTCCCTTCCACAGTGCCCTAACAGAAGTTCTGCATGAGGGTCTACCCCTGCAGCAGACATGTGCCTGGACATCCAGGCATTTCCATACATCCTCTGAAATCTAGGCAGAGGTTCCCAAAGCGCAACTCTTATTTTCTGCACACCCACAGACCCAACACCACATGGTAGCCAACAAGGCTTGGGGCTTGCATCCTCTGAAGCAATGGATGAGATGTACCTTGTCCCCTTTTAGCCACAGCTGGAGCTGGAGCTGCTGGGACACAGGGCCCCAAGTCCCAAGGCTGCACAGAGCAGCTGGGTCCTAGGCCTGGCTCATAAAACCGTTTTTCCCTCCTAGGCCTCTCTGCCTGTGATAGGAGGAACTGCTGTGAAGATCTCTGACATGCTCTGGAGACATTTTCCCCATTGTCCTTGCTATCAACATTCAGCTTGTTACTTATACAAATTTCTGAAGCCAGCTTGAATTTCTCCCCGGAAAAATTGGTTTTTCTTTTCTACCACATGGTCAGGCTGCAAATTTTCTAAACCCTTATGCTCTGCTTCCCTTTTAAATATAAGTTCCAATTTCAAACCATCTCTCTGTGAGCACATAAAACTGAATACATTCAGAACAATCCAGGTCACATCTTGAATGCTTTGCTGCTTAGAAATTTCTTTACCAGATACCCTAAATCATCTCTCTCAAGTTCAAAGTTCCACAGATCTCTAGGGCAGGGGCAAAAGACCACCATTCTGTTTGCTAAAGCAAAATACCACCACTCTCTGCATTTGAGCTCTCTGTTGTACATAAAAGGGTTATTTTGTTTGTTTCTGTTGGTTTTTCTGAACTTGGGTAAGTTGCTCTCTTCTGTTCAAAAAGTGAGGTCAGGGATTTTTGTTTCCCTGTGTCCTAGAACAGTAGCTCCTTTGGCTAGACCCTCCAGAGTTTACTTGACATCTTAAAGACTACAAAGGCTACGATGAGTTCCTCTCAGTCCACAGCACCTGGAAATCTTCCAGCTACTTACGTGTTTAAGAACTATAGGCTGAGATTTTGTGCCTTTTCAGAAAAATGGGTGAACTTTACTAAGGGTAATTTAGAATTGCCGAAGCCACTTAGAGAACCTTTAACTTAGATAAAATAAGCTTATCTTAGAGGCACCTTGAAAACCGGAGAATATGAAACCTCCCCAAAACAATGAGATACATTCTTCAATTGGTATAAAGAGGCTTCTGAAAGACAAAATGACTCTAGAATCGCCTCTTTAAAAAATCCTTACAGCATGCTATTGAGAAAGTAAAGACCAAAATTCAGATTGATTCTACTGATGCAACAGAAACATCATTAAATCTCTCTGCTTCTCTATATCATCTAATGCCTAATTATTCTGAATCTACTAACTCTGTTGATCCTTTGCTGTTTCCTCCAAACTGTTTCAGCATAAAATGCCCTTTAAAATAAGACTTTTTAATGAACCTGAGGTACCAATCTCAGCAGAATTTAAACCTTTATCTCTAGCTGAACTCTAAACCACATAATTTTCCAGACCCTAAAAGAGGCTAAACTAAATTTAAAGAATAATTTTAAATTCCTTTGGGTGCTTATGATCCAGGACTCCCTGATTTTTGTCAATTTGTTTACATGGTAGTCAGCCCTGGAGATGTTCAAAAATGGCTTTGAGAAATGGATTGGAAGAATCCCATTAAACATTTTGAAGATTCTGTTAAGCATGATTCTAAGAGTAGACTAAAAAGAAACCATGTCTGAGGCTTTTTTTATGAGAATAGATTGGTCCATGTCTTAGTCCATTTTCTGCTGCTGTAATTGAAGACCTTAGACTGGGTGATTTATAAAAAATAAATATTCCTAACAGTTCTAGAAGCTTGGAAGTCCAAGGTCTAGGGAGTGTACCTTGAGAGAATCTTCTTGTTGGTGGAAACCTTCTGCAGAGTCCGGAGGTGGTACAAGGCATTACATGGTGAGGAGCTCATTAGAGATAGCCAAACTGGCTTTAATAACAAACCCATTCTTGTAATAACTAACTCACTTCCATAATAACCTATTAATCCATTAACCCATTAATCAATTCATGAGGGCAGAGCCCGCATAACCCAGTCACCTATTAAAGCTTCTGCCTCTCAGTACTGTTTAGTTGCGGGTTAAAATGAAACAGGAGTTTCAGAGGGGAGAAACCATATTCAAACCACAGCAAGGCCATAAACCAATCTTGCAAACAGAAAAATAGATGAATCTGCTGTGGATTATTGTTTCTGCTTAGAAAAAAATACTTAAACAGTACAAAATCTTTAAACATTTTGGCCATAGTGACCAAAATGATGAAGTGGCTTTGTCAGCCCATTTTGTTAATGGGCTGCATACACATAAGTGACATATGAAAGAAACATAAAGTAGAAAGGGAAGTGACTCCCATGACAGTGTTACAATATTTAGCAAAACATTTTGGGAAAAACTTATAACAAATAAAGTAACCACCAGATAAAATAAATTGATTTTTGTAATTACAGTCATTGCAGGGGCCTCAGCCTAACTTTAAAATACCTTTATCCAACAACTGTTTCAATAAAGATATTTTTCATTATTGCAAAAAAATAGACATTGGAAGAATTACCCTTGAAACCCCTTAACACCGCAGTCTAGACTATCAGACTGGAAACCAAAGGGAGATTCTGAACTTTCTGACTCCTACAATAACTGTCAATGCTAATGGAGCTCCAAGGAATTGCAAGGTAAACCACTTCTAATTATTTACTTAAATCAACAAAGTGAAACTAAACTTTAAAAACAGAGAAATTTGTTCTGTGTGGGTAGAGACTGAAGCAACTCTTTCCACTTTAAACGCCGCCATGATAAATCAAGAACTTCTTCAGAATAATTTAAAAAACTCAATGGTGGAAACTCTCTCAAATTCAAAGGTTTTTTACTGGAACTCATAACTATCACCCTCTGCCCTTTCTCTGAAAACTATGCTTTTCTATTTGGTAATGCTACTCTAGGTAGAGACCTGCTTTCTAAACTGAGAGGTCAAATTCAATTTTCCTCAGGAGAAACAACCTTAGAAATTCAAGATTTATTAGACACTGAAACATTATGTGTTTTCTAAACCCAAATTGTACTGAGGAAACTACTAAGTTTCATTAAAATATAGATATTCTAGATGTCTCTGAAGCTCCTGACACTCTATGGATATTTTCTTCTACAGATGTGAGAAAAATCAAAAGTGCTAAACCTATTAAAATTCAGATTAATCCTCCAAAATTGTTTCCTAAGTTGCCTCAATACCGTTTAAAACCTAAAGCCACACAAGGGTTTACTCCTATAATAGAAGACTTAATAAAACAGGTTTGTTATTCCTTGTACCGATCCTTGCACTACTCCCATCTTAACTGTCAAAAAACTGCACAGATAAGAATGAAGACTTGTGCAAGACCTTAGAGATATAAATAAAATTGTTATTCCAAGATTTCCTGTAGTATCTAACCCAAACTCCCTACTGGCAAATGTACTCACTGAATCCAAATGGTTCACGGAAATGGAATAGACAAAAAGAATTAGTATTTGTTTACCTTTATTGTATTATTGGAAAAATCAACAATATGCTTTGACAGTAATGCCTCAGTGATTTACCAGTTGATTAAATTTACCTGTAATCATTTCATGAGGGCAGAGCCCACATCACCCAATCACCTATTAAAGGTCCTGCCTCTTCATACTTCTTACCAGTTTTACATCAGGATTTAAAAACCAACCTTGTAATTTCCTAGAAATTCCACCTTGGTTTAAATATGTAGATGATTTGCTTCTTTGCTCTTCATTCAAAGAGGACTCAGAAACTCATTTAATGTACAGTTGTCCCCAGTATTCCTGAGAAATTGGTTCCAAGACCTCCCTATGGTGCCAAAATCAGAGGCTTAAGTCTCTTATAGTATGGTATAGCATTTCCATATAATCTACACACATCCTCCTATATACTTTAAATCATCTCTAGATTATTTATAATACCTAATACAATGTAAATGCTATGTAAATAGTTGTTATATTGTATTATTTAGAGAATAATAACTAAGAAATTTGTACATGTTTACTATAGATGCAATTTTTTCCATATATTTTTGATCTGTGGTTGGTTAAATCCATGGATGTGGAACCCAAGGATACCAAGACCTGACTGTATTAGCTGAAACAGTTAGCTTGTAGGGGTTATAAAGCCTACCAAAATAAATTCCAGTTCTTACAAGGAGTAGTACTTTCCTTTAGTCATGATTTATCTGCAAAAGGAATTTTTGTATCTCCAGAAATAATTTAAAAAACTATCCAAAATTATCCTAAACCAGTGACTAAAAAGAAATTCAGAGTATTCCTTGAACTTTCAATATCTTGCAAGTTGTGAGTTCCCAATTTTTCTTTCTTGGCCTCTTCACCCTATGAGCTGACCAAAAACAGCATTCAGAAACCTCTTCTTTGTGAAACAAAACTTTAAAAGGTTTTTACTGAACTTACATAGGTGTTTGTTTGTTTGTTTGTTTGTTTGTTTGTTTTTGAGACGGAGTCTCACTCTGTTGCCCAGGCTAGAGTACAGTGACGTGATCTCTGCTCACTGCAAGCTCCACCTCCCGGGTTCACACACTTACGTAGGTTTGACAAAATCCTGCAACCTTAAGACTTCCCAGTTACTCTAAACCCTTCACATTGTTTGTCCATGAATAAAACAATCAGGCTTTAAGTGTCCTTACTTAGGAACATGGGGGGAAAAGTAGACCTTATTACAGCCTACAATAGCTCAGGCATATCCAAATTGTTGAATAGCAATATCTATAGCCACTAGAATTACAGAATCCTCTTCAGAATTGTTCAAGGAAGTTACTATGTCTGCAAGTTCCTCATGCTCTAAAAATTTTATTAAATACTAAATATACTCATGATTTTTCAGCTAGCAGCCTAATATCTTGTAAGGTTTGCTTCTAGTTCCTTCAAACCTACATATTATTTGATGTAACTCTCTGAACTCTCCCAACTTATTACCTTTACCTGACAAATAAGAAATACACTATTGTGTTGAATTGGTTTTCCAAAATTTTACTCCTGAATTAGATTTACAAGACCCACTATTGAATAATCTAGAGTTGATAATCTATGTTGATGGCTATTATGCCATAAATTCTAAAGTAAAGTACTGAATTGGATATGCTGTTACAATCTGACATGAATTATTAGAAAGAAGAGTACTTCCTAAATTTAGTTTAGCCCAACCTGTGGAATTATTTACCCTCATTCAAGACTGTGAATTAATCAAAGATAAACTGTAAATATATATACTCACGTGCTTTTAGAGTAGTGCATTATTTTTGTATGGTATGGAAATGGGATTTCTTAACATCTAATGGCATGCCCATAAAAAATATCAGGTTGCTAATTTTCTTTCTGCATGATTACTGTCTCTACTAGTTGATATTTGTTCCCTCAAAATCTCATGTTGAAATGTGATCCCTAGTGTTGGAAGTGGGGCCTGTTGGGAGGTGTTTGGGTCATGGGGATGGATCCCCTCTGAATGGCTTGGCACCCTCCCTGTGGTAATGAGTTACTATGAGATCTGGTTGTTTAAAATTAGAGTCTGGGACTTCCCTCCTCTCCTGCTTCCCCTCTTGCCATGTGACACGCTAGCTCCCCTTTTGCCTTCTGCCACAATTGTAAGCTTCCTGAGGCCTTACCAGAAGTAGATGCTGATGTCACGCTTGTACAGCCTATAGAACTGTGAGCCAAATGAACCTCTTTTCTTTGTAAATACCCAGTATCAGGTAATCCTTTATAGCAATGCAAAACAAACTAACATGCCCAGATAGTGATTTGTATTTTATTTTATTTTATTGTATGACAATAAAATGTTTAAATTTTCCTAATTTTATTTGATTTTATTTTTGACAGTTAGAAAGATTTTTCTGACACTTCAAACTAATTTAGTTGTCCATGTTGTAAATTTTCACAGCACATCATACTTTTGCATTTTATCATTTATCTGAATTGTAATGAAAGAACTGTTTGCAATTATTTGTTTCATGTGTCTCTCTCCTACTAGATCTAAGTTCCCTGAAGACAGTGACTGTGGTTGTATAGTATACATAGGTACATAGTAGGCTTGTTATAAACAACTATAACAAAAATGCCTCCTCCTGTCTCTGTGGGACAGTCTAATGGAGAAATCATTAAAATGTATTTGACGTACAGGGAAAGCTCATTAAAACCAACTGTATCTGATTCTTGACTGCAGACTCTGATGAGGTATCTTTCTTTGCAGATGAAGCCTGGACACACTGCTAACAACCCATGTGATGGAAATGCATCAGGATGGGGTATATTTTTAGCTACAGCAAATTATCATTCTTTTACGCTTTCAGATTTTTTTCTCTTCAAATGAATTCTCTTGTTCTTACATTTTCAGAGTACATTAAAACTGATTTTTCTTAATAAAGAAAGAAGATAGACTTTAAGAAAAGAGTATTTATCCTTCAATCTTCACCCCAGCTCAGAGATTCAAAGAGCCTTTGTTGGGAGGCTTTTTTTTTTTCCTCAGAATAAGGATGGTCCTCCATTTTTTTTTTGTAACAACACTCTGGACTCAAACTTGTATAGGGGAAACTCAGTCCAAAAGAACAAAACAGAATTTGACTGTGAGATTAGTCAAGGACATGATGTTTTACAATAATAAAACTGGTTAATAAGAAACTGGCATTGTACAGTTATAGGTTTTTTTTTACTATATTTGTTAATATGATAGCATTCTATAAAAATAAGTTATACGCTCCCACAAATCAATGTAATTTATGTAATGGCCTGAAGATGACAGAGGGTTCAAAGCCAACCTAGAGAGCTTTCTGGGTTAACAAATGGTGTCAACAAAAGAGCTGAGATGTGATGTTAGCACAGATGAAGTATTTCACAGAAAGAACCCTATTTCATGGTGGTGGGGAGACTTCCAGGAGTGGGGAGTTAAAAAGATAATAGGAGGTTTATATTTTAACTTCTCCAGGATGCAGGCAGACTGGGATTGGAGAGGGAATATGTAGCTTTTTCAATATACATTTTGTATTATTTAAAAATACTGTTTAGTAATATAAACACTAAAGAATAAAATTTGGTATACATTTCTTAACTAATAATGATATGAAGAAAAAGTTTCAGAATCTCTAAGAAATTCTAAGATTTTTATGTTTAGTCAAAGAAAGCATAGGTTTAAAAATCCCAGTCGGGGGGGCGGAGCAAGATGGCCGAATAGGAACAGCTCCAGTCTCCAACTCCCAGCGCGAGCGACACAGAAGACTGGTGATTTCTGCATTTTCAACTGAGGTACTGGGGTCATCTCACTAGGGAGTGCCGGGCAATCGGTGCTGGTCAGCTGCTGCAGCCCGACCAGCGAGAGCTGAAGCAGGGCGAGGCATCGCCTCACCTGGGAAGCGCAAGGGGGAAGGGAATCCCTTTTCCTAGCCAGGGGAACTGAGACACACAACACCTGGAAAAACGGGTAACTCCCACCCCAATACTGCACTTTAAGCAAACGGGCACACCAGGAGAATATATCCCACACCTGGCCGGGAGGGTCCCATGCCCAGGGAGCCTCCCTCATTGCTAACACAGCAGTCTGCGATCTAGCCGCAAGGCAGCAGCGAGGCTGGGGGAGGGGCACCCGCCATTGCTGAGGCTTAAGTAGGTAAACAAAGCCACTGGGAAGCTCGAAATGGGTGGCACTCACAGCAGCTCAAGGAAACCTGCCTGTCTCTGCAGACTCCACCTCTGGGGACAGGGCACAGCTAAACAACAACAAAAAAAGCAGCAGGAACCTCTGCAGACGCAAATGACTCTGTCTGACAGCTTTGAAGAGAGCAGTGGATCTCCCAACACGGAGGTTGAGATCTGAGAAGGGACAGACTGCCTGCTCAAGTGGGTCCCTGACCCCTGAGTAGCCTAACTGGGAGACATCCCCCACTAGGGGCAGTCTGACACCCCACACCTCACAGGGTGGAGTATACCCCTGAGAGGAAGCTTCCAAAGTAAGAATCAGACAGGTACACTTGCTGTTCAACAATATTCTATCTTCTGCAACCTCTGCTGCTGATACCCAGGCAAACATGGTCTGGAGTGGACCTCAAGAAATCTCCAACCGACCTACAGCTGAGAGTCCTGACTGTTAGAAGGAAAACTATCCAACAGGAAGGACACCTATACCAATACCCCATACTGACGTCACCATCATCAAAGACCAGAGGCAGATAAAACCACAAAGATGGGGAAAAAGCAGGGTAGAAAAGCTGGAAATTCAAAAAATAAGAGCGCATCTCCCCCTGCAAAGGAGCGCAGCCCATCGCCAGCAATGGATCAAAGCTGGTCAGAGAATGGCTTTGATGAGATGAGAGAAGAAGGCTTCAGTCCATCAAACTTCTCAGAGCTAAAGGAGGAATTACGTACCCAGTGCAAAGAAACTAAAAATCTTGAAAAAAGAGTGGAAGAATTGACAGCTAGACTAATTAATGCAGAGAAGATCATAAACGAAATGACAGAAATGAAAACCATGACACGAGAAATACGTGACAAATGCACAAGCTTCAGTAACCGACTCGATCAACTGGAAGAAACAGTATCAGTGATTGAGAATCAAATGAATGAAATGAAGCGAGAAGAGAAACCAAAAGAAAAAAGAAGAAAAAGAAATGAACAAAGCCTGCAAGAAGTATGGGATTATGTAAAAAGACCAAATCTACATCTGATTGGAGTGCCTGAAAGTGAGGGGGAAAATGAAACCAAGTTGGAAAACACTCTTCAGGATATCATCCAGGAGAACTTCCCCAACCTAGTAGGGCAGACCAACATTCAAATTCAGGAAATACAGAGAACGCCACAAAGATACTCCTCGAGAAGAGCAACTCCAAGACACATAATTGCCAGATTCACCAAAGTTGAAATGAAGGAAAAAAATCTTAAGGGCAGCCAGAGAGAAAGGTCGGGTTACCCACAAAGGAAAGCCCATCAGACTAACAGCAGATCTCTCGGCAGAAACTCTACAAGCCAGAAGACAGTGGGGGCCAATATTCAATGTTCTTAAAGAAAAGAACTTTAAACCCAGAATTTCATATCCAGCCAAACTAAGTTTCATCAGTGAAGAAGAAATAAAATCCTTTACAGATAAGGAAATGCTTAGATTTTGTCACCACCAGGCCTGCCTTACAAGAGACCCTGAAGGAAGCCCTAAACATGGAAAGGAACAACTGGTACCAGCCACTGCAAAAACATGCCAAAATGTAAAGACCATCGAGGCTAGGAAGAAACTGCATCAACTAACGAGCAAAATAACCAGTTAATATCATAATGGCAGGATCAACTTCACACATAACAATATTAACCTTAAATGTAAATGGACTAAATGCTCTAATTAAAAGACACAGACTGGCAAACTGGATAAAGAGTCAAGACCCATCAGTCTACTGTATTCAGGAGACCCATCTCACATGCAGAGACATACCTAGGCTCAAAATAAAGGAATGGAGGAAGATCTACCAAGCAAATGGAGAGCAAAGAAAATCAGGGGTTGCAATCCTAGTCTCTGATAAAACACACTTTAAAACATCAAAGATCAAAAGAGACAAAGAAGGCCATTACATAATGGTAAAGGGATCAATTCAACAGGAAGAGCTAACTATCCTAAATATATATGCACCCAATACAGGAGCACCCAAATTCATAAAGCAAGTCCTTAGAGACTTACAAAGAGACTTAGACTCCCATACAATAATAATGGGAGATTTCAACACTCCACTGTCAACATTAGACAGATCAACAAGACAGAAAGTTAACAAGGATATCCAGGAATTGAACTCATCTCTGCACCAAGCGGACCTAATAGACATCTATAGAACTCTCCACCCCAAATCAACAGAATATACATTCTTCTCAGCACCACATCACACTTATTCCAAAATTGACCACATAATTGGAAGGAAAGCACTCCTCAGCAAATGTAAAAGAACAGACATTATAACAAACTATCTCTCAGACCACAGTGCAATCAAACTAGAACTCAGGACTAAGAAACTCAATCAAAACCGCTCAACTACATGGAAACTGAACAACTTGCTCCTGAATGACTACTGGGTACATAACGAAATGAAGGCAGAAATAAAGATGTTCTTTGAAACCAATGAGAACAAAGAAACAACATACCAGAATCTCTGGGACACATTTAAAGCAGTGTGTAGATGCCCACAAGAGAAAGCAGGAAAGATCTAAAATTGACACTCTAACATCACAATTAAAAGAACTAGAGAGGCAAGAGCAAACACATTCAAAAGCTAGCAGAAGGCAAGAAATAACTAAGATCAGAGCAGAACTGAAGGAGATAGAGACACAAAAAACCCTCCAAAAAATCAATGAATCCAGGAGGTGGTTTTTTGAAAAGATCAACAAAATTGACAGACCGCTAGCAAGACTAATAAAGAAGAAAAGAGAGAGGAATCAAATAGACGCAATAAAAAATGATAAAGGGGATATCACCACCGACCCCACAGAAATACAAACTACCATCAGAGAATACTATAAATACCTCTACACAAATCAACTAGAAAATCTAGAAGAAATGGATAATTTCCTGGACACTTATACTCTTCCAAGACTAAACCAGGAAGAAGTTGAATCCCTGAATAGACCAATAGCAGGCTCTGAAACTGAGGCAATAATTAATAGCCTACCAACCAAAAAAAGTCCAGGACCAGATGGATTCACAGCTGAAATCTACCGGATGTACAAGGAGGAACTGGTACCATTCCTTCTGAAACTATTCCAACCAATAGAAAAAGCGGGAATCCTCCCTAACTCATTTTATGAGGCCAACATCATCCTGATACCAAAGCCTGGCAGAGACACAACAAAAAAAGAGAATTTTAGACCAATATCCCCGATGAACATCGATGCAAAAATCCTCAATAAAATACTGGCAAACCAGATTCAGCAGCACATCAAAAAGCTTATCCACCATGATCAAGTGGGCTTCATCCCTGGGATGCAAGGCTGGTTCAACATTCGCAAATCGATAAACGTAATCCAGCATATAAACAGAACCAAAGACAAGAACCACATGATTATCTCAATAGATGCAGAAAAGGCTTTTGACAAATTTGAACAGTGCTTCATGTTAAAAACGCTCAATAAATTCGGTATTGATGGAGTGTACCTCAAAATAGTAAGAGCTATTTATGACAAACCCACAGCTAATATCATACTGAATGGGCAAAAACTGGAAAAATTCCCTTTGAAAACTGGCACAAGACAGGGATGCCCTCTCTCACCACTCCTATTCAACATAGTCTTGGAAGTTCTGGCTAGGGCAATCAGGCAAGAGAAAGAAATAAAGGGTATTCAGTTAGGAAAAGAAGAAGTCAAATTGTCCCTGTTTGCAGATGACATGATTGTATATTTAGAAAACCCCATTGTCTCAGCCCAAAATCTCCTTAAGCTGATAAGCAACTTCAGCAAAGTCTCAGGATACAAAATTAATGTGCAAAAATCACAAGCATTCTTATACACCAGTAACAGACAAACAGAGAGCCAAATCATGAATGAACTTCCATTCACAATTGCTTCAAAGAGAATCAAATACCTAGGAATCCAACTTACAAGGGATGTAAAGGACCTCTTCAAGGAGAACTACAAACCACTGCTCAGTGAAATCAAAGAGGACACAAACAAATGGAAGAACATACCATGCTCATGGATAGGAAGAATCAATATCGTGAAAATGGCCATACTGCCCAAGGTTTTTATAGATTCAATGCCATCCCCATCAAGCTACCAATGAGTTTCTTCACAGAATTGGAAAAAACTGCTTTAAAGTTCATATGGAACCAAAAAAGAGCCCGCATTGCCAAGACAATCCTAAGTCAAAAGGACAAAGCTGGAGGCATCACGCTACCTGACTTCAAACGATACTACAAGGCTACAGTAACCAAAACAGCATGGTACTGGTACCAAAACAGAGATATAGACCAATGGAACAGAACAGAGTCCTCAGAAATAATACCACACATCTACAGCCATCTGATCTTTGACAAACCTGAGAGAAACAAGAAATGGGGAAAGGATTCCCTATTTAATGAATGGTGCTGGAAAAGTTGGCTAGCCATAAGTAGAAAGCTGAAACTGGATCCTGTCCTTACTCCCTATACGAAGATTAATTCAAGATGGATTAGAGACTTAAATGTTAGACCTAATACCATAAAAACCCTAGAAGAAAACCTAGGTAGTACCATTCAGGACATAGGCATGGGCAAGGACTTCATGTCTAAAACACGAAAAGCAACGGCAGCAAAAGCAAAAATTGACACATGGGATCTAATTAAACTAAAGAGCTTCTGCACAGCAAAAGAAACTACCATCAGAGTGAACAGGCAACCTACAGAATGGGAGAAAATGTTTGCAATCTACTCATCTGACAAAGGGCTATTATCCAGAATCTACAAAGAACTCAAACAAATTTACAAGAAAAAAACAAACAACCCCATCAAAAAGTGGGCAAAGGATATGAACAGACATTTCTCAAAAGAAGACATTCATACAGCCAACAGACACATGAAAAAATGCTCATCATCACTCACCATCAGAGAAATGCAGATCAAAACCACAATGAGATACCATCTCACACCAGTTAGAATGGCAATCATTGAAAAGTCAGGAAACAACAGGTGTTGGAGAGGATGTGGAGAAATAGGAACACTTTTACACTGTTGGTGGGAATGTAAACTAGTTCAACCATTATGGAAAACAGTATGGCAATTCCTCAAGGATCTAGAACTAGATGTACCATATGACCCAGCCATCCCACTACTGGGTATATACCCAAAGGATTATAAATCATGCTGCTATAAAGACACATGCACACATATGTTTATTGCGGCACTATTCACAATAGCAAAGACTTGGAATCAACTCAAATGTCCATCAATGACAGACTGGATTAAGAAAAAATGGCACATATACACCATGGAATACTATGCAGCCATAATAAAGGATGAGTTTGAGTCCTTTGTAGGGACATGGATGCAGCTAGAAACCATCATTCTTAGCAAACTATCATAAGAACAGAAAACCAAACACCACATGTTCTCACTCATAGGTGGGAACTGAACAATGAGATCACTTGGACTCAGGAAGGGGAACATCACACACCGGGGCCTATCATGGGGAAGGGGCAGCAGGGAGGGATTGCATTGGGAGTTATACCTGATATAAATGATGAATTGATGGGTGCTGACGAGTTGATGGGTGCATCACACCAACATGGCACAAGTATACATATGTAACAAACCTGCACGTTATGCACATGTACCCTAGAACTTAAAGTATAATAAAAAAAAAAAAAAAGGAAAAAAAAAAAATCTCAGTCATAAAATTGGCCTGAGAATGGAGGAAGTATAAGGAATGTGGTTGGATCAGTGCAATCTTACCTTTTGCCCCTTTTTTCCATATAATTATTTTAATTTCCAGTTAAACACACCATTTAAAATTTTGCTTCCATGTCTGTGGTATGCAGAATATTGACTCCTCAAAAAAAATCTGATCCCTATCCCCAGAACCTATGAATGTTGCTTTACATGACAAAAAGACCTTGTATTAATGTTACTTTACATGACAAAAGGGACTTTGTATTAAGATTAAGTTTAAAGATTGTGGAGGTAGAGCAAGATAGCCAAATAGAACTCTCCACTGAATGACCCCTTGCAGAAACACCAAATTAAACAACTAATTAAAGCACCTTCAAAGGAACAAAAAAACAGGGTCACAATCACAGTACCTAGTTTTAACATAATAATAAAGAAAGAGATATTGAGTGGATAGGAAAGATAGCCTCACATTGTCTACACTGTCCCTTCCCCAACTGCAGGCAGTGCAGCCCAGAGAGAATCTATGTGGCTGGGGAAGGGAGAGCAAAGTGAGTGTTGAACTCTGCATTGGAACTAAGTGCTGCCCTGTCCCAACAAAGCATAACATAGGGCAGAATTCTGCCAGTGTCCACAAAGGGAGTATTTACACCAGCCCTGGACCCAAGGGGAATTCTCCACTCCAGTGGAAGAAACCCACATCCTGGTCAGCTTCACCACTGACTGACTAAAGTGGTCTGAGCCCCCAGATAGATTTGAATGGAAGTCAGGAAACAAGGACTGCTGTCCTTGGGCAAGCCCTGGTGCCACATCACACTTTCCCCAACTCCAAGCAGTGCAGCTCAGGGAGAGACTCATTCCACTTGGGGGAAGGAGAGGAAAGAATACAGAGAGCCGTGTCTTGAAACTTGGATACCAGCTAAGCCTCAGTAAAATGCAGTACCAGGCAGATTCCTGAAGCCACCAATTCCAGGCCTTTGCTCCTGGATGGCATTTCTGGACCCACCCTGAGCTGGAAGGGAATCCACAGCTCTGATGGGGCAGACCCAGTCCTGGAAGGATTCACCACCTGCAGACTAAAATGGCCTTGGGCCTTGAATAAACATCAGCAGCAGCCAAACAGTAATGGCCACAGGCTTGGACAACCTCCAGTACTGTGCTGATCTGGAAGGCCATGGGCATCAGCTGTGACCCAGAAATGTGCCAGCTGTGGTAGCCATGGAAGTGCTCAAGTCATCTATCTTCAACTCCAGGCAGTCCAGTGCTGAGAAAAATTCCTTCAGATTGGGGGAAAGATGGAAAAGAGCAAGAGACTTTGCCAGAGAGCCCAGGGAATTGTTTCTTATCTTCACCAAGTCCACAAAGGCTGTGTATCTAGGAATCTGCAAGAATCACAGCATTCTTGGGCTTAAGGCACTTCCTATTACTACAATGGTTGCAGTGACCATAGGCTTAGGTCACAATACTCAATCCCGTTTGAATTCTTGGAAAATCCTTTTAAAAAGGAAGGGTGTAAACAAGCCCAGACTGCAAAGATTGGAATAAATACCTAACTCTTCAATTCCTAGACATTGAAAAATGACCATAACCATCAAGATCATCCAGGAAAATATGTCCTCACAAAGCAAACTTAGTGCCAGAGATATGTGAACCTTCAGCCAGAGAATTCAAAAAAGATGTCTTGAGGAAATGTAACAAATTTTAACATAAGGAAGATAAGAGAAGGAATTCAGAATTTCATTAGAGCAATTTAACAAAGAGATTGAAATAATTTTTTAAAAATCAAGCAGAAATTCTGGAGCTAAAAAACTCAATCGGCAAACTGAAAAGTTCACCAGAGTCTCTCAATAGCAGAAGTGACCAAGCAGAAGAAAGAACCTAGTGAGGTCAAAGACAGGCTATGTGAAAATATACAGTCAAAGGAGAATGAAGCACTCCTACAATATCTAAAATTAGCCTCAGGAGGGCAAATATAAGAGTTATTGGCCTTAAAGAAGATGCAGAGAGAGAGAGATTGGAGTAGAAAGTTTGTTCAAAGAAATAATAGCAGAGAGTTTTTCAAACCTAGAGAGATATATGAATATTCAGGTACAAGAAGGTCAAAGAACACCAAGAAGATTCAACCCAAATAGGTTTACTCTTGAAGGTCAAGGATAAAGGATTCTAAAAGCAACAAGAGAAAAGAAGCAAATAACACAGCAAGGATCTCTGATATGTGTGGCAGCGGACCTCCCGTGGAAATCTTACAGGCCAGGAAGGAATGTGATGACATATTCAAAGTGCTGAAGGACAAAAACGTCCAACATGGAATATTACATCCAGCAAAATTATCCTTAAAAAATAAAAGAGGAATAAAAACTTTCCCAGATGAACAAAAGCTGAGAATTTCATCAACACCAGACCTGTCTTATAAGAAATGCTAATGAAAGTTCTTCAGTCTGAAAGAAAAATATGTTAGCAAGCAACAAGAAATCATCTGAAGGTAAGAAACTCACTGGGAAAAGTGACTACATCGAAAAATACAGAATAATCCAACACTGTGATTATGATGTACAAATCATTCATATCTTTAGTAGGAAAGCTATAGACAAACCTATCAAAAATAACTACAATACTTTTTAAAGAAATAGGCAATATAAAAAGTTATAAAGAGAGACAACATAATGTCCAAATGTTGAGGGGATAAAGTTAAAATGTAGTTTATGTTTTTTTTTAGTTTTATTATCTTTACTAGTTTGAGATTTTTTCCTTCTTTTTGTGATGAGAGTTGAGCTGTCAGCAGTTTAAATTTATTTGCTATAAGATATTATTTGTAAATCTCATGATAATCACAAAATAGAAGGCTGTAGTAGATACACAAAGACTGAAAAACAAGAAATTAAACATATTACCAGATACAATCACTTTAACACAAATGAAGACAGGAAGGAAAGAATCAAGGAAAAGGAGACCAACAAAACAACTGGAAAACAAATAATAAAACAGCAGTGATAAGTCCTTACTTATCAATAATAGCATTGAATGTAAAAGGGCTGAATCCTTCAATCAAAAAACAGAGTGGCTAAATGGATAAAAAATAAGACGTGTTTACTATGCTGACTGTTCCTTTTGTGGTGCAGAAGCTCTTTAGTTTAATTAAGTCCCGACTATTTATCTTTGCTTTTGGGTTCTTATTCATGAAGTCATTGCCTAAGCCAATGTCTAGAAGGGGTTTTCCAATGTTATCTTCCAGAATTTTTACAGTTTTCAGGTCTTAGATTTAAGTCCTTGATCCATCTTCCTTTTTTTTTTTTTTTTTTTTTGAGATGGAGTCTCGCTCTGTTGCCCAGGCTGGAGTGCAGTGGCTGGATCTCAGCTCACTGCAAGCTCCGACTCCCGGATTTATGCCATTCTCCTGCCTCAGCCTCCCAAGTAGCTGGGACTACAGGTGCCCGCCACCTCGCCCGGCTAGTTTTTTGTATTTTTTAGTAGAGACGGGGTTTCACCATGTTAGCCAGGATGGTCTCGATCTCCTGACCTCGTGATCCACCCGTCTCGGCCTCCCAAAGTGCTGGGATTACAGGCTTGAGCCACCACGCCCAGCCCCTTGATCCATCTTTAGTTGATTTTTTTATAAGGTGAGAAGTGAGGACCCAGTGGGAGATAATCTTCACAATTGATACATCCGACAAAGGCCTAATATCCAGAATCTGCAAGGCACTCTAACAAATTAGCCAGAAAAAAAATAATAAAAAATCCCATCAAAAAGTGGGCTAATGACATGAATAAACAATTCTCAAAAGAAGATATACAAATGGCCAACAGACATATGATGCTCAACAGTGCTAATGATTACAGAAATGCAGATGAAAACCACAATGTGTTACCACCTTACTCCTGCAAGGATGATCATAATCAAAAATCAAAAAATAATAGATATTGGCATGGATGCAGTAAAAAGGGAATATTTCTACACTGTTGATGGGAATGTAAACTAATACAACTGCCATGAAAAACAGTGTGGAGTTTCCTTAAAGATGAAAAGTAGAACTACCATCTGATCCAGTAATCCCTCTACTGGGTATCTACCCAGAGGAAAAGAAGTCATTATACAAAAAAATTACTTGCATATGCATGTTTATAGCAGCACAATTTGCAATCGCAAAAATATGGAACCAATCCAAATGCCCATTTCAATAAATGGATAAAGAAATTATTATATACATATATATATATATGATAGAATACTACTCATCCATAAAAAGGAATGAATTAATGGCATTTGCAGCAACTTGCATGGAACTAGAGACTATTATTCTTTTTTTTTTTTTTTTTTTGAGACGGAGTCTCGCTCTGTCCCCCTGGCTGGAGTGCAGTGGCGCGATCTCGGCTCACTGCAAGCTCCGCCTCCTGGGTTCACGCCATTCTCCTGCCTCAGCCTCCTGAGTAGCCGGGACTACAGGCGCCCGCCACCGCGCCCGGCTAATTTTTGTATTTTTAGTAGAGACGGGGTTTCACCATGGTCTCGATCTCCTGACCTTGTGATCCGCCCGCCTCGGCCTCCCAAAGTGCTGGGATTACAGGCGTGAGCCACTGCGCCCGGCCTAGAGAGAGACTATTATTCTAAATGAAGTATCTCAGGAATAGAAAACCAAACATCTTATGCTCTCACTCATAAGTGGGAGCTAAGTTATGAGGATGCAAAGGCATAAGAATGATATGATGGGCTTTGTGGACTCTGGGGAAAGGATGGGAGGGGGGTAAGGGATACAAGACTACAAATTGAGTTCAGTGTATACTGCTTGGGTGATGGGTGCACCAAAATTTCAGAAATCACCACTAAAGAACTTACTCATGTAACCAAATACCACCTGTTCCTCAAAAACCTATGGAAATAAAATTTTTTTAAAAAAAATTAGGACCTCACTGTGTGCTGCTTACAAGAAACACTTCATCTGTAAAGACACACATAGACTGAAAAAGAAGAAATGGAAAAACATATTTCATGCAAAATGAGCAGGAGTAGCTGTATTTATATCATATAAAACTGATTTTGACACAAAACTATAAAAAGAGACAAGGTTATTTTATAATGATAAAATAAAAAGTGGTTAATTTAGCACAAATATATGACCATTGTAAATATATAGCACCCAACAATGGAGCACTCAAATATATAAAGCAAATATTTTTAGAGCTAATGAGAGAAATAGATGCCAATAACAATAGCTGGGGACTTCAACACCCCACTTTTATCATTGGACAGATCATCTAGATAAAAAATTAACAAAGAAACATCAGACAATCTCCTTTATAGACCAAATGGACCAAACAGACATTTACAGAATATCCAACAGCTGCAAAATACACATTCTTCTGCTTAGCACATGAAATATTCCCAAGGATAGACCATATGCTAGGCCATAAAACAAGTCTCAAAAAACAAACAAAAACAATTGAAATTGTATCAAGTATCTTTTCTGACCATAGTGAAATAAAAACAAGTGGAAACTTGTTTTTATAGTGGAACAAAAGCAAGTGGGAACTTATAGTGGAACAAAAACAACTGGAAACAAGTGAAATAAAATATAGTGGAAATCAAAAACAAGAGGAACTTTGGAAACTATAAAAACACATGGAGAATTAAAAAATATGCTCCTGAATGACTAAAAAGTCAATGAAATAATTAAGAAGGAAATTTAAAAATTTCTTGAAACAAAAGAAAATGATGACACAACATACCAAAATCTATGGGATACAGCTAAAGTAGCACTAAGAGGGAAGTTTATAGCAATAATCACATCAGAAAAGTAGAAAAACTTCAAATAAACAACTTAATGATACATCTTAAAGAATTTGAAAAGCAAGAGCAAATGAAACCCAACATTAATAGAAAAGAAATAATAAAGATCAGTCATAAATAAATGAAACTGAGACTACAAAAACATGACAAAAGATTAATGAAACAGAAGTTGTTTTTTTGAAAAGATAAAATTGACAACTTTAGCCAGGATAACTAAGAAGAAAAAGAGAGGGAGAGAATGCAAAAAAATAAAATAAGAGATGAAAAAGGAGACATTACAACTGATACCACAGAAATTTAAAGGCTCATTAGAGACTATTATAAGCAATTCTATGCCAATAAATTGGAAAACCTAGAAGAAATTGATAAATTCCTAGATACATATAACATAATATGACTGAATCATGAAGTAATCCAAACCCTGAATAGACCAATAACAAGTAACAAGATAGGAGCAATAATAAAAAGTTTCCAATTAAAGAAAAGCCTGGGACATGATGACCTCATTGGTGAATTCTATCAAACATTTAAAGAAAAGCTAATAACAATCCCAACTCAAACCAATCCAAAAAATCAAGGAGGGAGGATGCTTACAAATCCAGTCTACAAGGCCAGTATTACCTTGATACCAAAACAAGACAGACACAACAAAAAAAGAAAACCACAGACCAATATCCCTAATGGACTTAGCGTCAAAAATCATCCACAAAAATACTAGCAAACCAAATTCAACAACATATTTTAAAGACCATTCATCATGACCAAGTGAGATTTATTCCAGGCATGCAAGGATGGTTCAACATATGCAAATCATAAATGTGATACATCGCATCCATAGAATGAAGAACATAAACCATATTATTATTTTAATAGATGCTGAAAAAGCATTTGATAAAATTCAACATCCTTCATAATAAAAACTCTCATCAAACTGGGTATAAAAGGAACATACCTAAACATAATAAAAGCCGTATACAGCAAACTCACAGCTGGCACCATACTGAATGGGGAGAAACTGAAAGCCTTTCCTCTAAGATCTGGAGCAAGACAAGGATGCCCACTTTCACTGCTTTTATTCAACCTAGTACTTGAAGTCCTAGCCAGATCACTTAGACAAGAGAAAGAAATAAAGATCATCCAAATTGGAAAATAAGATATAAAATTATCCTTGTTTACAGATGACATGACCTTATATTTAGAAAAACTTCAAAACTCCACCAAAAAAC
Source organism: Trachypithecus francoisi (assembly GCF_009764315.1). Lineage (NCBI taxonomy): Eukaryota > Metazoa > Chordata > Mammalia > Primates > Cercopithecidae > Trachypithecus > Trachypithecus francoisi. The sequence goes on from NW_022681470.1 coordinate 120,917,293, forward strand.
TATGAGAACTGCTAAAGTCAGTAAAGTTGCAAGATACAAAATCAACATACAGAAATCAATAGCATTTCCATATGCCAAGAGCAAACAATCTGGGAAAGAAACCCAGAAAGTAATCCCATTTATAATATCAACAAATAAAATAAACTATTTATAAATAAACTTATTTAACTTTTTTTTATTTACCCTGAGAATACTTGCTGGTGGTGTATGTGGCTGTGGTGTTTACCCAGGGATAACTTTGCCACAAAATGTCTCTTTTATTATTATTTTTGCATTATTCTAGTGATGACATCATTTTATTTATAGCATTCTGATTTTAGCAGTGGTATTTCCATTTACAAAAGATAGTAATTCTTGATTGCTGCAAATGTCAAATCCTAGAAAAACTTAGCATTCTTACACATGATGTTAACACTGTTCTTGAACAGTTGTTGGTTGAAGATTCATTTGATGAATCTGATTTTTTCAAAATAGACAATTCTGATGTAGTTATGTCTAGAAATAACTGCAAGAACAGTTTTTGTATTTTATTTTCACATTGAAAATCAGTCAAATTTGCTTCAGCCGCAAAGAGTGTTTATGTAAAATTAAGTGAGCGCTGGCAGCAAGCTGCACTTTTTTTCTAAACAGAAAAGGGTTAAAGAGAGAAAGATCTCTATGACAAAAACCATAAGAGATTGATTAAAGAAATTGAAGAGGCTGGGTGCAGTGGCTCATGCCTATAATCTCAACACTTTAGTAGGCCAAGTCAGGAGGATCAACTGAGCCCAGAATTTCAAGACCAGCCTGGGCAATATAGTGAAACTCCATCTCTACAAAAAAATTTAAAATTAAGCAAGTGTAGTGGCATGCACCTTTAGTCTCAGCTACTCAGCATGTTGAGGTGGGGGTATTGCTTGAGCCCAGGAGGTCTAGGCTGCAGTGAGCCATGATCATGCCATTGCACTACAGCCTGGGTGACAGAATGAGACCCTATCTAAGAAAAGAGAAGGAAAGAAAGAGAAAGAAAGAAAGACAGACAGAAAGAGAGAGAGAAAGAGAGAGAAAGGAAGGAAGGAAGGAAAGAGAGAAAGAAAGAGAGAAAGAAAGAAAAAGAAAGAAAGAAGAAAGAAAGAGAGAAAAAGAAAGAGACAGACTGAAGAGGACACAAATCAATGGAAAGATATCCCATGTTCATGAATCGGATGAATCAATATTGTTAACATGTTCATACTACCCAAAGCAATCTACAGACTTAATGCAATCCCTATCAAATACCAATGACATTCTTCACAGAATTAGAAAATATTATCCTAAAATTTTTATGGAACCACAAAAGACCCAGAACAGCCAAAGCAGTCTTAACCAAAAAACAAAACAGATCACATTACCTGACTTCAAATTACACTACAAAGCTATAGTAACAAAAACAGTTTGGTACTGGCATGAAGACAGGCACATAGACCAATGAATCAGAATAGAGAATCCAAAAATAAATTTATGCATTTCCAGCATCAGAAACTACATTGGGAAAAGGACAGTCTTTTTTTTTTTTAAGATGGAGTTTCACTCTTGTTGCCCAGGGTGGAGTGCAAGGGTGCAATCTTGGCTCACTGCAACCTCTGCCTCCTGGGTTCAAGTGATTCTCCTACCTCAGCTTCCCAAGTAGCTGGGATTACAGGTATGTGCCACCATGTCCAGCTAATTTTTGTATTTTTAGTAGAGACAAGGTTTCACCATGTTGGCCAGGATGGTCTCAATCTCTTGACCTTGTGATCCGCTTGCCTCAGCCTCCCAAAGTGCTAGGATTACAGGCCTGAGCCACCAAGACTGGCCAATGGCAGTCTCTTACATGGTGCTGGGGAAACTGGATATCCATATGCAGAAAGATAAAACTAAACCTCATCTCTTGCTGTGTGTAACAATCACATCAAAATGGATTAAATTATTAAATCTAAGACCTCAAACTATGAAACTACTAGAAGAAAACATTGGTAAAACACTCTAGGACCTTGGTCTGAGCAAAGAATTTTTTTAGTAAGATCTCAAAAGCACAGTAATTCAAACACCACTAGAGCTGGGAATGGGTCTCAGTTTATAGTCAGCAAAAAAAACATAGACCTGAGTCCTACTATTGCAAGGTGATAAATTCTCAACTCAGATGAAAAAGAAATGGATTCAGGCCGGGCACGGTGGCTCAAGCCTGTAATCTCAGCACTTTGGGAGGCTGAGACGGGCGGATCACGAGGTCAGGAGATCGAGACCATCCTGGCTAACACGGTGAAACCCCGTCTCTACTAAAAAATACAAAAAAACTAGCCGGGCGAGGTGGCGGGCGCCTGTAGTCCCAGCTACTCGGGAGGCTGAGGCAGGAGAATGGCGTAAACCCGGGAGGCAGAGCTTGCAGTGAGCTGAGATCCGGCCACTGTACTCCAGCCTGGGCGACAGAGCGAGACTCCGTCTCAAAAAAAAAAAAAAAAAAATGGATTCACCACCTCAGCCTCCAGAAAGGAACCCAGCCTTCCACAATTTTTATTTTAGCTTTCTAATCTACTGAACTGTAAAATAATGAATTGGTGTTATTTTAAGTTACCAAGTTACTGGCAATTTTTTATGCCAGCAATAGAAAATTGATACAGTATCTCTGCTCCTTTCTCTGTGTTTACAATGCTCTTCCCTCTTTACATTAAATCCTACATTCTCTGTGAAGCAATTCAGACTTCACTGATCTCTTCCTATGTTCTACCTTATAGGCACAAATACTTAGGGCAGCTAGTTATCTGTTCACACCTCTGTTCTATCTCCATAATGACATTGTAAGACCCGTAAGGACAAGGATTTAAAAATGGCCAAAAATCCTTTCCCTCCCTGAATCCGCTCTTGCAATGTGACTTTGAAGATATTCTTACCAAAAGGTGGAGTATATTTTTGTATCCCTCAAATCTGGGTCGGCCTTGTGACTTGCTTTGGCCAATTCACATTAGCAAATATAGCAGAAGGAGAAACTTGACTATGAGACCACCATCATGTAAGTAAGCCTGGGCTAGCACAGCTGTTCAAGTGCTAATCCAGTCAACAGCCAGTGAAATGCCAGGCAGGTATGTGGACCATGGACCACCAGCTGAGTGCAGAATCATGGGTGGGAGACCAGTGGAAGAACCACCCATATGACCCCATTCAAATTGCTAACCCATACAACCATGAGCTAATCAATGATTGTTATTTTAAGTCCATGTTTTGGGATAGTTTGTTAAGCAGCAAAAACCAACTTATATATAACAGTGCTCTGCACTCAGCTGTTGGTGAACGTTTTTGATGACAATGATGATGATGATAATAATGACAATAATGACAATGACAATAACAATGATAAAGATAATAAGAAAGTTGTACTCACTCCTAGTAAAACAAGGTCAGTGGCATCATTTCCATATTTTTGTTCTTATAAATTGAGGGGTTTCAAAATTTTTGTTCAAGTAAATTGGAAAATGCAGAGACTGAAGATTTTAGGTTTATATAAACTAGACTCAATTATAGGTCTTCAACAAATCCAAAATATCTCTGTGCTAAGCTTTTATATTGGTAACTTGTAGTGTATCAATCTGTCTCTCATGTGTCAAAACATTGGGAAGAGCCAGATTGTCACCGTGCTCTACCATTTCTGAACGTACAAATAAGTAGGCTTTGGCTAAGATCTGCTTGGGACTTTATCACACCAGAAAAACTTAGCCAGGAACAATTTTCATCAAAGGTAGCATTCACATGGAAGCCAACCGTAGCTTATTTCTCATTTAAGCAGTGTTCTCTGAAATCTGTGCAACTCCATCACAGTCATTAAAAGTGTTATACTTATAAAAGTTTTAAGTTAATCAGGTAGCATAGCAGTCCTCAATATTTAACCTGAGAAAATCTAAGCAAAATGGACTTCTTTCAGCCTATATTCCATGAAAGGTTTGGGGATGAGGTAGGAACAAAAGGGATATTAACAGGGATAAGTAGAAAGGGGAAAACAGCACTAAGAATATGGTATATTTATATTCCCATGCCCAAGGAGGGACATCCCTAGTCACCTAGGCTTGCTTTCCTGTTGCGTGGTATCGGTAAGGTTTTTGCCAAGCGTACTTCTGGCTGATCATTTGAAGTGTTATAGCCCCTGGGCAAGAAAGATTTTGTCACCTCCAAGTGAAGAATGAATATTTTACAATCATAGAAATTAGACTTGAAAGACATCTCAGAATTAATCTGGTGAAAATTCCCACATAATATAGACATCTTTTCCAGAGTTAATCCTCCACATCCTACTTAAATTTCCTAAACATTGAGGAAGTCACAATCTCCTGAGACAGCCCATAGTATTTTGAGCATCTATAAAGTTATTTCTCGAATTAAGCTGAAATCTGTCTCCTACCCACTGAGTTAAAAATTGCTTTTATTATTATTATTATTATTATTATTATTGTAAGACACTGGATCTTACTCTGTCACTCAGGCTGCAGTGCAATGAGGTGATCATAGCTCACAGCAACCTCGAACTCGTGGGCTCAAGCAATAGCTAGGAATACAGGGAATGCCACTACTCTCAGCTAACTTTTGCATTTTTTTTTTAAAGATGGGGTCTCACTATGTTGCTCAGGCTGGTCTTGAACTCCTGGCCTCAAATAATCCTTCCACCTTGACCTCCCAAAGTGCTGGGATTACAGGCATGAACCACTGTGCCTGGCCAAATTTTGCTTTTTGAACCTCACGCCACACCTTTCCCCCCTCTTCTCTAGTTTGATGTGTTCACAAGCCCGGGCTTTTGAGTCAGCTGGACTTGAGCTTGACTATCATCTCTTTCCCTTGCCAGTGACATTGGGCAAGTCTAGCTTCAAAAAAACAAGATTTTTGACTATAAAACTGAAATCATAGTATCTCTCTTATAGGGTTGTTGTACAGTTTGATGAGGTAATGTACATAAAGTGCACAGCCCAGTGTCTGACACATAGTATGTTATCAACAAATGGAAGCCAGCATTATTATTCCACTTGCCAGTCTTTTAAATATTTGAAAATAATTTCATTTTTCCATTTAGTCTTCTCTTCTCCAAGCTCATTATCTCCTTTTTCAATTACACTTTAGATATGACTAAAATTACTCTTTCCCAGATCTGGAGACTACACTTGTGTATAGCTTAAGTGTGCACTTAGGGTCTATTTTAAATGATAACGGGGTAAAGCTCCCTGATACAACTGGCAGTTTACCTATGCCCAAAAACTGAGAGGAATTTCCTCTGATAAAACTGGATAGAAAAGCAGGTCCATGGCTCATCTGAGTCCCTCCACCATAAGTTAGCCTGTCACTCCTGACCGCATCCTGGTTCAAAATCACAGGGTCTGTCTTTTGAGAGGAAAATGACATTTCCTCACTTGTCTGGTCTCCACGAAGAGGAATTTTTGCTTCACACCCCTGGCTTCTTGTCCCATGGTTTTTTCATTTTTGTTTTTGATTGTTTGTTTTTGTTTTTGAGACAGTCTCACTCTGTTTCCCAGGCTGGAGTGCAGTGGCGGGATTTCAGCTCACTGCAACTTCCACCATCCGGGTTCAAGCGATTCACCTGCCTCAGCCTTCTGAGTAGCTGGGATTATAGGCATGCACCACCACACTCCGGTAATTTTTTGTGTTTTTAGTAAAGATGGGACTTCACCATGTTGGCCAGGTTGGTTTTGAACTCCTGACCTTAACTGATCCACCCGCCTTGGCCCCCCAAGGTGCTAGGATTACAGGTGTGAGCCACTGTGCCCAGCCTTGCCGCATGTTTTAATTTATCCCTTGGAGGTCAAGTGAGTTACCTGGTAAATAGGCAGTAGCCATTAGTCCAAGTCTTTCAACAGGGTGGAACTAATTTAACAAGGTTTTGAAGGCAAGAGATATGGTCTCTCCCTCCTCCCCTCTCCACTTGCGCTAGTGACAGCTAGTCAACCTACAACTAACTGTTAGGCTACTTGTTGCTAGTCATTATGCTACTAATCAAATTCTGAAAGCATCTACCTCCAGACTTCTTTTGTGTTATATTTAAATGCCATCGGTGTTGAAAGCATTTTCAGTTAGGTAGTTTGTTATTTGTAGCTGAACATATTCTAATTTTTATGAGTACTAGTGGCAAATACTATCTGTCCCTAGGCTCCACTTTGTAACATCTTCATTAGTTTACACTGTTTTTATATAGGTGAGTATACACGCACACATACAAATATATATGTCAGTATATACTTTCTGATTATAATTATGTACAATTAAGCTTACATAGGAAAGAGTAAAAAGAGTAGGTGAATACAGCAAAATGTCAAGGGTGATTATCTTTGGGAAGTGGAACTTTGGATGGTATCTTTTTATGTTTCTGTACTTTACAATTTTTCTGGGAAAACGGACATTAATCTTCAGGTAGAAAAAATAATGTCACTTTAAAAATAAAACTTTCACAAGGGCAAATTTTTGCAGTAATTGCAGATTCAACCATGCCAATATTTCATAGAACTTTCATTTAGCTGAAAGCAGGGTATCTGCTACAGCATTACTATACGAAGGATGCTACATACTTTTCTACTCCCTGAAAATAGAAAAATGATAAAGGAGCCTAATTTATACCAGGAAAGATTAAAAATTAAAGCACCTTCTATCTAATAAAAATAGCAAGGAGCCATCCCAGATGATCTCTAGTACTTTTTTCAGGCCGATCAGGCTTTGAAGTGACAAAGAATTGTAAAGACATTCCCATAGTTATTTCTCCCAGCATTCTGGCAAATCACCATCACTGACAGCACCAACAGCATGTGACTCATACGCCTGGCTGATAATCCCACACGGTATTACTCTGGAATATCCTTTGGTAAGATATAAGGTGGGAGCTAGGGTTTATTCTTGGGTCTAATTCACTAAGAGAAAAATAAACATTCAAGGGAAAGGACCAAACCTTTTCTTTTAAAATTACTGTCTTCAACTATAAATGTATATTAAATATATGGTATATTTCAGAGAACTGGTTACAAAAAGATAGAAGACAGTATTTGCCCTTAAAAGTCAAAGGAATGGAAAAATAAAAACAAAACAAAAAACCTTTTCCTATCTGTTTTTGAAGACAAGACATGCACATTGAGAAAGAGATAATAGGAGAAAGAGACAATGTGGTCAGAACAAAGTGGTACAGGCAGTTCTTTGGAGGCAGAGCTTATGGTTGTGGTGGGAGCTCTAATGAGGAGACAGAAACTAAATGAGTCTTCCTGGAAAGCAGGATGTAGGCTAGATAAGCAACGAAAAGTTAGGACATCCCAGGAACGTCTTTGGATACCCCAAGGCTCAGACACAGAACACGGGCCATGTTTCAAAGGTAGTGTACACATCAACCAGCCAAGGATGCAAGTACGTACGGGAGAGATAGATTTGGGAAGTTAGGGAATGGCCACATCATGGAGAGAATTTTACTCTTGACTTTAAAATTCTTATTTTATCCTACAGCCCAGTATTTACAACCTCATGGAGTCAAAGATTTGAATCCCAGCCCCTCCATTTAATCATTCTGTGACCATAGGAATGTTAGTTTCTTTTCTTTCTTTACTTTTCTCCTTTCTTCTTTATCTATTTTTTTAGTTTAGCTTCACTTTTTTTAACTTGTCGTTATGAAAAATTTCAAAGATACAACACAAAAGTAGAGAAAACTATGCAATGCATCCCCATGTACCCATCACTCTCCTTCCACAATCATCAATATCCAACTTCTTGTTTTATATAAATCCATCCTACTCCCCCCTCACCATCCTCCTCAACTATTGCATTAGGCAGGATATGATTAAGTATCTGGGCAAACTCATTGTGTGGCAACTGTTTAAGGAGTCCCTGAAGATGGGAGGGGCTAGGAAAGGATGCCTCGAGAGGGTCTATGCGCAAGCAGTATTGAAAGCAGTATTGCCTTTAGATAATGTGGGAACCCAGCCTGGGTCTCAGGCCTTAAAAACTCTGCTTCTGCCCTTTCTGGCTACCTTTCCCAAAGGGAAAGAAGTCCCAATGAAATGTGCCCACTCAGAGCCCGTGCCTCCCTCCACAGGAGCTGGTACTTGGAACCCAGGAATTCCATGCCCAAATGGCTCGAGGCCACTCCCAGGGCATGCTCTGGTCCCTGTTTGTGCACCATGAGGTCCCAGAAGTGGGCAAGGTGGCTAGAGGAGGGAAGGATGTAGGCAGAACTTGGAATTGTGGGCTGAGTCATACACCTATGCATGAGGACCCTTGAGATGTTAAAAGGGAGGGGGGAAGAAAGGGTCCCTCCTCCTTGTTCCTGCAGACTGAGAGTGCCATCTGGAGCTCCACTCTTGGCCCGGCAACCACAAACTTTAAGGACAGGACTCAAAAGTAGGGGATATCTACAATTTTTCTCAGTGTTCTTGAATTTAATGTATGCCACTGATGTCCTTTGTCAAGTCAGCTCCTACTGTCAAGTCAGTCCTACTTTAGGACTACTAAAGATCCAGATGAGCACTGTCTGAATGCTGGGAGACAGAATGAAGGTCACACATGAGACAGTGAAGTTGACCAATGTGGTTATTATCAGAAAAACAAGGTTGCACTGCCCATGAGTTTAAAGCAAACTGACGTTCCATTGGTAAGCTGATTTTTTCAAGGACTTTCTGTATGTGCGGATTAAAATAAGCCCCTTCCCCCTTCCTCAGCCCCACTCTATCCTCCAACTGGGTCCTCCTGAAAAAAACAACAACAACAACAATACTCCCATTGTAGAAATCTTTCCCCGTAATTCTGAGACACAGGAAAACTTGTCTGGTCTTGGAACTGTCCCTGTCCTGTTTAAAACAAAGATCACCTGTGGATGCTTTTGTGAAAAACAATTCTTGTTTATTAACAGACTACAATTTGGAAGAAGGGAAGTGCTAGGGGTAATACCTATTACATCCTAGAATTTAGCCATTTAAAATGCAAGGGGAAGACAGGCAGGTGCTATATGTCTTAACAGGCATATATCTAAAGGGAGAAAAATGTAGAAAAGGCAAAATAGGGCAGCCCACGACAGCAATTAGGATTTTTTTTATTCCTAAGTGATAATATGTGGTTTCATTTGAACAAAAACACGATCTCTGCTAATTTGTAAAACCAGTAACTCCAACACTCACAGCTAGTGCCCTGGTAAACCATTTTTAGACACATCATTACTACCTTGAAATTAAAAGTGAATCAGTCCTGTGGAGTTAATTACCAGTAAATTAAGCTAAAGTAGGTCTCCCATATGGCATGGAGCCAGTATAAGATGATTCTCAGTGCTAGCCAGAAACTTTGCAAGATACCAGGTATACACTTGGAATGCTGACTTCATATGTGTGGCAGATGTTTATGGGAATAGCGGAGGAAGTCATTCACAGCCACTTACAGTGAGAAACAGAGATAAAGGTCTAATTAAAAGAAGACCTTTTTGACAGAGACTTAGAAAAGCATCCCTGCTCCAGCCCTGCCCCAGAAGGAAAATTCTCAGCTCTCTGTTGTTGTTGTAACCTATTCCCCAACACTTACAGAAAGGAAATCTTACCTATTTCTCTTTAATGCTGCTATGTGGGCCTTATTTCATTATATAAAGTAGAAATAATTTTAGAAACTAAAATTAGATAGAGCCAGCAAGAAGAAGTTACTTTCATCACCAGTGCTTTGGAATACCATATCCTCTGTTATAATGTTCTCAAGGAGGTGTGCAAGGAAACCAGAGACAGAAGAAAAAAAACTCAGAATGGTTGTCTGAACTTTAATATTTGAATCAAGGAAAATGTGAACAGATGAAACCTCAGTAAGAGAGAAATGGTGCATGCACAAAAGGGATAGATTAATAAAATGACAGCTGATTGTTGGTGATGAACATATTTGTTTTCCTTAACATGTCCCAACTTCTATAATTATTCAAATGTACAACAAGTGGTCCTAATATCCTGGCTTAAATTACCCAGGCGTGCAACAAAGCAAGCTGGTTTTGTTCCTGAATTGTGCAGTTAACTGAGGCTGTTTGGGCCCAGATTTTATGTGGTGAGTAGTCAGAATGCTGACATATGATTATTAAAATTACTTTCTTCCCATTTTCATTTGATAAGGTGATTTCACACAATTTTGCATTTCAAATATTTCTAAGTAAATTTAGTAAACCAAAGATGAATATGACAAATCTCAAATAATATGTTTTAGAACACTTTCTCATTTGAACTGTTCACTATATATGACTGAGTTTATTATACCTCCTTCAACATACACAATATTAATGTTAAATGTCATGGTAATATATATGAACTACATAAAAACAGTGTTGCTTTCTAACGTGTGGCTTGTTTAAACCCTAAAAGAGCACAGCTGGCTTTGCTGAGCCAAACCACATTACTGATCCATCCTGACTGTGATTCCATTTGTGAGATAAAGTCCCAACTGGGAGCTTTCTCAAAATTGGGTCAAGACAGGAAAAACTCTAGGTAGCCAGAGGTGTCTGTGTCTCTTTTCAAATAATTGAAGGCCATTTCTTCTGGTGTCTGGAAGAAGTAAAATGTCCTTGTCTAACGGGTATCGCTTTAGTATACCACATGCCCAATAAGTTCTAGCATCTAGGAGCATGCAATAGCAGCTAATATTAGCTATGCAGTCATGGTATTATTAGTGTTTAATTATATCATGTGCATTGAGATATTTTAAATGTTAAAGAGAAAACAGAAGGACTTATTCTTCTTAGCAACCATTATAGTACAGAATGTTCAAAGCTGCAATCACATTCATAAGGCAAATAAATTGGTTACAAAATGAGGGTAGCAACAAGTGTGCATGCTATAGAAAATGTGAAATGGTACCTAAAATAGATAATCACCTTATTTGTTTTCAAAATTCCAGTGCTGACTCCAACCATCAATTATCAAACTGGAAAATTTTCACTTTAACACTCAACGCCAATTTTCAGTCTTAGGAGTGCAACAAAAGGAGCATAAAATAATTTTTGTTTCTCACTGGCTAAGATTCTACCTCATTTGAGAAAGACTTTATTAAAAACCCTTTTAAGAATAAAGGGCTTGAGGTCTTAATGGCAACTCATACTGGTGGGCACACCTAGGGCGTCACTGCTCCAGGTTAATATACAAAAACTAAATGATAAGAGAAGCATCCTCAAAGACAGGTTACTTTCTAAAATACTTTCTACATATTGTTTTCCTTCTTCAATGTTATTTCCTTTGGCTCATGCACACTCAAGGCGCTTCATATATAAGACGATGAAAGAGGGAAGGGTTATACATTATGAAAGCTCTTTTTCAAAAACAAACTATGTCGAAATAAATTAACCGGTTATTTTAAAACGCCAGTTTGCAAGTTCTTGAAGTCCCTGGTGTTTTGATTTAGGATTTCTCTAAAACACAGAAACAAAGGGTAAAAATCAGGTGGCCGTCCAAACTGACGTCGGGCGTCCCACTTAGGGAGAGGCCTTGGTTCAGGTAGCCCGCTGGGGTCGAAGGCCACATTTTCCCCAGATCTACTACTGGGCTTCGCGGCGGGAGTCTTCGTTCTGGCAGGGGATGCCTCAGGAGGGAAGGAGGCGACGGTGACCAGGGACGTTGGAAGCCGGGGATCTCCGCTTCCCTCGGGCCCCGGCTAGGTTACCAGTGCTGGCCCGCGGCGCGGGTGCCCAGTTGCGCCTGGGACACTGCGGGCACGGCCGTGGCGGCAACCGCAGCGGCTGCCGCGTCGCCGACGCCCGGCAGGACTGAGCGCACGGAGCGGCGGAACTCCTCGTTCCTCCACGTGTAGAGCAGCGGGTTGAGCGCTGACAGGGCGCAGCACAGGAGCCAGCTGGCCGCCTGCACTCCCCAGGGCACCGGCAGCGAGAAGCCGCTGGCCAGGCTCACCCACACCAGCGGCTGCGTGGCCAGCAGGAAGACGCAGCAGAGCAGGAGCACCGACAGGCCGCTGAGACGCCGCTGTGCCCGCCGCGGGTGCAGCGCGGGAGGCAGGGGCTGGGCCTGCGCCGGGTGCGCGGCGCCACCGGGGCCCGGCGCGTGCTGGGCGCCCGGAAAGGCGGCGGCGGCGGCGGCGCAGCCGGGCAACTGGTGCAGCAGGTGGAAGTTGAGCACGCTGACCCGCTTGACGCTGACACGCACGCGGCGCACGATGCCCAGGTAGCAGTGCAGCAGCAGCGCCGTCTGCGCCAGCAGAGCCGCGGCGGCCAGCAGCGCCGGGTAGTGGACGCGCGGTGGCGTGGCGCCGGGCCGCGGTGCCCAGGGCGGGAGCAGCAGCACGAGGCCCAGGGCGAGCGCCCAGGACAGCGCGAGCATGCCCGCCGTGTGGCGCCTCTGGTACAGCGCCTGGTAGGTGGCGGGCGCCCGGGTGATGAGCAGGTAGCGGTTCAGGGCCACGAGGCAATGGGAGAGGAGGGACACCGTGAGTCCGAGGCCCAGCAGCCCACCCCGTAGCAAGCGGTAGCTGCCTCCAGCGCCGTCCCAGTCCGCGGGGGGCTCCGCAGAGCCGGCGGGCAGGAGCCCGAGCACCGCCTCTTGTGGCATCCAGAGGGCGCAGACGCTGAGGTCCGCGGCGCAGCCGTTCACGATGAAGGCGTTGCTGGTGGTCTGCAGCTTTCGGAAGGACGACACGAGATAGATGACCATGCCGTTGGCCAGCGTGCCCCCGATGGCCAGGCCCGAATACAGGAGTGACACCGGGATGCGCCGGCCCGCCCACGACTCCTCTTCCTCGCAGAGCAGCAGCAGCGAGCCTCCGGTGGTGGAGGAGGTGGATGTGGAGGAGGAGTTGGTCATTCTGGCCAACTCTTCACACCTCCCTCGCTAGCGTCGGCTTCCGGCAGCTTGGTCCATCCTGACACTTTCCTGCCTGCCAGAAGGGCAAAGACATCCCTTCAGCCCTCTGTCACCGACACAAAAGGCTGAAGCAGAATAATGGGCTGGGGGAGGGGGAGAAAGGGAGCTCGAGGAGGACGGGGGTGGCAGATGACAGGTGCCTGCCTCGGAAATGTCTCCAGAGCCAGGGGAAAGGCCACTTTGCATTGCATTCAGGAGGCATTGGGGAAGCCCTAGGACACAGCAATACCCAAAACAGTCTCCTCTTCTCCCCCCAACACACACACGCAGAGAGAGAGAGAGAGAGGGAGAGAGAGAGAGAGAAATACTGCCAGCAGAAGGACCTAGTTCGAGGAGACAGCAGAGATATCCCAGCTGGGGAAAATCCCATGGAAAAGAGATGAAGGGTACCTTGCGTTTGGGCTGGTCCTTAGCCGGTGTCTCAGAGGGAGGGATGCCAGAAAATACCTCCTCAGCAACAGCATCAGTGGTCCAGAAATCAACAGGAGAAACTCAACTGGGATCAGTGCCAGGAGCAAGTGCCCACTTCTCCCAAGCAGCATCCACACACATGGTCCTGGATAGGAACTAGCAGCTGCAGGGAGACTTTCAGCTGGTATCAGGGCTGGAGAAAGTAAAGTGGCGGGCTGCAAGCCCAGGCGGGTGGGCAGGCAGGCAGCAGCAGCAGCAAGAATGCTTGGCTGCAAAAGCAGAAGCTGAGCTCAAGAGAAGAGCACCCTGTGCTCAGAGGCAAGAGTGGTGGCTGATGTGGTGAACCCACTCGAAGCTCTCTCCTGCTTAGTTATACATCACCCAGGGAAAAGACAGCCTTTCCACGCTTGGCATGAATTATTCAATAGCTTCTAACTTGTAAAAGGAAGAAAAATATCTTGCTCAGAAAGTCCTGTAGTTAACAAGTTTCTCTGTCTTTTCTCTCTCTCAATCACCTTATTTTTCATCCTGCTTCATTTTTCTTACCTTCCTTTTTTTTCTCCCTTCAATATTAGAACAAAATTTAATATACCCTAGAGTATTTCATCTCAGTCTGATGCATTTTGTGGGCAAGATTTTTCTGAGCGATAACTATATTCCCAATACCCAGGACTGATTTCTTTATTCCCACATATTTTAAGGAGAATTACTTTATGTACTACTTGAAATTCATTTTTTCTTTGGTAAAGTGGAACACAGATAATTATCCACAGAAAATCTCCATTCCTAAATTTAAATCGTACTTTCAGTGTTTTCTCATCAACAAACTCCTTTCCAGAGTTTGTTTTGTATTTAGTAATGAAATGGTTAGAGGGTAAAAATGAAATGGGCAAAAGATTTAAGGTAGATGTCAGTGGTACAGCTAGACAATGGAATATTATTCAATGCTAAAAAGAAATGAGCTGTCCAGCCATGAAAAGATATGAAGGAACCTTAAGCGTGTATCACTAAGTGACAAAAGCCAACCAGAAAGGGCTACATACCATATGTTACCAACCATGACATTCTCAAGAGCGCAAAACTATGGACACAGTTAAAAAGACCAGTGGTTGCCCGAGTTCGGGAGAAAGGAGGAATGAATAGATGATCACGGAAGATTCTTAGGACAGTGGAATTACTCTATATGATACCATAATAGTGGATCTGTGTCCTCATAAATTTGTCCAAAGTGTAGAACGTGAAACAGCAGCGTAAGCTATGGACTTTGGGGAATGATGTGTCAGTGTACATTCAATTGTAACAGATGAACCACTCTGGTGGGGGATTTTGATAATGGGAGAGGCTATGTATGTGAGGGGCAGGGAGTACATGGGAAATCTCTGTATCTTTCACTCAAATTTGCCATGAATCTAAAATTGCTCTAAAAAATAAAGTCAGTTTTTAAAAATGTGTCTCAGGGGAGAGCAAAAAACCTGAATAATCCACAGTGTGAACAAAGATGACTTTTCACTTCAGAACTTTTTGTGTTAAGTCTGTCTTAGAGATTTGCAGTCTGATGTTGGCATCTTCTTTGGTGCAATTGCTCATTTATCCATTCCATGTGGGCAGTTTTTCAGAAAAGGAATTCTCTCAATTATTCACTGGAAAGGTCATGTATTTGAAAATGTAACTCAATATGGGAATATGGTAACATGGCATAATAGAAAAAAATGTTGGTGGGGTTGCAGCGCACCAGATACTAAGCTGAGCATCCGTCAGGTCGCCTTGTGATTGATTATTTTCATCTTGTCAAATAAGAGCCCAGTCAATTACTTTAAAGGCCCTTTCTGTTCAAACTTTCTGTGAATCCCTTTTCATGAATTTAGCATTTCTCCTCTCTAGGTACGACACATGGCGTGTACCTCTTCTATCTAACATGCATTGTAGTTCTGGGTCATATGTCTCTAAGAGCAATGTTTCAGGAGAAAGGTCAAAACACAGCTTCTCTGCTTTTCTTTTTCTATTTCTAAGTCAATATGGTTAGTTGATGACTTTAAGAACTCTGTTGAGGGTTAAGGATAAGCATGACTTGATAGATTTGGTCCAGCTAAGCTGTATCTGAACGAAATTGGTTGGCGCAGGGGCCCGGGGGAAGGTGAAAGAAAAGAACCAGTGACTTGCTATCCAGAGGGTTGAAGGTTTCAATATCAGGTTTCCTGATGTAAATGAGCATTTGTCATCATCCTTTTGCCTATTGTCAGTTTTCTTTATTGAGGCTGGGAGTGCATTAAGCACAGCAAGCCTGCATTTCTCCTTTCTAGTTATGACACATGGCGTATACCTCTTCTATCTAACATGCATTGTAGTTCTGGACCGTATGTCCAGGAATCTTTTCCACTCTGTCCCTAAGAGCAATGTTTCAGGAGAAAGGAGACTCTCCTAATCACTCGTAGTTAAAACTTGTCATTGAAGTAAAGTTTTTTTCTCTCACATTAACATAGTCCTAAAGGACTCTCTGATAGAATGTGGTAGGAGGGTATTCAAATTCTGGATCCTCGGTCCCAGCTGCCACTTGCTGTGTTGCCTTTGAGATGAGCAGCATTCCTGCTGAGGGACTCCAGTGCCTGGAGGTCACACACACTTCCTCCAAGACCATGCCTCCTTTAGTGCTGGCCTGACAGGGGCCAAATTTGTGTTTGTTTCTGGATTTGGTTTTGCTTTTTTTTTAAGTTAATGAACTTACACAATATAGGGTGGGAATTTTTTCTATCTTATATCCAGCACCAGGTTAGTGCCTGGCACATAGTAGATACTTAATCAACACTTATTGAATTAATAAAGGAATGGCAGTATAAATGATTTCATTTGTGTTTTTTTCCATGTTGAAACAGTAATTCACTTTTATAAGCATCTCTTTCCTCCCACCTTCAGCAGGAACTTGCCCCGTCAGTCATCTGCTTTCTGCTGTCTCTTGTCAGTCTCTCTGCTTTCCACTGGTTGCTCCCCTTCGGACTTACAAAAATGCTGATTTCACCACAACCTCATAAAACTCCCCTGGAACTTCACCTCCTTCTCGTGGTGCCTACACACAGCTCACTTCCCCTTCCTGGTGGAAGTGCTCATTTTCTGCTTGGACTTCTGATTTTACCATTGAATACCCACCCACATGGCCCTTAGCTCTCCCCGCTCCACAGAAACAGCTTTGGCTAAGGTCAACAGAAGCCTCTAGTAGCAAATCGTGACTCCTAAATCCTTGCCCTCTTTACTTTGACTCTGTGAAGAACATCCTCCTCCTCAGTGCCCTTTCCCTCCAGGTTTCCCTTTGCTTCTGTTCCTCCGTCTGCTCCCTTCCAGACTCAGTCTCTGGCTCCCCAGTGTCATGGTTCCTTTAATACAGTGCTCCTGGCTTTTCTTCTTGGTTCACTTCCTACCCGACTCTCTCCCCCTAATTGATCTCATCTGATTCCATGCCTTCCACTCTCGCCTATGGGTCACCCACAGATTCTTTCCCACCAAGTTTACTTCGTTCCAGAGTGGCAGATGTGTCAGAACTCTCCCTTCGGCTGGCCCCTCTCCCTCCTCTTCCCACTCATTCTCCTGTGGTCACTGATTTGGTTGATAGTCCCCATTGTGACCCTAGAGTTTCTAATAATTCACCATCAAATATGGTGTTTGTTATAGTTTTCTGATACATTGTTTATAAGTTAGAGACATTTCTGTCTATTTCTAGCGAGATTTTTATATAAAGTGAATGTTTTTTTTAACTGTTGATGTAGTAAGTTACATTTGATATATTTTTAAAAGTTGAATCATCTTTGTATTCCTCCGATAAACCCTATTTGGTCACAATATATTATCCTTTTAAAGATAGACTATAGGATTCTATTTGGTAATATTTTATTAAGATTTTTGCATCTGGCCAGGCGCGGTGGCTCAAGCCTGTAATCCCAGCACTTTGGGAGGCCAAGATGGGTGGATCACGAGGTCAGGAGATACAGACCATCCTGGCTAACACGGTGAAACCCTGTCTCTACTAAAAAATACAAAAAACTAGCCGGGCGAGGTGGCGGGTGCCTGTAGTCCCAGCTACTCAGGAGGTTGAGGCAGGAGAATGGTGTAAACCCGGGAGGCGGAGCTTGCAGTGAGCTGAGATCCGGCCACTGCACTCCAGCCTGGGCGACAGAGCGAGACTCCGTCTCAAAAAAAAAAAAAAAAAAAGATTTTTGCATCATAAGTAAAGCCCACTTGGTTTATTTTTCTTATGCCATCTTGTTCTTTCTTAGTGTCAAGGTTATGATAAAATTTCCCTCAAGAGTTATTTCACCACTACTATATCCACATTCCAGCCCACAGAGATGGAGAAGGATGAAGGGAGGGCAGCAAGCTTCCTTTTTAAGATTTCAGGAGAATCATAAACATCATCATTTTCAGTGCCATCGAGTACATACTGTATGTGCCAAGCCATGCTTTGAGTATTTTTTATCTGTTGTTATATTTATTCCTCATGTCAGGGTGACAAGGTATCCAGCCACCCCCCCCAACCCCCCACCTAAGTTTACAGGGCAGAGCAGGTGTTCAAAAGGAAGTTTGCCTGCCAATGCCTAAATACTTTAAAATTGTAAATCCAGCTCTCAAACTATCAAATATGTTATATTCTCCTAACTTAACAAATATACTTTCATGACAACTGGAGGGCCAGACTCAAATTTAGAACTCTGGCCAGACACAATAGCTCACACCTGTAATCCCAGTAATTTGTAAGGCAGATGTGGGCAGATTGTTTGAGGCCAGAAGTTTGAGGCCAGCCTCGGCAACAGAACCAGACCCTCGTCTCTACAAAAAATAAAACTTAGCCATTATGGTGGTATGCACCTTTAGTTCCAGCTACTTGGAAGAATTGCTTGAACCCAGGTATTCAAGCATGCAGTGAGCTATGATTGCACTACTGCACTCCAGACTGGGCTACATAACATGACCCTGTGTCTTAAAAAAAAATTAGAATTCTCGTCACACTCATGGGTTGTTCTGTGCTACCTGAATGTGACTTCTTTGGAGAGTGTGCCACTGGTCTGCAATTCACCCCTACCTCTCACCACCCTCTGCTCTGTCATCACATGCCAGAGAGGCCTCATGTCTAATGTAGGACACGCTAACCTGCCCATCTGAGTTCCACCCACACCACTGTCCCACAGCCACCCCTTGGCAATATCTCAGACCAACGGTACCTGGAAGGTATAGTCAGCCATCAGGACAAAGCCAGAAAAGTCCATGCAGACCTTGGAAGCCGGCTCGTGGCTACTGGGCAGGGAATTCTAGGCCCTGGTACTGGATACAGTCTAGAAAGGGAACGAGCTGTAGGCGAACTTGTCCCTCTGGATCTATTTAATAGATGAGAAAACTGAGTCACAACAAGGTTAAATAACGTGCCCAAGATTACACAGCTCAGAAGTGGGAGAACTGGGATTCAAATGCACGTTATTTGGCCCCATGTACATCCACCATACAATATTGCCTCCCTTGGTAAAGTTTAATTTCCTGAACATGACTTAGCTGCTATAGATTAAGCTGCTGTAACAAACTGATTCAAAACTACAGTGATTCAAAAAAATAAATAACAGTTTATTTCTCTCCCATGGGGGGAACTGAGCAGTCCATAGAGAAAGCAGATCTACTACACCAGTAACAGACAAACAGAGAGACAAATCATGAGTGAACTCCCATTCACAATTACTTCAAAGAGAATAAAATACCTAGGAATCCAACTTACAAGGGATATGAAGGACCTCTTCAAGGAGAACTACAAACCATTGCTCAATGAAATAAAGGAGGATAGAGACAAACGGAAGAACATTCCATGCTCATGGATAAGAAGAATCAATATCGTGAAAATGGCCATACTGCCCAAGGTAATTTGTAGATTCAGTGCCATCCCTGTCAAGCTACCAATGATTTTCTTCACAGAATTGGAAAAAACTACTTTAAAGCTCATGTGGAACCAAAAAAGAGCATGCATTGCCAAGACAATCCTAAGTCAAAAGAACAAAGCTGGAGGCATCACGCTACCTGACTTCAAACGATGCTACAAGGCTACAGTAACCAAAACAGCATGCTACTGGTACCAAAACAGAGATATAGACCAATGGAACAGAACAGAGTCCTCAGAAATAATACCACACATCTACAACCATCTGATCTTTGACAAACCTGACAAAAACAAGAAATGGGGAAAGGATTCCCTATTTAATAAATGGTGCTGGAAAAACTGGCTAGCCATATGTAGAAAGCTGAAACTGGATCCCTTCCTTTCACCTTATACAAAAATTAATTCAAGATGGATTAAAGACTTAAATGTTAGACCTAAAACCATAAAAACCCTAGAAGAAAACCTAGGCAATACCATTCAGGACACAGGCATGGGCAAGGACTTCATGTCTGAAACACCAAAAGCAAAGGCAACAAAAGCCAAAATTGACAAATGGGATCTAATTAAACTAAAGAGCTTCTACCCAGCAAAAGAAACTACCATCAGAGTGAATAGGCAACCTACAGAATGGGAGAAAATTTTTGCAATCTACTCATCTGACAAAGGGCTAATATCCAGAATCTGCAAAGAAGTCAAACAAATCTACAAGAAAAAACAACCCCATCAACAAGTGGGTGAAGAATATGAACAGACATTTCTCAAAAGAAGACATTTATGCAGCCAACAGACACACGAAAAAGTGCTCATCATCACTGGCCATCAGAGAAATGCAAATCAAAACCACAATGAGATACCATCTCACACCAGTTAGAATGGCAATCATTAAAAAGTCAGGAAACAACAGGTGCTGGGGAGGATGTGAAGAAATAGGAACAGTTTTACACTGTTGGTGGGACTGTAAACTAGTTCAACCATTGTGGAAGATAGTGTGGCGATTCCTCAAGGATCTAGAACTAGAAATACCATTTGACCCAGCCATCCCATTCCTGGGTATATACCCAAAGGATTATAAATCATGCTGCTATAAAGACACATGCACACGTATGTTTACTGTGGCACTATTCACAATAGCAAAGACTTGGAATCAACTCAAATGTCCATCAATGATAGACTGGATTAAGAAAATGTGGCACATATACACCATGGAATAATATGCAGCCATAAAAAAGGATGAGTTCATGTCCTTTGTAGGGACATGTATGAAGCCACAAACCATCATTCTCAGCAAACTATTGCAAGGACAAAAAACCAAACACTGCATGTTCTCACTCATAGGTGGGAATTGAACAATGAGAACACTTGGACACAGGAAGGGGAACATCACACACTGGGGCATGTTGTGGAGTGGGGAAGGGGAGAGGGATAGCATTAGGAGATATACCTAGTGTAAATGACTAGTTAATGGGTGCAGCACACCAACATGGCACATGCATACATATGTAACAAACCTGCATGTTGTGCACATATACCCTAGAACTTAAAGTATAATAAAAATAAATTAATTAATTAATTTTAAAAAAGGAAAGCAGATCTACCCTACAAGATAATCTAGAAACCCAGATGTCTCCTCTGTTGCCACTCCATCATCCCCTACGTTACTAGTCTTCAAAGTGTGGTCCCTGATCAGCAGCAGCATCACTTGGGAATTTGTTAGAAATGGTTCCGATCCCCTGAATCAGAAATTCTGGAGATGGTATCCAGAGATCGGTGTTTTAACAAGCCCTCCAGGTGACTTTGAGGCACACTGATGTTTTGCCTGTCTACACGGCTGAAGTTATTTCACCACTACCACACCCACGTTCCAGCCCACAGGAATGGAGAAAGGCGAAGGGAGGGCAACCAGCTTCCTTTTTAAGAATGTGACCTGAAAATTTCAAACATCACTTCTGCACACATCTCCACAGTCAAAACGTTGGTCTCATGGCTGCTCCTTACTGCAAAAGAAACTAGGTATGGATTGTCCAGCCAAAAGATCACATGCCCTGCTAAAACTCCAGAGAGCAGGGAAAATGAGACTGGATACTGGGGTGGAGAGATACAATTTGCAGGCTTATAGCACAAAAACCAAGTCTGTTTTATCATTTGTTTTAAGCACAGTGCCTAGAGCCTACCAGCTTTGCAAGACCCTTTTAAAATGACTGCTATTTGGAAAAAAATGACTGGCTCTGAAATACAAAAGGAAAACTTTTAAAAAATTAATATGTTATTAATCACCTGCAATTAAAGTCATCATTATGTATAAATTACTTATGTGGAATTGGGGTGTATTTTAATATGTTTAATATATTGTATAATGGGGTCTCCAAAAGTATCCAGGTCTGCAGAAGCTTTGAAACAGCCCTGCATACCTTCCCACATGACCTCTCTCCCCCATCCCTCCCTCCTGTCGCTCTGCTGCAGCCACTTGCAATCCCTGAGTGTGTCCCAGTCTCTCCTCTTTCCCATCCAGACATCTTTGTTGACAGCATGCTCGTCCCGTGGCTGCCTCTCTGCCCCTACACGTGTGCTCCCACATTTGCCCAGCTAGTCCTACTCATCTTCCATGCCTGAGCTTAGACTTCACCTACAAAGGGAGTCTTTTTTGACCCCAGTGCTATGGTTTGAATGTTTGTCCTCTCCAAAACTCATGTTGAAGCTTAATCCCCAATGCAGCTATATTGAGAGGTGGGGCCTTTAAGAGGGGATTGGGTTATGAAGGCTCTGCCCTTGTGAATGAATTAGTCCATTCATGGATTCATGGATTAATGGGTTAATAGATGAATGAATTATCATGGGAGGGGGGTCGGTGGCTTTATAAGAAGAGGAAGAGAGACTTACACTAACATACTCAACCCCTTCACCATGTGATGGCCTGCACTATCTCAGGACTCTACAGAGAGTCCCCACCAGCAAAAGGCCCTTGTGAGATGTAGCCCCTCCTCGACTTTGGACTTAGTCTCCACAACTGTAAGAAATAAATTTCTTTTCTTTATACATTATCCAGTTTTAGGTATTCTGTTGGGAACAACGGAAAACAGACTAAAGCTGATGACCAGACTGCCTAGCCTGTGTGCCCCCAAAGCCCCTGAGTGTATCACTGCCATGGTCTGACTTCTCTGGCATTGAGTATCCCCTCTTCAAGCGGTAAGCTGGTCAAGGGCAAGGCTCTCTTTTTGATTAGAGTACATGACATGTTGTAAATATTTAATCATGTGCTGACTGAATATTTCCCTTGGGAACCTTTATATGTGAGATCAAGATTTCAACCTCAATTATCTTTCTCAAGAGATACAACTCACATTAGTAGAGTCATGCCACAGAGCATTGTATTTGTTTTTCTAAAATACTTTAAAAGCTTCATATAACCACATCCTCCTGGTTTATGCTAACAGATTATTTTTAAACAGAGTGTTTGTTGAAAACACATCGCAGAACCCCATACCTGATCCTGACAGGATCCAGTGTGGACTTTCCTGGTACTGAATTTCATGATCCACTAAAACATGATCTAGCAGCTGTCTCACATACTTTGGGAAACGAAGGGTATGTAGCAGCAGTGAAAAGGGGCTCATTTCCTGTTGCCTTCCTCCCCTCTGTGCTGTTAGCGAAGTCACAGAGCAACCTCGGTAAGCACAACACTGAGACTGTCTAAAAATCCCATTTCTAACCCCAGCTTATTTCTTTAGATCTTGGTCTCTCAGATATTACACAACTGAGAATTGTGTTGGTACGGGCCTGTTTCAACTTTACGTTTTCCCAAGGAACAACATCTCTATGCTGTTTTATAGCCAGATTTGAGAGTGATTCAGCTGCACGTGAGCATTCACCATCACAAGAAACCCTAATGGTAGAGCTTTTTGAAATTATGAATTTATAGAATCATGAAGCTGCAATAACATAGTGCATTTCATCCTGAAATTCTTTGCCTGATATATGTGAAACCTTGTAATGGTGGTTTTCAGCCTTCTCCTGCCCTACGAGACTTCAGAGGTTCGACAGCCTCACTTCAGCAGCAGCAGCAGCTCACGATGGTAGTGATATCAGGGACTACACCCCACAGCAGTGGTTTTCAGATGGGGGTGATTTTTTCCCCCAAGCATACATTTGGCAATTTCTAGAGACATTTTGTGTTTTCAAAATTTGGGTGACGAGTGCTACTGGTGTCTAACAGGTAGAAGCCAAAGATGTTGCTGAACATCTCACAATGTTCGCACAGGACAGCACCCTCACAATAAATAATTATCCAGGTCAAAATGGCAATAGTGCCAAGACTGAGAAACCCTGCCATGGAAGTTAAAGGGTCAGGGTCAAATCCAGGGCCTGCTTGTTATTAGCCACGTGACCTGGGCAAGCTATTTCACTTTTACAGACCTCAGTTTTCTCACTTGTAAAATGGTGATAATGTCACCTACCTTGGAGGAGTCTTCAACTTCCCAGTGTGGCCACCTTATTCTAAGTGTGTTGCACTCTAAGTGTGTTGCACATATTAGTGACAAAGGTGATTCCTAACATGGGGCAAGGAGTGAAGGATAAAAAGTGACAAGACTCCTCAACAAGGACAAATCTGAATTGGACAGGGGGCTTATAAAACACAGATTCAGATAAACCCCATTTTTCCCTTCCAAGAGTCACTGTCTGTCATATGAAGTTCACAAAAGCATTTTAAGGGAGCTGTGACCCTCCCAAATTTGGGTGCAAAATGTGTATTTGTGCATTTTTCTAGAGAAAAGATTGAATAATTTTATTGGTTTCTCAAAGCAGTTTGTAATCTCGAAAAGATTAAGAATGATTGATATTGTATCTGAATATTTATGTCCCTCAAAAATTCATATGTTAACATCCTACCCCCTAAGGTGATGGTATTAGGAGATGGGAACCTTTGAGGGGTGATTAAGTCATGAGGGCAGAGCCCTCATTAATGGATTAGTGGCTTTATAAAAGAAACTCCAGAGAGCTAGATAGCCCATTCTTCCATGTGAGGTCATAGCTAGAAGGTACTGTCTATGAACCACAAAACCCTCACCAGACACCAAATCTGCTGATGCCTTAATTTTGAACTTCTCAGCCTATGGGACTGTGAGAAAAAAAAAATCTGTTGCTTATAAGCTACACAATTTATGGTATTTTGCTGTAGCACCCCAAACAGACTAAGGCATTATCTGATCTCATTTTATTGGAAGCAAAATTGAAACCCAAAGACAGTGAACTATTTACCCACAGTCACACACAAAATGATGGAGTTAGGCCTTGTACCAGGTGATCCCACAACACTAAGACAGATGGCTCTATTGGAGTGAGCTAGGACATACTTTCCCAAACACAATCCCTTGTTCTATCCTATTAATTTATCAGTTTCTACATTGATCTTTTCTGAATTAATTAAGCTGTGATCTTCAAATATTTTCTGCTTAAACAACTCGGATCTTGTTTAGATAGATCTACAGGCTGGGTTCCAGAATCTGAATTTTAACAAGCTTTTTTGTTAAACAAGATTCTTTCCATGCTAGTATTTGAGAATCATTGAAGTGAAGGATATTTAGGCTGCTTTTGTTAGTTTTTGAGTGTTGATTTGTAAAGCTGCCAAAACATTTCTTTTCAGGACTACGTTTCCAGTTTTTCCAGGAAAACCAATTTGAGCTAAAATTACTTTGGCTTGGTCTCTGTCCAGAAGTGACTTTTTTTCCAGTAAGAAGTTTAGTATAGCTTATTTTTTGAATCTGCTTTAATATATTTGTCTGATTGAGATAGGAACTAGATGAGGAGGGTTTTGTGTTTTCAAGCATTAGGAATTATTTCATGTAATTTAAGTGAGGACATCAAATTCATATTAAAGAGGGGTGTGTGTGTGTGTGTGTGTGTGTGTGTATGTGTTCTGTCACATATAACACTGATGTGAAAAAAAGATCATATACTTTTAAGCAAATAGCCACAATTATCATCCTGAGTTAGAGTTAAGCAGCATTGACAAAATCACAACATAACTAAGAAATATCTAAGATATTGTTCATGAAATTTTAGTCTAAATTATATTAAGAAACAAGAAAACCAGGAGCTAACATCCTGTTTCTACATCACTGAGGTCATCATTGATGGTGAAAAAAAAAAAAACTACTTCTATTTCCTGCATCTCAGAAATAGCGTATTTGCTCCCGGCTTCAGAGCAAATTGGCACTCTCAATTTCCAGAAATCCCCTCTCTCAGCTATAGTCCTTGAAAATTTTGAAATCCTTCTCTGGATACTGGGCACAACCCTCTGAGCCTCAGTGAAAGCAATGGCCAAATATGTGTTAGAAGCCCCTGCCACGGAATTTCAGAGCTACAGTCATCACCCATTTCTGCTGCTTATCAGACGTCTCTTAGATATACAAACAGCATAAACCAAACTAAACTCCCTGTGCTTGCAGCATGTTGGGGTGTGGAGTAGCAGTGATTCTCTGTGTGTTAAACACCCCTCATTTCATCCTAATCACCTCCACAACCCTCATGTGGTGGGAAGTCAGATTGTACGTACACAGACCCAACTCTGAGTGGAAGCCGCTCCTAAGGTTTAGGGTTCTTTTTCAGGTGGGAAAATGCAATATTTTGCACCATTCATTTCGCCATTACTCTGTACCATACTATTTGCCAGTGCTGTCCTGGAATATCTCTGTCTTGCTATGCTGCATGTATGGTAGATAGTTGTTTTGTCTGCTCAGCAAACCCCTTCATCGCATTTTTTTTTTAAATTAGAACCCCTATGGGTCAGAAAACTATTATCTTTCACTTGATTTCAAAGGGAGTTCCCTGTTCTCTTGTGAGCTCAGCCATTCAAACTCCCCACCCCACCCCAGCCATAATTTGCAGGTCCGGAGATGATTATGAGTCACTTCCCAGGGGTGTGGATTCAGGGCTGACAGTCAGGCCAGTGTCCCTGGTGACTGAACCCTAAGTTGCAAAGATGTGGCCACTGTTGGCATCCATGTTTTCATGAGATAGGATGTTCCTGCTAATTTGGTGCTCCTGGTTCCAGCTGTACCTGAGGCCCAGGCACTTACCATTTATTGGGTTCCATACGCTTGTGGCGTACACCAGTTAATGTTGGGTTTCTCTCACAATCGAAAAACACTAGCAAATACATGATTATGCCATTTCCCCAAGTGGGTTGTGAGGTCCTTGAAGATATGGATGAAGGCAAGGGAAAGACACCTTCTCATCCTTGTCCCATTTATTTGTATTCCCCACAGTTCCTACTATCCCTTGAGCAGGATATTAACTGATAGACGAGTGAGGACAATTTAGCCTATTATTTCTCAACATAAATCTCAATTTTTAAAAGCTATCCTGAAGAATTAAAAATCTTATTTTATTGTCTAAGAGTTCCCCAGGGATGGGGGTGCAGGGAGGAATCCTAAAGAGACAATGTTAAATGGTTGGAAAGTTTGACTCCCCCTACCTTTAAATGACATGAAAGTATTTCAGGAAGAAGAAGAAGAAGAAGGAGAAGGAGAAGGAGAAGGAGAAGAAGAAGAGGAGGAAGGGGAAGTGGAAGAGGAAGAGGAAGTGGAAGCAGAAGAGGAGGAAGAAGAGGAAGGAGGAAGAGGAAGGAGAAGGAGAAGAAGAAGAAGAAGAAGAAGAAGAAGAAGAAGGAGGAGGAGGAGGAGGAGGAGGAGGAGGAGGAGGAGGAAGAGGAGGAAGAGGAGGAGGAGGAGGAGGGAAGGAGGAGGAGGAGGAGGAAGGAAGGAGGAGGAGAAGGAGAAGAAGAAAAACTAAAACAAATAATTTGCGTCTCCTTTTCTTGTATAGTGGTTCTTTTTCCTACTGTGCATTAGGAATTACTCTGGAAGCTTTAAAAAAAAATTAAAAATAAGTCTTCGGCCCCATGGCCCAAGTTTTGATTTAATTGGTCTGGAATAGAGCCTGGGCACCATTTTTTCCCCCCAGAAAACTCTCTGGAATTTTTATTGCGACTACAGTGAATTTAGAGATGTAAATGGAGAATACTGACATCTCGTGTTTCATTGGAAGTACCATAAATGTGTTATCCCTATCCCTTTCTATTTGTACAGGTTTCTACAGCTTTATTGAGGAATGATTGATGTATAATAAAACTACATATATTTAATGTATAAGATTCAATTAGTTTGTAGATGCAAGTACCTGTGATACTATCACCACAATCAAGGTGATCAACATATCCGTTATCTCCAAATGTTTCCTTGTGGAGGAAACACACTTTTATTTTGGTAAGAATACTTCATGTGAAAGCTACCTTCTTAAATTTTTAAGTTCACGGCTGGCACTGTATTGTTATCTACAGGCACTAGGTTGTACAGCAGATATCTAGAATGTATCTGTCTCATAGCTATCTGTAACTTTATACCCGGTGAACAACTCTCTATTTCCTCCGTTTCCTGTCTGTGTTCCTCAGAAAACTGTGAACTTCAGCACAACGGTTTTAACTTTGTGTCTGTTGCACCACAGCAGCCTTTCAATAAACGTTGCTGAATGAGAGACTGAATATCAATCCACAGTCAACTTTCCAATCTGTGTGGATAAATATGAGTTCTTATATTTTATTCCCTTCCCGCTGTCTCAATTTTTTTCTGAACCAGCAATGTCCCCGACCAGAGGCAGCAGCCCAATAAACCTCCCCGAATCTTTTCCAATACAGCTTGTTCAAAGTTCTGCTCCCCGTAGGACGCTGTCCCAAACCAGATTTCAGTCAGAACTCCAGATGTAATCGCCAGAGCCCCACTCAAGAAAATGAATCTATGTAACCATTTCTGAAGAACTCAGATAAAATGTGAAAAGAAATACAAAGTGGAATTTTAAAAAAGGCCTAACCTATGCTTATTCTGTTTCAGTTACGTGGGTTACAGTAATAAAAGGCACACAACCCTAATTAAGGATGTCACTGCTTAGGGAGAGAAAAAAAAATTATACTTTGCCAAACCCAGAGTGAGAAAGGCTTCCTGAAGAAGGTGGAAAGCAAGCTGATGCTGAGAGGACTCACTTCATGTGGCATGTGAAAATATGTAAGAAGGTGACTTAAAAGGTAAGAACACATTTTTTAGGACTTGGTTTTTTAAAAATAAAACATAAAAAATAATTAAAAGTTTAAAACATTCCTAAGCAAGAGAGATATATGTGCAGAGAAAGTTACAGATGCCCACAGGCCTTCCATTTAGCCTAATCCCATGAGTGAGCTACCCTGGACTCGTCTTGTGAACCAAAATCCCCAGGCAGAAGAGTCTAAGGACAAGGCCTACGAGCAAGACATTTTGTCAGCTCAAAATGATCCCACTTAGATTGACAGCTTGGCATCTGTAGACTTTCAAAAGCTGTTAAGCCTTCGGGGTAACTTTAATTATTCAATTACTGTAGGCCAAACAAGGTACTAAAGTGCTACGAATCTGTAAGTAACCTACATGCTATCTTCTTATTGCCCTAAGATATATCCATTTCTATAAATGTTGTATCATTTTAATTTATATTGTTTTAAGTTTATCATTTTAAAAGCCTCTGTTGCCTACCTTTTGCAATCATTATTTTTTTAGCTTTAATTTTTACTATTCTTTTTTTCTTTGTCTTTAAATTGCAGTATTTTAAAAACTGCATTAACTTACATTTTTATTTCTTTTACTCATAAATAACAGGGAGGTGGCATAGATATGGAGAGCAAAATTTTGAGACTAGTTTATCTCTTACAGCAAATATGAGTTGGTGAGTTTCTCCTACTCGTTTGGCCTGAAAGAGGTTGGAATATTGTAGACATCGGGTAGTAGCAGGTTTACTGTGGCCAGTTGAGTGTTCTATAAGGGAAAGCTGCACCACTTCCAAATTTATCCATTCGAAAACAAAACAGAAACCAGAGCTCTGGCCCATCTGGACTACTAGAGTCCCAAAAGATAGAGTTCCCATCTCCTAGATCACAACTCTTCCCTCCACAAACAAGTTTTCTAAAAACACAGGTTTTGTGTCAACAGCCTGAGGGAAAACTGCACATTAACTTAAATGAGTTTTAGTTTCTACGAAATTAGTCGGCTGTGATCTAGGGTATACAGAAAAGTATTTAAAAATCAGGCCTGAGACTGTCTTGTGAATGGCTTGCTTGTAAGGTTGTCTTTGACTTGTGCCTGAGAACTTGACTGGTAAATGGTTCCCCTACACTGATATAAAACTTTCTCTGAATGATAAGTGTAGTTCACTGCACCTAGACTGTGTAAACAATATGGTTTATCTGGAATACCTGCTTTCCTTCTGGGCGTCTGGAATTTTGATCGTGCTCTACAAGGGCTGCCCATGTGACCAGCCAGCAGTAGAAACCTAGGATGCTGAGTCTCCAATGAACTTCTTTGGTAGAAAATGCTTCACACGTGTCACACCTCCCTTTTGGGGGAATTAAGTGTGTCCTGTGCGACTCCACTGGGAGAGGACTCGTGGAAGCTGGTGCTCGGCTTCCTCCAGATTTCACCCCATGTGCCTTTTCCCTTTGCTGATTTTGCTTTGTATTTTTTTGACTGTAATAAATCTTAGCTTGTGGGTATAACTATACGTTGGGTCCTGTGAGTCCTTCTTAGCAAATTATCAAAACTGGGAATGCTCTTAGGGGCTCCCAATACACAAGACTTTGCTAATTAGATAAATAATTAGATCCTGATTTAGTAACTGACTTTCATCTCTCCTCCAGACCAGATGAGTGAACTTTTCCTCTTTTGGTTTACCTTAAAAATTAACAATCCTAACTACTTGTCACTTAAACAGAAATCCTTAATTAAGGATAATTTGCCCCAACAGATTTGACTTTAAAATAGATCAAAGTAAAGTCACAGTTTGTCAGCTTAGTAGATTTTCAAGGTTGCACTCAGCAGTCCCACTTCTTGTCATGACAGGGCAGCCATCTCAGGGCCAGCATCTCTGATTCACCCTCCAGAGCAATATGAGAGAAAGAGAACTCCAGGGCTGGGGCTCTATGGGGATGTGATACAAGACTGTTTGAGCCCAGGGATTTTGCCACCAGTGTCTCTGCTAACAGATGTTAGCTGTATAGTTCCTGGAGTGTTGCCATTTGACGTGGTGCCTGGCCATTTAGTCACTGGTCATTGAAGGCACCAAAATGGTAAAGTAAGCTACCAGCTGGGCCTGAAGAAGCAGGAAAAGTCTAGGATTGGCGGCCATGCTTGTGAAACACATTGGTATGAAAAGTGGAGAAGGGAGAAAGAGGAAGTGAATATTACACAAAACCTCAAATCAGAAAAAGCTAGGCCTACCTTTCCAATCCTGTTGGTCACACTCGGCAGATGCTACATTACTTTACAACCCCAAGCTGCTTGAAAAGTTAACTGGTGACCTCTCTCCAGAGTTGATAAAACTGCCTGGAACATGCTTGTTGAAGTATGGTATCCAATTTATGTTTTTCCATTTAAAACAAAATGTCTCTCTGCCTGTAAGGAACCTAGATTTTTAAAAAATGGCTCCCTCTCCTCCATTGTTTTATTTATTTTTGGGTTTTTCACAAAGACCAGCTCCTTTCTTCTCTAGTCTGTGGGACCCTGTGTCTT
This sequence comes from Trachypithecus francoisi, assembly GCF_009764315.1. Classification (NCBI taxonomy): domain Eukaryota; kingdom Metazoa; phylum Chordata; class Mammalia; order Primates; family Cercopithecidae; genus Trachypithecus; species Trachypithecus francoisi. The sequence goes on from NW_022681470.1 coordinate 120,948,027, forward strand.
CCAAGTTTTATTTAACTTCCCAAAACAAAAAAGCGTATGTTACACTTACATTAGCTCTAATAAAGCCCAGTTATACGGTAGGTTGGTAGGAGAGTAGTAGGTAGGTAGGTAGATGGATTCTCATAGTAATCTGATCTCTGGTTCCAATTTTGTCCTTCCACGTACTCGACATAATTATTTTTAGGGATCTGAATATCAAGAATGGCAGTCTCACTTGGAGATCATCTTTTCTTAAAAATTGAGTAAAGTAAGTGCCCATGAAGAGTCCTGGAATTGACTAAAAGTGCGTGTGTGGTGTAAATGCGCCCAGTCTGGAAAGGACAGATCTCCTGTGATGTCTGAGAGGCTGTTTTACTTTAGCTTCAAGCCTCGGTGTCAGTTGCCTCGAAATTCAATGTCCAAAGCCCCTATTTACTCTCCCTATGGTACACCTGCGTGGTTCTATGAAGCCACTTCAGATCCTTTTGGAAGACAGCCATAATACAAATAAACAAAATACCATTGGCTATCCATATCTATAGGTTCCATATCCATAGATTCAACCAATCAGGGATAAAAAATATTCAGGGGAAAAAAAATAATCACATCTCTACTATACTGAACATGTACAGACATTTTTCTTGTCATTATTCCTTAAACAATATAATAATGATTTAGATGGCATTACATTGTATTAGATATTATAAGCAATCTAGAGATGATTTAAAGCATACAGGAGGATGTGCATAGGTTATATGCAAATACCACACCCTTATATATAAGGGACATGAACATCCTCTGATATGGGTATCCACAGAGGTTCTGGAACTAATCCCCCATGGATATGGAGGGATGACTATATATTTGATAGATTTCTACCCCCAAATCCAAAGTTTTAATGTAAATATTTGCAGACAGAGTCATTTCTACAGTTATTACCATGCCCCATTCTTCACTTGCAGTACAACTTCTCAAAAACGTGTGGTCAACTTGATTCCAACCAAAGGAGACACCACCAAGTGGTGATGTGATTTACTTTGATTTTGGTGGCGTGCAGGTTAAAACAAGGCATGGAGAGTGAAAAGGTCAGCTAATTTACGTTTGTCCACTTAAAACCTGTTCCGAATACGTTTCACATTAAAACTAGTCTTTTAACATAAGTTTCTACTTGTACTTAGCAAAAAAAGTTTAAAATTCTTGAGAAAAGCTATTTTTCTCCTTCTTGATATGATTATCATAACTCAATCCATAGAGAGGGAACTGGGTGGGAATATATTAACATTTCAATTCAGCTCAAAATAACTTAATACAATTATTTTCTACTTTCCATTATATGCCATAGTTGTCAACCCTATGCAACCTGTGTGTAAGTAAATAAAGGAGTTTTCTGCTGTAAATTATATCCTTCTGTAATTGGAATTGTCCCTAATTAATCTTCTGAGGAGACATACAGTGACCAAATTCTTGCTTTTGCTAAGTGTTGCAAAGGGGACTCTGCTTTATGATGGTACTTTTAGATTGAGTACAGACTTCTTATACGACATGAAGCCCATGGAGTCCTGTTCAGCTTATATACTAACAACTGGTTTAATTAGACTCAACATATTAATGGTTTAACATGTCACTGAAGAAAGCATACAAGTAAAAACAACTTTCAAAATACATTTGTGTATAGTTGGTAAATTCATGTTCCTGCTATATTTGAATCACATAGATAGTTTTCCCAGGTGTGTTTTGAGATTTATAAATCATTTTACATCTAAGGATAAAAAAAGAAACATGTAAACTCAATAGGTGAGAAATCTGTTGAAACCAGCTAATTGATTTTTTTTTTACTTTCTTTTTCATAAAAACCCACTCTGTACAAAAAGAGATGTCCTTCTTCCCTGTGGAACAGGTTCATTATTTCATAAGAAATCTCCTTCTTTAAGATGTGGTCCTATGAAAACCTTGGTACCCCAATCGTTTCATGCAATGTTGTGAGGACAGCTATTTGCAGATTCCCAATTCCAAATGTAAAACTACCTTCTCATCCACAACCTTTCCTTTGCATTCTTAAAAACATAGAAAGGAAGAAATTAAAGAAGAAAAAAAAAAAACCAGAAACATCATAATGCAAAGAGATCCAGTTTACTATATAAAATATCTCCAATAAATAGTGTAGCTTCTTTCTCCCAAGCTGACTTTTCAGGGCATAGATCCAACAGGTATGAGGTTTGTTCCAACTGATTTATTTCTGTAATTTCTTGTTTAAGAAAAATATCATTCTTTTTCTAAAGAAACTGATGACCAATCATACAATAGTCATCAGTAGTCATAAATGACTAAGCAGGACCCAAAACACTGTTCAGGATCAGTCTTTTATTGACAGAGAAAAAAAGAGAAAGCAAGCAAGAACCTAACATTATATGATTTTTGTGAAATTCAAAGTGTAAGATTTCTGTGAGCTCACTGTCATGTATTTCAGGCAATGGCCACAACCTAGAAAGTCAATAAAAGATAAACTAAAATCCAGAATAGAGATCTTGAAACACTCAAGGCACCGACCACACTGAACCAAAAATAAAATTAGAAAGAGATTTCAGTACATTGAGAACTCAAAAATCCAAATTATAAATGCCAAAGAATAAGTGAATTGCATAAAACTTTTATTATTTATTAGCAGTGTATTCTTCTACACTTTAAAATAGAGCAAAATATCTTTTGGAAGATAAACTATTCATAACAAAATACATGTCAAACAATTTTTATTATCAGAGTAGAATTACTTTGCTATATACTTTCTATATTATATACATCCACTTCTTGGTGTGTCTATGTATGCACATGTGTAAAGTAATTTTAAGACATATACTTGTACATACATACATATGACATATATACACACATAATTATGGAAAATTTACAGTAGTCAACTTTACAATCATTTTAATAGCTTCACACAAATTAGTGTTCACAGAACTAAAACTGTCAACATGATTCCCTCTCCCCTACTTCTCAAATATCATCTGAATTACTTTTTATAACTTGAAAAAAATACTGCCATCTTCCTATACAATTAACCAATTTTTTACAATAACTCATAATAAAATATTTTACTTTTTCAACTTTAGAAAAGATATTTAATTCCACTTATTTTAGTTTTTGATTCCTAAATCATACAATTCATTTTTTTATCAGTTGAGTGTAATTTTTGGTACTGCAGTTACTGAAGGTTAATTTAATAAACCTGAGTCAAACATTCATTCAAATGCCTTTTTAAAAAACATAAAACATGAACAAGATGTTTTGATGAAGCATACATAATAGACTCAAGGTACCCCCCCCAATAAATACATTATAAATAACTCAATGGTTGGGAGTAAAGCACTTCATATGAATCCATTTAACTAGCACTTTCAGTGTCGAAGCAGTCCATTCTTAAGCAGCCTGGAAGGATATCAGGATGTAAGGCTCCTCGATTCCTCATAGAAATGAAACCTACGGGTTTCTGAAGACCTAAATATCAGATCATACTTACATGAAAGGGCTGTGAGTACCTATAAGGGTCCTTTCATTTTCATATTAGGTTTCAGATATGCTAGCGTGTGCAGCAGGGGGTTGTACCCTGTTTTAAAAATATCTCCTTTAATACAGAGAACTACTTAGCAGCATCTTTTTCAGTTTTTTCTCTCCATTGATTTAAAACTGATGTCAAACCATGTGTGATTACAGGCAACAACAACCTTGTACCCAAAGCAGGATATTCTAATTGGGTTAAGAACTCTTTTGAAAGAAGGAAGGAAAGAAAAACATTTGGAATATTGAGTCACTTCATAGAGAAAAACCATGAAACCATGCTCTCAGAAGAAATATTCAGTGAATTCTGATCTTCCACTGCATGCTAAGTTTTTTAAAGCCCCCCAGGATGCAAAACTAACTCAAATTGGCTCAGCAACAAAAACAATGGGAAAGGGAATTGTCCTAAATAAGTCATCCCATGCCATTATACTCTTGGTAGAGATAAACTTGGATAAACTCAGTGTAATTAAACTGACTTCCCAAAAGAATGAACTCATCTGCCGTATTTATAGTGGGAGCATAAAAATCACTTTCTAAAACCTTTCTCCCTTACTTCTTCTTAGTAAGAAGGAATTCTTTATTCATTAGAGACAAAACCATACTAAAATGAAATAGACTTAAAATACAAATTTTTGGTAGCAAACAGCAGGAAAATCTAAATCAAAATATAGTCTTGTTTTTACATAATTTTATATATTATAAATTTATCAAAATAGTCTTTTAAAGTTCACAATACATATATAATGTAACACTGTACATGTAAATATAATAAATGTATTACCAAAATACATTAAAAATAACCCTTCAAAATACCAAATTCAACATTAAAACTGTCTTTAAAAGTATGGAAATCTCCATAAACATAGTTTCAGTGCATTTATAGTAGTCATTAACCAGTTTTCTGTTTTCAAGTCTCTTGAAGGTGTTATCTTAGTGCTCTCTTTCATTTAAGGTAAGAAGGCAGAGATATTCTTCCAGCAAGAAGTTGCTTTCCCTCTCCACTGCTCGTCCAGATGAAGAAATTATGTCTAAGAGAGGAACAGCTTTCACTGGAGTGGCAAGGCCTTAGTAATGAACATATTCAGACTGAAGGGACTGTGCAGGGAGAGACATAAACTGAGGTTAAATTCCATCACATGTAAAACTTCTAGCAAGTCATGCAGCTTCTCCCTTCCACACAAGGCAGCTTAGGTCTATTACACCAAAGATCAATGAAATAAACTAAGCCAAAATAGAAACAAAAAAACGGGAGACACAAAGCATTAGCTAAGTAAGAATGAGATATTCAATTATGCAAAATGATTGTAAGAAAACTTCATATTTTAAAAGGTTTACTAATTTATTTATAGTGACTAAAAATTAAGTTTTAATTTAAAAATTGGTAGGTAGCCTAAACTCATCTCTAAGCATTTCTGCAATTAGTGAGTTTTACTTAAAAATATTAAAAGATACTTTTAACTAATTAAAGATTACTAGAATATACTTTGAGATTATTTATCCTTAAATTTAATTCAATACATATCAATGTCAATGGCATGCTTCTAATGCAGAATTAGCAGCCATTTAAATAAATTCCTTAAGAATGCCTGAATTTATAAATATCTTACAAATCCTTTCCCTTAAAGGGGACACAAAGTACTACCATTTGATTTGAAAGATTTGAAATCTGATCTTAAGACCCAAAAACATTTATACAGAAGAGTCTTGCTGTCAGAATTTAATAAACAATAGGCAATTTTCAAGTAAACAATACAAGACACCATATTAGATACTAACATGTAAAAGGAGCATGATTGGGATATGTAATCAGAATGCCTGGGACAACAGACATAAAACAGAAAAAGATAAAGAGAGTTACAGAAAGTTAGCCAAATAGTTATTATTATTTTTTTTTTTTAGCAGGAAACAGTGGTTAGAAAAAGGAACATAAACTAATCTAAACATTAACAAATTTTTTGCTCAATTCTTCCAATTAAATGCCTAAGGACAACAAAGTTTACTTGATTTTCTAGTAAATGCCCTTTTCTCCCACCCGATAATTATCTCTCAAATTCGTCTGTAATATTTTATTAACAGATCTAGTCAATTATAAGACAGGTTCAGTTTGGTGATGATATAGGTTATCAGTAAAAAAGAATCTGTCCATTTTCCAAAGAACTTACAAAAGGATTCAAGGTATTTTTTCTCAGCTTCAAAACCGCAGTGAATTTTACACCCTATGAACAGCCATTTCCTGAGTAAATCCCTATTAACACAGTGTGTCAAAAAGTTACGGTCCCTGACCTCAAAGGGCGAAACCCACAATATCATAACAGACGTGAAATGAAAAGACAGCAGTGTCAACATTAAATAGTAATATATGTAGTGTAACGTTAACATTGTACACCAAGAAAGGCGTAGGTGAGAGGTAGTAAGGGAAATGGGTGGTTCTCAAGGCTGCCAGTTTCAAGAGCTGTAGGAAGAATGGAAAAGGTTTGGCTATTAACTTTCTTGTATGTGGTTCATGCTAATACTTCAAAACAGGAGCGAGATTATCAAGAATCAGAGCACTATACTATAAATATACCTGAACCCACAGTGGGAATAAAAGAGGTAAGACCCTGAGGAAGTCCAGTGAAACTGGTCAAAAGCCTTGAAGCCCATATACATTCCACTTGAGGGACACCAGCTACCACACTCGCAATTAGAGCATAAAAAATTTTTCTACCTGCTTTTTCTTTCTCGGTTTCTTCTAAGTCTGGCAAGCAGTCAGAGGGGAGAGCCAGTTAAGTCCCCCAGCTATAAGAATGCCACAAAGGTATGTTGTGTGTGTGTGTGTAGCTCAGCTAGTGCTTTTTTGAGAATATTTAACTTTTACTTTTGTTCCAGTTAGTAAAGTTGTGCATGTTGTCACTAACAGAAATTAGAAAACTCTTCATATTACATATAACTTAGAACGAAGTTGTTTTTGCAAGCTCCATCAATTATCAATAAACAGAGATGTAGCAAATAAACATTAGACAAGCGACCTTTGTTAAACCCACTTTTTTACAGGGTGAAGTATTTCATATGTATCTCAATAAAGAGGGGGCAAATATGTGTATGTGCATATATTTCATAGATTTATATATATAAACACACACATATCTATTCATTTATTTATTTACTTATGTAATGAACCATGGTACCCAGTGAACTGGAAAACAGAAGTAGTCTAGAACATTTTAAAGATTTCTATTATTCACATGGAGAATATATTCATTAGTCTTCTGGCCAAAGCCTTTACTTTCACACAGAGCTCACAAGCCCTGGCTGGTGTTTCATCTGGCCTCAGACACAGTTCACCACAAGCCCCACTATTTCCTTTTCCAAACCCCTAATTTGCTCTCTCATGTTGCCTAACTGGCCCTGCAGCCCTCTGCAAACAAATGATGACACCATTTGGCCGATGAATGGACCTTCTGTCCCACCAGTTCAATTCATTAGACAAATAATTACAGAACCATCGGTTGTATCTATTAAGCACTAGGGGATAAAAATATAATACCAAAGTCATCAAGACAAAACATGTTCCAATGGTTTCTTTATATGGCACAAATGAAAGGGAAATAAAAGATCAGTAAAAAGGGTTTAGCAAATTATTCTGACATCAGTATTTTGTAACAAATTAACTTCCTTTCATTTTCGATCTAAAATAAAAATCTTAATAGAAATGCACTAAGGGGGCCTGGCATGGTGGCTCACATCTGTAATTCCAGCACTTTGGGAGGCCAAGGCAGGTGGATCATCTGAAGTCAGGAGTTCAAGGCCAGCCTGGCCAACATGGCGAAACCCCGTCTCCGCTAAAAATATAAAAGATTAGTATGGTATGGTGGCACATTCCTGTAATCCCAGCTACTCAGGAGGCTGAGGCAGGAGAATCACTTGAACCCAGGAGGTGGAAGCTGCAGTGAGCTCAGATCACGCCATTGCACTCCAGCCTGGGTGACAGAGCAAAATTCCGTCTCAAAAAAAAAAGAAATGCCTAAGGGGAGAAGAGAATTGTTCAAGTCTCCAAGATTATTCACTTAACAAAAGCATAACTAACACCGTGAGACCTTTCTATTCAGGGAGCAACAGTGTTGGATGACAGGAATATTTAAACTTCAAGTATCACATGGTTATCCTATGGGGTTGTGCTGAGGGTCTCTCTGGGTCATTTGTACTCAGCCACGGTTGAGGAAACCTCAAGGAGAAACACAAGTACTCTCCATTTGAAATCTTAGATAGGATAGATAGATAAGCCATATGAGTGCCTGGTTTGACCTAATACACATCGTAACAAAGCATAACTTCATGCTTTTTTCTGTAGTCACAGGTAGGACTACCAAACTACAATGTTTTCCAAATGTCCATGTATTGTAAAATTCCTAATATCCCAGAAAAGACAATAGCCAGTTACTAGTATTTTTAATTTTTATAGTAAAATTACATGTTATAGTAAAATTGCATTTGCATTTTGAATTCCATGAAAAATATTATTGCTATTGGTTTTATTATTCAAAAATAGATTAAATACAACTATCTGAAGTTCCTAACAAGTTAGATATATTACTTGACACGTCAATTATTCTGAGCTAGATATTTGAGTAGTTTCTATATGCTAAGGACAGTTCTAAACAGCTTATACATATTCATGCATTAAATGTTTGAGACAACCCACTTTACAGAGGAGGAAACTGAGGCACAAAGCAGTAATTAGCCCCAATTCATGTAATTAAGAATTGGTGGAGCTGGAATTTGAACCCTAGCAGTCTGACTCTAAAGCTCAAACCCTTAGCTACCATAATGTCTCAAGACAGCCAGCATTTGTCTTGTGATCACTACATATTCAATCCAACATTCTCTATCACCATAACAGAGACAAATAATGACCTTAGGCAAGCTGTGATTCTGAGTGAATTTTAAAAAATTATTAAAAAATATTTGTTGCATTAAAAGATAAATACGTTTTTGAATGATTTTCATCAGGCCTAAATTCAAAGAATTTTCAGGAATATTCTAAATTTAAAAGAAATTTTCATTATAAGAATATCCATGCTTAGGTATTATGATTGATTAAAGTTTTAATTCTGCTTGGCCAATGTTTTTTGTTGTTACGATAATGAATTAATGAATCTGAAATACAAAATAAATTATAACAATGACAATGAAGATGGTTATAAAGAAAGCGAAACCTGAAGTATAAATATTATGTTAGAAGTTAGCCCTTGTTTATATAACCAAGAGATTTTAATTTCTCAAATATAATATTCAAGCTCATATAATTAGTAAGTTCAACAGAGTTATAGTGAGTTAGGACCAAATCAAGTTTATCATGAATATGTGGTATTCTTATTGTATGAATACCATAAAATTAACAATGTAGCAATATTCAACCTGAAAAATAAGGATAAAATTGCCTTACATTTGCAGCCCCCAAAATTTTTATGTCAAAATATAAGCTTCCATCAAGAAGTCTTGTTCCCTGAAAGCAGTAAGATTTGACATAAAACAAAGTGTTAGGTAAGGAGATCAAGACAATTTGTTCTGTTCTGGAAATCTGCTACTAATCTGTTTTGGCAGATGTAGGTAGTAACTTTAAAATTTTAGCTATTCTGGAGGTGTTTCTTTTTTAAACAGCCCAGTTACCTAATCATGGTAGGAAAATGTCTAATAATCATAGATATAAATATTGTACAGATGGTTAATAAATAAAACATGTTAGCTATCAAAAACAGCAAACTATAAAGAATAATGAAAGATTAAGGTCCTTGACAGAAATGAATGTAACCATGTCTTAATGTTCAAATAACTTGAACCAAAGGATCCAATGGCCTGGAATGTTAGCATCCTACTGAGGTCAAAATCCTGATTCAAAATGTTCATGGACTTTTTGCCACACTGATATTTTCTTTCCTACATTTTCCCAAGTCCCTTAAGGAATAAAAAATAGTGTACTAGTTATCCCTGGTTTAAGTTATAACCACAGAGGCAAAAAGCACCTAAAATAAAAATGGTTTGTTTTAATGGGATTGAAATTAAAGGAAAAAATACATGCTTGGCAACATGGTAATTTATACATAACTATAGTGTTTTAAGTTTTAATGAACAAATACAACAATGGGAAAAAAATAAATACACCCATAACTGCCTCGGTACTCCTATGTCTCTTTATGCCTTTGTAACAGTGTTTTCAGTTTTTGCATTGCTTACAAATTAACACAGAAAATGTGATGTGTGCATTGATACTTATTTCCATAACTGTGGTTTTACAATACTGAAAGTACTTTTTATTTTTTTATTTCAATAGGTTTTGAGGTACAGGTAGTTTTTGGCTATATGGATGAATTGTATAGTGGTGAAGTCTGCAATTTCAGTGCACCTGTCACGCAAGTAGTGTATATTGTACCCAATACGGACAATACTGAAAGAATTTGCCTCTGTTAATTTGATGCATATTTCCTCCAATAACACTAGATGAAATGTAGCTGGGTATGGTTTCATTGGTATCATATTCAGATAAAAAGACTAAGGTTTGTGATAAAATCAGGTTCAAAAGGCATGTGTACATTTTCCCACAGTGTTCTCTGTGCATTTTGGGGACTTCAAGACTTAACAAGCCAATCTGGGTTCATTATAATGCTATATAAAATAGTCTTTCACCTTCCTACATGATTTTTAATAGATTCTTTTTTCTGGAGAAATTTAATATATGCTTTTCAACAATCACAAAGAGCTCGATTGTTAGATGACAGATTGTTGACACCCAGCTTGACTCAGCCAACCATTATATGAGTGTTTTCAGTTCATCTGAACACCAAAATTATATTGATGCAAACTCAGTTAAAATTTATTTTCTCTTATTTTAGTGTAAAGCCACATTTCTAGAAAAAAAAAAAAAAACACAACTCCCAGATTACCGTATATTAAAGCTAAAGGTGGAAATTTGTTTGTTTTTGTTATTGCTTCATATGCTAACAATGAGACCCAGGCTCCTAAGCACTTTAACATTCACGAACCCAGATACATTAACCAACTTTTAGTTCAATAAATATTTATTAGGCACTTATACTGTACTATGGAACCTCAGGAAACAAAGATGTTTCAGAGAAGCTTAAAGGAAAGCAGAGGAGAGAGAGAATCATGTACAACTGACTATAATATGAGAGTGTCAGCACTCCTAGGAGAGCCGAGACAGGAAGAGCCACTCTGTTTAGATGGGTCACAAATGTTTATCAAAAAGATAACTATTGAGCCAGGTCAAGAAATATAAAAACAAGCAGAGAAAGAAGGGAAAGCAGAGTGGACTGCAAGTGCTAAGGTTCAGGCTCAAGGCAGGTCATGGCACTCTTGCAAAATGCAGGTCAGATGCCAGGTAGAGCTGCTGGAGAGGAGGCTGGCAGGAGGCACACAGCCTGACAGGGAAGAACTCTGAATGCAAAGCCAGGGGAGCCAGACTTGACCCAGTAGGCAGAGTGGAGCGACTGAATGAAGTCAAACATGAGAAGGATTTGATTAGCTCTGTGTCTCCGAAATTTAACACTGACAACAGTATAGAGGAGAGATTAAAGGCAAGAGACAGGAAGACAGAAAGGGCTATGTAATAGTTCATGAAGACCCCAATTAGGGCAGCAGTGGTAAGGATGGAGGGATAGAGAGGCATTTTAGAGGGAGACTTGATAGGACTTAGTAACTGCTGTGACAGAGGGAAAGGCATGTAGAAGTAGTGTCAAAGATGGCTCCAAATGTCTAGCTTGGATGACTAGATGAATAAAGATGAGATGATTTGGCTAGGAAACCAAAGAGGAGCTGGCAGTGGAAGGAACCTGTATTCTCTCCATCCTAGGTAACACCCAGAGGAAGCTGGGAGTGTAGATCCAATGCTCAGGGGGTTACCCAAAGAGAAAGAGTCAATGTAAGGACAATCATTAAGGGGCAGGCTTAGGAGAAGAAGGACTAACAGCAGCCCATCAGATCTGGCCTTGAAGAAGTCGGCAGTAATCTGTGGGAGAGACTTTCACCAGAATGAGGGGCCACCTCCCGGCTACAGAGCGGAGGAGTACCAAAGAGACAAGGGAGGGGGCAGTGCAGGCTTCTCTTTCCCCAAGTTTGGCCATAAAGGAGAAACTGTGAGAGGAAGACAGGACCGAGGGAAGACTCCTCCCCAACCCCCACCAGCCTACCAACTCGGATGTGCACATTTGCAGGTGAGGAGACCTGCAAACAGAGGGTAAGAGGCTGAAGATATAAAAGGGGAAGGAAGTGGTTAGGGCAACATCATGGAAGAGTCTGGAAAGAACAGCACAGGTAGGTAGAGTTATCATTGGAAAACAGTAGGGTTTCTTTGGATTTAAAAGGGAAGGAAGAAATGGATGAGTCCAGATGCAGATAAACTTTGAGATAGAGAAGAGGCAAGTTAGAGGAAATTACTTCTGATAAATTCTATGTTCTTAGCAGATTTCAAAGCAGGGTCAACTGACTCTGGAGATCAGCAAGGGGTTGTGTTGGTGAAAAATGTTAAAAAGTTTTGGAACAGCCAGGTGGGGAAGAGAAAAGGAGCCAAAAAGGGATAAGACAACTAATTAGGAGCACTGAAGGGCCGGGTAGATTAGAAACACATTTGAGATGGAGCCAATTGGCAAAGTTATGGGATTTTCTCCAACAGTGCTCACAGGAGAGAGATGAGGAACAGATACAACAGATGGTTGAATTGATCTAATTTTGGAGGCTGGTAATCAAGCGGTTACAGAATGTCCAAGTAGAAGTAAGAATGTTGGAAAAAGGAAGCAAAAATGACTATGCAGGCTACAGAAGGAAAGAGGTGAACTGAGATGGCTGGGGAAACAGGCAGGGTCAGAAAGAGGTCATGGAGCAGAGTTAGGAGGAGGGGGAAATGTTTAAAGGAGGCTGGCAGGATTCAAGATGTCAGAAGCAATGTGCTAAGCAATAAGAAGGTTTACTCAACGAATTTTCAAGTGAACAAAAATAAAGATAACTGAAGTTAAGAAAGTTTAAAATAAGATCACTGTGACACCTTGGGCAAGTTATTGCCACTCTGAGTCTTGATTTCACCATCTGTAAATAGCAGGTTAAATAAATAAAAGAATGGATATAAAGTACCTAATACCATATCAGGCACATAGAAGGTATTCAAGAAACAGTGGATGATGATAATGATTAGAAAAATGTTACAGTTGTTCAGAATGTTGGCAGTGCCTAGGCAGCTAAAACGTAGAAGCAAAAGTCTTCCAGGGATGAAGGGAGGGTAATAACAGTGATGAGGACAAAAAGATATGAGTATCCTTGGATGATGTTTGCAAAAGGCAGGAGAGCATGGAAATGAGGTTCCTAATAGGAAGTGGGAACACAGCCTTTCCTCTCTTAACCAGAAATATTTAGGAGCTACCAGAGAGTAAGTAATGTATACTTAAAGAGTAAATAAAGGAAAATGAGATGGAATGGGTCAGTCTTATTTTGCTCACGTTCAAATGGAGACTTCTTGATTTTCTCTTACAGTCTACTGCTTTTTCATAACAGAAGGCTGAAGGACTCACAACAGTCTGCCCAAGAGAGAAAAATATCTATTTCTAAACTGATAAAAACAGTTCTCTCCACATATATCAACCTTTGAGTTGGTTAGACATTCACTATCAAGGAGAGACTGTGTCATTTACCAAAGGTTTCTGTTACGGGCAAATCCAATGACTTTACAAGCAATGTGCACATGGTGTCTGTGCTTGTTTGCACGTGCATGCACATCCACATGTATGCGTATGTGTGTGTAAGAGGGAGTTGCAATGAAAATATGCCTTTCTAAGTTAAAGATCTGACACACACGTGCACACACAGTAAAATTCAAATGTTTGGAAGAAACAGATGACCTACATAATATTAGAAAAGGTGCAAGTATGGACTGAGTATACCCACAATCAAACAGGTAAGCATAGCTCAATGCCAGATGCTTCGGAGATAACAAAAATAAAAGACATTTTCTAACCTCAATCAAGGAATTCAGTGGGGATGCAAGGCCCACATCCACAAGATAGGTGACTCTCAATACAAAAGAGGGATGAGGAAGGCCAATAACCAATACAAACAGAAAGACTTCAAAAAACGTCAGGATTGCTATGGTCTGGTGAGGTTAAGGAAGGCTTCACAGAGGAGAAGGTTGGACTTAGGCCAACTCCTGATAGAAAGGAGGTGAGAAGCAAAGTGGGGGAGGAAGGGAGACCAAGTTGGGGACCTAGCATGTAAGAAAAACACAGAGGTAGGAGGAGCCGTGCACATTCAAGGATGTAAGAAACTGCCTGGTAGAAGCAGAAGGTTCATGTTCAGGAGGGGAGGGAAATGAGTTTGGAAAGCTAGTTGGGGAAGGCTGAAAAAGGCACTGAACGGCAAGCTGCAGAGACTGGACCTACTTAATGTCGACATGGTACACTCCAAACTACCCTCTGTATGCATGTATTAAATATTTTTAAAGATGAAGAAGAAATAAAGGGCACAGCAGAAATTTAAAAGCAAGATCAACATCTTTGTGGCCCAGAAACAATCAAGACAGTCGTAGGACTCTGGCTACATAGCTGGAAGCCTGCAGAGGTGGCTAGGTGCTCCATTCATGTGGGTACATAGGTGAAAAGCCGCTGGCCTGAAATCAGGGGTGGAGTCAGGCTCTCCCACATGGGGAAGGAGGCTAAGAGAAATTGGGACCATTGCCCTCGGGCCAGGGCTGAGGTGGAGCCACATCCCTGCCTGAGAAGCAAGCCTGGGAGGAGATCACCAAGAGATGGAAGGCTGGGTTGTTAAGGTCTCTTTCTAAACCCAAAGGCCTAGATGATCAGGTAGAGCCAACAAGAAGGTCAGCAGATGAGGAGGGAAAAACAGAGAGAGAGAGAGGAGAGAAACACACAAAAACTCCCAGGCAATCTGAAACTATGAACCAAAATTCCCTAACACACAAGGTAAATGAACATTATGAGAACTGACAAAGTCTGCAATCACAAGGCAAACTCTCACAGGGTGAAATGCAAATAACAAGGCAATATCAAAATGCCTTATCACCTGAGATCCTCCTGGTGAAAATAAATAAATATATATATACACATATACACACATACACACACATAAAAAGAATAAGAAGCCATAAAACAAAAACAGGCGAGCCCAAATTAGAACAGATGGCTATCATAAGGATCAAATTAGAAATGCTGGAAAGGAAAGATATAGCCCCTGAAATCAAAGGTCAGTGGATTGGGGGATATACTCCAGAATTGACACATTAAAGAAAATCCATGAATTGAAAAATAATAGGAGGAATTCAATCAGAATACAGCTAGAGCTTAGGAACTGAAAAATATAAAAAGAAGGTAAGAAATATTAACGACAGATTGAAAGGCTCCACTATAAGTTTTGGGGGCTATTGGCTGGGTGCAGTGGCTTATGCCTATAATCCCAGCACTTTGGGAGGCCAAGGCAGGCAGATCACTGAGGTAAGGAGTTTGAGACCATCCTGGCCAACATGGCAAAACCCCATCTCTACTAAAAATACAAAAATTAGCCAGGCGTGATGGCACGCACCTGTAGTCCCAGCTACTCAGGAAGCTGAGGCAGGAGAGTCACTTGAACCTGGGAGGTGGAGAACCTGAGAGGTGGAGGTTGCAGTGGGCCAAGATTGCACTCCAGCCTGGGTAACAAGAGTGAGACTCCTTCTAAAAAAATAAATAAATGAATAAATAAAAAATATTAAAAATTGTGGGGCTATTGCAAAAGGAGAAAATAAGGGGAAAGGCAGTAAAGCAACATCCAAAAAGATAGTGGAGCCGGGTGTGGTGGCTCAAGCCTGTAATCCCAGCAATTTGGGATGCCAAAGCAGGAGGATCGCTTGAGGTCAGGAGTTCGAGACCAACCTGAGCAACATAGCAAGACACTCTCTACAAAAAAAAAAAAATGATCGCTGAGAATTTTCCATAACTAAACATGCAGCCCTAAGATTGAAAGTACACACTGACGCCAGGCAAGATAAATTGTAATTAATCTGTATATAGCTATATTATGGTGAAACTACAGAATTTCAGAAAAAAAGAGAAAAAATCTTATAATAATTGGTTTTATTCTTCAGCCACAGAAGCTGTTAAACAAAGACTTACATTAGGAAACTGGTATTTTAAGTGGATTCTGGCAGCAGTGCAAAAACAGAAAGGACCAGAAAAACAAGAGTAATCAATTCCACCAGAAGATGCCTGCATGAAGTTTTTAATCTACTGGAGGACAATGGCTTGTATGTATTTGTCTTACCTTGCTCTACCAAAAAAATACTGGGCTCATGGTAGACACTTACATAAATATTAGCTATAGCTTTATTAACTGGATAAGCTTCCATTTCATTTAATTTCAGTTTTTAAGATATGGGGTCTCTCTGTATTGCCTAGGCTGTTCTCAAACTCCTGACCTCAAGTGATCCTCCTGCCTTAGCCTTCTAAAGTGCTAGGATTATAGTGTGAACCATGCACCCAGCCAGCTTTTATAGGTATATAAAAAGCACTTGCTTTCTTTTACTCCTAGCCAAAAAAATAAGACGCAAGATTAAAATAAGACTCTTTTCTATTGACCTAGTAGTATTATTGACACTACATAAGAAAGTATAAAATGAAGCTGAACAACCAAGGTGATTCATAACTCTAATACATTGAGAATATAAATTAATCCTCACCTATTATATATTTCTGATCAACCTTATTACTTAAAGCAAGTTTTATATTTTCAAGTCTTTTCAAATGTAGAGTCAAAAATAGCTGACAGGCTTTATACAGAAAATTAACATAAACCACTATTTAACACTGGAAACTTAAATTATAGTTAACATGTATCTACAAATACTGCAAACATATAAATAGCTTATATGCAAATGTAAAGGCATCATCTGAACCATGCTGGCCTCGTAATGATTTGATACTTTGTCAAGTAACATTCTCAGGTCCGCTTGGGAAGAGAAAAAAAAATCGCAATGTTGAATGAATGCCAAAGGTGTGGTTCAATACTGAGATTGAGCTCATGTTCTTGATACATAGTTAGTATCCCTTAGCTGAAAAATTACATCAAATCTAAAGTAATGCCACAACAAAGAGGAAGGATGAAAAGCCACAGCAACATAAATATACAACAAAAGAATAGAAAGCCAGCACTAATCTTTAACTGCAATAAATATTAGCACTTAGTTAATATTTAATAATATTAATATGAATTAATAAATGAATATTGATATGGTTTGGATGTTTTATCCCCTCCAAATGTCCTGTTGAAATATGACTCCACTGTTGGAGGTGGGCCTAGTAGGAGGTACCTGGGTCATGGGAGTGGATCCTTCATGAATGGCTTGGTGCTGTCCTCCCAGTAACGAGTGAGTTCTCACTCTATGGTTCACCTGAGATCTGGTGGCTTAAAAGAGCCTCGCACATCCTCCTTCTCTCTTGTTCCCTCCTGCCATGTGATACGCAAGATCCCCTTTTGCCTTCCACCATGATTGTAAGCTTCCTGAGGACTCACGCAAAGCCAAGCAGATTGCTGGTGCGATGCTTGTACAGCCCACAGAACTGTGAGCCAAATAAACTATTTTTCTTTATAAATTACCCAGCCTCAGGTATTTCTTAATAGCAACAAAAGCAGACTAATAAAAATGTCATATTTAAAATCAGGACAAGATGACCAATTTTTAAAATGGAGAATAGGCAGAGGGAAAAGACAACAAATTGACATCGGGAAACACTACTACATACCACTGGAAAGTTTTAGCACTTTACTGGGAATGGATATTCACACAATCAATAAGTAGTTTATTACTGTCAGCACTAACATTATTCCAAAGTAAAAATGAACCGTGCTTTAGTGCACTGCCAATCACTCAGATTTTCATCAAACTGGTTATTTTATAAGCTAGATTCTAATATTTTGACCTCATTCCAGGTCCTACTTTAAGGACCAACAATTCCTTAAAATACACACGTATTCCGCCTGGTGTTAGAACACAGAAGAACTTAACCTATTCATAGGCTACCAAGGTTGTTCTTACATTGGTCAAATTTGAGATGGAAAACATCCACACAGTCTTCATAACCAAAGAGCAGCATTAACCAACTGAGTATAAAAATGCTACTAACACTAGAAAAAAGAACTACATTTAAGCCAACTTCAACTGTCATATAAGAATGCTAAGGGAAAGTAGGAAGCACACAATATTTCATTTCCATTTTGCTTTCAACTTTCAACCAAATGAGTATTTTAATTTTTAATTCCCGCCTGTGACCAGTACTGTCTTAGACACTATGAACTATAAAAGAATGTTTTGAAATGTCTAAAAACGGAAGTTTAAATTTGGAGATAATTCTTACATACACAGACAATATGTAAACAAATATAGACGTTCATGTATGTAATAGCATACATGATAAAATAAACTGTTAATGATAGGGTGGATTCCATTTATTGGGGAAAGCTTCACAGAAGACATGGAAGGTAATGTCTTTATTTAAAGATGAGAAATTGATAAGGAGGGCAGGGAGCTTCCAAGAAAGGGCTTCCTAAAGACTCGCAGTAGGCATGAACATAGTGGGAGAAGAGGACAAGAGAATAAGCAAGGTAAATGCTGGTGCAAAGATACAATACTACAGAAATGCAGTACAGAGGGCCTGAAAGCTCAGCAAAGAAAGTCAGTATTTATGTTCTAGCACTAGGGGACCATTGGTCATTTCTGAACAGGGAAATAAGATACTGAAATCTATATATCTTATCTGGCAATGCTTTAAAGCAGGGGTTGGCAAACTGAAGCTCACTATCCAAATGCAACCCACCACCTATTTTTGTTAATAAAGTTTTATTTAACATAGCCACACCTTTTGTTTATGTATTGAGTTGAATAGTTGGGACACAAAGCTAAAAATCTTTACTATCTGGCCCTTTACAGAAAAAGTCTGCCAATCCTACTTTAAAGTAGGAATTAAAGGTGGAAAGAGACAAGTTAGGAAGATCATAAAAGACTCAAACACAATAGGGATGAGGAAGCAACTGAATGGAGAAGAAAGGAAAAATTCCAAGACAATGAACGGCACCACTGACATTACCTACAACCTTCACTATGAGAATATCCCTGCGAATGTTTGAAGATTAAGATAGGAAAGTGCATAACAAAGCTTATTACAGGCTATAATAAGTTTTACTTATTGTATAGTTTTATTATTAAAGCTATAGAGCATTCATTTATTTATCCATCCATCCTTTTATCCAATCAACAAACACTTAATGAGTGCCTAATATATGCCATGCACAGGGCATATAACTATGAAAACCAGAGGCACCATCCCTGCCCTCACAAAGCATATAGTCTAGTGGATGATGCAAATTCCAGTTGAAAAAGAGTATTCTGATTTAGACCAAGGCGGGATGTAGAGAGGCTTATGGGAGAAGCAACATGACCTAACTCAGACTTGGGGGTCAGGTAAGGTCAATGTAGATGACTAGTAATCCAGTGATTAAGTGTCATAAAAATAAAGCATAGCAAATATTCAAGACAGATACCACAAGTAATTTCAATTTAATAAAATACTTCCACCCCACCTACACCATAATCACATGTCCCTCATTTCTTAAGCATTTGAAAACTCCTCTCAGTGTCAGGGAGTGAAACTCATTTTTTACAGTAAGTGGGTCAATAAAAATGTAACCTTGTGTGTGCATTTCACAGGGCAGTAGAAACTGCAAGACTAGCAAAAGAGGACAAATGAATAAAAATAAAATCTGACTGTTCCTCAGCATTCTGTCACAACCATAAGGAATCCTTAACATTTGTTCTTGTTTTCTGTGTTAAACGATTTAATGACAGAATAAGGAAATCATTTTTACATTTTTCTGGGGGCTGAACTGCTGCAAAAAGTGAGTGAGCAATTGCAGCTTTCAAAAGAGATGCTAATTGTAGCTTTTAAAATATTAGATTCCCTCTAAATACCCATCACCCCCATCCCTAAGAGTTTCTGGGTCTTTCTTAAAGGTTCTGGGAGGATATTGCCATGCAGACTTCATTTTCCTACCTAAGAATTTTAAAACATTTTTATGGAGTGATTTTTCTAGTTCTTCAAGGCTTTTAATCTCACATCTTCAGAAGTACTAAAACTAGAAGGATGATCTTATTTAGACAATAAACCCAGCATAACTAGACAAGCTGCACTGGACCATAAACAAAAATAACTCATAATCTCCTTATTCCACACAAAATGGGAATTTTCACCATAATTTAGCTTTTTGACCACAAGTCAGCAGAAGTAGGACTTGGAGCTTTCCCTCTCACAGGAGGTTTTCTAAGCAAAGTTAAAGGGGGGAGGGTCTGCTACAAAGACCTGCTGCTTCTTACTTCCAGGGAGGATGAGAGGGAGGAAAATGTTGTGTTGATAATTCTATTTATAAATGCTTTTCTTTACAATAAGATGATAAATTTAGGAGGGAGGAGAAGTGAAGTGGCAGCAACTGCCCACACAGACTATTTCTTAAATTCAATTATTTAAAAATCACTCTATTCTAGCCAGAAGAGGGACGAGGAGGAGGAGAAGTGAAAAGAAATAACAAAATATGGAATGAGACCCAAATCAAGTTATGTAAACATCATTAGGAGAGATTAACAATTGTCTAAAGAATGCCTCCATGGTTCTACCAGCAAAGAGGAAAACAAAAATGTAGAAATTATTCTTGTCAAGCTACCAATGCTACTGGCATTCAGCTATAAGTGTGGATTATACAATACCTTTACGTATGTAATCTATTTACACAGTCATGTGTCACTTAATGACAAGGATACACTCTGAAAATGTATCCTTCGGCAATTTCATTGTTGTGTGCACATGACAGAGTGCACCTATACAAACCTAAGCCGTAGAGCCTGCTACACACCTGAGCTAAATGGTATAGCCTACTGCTTCTAGGCTGCAAACCTGTACAGCATGTTACTGTACTGAATACTGCAGGCGACTATAACACAACAGTAAGTATGTGTATCCAAACATACCTAAACATAGAAAATAAACAGTAAAAACATGGTATGAAAGATCTAAAAATTGTACACCTGTAAAGGGCACTTACCATGGATAGAGCTTGCAGGACTGGAAGTTGCTCTGGGTGAGTCATTGGGTGAGTGGTGACTGAATGTGAAGGCCCAGGACATTACTGAACACTACTGTAGACTTTATAAACGCTGTACACTTAAATACTATGCCAAATCTGTATTAAAAATTTTTCTTTCATCAATAGTCAATTAACCTTAGCTTACTGTAACATTTTTATTTTATAAACTTTTTAATTGTTTCAACTTTTGACTCTTTTGTAGTAATACTTAGTTTACTATTGTTTAATTTTTTATCAACTCCCAATCGCTTGAAATTAACACTTAGTTTAAAATAAACATTGTATGTATAACTGTACAAAAATATTTTCTTCCTTTACATCCTTATCCTATTTTTTTATTTTAAATATTTTTAGTATTTGCTTTCCAAATTTTTGTTTAAAATAAAGACACAAACACACACATCAGCCTGGGCCTACACCAGGTCAGGATCATCAATATCGCTGTCTTCCCCTCCACATCTTGTCCCACTGGAAGGTCTTAGGGGCAGTAACACACGGAGCTGTCATTTCTAACAACAACGCCTTCTTCTGGAATACATCCTGAAGGACCTGCCTGAGGCTTACAGTTAACTTGTTTTTTTAATAAGGAGAAGGCGTATACTCTAAAATAATGATATAAAGTATAGTACAGTAAATACATAAGCCAGTAACAGGTATTTATTATCAAGTATTATGCACTGTACATAATTGTATTGCTAGACTTTTATATGGCTGCAGTACAGTAGGTCTCTTTATACCAGCATCACCACAAACACATGAGTACTGCAGTTATAACCCTACAAGGGCTACGACGTCACCAGGCAATAGGAATTTTTCAGCTCCGTTATAATCTTACGGGACCACCATTGTATATGTGGTCTGTTATTGACCAAAACATCATTAGGCAGCACACGACTGTATGATTATCTATATATCTCCAGCACTTTTTCTGAAAATGCAAAGATCTGCATTCTGATCCAAAAGAAGAGGCTGATCCACAGTCAGTATGTGAAAACGCTGACTGAGCTCAACGAATGCTGGAAAGTATATGATTTATACATATAGTTAGGAAAATGTAAATATATTATCTTTTTACATCTAATCCTTAGTTACATGGATTTAAGTTTTTATGATACCTATACACTCAATTTATATAGTGGGTTCAGAATCAGATTAAGGGGTAGATGGTTGGCAGTTTCCTGGGACCCTATTCTGTAAAGGAATCTAAACTAATGCCAAGGCCAAGCACGGGGGCTCATGCCTGTAAAACTGGACAGGGAAAGTCAGATACGCTAGGCTCCTCTTAGAGAATGGGTTGAGAGTGGATAGAGTGGGAATAAATTGTAAAAGAGGTCTGAGGTAGGGATAGGAGTGGTAATGAATCTAATGCACCCAAACATGAACACACACACACACATAAACACACACACACACTTAAACACACACACTGCATTCTCATGTTAGAAAACATCCTCATCCTCATGGTTTCTTTTTCCTTTTTTTTTTTTTTGAGACAGTCTCGCTCTGTCACCCAGGCTGAAGTGCTGTGGCGCGATCTCGGCTCACTGCAGCCTCTGCCTCCTGGGTTCTAAGGGATCCTCCTTCCTCAGTTTTCTGAGTAGCTGGGATTATAGGTGCACACCACCACGCCCCACTGATTTCGAGTTTTTAGCAGAGACGGGGTTTCACCATGTTGGCCAGGCTGGTCTCGAACTCCTGACCTCAGGTGATCTACCAGCCTTGGCCTCCCAAAGTGCTGGGATTATAGACATGAGCCACTGCTCCTGGCCCATCCTCATGGTTTCTAAACTGCCAACTAAAGAAAGTGGATGTCATTAAGGATGAACCATGGGGCTCCTGTTTCGCTGAGTGGCCCATACACAGCACACTGCCACCAGCACCTTTCTTCTTCCCCGCTTCTCTACAGAAGCAACCACTCCCTAGATGATGGCTGAGGAAATGTTTCAAGAATAGAGAGTGTGAAGGGATGCCAGGCCAGAGCCTTCCAAGACACCCAGGGCTTGCTCAAGCCCTGAGTACAATCAGTGTTGCAAACCATGCTTCGTATTTCCTTAATACACAGGATTGATTTCTGCTTCCTATTTGTCCTTGTTACTCTCAAGTCAAAACTCACATTCCTATAGATCTCAATACCCCTAGAGGCAATAAAAACAGGTGATTAAAGTAATTTATAATAGCAGTTAACCAACAGAGTTTACCTTACCAGGTATTATTGATTGTTAAAGAGAGCTTGGTAACCTAAATAGAGATCTCACGGATAAGATGTGTTTGGAGGTCTTCCCACCTTTCTCTAGAAGAGTGCTGGCTACTTTTAAACACCTTCCTGATACTCTGCTTGCTCCTCCACTTGCATCCCAGGTACCTACCTATAAGCCCTTCTTAGAAACATCTTCCACTTGCCACTTATTTTATTCTGGGTCAGTTCCTTGCAGGAGGTGAAATATTCAAGAGCCTAATGCTTAGTTCTAGGAAGATAGCGTTCATTCAGTACCTTCCACATGTCAATACTCCAAAATTCATTCACTGATAAATGATGTGAAAAAAGCCATAATTTCCCAAACCAGCACACCCCCAGCAAATGCTATCCGCTGTATGAATCAGCTCCTGGCTTAGCACCAGATATTCAGAGTGATTGGAAACATAACTGAAAAGTAACTGAAGTCAACAATGTCCATAATCAAAAGAACGAAAGCTATTTCCCTTTTAAGAGAAACTACTTATAAAGGAGTGCAGGGTAGGAAGAAAAAGAAGGAAGAAAACCCAGTTGAAACGTGGCGTTTACTTGCAGAGGAGCTAGCAGAATGTAGTGCATAGACAGTTTCACAGCACAGAGGGAAGGCATCGCTCAGAAGGCTTCCTTGACGCTATTAAATTTCTTTGGTGGCAGCCTTGGCTGGGAAGGCAAGGCACAGAAGTTGCATTCAGGGTTCTGAGGACCAGGAGGTGGTGTCTGCGAACTTACAGGGATAGAACGGCTCAGGAATCTCACTGAAGAAGAAGAAAGTCCAGTGTAGGAGGGTCGGAGGATGGTTGTGTGCTCCTCTGTCTTGGCGCTGTGGGCGCCTGGGGAGCTGTTCAGGTTGCCCCCGTTGCTGCCGCTGCTTCTGTTGTACTGATTGTTGTTGAGCTCAGGGTAATTTCTGGTAGTCGGATGGGAGCTGCCATTCAAGAGGTTGGTAAACGGGCTGGCTGTGAAGCCTGCCTTAGAGGATGAGGAGGTCTTTTTGTTTTCTGGATCGTCTGTTGCAGCATTCAAGTTCCCTAGAGAACTGGCTAGCCGGGAGTTTATGGAAAAGCTGAATGGAAAACACAAGTGAGGAGGGAAAAAACAGACAACAGTGTACACTCACACAGAGCTCATGTTTCTAAAACATACTCATGACATTAGGGGAACATGATGAAGACAATACTGATCAATGTGAATGATGTCAAGATGGCTTCTTCACCACCCTTGGTGTTATGATAATATGTAGCCTTGCCTTATACATATCAAGTTTCTTTGTCAAAAGCAGTTAACTAGGACCCAAGAAACTGGCTAAAACACTTTAATTACAGATCTCGAAACAGAACATCAGGGAGTTTTATTTACCCTGGGGTGGGAAGTAAAGGAAAAGGACCATGTAAGGGGAGTACATATTCAATAATACGACTACATCAAACATCCCTACCCATTTGGGTTAGTTCTCCCCTGCCTATACATGTCAACTGAGAAATGACAATATCATTTGCATATGCAACTGAACTCCATTTTCTGGATCACACTAAGTCAGCTGCAGACTCACTAGAAGAAGAGCACGCGCTGCACCACTGCCTCCACAACCTTGTCTCCTCCCTTCCAAGACAGGAACGGAAGCCCCAGAAGATCACAGGGTCTTCTGTGGTTTCTCCTCTTCTCCCTTATCCCCTGCTCTGACAAAACTGCAGCCAAACTCATTGCCTGCTGCAAGCTTCCTGTACCTCAAACCAGCACCTTGGAAGAGGGAGAGAAAAATTACCTTCTTACAGTGGCACCTGAAGACAAAGAAGTTCTATTGATCCTCTTGGCTGTCGCTGAAGAGGACAGTGCCATTTTTGATGTCTTCAAGGTAGGTGCTGATCCTTGCAGGGATGAACTTAATCTTTGTGGAGAAAAATGGCAAAGTGTCACAATAAAGTAGTCTTATCTTAAACATTCAGCAACTAGCTAGGACAAGATAAATTAATCAGTCTTAAAGATACCATGACAGGTCCTAATAGTGATGACAGCAGCGGCAGCCAACACTGACACAGTGCTAACTCTGCCAGGCAATGTTCTGAGAACCTTAAAGATGTCAGCTCAGCTTGACCTCACAACAATCCTATGAAGGAGCTAATATTGCTCTCCTTACTTTACAAGTGAGGAAACAGAAACGCAGAGGAAAAGTTCCTCATCCAGTCACTCAGTTAGTGAAAAGCAGACCTGGGATTCAAACCCAGGAGTCAAAGTCTCCTCTTAGCCATGATCCTGTCTTCCTGGGTCACTGCCCTTTTTCGCCACTGGTATTCATTCCTCAGCACAACCTTAGATTCCATTTCTTATATTTCAGATCCATCCTCTCCTTTCCACCCTGCAACTACCCTAGGCGAGGCCATCTTTATTTCTTACCCTTGACTATGAGTGGCATCTTTTAATCTTTTTTCTAAACAATTCGAATTGTGAATAGCCTTCAGTGAATCATGTCACTTCACTGTTTAAATCATTTCATCTTTCCTCTGTGCCATAAGCCTATAGAAACTCTTTGGCTTGGCTTATGCAATCCCTCCAAAATCTGGACAGGTCCTTCTTTCCACACTTTTGCACTGGACATCTCTATTCCAGCTACATAAAAATGCCTTGAGTTCCCTGAATGGGTAGCGTCCACACGTTTGTCCAGTGTGCACAGGCTATTTTCCCTGCCAGGGCATTTACTCATCTCCTTCCCATCCTTTACCTCTTATCTTCCATGTCCATTTGACCCACTCCTATCACACTTAGCCTTTAATGGTCCAATCAGCTGTTACCTCATCAAGCAAGCCTTCTCTGAGTTCCCAAGCAATATACGTTTCAACATATATTCTCATAGTAAATCATAGCTCTTATACCATATTGCATCATCTGATATTTGTCTATCTCCGTTACTTGATATAAGCTCCTTGAGGGCAAAGACTTCTCTCTCATTTCAATTCCCAGTGGCTGGCACAATGCTGGATTCTGAGCAGGTGCTCAATAAATATTTGCCAAGTGGACAAAAAGGAAAAACACCCAAATCTGGATAGCCAGGGCCCAGTCATAATCTGAATATCAAATCTACTTGATCCTAGATAAATCATTTAATGCAGCTGAACTCTGTTTTCCTCTCTGCTAGACAAAAGCTTATTCACTTGTAGACTCTCTCCTTCATTATCCACCCTCCAAACAGCAGCTTAAGCTCATGTTTTGCCTTCAAAATAAAATTCTACCAAGAAGCGATTTTTCTATGGGAAAAATTCTACCAAGAAGCAATTCAAGCTTCTCCAGAAGCTCCAGAAGCTTGAGCCCTCTTAGAACTGCCCTCACTAAACAGTCCTAAACCTAAGAATGAATAAGAACCAGCAGGTGAAGAGCTTCTTTCCCTTATTTCATCAACATTCTTGACCAAACATCTCTACTGCTCTCACCGAGTGCCACATTGGATTGTGGTACCACTCCAGGAGGTTTCAGGGGACATTTTTTTACAGAACAAAACTAGTGTTCCCTCTTCAAAAGGAAGGTAGAGAAGAAAATAAGACCAGAAAATAAAGGAGGGGAACAAATGCATGCTGATTGGGAAAAAACAGAGGGAAAGAGGACAAATAGAAATGGAAACAATTTAAGCTCGATCTATCACTAGATCGAAGAAAGATGCAGAGCACCTGTAGTTTCTGAGAGACCCCCACAATGAGCTAAGAGCACAAAATACATTGATGTCTCTACCAATACCACACAGCCCTGTGGGCATACCAGCAACAAAAAAAAAAAAAAAAAAAAAAAATCCTTTTCATGGTAAGCATTAAAAATAAGGCATAAACAATATGGAAGAGAAAGGAAGCAATTTAAAAATCAAAAAGCTGTGTACAGTTGATTTTCATGTTTGAGACTTGGGAAACACAGCTAAAAGGAAGCATATATTTACAAGCTACTAGACATTGAACCTCATTGGCAGTACCTGAAAGGCTGGGACACTGCTCTTGGGTGTCCTTTTGCATCATCCGACCTGCGGAAATCAAAGACAGATGCTCACATATCACCAGGCCACACGTTTTCACAAAGACCACAAGGCACATCAAATGGTATCAAACCAGTAAAAATATTAAATTAGCAAAAGGGAGAAACCTTGCAAATGGATACTAGATTACCCAGAACCAGGCTTGCTATCCCCTTTTCTCATAATACTGCAGAGAATGATAACCTCATCTTTGAGCAATATGAACCTTTATTCCTTAGATCAGGAACTCGGTAAAGACCCAATCTGACTACAGTGCTACAGTTTCTCCCAGATTACACATGAAAACTAAATTCCCTGCGAATCTGTTTGGTGTTTGTCATACCAGCAAAACATCCTTCTGCTATGTGTGTCTCTTATTTATAAGTCAAAGAAATGTTGCTGCTTCCCATTATATTAATTTGCGGACTGGGGCCTTGCCACCCAGTATATTGAAATTTTTTAAAAATGATATTTACAAATGTTTGCACCTTTTAATTCCAAAACCTTTTTTTAAACCCAATCTGAACTACCAGCAGGTTTCAAATGTTGTGATCAGAATGCAAGTCTCATCATTGATTCCAGTGAGTAGTTTGAGACTTCAAAGTCAAGATGGCTTATAACTTTACAGGCACAGGTAAGAATTGCTTATTCAATTTTCAAAAATAGAAGGTAAAGCTGAAGACTTAGCTTGGATTGCCAGAGACTGGCATACAATACTTTTCCATACACTATGAGTCAACACAATAGCCTCAGCACACCTGTGAGGATCCAACACAGGACAAGAAACTCATTCACAGCAGAAGGGGAGAAATCCAAAAGGAATTTGAAACAGTCCCAGAGATAACTGCTTTGCAGCTTAAGGTAGAATTCCAGAGACTGAGATGCAGCAGTTGCTTTTGGTAAACTTCTAAACTTTAGCTACTCCCAACAGTGATAAAACAATTAATAAACAACACGAAATAGTAAACTTAGTATTTGTAGAACAAAATTCAAAAGAGAAGATTACAGATTAAAGAGAAGATTAAATGTTCTATTCACAAAGGGAAACACACTATGAATTGAAGTGTTTAAAACAGATCTACCTAAATGCACAGGATGGTGAGGTACGTGGCTGTCTCTGACTTTTTAAGGCACGTAGTTTGTCTCCCTGGGTTATACCATTTTTCCTTTCCACATCTTCATCATCTTCTAAGTTATTCTGGAAAAAAATACCCATTCCATAGAAAGGTCAAAATTTGGCTTTATATAGGTTTCTTAATAGATTACATATATAGATACATTTTATACAGATTATCTTAATAAAGATTAAGTCACTAGAGGTACTATGAATCAGCATTGTCAAAGTTTACACAAAAGAACACTCAACTATTTGCCAGTTCAACAGGCAACAAGTCAAGTTCCAAATCAAAGAAGCATGGGAATAGATGTGGTAGAATATAAAAGGAGCTGTTTGTTACAATGGACCCCAACAGAGAAGACTCTCTCCTGCAGACACAATCGTGCGTTGGAATATAGCCTAGATACAGAAGGGCCCACAGATGCAGTACAAACATATTTTTAGATACTACCAGGAGCCATCACTGCAAATTCCATAACTTGTTTACAAAAATACAAGATAAAAACACTTTAGGATATCTATACAGTAAGTTTTTAACACAGTAATTATTTTAACACTATTAAAAGCACACAAGTTCTTTTCAGAAGGATTTAAAGGACCTTGTTCACTAGATCTTTCCTTCTGAAATAAGTCTTTATTGTTTGAAAAATAGAAGTATCAGGCTAGTCTCTTCAAATGCTAGTCTCTTCAACAGCGCTGATGCAGGGGGAGACACTGATACCCTTAATTTATCGATGAAGAAAGGACACACTCATGGAAGTTAGGAATACTGCCCAAGTTCCCATAAACTCTTAATGACCTTCGTATGACTTCAAAATTAGATTTCTCGTCCCAAGATGCAATGTTCTTTCTAAAATACATGCCACAGCACACTGTCATTGCACCAGTGAAGACTGTATTTTGCCTTTTTTCCTCAACTGAAAAATCAAAGTGCTTGGATTTCCTAAAATCCCTCCCAGCCCTAAGAGTCCCCTCCCTTATTTAAAACTAGAACTCTTGTTTGATGAAAAATATACTTCCATCAGTCACATTTGAGTCATTTCTGATCGCAATACCTCCTCACTCCCTGCCACCTATGTTGGGTTCCACAGGTAACTCTGGGACTCAGTAGGCATGTCCTGAGTAAAAAGACCAAATCTCACTATCACATCTCTGAGTTTAAAAAAGAAATAAAGAAACGCAAAGCACCAGGCCAGTGGGAAAGAAAGAATAAGGACAAAAGCTTCCTAGAGGCAATCCCTTAAAGAATGGGTACAAGTGACACAGCCTAAGACCCCAGGAAAGGTCGTCCTGCCCAAGAAGAATACCAGCTCAATAGTCACAGGATCATGCAGTCTTCATGACAGAGGGTTCTCTTAGAGTCTCAAGTTGCACTTGTAAAAAATCTCCAGGAATCAGTTTTACCCTTCAATTCTATTCATACAATCCCAACGGGGGAGGAACTTACTACCATCAAAGGAAGTCTGCAAGAGCAGGAATCAGGAAGGTCTGAAGGCTAGGCTTGCTAGTGGGATGGTGCACCTGAGAAGGTGGGTTTAGCTTCACCAGGCTGCAGTAAGCACTCAACGTGCTGGGATGTTACCAGTTACTTAGCACAGAGTCAGAGTGTCCTGAATATGAGGTGAGGCCAAAAAGCATATAGGCCATCATGAGAATGGCCAAGAAAGCTTCTAGGAGGAGCTGACAGAATCCTTACCACAATCAGTTTCATTGTCAACTGGGTGCTTTTGCAGGATTTTGAAAACCAGAAACGCTGGTTGTTCCTCCAACTAGGAGGCTCTTTATGTTTCTCACTAGAAACACCTTCAGAATTCTAAATATAAAATGATTCTCAACCTGTAATTCTAAAATTCAACCTTTCAGGTAAGTACAGATATAAAAATGTACTACCCATACAATCTTTCTGAGAAAACTATTACAAGATATGCTCTTCAGGAAAAAAGGAAAGATAACATGAGATCCAATAAAATTAGGGATCTAACTGAAGAATATGAAGAAGAGTTACAGAATCAGACTATATAGTTCTGATCCTAGGACTTCACACACACACACACACACACACACACACACACACGAGGGCTAAGAATAACCAGTCCAAGTTAGAAGGGAGAAATGTCTTCAGGAAGAGAATGGAATTAGAATGGAATTTTGCTGTGTTGAGATTTTGAAAAAATGTAAAATTGTTTGGCACGACTTTTTAAAGCATTATCTTTTCCTAAATGCATAGAAAACTATGCAAATAAAAAAAGGTAATTAAGTCTAGGACAAACAAAGAGAGTGTCAAAAAAGAAAACAGTCATAGTGTACTACTAAGCTCAACCATGAACAATATTTACATAGTAATAATGTGCACATTATTTGATCTAACAAGTATAGTTATATTGGGATTGGTGGTGACAGTGAGACAGAAGAGCTGCATCGTGTCTACAACCAGGAGGCAATAGGAAAATGTCCAAAATTGATCAATTAAAAAACAGCAACATAAGCAAGGTATTTATAATAGAAAAATGGCACTAAAAATATTAGTATAATTTTCCTAGAGGTTTCCCCCTTTGGAAGTGGGTCCACAGATACAGAAAGGTGAGAGAGGAGATTGATATTTTTTGTTGCTAGAATTCAACACTAGTTGATATTTTTTAAGCTGTAATCATATATTGCTTGAAAAGAATAAAAGCATTTTAAAAGATATACAGTTAAACAGAAAATTAAATAACAGTACACTTTAAATTATAATTACTTTACATGTATTTTTCTCTCATTCTATTGTGAATCTTAAAGGTCAAATATTTCTGTAAATTATGATACATTTCAAAATCAGAAAACAGCAAAAATACTACAATACACAGCCATGCACTTAACTACCCAGATTCAACATACTTTTACTTCCTCCCCTCAAGTTTACTTAAACACCCTCACAGGAGCCGCCACATTGTCTGCAATGAGCCTCACGGGCCACCGTTCTCCCCCAGCTCCTCTCAGGCGAGCAGCTGAGGTGGTGATGACAAGGGCAGGGGTGTTTTTTCTTTAAAAAAAAAAAAAAAAAAAAAGTATTTGGCTAGGCATGGTGGCTCACGCCTGTAATCCCAGTACTTTGGGAGGCCAAGGCAGGTGGATCACATGAGGCAAGGAGTTCAAGACCAGCCTGGCCCACAAAGTGAAACCCCATCTCTGCTAAAAATATAAAAATTAGCTGGGTGTGGTGGCATGTGCCTATAATCCCAGCTACTTGGGAGACTGAGGCATGAGAATCACTTGAACCCGGGAGGCGGAGGTTGCAGTGAGCCGAAATCACACCACTGCACTCCAGCCTGGGCGATAGAGACTCTGTCTCAAAAAAAATAAATAAATAAATAATATAGATATATAGATATATATAGAGAGAGATGCAGATATATTTATGATATATTTTATGTATCATAAATATATATGCATTTACCATATATATGGAGATATGTTTACCATATGTTTGTCATTAGTAATAAAGTATAGGTAAACATGAAAAAATATTAAAATCACCTATATATTTACTATCAAAAGCAAAACACATTAACATTCTGGCACATAGTCTTCCAGAATTTTCCCTGCACTATATAAAACCCTCAACCTACTTCTTCCTTACAAAAAGAGGTTGTATTATATACATATGCTGCTTTGTAACTTTTTTAACTTAAAAAACATATTGTGAAAGTTTTTCAGGGCATATTTTTTAAAATCTCTGTCATTTTATGGCTCCATAAAATTCCATTGTCTAGATATGCCTAATGTTATTATTTAACTGATACCCTAGGTTAGACTGTTCTCTTTCATCACTATAAACAGCCTCAACAAACATACTCTCATATATACCTGGTTTATGAACACTCTCTTATTATTGCCTTAAGACAAATTCATAGAAGTGGAATTCTTTTTAAAGTCATCTTCTACATGATCAAATTGCCCTCCAAAAAGGTTGTACCATTGTAAATTCCAACTAGCAATGTTTCAGAGCTTTTTATTCCCTAAACGTTTGTCAATACTGCATACATTTTTAATACATTTGATAGGCATAAATAGCATTTCATCATTTAAATTTGTGTTTCTTCCATTTCTAGGGAAGTAGAACCTTTTTTACGTTTACCAGCCAGGAAGGTTCCCATATTGTTTTATTTGTGTACACAGTATTTTGGTGATTTGTAAGAGTTCTTTATACCCACAAACCCCCCTCATTTGTATATGTTGCATATATTTGCTCCCATTGATCATTGTGAGAATGAATTGGAGGTCAAGACTCGGGGGGGACACATTTAAGTGGTCAACATGAGAGATGATGGATTGGATTAGGGTATGGGAAACTGCAGGGGAGCCCAGACTTGGGGAGAGGGAAGAAGGGGGAAAGATCCAGACAGGCAATACAGGTCTGAAAAAATTTACTAAAATGTAAACCGTATTATTTTTTGTCTAAACTAATCTTCTTTTATTTTGTCTCTGTGGCCATTGTACAAAGGTGTGGGGCATTTTTAGGACTATGAGAGATACAACATATAAACTATAAAATTCTCAGTGATTAATAAATAGCCTTCAAATTCAACAAAAATAGTTAACATTATTCAAAACATATTTACATTAAATTACAGAATTAAGAAACTAAAAAGCTATATGGAAAAGGACTTTGGCCTCCTGGAATACTGAATAAGATACACAGATATAAATATAACAAGCCTTTTATTTATTAGGGGATTGATCCTATAAGATATACCAGGTCATAAGAGCCTGGAGGAGGAAAACGTTTATTAGCAAATGCAGTACAATATATTGTGTGGCACAAATCAATCTCATGAGTTGGTAGCCAGGGGAAAGTTTCAAAACTTTTCTCATCAGATGCTGTTAGGCCTCCTTCCTTATACCAGATTCATTCTTCATGACAACTAAAGAACACATTCACAAATCACAAATGAGGAGAACCCACCCTGGGCCTCCATTCTGCCCTTAGGCTCCAGCCCCTCTCCCTACAAAATGCCAGGGCAGACTCCCTCTTGTCCTAAGCTGGTCCAGGAGAAGCAGATTCCCTGGAATCCGCTGAAAAGAAACAAAACCACATGGCTGATGTGCTGGCAACAATGAAGAACCCTACCTAGCCCAGGGAAGACCCTCCTATCTTTGTCCCCCAAAGGAAAGGGGTCTGCTCTCAGACGCCCCATTGCCCTTTGGAGGATATAAGCAGCAACACTCTTTCTTTTGGATACTGGACTGCCCTACATAAAGGCAAAAAAATGACAGTAAACTAAAATACTGTACCAAAGAAGTACAATTAAAAAAAAAAAAACCAAGAGTGATGACCTAGTGAAAGAACAAATAACACCATAAAGAATAAATATTTTATTCCACCAGTTGTTTTCTCCACACACAGTCATGTCCACAGATTTCAGCTGGATAAAGTAATTGCTGACCAAAACGTAAACAAAATCATGGCACAGTAAGCTATAGGAAAGGCTATGGAAAGTCTCATCAAGAAGAGATCTATGAGATAGAATATAGCACACTAGGGAATAAAGATGGAAGAGTCATAATAGAAAAATTACATAAATAGACAGTTTAAATAGAAATGAGTAAAAATAGAAGTCCAAGAACTGGAAGATAAAGATGAGAATGGAAATTTTAGCAGATTTTAATAAATTGGCTAGGAAAGGTGGCTGGGTCATCTCTAAAGTTCTTTTCAGCTCTCAGATGTTGAACCTACAGATGTAAGTGTTGGGGAAAGGCAAAGATGTCCTCTTTATAATTAGCTGCTTCTGATCAATAAAAAGTTTGAATTTGTCAGAGCTACCCACATCTCTCTTCTGGCTGCCCCACTCACTGCCACTGGTTGGGACCTTTAAAACCTGGACCTCCCCATCACCAGCTCCCTGGCCTTCCACCCTCAGCCCTATATGACACCATGGCCAGAGTGATCTCCTGACACCATGATTCAGTGTGCTGTCACTCCCCTGCTTAATAACCTCTGGTGGATCCCAATGGCATTCAGATTAGAACTGGTCTTCACCGTCATAAGGGGGGAAAGAAAGGTGCTTAAAAGCAGGACATTAGAGATTTAATTTTTACTTCATAGATTTTTCTAAGATGCACCCTGCTTATGAGTACTTGATGGATTTTATAAATCACAATATCTCAAAGATGTAATTAAAACAACTACATTCTTGTCTACTTGATTGTTAATTTGTAGGAACTTGGCTGAATATTAGCAGCACCTGTATCTAATTAATATCACTAAGTCAAGAGCATCTACTGATTGGCATGCTAATAACGGACTATAGCCCTAAAGTAGAAAGACAAAATGTAAAAACCGTTGTTATTCCAGGAGAAGTTTATTAGCAGGAATGGTTACAGTTTTGCTCAAAATTACTGTATATAATTTACTAAAGCCACAATGAAGACCTCATAGAGAGCTAGCAGAGTATAGTGAGAGGCCTCCTGGGAGGGTTGCTGAGTGCACAGACTTTGGAGCCAGAGCACAGAAGTTCAAATGACCACCTCACCATGTACTTAGGATCTTGGGCAGATGGTTTGACCTCTAACTCAGGTATGTCTCCTGTAAATGGGCCTAGTAACACTGCCTATTTCATACGGCTACTGTAAGGATTAAAAGAGTTCATTAATGTCAAGTGCCTAAAACAGTTCCTGGCACATAGTGCCTTCATGCTAAGATCCTGATTTAATATTTGCACTTTAAATAAAGTACTTTAAATCCCATCTTTAAAAATAACTCCAAGCCATAATGGACCTATAGGCCCTAAATGTTAAAGTGAGCACTTATTGCTAGTACTATTTTGTATTTGAGGACATAATGCACTTGTGTAGCTTAGATTATTACCAATTTCATGTCTCTGTCCTTTTTTTCTCTGAAACTATAAGCCTTCTTCATCCATTCACATAATACTTATTAAGGCCTTTGGTCAAAAATAGAATCGTGATGAAGACAAATAAAAGTCTCTACCTTCCTAGAGAGTATGGGAAGGAGGGATGAGGACTGAGGAGGAAAAGTATAGTGCAAGGCAGGAGCAGGGAGCAGGGAGCCTAATCTACATCCACAGGATGGGCTGTGTATATTTCATAGTGCCCAGTCCAGCACTGAAGTCCAGGCTCTATAAAAGTGAAGCCTCTATTTTATTTCTCATAACTCTAAGTTGACAAAGAACATTCATTAAAACCACAACCTAGTCCATCACTATGATCTGCATCATTCTGGTTGTTTTCCTTTCACCTACATCCTAAGCACTAAAAAAACTGTACTTTTTTTTTTTTTTTTTTTTTTTGAGATGGTCTCGCTCTGTTGCCCAGGCTGGAGTGCAGTGGCACGATCTCAGCTCACTGCAACCTCCGCCTCTTGGGTTCAAGTGATTCTCGTGCCTCAGCCTCCCAAGAAGCTGAAACTACAGGCATGTGCCATCACACCTGGCTAATTTTTTTTTTCTATTTTTAGTAGTGATGGGGTTTCATTATGCTGGCCAGGCTGGTCTCAAACTCCTGACCTCAAGTGATCCATCCGCCTCAGCCTCCCAAAGTGCCAGGATTACAGGCATAAGCCACGATGCCCAGCCTAAAAAACTATATTCGAACTCTCCAAATCTGGTAATACAGAGCTTCTTAGTAACTAATCACAAGAAAATTACTGTAGGCCTAGAAAGAAAAAAATAATTTAGAATCTCTGCTTTAATCTTTTTTTTTCAAGGCAATCTCAAGAGGAATACTGCTTTTTTGCACTTTCTATATATACAAACTAAGTAAATCCAGAAATTCCATGGACTTTCACCCTCCATGCAACTTGAAACACATTAAATTCTTAGAGCATTCTCAATCTATTTTTCCATGTGCAATTTATAAGAACAATAAAGACATCAATAACTCTGTTAAGTCCAATTTTGAGCAAGCTAATATTCCATATTCATGTGATATTCCAGAGCTGGCACCAGATAAGCATGGCAAGAAAAGTGCTTGTAAGAGTTACTTGCACAAAGCCATTAACTAGCTAATAAAGTAGTCCAAGAGCCTTATACATGATGCTGTGTAAAATATTCACCATACCATCACTCTGTAGCATCTCTGAATTCTTTCATTTCTGCCCTTGAATTTCAGAAACAATAGCATTTCAATGGCTAAAACTAAAATAACGATGGGGGGGTGCTATGGTCTGAATATTTGTAGCCCCCAAAATTCATATGTTGAAATCCCAACCCCCAACGTGATGGCATTAAGAGTTTGTTTGCTCTTTTTGCCATGTGAAGATGCAGAAGGTGCTGTCTATGAACCAGTAGGCAGGCCCTCACCAGACACCAAACCTGCTGATGCCTTGATCTTGAACTTCCCAACCTGCAGAACTGTGAGAAATAAATTTCTGTTGTTTATAAGCCACCTAGCCTGTAGTGTTTTGTTACAGCAGCCCAAATGGACTAAGACCAGGGAGTAGACTTCCATATACTTATATTTAAAACTGACTTATTTTAAATTCCAATCATACTGCATTCCTTACCCTCACAGTGATACATAAATGTTAAGTATTCTTAAGATCGACAGATTGGGGATTAAAAGAGTATGAGAATAAAATGTTCTAACTACCAGATGTTAATCTAATCAAGATTATGATATAGAAAGTACTATGTTCCTGCAAGGTAAATATGTTTCTCAGATAACAGGATTAACTTTATGTTTGTCTTTTCAGAGTTCATAACTCAAAGCCCTGTTTACTTGAACTCAACCTGGGAAGGAAACGCTGACTAGAGCAAGAAAAAGGTATTCTTGCTTAGCTATATTATCACATTAAAATCTTAGTTCAGAGCCTTTCTTTTTATTTGCTCTTAATAGGTGAGACTGGAACACAGAGACAAGAAAGTCAACAAAGGCTCTAACATCAGCATGACCTTGGATAAGGTGTATATTTCATCAGGACAGATGACTTAAATGGGTAAACTTAGTCACCTCACCAGCGGCCATCCTGGAGAACAGAGCACTAGGTTTAAAAATCAGTTCTTCCAACGGTCTCCATCCTTTTGTCCTTGAAAGAAAACTCACGCTCCCAATCTCCAAGCACTCTGGCTTTCTTGCTAAAAAGAAATCTGTTTGGGATGCCAATCATTAACCTAAGAGAGCTATGATGTGTTCCTTCCATTCTGGGTTCCTTGTAGGCTAAGCTTGAGCCACAGTATTTGGTTTAAGGCCCTTGTCCGGGTCTAATGGGTCACTGTTTAATAGAATGTAAATCTACATTGTTGCTTCTATATTTTTTCTTTTTCTTTTTTATTTTTTAGACACGGGTTCTTGCTCTGTCGCCCAGGATGGAGTACAGTGGTGCCATCATAGCTCACTACAGCTTCGACTCCTGGGCTCAAATATCCTCCCACCTCAGTCTCCCAAGTAACTGGGACCACAGAGGCACACATCACCCTGCCTGGCTTGTTCCACTATTTTGAACAGGTCTTTTTTTTCTTTCTTTTTTTTGCTGCTTTAGAGATATAAAAATATAAGCCAGACACTTAGCTTCACCTTAGGCATAACGTGGTAGAAAGACTAAACTAGGAATTGAATGCCCAGTTCTCACAGTGGCCCCACTACTAAACAACCCTGGAACTTTAGTTTCTTGTCTTTACAAGAGTGGAACCAAACAAATGGTTTCAATGTTGTTTCTAGTCCCAAAAATGCTCATAATCCTAATTCTTAGTAAATCTCTTCTATTTTTATTCAGAGGTAACAGGGTGTAATATAAAAAAACACAAGCTTGGACTCAGACAGACATGGATTGAACCATGTTTGACACTGAGGTTAGAACATCTCTGATACACAATTTCCTTCCTATAAATAGAGATAGTATTACCTAACTCACCAGGTAGTTATGAATATTAAATCAGACAATATCTATCAACTATTTAAGGTGGTTTGTTTATAGTAGAGCTTTAATTTTTTTTAAAAGAGCTGCCCTAATCATGTTTTCAAGTCGGCACTTACTTTAGAAATCAGCATGAATTTGAGGCTTTCAAAGCACCACTTGTGGTATGTATTGTTTCAATTGTCACATTAAAATTTTTCTTCTTGATATCTATTTTAATTTTCAAATAGAGAGTTTGCTTTTCTGTTTCCTTTCTGTAAATATTCTCCCCTACCAGAGTAGCCTCCTTTATAATTTACTCCTTAAATTATACCTTTTTTTTTTTTTTTTAAGGGCAACTGGTTCCTTTCCTCTGCTTCTTGCTATATAGATGGATGACTCTACATCTAAAACCCTGGCACTCTCGGCATCCAGAGAAAAGACACTGCTATGTTATATATGTCCAACTGAGAAACAAATGCAGAACATCAGTTTTAAGAGAGAATCTTCCTAGGGAAAACTTACCTCTCCAAATCGTTCCACGTTTTGTATTTTTGAAAGATTTCCACCAATAGACATATCATCTAGGCTAGAAAGAATTTTATTAATACTTCCTTCACTGGATGGTCGATTTTTCAGTTTGGATCGGAAAATGTCTCCTTGGACCCACAACGATGCTTGTTTTCTGTAAAAACAAGCAACAACAACAAAAAAAAAGACAAGAAAAAGTTATCTTTAAAACAATCTACTCTCATCTCAAAGGTATGATGTCTTACAAAGGAAAAGATTTAGCAAATAAGCATTTACAAATCAGACTAGAAAATTATATCTTAGAATAAAGAACAATGAAGTCACTTTCAAAAAGCCAAAATAAGGTTCTATATTCAACACAAATGTCATCCTCCAATATTTGTCTATACAGTTGACTGTTGAAGTCCTCAGATGCTTAGAACAAATTCCACAGCAATAAATATTATGCACCTATTTATCTTTTAAATATAAATTTGAAATCTTCAGTTTCTCAAGTAGCAATTTAATATGCCTGTTTATAAAAACAGAGAGAATAACTGGACTCAAAACTGTAGATGAAAGAACTTGGGAGATATTACCCAAAAAGTACTACATATCTACTTTTGGGTGGTACCATGAAAGGCCCTCACATATAACTTTTAAAACCTACTCTTAGAATCTAAAAGCAAGGCTTATAGCCTCAATTAGATTGTCCTTAGAAAAGAAAATGTGTTTGAAGTTCATGTATAAATTTTCTTTCATTCATTAAGGCACAATCACAACTGTTTTCAAAGTTATACGAAGATAATTTAAAATATGTAAGCAAAATGACATTCTGAGGATTTTATTTTTATTGATGGGATCACCTTCATACATTTCCTCTAAGATAAACTATCCCATAAAATCACTTTATTTTTATCCTATAACACACTTTACAGAATAGAATTAAACTAAAAACACTGGTTCATCATAAAAAATATCAACATCCAGTGAAATAATAGCATTATCAAGGAGATGCCACCAGTAAGAACAGATTTTTTTTTAAAGCAACAGGATTGAGTAATACTTTCTCACAAAGATTTCACATACCACATAAAATTCAGGTTAAAACACTGATCATTAGAGAAATGCAAATTAAAACCACAGTGAGATACCACCACACACCAGTAAGAATGACTATTATCAAAAAGTTAAAAAATAACAGATGCTGGTGAGGTTGCGGAGAGAAAGGAACACTTATACACTGTTGGTGGGAGTGTAAATTAGTTCAACCATTGTGGAAAGCAGTGCAGCAATTCCTCAAAGAGTGAGAAACAGAATTACCATTCATCCCAGCAATCCCACTACTAAGTATATATCTTGAGGAATATAAATCATTCTACCATAAAGACACATATACGCAAATGTTCATGCAGCACTATTCACAATAGCAAAGACAAGGAATCAACCTAAATGTCCATCAGTGATAGACTGGATTAAAAAAAATGTGGTACATATACACCATGGAATACTATGCAGCCACAAAAAAGAATGAGATCATGTCATTTGTGGGAACACAAATGGAGCCTCCCAAACCTGCACAGTGTGCACATGTACCCTAGAACTTAAAGTATATGTATATATATAGATATCTATATCTTTTGATATATCTCTCTATATACACATATAGAGAGAGAGTTGGGTTGAAAGGAATAAAAGTCATGATTTAAAAAAAGAGAAGATTCAGCTCTGTCATAAATATTGAGAAATTCAGATAAATGAAACACACAGGAAGGACAGGATATATGGATGAAAGACTGAATCCCTGTCTCTCAAGAAGGGATTTCTAGTTCAGGATGAGAAAAGCAAACATATGAAGTCCAATGTTATAAACTCTACGATCAGGATTTGCACAGGACCTCAGGAAAAGAGGCCCCTTACTCAATCTGAAGGAATCAAAGAGAAGTTCCCCAACATTCCAGAAGTATCTGGAAAGATGAGCAGGACTTACCCAGCTAAGAGTATTGCCAAGCAAAGAAAACAACGTGGGCTGGAAAAAGTGATATCAAAGAAAACAGCACATTTACGAACATGAATTGTTTAATTTGGCTGAAGCAGAGGCTATGAGAGATGGGCCCTGCATGTCATCCTAAGGAATTTAAATTTGATCCCCAAAATAAAGGAAAGACCTTTTAAAGGTCTTCAGGAATGAAAAACAAAGTGGAAACAGAGGAGAAGAAGGACCTAAGAGGCTAGTTGAAAAAAATTCCAATTCCAAAAGAAGTTATAAAATGAAAATTCTGATGCTGCTGCCAACCTAAAGATGAAAATTACAAAGTGACAACTTTCACTTGCTTGGTTTGAAAGACGCAATCTGTCCCATCTCTGGAAAGGCTTGATTTGAACCTGAATATTAAAGATGAATAAGGTGTCAGAGCTGATTTGTGTGTTGCTAAGCAATGCTGTACGCAAGTGCTTCTTGAGAAAAAGCAGCACTTCACGCAAATTCCTTTTTATTGAAAATGCAAACCATGCTAGCTTTTATTGTGGTGTCTATTACTCCCTAAAAGCCTCATCTCAAACAAAAGAAGTAAAACATGTATTTTTAAGCATTTAGTATTTAAAAATCAAATCTTATGAAGCTAACACACCAGCTCAAAGTACATTCTCCAAGAATATAGTGCATTTTCTAAGACAGCATGAAATTTACTGACCCTCTGCTAATAGGGCATGTGCTTTAAAATGACAGGAAGGGATGTGTCTTGGTTTGAATAGAGCCTTAAGAAGTACAGCTAGTGCTGGGGTCATTGTTTTCAGCCATGTCCTTGCCCTGGGTTAGTTGGGCTTAGTTGTCCTCCTTCACTTCCCTAAGCCCAGCCTAATCCCATCTCCACACCAACCGAACTCTTCATCTTCATCCTTCTTCCATCCTGGACACATTTTCCCAAAAAACCCAACCCTGACCACAAAGTCCATCCAAAGCCACTATTTGGTCACTTCAAGTAGAAATGTAACCCACTTTCTAGCTTGGCCAGGCATGGGACATAAGAAACTAACTAAATAATTTGGCTTGTGATGAGCCAAGTTACAGTTGATTCTGATCTAGAGCCTTCACAGGTCTTTTTTTTACATCTACTTTTAATATTCCTCTAATGAAATCCAAGTCAGTTGCACTGTTATAGTGAATATTCCTAGTTCTGAGTACAGAACACAATGGCAGCCAGCCATTGTGCAGGCTTCTGTGTGTGGCTGACCTGTCCTCCTTCACTTCCCTAAGCCCAGCCTAATCCCATCTCCACACCAACCGAACTCTTCATCTTCATCCTTCTTCCATCCTGGACACATTTTCCCAAAAACCCCAACCCTGACCACAAAGTCCATCCAAAGCCACTATTTGGTCACTTCAAGTAGAAATGTAACCCACTTTCTAGCTTGGCCTAGGCCTACTCTAGCCATGACTTGAGTACCAACCTGTTTTGTGTACCTTCTATTCCACCAGCCCAGAGTTATGAAAACAGAGACAGTTCCTGGCCTAAAGAAGTGGGCTAACAAAATGGTCTAACTTGCTATCAAAGGGAAGACAGATGGGAATCTGTAACCAAGATGCAGGGGGTGGGACGGCGATAGGTATTCAAGGAGTTCTTCAAATGCTGCGATACAAGTGGATGATTCACTAGGAAGATGTTTAGAGAATTTCTGAAGGTATAATGGATAGCAGTTAATTGTGAAACATACTAGAAGATGAAGTTAGAAGGAAAAAACTGAGAAAGGGTATTCTCCAAAAGACTCAACTAACTAAATCTAGTTTAGGTATAGAATCCTACAATCAGAAGCTAGATCATTGGAGTGTCATGCCAAAATGCAAACTCCATAACTAAACCTAATACGTTACTGCTTACTTTTTTACTGCTTACAATACTTTTTCCCCCATCTCTAATCCTTTTCATATAGTTTTATTCAGAGCACACAAAACAAAACAAGCAAAAACCATTCATGGTAAGGATACAGAGAAACTGCACCCCTCATTCATTGCTAGTGGGAATGAAAAATGGTACAGCCATTGTGGAAAACAGTTTCACAGTTCCTCAGAGGGTTACACATAGAATTACCACCTGATCTAGTAACTCCACTTTTAGGTGTATACCCAAAATCATTGAAACTGGGGATTCAAATAGATACTTGTGTACCAATGTTCATAATAGTTGCATTATTCGCAATAACCAAAAGGTAGAAATAACTCAAATGCCCATCAACAAATGAATGGATAAATAAAATGGGATATATAACACACAATGGAATATTATTCAGCCTCAAAAAGAAATTCTGATACGTTACAACATGGATGAGCGTTGAAAATGTGCTAAGTAAAATAAGTCAGACACAAAAGGACAAATATTGAATGATTCTATTTGCATGAGGAATCTAGAACAGGCAAATTCATAATGTCAGAAAATAGAACAGAGGTTTCCAGAGACTTGGGTAGGGGTTGGAGATAATGGGGGTTTATTGTTTAATGGGTACATAGTTTCTGTTTGGAACAATGAAAACATTCTGGAAATAGTTGTGATGGCTGCACAACATTATGAACATATATAAAGTCACTGAATTATACACATAATAATGGTTAAAATTGTAAGATTTATGTTATACATATTTTACCATAATACAAAATTAATTTAAAAATTCAGTCTTCTATCCAGAGTAATAACTGGCATGAGTATTTAATAATAAATTTCTGATGCAACCACTGCCAAAGATTCTGATACATACTTAATTATCCTTAATACTTGAACCCATATTAGGATTTTATTTTTGCTTAGCCAGTAGTTCCAGTGTCAACTGGCAGTCAACAAATGGATCAGATAATGCAGCAGTAACTGTTGAAAAGAAAATCAGAAACTTCTATAACTGAGTGTTACTAAGAAAATGTCATTTTCAATAAATAGTGTAAACTCAAACCTATGGAGTATGCCTGTAATTCTAATAAAACACAGTATCTTGTATTGTTAAATTCTGATTTTTATGGTATTTTGGATTATAATTTCTGTATTTTAGGAAACACGAAATTTTAAATCCTTAAAACAGATAATTAAAAATCTTTAGCCTATATTCCTTGACCTACTGCATGTATCTAAAAGAAAACCATAAAAGGAAATGGTATAGGTATGCAAAGGCATACAGAGTGAATATAATGGACTATGGAGACTATGGGCAAGAGGGATTAAAAACTACATATTAGGTACAATATACACTACTCAGGTGATGGGTGCACTAAAATCTCGGAGTTCATACTATACAATTCATCCATGTAACCAATAACCACTTGCATCCCAAAAGCTACTGAAATTTATTTTTTTAATTTTTCAAAAAAAGAAATGATAGAAGTCAATCTCAACTAAAACTCAAACCATTACTGTTAGACTTTTTCAAGCATTTTCCATTTTCTAAACAGATGTTT
The DNA here is from genome assembly GCF_009764315.1 of Trachypithecus francoisi. Lineage (NCBI taxonomy): Eukaryota > Metazoa > Chordata > Mammalia > Primates > Cercopithecidae > Trachypithecus > Trachypithecus francoisi. The sequence goes on from NW_022681470.1 coordinate 120,991,841, forward strand.
TTCATCTTATTTTTGGTAATTCCTGAAATAAAAAAGAAATGGTTTAACTATTAATTTCTGATCTAGCTCAATTCAATTGTGAAACTTAACAAATGCTATCCATACCAAAGTAAGATGTAGCCTAAGTTGATATCTACAGCGTAAGGATGAGCCAAACACCCTTGTTATTGAATGTAGTTCAAGGACCAGCAGCATCGCATCACCTGGGAGCCTGTTAGAAATGCAGACTCTCAGGTCTCACCTCAGACCTGCTGAATCAGAGACTGCACTGAACAAGATCCCCCAATGATTCCTAGGCACTTTCATGTTTGAGAAGCACTGAAGACAATGGAAGGCTTGCAACAAAGTTAGAATTCTGAAAATATCCAACTAAGTAGAAGCTGATGAAGACATCTATGGTAATAAAGTAAAACAGGGGAATTTCTGATTTATGGATTTAAGAATGAAAAAGAGTTCAACCATAATATTGTGCTTCTTAAAGATAACCTCATTCAAAATGGAAGCTCTGCTTTACAGAGACAAAACTTCCTGTAAGAGCCAGGTTTAGGCTTTATGTGAGTTCTCTCTGTCTCAGGAGGAAATGCAAAATAAAAACAATGCCATATTGGGCCCCATAAGTAAAGGATCTCCATAAAGTGAAAATCCCCATGGGAGCCCAACACTAGTCCCTCAATGATCCCTTTATAATGAATGAAAGCTTTAACAGATCATGATCCCCGAGGACACAGACAGATCTATCTATCTGTGATATAGGTTATGTATCACAGATAGATAATGATACCCAAGGTCAGGGGAACATTCACACAGTAAACGTTCAATAAATAGAATCAACCAAATTGTAAAAGCAGCCTGACTCCACCTTTATAATTCTAAAGGTTGTCTCTGAGGACGTTGAGTCCAGAGTTGGCTCAAAAACAAAAAGATGTATTTTTACATCATTTTAAGAACCTTGAGGATGTTTGAAAGAAGACACATTTGGGATTCAGAATGGTATTTTTGGTTTAAGAACTTTATCTTTAAACAGAAGAAAAACACCTGATGGTTGTTTTGCAAATAGAGAGTCTTATTTATATCCTTTAAAAGTTTAAATACAAAATTTCAGACTGTAACAAAGGAGAGGTCAGCCAATATGTAAATTCATCAACAACTCAAAAGGATGCTAATAAACATCTCTCTTACTGCCAGTGAATAAGAGGGCTGCTTGTTTAAGACACGGCAATCAAACACCTGGACATATTTTGGTCCTCAAGGACTAGGAGGATATGACAAACCAGCCTTTGTAAGTCAGAGCTTTGGAATTAACATTCTCTAAAAAGCACTGATTGACTTTTCACCTTTAAAAGAATACAATCACTTTAACTTGTTCAGTCATTTTTGACAGGTGAAAACCTAACAGAAAACGTTTTTACCCTCTTATTTCTTGCTTAATGAACACGTTACTTATTCATGCTTTTGCGTCATCATTGACTTCATACTCTTCGTCTCTCCGATCATTAGTCTTCAAAGCCTTGTATTTTTTTTTTCTTGAAATGTCCCTGGTACCCATCTCTAACTCTTCAGTCCAACTTCTATCCTCTTTTGATAAGTCCTTGTCTCTCTGAGATGGATGATAATAGTCTCCTTTTTAGCCTCTCTGATTCCAATCTCCATCCACCCAATTCATCTTACACATTGTTGCAACCCAAGCTTCCTTAAATAACACTTAAGTCACACGACTCCTCTATACACTCTTATTCATCATACTTTCTAATTTGGAGTATTTGGAATTAAATACTCCAAATTAGAAAGTATGATGAATAAGAGAAGTTCAGAATATGCATGTTCATCACTAGGATCTGCATCTCTTACTGTAATATTTGCTATCTATACAAAGCAGATGTATTAATTTCCTAAGGATATTGTAAAGCACTGCCGTAAATGTGGTGGTTTAAAAGAACATAAATTTACTTTCTTACAGATCTGGAGTTAGAATTCTGATATCAGTTTCACTGAGCTAAAGCAGTGACAGTAGGCAGGGCTGGTTCCAATAGAGGCTTTGAGGAGATAATTTGTTTCCTTGCCTTTTTCAATTTAGAGTGGCTGCACATATTCCTTGGCTTATGGCTCCTTCCTCCATCTTTAAAGTGCATCAATCCAATCTCTGTTTCAGTCATCATATCGGCTTCTCCTCTAAACGGCTCCTCCTGGGTCCCTCTTCTAAGGACACTGTGATTATATTGGGCCCACCCAAATAATCCAGGATAATCTCCCCACATCAACATCCTTACCTTAATCACTTCTGCAAAGTCCTTTTTTTCCATATAGAGTAACATTCACAGCTGGCACAATTCACAGGGATTAAAACATGCATATATTTGGGGAGACACTATTCAGACTGCCACAGCAGATTCCATGCCGAAAATTATAGCCAGGCTAATTACCTTAAAATATAAGGCAATAACACCATTTCTGGAAAATGAAGTAGATGTACTTTTCCCTATTCTTCCCAATAACTAAAATTTAAAATCCTATATATATTTTTAAAAAAATAAGACTCTGAAAGATAGAAAAGAAAAAGGCAGATTGGTTGGAACTTTGAGACCTAAGTAATGAAATGGTGGTGAGTTCCTCGAGTTTTCTTTTTGCCTTACTTAGGCCAGTCTTAGGGCTGAAGAAGATAATGACCCAAAAATGCCAACAGAGCTGGGGTTTTTTTGTTTTGTTTTTTGTTATTTTTTTGCGAAGGAGTCCTGCTCTATCATCCAGGCTGGAGTGCAGTGGCGCAATCTCGGCTTACTGCAGTCTCCGCCTCCTGAGTTCAATTGATTGCCTCAGCCTCTGAAGTAGCTGGGATTACAGGCACTTGCCACCACACCCAGTTAATTTTTATATTTTTAATAGAGATGGGCTTTCATCATGTTGACCAGGTTGGTCTCGAACTCTTGACCTCATGTGATCTGCCTGCCTTGACCTCCTAAAGTGCTGGGATTACATGCATGAGCCACCGTGCCCAGCCCAGAGCTGATATGTTTAAAGCCCAAAGAAAAACCTGCTCTGTCTAGTCAAAGGAACAGGAAACGGGTATCCTAGAAGACAAAAAACGTTTCAGCAACTGCTCTTCTCCAGCCAAACCCCACAGGAAAAAAACTGTGGCCCTAACCCTGACAGCCAGCAAAGACTGAGAGGGTATCCTGGATTTCCACGCTGCCAGGCTGTAGGCAGGCACCCCTATACCCTTTGTCAGTCACTCACCAGAGAAGTGTTAAAGAAGGCTAAGTTGGGAGTCAGGTAATGAGATCCCCCAGTTTCGGCCCCACTCCTCACTAAGGTATTAATGGTGGAACCTGCAAGTCCACCTCAACCAGGCAGTGACCAACAACCCTCCCTTATCAGCTGGAGTGGTGTCACAGGAGGCCTAGTGGAGAGTGAAGACTTTCACCAACACCCTTCAGCAACAAGGTGACCCCTATTACAGTGTCAGTGCAGACCAGATGGGAAGCTAGAACTCCCACCTCCACCCACCAGTAACAAGAAGTCTCTCAACCTTGGACATCAACAGAGGCAGAGTGCAGAATCCAGATTCCTGCCTCCGCCTGGTAGTAGCAATGTGGCAACCCCCCAACCCCCAACCCAACTGCCACCACCTTCCCCTGCTGGAGCAGTGTAAGAAGCCAGATACAACAGAATGTTTAAGTAAGATCCAGAGTCTCACAACATACTAGGAAAATGTTCAGGTTAACATTTTCTGACCTTGACATTGACTGAATGAAAAGAGATGATCACTAAATGCCAACACCAAGATGACAGAGATGTTAGAAGAATTTGACAAAGATTTAAAAGTAGCCATGACAAAAATGCCCCAACAAACAATTACAAAGACACACGAAACAACTGACAAAATAGGAAGTTTCAGCAAAGAAACAGACATAAAGAAAACCAAATAGAAAGTTTAGAATAATATATAAACAAAATGTAATGGCCGGGCGCGGTGGCTCAAGCCTGTAATCCCAGCACTTTGGGAGGCCGAGACGGGCGGATCACGAGGTCAGGAGATCGAGACCATCCTGGCTAACCCGGTGAAACCCTGTCTCTACTAAAAAATACAAAAAACTAGCCGGGTGAGGTGGCGGGCGCCTGTAGTCCCAGCTACTCGGGAGGCTGAGGCAGGAGAATGGCGTAAACCCAGGAGGCAGAGCTTGCAGTGAGCTGAGATCCGGCCACTGCACTCCAGCCTGGGTGACAGTGCAAGACTCTGTCTCAAAAAAAAAAAAAAAAAAAAGTAAAATTCAGTGAGTGGGTTAAACGGCAGAATTGAGAGATGAGAGAATTTGTGAAGTTGAAGATAGGATAGTAGAAACTATCCAATCATGAATAACTAAGAGAAAATAAACTAAAAATAAAATGAAGAGAGTCCCAGAGAGCTGTGGGACTTACAAACCTAACACTCATGTCAACAGAGTCCCAGAAGGAGAGGAAAAAGAGGACAGGGTTCAGAAAGTACTTAAGTAAATAATAGCTGAAAAACCTTCCAAATTTGACAAGGCATAAACCTAAACATTCGAGAAGCTGAGAAAACCTCAAAAAAGGATAATTCCAATGAAATGCACACCCAGACACATTGCCAAAATAGTGAAAACTACAAACAAGCAGAAGGAAATAAATATAAAAACATGAACCAATGAAATTAAAAACAAAAAAATGAGAAAATTAATGAAACAAAGAGCTGATTCTTTGAAAAGATCAATAAAATTGTCAAACTTCTAGCAAGACTGACAAAGGGAAAAAAATACATAAATTACTAACATCAGAAATGAAGCCAAGAAAATCACTACAGGCCCTGCAAACATAAAGGAATACTAAAAAAAAAAGCAACTCTACAAACGTGAATTTGACAATTTAGATGAAACTGACTAATTCCTCAAAAAACAAACTACCATAATTCACCCAATATGAAATGGAGTATTTATCTATTAAGGAAATTGAATTCATAATTTTAAAAAGAAATCCCCAGGCCCAGATAATTTCACTGGAGAATTCTACCAAGCATTTTAAGAATTCACACCAGTTCTCACAATCTCTTCCAGGAAACAAAGAAGAACAATTCCCAATTCATTTCATGAAGCCGGTATTATCCTGACACAAAACCCAGACAAAACAGTACAAAAAAAGAAAACTACAAACCAATGTTACTCATGAATATGGACATAAAAATTTTTAACAGAGTTCAGCAATATGTAAAAAGAATTACACACCATGACCAAATGGGGTTTATTCCAGGGACATAAGGCTCCTTCAATATACAAAAAACAATTGACGTAATCTACCATATTAACAGTCTAAAGAAGAAAATCATGTGATCTTATCAATCAATGCCGAAAAAGTATTTGACAAGTCTCAACACCCATTCATGATAAGAACTCTCAAAAACATAGAAATAGAGGGGAACTGCCTCAACTTGATACAGAACATCTATAGAAAACCTCAATTAACATACTTAATCCGGGTGAATGCCTGTATGCTTTCCTTCCAAGACTGGGAGCACGACAAGGATGTCTGCTCTTGTCACTCTTATTCATTACAGTGCTGGAAGTTTTAGCCTGTCCAACAAGGGAAGAAAAGGAAACACAAGGTATATAGATGAGAAAGAAAATAAAACTGTCCTATTTGTGGTTGAAAAAGCAATCCCCAAGAATTTGCACATACATACACACACAAGCCCCCACACAAAACTCCTAGGTTTCAGGATACAAAATAAACATAGAAAAATCAACTGTGGCCAGGTAGGGTGACTCACACCTGTAATCCCAGCACTTTGGGAGGCTGAGGTGGGAGGATCACCTGAGGTCAGGAGTTCGAGACCAGCCTAGCCAACATAGTGAAATCCCATCTCTACTAAAAATACAAAAAATTAGCTGGGCACCACAAGCCTGTAATCCCAGCTACTTGGGAGGCTGAGGAGGGAGAATCACTTGAACCCAGGAGGCGGAGCTTGCAGTAAGCCAAGATCACGCCATTGCACTCCAGCTTGGGCAACAAGAGCGAAACTCCATCTCAAAAAAGAAAAAGAAAAATCAACTGTATTTCTACATACTAGCAATGAACATATGGACATAAATACCATTTATAATTGCTAAAAAAAAAAAAAAGTACTTAGGTGTAAATTTAACAAAAAAGGACTTGCATCCAGAAAAGTATGCAATGCTGATGAAATAAATCAAAGAAGATCTAAATAAACGAAAAGACCTATCATGTTTATGGATTAGAAGACTCAACAATAGTAAAGATGTCAATTCTCCCCAAATCGATATAGAAGATTAACATACTTCCTATTAAAATCCCAGAAACATTATCTGTAGATTTAGACAGGCTTACTCTAAAATTTATATGAAAAGGAGAAGAAAGTGGAATTGCTCAGAATATTTTGTTAAAGAAGGAGAAAGTGGAAGGAATCAGTCTTCCAATGCTAAGGCTCACTATATGGGTTCAGTAATCAAGAGAGGGTGGTACTGAAGGAAGGAGACACATAGGTCAATGGAACAGAACAGAGAACAAAGAAATAGATCAACATAAATATATCCAAATGATTTTTGATACTGCTATAGAAACAATTCAGTAGAGAAATTGAATTTTCAACAAAAATGGTACTGAAGCAACTGGGCATGCATAGGCCAAAAAAAAGAAGCTTGACCTAAGTCTCACACATTATGAAATAAACAAAAAACCTCAAAATCCATCACAGACTTAAATATGAATGTAAAACTATAAACTTTTTAGAGAAAAATATGAGAAATCATCGAGTCTAGGGATACACTAAGAGTCTTAGACAACATCAAACAGAAAAAAGTGATAAAAGGGATTTCATCAAAATTTAAAACTTTTATTCTGTAAAAGATCCTATTAAGAGGATGAAAAGACAAGTTATAGACTGAAAAAAAACTTGAAAAACATTTATCAGACAAAGGACTAGTATCTAGAATATACAAAGATAGACCTTAGTCATCAAGAAAAAGCAAATTAAAACTCTAAAGCAAGTTACCACTTTAAAAAATCTAATGGCTTAAATTTAAGAGACTGACAAACCATTGCTGATGAGAACATAAACAGGCATATCTACTTTGGAAAACTGTTTAATAATTTTAACACTGAATGCACACATACCCAGCTGTTCCACTCACAGGTATATCTCTAACAGATAGGTGTACCAAAAGATATGAAATAGCTATTGAAGCTGAATCGCTTTTCGTATGTTTATTGGCCATGTGTACATTCTCTTCTATGAAGTATCTTTTCATGTTTCTTACACATTTTTTATCAGATTTTTTTTTTATTGTTAATCTGTAGGATTCTAAGTATTCTAGGTACTAGTAAGGTGCCCATTATTATGTGATGCAAATATTCTCCTACTCTTGTGGTTTTCATTTTCACTTTCTTAACAGTGTCTTTGATGAAGAGAATTTTACAATTTCAACTCAGTTATAGGCAATGCTTTCTGTGTACCACTTAAGACATCTTCGTTAACTTCAAAGTATGAATATATTATTTTATGCTATCTTCCAGAAGCTTTACTGATTTTTCTGTCACATTTAGATCAACAACTCATCAGGAATTCCTTTAAAAAAATAGGTTGTGAGATAGGAGCCAAGGTTCTTTTTTTCCCCATATGGATATCCAGTTGACCCAGCAGAATTTACTAAAAAGACCTTTTCCTGTTGCTCTATCATGTCACCTTTATCAAAAATCAAGTGTCTGTATATGTCTGAATTTGTTTCTGCACTTTATATTCTATTCTATTGGTTAATTTCTCTGTTTTGACACCAATACCTCAACATCATAATTGCTGCAGTTTTAAAATGAATCCACGTCTGGGAGTGTAAACCCTCCAGCTTTGATCTTATTCAAGATAATATTTACCTTTTCATTTATTTATAACTTCTTTAATTTCTCTCAATAAAAAAATTTCTTTGGTTTTCTGTGTAGAGATATTGCACATCTCTAACCTGAAGTTACTGGATGCACTGTAAATGGTATAATTTTTTAGGTTTTATTTCTAATTGTTTAAGGCTAGTATATGGAATTACAACTGATTGTGCTCCTGTGTAACCACAACCCAAGATACAGAACATTTCCAACACTCTAGAAAGTTCCATCATGCTTTTTTGGGGGGTCAGTTTTCCCTGACACACCTCAGAAGCAATTGCTTTCTGATTTCTATCACCACAGAATGGTTTTGCCTGTTCTTGGGCTTTATCTATACAGCATGTATTATTTTATGTCTGGCTTTTCTTCCCCTCTTACAATAATATGATATTCATCTATGTTGAGTATATCAGTAATTCATTCTTTTTTATTGCTGGTTAGTATTTCATTTTATGAACATTTTATGATATATTCACTTATAAATTGTTGATGGACATTTGGATGATTTCTAATTTTGGGCTATTATGAATAAAGCAACTGTGAATATTCTTGTACAAGTCTTTTTGTGGACAAATGTTTTCATTTCCCTTATTTAAATACCTAGGAATGAAATCATTGGGTCATAGGGTTAAATATAGATTAACGTTATGAGAAACTGCCAAATAATTATACACCAATTGGTTAACACATGAGAGCTCCAGTTGCTCCATATCTTTGCCAGCATTTTGTAGTAAAACTTCTTTTTTGTTTGTCATTTTGGTTGACATAAAAAAGTATCTCATTGTGGTTTCAATTTCTATTTCCCTGATGGCTAATGATGTTGGACATCTTTTCATATACGTATATTACCTCCTGTGAGATATCCGGTCAAGGCTTTTGCCCATTAAAAAATTAACTTTTAAAATTGCTTCTTTATAGTTTTATTATATGTGTACAAGTCTTTTGTCAGATACGTATACTGTGTGCCTTTTAATTAGCCATATTTTAAAATTGTGCTAAAATTTTTGAAAATTGACTTTGTATCCTGCAATCTTACAGGATTTCTAAGTTTTTGGGTTTTTTTTAATTGCATTGGTTAAGATTTCCAGTATAATATTAGAAGTAGTGAGAGCAGAGACCCTTGTTTTGTTCCTGATCTTACAGGAAAAGCATCACCATTAAATATAATTTTATATAATTTTAACTATAGAGTTTTCATAGATTATTTTTATCTGAATGAGGAAATTTCCTTCTATTTCTAGTTTATTGAAAGTTTATATTAAAAATGGGTACTAAACGTGGTCAAATTTTTGTACATCTATTGAGATAATCACATAATTTTTCTACTTTTTGTGTTAATGTGGCGAATTATATTGATTTTCTAATACTGAACCATGATGGTCATGATGTACAATCTTTTTTATATAGCTGGATTTGATATGCAGTGTTTCTTTAGGAACTCTGTGCTTATGATTATGAGGAATATTCACCATCTGTATATCATTTTGGAAGAATTTCTGTTCAAATCATTTACCTATTTTATATTAAGTTGTTTTCTTGAGTTTTGAGAGTTCTCTATATGCAGCTTAAGTATCTATAAATTTAAAAATCTTTCTTCAGCCTAGAGTGCCTTTGCCTCATAACTCTAATTTCTTCTCTTACTATTTTGAGATATGGCAGAGAGAAAGAGTATAATAGGGAGGTTGGAGGGAGTACGCAGCCATGAAATATGAGGGCTGTGTTATCTGACACCCTGAGAAAGCTAGGTGACCCTGACTGCTAGAATTCTCTGCTATATCTCCTCATCTTGCGAGCTGTACTTAGCAGAACGCCTGGGGCAATAGGTACAGAGATACCTATTAAATGACAAACAATAATTTTAAGATATTGATTAAATGGTTTAAAGAACTAGGCTTAGGAGTATTTGGTTTTTCAACCCTAAGACCATTTCTTCAACTTCAGTAATTAATATAATGAAAACCTGGCAGATACATGGCACAAAGTTCCAGGCTACAGGCACACAAAATGCAAAACAGAGAAATAGAGGAAGACAATGGCTGAGATTCTGATCAAGAATAAAGCTCCAAAATAACAGAATTATTTTATATGTACCTCACAGGTAAAAACAGATAAATCCCTGTCTTTGTAATGATCCTGTCCTTGCATATTTTTCTAATGCATTCATTATACTTCTGCATCATTCTTTTAAGCTAAAGTATAACCGCTCATTTTTCAGCACTTCTTAATCAGTTATTACCTCTAGGATTGGCAACTAAAGTAATTCATTCCTCAGCAGGCTCAAATCCTCTTATTCATTTCAGATGCTAAGAGTTTACTTATGGCATCTTCCTATGAAATTCATGATCATTTCTTCATGAATTCACACATGATCATGATCATTAAAACTGGAAAGGAATAATTACATTTAAATTGGAAATAACTAATTATATGGAAAAGAATGCTATTCAAAAGAGAGCCATCAGCCGGGCATAGTGGTTCACACCCATAATCCCTGCACTTTGGGAAGTCAACATGGGAGGATTGCTTGAGCCCAGGAGTTCAAAACCAGCCTGGGCAACATAATGAGACCCCCCGTCTCTACAAAAAATAACAAATTACAATTAAAATAAAATAGGGTCAACCCAGCATAAAAAGAAAAAAAAAATGAAGTTTCAGTAAAAGATATCACTAATGAATAGTAGTTCAGAGCTGGACCTAGATCTACCAGTACTAACTTCATCTTCTCATTTTATTAATGAGTACATTGAGATACGTTCTAACATTCTAAGAAGAAAGGATTGTGTCCTACAGTTTAAATCTCTCTATCTCTTGGGCTGAGGCTGGACAAAAAGTTAATGAATGAATGGCTATGGGAATAGATGAATGAGTGAATAAATAAGTATTCTTCTAAATAATGGTCATAAAGCTAGTTAGTGTCAGAGTCAGAAATAAAACCCAGTTCTCCTCCTTTTTTCTTCTGTGGTAACTTCTTGGGTAAATTCATAAGTTGTAGCTACATTAGCAGTTTAGTTAGTTGTCAGGAGAACAGCAATCTTACCAAAATCACTGAGTGACCTTAATTGTGTTTTTCGTTTTCCCATGATGCTTTAAGACATGCAAACAAAAGAAAAGAATGAAAAGTGCCAAGTGGGATGTCATAAGAAAATTGCACTGTAGCCAGATCACACATAGAAAATGACAGAAAAAGGGTAGGCAGAGATGGCTCTGTGATTTTCTTCTCACTCTCACCTGATCTAAGAGATATAAAAGGTACAAAGTTAGAATGCATTAGCTGTCAAATCAACAATATTCTATTAGAGGCACACACTTCTCTTAACAATGGAGCCATTTTATAACCACAGGCTGACATGGTCCACAACCAGGGGAACAAGAGGTAGAAAAGATCAAGGACAGGATATAATGTGATAATGGGGACAATATACTTACTCCTCCAGAAAGTGCTGTTGGGGTCCTATAATAGAACCTGGCCGGCATATTCTAATCCAAGCAATTATTTCAGCGTGTGTAAACCTGTAGTGTTTCATTACATAACAGGCTATCAATGTCCCTGTTCTTCCAAGACCAGCTGTAAGAGAAGGAAACAGAATAAGAAATATAAAGTCTAGCAAATGCTCCCACAAAAACACTGAAATCAAACCTTGCCCAGAAACTGCTCTGCATTCAAGTGTGACGATATTATCAACAGCTACTAAACATAACTGCTATCATGTAAAACTCATTTTTTCTTTAAACAATGGAAAGGGCAAAATGAAGCTGCCATACATTTGGGGGCAAAAAAGTGATGTGATAAAAAGCAAATGGGTCTGGCAGCAGCATTACTGGCTGGATTGGAAAAGCCAGAGATAAAAGCAAGAGAGATGAGATGGAAGGCAGGGGCAGGGAAGCAAGGATGGCTGAAGGAGGTTGGGATGAGGATGGAAAGGGATGAGGCCGAGCAAATGCAATAAAGAGGAAAAGATGAATTAGAAACCCATTAGGACTGGGTCACAGGGAAAGTTATAGGTAAGTGACATTTCTGACCTAGAAAACTGGTACAATGTTGACTTCATCCATGAAAACATTTAGTTAGAAAAAGAAATAAGGAAAAAAAATGTGTGTATGTGCGTGTGTGTGTGTGTGTAAAACAAAACAAAGTAGGGGAACGTTGATAGTTTCATTTTTTACATGTTCAAGAATCTTTTGCTTTTGAGGGGACCTTTGTCAGCTTTCCCTAATCAAACAATAAAGGTAGTTTTCTCTTATCTCCCAGTACTTGGGAGCACACAGTACTTCAGCAAATCGAAGACTACCATCGTGTAGTATCTAAGTTCCACTAAGAAAGAAAAAAATTAAACTATGACATGCTACCAATTTTAAGATGAATTCTAATTTCAGAAATGTTAAAATGTGAAAAAGGTATGTCTTTAAATCTGTGTTCCTCAACCTTTTTTACAGTATTGTTCCTTCCAGGAGCCTCTTTACATATTTTATTCCTGATCAATCCAAATGAAATTTCACTGTCACAGATAGACCGCATATCTGTTTATGTAAATCTGTGCTTTATTAAAAAAAAAAAAAAAAAAAAGTTTTTCATCCCGCCAAAACAACAATTTTGTCCCCTTGGAGGCAATATTCTTGGATTGAGAATATATATTGAAAATGCAAATTAAAGAACAATCAATCTGATGTCTACAGATGCCTGACATTTCCTTCCCATTAACCCTTCCCTTTTTTTTTTTTTTTTTAAAGACCAAGTTTCGCTGCTGTTGCCCAGGCTGGAGTACAATGGCGCGATCTGGGCTCACCACAACCTCCGCCTCCCGGGTTCAAGCGATTCTCCTGCCTCAGCCTCCTGAGTAGCTGGGATTACAGGCATGCACCACCATGCCCAGCTAATTTTGTATTTTTAGTAGAGACAGGGTTTCTCCATGTTGGTCAGTCTGGTCTCGAACTCCTGACCTCAGGTGATCTGCCCTCCTTGGCCTCCCAAAGTGCTAGGATTACAGGCGTGAGCCACAGCTCCCGGCTAACCCTTCCTTTTTAAGAAGTATTCATACTCTGTTTTATTAGATGAGGTGTGTGTATGTTCTGTTTTAATCTGAAGGGACTCTTGTCCCAGATCAAACATCAATGTTCTTTAGAGGCGTGAGGTTTAATTATGGTCTCAGTGGGGCTCCCCGTTGTTTACGATTAAGAGTTCTGAGTAATGGCCGGGCGCGGTGGCTCAAGCCTGTAATCCCAGCACTTTGGGAGGCCGAGACGGGCGGATCACAAGGTCAGGAGATCGAGACCATCCCGGCGAACACAGTGAAACCCCGTCTCTACTAAAAATACAAAAACCTAGCCGGGCGAGGTGGTGGGCTCCTGTAGTCCCAGCTACTTGGGAGGCTGAGGCAGGAGAATGGCGGGAACCCGGGAGGCGGAGCTTGCAGTGAGCTGAGATCCGGCCACTGCACTCCAGCCTGGGCGACAGAGCAAGACTCCGCCTCAAAAAAAAAAAAAAAAAAAAAAAAAAGAGTTCTGAGTAATTTGCCTTCGATTTCACCCAGTGCCTATCATTGTTAATTCCCTAGATGCCTGGCAAGACTACAAGCAACGGTACAGATAAAACACAGGTGACATCCTGGAGCAGAAGCCAGAGCCCAGTGAGTTTCCAGAGTTCTTCCTTCAAGTCACCAATTTGGGTGTCTATCTAGAGAGAAAAGGGCCTTCCTTATGGAGACAACACTCTCTCTCACTGCTCCCCTCTGTGAAAAGACCTTGATGGCTCCCTCACTTAGGCTCCTATTCACACTCACAACCAAAAAGGAGGTGCAGGAAATTTTCCAATTTCTCTGAAACTAAAGCAGCTTCCCCCTTTTAAAAAAGAGTCTATAATTTTGATCTATAAAAAGAACGTACTTAGCACTCAATAGTTAGGAGCTCTTACCACAACTGAACAGAATAGGAACATTTCACTAAGTTTCTATAAAAACTTTAACAAAATTTTTAAAGCATTTGTAATTAAAGGGCTCCCTGCCACAGCATGACAAGATGTTGAAAAGTGTTCTATTTATACCAAGTCAAACACCAATGGCTTTACAGTTCCAGGCATTTTCTGAAAGCCCTATAGAACATCAATAATCACATACTGGAATATCACAACGTTGCTGTATTTTAGATTATTATTTGTGGTAGAGAATTTCAAGAATTGACAGCCATCTCTTTTATCAACCACAAAGTGAAATGCAGATATTGAAATGTAATCCCCAGCAAATTGGTTTCTAGTTTATCTCTGTATAAAATACTTTATGTTGAGGCATGACATATTCATTCCCTTTTCAGTAGCTACCAAAGTTCATCTGACATAGGAAAGATTCTTTCTCCCTCCTTCTTTTAGTTCAGTTAAAAGACTGAATGTTGCTTGAATTCCCAGCAAATTAAGCTGACTTAATCAGGGCAGATGTCAAAATAATTAACAAGCCTATAGTAGATAAGTATGCTGTGAAAAGCAATACAGCTGTAATTAAACCAAAGGTGTAATCCCTATAAAAGAACCCTTTATGTGTGTGCAAGTGGAAGAAAACGAAATAACACTCTCAAAAAGACATCACCACATGTAAATGTGACTGTCCTATACAAGAACTGAATTCAATGTTAAAGATTCTGATTTAATATAAAAACATCTACAATACAGACTGGGTACGGTGGCTCACACCCGTAATCCCAGCACTTTGGGAGGCTGAGGCAGGTGGATCATCTGAGGTCAGGAGTTCAAGACCAGCCTGGCCAACATGGCAAAAGCCCATCTCTACTAAAAATATAAAAAATTAGCCAGGAGTGGTGGCGGGCACCTGTAATCCCAGATACGTGGGAGACTGAGGCAGGAGAATTGGTCGAACCCAGGAGGCACAGGCTGCAGTGAGCCAAGATCACGCTATTGCACTCCAGCCTGGATGACAGAGCGAGATTCTCTTTCTCCAAAAAAAAAAAAAAAAAAAGGAAAGAAAAGAAAAGAAAAAAAAGAAATCTGCAATATAAAATAAATACATATTTTTTAAAAGGTAAACATTCACAGGTCAAGGATATAGAGAAAATATCTGTAATAAGAATGTTTAACACCAGAGAGTTTTATTTGCACAAGGTCTCTCAGGTGAGAAATATATCAAGAAACACACTGAGTTTTAATGAAAGCTTTGCAGTTCTTCTCCTTTGAATTTGTCAGTCCAAGATACGGATGGCTAATCCACAGATAAACTCTATGACGTAGTAATAATAAAACTACTTGAACTAGGAAATAAGGCCAAATTAATCTCAGGAAAAAATACAATTTTTATGGCACAAAACTAAACTTTGAAAGAGAAGATAGGATTATTTCCTGCTAAACATTGATATAAATGTTCCCATTAGCTCTCAAGTTCTACTGATGTTTAAAATACGTGACATGTGGGCTTTTTCTTGGACCTGGGCAATACTGAACAAAATGCAATGGAAAAGCAAACAGGGTGCAAATGAATCACATGGGGACAAGCCAACACACTGCCACCCCACTGTGGCCTGAAAGCAGCACCCACAAATGAGCCAGCAAGTGACATCTTCCAAGCCAGAGACAAGACATCCCATAAAGCCAGGGCCCATCCTGCTAGCTAACCGGGTGGTTAGGGAGGGAGAGCTCTGTCCACCCAGGAGGAGGCAGCCTGGCATGGGGAGCCCTCCTCCAAACCCAGGCCACGTGCTGCTCATTTCCATCTCTCCGGGTCTCTGGGAAACCGCAGCTTCCCATTTCTGCTCACATGTTCACAAAGTACCTCCACCTACTCAAATCTTAAACATAGAAACAAGGGCCTACAAAACGGCATTTTAATTTCTGTCAGAACCAAAGCCATACTCGTCTGAATAAGTCAGTTACAGCAGCACTAGGCACATGAAAAGAACAGCACCCTCCCCAACACCTACTAGATGATTAGCATAAAATGAGAGGGAAACCGGGTCTAGCCCCAAAACCACGAGCACAGCACCACCCAGCGACACTAGAAGGAGCTGCGCATGAGGAATTCGAGGCTCCAGCCCAGGGCGGCCCAAGAGATTTCTCCTCGCTTAAATCAAAGACCCAGTAAAATATCTGAAATATTTCCAGTATTATCCACACTGAAAGATCTGGAGTGGAATGGATTTTGAGCCTCCTTGAAGTCTAACAACTAAGCTTAGAGCAAATGGCATGTCATATTTTCTGAGTAGCTGACATGGGGTTGCCAGATAAAATACAGAATGCATGTTCCCTGAAATATTTGGGACACACATATACTTTTTGTTTTAAAAGTATTCATTGTTTATCTAACATTCAAATTTAATTAGGCAGCCTGTATTTTTATTTGTTAAATCTGGCAATCCTAAACCTTCTATACTCTGAACAACTCCTGCCCCAAAGTATCCACCTCCAGAGATCAGGTATTTGCAAAACCAACTCTTTAAGTTCATTCCAAGAGGCAGCATCACATCAGCAGCATTGTAAGCTAGCCGATTGTCCCTAGCAACAGGCATGGAAGACACTCTGCTCCATGAAGCCAAAGACTAGCAGGGGAGGGATGGGCAGAGACTGGAATGGGGGTCCAGATAACTGGGTCATAAAACAGAACCACGACAGTGCAAGAGGATGGGGAAGAGATGAGCAATTCTGAAAAAAAAACAAAGGAGAGAGGAAAACTAACAACCCTTGCCTCTTGAGAATTTCACCTGTTTAAAGGTGTTCCTGCAGCCTAAGGACACTGCTACTGTAATTTCCCCTCATTGTAGCACATGGACCTGGAAAGGTAAAGTCTGAAAAACTGGCATATCAAGAAAGCCACACCACCACCAATTGTCCACACCCAAGCAATCATTTCTTTAAGAAGGGGTTACAAAAATGAGTTTGTGTCCCAGTTGTCTCAAATTAAAAACCTCATTGTGTTCTAAGACACTAAACAGGTTTTGTTTTATGTTATTCGCTCTTCTTTGGCCTGCCCCTTCGATAAGCGCAGCCACCACCACCGAGGCCTTGCACACACCTTTGCAGTGAACGGCGATAGCCCCTTCGGTGTTCTCACAGATGTTCAGGAACCTTCGCACGATGTTGTCACTGGGTGTGCTGCCATCTATGAAGAAGAGGTCATAGTGCTCGAAGCCAGCGTCTGTGAAGCGCTTTGCCTCATAAATCTTTTTGTTCAGCCTCACAACTGCGGTCACATTATGCTTTTTGAAATAAGGAAAGTAGGCTTCAGGGGCGTGAAGAGGATAACCTAAAGGAAGAAAGGAGCAGTAAGCAAAAGGCATGCATTTCATCTTCCATAACCCAGAAATACAAAACTCTCAACAATGAAGTGTATAAATCTCAACAAAGCTTGGGAAGAAAGTGTGTTGCGTGAGAGAAAAGGTCACAGCAAGCTCCTAAAAGCATCAATCTTCATAACTGTAAGCACCATAGGAGGTTAAAAAGAAAGCTTCTCTAAGTACTGGAAATACATCATTAAAGTTCAAAATCTCAACCGCTAGATTCGAATCCTGGGAGCATACTCTTCCGACTCCCAACACAAAGGCATTCTTGAAGTACTCAAATGTGCATAACAGACCTAGAATGGTTCTTGGTGACTTTATTCTCCCTTGAGCTTTATTCGCCACTTGACAAATATTTTTCAACTACAGCTAAAGCTTTTTTGCCATATGTAGAGTTTTAATTTGTAGTACAATGCTCCCCAAAAGCAATTATTATTAAGTACCTACTACGTACAAGTCACAATTGCATATCATTTCAAATTCTCAAAACCATCTCTTAAGGATGGCTAACTCCATTTAACATATTAAGAAACTAAAAGAGGGGGTGTTGGGGAGATATTGGTCAAAGAAAACAAAATTTCAGTTAGAAAGGAGTATATCCCAGAGATCTATTGTACAACATGGTGACTATAATAACAATGTATTGTATACTTGAAAGTCATTTAGAAAGCAGAATTTAAGTCTTCTCACCACACAAAAAAATATGAGAATACTTAAGTAAAACTTGATAGCCATTCTACAATGTATACATATTTCAAAACTTGTTGTACACCATAAATATATAATTTTTATCAATTAAAATAGAAACTTTTTAGTTAAAAACAAAAAGAATAACTTTTGTGGATACCTCCTTTTTTTGAGGGAGGAAGATGCTCCGTCTTTAAACCCCCTTTTATTTTTGAGCGGCTCCACCATCATGTGAGTAATCCTGGGAGCTATGCAGTCAGCTGGGTTACAGACCTAGCCTTAGCTAATCAGCCAAGGCGACCACTGGGGGCGCTGGCCATTGCAGGCCTTGCTTGGCAGCTCCAAAGGTTCAGGGGACTAAGTTCCCAGCACATTGATGGCCACATCTGTAACCCATTCAGGATTCACTGATCCCTAACATACCAGCTGAGTGAAATTATCTCAGTTGGAACCCATTCACGATGGTAGGTTCCAGGGGTGGCGGTAGCCAGCAAAGTGAATCAGACTGTTTCCGTGCTGTGTCCTTGGCTGTATTTCCTGCTGCCTTGGATCCCTGTTATGCTAGTCAGCTCTCAGCTCCAAGCCAACTCTCTTATGCCCTGTGACACTGGGGCTGGAGTCCATATACGTCCTACATTTCCCAGACTACCTTTCTATCTGACTTCCTATTGGTTGTAAAAATGGGAGGCACTAAAGTGCACCCTGAGGAGGAGGAAGGAACTTCTTCCTGTCCTCCTGGCAGCATCACTTCAGCAGCAGAAAACAGGAGCAGCCAGAGCTCTCAGCTTACTTTGGCTTTCATACCACCATCCTGCTGCACTCACCTCTGAGGCTGGAGCCCCCACGGTCTCCACTCCTCAGCCCCCAAATCCAAACACCAGCTGTGTGGCATTCCCTTCAGAGGTCAGAGCACCAACCTTCTGGCTCCTCCTCAGAGCTCCCAGGTTCTGCTAACTCCACTTTTGTCCCTTTTGTCCCCCCAGTCTTAAAGGTACTAGCTGTTTTCTCCAACATATTCTGGTTTCTTCAGTGTTGCCTTTTTACTTTTTAGTCTTTTTTGAAACAAACTCCTTGTATTAAATTTTTATGTTTGAAATGCCTGGTGTGGTTCCCATTTTCCCACTTGGGTCCTGCTCATCTTTTAAGCCTAGTTCTCCAGCCTTCTCTTAAAGTCTATGAGCCACCCAACGTACTCCAAAAACTGCCTTTTACCAGAGTTAGACAGCCCTAACTGGTACACTTGGCCAGGTCACACAAAGGACGAAGACAGAATTGGAAAGCAGGACCAATTAATCCACAGCTCAGTATGTGATTTTCACAGGCCATGTTGCTTTTGAGCAAAGAGGTAATACACTGCTTATTTAAAATCTTCTTTGTAGAAACAAAAACATATACAAACATGGAGAAAACATGCTTTTCTAACTGCAAAAATCAAGTCTGTTTTCCTAGTTGGTTTACTTGCTCAAATTATTTCCCTGCAACAGATTTATAGCCTAAAGCAAAAAGAGAACTGTAGTTGGCATTAAGAAATAACAGTTTTTCTATTATGTGAGGAATGGGGAGAAGAAGGGCTCATAAACACCTGGAAAGCCTGTCCTGGGTGTGGCAGGCTGGTGAGAGCTTCTGCCTCCAGGTTGCTAGCATGCCTAGGACGGCAGTTGCCTAACCCCTTCCTCCCTGCAACAAAGGCTGCAAGAATCTCTCCTTTCATATATGAATTTCCATCATGAGTAAATGGCAGCATAGCTAATATGCCTAAATAGAATATTAAGAGAAACGATGTACATCTCTTTTGAGAAAAAAACACTGGACAGAAATTGTCCAAATATGGCAACAGGGCACTGAAATAACAATAACAACGATTGTACCTAACATTTATCAAGCACTTACTATGTGCTAGCCACTATGCTAACTGCTTTATGTGGATTATCTCATTAAAACCTGCAATTACTCAATTTCTGGTGCCTAGAAAAGCTGGCCCATACACATACAACTAGTAACAGGTACAGCCAGTATTTCAGTCCTGACAGTCAGATTCCAACACCCGGGCTGGGGCTAATTTCAAGTAAGATTCAACTTGATTCTATCTGTTAAGGCTCCAAATAAGAGAACATGATATGAGCATGAGCGGTTAGAGTTGGTGAGCAGGTTTTACAAAAAACCTGTTCAGAATAAATTATAACGAACAGTGAAAATGTCCTATGACCTGTGAACAACTGTATGTGGCTTTTACGGATGTAAGTGAGTGCTTTTTGTGAGAGACTTGTTTTAGCAATGTGTGAAACGTGCCGACCCAGAGCTGATGGAGCTTTCATCCGACCCTTACTCCATCTGGCCACAAGATGGTGCCCCGCCATCACTGAACCACAACAAAGTCCTGGCGTTGAGCTGACCAAACACATGAACAGGGTATCAGAGTCAAAAGAGATTTCTTTATTCATCTCTTCCCAGGCCCTCATTTTAAAGTTTGAAAACTGAAGAACAGCAGAGTCAAATGACTAGTCCGCTCAGTCATTATTAAAAGTAAAAACTGCAAAATGAGCGGGCAAATGTAGAAAGACATAAAATCTGTTGATTAGGCTAGTTAATGATAAAAATGTAACTATAATACCTGCTATCTAATAAATGCCTATTATGTGTGCCCGATACTCTGCAAGGCACTTCATATAACATCTCTAATCCTCACTAGGTGCCTGCAGTGAGCATCATATTTCTCCCACTGTGATATACAAGAAAACTGATGCTCAGAGAAGTTGTGGAACTCACTGAAGTTCACGCAGCCAAAAAGGAATGAAGCCAGGCTTCAGCCTGTCCAGGCTCTTTACTAAACGGGACACTGGGCTTCTCTCATTAAAAGGAGCAGGCTAATGCCTCAAATTGTTGGGATTCTCAGTCTGAAGCTCTCTTTCTATGTATGTAAGAGACAGAGTGTGTGTGTGTGTGTGTGTGTGTGTTTAAATAGAAGTGAGAATGACAGTGACACTTAAGAGACATTTTTACAGAAAATCTGAAATCCAAAATATCTGTTTCATTCTGTTGTTATCCATCACTTATCAATTCAAAATTGTTTAACAAAAAAAAAGTAGGGTTCTTCTCTTCCCCACTGTCAAAACAATGTGAATCAAAATGGCTAAAAGAAACTCCTAGTGTTCCCTGTTGACACAAACACACACTTAAGGCTCTTATAATACATTCTGCCCAGATCCCAAGATTTTACAGCTTCCTTTAGCTACCTCCTAGCAACAGCTTTTTGATCATTTTTTTAAAACCTCAGCTTTTCTACCAACGAACCTCTAAAATGACTTTCAGCCTCCTCAGAAAAACAAAGGTTTCTCAATTCAAAAAAAAAAAAAAAATTACCAAGATGTCACTGTAATTGGATCAGGTTTATTAATTCCATCACAAAATTATTTTCTCAACTTCAAAAAGAATTTACAAAGTTAAAGTCCTTTACAAAAAAATATAGTGAAGCTTCTAGTGAATATCAGATCTTAAAATGGAAATTCCAGTAAAATAGCAATATTTTACCAATGGCAGCCTTAAATGAAATTGTTCTAGGCATCATAAAAGCTGACAAAGATGAAATAAATGTACATTCAGACTTTTTTATGTCAATATGAAAGGGCACAATATATGCATAGACTAAAATATACATACAGAGCAATATCTTAAAGGGATTATTTCTTGATTATATTATGTTTTTAAAGAGCTTTACTCTTTATATTGCTTAAACTTTCTAGAGTGAGTGTGTACATCCTCTATAATAAAATTTAAAAGAACACAGAATTCAGAATTAAATAGACCAATGTTTGAATCCACATGCCAATAATTACTGGCCTATGAACCTGGACAAGTTAGGTAATTCCTGTACGCCTCCAGCTTCTTTTCCATAAAATAGATCCCACCTGTTCCAGAGGGTTGTTCTGATCATTAAATAGATGATGTGTGTGCAAGAGACTTAGCAGGTAAGCGAATGGTAGCTATAATTTTTCCCCTTATTAAATACAGGACCAAAAAATGTTTTAAATATTTTTGACACTTATAACTTATTATACAAAATATGCATATCCTTCTATCTAGTGATTCTATTTCTAACAATTTAGAGAAGAAACTACAGCTGCAAAAAGATGTATGAACATCTATGCCAACCACAGCAGTTTTTAAAAAGTGAAAAACTGTTCATCTGGTTAAATAGATGATGAAATTTAAAAAGAAAAAAAAGAATAAGAATAAGTGAAAAACAACTTAGATCTCATTCAAAAATAAATTAACAGGCTGGGCTCAGTGGCTTAAATCTGTAATGATAGTGCTTTGGGAGGCAGGAGGATCGCATGAGCCCAGGAGTTCAAGATCAGCCTGGGCAACACAGAGACCTCATCTCTACTAAAAATTAAAAAAAAAAAAAAAAAAAATCTGCCAGGTATGGTGGGACGTGCCTTGTAGTCCCAGCTACTCGGGAGGCTGAGGCAGGAAGATCATTTGAGGACAGGAGTTCAAGGTTGCAATGAGCTATGATCACACCATTGCACTCCAGCTTGGGCAACAAAGCAAGAGCCTGTCTCTAAAAAAACAAAAGCAAAAACCAAAAATAAATTAACACAATATGGCACAGTCATATGGTAGAATAATATGCAATGCAATCATGGAAAATGATTACATGGATCTACATTTACTGCTATAGAAAGAAGTCGTGATATGTTAAGGGAAGAAACCTGGCTGTAAGATAGTAACTATGTTATGATCCCACTTCTGTTAAAAAAAAAAAAATTTTTTAAACGCATGTATCCATAGAATACACAATGTCTATATACATAAAAATATTTTAAATAGCTTTTACAATTATACCTCTCAATTTCTCATTAAGAAAACATAGTCAAACACATGAATCACAAATGGTGAAAGTCTTTTGACCTTGCCAAATACCCAACAACAAAACTACTACTGAAACAATATCCCTACTAACATTTCCTGGGCCTGAGTCAGGTAATTTGCACAGAAAGCAGGTTTAATCAGTCTTATCTTGAAAGGCCAACTGTCAGAAAGCAGTTTCCTCAGGTTCTCAACATGTAATTCCTATAACAACCCAAAATGACAGAGGTTAATTACTGAATGTCCAGACCAAAACAGATTATTTAGCAAGCTTATAAGTGAGAAGATCAAATTCTGGCTTCACATGGAAGTATCCTGTTTGTGAGCTTAACTCTCTAGACCTGGATTGCCCATCCACACAGTAAAATGATGATTCAAGCAGAGTTCCCTATTAGATACGTCACAGGTATGAAATGATAAGCATATTTATGAAAGCTCAAATTATAAAACCTAAATGCATAAATAACAATATGCAATGAAACTACATTCTAGAATATTCATTAAAGAAAAATAAATCTTTTTTCTTTTTTTTTTAAGAGACAGGGTTTTACCATGTTGCCCAGGCTGGCCTTGAACTCCTGGCCTCGAACTCCTGGCCTCAAACAATCCTCCCACCTCGGCCTTCCAAAGTGCTGGGATTGCAGGCACATGCCATCATGCCCAGCTGAAGAATAAATCTAGACCAGGGGTTTCAAGTTAGGTTCCCTCAGAACACTTGTATCCCACCTCTATGATCAGATAGAGAGAGAGAAAAGAGTAGGGAGTGGGGCGGGAAGCTATTCTGTTCATGGATATTTTTCAATTTTATATACTTCTCTTATAAATTATTCTTGAACCTCTGTTGTCTATCATTACTTTTCTTCTAGGGAATGTTAGTAGATAGAAAAAATTAGTAAGTGCAAAATATGTATTAATTGGAAAACTTGCATAGCTGATCATGTTTTATTCAAAAGGTTTATTTTTAGTTTTGCTTTTATTTTTTTCCTAAATATGTATGCCCATGGCAATAAATATGCTGCAAACAAGTAGTTTAACCACTGTCAGCCAGAAAATTGTACCTAGTTGTCACAATGGAACTAAGTGTATCAGTGTAGTGGCAATGTTTAGGAGTCCTCCTCTGGTTTGGAGTACCAGTTCTGCCTATTACTTTGTTACCTTGGGCAAATTCCCTACTAATAAGGCTCAGTTTACTCCTCCCTAAAATGGAGATAACAATATCTATATCTCATAGAGTTGAGTGTTAAAAGAGATAATGCTGTAATTTGTGTAACTAGCACCTAAGCATTCAATAAATGACAGATTGTCTTCACCATCATTATTCAACATGGTGTTACCCAAAGAATACCTTCATGTGTAGCACTCTACCAACAAATAAATCTGAGAACCACTGAAAGAATACAGCAATCTGCTTATAAGTTTGACCAGTTCGTTTCTCAGATTCTTCTCTAATAATTGGGGGTCAGGTAAAGTCAACATCCTATTTATGGCAAGCTAAAAATTTGTTAAGTTCTAAAACAGTGATTATAGCTCCATCTACTGGAAGTATAATATTTAACACCCTAGTCACCACTGTTCAATTTTTTAAATTGTGAATAAATATTCTTTGGAGACTATTACCAAAGAAAATAATTATCTGAGGAAGTTAAGAAACTTAGAAAGATAAATCAAAATAAATGTTTGGATGGTAAAGGAAAAAAAAACCTACCATTTTCAATTTTGCTTTTAGGATGTGGTCCACTAAATGCTAAAAATTTTCCTGGAACAATCCAGTTGAAGTCACCATTTTCAACTCGCTGGCAGAATTTTGTAAGAAAAGAGAAGAAAAATATTTTATAATTCTTATACAATTTAGGAAACCCTTACAAATTAAACCGCTTTTCACTCTTAGTACTAATTAGACATACATGTAGACAAATATAGCTTAAAATAAAAACATGCACCTGATTCTCAGAATGCTATTTTGGAATTCAGTCTGCTTTAGAAAAACTTGTGTCTAGACTGTATGAAACGTTTAGAAACTTTTATTTACAGCAGAGGTATTTTGCATAAAATGTTTGTTTCCCGGCCACTCTGCAAAGAAATGAAATGAAAACAAACATTGCTTGTCCTGGCAATAAGTAAGAGAAAATGGGAAATATGAACACTTTCCATGAATTGTAGTAAACGTATTTTAAAAAATGAAAAAAAATCTGTAAATATCAAGCTCATGATGAATACACTTTCAATTTTTTTTTCTCTTTTTATAGAGCTGGTATCTCTTGTCAATGCCGATTTTTAGAGGGGGAAATGGCAAAAGGCAGGAGCGAGGGATACTGGCACATCCATTCCACAAACCAGAGTCAGACAAGCTGTACTCTGAGGGCTAACAAGACTCAGACAAGTGACATACACAGAGTCAGGTGCTCCTCCACTCCAGCTAATGAGACACCTTGCAGGAAAGTGGACTGAACACAGCTGATCTTCCAATTGAATTTTCATCTCTCTTTTTAAAATGTTGACTTTTAAATTAAGTTTTTAACTCCTATGAAACCAAAAAAATATGCCTGTTGGCTGACTTTGAGCACCAGTTACCAGCCTCTAGTCTATACACACTAAGAGATCCTCAGAAAAGGCTTAAAGACCAAGAAAGTGGCCAAGCACCTTCCCATGGCTCCATCATCTCCCCCATTTTCTTCCCTTCCCCATGTGCCTTTGAACCATGGGACACTGGGGCATGAGTAAGGTTACCCCAAATTTTGCAGTCATTGGGAGGCATTTGTGCAATGCATCACAAAATATATATGTCACCTCTTTACTTACGCTGTCTTTACCACCACCACCCCCTCCCCACCTACCCCTACCCTTGCCTTCTCATCTCCATCCTCAGGGCAGGGAAGCAATGTTGTTCTCTTCACTGGGCCATCTATTACTATTCATATAAAAAGCTTTCTCCCCCATTATATGGTAAGGACCTTAATAGTACAAAACTGACCCAAATATAGACTCTGTACTCTACCGTAAGTACACAATAAATATTCATTAAACAAATTGGAATATGGCCATCAAAAAAAACTGCAGCCACTACTTTAACTACTTAAATTGCCCATTATCAAATCCACGAAAATCAAAACTTGGTTATAAAATATAATTGTCATTTTTTAAATGCAGATGTTTCTTCCCAGTTATAAAAAGTTATATGTGAAACTGTGCATACCATTTTATAAACATCTGAACTGCATTTAATCTAATTGTAATAAACATAATATCTCCAGCCGGGCGCAGTGTCTCACACCTGTAATCCTAGCACTTTGGGAAGCCAAGGTGGGTCAATCACCTGAGGTCAGGAGTTCGAGACCACCCAGGGCAACATGGTGAAACCTCGTCTCTATTAAAAATACAGAAAAATTAACCGGGTATGGTGGCATGTGCCTGTAGTTCCAGCTACTTGGGAGGCTGAGGCAGGAGAACTGCTTGACCCCCAGAGACGAAGGTTGCAGTGAGCTGAGTTCATGCCACTGCACTCCAGCTTGGGCCACAGTGAGACTCCATCTCAAAGAAAAAAAAAAAATCTCCAAAATGCCCTAAGTAACATCTATTTTATGAGTGTTATGAATGTTATGAATGCACATGTGAAATTAAACCTCAAGCATAGCTTCTATCTATAACAAATAAAGAATCTAATTATGGCAATTAAACATTTGCTTGTTTAAATAAAAGTCTCAAATTAATTATCCAATATCTCTCAAGTAATTATTAAGCTTAAAATAGTATTTGAAAATCCAAGAATAAAGGTATGCACTAATCATCAAGAGACTAAAACCAATTCTTTATGAACAATAAAAGAAAACAGGTTTCTACGGTCACTATTTCTGTATCCTTGACCATCAACCAAGTAGGTTAGATAAATACACTGTGCAATATCTCTTATTTGGATTACAGAAATCCATTTGGTTAAATAGCAACCTTTTATAATTAATCATATAGAGAGAGGCAAGGGACTCCCTAAGATACATTCATTCACAGAACCAAAAGAATATGTTTGCAAATCCTCCTACGCAAAAAGATAAATAGGTAATATTGGGTTATATTCAGCAGCCAGGAGAAGGTTGATGGAATAAACAAAAAAGATTAGGTCTTAGACCTAAATCTGAGAAAAAAATTAATAAGAAAGTTACAGCTTTTAACCAACCTAATATAATATACGTTTACTTTGGTAGTCTTCCAAAGTTAATATTTGTGCCTTTATTTCTAGTGAATTATACAAATGTCAATATTTATCAATAACAAAATACTTTATATGACACAAATTGGTTTTTCTAATTAAACACACACATACACTTCAAAGAAATCTAGATCAGACAGGAACTTAAGGTACTTTCCAACCTTACCACATTTTATAAACAAATACCTAAGCAACGATGAGGCAAGAGTATGATTTCACCACTTCTGATCTGAAGCCTACTACCTACCAAATACTATGCAAAAAAAAAGACAGATGTTCTTCACTGTAAGAAAAACCCAAAATAAAAAAATCCGAATTCCTCAAAGTGATACATTTAGGTGTTGTTATTCACTGTGCCGTAGGATTCTCCAGTCTACAAAAGATTCACAGCTTTCCTTTGAATAGTTCACTCTCTTGGTGCACTCAAAATATAATTTGACTAAAAAACATGAATTTTTACAATCCTTTTTTTTTTTTTTTTTTTTTTTTGGAGATGGAGTCTCATTCTGTCACCCAGGCTGGAGTGCAATAGTGCAATCTCAGCTCACTGCAACCTCTGCCTCACGGGTTCAAGCAATTCTCCTGCTTTAGCCTCCCAAGTAGCTGGAATTACAGGTACACGCCACCAAGCCCAACTAATTTTTTTGTATTTTTGGTAGAGACCAGGTTTTACCATGTTGGCCAGGCTGATCTCGAACTCCTGACCTCATGATCCACCCAACTCAGCCTCCCAAAGTGCTGGGATTACAGGCATGAGCCACTGCGCCCGGCCAATTTTTATGATTTCTACAAAATGCATCTGTGACTCTAAAATAGTGGTCACAAATATATTTTTCAGTCCAAACACTGAAAACTATTTGACCTTTTAACTACTGTAATAAACCTACAGTAAGATAGAAAAGATGATCTTTGAGGTTGACGATTACAAGATTGATTCCCTTTATCAACAGATGTGTTTTCTAGGAAAACATGCAGAAACAATTTTGAAGTGCAATTCA
The DNA here is from genome assembly GCF_009764315.1 of Trachypithecus francoisi. Lineage (NCBI taxonomy): Eukaryota > Metazoa > Chordata > Mammalia > Primates > Cercopithecidae > Trachypithecus > Trachypithecus francoisi. Next base: position 121,019,759 of record NW_022681470.1, read on the forward strand.
ACATTCATTTAAACATTTGCTGAGCCTTTATTATATATCTAGGACTGTAACATATTGTCAAACATAAAACAATACAAAGCATTCTCTGTGCTTTTACAGAGTCCAAAGGCAAGTGGGAATGACAAATAACAGTAACAAAAATGGCAGCAAATATGTGGATACCACCGACTCTTTGTTAAGCACTACTGTATTCTATACAATTTAATTCTCATAGCAACCCTATGAGGTAGGTGTTATTCTCATCTCTGTTTTTTATCCATTAAAGAAAAAGTCAAATTACACTTTTAAAGTGTGATACTAAAAGTACAGAAGAGGAATGACAGTGGCACAAAGACTATTTTGAAATTTAATAAGGTAGAACCACAATGGCTTTTTAAAATTCATTTAAGAAGTGTCTTCTTTATATTTCCCTAACTTCTAAAACAACAAAACAGTGTTGACAGTATAGTTGTATCACATAAACACAAACATGCTGTAAGGATGGGCACTTTAAGAGCTTAAAGCAAAGTAAATATTTGAATTATTTCGTTTAAGTTGATGTGCCATCTGGCTTTAAATAATAATCAAACTCTAGGTTATTAATTTAGACTTGCTTTTGAGGGAGACGGTGCAGTGGAGGGAAAAAGGAGTGCCCCATGTGGATGACTGCTTCACCTCTGCTAGCATCAGCTGCAGCAGAGAGACGGTAGGTTGGAAAACATGTAGGGTCCCATTCCAACAGTCCAGATCAGTGAACACCTCTGCTAGTACAATAACAGCAGGGTGCAAAAATCCAGTGCACATTTGCAGATGCCACTCCAAAGCTCAAGATGCAAAGATGATTTGGAGTCAGCAGCACATACATGGTTGTTGAAACTTGGAACTGGATGCACTCAATCATACAAAGTGTGTATAACCAGAAATCATGAGGCCCTAGAGAACCCCAGCAAATCAGGGTGGGCAAAGGAAGAGAAAGGACTTGAGAGGGAGGCTGAAAAAGATGGGTAGCCATGGACGGAGAAGAAATCCAAATGACAGCACATTATAAATCAGGGAAGGAATGCGAATTAGAGAGCAACCACAGAATAAACCAAGTAGGAAGAAGAACAAGCATAGCCACTTGGTTTTATGAACCCTTGTGTCAACAGGAACAGTTTCAGTAGAGGCCAGACCATAATTAGTTAGAGTCGAGACTGCTCTCTTAAGAAGTCTGGAGATAAAAGAAGGAAAAGATACCAAACAATCATTAAAGAGGAAGAAAAAAAGCCATGGGGAATTGTTTAGGACAGGGTAAGTCTCAAAACATTTAATAGACTTAACCAACGTGACCTTTGAACCAGCAATGGGTGTAAGATACGGAAACACTGGGTCCCCTCACTTTTGCAGTTGCAGTGGCCAGGAAGTAATTTTGCTTCCTTAAACGTGAGGATTTAGAGTGGTGTAATGAATGCTACCAGATGGCTGCAGGAGAATGCTTCTTCTAATAGTTCTTCCAATATTCAAATCGCCAACGGGAGGCGCACTTCCATAACTGCTTCAGGTGGTGAGGACATGCCCACATACTTGCATTCTGGGGACTGCTTGACCCCAGTCCTATGGCAGTCCCATATTTCCAGTGTCATAATCCACCAACATGTAAAGAAGGCAGACCAAGCAGCATCCAGATTACATTTTAGTTTGCTGTACAAATTCTAATTCAAAGTCTTGAAGCATCATAACTTCAGTGTTCAACAACATTGACTCCTGCTGTTGACCCAATGTGACTTGTTGAGAGATGGGAGGCCTAACAAACTTTACTGTTTCTCAAGGTAAGTGCTAAAGAGCAATTGTTAGGACTCTACACAACCTGGTCAATCTAGAAATTTACTTACACAGTGAAGGGTGACAGAGTCAACCTGGAGATAGTCCCCAGTCACATATTAAACTAAATTGATGTTGCATACAGAACTGGTCTTAGATTAAAATATCTAGCAATCTGTGTTGTAAATAACTGACTTAGAACAAAAAAACCTCACTCTTGCAGCATAGATTGGCTGCTGATAAAATAAACATCGTTTGAAGAAGTTGTCTACCGTGGTAAATTTGTCCCTTGGAATATTACTGCAAAATCAGAATGGATTATTAATTAACATGTTTTAGGCACTTTCCACTGAAAACAGATCATATAAAATATCTTGAAATTTGCTTTTCTCCTGTTTTTAGTATTTATTCACACATTTATTCATTAGTTCTTTCATTCCACAAATCATGACTGCCCACTATGAGTGTACTGTGCTACTAGGTTACTTACTCAAAGAATAATAAGACACAGTTCCTGCCCAAAATTACCCACAGATACAGGAAAGACACAGATGTGTAAACAGAGTACCACACAAGGCTACATGAGAAGAGCTTCCACAGGGTTGAGAAGGACTTAACAGTCAGCCGTGTAAATACAGTGGACCAGAAAAAAGAGTTGACGGGCAGGAGGAGGGAGCAAGAGCATGTGCAAAAGCTCAGAAGCCGCCACCTGGTTAGCTGTGTGGATTTGGGTATGGGAAGGGAGTGGAAAAGGACAAGAGTGGAGAAGAAGGACAAGCCCATGTAAAGAAGGGCCTTCCGTGCTATAGTAAGGAGTCTGCATTTCCTCCACACCTTTAGTCAGTGTGGAGTCCATGATGGGGAAATGATAAAACAGGGGAATGATATAATCAGACTTAATTTTTAAAACCTACACCCTGATAATAATGTGAAGTCTTGATCGAAGAGGCCTAAGATCCAAGAAAGACCCAATCCCAGGCATCCAGAATGAATCCATGCTTTTTCACAAACAGTTCCTAGATGGGCTACATTGTAATGTGGCTAAAATAATGTGAAATCACTTTCTAGAATAGAAATGGTCTTTCCCCAAAAGAGCACCCTTTAGGTGAAGATAGCAATAATGATAAACTGAATTGCTTGAATGTCTCAGGAACAAAATAGTCCACATTTCAGCCTGCCGTTGATCAGTGAGAAATTCTGTATCACAACTAAATTGATAAGCATAAAAATGGGGGCTTGGGGCAAGACTCAAATATGGCAACTTCTGCAGAATGAGGCACAAGAATACATGGATTCTATGATACCAGGTGACAAGAGTAAAGGCTTTAACCCTACACATGGAGAGATGGTATTACTGGTAGCCTCCTAAAAAACAAAAAAGAAAAAGAAACATTGGGCCTAGCAAATATATGGAGCAAACAGGAGGCATTTAATATCTGTTCAACAAATGAACTGAAAAGCTATAAGAATGCGGCCACAAGGAGCATGGTGTGGCTACTTGACTCTCAAATAACAAATGTTCATCTGCACACCATTATTTCTGTAAAACAAAGCTTCCTAACCAGTGTGACTAGAATGGAGCTGCCTGGGCAGACTGGAGCAGCCAGAGCCCCCAGGCCAGTTGCCAACAGCTGTGAGCTATAATCACAGGGTGTTGAGCAAATATTATCATTTTCTCCATGTGCCATGATGAAAAAACAAAAGGAAGCCCTGTGCGGTGACTGTTGTCAAGGCAGTAACCAGTGCCTCTGTCATCAGGCCTGCAGGCCAAGTGTGGCTCTAACTTCTGTCAAGACAATGGTAAAGAAGTGGCCTGAATTTGTTCACATTTAAAAGTACAGGATCAAGGCTACAATAGTTTGATATTCTGGAAAATATTCTCATAATTTTGTTTTTCACACCCAAAAAAGGAATGACTTATAGCAGGGGGCAGATAATGGCAGCTAGAAAATAGCTCAAAGAAAAAAATCAAAGTACTTTCTCAGTTTTGAAGTCGTTTTTGAACTTTTAGTTTCACCTAATCCCCAAATAGATATTTAAGGAGACTCCTTGGAATTGCATGGGCTGAATTTTGAATGGGATAATAAATGTAAGCCACAGTGATGAGGAACCTCCAATGTTGCCACTGAAGCATCATTTCTCTAAATTTCTTCTCCCAAACCCAACTAAGGACACTGCTACCACATCACACTTCCATCATCAAACATGGCAAGCTTTCTGGTAAACAGTGGAAAGCCCTTTGGGGCAAGCAAAATAACAAACGAAAGACACAACTTCAAATTCTCTCTGATAAATAATAACTGCTTACCAGTAGCATCATGAATGATCACTGGTGTTTGGGCAACATCTTGTTTGGTAAGGACAGCTACCCCCCAAAACACTAGAAGAAAGCTGACTGAAAGTAGACTCTGTATATGGGTGCCACTTCCAGGTCTTACAAGCAGAGTATTAGCCTACACTAGCATTAACCATTAAACTTTACTATTAAAGAGCATAGTTCCTCACATACCTACAGCTACATAATTTAATTGAATGTTCAAGCTCTATCATCTTCATTATTTTTCCCTAGGATAAAAAGTCAACTTTTATTTTTCTGAACTAGATTTGAAATGGCTAGATTTCAAAGGAGTAAACGTTCTCAAGGTTCTCAAAGTATGTATTCTTTGAGAATACCTTAAGAAGCTGTTAGAGAAGCATAAATGTTTTGACACTGATTCTTAGAGGAAGGTTTTAGACCATCATCTCACAGTTACTTTTCTCAACTTTCCCAGCATACCTGCCCAAATTTCATGTCTGATCGGGGCAAATGTAAGGAACTGCACAGTTCCACAACAGCTTGGTAAAGGACCTGGAAAGACCACATTTTGGAAGATACTTTTGCAAGATGGAAGCCAACACCTGGTGTTGTTTATCAATACTTAATACAATGGGCCATTTTTAAGTCACATGAAAATAAAGCAAGAGCCTGAGGTATCTCACCTCGAGCTTTCTAAATAGAACAGGGCGTTGAAATTAACTCTCATGTGAACAACAGATCACATGAAGCAAGGAGATATAACCTAGGCTTCATGTCATACTGATGGACTACGACAGTACATTGGCTAGTCTGTCCTCGCAGAATCCACACTCCAGCTACATGTGGCTACTATGCACTTGAAATATGGCTAGTCTAAATTAAGATATGCTATAGTATAAACTACACACTGGAGGCCAGGCGTAGTGGCTCACACTTGTAATCCCAGGACTTTGGAAAGACAAGGTGGGCGGACTGCTTGAGCCTAGGAGTTTAAGACCAGCCTGGGCAACATGGCGAAACCCCATCTCTACAAAAAATACAAAAATTAGCAGGGCAACGTGGCATACACCTGTGGTCCCAGCTACTCTGGAGGCTGAGGTGGGAGGATGGCTTGAGCCCAGGGGGTCAAGACTACAGTAAGCCTAGGTTGCACTACTGCACTCCAGCCTGGGTGACAGAGCGAGACCCTGTCTCAAAAAAAGATAATAAATAAAAGAAATAAACTACACACTGGGCTTCCAAGGCTTAATTGAAAAAAAATGTAAAATATATACATCATTAATAATTTTTATAATGCTTACATGTTAAATGCTATTTTAGGTATATTAGTAAATATGTAAACAACATATTTACAACAAGTAAAACGTATCATTAAAACTAATTTCACTTTCGGCCGGGCGCGGTGGCTCAAGCCTGTAATCCCAGCACTTTGGGAGGCCAAGACGGGCGGATCACGAGGTCAGGAGATCAAGACCATCCTGGCTAACACGGTGAAACCCCGTCTCTACTAAAAAAATACAAAAAACTAGCCGGGCGAGGTGGCGGGCGCCTGTAGTCCCAGCTACTCCGGAGGCTGAGCCAGGAGAATGGCGTAAACTCGGGAGGCGGAGCTTGCAGTGAGCTGAGATCCGGCCACTGCACTCTAGCCCAGGCGACAGAGCAAGACTCCGTCTCAAGAAAAAAAAAAAAAAAAAAACTAATTTCACTTTCATATTTCTATTGGACAGCACTGCTTTAGACCCTGGAATTGCAGGAGGAAGATGGATATAACCTTTTGCAGGATAGGCAGAGGTTTAGCTGTAGACTTTACACAAGTATTTCCCAAATTCTGTTGACCTCATCACTAGAAGTATTTATAAGTAGCACTTTTTCTATAAGATTCCCCTTTAATCTCACATAGAGATACAGTCTTGTTGGTTTGGGCTTTCTGTTGCTGTTGGTTTTTTGTTTTTGTTTTTGTTTTTGTTTTTTTTTTTTTTGAGCCATATCCTTTACTAAACATACTTTAGTAAAGAAGTGCCTTTGAAAAGTTGCATCTTGAACATCCCCTAACCATCTAAGGTTCACAGTCTCACCAATTGCTGTCAACAATAAAATTTTGCTTTGAAAACTACACTGCCTTCATTGGAATACTGACTTTCCTGGAGCTAATAAAATGTATGAATTCAGCTATTCCACAAGTTCACCAAATATCATACTCACTAGAACAGGGCAAACAGCAAGAGAAATCTGACAGGAAATGCCTGGGCCCACAGAGTGTCAGAAAAGAGTTCCTTTATTCATTTATTCCTTCAGCAAACATTTAAAAAATCAAGAAATTAAAAATTAAGAAATACCTACCACCTGCCAATCACAATAGTGGTTTTCTATTTTACAGGCTTTATAATAGAACAGATAAATCACTCTCAAAAAAAGAAGTTGTTTGACAACATTTTTCTTTATTCTTTTTTTTTTTTTTTTTTCTTTTTGAGACGGAGTCTAGCTCTGTCACCCAGGCTGGAGTGCAGTTGCGCGATCTCGGCTCACTGCAAGCTCCGCCTCCCGGGTTCGCGTCATTCTCCTGCCTCAGCCTCCAGAGTAGCTGGGACTACAGGCGCACGCCACCACCCTGGGCTAATTTTCTGTATTTTTAGTAGAGATGGGGTTTCACCGTGGTCTCAATCTCCTGACCTTGTGATCTGCCTGCCTCGGCCTCCCAAAGTGCTGGGATTACAGGCGTGAGCCACCGCGCTGGGCCAACATTTTTCAAATGTTCACCAAAACTGACTGCTCCCCTCCCATCACCTAAATAGTTGTTGTCAAGGTGAAAGCATGACTACCTTCTTGTCAGATTTTCGTTTGTTTGGCTGGTTGGTTTGCAAGAATAAAATTGTACTGTCTGCTTAGAGTTTTTCAAGATATTTTTCAACTAACCCTCAGCATCACCATTAAAGTTAGAGAGAGAGGAAGGATGGAATAAATAAAAAATCCACTAGTTTTCTCCTTGAATTGCTCCTTCTTCTCTCTCACCCCTTCCAACCCCCTCCCACCTCCGTCTCTCCTTTAATTGGCTTTAGTGTTTGGCTGTATATTTAATAATTAATACAACGGGCCATTTGCATTCTTCATGCTTATATTCATGGGGCAGAGATCCAGGTTTTGGGGGGGTCTGAAACTTACCTAATTTGAGGGTCCATCTTAGAATAAAAAATTATTAACACAAAATTGGATATAGGACTGTAAAAGGTGCCCATACAAGTTGGGGGTTGAGGCTTTCTAAAATTTAAGCTTCATTAGTTTCAAAGTAAGTCACCTCTGGTCATATAATGTAGATACCTACATGTGTGGGCTAGGGAGCGTCTTACTATCATTTGTTTCATTACAAAGATGGATTTTATTAAAGCACTCTTCCATATCCTTTCTTTTCAACAAACATTATAGAAATCATTCCAAGATAACTGGTATAGCTCAATTCATTTTTTAAAATGACTGCATAACATTCAATGATTTAGATGTACTACAAGTTATCTGACCTTCTTTCTTATATATACGTATTCCCTTTGTTTCTAATTTTGGGATTTTAGAGGGGAATGGTATTTTTTGTCACTACTAAAAATGCTTTTATGGTATTTTTAAAAACTCTCTTTGGGTTTTTTTCATAAATTGCATTAAATGTATTAATTTTGGGAAAAGTACCAGCTTTATGATGTTAAATCTTTCTATCCAAGAACAAAGTATATGTTTTTCTATTTGGTCATAATTCCATCCATAGGGAATTTGCAACCTAATAAGGAAAATAAGGCTTGTACACAAATAGCCATGATGTAAGAAAAATGGAAAGTACAAATTGTAACGCATGAAATTGGCCGGGGGTGGGGCAGGAGTACTCCAGAGGCCAGATCTAATCTGTGCAGGATTTTAACACAAGCGAAATGGAGGAGTGGGGAGGTTCAAGGGATGGGGATCTGGGAAAAAGCAAGCTCAACCAGGCAACAGGGATATTCAAGAAACAGTAACTAAGCAGTTCAGAGGAGCTGGAACACAGAGTACGTACAGTGAAGAAACAGGAGATGCAGCTAGGAGGGTAGGCTGGAGCTCATCACAGCTAAGAATGCCAGGACAGGAGAGTTTATCCTCATTTCAGCAGGGCAATGGGAGAAACAGCCAGTTTGCGGCCAAGAACGAGACAAGCAAGGTGAGAACCCTATTTTAGGATCACTCGGGTGTGGGTAAGGCAGCCTGGGAGGAGAAGGGCCGAGCTCAGTTAGGGAACTATTAAAATGAAAGGTCCACAGGAAAAGACGTGAGACCTGAGTCAGAGGGAAGGAAGTGAGAGGAGAGAGGAAAGACAGATATAATTAATACATCCTGTGGCACCAGTAGAAGTGATCCAAATACTGGCTAGGTTAGGGAGGAAAACAAAGTAATGTTTCTAGCCTTGAGCCTGGGTGCTCAGTAGGATGGCAATGCGGTAACACACACAAAGCAGAGGACCATGCTTGGGTAAAAGATGATCAGTTTATTTTCAGATATGTTGCATTTAACATGGAAACAGAATATCCAAATAGCCATATTCTAGACTAGGGCCCCAAACGTGAGGGCTTCCCTTATCGTACTAAGGATAGAGATAAATTGTATTACTCCTCTGGGGAAACCCAACAGATGAATTCACGTTCCAAGAATGTTGAACCTACTCACATTGTACAGGCTTCTCATCTTTCAGAAAAAGTTAACGACTTCTAGACTCCTTATCCTACTCTTCTTTAATATCTCCTTATAGCACAACCCAGCTTGGAGATAGCCTTTGCCTACATTTTGAGCGGTCAAGACATTAATCAAAAGTTTTGTAATGATGCCATGGGGGAAAAAAATTCAGTCAACTTTTAGAACTAAGTAAATTCAGCCATATTTCAAAATAAAATTTATACAATCAAAAATATTATAAGGCGGCTGGGCATGGTTGCTCATGCATGTAATCCCAGCACTTTGGGAGGCCAAGGCAGGAGGATCACTTGAGCTCAGGAGTTCAAGATCAGCCTGGGCAACATGGTGAAATCCTGTTTTAAAAAGAAAAAAAATTAGCCAGGCATGGTGGCATACACCTGTAATTCTAGTTACTTGGGAAGCTGAGGTAGGAGGATGGCTTGAGCCTGGGGAGGCAGAGGTTGCAGTGATCCAAGATTGTGCCACTGCATTCCAGCCTGGAGAAAAGAGCTAGACGCTGCCTCAAAAATAAATAAATAAATGGTACAAATTCAGTTTTATTTTCAATAAAACCTGATTTCTAAAATAAAAGTAACATAATTTTACTACCCTACTTAGATTTTTCTTATAAACTTAAGGTGCAAAGTGATTGTCAATAAATATTTGATGACAGAATATATATAGACATGTCGTTTTCCCAAAATAAAATTTTGGTGACTCCTGATTCAAAGGAAATAACCAAGGCTGAAAGGACAAAACTGGCCACTCTGGAAAACTCCAGAATGCTTTTATTTAGCACCCACTCAATTTGCAATACATGAGTGTGATGGGGGAAAAAATTAATCAACATGAAATTATGTTTTGTAAAAAAAATTTAAATGTACAAACCTCATAATGTTCATATTCATCCACATCAAACGTCTCAAAGTCAAAAAATCCATGTTGTAATCCCTAAAAGCAGAATGTGAATTAGTTTTTCCATGCTAAATTGATAAATTCTACTCATCATTTCTGGAACTCCTACTTACAGAAATGATCCTCACTAATCTGAAGAGATCGCTTAAACCTTTGATTTTTAATGTATATCTAGAAATCTTTTTATAACACTGGTTATACTGCATTAAGACTGTCTTAGAAGTGGAACCAAAAAAAACACTTAGAATAACATGAAAAAAGCCCCACAAAAGATGCCTTGATTTCTAATTTACATCAGTTTTGTATGTAAAATTATATGTATGAAAAATGAAATAAAACAAATTCATATTTAGAAACTGTTGGGAACTAGATGTAACTATGACAGAATATATCATAGTGATTAACTTCTTTGTTAGGAGAAGAAAAATCAATTATTCTTATGAGTTTCTGTTTTCCTTTTATCATAATGAGATATTTAGCCCCCCAAAAATCCTGCATTTTTTACCTTTTTTTTTCTTCCAACCCCTAAAACTCTTAATATTTCTACTTAATAGGCCCTTATTTGTAACTAAAACTCTACCTTAGGAGAATCTGTTTCATGATGATAGTTTCTGACAAAGTAGGATTATACTTGACTGCTCTTACAAATAAAAAAAAAAAAAAAACTGATACTTTTATCACAAAGAAAAACTTCATACTCCCTTTTGTAACTATCCAGCTAGCTCAGATCTAATATTTTAAAGAAAACAGAGAGTCTTTTATTTTATAAATCATGAAGCTATACGGATTACAACAGAATACAAAACCACAGGTACATTTAAAAGTTACATGATCAAGTCATTAAAAATAGAAAAAGAAACTAGCAAGCCAAGCTCCAGTACATCTATCAGTGTTTTTTCAAAACACAGAACATGCACCATCTGCATCAGAAACACTTAGCGTAATTCATATTAAAGAAGCCGACTCCTGGGCCCCACCCCAGAACTATTAAATCAGATTCTCTGTGGTTGGGGCCCAGGATCACCTATTCAGCATAGCTTCCCAGGTGATTCTTATAAACGCAAAATTCTGATAATACTGGTTTAAACAATCCCCACAGAATAAGCAGAACAAATTATTTAAATTAGTCCATTCTTTAAAAAAAAAAAAAAAAAAAAACCTGAGTTCATCCATATGCACCTTTCCAGACATAAAAGTGAGAAAAATATACACTCTGAAGTTTTCTCTGTATTTCCAAAGTGTTTGCTTATATCCACGTATACTAGTTCACATAACATGGAATATAAACTATACTTATGATAATGCCAATACATCAAAATCAGAGAAATGTGCTCCCTAAAAAGGCAAAAATGTCACCATACTCTGTATAGGTTCTTAGAAGGGTACTACTCGTTGCCACGCAAAAATAGCCCAGAACATGGTGCCTTATGTAAGCGAACGAACGTACGGGAAATGTCTCAGGTGCTTAAAGACATGCTGCACAATCTATCAGATCCTCCAAAATGTCATCTATCTTTGAGTTAACCCCAACATTTGATGAAACAAGTTTACATACCTTTCCTCTACAACAGGAGGGATGGCACAACTTTCTATACTGAGTTACTAATTACCATAATTACAGGTAGTGATATTCCAGTCTGAACTCTTTCTAAATTTTTTAAGTATTATAAAACAAATAGCCTGTACCAGATGGTACAAAATAATAATAGTGATGATAAATAAATTATTTTTTCCCTCAGGCATATTTTCCAAATGCTATAATCAACGGTTATATGTTGGGTAATGTCTCCATAGAAGTTCTTAACTGGTATTACTGTAAGTGCATTTTGGCAGTATTGTTGCAAGAGTAAGCTAGAGTATCTCTGTAGTTGTTTAAGTGGAAAGAAAAATATTTGAAAACTATTTTAAACTTTGATAGGGTTTAAATTCATTTTAAATGAAACAGAAACAACCATGTATAAAATGGGTAGCACATTTATCACACCAATTTTCTCAACTCAAAACACAGCAAAATCAGTTTTATATTACATCTGAGAAATGAACTAGAATTGCTACTGATAATATATTTATAGTCCATGTAACATTATTATGAATGTCCTATGATCAACAGGTTATGTAATATATACATTTCTGACTGATAATAAATCATGGTTATATGTTTGAGATGGAATTATGTACTTTGAGCCCTAATTAGAATTTACAGTATAGCTTGTATAACTTCTCAGTTTGTGAATTAATGTTTCTAAAACATGTTCCGAGAGCTCTCAGAAATCTTCTAGTTTAACTTCTCCATTATATACAGAAATAATTAAATAACTATGACTTGGTTCTCAAACTTTGGAGTGTATCAAATCACCCGGAGAGATTCTTCAAATACAGACCGCAGGGCTCTACCCCCAGAGTTTCTGTTTTAGTGGGTTTGTGGTGGGATCAAGCAGCATAGGAGAACAGTGGCTTAAATAACGTCCTGACTCTCCCACACCAAGATCAAGCCTGACAATAAAGCTAAGCATGTGACAAAGCAACGTCACAGGCACTGCAGCTGATAGTGGCGATAAATCTGCCCTGGAACACAAACAGTTTAAATGACAAAGAAAGGCCCCTTCCACTCCCTCCTCCCAGCTTTTCCTGGTGTTTGTATTTTACAAATCAATCATCCTTCAGGAAGTGAAAAGCCTTCTACTTACTGGTTCCCCTTTCTTCCCTCCAATAACAAATAAGGATGTTGAGATTATTCCTTTCTCATATTTTTTTTAAACTACTGTGTCAAATACAGCAAGGAGAATTGTTATTACCTTTCTGATTCCCTGCAAACAGTCGAGAATGGTGAGATTGTAAGTGCAATTTCCAAAGGAAGCATCCCTACAAACATAAATAAACTCAACATTAAAAACTTGCATTTAGAACATTCAAATAATAAAATATAACACCAAAGTCAGCTGGAGATGTGCTTGTTTGGCTTCAGAGCTATCAACATGGTAAACTTATATAATACATTAGATCATACTAGGTAACTACCACACTTAACTGAAGCACTTCTGAAATTGCTTTAATCCAAGAGGCTGATTTAAGAGCCTGCATTCCTGAGTCTGACTGCCTTGGTTCCACTTCCAATTGGGCCAGGTACTGTACAGGAACTTAAGCAAGTTACTTTACCTCTAGGCTGAATCTCAGTCTCCTCATCTGTGAAATGAAGTTAATGATAGTAGCTATCACTCATAGGACTGTTGTCAGATTATGTTTTTTAAAATATGTAAAGTCCTTCATATAGTGGCTGGTACATAGGAAGCATTTCATAAATATGATGCCCATTATTATTATTATTACTAAGTGAATTGGACTGTTTGATTAAGTAAAACATTCATCATTGCAAGAGGTATTCTGACAGAGGAATAACCTCCTGTCAGGAACATGATAAAAACAAGCATAAAAAGATAGGAGAGACAATGTATGTAGGTCAACAGAACCTAGCAGGTGTTTGGATTAAATGCCATCCCTTACCTACAAATAAGAAAAGAAAAGAAAGAAAACAGGAGAATGTACTCAGGCTTCCAAACAATCTCCTCCGAGTCACTGGGATCCATGAGAGCTTCTAATGCACCATGAAGTACTCCTTCAAAAGGAGTGGGAACCTACTGTGGTGAAAATTGAGTGCTTCATACTTTATTTAAGTTTTTAGAGCAATTTAGCAGACCTGCTTTAGGCAACATAAAACTAAAGTATCAAGTTCAGGTCAGTTAAGCAAGAACTGGCACCAGAGCTTTAACACTACAGTGTTCCAAGGTGTCCGAGGTAGGAAACTTGACCTCAAGGCTCCAGGCTCTCTGCCCAGCCTCCACTGCTGACCCAAGAAACAGAGCAGGCAGAAACCTCTCCAGACAAAGTCAAAGGCACACACGGCAGCCATCAGGAAGGGGCCAGAAGACATTCCAAAGGCAGAATAGACCTTCAAGGGCTTTAAGGTAGAATTAACATAAAACCAACTTTTATAACCATCCAAGGTCACTTGAACCTATTGCTGCTAAGCCATGAAGTAAAATGTAACTTCATCATCCCTGAGTTTCAGCATCCCGAAAGCCTAACATAAAATTAGAAAGTTAGCAAAGCAACTTAACAGAATGGTTAAGTCCTGAAACTTCAATTATTCCAAATATTTAGGTCTCATTTCAAAATGAGGGTTCTTTGTTCTTGTGTTTTTAAATATCATCTGAACTCACATGTCAGCGAAAAATAAAATAGCCCCCTTTCCAAATATCTTATAAAAATGAAAACTATATGTTAGAAAGCAAATTTTAATGGGCTATGCCAGAGAAAAGAGTGACTAGAGATCTAAGAAAAATATTAGTTTATACAAACAATCATAAATTCCTTTGCAGTCACTTGTCTTTGGGGTTCAGAATCTCTGTGCCATGGATGCTCAGCAACCTGAGGAAGCCTGCAAACCCACTTTCTCAGAATAATGTTTTTAATGCATAAACTAGGATTAACAGAAAACTATTTCAATTACATTTAAATAATGTTTAAATATATGTTTTAAATATATTAAAATACAAATTTACAATACCCCAAAAGGTACTTTTTAAATTAATATGTTATATAACAAGATCTACTGGCAAGTCTGATAACTGCTACTATAGTTTTAGAAAGGAATGAGAATAAATAATATTTTAAGAAATAATAACTGTAATGTGATATTAAATTGTCACTTATATGCTACTAATCTACTACAGTTTATTTACAAAATATATAATTGCATGTAACCTTATAATTGATAAGGTAAAGTCAGTAAAAATAAAGATATAATTTTTTTCTCATCTAAGTTCACTGACTCCCTGAATTCTCACCACAGACCCTAGACTAAAAACTACTGCTTTACGTTTTTTAAAAGGGGGTAAAATTTTCTTTATATTTAAGAAAAGTAAAAAAATATTATGAGAAGTAGAGGTATCCCTTATTCTTTCAAGTATTATCTTCCCACCCCTAGACTCAGCTAAACAATGTCACTAATGTAAGTTACCAGAAAAAAGTTCCAGCCCTATTCTTTCTGAATGTCTGCAAAGTATGGTGAGGCTTTCATGATACCTCCTACCCCATCACAGCCACAATTGTTACCAGTGACAAAAAGGAGAACTCTGGTGACCTGGTGGTCAAATCTGCAGGCCTCCAAAGCTGGGAAGGAGAGTTAACATGCCATCTGATAGAACTAGGCAAGTTAGTCACTGCAGGCTGGAAAGGCACACAAGTTTACAAACTGAAATCTAATAATGAATGCAATAGGATTCAGTCATATCCTCCAGATTGAGAAAAGGAGATGGCATGCCTTTTTTGAGCACCTACTATGTCAGGTAATTTAGATGCATTAGCACATTTAATCCTCATGACAGCCACGTAGTGCCAACAGGTTCCCAAAATCTGCCCCAAAGACTGGACAAGAAAGAAATGGCTTATTAGTGGCATGTGGCTCATACATAGTCACAGGAGAATACTATAACAGTGAAGGGACACAAAAACATGTTATATATTCTCTGGGGGAAAAAAGCGAGAGAAGGTAAAGATGGAAGATTGAACCCATGCATCTACCAAATCTCACTAAAAGGGTATTCTTTTTTTTTTCTTTTTCTTTTTTTTTTTTTTTGAGACGGAGTCTCGCTCTTCCGCCCAGGCTGGAGTCCAGTGGCCGGATCTCAGCTCACTGCAAGCTCCGCCTCCCGTGTTCACGCCATTCTCCTGCCTCAGCCTCCCGAGGAGCTGGGACTACAGGCGCCCGCCACCTCGCCCGGCTAGTTTTTTGTATTTTTTAGTAGAGACGGGGTTTCACCGTGTTAGCCAGGATGGTCTCGATCTCCTGACATTGTGATCCGCCCGCCTCGGCCTCCCAAAGTGCTGGGATTACAGGCTTGAGCCACGGCGCCCGGCCTCTTTTTTTTTTCTTTGAGACAGGGTCTTACTCTGTCACCCAGGTTGGAGTGCAGTGGTACCATCTTGGCTCACTGCAGCCTCCACCTCCTGGGCTCAATTGATCCTCCAGCCTCAGCCCCTGAAGTAGCTGGGACTACAGACACAAGCCACCACGCCCAGCTAATTTTTGTATTTTTTTGTAGAGCCAGGGTTTCACCATGTTGCCCAGACTGGTCTTGAACTCCTGAGCTCAAGTGATACACCCACCTCTGCCTACCAAAGTGCTAGGATTATAGGCGTGAGCCACTGCACTTGACCAAAAGGTGAATTTTTAAAGGCTTTTGTTTTTTAAATGGAAACCAACAAAGACGAGGAGAATAAGAGAAGAGACAAAACAATAAAATCTTGAAAGCTAGAAATCATTTGGATGAGTGGTAAATAAGTTAGAAGACCAAGAAAACTGAATACTAAACTGATAATGAAAAAACTGAGAACCAGTTGGGCGCAGTGGCTCATGCCTGTAATCCCAGCACTTTGGGAGGCCAAAGCAGGTGGATCACCTGAGGTTAGGAGTTTGAGACCAGCCTGGTCCAACACGGTGAAACCCTATCTCTACTAAAAACATAAAAATTAGTCACGCATGGTGGCGGGCGCCTGTAATCCCAGCTACTCAGGAAGCTGAGGCAGGAGAATCGCTTGAACCTGTGAGGCAGAGGTTGCAGTGAGCCAAGATTGTGCCACTACACTCCAGCCTGGGCAACAGAACAAGACTCCATCTCCAAAAAAAAAAAAAAAGAATAAAAACAAACAAACAAAAAACTGATAACACAATTAATACCAGGGAAGTCTCAAAAGGCTTAGGAATTGGCAGCACTGCATTCTCCTGGAAGTGAGGATAAAGGAAATGACTAAAATGAGATTGAAAGTCCATTTAAGAGGAAACATTGCCTCCCATTTTGTAAGTCAATTTTCCCTGTTGATTTTCCTCAACTCACCAATATAGTCAGGACCATCACAAAATAGAATGGTAGGCCCTAGGAGGCAGAAAGATACCTGCCCCACATGATGTTCAAACTTGGAACTGGAAGATCCCTTCTGAGGAATTGTTTTCACCTGCATTATAACATGAAATGGAGGTCAGGAGTTAGGAAAACAGCAGACTACTGGCCCCAAAAGTCCCCTCCTACTCTGAGGTTATACCACTATTCAACACCATCAATCATCTCTTTATCTCTCTTCTGGATCCTTTCCAACACAATTTAAACATTTTCAGATCCTTATTAGCTTTAAAAATAACAAGTCATCCAAAACTTTCCAAGCTCCACATATTCCTTCAGCTTCCATCCAGTTTGGACTCCTCTTTAAAACAAGATTTCTCTAAAGAATTACTCATTTTCCTCTTTTTTTTTTGGAGACGAAGTCTCACTCTTGTACCCCAGGTTGGAGTGCACTGGCGCAATCTTGGCTCACTGCAACCTCCACCTCCTGGGTTCAAGCAATTGCCTCCTCCTGAGTAGCTGGCATTATAGGTGCCTGCCCCCATGCCCGGCTGATTTTTGTATATTTAGTAGAGACGGGGTCTGACCATGTTGGCCAGGCTGGTCTTGAACTCCTGACCTCAGGTGATCTGCCCACCTAGGCCTCCCAAAGTGCTGGGATTACAGGTGTGAGCCACCACGCCCAGCCTCATCTTCCTTTTCAAAGTGTACAATTCAGTGGGGTTTGATATATTCATAATGTTGTACAGCCATCACCAGTAATTCCAAAATATTTTTACCACCCCAAAGAGAAACTCTGTACTCATTTGCATCACTCCTCATTCTCCTTCCTCCAGCCTCTAGCGATTCACTAATTTATTTTCTGTCTGTCTGGATTTACTTATTTTCAACCCAGAGAACATTGTGCATGCATCATCTTACCTAATATGTCAGCAACAAGTAACTCCCTACTTTGCTCTCCTGTCTTGGTTCCTGGATTTTCCTTCTACCCTCTAACCACTACTTCCAACCTCCTTTGCAAAGTCATCCAACCTTCACTTCCCAGTCTTTAGAAGTCAAACCTTCTCAAGGTTCAACTCCAGACCAAAATTTTTCTCACTCCATACTCTCTCTAGACCAGGGCCTCTAAAACTTTAGTGTGCATTAGCATCACCTGGACAGTTCCACAAACACAGGCTGCTGGGCCCCACCTCAAGTTTCCAATTCAATAGACCAAAGGCAGGGCCGGAGAATTTGCATTTCTAACAAGTTTCCAGGTAGAGCTGAGGCTGCTGCTAGAAAGGCACATATTTTGAGAATCATTGCCCTAGATATCCACATAAATTACCATCTATCTACCAATGACCCTCAAATTCATCTCTCTAGCACAAACTCCTCTTAACGCTTCAAAAACAGCACAGCCAACCACCTACATGGCATTTCCATTCGGGTGTCTTAAAGATATCTCAAACTCACTATGTAAGAAGAACCTCTTAAATCTGTTCCCACCCCCCAAAAAAACAACGGCAACGATAATCCAGTCTTGCAGCACTCCCTGCCTGGGTAAAAGCTCCCACAGTCACTCAAGCTACAGCCCAGAAGTTCCACCTTTCTCTTTCCCCTTATCCTATCCCTCACTATGCACCATTGGTTTTGTCTCTTAAATATCTCTTGAATGCATTTCACTTGCCAATTCCATTGCCACTGACTTCCTACACCCACTCTTAGACTTTCTAATGGTTTTCTTCACTGAAGCCAGAGTGATATTTTTAAAAGGCAAATCTGATCTGGTCGCTCTTCAGCTATAACCCCTCACTGACTTCCCATTGCTCTCAAGGGAAAGTTCAAATCTTCACTGTGGCCACAAGGCCTGGGGGTATCTGGCCCCATCCTCCCTGAGCTCCCCAGGTAGCCACTAAGCCCTTCCCACAGAACCTGTGCATCTGCAAGTCACATGTTCTTCCCACTCACCCTCACCTTAGGTTACTCTCCTCAGCCTTCAAACCACCACGCCCGGCCACAATTCTATCTTTCTAAATGTGACTTCTGGCATACTAGTCGACTTAACCATACAGCTATTATACAGTGATTATAAAAATCCACAACTATGACCATAGGAGGAATCTGCAGTCAATAAATAGTTCTCGAATGAAAAACTAAATGAATGAGTGACTATTTAAATAGAAGGAGCAATTGGGCCTTGTTGTTTGTGTTTAGTGTTTATTTTGCAGAAAAACAGCAAGAAAAAATTAAGTTTAAGAAAACTAGAATCAACATCCACAATTAAATGTTAAAAGAAAGAGCTTGTTTCATTGGTGTCTCAGCACTGTCTTATACAGGCTCTCAAGAGTCAACTGTTAAATATTCAGAAATTTTGAGAGCCCAAATCAGCAGTAGTAAAAGTATTTGTATCATGGAAATCAGCAGATACTTTTTATTTATAGAGCCAGTTTACCAACATACCACTGCTTGCAATCTGAGAATCTAAGAAATCACTCAGAATGAAACAACCTTACAAATATTAATAATGGGAGATGAAACCAGAGATGAAAGAACATATTTAAACAAAATAAGAAAGCATTTCTTATTATGAATAATGAAGTTACTCAAAGAAGAAAGAATGGAGAACAGAAGCACAGTGTCTACAATGTGGAGACTACATTAAAAAATACAAAAAGAGCTGATAGAAAAGGGACTAAGAAATTTTGGAAATGACTGTGATCTACAATTATCTTAAGTCCATGATTCTCTAAATTCTCTGGGTAACAAGTAGTGAGGAGGTATGCAAAAATTGCAGAGCAATGGGTTGGAAAGGATCATGAAGGTCATCTAAGCACCCTTACAAGCACTGAACTGAATCCTATCCTCACAACTTCCACAGGATGATGAGCTTCTTAAGGACAGGAAACATGTCTTTTATGTCTGTTGGCCCAGAGTATAGTACAGTGTCAGGAAAATTGTTATATGTTATAGATGTTATAGATGTTACTGAATGAATTAATACAGGAATGAATAAATGATCATTACCAAGAGTTCATTAAACTTATGCCTGAACACCTCTGGTGGCTAAGAACTATTGACCTTTTAAAGCAAAAATGTGGCCAGGCGTGATGGTTCACACCTGTGATCTCTTTGGGAGGCCAAGGCAGGAGGATTGCTTGAGCCCAGTGGTTTAAGACTAGCCTGGACAATAGAGGGAGACCCCTTCTCTACAGAAAAAAAAAAAAAAAAAGTTAATTAGACAGGAGTGGTGGCAAGCTACTCAGAAGGCTAAGGTGGGAGAATTGTTTGAATTCAGTTCAAGGCTGAAGTGAGCTATGATCTGGCCACTGTACTCCAGCCTGGCTAACAGAGTGAGACCCTATTTCTAAAAACAAATAAATAAAGCAGAAAGTATATAAAACAATTTTTAATTATGAGCTATGTACAGTAGCAAAAACACTCTAGATCATCACTGTCCAATGGAAATATAATGCCATCCTCAAAAGAGAGCCACATGTATAATTTTAATTTTTTTATAACCATATTAAAATAAAGTTACAAGAAAAAAGTAAATTTTAGTAGTGTGGTTTGCTCATCCAATATATCTAGAATATTCTCATTTCAGCATTAATCAACATAATTATAAATAAGATATCTTACATATTTCTTTTATATTAAATATTTTTATTTTGAGAGACAGGGTCTCACTATGTTGTCCAGGCTAATCTCAAACTCCCGGCCTCGGCCTGGGACTACAGCTGTGAGTCACTACACCCCACCTTTTATACTACATCTTTGAAATCCAATATGTATTTTAAATTTACAATCTATCTCAATTTGGACTAGACTGATTTCAAGTGCTCACTAACACATGTAGCTACTAGCTAACATACTGGACAGTTGAGCTGCAGACTATATTGTACGTGTACTTCAGAACCAGACAATGCCCAAAATACTTTATACAACTGTCCAAAGTACATCCTAGTTTCCAGCCTCTGAACAAACCTACGACATATATGCACCAGCTACAATAAAAGAAAGAGCTTATAACATTGAGACCTACAAGACGAAACTGTACTGAGAATTAGTAGGGAGGACAAAACCATCTCCCATTCATGAAAGAGCAAAACCACATGCCTCAGGAGGCAGGGTCCAAAGTTGAACGTGACCTGTACCAAAAAAAAAAAAAAAACCAGAATCTCAGCTTTGCAGATTTAACATAAGGCTACACATGAATCATTTTGCTCATCTAAAGAAACAGAGATCTGTGAAAATTCAATTCTAAGTCATGGCTTAAAGGATCACCTGAAATCAGCAGAATAAAATCTGTCTAGCACTAGCAATAACACCAGAAAAATAGACCAAAACCTGTACTCTGGGCATTTTATCAACATCTGACTGGCACCCATTTAACCACTAATTTTTCTATTCTTTTTTTTTTTTTTTCTTCTTAATTTCAGAGACAGGGGCTCATTCTGTCACAGCGGCACAATCATAACTCACTGTAGCCTCAAATTGCCAGGCTCAAGCAATCCTCCCACCTAAACCTCCCAAGCAGCTAGGACTACAGAGGGGTGCCACTACCCCTGACTAATTTTTATTTGTATTTTTTTGTAGAGACCAGGTCTTACTATGTTACTTAGACTGGTCTCATGGGTTCGCTTAACTCATGGGTTCAAGCGATCCTCTTGCCTCGGCCTCCTAAAGCACTGGGATTACAGGAATGAGCCACTCATATGGTCAACAATTTTTCTTTAAAAATAAAAATAATGGCAAATTGGTTTTAACCCAGGTATTTAAGAGCTTTTCATAATATTCAACAAAATAATAACTATTACTATGTTCATTAAGGTAAATGACTGCAATCTTATTCAAAACCATCTTTATCAACTAAGGCTACTGGAAATATACCACAAAGAGTACAAAAACTTTGGCACCAACCCTACTTCACTAAGTTTGGTAAAACTGATCTGGAACCCTAAAGGTAGGAATAAAAATTTTTAAAAAAGTAGTCTGAGCGAATTTTCGCAACACAAATCACTTCTTGTTACAGCAGATAAAAAACAGAATAAATAAAACTCACCTCCATGTGAGTACTTAATGGGTCATGGAGACACCTACACTTGTTTCTCTTCTCAGATCCTGTATAGCAGCGCTTACTTAGCACTTTAACAAGAAAACTCTCACAAAGACTCTTTTTCAAGGGGGTACGACTTATTCAAAATATGCCGCAGCTGTTAAGAATGGATTCAACAGTTTGGACTGAAAAAGACATCGATTTTCAACACTCAGAAAATTGGCACATCCTCACTAGTCAAAACTAATGCGAATTAGCTTCCAGCATACCAAGCACCAAAAGCAAAAGTTTATTAAAGATCCATGGGGTAGAAATGACCCCAAAGATCAAGACTGAGAAACAGCAAGGAAAAGTTGAGAGTGAAAGGAACATCTTAAAACAGGATAAAATATTGTTTCCATAGTTTGGATACTCAAGAGGAAAGCAGGAAAGAGGTAAAGAGAACTTTCCCTTTGAAGTACAGTTAATTGCTAAACAAACTACGACAAAAATCACAGTATCATATTTAAGCCAATAAAAATCTGGTTCAATGTTTTATTTAAGGAAATATATTTTATGATTACATCTAACATCTGCCAGCACATGTTTATGAGAAAGGAGGCAGCCTGATGCCAAGTCCTAAGTGGTTGACCTTTTTGAGCCTTTGTTTAAAGACCTACAGTGATTGACCCTTTTGAGCCTTTGTTTAAAGACCTACAAGTTCTGGCATGCCCAGAAGATCTAAAATAATTACCTTTGAGATTTCCCATTAAGACTCAGCCATAGAGCTCAGCAACTGGAATATCACTAAGGGTCATCCCCCAAAACACAACAAACACCTCCCTCAACACAAACACTATGCATCCATTTTAATGACAGATGTCATTAAAGGATTGCCAGTGGGAGGTGTGTGAATCCTCTGTTAGAGAAGATTGTCTGGCTTCACAACTGCAAGAAAACGTGCATATTCCTGTTCACATTAAATAAAATACCATTATTTGATAAGCCATCTATTTCCAAGACTCTCAGGAAACAGCACCAAAAAAAAAAAAAAAGTTCCACAAAATGCTAGCATATTATTCTAATCCCAAGAGATGATTTTTGTTCCACACAGGTGTGGATCAGGAAATATGCCTCAGAGCGTTTCAGAACAGGAGTTCTGCTGGATATTAAAGGAAAGTATGGGGCAGAAGGAAGAAAATCAGTACTTTGTAAAATTCTGGGCCAGATGCAGTGGTGCATGCTTGTAATCCCAACTACACAGGATTTGAGCTCAAGAGTTCGAGCCCACCCTAGGCAACAAAGTGAAACCTCCATCTCAAAACAACAAAAAGAAAAAAGAAAATTCTGGGTTTTACAGAGCTAAACAGGTTACTTCATTATCAGAACCATTCAGAATGTTTAAAATGGAAATTTGCTTTGTAAATCTCCAAGACAGAGAGTTTTAAATTTACTTTTTTTTTTTTTTTTTTTTGCCATGACATATCTTACAGAGCAGGAGTTCTCAACCTTGACCACACATATGGGAATCATATATGTAGTTTTTCAAATTTCCAATACTCTGACTTCACCCTTGACCAATTACAGCAAAATTTCTGGGCACAGAATCTAGGGATCAATAGTTTTTTAAAGCTCCCCAGGTATGTAGATAAGTTTGAGGATCAACATAACTTTGAGAAACACCTGTAAATTCTAGCCTCTTCTCCAAGCTTTAGGAAAAAACTAAAGGCACAGGACATCCAATGTTCAACCAGCTTTATTCCATTAATGTCAGCACATTACCGTACCTAACCTTACCTCCAAACTTAGTCATTATTTTTCATGCCATGCTCTCTGTATATGTCTTCAAAACTAGGTCCCTGGATGTTATTCCTTCCCTGTTTAATTGTATATGTCATTTTATTTTATTTTATTTTATTTATTTTGAGATGGAGTATTGCTCTGTTGCCCTGGCTGGAGTGCAGTGGCACGATCTTGGCTCACCACAACCTCCGCCTCCCGGGTTCAAGCAATTCACCTGCCTCAACATCCCAAGTAGCTGGGACTACAGGCATGCACCACCATGCCTGGCTACATTTTTTGTATTGTTAGTAGAGATGGGGTTTCACTATGTTGGCCAGGCTGGTCTCAAACTCCTGACCTCAAGTGATCGCCCACCTTGGCCTCCCAAAGTACTGAGATTACAGGCATGAGGCACTGCACCCGGCCTATACGTCATTTTAAAAACTGGCTTTGAGCAGATTTAGGAATCATCACCAATACTAAAAAACTTACCAACCTGATACATGTGGACCAATAAGCAAAGAAGTAAGTATAAAATGAATTTAAAAGCACAAGAGACATCTTAAATAAGTTGTACAATTTAGATTGGTTATCTTTTCAATGATTTGTGGGACTTTAAATTTTCACAGATACTGTCTTGTGAGCACCCAAGAATGTAGCTTTGAAAACCCTGCCACTGACTGCCATGAAAACAATCTGGATATTCCACTAAGGGTCACTGGTCTCCTGGGGCTTTAGATAAGCTGAGATTAATATGACTTTGTTTGCTCAATAGTATACACTGTAATTTAGTAGTACACTGAAAGGAAGAGAACCTAAAAAGATTCATACCTAGTTTGTCAATTCAAACTCTGCTGAGTCTGACCCCAGAACTGAAAGGCCTCTTGTTCCCTTGAAGGCCAGCTGCCAAGCCAACATTGAAGATGGATGACTCAAAGAATTAAGGTAGATGAAAAACACCCCTTTCCCCTGATTTTCAGCTAAAGTCACTTTTAATCAACAGATTGGCTATTCTCAGTAAAAGTGAATACAGTCTCTGACACAACTACCCTATAATTCAACGGAACACGCTAAGACTGACTCACAGGTGACATCACAACACTCGTTGCTGTCACACAAGCCAGAAATTCAACTATCTCTAAAGTTGACTATACTTAATTTAATCAAGAATAGGCAGTAAAGCTACACACTTCCCATTTTTTGTTAATTTTAACTAGGTAAATAGAATCTAAGTAGGAATAAAATCAGATCATCCTTTAGGTTATAATAATGTACCCATACCGTGAACTTCATATTATATATCCTACCTAACATAACATTATACAAAAACAACCCATGCCATACTAATAAATAAATATAGCACCTAAAATCAGTGCCTGAATTGCTGTTCTCCAGTTTTCATTCTAATATGAAAAGCATTCCATGGAGCGTATCCCTAACATCTTCTCCCACCCCCCGTTTCAGAGTTAAACCTCCTTCCTCAGTATTCCCATAACACCTCTCTTCTAACTCTAACAAAGCACTGTAACTGTTTTACACACCTATACATGTATACAGACTATACATTGAGCTCTTCTGCAGCAGGTACCAAGTTGTTCTAAACATCTTTAAATCCATAGGACTATCAAAGTGACTGGCACCAAAAAAGCAATAAATATATTTTAATACACTTGCTCCCTCAGGACAAAATAGGAAAAGAACCAACCACAGCCCTCAAGAGAAGAGTCAGCCATGCAAACAAATAATTAAAATACAAGGTATTGGCTTTGTAATACATAAAACGTAATAGGGAATCACAGGCAAAGGACCTGCCAAGCCTCTCCAGAAAAATGAGGGAGGCTTTACGGAAGTGACTGCTCAGATAATGTTTGCAAAGTGAAAAAAATTTGAAAAACAACATTATTTAAATTCACAGTAGCCATAAAACTCTTTTATTAGAAAGAAACTAAAATATATAGCACGAATGGAAACACAGACATTTCAATGAAAAGTGTATATGAACATACCAACCACACCTTCAACAAGCCTTCAAAATCATCATTTTTAAAAAATTTTAAATAATAAAACAATTACATTCAAACATATTTATTTAAGGCTTCTCATTTTTAATTAAAAGTGTTAATATATCAGCAGTTGAAACAATTTAGACAATGAAGACAAAAGTGTAATTTCATAAGAAATGGGATTTTTTTTTAAAACCTAGTTACAATAAAACCCAGATTATAATGAAGGCCAATGCAATGATGGCTGCCCGGAATTTAGTATAAGGATGATTCTTGATAGGAGTCCATCAGTCTTAGTTGGTCTGAGCTGTAGACTAAAAACAACTCACATCTTATCTTAGCATAATAAAAATATTAAGTTTCCAGAAAACTAGTAGTATTCTTTCAACTAAATTCTTCACTGAATTATAAATGCACTACTTTGCGGTATTTTCTATTTCAAATGTATGGTTTATGAAGAGTGTAGATTTAGAAATGCAGCTTAATGTAAATACAACTCTTGGTATCCTAAGTTATCAAAAGGATAGACCTTAGAGTTACATTCAAGTGTATACTTTTAGTAGGAAATGGGTGCATATCTTCATTTACTTATATGTGCATAAAGAAATTCTAGGCTGATATCAAATCAACTAATACCAGAAGTTACCTGGAAAGGACTAGACAGATGAGGATCAAGGATGGGAGGGAGAAATTTCACTTAAACCTTCCTATAGATTTTTTAAGTTTCTGAACTATGTTAACGTATTTATATTTTCAAATAATTTGAGTGAAAAATATTTGAAAAAATTGGCTATCAATTTACTATTTATGTAGAATTGAAATCAATTCTATGTTAAGTAGTATTAATTATCTTACTATCTTTTCTTCTATTCTGGTATTATTATTTCAAAATTCTAGTTCTCAACTGGGCGCAGTGGCTCACACCTTCATTCCAGCACTTTGGGAGGGTGATGCGAGCGGGTCACTGGAAGTCAGGGGTTCTACAGCAGCTTGGCCAACACAGCAAAACTCCATCACTACTAAAAACACAAAAATTAGCCAGGCATGGTGGTGGGGGCCTACAATTCCAGCTATTGAGGAGGCTGGGGCAGGAGATTCTCTTGAACCCAGGAGGCAGAGGTTGCAGTGAACCCAGACTGTGCCACTGCACTCCAGCCTGGGCAACAGAGTGAGACTCTGTAATAATAATTATTATTACTATTATGTTATTAACAGTAATAATAGTACAATGCTAACAACAAGAAAAACAAAAACCAAATATTGCACTAGGCAGAAGGATAAATTTATTACTTTATTGATCCTTAGTTTAGACCTGAAGCCATTTTACAGATAAGGAAACTGAGGCTGAGAGAGGATAAGTAATTTGTCCAAGATACTTATACTTACTTACTACAGACAGCAAGAAGCAGAATGAGGCTTCAAACTGCTTCAAGTGTCTCTGCCTCCAAAGTACGTACTCCTAACCACTTTGCTTAGAACTTAGAATTATTAGCATTATTACCCCTTTCTGAAAAAATAGGATTATATTTTATAAAGTACTTTCAAAGTATAGGATCCATTAGAAGTAGAAGGAAAAATAAGCTTTGTCTTCACCATTAAAACTCTCATCTACATTATCTGTCATTTCTTATCTGCCCTTCCACAACTGATTACCTCAGACTCTAGGTTGCTTCAGGATATTTTCTTCTCAGGGTCCAAATCCCAATGCCTTACTCCTTGACTTCACTTTAATTAAACACACTAGGTGTTGCTTCTTTCCTCCCCATGTCTTACCCTAACAGTTACCTCCTGTGATCTCAGAAGCAGAGTGAGAATCCTTTGACTCTTAAGGGATTTAGTCTTAATGTATTCATTCAAATATTTACTAAAAGTGCTGTTAAGTATAAGGCACTGGGGCCTGCCCTCTGAGAGTTTAGAGCAGAATGAGGAAGACAGACAAGCAGAGCCTTCTCAGTCACTCCCATTCCTTTCTCTCATTGTGTTGCTTAATTATGGTAATATAACGATAATAAGCAATAAGCAATACACATGCTTGCAGATTTGGACATACAAGCAAAAAAGGCAAATATATTAGAATCATTCACAATTCTAGCAGAGGTAAGTGTTATGGGAGTTTTGATGCATGGTCCCTTCCACTTTATTTATTTGAGAAAGGGTATCACTCTGTCACCCACGCTAGAGTGTAGTGGGGCGATCTCAGCTTACTGCAGCCTCGACTTCCCAGGTTCAAACAATCCTCCCACTTCAGCCTCTCGTGTAGCTGGGACTACAAGCATGTACCACTATGCCTGGCTAACTTTTGTATTTTTAGTAGAGACGGGGTTTCATCATGTTGCCCAGGCTCGTCTCAAACTCCTGGGCTCAAGTTATCCACCGGCCTCAGCCTCCCAAAGTGCTGGGATTACAGGTGTGAGCCACTGCACCCAGCCCCCTTCTACTCTTTAAATGAGCTCAAGTTCACCCCAAATTTTTAAAAGATCTTCTTTGATGATACTTAGAAAACACGGTAATGAGAGAAAGGCTGCCTGGAGATGTCAGTCAGATTTGTGTGCCAAACTGGTGATTTAGGGTCCCCACTAAACAGTGCTCCTGAAGAATCTTAGAGGGTCTCTCATTCTATATCCCCAGCCTCTGACATGTGGCCAGACCTCAATCACTGCTCATGAAATGGAAGAATGAATGGATGAATCAATGATGTAGATTACTGAAATCCAACAAATCTTGACATCGAGCACTCTTTGTACTTAGCTTATACATCGGGCACTCTTTGTACATCACATAAACTGTAAAGATATAGAAAGGATTCAAGGAAAAAAATAAATTCCTACAAGAAGAAAGCTATTTTATTCTTGCTAGCTATGGGGAAAAAACTCTACAAAATGTAATAATAAAAACTACCATCTCATTTCATTCCATATAACATCACCGTTATCATCTTAAGACAATTAAAAAACACTACGACCCAACTCTAAAGTATCCAGCTCTGTCGCAAAAGCCTAACCCAAGTCTCACCAGGAGTTATACCTGAATGGAAGATAGGGGGGCGTTGACCCAGATAGGAGTGCTCTGTACGCTTCTTCTGGTGTCTTCTTTAAATAGATTACCTAAAACAGATAAATAGCAACATTTAGAACACCAAAGAATGACACAAAACTAATTACTCACCAATTTTGCATTTCACTTCCTCCACTTTGAGTGACAACTGTTACGGTGATAGTGTTGATCTTTACAAAGCAATAATTGACCAACATTTCCTTTTCAGCATGAAGCTGAGCAGCAGCCTTTGTCTTCTCCATGGGTAAGCTTAGAGACAGAGGGCAGATCCATGAAGAGGCCATTCCAGGCTCTTTACAAAGGCACACTGAACAGACACAATGGCAGGGACAGTTGTACCCTCATAATATACCATGTGCTCACCAAAGACCAACGCACACCTCCTTGACCTTCATCAAAGATCTGCCATGAGTTATTTCAGTGCCTGGTAAATCCTGAAAGATTTCTCACAGTGAGCACAATACCCATGGGGTATCTACTGAATTTTCTGCCTACTCTGAGGAAAGCCAGTGTTGCTCTCTAAACACTCAATAAAATCACAATAAAAATGGGTGAAAATGTGTATAGGTAAGAGTATTGGAAAACAGATTATCTTAGATTTTGATACCAAAGCTACTTAAATCCCTCTGGTCCAACAAGATAAACTAATCTTAAAGACATAAACAAAAAAGGAGCCCTTAAAACCAGTGAACAACTCCCAGGTAATATATATACACAGATAATGAGTATATAATATATGCCAGGCACTGTATCAGGTACTGGCACCTCCCTTAATAGAATTTACCCTCATGGGTCAAAGACAATAATCAACAGAAATAAATACAGTCTAAGGTAAGTGCTGAAAAGGAAATAAATAGGGGCCTGGAAAGGGGCTACCTGAGTCAAGGTAGTCAGGGAGGGGTCTCTGAGTGATGTTCAGGGTGAGATCTAGAGGGGGAGAGCCACAGGAAGAGCTAAGGGGAAGGAGGAAGGGCTATCCAGGCATGAGAATGACAAACACAAGGTCCCTGAGGCGGGAAAGAGCTTGGTGAGTTGGAGGAAAACAAGGTCAGTGTGGCTAGGACTGAGACAAGGGGAGAGGGGGCAGGAGAAAGCCAGGCAGTGGCCGGAATGTGAAGAGCGATACAAACCACTGGGAGAGCTCGGTTTTATTCCAAGAGCAATTTAATTTTTTAATTCTGAGCCGATGGCATGGGTCATTTTCCTCTATAGTCAGAAACGAGCTTAATTCCTACAATCTTCTCTACCTAAAATTAGTAACACTATTTCTTTAATATGTCCCAACATCAAAACCCTATGCATTTCAATGACAAGAATGGTAGCGTCTCCATTCTTAACAGTAGGGTTTTCCTCTACTTATAAACCTTTGAGCTTTAAGCTATTTCACTAGGAATACATTACATGTTTACTTATTAATATTGCAGGACTAGAAAATGAGTCTATTCTGAGTTTTCTAAAGAAAGAAAAATAAAATAGATTAAAAATACTAACTTTAGTAACAAAACCCCATCTTCATTTGGCAAGTAAACATGAAGCTCTAATAAAGCACACACCAACCAAAACTTATTGAGTATGAAACAAAAAAACAATAGAAAGGAAATAACTAAAAGTGCTGCGAGACAAGAGGCATTGCCAGATTCTAAAAATGGAGAATTGTCACTCTAGTTGCAGCCCAAATAATTACAAAATTCCATTTAAACCAACACTAGCTCTAAAGACCATTTTCAGTAACCAATGTTACAACAGGTTTTACTGTACCCTAAGGGGTAAGTTATATAACAGAATTGGTTATAATGCAGTGATTTCTTAAGCCTAAAGATGCTGCCGTATTTGAATGGTGACTGGCTGCTAAAAGGGAAGGCTGCTTGTAGAAAGCTTCTGGGTGTGGATAAGATAATTAAAGCTTAGACAACAACCTTTGAAAAGCAAAAATACATTTTCCTCCTCAGGAGCAATTATATTAATTCCCTTTAATTTTGAGACAGTCATTCATTCTGCAAGAGGGAGGCACCAGCCCACATGGAATTCTTCTTTAGACTGGCTACCCCACAGGGCTTTGCTCCTCATTTTACCTGCATGACTTAGCACACATGGCCCATGTTCTCACATTGTAAGATGATACCCTTTGTTTTTATTTTTATCGCAATGCTCAATTATTAATAAGTGCAAAGTGAAACCCAACAGAGGCCATCTAAATTCCAGGAAGATTCCTGGGGCGTCTTTTACAGGTTGACCTTTCACAACCTGAAGGTAGGTATTTGGGCAAAGTGGGGAAATGCTTTCCTGATGAGTGAGTGCATTACCACATGAATGCATGCTGGGTCATTAAAATACCAAATTTAATTTTTCCAGGATAAAACATGCCACATATTCTTATGCCAGATCTTCTTAGACATGTCTCCTTATTAAAAAGAGAGAGAGGAGAGAGACAGACTAGGCTAGATTAAAGCTCAGAAGAAAAGTGACATTTAATAAGAAAGGTAAGGAACTTCAAACTCTCATTGTTGCTCTAGGATGAAAATAGAATTTGAACAGTGGGCTGACTCCAAAGCCCTCAGCAATTCCATCATATCCTCCTGAAAATATAAACTCAGTTGGTAGCATAGGTCTGGAAAAAAGGTTTCCACTCTTCCAAGTTCCTAAATGCCATTTCATTCCATTTGATTTTAAAACTTAGATGACTTCAAACTGTTAACAGTTTGTAGTCATATTTGAGGAAAAGGGCTGGGGAAGGATCAGAAGGAGAAAGAGGAACTTTCTACCTTATATTTCTACTATCAACACATTGTCTTTTTCACAGACATACACAGATCTGTTTTTTAAATGTGAAGTAAATTATGCAATGTTAAATGTGTACTCTTTCTAAAAATAAAATCTATATTTAATGCTCAAAAATTTGTTACCAGATATTCTAATATTTCTAAAAATATTTTTGCCTTCTCTCAGCAGAATCATAAAAATATTCTCTGAATGAAATTAATTTCAAAGCATCTTCTAAATATCTTTTTTTCCTCTTGTACTCCTAAGGGGAAAGAAATTATATGCTGTCTGCTTTTCTCACTAGGTATTAACATATATAAACCCAAACCAGAAATTTCCCCGAACTTTTGACTAATACAACTTAACAAAAGCATTTGCACAGATAATGTTCGGTGTACCACATCAGTTTAGTGGGTGGTACATGCATGACTTTGATAACATTGCCCTACTTTTGCCAAGAAGTCCTAGAAACCATATTAATAATATAGCATTTAACATATACTTTTATTTTTAACTGAGCAAGAGTCACCCAATTAAAGTGAAGTTTTTCTGTTTAATTAACTTCCAGGTACCAAGAACCTCAATGACTTTTTGTTTCTTTAATAAAAGGTTCTTAAAGAGCCAGTATCTTAACATATATATTATCAACAGCTATGAGGTTTTATTAAACAGCATAATAAAATTTACCCTACTACAAACCAGCACAATTTATATTGTTTACCAGTAAGCCAATGTTGCCCAACAGTTAATCATGCACTTTCCCAACTTGTGCCATAGGTACCACCATGTAGTACCATTCTTTTTAAACAGACATTTACTTTTGACTTAAATCAATTTGATGTAAAATGTTTTATATCACTGCTATAAATGTGAAAACCTGCCACTGAGTCTATACATAAGTGAATATTAAAATGCGTAACTCTTATAATTTTAAATATTTGTGTTTACTACACCGTGAGAAACAATGTAACAAATAACAAGTTTGTACTTATTTTATAGAGGAATACCAGACCAACATAAGAAGTTATATAGAATCCTCTTAGAATTCATCTGCACATACTTCTAAATCATTTTTTAAAACTAAACCCTGCAGTCATTAAATCCTTAATGCCTGCTCCAAAATAATATGTGAATTTCTGAAGCATTTTGGAATTTACAACTATATTTCTCTACTCAGATAATTCAATCTCTCTGATACACAAGGGGAGATTCTTAAAACAACAAAGGGCTTCATAGAGAAGTCTCAACCAGACTCTGGGTCATGAATTTGCTAATGATCTTTCTCTGGGGACATTTGCCTCAAACTTTACTATGTTTTTAGTTTTGTTTGTAGGTGCTATTTTTCCTCCAAAAAAAAAAAAAAACCTTTTCAGTAAAGCACAACACACACACACATATAAACAATATATATATATTTAAAAGTGAAATCTGTGCCCCTACATTAATTATATTTATATTTTGTGACTTGGAAAGTGAAAATACTCTTGAGGATTCAATTTGGCCATCTGAAAGAGTATTCTTCAATTTTATTTGTTTAATATTTTACTTGTGTGAAAAAGAGGAAACAAATGCTGACAATAGACTTTCCCAGACAGGTGCTGCCACTGGAACATTGGCACGATAGCTTTGAAATTAGCATTCCAACCACGTCTGCGTCAATTAAATTCCTTCAAAATACAATTTCCAGAAAACAGATGTTACAACTTTAAAATAGTCTTGAAGCACTATGATTTACCAAATATGGAAGACTTATACCAATAAAGGAGAGACTTCCTTTAAAAGTTTCAGACAATTAGGTTTAGCATACACAGAATAGTAACTGGACATTACAAAGACGTCACCATGTTGTGTGCTTTGGGCTGTAGCCCATTAATCAGCAGTCATGCTGAGTCCTTTCCTTAGCACCATGTAACTTACAATTATCATGCTTGCAAAACTGCAATTGAGGATGGGGGTGGGCAGATATAAGAAGAAAATGTTTCTTTTACTGGTGAAGCTAACCAGCACAGAGCATTCACTTGGCTTGAAACTGTTGCACCCTAACGGGCTGCTCCCAACATCCCCCTTTCTTATGAGGGGTTCTTCCCAGTCAGCCAGACCCAGCATCTCAAAAGTCATCTTTGACCTTGGCCTCTCCATCACGTGATACCCACATCAAGTCAATACCCAGACTGATTCTCTCTCCACAGTCACAGTCAGTATTCTATTGTATTCTACTCTACTCTACTCTACTCTACTCTACTCTACTCTACTCTACTCTACTCGAGACAGGGTCTGGCTCTGTCGCCCAGGCTGGAGTGCAGTGGCGCAATCTTGGCTCACTGCAACCTCCACCCCCAAGGCTCAAGCCATCCTCCCACCTCAGCCTCCCAAGTAGCTAGGTCTACAGGTACATGCCACCACGTCCAGCTATTTTTTTTTATTTTCAGTAGAGACAGGCTTTCGCCATGTTGGCCAGGCTGGTCTCAAACTCCTAGCCTCAAGTGATCCACCAGCCTCAGCCTCCCAAAGTGCTGGGATTACAGGCGTGAGCTATGGCTCCTGGCCATCCACAGTCTCTTTCAATTATGGGGTAGATCCAGGTTTGGGAGCCTGAAACACATCATTTGGGGAGTGAAGATGGAGCATACAAACATCTTTTCACATTTTACAAAAATTTTTCCCTTCAACAGCTTGAGAGAGGGAACTAAGCAAGGAAAGGCCCTGAGTCTTAAGTTTCATTAGCTCCCCAGTGAACTACCTGGACCTTTCTTCCATGACAATCATCATCACGTTATTTCAAACCCTTCTCACCATACTCTAGGACTAATACCATTTCTCTCCGCCTCCACCTCCTGCCTACTCCAGTAGTTCCAGAGCAGGGCCCGGAAAGTCTCAACCCTGCTCCAAAAGCCCAGCCCAGACTGCCAACCCTTCAACAAGATATTGTCCCAGCCTGCCTTTTCAGGTGAATTTGTCATTTTTCCTCAAATGAATCCTACCCACTAGCCTAGACTCCTCACCCTTCCCTAAACATACCTGATATCTCTGGTATTTGAGGTGGTGGTGGTTGTTTTTCTGGAATACTTTCCTCACCATTTCTGCCTATTAGACCTATATTTCAGTAGACCTAAACTCAAATACTATGTCCTGTGATGCCTTTCTTCTCCAACTCAGAACCTTTTCCCTTACCCTTTAGACTCCAGAACACGACACTCAACTTAAGTGATAATGACCACGATAATGACAACAATAAAAACAAAAAGTTAACAGTATATACTATGTGCCAGGCACTATTCTAGGCACTGTACATAAATCATTAATCCTCACATCACCCCGAGTTAGGTTCCATTATTATTCCCACTTTCTTTTTACAGGAAAAGCATTGAGAACTGTTTGCTCAAGGTCACACAGTCAGTCTGGCTTCCTCACAGAAACTCATAGCACATCCAGATGGGCCCCTCACAGCTCTTTCGTAATTAGTTTCCTTTAGACTGAAGTGGAAAGTTTCTGGAGCTCAAGTAACCAAGCTTCCCATAGCTTTATAAGCCTTCAGATGCCTCCTGTCAGATAGATGCTCAGCAAAAAAACCTATGTGTAATGAACAGTTACTTTAAACATATAAGGGTAAGACTGCATCTGCCCCAAAGGGTTAATTCAGCTTAATTAATAATTGGTGAATGAGATTTTAAAAGACTGTATCACTACAATTTTAGTGGGAATGCCCGGAAGAGGAGTAAAACTAACTTTCTCAGCCCAATTATATGAAAGCATCAAGCCAAATAGAGTCAATTCACCAATAATGTGCTTCAAGAGAAAGTAATACACTAATTTTAAAAAATAAAAGCTCAAGCTCATATGATTTGTATTTGCTTATAGAAAGTATCTGGTCAAGGCATACTCCCTGACCCAAATATTCACTCTGCTACTTCCCCGGGTCTATTCTGAAGCCACACTCGGCCACTCCCAATATGGGATAAAAAGCAGCCAGCAGGAGGTGAAACAGAGCACAAATCACCACAGATGACTGTAATTCAATCAGCATAAGTATTTATTTAACACTTACAATTTGCACAGGAACCTGCACACATACGAGGGCACAGGGAGAGTCTGCAATCTCCATTATGGAGCTTAAAGACACTGACTTCAAGGACTCTAAAGGGGGCTGGGAATGGCCCATAAAATGACCACACTCAACCTGAGCCTACCTTGCATCATGACAGTGTTTAGATGCCACCTCCTCCCCTTCCTTGGGATCACAGCTCTAAAGTGAGACAGTCTTTTTGGCAACCCAATAAGATCAGGCCCCTGCCTTATGTTCTCAAAGCTCTCTGCCCTTCTTCAAATTCATACACCAGTTTGTTTCTGTGGTTATTTAATTGAGCCTGTCTCCCCAAGTAGGCTCTAAAGCTAATGAGAGCAAGGTTTCCGTCTCTTTTTTATCTGCAGGACTCTACTACTATGCCTGGCATGTAGCCCATACTCAAAAATGATGGATGACTGCACAAATAGTGGGCATTTTATATGAGGGGAAGCGTGACATAGACACAGGTCCTTTCCGCGTGAGTGGCATGAAACTAACCCTGTATGCTTCCATTGCCTTAGGTATAAACTGAGGATAACAACTGTAACTATCACATGAGGTTGTTTGTTGGGAAGAATAAATAAATTAATAATGTATGTAAAGTGCTCAAAATTACATCTAGCACACAGCTCTTCTACAGTAAGGGACAACAAAAAGGAGATAAACTTTGGTCCCAAAATGTTTTTCTTTCCTTTCCACCATCTGTCTCTGGGTGAATCTAGATCTACACTGTTATTATTTCTCACACCTTCACCCTAAAGCCCATCTATGTATACAAACATCGGAACATGAGGTTGTAAATGTCCCTAACAAGACCATGATTTAGTTCAACCCTATGATTTTAGAGTACAGATTATGATCCTACTCTCAGTTCTGCCTCTTCAAACATCCTCCCTAGTCTCCTGATGCCTTAGTATCAACATCCATAAAATAAATGCCACTGGCCCTTGCTTTACCAAACCCATTATCAAAATATCAGAAGATCCCTGAGGTGGCCCATGTCTTTCTGCAACAAAGTACGTGAAAACAGAAGCGAGTTACTGTTACTAGCACTGTATTCGTTTTTTCTATTTGAACTTCTCATGAACAAAATAATAAGATTACTAAACTGTATTTGTTTTTAGGAAAGGAAAGCAATCACCAGTTACCTGCAAAGAATGAACCACAGAAATCCATGAAAAGAAGTCCAGCATAAAAACAGAAGTCCAGCATAAAAGCACACTGCAAGGCAAAAAACTTTGCAAAAAGCTGAAACATAAAACTTTTAAAGTCTCTTCCTTGGCTCCCAAAACTTGGTTCTCAGACTTCTTAAATGTCAGGGCACTTAATTTATAAACTGTTTTTTTCTAAAGACAGCATTAATTGTGATACACAAACACAAACAACATGTTTAATTTTCTTATTTTTAGCAACATTATTTTCTTAATCATTTCCTCCCATTATATCCAGTGACTCAGAAACAATATCTACATTCAACTTTATAATGTTTTAAAAATAGGACAAAGTTTTACATTTCTCAAATGCATAAATAATTCTATTTTGTTTTAATTGCTTGTGGAAATAAGAAATATTCAATGTTAATCACATATGAATTAGATAGGTCAGTCTGATTACAAATCAGAAACACAACCGTATTTAAAACTTGTATTATAATCAGTCTATTTTAAATCTATCATGCTAAACAGTCTAATTAAAACAGAATAAGAATGAATGTGTTTTGTTTCCTACAGTCTTTGGTTGAACATGTAGTAAAAGAAAGTCACTCTTCCTGTTCTTCAACTTTTGAGTCCATTATAAATCACAGATTATGAAGTCAGCAAAGCATAAGACAATATATCTGCTTAACAAATATGGAGGCAAGGCTAATCATAGAAGTTAAGCAGAACCTGACATCAGGTCTCTATCTCCATCGCTCATTTCTACCCTAAAAATACTTAACAATTTTCAGTATTTGAATCCTTATGAGAATGAAGTCTAGAAATGACTATGGTTTTTGTTTGAGGTGCTGTTTGCTCTGAAATACCCTCATGTGACATCTCTTTACAATTTAATTTGAAGCTGGGATTTAACATACAGTCAACAAAGAGCAGACTTTATTTATTTGACAATTCGTTTAGAATAGAAATACTCTCTCACCCCTCTCATGGGTATAATTAGAGTGAAACCAGTGGGAGCTTTTTGATGGGCAATTTAGGAGAATTGCAGACATTATTAGCCATGTGTGTCTTCCCATCTAATTTGATTACAACCAGAATTTTCATAATCAGCCTAAAAAGATATCCTTGCAGAACTGACAGCTACAGCCAGCACAAATGCACATCTCTTGCTAGCACTGTCTCAGTGACACAATGGTTCTCTTCTGCCTGAGGTGAGTTCATGTACCAACATAGACCTCACTGGGCTGGTTGTGTGACAGTAAGCTAGCCCAACCCCTTATAAAGCAAACAAAGGAAACACTAAGCCAATGTTCTTAATACACAGAAACTTAAAAGGACACATTAAAGGGGGAAAGAAGAAAATGTGTGGCCCCAAAAAACCTCAGTCCCTTAGTCTCACACAAGCTGAGCAAAATACTGTTACGTTACAACATGCAGCTAAATATAACCCTGTAGAACATTTATCATTCATCATTAAAAGGTAGTCCTTATATAAAACACAAAAACAGACTCGCTCCAGAATATCACTTGAATAATACATCTCCCAAACTGAACGGTTTCATATTAAAAACTCCTGGTGCTGAGTTTCACTGCTTACTTCTGGGTATAGCATGAACTTCATTTCATAAAACTTTCCAAGTGAAGAAAGAAAACAAAAAAAAGTATGTTATTTAAACCCAGGACTGAATTGGATCAAGTTTAGAAGGCAAAGAACCATAACTTTGTAATGAAGATGGTGATGCAGATCCACTGTAACAGACCAGAACTGGATGTTTAAATCCTCTTAACACCTGTTAGCAATTATAGAAAGTCTTTAAACTGCAAATACATTATACTTCAAACATTTATTTGTAAAAGATAATATGTGTTTTTGTTGTTGTTGCTGTTGTTGTTTTCTTTTTTGTTGTTGTTTAGAGACGGGGTCTTACTATGTTGCCCAGGCTGGTCTCGAACTCCTGGGCTCAGGCAATCCTACTGTCTTGGCCTTCCAAAGTATTGGGATTACAGGCGTGAGGCATTGCGCCTTGCCAAGGATAATATTTTGACTTCTGGAAATGTTTTCCCAAAGACAAAATCTTAAGATTTTAAGTTTCCTAAGCTAGTCCAAAAATGATAATTTATTCAGTATTATCATTAAAATCATATATCTAAAATAAAATGTAGAAGACATTAGTTTCAATATTAAAACTAAAATAATTAAGTAAGTGTGTTAGTTTTTTAAGTTAATTATCTTCCCTCAATGCTAATACTTGAGGGAAAGCTAAATTAGAAAAACTTGAAGAAATCAAGGAATACATCTATAATGCCTTTAAAGTGAACCCTGAATTATTTCTAATGTTTTGATTGGTACTTAATTATATACAATTCTGCTTCAAAATGCATAACTTTCCTCAGTATTTGGCATTATGATTACAGCTGATTTCAAATCTGAGGCAGTGGAAAGCAGGGCAAATATGAGAGGAAATGTTCTTGCTGTCATTGGAAGGAAAGTAATTGGGAAGAAAAGTGAACAAGAAAGATCATAAACTTTCTGGTAATGCACAGGAGGAAGTCTACCAAACTTGCCAGGGACGGAACCCAACTTGGGTGTGGGGGGTTGCTTCCCACGTGCTTATGGCAACTTTAGGCAGTCTGCAATCTCCTAGAAGACAGAAGGTGGTAGACCAGCAACCCAATGTATTAATTTTAGTAACTAGAGTATATACCTAAGGAACTGTATATAAAATTGTTTTTAAAATTAAAATTTTAAGAAGCCTTTTCAAATATAGTCGTCTTATTCTTTTTCAAATTTCAGGAAGTTTGCAGGTGAGATGTTATCCAAACTTCTAACACAAAAGTCACGAAGCATGTGAAGTAAATCTCAGGTCTAGAATCATAGTAACTTGTAAGTTACTGTTCTTTGAACTCACTCAAGAATAGAAAACTAACAATGCACACAAACAAGGAACTGGTTGTTCTCTTCCATTATTTACAAGAGTTGTTGCTTAGAGAAAGCAGGAGAAACAAGAGCTTTGCCCATCAGTCAGGTGTTTGGAGAAAAGATTCTGTGGCAATTTTTCTGTGCATTAGCCCCAATTGTTCAAACAAGTGCCACATGCCTGTATTGTCCTTCGAGAAGATAACAGAATTAATCATTCTTTTTTCTTTCTTTCTTTCTCTCTTTATTTATTTATTTATTTATTTATTTTTGAGACAGAGTTTCGTTCTTGTCACCCAGGCTGGAGCACAGGGGCATGATCTTGGCTCACTGCAACCTCTGTCTCCCGGGTTTAAGCGATTCTCCTGCCTCAGCCTCCTGAGTAGCTGCAGAATTAATCATTCATAACTGTGCATAGATTTTAAGTAAACATATTCCCTACATACTTTAGCTTACTAATCTCCACAGACGTCAGAACTGAAACAACTACAGCTTAAATAAAAATAACTTAAACCCAACCAACAGATCTATTGCATACATACCCTATATATATATATAACATACAGAAAGTTCACCCACCTTCCCTGAAGTAATTGGGAATTTCTCTCCTATTCTGGCTCACTACTGTAGGCAGACCTCACTACTTCCAGAAAACAGTTCCCCTTCACCCTGGCCAGCAATTTCTCACCCGCATCTTCCTATAAGCAACAAGACTTGCATGGCAGGTTTACTGGTAGTAAGGAAAATGAGGAAGGAGGAAGGAAAAGGAGAAAAGCAAAGAGCTTTCCACAGTTCTGCACACCAGGTAATTCATTTCTTCATTCAGCAAAGACTTACCAGTACCAGGCACCATGGATAATACCAAGAACAAAGCAAGTATGTTCCTGACCTCATGGCACATCCCTTGTATATCATTTCAGATCTAATCCCAGGAGTTCCTCACTTTAAGTACTCCTCACAAAAATCTTTAAAGGTTAAGTAATCAGAGCATTATGGCAGAGTAGCATAAGATAAATCGGAATGATACAGATAACTGTACCATGGAGAGCTTCAAGTGACATTCTAAAAGGTGAGTTTTTAAAGTGTTTTTAAGTGTACATCAGGTCATTTCAACTCCCTAAGAGACCCACATGTCACGAAGAATAAAATTCGAACTTGCTCTCACATATAAGCCCTGGCAGAGACTTTGGCCTCCTCGCCTGCATTACAGCCTTTTTAGCCACAGCAGCTTTGTCTTGGTTCCTCAATCTTTCCTAGTTCATTCCCACTCTAAAGTCTTTGTATGTGTTGTTCTCTGCCTAGAATGTTCTTCCTCTTTATCTGCATCACCACCCCAAAGAGGGCATCTCTGAACTTCCAATCTGAAGTAGCCAGCCAGTCACCAGCACATCACCAACTTGCCATTATCACTAACCTCTTATTTGCTTGTTTCTCCCAGCAAAATCTGAGCTCTGTCAAGACAGGGATTTTCTCTCTCTTGTCCATTGCTATATCCTTAGAGCTCAGAAGGGGTGTCTGGCCCAGGTGCTCAATGACTGTTTGTTCAATGAAATAATGAACAAATGAATCACACAGAAGGAGAGAGGAAAATACTGTTTCCCATTAAAATGAATAAGGAGTTCTTATTAGAAGGGAAGGCTACAGCAGCCCTCTACTACCCTTTTTTGATGTAACTTCCAGGAAATTCATTAGTTAAGTTTTGGGCTTCAGTAAGTCAGAGTCAATTTCTGTTATACACACCCAAAAAACTCTGACTATAATGATACTGCTATTCTACATATCAGCCAACTAAGAAAGGAGGAAAAGGAAGGAAAAACAAACCAATAGGAGATTCCTTTCATTCTTGTCTGAAGAAAAACAAATGTGTTAAAGCAATAGGACAGAAGTGGTCGGAACAGAGGAAGGAGAAAGAGATGGAACTAGTAGGAAAAACAAAAACAAAAATGGAGAGGGAAAGGTACACAGGGACAGCAAGAAAGAGTGATGAGGAGAAAAGAGGTAAGCGGTTATTCACACAACAGTGTTCCCTTGCACTATGGGTATCTAAGTAAGCTGAGGGCTGTGAAGGTAGAGGCAAACGATTGGAATATCAATGATGTAGGAGGTTCTTGGGCCTGTCAGTTCTGCCTCCTGTGACAAGTTAATTTCTCCAGGTTTACCAGTATGGTGAGGATGGGGAGTGCAGAGGGGTGGGGTGAATAGGTAGGTCAGGGAGAGATCTTCTCTAAGATGTATCTGTTCCTATAACTCAACAAAAAAAAAAAATCACTATACAGTTCTATCAGAGCAGTTCTTCAGAGGGGAAATTATTCTCTGCATTGCTAGAGAAACACAGTAAAAGTCAGAGACCTCCAATCTCATCCTGAAGTTCTTGTACTTAACCTGAGGTCTAGTTCAACCAATGTTCCTTAATAAAAAGGGGCGGGGGGGAGATAAAAAATTTTTTAATTGAATTAATAGAGACAATTCTGTGATCAACATCATGGTTAAATCCCCAACATTTTAATTGTAATAAAAGGATCTTAACAACTTAAATTTAATTTCCTCTATTAATTCAGAAGTAAAATATTTTCATCAGTACACCTGTGTAAAATCTAATATACTTTTTAAATACAGCCCAATGCCAGGATATTCTAAATGTTTCTGGGTTTTGTTAAAAATTTATATATCTGGCCAGGCACAGTGGCTCACGCCTGTAATCCCAGCACTTTGGGAGGCCGAGGTAGGCGGATCACAAGGTCAGGAGTGTGAGACCAGCCTGGCCAACATGGTGAAACCCTGTCTCTACTAAAAACACAAAAATTAGCCGGGCGTGGTGGCGTGCACCTGTAATCCAGCTACCCGGGAGGCTGAAACAGGAGAATCGCTTGAACCTGGGAGGCAGAGGTTTCAGGGAGCTGAGATCGTGCCACCACACTCCAGTCTGGGCGACAGAGCAAGACTCCGTCTTGGGGAAAAAAAAAAAAAAAAGTCATATATCTAACTTGGAGGCAGCAAAACAAAATGATTTTAGAAACTTTTAAAATGTTATCCCCATTTTGTCACTATTTTTATTACATTTCAAAGATACGTTTCTGGGAAAAATAAGTAAAATTTTTAAAATTTTTTTCTTTTTTTTTTTTTTTTGAGCCAGAGTCTTAGTCACCCAGGCTGGAGTACAGTAGCACAATCACAGCTCACTGCAGCCTCAAATTTTGGGGATCAAGCAATCCTCTTGCCTCAGTATCCCAAGTAGCTGAGACTACAGATGTGCCCCACCACACCTGGTTAATTCTTTTTTATTTTTTATAGAGACAAGGTTTCACTATGTTTCCCAGGCTAAAAACTTAAAATGTGACTCTGTATAAAATATGTAGCTTGCTGCTAAAACTCCAACTCACTTGCAAGTACTGATGATTTTCTCAAAATTTCAGACATTTCTGAAGGGAATATAAATACTTTACCACATTCAAACTGATGAGATTTAAGGATTTTCCAGTTCCTATTAGGAACTGGTAACTATTAGGAGAGTTCCACATATTCCTACATTCTTTGAACAGGATGGGTCCATTCCCATGTTTTAACAAGAAGTTGATTTCAAATTGAAAGTCTTGCAACTGCAACCTTGGTGACAGGAGTCAAGAGCAGGACTGGATGTGAAATATGGAATCAAAGGAGATCATTTTGGAGCTTTAAGATTTGACAGCCCTGCCGTACTCTGAACTTGCATGAGGCCTGTGGCCCCTCTGTTTTGGCCAATTTCTTCTATTTGGAATAGCTGTACTTACCCAATGCTGTACCCCATTGTATCTAGGAAGTAACTAACTTGCTATTCACTTTATAGGCTCATAGGTGGAAGGGACTTGCCTTGTCTCAGATGAGACTTTGAACTGTGGACTTTTG
Organism: Trachypithecus francoisi; assembly: GCF_009764315.1. Taxonomy (NCBI): domain Eukaryota; kingdom Metazoa; phylum Chordata; class Mammalia; order Primates; family Cercopithecidae; genus Trachypithecus; species Trachypithecus francoisi. The sequence continues at coordinate 121,062,963 of NW_022681470.1, forward strand.
AGTTAATGCTGAAATGAGTTAAGACTTTGGGGGACCATTGGGAAGGCACGACTGGTTTTGAAATGTGAGGACATGAAATTTGGGAGGGGTCAGGGGTGGAATGATATGGTTTTGCTGTGTCCCCACCCAAATCTTAACTTGAATTCCCACATGTTATGGGAGGGACCCGATGGGAGGTGACTGAATCATGAGAGCAAGTCTTTCCCTTGCTGTTTTTGTGATAGTGAATGAGTCTCACGAGATCTGACGGTTTTAAAAAGGAGAGTTTCCCTGCTCAAGCTCTCTTATGTGCCGCCATGTGAGACATGCCTTTTACCTTCCACCATAGTTATGGGGCCTCCCCAGTCATGTGAAACTCTAAGTCCATTAAGCCTCTTTCTTTTGTAAATTGCCCAGTCTCAGGTATGTCTTTATCAACAGTGTGAAAAAGGACTAATACAGAGGATAAGGAGATATTTGTTAAAGGATATAAAATTACAGCTATTAATAGATAGGATGAATAAGTTCTAGTGTTCCATACCACTGTAGGATGACTACAGTTAACAGTAATATATAGTTTCAAATAGCTAGAAGGAGGATATTGAATGTCCCCAACATAAAGAAATTACAAATGTGTCAGATGATTGATATGCTGGTTGCCTGGATCCATTCTGATCACTATATATTACATGTAGCAAAACCTCATTATGTGGACAAAGGACATGAACAGACACCTTCCAAAAGAAGACACACATGCAACCAATAAGCATAAGAAAAAGAGTTCAATATCACTGATCATTAGAGAAATGCAAATCAAAACCACAATGAGATACCATCTCACACCAGAGTGGTTTTTATTAAAAAGTCAAAAAAAATAACAGATGCTGGCAAGGTTGCAGAGAAAAGGGAACACTTATACACTGTTAGTGGAAGTGTAAATTAGTTCAACCATTGTGGAAAGCAGTGTGGTGATTCCTCAAAGACCCAAAAACAGAAATACCATTCAACCCGGCAACCCTATTACTGAGTATATACCTAAAGGAATATAAATCATTTTGTCATAAAGACAGATGCACATGTACATTCACTGCAGCACTATTCACAATCATGGAATCAACCTAAATACCCATCAGTGGTAGAATGGATATTTAAAATGTGGTACATATATACCATGGAATACTATGCAGTCATTAAAAAAGAACAAGATCATGTCCTCTACAGGAACATGGATGGAGCTGGAGGCCATAATCCTTAGCAAACTATTGCAGGAAGAGAAAACTAAATACTGCATGTTCTCAGTTATAAGCTGGAGCTAAAAGATAAGAACACATGGACACAAAGAGGGGAATAACAAACACTTGGGCCAACTTGGGGATGGACGCTGGCAGAGGGAGAGGAACAGAAAAAATAACTATTGGGTACTAGGTTTAGTACCTGGGTGACTAAATATTCTGTATAACAAACCCCTATGACACAAATTTACCTCTACAACAAACCTGTACAGGTACCCCTGAACCTAAAATAAAAGACTTTTTTTTAAGTAAATGCATTACATATACATTTTTAAAAAACATCAGTATGTACCCCACGAATATGTACAATTATGAAGTCAATTTAAAAAATAAAAATAAACATAAACTTTTAAAATAGCACAGACAGACACTATGTTAGGTACTGGAGATACAAACATGAGAAAGACACCACTCCTATTCAACATAGTATTGGAAGTTTTGGCCAAAGCAATCAGGCAAGAGAAAGAAATAAAGGGTATTCAAATAGGAAGAGAAGAAGTCAAATTATCTTTGTTTGCAGATGACATGATCCTATATCTAGAAAACACATCTTCTCAGCCCAAAAGCTTTTTAAGCTGATAAGCAACTTCCGCAAAGTCTCAGGATACAAAGTCAATGTGCAAAAATCGCTAGCATTCCTATACACCAACAACAGGTAAGCAGAGAACCAAATAGTGAATAAAGTCCCATTCACAATTAGCACACAAAGAATAAAATACCCAGCAATACAGCTAAAAAGGGAAGTGAAGGATCTCTTCAAGGAGAACTACAAACCTCTGCTCAAAGAAATCAAAGAGGACACAAACGAACAGAGAAACATTCCATGTTCACGGACAGGAAGGATCAATATCGTGAAAATGGCCATACTGCCCAAAGTCATTTATAGATTCAATGCTATTCCCATTAAACTGCTATTGACATTCTTCACAGAATTAGAAAAAAGAAAAAAAAACTATTTTAAAATTCATGTGGAATCAAAAAAGAGTCTGAATAGCCAAGGTAATCCTAAGCAGTAAGAATAAAGCTGGAGGCATCACGTTACCTGACTTCAAACTGTACTACAAGGCTACGGTAACCAAAACAACATGGTACTCATACAAGAACAGACACATAGACCAGTGGAGAGAATAGAGAACTCAGAAATAAGACCACCCACCTACAAACATCAGATCTTCAACAAACCTGAAAAAAACAAGCAATGGGGAAAGCACTGCCTTTTTTTAATTTTTATTTTATGTTTTTTTTTTTTTTTTTTTGAGACACAGTTTTGCTCTTGTTGCCCAGGCTGGAGTCTAATGGCATGATCTCGGCTCAGTGCAGCCTCCGCCTCCCAGGTTCAGGCGATTCTCCTGTCTCAGCCTCCTGAGCAGCTAGGATTACAGGTGCCCACCACCACACCCAATTAAATTTTTTTTTGTATTTTTAGTAGAGATGGGGTTTTACCATGTTGGCCAGGCTAGTCTTGAACTCCTGACCTCAGGTGATCCGTCCGCCTCAGGCTCCCAAAATGCTGGGATTACAGGCATGAGTGAACGAGCCTGGCCAGAACTGCCTTTTTAATAAATGGTGCTGGGAGAGCTGGCTAGCTATAGGCAGAAAATTGAAACTGGACCCCTTCCTTACACCTTACACAAAAATCAACCCAAGATGGATTAAATACTCAGATGTAAAACCCAAAACTATAAAAACCCAGAAGAAAATATTGGTAATACCATTCAGGACACAGGTAGGGGGCAAAGACTTCATGATGAAAATGCCAAAAACAACTGCAACAAAAGCAAAAATTGACAAATAGGATTGATCTAATTAACTAAAGAGCTTCTGCACAGCAAAAGAAACTATCATCAGAGTAAACAGACAACCTACAGAATGGGAGAAAAATTTTGCAATCTATCTATCTGACAAAGGTCTAATATCCAGAGTCTACAAGGAACTTAAACAAATTTACAAGAAAAAAACAAACAACCCCAGTGAAAAGTGAGCAGAGGACATGAACAGACACTTCTCAAAAGAAGATATTCATGTGGCCAACGAAAATATGAAAAAAAGTTCAACATCACTGATCGTTAGAGAAATGCAAATCAAAACCACGAGATACAATCTCATGCCAGTCAGAATGGCTATTACTAAAAAGTCAAAAAACAACAGATGCTGGTGAGATTGTGGAGAAAAACGGACATGTTTACACTGTTGTCAGGAGTGTAAATTAGTTCAACCATTGTGGAGGACACTGTGATGATTCCTCAAAGACCAAGAGGCAGAAATACCATTTGACCCAGAATCCCATTACTGGGTATATATACCCAAAGGAATATAAATCATTCTATTATAAAGATACATGTACTCGTATATTCACTGCAGCACTATTCACAAGAGCAAAGACATGGAATCAACCTAAATGCCCATCAATGGTAGACTGGATAAAGAAAATGTGGTACATATACACACTATGCAGCTATAAAAAGAAACGAGATCATGTCCTTTGCAGGGACATGAATGGAGTTGGAAGCTATTTTCCACAGCAAAGTAACACAGGAACAGAAACCCAAACACTGCGTGTTCTCATTTATAAGTGGGAGCTAAATGATGAGAACACACATGAATGCATAGAGAAGAACAACACACACTGTGCCTTGGAGGAGGGAGAGCATCAGGAAGAATAGCTAATGAATGATGGGCTTAATACCTGGGTAATGGGATGGTCTGTGCAACAAACCACCATGGGACACGTTTACCTATGTAACAAACCTGAACATCCTGCACATGTACCCCAGGACTTAAAAGTTGAAGAAAAAAATATATGAGTAAGAGTTATCCCTTTACTCAAAAAGCTCATTCTTACAAGGGCGAGTGTGCAAAGCAAGTAATTACAAGGAGTTCATTCTAGTGGATCAATATTATATGCAGTTAACTGCAAAATGAGGTAAGAAAAGCTATAAATGAGTCATGTTCTAAATCAGATAATAAGAAAATGACAGTGAACAGCTGGGAGGCAGTGAGTGAGGGGTAGGCAGAAAAACTAGGGAGAAAACATCAGGAAAGGTTTATCAGAGAAGGGAATTATGGTTTCTTAAATTAAGAAATTTCCCAAAGCAGGCCCACTAAATGACTTGCACACCCACTCTTGAAAGAATTGTCTGATTCATCCTACAGTACGTATATTCACATGGAAAAGTTTGTCTTTCTGCTCATTAATTTGAAACTATGAACCACAAATATTACTTCCTATTAAATAATTCTGTGAGGTACTGCAGCCCTTCTAAATATTTCTCTGAGGCTGAGGTTACACTTTCCCAGTCCTACTATTTAGTTTTATTACCCATGAATTTGCTGTCTAACTACATCCCTGGCTTTAATTCCTCATCAGTTAAAAGTCTGAATTACCATAATGAAAATTCAAAGCCCCTACAAGCATTTGTTATGGGGGTTTGGGAAGACAGGCACAGGAAAAGCAAAGCTAAGGCAGAAGAGCAACAAGGAATAAAATTAAGAAAGACACACAGACAGAGAGCTGCTGACATGGGCACCTAGTAGTTGACATGGCCACAGTCTGTTTTTTAGCATGGTAACCCTATTTTGAGCACTAAAAGTCTTAGAAATAGCTGAACACACAACAAATTCAACAGCAATTGCGGTTAGCTCTTCTTTTTTTCTTTTTTCTTTTTTTTTTTTTTTGAGAAGGAGTCTAGCTCTGTTGCCCAGGCTAGAGTGCAGTGGCACTATCTCTGCTCACTGCAAGCACTTAGCTCTTCTTTTATTTAAAATTTCAGAAAGTGCTCATAAAGAGGGTTTTAATGAATTAACTCACTTTCCAAAATAGGGGAAAGGCCACAATTTTACTCACTCTATCAAATAGAAAACATTTCTTGAAATAAAAATTTATATAAATTAAAATTATTCAATCAAGAAAACTCTTATAAAGCTAAGGTTTAAGATTTGATGTCTTGAGGTGAATGGGACATTATATAACTTTTCAGCCCACACTTAGAAACTAAGCCCAATGAGATACTAAAATGACAGACCCAGTAAGGGAGGCTCAGCACTGGCTCCTCAGGGCCCACAACATTGACCTAGCTACAGGCTTCTCATTCAAGGTTCTCCCAAACTGAATCAATGCACATTTTGGTTGCCAGGAAGAAGGGAGGAGTATGAGGGGGCTTTACGGGTAATACAGTGATTCAAATGAAAGTGAGATAAGAAAAGATAAATCATATTATTTGAAGGCTTAAAACAAACTCAGATATTTCCAAAACAAATCAAGTATCAACTGAATAAAAATCATCCAGAGACAGGTATACATCTTGATGTTTAGAGACAGCAGTCTTTGAGGAGTTCAGAATACTTTCTGTTTTCCTTAGGCCATTCATGTTAATTGCAAACTAGCCTAGATGCAGAGCAACCAATCAATCACCTGCTCATTCAATGCCAAAATCAAGGCCCTAAAAACATTCAAGAACCTTCTGGATCTCAGCACAATAAGTAGATTCTTCAATGGCTATGTTTTGCAGTCTGCAGGTTACAATCTATTAGTGAGCAGTGCAGTCAATTTGATGGGTAAAGACATATTTTTAATAAAATAGAACAGAATATAAAATATCAGTACGCTTTACACCTTGTAAGAATTATTTCATGAACCTCTTGTTTCAATTATACATGTGAATGGTGTGTGTGTGTGTGCGCGTGCATACTAAGCTGCAATGTAAAATGTGTTTCTTATGGTGAATTACAGTGAATAAAGCTTGGAAAACTCTGTCCTAAGATACCAGCCCAATTTACTTTATATCATTCCTTGCTTCTCCTATTCCCCTATCGCTCCTTGCACTTAGACCTACCCCAACACATCCATGGGCATCACCAAAGTAAACATGAGAACAACCGCCATTGTACCTGATTGGTACATGAAAGTTTTGGGAGTGTCAGCCCCAATAGCCAGAATCAAAGCTCAGAAGCTACCTGGAAAATGTATGACTAGTGTATTTAAAACACTACAACACTGCTTTCTAAACAGAAAATTCTACTCTTCCACACTGCATATTGTTTCTAAACTTTTTGCAGACTATTATGGTTTAGATGTAGTATATTATACCGAGACTAGCAGTGCTCAGTGACATGCTATATGACTGGGTAAAGCTCTCAGCTAGAAACTTAGGGATCTGGGTTCTAGTCCTTCTCCATTAGCTGGGTTTGATCTTGGACAAGGTACTCGACCTCTCCGGGTTCAGATTCTCTGAAATATGACAAAGCAGGACTGCAGAAGGGTTCTTCCTAGTGAGTGTTCTGTGGAGATACTTCACCAGTCTTGCAAAAGTGGGTCTTTTTTTCTAATTAAGATGTTTATTTTTAAAACTAAAAGAAAATGGTAAACACAATCAAATACATTCAATATCGAATTTTACCATTCTGCAATTACCAGGCAGCCAAATAACTTCATTTTTCATAAAAATTAAAAGAATTACCTTCAGTTTCTGTATATATTCTGGTAAACATCTCATTGATTAGAAGCCTGTAGCTCTCTCTGCATGGGGGATACATCTAAATGTGAGCCTGCTCTGTTCAGACATTTGTATAAAATGGAACATTGATAGTCCTCACTCAGGTAAATGCCAGGTGAAGCCTAGGTAGACATGTACAGAACATGCTCTCGTATCAGGCATGGCAAACAATTTCAAGTCACACTCTGATAATGGATAATGTCTTCAAGGCTTTGAGTACCTCCTTTCCGATTTTTTTTTTTTTTTCATAATGAATGCATGTAGCTAAAAATTTTCAAGATCCAACTCTAATTAAAAGTTTTCTAGTATTCCTCTTTCAAGCATATGAATTACTTCTTTTTTTTTTTATGTTTTGCTCTTGTTGCTCAGAGAGTGCAATGGCATGATCTCAGCTCACCGCAACCTCTGTCTCCTGGGTTCAAGTGATTCTCCTGCCTCAGCCTCCCGAGTAGCTGGGATTACAGGCATGTGCCACCATGCCCAGCTAATTTTGTATTTTTAGCAGAGACAGGGTTTCCCCACGTTGGTCAGGCTGGTCTCAAACTCCCAACCTCAGGTGATCCACCCACCTTGGCCTCCCAAAATGCTGGGATTACAGGCATGAGCCACCACACCTGGCCCCATGAATTAATTCTTAACTGGAAATTATCCTGAGACTGGAAGGATGGCTGTTAAAAAAAAAATCGTTGACATTTAGTAGCAAATACTTATATGTATAAATAAGTAGTTTCACCTATTGAGAAAAACAGAAATAATGCTGAGGGTAAAATTAACATTACCATCCACAATATTAATTTCAAATGTTTGTATGTACAGTATTAACAAAGCCCATTTCAGTTCTATATAACACACTTTGTTTTACTCAGTAATTTTAAGAGAATTAGTTAATGCTTCGCAACACTGATTTTTGTCATTATTTTTATAATTAGTACCGACTTAAAAATTTATCTTTAAGCACATCACAGGTTTTAAATTACTCCATATTAAATTTCCACAAAACTGTGGAAGTCAACCAACTAAGATTTATTGGTCAATTAAATAGGCATTCATTTCACAAACACGTATTGAACACTTAGGATGTGTCAGACATTGTTCTAGATGCTGGGGCTATTGTGGAAAACAAGACAAAGTCCTTTCCCTTAAAGGGAGAGATAATAAACTGGTAAATAAATAATTTCAAGTGCTAAAAAAGTACATCCCCTTAATTCAGTATATACTATTGAAATAGCAAGAACCGCAATTACTTTTGCACCAACCTAAAATGAAACAAATGGATGTTAGCTTCCTCACATAGAAAGTATATGATGTTATTCCAATGCTACTGATAAGATTCAGAAATTTGTGAGTAAATTACTGTAAACATACACATGGCGTCATTACTAAATATATAGTACTAAACGCAGTGAGTATGTATGCCTGTGTGTGCAGCTATGTATGCGTATATAAATTTGAGAGCTTATTTACAATACAAAGGAAGTTTATTATCAGGTTGCCAAAAGAAAAAAGGAAAAAAAAACTGAAAAGATTGATGCACCTTAACTTGACAATTCTTCCACTAATGAAAAGCAAACAGCTAATTTTCCTCACCCACAGCTAAATGAAACAAGCAAGAAAAGTTGAGTAAGAGGTGACACTGCTCTACCCATACGCAGAAGGCTCACAGAATGTCCAGTCTCAAAGAGCCTGAAATTGAAAATGCTGTATGATTTTAAGGAGCGTGATCTGTTTCAAAGCCACCAAAAATACAAGCCTACAAAGATAAAAGACTGTCTGGCCCACTTACAGGCAATATCACAAAATAGTTGCCTATCAAACTATAAAAGGAAGAAACTGCAAACAGGAAATTGCCCAGGCCCAGCCTGTGCCTCCCCTCCCTTCCTCTCCACTAACTTCTATAAGCAGAAGCAAACACTACCGTTAGATTTACCAAGAATCCACAGATAAGGATGACAGAACACTAGTAGCTGACATCGAATATATTATTGGATTAATAAATATTTAAAGTAAATGCTTTTATTATTTTGAACCAACTTTTTTGATAATTTTACCTATATTTTAAATGACATTTGTTTAATCTACAGTTTTTTAATGTCAATGTAAAACAGTTCTGAAATCAGAATTTACAGAATTGTGAGTTAAAGGATAAGCAAAATAATATACTTGTTCCGAACAATAAAAACAAAATCACAGTTAATTGTCTGGGTATATCATTGTCCCATGACATAAACACACACACTCTAACCACTTTTAAATAATACTGTTCTGTTAAAATTTCTGTATATTCAGCCAGGCGAGGTGGCGGGCGCCTGTAGTCCCAGCTACTCGGGAGGCTGAGGCAGGAGAATGGCGTGAACCCGGGAGGCGGAGCTTGCAGTGAGCTGAGATCCGGCCACTGCACTCCAGTCCGGGCCACAGAGCGAGACTCCATCTCAAAAAAAAAAAAAAAAAAAAAAAAAATTTCTGTATATTCAGCAGACAGCTTAATGTTCAAAAATCAATAGGTCCATTACCAGCAGTTCCAACTAAGCACATTTATATTCAGGTATGCAGAAGTACTTAATAAAGCATTCTGACATTCTAAGGAGTAACAGCAGGAAAGGTCTATGGACTTCCTTAGTTTTTACAGAAACCTGGACTGATGGGCATGATTTCTAGTAGTCTGTGTCTATTGAAACAAATTAAACACAGATAAAATGACTTCATCTTTTTTTTTTTTTTTGAGTCAGGGTGTGGGCTGGAGTGCAGTGGTGTGATCATAGCTCACTGCAACCTCAAACTCCTGGCCTCAAGCAATCCTCCAGCCTCAGCCTCCAGGTAGCTGGGTCTACAGGCTCTCACCACTGCACCTGGCTAACTTATTTTTTAATGGAGGCTGATAGCACTTTTTCACTCTTAAATGGTCTAAATATAGGAAACAAATTTAAAAACACAAAGTTTTCAAAAAGTTAATAAATCTATAAAGAAAACTATGAGAATAGTTTTCTCATTGTTAATCAAATATGATTACTAAATATTACAAAATATGATTACTAAAACAATGAGGTAGCATTTTTCACCAATTAAATTTCTAAAACTGTAATGTTCATACCCAACACGCAAAGATTATATGAAATTGGAGTATAAACTGGCTTAAGTATAGCAATATGCTCCAAGAGTCTTAAAAACTCTGAAATTTAAAATTATTTACCCCACTTCTGGCAATCTGAAGACAATAATCCACAAAAAGAAACACAATATAGAAAGAGGTCTGTCACGTTATAAAAAATTTTGAAAGAAATCTAAAATGTTAAATAGTATTCTCTCTAAATGAAATATTATTTGGTCACCTGAGTAGCAAAATGGCAAAACATACATAAGCTAAATTTCAAAAGGCTCAAAAAACTACACGGCAATCACACCTAATAAATAGTTCAGGTTTAGAACTGCAAGAGAATTTTTCCACATTTCTTCTACAATGTGGTTACTCCACTTTTTAAAGTTTTTTTTTAATTGTAAGGAAAAAAAGACCCCCATCTTCTCATTAGATTATCCCCTTTTCACAATGGACATTTAAAATTAAATTAAATTAAAAATTTTAAATAACTAGTTTTCTTCCAGCCTCCCTGCACTCCCCTACCACCAGAAAAAGCAACCTCACCGTCACGCTATTCTCCCTGTCCGATGGTTCCTCAGCAACTTGGCCTGCTGGGATTGACCATCTTGGAACCTCCCCTCTCTCCAGGTCTGAACCCAGCCCTCCACACCCACACCAACTTTAGTATCCTCAACTTGGGAACAAGGCCTGTTACATGAAAACGCCTCAAAAAAAATTTGTTAGATAAATTCATATTTACCCATTTATACCTATTGCCCACTTTAAACAACTGTTTATCTCTCATCTGTCCCACATTTTAAGCTAGGCATTGTTTATATATATGTATATATATATTTTATTCCCTAGAGCCTACCATAGTGCTAGGCTGGGCTCATAGTAGCTAAACAAAGATTTACTGAACTAATGAACACCTGACTACAGATCTCACAAATTCATTTGGTTTAAACAGACTATTCCCTTAAAATAACATCCTTGGAGAGAAATATACTCATACTTTCCAGTGAATTATACTAAGCAATAATCAGATTAACAACCATATGAGTGTTGTTACTGAGCCAAGGAAGTGTTTAAGTGAAAAATGTGATGGACAAGAGGAAGATGAGCAGACAGAAAGTGGGGAAGTAGCCATCAGATCTTCAGGGAGGTAGCCTAAAGGGTCTACGCACAAAAGTGAGTGATAAGAAGTAGGAGATTGGGTCAGAAAACTTTGTGGAAGGTCACATAGCTTCCCTGCCCAGGGCCACCAGACATCCCGAAGTGCATACAATGTCAGACACTGCACCGATGACACCTTTATATAAATGACCTCCTTCAGTCCTCACCGCAAGTAAAATAGGGTATTATTATGCCTATTTTAAAGATGAAAAAAACAGCAGTTTGGATAAATTAACTTGCTCAGGGCATACAACTAATAATTGGATTCAAAGCCCAGTGAGCCTGTGGCTATGGTAAAGTCATTGCTTACAACCACTACGCCAGATGGAGAATGGCTTCTTTGCAATTAGTCACAGACTTAGGAGTAGAGCGTAACTACTTAGGCCTTAAGTGTAGTCTACAAAATAAATAGCCAACACAGACATGGTTAGACAGTCTAAAAACCTCAGGCTTGTTATCCCCAATTCAGACATGACATCTGGTTCAGGCTGGTCTCAGTTAATCCACAATGTAGACCTCTAATTTAGCAATGCAAAGACTTAACAAGTAGGTAAGGAAAGTATACAATGTGGTTATCACCTCTGTTTAGCATCCTCCACATAACAGAAAAAAAATTGTATTTCTTTAACTCTGAACTTAATTTTCTAAGCTAAACTTATTTTAACTTCTTCTCATACACATTATTTTCCAATTCTTCAGTTACGGTGACCTGATCCAAATTCTCCTTGACCTTCTTGCCATAGGCCTGCAAAACTGAAAACAATATAGTAACACAGGTACTAAGGAAGACTTGGTCTTTAAGCACATGGCAAGAACCTAATTAATTCATACTCATAATTTTTAAAAGCCATCTTTTTCAAACTCATATCAGAGTGTCTTAGATGCTACAATGATCTAAACATCCTAACTTCAAAACTGCACTGAGTGTTGCCCTGGAAGGCAAATACCTTTCTGACAAAGCTGGTCTCTTCTTAAATCTAAGCCCTCCATCTCAAGGAGCACAATGTCACAATGTAGGAGGTGAAGAGATGCTTCACTAGTACAGACATCCCTAAAATGGGTGCCTATCATCTGCTAAGTGTCACTGTGGTCTCCAGTGGCCACATCATTCTGGCTTTAAGATCACTGAATATGATGGTCTATATCAGGGTGTCTAATCACTTAGCTTCCCTGGGCCATACTGGAAGAAGAATTGTCTTGGGCCACACATAAAATACACTAACACTAAGGATAGCTGGTGAGGTTTAAAAAAAAAAAAATCTCGGCAGCCTTCCTCAGTCCTCCACTCCTGTCGGGATGTCGGGACTGCAGGAACTCCGTCCAAGAGCCCCACCGGGGGACGCTGTCGGCCTTCTTTGCCAGAGGCCGACAGACCTCTTCCCCACACCTTAAGTGACCAAAAATAAATTTGCAGTTTTGCTCCTACCCTTGCCTACTCGCTGGTTCTTTTGTGCCCGCTCGGGGGCGCGGTGGCTCAAGCCTGTAATCCCAGCACTTTGGGAGGCCGAGACGGGCGGATCACGAGGTCAGGAGATCGAGACCATCCTGGCTAACACGGTGAAACCCCGTCTCTACTAAAAATACAAAAACTAGCCGGGCGAGGTGGCGGGCGCCTGTAGTCCCAGCTACTTGGGAGGCTGAGGCAGGAGAATGGCGTAAACCCAGGAGGCGGAGCTTGCAGTGAGCTGAGATCCGCCACTGCACTCCAGTCCGGGCGACAGAGCGAGACTCCGCCTCAAAAAAAAAAAAAAAAAAAGAAAAACAAATCAGTTGGTGCCGAAGACCCGGGAGGAGACCCCTCCTCAGGCCTCTAAGGGTTGAGGAACCTCCTCCTGCTCCCACGCCGCAGACGGACCAGGACCTGAGACCCGCTTCCCTCACTCTCACGGCCTCTCTGGGGTAAGTGCCCTTGTCTCCTCTTTACCTCCCTCGGCCAAAAATCCTGCTCAGGTCCGAGGCCCACTTTTGAGCCACCAAGTGGCTCGGGAGAACCTTTCAGGACGGAGACGTCTGCCTGAAGGTAATCTCCACTTTGGCTCCATGAGCCTCCAGTCTGTCTCTGCTGGTTCCAAAGGTTGCTTTGAAGCCAGGCAGAGATCCACTTCCATTTCCATTGTGTCCATTGTGTAAGTAAAGAGGAAACAAATGGGAAACGCCCCAGTCCAAATTTCCAAAGAGCACCCCCTTAGGGTGCCTCCTAGCCAATTTAAAAACCTTACAGCTTGAACAAGACCTTAGGAGGAAGCAGTTAATTTTCCTTTCCACTGTGGCATGATCGACCTCAGCAATTTCTGCCAGCGGCTAGGCAAGTGGTCTGAAATTAATTACATACAAGGCTTTTGGGCCTTACGCTCTCGTCCCAATCTGCCCTATACTCCTCCTTCTCTCCCCGCTCTCTCCACCCCCTCCCTTCCTGTCCAGACTCCTCCTCCTCCCCCCATCCAGACTCCTCCTTCCTCCTCCTTATCTACTAGTAATCCATTCGGTCCGTGCCTCCTTCCGGGCCCCCAACTGGCTGTCTTGAGTCCCCTATCTGTGCCCACACCCTCCTACAGTGTTAGCACCTTTGCGAGAGGTAGCTGGGGCGGAGGGGGTAGTCAGAGTACATGTCCCTTTTTCACTGGCCGATCTTTCCAAAATTGAGAAGCGTTTAGGTGATTTCTCAGCTAATCCTACCATATACATAAAGGAATTTAGTTCAAAATCCAGGAGAAAATCCAGCCGCATTCTTAAATAGGCTGACTGAGGTTCTAACCCAATATACCCGGTTAGATCCAGCCTCCCCCACAGGGGCCACCATTTTGGCGTCTTATTTCATTTCTCAATCAGCTCCTGACATTCGTAAAAAACTTCAAAAGGTAGAGGATGGTCCTCAGGCACCAATACAAGACCTAGTTAAATTAGCCTTTAAGGTCTATAACTCCAGAAAGGAGATGGCAGGCTCGCCTTGAACAGAAGTTACAGCTCCTAGCAGCGGCTTTACAGCCCAGTCGTAACCCCAGGCCAGAGAGCACACACCCCGCAGACTCCAAGGCTACGAAAGGAGCCTGCTATAAGTGCGGCAAGGCAGGACACTATGCCAACAGGTGTCCGCAAGGTCCCCGAGCCCCAACGCAGCCTTGCTATAAGTGCAAGGCATCAGGACATTGGGCCAGTGAATGTCCTAACCCTCGTCCACCAGCAACCCCCTGCCCTGCTTGCCAGCAGGGAGGACACTGGAAGTCTGATTGCCCCACCCTGAGAACAGGTGCTGCGTCTCCACGTGACCCCCTTTCCCAGGATCCTGGGAGCTCCTTCCAGCTCCTACATCTGGACGACGACAACTGAAGGTGCCAAGACTCGGGGACCCCCATTACCCTCGCCGAGCCGCAGGTAACTCTCCTGGTAGTGGGTAAGACAATTTTTTAATCAACAGTGAGGCTACCTATTCTGTTTTGCCGTCCTTCTCTGGACCTAGCCTTCCATCCAATATCTCTGTAGTAGGAGTAAGCGGAAAGCCATCCACTCCACAAAAAAACTCCACTCCACAAAAAAACTCCACTCCTTAATTGCTGCCTGGCCAACAACTACTTTGCGCACTTGTTCCTCATTCCCAGCTAAAAAGGGCCCCTACCCAAAGCAATCAGTGGAAATCAGTTTGGCTTTCCCCAACTCGCCTCAAACTTACTAAATTTTCTTAACTATCTCATACTCCCCAGCCTTGCCAGGACTATCCTTCTGGGTTTTGTCCATATTCCAACAAATGCTTCCATTCCTCATTCCTATACTAATACTGTGCCTTATTTTATTCTTCATCTGTACGTCCAAATACCAACCATGGGCCCCGGCCTTAACGACGCCCCTTAACAGCAGGAAGTAGCCAGACAGACCACGGCGCCCCTTTATCACTATTACCAATAAAAGGTTGGACTGTTTGGACGAACAGAGGCAAGATGGTGCACTTCCGGGTTCTTCTTCACCAACTTTTCCAGCGCACGCGAAAATGCAGCCAGTGCCCAGGGAGGGTGCAGACCAACCGGGCATGCGCCAGGTGACGTCAATCCGAAGAGACCAAGATTTACCTGGTCGCACCTGCGGAACGCCCCCCCCCCACCCACACACGCCCGTGCCCCGCCTATTGCCCTCCCACTCCTAGAAAAGCCGCTCCGGAGGATGCCACGCACGGCCTTCCTCAGTCCTCCACTCCTGTCGGGATGTCGGGAGGGCTGAGGCAGGAGGATGGCTTGAGCACAGAAGTCTAAGGATACACCCGTCTACGATCACACCACTACACTGTAGCCTGGGGGATAAAGCAAGATTCAGTCTCAGTAAATAAATAAGGAAAGAAGAGAGAGAAAATGCAAAGGAGGGAAAAGGGGGTAAAGAAACTAGAAGAGTAGGGCAAACCTGAGGTCCCCAGAATGGCAGGCATGGGTTTGGTGGCTGGAGAGGTCGAGGTGGATGCACAGCTGTATTTATTTTTTTTCTTTTTTGGGACGGAGTCTCGCTGGGTCACCAGGCTGGAGTGCAGCGGTGTGATCTTAGCTCACTGCAACCTCCCCTTCCTGGGTTCAAGCGATTCTCCTGCCTCAGCCTCCCAAGTAGCTGGGACTACAGGCACGTGTCACCACGCCCAGCTAATTTTTGTATTTTTAGTAAAAACAGGGTTTCACCATGTTGGTCAGGATGGTCTCCATCTCTTGACGTCACGATCTGCCCGCCTCAGCCTCCCAAAGTGCTGAGATTACAGTCGTGAGCCACCGCTTGATCGATATTGAACACTTGATCCATATTTTGATCAAGGTTATGAAGCCCCTGGTGTCCAGGAAGCGGCTGCAGTGCTGGTGGAGAAGGAAACTTGCAGATACCAACCTACTATGAACTACCTGAGCTACCTGATAGTCCCGAATTATTCTGCTTTTGAAACTGACATAATGAGAAATGAATTTGAAAGACTGGCTGCTTCACAACCAACTGAATTGCTCAGTATGAAACGATATGAACTTCCAGCCCCTTCCTCTGGTCAAAAAAATGGCATTACTGCATGGCAAGAATGTGTAAACAATTCCATGGCCTAGTTAGAGCATCAAGCAGTTAGAATCAAGAATCTGAAACTAATGTCACAGCATGGATGTAATGCCTGGAAAGTATACAATGAAAATCTGGTTCATATGACTGAACATGCACAGAAAGAACTTCAGAAGTTAAGAAAACATATTAAAGATTTAAACTGGCAGAGAAAGAACATGCAACTCACAGCTGGATCTAAACTGAGAGAAATGGAGTCTAATTGGATATCCATGGTCAGTAAGAATTATGAGATTGAACAGACTATTGCTCAGCTAGAAAATGAAATCTATCAAATTAAGCAGCAACATGGAGAGGCAAACAAAGAAAACATCCGGCAAGACTTCTGAAAAGACAATTTCGTGGGTAGAAAAGTTGGGCTTTCACAAAAGGCATCTGAACTTTTAATGAACTGTGAAGGGCAACAGCAACTTCCCAAAGTCATTGACGTTTAAATGTTTAGAAATCACAGAATGTGTGGGCTGCTGTGGTAATTCTGTTTGTGTATCTCAACAGAATTAAAATGTCTAGCTTGGTGGTATTTTTATAGCCATAAAAAAAAAAAACCTTTAGGCTTTCAAAATAAGTATGACTTTAGAATAATATTATGTCACAGAATTAATTTTGAGCCATGTGGGTCATGTTTTGTGTCCAAGGATCTTTATTCAAAGCTTTCAACATGTACAGGAAGTTGGAACTTTTGGTTTATGACCTTGTCTAATAAAGAGATAGTTCTAAACACATTCTTGATTACCAAACAAGACTTCAGAAACACAGTGACCATACAGAGTCATCATTACCATCATCATCATAGATAACTGTTATATCAAGCTTCATATGTGCTGAACACTGTTCTGAACACTTTGGGTAGATAAACAAGATGTATATGAATAAAAATCATTTGCTCCTAACAAAAAAAAAAGAAAGAAAGACATGAGAAGAGTGGCAAATGACCTCTTCCTGATGGCAATCCTTTATGAGAAAGGATTCACAAATAACATGCTTACAAAGCATCACAAAACCCTGCAGGAAAAACATATTTGTTTACAGGGCTTGAATCCAGAAATTAGTACAGTCTCTTTCCATGTTTCAATCACGGTGTCAATCATCAACTTCAAATGAGTAGTCATTATCAATGTAAGGTAAAAAAAACATTCAGCTTACCAGAACTTTACTGAACCTTCATGCTAACTGCCAGCTTTTCATGTATGCACTTAAAATAAATTAATAGCCTGGTTGGCACTACAAATAATCTGAGTATCCTAAGAATTGAAAGGAAATGTAGGGGTCATTACATCCAACCCTCTCATTTTGTGGATAAGGAAACAAAATAAAGCTGAGAGAGATAAAGTGCATCATCACAGAGCCCTTCGAGATGAAAAACATGTTTTTCTGACTCTTAGCCACTATTCCTTGTGCTATACCATGCTATCTACAGAGCAAGAAAGATGCAGCCACAAGGGGTAGCCCAAGGCTTTACTGCAGCCACATCAAGGGACAAAAAGTGGGCAGGGCTGGGCACCTCAGTGCTAGAAGCAAGGCCCCAGCCCGCAGCCTGGCTGACAGCCTGCCACTCTTCTCGGCCTGCACCCTGCAACAGCCGACAGCTTTTCCAGTGATACTGCTGGGCTTTCCCCCCCCACCCCGAGAGCTTTTGGGTTGATGGGGCAGAGTTTGAGGTATAGCAACTGGCGCCCTCTTCCCAAGGTCCTTAGAATGAGGCCCTTGAAAAGTCACTCAGCAGGGTTGCTTCCATGGCTTCAGAGGAGCACAAGCCCTCCCCAAGGATGAGGGGAAATGACACCTCTCTGCTCCCTGCCTTTAAACAAGCATATTCCCAACTGGTTATCACACATATCCCTGCAAGTGTGTTTTAGCCCTGATGGTTTCCGCTTTCTAAGCTTTTGCTCAATCACAGCATATATAGAAAATTCCAGAATCACCATTCTAAAACTCCATAGCATGGTCATGTGGAATTCATACTGACATGTTAGTGACTGCGGAGAACAAAATTTCTAATTGAAATTAGTTTGGGTGAAGTCTTATGTAGTTATTAGGGAAGCTATAATATATGCAGGATTTATATTGTTTGCCTACTGCAAACAATTGTATAAATGAATGAATGGATTGATAAAAATAATAACAGTCCTCCCCTGTGCAATCCAGGATTTCCTCTTCTCCCAAAAAATGAACACGTCAACAGTCTTTTAAAATCTTCATAATACCATATTTCATTCATTTAAACATACATGTACACACATATTATTTTTTCCTAGAAATGTCCTTGGTAGGTATTCTTTTTATTAAAACACCTATATAACTGTGGAATTCAAGCTACATATTGCAGTTCCATGATTCTCTCATTAACCAGTAGAAAATAAAATCCAAAGAGTAAACATCCCACCACTGCTAGTCCATACTTCCCACTACAGATCAATTCCAAACTGCTAATAATCTCCACCATCTGTCAATCCCACTAAAAAACTGGTATGGATTTTCTTTGACAGTGTTAGCATTTCACTGGCCTGATTATAGAAAATAATCATGAAGAAGGTACTTACTGCATAGGCACCTATCAAAAATGCTGCATTTGCTCTTTTCCGTTGGTCAAAACAGGTATAGTGCACTATTTTCTTTCTTGACAAACTGAATGACTGGAAAGAGGAGATAAAAAAAATAAGGTAACCACAGAGACAATGTTAACATATACAGAAGGCAAACATCATCTCTTAGCCTTCAAGATGTGCCACAACCCATAAAATTTAACAACTTTCAACTTTAATTTCTATGGCATTTTAGGGTTAGAGAATTACTAGCTCAGACTTTGTACAGCCCAGTCATAATGTAAGAATCAACAATATAATTAATATCTTTCTCTCCAAGAAAAGAAACTAATATGGTGGAAAATAATTAAATTATTGGCATCTCTATTACGAGGAAACATTTTTGATGATTTATTCTTAATCTTCTACAGAAAGTCTCTTCACCCTTTGTTACCCTCTATATGCCACTCCCACTCCCAGGAATGTTATCTATAGTTTTCATATAACACAATTTTTTTAAATGTCAACCAGTCTACTGTGATCTCTAAAAAATCTTATTTTTAAAAACCAATATTAATATTTTCTTTCTGGGATGTTCTATAACAACCCCCTTTTAATATCTGAAAATACATGGTTAATGGAAAAAGATCATTAAAAAATTATATCAGCAAACATCTTAATACAACACATTACAATAGCCATCCATTAAATTCATGAATTCAAACAGTTATTAAGCACCTGTTATATGCCAGGCAATATGCTGCATGCTCAAGTATTTAACTAAGTTCAAAATAATCAACATGGCATGTTGTACACATGCTAAACATGAAAAAAATGACAAAAAGATCTTGTAAAATGAAATCAAATTATTAATCAAAACTCAAATAAGTATAAGACAATGGGAACACAATGCAATTCAATGAAATCTGCTTGATTTCTTTACTTTTCAAAATTTATGTATTTTAACAATTGATTTTCGAAATATAGGCACATAACTATCTTTAACGGGCTAGCAAAAAAAAACACAGGCACAAAAGTACATTTCAATATTCGTCTATAAATTCACATTGACTATAAAAGCAGCTTTTTCTATCTTACAAATTGACTACAACATACAGAAAATCCCTGCTTTTGGAACCTCTTTTAAAAAGGTAAATAGAGCTCAACTATGTACTTTTCTTGATCCTGCTATTGTCTATGAGGAAAAAAAAACAACAACAAAACTCTTCCATCTCTGAAGCCTGCTCTAAGACAAAACTGTAACACTCTGTCTGGCTTTATCATGTAACCACAGAAAGGGTATCCCTCCAATGAGCCCAGAAATCTTCATCACTCCAAGTCAGACATTTCTTTTATAACCAAAAATCATATATATATATATATTATATATATAATTTTTTTTTTTGAGAAAGAGTCTCGCTTTGTCACTCAGGCTGGAGTACAGTGGCACAATCTCAGCTCACTGCAACCTCCGCCTCCCAGGTTCAAGCCATTCTCCTGCCTCAGCCTCCCATGCAGCTGGGACTACAGGCACCCGCCACCACGGCCAGCTACTTTTTGTATTTTTAGTAGAGATGGAGTTTCACCATGTTGGCCAGGCTGGTCTCAAACTCCTAGAATCACATTATCTGAAAATAGTAGTACCCTTTTATCTTTTACCTTTTTTTTTTTTTTTTTGAGACAGGTCTTGCTCTGTCACCTAGCACCCAGGCTGGAGTGCAGTGGCATGATCTTGGCTCACTGCAGCCTTGACCTACTGGCCTCAATCAATCCTCCCACCTTGGCCTCCTGAGTTGCTGGGACCACAGGCACATGCCACCATGTCCAGCTAATATCTGTATTTTTTGTAGAGGTGAGGTCTTGCCATGTTGTCCTGGCTGGTCTTGAACTCCTGGGCTCAAGCGATCCACCTGCCTTGGCCTCCCAAAGTGCTGGGATTACAGGCGTGAGCCACGACACTCAGCCAGTAGTGCCCTTTTTATTAAACCTTTAAAAATTAGTATGTGAGGACAGGCCTGGTGGCTCATGCCTGTAATTCCAACACCCAAAGCGAGAGAAACACTTAGGGCAGGGAATTTGAGACTAGCCCAGGCAACATAGCAAGACCTCATCTCTACAAAAACACTGGGTAGGAGTATCACTTAAGCCCAGGAGATAGAGGCTGCAGTGAGCCATGAACATACCACAGCCGTCCAGCCTGTGCAACAGAACAATAATTTGTCTCAAAAACAAACGGCCGGGCGCGGTGGCTCAAGCCTGTAATCCCAGCACTTTGGGAGGCCGAGGCGGGCGGATCACAAGGTCAGAAGATCGAGACCATCCTGGCTAACACAGTGAAACCCCGTCTCTACTAAAAAGTACAAAAAACTAGCCAGGCGAGGTGGCGGGCGCCTGCAGTCCCAGCTACTCGGGAGGCTGAGGCAGGAGAATGGCGTGAACCCAGGAGGCGGAGCTTGCAGTGAGCTGAGATCCGGCCACTGCACTCCAGCCTGGGCGACAGAGCGAGACTCCGTCTCAAAAAACAAACAAACAAACAAACAAACAAACAAAAATAGTATTTGACTCAAAGAAAGTCTCTTATTGCCAATGCCCTTATTTCCTGACAAGTTTATACAGATACTCCTAAGAAATAGAAAAAAGGCATAGCATTTAATTCAGCTCAGTTGAGTTGATGCATTGAAGTTACCTAGAGATGTAATGGTTACAACCAATGGTGCTGACACTTGATTCCTCGCTTTCTTAATTTGGGACTACTGACTGCCTGAACATTTCCGTTTTCTGTTTTATTTCATTGTCTCATTGTCTGTTGGGTGGTTGGTTGGTTTTGCCACTTATTTGTTCTCCATCAATAAGTTATGTTTGATTTACCAAAAAGGAAATAAAGTCTTTTCAGACCTAAGCATCTCCCATCATCTCTGAATTGCAAATATCTAAATACTGCCTTACACAGGCCAGGCTCTCAATAAACATGAGTCAGACTGAGCATAGGGACTCAACGCTCTCCTGGCTCCCAGCCTCTCACTATTTATGTTTCCTAATTCCCTAAAATACCTGTGGGGAAGAAAATATCAACAGTCTATCTTCAAGTCTGGATTAGCTTTTTTGATGCTCTTTTCTACTAAGAATTTAGGTTTCATGACAAACTACTGCTATTGTTTAATAATGTGAAACTATTTTATAAATCTACTTGCTGAAAGGGACAAGTCATAGTGCTGTTCTTTCATCACTGATGGTGATTTCTTCCTTGGGTTTTTTTGGAGGGGGTTGAGGGGAGTAGAATCTTTTGTGTTTGCCTGGTTTTATCTCTCTCTCATTCTAAAGTATATAGAACACAGAGACTTATCCTGGAACATGAACCGTAAAACTAAAGGACAGAATTCTGAGGAAGACTTTCTTTTCACTGTATAGCTATAAATATTCTTTAAGTAAATATAATACAAATTAGCACTTTAAAGATTTTAGAAGAATGTTTAAACTTTATAAGCTTTCATAAATTACATCAGGTAAAGAATAGTCTTCACAAAATCTTCCTAGAAACTTTATTTAAAAATATTTCCTATGAGAAACTGCCCACAGGAAGCAAACATAACTGACTTTTTTTTTTTTTTTTTTTTTTTTTAGAGCTTTCTGCCTGATTTTTAGGAAAATGTTTAAAGCTGCTAGCATTTACTTTGCTTAGATATTTTTGGAATTCAGTTTCCTCAGTTAAGTTTCAGAAGCACTCCAACCAAGAAATGATTTCCTGCTTAGTGAAGCTTGGCCAATATCTCCCAGGCCAAATCACTGAGAGTGGAGTTCTCTCACTCGAGGAATCAAAACGAATTCAAAGTGAATGAGAGCACAGAACAATCTGCTAATCTCAAAATTAGACCTTGTCCTAATTTCCTAATTAATCTCCAATTTGCTAATCTCAAAATTAGACCTTGTGCTAATGTCCTTTTCACAATTGGGCCTCCCTCTTACGGCCATCCTGGCCCATTGTTTTATACCAGTGATGCTGTTCAATAGAGGAGACATTTTGGTATTGGAACAAAAATTTGAGGGATAACAACATATTTTGTCAATTTTTTAGCTGATGTTTTATATGAGTGGGCTGATTTAAAAAAAAAAAAAAACTCTTTAATGTTTTTCCCTCTCAAATTTTAAGCATGTCCCCCACTTAAAAAATACTATTACATAATCAAAGCACCCTAGAAGAAGCAATACTAACACCCAGTGCAGACACTGATGACTGAAGTACCTTCTACGGAACATTAACTTCTCTTTTGAGATCTTTCATGGAAGAACTTTACCATGCAGACAAAGTCACAGTTTGGAGACAATAGGACAGGACTCTATGTATGAGCCCAGTCAATGTTTTCTCAGATTCTGCCCTAATATCAGGAGAATATCACGCCTCTAAATTGGACAGTGGCCTCTTCCTTATTCCAGTCTGTCTCCTCTGTAGCTGGGACCACAGGAAGGTGTCACCACGCCTGGCTAATTTTTGTATTTTTAGTAGAGATGGAGTTTCACCATGTTGGCCAGGCTGATCTTGAACTCCTGACCTTAAGTGATCTGCTCACCCCAACCTCTCAAAGTGCAGGGATTACAAAGCAAATATGATGGGTGGGCCCTTCAAGGAGAACACTTGCAAAGTTATGCCTTAGCCACAGGCTTTCAATGAGCTATCTGCTCTATTACAGATTATTTTCTGCTTTACACAAGAAGCTCACAGGTTACAAAAACACTGTGTGCCATAGCAAAGACATTTAAAATCAGTCAATTCCAATAAATACAGTGTAAATATATAATAGAGGGGGTCACAGAAAGAATACTAAGACCTCTGGACTATTTGCCGGCTCTGTAGCAGCACAGCACATGAACCATTATAAATCACAATCTGCAGGCAGCCACTATCCACCTTATGTTTTAGAATTCTATCTTGAAACTAGAACAAATACCCTTCTTTTTTCTTTTCTTTTCTTTTTTTTTTTTATACCGTCTCACTCTGTCACCTAGGCTGGAATGCAGAGGCACGATCTTGGCTCACTGCAACCTCCACTTCCCAGGTTCAAGTAATTCTCGTGCCTCAGTCTCCTGAGTAGCTGGGACCACAGGCAGGTATCACCACACCTGGTTCATTTTTGTATTTTTAGTAGAGATGGGGTTTCACCATGTTGGCCAGGCTGGTCTTGAACTCCTGACCTCAAGTGATCTGCTCACCCCAATCTCTCAAAGTGCGGAGATTACAAAGCAAATACCCTTCTGAACTTTCTAGACTGAAGTGGACACAGCCAGCCCTCTATAATAACCATAACAACAGCTTGCATTTATTGTTCACTTGTGACATTTCACCATTTCCCAAAGCAATAGAAATGGCACCAGAGGGGTCTAGTTTAATCAGACACATAATGTCTCCCAGACTAGGGGTCCTGGGCAAGGCTAAAATATAATGAGCATACTGTGTTTTACAAGGAGAACATAAGCCCAGAGCCAGAGAGGGCCTTTGAGGAACATTTACATGGCAAGAGTAATAAGCAGGATCAATCCAGAACTTTCTCACTGAGCCTGATAATTTGTCTAAATCTTAATTGTGAGGCCATAACAAGTTTCATGCTTCAGAATTTAAATAATTCTCAGGTTGAATTGGTCAATAGTACTAAGATTTTTCAGAAATAATTAAATCTAACTCTAAATCGTATCATATTATTATTGTATTGTATTTCATTCTTTTAACAGATTGGTTCAGAATCACCTACAGGGCTTATATAATAAAACACAGATTGTTGGGTCTCACCTCCAGAATTTCCGATTCAGTAGGGCCTGAGAATTTACATTTCTAACAGGTTTTCCAGTAATGCTGACACTGTTGGTCCAGACATCACACATTGAAATCCACTACTCTAAGAAATGGCTAAATTTTGGAGAAGCACTACCTAAACATGTACCTGGTTCCACCAATGGGAATCTTTTATATGGAAGCTAAAACACTGTCCATCTGGTCAAGTTGTCCCCAAAGAACTCAACATTCTCTTAAAAAGGAATTCTAAATCATGCAATAAGCCTTTTAAAAGCATTTTACAAAAAACACATTTCCCCAGATTCCTCAGCAAACCTTATTACAATTTGTAAATTCATGCATTCCAGGTGATAACACTTTAGGAACAAGTCCCTTTAATGATTCCATAATTAAGCTGCCTTAAATGTCATTATTCCAGAGGTTCCAAATTCAGACGTTCTCAGGTGCCAAGAATCTGAAGTGGGGCAGCTGGTAAACAAGAAAAGCATTCCCTATCCAAAGCGCACTGAGCTCCAACCTGTGCTCGTGAGGGAATCTGGGTGCAGAATGGTCAGATACTGCAATATTTCAAAAAAGTCAAAATGGAAGCTTTCATAAACTGCAGATATTGACTATGAATTAAAGTTTTTTAAACAGTGTTTATGCTCAAGAAAACATGTCTGTGGACAGAATGCAGGCCACAGGTGACCAATTTGCTAAATCTGGGTGCCATCATACTGCTGCTGAAGAAGATTCTATGGGTTCCAGCAGCATAAAATGAGCAGCTGTTGTGTGTCAAACACTTTGCTGAGCAATGCAGTGACAAGGGGAGAAGAAACCCACTCTCTAACCTCAAAGGCTAATGAATATTTAATGCAAAATATTGGCCAAGGTTTATTACAGAGGAGAATAACTGTATAGGGATGCATTTACAGCACACAAGGACCAATAAAATGATACTAATTACAGGTACAGTAAGTGTTTCATTTAATAAGGCAAAAAAATAGTAGATAAAAGGTGGAATTTAGTATTGACTATCTATCAATTAACATAATCAAACCTACAGAAATTTCTGTATTGCTTACCTGAGAGTCAAAGTTTTGCCCCTGTTATGTAAATCATAAGTGTATATCATAAATACTAAATGTACTTATAAACCAAAGTACAATGACTGCTATGATAGAACAATACAAATTAAGATAAGGGTATTGACCCCAGACATTTTCCATCTTGGAAAGAAAAGCTATGTGAAAGGTTATATTCTAGTGGGATAACACCCTGCAAAACACAAGCCACAGCAACTTGGAGAGAGAAAAAATAATGACAAGCTGCACAAATAACAAATAGCTCAGGCTATGCTCGGATTATGGCAACAAACACAAATCATGCACTTGTTCAGCTTCAGTCAGTAGAGCACAAACTACTTAACCATTCAATAACAAAAAGTGATACAATTAGGCTCAAAGCCAAAGGCAAAAAGAAAAAAAAGAGTTAATGGTCAATTTAAAGAAACACAGAAAAGTAAAATCTTCAAGTTATTTGGTTAGAACGCTGTATTTAATTAAGCTGTATGAATCAGTCTGACTGAGCTAAGGAAGACATTAGTGCAGCCTGGATAAGATGCTGTTTAATAAAAATAAAGCCCATGCACCTCCTAAACATGCAAGTTCTGTCAATGATCACGGTCACATTAAGGAGATCACAGCACAGAGACTGCAATGACCAAGGCATCATTCTCTTACAGGTGGCTAGGCTAGACCAGTAATGGCCGCAGCAATCAGCATCTCCATAGCAATCAGTGTTCATCTCACTGCAAAAGCAATAAAATGAGCAGGTCTTCCTGTGAGCAGCCATGACCTTTACAAGTTTTACCTCCAACTTTCTCAGGAAAGGAATACTCTGGAAAATGTTCTTTGGCTGTACAAAACAAAATATGGTTTATGGTTTTATTTAGTGCCAAGATGAAATAGATTGAATCATTCCTTTAAAAAGAAAAAGGTGTCTCTGTGTGGCCCATTTTGTTACAAACCCAATACATCTCATTAACGAAATAGCACAGTTGATTAAAGCAGAAGTCAAAATGTCAGAGAAAAGTTCCTCATAAAGATGATTTGATCGTGTTAATAATCAATCATTGAAGGCATGTGGGATTCTCTATAAACGGGGTTCTTCCTGCCTGAGGATTCCTAACAGGCATAAGTGGTTCTTGCCTTGCAAACTCTGTTTAGGCTCGCTCCCATGGGAGATGATATTGCTCTGGAGCCCCTAGAACCTCTTTAAACTACATGAACTATCTCCAGAATGTAGCTTGCTTTTCTTCCCTACAAACCCATGAGCTAGAAACAGATGAGAACCACATGAAGAAATCTCAGCATGTTTTTGTAGTTATAATAGGGTGGTCTAGTCATTATATCAAAAGAGTTCTTGTGTATATAACCACCTGATATGGGGCAGGTGCCTGGTTTCCAGGATAGGATTATGGCACTGATTCATTCAGCAACAAGGACATTCCCTAAGCCCCACCATCTGCCAGATACTTCCAATGCTTCAATATAATCATTGGTTTCATCATGACCACCCCCTTCCCCTTTTACCCTGAAAGGGCTATGTGGGATGTTTTGTAAATTTAAAATTACATTTCTGTGTAAGGGAATATTCCCTTAATCCTTTTTTAAAACAGTCCTCAAGATTACTGTAATTATCCTGTTGATTCATAACAGCAGGTATTAAAAAAAAAAAAAGCACTGCCCTAGAAAATGTCCCCCTTTTCTAGAGATTTTTTTTCTCCAAGCTGAGGTTTTATTTTTCTCAGAGGAAAATGAAATCAATAATTAAAACTGTATTGATGGCCAAGCACAGTGGCTCATGCCTGTAATCCCACCACTTTGGGAGGCTGAGGCAGGAGAATAGCTTAAGCCCAGAAGTTCAAGACCAGCCTTATCAACGTAGTGTGTCCCTACCTCTACAAAAACTGGAAAAAAAAAAAAAAAGTTAGCTGGGTGGGGTACAGCAGTGCACACCTATAGTTCCAGTTAGTCAGTTGACTGAAGTGGGAGAATCATCTAAGCCCAGGAGTTTGAGGCTGCAGTGAGCTATGACCACACCACTGCACTCCAACCCAGGTGACACAGTAAGACCCCATCTCAAAAAAAAAAAAAAAAAAAAGAATAGATTGAGGAAGGTATTCAGTTTTTTCAAAATACCACAACTTTGTCTTTTGTTAGTAAAGTCTTCTTTTTCAGAAGATGTTAGCCCAGTGTTCTTAGCATTGTCTGTGTCAAGGATCCCTCTGAGAACCTGAAGAAAAGTCATGAATCTTCCCAGAAGAAAAATGTAAATGCATACAAAATTGTACATATAATTTCAAGGGTTTATGGATCCCTTGAATTACCAGAATAATAATTCCAGCTCTAGCCTATCAATCATTGATGACATTTAACATTAAATAACATACACAGTTTAACAAACTGTTCTCACTTCAATGCATCTTCCCTCTGTTGATTGCTTGCCCTATCCTAGGGGGAATACCAAAAAGTAACCTATTACTGCTTCAATCCTAGTACTGACAATTTTTTAAAGCAGTTTAAATAAGCAGCAGGTTTTTTGTTGGTGATGATGCCCTTTATGTTTGGATTTTTAATCTAAGCATATATTTGATGGAATAATTTTCCATTCTAATTGACATAATTAAAATAAGGCCATTGGGAATAGAATGTGTACGGACACATACACACAAAAATAGTGATAAATCACCACCTCAAATCATCAACTGGAAAAAAATACCTTCTCATTTCAAAAATGAGAAATTTGGGATTGGAATAAAATGTGCAGCAAAATATTACCTATCTATATAAAGCATAGAATAAGGAAGAAAAATCATACAAGCTTTCTTGGAAGGAATAAAAATTTCCAGACTAAAAAATGAAATGTGCCTAAAATTGGGAAATCACACAAGAGAAGAATTCTAAGAAGTTGTTACTGGTTAACACAGTGTGAAATTACTCAGAGAAGTAAAGGAGTTTGAGGATCCAGCAAATGCCATCAGATTCGGCATTTAAGATGCTATTAGAGCAGTTTCAGTAGAGTAGGGAAGGCAAAAGTGAGATAAGAAAGGGCTAAGAAATCAGCGCACAGGAAGGATGGAGGCCGGCTCTTCTTCTGCAACCTCTGGAAGCAAAAGGAGAAAGGGGGATCTGCAAATAAAGGGGATCATGACAAAGTCAAAAGACTTCTCTGTGTGTCTGTTGTCCCTGCACTGGGCACTGAGAACACAAACATATATTATATCCTCCACGTCCCACCCTCTAGGAGGTCAGAGTCTAGCGAGAATGACAGGTGCAAACAGGTCATCACAATTCATCAAGGATAGAGAGCTGCACAGAGAATTATGGGAAAACAAGGGAGGCACCCTCAATCCAGTCCAAAAGGACAGGAAGATGCTTCCTAAAAGGTAGTGGCTGGACAAAGTATTAAAGAATGAAGAACTATCAAGCCAGAGGGTAAGGGCATCCCAGTCAGACTGGTCTTCATGAGCAAATGCATGGAACAGCTGGTATGGCAGAGTAAAGTGCAAGGCTGAGAGTGGCAAGGGTACTGCTGCTTCCCAGTAAATTAGTGCATGAAATCATCCACTGGGAAGACACCAAGGGTGAGAGCTGACAAGGCAGAAAGACAAGAAAGCGAAGTACCCAAGACCTTACTGAAGTAAGTGACCATAGGCTGCAGGCAAGAGACATCAGCAGGATGCCAGTGGACTGAGAGAACAGGGAGACTGAAAGTCTAGCAATCCCAGTAGTGTGAGAGGGACAGAATGTGCAAGGTGAGTAACAAAGGCATTTTCCAAAGGGGAGAATCTGGAGTCTGGGTTCCTGGAAGTGAAGCAGACAGAATGGCCCTAACACTTACAGGAATGAAAGAGGCAGAGAAGACTCAAAGTCAGCGTGGAACAAGGTGAGGTAGCTGGGGCAATGCGAAGAGTGAACAAAGGGTGACTTTAAACCAGAGGCTATGGTTGCTACCGAAGGTGGAAAGAAGGACAGGAAAAATGCAGTCGAGAGCCATGAAATCTAGCACTGACTTTACCTGCTGCATTGGGCAAGTCACACACCTTTCCCAGGCCTCCCTTT
The DNA here is from genome assembly GCF_009764315.1 of Trachypithecus francoisi. Lineage (NCBI taxonomy): Eukaryota > Metazoa > Chordata > Mammalia > Primates > Cercopithecidae > Trachypithecus > Trachypithecus francoisi. The sequence continues at coordinate 121,092,451 of NW_022681470.1, forward strand.
CTGAGTCTTGCCTAAATGGTCATTTAGATTCCTAAAATTATATTGGACAGCTTTCCCATATAGAAACAATAGCTTTAAGGCTGAGAGGCAGGTGTTCATCAATTTTGTAGAAGAACTGTCTTTATTATATTCCCTATCAGAATTCACAAATGTTACACTGGTAACTTTATTATGTATAGGACTTTAAAATGTACAAAGCTTTTACATATTGATACACTTTGGATATCTGTCCTGTGCAAATCTCATGTGATCCCCAGTGTTAAGAGGTGGGGCCTTGGGTCATGGGAGCAGATCCCTTATGAACGGCTCAGTGCCATTCTGAGGGGATTGAGTGAGTTTTCACTCTTAGTTCCCCCAAGATTTGGTTGTTAAAAAGAGTGTGGCACCTCCCTCCCCTCTCCCTTGCTCCCTCTCTCGTCATATGACATGACTGTTCCCCTTCACCTTCTGCCTTGAGTGAAAGCTTCCTGAGGGACTCACCAGAAGCAGATATTGGTGCCATACTTCATGTACAAAGCCTGTGGAACCGTGAGCAAAATAAAACTCTTTTCTTTATATATAAATTGCCTAGCCTCTGGTATTCTCTTTGTAGCAAGGCAAAACAGACTAAGACACATATATTTTCTAATACAATACTAACCACCACCCCGTGACAGTTCTATAATTCCTGTTTCACAGATGAAGAAACAAAGATTCCACAAAACTGAAGCAATTCCAACTTTGGATTGGTACAGTAAATCTTTTTCTCCTAATTAGAGATTCTATTTAGTATGCTTCATTGAGATAACTCACGACTTACCAACATTTAAGTTTTTAAAATGCAATCATTCAGCAAGTAATACAGTGCCCATTAATTGTCCTAAAGCTACATATGTCATTCCAGACATCCAACAGATTACCTTACCACTAAAATGAACCAAGTGGAGTTTTAATAAAGTTTAAACTTTATTAAACTTCCATAATGTTGAAACAAAGCACTATAAATGAAAGCAAATAGAAACAAGTTTACATACATACACTTACCATACTGTTCAGTGTAGGAAATGGTAGAAAAAAATAGTCTCAACTCAACCCATCTAATCTTGTGCAACTGCTATGAGTAGAGCACTGAGTCACACTAGTGATTTTACTTTCCTGATAATGACTCCTTTCTCTTTGGCTACCCTAGATAGTACTCAGTTCCCAGATTAATTATAACACCCAATTCATTCCAACTACATACTAATGACTAATCAAGACAGCAAAGAAATTCCTTGGTCTTCAAAAGAAAAAAATAGACTTCCATTATTTATTAATTTTCTTTTCTTGTTTATTCAGCCATTAAAAGTTCATTTTATTTAAAAAGGATATTATTTACTTCCTTGGTGATTGCAAAAACCTCTATTTTACTTTCTAAAATACTGGTTTCTTTTCTGAAAAACAGATCTGGCTTAATTAAAGGAATTTACATGTATCTTTTCAAGTCAGACAACTTTATAAGTTAATTCCTATAAAAGTTGAGTAAAACAGATTTTATTGGGTTGGTTCAAAAGTAATTGTGGTTTTTAACATTAAAAGTAATTGTAAAAACCACAACTGCTTTTGCACCAACCTAATATGTTATATGATTTTTGATTCTTTTTGGTATAATTCCATGTCCACCTCTCACTTTGAAATCAATGGCAAAACTTCAAATTCATAAGGATACAACATATTCTACAGGAAATTCTCCATCCGACTGCTTTTTATACCTAAGTTCTTTAAAAACCAATCAAATCAAAAGACAATCACAGAGCAGTTAACATGTCCGAGGCATTGCACTATGTAACACTAGTAACATTTTACCCAGCAGAAAGAGTAAAATATCTGAGCATTATAATTTATTATTTACCCTTAAGAGTCTGCTGTATAGCATTTTGTCTTTCAAACTGAAATCGTTAAGATCTTCATTTAGAAATTGGAAAACAAAGAGATACATATTGCTTTCTGTGTGATAAAATAAGTTCACTAAAACTAGGTATATAGATGAGTTTCCTCATATGCTTGAAGAAGAAAAAAAAAAGCCACATGTCAAAATCCACATAAAAGTACAGAAAATGAAACCAGACACCCATGTGAAATCAAAAATATAGATGAATACTAAATGTATGACCAGAATGCTATCATCTCAGGTAAAATTCCATTCTCTGTCACTGCTGGTTCATCAATCTCACTTGGCTGTTAACCACACAGAACATTTAAGAAACATGCAAAAAATTTCAATCTTGACCAAACAGAAAATGTTATGCACACAGCTCCAGCCATGATGAGCCCTTTTCATCACTTGGAAACAGGGTCTACAGGCATATCTGAAAGTTTCAGAAAAATTATCCTAGGAGGGAATTTGATAGACTCATTAACAACAGCCTAAAAGGATTTGTGCTTTCTTTCTTAGATCACTATTCCAGTGACTTCATTCAGCTCATATTGCAACTCATTCTGAAAACTGAAAGAGGTTAGCATGTCCTTTGTGGTATAATCAGGAGGATCACTTCCAAATTCCAGGTGAACTACTCACATAAATTTCCAGAGATCAAGATCATCTGCCTAAATTAAATATTGCATGTACACCAACCCCACTGAGCAGAGCCTATGGTTCAAATATTTTAACTCCAAATTCCAAATATCACTACAATACTCACTTTTAGTTTCTTGTTTAGTTTGCAGCAATATCTGTACACCATTGCCAAGTTCAGCGGTCCAAAATCTGCATAGAAACTAAGATACAAGAAAAACAAAAAAGTTAATATTTAGTAAAAGTACAACTTTCAGTAACATCAATGTTCATCTTTAATTTCATTAAATTTACAATCAAATTTCAATTATCTTATAACTAATCTGATCTATGGTATAATCCAAATAACTAATGCTTTCATCCTAATGCCCTCTAGTTACTCTAAGTAGTCTCTATTTTAACAGGGAACTAGTGGCTGGGCACGGTGGCTCACGCCTGTAATCCCAACACTTTGGGAAGCCAGGGCAGGCAGATTGCCTGAGGTCAGGTGTTCGAGACCAGCCTGACCAACATGGAGAAACGCCGTCTCTACTAAAAATAAAAAATTAGCCAGAAGCGGGGGCACCTGCCTGTAATCCTAGCTACACGGGAGGCTGAGGCAGGAGAATCGCTGGAACCCAGGAGGTGGAGGTTACGGTGAGCCAGAGATCGCACCACTGCACTCCAGCCTAGACAACAAGAGTGAAACTCCATCTCAAAAAAAAAAAAAAAGGAACTAATTGGACAGTTTTAAGTTCCACCTCCTTTTATCTGCCTGCCAGACCATTTAAGTAAACACACTAAAGAACAGGCAAGGAAAGAACCAACAGGAATATAACAAGTAGATGGCCTGTACTACTTGCTTTTATTTCTTTATCATATATTTTAGTCATAAACTTACTTGTGTACTTTGGATTCCAATTATTCCACTCAAACATAGCTCACAATTCTTAAGTATCTTAAATCCAGTGGTCTTTTTTCAGTTTTCGTTCTCCATGAACTTTCTGTATTATAAGACACACTGGCTCCTCCCGCTCTCTTCATCCCCTAACAGCTCCAGGATACAGTCATCAATCTGTAGATCTCTCTTAGCCAACGTCATGAATTCAACTAACGACCCTAAGGAAAAGTGATGTCTCTTCCACTTGAGAGCCAGTGTCAGTCTTCTCCATCTCGACTACCTGCTGGGTCCACCATCTACAGGCCCTTCCATCACCTGGAACTGAGAATATCTAAAACTCAACCCATCTTTCCTTCACATCAGCCCTCCAGACTGAAAAAACACTTTGCTTCTCCCAGTCACTCAGGCATTAAATCTCTCAATCACAATAGGCCAACAAATAAATATTTAATTCTGATATATCAAACAAGCTACTACTCTAATTCATCCCTTCCCTTTCTCTTCCTATTTTGCCAGCAGAAGTCCAGATCCTTTTCATCTCACACCTGTACTTTTTTTATATACTTTAAGTTCTAGGGTACATGTGCACAACACGCACGTTTGTTATATATGTATACATGTGCCATGTTGCTGTGCCGCACCCATTAACCCATCATTTACATTAGGTATATCTCCTAATGCTATCCTTCCCCTCTACCCCCACCCCATGACAGGCCCCGGTGTGTGATGTTCCCCTTCCTGTGTCCAAGTGATCTCATTGTTCAATCCCACCTATGAGTGAGAACATGTGGTTTTGGTTTTCTGTCCTTGCGACAGTTTGCTGAGAATGATGGTTTCCAGTTTCATCCATGTCCCTACAAAGGACATGAACTCATCCTTTTTTGTGGCTGCATAGTATTCCATGGTGTATATGTGCCACATTTTCTTAATCCAGTCTATCATTGATGGACATTTGGGTTGGTTCCAAGTCTTTGCTATTGTGAAGAGTGCCACAATAAACATATGTGTGCATGTGTCTTTATAGCAGCATGATTTATAATCCTTTGGGTGTATACCCAGTAATAGGATGGCTGGATCAAATGGTATTTCTAGTTCTAGATCCTTGAGGAATGGCCACACTGTCTTCCACAACAGTTGAACTAGTTTACAGTCCCACCAACAGTGTAAAAGTGTTCCTATTTCACCATATCTTCTCCAGCACCTGTTGTTTCCTGACTTTTTAGTGATCGCCATCCAACTGGTGTGAGATGGTATTTCATTGTGGTTTTGATTTGCATTTCTCTGATGGCCAATGATGATGAGCATTTTTTCATGTGTCTGTTGGCTGCATAAATGTCTTCTTTTGAGAAGTGCCTATACTTTTTAAAATCTCTCTCCCCTTCCCTTTCATCCTGTATTCCAAGAAAGACATTAGTCTTCATAAAGTCTCAGTTCCCACATATCCTCCCACTATTCAAAAATGTTTAATGGTTTCTTACTGCCTTTAGAATAACTCCTTGGTCCAGCAATCAAAGCCTTACACAACATTCCCTAGCTTCCAGGCTGGCCTTATCTCCTGAGAGGTCCCACACGAAATCTTCATTCCAACAAACATGTCTATTCCTTATTCCTAAATATTCCATATGTATTCTTAATCTAAGCCTCTACTCACATTGATTTCCTTGTCTAGAGTGTCCTCCTTTTCTTTCTGCCATCCTCTACCTTGCTCAAAGTCCAGTGCAAATCCCACCTTCTCCATGAAGCCTTTCCAGTCATCCTAGGGAACACTACTACCTTTCTCTCAAAGTTTTCAAAACTTACCATCTGAGTCATTCTTTTAGTCTACTACATATACTACCAAATATTGCAAATTATTTTAAGTGTTGATTCTACTTAATCAACTACAATGTTAGTCTCTCTGTCAGAGACTGTATCATATACTTATGATTAGAAGAATGTCCTACACATAATACAAAGCCAGAAACAAGTATTCATTATGAAATAGTTTGCTCATTAATGCTTTAAGTTCAAGTTAGTCTAGACCACAAATTTACTAAATATCAACATATTTCCAAAATGCATCCCAAAAGACCTTTGAATTAGTCATTTAATTTTTTTGCTGCCACCCAAATGACATTATCATAACTATGTCATTACATTACATAAAATCTGCCAATAGCCACTTGCCTTAGATAAATAAAGAATACTGAACTTGTATATTTTATCCCTATTAGGCAAGTCGGTAATATTTTGAAATTTACATTACAGGTGGCACCAAATTTAGCTGTCCCTGTACACAGGCTTCAAGAGAAGAATACAGAGATGCCAAAGAAAGAAAGCAGCAGTGATCTGAAATAAAAGTTCTAGACTCATTTCTTAAGTTCCCAGTGTAGTGTTGTAATGTAAATATAAACAAAATACCCACGAATCCAAAATGAACCATACCTATAATCCCTTTACTGACCAGTCCAAGACAAGTCAACAAAAACTAACTGAAAAGAACCAAAATGAAGAGTATAGGCATACCTCATTTTATTGCACTTCACTTTATCATGCTCACAGATAGTGCATTTTTTTACAAATTGAAGGACCGTGGCAACCCTGCATCAGGCAAGTCTATCAGTCCCATTTCTCCAACAGCATGTGCTCACTTCATGTCTCTACTTCACATTTTGGTAACTCTCACAATATTCTAAATTTTCATTATTATTGTATCTGTTATGATGGTCAGTGATCTTTGATGCTACTACTGTAATTGTTTTGGGTCTCCACAAACTGTACCCAAATAAGATGGCAAACGTAATTGATAAATGTCACATGTGTTCCGACTGCTTCACCAACTAGCCATTCCCCCATCTCTCTCCCTCTCCTTGGACCTCCCTATTCCCTGAGACACAGCAATATCGAAATTAGGCCAATTAATAACCCTATAATGGCCTCTCAGTGTTCAAGTAAAAGGAAAAGTTGCACATGGTTCACTTTAAATCAAAAGGTAGAAATGATTAAACTTAGTGAAGAAGGTGTATTGAAAGCCAAGATAGGCCAAAAGCTAGGCCTCTTGATCCAAACAGCCAAACTGTGAATGTAAAGAAAAAGTTCTTGAAGGAAATTAATAGTGCTACCTCAGGGAACATATGAATGATATGAAAACAAAATACCTTTATTGCTAATATGGAGAAAGTTTTAGTGATCTGAACAGAAGATGAAACCAGCCACAACATTCCCTTAAGCCAAAGCCTCATCCAAAGCAAGGCCCTAATTATCTTCAATTCTATGAAGGCTGAGAGGTAAGGAAGCTGCAGAATAAAAGTATGAAGTTAGCAGAGGTTGGTTCATAAGGTTTAAGATTTATGGGAGGAGGTCAACATATTAACATTCACAGGAGTTTGGAAGATGTTGATTCCAACCCTCATGAGTAACACTGAGGGGTTTAAGATGTCAGTGATGGAAGTAACTGCAGATGTAGTCGAAATGGCAAGATAACCATAATTAGAAGTAGAGCCTAATTGCTGAATTCTCATAATAAAACTTGAATGAGGAGTTGCTTCTCATTCAACTTTATCATGCTCACACATTTTGCTCATGAATGAGCAAAGAAACTGGTTTCTTAAGATGGAATGTACTCCTGTTCAAGATGCTGTGAATACTGTTGAAATGACAACAAAAAATTTAGAATGTTACACATACTTAGTCGATAAAGTAGCAGCAGGGTTTGAGAGGAATAACTCCTATTTTGAAAGCTCTACTTTGAGTTAAACACTATCAAACAGCATCTCATGCTACAGAAAAAATTTTCATGAAAGGAAGAGTCAGTCAATATGGCAAATTTCACTGCTGTCTTATTTTAAGAAATTGCTACAGCCACCCCAACCTTCAGCAACCACCACCCTGATCACTCAGCAACCATCACACTGGGGCAAGACCCTCCACCAGCAAGAAGATTACAACTTGCTAAAGGCTCAGATGATCATTAGCATTTTTTAGCAATAAAGTATTTTTAGTTAAGGTATATACATTTCTTTCTTAGACACAATCCTATTACACACTTAATAGACCACAGTATAGTATAAACAAAACTTTTATATGTACTGAGAAACCAAAAAAACTTGTGTGACTTGCTTTATTGCAGTATTTGCTTTATTGCAGTGGTCTAGAACCAAACCTGCAATATCTCCATGGTATGCCTGTATATAAATATGCACCTACCAGTATTGATTAAGGTAACCTTTTTTCTATATAAGAGATTTTCTTACCCTTAGGTTAATCGAAGCAAAACTTTTGACTAATATACCTTGTTTTTCTACTTGAATATGAATATTGACACTGGTAGAATTTAAAGTTAAATTTGAGATTTTTAGCTATGGTTATTTCAGCTTTTTAAATTCACTTTGAGCAAATTTTGAGAAAGCAAAAATAATTCAAGTTATCCACAAAAATCCTCAACAAACCAAATCCAGCAGCACCTCAAAAAGTTTATGCATCACAACGAAGTAGGCTTCATTCCTGGAATGCAAGGTTGGTTCAGCATATGCAAACCAATAAATGTGATGCACCACATTAACAGAATTAAAATTTTTAAAATGTGATTATCTCAAAGACACAAAAAAAGCTTTTGATAAAACCCAACATCCGTTCATGATAAAAAACCTTAACAAACTGGGCATCAAAGGAACATACCTCAAAATAATAAGAGCCAACTATAACAAACCCACAACCAACATCATACTGAATGAACAAAAGTTGGAAGCATTCCCTTTAAGAACTGAAGTAAGACAAGGATGCCCACTCTTACCATTCCTATTTAACATAGTACTAGAAGTCCTAGCCAGAGCAAGCAACCAAAGAAAAAATAAAAGGCATTCAAATAGGGAAATAAGTCACACTATCTCTTTTCACTGACAATATAATGATATACCTAGAAAATCCTAATGACTCTGCCAAAAGACTCCAGGAACTGATAAACAACTTCAATAAGGTTTCAGGATACAAAATCAATGTACAAAAATCAGTAGCATTTCCATACACCAATAATATTCAAGCTAAGAGCCAAATCAAAAATGTAATCCCAGTTACAATACCTCAAAAGAACTAAAATACCTAGGGATACATCTAACCAAGATGAAAGATCTCTGCAAGGAGAACTACAAAACACTGCTAAAAGAAGTTACAGACAACACAAATGAAAAAACATTCGATGCTCCTGTTATTGGAAGAAACAATATGGTTAAAATCACTATATTGCCCAAAGCAATCTACAGTTTCAACAGTATTCCTATTATAATACCAATATCATTTTTCACAGAATTAGGAAAAAAAACTATTCTAAAATTCCTATGGAACCAAAATAAGGCCAAATAGCCAAAGTAATAAGCAAAAACAACAAACCCGGAGGTATCGCATTACCCAAATTAAAACTCTAGTCTAAGGCTATAATAACCAAAACAGCATGGTACTGGTCAAAAACAGACACATAGAACAATGGATCATTATAGAGAACCCCGAAATAAACCTGCACACCTACAGCCATCTGATCTTCAACAAAATCAACAGAAATAAGCAATAGGGAAAGGACTTCCTATTCAATAAATGGTGCTGGGATAGCTGGCTAGACAAATGCAAAAGAATGAAACTGGTCTCCTATCTATCATCATACACAAAAATTAACTCAAGATAGATTAAAGATTTAAATGTAAGATCTCTAACTAAATATCCCAGAAGAGGCCAGGAGCCGTGGCTCATGCTTATTAAACAGCATTTTGGGAGGCCAAAGTGGGAGGACTGCTTGAGCTCAGGAGTTTGAGACTAGCCTGGGCAACAAAGGGAGACTCCATCCCTACAAAAAAAAAAAAAACTTTAGGCTGGGCGCAGTGGCTCATGCCTGTAATCCCAACACTCTGAGAGGCTGAGGCAGGCCGATCACTTGACCCTATGAGTTCGAGACCAGCCTGGGCAACATAACCCCATCTCTACCAAAAAAATATAAAAATTAGCTGGATGTGGTAGTGTAGGCCTGTAGTCCCAGGTGCTTGGGACGTAGAGGCAGGAGAATTGCTTGAGCGTGGGAGGTCGAGGCTGCAGTGACTTCTGATGGTGCCACTGCACTCCAGCCTGGGTGACAAAATGAGACCCTGTCTCCAAAAAAAAATTTTTTTTTTAATTAGCCAGATGTGGTGGCATACACCTATAGTCCTAGCTACTTGGGAGGCTGAGGCAGGAGGATCACTTGAGCACAGAAGGTCAAGGTTGCAGGGAGCCATGATCATGCCATAGCACTCCAACTTAGGTGACAAAGCAAGACCTTGTCTCAAAAAAAAAAAAAAGGGAGAATTTTACAAGAAAATCTAGGAAACACCATTCTAAATATCAGCCTCGGGAAAGAATTTATGACTAAGTCCTCAAAAAGCAAACATTGACAAGTGGGACCTAATTAAAGAGCTTCTGAATAGCAAAATAAACTATCAACAGAGTAAACAGACAACATGCAGAAGGGGAAAAAATATTTGCGAACTATGTATCTGACAAAGGTCTAATATCTAGAATCCATAAGGAATTTAACAGTTGAACAAGCAAAAAATAGTCCCATTAAAAAAATAAGCAAAAGACATGAACAGACATGTCTCAAAAGAAGAAATACAAGCACCTAATATATGAAAAAATGATCAACATCACCAATCATCAGAGAAACACCAATCAAAACCACAATGAGACACCCTCTCACACCAGTCAGAATGGCTACTGTTAAAAAGTCAACCCAGCAATCCCAACAATCCCATTACTGGGTATATATCCAAAAGAAAAGAAATCATTCCACCTTCGCAGCAACATGGATGCTGCTGGAGGCTATTATCCTAAATGAATCAATGCAGGAACAGAAAACCAAATACTGCATGTTCTCATTTATAAGTGGGAAGTCCATAACTGAGTACTCACGGACAAAAAGATGACAACAATAGATAAGAAGGAGTACTGAAGTGGGGAGGGAAGAAGGGAGTAAAGTGTTGAAAAACTAACTATTGGGAACTATGCTCACTACCTGGGTGACAGGATCATTTATACCCCAAACCTTAGCATCACAAAATATGCTTGTATACAAACCTGCACATATACTCCTGAATCTAAAATAAAAGTTGAAATTTTTTACAAAAGAATTCAAGTCATCAAATTCTAGTTTCATACTAATCATTACGAACCAACTTCAATCTCAAATTCAAAGATGTACAATTTCTAACAATCAGAATGGCTTAGCCACGTGTACTTTTGAAAGCAATATGGTTCACATATGAACCTATTTCACCAAACACCAGGAAATAAAATTGGTATACTACAATAACACAGGAGAAAGTACATCAAATACAAACATCATCCTTAAGTTGATCTGTACTCTCCAACATGGTAGCCACTAGTCATGGCTATTTAAATTTAAATTAAGGTGAAACAAATTAAAAATTCTTCAATTATTTCAAATGTGTTCAAAAGCCACATGTAGCTAATGGTTACAGAATTCAACAATGATCTGCACTGATGGACAATACTGATCAAGATGAAAAGACATATCAAAATAACTATAAAAGATAAAAGAAATGACCAAGTACCATAAACGAAGTATAGATAAAATGTTTGAAGACAATATCCTTTCCCTACAAGGGCCCAGTTATTTCCCAACAGTGAGATTAGGCCCTGGTAATTTTTACCCTGTTTTGTTCAAGAGGGTCATATTTCCAAAAAACCAGTTGGAACTTAGAACAGGAGAGAATGGAAAAATAGGTGAGGATCTAGTTCCCACCCTCCTTCACTGTCTCTCAAAAAGACAGGCTGTTTTAAGAGCAGGCTGCTGTCCAAAGATAGCAACAATGAAGTAGTTATGCCTCTTTTTTGGCAAGAGTCTCAGGTTAAAGGTAGAAAAACAATAAGCAATCCAAACCCAGAGGACTTCCCACCCCACAGTATGTTGAAACTCAGTGGGCCAGCCTTTATATCCCACAAAAAAATGGATGAGCTTCAAGTTACACTAAAAAAATTCAGTCAAAAGTTTTGCACAACCAAGAATAATTTTGAACAAGTCTTCAAAAGTCAGAATTGTCACAGAGAAATATAAAGCCAACAAGCTCTATCTTATCTTAAGGTCATTTGATACAATACACTAATAAAACCATTTATGTATTTAAAATAATATAGTCTTACACATATAGTTTTCAAGCTTACTATTAATAAATACATTTTTTAATGTCAAGATCATTGAAAAATTGCTGATAGTTGTTCACACCATGCTGGGTTATCACCAACTTTGGTATAATGAAATACTGTGAATAAAGAAGACATCTTCCAACAACATGCTCCTTTGTAAGAACTTTCTTCACCAGAGTTGAGGGAAAAATGAAAACATACTAATAATACATACTATTAGCTAGAGGGAAATTCAATATAAAAATTAATTGATAATCAATTAAAATGAGTCAAATGTGCTAGAAAGTAAAACTACATCTATTTGGGCAGCTTAGAACAAAAGCAGGGTGGAAGAGGAGAAATGGAAGGTCATCAACCCGGGGATAGTGAAAAGGGAGGAGATGGTAGAAATAAGCGCTTCAGAGACTATTCAGAAATCTGAGGGTTGAGTGCGCTCCTAAACTTGAAGTTAATGACAATGGACAGAGTCTTCTCCACCCTGGCATTTCCTAGGAAAAGGCCTCCAGAGCCACAGCCAAGCAAGGGTCCCCACTTTGTCTTGGCAGAGGGGAGGAGTCTCTTGGTCTCATGTGGCCAGGGAAAAACATGGACATTTTATTATTTGAGAGTACCCATGGCTTCATCTCCAAATGAATGAACAAATGAACAAATGATTCTCTATACCTATTTGCAGATTTCTTCTAAGAAGGTTGGCAAATTATTAGTCAAGGCCTAGAATGAACTCATGAACTATTAAGTGAAAATCGGTCCATCCATCTTTTATTCACTAAGTGTAAATAGCTACAATCAAACCCTTTTCTGTTTTGACAGGAAAGAAACTAAAAGAATTGGAGCATTTGGAGTCATGCAAGTGAAGGAGGAAGGAGGTTCATCTCCTTACCAGGAGAACAAAGAAACAGGAGCCCAAGTATCACAGCAAACGTTCACAAGGGTAGGATCACCCACCACCCCATAGGTGCTGGTCCTACAAATTTGAAGGGACATAAAAGCTAGGCCTAGAAGCCTTGCTGTCGTACTCAACATGTGTATCTCTTCTCACAAGATTTACGAAGTTTATGATGTACCATTATTTTGTCTTCGGTTTTTCTAATAAACTATAATTTAAGTGAATCAATTCCCAGAGGAATCATCGTTTGAAGTATTGTTATACCTTATTCCATACATTAGAAGCTTCATGTGAAAATTCCCAACTCCTCAGCAAAAAGATAAGCTACATTCTAAGAATTACCCATTTATTCTACAAGATTTATGACTACCTATTCTGAGCAAGGCATTACAAGTTAGCATATTCATCACAGAGTACTTGCAATACAAAAAAAATTAACTGCTTTAAAAATAGGATGAATAAATTCTATCAGATCACTATAAGGCATGCCAACCTTTCAATGTTTTACCAGCACTGCTGACATTTTTTTCTCTTCATTCACTTGCTCACTCAAATAGTTACTAAAAGCCTATTGGTCACCAGTCCCTATCCACAAGGAGCTCACTATCTACTGAGAAGACAGGTAAAGATATTATTACAATGTGATAAATGCTAAGATAGCGGTATCCTCCAAAACACAATGAGATCGTGTGTGTATGTGCGCGTGCATGTGTGTGCATGTGTGTGTGTAAAATTTTGTTGAAACTGATGAGCAATGCCTCTGGGCTACACATTACCTAACAGTTTCCCTATCACTAGAATACTATCAGCACCCCTCCAGTCAGATGATAAAGTTTCTGTATGAGATGTGATCATTATGGCTGAATTCATAACGATCACATTTTAAAAAGGTCCTAAAGCACAATGAATACCAACCTCAGATGAGGGCACTAGTCTTTTTGCTCAAGCCCTTTAGCATAACCACCCACAGTCACACTGATGCCAACTTCTTGGGGAAGAGTGGCTGCACATCTAACAAGCTTCCCACGCATGAAGCAATCTCATGTAGAACTAAAGATCACTGGGTGCCAAAAGGTTCCAGTCCCAATTTGGTCACTCAATGTCCCTAAGCTGGTGTCGCAGCCTCTCTGGGACCCCACATCCTCATCTATCAAATGAAGCCACTGAATTAGATGGCTCCTAACGTTCTTTCCAGCTCTTATGTAACATCATATATCACAGTTCTAGCCATTATATAGAGTCTACAGAGTCTACGACTCTAGTTATCCTTATTGGACAAACCCATTCAACTGTTCAAATGTTTCTCAAGGTCTACTTGTCCTATTTGATGTACTCTGTTCTATCTGTCCTCTCAGTGCATTGGGTCTGGGTACAGAAGACATTTCCCTTAGGGTGTCTCCTCTTTGGGGAAGGAAAAGAACACAGCTTCTTCCCTGAAATTCACTGTTTTCTGCACAGCCAGAAAGCAAACCCACAGACTAGAAAGCAGCTACATGTATTAGGAAACTTGACATCCATATTACTTACTCCTCTGCAAGAAGTTTGACATTTGTTGAGCTCATAAAGGAAGGAGAGAACTCCAATACCAACTATTAATCCTGTCCCTTGATGTACTGTCCAGGTTTCTAAGAAAGTTCAGGTTTACAACACCAGAGTGTAAGGAACCATTCTCCACTTATTACCGTCTTAACCCGAGGCAAATACCAGTCAGGTCAGGTGTCAGCTGCTGTTTCTGTAAAATGGGTGAGTGCTTTCACTTCGCCTTAAAGTCAAACAACAGACCAGATGGTATCAAGAACCCTTTCAGTATCGGGGTCTGTAATTCTAACATCCCTCGTTAGAGAAACTCAATTAATAAAAACTCCCTTCGAGACTCAGATTAATGAAAACAAAAGACTTCTTCAGGAATGCACTGGGAAAATTAAAATTCACTCCCACAGAAACATTCTCAGCAGTATAAATTAACCCCATTATTCAAAGGCTAGTACTGAAGGCAGGAGAGCTATACAGCCAGTACATGCAAAGCTTTGTTAGAAAACAGAATGATGAGTGATTCTCCCATACATAAAAGGCTAACCCTCACATTTCATAAAGTGACTGAGGCTCTTAAAAGGAAAATAATTACTCTAAAAGTTGTGGTGAGGATCACAGGGCCGGGGGCAACGGATCATGCCTGTAACCCCAGCATTTTGGGAGGCCGAGGCAGGTGGATCACGAGGTCAAGAGATTGAGACCCTCCTGGTGAACATGGTGAAACTCTGTCTCTACTAAAAAAACAAAATACAAAAATTAGCCGGGCATGGTGGCGTGCATCTGTAGTCCCAGCTACTCGGGAGTCTGAGGCAGGAGAATCACTTGAACCTGGGAGGCAGAGGTTGCAGTAAGCTGAGATTGCACCACTGCACTCCAGCCTGGCAAACACAGCGAGACTCTATCTCAAAAATAAAAAATAAAAATGATGATCATCCATAATGATGAAGTCTGTGTATGACAGAAAAAAAGTAAATTGCGATCAATAAATTATTTTTTGTGTGTGACAGGGTCTTGATCTGTCACCCAGGCTGAGTGCAGTGGCACGCTCATGGCTCACTGAAGCCTCGACCCCCTGAGCTCAAGTGATCCTCCCACCTCAGCCTCCAGAGGAGCTGGGACTACAGGCATGTGGAACATGCCTGGCTAATTTTTGTATTTTTTGTAGAGACAGGGTTTCAGCATGTTGCTCGAGCGATCTGCCCACCTTGGCCTCCTAAAGCGTGGAATTACAGGCGTGAGCCACTGGGCCTGGCCAGTAAAATTCCTTAAGAAGGTAGAAATGTATATTCATTTTAGAAAGGTTTCCATAAATTATTTAAAGTATAAAACTTTGATATTTCAGAATGTAATTTTCCAATTCTCTGTAGAAGTTGTCTCACTGAAATGCCACATTTCCAGACACACAAAACTGAACAAATGTATTAAAGTACATCAATCATGGGGACCAAATTTGAAATAAACTACCTTTTCCGGTTCCCAAAAGAAAACTAAATTTTATTTAAAAAAAAAAAAGTCTAAACTGGCAAATTCTTCAATTTGTCACTGGGATATGAACATATTTAAGACCAAAAAATTAAATTAACAACAAAGGAGATATCTTATTCAAATTTATAGTTTACACAAAGTATTTCTTATAAAGGAATTCACTGTCAAAAACAAATAATTGTGATGATTTACCAGATGTTTTTGATATAGGAGTTAAAAAGAAATTAGGCAGGTAGTGAGGGTACGGGAGACCTCAGTAAGGTTTTCCTTTTAATGAAAAGCAGACGTAAAATCATTTTCTCTTCTAACAAAGAGCAGCCTGTAAAATAGAGCTGCACGTAAACAAGCAAGCTGGAAACTTGCACAGGTGAATGTCGGCAGTTGTGCCAGTAGGAATATTACTACCTGGGACTAAGCATGTTCAAAATGGCAGCTCCATCTTCTCTTTTTGCCAGCCACATGTACAGTGAGCAGCAGACAAGATGGCACTAGCCGAGTGGAAAGTCCACTTGCATAATGAGATTGGGGTGGAGTGACCAACCTTCCCCGCCCACTACGTAAACGTCACACCTGGTTGAACCAATCTATGGGCCCTATGTAAATCAGACACCGCTTCCCCAAGCCAGACTATAAAACCTGTTGCGGTCAGCTGCAGACCCGCCTTTCCCTTTTGGACTCCTCTGTCTCACGAGAGAGAGAGAGCTGCTCTCCTCTCTCCTTTCTTCTGCCTATTAAACTTTCTGCTCCTTAACCCACTCACGTGTCCCTATTGTTAATCTTCCTGGGTGAGATATGGGAATGCCATATATCTTGAATAAATAGAGCAATATTTTTGATGACTCTCAATCTACATAAAATTCTTTGGTGCTCCTGGAAGTATTTCATTGATTAAAACAAACCACTTTTTTTTAAGTAAATTGAAACTAAAGCTTTAAAAAGAATTATTCACAGCTCTACTTTGCCTCAGTAATGTGAATTGGAACAACTTAAAATGACAAGACATTTTAAGTAAATGAAACAACCAAAATGACCAAAGAGAGGAAAATGTTCAATACAGTATGGTATATCCTTTCCCTGAAATATTATTAACATACAGACATTTATGGTGATTTTGAAAAATGGCATTGGTTTACAATGCTCATGTATGATTTAAAAATATTAGCATTTAAAACTGCATATACAAAATTATGCCAATTAAAAATTTATAGTACTGTAGGTTTGAATTTCTTCATTGTAGAAAAGCAATATTCTTTGAAAAATTAAAAAAAAAATCTTTCTAAGACACAATGAATTTCACAATTAAGTATAAAAAATTCAGCTCAAATCACAAAGCCAGAAAGGAACTTGAGATCAGTTGTGCCACTTACCTCCCCACATTTTAAATATCCAGGACAGGCACGGTCTATTTTCTGCTTAAAGATCACAAAAGACAAAGACTCCATTATAATGATCCCCTTTTTACTTCCTATCTCCAATCCTCAAAGCAAAACAGAATAGCAAAAAGGCAGTTTCCTTCTGATTTACATACCTCACCTATTTAAAGGTTCACTCTCTCCCAGTCACCCAAGCCAGAAACTTTGAATTGAACTTTGCTTCCTCCTCCCTACCCTCATCTGGTCAGTCCCAAATCCAGTCAGTCGATTCTTTCTAGCCTCTCCCCATCTGGCCTTTCTGTTCCCCACTGCTACAACCCTAATGCAATTCTGCCATAGCCTAACTGACCCCACCTTCGAGCGATGGCAGCACTCGTCCTAAAGTAGAGCCCTGGTCACTCTCTGTCATTTGCAAGCAAGCACAACTTACTGACATGCAAACAGTTTTCCACAATCCAGTCCCCAACTAAGTGACTGCTGCTGTGACCTGTCACTCCTCTCCACTCAAATATTACTACACCTCCTCTAATAGAATCTTGCTATTCCCAAACACTTCTTGTGCCTTTTCTCCGGACTCTGCCTGAAATCTTTTTCTTTCCTTTCTTCCTCATTCACTCACTCACTCATTCATTCATTCAACTAAAATTACTAGAGCCCCATATCTACGCCAGGCACAGTGCTAGGTGTTGGGACATAATGGTGAGCAAAAACAGGTAGTACTGGTCTTCAGAGAGATCATAAAATGTACTCTTTGCTATTATACACCCTTCAAAAACTAGCTCAGTTCTTATCACCCTGGGTAGCAATCATCTCTTCCTTTCTTGAACTCCTAACACATACATTTGCAGTTTTGGTCATGTATTATCCTGCACTGTATGTGTTTCCACTTCGTTCTTTACATATACATATCTCCAAAGCATTAGCGCAGTGTTCTGCATCAAAATCTATCCCATCAAAATACTAAGTTTCTTGTATAGCAATTTTCAACCACTTATGAAATTTTAAGTTATGCTTTTCACTTCCCATAAAAATGTGTCAAGAGTTTTGTAAGGCTTTTTTGTGTTTTTGTTTTTCAGGTTTTTGTTCTTGTTTTTGTTTTTTGGTGTTTTTTTTGTTTTGTTTTGTTTTTTAAGCACAAAGGTGTACTGAGCTGTGGCTAAGTAAAAGTCATTTACTTCTGGCTTGGGAATGTGTTTATGAACTTACAAATGAGAACATCTGATGTCTTAGGAATCTACTTCAAACAAAATAATGAAGCTGCCCTGTGGTGACCTGGCCAGAAAGAACTTGGAAGGCTGACAGCTCCCCACTGGGATCTCCTGCAGCCCACTTGGAGCTCTCTCTCAGGCTGCATGATTACGACTACCCCTGTTAAGATAACTCGCCTTAGCACCTTGGCTAAATTTCATGTTTTCACAGCCTTATCTCAAGCAAACTGAAAGAATGGAGTAATAATTTATCATTATGAAGATTAGAGATCAACTGTACACCGAACGCCTAAGAGGTCAAAACAGCAGATATTTAAATAAATCAGTATCTAGAAGGTAAATTTGATTCCCCTGGATTACAGAATTAAGAACTGTGGGCCAGGCGCAGTGGCTCATGCCTGTAATCCCAGCACTTTGGGAGGCCGCGGCAGGCAGATCATTTAAGGCCAGGAGTTCAAGACCAGCCTGGCCCACATGGTGAAACCCTGTCTCTACAAAAAATACAAAAATTAGCGAGGCATGGTGGCATGCACCCATAATCCCAGCTATTTGGGAGGCTGAGGTGGATGAATCGCTTGAACCCAGGAGGTGGAGGTTGCAGTGAGCCGAGATTGCCCCACTGCACTCCAGCCTGGGTGACAGAGCAAGACTGTCTCAAAAAAAAAAAAAAAAGAACTAACTGTGAATGTACACAGATATATCTACTTCCTCTTAACATATACTACATCATAACATTGGCTGTCATATGCTCAAAACAGAAGGTGAAAAAGGCTAGGCACGGTGGTTCACGCCCGTAATCCCAGCACTTTGGGAGGCTGAGGCAGGCAGTTCACAAGGTCAGGAGATCAAGACTATCCTGGCCAACATGGTGAAACCCCATCTCTTCTAAAAATACAAAAAAAAAAAAAAAAAAAAAGCTGGGTGTGGTCGTGCGTGCCTGTAATCCCAGCTACTCAGGAAGCTGAGGCACAAGGATCGGTTGAACCCAGGAGGCGGAGGTTGTAGTGAGCCGAGATCACACCACTGCACTCCAGCCTGGGCAACAGAGCGAGACTCCAACTCAAAAAAAAAAAAAAAGAAGGTGAAAAAAAGCAGCCCTGAACAATTTTACTTTTCTAAGGTTTGGATGAAGAGAAGAAAAAGGGGGGAAGAAACTATAAACTGCCATCTTTTAAAAACTAAACAGTTTTCTGAGGGTTTTTTTGGAGAACACCATAAAAAAAAAAAATTCACGTTAAGTTACACCAGGTAAGCAGCCAGAACATTTCACCAGACAGTCTACAAAAGCAGTTATCTTAGGCTTATAAAAACTGGGCTTCTTTCGTTTTCACATGTCCTACAATTAACTCAATTTCTTTCCTCTCTTTCTTTTTGGTAGCGCACTGATAGGAAAAAAAAAAAAAAGGCAAAATTACACCCCCCAAAAGTGAAATTACAAAGATCATATATATGTGTATGTGTGTATATGCTTAAGTGGCATTCAACCTTCCATTACATTATCCTACTTGCTACACATTTAATTTGAAATAAAAATTTAAAAACCAAAAGGGTTTCTCCTGACCTACCTCTAACCTAAATACTCATTCCCACAAATATTTCTAGGCAAGAGTAGTTTTTCCATACTTCTCTCAAAAATGTTCTATGTTCACATTTTAACTCAAAACTATGCTATAGACAAGATAAAAGAAATCATTTTTCTATAAATTATTTATCCAAAACTTCCTGGATACATTAATATCAGGCTGCTTTAATTAAGTTTAAATGAAAATTGAATGTTTTAAATTATTTAAATCTTCCATGTAGCTAATTATTTCTCATTAGAGGCTGCTCATTCTTAACATGCTAAAACATTTGGTGAAATCCTTTAAGTCACTTCAGAAACTGCTTAATATTCAGTCCCTAGAGTTTCTCCCTAAAGAGCTCTTTCCTGTATTTTCAATACCTTTCCTTCAAAACTCAAAAAGAGAAGAAATGACAATGGACAGGCTGAAAATGAAGACCCTATACACTATCCTTCCCAGCAAACTAGCTTTCTATGCCATTAACATCCAACCCTACACCCATGACCAGCACTAGGAGGGGCACACAGATGTCATAACAATTAATATATTTGATTTCACTAACTTTTTAGCCACACAAAAAGTGAGCCAAGTTATTAAAAGTAAGTGTCGATATGCACACATATGTTTATTGCGGCACTATTCACAATAGCAAAGACTTGGAATCAACCCAAATGTCCACCAATGATAGACTGGATTAAGAAAATGTGGCACATATACACCATGGAATACTATGCAGCCATAAAAAATGATGAGTTCATGTCCTTTGTAGGGACGTGGATGAGGCTGGAAACCATCATTCTCAGCAAACTATCACAAGGACGGAAAACCAAATACCGCATGTTCTCACTCATAGGTGGGAATTGAACAATGAGAACACTTGGACCCAGGAAGGCGAACATCACACACCGGGGCCTCTTGTGGGGTGGGGGTAAGGGGGAGGGATAGCATTAGGAGATATACCTAATAGAAACGACGAGTTAATGGGTGCAGCACACCAACATGGCACATGTATACATATGTAACAAACCTGCACATTGTGCACATGTACCCTAGAACTTAAAGTATAATTAAAAAAAATAAATAAAAAGTGTCTATTTGGATTACGAGGCCCAATTCCAATACCAAAGAACAAGCCTTTTCAGGGAGTTGTGTGTTATTTGTAGTTTAATCAAATGCAGATAAATCTTCTTTGAAAGGCTCCCTTTTTGTGGAGTTATTTTTGTACCACTAGTGTGTTAGCCTACACTCTGATTTTAACTCTGACCTGTGAAATCATAACCCAAGGACAAAGTATGATTTCTTATCATCCTCATTTTATTAAATCTGCTCAGGCGTTTATAGTAATAAGTTCTGTTTTAAAAAATCAAGCAGATAATTCAAACGTTCACTCTTAATACCCCTACCTCATGAGGCCACCTCATTAAATTTTCTCCACCAGCATCTCAGAAGGTTGACATTTCATCATGGAATGCTGTCCTCCTTTCATAACTAAAGAAACATCTGCACAAAACACAGCTGTGCCCAAAATATCCACAGCCTAATAGTTAAAGAGTCTACTTCCTGATTCAAAAACAATCGCTTCTAAGGTGATAATTTAGCCAGAAAAGCAACATTTTTTTTTTTTTTTTTTTAAGAGATGGGGTCTCACTATGTTGCTCAGGCTGGCAGGCTGGCTTTTCAGTTCAACTGCAGGCCTCAAGCAATCCTGTCACCTCAGCCTCAAGAGTAGCTGGGACTACAAGCACACCCAGCTGGAAAAGCAGCATTTAATTTAAACATTCAGCAAATAATTACACAGTACAAAGTCCTGTGTGATAATGAATATAAATATATTCCTCTCCTCAGAGACATGCATATGATGATGTGACAGTCAAGATCTTTCTCGCCGTAGGACATCCTCCAGACAGAGCCCAGGTTACTAGAGGTCCTTCTAGGGGCTTTGCAGTCTCTCTCATTCTGTACTTCCCCAACGTGGAGCTGACGAGATGGAGTCAGTCCTTCTCCCTTTCTCCTCTCCCCTTCAGTGTTTGTCCACCTCTTTGTTGCATACTTCCACCTTCCCTTGCTCCTCTCATCCTGGCCCTACCTGTGAAATACAGACCTTGAGGCCTTCATCTATCTTCCCAGAAATCGCATCATTCTCTCTGCTTTATTGTCTCTTTGGGAAAATTACCAAATTTAAGAACCTCAAATATATGTGATATCTAACAGTGACATAAATATCCCTTAAATTTCTTAAATTCAGTCTGACCAAAATGGAATGCCTGATCTTCCCACCAAAGCCAATTATTCCACCCTCCTTCCTTATTTCAGTTAAGAGCTCCAGCAGGCTCACCACAACCCAAGCCGTCTTAAGGACTTCTTTGACTCCCTTTTTTCCTCAGCACCCCTCCACCCCACCCTCCTGTGTTGCCAGGTTACATGGCTTAAGATCCCTTCTGTCCATCACCATTGTTACCATCCTAATCCAGGTACTTGTTTCTTCCTCCTGAATTTTTTTTTTTTTTTAAGACAGAATCTTGCTCTGTAGCCCAGGCTGGAGTGCAGTGGTGCGATCTCAGTTCACTGCAACCTCCGCCTCCCGGGTCCTGGTTCCCAGGTCCTGGTTCAAGCAATTCTGCATCAGCCTCCGGAGTTGCTGGGATTATAGGAATGTGCCACCATGCCCAGCTAATTTTTGTATTTTTAGTAGAGATGGGGTTTCACCACATTGGCCAGGCTGGTCTTGAATTCCTGGCCTCGTGATCCACCCACCTCGGCCTCCCAAATTGCTGTGATTACAGGTGAGGGCCACCATGCCTGATCCCCTCTGAATTTTTTTAAGTGGGCTCTTATCTCCTCAACAACCCATCTTAAGTGATGCTACTGTATTAATTTTTTGAGAAGGATATATGTCCTCTGCAACTAGATGACTTGGTTTCAAACTCCAGCTATGCTACTTTTACTTCTGTGACCTTGGGCAAGTGACCCAGCCTCTCTATGCCTTTTTTGTACAATAAGGATAATAGTGCCTGCCTCATAGAATTGTTGTGAAAACAAAATGAATTAATAGTTATGAGCCCCTAGAACAGTATATGGCATACATTTAAATGCTCAATAAATGGTTCCCATTATTTGTAATTAGCACAGATCAAGTCATACCATGGCTGCCCCAAATCCCTCAAGAGTCCCATGGTGTACCAAAGAAACTGCAGGTTTCTCAGCCTGACATTCATTCTGTCCCCAGCCAACCTTTCAACTTCACATTCTCCATCCCCTACATGTTCCCTGAATACACACCAGGAAAACTGGAAGACTTACTGTTCCCTGAACACACGTCCCAAGGCTCTCCCCTCCTCACACTTGCTGTTTTCTAAGACCCCTCCTCTCACATCTCTGCCTGATAAGACCTTGTCTATCCTTCAAGTCAATCTTAACTCTTCCACGAAGCCTTTGCTGAACCCCTCCACCAGATGTGCCCCCACCCCCCTGTGAATTCCTCTCCTAGCATAGAGATTGTACTTCTCTTTTGGCAGATATCTTTCCTATACCTCAAACTGCAGTCCTGTTATTTTCCCTACAGGCTTGGAGCTCTTCGAAGGTAACATGTGCATTCAACATTGTTTTATTCTCTGCATCACCTAGCATCATGCAATATGTCAGGGTAACAAAAAAGATGGAGTTGGAGGTTTCAGAGCCACAGCCATTACTGTGGCACAGAAGGGTAAGTTCAAACTAAGAAAAGTACACACTCTGCTCAGGCTGGAGTCCTCAGCATATTTCAAATGTCAATTCAAACTCACAATATAAATTGGATGGTTTCTCCAGCAAGTCTTTCCTTGTAAAATACCAGAAAAACAGTAGACTATAAGAGAAATGTGATTGGTAGGCCTATCCCAAAATACCAACATGAAAATCACATTAAACATTTTCCTCATCTATCAATATTAAAATCAAAAAGCCATCATGCACAGTGTTTAGTTGGCTTAATTTCCTGCTAGATCTATCATCTAGCAATCCCAAGAGAAGTGACTCAGATCTCCATGGCTAGAGCTCATTCAACGACATATTAACATATTAACAACCTCTGGCATGTGAGTTACTGTAGAATTGAACATAATGACATATACACCATCCCCACTCTCAGACTCATGAGAGACCCCCAAACCCTAAAATCACAGAAACACAGGCACAACAATGCACATTCCCAACAACAGAGTGAACACTCAATAAACACTGCTGGCAGTGACATCATCCAGGTACACAGCCGCACATAACTCCATTCTGTCTAGAAGCAGAGCTGTAATCTGACACCAGAGACTCAGACCTCTTTGCCTCAGCAACTCTGGGCATTC
Source organism: Trachypithecus francoisi (assembly GCF_009764315.1). NCBI lineage: Eukaryota > Metazoa > Chordata > Mammalia > Primates > Cercopithecidae > Trachypithecus > Trachypithecus francoisi. The sequence continues at coordinate 121,116,408 of NW_022681470.1, forward strand.
ATGAGCAGCAGCAAAGGGCTCTTTCATTCCCACTCTTACTTTAGCCATTGAAGAAGCATCCTCCTCCCAGCACCACTAAGAGAAAGGTCGCAGACCTCAATTTCAAGAACCTCTATGAAGAAGTGACAAAGATTGTTTTCCCCCAAATAAAAGATATGCTGTTGAAGGTCCAGAACACTCACTCTTCGAAGACCTGGTAGTACCCACAAATCCTTAGGCAGAACTGCCAATAACCTTTCTAACAACACAAGTCCAAGGAAGCTAATAATGATTCATTTAACTATGTTCATTTATCTGCACATTTGGTAAAGATAACAAGAAAGAAAATTTAAACATTTAAAACAGAATATATTAGACTCCTCTGAAACACCAGCTCTTTTCATAAAAGTATATAACCAAGTCAATTCAGCCTTATTTCTTATTATCTGATACTTATATTGAATAAAGATTTATCTCTGTTCAATTAATGTTTTGCTATACCTAAAGTATTAAGATATCTTTTTCCTGTAGATTAGTGGTCTTTTACAGGAAACAGTTCCCTACTTTTATTTTACACTCTCAAATCCTAATCCCACAGAAGCAAAGTAGTCAAAGAAAATAAATCAGGACAGCTACATCATTTCATCAGAAGCAAAGAAAATAATATCAAAAAGTTTGGGGTACCCAAATAAAAGTATCAATAATATGTCAGATAAAATGTTAGTCATAGATGTGACTCCGATACAGCTCCCTGCAGTTAATGTGTCCCACTTTCTGAAAAAAAGCTGCACAAACAAAAACATCCTGAGATAGAAGAGAAGCCTTGTAAACTATAAGGCTCAAGCACCTGTAATACATGCACTGCCCTGTACCCTACGGACACTCCATAAATACTTAGTGACTGATTCACAGGCCAATTAAAGAGTCTGGCAATGATAGTGTGTCTCCCTGGTCCTACTCTGAGGAGTGTTAGGAATCTCCAGTTGCTGTTTGCTGTGGTGGTAGGAAGAACTAAAACAGAGAGATGTCTGGAAGAACTAAAACAGATAGATGTCTAAAAGAACTGAGGTGTTGAAAGGTTCAAATTCTATCAATTTTCCCTGAACTTCTCCCCACGCACCTGAGCCTTAAAACATTGGTATTGTTAGTCGAATCACCGGGGGAAAATGAATAGAAGTGCAAAGTGTTTCCTCGTCAAAGAACAAGCTGAATGGCCAAGAGAAAAAAAACAAAACAGAAACTTACTTTTCATAGACCAGCTCCTCATCGATGGAGAAATAGTGGGTATTTACTGTGCTTTTTGGTCTATTCCTTAAAGTAGCAAAATATAACCGATCTGAAAGACAAGTTTAAAAGACAGAAAAAACATATGAGAAGTAGGGAAGTGGAAGTGAAGGGGGGTGATGACATACGAAGGATCCAATTTAAAGACCCCATCAACACGTGGAATTCTTGCAGAAACCTCATCTCTCCCAGAAAGCTAGAGACTCAAGAGCACAACAGATAGGCATGAGGAAGACCTGACAGAGGAACTCAGCGGGGTGCAGAGCACCCACATTTCCCTTGTTTCAGGCCAGCGGAGTAGCCAGGAAAGGGGGGTACCCGCAGAACTGGAGGTGCAAGTTTGGTTCCCAAATCTCCAGACCTCAGCAGCGGCGAGAAGGGGAAGAAAGAGATGAGCCTCCCCCATGCGGCTTCGGAGATTTGAAAAAGAGGAAGGGAGAGAGACTTAGGGGGTGTAGTTGGGGGTGTCCCGAAAACCGAAGTCTGCGATGGTGGAGTAAAGGCGACCGGTGAGCAACCGGAGCAGGCTCCCCATGAGCTGCTGAGTGCCGGAGTCCGGGCAGAAGCCGGTGCTGTCCCATTACGAGGCCGAGAAGCCATCCGAGGGAACTGCAGAGGGAGCAAGGGACATAAGAAAGAGAAGCCGGAAGCAGGGGGTCCTCGGAGAAAGGAGAGTCCCGAGAGGGGACGAGAGCGCGCGCAGCGGCTGCAGGACACTGGCAGCCTCAGAGAAGGTGGGGACAGTGTCGCGGGAAGTGAAGAGTTGGGGGCAAAAGAGCGTTGGAAGATGCGGGGCCGCTGCTCCTCACCTTTCATGAACTCACAAGCCCCGATTAGTTCCCCTGACTCCGCTGCCATCTTAAGCGAGATACGCACTGGGGAGGGCTGGGTCGTGGCCAGCTGAGGTCACTCGCCTCCGGGGGCTTCCCCACTGCCCAGGAGCCAGGAAGCTCACAGTCCCGAACACCAAGCCTGGCCGAGGGAGGCAGCAGGCGCCGAAGGCGGAGGCGGCTTCGGGGTCAGCGCGCTGGACGCCCCGGGGACATTCCGAGGGGAACCCGAGCCCGCTCCGCGCGGGGCGCACACGCCCCTGGCTGTGGCCGCTCCTATTTGGACCTGGCTGCTGCAGCTGCTGCTCCGCCGTCGCCGCGCCTGGGAAACGCAGACCAGCTCTCACGGCAGGGCAATGTCTTCCCCCGGCTTCCAAAGTGATCATGAAGGAGGAGACGTCTGGTCTTGATCGCGCCCGTGGCTACTCGAGCGGCAGCCGGCAGGACTTCAGTGCCCGCGGGCTGGCAGCAGCTGCTCCGGCTCCTCCTCCGCCACCTCCTTTCAGCAGTTACTCTTCCTCCTCCTCCTCCCCCTGGGTCCGCCCCCAGACCTTCCTCCCCGCCCTCCCTCAGCCCCCTCCACTTTCAGGACTCCGCAGCCATCCCTTAAAGGGACAGCCCGGCTCCTTTCTCCGCAGCAGCCCCAGTTACCAGGCACCCTGCGGGTCACTAGGAGCCGGTTGCTAAGGCTTTGTTGCCGTCCACCAATTGCTGTTCAGGAAATGGGGCCCTCGGCCCAGGGGAGCGGGCGGGGCCTCTAGGCCAGAAACTTATGAATGAAACGGCGGGGTTGGAAGTGGACATCGCTAAGGGCGCTGTCGCGGCCTGGGAGGCTAGGATGCGTCGGCGCCCCCTTTCTTTTCGGCACCCACTAGGTTCTGTCCCACTCCAGATTTCTTTTTTCTCTCTCTCTCATTCTCTTTCTCGCCCACTCACCCATGCTCTTCTAAACTCTTGCAGCGCGCGCGCGCGCACACACACACACACTCGTAAAAACCTCAGATCTCCGTGCCCTGCCTCGCCTCTAGCTAACATTTCAGCCACCCCCCACGCCCAACACTGAGGGGGTCTGCATCTTGATAAAAATACAATTGAAAAAGAAGCCCCAGCTCCTAGCTCACAGTACATGTATTGGTATCTTCTACACATACCAGACTCTGATATAACTTGTACTTTGTTCTCATGGGAAAAAAGTTTCCCATCTGGTTCTCCGCGCCCTCTCAACTGGGCCGCCACTGTGAGCGCAAAAGCATCACAAATGCCTAATCTTTACAGAGCTCGGGTCCCGGAGGGGCGGGGCGAGACCGCAGAGCAAGCCTGGGGGGGGCGGAGGGAATAGGCGAGAGAGGAGAGTCCATTGGTCCAAGGAGAAGGTTAACACAAAGGAATTTCTTTACATAGTCTCAGCTGAAGCGTTCCAGGCAGGAGTCCCGCTAAAAGAGGCCCTTGACTTGTCTCTGCGAGGCTCCAGGTACTGTTTGAATAACTTGATCGCTGGGCGTCCTACGGCTGTGCCTAATCAGCGTGCAGTCCCTTCCATACGAAAATGGCGCTACAGACCCACTATCCGAAGAGCATGCGCTCTGAGTGCTCTCTCCAGAAACAGCAAGAAACTTGTGGCTGCCTTTTCCTTCGCAGTCGCGTGTTGACCTCTAGGGAGAAAGGGAGCGCACCCGTGCAGAGCTGACCGAGGGAGCGAGACCTTCGAGGGCCAATTCCAGTTTTTGTTAGTGGGTTTTTTTTTAATGTGTGTTTTCTTTGTTTGAGACAGTGTCTCGCCCTATCACCCAGGCTGGAGTGCGGTGGCCCAATCTCTGCTCACTGCAACCTCCACCTCTCAGGTTCAAGCGATTCTCGTGCCTCAGCCTCCCAAATTGTTGGGTCTACAGGCTTGCCCAACCACGCTCGGCTAATTTTTGTATTTTTTGTAGAGACCGGGTTTTGCCATGTTGGCCATGGTCTTCAACTCCTGAGTACAAGCAATCCGCCCTGCCTTGGCCTTCCACAGCACTGGGATTACAGGCTGAGCCACAGCGCCCGGCCTCAAATTATTTTATTGAAAAAAAAAAAAAAACTAGTATTTCTTATATGAAAGATAGAGAAAAACAAAGTATATGAATCTTTCAATAAACTTACCCACTTTGTTTAAAAGGCTAAATAAATCCAAAGATTCTGATTTAAAATTCTTCCAGAATCTAAATTCAAATTCCCCAACAATTTTTCATGAGTTTTGTGTTAGAAAAAGGGCATTAGAAATAGAAGTTAGAGTTCTCATCCAATTCATAAACTTTTAATTTCACAAAGTAAATAGTCTAATGAAAAGAACTCCAATCTACAATTTCGGTGAGGCCAGATATAATTGAACACCCTCTTGTTATTTTCCAAAATGAATTTACAAAAATCTTTTTTATATAACTCTCCTGCTTAAAATTTTGATCATGAGGAATGAATTATCACCTAACAAATACAAGTCCTTAAGTTCAAATGAAAATGTTTATTTTTCCTTAGCATTTTTACAAAGATAATAAAACTCTGTATGTAATTTTTTTTTAATATTGCTTGGGGCTGGGCATGGTGGCTCACACCTATAATTACAGCACTTTGGAAGGCCAAGGCCAAGGCCTACGGATCACCTGAGGTCAGGAGTTTGAGACCATCCTGGCCAACATGGCGAAACTTCGCCTCTACTAAAAAAAATACAAAAGTTGGCTGGGTGCAGTGGCTCACGCCTGTAATCCCAGCACTTTGCGAGGCTGAGGCAGGTGGATCACCTGAGAGCAAAAGTTCGAGACCAGCCTGGCCAACATGGTAAACCTCCGATTCTAGTAATAATACAAAAAAATTAGCCGGGCGTAGTGGCACACACCTGTAATCCCAGCTACTAGGGAAGCTGAGGCAGGAGAATCGCTTGAACCCGGGAGGCGGAGGTTGCAGTGAGCCGAGATCGCCTCATTGCACTCCAGCCTGGGTGACAAGAGTAAAACTCTGTTTCAAAAAAAAAAAAAATTACAAAACTTAGCTGGGTGTGGTGGCACACGCCTGTAATCCCAGCTACTCAGGAGGTTGCAGTGAGCCATGATCGTGCCACTGCACTCTAGCCTGGGCGACAGAAAGAGACTCCATCTCAAAAAAAAAAAAAAAAATTGCCAGATGTGGTGGCTGACGCCTGTAATCCCAGCTACTCAGGAGGCTGAGGCAGGAGAATCGCTTGAACCGGGAGGCAGAGGTTTCAGTGAGCTGTGATTACATGATTACGGCACTGCACTCCAGCAGTGCCGTGTCTCTGGGCGACAGAGTGAGACCCTGTCTCAAACAACAACAAAATTGCATGGAAGGAAAGTGTCAGTATAATCAAATCTCTCTAAGCCATTCTAAATGGTATAGAAAATTCTACAAGAAAAATATGAAACAGATAATGCACACACAGCACACCTATAATACATAACAAGGTTCTAATGAGATCATAAAACACTTTATTCTCTCAATTATCATGAGGTCAAAGTTCCTGTTGGTTGTAGTTTCATAATAAAGGCATACTTTTACAGTCTATGAGGGAAGATAATGGAAGAAGCTTTTCCAACCACCCAACTTGATATAAATTTAAGGAATGAACTTTAAAGAAACAATAAAGAAGGCATTTCACATATAAAGGAAATACTAAGAGATTTTAAATATCGCTCAACTGCACAAAAGGAAGGTAATATTACACACAAATTCAGCAGGTAAATGTCAAAAGTGTCAAGTTTGAAAACAACAACTTTTTTTTTTTTTTCTTGTGATGGAGTCTTGCTCTGTCGCCTAGGCTGGAGTGCAGTGGCACTATCTGGGCTTGGTGCAACCTCCACCTCCCGGGTTCAAGCAATTCTACTGCCACAGCCTTCAGAGTAGCTGGGACTACAGGCGCGTGCGCCACCATGCCCAGCTAATTTTCGTATTTTTGGTAGAGACAGGATTTCACTATGTTGGCCAGGCTGGTCTCAAACTGCTGACCTCAAGTAATCTGCCCGCCTTAGGATCCCAAAGTGCTGGAATTACAGATGTGAGCCACTGCACTCACCCTGAAAACGACAAAATTTAAATCTAACTCCTGCAACCCATGCTTGTGTGCATGCAGTTCTAGAAAACTCACTGCTGGAGGCAGCGCTAAATTATGTCAAAAGCCGCTAGTTCTAATTCTGCCTGGAGGCTGCAGGACCTCTGATCACCCTTACTTATGACAGCTCTTCAAAAATGCAAAGACAGTTTCCTTGACCACCTTCCTTTTCTCCTTAGTCTTCCCCAGACAAATATCTCCATTTTCTTCAACATTGTCTTATATTACATGGCTTCAAGCCCCTCAGTCCAGTCTCTGCCAATTTGTCCAATTTCTTATAAAGTGGGTCCCAGAACTGAATGCAGACTAGTGATAAACTGGTGTGGCCAGTTCTGAAAAAAGTAAAAAGAATAGATGGAAGATTCAGATGAGAGCAAAATAAATGAAAAAACATAAAAGAATCAAATTTTGTCATTTAAACTGGTGTGGCCAGTTCTGAAAAAAGAAAAAGAATAGATGGAAGATTCAGATGTGAGCAAAAGAAATGAAAAACATAAAAGAATTAAATTTTATCATTTAGCTTCAAGAAAAAGAAAAGGAGAATATTCTTTTTTTTTCTTTTTTTTTTTTTTTGGAGATGGAGTCTCCCTCTTTCACCAGGCTGGAGTGCAGTGGCACAATCTCGGCTCACTGCAACCTCTGCCTCCCAGGTTCAAGCAATTTGCCTGCCTCAGCCTCCCGAGTAGCTGGGATTACAGGCATGCACCACCGCACCCAACTAATTTTTGTATTTTTAGTAGAGACGGGGTTTTGCCATGTTGGCCAGGATGGTCTCGATCTCTTGACCTCGTGATCTGCCCACCTCGCCCTCCCAAAGTGCTGGGATTACAGGCATGAGCCACTGCACCTGGCGGAAAATATTCTTTCTTGCTGGAAGAGGGCAAGGAAAAATGATCTCAAGATTGTCAAAGGCCTGACAGCTATGTGGTTTACATAGTGTATTCTTTTAAAATTATCATAATTTCTTATTAGAATGTATCATTAGAACATACTCTTTTAGTTGTTTATTCAGTAGTGATACAAAGTTACCAAAGAATGTAAAGAAAATATAGAATACATACTTCGAATTATTTCTGGAAATTAATTTTCACATTAAGTATGAAACATGTAGTAGAAACCTGTGCTGCTGAGTGATTTGAAATTCAAGGTAATTTGAATTATTTATTCATATACATATTTTGACAATTTTTTGATCCCAAAAATAATTTAAAACAGCTTTTAGTAAAATACATATAATAAAAAAGTTATTACAGTAGAACCAGAATACCAAAAATAAATAGCGTGACTCAGAAACGGTTCTGTTCCAGAAGCCTGCCCACAAATGATAAGACCTTAGCCTGGCCGGGCGCGGTGGCTCAAGCCTGTAATCCCAGCACTTTGGGAGGCCGAGGCGGGCGGATCACGAGGTCAGGAGATCGAGACCATCCTGGCTAACACTGAAACCCCGTCTCTACTAAAAAATACAAAAAACTAGCCGGGCGAGGTGGCGGGCGCCTGTAGTCCCAGCTACTCCGGAGGCTGAGGCAGGAGAATGGCGTAAACCCGGGAGGCGGAGCTTGCAATGAGCTGAGATCCGGCCACTGCACTCCAGCCCGGGCGACAGAGCGAGACTCCGTCTCAAAAAAAAAAAAAAAAAAAGACCTAGCCTAACCCAGCCACATTCTGTATCAAACAAATCACCAATGCCTGTTTAAGAATTTCAAACCAGAATCAAAGAAGTAAAAACCAGAAGGGACCTGGGAGATCAGCTAGTTCCAGTGTTCAAACAGACTCCATCAAACTCAAGGGATTTAGCACAAGCCCAATATGGGGGTGGGAGTGGAAGGCAGTGGATGAGCACTCAAGGCTTCTACAAAATAGTTCCTTTATAAACGGTTATATGGCAAAGTTAAAGGAGAAAAAAAGAGAGGGAGGTCCACAGTCGGTAAATGATTTCCCAAACTCACATAACTGGTGGAAATAAGACCAGTATTCATTATTTGCTGTAATATCAACAACCTTTTCCTAATTTTTCCCTAGTTAGCTTAAATTACATTGTTTAACTTATAGATTATTACACTTTAGCCATAAAGTGTCAATAATAATATATGCATAATGTCTACAACTATTTTCTTCAAGATATTTAGAGGAAATATTGAAATAATCTCCAAATGAAACAATATAAGATATTGCATTATCTGCCATTGCTATTGTTCTTGTGTGGCTTCTACAGAAATTTGAATTGTTTTCAACCCTGTGATTTATTAATGGCATACCAGCATTCTACAAAATACAGTTCAAGAAATACTGGTATAGTGAACATTAATGTTCACAATAAAACAAGTCAATTCAATATTCATCTCCTTCTTGACTAATGCAGTCAGTAAAGAATGGTACAGTTTTAGAAGGTAAAAGAAAGTTCCATGAGGTAATATACTTCAGAGTAGTCAATTTATTGTCTGTTTGCTATACTTATTAAACAAGTTAACAACTCAATACATTTTTTAAATTTTACAGAATTTATCCATCTATATTTATTTGTTATTACTACTTTTTTTTTTTTTTTGAGACAGAGTCTCGCTGTGTCACCCAGGCTGGAGTGCAGTGACACCATCACAGATCCCTGCAATCTCAACCTCCTGAGCTTGAGTGATTCTCACATCTCAGGCTCCGGAGTAGCTGGGACTACAGACATGAGCCACTGCACTTGGGTAATTGTTTAATTTTTTTGTAGAGACAGGGTCCCACTATGTTGTCTTGAAGTCCTGGGCTAGAGCCAGTTTCTCCTGTCTTGACCTCCCAAAGTGCTGGGATTGCAGGTGGGAGCCGCCGCACCCACACCATTCATACTCTTTTTACAGAAAAAATAAGTGAACATTTTTACTCCAAAAATAGATAATATTCCCCACACCACTCCTCTCCCACCATCACCATCATAGCCATGCTGAGAAATACTAGTGAGCTACACACTGTAATCTAAAGGTTTTTTATTTTGTTTTGTTTTGTTTTGTTTTTGAGATGGAGTCTTGCTTTGTCACCCAGGCTGGAGTACAGTGGCGCAATCTTGGCTAACTGCAACCTCTGCCTCCTGGGCTCAAGCAATTCTCCTGCCTCAGCCTCCTGAGTAGCTGGGACTACAGGTGCCCGCCACCACGCCCGGCTAACTGTTTTTTGTATTTTTAGTAGAGACAGGGTTTCACTATGTTGGCCAGGCTGATCTCGAACTCCTGACCTCATGATCTGCCCACCTCGGCCTCCCAAAGTGCTGGAATAACAGGCATGAGCCACTGCACCCAGCCGTAATCTAAAGTTTTGAATGTTCACTTCCATGTTCACATTTAATAATGTTTCTACTCTACATATTTCTAGCAGGAAAATAGTAGTAGTTAATAGTTCAGTTTCATTTAAAACCAAGCACAGTAGTTTATATCTCAGTTCTCACATTGGTTGCCTATCAGGTAGGTATATTATTATTTCCATTTTATAAATGAGGAAACACACAAAATACATGCTCAGTGTATATTCGGAGAATGGATAAATAAATGAGTAATTAAAATGTGAGGAGATGAACTCATGTGAATCACCTGGATTCATAAATCAGTTCCTTTGCAGCCTGGAGTAGTGAAAAAAATGCTGGATTTGTAATCAGAAGCGTGGGTTTCAGGCACTTCTCTCCCACCATCTGTATGCATTGTTTTGGACTCAGTTTCCTCTGATATTAAATAGAAATTATAATAATTTCTAACTCACAAGAATAACAGTAAAATTAAATGTGAGTTTCATGTTGTGATGCTAGACACTGTGTACAAATATGGTGCTGTACAAATACAGCCTAGCATTTGTATTAATAAATACAAGTATTTAGTAATATTAAGCATAGATTAAGAAATACTAACTTGTTTCCAAAATCTAATTTTCATAAGTCTCGAATGAATACAACTATTTGGATCTAGGTATTGTAATTTAATTGACTCCTAGCTAACAGCATAATTAAAATATACACTCACAGAGAAGTCCTTTTTATCAACTGAAGATAACTCCACAGGGTACAAATTAATGTCCTTTTTCATTTCTGATTGCCTGTGACCATATGCCTGTCTCTGGAGTGTGATCAGGGCCAACAAACCCATTCAGGGATCCTCAATGGATTCCTAAATTCCCCTGCTCTCACTCACGTTCTTTCGGTCCTTAGTGTTCCAGAAGCCTGGGACACAAATGTTGTGCCCTATGGTTTCCATGGTGACCCTTGACACACTTTTGGAACATATGTTTTCTGATGCCTAGTCCTGTGTAGAAACTCTAGAAGAAAATTATATTTTCGGCCGGGCGCGGTGGCTCAAGCCTGTAATCCCAGCACTTTGGGAGGCCGAGTCGGGTGGATCACGAGGTCAGGAGATCGAGACCATCCTGGCTAACACGGTGAAACCCCGTCTCTACTAAAAAATACAAAAAACTAGCCGGGCGAGGTGGTGGGCGCCTGTAGTCCCAGCTGCTCGGGAGGCTGAGGCAGGAGAATGGAGTGAACCCGGGAGGCGGAGTTTGCAGTGAGCCGAGATCCGGCCACAGCACTCCAGCCTGGGCGACAGAGCGAGACTCCGTCTCAAAAAAAAAAAAAAGAAAATTATATTTTCAATAAACAGGAGACCTTTGGTTTCCATTTTTTCAACCAAAAATACTATATATGTATTGAACATATTATTAATGGTTGTTCTTGTTGTTATTAACACCAATAATTGTATTGATTCCCATGGGAGAACAAAAATCACACTTCATATCTTCCACATACCAAGCCTTCCTACATGGAGTCTATGTTATTCTTCAAATGATATCTAAAGTAGTAGACCTGTATTTGTTAATGTAGGATAACAGCAATGTGAATAATGTAACACATACACAAAAATAATGTCTACTTACCATAAAATGTATGTATTTTAGGTAAAATATTTCTCTTCATACCTATGTTTTATTTCCATAACATCAAATATACATTTTCTTTATATTTGTGTATTCATTCATTCAGTAAAAATTTACTATCTGCTATTTGCCTGGCTCTGTGCTAGGTGCTAGGATTGCAACTGAGAATAAGGCAGAGTTCTATTCTTAAGGAAGTTACATTCTAGAAAGGGTTATAGATGAGCAATCAAGTTCCATAAGCAAGATACATGCTAGGCTGAAGTGAGCACAGAGCAGAGGCCTGTGTGGGCTGCATCAGACCTGAGGTATGAGGAAAGGGTTCCCTGAAGAATCCTTGTATAGACTTGAAGGTTGAATAGGAGTTAGCTAGTGGGAGGTAGCCAAACAGTAGAGAGAGCAAGGCGGGAGGGTATGTGGAAGGAGAAAGACACACAAGAGAACCCCAGGCACAGGGAACAGTCTATACACAGGCCAGGAAACAGTAGAGAGAAAGGCCAGTTCAGGATTTGAAGCAGCTCCATTTGGCTCCAGCCCAGAGTATAAAAGAAAAGAGGAAGAAGGATCTTGGTAAGTTAGTCCAAAAATGTGGACTTTATCCAGAGGGTAATGGGGCACCAAAATGAAATACAGTTGACCCTTAAATAACACAGGGGTTAGGAGCACAGTTGCATATCCACATACAACCAAAAGTTAACAGCCTACTGTTTACCAGAAGCCTTGTCCATAACGTAAACAGGTTAATTTAACACAGATTTTGTATACTATATGTTATATATATGTTGTATCCTTATGATAAAGTAGGCAAGAAGAAAAGCAAGATTTTACAAATTATCACAAATCTCCAAAGATTTTCCTATATTTAATGAAAATAATCCATGTACAAGTGAACCTGTGCAGTTCAAATCCATGTTGCTCAAGGGTCAACTGTATACAAATGAGGAAAAACCTAAAATCCCCAGGCGGGGATTTTTTTTTTTTTTTTTTCTTTTTTGAGACGGAGTCGCACTCTGTCGCCCAGGCTGGAGTGCAGTGGCGCGATCTTGGCTCACTGCAAGCTCCGCCTCCCAGGTTCACGCCATTCTCTTGCCTCAGCCTCCCAAGTAGCTGGGACTACAGGTGCCCACCACCATGCCTGGCTAATTTTTTGTATTTTTCAGTAAAGACAAGGTTTCACCGTGTTAGCCAGGATGGTCTCAATCTCCTGACCTCGTGATCCACCTGCCTCGGCCTCCCAAAGTGCTGGGATTACAGGCCTGAGCCGCCGCACTGGGCCCCAGGCAGGGATTTTAAAAATTGACAGAAAGAGCCTGCAAAATTGTTTAACTAATTGTAAATAGATTGGACTTTACTCCATGAATCCCCCCAAAATCAGAATTACAATGGGAACGTAGGCAAAGGCCCACTATAGCGTGTTTCGTTCTTTCTTTTTACCTTTCACCATTAAAAAGACAAAATACAACTTGCCCGGTTTTCGCAAAACATGATTAAGTACTTAATGGGAAGAATTGTCTGAGATTCCTGAAATTTAATTTGCCTGTGTTGGCAATAAATGTGGATAAGATAATATAGATAACTTCTAAATTGTAACTATTTTGAGTAAAAGGACCCTAAGCAAATGTAAAAAAATAGAATATATAAGAATTACACTTTAGGCCAGGCGTGGTGGCTCATGCCTATAATTATAGCACTTTGGGAGGCCAAGGTAGGTGGACACCTGATGTCAGGAGTTGGAGACCAGCCTGGCCAACACGGCGAAACATCATCTCTACTAAAAATACAAAAATTAGCCAGGCGCAGTGACAGGTGCCTGTAATCCCAGCTACTAGGGAGGCTGAGGCAGGAGAATCACTTGAACCCGGGAGGCAGAGGTTGCAGTGAGCCAAGACTGCGCCATTGCACTCCAGCCTGGGCAACAAAGTGAATCTCCGTCTCAAAAGAAAAAAAAAAAGAAAAATAATTATGCTTTAAAAATATGTTCTAATTAACTAATAAAAGTAATTTGGCGTATGTAAGAAGTCAATTTCTGAAAACCTTCTTCAAAAACTTTTAGAAATAATAAATTAATGTGAATGATTTGATTATTTTACATCGTAGAGGGCAAGTTAATTGTCCTTAAGGTTTATGGAATAAAAAGAAAAAAATCAGAGCAGCACTACATGACATGTGCTCTGGGTCCCCAGAGGGGCAGCCAACCCCATCCTTGCTCATCTCTTAAGTGAAAAACCATTCACCAGTGTGGAGATGTAATTCTTATCTAACATGCTGTATCTGTCTATGTATCATGGTGCCTTTCCTAGTGCTCTGGGACGGTTTGCTTAGTAGGTTTTCCTGATGGACTTTAGCTCATCAATGCCATTTAAAGCATTTCTCTGAAAGTGACTTTAGTTCATGGAGCATCATTAACCAAATATTACCCGCTTGCTGGCAGGGAAGACACACACACATAAAATTTGACAAGAAGACTGCTGATTTTCCAAGCTCTTTCCTATCACTTTAACTGTTCCCGGGCAGAACTTTGATTTCTGTCCCTAAACCTCTTCCTCCTCCAGTCTTCGCCAGGTCAGTACATACTACTATCATTCATCCAATTGCTTAAGCCAACTCCAAGTTAAAAGTCACCTTTGGCCGGGCACAGTGGCTCACGCCTGTAATCCCAGCACTTTGGGAGGGTGAGCTGGGTGGATCACTGGAGGTCAGGAGTTTGAGACCAGCCTGGCCAACATGGCGAAATCCCGTCTCTATTAAAAACACAAAAATTAGCCGGGCATAGTGGTGCATACTTGTAATCCCAGATACTTGGAGGCTAAGGCAGAAGATTCGTTTGAATCTAGGAGGCAGAGGTTGCAGTGAGCTGAGGTCATGCCACTACACTCTAGCCTAGGCAACAGAGCTGTCTCAAAAAAAAAAAAAAAAAGTCACCTTTAATCTAACCGCCACATCCAGTCACTCCACATGATTTGCCTCTCTTCCTTCATAATGTATCCTGAATTCTTCCAATTTTGTCTCCTTGGCAAACATCATCCCTTCCCCTGGACCTCTGCAATAGCCAAGAGCTGCAAAACTTTCATTTGTGTTTTGATCTGCAGGTCGGTCTCAAGAACTGTGGTCCAGCTGGAATTCTTCCACTGTTAGGTCCTTTAAAGGTCAGTGGGGAGGGCTTATTTATTTTAGTCAGTTCTTTCCTTCATAATTTCAAGAAGGTATCCTGGGAAGAGTTACCTAGGTGTCCACTGCCTATGGTTAGTATGTGATATGAAGTCATTGCCAAGTCTGGCTGCCTCTCTTGCCTTGCCTTACACATCCCCAACTCTGAATGCTGGGGCCTTGTGAACTCAGACCCACATTGCTGTCATGTGAAGCATGTACTTGCTTCCCCCTTCCTTTCCACCATGATTGTAAGTTTCCTGAGACCTCTCAGTCATCATTCCTGTTAAGTCTGGGGAACTGTGAGTCAATTAAACCTTGTTTCTTCATAAATTATCCAGTCTTTATAGCAGTGTGAGGATGGACTAATACAGTCCCTGATGAAAAAATGACTTAGTTCTCTCTCTCTCTCTCTTTCATGCTCTCTTTCTCCTTCTACTTTTCACCATGGGATGATGCAGCAAGAAGGCCCTTGCCTTTGGACTTCCCAGCCTTCAGGACTATAAGAAATAAATCTCTGTTCTTTATAAATTACCCAGTGCCAAGTATTCTACTTTAGCAACACAAAATAGACTAAGACAGAGGTGCTTCTTTACCAGTTCATCAGATGTAACCAACTATGTATGAAGCACAATGCTGGGCATAGTTTATGCACAAACTGGAACCCCTGCTACTTGGTCATTCAGGAAAGAAATGATAAGGATAGATGACAATAGGCATAGAAAGCCAAATTCAAGACATCTGTAGGAAATACAATTGACAGGATAGGCAACACAGACGTAGGTAAAAGTTAAGGGGGAAATGAAGAGCCGAAGATAACTCCCAGAATTGTAACTCTTTCACTGACCGGCTAGTGATGCCATTTTCTAAAACAGAAGTACAGGCTATTCATGGGAGGAAAAATGAACTCAGTTGTGCTATCGAGAATTTGACGTATTTGCTGGACAACGAGATGGAAATACATGTTAAGCACTTTAATATATGGATTCCATGCTCAGGAGAGGCAGATGGACTTCACTGACAGGTTTCAGATTCTCCAAACATTAGGCACAATCTACATTGCGGAAAAGACAAGATAAGCATAGTGAGGTGATGAAGCGAATGTCCTCTAGAGACAGACTGAGTCCAAGTCCTGATCTTTCCACTTACTGGTTACTTGGACAAATGATTAACCTTTCTGTGCTTCAGTTTCCTAGTCTATAAAATGAGGATAATAAGAGTACCTACCTCATAACATCATAAAAATGAAACCAGTCTGTTTGTAAAGTGTTTAGGTCAGTATTCAGAACCTAGCAAACATTATGTCTATCTCTTCCAAATAAAAATTTCCTCCAAGGAAGAGAGTATGAAATGAGAGATGAAGAAAACTGGAATTAGCCGTGGTGAATATCAACGTCTTAAGATGTAGGCAAAGAAAAAGGTATTCTTATGTGGGTAAAGAAAGAGATATTCTTAGAAGAGTGATAAGCAGCAGCTCCAAACGAGCTTTCTTTTCTCAAAAGACACCAAAACTGAGACACTGAGACACAGAGGTGATAAAATATCAAGAACTAACTCCTGGTGCAAGATTCTCTACAACTTTAATGGGCTGTCTCTCAAGTGATTTTTATTTATTTTATTTATTTCTATTTTTATTTTCTTGAGATGGAGTCTTGCTCTGTCACCCAGGCTGGAGTGCAGTGGTGCAATCTCGGCTTACTGCAACCTCTACCTCCTGGGATAAAGTGATCCTCCCACCTCAGCCCCCCAAGTACCTGGGACTAGAAGCACATGCCACTGCACCCAGCTGATGGTTTTCTTTTCTGTTTTGTTTTTTGTTTTCTGTTTTGTTTTTTTTGTAGAGACAGGGTCTTGCTATGTTACCCTGGCTGGTCTTGCCCAGACTAGTCTCAATTTCCTAGGCTCAAGCAATCCTCCCACCTGGACAGTGCTGGGGTTACAGGTTTGAGCCACCATTCTCAGCCTCTCAAGTAATTTTGCAAGTACAGTGTAACATTTTTAGGTTCTATAGCAGTAGAAAAAGGAAAGTATATCTTCAGCTACATTAAAGAGGGAGTATTCAGTAATCCTCATCTACTTATAAAGAAGTTTCATATTTTAACAGTAATTGAGTGTGTTGTATTGGGAGAAATCGTTCTCTCAAGAGAAGTTAAATAACTACTCTGACCATAAAGTAATCTGTCTACCTTATAGGTTCTAGGTTGCATAATTAACATTCACAAAGTATTTTAAAAGGAAAATCACTTATGAGCCCTAAGCATTACTATGTAATTAATAATTTCCTAGACTTTATTTGATTAGAGATTACAGATGCAAAATTTGACATACCTGGTATGAAATCAGACTTTTGCTCTCAGCCTCATATTCAGCAATACTCACAGTGTGCTAATGCCATCAAAATGCAGGAAAAAAATGTACTTTTAAAAATAATTTAGTTTTTGGTAGTTCTCTACTGTTTCTACTCACATTTCCAATATCAAATGTGTAGGAATTTTCCATACCAAACAATTCTCCAATTCTCTGCCCACATCAATTGGGTTTCCTACAGTTCCACTGAACTGTAGGACACCCAGTTGGCATGGGCAGAGAAGTTACCTGCAGTTACCTGACACTATTTACGTGGAGTTAGCATCCGATCTCACAAGTTAAAGGCTCAGTACCACAAGACTGTGTCACTTCAGAGGCCAGTTGCAAGTTCCCAGGCTACCAAAAATAAAATTCTAAGCCCCCCAACAAACTGAATAGACCCCTCCTCTCACCCAAAGTCATTCCATAGTTAACCTGAAAAACTAGATCAGGCTATGATGGAAAAGGAGGGGACTAAACATATCTCATTATACCCTCCTCCCTTTGGAATTCAGGCACAACTGACCAATATTAACATTAAAACAGAGACCTAAAGACTGACAAAATAGACTCTTTGTAGCAATAAGATACCAACATGACAGATAGCTAACCTTGAAAGGAATCAAAGTATTTTACCCCCAAATATATTTCTTTGACATATTTTGAAATGGCCCTGCAAAACTGTCTATTGTGGGGAAAATCTACTTTCTGTAGAGAATCCTCTCCCCCTTTCCAGGTCTTTTCCCTGATCCAGGAGAGAATTAACTAAGAGTCTGGCACCTTTTTAAGTCTGACAAAAAAACATGTACAATATATTCTCTCTGAAGCCTGCTACCTGGAGGCTTCCTCTACATGACAAAAACCTTGTTCTCCACAACCACTTATCTTAACCCAGATACTCCTTTCTATTGATTCCAGGTATTTTTTTTTTTTTTTTTTTTTTTTTTAGATGGAGTTTCACTCTTGTTGCCCAGGCTGGAGTGCAATGGCACAATCTTGGCTCACCGCAACCTCCGCCTCCCGGGTTCAAGCGATTCTCCTGCCTCAGTCTCCCCAGTAGCTGGGATTACAGGCATGCGCCACCACACCTGGCCAATTTCGTATTCTTAGTTGAGATGGGGTTTCTCCATGTTGGTCAGGCTGGTCTGCAACTCTTGACCTCAGGTCATCCGCCCACCTCGGCCTTCCAAAGTGCTAGGATTACAGGCGTGAGCCACTGCACCCATCCTGATTCCAGGTCTTTAGATAATAACTTAGCTTTTTCAACTAATTGCCAATCAGACAATCTTTGAATCTACCTATGACCTAGGATATCCCTCTCCCTACAAGTTGCCCCGCCTTTCCAGACCAAACCAGTGTACATCTTACACGTATTGATGATGTTTTACACTCCCTAAAACATATAAAATCAAGCTATAGTCTGACCACCTCTGGCACGTGTTCTCAGGACCTCCCTGGGGCTATGTCATGGGTCCTGGTCCTCAGATTTGGCTCAGAATAAATCTCTTCAAATATTTTCCAGAGTTTTATTCTTTTCATCATCATCACCAATCACGCATAAGTCGGGGTTTTCCACAACCCCTTCCTCAGATTCAGTAATTTGCTAGAATGGCCACCGAACTCAGGAAAGTATTTTACTTACAATTACCAATTTATTATAAAGAGTTCAAATCAGGAACAGCCAAATGGAAGAGGCATAAGGAAGGGTATGGAGGAAAGGGCACAAAGCTTCCATGCCCTGTGTGCACACCACCCTCCCAGCACCTTCATGTGTTCACCAACTCAGAAGCTCTTCAAACTTTGTCATTTAGGGGGTTTTATGGCAGTTCCACTATGTAGGCATGGTTGATAAATCACTGGTCATCAGTGACAGGACTCTGTCTCCAGCATCTCTCTCTCTCCTCCCCAGAAGTCCTGAGCGGGGGCTGAAAGTTTCACAAGGTTAGTTGCTCTGGCAATCAGCCCCTATCCTGAAGCTATTGAGGGGTTCCCCAAAAGTCACCTTAGTATGGTTGGAAAAGACTTATTATGAATAACAAAAGATGCTCTTATTTTTACCACTAGGGAACATGTCTAAGTCATGCGGCACCAATGCATGTTACTGGTGGCGAATTCATACAGGTAGATAGTAATCTCAATTCTTGCCTTCTCAGAAGAAAGAATTTGACCAAGGTGACATAAGGCAGAGTGAAAGACCAAGACAAGTTTTAGAGGAGGAGTAAAAGTTTATTAAAAAGTTTTAGGCAGGAATGAAAGAAAGTAAAGTACATTTGGAAGAGGCCCAAGTGGGCGAAGTGAGAGAGTCAAATACCATGCCCTGTTAGACCTTTGGCCTGGGGTCTTATACAGTGACACGCTTCCAGAGGGTTGCGTCCTTCTCCCCTGATTCTTCCCTTGGGGTGGGCTGTCCGCAGGCACAATGGCCTGCCAGCACTAGGGAGGGACTGCATGCACTGATCCTGTGTTTACTGACATTGTGTCCATGCTCATTTGAAGCATTTTTCCCTTACAAGTCGAGGGTTTAAACGCCACCGTTTTGCGTCTTAATGTGCATGCTTGAGCCCACCCACCCAACTTCTGAGATCTCACCTGGAAGCAGCTAGTCAGTAGTTTCAGGTGTTTCCTATCTATTGGGAGACTGCCTTTCCCTGGCACTGGCTAATAAATGATTATTTAGAGAGAAAGTTATCAACTGCATGACCATCGTCTGATGGGCACCTGATGTTCCTGGTTGGGTGGAGGGTAGGGAGGCCTCTCATGCCTGGCTCATATCTGCCTACCTATAGTAACACTATCGCCCCTATCGTTCGGGAAATTCCAAGGGTTTTAGAAGTTCCATGTCAGGAACTGGGGACAAAGATCAAATACATATTTCTTATTTATCACAGGTAGAAAAAGAAAAGAAGGCTAGGAATTACTTGCAAAAGGAAGCTTTCTCAGTCTTTCTGTTTTCTAAAGACCTTGTTGTATTTCCCCAAAATTATTTAAGAAGGGGCCTTTAATTGCAAATATGCTAATTATAAACTGAAAGTAAGTATTTATTGTGTAGCTTGGTGTATTTGAGCTTTAGTAAGTTTTAGATTAAATCTAAATACACAGTGTCTTAATTTAATTTAAATTAAATTAAGATTTAAATTAATTTAAATCTGCTTCCCCAAGAATCAGATTTTGAAACAAGAATTCGAGTGCAAGTAATTTATTTGGGATGCACAAGGAAACCATCTGGGAAGTGAAGAAATGGGACAAGGAAGTAAAGGCAACTAATAGAGGGTGTGTCCTCGAGCCTAGCTACCACTGGCTTGGTGTGATATAAAACCATGAGCCTCAGAATTATCCCTACAGGAGCTGTGATATTTATCCACCAATTCCCATCACCCATTGGTGGAGGGCTGCTCCTAGGGGTGGTAATTTCTGAGCATTTCCTTTGGTGCCTGCAGGATTCAAAAGTCCTTAGGCACAAAGATGCAGATATTGGCAGGTGGAAGTCTTGAAAGCCAAGGGGAAGGGAGCGTACAGTGTCAAAGATAACAGAAAATCAAAATCAGAAAGAACAATTGCCTTTGGTTTTCTCAAATAGAATGTAGTTTTTCTGTTGCCTTTCGTGCAAAACCTCCTCAAAATTTTTCTATCTTCTCTGTCTCTGATCCTTCTCTTCTCATTGTGTCTTCAATACACTCTAATCAAGCTCTGTACCCACCATTCCACCAGAACTGTTCTTGTCAAGGTCGCCAGTGATCCACAAGATGCTAAATTCAATGGTCAATTCTTAGTCCTCATCTTACTGGTCCTATTACTAGCATTGATTGATTGATTGATTGAAACAGGGTCTCACTCTGTTGCCAAAGCTGGAGTGCAGTGGCACACTCATGGCTCACTGCAGCCTCAACTGCTCCTCCCACCTCATCCTCCCAGGTAGCTGGTACCACAGGCGTAGAGATGGGGTCTCCGTATGTTGCTCAGGGACAATAAACTGGTCTCAGACTCCTAGACTCAAATGATCCTCTTGCCTTAGCCTCCCAAAGTACTGGGATTACAGGCGTGGGCCACCACACCTGGCTCTATTTAACCCCGTTGTTTGCTTCCTCCTCCTCTGAGCACTTTCCTTAACTGGCTTTCATGACATCATAGATCTTGGTTTTTTTGTTTCCCTTCTGGCTCATGGGCTGCTGCTTTTTCAGACTCTCTCCTAATTTTTTGGGCTTCTTAAAATTGGAGTACCCAGGACTCAGAACCTATATACACTTCTCTATCTCAGCCATTCCCTTTGTGATGTCATCTAGTCACATGACTTTTAACTGTGATCTATATATTTACTTGCAAATGTTTATCTCCAACCCTGACCTCTCTACTGATCTGCTGACATATATTTAACTGTATACTAGATATTTTCACTTAAATGTCCAAAAGAGCTTTCAAACTTGGTTTGCCCCAAAACAAATTCCTGATCTTTCCTCTAAAACTTGGTCCTCATGCAATCTTGCTCATCTCAGTCGATGACAACTCTACCTTTTTGGTGGCTTAGGCCAAAAACCTTGGAATTATCCTTGACTCCCCTCTTCATTCTATACCACATCTAATTTATAGCAATTGTCTGTTACCTCTATCTTCAAAATATATTCAGAACTGGAACAGTTCTCCAGCAAGTGCCATATCCAAGCCACCATCATCTCTGAATAATTGCAAGAATCTCCTAACTGGCTTCCCTCGGAGGAGCCAGAGGGATCTCTTTAGAATGCTAAATAAGGTCATATCACTTCTTGGCTCAAAAACTCTTTAATAATACCCCAAATCATTTGGAGTGAAATCATTCAGAACAAAAGCCAAAATCTATTGTTGTTGTGTTTTCTTGAGACAGAGTCTCGCTTTGTCACCCAGGCTGGAGTGCAGTGGTGCAATCTCAGCTCACTGCAACCTCTGCTTCCCAGGTTCAAGCGATTCTCTTGCCTTGGCCTCCCAAGTAGTTGGCATTACAGGCATGTGCCACCATGCCTGGCTAATTTTTTTGTATTTTTAGTAGAGATGGGGTTTCACCGTGTTGGCCAGGCTGGTCTCAAATTCTTGACCTCAAGAGATCCACCCTCCTTGGCCTCCCAAAGTGCTGGGATTACGGGCGTGAGCCACCGCACCCAGCCAAAAGCCAAAATCTTTAGAATGGCATGTAAGGCTCTAAGCAACAGTCCCCCGTCACCTCTCCAACCCCATCTCTTATCACTGTACCCCGTATTCCTATTGACCCCAGTGATATTGGTCTTTGCAGTTCCTTGGACATTCCAGACACTTCCATATGAGGGTTCTTACCCTTTCTGTTCCCTCTGCCAAGGGCTCACTAACTCACCTTCTTTGCTCAAATGTCATCTTCGCAGTGAGACCTTCCTTGACCACTCTCTTTTTTTTTTCCCATTCCTGTGTGTTTCAGACGACCAACCTTTCAAGATCTAATCCCACACTCCCTTCCAGCACTCCCCATCTCCCTTCCTTGATTGGTTCTTCTCCATAGCACTTATTATTTTCTAACATGCTGGATATTTTACTGATTATTTTGTTCATTGTCTCGTCACTAGATTACAAATTCCACTCAGCAAGAGTTTCTGCCAATTTTGTCACTGCTCAAAGCCTAAAACAGTACCTGGCACATAGTGGCTACCCCGCAAATATTTTACCTTGTTAACTAAATGGTTTAATTAATTAAACTTATTGACCTCATTAACTAGTTAACTAACAGCAAATGATGAAGACTGAAGTAGTTTGAGAAGTGACTGGAAGGTGAGGAATATGAGACTGATCATATTCCTTTTTTCTTTTTTTCTGAGACAGGATCTTACTGTCACTGCATTCAGGCAGGAGTGCAGTGGCACAATCATAGCTTGCTGCAGCCTCAACCTCCCAGGCTTAAGTGATCCTCCCACCTCAATCTCCTAAACGGCTGGGACTACAGGCATGCACCACCACAGCTAACTAATTTTAACATTTTTTTGTAGAGACGAGTCTCATTATGTTGCCCAGGCTGGTCTCAAACTCCTAGGCTCAAGAAATCCTCTCACTTTGGCCTCTGTTAAATGCTGAGATTATAGGTGTGAACCACCACATCCAGCCAAAAACAACACTTTTAAGAAGCTTGGGGCTGGGTGTGGTGGCTTACGCCTGTAATTCTAGCACTTTGGGAGGCCAAGGCAGAAGGATCTCCTGAGGTCAGGAGTTCAAGAGTAGCCTGGCCAAAATGATGAAACTCTGTCTCTACTAAAAATACAAAAATTAGGTGGGCATGGTTGCACACACCTGTAATCCCAGCTATTTGGGAGGCTGAGGCAGGAGAATTGCTGGAACCCAGGAGGCATAGGTTGCAGTGAGCCAAGATCATGCTACTGCACTCCTGCTTGGGCAATAGGGTGAGAATACATCTAAAAAAAAAAAAAAGAAAGAAAGAAAAGAAGAGTCCATTATGGTCGCTGCTGCCCTGAGGAGGATGAGGAAGCCCTCACAAGCAAAACTGCTGCCCAGATCGGCCATCCAAGCCCTTGTAGGGCTGGCGCGGCCGCTGGTCTTGGCGCTCCTGCTCGTGTCTGCCACTCTATCCAGTGTTGTATCACGGACTGATTCACTGAGCCAAACTGTACTTAACTCAGATATTTCTACCCCAAATGTGAATGCTTTAACACATGAAAAACAAACCAAACCTTCTATTTCCCAAGTCAGTACCACCCTCCCTCCTACAACCAGTACTGAGAAAAGTGGAGGAGCATCTGTGGCTCCTCATCCCTCCCCCACACCTCTGTCTCAAGAGGAAGCTGCTAACAATGAAGATCCTAGCATAGAGAAGGGGGATCTTCTCATGCTGAACAGTTCTCCATCCACAGCCAAAGACACTCTGGACAGTGGTGATTACGGAGAACCAGACCATGGCTGGACCACGGACCCCAGGGACGATGACGAGTCTGATGACACCTTGGAAGAAAACAGGGATTACACGGAAATTGAACAGTCAGTGAAATCTTTTAAGATGCCATCCTCAAATATAGAAGAGGAGGACAGCCATTTCTTTTTTCATCTTATTAATTTTGCTTTTTGCATTGCTATTGTCTACATTACATATCACAACAAAAGGAAGATTTTTCTTCTGGTTCAAAGCAGAAAATGGCGTGATGACCTTTGTTTCAAAACAGTGGAATACCATTGCCTAGATCACAATGTTAATGAGGCAATGTCTTCTTTGAAGATTACCAATAATTATATTTTTTAAAGTCCTGTGATTTGAGTTTGCTTATTATGTAATTTTATTTGCTTGACTTTTTATATGATATTGTGCCAATGTTTGACATACGCAATTGGTACTTAAATGAGAGGTGGGTCTCTCTTTTGCCTTGGTGCTTTGGAAATTAAATGTCACAAACAAGAAGTATATAATGTTTTATCTGTACTTTTAGAGGTGAGTTTAATCAGGTGTCCAAAATGCGAGTTAAGCATTACCTTATATTTACACTGTTAGTTTTTATTGTTTTAGATTTATTGTGCTTCTTTTGGAAGTATTAGTGATGCTACTTTTAAAAGTTCCCAAACTCGTAACTAAATTGTAACATATCTGTTACTGACTCATATTCATTCTCTGCCATTCAAATACTATTTTTTAACCACACATTTTTTTGTGGTCCCAAACTGTAATGTACAAGGATATGTGTGATAATGCTTTGCATTTGAGTAATATTTTTTTTCCTTCCAAGAAAACTGCTTTGGATATTTTTAGATAATTTAAACATAATTTAGGATAATGATATTGCTCAATCTGACCACAATTTTAGGTAAAACATTAAATGTGTCAAGAAATCTTGCAACATAGATTCTGCAGCTTGCAGTGGACATAGATAAAATGTTACAGAGATACTATTTTTTTTGGTTTGAATTACTATATTAAATTTAGAAGTGGAAACTGTGGTAAAATATTACATACATGTACAGTTGCCTTTAGTTAGCAATTGATTGTAGCATGGGTTCCTCTAAGGTTTCAAGCATTGAGCAGAGTTTAAAATTATATCACATTTGTTTACTTCATTTATTATTTTACAGTAAATCTGAATAAATCTTAGGGGCCATTATCACTTAAATAATACTGTATCTAGGTATTGCAAATTAAAATTATACCTGAATGAAGTTGTTTGTATACATAAAGTATATTTGTGTACAATGACCTTTTTTCCTCCACACTTGTTTTCCTTTGTTTTTGTTTTTTATGGCAACTGGAAATTATTTACTATATTTCATTTGTGTCTATCTATCATAAAGAACTGATCAATATGTAAATATGTGATTTGAACCATGGTTGACTTACAAGTGTCACTTACAACACTTTAGAAAACATAATATATGTTAAGCAGGGCCCAGGTGAGCCAGTGGGCTTGTGCTTTGTGTAGAGCTGGAAGAACGCCGTCCATCCTGTCTCTCAGGTGGACAGTGTACTTTCCTAATAAGGAAGAGAAGTGCAATGGAAATACCTCCAAATTGTTTTATTGCAGTAATTTTTTTATATCTGAAACTGTATTATTTAGTATTTTGAATAAGATTTTTAAAAATAAATGGCAAAGATATGTATATATACAAAAAGAAGTTTGGATGAGAAGGGAAAATAAAAGATAGAGCAGGGTCATGAGAGTGTCCAAGAACCAAGAGAATGTTTTGTTTTGTTTTAAGTCTGATATTGAGCACACTGGTAGATTGAGGGAAAGCAGCATGAGCCACCATGCCTGGCTGCTAAAGGCAATACTTAACCAAATGAGTATAATTGTCTTCCTATAACATTTTTCTCTTACAAAAAAGTGTGACAGGCCCACAGAGGATAGTCTGCTAATTCCAGCTCTTAAGATTACAAGGGACTAGGTATGAATGAGCACAAATGTAAATGAGTTTGTGAATTGGATGGTCAGGTGGTAGAAATGGTATACTTGTCTAATTCTATTTTCTCTATGAATTAGCATCGAGATCATTTGCTAAGAAGGAGTAGGACAAGGTAGGGGATTTGTGGAGCACAGTGAGTATTTGAAATATCTACAGAAAAAGAGGGGGAACAAAAATATCACCTAACTGAGATTAGAAACGGGTCCACACAGTTGTGGTCCATCACCACCAGTCTGGGAACAAATAATGTCAACTACCTGAAAGAGAATACCCAAAGCTAGGTCTTGTGTTGGCTGCCTCCCTAGGATGCATGTTCCTATTCTTTCTCCAATAGCACCCTAAATTTTCCTTTGAAACATTGGCTCCTCAACCACATGGTTGTCGTCATATTAACCTCACTCATCCACCTCAGCTCTAGTGGTGGGCCCTGGATGGCTTGGCCAATCAGCATTGTCCACCCCTGACACTGGTCACAATGACTGAGGTGGGAATGAAGAAGGGACACAATTCAAGCCAAAGAGAGAGAGAGTGAATCCCAAACTCTGTGCCAGAGATCAACTTCAAAATCACTGTTCTTTTCTGATGGATGGTGTGGGGAGCAAAGGTAACATCTAGAATTGTAGTTGCCATTTTACCACCAAGTAGAATCCAAGGATAAATCTAGTTATGAAAGGTCGAGCAGAGAGAGGGATAGAAATAGGATTTGGTTACATCCCTGGGTCAACCGATACATGATGGAAGAACTACACCTGCAATTTTTTATTTTGTGAACCACAAGATTCTCCTTTTCTATGGGCCCATTTGAGTTTTATTGTCTATAACTAGCTACCTAAGAGTCCTAAGGGACACACTTTATTGTTTTAAACATGTGATCTGAGGATTATTTGCATAATTACATCTGAGGGAGAATACCAGTATTCCTCATTTGTTAACAAACAATCCAGATAAATCTTTTGCATGTCGCCTTTAAAATTTTGCTAACATATAAGTATTCCAAGGCGCTTTGGAGGCTGGAAATTCAAATTTTAATTAATTCATTAATTGAACAAATATATACCGAGCACCTTCTTTGTACCATGCCCTGTTCTTGATGCTGTAAATATAGCTGTGAATAAAACATATACAAAAAAATTCCTGCCTTATGCAGTTTGTATTTCAGGTCAGGGAGAGAGAAAGAGGGAGGGAAGAATGGTAAACAAAGAATATACCAGATAGTGATAAGGACTGTGAGAAAAATAAAACTGGGTTCAAGGATACAGGGCAAGGGGGTGCCATTTTACACAGCATAGTCAGGGGAATCTTTCTGCTAAAGTATTATTTTGGCAAAGACCTGCAGGAAACAAAGGAATGGGCTGTGCAGATATTTGGGGAAACATTTTTCCAGGTATAGGAAACATCAGGTGCTAGTGATGTGAGCATTCTCAGGGGAGTCAAGGAAGATCAGGGTGGATAGAGGCTTTGGTAAGTCTTTGGATTTTAATGGTGTCTAGGCCTATAGAACAAAATCCACATTCCTTATCAGAAATTTGAGGCCCTTGGCCATCTGTACCTCACCACCTTGCAAGCCTGTCTTTGACCATGTTCAATGTGATGCCAGTCCTCTTCCATACAGGGTAGCTCTTCCCTGGACATATCATGCCCTTTACAAGTTAACACTTCCCATGCCATAGCTTTGGGAATGTCTAGAATGCCTAGAATGTGCTTTCCACGATCTCTACCTGCTAAAATTCTCTTAGTCAAGAATCAGCTCACATGCTACTTTTGTCACACGTAATCACTTCCTCTTCTGTGTTCCTACAGAGTTTTAGCTATACCTCTCTTGGGGAGTGCTCATCATACTAATATCTGCAATACAGCATCTCAGCCCACAAATGCCATCCCCACTAGACTATGCAACGTTTATTCTTCTTTAAACTTCCCCAAATATACAGTGCTTTGGATGTATTAAATCATTGCCAAATTTATTACATAAAAGTGTGAGGCATACCTGGGGTACAATGAGTAGTCCAGTGTGACTGGAGAAAAGTACGAAAGAAAAGAAGCTTGGGATTTTCAAACCAGAAAAACAGGCCAGGCGCAGTCACTCACACCTGTAATCCCAGCACTTTGGGAAGCCGAGGTGGGTGGATCACTTGAGTTTAGGAGTTTGAGACCAGCCTGGGCAACATGGTAAAACACTATCTCTATCAAAAACATAAAAATTAACCAGGCATCGTGGCCTGGCTATAGTCCCAGCTACTTGAGGAGCTGACGTGGGAGGATCACTTGAGCCTGGAAAGCCGAGGTTCCAGTGAGCCAAGACCACCTCACTCCACTCCAGCCTGGGTGACACAGTGAGACCTTGTCTCAAAAAAACAACCACACACACACACACACACACACAAAATAATGGAGAGTTTCTACCATTGTGCTGAGGCATTTGGAGTGTTACAACACAAACCTTTGCCTCCAGATTCCCTGATCTTCCATTTGTGGCAAATAAAACTAATAATCTTTTTACTTTTTTTTTTCTTTTTGAGACAAGGTCAAGAACTTGATATCTGCCGACCTGCATTTAAATTCCAGTTAAGCTACTTTCTTATCCACTATGTGACTCAGTCCAACCTGTATTATTTTAATGTAAACTTCACTTTTCCCCTCCATATATTGGGTATAAATAAAAGAGCTGTCTGGGCACGGTGGCTCATGTCAGTAATCCCAGCACTTTGGGAAGCAGTGGCAGGCAGATCACCTGAGGTCAGGAGTTCAAGACCAGCGTGGCCAACATGGCGAAACCCCATCTCTACTAAAAATACAAAACTTAGTTCAGCACGGTGGCACATGCCTGCTATCCCAGGTACTTGGGAGGTTGAGGCAGGAGAATCACTTGAACCTGGGAAGTGGAGGTTTCAGTGAGCCAAGATTGCACCACTGCATTCCATGCTGGGCAACAGAGTGAGACCCTATTTCTAAATAAATAAATAAGATATTACAAAGATGAATTACAATTTAAGGTAGCCAGTACTGAGCTTAGCAATTGCAATCAGTAAGAGGTAGCTGCTACTATCACAACATTATCATTCAGATTGGACTATAAGTACTTCTAGTGTCAAGCAGGGTTTGCAGGCCGTAGCATAAAACATTTCTGGAAGCAGGGTGAATAACGGTGGATCCTCTGAAAGCCTTTCTGAAGATTCTATAACGTAAAGCTATGCTACTGATCTAAACTATTAACCAGCCATGAATTTTTGAGATAGCTAACCTCTCTGTGACTTCTAAAGGACAAGAGAGACAAAACAAACAAATAGAAACCCCACCAGACAACCATCTACCACTCCAGGAATTCAGATAAGTTACTAATGAAAGTGTCTGTGAGACTTATTAAACTGTATGAGAGAAAGATGATATATCAGTTTTGATAACAAGCAGGAAAAAGGATGCTTACCCCCAAAAATATTTTTACCTGTCAACCTCCCTTATTATCAATTAGATGATAATAGAAGAAGGAAGGAAGGAAGGAAGGAAGGAAGGAAGGAAGGAAGGAAGGAAAAGAAAGTTAACATCCTTAACATTTAACCCACTAGAAACTGTTATTGGCCCTGCATACAAAGGCATTTTCCACTCACGGTCAGCCAAACAGATATGAATTCCAGGTAAGTTACTCTTACTTATTTATTTTTTTGAAACAGGGTTTCCCACCGTTGCCCAGGCTGGAGTGCAGTGGTGCAATCATGGGTCACTGCAGCCTCAATCTCCTGGTCACTGCAGCCTCAATCTCCTGGGCTCAAGCAAGTCTCCCACCTCAGTCTGTTGAGTAGCTAGGACTACAGGAACACATTACCATGCACGGCTTATTTATTTATTTATTTATTTATTTATTTATTGTGAAGACAGGGTTTTGCTATGTTGCCCAGGCTGGTCTTGAACTCCTGGGTTCAACCAATCCTCCTGCCTCAGCCTCCCAAAGTGCTAGGATTACAGGTGTGAGCCACTACACCACCCCATAAGTTACTCTTTCTGAAAACAAAACAGCCAGATCTATGGGCACATACATATGTATTCGTCAGAGCAAGTCATTTCAGAAAATTACTGGGACCAGAACACCACCCACTTCCCACTAACCTGTGATTTGTGAGGCCCATACTTCTTCTTCATAAGGATATCCACCTGGGCTATAAGGACCCAACATATTCTGAGTTACCTTTTCATTCTGCTGGGTGGCACAAGCCTGTTGTACTCAGGTGAGAAGGACAGAAGAATTCCACCCTATCACATGGGCAGACATGGTGTTCAGTTACCCTCTATCAGTTAGATTATAGGGTTCAGGAACTAGATCAAATTACAGTCGAGGAGTGTTCAGACATTGTAATGCAAGTAAAGCTATGGATAACAGTGGGCTACTGCTTTGCCTTCAGAAAACCCCAAATTTGGTGAAAAGTGCAATCCAATCCTTTTTTTTTTTTTTTTTATCAGAAACTGCCTGGAAGTTCTTAGAAAAGCAGAAGTGTAAAGTAATGAAAAGTAAAGCCAAAAAAATAAAGTATAAAATAATGAAAGCTGAATACATCAGAGCCTATTAGCTTGTTTCTGCTGTTTGTAGTACTGTGGTTTATTCTGCATCAACACAACCATAGCTGAATTAGATATGACTAACAGCGTTGGTTGATTCTGTTTAATTGGGTCAGATTAATTTGTCAGCTGCACAATCATGTGGGAAAACCATTACTCATATAAACTAGATGTTGATGTTTTAAAATGTGAAATCATTTTTTCCCAAATTTGTGTTGATTTCCATATCATTATGTCAACCTGTCTTTCCCCTCGGGCTTCCAACAGATGCCTATAACCAATAGAGGATCACTAAAGCAATTTCTAATGAGCTAAGGAACAGCTGAAGGAGAGCCTGGCATCCGAGTTAGAGAAGTTAGACAAACGGTGGTGGTAAAGAGTGAGGAGTCAGACTTCCTGGGTTCAACTCCCTGCTCTGGTATTTACCATCAGTGAGGTCTTGGGCAAGTTTCTTAATCCTACCACACCTGTTTGCCCATCTCTAAAACAGAGCGAATAATAACATCCACCTTATTCGGTTTTGATGATTAAATTAGGTGATCAATTTAAAGTGTTTACCATAACACTTGGCCTATAGTAAGTGATCAATTAATGCCAGCTATTAAAAATAAAATAATAATAATAGGTATCAACCTAAAGGCAGTTTTCCTGATAGTTGCTTTCTCAGAAACATTCAGATCAACATATACACCAATATATATGTATATATGCACTAGCCAGAGATTCTCAATCCCAATATTACTGATATTTTGGACTCTATACATCCAAAATATCATAATAAAGAATTCTTCTTCTTCTTTATGGGGGACTCTCCTGTGCATTGTAGGATGTTTAGCAGCATCCCTGACTTCTAACCACTATATAGAACTTTCACAGTTGTGAATCCAAAAATGTCTGCAGATATTGCTGAATATCTCATGGAGCAGCAAAATCCCCAGTTTGAGAACAACTGTGGAGACTCATTAATAGCTGCTGTTAAGGACACATCATCTTCATCATGTGACTCTTGCCTAAAGGTCCGGTCAACTGTGTTCATTATGTGACTAAATGGTAAATAAATCACACCCCAAAAAAGCCACCTTAAAATTACTTCTTCCTTTGATATTAATTCAACTCTTGTGAGGAGAGTGTTTGTCATGTTTACCTCTGCATTCTCACTGCCAGGCACACAATGGGCAATGAATGAATGAGGAATGATTGAATGACTGAATACACCTTTAAGGGTTTTTTTGTTTTGTTAAACAACTCTGGGCTGGCACAGTGGCTTAGGCCTGTAAAGACAGCACTTTGGGAGGCCAATGTAGAAGAATTGCTTGAGCTCAGGAGTTCGAGACCAACCTGGGCAGTATCGGGAGCCCTTGTCCCTATAAAATAAATAAATAAATAAACAAATAAATAAGCCAGGTGTGATGGAACAAGCTAGCTGCTGCGGAGGCGGGAGGATTGCTTAAGCCTAGGAGGTCAAGGTTGCAGTGAGCTTCAATCATGCCACCACACTCTAGCCTGGACAAACAGAGTGAGACCCTATCTCAAAATAAATAAATAAACAACTCTGAGTAGTATTTCAGTTTCCTCCCTCTTAGACTCCAGTCAATACACAAAGGAGATAAAGAATGCTCACACTCCCACACACTCACATACTGTGAGGAACCATGGTCAAATAGGCCAAGCTGAGTCAAGCTCTCGGGAGCAAGGGAAGGCAGGAGCACCCCCGTTCCACAAAGCTTCGGGGTGTGGAGCCAAAAGCTGACCACAGATTATCTCCAGGATACCGTGCCAAGGACCTAGCTGGAAAAGTAGGTCCAGATAGGTCAGTAAGAAAGAATGCCTGCAGTTAATCCTGATATGAGAGGGGCAGATCCAGGGGAGTCATAGAGCAGGCAAAGAACAGAGGCTTAGAACAGAAAGTGGCCCAGCAAAATCCCACAGACAGGCTGGATTGTAGCATGTTTCAGATCCTCTGTGATGTGTTCATTTACAGAGTCCAAGATGGAATGAGACCCAGAGTCTGTCATTTATTGTTTGAATTAACTCTGGTAACTTCATGTTTATTACCATTTTAACCAATATACTCTCTCTTCATCCAAGTTCATAATAAACATTCTGAACAAAACTTTTCCTTAGAAACTACTGTTATTTCCCCAGTGGCCCATTAAGTGAAGATATTTAGTTTTGTAGAGAGCAGAGCAATTTAAATCCACTATGAAATAATACATGAATCACAAAGTTCAGCAAACAGAATTACCAAGTGAACATCATTTCAACTATTTTCATATGAACCAAAAAATGATGCAATTTTACTAGGTGATTGCATGATATTTCCAAAGCACACAAACGAGGATTCTTAAATCCCTAGTTACTTGCTACTGAGATATAAATTGCTAAACAAATACACAGCTCTCTTTAGTCTTGTCATTTACACTCACTGTTTCCTATATACTTAGTGCACAAGTTAACCATTAGCTCAATTTTGATTCAACTACACCTTTTTTTTTTTTTTTTGGCTCTGTGCCCTTTATTATGCAAAGATAGGTGGAATTAGTGATGATAATAAAAGCTTATAGCACCATGTGAGAAGTTTCTTCTAGGGCGTTGTGTTAGGAAAAACTATATACTCCACTAAGGAAATAGAGGGCTTGGAGAGGGGAGGGTTTGGGAAGTATTGGAAGGGAAGTCAAGGCGAGAATAACTAGTAACATATCATGTCTCTCTTTTCACTTTCACTAGCAATCCTAGGCCAAACTTGAAACTCAATTCTAGTGGTTCATTTGCATACTTTTATGCCTGGTCATGGTTTCTACTCTAATTTTTATTTCTCTAGGCCTGATTTTTACTTCCTTATTTGTAGTTTACCATTTTATGGTCCGTGTTTATTTTAAGTCACCATAAATATGCTACAAAATGAGGAATGGTATGAATAAAAATTAAATGGAACAATAATCACAATTGCATATTATATAAATGACTTTGTAAAACAAGAGGCAGGATCAGCATTAGTAATTAGTCAAATAGCATAATGTAAAAGACATAAGCATTAGAAAGCTTACAATTAGGCCGGGCGCGGTGACTCACGCCTGTAATCCCAGCACTTTGGGAGGCCAAGGCAGGCAGATCACAAGGTCAGGAGATAGAGACTATCCTGGCTAACACAGTGAAACCCCATCTCTACTAAAAAAATACAAAAAATTAGCCGGCCTTGGTGGCAGGCGCCTGTAGTCCCTGCTACTCAGGAGGCTGAGGCAGGAGAAAGGCGTGAACTTGGAAGGCAGAGCTTGTAGTGGGCCTAGATTGCGACACTGCACTCCAGACTGGGAGACAGAGCGAGACTCCCTCTCAAAAAAAAGAAAGTTCACAATTAGAGTCTTTTTTTTTTTTTTTTTTAGTTTTGAGGGCTTTCTGATTTTTAGGATTCCTGATGAAAACATGGAATCCCTATTCAGGAGGCTAAGGTGGGAGGATCACTTGAGGGGCCAGGAGTTCAAGGCCAGGAGTTGCAGCCTGGGCAACATAGCTAGACTCCTATCTCTTAAACACATACACTATCTCTCTCTGTCTCTCTCTCACACACACACACATACACACACACACACACACACACAGAATCCCTTTGGAGGGTTAATAATTTAAGGCTGTATCACTTTGCAGCTAGTTGAGGACTAGCTCACGTGTGTAGGATTATGTAGAGAGGATGCTGGTAAGAAAAGATACAAAAAGGGCATGAAGGAGTGTCAAAGATCAACCACATTTTACAATTTTAAAATGGGGCTGCTGCAGCCACTAGGATCAGCCAGGGAGTAGTTTATGGTTTCTTTGTGCTGTTATATCAAACATGTCAATCATGGTCATTGCCCACTTACCACCCTACTGAAGGGGAAGCCTAGCAGCCATATTTTACCTCAGCAGTCCTTGACCAGAGGGCAGTCGACTCTCACTTCCATCCTAGCCTAGGATAAACACAAAAGATTCGTGTGTTAGTTCATGCTTGCATTGAGACTAGTTCATTTATAAAGAAAACAAATTTAGTTGGCTTATAGTTAGTTATGCAGGTTGTGCAAGAAGCATGGCACCCACATCTGCCTCTGGTAAGGGCCTCAGGAAGCTTCCAGTCACGGCAGAAGGCAAAGGGGGAGCAGGCATGTCAAATGGGGAGAATGGGAGCAAGAGCTGGGGGAGATGCCACACTCATAAACAACCAGATCTCTCATGAGCTGAGTGACAACTCTCTCGTTATTGTGGGGACAGCACCAAGCCCTTCATAAGGGATCTGCCCCCATGACTCAAACACCTCCCACCAGGCCCCTCCTCCAATGTTGTGGATTACATTTCAACATGATATTTAAAGGGGACAAATATCCAAACTGTGTCATTCCACCCATGGCCTCTTAAATCCCTTGTCCTTCTCACATTGCAAAATACAATCACCCTTCCTCATAGTCCCCCAGTCTTAATACATTCCAGCATCAACTAAATCAAAAGTCCAAAGTTCAAAGTCTCATCAAGTCAAATTCCTTCTACCTAGAAGCTTGTAGAATCCAAAGCAATTTATTTACTTCCAAGACACAATGGGGGTACAAGCACTGGGTAGACATTCTCAATCCAAAGGGGAGAAACCAGCTAAAAGGAAGGGGCTGCAGGCCCCACACGTCTGAAATGCAGCAGGACAGACATTAAACCTTAAAGTTCCAACATAATCTCCTTTGACTCCCTGTCCCACATCCAGGGCACACTGGTGTAAGGGATGGGCTCCCAAGGCTTTGGAAAGCTCCACCCCTGTGACTTTGCAGGGTACAGTCCCCAAGGCTACTCTCAGAGGTTGAAGTTGAGTGCCTGTGGTTTTTCCAGGTTCAGGATGCAAGTCAGTGGCTATACCATTCTGGGGTCTAGAGGGCAGTAGCCCTCTTCCCACAGCCCCACCAGTCAGTGCTCCAGTGAACACTCTATGTGGGGACTCTAATTAATTTCCTCTTAGCACTGCCTTAGTAGAGTATCTATATGTGGGGGCTCACCCCCATGGTAGCCTTCCACCTGGGCACCCAGGTTTTTCTATACACCCTTTGAGATCCAAGTGGAAGCTGCCAAATGTTCTTCACTCCTGCATTCTGTGCATCTGCAAGCTTAACACCATGTGGAAGCTACCAAGGCTTACAGCTTGTGCCCCCTGGAGCAGTGGCCTGAGCTGTACCTCGTGCCCTTTGAGCTGCAGCTGGAGCTGAAGTAGCTGGGATGTGGGAGCAGTGCTCTGATGCTGAACAGGGCAGCGAGGCCCTGGGTCTGGTCCCTGAAATCAATCCTTCCTCCTTAGGCCTCTGGGCCTGTGATGGGAGGAGCTGCCTAGAAGATCTTTGAAATGCCTTTAAGCCCTTTTCCCATTGTCTTGGATATCAGCACTTGGCACCATTTTAGCCGCACAAATCTCTCTAGCAAGTGGTCATTCCACAGCATGCTTGGATTCTTTCTCTAGCACAGGTCCAGGTTGCAAATTTTCTAAACTTTTACACCCTGCTTTCCTTTTAAATATAAGTTCCAGCTTGAAGTAATTCATTTGCTTCCACATCTGATTACATGCAGTTAGAATCAGCCAGGCCACATCTTGAACACTTTGCTGCTTAAAAATTTCTTCTTCCAGATACCCCAAGTCATCACTCCTAAGTTCAAACTTCCTTAGGACATGAACACAGTACAGCCAAGTTCTTTGCTAGGGTGTAACACAGGTGACGTTTACTCCAATTCTCAATAACTTCTTCATTTCCATCTGAGACCTTATCAGCCTGCTTCACTGTCCATATTTCTATCAGCATTTTGGTCACAACGATTTAACCAGTCTCTAAGAAGTTCCAAACTTTCCCTGATCTTCCTATCTTCCGAGATGTCCAAACTCTCCCAACCTCTACCCATTATCCAGTTTTAAAGCTGCTTCTACATTTTCACGTATCTTTATAGCAATGCCCCACTTCTTGGTATCAATTTTCTGTGTTACTCTATTCTTGCATTGCTATCAAGGAATACCTGAGACTGGGTAATCTATAAATAAAAGAAATTTAATTAGCTCATGGTTCTGCAGGTTGCACATGAAACACAGTGCTGGCATCTGCTTCTGGTGAGGCCTCAAGAAGCTTCCAATTATGGCTGAAGGCAAAGGGGGAGCAGGCAAATCACATGGCAAGAGTAGCAGCAAGAGAGGGAGGAGGCACCACACTCTCTTAACCAGATTTCATATGAACTCAGAGTGAAAACTCACTCATTACCATGAGGACAGCACCAAGCCATCATGAGGAATCCACCCCCATCACCCAAACATCTCCCACCAGGCCTCACCTCCAACACTGGGAATTACTTTTTTTTTTTTTTTTCTTGAGACAGAGTCTCGCTCTGTCACCCAGGTTTGAGGGCAGTGGTGCGATCTCGGCTCACCACAACCTCTGCCTCCCAGGTTCAAGCCATTCTTCTGCCTCAGCCTCCTGAGTAGCTAGGATTACAGGTGTGCACCACCACGCCTGGCTAATTTTTGTATTTTTAGTAGAGATGAGGTTTCACCATGTTGCCCAGGCTAGTCTTGAACCCCTGACCTCGTGATCCACCTGCCTAGGTCTCCCAAAGTGCTGAGATTACAGGCATGAGCCACCATGCTGTAATGCTGGGAATTACACTTCAACATGATATTTGGAGAGGGCAAAACACCCAAATGATATCAAATATGCTATTTAGCCTAATTCAGCATCAGATTCTGAAAACATGAGTGGACTCATTGCTGTAATAATATTGCTACTACAAAACTTTTCTATTATATCAGAACAGGCAAATCTGAGTTACATACAAATCTTATTTTTCTATTTTCTTGTTTTTTTCATTTCTTGGATAGATAATGCATGAACATAGTTCAGAATTCAAAAGGGACAGTGAAAAGCATGCTTCCCTCTCTTACCTATCTAGACCCTGTTTCAATGATCCACTGAAGGCATCACTGTTTCTAGCGTCTAGTTAGCTTTCCAGAATTTTTCTATGAATTATAAAAATGTGTAGTCTTACAAGCTTGAAAACTGAATAATCTTTTTTTCTTTTTCTTTAACCTGCTGCATCCAGTTAATTCAAAAGTCCTAAATTCTATTTCAAAAGATGTGTGCATTTTATCAATACTGTGTCAGCATCTTTACATGTCTCCCTGACTCTGTTAAAGAGGAGAGATACTTTCCATGAAGCTACCAGAGCAATTTTTTTCCATGTTGTGAAATACATTATAAAATATTAATATTATATAAAGACATATGTATAATATAAGATATATATATATATATATACACACACACACATACAGCATACATGCTCTCTTAATCTGTTCTGGTTGCTATAACAAAATATCTTCAACCAGTATATTTATAAACAACATGAATTTGTAATTCATAAACAACATAAATTTACTGTTCGCAGTTCTGGAGGCTGGGAAGTTCAAGATAAAGGTGCCAGTAAATTCAGTACCTGATGAAGTTTCCTTTCCACCATAGAAGATGGTGTCTTCTATGTGTCCTCAAATGATGGAAGGAGCAAAACAATCTCTCTTTTCTCAAGCCTCTTTTATATGGGCACTAGTCCCATTCATAAGAGCAGATCCCCTCATGACCTAATCACTTTCTAAATGTCTCACCTCTTAATACTATCACATTGGGTATTAGGTTCCAACACAGGAATTTGGGGGAATAACACCATTCAGACCACAGCACACACAAAATGGGATATATGATTTACTGGCATATTTTATATAAGACAACGTTTCATATACCTATCACCCAGCTTACATCATAAAACATTACTAGCACTTGGGAAACCTACTTTATGCCCTTTTTTGGCTCACGTGTTTTGTTGCTCTGTTTTTAGGCACATGCACATTAAGGATTATTTCTTCTTAAAGAATTGACCCCTTTAATGCCACTCTTTATCCCTGATAACTTTCCTTGCTTTGAATTATCCTCTATCTGAAATTGATATAGAGATTCCTGCTTTCTTCTGATTAGTGTCAGCACGTATACCATGTATATAGCTTTCTTATCATTTACTTTTAATACACATGTCTTTATATTTAAAGTGGGTTTCTTGTGGACAAAATATAATTCAAACTTGTTTCTTATCCTTTCTGACACTCTTTGTCCTTTAATTGGTGCATTTAGACCATTGACATTCAAAACGATTCTTAATATTGTTAAATTAGTATCTACCTCTTTTGTTACTGTTTTCTATTTTTTGCCCTTGTTCCTTATTCCTATTGTGTCTTTTACTCTTTTTCTGCCTTTTGTGGTTTTAATTGTGCATATTCTATGACTTTATTTTGCCACATTTCTTCTTTGTGCCCTTTTTTGACAGCTTGCTTTTCCCTCCTTCTACCCCAGAGTGATTGCTTTTCTAGATATTGAATTCTCCCATAGTCTTAGACTCAATTTATTGTACCCCAATAAAATAAACATACTGTTTTGCATGCTTTTGAAATTTTCATGAAGGGAATTACACTGATTGTGTGTTTTGTGACTTACCTTCTCAGTTCAAAGTTGCTTTGATATTTGCCCATGTAGCAGTAAGACATTGATTATTCCTTTTCACTGCTGTATAATATTCCATTATGTGACAACACCTACCTTTCTTTAGCCATTCTTCTATCAATACACATTTCAATTGCTTGCAATTTTTAGGCTATTTCTAATAATATTCCTATAAATATTATTGTAAATATATCCTGATGCATGCATGCAAGAGTTCATAGTTTATATATGAAGGAAAGGAATTTTAGGTTATGGACATGTACATCTTCAAA
Source organism: Trachypithecus francoisi (assembly GCF_009764315.1). Lineage (NCBI taxonomy): Eukaryota > Metazoa > Chordata > Mammalia > Primates > Cercopithecidae > Trachypithecus > Trachypithecus francoisi. Next base: position 121,155,205 of record NW_022681470.1, read on the forward strand.
TTTCCTGAGTAATATCAACCTTTGTTCCAAAGCGATAGACTAGCTTACACTTCCACCAACAGCACACAAGGGTTCCTATTGTTCCACATTCTTGCAAACACTATAGATTTTAAAACACTACAGATTTTAAACTTGGCCAGGCACAATGGCTTAGGTCTGTAATCCCAGCACACTGGGAGGCCAACGTGGGAGGATCACTTGAGCTCAGGAGTTTAAGACCAGCCTAAGTACCTTGTCTCTTACAAAAAAATTAGCCAGGTGTGGTGGTGTGCATCTGTAATCCCAGCTACTTGGGAGGTGGAGGCAGTGATAGTAGCAGAAGGCAGACAAATTCCTAGGCAGACAGGGGTTGGTCTCTAGTGAAACCCAATCTTCAAACCAAAGACAGCCGGAAGGCTGAAAACTGGGCTGCTAGTTCTGCATAGAGTCCATAACCTGGAGTGAGAACTTCCTCGATGCCTTTTAGCTAATCAAATGGTGTTTTTTTCCAGGCTTACTCATGGACAAATCAGGACGTACTCCCCAACTCTGAGCCCATAAAAACCCCAGACTCAGCCACACATTGGGATTACCCTGCCTTCAGATAGGGGCTACCCACTTTCGGTCCTCTCTTCTGTTGAGAGTTGGTCTGTTGCTCAATAAAACTCTTCTCCACCTTGCTTACTCTCTGGTTGTTCATATAACCTCATTCTTCTTGGATGTGGGACAAGAACCTGGGACCCACCAAACGTTGGGTGCAAAAGGAGCTCTAACACCGTAGCCCTCAGTGCTCTGCTGGCACTGGGCAGCCACCCCACATGATAAGAAGCAGTGGCAGGGCCAGGCCAGCCCAGGAGCCTCAGGCCAGAGTAAGGTGGTAGGACTGAAAGAGCTGTAACACAAATGAGCTGAAGCATGTTCCTGGCCAGCCCACCGAATGGCAGGCAGTGACATGCTCCCATTTGCCGGACCACAGGGGAAGAGCTGCAATCCTTCTCAGGGCCCAGACCTTGGGACTCCCTGAGCCAGAGTTATGACACATTGTAACACCCCCTTGCAGTCACAAGTGAAATTCAGGCAGAGGAGCTGCCAGCCACAGATTTTTCCAGGTGGCAAAGTGGCACTGAAAGAATCCTATGTCAGCAGGAGGACTACTTGAGCCCAGGAGTTCAGAACCATGATGGTCAACATAGAGAGACTCCACCTCTACAAAAAAAAATAAAAATAAAAATTAGCAGGGCATGATGCTGTACACCTGTAATCCCAAGCTACCTGGGAAGTTGAGGTGAGAGGATCACCTGAGCCCAGTAGTTTGAGGCTGCAGTGAGCCATGATCACATCACTGCACTCCAGCCTGAGCCACAGAGTGAAACCTTGTCTCCTAAAAGAAAAAACTTTTGCCAGCTTCTAATAAGTGCAATATGGTATCTCATTGGGATTTTCATTTTCATTTCCATGATGATAATGTGATCAAACCATCTTTTCATGTCTCTCTTAAGTAGTGTTCTGGCTGCCTCCCACAAGTGTTTACTTATGCAGTCTTTATTATCATTCAGTTATAAGTATTTTCTAATTTCTATTGTGATTTTCTCTTTAATCCATGGATTAATTTCTGAATGTATAGCATTTTAAAGGTATCTTTTTGTTACTGATTTCTAACTTAAATGCATTAATGTCACTAAACGTGTTCTATTTGGTATTCATTCTTTGAAAACTTTTAAGAATTTGTTATACAAATAAGTATATGGTCAATTTTCATATATGTCCATGTTTACTTAAAAAGAATGTGTATTCAGGCCGGGCGCAGTGGCTCAAGCCTGTAATCCCAGCACTTTGGGAGGCCGAAACGGGCGGATCACGAGGTCAGGAGATCGAGACCATCCTGGCTAACACGGTGAAACCCCGTCTCTACTAAAAATACAAAAACTAGCCGGGCAAGGTGGCGGGCGCTGGTAGTCCCAGCTACTTGGGAGGCTGAGGCAGGAGAATGGCGTAAACCTGGGAGGCAGAGCTTGCAGTGAGCGGGGATCCAGCCACTGCACTCCAGTCCGGGCAACAGAGCGAGACTCCGCCTCAAAAAAAAAAAAAGAATGTGTATTCCCTAGTAATTGCATGAAATCAGTTGAATAAACATATTTTGAGTTTCTACCAACTTCTAGGTCTTTTCTAGAGTTGATCACATGGCTTTTAAGAGCTCTTTGAACCTCACAAACACAAAGATGAGGGTTGCACCTAACCTCATCATTTTGGCTGACATCTACCTTAAAGTAAACCCCTTGGGGAAGAACATTATAATTAACTTCTGAAAAAGAAGAGAAATTGGGATTAAGCAAAATTCAACTCCCAATAAAGGGGAAGTGAGAAGAGGAAGAAAATTAAACTTTTCTTAGCTCATAAGAGAAGGGGCAAAAATCAAACTTTATAATGGAAGTCTCAAACTTGATATTATCCATATTGTAGCCAAATTCCTTCAAAGTATGTCTGAAAATCCTCTTTTTTAACAGAAAATTGCTTGAAACATAATGGTATAAGGATTACAAAGGAAGAAACAAAACCACCATTCCCTCACATCTGTATGGTGTGATATGATATGATTGCCTAAATAGAAAATACAGAAGAATCTACAAATGATTAGAATTAGTAACAGTATGACAAATGTGTTGATTAGAAGATTAATATATAAAATTGATACACAACAGCAACAAAAAGTTAGAAATTTGACATTTTAAAAAGACATATCCAGCCACTACATATCTTTTAGAGTGGCCAAAATCCAAAACACCTACAACATCAAATAATGACAAGGATGTGCAGCAACGGGAACTCCGGACATGACTGGTGGGAATGCAAATGGCACAGCCACTTTGGAAAACAATTTGGCAGTTTCTTACAAAACTAAACATACTCTTACCATATGATTCAGTAATCACATTCTTGATATCTACCCAAAGGAGTTGAAAACTTTTGTTCAGGCCGGGCGCGGTGGCTCAAGCCTGTAATCCCAGCACTTTGGGAGGCCGAGACGGGCGGATCACGAGGTCAGGAGATCGAGACCATCCTGGCTAATACGGCGAAACCCCGTCTCTACTAAAAAATGCAAAAAACTAGCCGGGCGACGAGGCGGGCGCCTGTAGTCCCAGCTACTCGGGAGGCTGAGGCAGGAGAATGGCGTGAACCCGGGAGGCGGAGCTTGCAGTCAGCTGAGAGCCGGCCACTGCACTCCAGCCTGGGCGGCAGAGCAAGACTCCGTCTCAAAAAAAAAAAAAAAAAAAAAAAAGAAAACTTTTGTTCACACAAAACCCTGTACATGGGTATTTATAGCATCTTTATTAATAATTGCCAAAGCTTGGAAACAAGCAAAAACAAGCAAAACGTCCTTCAGTAGGTAAATGGATAAATAAAACTTTGGTACATCCAGAAACTTACATGCATTTCACTAAGTGAAAGAAGCCAGTCGGAAAAAGCTATACTGTATTGGAATTATACAGTATAGCTTTTGAAAAAGACATTCTTAAAAAGGAAAAACTATGGAGACAAGAAAATGATCAGTGGTGACCAGAGACTGGGGTTGGGTGAAGGAGGGAGAGATGAATGGGTGGAGCATGGAGGAATTTTAGGGCAGTGAAACTATTCTGTATGATACCATTGTGTAGTCCTGAGGAGTAAGCAACAAAAGGCAGGAATCCCAGGTGAGGAAGAACAATGAACAATTGTTCTGAAAGATGACTAATCACAACAACATGAGGACACAACAACCCCCCTGGGCACAGTGACCTCAACTACTGGCACAATGATTGGTTCTGCATGTAGCTCCACTCAGCACTATAAAACTTCCCAATAAAACTTCCCTCCAGCACCTCTTTGCAGACAGCCCCTTCTCTGCTGTGGTGCCCATTGCATCCTTGCAACATATTTTCATACCCTCTCTAACAAATATGCCTTTCTTTACCTATGACTGTCTTGGTAAATACCTTTATCACCTGTGACACTGGCCCTAACTAGTCACTACCTGCAAAAACCATCATAGTGGACACATGTCTTATACATTTGTCAAAACCCATGAAATGTACAATACCTAGAATGAATCTTAACATAAACAATCGACTTAGGATGCTAATAATGTATAACTGTAGGTTCATTAATTGTAACAACTATGTCACTCTGCTGCAGGATGCTGCTATGGGGAGTGTACCAGTCAGAGTTCTCAAGAGGAATAGAATCAATGGGATATACATATATACCTACATATATATATGTGTAACCCATTGATTCTATGTATATCCCATTAATTCTATTCCTCTAGAAAAACCCTCATAGGCCAGGCGCGGTGGCTCACGCCTGTAATCCCAGCACTTTGGGAGGCCGAGGCGGGCGGATCACGAGGTCAGGAGATCGAGACCATTCTGGTGAACACGGTGAAACCCCATCTCTACTGAAAATACAAAAAAATTAGCCGGGTGAGGTGGCGGGTGCCTGTAGTCCCAGCTACTCGGGAGGCTGAGGCAGGAGAATGGCGTAAACCCAGGAGGCGGTGGAGCTTGCAGTGAGCCGAGATCGCACCACTGCACTCCAGCCTGGGCGACAGAGCGAGACTCCGTCTCAAAAAAAAAAAAGGAAAGGAAAACCCTCGTATATATATGAGAAGATTTATTATGGGACTCACTCATTCAGTTACCTGAGGGCAAGAAGTCTCATGGCAGTGAAACTATTCTGTATGATTCTGCAGACAGCAAACTGGAGAATTAGAAAAGCTGAAAAGCTCAAGGGGAGAGAGAAATAATTTGCCGTTCCTTTGCCATTTTGTTCCATTTGGGCCCTCAATGGGTTGGCTCATGCCCACCCACATTAGTCAATCTGATATTCTTTGCTCAGTATACTGATTCAAATGTCAATCTCTTCCAGAAACTCCCTCACTGATACACCCAGAAATAATATTTTACCAGCTCTCTGGTCATCCCTTAGCCTAGTCAAGTTGACATATAAAATTAGCCATCACACAGAGATGACTGCGTATATGTGGGAGTGAGGAGTATACAGAAAATCTCCGCACCTTCCACGAAATTTTGCTGGGAACCTAAGACTAAAACTAAAATAAAATCTATTTTTTATTTTTATTTTTATTTTTATTTTTTTTTTCTTTTTTTTTTTTTTTTTTTTTTATTATACTTTAAGTTCTAGGGTACATGTGCATGACGTTTATATCATGTATAACTCCCCAATGCAATCCCTCCCTCCTCCCCCCTCCCCATGATAGGCCCCAGTGTGTGATGTTCCCCTTCCCGAGTCCAAGTGATCTCATTGTTCAGTTCCCACCTATGAGTGAGAACATGCGGTGTTTGGTTTTCTCTTCTTGTGATAGTTTGCTAAGAATGATGGATTCCAGCTGCATCCATGTCCCTACAAAGGACGCAAACTCATCCTTTTTGATGGCTGCATAGTATTCCATGGTGTATATGTGCCACATTTTCTTAATCCAGTCTGTCACAGATGGACATTTGGGTTGATTCCAAGTCTTTGCTATTGTGAATAGTGCCGCAATAAACATACGTGTGCATGTGTCTTTGTAGTAGAGTAATTTATAATCCTTTGGGTATATACCCAGTAGTGGGATGGCTGGGTCATATGGTACATCTAGTTCTAGATCCTTGAGGAATCGCCATACTGTTTTCCATAATGGTTGAATTAGTTTACAATCCCACCAACAGTGTAAAAGTGTTCCTATTCTCCACATCCTCTCCAACACCTGTTGTTTCCTGACTTCTTAATGATTGCCATTCTAACTGGTGTGAGATGGTATCTCATTGTGGTTTTGATTTGCATTTCTCTGATGGCGAGTGATGATGAGCATTTTTTCATGTGTCTGTTGGCTGTATGGATGTCTTCTTTTGAGAAATGTCTGTTCATATCCTTTCCCCACTTTTTGATGGGGTTGTTTGTTTTTTTCTTGTATATTTGTTTGAGTTCTTTGTAGATTCTGGATATTAGCCCTTTGTCAGATGAGTAGGTTGCAAAAATTTTCTCCCATTCTGTAGGTTGCCTGTTCACTCTGATGGTAGTTTCTTTAGCTGTGCAAAAGCTCTTTAATTTAATTAGATCCCATGTGTCAATTTTTGCTTTTGCTGCCGTTGCTTTTGGTGTTTTAGACATGAAGTCCTTGCCCATGCCTATGTCCTGAATGGTACTACCTAGATTTTCTTCTAGGGTTTTTATGGTATTAGGTCTAACATTTAAGTCTCTGATCCATCTTGAATTAATTTTCGTATAAGGGGTAAGGAAAGGATCCAGTTTCAGCTTTCTACTTATGGCTAGCCAATTTTCCCAGCACCATTTATTAAATAGGGAATCCTTTCCCCATTTCTTGTTTCTCTCAGGTTTGTCAAAGATCAGATGGCTGTAGATGTGTGGTATTATTTCTGAGGACTCTGTTCTGTTCCATTGGTCTATATCTCTGTTGTGGTACCAGTACCATGCTGTTTTGGTTACTGTAGCCTTGTAGTATAGTTTGAAGTCAGGTAGCGTGACGCCTCCAGCTTTGTCCTTTTGACTTAGGATTGTCTTGGCAATGCGGGCTCTTTTTTGGTTCCATATGAACTTTAAAGCCGTTTTTTCCAATTCTGTGAAGAAACTCATTGGTAGCTTGATGGGGATGGCATTGAATCTATAAATAACCTTGGGCAGTATGGCCATTTTCACGATATTGATTCTTCCTATCCATGAGCATGGTATGTTCTTCCTTTTGTTTGTGTCCTCTTTGATTTCACTGAGCAGTGGTTTGTAGTTCTCCTTGAAGAGGTCCTTTACATCCCTTGTAAGCTGGATTCCTAGGTATTTGATTCTCTTTGAAGCAATTGTGAATGGAAGTTCATTCCTGATTTGGCTCTCTGCTTGTCTGTTACTGGTGTATAAGAATGCTTGTGATTTTTGCACATTAATTTTGTATCCTGAGACTTTGCTGAAGTTGCTTATCAGCTTAAGGAGATTTTGGGCTGAGACAATGGGGTTTTCTAAATATACAATCATGTCATCTGCAAACAGGGACAATTTGACTTCTTCTTTTCCTAACTGGATACCCTTGATTTCTTTCTCTTGCCTGATTGCCCTAGCCAGAACTTCCAACACGATGTTGAATAGGAGTGGTGAGAGAGGGCATCCCTGTCTTGTGCCAGTTTTCAAAGGGAATTTTTCCAGTTTTTGCCCATTCAGTATGATATTAGCTGTGGGTTTGTCATAAATAGCTCTTATTATTTTGAGGTACGTTCCATCAATACCGAATTTATTGAGCGTTTTTAGCATAAAGGGCTGTTGAATTTTGTCAAAAGCCTTTTCTGCATCTATTGAGATAATCATGTGGTTCTTGTCTTTGGTTCTGTTTATATGCTGGATTACGTTTATTGATTTGCGAATGTTGAACCAGCCTTGCATCCCAGGGATGAAGCCCACTTGATCATGGTGGATAAGCTTTTTGATGTGCTGCTGAATCCGGTTTGCCAGTATTTTATTGAGAATTTTTGCATCGATGTTCATCAGGGATATTGGTCTAAAATTCTCTTTTTTTGTTGTGTCTCTGCCAGGCTTTGGTATCAGGATGATGTTGGCCTCATAAAAAGAGTTGGGGAGGATTCCCTCTTTTTCTATTGATTGAAATAGTTTCAGAAGGAATGGTACCAGCTCCTCCTTGTACCTCTGGTAGAATTCAGCTGTGAATCCATCTGGTCCTGGACTTTTTTTTGGTGGGTAGGCTATTAATTGTTGCCTCAATTTCAGAGCCTGCTATTGGTCTATTCAGGGATTCAACTTCTTCCTGGTTTAGTCTTGGGAGAGTGTAAGTGTCCAGGAAATTATCCATTTCTTCTAGATTTTCTAGTTGATTTGCGTAGAGGCATTTATAGTATTCTCTGATGGTTGTTTGTATTTCTGTGGGGTCGGTGGTGATATCCCCTTTATCATTTTTTATTGCGACTATTTGATTCCTCTCTCTTTTCTTCTTTATTAGTCTTGCTAGCGGTCTGTCAATTTTGTTGATCTTTTCAAAAAACCAACTCCTGGATTCATTGATTTTTTGGAGGGTTTTTTGTGTCTCTATCTCCTTCAGCTCTGCTCTGAGCTTAGTTATTTCTTGCCTTCTGCTAGCTTTGGAATGTGTTTGCTCTTGCCTCTCTAGTTCTTTTAATTGTGATGTTAGAGTGTCCATTTTAGATCTCTCCTGCTTTCTCTTGTGGGCATTTAGTGCTATAAATTTCCCTCTACACACTGCTTTAAATGTGTCCCAGAGATTCTGGTATGTTGTATCTTTGTTCTCATTGGTTTCGAAGAACATCTTTATTTCTGCTTTCATTTCGTTATGTACCCAGTAGTCATTCAGGAGCAGGTTGTTCAGTTTCCATGTAGTTGAGCGGTTTTGATTGAGTTTCTTGGTCCTGAGTTCTAGTTTGATTGCACTGTGGTCTGAGAGAGAGTTGTTATAATTTCTGTTCTTGTACATTTGCTGAGGAGTGCTTTACTTCCAATTATGTGGTCAATTTTGGAATAAGTGCGATGTGGTGCTGAGAAGAATGTATATTCTGTTGATTTGGGGTGGAGAGTTCTATAGATGTCTATTAGGTCCGCTTGGTGCAGAGATGAGTTCAATTCCTGGATATCCTTGTTAACTTTCTGTCTCGTTGATCTGTCTAATATTGACAGTGGAGTGTTGAAGTCTCCCATTATTATTGTATGGGAGTCTAAGTCTCTTTGTAGGTCTCTAAGGACTTGCTTTATGAATCTGGGTGCTCCTGTATTGGTGCATAGATATTTAGGAGAGTTAGCTCTTCCTGTTGAATTGATCCCTTTACCATTATGTAATGGCCTTCTTTGTCTCTTTTGATCTTTGATGGTTTAAAGTCTGTTTTATCAGAGACTAGGATTGCAACCCCTGCTTTTTTTTGTTCTCCATTTGCTTGGTAGATCTTCCTCCATCCCTTTATTTTGAGCCTATGTATGTCTCTGCATGTGAGATGGGTCTCCTGAATACAGCAGACTGATGGGTCTTGACTCTTGATCCAGTTTGCCAGTCTGTGTCTTTTAATTGGAGCATTTAGTCCATTGACATTTAAGGTTAATATTGTTATGTGTGAACTTGATCCTGTCATTATGATATTAACTGGTTATTTTGCTCGTTAGTTGATGCAATTTCTTCCTAGCCTCGATGGTCTTTACATTTTGGCATGTTTTTGCAATGGCTGGTACCGGTTGTTCCTTTCCATGTTTAGGGCTTCCTTCAGGGTCTCTTGTAAGGCAGGCCTGGTGGTGACAAAATCTCTAAGCATTTGCTTATCTGTAAAGGATTTTATTTCTCCTTCACTGATGAAGCTTAGTTTGGCTGGATATGAAATTCTCGGTTGAAAATTCTTTTCTTTAAGAACGTTGAATATTGGCCCCCACTCTCTTCTGGCTTGTAGAGTTTCTGCCGAGAGGTCTGCTGTTATTCTGATGGGCTTCCCTTTGTGGGTAACCCGACCTTTCTCTCTGGCTGCCCTTAAGATTTTTTCCTTCATTTCAACTTTGGTGAATCTGGCAATTATGTGTCTTGGAGTTGCTCTTCTGGAGGAGTATCTTTGTGGCGTTCTCTGTATTTCCTGAATTTGAATGTTGGCCTGCCCTACTAGGTTGGGGAAGTTCTCCTGGATAATATCCTGAAGAGTGTTTTCCAACTTGGTTCCATTTTCCCCCTCATTTTCAGGCACCCCAATCAGACGTAGATTTGGTCTTTTTACATAATCCCATACTTCTTGCAGGCTTTGTTCATTTCTTTTTCTTCTTTTTTCTTTTGGTTTTCTCTTCTCGCTTCATTTCATTCATTTGATCCTCAATCGCTGATACTCTTTCTTCCAGTTGATCGAGTCGGTTACTGAAGCTTGTGCATTTGTCACGTATTTCTCGTGTCATGGTTTTCATCTCTGTCATTTCGTTTATGATCTTCTCTACATTAATTAGTCTAGCTGTCAATTCTTCCACTTTTTTTTCAAGAGTTTTAGTTTCTTTGCGCTGGGTACGTAATTCCTCCTTTAGCTCTGAGAGGTTTGATGGACTGAAGCCTTCTTCTCTCATCTCGTCAAAGTCATTCTCTGACCAGCTTTGATCCGTTGCTGGCGATGGGCTGCGCTCCTTTGCAGGAGGAGATGCGCTCTTATTTTTTGAATTTCCAGCTTTTCTGCCCTGCTTCTTCCCCATCTTTGTGGTTTTATCTGTCTCTGGTCTTTGGTGATGGTGACGTACTGATGGGGTTTTGGTATAGGTGTCCTTCCTGTTTGATAGTTTTCCTTCTGACAGTCAGAAGGACTGTCTGTTGGTCTGTTGGAGATTGCTTGAGGTCCACTCCAGACCCTGTTTGCCTGGGTGTCAGCAGCAGAGGTTGCCGAAGATAGAATATTGCTGAACAGCGATTGTACCTGTCTGATTCTTTCTTTGGAAGTTTCCTCTCAGGGGTGACTCCACCCTGTGAGGTGTGGGTTGTCAGACTGCCCCTAGTGGGGGATGTCTCCCAGCTAGGCTACTCAGGGGTCAGGGACCCACCTGAGCAGGCAGTCTGTCCGTTCTCAGATCTCAACCTCCGCGTTAGGAGATCCACGGCTCTCCCCAAAGCTGTCAGACAGAGTCGTTCGCGTCTGCCACGGCCCCGCTCTTTCCCCTAATGGACTGCAGCTGTGCGCTGTCCGCAGAGGTAGAGTCTACAGAAACAGGCAGGCTTCCTTGAGCTGCTGTGAGCTCCACCCAGTTCGGGCTTCCCAGCGGCTTTGTTTACCTACTTAAGCCTCAGCAATGGCGGGCGCCCCTCCCCCAGCCTCGCTGCTGCCTTGCGGATAGATCGCCGCAGATGGCTGTGTTAGCAGTGAGGGAGGCTCCGTGGGCGTGGGACCCTCCCGGCCAGGTATGGGATATATTCTCCTGGTGTGCCTGTTTCCTTAAAGCGCAGTATTGGGGTGGGAGTTACCCGATTTTCCAGGTGTTGTGTGTCTCAGTTCCCCTCGCTAGGAAAAGGGATTTTCTTCCCCCTTGCGCTTCCAGGTGAGGCGATGCCTCGCCCTGCTTCAGCTCACGCTGGTCAGGCTGCAGCAGCTGACCAGCACCGATTGTCCGGCACTCCCTAGAGAGATGACCCCAGTACCTCAGTTGAAAATGCAGAAATCACCAGTCTTCTGTGTCGCTCGCGCTGGGAGTTGAAGACTGGAGCTGTTCCTATTCGGCCATCTTGCTCCGCCCCCCAAAGTCAAAATCTATTTTTTAAAAAGCTATTTTTTTGCTTGAGATCCCAGCACTTTGGGAAGTCGAGGTGGGAGGATCACTTGAGCCCAGGGAGTCAAGGCTGCAGTGAGCCATGGTCACATTGCACTCCGGCCTGGATGACAGAGTGAGACCCTGTCTCAAAAATAAATAAAAAGACATTTTTAATAGTAACAAAAATATGAAGTAACTAGGAATTGCAAAAGAACTATAAGTCCTTTATGGAAAAAATAATAATACTTTATTAGAAGACTTTAAAGAAGACATAAGTAAACAGAGGAACATACCATGTTCATGAATAGGGAGATTCCAAATGGATCTATAGATTTAACACAATCCCATTCAAAATCCCAACAAGTTTTTCATAGAACCTATAGCAGTCAAAGCACAATTACAGAAGCAGAACCAATTATACTACTTCACATACAGTATAAGAAACTTACTATAGTATACTATCATTTCTCTCATCCCAGCCTTTGTGCTACTGTTGTCATGCAGTTCACATCTATATAAACTCTACACTACACTTTATTTTTGTTTCAACAGTCCATTCTCTTTTATTTAGTTATTTTTAATTTGTTTGTTTGTTTGTTTCTGAGACAGAGTCTCGCTCTGTCACCCAGGCTGGAGTGCAGTGGTGTGATCTCGGTTCACTGCAACCTCTGCCTCCTGAGTTCAAGCAATTCTCGTGCCTCAGCCTCCTGAATAGTTGGAATTACATATGTGTGCCAACACATCCAGCTAATTTTTGTATTATGCCATGTTGGCCAGGCTGGTCTTGAATTCCTGACCACAGGTGATCCGCCTGCCTCGGCCTCCCAAAGTGTTGGGAATACAGGCGTAAGCCACCGTGCCCAACCTCAATAGTTCATTCTCTTTTAAAGAGCTCTAAGTAATAAGAAAAAGCAAGTATGTATTTACCAACGGAGTTAGCATTTCTGTTGTTCTTCCCTTGTGTAGGTCCAGGTTTCCTTGTTATCATTTTCCTTCCGCATGAGGGATCTCCTTTAAGATTTCTTGTCGTACAGGTCTATTGGCGGTTAGTTCTTTCAACTTTTGTAAGTCTAAAAAAGTGTTTTACCTCCATTTTTAGAAAATATTCTTATTTGTAATTTTATGTATAATTTTTTTCTTTCAGTACTTTAAAGCTATTTTCTCCAGTCTTCTTGCTTGCGTTGTTTCTGAGAGAAATATGCTGTCCTCCTTATCTTTGTTTTTCTGTATGTAGCATGTCTTCTTTTTCTGGCTGCTTTTAAGATTTTCTTTTTGTCACTGGTTTTGGGCAGTTTATAGTTGCCCAAACTGGTATAGTTTTCTTTCTGCTTCTTGCACATGGGATTTATTGAAATTTATTAGAATTGTGGGTTTATATTTTGTATCAAATTTAGAAATACATTGTCATTATTTCTTCAAATACTTTTCTATCCCCCTTCCTTTAGGGTCCCCAATCACATATACAAGTTCTCTTCAACTGAAGATGGTATCATGTCCCAATAAACCCATTGTAAGTTGAAAATCTCATGTCAAAAATGCACTCAATACACCTAACCTACCAAACATCATGGCTTGGCCTAGCCTGTCTTAGACAGTCTCAGAACACTTACACTACCCTACAGTTCAGCAAAATAATCTAATATTTTATTATTTTTCTATAATAAAGTGTTGAACATCTCATGTAATTTGTTAGGTACTCTACTGAAAGTAAAATACAGAATGGTTGTGTGGGTACTCAAAGTACAGTTTCTACTGAATAAGTATCACTTTTGCACCATTGTAAAGTTGAAAAATTGTAAGTCAGGGACTGTCTGTATAGTAAACCAGTTAAAGTTGCCCCACCGTTTATGATATTCTGTTTACTTTTTAAAATTTATTTTTTTCTGTGTTTTTCATTTTGGATTATTTCTGTTGCTATGTCTACAAGTTTACTAATGTTCTCTTCCACAGTGTCTAATTTGTCTTTAATCCCATCAGTGTATTTTTCATCTCAAGTATTATAGTTTTCATCTCTAAAGTCTATTTGGATCCTTTTTATATCTTCTATGTCTCTAATTAACATGTTCAATCTTTCCATTAACTTTTTGAACATATGGAATACAGGCATAATGACTATTTTAATGCCATTTGATAATTTTTGCATCATTGTCAATTCTGGATGAGTTTCTATTGATTTATTTTTCTTATAATTATGGGCCATATTTTCCTGCATCATTTGATTGCCTGGTAATTTTTGATTGGATGCCAGACATTGTGTTTTTTACCTTGTGGGGATTAATTTTTTTGTTCTATAAATATCATTGAAGTTGGTTCTGGGCCAAAGTTAAATTACTATGAAATAGTTTGGCCTTTTTAAATCTGTCTGTTGAATTTGTTAGCTAAGCCCAGATCAGCATTTATTCTGGAGCTAATTATTCCCCACTTCTGGGGCATGGCCATACTGAGTCCTCTACACAATTCCCCATGAATTATGGGGTTTTCTAATTTGGCTAGGGGAATGAGAGTGGTCAGTGGAGAGGCACATTTCTAGCCCTGTGCAAGCACCATTATTCCCTCTAATCCTCTTGGGTGCCCCAGCACTACTGAGGTTTAAAAAAGAAATTCTCTTGAGTGATTCTTTCAGAGCCTCAGGTAGTTTCCTCATGTGCATGCATTCTTCACTAATCTGCTAAATATTTGAGGGGAACCCTCTGCAGGTCTCTGGACTTCTCTGTGTAAGAATTTTAGCCACCCAGGTCTCCTCAAGGTTTCAGTCAACATCCTTAACTCAAGGAGTTTACCAGGCTCTGACTTGAGTGTCCCCTCCCTGTGCTATGGGAGGGGAAACTCAAGTTTATCCTTACAATCAGCGGGGGGATATGTGTTCGCTTCCCATATCTCAGGGAACACTACCCTTCATTGCTTATGTCTGATATCTTGAAAAGTGTTGTTCCACATATTTTGTTCACTTTTTAAGTTGGCCCAAATAGGAGGGTACCACAAAATCCTGTTAATCCATCTTGGCTGGAAGCAGAAGCCTGACAAATTGCTTTTATTATAATGCCATAGAAATATCTACAAAGAGAAAACACTTAAATTCCTGATAACTCATACAACAAAAAAGCATTTAAAATTTTTATAAATTAATTGTAATAAATCCATAAAATAAATAAAATTTAAATTAATTACTTTAACGTCACTGATCTGTGGTTTGGTTTAAACTAAACAATACTGATTGGTCTGGTACATTCGTTTAGCTTGGCAAATTTTTACTGTTTGTGCTGTGTTGACTCACTTCCCCCATTAGTTCTCTATATTTGAATCACTGAAAAAATTCATCTGTACAATACACTATGATGTCATTCAGCCTCCACTTAGTTCAAATTCATCAGTTACATATCAAGTCTACCCCCTGTTTTCGTTGATGTTTCTACAATTACATGTGCAACTTGGAATACTGAAATTTTGTGACAGTACTTGGCTATAAAATGGGCACTCAGATGGTCCTAAATATACTTATATTAATTTTATTAATTTTCTAAATAATCATTGAGTTAGAAAAAATGAAATTTTAAAAATTCTTTTACAGCCTGGGCAACACAGTGAGACTCCATCTCTACAAAAAAGAATTGTTTTTTAATTAACTGGCATGGTGGTTTTGATGGTTAGTATTGAGTGTCAATCTGACTGGATTGAAGGATGGAAAGTATTGTTCCTGGGTGTGTCTGTGAGGGTGTTGCCAAAGAGAGTAACATTTGAGTCAGTGGGCTGGGAGAGGCAGACCCACCTTCGATCTGAGCAGACAATCATCTAATCAGCTGCCAGTGCGTCTAGAATAAAGCAGGCAGAAGAAGGTGGAAGGAGCCAACTTGCTGAGTCTTCTGATCTTCATCTTTCTCCTGTGCTGGACAATTCCTGTCCTCAAACATCAGACTCCAAGTTCCTGGCTTTTGTACTCTTGGGTTTACACTAATGGTTTGCCAGGGGCTCCCAGGCCTTCAGCCACAGACTGAAGGCGGCACCATCGGCTTCCCTACCCATGAGGTTTTGGAACTTGGTTTTGGGACTGATCCATTACTGGCTTCCTTGCTCTTCAACCTGCAGAAGGCCTATCGTGGGACTTTACCTTATGGCCGTGTGAGTCAATTCTCCTTAATAAACTCCCTTTCATATATACATATATCGTATTATCTCTGTCCCTCTAGAGAACCCTGACTAATACAGTGGTGTACTGTAGTACTAGCTACTCAGGAGGCTGAGGTGGAAGGACTGTTTGAGCCCAGGAGGTCAAGGCTGCAATGAGCCATGTTCATGTCACTGCACTCCAGCCTGGGTGGCAGCAAGACCCTATCGCAAAAAAAAAAAAAAAAAAAAATACTGTAGAGAACATGCAGTTTGAAATATACCGTTCCAATGTAAGACAATAAAATGTTTCTCAAATTGTATGGTCGTCATGTTGAAAAGACTATAGACGTATTTGAGCCAAGAGAATTGCTGAGGATCTCTACTTTGTCCAAAATGACTGATAATGAGAGAGAAACAAGGAATGAAGTTGTGATGAGCTACAGAAAAATGCCTGCAAGAGAAAATAGGGGGAAACTTTAAGAGAATAACCAAAATAAGACTGGGCACGGTGGCTCATGCCTGTAATCCCAGCACTTTGGGAGCCTGAGGCAGGAGGATTGCTTGAGCCCAGCAGTTCAAGACCAGCCTGGGCAACATAGTGAGACCTACAAAAAATATTTTGTCTCTGCAAAAGAGGCTGAAGTGGAAGAATTGCTTGAGCTTGAGAGGTGGAGCTACAGTGAACCATGGGTTCACCTCTGCACTCCAGCCTGGGTGATGCAGTGAGATTCTGTCTCAAGAAAAAAGAGAATAGCCAAAATAGCTGCACAGTGTAAAAATGTAAGTGTGACAACAGCTCAGTTACAAAGGAGCTTAACTAGGAAGACATTGCCTGACAGAAAATACAAAAATAAGGATACAGGGGAAAATAGACTATCCAGGATCTTTATGGGTAATGCAGGAATGAAAGAAAAGGCAGTATCTCTAGGAAAGGAAAAGAAGATACATCAACCAAACTAAAGAGGAAATATCAGTGCAACTTTTGCCAATAGTCAGAGTATAGATCTGAATCATAACAGGATAGAATCATGTTCTCTCGTAGAAGGCGAGGTGAGTTTTTAGGCCTTGCATTGGACCAGCCTGTGTGGGTAAGTAAGTCATTGGGGTCCCTTACACAAGAAGAATTCAGCAAGACAGAGAAAAGAGAACACTACGCCTTTCTGTGGGAGACCTGGGCTTGGTTTCAAGGTCTTCCTGTCTGTGGTGCTCTGTGTCTGCCCCTGGCTTCCTGGGTGCTCTCCTAGTTTAGAGCTGTAACTGCTCTATGAGCTCTGACCTTTGTGAACTTTTTCCTACCATGTGACTTGAGGGTAGATCTTCCATTTTCTTTTGGTCTTCATTCTCGGCCTTTTCATTGACTTTTTTTGGATCAGGTTTACTTACTCTGTTTTTTCTCTATTCAGTGATGTTGTCTGTCACTTGTCAGGGTAAGGAAAACAGTCCTCCAAGGAACAGAAAGTTCCCCAGTATAGAAGCGAGGGAGGCCATTTGGAGTAACTATAACCCCAAGGGCAAGGTCCTTATTATAGGACTGCATTAGTCTGTTCTCACACTGCTATAAAGAAATGCCTGATACTGGGTAATTTACAAAGAGGTTTAATTGGCTCACAGTTCCACAGGCTGTACAGTAAGCATGATGCTGGCATCTGCTAGGCTTCTGGGGAGGCCTCAGGAAAGTTAGAATCATAGCAGAAGACAAAGGGGTAGCGAGCACTTGACATGGCCAGAGCAGGAGGAATAGAGAGAGAGGAGGGAGGTGGTACACACTTTTCAACAACTAGATCTTGTGAGAACTCACTATCATGAGGACGGTGCCACGGTGAGGGTGCAAAACCAATCATGAAGGATCCACCCTCATGATCCAATCACCTCCCACCAGGCTCCACCTCCAACACTGGGGATTAAGATTCCACATGAGATTTGGGTGGGGACACAGATCCAAACCATGTCAGAGACCTAAGAGCTAAACGGAATGCCAAGAAGAGTCTATGTAGTACTTTAAACCTACAAGTTCTTTCAGTGAGTGTGCATAACTTGGGGCTTTAATAACTATGTGAAGCCAACTGAATAATCTGAAGTTCACCTGAGGAAAAAAAAAAAATCTCAAATGTTTGTACTTCAGAATCCCCACTCTGCGATAAAGGTCAGTTTTCTACATAAACCTAAACAATGCGTTGGAGTGGACAAAGTGAGTGCCAGAAAGAGTGAGAGAAGGTGGGAAAAGGCAGCAATCCAGGCTCCCGGTCTTTGACAGGAAAATCTTTCCCCTTTATATTCTCTCATGGTGACAGAGAAGAGGAAAATCTGAGACACATCAGATGTAAGATGAGATGTCATGCCCTATTTCGGCTCAAGGCTCCTTAGGAATTTAGCATCATTCACACTCTTCATATGCCCCACTTGGGGGCCGTTAACTTCAGGGTCACAATGTGACAGAACTCCGGTTTCTCATCACTGGACATTATTTTTCCAAGACAGAAAGTCCACTGAGGACACTCACTAATCTGCCTGATCAGGCAGCTCTTTAGGAGCAGGTCCAAAGATTGCCCTTAGTTTGGGAGACCCTACAGCTTCCTGTGTAGACTCATTTTGCCTGAAGTAATTACTGTCTTATCAGACATTATTTAATTTAGGAATATACTAAGTATTATTTTTTTCCCAATAAAGCAGTTATTTTAATGGCTTTTTTCTCAACATTGTGATTGTATCTTTTCTGAAAATATCTGAGTGTTTTTTCTTGAGAAATAGGATCCTCCTATCATATATGAAAAATTTTAGAGCTGGAAAGGACTGCAGTCCTCTTTATTTTAAGAAGGAATTGAAGTCTAAAATAGGTATATTGTAGGCTCAGATTATCTTAGTAAAACGAGATAAAATAAAATGACTCAGGTCATACTTCTGTAAGTATGTATGTCTGTAAGTATGACTCAGGTCATACTTCTGTAATAGCTAACTGTTATTCTCATGAAAAACCCACCTAAAGTCAAAACCTAAAAAGCGGTGAAGCTGGTATTCAAACTCAGATCTATTTGTCTCCGCTGGCTTTGGAGGCAGCTGTGATATGCTAGTGAAAGAGTAATCTGATACCAGCACCCATTATGTTGTGTGGCTTTTCTCATACAGACAGAGAGCTGCTCTGCATACCTAGATTGGTAATGTGAGTGCAGTGACGTGCTACAATTTGAATCAATGCTAATCAAAGGCAAAAAGGATTTGGGGTTGTCCTTCTACTTGTGTTTCTGGAATCTGATTCTATTGACAACAGAATAACTAGCACCTGTTTCTTTCCAAGCCTTACTTGAATTCTTCAATTTTTCCCAGCTGTGGAGCTGCCTGTACATCTAGAGCAGTGTTCCTTAAAGGGTCTCTGTGGACCACCTAAACCAGAGGCACTCACTTGGATGTCTTTTTATAAATATACAGATTCCTACCCAGGTCCCACCCATAATCTCCCACTCAGAATTTCTGGGGGAGAGGAGTAAACAGAGATTTTTATATCTCCCTGAAGATGCTTATTACACTGAAGTTTGAGGATCACTACGATTATAAAGCAATATCCCTATCCTTATGGGTGAGGCTGCAATAGCCTTTGCCTGAGTGGTTTGAAAATAATAGAATTGAAATCGTAATTAAAATCAGTTGGGTGTTGTGAGGCACACCTGTAATCCCAGCCCTTTGGGAGGCCGAGGCGGCAGGATAGTTTGAGGCCTGGAGTTCAAGACTAACCTGGGCAACATAGCAAGATTCCATCCCTACAAAAAAAATTTTTTTTTAATTAGTGCGGTGGTGGCACGCACCTGTAATACCAGCTACTTGGGAGGCTGAGATGCAAGGTTCACTTGAGCCTAGGAGTTTGAAGCTGCAGTGAGCTATGATCATGCAATTGTACTCCAGCCTGAGCAACACAGCAAGACTCCATCTCTGAAATAAGTAAGTAAATATCAGAGTAGCCTCAAGCAATCTTTTCTTTTTTTTGATATGGAGTCTTGCTCTTTCACCCAGGTTGGGGTGCAACAGTGTAATCTCAGCTCACTGCAACCTCCGCCTCCTGGGTTCAAGCAATCCTCTCACCTCAGTCTCCCAAATAGTTGGGATTACAAGTGTGCGCCACCATGCCCAACTAATTTTTGTATTTTTAGTAGAGACAGGGTATCACTCTGTTGGCCAGGCTAGTCTTGAACTCCTGACCTCAAATGATCTGCCCGCCCCAGCCTCCCAAAGTGTTGGAATTACAGGCGTGGGCCTCTACACCCAGCCCAAGCAATCTTTTCTTAGGGAAACTGAACTAAGTTTCCCAGGGGTGCAGTTTTAAAACTATCTTGAATTGCCTTTGTATTTTATTTTTCCAGGCACACGATAATTTGAAAAATAAAAAAGTAAAATACTTAATTACTCTGATGCCCATTTGACAACTACTTTTAACATGTTGATATATTATCTTCCTTTTTTTTTTTTTAGAGATCTGCTTTGTCCTTACATAAGGACGACTTAAAAATGAGCTCCTTGGTCAGAAGCAATATTGCATAAAAACACCCATTAGTACCCAGATAGTCACATTGGCAGAAGCATTGTGGTCAAGGAAGACAAATCTATATCCTGATTAAAGCTATTAAAGCTATTACGAGAGGACAAATGGCTACCTCCTCCATTGTGGTCAACCTGCCAAGAGGTAGTCATCTCCTCTTTCCGAGGGAAAAATCCTGTGTAGAGGGCTCCATCTCAGTCTCTGCTGTTGACAAGGTAGACACTTAGCAATGGGCATAGCCACACCAAGCTTGGTGAGGGAAGTACATGTTGAGTCCATGCATAATCTTGATCCCTTCTGCTGGGCCACTGAGCAAGAATTAAGGTAACTGCAGAAAGAGGCTGACACATCCACAGAGCAGGTCATTCTATCCACCTGATTACTGAAATTCTCTTCTATAGTGGATCCCCTTTGCTGAGTATCCATGTGGGACATTTTTATTTTTTTCACTCTATACTCTATCCTGAAAGTGTCGTCCACCTATCTCTTCCTCTAACCTTTGGTGACCTTTGTCACCAATCTACCAAAACCTTTTTTCTGAGTTCCCAACATTTCAGCCAAACTCTCAGTCACTGTCCATGAATCAGAATATTGTACTTCTGACCATCTCTTAATCTACACAGAGTGGACAACTAAATGTATTGCTCAGAGTTCTGCCCACTGGGAGAATTTTCCATCACCACTCTTTTACTAGGCCATCCCTGAATGGGGTTATAATGCTGCAGCCATCTGCATCCAGTTGATGCCAGATATATTGGACAAAACCATCTGTAAACCAGGCCTTAGCTTTTTCTTCCTCAGTCAGCTGGTGACTGGGAACTCCCCACAATGAGTTAGTAGAGAGATGGCACTGTAGCAGGAATAGGTGCCGCAGGAAACCAAGCCACCTCTCATGCAACACACTTACCTCTTCAGGACTTCAGAATCTGTTTGCACTGAATCTCCTTCATACCATTTTCACTTGATGTTGAATTGCTGATGTCTTCAACCAATGTTCTATCTTGGTGGTTCAGAAAATGTCCATTTTATCATGGGTAGTCCAGGATGTGGTCCCCAGATGTCCCATGACCAGACGTTTAGTCTCTACCAGGGCCCAGTGGAAAACCAAGATCTGTTTCTGAAAAGAATTATCAATTCCAAAACCCCAGTGGTCTGTGCGTCTTCCAGTATAACTGTTGTAGGCAGGCTCTAAAATGGCCCCCAGTGATCTCCACCTCCTGCTATTCATGCCTTTAAGTAATCCCATCCCCTTAGGTACGAGTTGGACTAGTGGCTTGCTTCTAATTATTAGAATATGGTGGATGTGATGGAATATCACTTTTGAGATTAGGTTTAACAATACTTTGGGGCCGGTCATAGTGGCTCACACCTGTAATCCCAGCATTTTGGGAGGTCAAGGCAGGCGGATCACAAGGTCAGGAGACTGAGACCATCCTGCCAACATGGTGAAACACCATCTCTACTAAAAATACAAAAATTAGCTGGGCGTGGTGGTGCACCTGTAATCCCAGCTACTCGGGAGGCTGAGGCAGCAGAATCGCTTGAACCTGGGAGGTGGAGACTGCAGTGAGCCAAGATCACGCCACTACACTCCAGCCTGGCAACAGAGCGAGACTCCATCTCAAAAAAAAAAAAAAAAAAAGACTTTGGTTTCCATTTTGGTCTCTCTTTCTCTCTCATCACTTATACTAGAGGAAGCAAGCTGCCTTGTTGTGAGAAGGCCTTTTTGGTCTCTCTCTCTCTATCCCTTATACTAGAGGAAGCAAGCTGCCATGTTGTGAGAAGGCCTATGGAAAGACCCATGTGGCATTCAAGAAACTGAAACTCTCAATTCATTAACTTTCGAGGAACTGAAGCCTGCCAATGACCATGTGAGTGAGGTTAGAAGCGGATCCTTCAACGCCATTCAAGTAATTGAGATGACTGCAGCTCTGCCCAGTGGCTTAGTTGCAACTTCATGAGATACCATGAGCTAAAACCACCTAGCTATGTTGCTCCTGGATTGATCAACAGAAATTGTGAAATAATAATTTTATTTTATTTTTGAGACAAAGTTCTTGCTGCCCAGGCTGGAGTGCACCGGTGCGGTCTTATCTCACTGCAACCTCTGCCTCCCAGGTTCAAGCAATTCTCCTGCCTCAGCCTTCTAAGCAGCTGGGATTACAGGGGTCTGCCACCATGACCAGCTAATTTTTTTTGTATTTTTAGTAGAGACGGGTTTTCACTATGTTGGCCAGGTTAGTTTCAAACTCCTGACCTCAGGTAATCCACTGCCTCGGCCTCCTGAAGTGCTGGGATTACAGGTGTGAGCCACCGCGCCCAGCCTAATTATTGTTTTACGCTACTAAATTTGGTGGTAATTTGTTATGTATCAACAGTTGAATATAATGATGATCTATGGGCTTATGGGTGTTCTACACAATACTATTTGTGATTAAGGAACTCATTTCTCAGCTAAAGAAATTTACCAATGAGCTCGTGCCCACAGTTTATTGGTCTTGCCATGCGTGACATCTCTCAGAAGCAGCAGGGCTGATGAAACAGCTTACTGAAGTTTCTGTTACAGTGCCAGTTGAGAGAGAACACTCTGAAAGGTTAGGGCTTTATCTTATAGGATGTAGGGAATTCTTGGAAACAGAGATTAAATAATATAGGGTACTCTTTCTTCCACAGCCAGAATACAGGGATCAAGGAGTGGAAGTGGGAGTGGCTCCTCCACGATTACCATTAACTACCAACCAGCAAAATTTTCTTTTCCTTT
The DNA here is from genome assembly GCF_009764315.1 of Trachypithecus francoisi. NCBI lineage: Eukaryota > Metazoa > Chordata > Mammalia > Primates > Cercopithecidae > Trachypithecus > Trachypithecus francoisi. Next base: position 121,177,827 of record NW_022681470.1, read on the forward strand.
CCGCAACTTTGATTGCTGCTGGTTTAGAAGTTTTAGCTCTCAAAGGAGGAATGCTTTCATCAGAGGTCACAACAATGGCTCCACTGAATTGGAAGATGAGACTTCCATGCTATTGAAATAACGAACAAAAGAGGGATCATTGTTTTTGCCAGGGCAATTGCTCCCAATTACTAAGGATAAACTGAGTGGCTGCTACAGTAATGGAGATACGGCAGACTATGTCTAGAGCCCAAGACATTCTCTAAGGTGCTTCTGGGTACTGTCAAATTCCGTAACAAAAGTTAAGGCAAAACCATAGCAACACATAAACAGACGCTAAGATTTAGACCCTTTGGAAGTGAAGTTCTGGATCAGCTCCATCAGAAAAGAATTCTGACTGGCTGCGGGACCACCTGATGGCAAAGGAAACAGACTATACGCAGATATGACTACACAGGACTGTAATAATTATGTAATTTTCTTCCTTGCTTACTATGCATATATTGACATGTATTTACTTTCCCCCTCCTCTTCATTGTCCCCCTTTATTTTACACCAGGACTGTTATCTACAATTTAGTCTGTTAGAATATTTAGGTGAGATTACATAAAACAGACATCATCCAGGTATGGATATAGTGACTCCTGGAACTTTGGGCCCTCTTTTTTAGGAAGAGGATGGAAATGTCTATAAAAAAGACAGTTGTATCTTGCTAAGCAAAAGCAGTAAGATACTATCGTTATCATAAGATAGAAACACAAATTGATGCTGAGTGACCAAAAGGAGTGACCAAAATAGCTGTTGGCTATTTACTGTCTCTCAGTTTCAAGTACACCTTCCAAAACTGGTTCATGTTTGAGTGGGCAAAGTATAATTTCCAGACTCCCTTGCCACTTGGTTTCTGGTTAGGTTCTGCAAAAAGAAAACCCTGAGTGGAGCTTTGAAAGAGAGAGGAAGACAGGGAGAAAGGACTTTCCCTGCTTCCAGTTCTTGTCAGGATTGCTTCCATAGCAGCAGCAGCAGCAGCAGCAAATTGTGGCACTGAGCTTCTTTTAGCACCATTTCGGCCCTGGCAACACCCTTGCTGTGCTCCCTTGACAGCAGAAATACTAGCCCCACTGTGCTCCCTCACCAACTGGGTCATGCCACCTAAACCACATGGGCACCTGCCAGGTTGCACTCTGATAACACTACTCTTACCTTTTATTTCCCCAGCCCTGAGGGCGTTAACTGCTTGCACTTACTAATCTTTGGTTATCTCAATGTCTTCTCATTCCTCTTTCAGCCTTCCAACAACTACATAACAGTTTCCCACGTAGGATCCCACCTTTGTTTGCAATAACAGATGTGGTTTCTGTTTTCTTTCTTTTTTTTTTTTTTTTGTGAGACGGAGTCTCGCTCTGTCACCCAGGCTGGAGTGCAATGGCCGGATCTCAGCTCACTGCAAGCTCGGCCTCCCGGGTTTACGCCATTCTCCTGCCTCAGCCTCCCGAGTAGCTGGGACTACAGGCACCTGCCACCTTACCCAGCTAGTTTTTTTGTATTTTTTAGTAGAGACGGGGTTTCACCATGTTAGCCAGGATGGTCTCGATCTCCTGACCTTGTGATCCGCCCGTCTCGGCCTCCCAAAGTGCTGGGATTACAGGCTTGAGCCACCGCGCCCGGCCTGGAGATTTTCTTATAACTCTGGGAAAATGCACTAAGGCTGGTAAAAAATAAACTTCTTATGTAAAAAGGAAGAATGGCAATTGTGAAAAAGATGCTAAACAGAAACTTCAAAGACCTACCTTGACTTTAAGCAACTCAATTTTAGGAGAAAGTACATATTTAAGTAGCAAAATTTGGAAACCAGTTCTTTAAAAACTACTGACATCTGCAAAACCTGAATCTCATGGAAAAGCTTTGTAAAACTCAAGTGGTAGGAATACCCCTGTTTGAAGGCCACTGGTTTAAAGAATATTCTTAAAAGACTGTTCTACAGAGTGTCAAATCAACAGAACTACTTGCATTTGGTAGTTTAAAACAAACACACTGAAATGGAATTTTAGATAAAGAACAGATGTAAGAATAGAAGTTTTTGGGAAAATAGAAATTCAAGTCACTTGTAGGACTTATCGCTGAGACTCAATAAGGACACATCCAAGCCAAGATTAATCATAAACTCACCATGTACACGGTTGAACTTAAATCTCTCACTCCCAGAGGCAAAATCTCTACACTCCAGCCTACCTCCTTAACACTGCTGGCACACCTCATCAGGAGCACAGATATCGTTTCAGTCTGAAGAGCCCCAAATGTATCACCATCCCTCGAACAAGTGTAGTATTACTGTAAAAAAGCTTTACTGTAAAATAGAAAGATATCTCATAGCTCAACTATTACAGAAATGAATAACTTAGAAAACTTACCCACTGTGTGAAAACATAAACAGCAAGTAACACTATCATCATCATTAAAGCAAATTGAACCCAACTGTCCAAGGTCCGAGATATCACAGACGACGGTAAGAATAATGACTATGTACACGGAGCAGCTTGTTTCATTTTACTGTTGTGTACAGACGAATTCAGGACTTTCTGAATGTATTATAGAGCATCCTCTGCATCTACATCTTGGACTGCGTTTTAATCACCAGGAGAAAGGGTCCAAGATAGACCCAAGTTTTAATGAATTACGCACTATATTGTAGTACAACACATTGAGCTGACATACCAAACTGGTTTCCTTTGAGTCACAACCTCAACTGCTACCAGGAACAGGAAAACATCTAAATGTGGAAGCATGTTGGGTGTAAGGTAACAGAGAATGATGAAAGCACATTCCATTCGAAAGACACTCAGTTATTTGTTAATACCACAAGCCAAACAAAAACATATCTGGGAATGAATCTGTGAAACCTACTAAGGTTAAAATTTTACTTGTTTGGCTTCCAAAACATATTCAACAGATTCAAATTCAATAAATATTTACGGCCGGGCTCGGTGGCTCATGCCTGTAATCCCAGCACTTTGGGAGGCCGAGGTGGGTGGATCACGAGGTCAAGAGATCGAGACCATCCTGAACAACATGGTGAAACCATTTCTACTAAAAATACAAAAATTATCTGGGCATGGTGGTGCGCGCCTGTAGTCCCAGCTACTCAGGAGGCTGGGGCAGGAGAATCGTTTGAACCCAGAAGGCAGAGGTTGCAGTGAGCCGAGATCGCACCACTGCATTCCAGCCTGGCGGCAGAGTGAGACTCTGTCTCAAAATAAATAAAAAAAATAAAATAAAAGATAAGTATGTACAAAGTGCCTGCTAGGTAGAAGGTATTAAATGTTATTGTTGCTGGGTGTGCCAGCTCACACCTGTAATCCCACCACTTTGGGAGGCCAAGGCGGGCAGATCATGAGGTCAGGAGTTCAAAACCAGCCTGACCAACATGGTGAAACCCTGTTGCTACTAAAAATACAAAAATTAGCCGGGCATGGTGGTGGGCGCCTGTAGTCCTAGCTACTTAGGAGGCTGAGGCAGTAGAATCGCTTGAACCTAGGAGGCAGAGGTTGCAGTGAGCGGAGATCGCGCCACAGCACCCCAGCCTGGGTGACAGAGCAAGACTCTGTCTCAAAAAAAAAAAGGAAAAAATGTTATTGTTGTCACAGCAAGTACATTTGCATAAAGTTACCTCATTATACTTTAGATGTGATTTCAGCAAAGAGAGTAGAATTATACCCAAATTACAGATCAAATATATATCCCTGATTTAATTTATTACATAAAAAAGAAAAACGTATTTACTTCAGGTGTAATATTTTATTTCAATACTTCAATATTGAAATCAGCTATCACATATATCCACCAACGGATACTTCATTGTCCATCTCTCAGGAGATATTCAAAGTGAGATTAGTTTGATGAAGCATTCTCAGCAAACCAGAACACTATACTTCATCTTCAAATGTAAGTCAGATCCTTGAATAAGTTACTTCCTAGTCATTATTTTATAGTATTTATGAAATAGTGCAATACATCAGTGAGGTATCATTTAAGAGGCAAATACTCTATAGATTTGGATTTGTCATCCCAATTCCTTGGCATTCAATAATGTAAGTATCTTTAGAGGCATCTTCTTCATCTTCTGATTTCTTCACAATAAATTTAGCCTGAAATCAAAAGAGGAGTATATAAGTAATACAAAGAGAGATGGAGGAAAGAGCCCACAGCTCCAACTTACGTAGGCAGAGAGTTAATGTCAAGCCCATTTTATTGAAAAAACCTATAGAGATACAAAGATCAAATGATTCATGAGAAATTCAATAGCCTAAAGATAACACATTTCATTGTACAACCAGGGTTCTTGTTCAGAGGTATGCATACCTGTGAGTTTTGTCCAAATAGGTATGCCTGGGCCCCTTCCATACACTCTGCGTCAGAAAGCTCAGATGTGCAGCCTAGGTAAATATCAACTTTGAAACCTCAACTGGTAATTACAATGCATCTGTATTCCCTACACCCTAAAATTTTTCTAAAACATTTCTACTTTTATCTTGTCAAGTAACAAATTACACTTTAATTTCTTTACATTTTTTCTTGCTAATTTACTTCCCTAATATATCATTCAAAAGATCCAGTTCAGAGAAGGTATGTGGGGAGGAGGGGCGGTGGTGGTGATTAACATCTTCCTTCATCTTTAATGTAAGGGGCTTAACATCACATTTTTCACTTGATAACTAAAGTTGGCTTTGAAATATTTTATCTGTATCATTGTATTTTTTGTATGTTTGTTTTTTGCTTATGAGACAGAGTCTTGCTCTGTCACCTAGGCTGCAGCACAGTGGCATGAACACGGCTCACTGCAGCCTCAACTTCCTGGGTTCAAAGGATCCTCCTGCCTCAGCCTCCAGTGTAGCTGGGACTACAGGCACACGCCACCATGCCTGGCTAATTTTTAATTTTGTTGTAGAGACAGGGTCTCACTTTGTTGCCAGGCTGGTCTCAAATTCCTAGGCTGAAGTAATCCACCTGCGTCAGCTTCCTAAAGTGCTGGGATTACAGGCATGAGCCATTGTGCCTGGCCTATATCACTGTATTTTGAAAACATCATTATTTTTAAAGCAAATATGATTCATTTTAACAAAACTAAATTCAGAATCAAAATAACTAGCCAGGTGCAGTGGTGCACACCTATAATCCCAGCTATTCTGAGGTGGAAGGATCACTTGAGCTCAGTTCAGGAGGCCAGCCTGGGCAACACAGGAAGATTCCCCACAACTCCCATCAACGTCTTAAAAAAAAAAATCAAAACAATTAAATAGGTTAAGTTTGTGGCAAAAGGATTTCAAATATGCCTAAAATCTTAGGATTCTTGGAAGTACAACTTGGAAACCATCACTCTAGGGCCTTACTGAATGAACAGTAATGTTCAAAAATTCTTTAACTTTCGGCATTTTGTGGTAATGTACTGACACAGAGTGGACATTTGAAATTACTGTTGAATGAATAAGCGCTGAATTCTGAGCTAGATAACCAAATTATTTAATTAGTAATATACATGTATGCATTTATATATTTTTCTAATTACAAACATTATGTAAATATGAAACACAAGTAGCAGCTATGAAAATCATTTCTAGCCTATACATAAACCTACTTAAAACAACAAATATGTAGACCTGAAAGGAGCATAGTGGGCCTATCTAGCTTAAGTCTGATTTTACAGATAACTATTTGCTTTGAGACAAAGAAAGATAAGAAACTTGCCCCAAGTCACCCAGTTATACACAAAAAAGCTGAGCAAGATACGAGCTATACACAGGTTCATAGCACTTTCCATTATGTATACATTTCAAATAACAACTAAGTGTCTACTACATGTAAAGTATTGTAAAAAGTAAAGAATATAATGAATAAAACTTGATCTCTGCTATTGAGATCAATCTATAAGGAGAGACAGACAACAGTTATAAATACAGCATAAGTAGAATAAAAATAGAGTTCACACTCTTGACATCAAATACAATTTGCCTTTAACTCCCATTAGTCTTTCTTACAATTCAGCAAACACTTACCTGTGTTTCTTAGTAACAATTAAAAGTATACATAATTAAGAATCAAACTGGGCGTAGCAGCTCACAGCTGTAATCACAGCACTTTGGGAAGCTGAGGTGGAAGGATCACTTGAGCCCAGGAGTTCAGGACCAGCCTGGGCAACACAGGGAGATCCATCTCCAAAAAAAAAAAAAAGAAAAAAAAAAAAAAAAAAGGCAGGGTGTGGTGGTGCACACCTGCAGTCCTAGCTACTTGATAGGCTGAGATGAAAGGATCACTTGAGCCCAGGAGTTCAGGGCTGCAGTGACCTATGATACTACCACTGCAATCCAGCCTGGGCAACGGAGCAAGACCCTGTCTCTCAAAAGAGAAGAAAGAGTCCAGGCGCAGTGGCTCACGCCTGTAATCCCTGCACTTAGGGAGGCTGAGGCAGGCAGATCGCTTGAGGCCAGGAGTTGGAGACCAGCCTAGCCAACTAGTGAAACCCTGTCTCTGCTAAAAAGTACAAAAATTAGCTGGACGTGGTGGCACATGCCTGTAATCCCAGCTACTCTGGAGGCTGAGGCATGAGAACCACTTAAACCTGGGAGGCAGAAGTTGCCGTGAGCCAAGATCGTGCCACTGCACTCCAACCTGGGCTAACAGAGCAAGACTCTATCTTAAGAAAAAAAAAAAGAGAAAAGAAAAAGGATCATCATACAAATAGGAGTAGGGCAGCAACAGTGGTTTTGTGTTTGGGACACTTCTGTAATGACTAATTTTTAAAATTAGTATGTTGCTTTTGTCATTTTAAAAAATGCTTAAGGCTAGGGCTGGGCATGCTGGCTCACACCTGTAATCCTAGTACTTTGGGAGATCAAGGTTGGAGGATTGCTTGAGCCCAGGAGTTCAAGACCAGCCTGGGCAATGTGGCAAGACCCCATCTCTACAAGACATCGAAAAATTAGCCAGGTATAGTGGCATGCTCCTGTAGCACCAGCTACATGGGAGGCGGAGGTGGGAGGATCATTTGAGAGCCCAGAAGATTTGTGCCACTGCAATCCAGCCTGGGGAACGGTGTGAGACTCTGTCTCAAAAATAATAATAAAAATGCTTAAGATTAGCACCCTCCCTCATAAAATTGTTATAAATTTTATATTTCGTTATAAAATTATATTATGAAGAATAAGCAAAATGGGAAATATGCTACATGTTACTGAAAGAAGCAAGAAATGAAGCTGTATGCATTAACTGCAAAAAATACAAAGAGAAACAATTTCAGAGAAGAGGAAAACACCCAAATGTCAACAGTGGTTTTACCGGCAAGAGGAAATTATGAGAAGGCTTTTCCCCTCTGTTTTCTATAAAGAAATTACATTAGTTTCATGATGAAATATACCTATTGTTTCTTTCAATTAACAATCCAGGCCAAGCATGGTGGCTCACACCTGTAATCCCAGCACTTTGGGAGGCCAAGGCAGGCAGATCGCCTGGAGCTATGAAGTTTGAGACCAGCCTGAGCAACATGGCGAAACCTTGTCTCTACAAAAAATACAAAAATTAGCTGGGTGTGGTGGCATGTGCCTGTAATCCCAGCTACTTGGAAGGCTGAGGCAGGAGAATCACTTGAGCCTGGGAAGCAGAGGTTGCAGTGAGCCGAGATCATGCCATTGCACTCCAGCCCGGGCAACAGAGTGAGATCCCATCTCAAAAAACAAAAAAAGAAAAAAGAAAAAGAAAAAAAAAAAAGAATCCTCTAAGAAAGGTATGAATATGAGCTCATACAATGATAAATCCTTCATCATTAAAAACTGTATGTCAACTCCACTAAATTTCAGAGGACAGCGAAATATTAGAGTTTCCACAAATATTCTAGTTTACCAATAGAATGAAGAAAATAAAATGTCTAAAATTTTATAGAAATTTTTTATAGCCAACTATGAATCCCTTGTGATTTGATATCATAGTTCACAACAAAACATCTTTACTTACTCTGTAAGGCAGTACCACAGTGATTATAACATGGGCTTTGAAGTACGCTTTCCCAGGTTTGCTCAAAGCTCAGCTCTGCCATTAAAAATCCATGTGGCCTTGAACAGTGTAATGAATCTCTCTGCCTCACTTTACTCATATTTATAATGGGAATAATAATAAATAGCCACCTAAAATAAATAGTTATGCTGAGGAAGACAGGTGAGATAAATTGCTAAATTAGCTCAGTGCCTGTCAAACAGGAAACAGGGATAGCAATTATGATTACTAGTAAGTTTCCTATTTATTAAAATTTAACCCAAAATTGGCTAAAATAAAAATCAAAATATCAATTTCCCTTTGTAATAGAATACTCACCTTTGCTATTTGTTCAGCAAAATGTATAGCGGTTTGTGTATGGAGTGTAACTGGTCCTGTTTTTATCCTGGAAACTCCATTGGCTAATGCCATGAAAACAATCAGCTATTTAAAAAAGAACAAAAGTCTCACATATTTATTCATATTTAGAGTTATAATTCCACTGCTGCCCATAATAAAAATACTACTAGAAATAAAAATTGCTAAAAAATAATTTATATTTCTTTAGGTTTCCAGAAGTACTCAGAAGATGACAGAAAACCTATGTTACCCTAAGTCTGTGAGTGGTACAAAAAGGCTTGGTAGCAGCTCTCAACATAGAATTTTTAAAATTAATATTTACAAGTAAAATATAGAACATTAATATATATACTTAGACAAACTATCTCTGCAAGTTGGTATATATAATACTATGTTTATTTTACTCTCTAAAATTACATTTTAACAGCTGAATAGACAGACTAATACTGGGAGTTTATTGGGAATTTAAAGTAGACCTGAGCAAGAAGGAAGAGATGAGAAATAACAGAAACTGTCTTAAGAAACAGGTCAAGAAATCTCGAGGAATATCTTTCTAAATGTGGACACTACCGATTTGGGATTAAGGGGACAAAAGTATGGTAGAAAGGAAAATCTATAAAGATAAAAGACCATAAAAAAGATATTTGGAAATATTCAATATAATTTCTCACTGTGAGTGAACGTGCTAAGTTTGAGAGGTCTGCGACATGTCCTAGTGGAGGTGTTGACAGGCATAAGGGATATTATGAGTAAGGAGTTAAGGAGAAAGGCCTGGGCTTCGGATATTAAATTGAGAGGTGTCAGCATAAAGACGGTACTTCAGTCATGAGACTGGACAAACTAAGAGAGGGAGCAACTACAGAAAAAGAAAACAAGCATAAGCCAAAGTCCAGGAGCTCATCAAAATTTAGAAGTTGGCCGGGCACAGTGGCTCATGGCCCTTAATCTCAAAACTCTGGGAGGCTAAAGTGGGAGGATCACTTGGGTGCCAGAGTTTAAGATTAGCCTGGTCAACATACTGAGACCTCGTTTCTATAAAAATTAAAACAAAAAAAAGTTTTAAATTAGCTAGGCATGACAGCATGTGCCTATAGACCTAGCTACTTAGGAGGCTGAGGCAGGAAGATCACTTGAGACCAGGAATTTGAGAACAGTCTGGGCAACATAACAAGGCTCTGTCTTCACCAAAAACAAACAAACAAACAAACAAACAAACAAAAAGGTGTTGAGAAGATGAAAACAACAATAAACTAGCAAAGGAAACTAGAATGTATGGCCAGTGAGGTAGGAAGATAACAACATTTCAGAAACCAAGGGAAGAAAATACTTTAAGAAGGAAGGAGGGATCAATTGTGCAAAACACTGTAGATAGGCAAAGGTAAAGTAAAATGAGGGCTGAAATTTGAGGACTACAAATCCCAGAATATTTTTTTAAATTACTGAAGTAGGACTTACTAATTAGTGTCTGAAAGTCAATATTTAAATTGATATTCAATCTAATTACCACATACTCAAATCTAGCAGGTTAGAGGGTTTTTAACCTAAATGTGTCATTACCTGGTCTTGCAGATACTCGTCCACAGTACCACCATGTCTAAGATTTGCTAATAACATTTCAGCAGCTTCAATTCCAACTTTGTCTGCATTTACACCTAAAGGTAAGCACAACATTAAAAAAAAAAAAAAAAAAACAACTACATTAATTACTAAGAGACAAAAAGTTTGACATATCCCAGTTAGCACTGGTATACAATTTTTAGGCCTCAAAAACCCACTCAGTGCACCTTTTAGAATAAGATCTTTAGTTATTTAATATTCTCAGTGTTTGGGATATGCAAACACTGAAAATATTTATACTTTTAAATGTACTAGTGGAGGAAAATATAGGCTGTGTTGGTCCTATTTAAAATGTAGTACTTTATAAAGCCAGTTAACAAATAAGTTATGACCCTATAATGCTATGCCTCAATTTCAAAGTTTAAAACTTGCAGCCAGGCATGGTGGCTCATGCCTGTAATCCCAGGACTTTAGAAGCTAAGGTGGGAGGATCGCTTGAGGCCAGGAGTTCAAGGCTGGCCTGGGCAACGTAGCGAGATGCCATCTACCAAACAAACAGACAAACTCCCCTCCCAAATCCCAGAAAAGCGTGCGTGTTACAATTAGTCTACAGGTTAATTCCATCAGAATTAAGTAATTTGGCCCAGTGCAGTGGCTCATGCCTGTAATCCCAGTGCTTTGGGAAGCCGAGGTGGGTGGATCACTTTGAGGTCAGGAGTTTGAGACCAGCCTAGCCAAAATGGCAAAATCCTGTCTCTACTAAAAATGCAAAATTTAGCCAGGTGTGGTGGTGCATGCCTGTAATCCCACTGCTTGGGAGGCTAAGGCAAGGGAATCACTTGAACCTGGGAGGTGGAGGTTGCAGTAAGCCGAGATTACGCCACTGCACTTCAGACTGGGCGACACAGCAAGACTCCATCTCAAACAAAAAAAGAATTAAAGAATTTTTTAAAAGTCAGGAAATTATACTTTATGTAAAAAAAGATCATATAACATTATCAGATCAAATATTTTAGAGTTTTATTTCCTCTAAGATTTGAATAGCTATTAGCTTATTTTAAATATAAGTCAGAATATTTACCCTCTTGCCCCACTTCCTATCTCTCCATACATATCCCAAATCTTTGGTACAACATTGAATACAAAATAAGTCTGTCAGAAGTAGTAGAATTCCACATTATTATTTTAAGGTATTTACTCTAAATGAAAAAATTCTTGGCTGCAAATGAAAACGTCTTATAAAAAATGAAAATGTGGTTAGTTTTGTTTCTATTTTATATTTGCAAATTTAGTGGATTATATATAACATTTTCCCCAAAGTGGAAATTGTAGAATTTTAACTCTATTTTTCTTTGTTTTTCTTGTTTTCTTTATCTTTTTTATTGTTTAGAGACTAGGTCTCACTACGTTGCCCAGACTGGTCTTGAACTCCTGAACTCAAGTGATCCTCCCGCTTCAGCCTCCCAAAGTGTTAGAATTCCAGGAATGCGCCGCCATGCCCAGCAACTCTATTTTTCTTTATGGTAGTCATATTAATAAATTACCTTCTTTATATTATCAATTGGTCAAGTATTTACGTGACTGAATGCAATAGTTTGAAACATGTGCTATGAATCTTGACTTAATAGCCACTGTCATTTCCTCTTCTAGAAGATGGAGATGATAATACCTATGTTGCAAAGTTGTTATAGAAATTAGAGATAGGGTGCAGCACACCAACATGGCACAAGTATACATATGTAACAAACCTGCACATTATGCACATGTACCCTAGAACTTAAAGTATAATTAAAAAAAAAAGAAATTAGAGATAATATTTATAAAGCATCTTTTACCCAGATTAGTACATAAAAAGCTATTAATAATAACACAGGTTGAGTAACTCTTTTCCAAAATGCTTGGGACTAGGTTTCAGATTTTGGATTTTTTTCCTTTTTTGAGAGGGAGTCTCGCTCTGTCGCCCAGGCTGGAGCGCAATGGCGCGATCTCAGCTCACTGCAAGCTCCGCCTCCCGGGTTCACGTCATTCTCCTGCCTCAGCTTCCCGAGTAGCTGGGACTACAGGTGCCCGCCACCTCGCCCGGCTAGTTTTTTTTTTTTTTTGTATTTTTAGTAGAGACGGGGTTTCACCATGTTAGCCAGGATGGTCTCGATCTCCTGACCTCGTGATCCACCCGTCTCAGCCTCCCAAAGTGCTGGGATTACAGGCTTGAGCCACCGTGCCGGGCCGCAAGATTTTGGATTTTTAAAAAATTTTAGAATATTTGGGCCAGACGCGGTGGCTTATGCCTATAATCCCAACACTTTGGGAGGTCGAGGCGGGCAGATCACTTGAGACCAGGAATTCGAGACCAGCCTGGACAACATGCTGAAACCCCATCTCTAGTAAAAATACAAAAATTAGCCAGGAATGGTTGCCTACGATTATAGTTTTAGCTACTTGGGAGTCTGAGGGATGAGAATCACTTGAACCTGGGAGGCGGAGGTTGTGGTGAGCCAAGATCATGTCACTGCACTCCAGCCTGGGTGACAAAGCAAGATTCCATCTCAAAAAAAAAACAAAAAACAAAAAAACAAACGGAGAGATGCCCTGAATTACCACATACACTGAGGGAAGGAAGGAAGGTGCTTGCTATAAGTGAGGCAATTTCTATACAAAGGAAATAGAGATTGATTAATCAGAGGCACAATTCATTTTAGCAGATTCTTTTACTCCCATAGTAAAGAATATAACTGTGAGACAAGAGTAATGAAAGATCACACAGATACTCAACAATGGAAAGACAAAACACATTCTGTCTATAATGCAATCACTTAAAGTTGGAAGGGATCCTTAAACATAGATCACGATCATAGTCCAGTATCATTTTTCAGATAAGGAAAGCCCAGAGTCACTATGCATGATAATGACAGGACACGGGACTAAAATTTAGGTCTTCTCACTCTCAGTTTAGTGCTCTCTATCATAACACACTGCCTCAGTCTAAAACAGCGAGATTTTCTCAAAGCAAAACCTCACCTTTTTAAAATAAAATTGAAGAATTTTAAAATTTTAAAATAAAATTAGAAGGATTTTGGAGATTCTCCAGGTTAATCTTCTTGCTCAACAAATAAGGAAACTAAGATCAAAATGGTTTTAGTAACTGAGACAATGATAAAGGCATCACTAGTTACAACTTCCTACCTCTAACACCTATGGTGGTATTGACAAGCAGCCAATGTTCCTTCTGGTGATAACCCTAAGAAATTAGGATTCAAGGTCTGGTAGTTTTGTTTTGTTTTTTGAGACAGGATCTTGCTCTGTCACCCAGGCTGGAGTGCCATGGCGTGATCACGGCTTACTGCAACCTACACCTCCTGGGCTCAAGTGATCCCCCCGCCTCCTGCCTCAGCCTTTGGAGTAGCTGGGACTACAAGCACATGCCACCATGCTCAGGTAATTTTTGTATTTTTTGTAGAGATAGGGTTTTGCTATGTTGCCCAGATTGGTCTTGAGTGCTCAGGCTCAAGTGATCTGCTCACCTTGGCCTCCCAAAGTGCTGGGATTATAGGCATGAGCTACCACGCCCAGCTCCTAAATCCAGTAGTTTTCTAGTTAATTTAAATCAGAAACGAAATGGGATCTGGATAAAGGAGGTCATGATATTCTCTCTGAGATCCTTAATATACAGACAAGCTAGATTGAGAAGACCACCAGTTACTTTTGCGTTTGCTAACAACATCTCATTTGACTGATGTCCATGACAGGAAACAAGGAAGGATACCAGGAGGAATCAGTCAATCTCAGCAGGCATGTTGCTCTCTCCTTTATTCTCTCCTAACACCCTAGGTCTAAAAATAAGTACTGTGAACTCTACAAGTGTTTTATCCAAAGACAACTTCAAAGTACAAGTTGTTTCATGTGACCAAGTGAGAAAAAAATGCTGACAGAATATTAGAAAATTCTTTTCAGGCCTGGTAAAAAAATTCCATGTATTACTGATAAAGTAATGATCCCTTCATGATCAGTCTCAATGCAGCACATCTAAAATTATCATCTACCCTGGCAAACTAACTCTACCCCCTATATTCCTATATTCACAAGAGGTAAATATATCCAGTTACCTAAGCCAGACATCTGGAAGATCATAGTTTACACTGCCTTCCTCACTTCCCATATCCAATTGGCCACCAAATACTGTCCATTCATCTTTGCAAATACTCACCTCCCTAGCCCAGCATTCCTTGGAGCAGGTCCTTACCATTCTGACCTGAATTGTAATAAACTCTTATCTTCCCACCTCCAGTATGACTTTCTTCTACTTCTCTGAATTATCTTTCAAAAACTCTCATATCACATCCCTCCTTAAACGCTTTATATTTCAGGACTAAATGTAAACTCCTAGATATAACGTATAGCCTTTCAGAATCTGGCCTGTCGACCTTTCTGTTGTCATCTCTCTCCATTCCCCTACCCAGGCCTATTATCCACTTGCAGTTGCTCACTCAAACACAGAACACTTATTTTTTTGGTGACAGGGTCTCACTCTGTTACCCAGGCTGGAATGCAGTGGTGCAATCATAGCTCACTGCAGCCTTGAACTTCTTAGGATCAAGCAATCCTCCCGCTTCAGCCTCCTGAGCAGCTGGGACTATAGGTGTGAGCCACCATGTGGGGCTAATTAAAAAAAAAAAAAAGTTTTTAAGAGATGGGATCTTGCCATCTTGGCCAGGCTGTTGTCAAACTCCTGGCTCACGCAATCATCCTGCTTCAGCCTCCCGAGCAGCCTGGACTATAGCTGCATGCCACCTCACCAAGAATACTTTTGTGTGTCAAATTTCTTTGTCCTTCCTCCTTAGCTTTCACTTTTCTATCCAGCCAACTTCTATTTACCCACAGAACCCACTGGAGGACCATTAAATGCCAGAAGCCAGATTTGGGGTCAAACAGTCCCCAGAAGGATTCACTTTTCTTATCCTGTGTTCCTAGGGTACCCTGGGGATACCACTATCACAGAACTGGTCTGTTTCCTCTGCCAGAATAAGCCGGGAGGCAGGAATCATAGCTATCACTTCTGAATCCCTAGTACACAGTACCTGGTACATTTGGTAACCAGTGATACAAACAAACTCACACTTCTCCCAATGCCTGCTAAGTACTTATTGCTTGAAATATGTCTGCTCCTAGTCTCCGTTTTATATTTGTATTCTCTTTGCTTCTAAAGACTGTTGTAGATAGTGCATGGAGTGGCTCAATATCCACACTGATTCCTCACTGCACCTAATACATAATTAGTATATGCCAAATACATATTTTAGATCACTATTTCTCAAACTTCAGTATATATTAAAAGTACCTGGAAAGTTTGTTAAAATGGATTCCTTGGCCCCACTCCCACAGATTCTAATTTAATACGTCAGGTAGGCCCCAAAATCTGTATTTCTAACAAGCTCCCAGTTGATGCTGACAAGTTTGCCTGTCTGCCAACCACAATTTGAATAGCACAGTTTTAGACAGAATTCATTTATGTATGAGTTCAACTGGAAATGGTGATTTTGTTTATTCTCTTTATCAGATTTGATGTCCAACTAGTTCTAGATTTACTAACTGAGCAAACTGAGGAATTCCTAATTTTTTTTTGCATATAGTACTAATAATGTGGCTAAACAGCATAGCTAGGGTAAACATTTTTATTTGTTTATTTATTTTGCAAAGACAAGGTCTCACTATATTGCCCAGGATAGTCTTGAACTTCTGGTCTCAGTGATCCTCCCACCTCAGTCTCCCAAGGTGCTAAGATTACAAGTGTGTACCACTGTGCCCAGCTTGGTAAGCGTTTTTAAAGATGCTACAAAGTAGGAATAAAGCAATCAATGACAACACAAACAACTAGAAGTTCACCTAAAAGTTGCCTGGTTGGTAAAAGTTTAAATATTAACAAACACATGCATGTATGTATCTTCTCTCTCTAATATGCCAAACCTTAAACAAATTTCCCTTTCACAAAAACATTCAAAATTTTGAAATCATCAATGTAATAACTGACGCAGAGAAGAATCATCAATAGATGTTAAAACCACTGGATGAAAGCTGTTATGGGAGCAAGATAATCAGATGGCCTCAAAGTATTGTCTTGGATCACTAGTTAATTATAAAGGTAAAAGGAACATTCATAGCAGACAGATCTGTAGGACACACCTCCTTAACCAAGTGATCACACTCAACCTCACCAATAAAGGAGAAACTAACATCATCTGCCCCCTGCCATGATACAGTGGAATGTACACAAAGTCACCTATGTAGTATTCTTAATAAAAATGTTTAATCTGAATATATCATGAGACAGTCAGACAAATTTAAATTGTGAGAAACTGTGAGAAAGTGGCCTGGAGTCTTAAAAAGGTCAGCATCATGAAATGAGCAAAAAAAAAAAAAAAGGTAATGGGAGGATTCTATATTAAAAGAGGGACTAAAGAGACTTGAGAAACAAATGCTATGTATTCAAAAAAAAAAAAAATCCCACATCGCTCTAAATAATATTTTGGAAACAATTCATTATGTATGAAGCTATCTGGTGTGTCAGAATAAAACAGACAAATTCTTCAGGTGTAAAAATGGTATTATAATTATGTACTTATTGTTCTTTGGATATATATGCTGCAGTATTCAGGGGTGAGACATGGCACCTGCAACTTACATTGAAATGGCTCAGAAATATACACAACAAACTAAATGTTCGTAACTAGTGAATCTAAGAGAAGGCTGTATGGATGACTAGTTGAACTAGTCATTCAATTTTTCCATAAGTTTGAAATTTTTCAAAGTATAAAGGTGGGAGAAAGACTGAAAGTCTGAAAGTGTAATTGACTCTAAAAGAGAATCAATTAACTACATCCTTTTAAACTTGTCATTCATCATTCTATAACATTCCAATCCTGACAGATAAAAGAATTTTCCAGTAGCATTGGGAACTATGGACCCCCTTCATTTATCTTACCTCGTTTACCAAGCGATGATCCAGCAAACAAACAGCCAGTGGAGGTCTCAGCAATAATTCTATGCAAGAAAAAAAGTTATTACTACCTTTACTATAAATATTCTAAATTTATGCAAATACAACACAGGAGAACAATAGCTATTAAATAGGCAGAACAAAATCTGGGCAGCAAATTGCAAAAGTAAAAATTCTTCATATAGGGTGGCATGATTAACATTGTCTATCTTAATCAGACCACTAGTATCCTTTACCACTTGACCAGAAGTCACACCAGATTGTAATTCACAGGTTAAGAAATGTCTACCATGCCCCCCAACAAGTTACCATGTCACTAGCACTAAGCAGTACCATTTCACAGGCACACAGTATTATAAAGTGTTTCAGAATTATCTTAAATAAAAAGGTCATTATGCAGAGACTTTGGTATTGTTCTATGGTTTTTAGATAGTATTATCATAAGTAGAGCAAGCATTTACTTTAAACCTTTTAATGGAAATTCTGAATGAGAGGATTTGAAACTTAAATATCCAAAAATGGTACTTTTATACTTCAAAAACATCAGTTAAAGAATTTGTACCAATACTTAAATCTACAACTCCTAACTGAATTAATGTAATAGTTCTAGTCTGTTTTTGTTTTTTCTGAGACGGAGTCTCGCTTTGTCGCCAGGCTGGAGTGCAGGGGCGTGATCTCAGCTCACTGCAACCTCCGCTTCCCAGGTCTAAGGGATTCTCCTGCCTCAGCCTCCCAAGTAGCTGGGACTACAAGTGTGCACCACCACGCCCAGCTAATTTTTGTATTTTTAGTAGAGATGGGGTTTCACCATGTTGGCCAGGATGGTCTTGATATCTTGACCTTGTGATCTGCCCGCCTCAGCCTCCCAAAGTGCTGGGATTACAGGCGTAAGCCACGGTACCTGGCCTCTAGTCTGTTTTTAAAAAGCTCTTTGCTATATTTATTTGTGAATTGATTTCACATTTAAAGTATTTCATGCAACTGGAAATATTCTCATAGGACTAGCTTTAAAGCCTAACTTCTGATTAAACATTTAAGTTTAATGTAGCAACGTAACAAAAGGCAAGTCATCCTCAGAAAAAATTCAGAATAATTTTCTTAATTTATCATACTGGTGTTTTAGGTAGGAATGTCCTTAAAAATACAAATTGAGGCCGGGCGCAGTGGCTCATGCCTGTAATCCCAGCACTTTGGGAGGCGGAGGCAGGCGGATCACGAGGTTAGGAGATCAAGACCATCCTGACTAACACGGTGAAACCCCATCTCTACCAAAAATACAAAAAATTAGCCAGGCGTGTTGGTGGGCGCCTGTAGTCCCAGCTACTTGGGAGGTTGAAGCAGAAGAATGGTGTGAACCCGGAGGGCAGAGCTAGAAGTGAGCTGAGATCGTGCCACTGCACTCCAGCCTGGGCGACAGAGCGAGACTCTGCCTCGAAAATAAATAAATAAATAAATACATACATACATACATACATAAATTGAAACTTCTTAAAACTATAAACTTAAGCAAGAAACCCTACAAATCTTTAATTTAATGAGAATTATTTTAGGGCTCTCAACTAATGTGTAGGAAAAAGTATTGTCTCACATTATTCCATTTCCATTGCCAAACGCTTGGTCTTTAGGTTCTTGAACAGGCTGGATGTTAACATACAAATCCCGGATCTCCTTTCTGATGCATCTAACTGCTGCCACCGCCATATCTTTTGCTACCTATTTTAGCAAGACAGAAAAATACAATAAAACAATTACTGATTATTCGGAAAATTGTTTTCAAGACTTCAAAGACATATAAAATAATTGGTTGCCTTTACATGCATTATTTAATAACTTGATTTTCAAGAGAGCACTGAATTTTTAAAAGCGCTTAAGCAAATTAACTTTATTTTTGTTAATTAATGTATCCATTAATATATATGTTTCATCTTTTGTTTTAGGTTCAGGAGGTACATGTGCAGGTTTGTTACATGGGTAAATTACATGTCGCTGAGATCTGGTATGTTAATGATCCCATCACCTAGGTAGTGAACACAGTACCTGTAAGTGTTTCAACCCTCATTCCTCTTCCACCCTCCTCCCATTAGCAGTCCCCAGTGTCCCCATCTTTATGTCCATGTGTATTCAATGTGTAGCTTCCACTTATGAGAACATGTGGTATTTGGTTTTCTGTTCCTACATTAATTTGCTTAGGATAATGGCCTCCAGCTGCAGTCATATTGCCACAAAGGACATGATTTCTTTCTTTAAAAAAATGTTATCTCAATAATTTCAAAATTTAATTGACATAATACTTATCAAGACACACATACATTTTATTTCTGAGAACATCTAGACAACTTACTTTAAATGGCAAAACACCAGCAACGAAAGCTCTTCCATATATCTTAGTCACACAGCCACGGTCAATTAAATTTATAGGGTTCAACTGTTTAACTGGTGACATTCGAACAATCACTTCACCACCCCCTTTTGGGTAATATCCCCTATGAAAAGTATAACAAATGCCCACATAAACTGATTGCATGACAAAAACAAAGCTCAATATTACAATACAATGACATGTCAATGATATCCAAACATGTAATCCATGGAAAGGTCTAAATATTTTAGGTTTGTATTTTGTAAAACTTTACACATTAAAAAACAAAATTTTGTCTGTACAATATGGTAGCCTTGAGATATGTGAAACTATTAAAATTAAATAAAATTTAAAAATCAGCTTCCCAGCTGCATTAGCCACATTTTAAGTGCTCAATAGTCACATTTGGCTAGTGACTACCATATTGGACAGCACAGATATGGGACATTTCCCTCAACGCAGAAAGTTCTATTTGGCAGTGCTGTTGTAGAATATAAGCTCCTTGAGGGCTAGACTTACCTATATTGTTCCCGCTATTTTCCTGTGCCTAAAACAATGTCTGGCACATGGTAGATACTCAAATAAATATATGATGAATATTTAAGTAGCAAAATACTTAAAAAGTTTTAATTCAGTTAATTGGTGTCATCTGTTCCACAGCAGATGGTGAGAAGACAGTACTCCTCCCCTCAAAGAGCTCAATATCTGGTAGGGAGATTGCTCCACACACTACTAGAATACAAGTCAGGCTATAAGAAAGGTTACAACATAGGTACAAATATGAATTCTGATTGAGGCACAATCAGAGTTCATAAAGAATTATAAGTTTCACATTGAAAAAAACATAGGATTTCTAACTTTTGGGAGAGCAGGGGAAGAATAACATGAACAAAGATACAAAAGTCCAAAGGCACAAAGCATATTTAAGGAATAACAAGCATACATATTGTTAGAATATATAACATGTTGAAAGGAGGAGAGGGATGAAGAAGTTAGAAAAGTTAGGGCAAGACTTCAAAGCACTTAAATGTCATACCAAGAAATATGGCCTAGTGATTACGTGGCAGAAGGGAAGCCTTCAAGAGAAATAACCTGAATGCCCAATGTGTTTCTTAGGAAAACAATTTGGATCACATTGTGGAAGAGAATTCCTTTTATGACCCCTTAGTGTTTAGTCCAGTTGTCTACACACAGTGAACACTTCAGCTGTGCTGGGGCATGAAATAACACTAGATATGAGAGTACCTCAGTGTCAAAATTCCCTTGAAAATATTTTCCCTAGAAATAAATAACCATCATGTGTACCTGCTCTCAAGTCCCCATGCCCCTGCTGTTCATTATTTTTAAGCCACAAAGTACAATTACTTCTTACAAGAGATGCAATGTATTAAGTGGGTACCAGAAAGACAGTTCTCTAAGGGTCTAACTTTTCCACTATTTTTAGCATAAGTAATAGATCCTAACATTTAAGAAATAAACAGCTTACCTTGTTTTAATGTCACAATTAAATCTGAAACCAAATTTTTCAACAATTGGCTTAAAGACCTGAAAAAAATCAGTTTTTATCATTAGGTTAATCAGCAATACTCACTAATTTAACAAGCGTATTTATTAAACAAAAGTGCTTTGTTGGCTAGTAATTGGGTGCTATAGGTAAATGGTGTTTTAAGAATATGTAGGCTGGTTCCATTTTTTCAAATGAGAAAAACTGATACGTAGCTAAATTTAAAAGTTTGACATTTATTTAATCAGAGCTGCATAAGTCTATCTAATGAAAAAAAATGGAACTTAGGATACTTGATATCAGTGGTTATTTCACTCCAAAGGCCAATACTTCCTAATGCATCTCAATATAGTACATTTAAGAAATGAGGGGGTATTGGTGAAGAGCATTCCATTCTGCCATCTCAATTTTTTATACAGTTGAAATCTCATTCCACAGACAATGCTTTAACATTATAAACATATGCATTTTCCTGACATCATGAAATTATTCCTAAACAAAATCTGAATGACTCCATGGCATCCTGGCCTAATGTACTTAACGGTTCTCCAATTTTTCATTATTAGGTAATGATCTATCTTATATAACGATAATTACAGTGTATAATGCTCTGTTCAAATACCTTTAACATTTATCTTTAGCTGCATTTTGCAATATTGAATTAGAGCAGTTTCCTTGAAGTCAAATTACTAGGTTATACATCCCATCGAATTGACTTTAAAAAGATTATACCATCTATTAGAATGAAAATATTTCAGAGAAAGATGGTGTTTAAGCCTGATGTCTAAGGCAACTCTTTGAGATCTACTCTAGAGATTTACTTATTTCTCTGGGTTGTCTCTTATGTATCCAAGAGGTATGCACGTTATTAACCTTGTTTTGTGTTTTTTTTTTAAAGGCAGAAAAAGCGTAACAAATAAAAACCTAAGAATATCAAGTGCTAGGATGGATACAGAACAGCTGGAACCCTCTATTTGATATTTATTTTTATTTTAGAGATGGGGTCTCGCTATGTTACCCAGGCTAGACTCCAGCTTAAGCTCAAGAGATCCTCCCACCTCAGTCTACGAAGTATTAAATAGCTGGGACCATAGGCACACACCATTGTGCCCACTTCAGCTGGAACTCTCGTATAGTACTGGTAATAATGCAAAAAGTGGCCACTTTGGAAGCTAAAATAACCTGGCTATGTATTATAAAGTTAGACACTTGCTTATTGTAACAACCTTACCCAAGAGAAATGAAAATGTACAATCACACAAAAACTTGCATATGAATGTTAACAGTAACTTAATTTATAATTGCCAAAATCTGGAAACACCCAAATGCCTTTCAACAGATGGATACACAAACTGGTACATCCATATATGAGAACACAAATCAAGTTTTCATTGCAGATATAAGCAACATGGATGAATCTCAAATGTATTATGGAGAGCAAAAAACCCAGACTCAAAGCCTACATACAGTGTTATTCCTTATATGACATTCTGAACAAAAGGCAAAACGATGACAGAAAACAGATCAGCAGTTGCCAGGGGCTGAGACTCAGGACTGATTACAAAAACGTATAAGGGAATTTTTTAGAGTAATGGAACTATTCTACATTTTGATTGTGGTAGATGGTTCATAACTCTGAATCACGTCACTGTCAAAAATCACAGAGGGTGGATTCAATTGAAAATTACACTTTAAAAAATCTGTAAGAAAAAAAAAAGATTGTACCACTTTTCTCTCCCACAGTTATATGAGCACGCCAGTATTTTTTAAACCATTTTTTAAATGTTTGATCCTAGAATGGAAGGGGCTTAATGGAAAAAAAAGTTTGAGTTTTCCTCCAAATCATAATTCTTGTATTTATAAAATAACACATCACAATTGATAGAATTTATATCACACTCGAGGTGTTTTTTTTTTGTTGTTGTTGTTTTTGTTTTTTTTTTTTTTGAGACGGAGTCTCGCTCTGTCGCCCTGTCGCCCGGGCTGGAGTACAGTGGCCGGATCTCAGCTCACTGCAAGCTCCGCCTCCCGGGTTTACGCCATTCTCCCGCCTCAGCCTCTGGAGTAGCTGGGACTACAGGTGCCCGCCACCTCGCCCGGCTAGTTTTTTTGTATTTTTTAGTAGAGACGGGGTTTCACCGTGTTAGCCAGGATGGTCTTGATCTCCTGACCTCGTGATCCGCCCGTCTCGGCCTCCCAAAGTGCTGGGATTACAGGCTTGAGCCACCGCGCCCGGCCTGTTTTGTTTTTTTAAAGACAGCATCTTGCTTTATCACCCAGGATGAAGGGCCAACATAACTCACTGCAAACTCGACCTCCCAGCCTCAAGTGATCCTCCCACCTCAGCCTCCTGGGTAGCTTGGACAGGTGTGCACCACCATGCCTGGCTAATTTTTCTGTGTGTGGTGTTTTTTGTTTTTTATTTATTTATTTTTTTTGTAGAGCTGGGATTTCACCATGTTGCCCAGGCTGGTCTTGAACTCCTGAGCTCAAGGGATCTGCCTACCTCAGCTTCCCAGAGTGCTAGGATAACAGGTATGAGCCACCACACCGGGCCCTACACCTGAGTTTTTTAAAAACAATTCACTATAAACACTATTCTAAGATATAACAACAAACTTAAAGTAAACATAATTCCCCACCCCCTACTGCAATAGAACTAGACATATTTGGGAGGCTGAGGTGGGAAGATCCTTTGAGCTCAGGAGTTTAAGACCAGCCTGGGCAACACAGTGAGACATCGACTTTACAAAAAATTTTTTAAAAATTGGCTTGGGTGTATGCCTATAGTCCCAGCTACTTAGGAGGTCACAATAGGAGGACTGTTTGAGCTCAGGAGGTTGAGTCTGCAGTGAGCTGTGGTCACGCAACCGTACTCCAGCCTTGGCGACAGCACTGTCTCAAAAACAAAAAGAAAGAAAGAAAAGACGCCATGAAGAGATAAACAAGAAAAAAAGACACCATGAAGAGATAAACAAGAAACTCACAAAAAAAAACACTCAAGATATATTTAAATAGAGAATGGAGACTCAGAAGCATGTATGAGATCTTAGTTTGTCAACAACTAAAGCCCTTACCATCACTGTATAATCAATCTGTGGTGCCATTTCGGCATTAGTTCCACCTCTCAAATGAAGTTCTGATGGAGAAGCAGCAAAGAGAACACATGGCATTGAGACCTGCATCAAGAGGCACACACTCCTAAGAAGAAGGCAGAAGGGGCTTATTTTCATTTTCTTTTCTGCATTTTCTTTTCAAACTCTTAAATAAGCTATATTATTGTTCATCACTACTAACTGAAGCACAGACACCTGTGAAGGCAGGTATATGCCACTGAGTTTCTAGTTAAAAAACATTTTAGTGTCTGAATAGTAAAATCCTGACTTTTAAAGAAAGACTGTATTTCACCATAGAAAAAAATAGCGTGAAATGATAATCAAACTTGGGTCTGAATCTTCAACTAAACACATTAGCTGTGTGACCTTGGGTAAGTTCTGATACTTTTCTTTATATTACAAAAAAGTAAAAAAGAAAAAAAAATTAAAAATAAAACCTTCTTCAAAAGTTTTACAAAAGAATTCTTGAAACTAGCAGTTTATGAAAATGCTTTCAAAATAGTCAAGGTCTGAATTGATTATATATGAGTTGTTACTATATAACAAGGTACTGTTCCAGGTATAAAGTTAAGATATAGTTCCTATCATTGTGGAGTTCGTGATATGAAAGAATAGTATTTTACGCAGCCATAAAAGAGAATGAGTTCATGTCCTATGCAGGGACATGGATGAAGCTGGAAACCATCATTCTCAGTAAACTAACACAGGAACAGAAATCCAAACGCTGCATGTTTTCACTCATAAGTGGGAGCTGAACAATGAGAACACATGGACGCAGGGAAGGGAAAATCACACACCAGGACTTGTTGCGGGGTGGGGGGCAAGGAGAGGGAGAGCACTAGGACAAATACCTAATGCATGCAGGGCTTAAAACCTAGATGACTGGTTGATGGTACATGTGTACATATGTGATAAACCTGCACATTCAGGACATGTATCCAGAACTTAAAGTATAATAAATAAGATAAAAATAAAAGAATAATACCTTATAAAGAGTGACAGCTTGGCTGGGTGTGGTGGCTCATGCCTGTATCCCAGCACTTCGGGAGATGCAGGTGGGATGATCACTTGAGCCCAGGAGTTCAAAACCAGTCTGGGCAACATAGTGAGAATCTGTCTCTACAGAAAATTAAAAAATTAACCAGGCATTGTGGTGCACACCTGTAGTCTCAGCACTTTGGGAGGATCGCCTGAGCCCGAGAGGTCAAGGCTACAGTGAGCCATGATCATGCCATTGCACTCCAGCCTGGGAGACAAAATAAAAAGACTGACAGCTAAATATTTCACATGGAAAAGTTTTAGTGAAGTAATCCTTGCTTTACTTGCCTGTTTGGTCCTTATAGTCAAATAATGTGAGAAATCACAAGAAATAGTTATGCAACATGATGAGTTTTATAAAGTGAAACATTTGGTCATTAGCTTTTCTTTGAGACAGGGTTTCCTTCCATTACCCAGGCTGGAGTGCAGTGGCACAATTTCGGCTCACTGCACCTTCCACCTCCGAGGCTCAAGCCTCAGCTTCCCGAGTAGATGGGACTACTGGCATGTACCACCATGCCCAGCTAATTTATATATATATATGTGTGTGTGTATATATGTGTGTATATATGTGTATATATATGTGTATATACGTGTATGTGTGTGTGTGTATACATATGGGTATATATATATATATATATTTTTTTTTGTAGAGACGGGGTTTTGCCATGTTGCCCACGCTGGTCTCAAATTCATGAGCTCAAGTGATCCACCCACCTTGGCCTCCCAAAGTGCTGGGACTATAGGCATGAGCCACCCCACCTGGCCTGGTTGTTTCTAAATGAGCCATTATCTCCCTTCTCCAAAGTTAAGTGAAAGCAATCATATTCATAAGTAGTTTGAAAGGGAATTCAACATAGGCTCCTACCTACTAAAAGACAGATCTTTATTAAACTTACTTACACAATGATGCTTAAGTATTCAACTGGGACGTCTCTATCAGTAATAATGAATTTCATTAATTCAATAAATATTTATTGGACAGGTGTGGTGGCTCATATTTGTAATCCCCAAACTTTGGGAAGCCAATGTGTGTGGATTGCTTGAGCTCAGGAATTCAAGACCAGCTGAAAAACATGGTGAAACCTTGTCTCTTCAAACAATACAAAAATTAGCTGGGCGTGGTGGTGTGTGCCTATGGTCCCAGCTACTCAGGAGGCTGAGGTGGGAGGACCTGTTGGGCCCAGGATTTACAGCTTACAGTGAGCAGTGACTGCACCACTGCACCCCAGCCTGGGCAAGAGGGATACCTTGTCTCAAAAAAATAAAACATAAAAGTAGGGAAACAAGCTCGTAGACGTTAAGCAACTTGCCCAGAAAGTGGCAAAACCTGGACTTAAATCCAGGTTACTTTAATGGAATGTTAAGTGATACATACCCTGCTGTCTTGGTATCTGCTGTGTGGATTCCACCTTTGATCTTCTCTGGTGTAAAGGTTATTTCTGTTGAGCCAATTTCTGCCCCCTCCAGTCGCCCATCACACAAATCTCGAATCATTTCCAGTCCAGATAAATGTTGAGGCCTTCAGGTCATAATACTGCATCAAAATGTGTGCATTCAGACTGCCTATATCCCCACATTTTATGACAAATTTATAAAACTGCAATGGCAAGAAAACAGCAAGGTCTAACCACAGTAAGTGCCACATCTTCAGTGTCAGCTTCCTTTTGGGTTTTTACGCACCTAGACTACCTGCTAGTAGGTATCATTTTAACGCTTCCTTAAAAACCAGTTATTTCTAACTATAAATACAGACCCTGATATATTGTTGCAAATTAGAAGTGTGCAAAAGAAGAAAACTAATAGTTATTTCAGTGCCACCAGTCTCGCTTGCACTTGACTGAATAATCTATGGTGCCTGTATGGGCTGAACTATGTCCCCCCTAAATTCATATGCTGAGACTCTAACCCTCCACATCTCAGAATATGACTATATTTGGAGATAGAGCCTTTAAAGAGATAATTAAGTTAAAATAAGGCCATCATACAATCTTACTGGTGACCTTATTTAAAAAAAAAAAGAAAAGAAAAACTAGGACATACAGAGACACTAGGGGTAAGGTGCACAGAGGAACCACCATGTGAAGAGGCAAAAACACAGGCCTGGAGCAGATCCTTTTCTCATGGCTCTCAGAGGAAACCAACCTTGTCAGGACCTTGATCTTGGATTTCCAGCCTCCAGAACTGTGTGGAAATAAATTTCTGTTGTTTAAGCCCCACTCCGTGTGTGACATTTTGTTATGGCAGCCCTAGCAAACTAATACAACACCTACAGCCTAATGAATTGGATTCCCCTGTTGGTGAACTGGAGGGCTGCAAACAACTATGACAAAGGCAATTAACATTAACATATATCAGTAATTGCCTTTCGGTAATTTCAAAACTGTAGACAAAAGACTGAGCTCGCCGATTTATTAAAATGTAATAAATACAGAATACATACAAAGCAATCAGTGCGGCTTCAAACCTGGGTCCTCTTCTAACAGGTGCGTGTACCTGAAACTCAACTAGTGGCATGCCCAGCTACCCAGACAGAAGAAATAAGGTCAAGTGTCAAGGTGTTTCCCTCTCCACAACAGATAATTCTGGTCGTAACAGCTCTCTGGAGGTATGAACGAAAGCTGGAATAACACATCTCAGGATCCTTTACTGTTTTATGATTCCAAAACTGGCAGCAGCACAGAATGCACTGGTTAAAAAAACAGGGTTTCCTCTGGCCTCACAAGTATTTCTGCCCTATCTATCTTGCCCGCTCATACGTGCTATTCGGATCATTGGAATGCCTGGTGAGGTGGGAAAACATTTTAAAAGCTAGCTCTTTAGCGAATGAGACTATTTTAGCCAAACAGAGAAAACTCGAAACCATTTATAAACTCACCCCTCGAGGCTTTCAAGATTTTACAACCCAGGCCACCGCCCAGGCAGAGCGTCCCCGCCCTGGATCCCCCATACCTGCGTCCGGGTCCTTCTGGGTTCCACCACTCGGACTCCCGATGCCCCAGCCCGTCAGCCCGACCCCCCCAATCCCCCAACTTCACAGCCCAACTCCCCCTCCAGCCAGATTTACCTTAGGCCTGGCGTGCTCCGGCCGGCTCGGATCTTCTGCACCCGCAAGGGGAGGCCCAGGAGACAGCTCAAGGCCGTAGAGACTCTCAGGATCTGGCCGCCCTACAAAGGGTGGGGTACAGGGAGAAGAGACATAAGCACACCGGTGGAGAGAGCTGCCCTCCTTAGTCTGGCTGCAGCCCCGGCCGCTTCGCTCTGCACTTACCCCTTCCATGATGCTGCCATCGACCTCTACCCGCGGCCCCGCCATGGGGGGCACCCTGGGGCCCAGCCCGCAGCGACAAAGTCTCCGCCGGAGCGGGAGAAAGAAGAGACGTTGGCTCCCGCCCAGTAGTTCAGAAACCTCGGTTCACGCCTGGTGCTGCAGGATCCTGGCGAAAAGGCGGAAGAAGCGGCGCCTCTCGGGACACCGGAGTCAGCAGAAACGAACCCCCGGCTTCGCCCAGGTCCGCAGTCTGTGCGCATGCGCATAGCTCGGCTTAAAGGCGCCGCGCTGGGAACACCGCGGTCAGGGCGAGGAAGCTGCGGGAGAGGTGAGGTGACTGTCGCGGAGGTGGCCAGGAGCCCTGAAAGACTTGTGCCTTGGACACAGCAAAATCTGCAGGTTGCAGAAAGTCTCAAGATAATCTCAAGTAAGATAATTCCGCCAGTTATCCCGCAGGCTTGTGCTTTATCTCTGTTTTGTGGGTAAATACGTGTTTATATCTGTTTTCTCGAGGATCCTGGCATACCCCGAGATGCCGACTTTTAGAGCTGAAGATGCAAGAAAGATCGGGACCCTGCGATGCACCGACCACCTTCTCTCTGGTTGGCTTTGCCTTCACTGTACCTGTCTCTCGAAGTGTGTGCGCCCTGTTCCATTGATAGTCTTAACCTTTCGTTCCTCGCTGAGTGCGTGTTTGTGTATGCGGAGTGTGTTATCTTTGTTTCTAGGGTGACACACCATTTATTTGAGGGGCAGGCAAGGCAGAATCACTAGTTTAATACTCTGAAAAGCCAAAGTTATGCCATTTTGCTTGAGAGTGAGTGTGAGCTCTTGACTCCGAGGAACAGTGCAGCTGACAATTCACCTCAGGCGAGGGCAGAAGCAACAGCCAGCTTCTTGGTTCTGCCTGTGGCTCAGTTCCTACATAATTGAGTACCAAATAACATGTAAACTTCTAGGGAAGCAAAAAAGAGTAAGTCAGCGTCTACCCCCGAAGTTATTGGAGGTATAATGGAGAGACTGAGACGTAATCAATTACAATGTCTTCCTCATAATAATAATTAACATGTACTGTATCTATTTACAGTTTATTATGGGGACAATTACAATATATTAATAATATTCTCTAACAATAACACGCAACATTTATTGAGCACTTAGGTGTTGTGCACTGCATGCATTCACAACATGATAAAGTACTTACTGTTTTTACTGTTTTACAGCTTCGTGTGTTAAACCATTTGCTAAAAGGTCACACAGTTTTAACTAGAAGACTAAGATGTGAACCTGGGTGGTCTGATGTGAACACCAACGCTCTGCTGCTTTGCCACAGAGAATGTTTTAGGGAACACACAGACTATGTACTTAACCAAATCTGGAATTTGCCATAAGGTTTTAATCAGAGAAGTAATAATATTTGCATTTTAGAATGAAGGCTTTGGCAGTATGAGGAGGGTAAATAAGAGGCTTAAGAGCCTGAAGGGAGAAATACCAATGATGCAATTATCCAGCAAGAGATAATGAGAAGGTGAAGTAAGGCAATGACGGTAGGGATGGAATATAAAAAAGCTGTACCCCATCTGACATCTTTATTGGGGAAACCCGCCCCCAATATTTCACCGTAGGTTCTTTCTATTTTCCATAAGTGTTGGCCAAATGAGAAATAAAGAGAGACAGTATAAAGAGATGAATTTTATAGCTGGGCCACTGAGGGTGACATCACATATTGGTAGGACCGTGATGCCCGCCTGAGTCTCAGACCAGCAAGTTTTTATTAAGGGTTTCAAAAGGGGAGAGAGTGTAGGAACAGGGAGTAGGCACAAAGAGCACATGCTTCAAAAGGCAAAAAGCAGAACTACTAGTAAGGGCCTAACAAAGATCACATCCTTCTGAGGGAACAGGACAAAGGGCAAAAGCCCAGAACTACTGATAAGGGTCCAACAAAGATCACAAGGCAAAGGGCAAAAGCAGAACTGCTGATAAGGGTCTATGTTCAGTGGTGCATGTATTGTCTTGATAAACATCTTAAATAACAGAAAACAGGGTTCAAGAACAGAGAACTGGTCTGACCACAAATTTACCAGGGCAGAGTTTTTCCCCAACCTAGTAAGCCTGAAGGTACTGCAGGAGACCCGGACATATCACAGTCCTTATCTCAACTGCATGGGACAGACATTCCCAGAGCGGCCATTTATAGACCTCCCCCCAGGAATGCATTCCTTTCCCAGGGTACTGATATTAATATTCCTTGCTAGGAAAAGAATTTAGCAATATCTCTCCTACTTGCATATCCATTTATGGCTCTCTGCAAGAAGAAAAATATGGTTCTTTTTGCCTGACCCCGCAGGCAGGCAGACCTTATGGTTGTCTTCCCTTGTTCCCTAAAAATTGCTGTTATTCTGTTCTTTTTCAAGGTGCACTGATTTCGTATTGTTCAAACACACATGTTTTCCAATCAATTTTTACAGTTAACACAATTATCACAGTGGTCCTGAGGTGATGTACATCCTTAGCTTACGAAGATAACAGGATTAAGAGATTAAAGTAAAGACAGGCATAAGAAATTATAAAAGTACTATTTGGGAACTTATAAAGGTCCATGAAATCTTCACAATGTTTGTTCCTCTGCCATGGCTCCAGCCGGTCCCTCTTTTCAGGGTCCCTGACTTCCCACAACACATCTTTGATTCCTATTACAGAAACTTAACCTTCCCAGAAGAAGCCTTGCCTTTTTATTTCTAATTTTGGCTGTGAATTCCTTGCTATGACCCATTTGCCCCATTCTAACTACTTCCAGTGGTAGGGGGAAAAGAACAAGACAGTAATATAATGTAGAGATGAGCTCACTGTCGTAATAATAAGCACTTGTGTAGTGCCTTCATATACATGATCTGTCTTAATGTTCATAACAAAACTGTGAGGTTGGTGTTCTTATGTCTCTTTGGTCAATGAAGAACTGAGGCCTAGGGAATTGGAAGTGACATGCCAAGATGACAGAACAATAAAGTGGCAAAGTTGGGTTAAATCCTGGGTTATTTTAATGACAAATGACAGACCAATAACTGATTCCTCAATAAAACAATGGAAGTCAGAAAGAGTAGAATTGTATATTCAGAATGCTGACAGAAAATAACCATCAACCTAGAATTGGGTACTTAGCAAAATCATCTTTCAAGAATTAAAGTATAGAAATAAAATAATTTCCAGATACATGGAAAATGTATTTAACATATATCTACACTTTCTAAAGGAAATTCTAAAGGATGTACTTCAGAAAGAAAAATTGCTTCAGAAGGAGAGTCTAAGAAGAAGTGATGGGCAAAGAAAATGTAAACACATAGTTGAATCTAAGCAAACATCACATGAAATAACACCAGACAACATGTATGTAAGATGAGAGGTGGATGACAAAGTTAAAGAATTCTAAGATCTCTCTTTGCAGTTAGGATATCAATTAATAGAGTTGACATAATTCAAGACTTTAATATAAGTACTCAAGGTAAAGTTTCAAGGATAACCATGTAAGTGTATAACTTCTAATAATTCTAAGGAAAAAATTGACTAACAGGAAAATACAGATTAAATGAACAAAAACCTAATACCATAATGAGCATTAAAAAAAAAAATTAAAAGAAAGCACTAAAGTAACAAAATATAAATAAATTCATATATATCAATAGTAGCAATGAAAGTAATACACTTTCTGATGAAAAGCCAGAGATTGTTGGATCACACATACCCACAAATTTAAAAAATGAAAAAGCCAGAGATTGGTTGAAAAAAAGTGCCATTTACAAGAGATGCACCAAAAACATTAAGGATGGTGAGGGGTTGCAAATAAAAAGATGGAAAAGATATGCCATATAAATGCCAACAAAAAGAAAGGTGGTATACCTATATTAGTGGTATACCTATATTTTGTATTAAATTAGACTTTAATACAAAAAGCATTATCATTGACCAAAAACAGTCACTACAAAATAATAAAAATTGTGTTCCCCAGGAAAATAGTTATTCAAACATTTGTGTGTAATAAATAGCTTCAAAGTATGTAAATCAGAAATTGAAGAAACTGGTAAATCCACTACCATATTGTGAAATTTTAGCTCAATTATTTATAGATCAAGCAAATGAAAATTTAGGAAAGACAAGACAACTAATAAACAAAACAACTAATAAACTTGATCTAAGGGCAATTATATACATACAAAATTGGTCATTTACATATATACATATATAATATATATATATATATATATATAAAACCTTCAGTTATTATGTATTACATGTTTTCCTCCAGAACTCATGAAATTTTTATAAAGAATGACAAGGTTAAGTGGGCCTGTAATCCTAGCACTTTGGGAGGCCAAGACAGGAGAATCACTTGAGCCCAGGAGTTCAAGACCAGCCTGAGCAACATAGTGAGACCCTGTCTCTACAAAAATCACAAAAAACTTAGCCAGGTGTGATGGCATGCACCTGTGGTTGCAGCTGCTTGGGAGGCTGAGGTGGGAGGATCACAAGCCCAGGAGGTTGAGGTTGAGGCTGCAGTGAACCATGACCATGACACTGCAGTACAGCCTGGGTGACAGAGTGACTGTGTAATAAATAGCTTCAAAGTATGTAAATCAGAAATTGAAGAAACTGGTAAATCCACTACCATATTGTGAAATTTTAGCTCAATTATTTATAGATCACCCTGTCTCAAAAAAAAAAAAAAAAAAAAGACAAAGGTATAAAGCAAGTTTAAAAAAAAAAAAAATCCAAAGATTTTGTATCATACAGTTTATTCCCTGACCAAAATGGCAATTATGTTAGAAATTAATTCTAAAAAAGACAACTAAAACAACAACTAAAAAAAGTGTAACACTTCTATATAATACGCAGATAAAAGAATAAATAATAGAAAATTATAAAAATACTTGAGTGAAAGTTCTATGAATCAAAATCTATGAATGTAATGAAACTAGTATGTAATTAACAGAAGTTTATGTCACTAAATATTACTACTAGAAAAAGAGAAAGGGCCAAGTACAGTGGCTCATGCCCGTAATCCTAGCACTTTGGGAGGCTGAGGTGGGCAGATCACTTGAGGTCAGGAGTTTGAGACCAGCCTGGCCAATGTGGGAAAACCCCATGTCTACTAAAAATACAAAAATTAGCTGGGTGTGGTGGTGCACACCTGTAGTCCCAGCTACTCGGGAGGCTGAGGTGGGAGGATTGCTTGAATCTGGGCGGTGGAGGTTGCAGTGAGCCAAGGTTGTACCAGTGCACTCCAGCCTGGGCAAAAAAGCAAGGCTCCATCGCAAAGAAAAACAAAAACTAAAACAAACCAGAAACAAAAACAAAAAAAAGGAAAAGAGAAAGGCTGAAAATTAATAAGTAAAATGACTTTTAAGAAGTTAAAAGAACTGGAGCCGGGTGCAGTGGCTCATGCCTGTAATCCCAGCACTTTGGGAGGCCAAGGCAGGCAGATCACGAGGTCATGAGTTTAAGACCAGCCTGGCCAATATGGTGAAACCCCATCTCTACTAAAAATAAAAAAATTAGCCAGGTGTGGTGGCAGGTGCCTTTAATCCCAGCTATTCAGGAGGCTGAGGCAGGAGAATCGCTTGAACCCGGGAGGCAGAGGTTGTGATGAGTCGAGACCACACCACTGTACTCCAGCCTGGGCAACAGAGTGAGATTCTGTCTCAAAAAAAAAAAAAAAAAAGTAAAAAAAATTGGAAAATAAATCCAAAGAAAGATGAGATATTAAATATTAAAGCAGAAATTTAAAAATTACAAAACAAAGTTGACTATTTTAAAAACTGATAAAATGACAAGACTGATCAAGAAAAAAAGGTGCAAATAAACAATATTAGAAAACAGAGCACATAAGTATAGAATGGTCGATGCAGGGGCTGACTCTAGGCTACATTTATCTCCTGACCACTTAGAATTCAGAAGGTCATCCTCAGATTTTTCTACACCAGTCAAGTCACACCCAGGAGCCAAACAAGTAATTTAAGACCTTCATTAATTAGCATGTTGCATTTTGGTAAACTTCACTCTTTCTGGAGAATTCCATTGAATAGAGCAGGGTGTCAATTTAATGAAGCCACAGTCATGTTCTTTTTTTTTTTTTTTTTTTTGAGACAGGGTCTTGCCCTGTTGTCTAGGCTGGAGTGCAGTGATGCAATCATAACTCACTGCAGCCTCGAGCTCCAGAGCTCAAGTGATCCTCTCGCCTCAGTCTCTTGGGACTACAGGCACGCGCCACCACCCCCATTTTTTTTGTAGAGATGGGGTTTTGTCATGTTGCCCAAACTGGTCACAAACTCCTGAGCTCACGTGATCCTCCCACCTTGGCCTTCCAAAGTGCTGGGATTACAGAGCCACCGTACCAGTCCCACAGTCATTTTCTTAAGGATAAATTGTTTCATCTTATTCCGTCCCACATTTATGGAAAGTAACATAGACAACCCATCTTCGAAATATCAACATTGAGCAAGCTCTCTAAGAATGGCTAATAAACATGTAGAAACATGCTCAACTTTATTAATAATCAGGGAAATTCAAATTAAGATTACAACGCCATTTTATAATTACTAAATTGGAGGAAGATTTTAAATCTGACAATATCAAATGAGGAACAATAAACATACAGCAGCTAGGCATGTAGTTTGTACAATCACACTGGAAAACAATCTCATATTATCTAGAGTAAACTGGAAGATAAACATCATCCCCCTTTCAACAATTCAATTTTTAGGTATTTATCCTGAGCTTACTAATCAAAGTGTAGTTGGCTAACCAATAGCATTTGTATCACCTGGAGCTTGTTAGAAATGCAGAATGTCAGGTCTACCCACATTTACTGAATTAGAATCCGCATGTTGACAAGATACCCAGTTGCTATGAATGCTCATTTATGTCTGAGAAGCACTGTGCTAAAGAAACTCTAGAACAAAGTGATCAAGAACGTTCATAACAGCACTGATGGTAATAGCAAAGAACTAGAAACAGCACAAATATCCACTTAGTAGAGAATGGATAAACAAATCATGTCGGAAACATTAGTTACAGAAAGATATATACAGTTCGATACCATTTTTATGAGACTCAAAAACAAGCAAAAGTAAATAATATGTTGCTAGGCATCCATCCATATATGTATATATGATCAATTCTAAAAGAAACGATGGAATGATAAACACAATTCAAGGTAACGCTTATGGTGGGGAGAGGTAAAGGAAGGAGCAGACAGTGATCTTCACTAACAGGAAAGATTCTATTTCTTTTTTTTTTTTAGTTTAGAATGTATTTTATTTTTAAACAATCTACATGATGTGTTTTTCCGCAGGTTCTATTTCTTAAAGTTGAGTGGTAGGTTCCAGACTTTTTGTTATATTATTAGGGGATGTATGTATTTGTTTTGTTTTGTTTTGAGATGGAGTCTTGCTCTGTTGCCCAGGCTGGAGTGCAGTGGCACAATCTCAGCTCACCGCAACCTCCTCTGCCTCCCATATTCAAGCAATTCTTCTGTGTCAGCCTCCCGATTAGCTAGGACGACAGGCGCATGCCACCATTCCTGGCTAATTTTTGTATTTTTAGTAGAGACGGGGTTTCACTATGTTGGCCAGGCTGGCCTCGAACTCCTGACCTCGTCACCCACCTCCACCTCCCAACGTGCTGGGATTACAGGCATGAGCCACCGCGCCCAGCCTTAAGTATTTGTTTTTATTCATATGTTCATTATTCTTCCATGTAACACAGTTTTAACAGCTTTATTATGGTATACTTTACATACCATAAAATTCACTTGTCTTAAGTATATACTTCAAAGATTTTTGAATTATGCAATCATTGCCACAAACTGGCAAGAGGAAACTTTCATCACCACACACACAAAAAATCTCTCTTGCCTCTGCAATCACTACCCCTTCCACCTCTAGCCCCAGGCTAATTTGTTTTCTAATTCTAACCTTATTAATTAATAATACTAATATAATCTTTTTATGTAATTAATATAAACTAAAACTATCTGTTTTTCATCTCTATAAATCAACATTTTCTGGACATTTAATTGAAATGGAATCATGTAATATGTGACTTTCTGTGCTTGCATTCTTTTACTTAGCATAATATTTTTTTCACATCATAGCAATTATCGCTAATTCAGTCATTTTTAAGGATGAATAATATTTCAGTATATGGATGTACCACATTTTGTTTATTCACCTGTTACTGGACATTTGGGCTGTTTCTAGATTTTGGCTATTATGCTGTTATGATTATTCCTATACAAGTCTTTGTGTGAACACTGTTGTCATTTCTCTTACATAGCTATCCAGGAGTGGAATTGGTGGGTCATAACTGGTTATTTTTAAATTTAAAAAAAGAGAAGAAATGGGGTCTTTGTTGCTTTCAAACTCGAATAAAAGAATTAACTAGGGAATAGATGGTGTATTTCTTTCCAGATGCTGGAATGAAAGATAAGGACACATACTGAATACAGAAGCAAGAATCCATTGAGATAAAAAGACGGTAAAGGAAAATAAACTAGTTATCTTCTGAGGAGCAGGTATAGTTAAAAAGGAAATCAGGAGGAAGAAAGTTGTATAGCAACACCTTGGAAGGGAGATGATTCACTTCAAAGGTACAACTGCCACTGCTTTTTATACAAACACATGCTTGTGGGATTATCAAATAAATACATTGATAATGTCTATAAATATTTTCAAGGAAATGTAAAAACTTGAAATTCTTTTGACTAGTCTAGATTTTCTGATAAAGATAACTATTTAGGCCGGGCCCAGTGACTCATGCCTGTAATCCTAGGACTTTGGGAGGCTGAGATAGGAAGATCGCCGCTTGAGACCAGGACTTTGAGACCAGCCTGGCAACATCTTGAAATTCTGAGATCCCATCTTGAACTTCT
Organism: Trachypithecus francoisi; assembly: GCF_009764315.1. NCBI lineage: Eukaryota > Metazoa > Chordata > Mammalia > Primates > Cercopithecidae > Trachypithecus > Trachypithecus francoisi. The sequence continues at coordinate 121,214,941 of NW_022681470.1, forward strand.
GAGCTGAATGAGATCCCATCTTGAACTTCTGAGCTGAAGCCATTGCCTGCCTCAGCCTCCCAAAGTGCTGGAATTATGGGCATAAGCCACCACGCCTGGCCCAAGAGACCCTATCTCTGCCAAACAAACATAAAAGGTAAGATTTATTGTTTGCAGTGATTTTGTGTGTGTATGTGTGTAGGTGTGTAATACATAAAATGGCAAATGAGAAGAAAAAGTGTTTGGGTCATATTAAACAATGAAGTTGTGAAATACCTGAGATTTTGTTTCATAACCACTAATCTTCAATGTTGAGGATTTAAAATGTATTTGTGCCAGAGTTTTTCTCTGTAATTCCTTAGACATCTGTGCTGATTTTCATTCCCACGTAAGAAGCAATAACAGACTAATGTCATCCTGGACATTTCCAGAAATTGGTTTCCTAGTTGCTCTGAGGAAGATTGCCTTTTAAAAGAAAGTTTTGATCTTTTCTTTACCAGTTCTACTTGACCCGAGTTTGACATTTCTTCAAGAGACAAGTAAATCAAGATCATATGTCTGTGACATGTATTGCGTATGTTAGTTAGCTGCACCTGACAGCAGTCTGTAAAAAGAAAGATGGTAACATGTTTATTTTAGACTTTAGGTAATGTTCATCTTTCATGAAAAAAATTGATTAGCCAATTTTGGTAATCAAAAACACTAAATGGGAGTTAAAAAAAGGCAGTCATTGGAAAGTACTGCTGTATGGACTTGTGAAACAATTAGTTGTCCAGAGCCTTGCTACAACGTATAGAAATATTCTATTTTCTGTACTTCAGGCGGTTACACTACAAGATGAAGAAGGGGAAACGTTTTCCACCTCATCCCTCAGGTCCTACTGCAACATAACTTTCTTGAGGCAAGTACCTTTCCTTTGTGTTTCCTTAATACTCTCTATTTCCCCCATCACATACACTAAAAAGATTATCTTTGGTGCATCTGTATTTACACAGCAGTGTTAAATTTGGGCTGCCCTCTACCCCGCCTCCATGCCCCAGGCCCTTTTCCCTCCCCGCGGAGTCCCCAACCTTAGGCTTTAGCTCATGCCCCGCCCTACTCCCTGGTTGGCTGTTGGGTGGGAGGCTCGTTTCTTCTCTCCCTATTGGTCGTCCAGGAGGCGCGTCTCCCATCTTCTGATAGGTCGCGCCGCGGAGAGTCTCTCGGGTTTGCGGCGCAGCTGTCATTTCCGGGGTAAGATGGCTGCAGTCCGTATGCTGAGAACCTGGAGCAGGAATGCGGGGAAGCTGGTAAGCGGGTTTGGGCAGATATGAGTCTGGGAAGGAGTGATTTGTCCGGAGTCATCCAGGAGTGGTGTGTTTCTTTCTCCTCCGGTGCCAGGCGTCCAGGGCACGCGTGATGGAGAGGTGAAGGGATGCATGCAAAATAAAGGGCAGAGAACGGAGCGAGTCGACTAGTCTGGAGTGAAGACCCTCTCCCTCCCCTTACCTGGAAGCGCTTCTGCAGCGACTCAGCCGTCCTCCTGCTCCATCTGTACCCCGAGGCCCAGCTGGCGTTTCATTGAGCCCCTTCCAGATGCCAGGCATTAGTGATAGGCGCTGTGGATCCAGAGATATATTCGTTTAGCATTTATTGCATACCCACAGTATGCCAAACACTGGTAACACGACCCCTGCCCTCAAGGAATTTACAGTGTGTAGAGGAAGAGGCCGTTCAAGTTATAGAATATCACCAGGGGGCCCTGCTTCCGAATAACTGAGCGGCTTGTGCTTCACTCTTTTGGCCTGTACTTATATGTCCGCACCACATACCATTCCTACCCTTTTGTCACCAAGGCTATGACCCACCACCGTCTCCCCTGCACTTCCCTCTCTTTCTCCCAGTCTTAGCACCAAGCACTGACACATCCCGGTAATGATTTCACCCTATTTGCTTAGTGTTTCTTCTTCCTGCCCCCTCTCCCTTTCCCTAGATGTTCCTGCCTTGGTGACCCCGATCTTACAAAAACTTTCAAGAGCCTGCTATGTACCAGGTACTGTGTTAGGCACTGGAGATACAAATATGAAATAGACATCATATCTTCCTTCTCAAGAGATTACAACCTTGTGGTGGAGGACAAAGGAGAGGGAGACAGATATTAAGAAATTACAACCCAGCATGAGAAGTACTGTGATGGAACAAGTGCCTAGAACTACAGGAACACACAGGAGTAGACACCTATGGCGGACTTGGGGGTCAGAGGAGTTCCCAGAGGATACTGTATGACTTAAGATTTAAGAAGGATAAGTAAGAGATAACTAGGAGAAGAGAGCTCTTCTCAGCAACACTTACATATATTGGTCTCTCTTCTTTCTAGAGCTTTCCATTCTTGTTTTCTGTGACACCAGTCTCCCAATATTATTCTTTCTTCATATTTGGCCACTTCATCCCAATATCCTCTTTCCCTACCCACCTTTTAAATATTGCTCTTTCTAAAGGGCTCTGACTTTGGCCCTCTGCACTTTTCCCACTTTCTGGGTTATCCCATCCACTCTTTGGATATAGTTACCATCTATGCTGATGAGTTCTACAGTTCCCCAGTCTTCCAACCAGGTCTACTCCAAACGCATATATCCTACTGTCCTGGAAATCTCCAGTTTCATATGTATGTGATGTTTTCCAGCTGCAATTAAAAACCCAACCAATAAATAGGAAATTATCCGTGCATACAGAGCATCCCCAATTAGATGTCAGCTCGCGTTAAGTGGCTTACGATTATCAGTGTTGTCATTTCCCTAGTAGTTCATTTGTCCTTTTCCTACTGTTTACAAGAGGGCTGCTACAACTTCTTATTTTATGTTCAAGGCAGGAAGGAGGAAGAAGATGAGGTTCCAGTCTCATTGACCAGAACAGTGTTACATGGCCACTGCTAGCACAAGGGAGCTTAGAAACACTTGTGTGTTTTTTTGTTTGTTTGTTTTGTTCTTTTTTTTTTTTTTTTTTTTTTTGAGATGGAGTCTCTCTCTGTCACCTAGGCTAGAGTGTAGTGGTGCAATCTTGGCTCACTGCAACCTCCGCCTCCCAGGTTAAAGTGATTTTTCTGCCTCAGCCTCCCAAATAGCTGGGACTACAGGGACATGCCATCATGCCCAGCTAATTTTTGTATTTTTGGTAGAGACGGGGTTTCACCATGTTGGCCAGGCTGGTCTCGAACTCCTGACCTCAAGTGATCTGCCTGCCTTGGCCTCCCAAAGTGCTGGGATTACAGCGTAAGCCATCATGCCCAGCAGAAAAGCTTGTCTTTAGTCTTCTCACAGTGTCTGCCATAAAGCTTCAAAGCAGGTCAGACTCTCCAGGCTCTAGAACTGAACCGTCAAACCAGTGTCTCTTAATTTTTGTTTTTGTTTTTGTTTTTTTGGGAGGAGTCTTGATCTCTTGCCCAGGCTGGAGTGCAGTGGTGCAATCTCGGCTTAATGCAACCTCCACCTTCTGGGTTCAAGCGATTCTCCTGCCTCAGCCTCCCAAGTAGCTGGGACTACAGGCGCGCACCACCATGCCTGATTAATTTTTGTAATTTTAGTAGAGGCAGGGTTTTGCCATGTTGGCCAGGCTGGTCTTGAATTCCTGACCTCAGGTCATCCTCCCACCTTGGCCTCCCAAAGTGCTGGGATTACAGGCATGAGCCACTGCCCTGGCCCAGTTTCTCTTGATTTGAGCCTGTAATTCTCTCTGAAGAAATCTAGTCATGATTTTTCACCCTGCCCTCAACTGGTGATGTCTTGGCCCTTCTTAACTGGATTATATGCCTCCAGTGATCTTGTCATTTTTCTAACCCATTCTCCATAGTGTAGCCAGAGTGATCTTATAAAGTAAGAGATATTTGATAATGTCATTTTCTTGCTTAAAACTGCCTTCAGCAAAATGTCCAAAATTCAAATGACTGTGAGGCAATTTATGATCTGGACCTTTCTAGTCTCTTAGACCTCATTCCTTACCAAAACCTACCCATCCCACCCCCAACTCTGACACTTCTCCACCCTTATTCCACACTAAACTACACTAGAACTCTGTTGAACAACTTGAGTTAATTGCACACACACTGTGCTTTCTCTCTCAACTCCAGACCTTTACTTCAGACCTTTGCACTTGTATTTCCTCTGCTTTAAAGACTCTTGCCTTACTCCCCTATGGCCTTATCGCAACACACCTCATCCCCTGGGTTACTCCTACTCATCCCTCAGGTCTTACTTCAACATAACTTTCTCTAGCTAGGTTCCCTTAACACACTCTATTTCCTTCATTATAGCACTTATTATAATCACCTGTTTACCTTTACCTTTCACTGGACTGTGCATTCTATAAGGGAATAAATTGCATCTGTTCTGTTGTCTATATAATCCCAAGTGCCTGGCACATTGTAGGTGCTCATAAATATTTTTTAAACGACTCAGTAGAAAAAAGTCAGGCTTTTAAACTTTTGTAAAAAGTTGTAAGCAAAAACAGCTCTTACCCCTGTAGTAAATTATTAAAATAGCTTTATAATGTTGTGTTTTACATTTCCGTAGGACATCATGCATTTGACTCTTGATTAATCATACCATTTGGAATTTTTCTGTTGTGTCTGTCTTCCTGTAGGAAAGTGTAAGCAATTTGAATTCAGGAACTATATATTGCATCTTATTTAGCTTTGCATTTCCAAGTCCAGTACAATGTCTGACTTTAGGAGTGCTCAACAGCTGCCTATTGAATTATTATCAAATATTTCCTTAATATGCTACTTTGGTGAATGGTTTTATTTCCCTTTATGTTTTTCTGTCCTGGTTGTGATATTGAATTATTGATTTTTTATTTTTATGTTTTTTGAGACGGAGTCTCACTCTGTTGCCAGGCTGGAATGCAATGTCGCAGTATCAGCTCAGTGCAACCTCCGCCTCCCGGGTTCAAGCGACTCTCCTGCCTCAGCCTCCCAAGTAGCTGGGACTACAGGCACGTGCCACCACGCCCAGCTAATTTTTGTATTTTTAATAGAGATAGGGTTTCACCATGTTGGCCAGGATGGTCTTGATCTCTTGACCTCGTGATCTGCCTGCCTCAGTCTCCCAAAGTGTTGGGATTATGGGTGTGAGACACTGTGCCTGGCCTAATTTTTTATTTTATTCATTATTATCTTTGAGACAGGTTCTTGCTCTGTTGCCCAGGCTGGAGTGTGGTGGCATGATCTTGGCTCACTGCAGCCTTGACCTCCTAGGCTCAAGTGGTCCTCCTTCCTCAGCCTCCCAAGTAGCTGGGACTATAGGCATTCACCACCACGCCCGGCTAATTATTTTGATTTTTAGTAAACAAAGTCTCACTACGTTGCCCAGAATGGTCTTGAACTCCTGGGCTCAAGTGATCCTTCCACTTTGACCTCCCAAAATGTTGGGATTATGGGCATGAGCCACTACACCTGGCTGAATTATTTTTTAAAATCAAGGAAAGACCTCTTTTAGTCAAACAATTGCATTAAGAGTTAGACTACATGTGTAGTTGTTCAACCAGGATGTATTTGAGAATGAAAATGGTGTTATTAATAATTGCCTTGAATTACTAGGGGTGAATTGGGTGTCACCTCAGGCACATTGGTACAGATGGTCCCCATAGAATTAGGTGTCTTTAGTATTGTTCGTACATGAATTTAGAATTGCTTCAAATATAAAATATATAAAACTGTTAATTCTATAAGCATGCTTTTTTAAAATTGGAGGTTTAAATCCTTATGCTTAATTTACTAGTCTAGCTGGGTGTGGTGGCTCACACCTGTAATCCCAGCATTCTGGGAGACTGAGACAGGAGGATCACTTGAGCCTGGGAGTTTAAGACCATCCTGGGCAAAAAAGTGAGACCCTGTCTTTATTTTATTATTATTTTTTGAGATGGTATTACAGGCATGAGCCACTGTGCCCAGCCAACCCTGTTTTTGAAGAAAATTAAAAAATATAATTTACTAGTCTAATAGTCTGTTTCTAGAAAAAAAATTTAGAATTCTAGCTTGAAAAATTATTTTTTCTCCTCTTTCCTGTTGCCTGTTAATCCATCTATTCAGCAACTTCACAGTGCTTTTAGCCTGCTCCTCATAGCCATTCAATTATTATTATATTAATCATATACTGCCTATGGTACTTTTGTTGCTTTTTTTCTTTTTCTACTGTTAATTACCTCAGTCAGGAGCCTGTTGCTTTGCATCTCAGATACTACACAGTACTCTCCCCTTCTTACCTGCGGTCTCAGTTACCCACGATCGACTGCAGTCTGAAAATAGGTGAGCACAGTACAGTAAGATATTTTGAGAGAGAGACCACATTCATAAAACCTATATTAAAGTATATTATCATACTTTTTCTATTTTATTATGTTACTATTATTACTCTCTTACTGTGTCTGATTTATAATTAAACTTTATTATAGGTATGTATGTATAGGAAAAACATGGTATATGTAGAATATGTAGGATTCACTATTCGGGGGACCTTGAACGTGTCCACTGCCCATAAGGAGATAAGAGAGGAATACGGTAATAGTTTCTTTTTTAAAAAAAGATCCTTTTTCTGGTAATTTTGGTATGTAATAGTTTCTTGACTTCTCCCTTTCTCTCCAGATTTTATCTGTTGTAATCTATTTGGTAAACCACTACTAATATCCTAATCCTTTTTCTTCAATAACCCATAGTGTATGAGTTAAGACTCCTTATACTGACGTTATAGTCAACCATTTCCTCCTTGAGCTGTTTCCACTGCTCTCTTTTATACCTTTGGTCAAACCAAATCAAGCTGCTCAATGTCCCAGCAGATATGCTAAGTAAATTTCTGCTGTAGTTTATTTATGCTGTTTCCTCTGCCTTAAAAGTGCCCTTCTGCTCTTTTATTATGGAGGCTTATTATGCACAGTGCAGCTTAAATCTTCCCCCAAGAAGCCTTCCCAGGTCACACTAATGTGAAAAAAAACCCACCAGATCCCTTTACTTAAACTCCATTTTTTTTTTTTGAGACAGAGTTTTGCTCTTGTTGCCTAGGCTGGAGTGCAATGAAATTACAGGCATGAGCCACCATGCCCGGCCTACTTAAACTCCTTTATCACTTACTGCCTGTGCTTCTTTTTTGTGTGTGAACCTATGGATTATATTGAAGAAGGCTATGTCTCTTATTACAAAAAGTTAGAGCATGCATGTCCATGCTTGAGTATGTTTGTGTGTGTGTGTGTGTGTGTGTGTGTTTTCTCACATAGGTTGTAAACTTTGAAATTAGGGATTATTTCTCCTACTTCTAGGGTCTTTGACATCAAATTTACTTAGCTTCAGAGCTTGATTGTCTCACTTATTTGCTGTGTGACCGTGGACAAATTACTTCACCTTTCCCGTCAGCTTCCTGTGTGTTGAAGAAGGCTAACGTGTATGTTCCACAGGGAAATTGTAAGATATAAAAATGATGTCTGGGTCGGGCATCATGACTCATGCCTGTAGTCCTAGTACTTTGAGAGGTCAAGGTGGGCGGATTGCCTGAGCTGAGGAGATCGAGACCACCCTGGGCAACATAATGAAATCCCGTCTCTATTAAAATACAAAAAAAAGGTTTAGCTGGACATGGTGGCACATGCCTATAGTCCCAGCTACTTGGGAGGCTGAGGCACAAGAATCGCTTGAACCTGGGAGGCAGAGGTTACAGTAAGCTGAGATCGTGCCACTGCACTCCAGCCTGGGTGACAGAGCAAAACTCCATCTCAAAATAAAAAACAACGACAAAAAAGATGATGTCTGAAAAGACTATTTTTCTTTTTTTTTTTTTTTGGAGACAAGGTCTGTCTCTGTCACCTAGTCTGAAGTGCAGTGGTGTGATCTTGGCTCATTGCAACATCCACCTCCCAGGTTCAAGCGATTCTTGTGCTTCAGCCTCCCGAGTAGCTGGGACTACAGGTGTGTGCCACCATGTCCAGCTAATTTTTGTATTTTTAGTAAAGAGGGGGTCTCGTCACATTGGTTAGGCTGGTCTTGAACTCTTGACCTCAAGCGATCCACTCACCTCAGCCTCCTAAAGTGCTGGGATTATAGGCAAGAGCCACCGTGCCTGGTCTGTCTGAAAAGGCTTTGAAAGTACTCAGCACTTGGGAGGCACTCGATAAATGTTAAGCTTGGTGGTTTGTGCTGCCCCTGACCCATGAATAGCTCAACAGGAGTTGTGTTGTTGTTGAAGGTAAGACCTTCTAATAGTTTAATTTTCTTTCAAACGTTTTAAAAATATCAACAATTTTATTTAAATTAAGGTGGATCTATATACTTCAAAACTTTCCTTTATTGTCCCTAAGTTTTATGTCTGATGAAACAGGTTGATTCACTCCTTTGATTTGATTGTTGACCAAGAGTCAGAGTTATGGGAGCTGAAGGAGAAAGCAAGGACAAACAAAATGGAAATGTTTGGGAAAGAGAATTCTTTCATTGTCTTCTAGTTTTAAGCTATCAATTTTAATTATTTTAGTTAGGCTTTGTATTTCCTGAATATTAATGTTAATAAGAATAAAATGTAGATATTATAAAGATTAGTTGATTTAGGGTGATCTCTAAAGTTAAGATGAATGATTTAAGATTATTTATGTTTTAGGAAAGGGATCTTCAGTTTTTCTTTGCCTTCAGAAATCAGTAATAGCTTGAAATTTAAAGTAAAAAATAAGAATTTAAATGTATTGTTCTTGTCAGTAAACCAAACTTTTAATTATATGTTATTTGCTATCAGAATAAAACAAAAATTCTAGTTTATAAATATGTATTAAAACATAACTGTACTATATAATGTTTACTATAACATCTCGCTCTGTCGCCCAAGCTGGAGTGCAGTGGCCGGATCTCAGCTCACTGCAAGCTCCGCCTTTCGGGTTCAGGCCATTCTCCTGCCTCAGCCTCCCGAGTAGCTGGGACTATAGGCGCCCGCCACCTCGCCCGGCTAGTTTTTTTTTATTTTTTTAGTAGAGACGGGGTTTCACCGGGTTAGCCAGGATGGTCTCCATCTCCTGACCTTGTGATCCGCCCGTCTCGGCCTCCCAAAGTGCTGGGATTACAGGCTTGAGCCACCGCGCCCGGCATAACATAGCCTTTAAGAGCTAATCACCACTAATGTACATGATTTTTTTTTAAAGTAAAAGTGACCCTGTTACATACATGAATAAGTTTCACTTATCAGTATTCTTATACTAAGAAGGTTAGAAATTTCTGCAGAGAAGTAAGCTCAGGGTTTTAAAATTAAATAAGTAAATACATTTCTGTAGTTTATGTTCACAGTGTGATGTAGTTAGGTATTAATAGCATTAAAATATTAACTTTCAAAATAAGATATTATGGCCTGGCATGGTGGCTCGCACCTGTAATTCTAGCACTTTGGGGGGCTGAGACGGGAGGATTGCTTGAGCTGAGGACTTCAAGTCCAGCCTGGGCAACATAGTGAGACCTTATCTCTACAAATAATAAAATTAATTGGATGGGGTGGCATGCACCTGTGGTCCCAGATACTTGGAAGGCTGAGGCAGGAGGAGCCCTTGAGCCTAGAAGGTCGAGGCTTCAGTGAGCTGTGATTGCACCACTGCACTTCAGCCCGGGCAACAGAGTGAGACCCTGTCGCAAATACACACACACACACACACACACACACACACACAATACCTTTCGGACACTTAGGTTTTAATATATAGAGTTGAATACTTTTGGGCCTACTGATTTCTATAAGAGGTTTTTAAATAATATTATACTAAGATACTATGTAAAATAGTGAATGCTAAAGAGTCATTTATAAGTTACTACAAGTAAACTTGAGGGTATCATACTATACAAGTGTTTCATTGTTTTTAGATGCTAACTATTACTTTAGAATTCTTTAGTAGTTTTAGTTCAGGAAGTCCAACGATTGAAGCATACCTATAAGCTGATGTATTTATACAGAATACACTGTTAAAATGTCTTTACTTTCAGAAGGAATTTTGAGCAAGGATCATAAATGTAACAAATCTAAATCTAAGGATATCATATTTCTATTGTGATAATGGTTCTACTTTTAGAATAGAATTGAAATTCAGTTTATACTTAGAGATAAGCCAGTGTGATCGTTTATAAATGGTTTTACTTTTTGTTTTCTCATCTGTAGATTTGTGTTCGCTATTTTCAAACATGTAATGTTCATGTTTTGAAGCCAAATTATGTGTGTTTCTTTGGTTATCCTTCATTCAAGTATAGTCATCCACATCACTTCCTGAAAACAACTGCTGGTAAGTATGATTTCAGAATAACACGTATAAAATAATGTTTTGTACCTCATTCAGTAATATTTTTTAGTAGTTGATTGAGACTTTTTAAACTAAAAAAAAGTTGACTGTATTTCTAGCTGGGCCCTTCCCATCTCCCCACATTTTCCCAATTCTCACTTTCTTTTTTCTCATCCCTCTTTTTTACATACTTTCCTTAACACTGGTACCCCTTTTCAAAAGAAAAATTTTTTTAGAGACAGGATCTCACTCTGTTGCCCAGGTTGGAGTGCAGTGGTGCAATCACAGCTCACTATAATCTGAACTCCTGGGCTCAAGTGATCCTTCTGCCTCAGCTTCTCAAAGAGCTGGGATTGCAGGCATTAACTTATCTCACCCAGCACTTGTGTCTTTATAATGTTGGGAATGGGTTGTGTTGGGCCATCTATTTATCATCTGGCTCATCTAAGTGCAATAGTCAGCATTGATATGACTTTCTCAGTCAAGGTAAATTGTTGACAATAGAAGTATCTTTGTGTTGTTGTACATATTGTGGTATTGTTTGTTGAAAGAAGCACTTAATCGATCATGTGAACATGGTGTGATGAAACCAGCCTGATTTAGTCCTAAATAGAAAGTTCCCTGACTTTTACCATTTACTTACTTTTCCCCCAGCTTTTTCTACCCTCTGTAAAGAACTTGAAGGATTAAGTATTAGATTTGGCAAGGGCATAAGAACTGTTTTTTCGCTGATGTTCTATTTAGAACCTTGATAAAGAACCCTAGACTTTTGTTATACCATTAAGTTTTTGACAGATACATGGGAGCTTAGTTCATGCTGGCAATGAAAAATGGGGGAATTCCAGGCAGACCCCAAGTCAGCCTTTCCATGCTCTTTTTTTTTTTTTTTTTTTGAGACAGAGTCTCACTCTGTTGCCCAGGCTGGAGTGCAGTGGCACAATCATAGCTCACTGTAACCTCAAACTCATGGGCTCAAATGATCCTCCTGCCTCAACCTCCTGAGTAGATGGGACTACAGGAGTCCATCACTATACCTGGCTAATTTATTTATTTATCAGGGTGTTGTCACAGTGTCCAGGCTGGGCTAAAACTCCTGGATTCAAGAGATCCTCCCGCCTCTGCCTCTCGAAGTGCCGGGATTACAGGCATGAGCCCTGCATCCGGCCTTCCATGCCTTTTCTTTCTTTTCTTTTCTTTTTTTTTTGAGACAGGGTCTCACCTCTCAAAGTGATGAGATTACAGGTGTGAGCCACTGTTCCCAGCCATCTTCCATGCTTTTTCTATGTCATCCACTATAGCCTAAGATATGTAAACTTTACCTTCACTACTTTTACAAACATTTCCATTTTTTAAAGTTGATCTTTTTTTGTTACTTCCCAGAGAAAATAGAGGTCGTTCAAGTAAATACTTCAACTTCCTGGTCCAGTCTGTAAACACTTAGGCGCTTTGGGTTCCTGGATACACTAGTTCCAGGCTACTTGGATTCCAGGTCTACAAATTACTAGCGGTGTAACTTTGAGCAAGTTTCACCATCTGGGAAATGGGAGTAATCATAGTATTTAGCTAATTGTATTCTTGTGAGAATTCATTCGTTCAACAATTAATATTTATTGATCACCTGTGTTCCAAGGCACTGCTCTAGGTGCTTGGTATATATCAGTACACAAAACAAAGATCCTTATACTTGGGTGGATTAAATAAATTAGAATATGTTAAATATTTACATATTCGAATACAGCTTAGGTATGCTAATACTGCTTACATATACTAATACTGCTTTCTCTGGACACTTATTAAGGTTTCTCTTCTTCTGCTTCTGTTTTAAACTTCAGTTTCTCATAGGATCCCATCTTTTGCCCTCTCTTCTTGTACTACATCTACACACATGCCTTCAACTCTCACCTCATTGAACACTTCTGAATCTGTAGCTGTAGCTCAGATTTCTCACCAACTGCTAACAAAACATCTCCATTCCAATGTCCCCAAAACTCAGTCTTCTACAAATCTCTTTTCCTTCTGATATTTCCTAACTCAGTAAATCATTAAGCTAGACTAGCCTAGCTTAACCATTGATGTGAGACCCTGTCTATACAAAAAAATTTAGAAAGTCAGCTGAGCATGTTGGTCCACACCTGTAGTCCCAGCTACTCAGGAGTCTGAAGTAGGAGGATCACCTGAGCCCCAGAGGTTAAGGCTGCAGTGAGCTGTGATCATGCCACTGCCGTCCAGCCTGGGCAACAGAGTTAGACCATGTCAAAGAGAAGAGAAGGGAAGGGAAGAGAAGAGAAGAGGAGGGGAGAGGAGGGGAGGGGAGGGGAAGGGGAGGGGATGCAGGGAGGGAGGGAGGGAGGAAGGAAGGAAGGAAGGAAGGAAGGAAGGAGAGGGGAGGGGAGGGGAAACAAAAGAAAAAAGAAGAGAAGGAGGAGGAGGAAGGGAAGGGAAGGGATGGGAAGAGAAGGGACAGGACCGGGAGGGAAGGGGAGGGGAGGGAAGCTAGAAACCTAGAGTCATCCTGACAGAGGGAGGGAGGGAGGAAGGAAGGAAGGAAGGAAGGAAAGAAGGAAACCTAGAGTCATCCTGACAGAGGGAGGGAGGGAGGGAGGGAGGGAGGGAGGGAAGGAGGGAGGAAGGAAGGAAGGAAAGAAGGAAACCTAGAGTCATCCTGACAGAGGGAGGGAGGGAGGGAAGGAGGGAGGAAGGAAGGAAAGCTAGAAACCTAGAGTCATCCTGACTCTAGTCTCACATCAGATTGATTATCAAAACCTATTAATTTTACATCTTACATATTTCTTAAATCTGCCTTCTTTTCAAACAGCTTTGAACAGTATATAAATATATAAATCACATACTTCTGTGCTGGGCAGAGTGGCTCACACCTGTAATCCCAGCACTTTGGGAAGCTGAGGCAGGAGGCTTGCTTGAGGCCAGGAGTTCGAGACCAGCCTGGGCCACAAAAAAGTGAGATCTCATCTCTACAAAAAATTTTTAAAAATTACTGGGGTGTGGTGGTATGCACTTGTAGTCAGCTGCTAGTCCTAGCTGAGGTGGGAGGATCACTTGAGCCCAGGAACTTGAAGTTATCATGGGCTGATTGTGCCACCGCACTCTAATCTGGGCAACAGAATGAGACCCTGTCTCTAAAAAAAATAATAAATTAATAAATTCTATACTTCTGCTTATTACCTGAAGTAGCCTCCTGCTTCCCCTGCCTTGTTTTGCCTCTGCCACCCACTCCCTGACCCCTTCTACCATACTCCTGCCAGAGATTTTTTTTTTCTAAAATTATAGACCTAAAATTACAGATCTGATATTATAAATAGGATTCCATATCAGTTAATTATTGCTGAGTAACAAACAATCCCACAACTTAGTGGCTTAAAGCAACATGGACTGATCATTTCTCAGGATTCCGTGGGTTGGCTGGGTGATTTCCTTGCTGGTTGTGCCCGGGCTCCCTAATATGGCTGTATTTGACTAGAGGATCATCTGGGCTGGAAGATCCATGATGGACAATTCATGCTGGGTTTCAGAAGGGGCACCTCATTTCTCCTTTTCCTGATGTCTCATCCTCCAGTAGACTAGATCAACTTCCTTCCATGAGGATTTTAGGGCAGTATTCCAAAAGGGAGAAGGGAGAAGCTGTGTGGACTTTTGAGGCTTAGCCTCATGAACCTGCACACTTCACTTCTGTTATATTCTATTTGTCAAAGCAAGTCACAGCCCAGCACAGATTTAAGAACTGGTAAAATAGACTCTGCCTCCTGATGGGAACAGCTGTAAAGAATTTATGACCATGTTAACTTATCACTGGGTCCTGATCACCTTTAGGATGAAGTTCAAATATTTTAGCATGGTGCACAAAGTCTTTTAAATCTGGGCTGATTTCTTGCCACATACTGTATCTTTGGCTATAGAGAACTATTTGTTCTTTAACCTTGCCATAAACCATCACATTTTCATGCTCTTGCTGTTCCTTGCATATTGCTTTGTATAGAGGTGCCATCGTGTATTTTCTTGTTTTTGTGTTACTTAGATTGATTTCCAGTTCTTCATTATGACCCTATAGTAACCATTTTTTAGCAAGTGGAATTACTTATGGAATCAAGAATGTTGATTTAAAAAAAATTTTTTTTAAATGCTTTCGATTCTTAATGCTAAACCATTCAGAAAGTTGCCAGGTTATACTTCAATTAGCAAGCTGTGAGAGGACCCAACTTGCTAGAGAGGAAGTAAGAGGTACCTAATACCTCCATAACCAAAATGTATTTTTTAGTTTTTATTACTAATTTAACTCCTCATGTTTCAGAAAATTTTACAACCCTAATTAATTTGTTATATGTTTTATAAGCAAATATGGTTAACTGCAGTCTAAAGATACAGGAGTATTCCTGAATAGGTTCAGAGCCATTTGTTAACCTGGAAAAGTGGGAGGGTCCCTACATGCTTTCAAATGACCAGAAATACTTTTCTCTTTTGAGAATAATTACTATACAGTATCATTGGCATCTAAGTATTACAAAGAGGGTATAGAAGCTGGGTGTGGTGGGTGGTCCCAGCTTCCTCAGGAGATGGAGGGAGGAAGATTGCTTGAGCCCAGGAGTTTGAAGCTGTAGTATGCATTTATGCACCTGTGAATGTCTACTGTACCCCAGCCTGGGGAACATAGTGAGACTCTGTCTCTAAAAAAGGAGGGATGGGTAGAAATTTGAAAAGGGGTAAAAAATGGAAAGAGGAAAGAGACGACTTAGGGATAAGTTGGCAGAACATAAGTTTGGACAAACAAGTTTCCATCAGGTTTGCTAGATATAGAACTGCCTGATTTTTAGCCATTAAGAATGAGAAAGAATAGTTATATAAATTCAAAAGAAATCTGTTCATGTTACTGTAGTTTCATAACTTAAAACAAGGATATCTAGCTGGGTCTCTCTTTGTATATCTTTATTCTATTTTCTATTCATTACATTGTTTCAAAATTTAATTAATTTGTTAGTGGGGCCTTTTATAGCCCTATAACAGACCATTTTGGAAGTTGGAAAATGTAAGTTCTGTGGCAGTGCCAGGAGGTCTGTGTTGTAAAATAATTTATTTAAATCTCTGATGGTTATGAATAATGGTTATGCTCTTAAAAATTATAAAATGCTGTTTTTTCTGTCTGTAAGATGGAAGAATTTCTGCCTCTGCCTGAGAACATTCTCTGATTTTAGATGTGAAAGTATATATTAGTAATATGTTACATACTTAATGAGATCGTTTCTCATTTGTCTTTGAAGCTGTCTGTGGACAGGTTGTTCAGTTCAAGCTCTCAGACATTGGAGAAGGGATTAGAGAAGTAACTGTTAAAGAATGGTAAGTGAATCTGAAAAAATCTCTTAAGTAAATTTAAAAATAATTTGAGTAAAAATAACTTTTTATTTTTATTTATTTAATGGATAGTTGGAATCTATTTAAATTGAGAAACGTCTTTATAAACACATAATGCATTTTTAAAAGCAATAAGGTAGAATTACCTTGTGTTGATGATACAGTGGTGAAGGAGTTTGTCACACATCAAGGTACTTTATTCAATGTGATTTAAAACTGTCAGGTAGTCTGAGCTCTCTTCACTGTACTGAAAATGACTTTAGTAAGAATGTAAGTATGTTTGACTTACCATTGCCTGATACAGTTTACTTGCATGCTTAGAAGAGATGAAAATATTTTACCAAAAATCACGAATCAAAAAATAAATTTTGAAACATTAAAAAATTATCCAAAAAAGGGCCTGAAAGAAACAAAACCCTTTCATCCTCTACCCCATTTCTTTATTTCACCTTCTGGAAAAATAGAAACACCTCTGGGTACCGAACTCAATTTTAGAGGTTTTTAGAAGTGGCAGTTAAGATGAGAAATAGATTACTTCCCACCTTAGATTTATACCATTAAAGATCCTTTTAAGAATCTGGTTCAACCACCTGAACATTCTTTTCTTGTTATTTACTTACTTTTTACTTCTTTACTTTAAACATTATTTACTTATTATTATTGCTTTGTAAGTTAGAAGAGAACGTAATAACATAAACATACCTACAGTTATGTGTCTGGTGGCATTGTGGGATTATGGAAATAGCAATGGACTTCAAATCATAAGAGTCTGATCTTGAAACTTATTAGCTGTCCTACCTGTGACTCACTTGGTCTCTTAATGTGTCATATGAGGATAACAGTACTTGCTCTGCCAACCTCTGGAGCGTTGAAAGGATCAAAATAATGTCATGTATAAGAAATGCATTTGATAATACCTTCTTTTCAAGACCAAGACAGTAGTAAAAAATCTTTATAGTTTTTTTTTTTTTTTTTGGTAGAGATGGGGTCTTACTATGTTGACCATGCTGGTCTTGACTCTTGGCCTCAAGTGATCTTCCCACCTGGGCCTTCCAAAGTGTTGGGATTACAGGCATGAGCCACTGCACCCAGCTTTTTTTGATTGTTTTAAAAAACCATTTCTTAATTTCTACCTCTTTTTCTGTACACCCATATGCTTAGTGTAGGGCTTACGGCTCTTAGAAGGGGAAATCATTTTATTCCTAATAAAATTCTTAAAACTCTTTTAATGAGAAACTAATCATTTGATTCGTTTTTCAGAAGTTCTTTAAGAAATATTAAGAGTTTTCTTGAATTCTGTTTTTTTTTCCTAACTTAATATTGTAAAAAGTAAAGTAGAGGTTCCTCTTCAAAGACGTTCTTCCTCATTTAATTAGGAATAAATAGTAACTTCTCTAAGAAGCAAAATTTATTCAAAGACCTGTGCTAACATTCTTAAATATCTGCTAGCCATGATAAAGAAATCGACGTACTTTATGTTCTTAGCTCCTACAATTTAGCCTAAATATTTGCCCTGGCATGCTTATACTGGCCCAAGCAAGCATTAGGTCATAGTCTGTTCCTCTTCCTTATTTGAAGGTGTTTTTACCTTTCTCAGCATTCCACAAGTTCCTTCCTCCTTCCTTTGTTCTCCTCTACCTTTGCCTCTTTTAAAAAGTTTTAAGTTGCTAGCCAATCAGGACAAATACAGAATGTGAGGTCCGGTTCCAGCCAGTGGAAACCGGACACAGCAGTAGGTTGGATGCGTTAGGTTATAAATGATCCTGTCTTCTCTGTTCGGTGTACTCTTGTAGCAAAACTGCTGTTGAATGTACTCTTTCTGCAGGAAGTAAAAATGGCCTTGCTGAGTAAATTAAATTTATGTTCAAGTGCTATTTCTTTACAGCACTAAGGAACAAGCATTTCAAACAATATCCATAAATAATTTAAGGAAAAAATACGTATTGTGTTGCACTTGAAATGCTAAAAGGCAGAATTCTAGTCTATAAAATGCAGCCTGAGAATAGAAATTTGAATATGTAAGGAAGCATAATTTAACAGAAAGTAGTGTGGTTTTGGGTAAGGTTAAATAAAACCTCATTTATTCTTAGAATTTGAGAGCAAATGTATGGAAAAAGAAAAAAATACTTAACTTTCACAAATCCTTTGATAAACTTCTAAAACAAGTTTAGATGTTATATGTTCTTTTGTCTTAAAGTCTATTTTGTCTGATAGTATAGCCACTGTAGCTTGC
The DNA here is from genome assembly GCF_009764315.1 of Trachypithecus francoisi. Lineage (NCBI taxonomy): Eukaryota > Metazoa > Chordata > Mammalia > Primates > Cercopithecidae > Trachypithecus > Trachypithecus francoisi. The sequence continues at coordinate 121,232,768 of NW_022681470.1, forward strand.
TTGCTTTCTCTTTTTTTTTTTTTTGAGAGACAGAGTCTTGCTTTGTAGCCCAGGCTGGTCTCAAACTCCTGAGATTACAGGCTAGCCATCACACCTGGCCTTGTGTGACATACCTTTTTCAATCCTTTTACTTTTTACCATTTGTGTTCTTGAATTTAAATTATATTTCTTAGCATGTAGTTGGAGCATTTTTTTGGAATCTGTTCTGCCAATCTTTGCCTTTTTATTGGAGTATGTAAACTTTTTACTGTATATTTTAAAGTTATTTTCTTTGCGGTTGCCTTGAGGATTACAATTAACATGTTAATTTAAAACACTATAATTTGGATTAGTAGAAACTTAATGGAATACAGACTTTGCTCCAATATAGCTCTATCGCCTCTTCCTTCCTTTTGCTATTTGTCATATGTATTCCTGTTTTCCTTTTTTAGAATTATTATTCCATTAGCCCAGCATGGTGGCACAGGCCTGTAGTGCCAGCAACTTGGGAGGCTGAGGTGAGAGGATGGCTTGAGCCCAGGATGCAGAGGTTGCAGTGAGCCGAGATCGCATCACTGCACTCCAGTCTGGGCAACAGAGCAAGATCCTGTCTCAAAAAACAAAACAAAACAAATAATTATCACTCTATATTGAAAGTATTCCATTTTTAAACATCATAAAGCACATCAACACAGTTTTATAAGTATTGCTTTAATGTGCTTGTCTTGTAAATCAGATAGGATTTTTTTAAAAGTTACAGACAAAAAGTTGCAAATAAAACAAGATAAAGATGTGGCCAGGTGTGGTGGCTCATGCCTGTTATCCCAACACTTTGGGAGGCCCAGATGGGAGTACTGCTTGAGGCCAGGAGTTCCAGACTAGCCGGGGCAACATAGCAAGACCCTGTCTCTACCAACAACAACCACCCAGATGCTCCTTGACTTATGATGGGGATAAGTCATAAACCCATCAAAACTAAAATGTCTTAAGTTGAAAATGTTTAGCCTAGCCTACCTTAAACATGCTTGGAACACATACCTTAGCCCACATTTGGGCAAAGTCATCTAATACAAAGTCTATTTTATAAAGAACCATTGAATATCTTATGCAGTTTATTGAATACTGAAAGTGAAAAACAGAAGGGTTGTATGGGTGCTCAAATTACTGTTTCTACTGAAGGCATATTGTTTTTATACCATCATAAAGTTGAAAAATTATGAAAGTCAGAGACCATCTGTAGTGCCATTTTTCCAGGGATTTTGCTTTTTGTGGTGATCCAAACCTAGTATTCCCCTTACAGTGGCTGCGAGGCTGCTGATTTGGCTCCTGCTGTGCTAGGGAAAGGAGGATGGAAATTGGGCAAGTTAAAATACTACAAAACTCAGCCATTTTTCCTGAATACATCCTTCTTAGTTGTTGCAAGCTTTTTTTTCTAATTTCCAAAATTCTGAAAAAATAGATTTTTAACAACTTTTATCACTCTACTTGTTCATATGGAAGAGCAGATTTTCAGAGGTCTTTAATCCATCATTCTGGAAGTGGAAGTATGTGCTTTTAAACCTGGTTTCTATGTCATGGGTGCTGTTTTATCATAGGCTGAGGACTGGTTAGGATAGGAAGACAAGAAGCAAGAATGACAATTATCTGTTGCTGGCAATAAGTCAGAAATAAGTACTAGAGACATTAAGAATGCCATTAGAATCAAAATTAGATGTATTATTTCAGGTTTGGTCCCATTCCTCCTGTTTTGTTGCTAAGACTATCTAGAAAAGCCTGTAAAGTATACCTAAAATGATTATGGGGTTAGAAGGACTTTATATAAGAACAGGCTAAAATAATTTTAGAAAGAAAGACTGGGAGAACTCCCATCTAAAATTCACAAAATTACAAAGGATATGTATTGAGGACATCAATTTTTAAACTTGCTTCTGGAAGTATTGGGCATCCCTTAAAGTTTGGAAAAGAGTAATATAAGACAATAGAAGGAAATACCACTTTAAAAATGTATTTTTAGAACTTATTTTTCTAATAAATGGGTCAGACAGAAAACCTGAGAGTTTAATTAAATTTTTGGATTATAGACTATGGATTGCTTGACATTTTTTTGAGTATTTCTTGCAGATACATTGAAGAGACTCTGGAAGTCATTATAGTCTTCTCTGAAACATTTCTTAGTACACCATCTGAAAGTAAATGCTGGGCTAGATGAATACCGATCTAACTCAGCATGGCATTTACATCCTTAATATGATCTGTAGTTATGATTGTTTATGTAAAAGTGTCTCCTTTCTTTCTCTTTTAGGTATGTAAAAGAAGGAGATACAGTGTCTCAGTTTGATAGCATCTGTGAAGTTCAAAGTGATAAAGCTTCTGTTACCATCACTAGTCGTTATGATGGAGTCATTAAAAAACTCTATTATAATCTAGACGATATTGCCTATGTGGGGAAGCCATTAGTAGACATAGAAACGGAAGCTTTAAAAGGTATTGTAAGTCTGTTAATCTATTTTACCAAATTGATTATTGGTCTCTTTTTGTCATTGGGTCCCAATTAAAAGTGATCTTTTTTTTTTTTCTATTCCTATTAATTTTTGGCTCTTGGGGAAATGTAATCTTTTCAGTGTGAAAAAAGGCAACAAGTTCAACACAAAATAGAAATCTGAATTGAAGGATAAGACAAAAGCAAAGGTGGGAGGAAAAAGACAATAGCAAAAGGAAGAGATGAGATGCAGCAAAAAAGGTGGAGGATGTCCCATCCTTTCTCCTCTGGGGAATGACTCAGACATTCAGGTGGCGTTATGCACTGTTTCACATAAGTCAGTGATGTTACTACTTTTGGAGGGGTAAGAAGGTTGGGGATGGACTTTTAATAACTTACAGGATTTGAGTTGGAGTTTTAGAAGCCCAAATCAGGAAAACTGAAAAGGTTCTCTGTGAGTCATGATTATCTTTTGACCAGCTGCCATGTTAAAAATGTGTACAGTAACACTTCATTTACCTGAAGTCCTGCCTCTGGAGACCTTAGTGTTCAAAGAGGCAACAAGCTCTCTCAGTAATTAAAGATTCAGGCTATAAATACTGGTCACTAAGAACAAAAATTGGAGTATCTAAAGAGGAAATCTAATATAATGGATTGCTGTGTTTACCACTGATACAAAAAAAAAAAGCGCTCATGTTGGGGATGGTTATAAACTTTTTCAAGAGAAGTTGAAAAAAAAAGCACTCTTGTTGGGGATGGTTATAAACTTTTTCAAGAGAGGTTGAAGAGAAAAGAAGGAAAATTAAAATGAAAGCAAAGATACCAGCATTTAGAAGAAGCAGCAACCATGGGACTTAACAAGTGGTAGATGTCCTGTCAGAAGGTAATTCATCATGAGAATGTTACAGAGGAAAGCTAAAACAGTTGGCAGTCCCAGTGGTAGTAGGCAGCTGACTGGCTAACTCAGAAGTTCCTTACAGCACTGTTGTGGTATACCAAAGTGTTATCATCTAGAAATCAGTTTTGATACTAGGGGCTGCAAGAACAATAGGTTTTGTGACAGAACTCCTAGGCCAGCATTCCCACCTTGGAAGTGCTGAGATAAGATACCTCAGTGTAATTCAGAAGTCTAGAAGGAGTAATTGAATTACAGTGACTGGCTGACGCTTAGTTCTGCAGTCTGTAGAACAATAACTAATATTACAATCTTTTTTTTTCCAGAATCACATCGTATAATTTATAAAATTTTTTACATTTATTATTCTGTGAAGTATTCCAGTTTAGCAGATGAAGAAACTAAACCCAACTGGAAAGGTTGGACAGGCTGGGCTCGGTGGCTCATACCTATAATCCCAGCACTTTGGGAGGCCAAGGTGGGTGGATCACAAGGTCAGGAGATCAAGATCGTCCTGGCCAACATGGTGAAACCCTGTCTCTACTAAAAATACAAAAATTAGCCTGGTGTGCCTGTAGTCCCAGCTACTCAGGAGGCTGAGGCAGGAGAATCGCTTGAACTGGGAGGTGCAGGTTGCAGTGAGCTGAGATCGTGCCACTGCACTCCAGCCTGGCGACAGAGCAAGACTCCATCTCTTAAAAAAAAAAAAAGAAAGGTTGGACAATTTGCAAAATAGTTGGTGACAGGACCAAAGTTAGAACTTAGATGTCCTGAGTCCTTGTCCAGAATATTTTCTACTATGACATGTTGCCTCTAAAAGCTAGAATATGATTTATTGAAGGCTTCCTACTACTTTTTATTATTATAAAAGCTGGAGGGGTGCATTGCAGAAAGTTCTAAAATACAGAAAACCAAAACAACAACAAAAATCGTAATGTTCACAAATCATACTCAATACATTCGTGTATATCATTCCAGACATTTTTCTAGGTCATATGTGTACATGTAGGTATTTTTTTAACCAAAACAATATATTGTATATGCTGTAGTCCAATCTGTTTGCTTTGTTCATCTATGTTTTCATGACAGTACATTTCAATTTTATTTTTTTGTTTGTTTGAGACGGAGTCTTGCTCTGTCGCCCAGGCTGGAATACAGTGGTGTGATCTCGGCTCACTGCAACCTCCACCTCCCGGATTCAAGAGACTCTCCCATCTCAGCCTCCTGAGTAACTGGGACTGCAGGTGTGCGCCACTGTGCCTGGCTAATATTTGTATTTTTTTATAGAGATGGGGTTTCACCATATTGGCCAGGCTGGTCTTGAACTCCTGACCGCAAGTGATCTGCTGGCTGCAGCCTCCTAAGTTGCTGGAATTACAGGCATGAGCCACCACAATTGGCCTATTTCCATTTTATATGATTGACAGACCATATGTAGATTTCCTGAATTATCCCCAAAATGTCCTTGATATTTCAATTGATTTTTTTTTAACTAGGATCCAATATAGGACCATACATTGTACCTAGTTGTTATATCTCTTAAGTCTCTTTTAGTCTAGTTTATCCTCTTCTACTTTTGTTTCATGACACCGATTTGAAGAGATTGCCTTTGTTTTGCAGAATGTCAGACTTTTTGGATTTGTCTTGTTGCATTGTGGTGTTATTTAACTTGTTCCTCTAGTTCATATATTTCCTATAAGCTGGAAGTAAGTTTTAAAGGCTGAATTCAGGCTGGGCTCAGTGACTCACACCTGTAATTCCAGCACTTTGGGAGACCAGGGTGGGTGAATCACTTGAGGTCAGGAGTTTGAGACCAGCCTGGCTGGCCAACATGGTGAGACCCCATGTCTACTAAAAATACAAAAATTAGCCAGGTGTGATGGCACATGCCTGTAATCTCACTTACTCAGAAGGCTGAGACAGGAGAATTGCTTGAACCGTGGAGGCAGAGGTTGTGGTGAGCCAAGATTGTGCCACTGCACTCCAGCCTGGGCAACAGAGCCAGACTCTATCTCAAAAACAAACAAACAAACAAAAGAAAAAAACAAAACAAAACAAAACAAAAAATAAATAAAATTTAAAAATAAAGGCTGAAGTCAAGTTAAATATTTTGGGTGGAACACATCATAGATCATGTTGTGTACTTCATGTTGCTTCACATCAGGATACACTTAACATCTGATGACTGCCATAGTGATGCTAAGTTTAAACACTGAACTAGGATAATGATACCCTTACCCCTCTATTGTAGAATTGTGTTTTCCCCTTTTGTAACCAGAAAATTATGTATGTAGTGTTAGCTTTGACACTAAATAAGTAGGTTCTAATATCATTTGAGATCCTTCCTAAGTCAATAATTGCTTTAGTGGTTGTAGAATGATGATTTTGGGATTCTGTCATTCCTTTAACATTAGTAGCTGGCATTCTTCTGTCAAGTGGACCTTTCTCCTCTATCAGTGGGGGCTATCTGTGTTGGGGCTATCTGTATGCTAACTGTATGAAATACAGTTTCTATGAAATACAGTTCTTACTGGAAAGAAAATAAATGCTTAATTCTTTCCCTTTACTGGTTCTCGAAGTAAAGAGTTCCTTTAGTAGTCACTTCAAAGGGTGATACTAATTTTTCCAGCATTCTCAGTGTGTGTTTGAGTGTATTGTCACATGTAGCATAACGATGTTATGGTCAACAACAGACTGCATATACAACAGTGGTCCCATAAGATGATAACACATCTTTACTGTACTTCTTTTATGTTTACGTATGTTTAAATATACAAATATTTACCATTGTGTTACAGTCACCTACAATATCCAGGACAATAACATGCTCCACAGGTTTGTGACCTGGGAGCAATGGGCTATTTCATATAGCCTAGGTGTGTAGGAGGCTACACCATCTAGATTTGTGTAAGTGCACACTCAAGTTTGGATAATTGTGAAATCACCTAGCAATGCATTTCTCAGAACATACTCCCATCATTAAGCAATGCATGACTGTATTTCATCTGATTTCATGTGTTTAATCGATTACAGTCATTATTCTTCTGGATGCTCAAACCCATTATAGTGGCGACCCCTTCAAGCTGGCTCCTATGTGTTCTATTAACACGGTCCTGTTAACTTTTAAAAGCTTCCTTGCTTTTGGCACAAAAGATGTTCTGGGATTCACCTCATACTTTTCCCACCCACACCTGGAATCATTCATTTCTTCAGGGGCTCTTGTTCTTTTAAGTATTAGTATAGAATGAGTAAGAGGCTATAATGTGGGCATTAGGGGTGCTTCGTATTACTTTGATTCTAAATTTCTTTTGAAAGACATTATTGGCTAGGCACAGTGGCTCATGCCAGTAATCCTAACATTTCGGGAGGCTAAGGTGGGAGGATCACTTGAGCCCAGGAGTTTGAGACCAGCCTGGGTAACATAACAAGACCTCATCTCTACAAAAAATAAAAAAAATTAGCCAGGTGTGGTGGCATGCACCTGTGGTCCCAGCTACTTGGGAGGCTGAGGTGAGAGGATCACTTGAGCCCAGGAGGTAGAGGCTGCAGTGAGCTAGTGAGCTCTGTTAATGCCACTGCACTCTAGCCTGGGTGACAGCAGGACCCTGTCTCAAAAAAAAAAAAAGGCATGCTTTTGTGATTTAGAGAAGTTTAAAGAAAAACAAAACAAAAAATTCACCTTTAGAATTACCTGAAATAAACACAGATTTTTTTTTTTTTTTTTGGATTCAGATTTAGAAAGGAAAGAGTGTTTCATTCTTGGCATAAACTGAGACAAGTAACGATGCTGAACAGTACTATGGATGTCATGAAATTAGAATGCCCAAGCTGGAAACCAGATTAGATAACAATGTAAGCCATCTAAAAAAGCAAGTTATTTATATGAACAAGTAAACAGTCGGAGTGTGTTATTTATTTTGTTTTGTTTTCTGACACGGGGTCTTGCTCTGTTGTACAAGCTAGAGTGCAGTAGCATGATCATAGCTCATTACAGCCTTGAATTCCTGGGCACAAGCAGTCCTTGCGCCTTAGCTTCCTGAGTAGTTAGGACTCCATCATGCCCAGCTAATTGGCCTTTTGATTTTTTTTCTTTTTTTTGAGATGAAGTCTCACTCTGTCTCCCAGGCTGGAGTGCAGTGGCACGATCTCAGCTCACTGCAACCTCTGCCTCCTGGGTTCAAGCGATTTGCTTGCCTCAGCTACCCTAGAAGCTGAGATTACAGGCATGTGCCACTACACCTGGCTAATTTTTGTATTTTTAGTAGAGATGAGGTTTCACCATGTTGGCCAGGCTGGTCGTGAACTGGGCTCAAGTGATCTGCCTGCCCTCCGCCTCCCAAATTGCTGGGATTATAGGCATGAGCCACCACACCTGGTACTGGTTTTGTTTTTAGTTTGTTTTGACATCTCAAGTAAGATCCACCTTAATAAGTCTGGGTATAGCAAATTATAAAATCACAGAACATTTTGTGGGGGGCCTGTTTTTTATCTGGATAATTTTTTCCACAAAAATTAATATTCTCTATAACATGATAAATCTTAAAGAAATTATGCTGAGTGAAAGAAGCCAGACCCCACCCCTCAAAAGAAAACATGCTATATGATTCCATGTACATAAACTTTTAGAAAATCCAAACTAATCTGTAATGACAGAAAACCATTGAGTGGTTGCCTGGTGATAGAGTATGGAGGGTAGGAAGGGTTGGGAAGGAGGGATTACCAAGGAGTACAAGGAAACTTACGGAAGTGATAGACATGTTCATTATCTTGATTATGGTGATGTTTTATGAGTATATACATATTTCTTTTTTTTTTTTTTTTTTTTTTGAGACGGAGTCTCGCTGTGTCGCACAGGCTGGAGTGCAGTGGCAGGATCTTGGCTCACTGCAAGCTCCGCCTCCCGGGTTCACGCCATTCTCCCGCCTCAGCCTCCGAGTAGCTGGGACTACAGGCGCCCGCCACCGCGCCCGGCTAGTTTTTTGTATTTTTAGTAGAGACGGGGTTTCACCGTGTTAGCCAGGATGGTCTCGATCTCCTGACCTCGTGATCCGCCCGTCTCGGCCTCCCAAAGTGCTGGGATTACAGGCTTGAGCCACCGCGCCCGGCCGAGTATATACATATTTCAAAGCTTATGAGATTTTATTTTTTTTGTTTTGTTTTTGTTTTTGTTTTTGTTTTTGAGACAGAGTCTTACTCTGTCGCCAGGCTGGAGTGCAGTGGCATGATATCGGCTCACTGCAACCTCCGACTCCCTGGTTTAAGTGAATCTCCTGCCTCAGCCTGCCGAGTAGCTAGGATTACAGGCAGGTGCACACCACCACACCCAACTAATTTTTGTATTTTTAGTAGAGACAGAGTTTCACCATGTTGGCCAGGATGGTCTCGATCTCCTGACCTTGTGATCCGCCTGGCTTGGCCTCCCAAAGTGCTGGGATTACAGGCGTGAGCTACCGCGCCCGGCCTCAGACTTTATATTTTTGTATGTGCAGTTTATTGTGTGTCAGCTGTATCTCAGTAAAGCTTAGAACAAAATTAATGGCATTGGATAGGTTATGTTTACAGTAGAAATTATCTGATAGTATTCTACATAAACAACTGATAATTTGCTAACCATTCTATTTCATTTGCCATTCATAATATGTTCTAAACAATTATCTTGCATGCTAGTTTTATTTCACATCTGTACCTTTTTGCTTTTACATTTGGACTTGCTTTTTATATTTTTATTGTAAGAATAAACTATGAAGCATAAGCCCATGTATCAAATAAGCAGGCCTATAGAACATTACATTCAGTTTAATGAGAGAAATTTATATATGCTTCATTTTAATTGTGGAAATGAGAAAGATTTCTAAATATTTTATGTATATTTTCTTAAGCAAGAATTTGTAGTAATATTGAATTTATGTTTTTCCTGTCTTAATGCCAGTAAAACCAATTATACAAAAAACTAACAAAAGTCTTCTAGAAGTATAAATTATATTATTAACATTTTACAGGTAGAAAATTATTGTAGCATAGAGCCATGAAGGGTAGAAGAGATCAGGACTAGACATCTTAATAGTAGTATTGGAAATTAAGTCCTATCTTGTAATGCTAATTATATTCTATAGTACTGTCTAGTAACATAGTCATAGTCTAGTCATAGACTAGTCATAGACTAGTAACATAGTCGTAGTCTGCTTCTCAAAGCTGGATGGTCATGATAATTTTCGTGAGGGAAACTGTATTTGTGACCTCCAAGTTCTATCTATGAGTGCTTTGACCATAGACAGACCTCTACTTAAAAACAGTTTATTGGACTCACTTATGCCAACTTGTATCTGTGACATATAAGAAGGTATATATTATTTAAAAAATTACAAGTTGAAATCCAGTTACTTAATTTTTTTTTTTTTAGTTACTTATCATTATCACTATTATATCAAAGCTATTCCATGTTTCAGTGCCTTGTCGACTGTAAACTTGGTTTAGACCATGTGTAGTCACTCATGCCTGTAGTTCCAGCACTAGGAGGATCATTTGAAGCCAGGAGTTTGAGACTAGCCTGGGCAACACAGCGAAACCTCATCTCTACAAAAATTAGCCAAGTGTGGTGGAGCACACCTGTAGTCCCAGCTATGCAGGAGGCTGAGGTGGGAGGATCAGTTGAGCCCAGGAGTTTGAGGCTGCATTGAGCTATGATTGTGCCACTGCATTCCAGCCAAGGGACAGAGCAAGACCCAGTTTCTTAAAAAAACACACACACAAAACAAGCAAAAAAATTAGATGGGCATGGTAGTACACCCCTGTAGTACTGGCTACTCAGAGGAAACCCTGTCTCAAAACCAAAACAAAACTAAAACCAACTCAGTTTAAATTGTGTTACCTCGAGTTGTCTTTACAGCTGATGTGGTGACAGATGCTTTCTCTACCTTCTATGTATTTAATACAGTAACATGATTCCTCACTTTTCTTTTTTGTTGCGACGGAGTCTCGCTCTGTCACCCAGGCTGGAGTGCAGTGGCCGGATCTCAGCTCACTGCAAGCTCCGCCTCCCGGGTTTACGTCATTCTCCTGCCTCAGCCTCCCAAGTAGCTGGGACTACAGGCACCCGCCACCTCGCCTGGCTAGTTTTTTGTATTTTTTTAGTAGAGACGGGGTTTCACTGTGTTAGCCAGGATGGTCTTGATCTGCTGACCTTGTGATCCGCCTGTCTCGGCCTTCCAAAGTGCTGGGATTACAGGCTTGAGCCACCGCGCCCGGCCGATTCCTCACTTTTCTAAACAACTAAAACAGTTTGTACCAAAACTTTTCAAAAACTTTATTTTTCAGAGAAATCATTAATTTTTTTTAAAACTTCATATATGTTACTTCTTAAAGTGAGGATATTGAGTAAGCTTTTTTGATTATGCAAAGACATGTTATGAACATTCACCGTTGTACTATAAACAATACAAATCCGCATTTGATTTTTAGTTTTTCAGCCTGTTTAGATTGTCCTTGTGCCAGGTCATCACCCACTTTCCTAACTTTCTGAGAAGACATATAACCAAGTTTGTTAAGAAGTATTTGCTAACAAAGGCAAATAGGAGCTGATTAAGAGTCTAAATACCTTTCCTGTGGGTCAAGTGCACAGTTTTAATGCTGAGGCTGTGTGGCACCTATTTTAGGTACTCTGGGCCATGAAGCCATGTTAAGATGAAGTTGCCAGGATGCTCCACCACCAGATAAGTGGAGAGTTACTATACCTAATTGAGAGGTACCATGGGGCAGTGAAAGGAGGAGAAAGAGGGATGTGAGCTTTAGGGGAATACTTTATAAAACTGATATTATTCTGCCATTATATTGCATTTACCCCTTAACATCAACATCTATTGTTGATTGGTTTCTCTATGCTAATACTATTTATACATCTCATTTAACAAGTGTAATATCTGCTTTTGACACATGGACCATTGAGACTCAGAGGTTAAATAACCTGCTTGTGATTACATAGCTACTAAGTGGTGGAGCTAGGATTTGACCTCAGCTCTGTTTAATGTGAAAGCCCATGCTCCTAACCACTTTGTTACACTGATAATTTAGTTCAGAGAGGATGGATATCTGCTTCATTTTGCATCTAGAGCAATGGGACTTTCTAACACTGTACATACGCATATTTACAAAATTCTGCTGCAGCAACACAGTTTAGTTTATAAATACATAGATTTTATAATGTTTGAAATGTTTACCAGGATTAATATAAAATGTTTTAAAGAAAAGCTCTTTGACATAAAACCATTCCAAGAATGTAGTATATCATCTAACTAAATGACATTCAGTAACATAAACTGCATGGTTCAATGCTAGGCATAGTAGGTGCTCTTGGTAGCTGTAACTGTTCATTTTGTACAGCCTATTGTAGATTAAATTGATTGAATTCACTGTTTTAATAATTTGAAGTGAAAAAGAAGATGCAATGAAATCTCTTCAGTTTGGTTGTCCTTAATTTTCAATTTATAAACATTTGGAAGAAAGGTGAAGAAAGGTCTTCCAAACACACTTGAATACTTGAGTATTTCAAAGCATTTTCCTTAAAAGAATTTCTCCTAGCTGAGTGAATTAATTGGATCACTTAATGTTGTTCTTAGAAATACCTAAGAATATTGCAGTTTCAGTTTTACTTTTATCAATTCATATTATTCTTTTATTTAGTTAACCTGAAATAATGTGGTTTTTTTATAAATTTGCTTTCTACAAGGAATTACCTTAACACTAAATTGACAGGCTTCATAAGAAAAAGTGCTTACTTACCAGAGTTCGTCTGCTTTTTCTTAAAAATTAGTTAAAGCTTTAACTGTACTCTAATTCCCTAACTGAAGATCAATCATCAAAGGCTACAATCTCACATATTAGACTGTAATGCTAGAAACACGAAAGTCATGTCAGTTGGGGAGACTTGTGAAATTCAAGTTTGGTCAACTTCATCCCCCTTAGAGTCCGTTTCTACATTGGTAATGAGAAATCTATCCTGCATACTCATAACATTTTTGTAATCAGAGGAGAAAATATGTGTAAAAACACTGAAGGAGGACAAGGCAGAAGGATCGCTTGAAGCCAGGAGTTCAAGACCAGCCTGGGCAATGTAGTGAGACACTGTCTGTATTTTTTTTTTTTTTAAAAGCAAAAAATAAAACACTTTGAAGATTATTTAAAGTGCTGTGTAGTAAGGTGGTATTTTATTACTTGGTTAAGAGACAGCATTCTTCCAACAACTATATGACTATTAGAAGTAACATATGAGTGACTTCTCACAAGTAAGTTTGTCACTCATATTTACACCCAACTTACTCTAAAAGGGTAGTACTTTGTAGTTAATAATCACAAAACGTTTTCCAGAAAGGTGAGTAGCAATAAATTACTTGGTCTTTTGGAAATAATGTAATAATTTTTGTATATGATATATTTGGATATTTATACCTTGTCTTCAGCAAATATGCATTATCCAAGTTAGCATTGGAGTTCCTACCATATTGGGGTTCCTATCGTTGAATCCCCTGATTTTCCTTTGGATCTTGGTTCCTCATGCTAATCTTTCTTACTTATTTCTCCAATGACTTTAACAGATGTAGAGAATATACAGGGATTCTGAAAATTCAACAAAATTATACCTTGATCTATAGGAGTTGTATTCTAGCTACTTTGACCAGAAAGAAAATTTACTAGGTCCGTGAACTAATGGAAACAGCACAGACTGAGTCAGCCCCAGGACTGAATTCAGCAGTTAGATTTATTAGGTGTCTGACCTTGAGCCAATCCGTTCAGTCAAACCTCACTTTTTAAAATGTCTGTAAAATGGGGTTAATAACACCTATCTTAAACAGTTGGAATGAAAAGTAAATTAAGATACTGCATATGCAGCACAGTATTTGACACATAATAGGTGCTCAATACAAGTTTTGGGGTTTTTTCTCTTCCCTTCCTCACCTTTAGGAGAATTTCTTTGTAGCTCCACTGGGCCAATTCATAGACTAGTAAAGAGGAATAATAGACTGTCTTATTACAGTTGTAGTAGTAGAAGATTTTTATTTACATAGAAATGAATGTCAAAACTGTCAAAGCAAATTCAGTTGTCTGTTCATTTTCAGAAGTTCTGTCAGTCTTTAATCTACCAATTCAGATTCTGCTATACATACACATCACTGATTTCCTAACAGCAGAATTTGACAATTAAATGCTCTCAAAAACATTTTTCTTTTGCTTGCAGAAATATATGCTAGCAGCCTGAGATGCTTTTTCTAATTATAAGAATCCAGAACTAGAGAATAAAACAACCAAATTAGCATTAGCCATAGCAGTTCTTTTTTCTTTTCCTTTTTTTTTTTCTTTTTGAGGCAGCCTTGCTTTGTCACCCAGGCTGGAGTGCAGTTGTGCGATCATGACTCATTGCAGCCTTGACTTCTTGGGCCCAAGTGATCCTCCCACTTCAGCCTCATGAGTAGCTGGGAATACAGGCACACCCCACCACACCTGGCTAATTTTTAAATATTTTATAGAGAGAGGGTCTCCCTATGTTGCCCTGGCTGATCTCGAACTCCTGGCCTCAAGCAATTCTCCTGCCTTTACCTCCCAAAGTGTTGGGATTACATGTGTGAGCAACCATGCCCAGCCACCATGCATTTCTTAAACTATTCAAAGTAGAGCAAGCTTTTAAATACTATGTCATCTCAGGAAAGTGTTTAAGATTGTCAAAGATTTTATGATTCTTGTCTGGTGCGGATTTTTTTGAGACTGGGTCTCACTTTTTCACCCAACCTAGAGTGCAGGGGTGCCAACATGGCTCACTGCAGGCTTGACTTCCTGGGCTTAAGTGATTCTCCCTCCTCAGCTTCCTGTGTAGCTGGGACCACAGATGTGTGCTATCGTACCCAGCTAATTTTTAACATTCACTTGTAGAGACAGGGAGTCTCACTTTATTGCCCAGACTGGTCTTCAACTCCTAGGCTCAAGTAAGTGATCCACCCACCTTGGCCTGCTAGAGTATTGGGATTACAGGCGTGAGCCATTGTGCCCAGCCCATTCTTTCATGTAATTTATCTTACATTTGATCCTTATTCCATGCTGTTTATAAATATAAATTAGAATTTTATTAGAAAAATGTTTAAAATACAATTTTTTTTTTTTTTTTTTTTTGAGACAGGGTCTCACTGTCATCCAGGCTGGAGTGCAGTGATGCAAGCTCACTGAAGCCTTGACCTCCTGGGCTCAAGCATTCCTCCCACCTTGGTCTCTCAAGTAGCTGGGACCACAGGCGTGTGCCACCAAGCTCAGCTAATTTTTAAATTTTTTGTACAGATGGGGTCTCCTTATGTTGCCACAGCTAGTCTTGAATGCCTGGGCTCAGGTGATCCGCCTGCCTTGACCTCCCAAATTGCTGGGATTGCAGGCATGAGCCACTGCACCTAGCCACAACACATTTTAAAATTTCTTGAGGAAAACTCTCTTTTTTTAACTTGTAGCTGCTGTATTATTTCAACAGGAGTGACATATCCACCAGATACTAATAATTAAAAAGTACCAGGTACCAGCACACACACACCCCCACTCAGCCCATACCATTAGGATAGTTGTGTTTTCCTGTTCTGAAGTAGTTCAACTTTTATACATTTAGATGATAACTTTAATTTATTTAGATATTATAGGCCACTAAGATTTAAAAAAAAAAAAATTCAACTGAAGTTAAGTTTTACCTTGTTACCAGATTCAGAAGAAGATGTTGTTGAAACTCCTGCAGTGTCCCATGATGAACATACACACCAAGAGATAAAGGGCCGGAAAACACTGGCAACTCCTGCAGTTCGCCGTCTGGCAATGGAAAACAATGTAAGTTCTCTTAATATTTAAGTCTGAGATTGTATAGAAAGTGTACATTTGTACCTCTGAAAAATTAGCCAACTATCCCATGATGAAATGGCTCAGTGAAATTAAGGAAACATGAAAATATTTGCTACTGAAAAATCATAGTTGCATAAACATACATGGGAGAAAAGAGAAGTTGTAAACTTATTACTTACTGTCAATTGAGCAGTGTGATTTTATTATTCTTTCTTGGAGCCTAATAACAGTAAGAGCTACCATTTATTGAGCACTTGTAAATACCAGGTCTTAGGTCAGGTATTCTAGAGGCACAGCACCAGATAGGAATTTGAAGGAGGGAAAACCTGTAAAGGGAATGAAGGAGGCAGGATAAGAAAGGGAAGAGAAGGGAAATTGGCCAGACATGGTTATGATATCAAACACCTGGCCTGTCCCAAAGCTTGCCATGGTCCTAAGGAAAAAAAGAAAGACTCCGGCCTGATCTGAGGGTGAAGGGGAGAACCCCAGAATTACTGCTTTGAGGCAAGGAGGCCCGCCTTTTGTATTTCCTCTGCCAGTCATTGACTGAATGGAAGGTGGAATGCCAGGCAGGGTGGCTCCCTGGCACTGGGATAGGTATTTACATATTCTCATTTAACCCTGTAAGATAAGGAGCTGTTTTAAGACTTGGAGGGTTTAAGTAACTAGTCTAAGGTCACACAGCTAACACAGCAACAGAGCCAGGATTTGAAAGTGAGTCTATATCACTCCAAAACCTGTGCTCTTAGACGTTACATACAGCCTCAACAATCATTGCCTCCATTATTTGAGCACATATGTGCCAGACACTATAGACACATTATCTGTAATCCTCACAAGGACCCTGCAGGAAGGTTGATTAACTTATCTGAAACCAAGTAGACTGAACTAGGGATTTGAACACAAGTCTTTCTGGTTCTGAAGCCTGAATACTTTCCACTGTGCCCCACAATGAGACTTTTTATTTGTCTCTTTTTGAGAAAAGTAAGGTTGCTGTGGGAAAAAAATAAAAGTTTATATTTTGTGAAATATGTAATAGAGTCATTAAAATGTTCATATTCTTTCAGCCAGTTATCCTGCCACAGGGGAACAATCCCCAGAAAATCATCTAGGATACATTCTTCCTTGTATTTTATATAGCCAAAAATTAGAAGATGCATACATGTTCAAAGTCAAATTATGTTATGTATCCTTGATGAAATTTTATGTAACCCTTAAATGTGTTTAAGTATGAAGACCATTTGGCATAGCAGAAAATAGATATAGTAACATGGAACACTAGGTTATTAAAGGCATCCAATGAAATAATGATTTAACATATTGCTTTGAAATCTATAAAGCATTTTAATAATTTTTTTCTTAATAATATAGAAAGGAATATATAGAAGAAATGTATGATTTCGCTTTCCTAAAACACTCCCTAAAGATGTGGATAGGATACTTGGGTAGAATGCTTGTGTGATTACTAAAAATTAAATATTGGATTTAGTTATCAGAAATCATCTTTTTTCTTTCAGTTTACATATTTATGAATTGAGTTTGTTTAAAATTAAGAACCAGTGGCATTTACAGTTGTTTGTAACTGCCTAAAAATTATTTGTTTAAATTTTCATAGTCCATTTGTTACACACTTAGTGTTTGTCTGAGTAAAGTCCTTTATTATTTTAGTCATCCTTAGAGATGCACTAATACAAATGAAATGGGGTCTATTCCTAAGAAATGAATACATACTATATGTGAGGAGATCATTCCAAGCTCTTATGTTTGTTTGTATTTAAATAGAATTAAATGTTTTGTACTGATATTTCCAAAGCAACTACTAGAAAAATAACATTTGAGAGAGCTTTTGTATTATGATCATCTAAGCTGTTACGTTTTTAACTGATAGTCAACGTCAGAAACATTGGTCTAAATTTGGTAGAGCATTTAGTTTCTCTTAAATTCTCAGCTCTCCCTCTTCTTATGTAGTCCCCAAGAATAGAAAAGGTCGAGTAAGAATTATGCAAGAGATTTTAAAATACTTGAGTATAAAAATGTAAGTTTTCAGCTGGGCAAAGTGGTTCACGCCTGTAATTCCAGCACATTTGGGAGGCTGAGTTGAGAAGATGGCTTGAGGCTAGGAGTTCAAGACCAGCCAAGGCAACAGAGTGAGACCCTGTCTCTACAAAATTTTTTTTTAAAAAGTAAGTTTTCATAAATAGCTCTAGATTATATATAATATAGATACCTGTTGGTTACCACATGCACATGTGAACAGTGTATACAAAGTAATAAATGATTACTTAAGTAGAAAATGAAAAGGTTATTTCTTTTTACTAATTTATTGGACAGATATATTTTACCGTCAACTGATCAAATTCCATTTTGAAAGTTTAATGATATTTTTAAGTAGTTGTATTTTTGGCATTAAAATATATCATTTTTTAGATTAAGCTGAGTGAAGTTGTTGGCTCAGGAAAAGATGGGAGAATACTTAAAGAAGACATCCTCAACTATTTGGAAAAGCAGACAGGAGCTATATTACCTCCTTCACCAAAAGCTGAAATTATGCCACCTCCACCAAAGCCAAAAGACATGACTATTCCTATACCAGTATCAAAACCTCCAGTATTCACAGGCAAAGACAAAACAGAACCCATAAAAGGTAATGATAATAATAACAATAATATAAGGCAATAGTTCATTTATTTTGGGGGAAGCTACCTCAGTAAAGGTATATAATATGGTGTTTTCAAGTCTTACTGAAGGAGAAGTTCAACTTCAGTCAACATATAATT
This sequence comes from Trachypithecus francoisi, assembly GCF_009764315.1. Taxonomy (NCBI): domain Eukaryota; kingdom Metazoa; phylum Chordata; class Mammalia; order Primates; family Cercopithecidae; genus Trachypithecus; species Trachypithecus francoisi. Next base: position 121,250,754 of record NW_022681470.1, read on the forward strand.
TATTTTTTTATTTGGTTTTTGAGATGGATTTTTGCTCTTGTTTCCCAGACTGGAATGCAGTAGCATGATCTCGGCTCACTGCAGCCTCCACCTCTCAGGTTCAAGCAATTCTCCTGCCTCAGCCTCCTGAGTATCTGGGATTACAGGTGCATGCCACCATGCTCAGCTAATTTTTTGTATTTTTAGTAGAAACAGGGTTTCATCATGTTGGCCGGGCTGGTCTTAAACTCCTGACCTCAGGTGATCCACCCTCCTCGGACTCCCAAAGTGCAGGGATTACAGGCATGAGCCACTCACCATGCCTGGCCATAATTTTTAAATGATGAAATAACAGCTTTTCCGGGAAACACTTCCAATTTATGTGTACCATTAACTTCTGAAGAGGAATACATTAGCAGGTTTCTTGAAGTATAAACTTGTATACTGATAATTGCTCTGTTTGAAGACACAGGATGTTTTAAACATTCACTGTTTGTAGTTAGCTTTCAAAATAACTAGTTCTGATTTGTTATTTATAAACTCTTGGAATGATTAACTTCCAGAAGAGTGGCTTTGCAGGAAAGCTGTTAGGGAAATACATGGCTTGCATTCTTTTGAATTTTTTATATAACACAGCATTTAAAGCAGTTACCTGCTGCTATGTTATTGCATTTGCCACTGAGTGTCATGATGCAGTCAATGTTCCAGCTTTGAAATTAGTGACTTTCAATGTAAGGTAACGTAATGAAGAGAGTAGTAAGAGGAAGGGTTTAACTGAGAGAGTAAAGGACATTAGAGAACCTTCCATTTTAGTTTCTTTAAAAAAAAAAAATGAAGAAATTAAGAATTTAAATAAATGAATAACAATTGAATGCTTTTCAGGCTTTCAAAAAGCAATGGTCAAGACTATGTCTGCAGCCCTGAAGATACCTCATTTTGGTTATTGTGATGAGGTTGACCTTACTGAACTGGTTAAGCTCCGAGAAGAATTAAAACCCATTGCTTTTGCTCGTGGAATTAAACTCTCCTTTATGCCTTTCTTCTTAAAGGTGAGATTTCATTCATTTCAAACAAAGCTTGAGTAGGACATTTATTTGTTTGTTTTTTTGAGACAGAGTTTTGCTCTTGTTAACCAGGCTGGAGTGCAATGGTGCGAACTCGGCTTACTGCAGCCTCCGCCTCCCGGGTTCAAATAATTCTCTTGCCTCAGCCTCCCGAGTAGCTGGGAATACAGGCACCTGCCACCATGCCTGGCTAATTTTGTATTTTTAGTAGAGACTTGGTTTCACCATGTAGGTCAGGCTGGTCTCAAACTCCTGACCTCAGGTGATCCACACCCACCTCGGACTCCCAAAGTGCTGGAATTCCAGGCATGAGCCACCGCATCCGGCCCCCCAAGTAGGACATTTAAATTTTGTTTTGCCAACATGCAATGTGTTGACTGTGGCCTTGAATAAAAATATTACTTTTCACAACATCAAATAGTTAGAAAATGTGCCATTTCTTTGTTTAATAGGAAATTATAAAATTGAAATGTCTATATCATATTTTTAGCCACTTATCTTTGAGCTAGGTAGAGACAATTCTGCCAGTTAAGTAAAGCCTTTAATCCTAAAAGGATCACTCCAGCCAAGTCCTGGTTTGAACTAAAATGAGACTTGATATTAATTTTGCAATATCACTGACATATATTTAATATTTATTTAACAAACTTATATTGGGGCTCCTGGGAATCATTTCTAGTGCTAAGCCTTGGGACCAGTATAAAATGGAGTAAGATCATCAGCTGACCTTGAGCAGCTTACAGTCTAGCTCACATGAGTGACTGTGCAGCAGCTACCATGTGCCAGGCTCCATACTAAGCATGCTGTATACATTATCTCTTAATTCTCAAGTAACCCTGACATGTAAATATTACTGTCCCCACTTTCCATTTAAGGAAACTGGGGCTCAGAGAGGTTGAGAAACTTGTTAAGGACTTATAGCTAACAGGTGGAGAAGCTCTTTCAGATTCTGGTCTGTTCTACTCTGAAGGACATACTGATGTCTCTAATGCGAGCATGTTCAGTCCTTTCTCTACACTACACCAAGACTGGTCTTCTGTAAATCAAATTATTGTAATATTCTCTGATTCTCTTCAGTGGTTCCCTTTCATTGCCTTTAGGATAATTTCCATACTCCTTAGTGTGGCATACAAATGTGTTGTCAGTCTCTGCTGCCTGCCTCTCCGTTCTTATCTCACTCCCTAATATGAAGCTACCCATAATTGCTGGAATGCACAATTCTACTCGAAGTGCCCCTTCTCCGTCAAACACCTGCAAATAAATCCCAAATTGTGGTCAGGTACAGACTCCTTCTGTGGCTGTCACTATTTGAATTAAATACTCTTGTTTCCCACTGTTACTTATCTCAGTGCATTGTGAGTACTTACTCAGTTTTCTCTTCACTTACTCACTTACTGGGCTTTGAGCCTCGTGAGGCAGAAACTGTTCTCCTTTATTTCCCCCCTTTTTTTTTTCTAAGAAAGGGTTCTCTCAAGGCAGGCAGATTGCTTGAGCTCAGGAGTTCAAGAACAGCTTGGGCAGAATGGTGAAACCCCATCTCTACAAAAAATACAAAAGTTACCTGGGCATGGTGGCACACACCTGTAGTCCCAGCTACTCGGGGGGCTAAGACAGGAGGATCACTCAAACCAAAGAGGTTGAGGCTACAGTGAGCTGAGATCATGCCACTGCACTCCAGCCTGGGTGACAAAGCAAGACCCTGTCTCAAAAACAAACAAGAAAAAAACTTCCAAGTCATAAAAATTAAGGAACTCATAGCAGTTCTTTTCGTTGTATTTTTCTTCAGTTGATCTACTCTCTTAACCTGTCCTAACTAAACTAATGACTATGAAATGTCTCTATATATTTAAACTTTTTTCTTAACTCTCTAGTTCAAGAATTTGATTTTTTTCCATCAAGACCCCTGATGCACTGAGAAAAATAACACAATGCATGTAAAGAACTTTAACAGGGACCAGAAAAGGGCAGTGGGGAAGGGAATTCTTTTTAAGAATGATCTTAAGCATTTTTATTTCGCTATCTTTTAAATTTAATACAATGCATGACCACCACATGTAAGGTATGAAACTTGATTATTAGATCCCGAATGGGCAGGGGAGCAGATATCAAGAACATTTGGATACAGTTAGGGAAATCTGAATATGGACAGGAGAGAAATGGTAGTAAGTGACAAAAGGAAAAAAGAAAGGGAGAAGGCGGCAGAGAGGGAAAATGTAAATGCTATTCAGTGAGACTTGAGCTGTAAAGTAAATGTTCAGGCCATCTCTGCCCTTCAGCTGCCCAAGGACACCAAGTAGCAAATTGGCATCTAATGGTCAGTGCGCTTTGAAATCCTCATTACGTGTTCTTTCCACACAGGGAAATAGCTTACCTGCTTTTTTGTGTTTTGATTCCTAGTTTTGAACCACAGGTTTACTTCTCATGGAAATCTTAAAATTCAACATGTCAGTGAGGAAATCACCTAGAATTTAGACATTTTCTTTGGAACTTTGGCTGGTCTGCATCATTATTTTGAAAATCTCCTTGATGTTTACAAGCTACCTGACTATCTTTTATTCTTTAATGATTAGGGTGACCTAGTTCTACACTGCTTGAAGGTAACATTGGCAGTAATGTGACTAGGTACATGTAGACTTGAAATTAAACTCAGCATAAATAAGAGTTCTCTCTCTCCCTCCTTTTATACCTCTTATTTCAAATTCCCTATCCCTTCTGAGTTAAAAGTGCTAAAATTGCATTCTTTTTCTTTTAAACAGGCTGTTTCCTTGGGATTACTACAGTTTCCTATCCTTAATGCTTCTGTGGATGAAAACTGCCAGAATATAACATATAAGGTTGGCTACGCAGAGTGAAAATGTTCTTATTATTAATAGAAGATAGGGCAAATGTGCTTGTAGGTTAGAGAGACTTCTGTTGTACTTTAAATAGTGATTTTTGTTAGACTAGAATTAAAGGTATGGGGTGAAACATTAAACTTAAGTCTAATTCTTTGTTGTTTTTGTGTTTAATAATACTGTTTAGATATGGAGATTCTTAAAACCATTTTTAAGCTTTTTTTTTGTTTTCTGCTTAAAATAATGGAAATATAGCTGTATGGCAGATTATGTTACCCGCTCTACTTACCCTCTCAAAAAGAAGCAGCTCTTTCACAATTGAATTCCTGGAATTTTAATTTTATTATTATTATTATTATTATTATTATATTATTATTATTGGCAGAGTCTCACTCTGCACCAGTTTGGAGTGCAGTGTTATGATCGTGGCTCACTGCAATCTCGACCTCTCAGGCCCAAGCAATCCTTCTGCCCCAGCCTCCTGTGTAGCTGGGACTATAGGCATGCGCCACTATGCCCAACTAATTTTTAAATTTTTTGTGGAGATGTGGTCTCATTATGTTGCCCAGGCTGGTGTTGAACTTCTCATCTCAAGCAATCCTCCTGCCTCAGCCTCCCAAAGTGCTGGGATTACAGGCATGAACCACTACACCTGGCAAATTCCTTGAATTTTAAGATTAAGAATAATTTAAGTGAGAAAAGTAATAAAAGTTTGAATTCAATTTGAGTAAACTCTTCTGTGAGGAGTGAAAGTTTCTTAAGACTGAGAACTCTTTTGGAGATGCTTTTCCTTAAGTTTACTTATCATTAGACGTGTACAGCCAGAGGCTGGGCACAGTGGCTCACACCTATAATCCCAGTACTTTGGGAGGCCAAGGTGGGTGGATTACGTGAGGTCAGGAGTTTGAGACCAGCCTGGCCAACATGGTGAAACCCTGTCTCTACTAAAAGTACAAAAATTAGCCAGGTGTGGTGGCCAGCGCCTATAGTCCCAACTACTCAGGAGGCTGAGATGGGAGAATTGCTTGAACCCAGGAGGCAGGGGTTGCAGTGAGCCAAGATTATACCACTGCACTCCAGCGTGGGCGACAAGAGCAAAACTCTATTTCAAAAAGAGAATTAAAAAAAAAAAAGAAAAGAAAAGAAATGTATAACCAGAAAGTGAGCTTAGATATTCTGGGAGGTCAGCTCCCATATGGTTAATACAGCCAGCTGTATTAATTTTAATTTTAATATCTCCTGATTAAGTATATACTTATCACAAAAATTTCAGGCAAGAAAATAATGATGTTGGCTGGGTGTAGTGGCTCCTGCCTATAATCCCAGCACTTTGGGGGACAGAGGTAGGAGGATGGCTTGAGCCCAGGAATTCGAGACCAGCATGGGCAACAAAGTGAGGAGGGCCCCATCTCTACAGAAAAAAAAAATTAGCCAGGCATGGTAGTGCATACTTATAGTTTTAGCTACTTGGGAGGCTGAGGCAGGAGAATCATATGATACCTGGGAGATGGAGGTTGCAGTGAGTTGTGATCATGCCACTACACTCCAGCCTAGGTGACAAAGTGAAACCCTGCCTTTGTCAAAAAAACAAAAGAAAGAAAAGTAAAAAGAAAACAAAGATGTTTACCCTCAATTCCATGACCCTAAGATAACTCACTGTTTATGTTGAGATACACACCTTTCTAGGATTTCATTTTCACATACTTTTTACAAGATAGAGAATTGTTAATATTTTCTTTAACTTGCTTTTTTTTCTGTTTCTTTTTCTTTTTTTGTTTTTGAGACAGGGTCTCACTCTGTTGCCTGTCTGAAGTATTCCCATAGAGAATATCTATGCTGTGGTGCAATCATCGCCTCACTGCAGCCTCCACCTCCCACCTCAGCCTTCCGAGTAGCTGGGACTACAGACACCTGCCACCATGCCCAGCTAATTTTTTTTTTTTTTTTTTTTTTTGTAGAAATGGGGTCTTGCCATGTTGCCCAGGCTGGTCTCTGACTCCTGGGCTCAAGTGATTCACCCACCTCAGCCTCCCAAAATGCTGGGTTACAGGCATGAGCCACTGTGCCCAGCCCCTTCTTTTTTGTTTACTATATTGTAAACATCATTATGTGTCAGCAAATATAGCTTTGTTATTTATGTAGCCAGTGACCTGTTTATAAACATTATGATTATTCGCAGTTTCTCAAACTTATAAACAGTGTGTACTCAACATCCCTGTGTATCCCTACATACTTCTGCATTTAGTTCCTTAACACAAATCTTTATAAGTGTTGGTACATATTGTCATGTGTTCTCCAAAAAGTCTATACAGGTTAAGTATCCGTTACCTGAAATGCTTGGGACCAGAAGTGTTTTGGATTTAAGATTTTTTTGGATTATGGGATATTTGCATATACAAAGGAGATATCTTGAGGATAGGACCCAAGTCCAAACATGAAATTCACTTATGTTTCATTTACCCCTCATACACATAGCCTAAGGGTAATTTTATACAATGTTTTGAACACTTTTGTACATGAAACAATTTTTTTTTTCTTTTTTTGAGACAGAGTCTTGCTCTGTAGCCCAGGCTGGAGTGCAGTGGCGAGATCTCAGCTCACTGCAAGCTCCACCTCCTGGCTTCACACCATTCTCCTGCCTCAGCCTCTCGGGTAGCTGGGACTACAGGTACCCGCCACCACACCCGCTAATTTCTTTTTGTATTTTTAGTAGAGACGGGGTTTCACTGTGTTAGCCAGGCTGGTCTTGATCTCCTGACCTCATGATCCACCCGCCTCGGCCTCCCAAAGTGCTGGGATTACAGGCGTGAGCCACTGTGCCCGGCCACACAGTTTTCTTTTTTTCTTTTTTTGACACAGGGTTTTGCTCTGTCACCCATGCATAATCATAGCTTATTGTAACCTAAAACTCCTGGGGTCAAATGATCCTCCCGCCTCAGCCTCCCAAGTAGCTGAGACTACAGGCATGTGCCATAATACTCAGCTAATTAAAAAAAATTTTTTTGTAGAAATGGAGTCTTACTATGTTGCCCAGGCTGGTCTTGAACTCCTGGCCTCAAGCAATCCTTCTGCGTCAGTCTCGCAAAGTGTTGGGATTATAGGCACGAGCCACTATGCCCTGCCAGAACAATGGCTGCGTTTCTTTTTTTTTTTTTAATTGATGGGCTCTGATATGGTTAAATATTACAAAATGAGAACTGTTTCAACAACTATGCAGCATAATGTTTAAGGACAAAATATTGAATATACTTTTTATTATATATGTATTTTATCACATAGTAAGGAATGCTGAGATGCTTAATCCATCCAATAAATTGAAAATAAAAACTTTACATTTCTGTATTTGTCAGTATACAGAATTCTGAAGATGGATCTTGACTCAGGGTGATAAATCAGTTTTCAAGGAAATTGGCTACATGATATGACATTTCAGCCCTCAAAAGTTTCAGATGTTGGAGCATTTCAGATTTCAGATATTTGAACTAGGGATGCTCAACCTGTACCAGTTACATTTGCACTGACAGTGTTGGGAAATAGCTTATTGCCTACATTCTTATCAACAAAAAATTTATCTTTGTTTAGACAGAGTCTCACTCTGTCTCCCAGGCTAGAGTACAGTGGTACAATCTCGGCCCACCACAACCTCCACCTCCCGGGTTTGAGCGATTCTCATGCCTCAGCCTCCTGAGTAGCTGGGATCACAGGCCTGTGCCACCTTGCTAATTTTTGTATTTTTAGTAGAGATGGGGTTTCACCATGTTGGCCAGGCTAGTCTTGAACTCATTACCTCAGGTAATCCAGCCACCTTGGCCTCCCAGAGTGCTGGGATAACAGGCGTGAGCCACTGCATCTGGCCCCAAAAATCTTTTAAAAATTATTTTTAAATTATTTCTTTTTTTTTTTTTTGAGACGGAGTCTCACTCTGTCGCCCAGGCTGGAGTGCAGTGGCCGGATCTCAGCTCACTGCAAGCTCCGCCTCCCGGGTTTACGCCATTCTCCTGCCTCAGCCTCCCGAGTAGCTGGGACTACAGGCGCCCGCCACTTCGCCCGGCTAGTTTTCTGTATTTTTTTAGTAGAGACGGGGTTTCACCGTGTTAGCCAAGATGGTCTCCATCTCCTGACCTCGTGATCCGCCCGTCTCGGCCTCCCAAAGTGCTGGGATTACAGGCTTGAGCCACCGCGTCCGGCCTAGATTATTTCTTTTAAATCGCTACCAATTGGGTAAAAATGAGTTTTGGAAGTGGTTTCTAGATGACAGTGAAGGTTGATCCTTTCTTTGCTGTTAGCTTATTCATTAAAAGCCCTACTGTATAATTTTTTATTTTTTAGGCTTCTCATAACATTGGGATAGCAATGGATACTGAGCAGGGTTTGATTGTCCCTAATGTGAAAAATGTTCAGATCTGCTCTATATTTGACATCGCCACTGAACTGAACCGCCTTCAGAAATTGGGCTCTGTGGGTCAGCTCAGCACCACTGATCTTACAGGAGGAACATTTACTCTTTCCAACATTGGATCAGTGAGTAATAATGTTGAAATACATAAACCATTGCTTAAGGTTTCTGATCATATGCTTAATTAAAAATAGAAAACGTCACTTGGCATTTGTTCCCTGAAAAATCCTAACTTTTAATACTCTCCTTTTTTTTTTTTTTAAATAGATTGGTGGTACCTATGCCAAACCAGTGATATTGCCACCGGAAGTAGCCATTGGGGCCCTTGGATCAATTAAGGTACATGTATTAGATAACTGAAAAATGGAGTTTAAGCAAATTCAGGGACTCAACACAATGAAGAGTAACCATTTCTAAGGTTTCCCCCTCATTTTGTAGGTTTAAGTTTCTGAGTTTGCCTTAGAAAGTCCATTATTTCTTTTTTCTTTTTTTTTTTTTACTTTAAGTTCTGGGATACATGTGCAGAACATGCAGGTTTGTTACATAGGTATACACATGCCAAGGTGGTTTGCTGCACCCATCAACCCGTCATCTACATTAAGTATTTCTCCTAATGCTATCCCTTCCCTAGCCCCCCACCATGTGACAAGTCCCCAGTGTGTGATGTTCCCCACCCTCTGTCCATGTGTTCTCATTGTTCAACTCCCACTTATGAGTGAGAACATGAAGTGTTTGGTGTTCTGTTCCCGTGTTAATTTGCTGAGAATGGTTTCCAGCTTCATCCATGTCCCTGCAAAGGACATGAGCTCACTCTTTTTTGTGGCTGCATAGTATTCCATGGTGTATATGTGCCACATTTTCTTTATCCAGGCTAACATTGATGGGCATTTGGGTTGGTTCCAAGTCTTTGCTATTGTGAATAGTGCTGCGGTAAACATACGTGTGCATGTGTCTTTATAGTAGCATGATTTATAATCTTTTGGGTATATACTCAGTAATGGGATTGCTGGGTCAAATGGTGTTTCTGGGTCAAATGGTATTTCTGGTTCTAGATCCTTGAGGAATCGCCACACTGTCTTCCACAATGGTTGAACTTATTTACACTCCCACCAACAATGTAAAAGCATTTCTGTTTCTCCACATTCTCTCCAGCATCTGTTATTTCCTGCCTTTTTCATGATCACCATTGTAACTGGTGTGGTATTTCATTGTAGTTTTGATTTGCATTTCTCTAATGGCCAGTGATGGTGAGCTTTTTTTCATGTTTGTTGGCTACATAAATGTCTTCTTTTGAAAAGTGCCTGTTCATATCCTTCGCCTACTTTAAGATGGGTTGTTTGTCTTTTTTCTTGTAAATTTGTTTAAGTTGCTTGTAGATTCTGGATATTAGCCCTTTGTCAGATGGATAGATTACAAAATTGTTCTCCCATTCTATAGGTTGCCTATTCTCTCTGATGATAGTTTCTTTTGCTGTGCAGAAGCTCTTTAGTTTAATTAGATCTGATTTAATTTTGACTTTTGTTGCAATTGCTTTTGGTGTTTTAGTCATGAAGTCTTTGCCCATGCCTATGTCCTGAATAGGTTTTCTTCTAGGGTTTTTATAGTTTTAGGTCTTACATTTCAGTCTTTAATCCATCTTGAGTTAATTTTTGTATAAGGGGTAAGGAAGGGGTCCAGTTTCAGTTTTCTGCATATGGCTAGCCAGTTGTCCCAACACCATTGATTAAATAGGGAATCCTTTCCCCGTTTCTTGTTTTCATCAGGTTTGTCAAAGATCAGACAGGTTGTAGATGTGTGGTGTTATTTCTGAGGCCTCTGTTCAGTTCCATTGGTTTATCTCTCTGTTTTGGTACCAGTACCATGCTGTTTTGGTTACTATAGCCTTGTAGTATAGTTTGAGGTCAGGTAGCATGATGCCTCCAGCTTCATTCTTTCTGTTTAGGATTATCTTGGCTATGTGGACTCTTTTTTGGTTCCATGTGAAATTTAAAGTAGTTTTTTCTAATTCTGTGAAGAAAGTTAGTGGTCAATTGATGGAATAGCATTGAATCTATAAATGACTTTGGGCAGTTTGGCCATTTTTACAATATTGATTCTTCCTATCCATGAGCATGGAATGTTTTTCCATTTGTTTGTGTCCCCTTGTATTTCTTTGAGCAGTGGTTTGTAGTTCTCCTTGAAGAGGTTCCTCACATCCCTTGTAAGTTGTATTCCTAGGTATTTTATTCTCTTTGTAGTAATTGTGAATGGGAGTTTCCTCATGATTTGGCTCACTGTTTGTCTGTTATTGGTGTATAGGAATGCTGTGATTTTTGCACATTGATTTTGTATCCTGAGACTTTGCTGAAGTTGCTTATCAGCTTAAGGCGATTTTGGACTGAACTGATGGGGTTTTCTAAATATACAATCATGTCATCTGCAGACAGAGTTAATTTGACTTCCTCTCTTCCTATAGAATACGCTTTATTTCTTTCTCTTGCCTAATTGCCCTGGCCAGAACTTCCAATACTATGTTGAATAGGAGTGATAAGAGAGAGGGCATCCTTGTCTTGTGCCGGTTTTCAAAGGGAGTGCTTCCAGCTTTTGCCCATTCAGTATGATATTGGCTGTGGGTTTATCATAAATAGCTCTTATTATTTTGAGATATGTTCCATCAACACCTAGTTTATTGAGTGTTTTTAGCATGAAGCGGTGTTGAATTTTATCAAAGGCCTTTTCTGCATCAATTGAGATAATCATGTGGTTTTTGTCATTGGTTCTGTTTATGTGATGGATTACACTTATTGATTTGCATATGTTGCACCAGCCTTGCATCCCATGGATGAAGCTTACTTGATTGTGATGGATAAGCTTTGTAATGTGCTGCTGGATTTGGTTTGCCAGTATTTTGTTGAGGATTTTTGCATCAGTGTTCATCAGGGATATTGGCCTGAAATTTTCTTTGTGTGTGTGTGTGTCTCTGCCAGGTTTTGGTATCAGGATGATGCTGGCCTCATAAAATGAGTTAGGGAGGATTCCCTCTTTTTCTATTGTTTGTAATAGTTTCAGAAGGAATGGTACCAGCTCCTCTTTGTACCTCTGGTAGAATTTGGCTGTTAATCTGTCTGATCCTGGGCTTTTTTTGGTTGGTAGGCTGTTAATTACTACTTCAATTTCAGAACTTGTTAATGGTCTATTCAGGGAGTCAACTTTTTCCTGATTTAGTCTTGGGAGAGTGTATGCATCCAGCAATTTATCCATTTCTTCTAGATTTTCTAGTTTATGTGTGAAGAGGTGTTTATAGTATTCTCTGATGGTAGTTTGTATTTCTGTGGGATCACTGGTGATATCCCCTTTATCATTTTTTATTGTGTCTATTTGATTCTTCTCTCTTTTCTTCTTTATTAGCCCAGCTAGTGGTCTATCTATTTTGTTAATCTTTTCAAAAAAAAAACAGCTCCTGGATTCATTGATTTTTTTTGAAGGGTTTTTTGTGTCTCTATCTCCTTCAGTTCTTCTCTGATCTTGGTTATTTCTTGTCTTCTGCTAGCTTTTGAATGTGTTTGCTCTTGCTTCTCTAATTCTTTTAAATGTGATTTTAGGGTGTTGATTTTAGATTTTTCCCGCTTTCTTCTGTGGACATTTAGTGCTATAAATTTCCCTTGACACATGCTTTAGCTGTGTCTCAGAGATTCTGGTACGTTGTGTCTTTGTTCCCATTGGTTTCAAAGAACATCTTTATTTCTGCCTTCATTTCGTTATTTACCCAGCAGCCATTCAGGAGCAGGTTGTTTGGTTTCCATGTAGTTGTGTGGTTTTGAGTGAGTTTCTTAATCCTGAGTTCTAATTTGATTGCACTGTGGTTTGAGAGACTGCTTGTTATTGTTTCCATTCTTTTGCATTTGCTGAGGAGAGTTTTACTTCCAATTGTGTGTTCGATTTTAGAATAAGTGGGATGTGGTGCTGAGAAGAATATATATTCTGTTGATTTGGGGTGGAGAGTTCTGTAGATGTCTATTAGGTCCACTTGGTCCAGAGCTGAGTTCAAGTCCTGAAGATCCATGTTAATTTTCTGTCTGGTTGTTCTGTCTAATATTGACAGTGGAGTGTTAAAGTCTCCCACTATTATTGTGTGGGAGTCTAAGTCTCTTTGCAGGTCTCTAAGAACTTGCTTTATGAATCTGGGTGCTCCTGTATTGGGTGCATATATATATTTAGGATAGTTAGCTCTTCTTGTTACATTGATCCCTTTAACATCATGTAATGCCCTTCTTTGTCTTTTTTATCTGTGTTGGTTTAAGGTCTGTTTTATCAGAGACTAGGATTGCAACCCCTGCTGTTTTTTTTTTTTTTTTTTTGCTTTCCATTTGCTTGGTAAATCTTCCTCCATCCCTTTATCTTGAGCCTATGTGTGTCTTTGCACATGAGATGGATCTCCTGAATACAGAACATCGATGGGTCTTGACTCTTTATCCAATTTGCCAGTCTGTGTCTTGTAATTGGGGCATTTAGGCCATTTACATTTGAAGTTAATATTGTTATATGCAGATTTGATCCTGTCATTATGATGATAGCTGGGTATTTTGCCCGTTAGTTGATGCAGTTTCTTCATAGTGTCAATGGTCTTTACATTTTGGGTTGCTTTTGCAGTGGCCGGTACTGGTTTTTCCTTTCCCTATTTAGTGCTTCCTTTAGGAGCTCTTGTAAGGCAGGCCTGGTGGTGACAAAATTCCTCAGCATTTGCTTGTCTGTAAAGGATTTTATTTCTCTTCCACTTATGAAGCTTAGTTTGGCTGGATATGAAATTCTGGGTTGAAAATTCTTTTGTTTAAGAATGTTGAATATTGGCCCCCACTCTCTTCTGGCTTGTAGGGTTTCTGCAGAGAGATCCACTGTTAGTCTGATGGGCTTCCCTTTGTGGGTAACCCAACCTTTCTCTCTGGTTGCCCTCAACAATTTTTTCCTTCATTTCAACCTTGGTGAATCTGACGATTATGGGTCTTGGGGTTGCTCTTCTCGAGGAGTATCTTTGTGGTGTTTTCTGTATTTCCTGAATTTGAATGTTGGCCTGTCTTGCTAGGTTGGGAAAGTTTTCCTGAATAGTATCCTGAAGTGTGTTTTCTAACTTGGTTCCATTCTCCCTATCACTTCCAGGTACACCAATCAAATGTAGTTTTGGTCTTTTTCACATAGTCTCATATTTCTTGGAGGCTTTGTTCATTCCTTCTCATTCTTTTTTCTCTAATCTTGTCTTCACGCTTTATTTCATTAAGTTGATCTTCAATCTCTGATATCCTTTCTTCCGCTTGGTCAATTCGGCTATTGATACTTGTGTGTGCTTCACAAAGTTCTTGTGCTCTGTTTTTCAGCTCCATCAGGTCATTTATGTTCTTTTCTATACTGGTTATTCTAGTGAGCAGTTCCTCTAACCTTTTATCAAGGATCTTAGCTTCCTTGCATTAGGTTAGAACATGCTCCCTTAGCTCGGAGGTGTTTGTTATTACCCATCTTCTGAAGTCTACTTGTGTCAATTCATCAAACTCATTCTCCATCCAGTTTTGTTCTCTTGCTGGCAAGGAGTTGTGATCCTTTGGAGGAGAAGAGGCGTTCTGGTTTTTGGTATTTTCAGCCTTTTTGCACTGGTTTTTCCTCATCTTTGTGGATTTATCTACCTTTGGTCTTTGCTGTTGGTGACCTTCGAATGGAGTTTTTGCATGGTCATCCTTTTTGTTGATGTTGATGCTATTGCTTTCTGTTACTAGTTTTCCTTCTAACAGTCAGGCCCCTCTTCTGCAGGTCTGCTGGAGTTTGCTGGGGGTCCACTCCAGACCCTGTTTGCCTGGGTGTCAGCAGTGGAGGCTGTAGAACAGCAAAGATTGCTGCCTGCTCTTTCCTCTGGAAGCTTCATCCCAGAGGGGCACCTGCCAGATGCCAGCGAGAGCTCTCCTGTATGAGGTGTCTGTCAATCCCTGCTGGGAGGTATCTCCCCGTCAGGAGGCATGGGGTCAGGGACCCACTTGAGGAGGCAGTCTGTTCCTTAGCAGAACTCAAGTGCTGTGCTGGGAGATCACTGCTCTTTTTACAGCCGGCAGGCAGGAAAGTTTAATTCTGCTGAAGCTGTGCCCATAGCCGCCCCTTCCCCCAGGTGCTCTATCCCAGGGAGATGGGAGTTTTATCTGTAAGCACCTGACTGAGGCTACTGCCTTTCTTTCAGACATACCTGCCCAGAGAGGAAGAATCTAGAGAGGCAGTCTGGTTAACAGTGGCTTTGCTGAGCTGCTGTGGGCTCTGCCCAGTTCGAACTTCCCTGTAGCTTTGTTTACACTGTGAGGGGAAAACCACCTACTCAAGCCTCAGTAATGGTGGATGCCCCTCTGCCCACCAAGCTCGAGCGTCCCAGGTCGACTTCAGACTGCTGTGCTGGCAGCAAGAATTTCAAGCCAGTAGATCTTAGCCTGCTGGGCTCTGTGGGGGTGGAATCCACTGAGCAAGACCACTTGGCTCCTTGGCTTCAGCCACCTTTCCAGGGTAGTGTACAGTTCTGTCTCACTGATGTTCCAGGCACCACTGGGGTATGAAAAAAAAAAAAAAACCCAAAAAAACTGCAGCTAGCTTGGTGTCTGCCCAAACAGCCTCCCAGTTGTGTGCTTGAAACTCAGGGCCCTTGTGGTATAGGCATCCGAGGGAATATCCTGGTCTGTGGGATGCAAAGACCATGGGAAAAGCACAGTATCTGGGCTGGATAGCATCGTCTCTTACAGCAGGGTCCCTCATGGCTTCCCTTGGCTAGGGGAGGGAGTTCCCTGACCCCTTGCACTTCCCAGGTGAGGTGACACCCCATCCTGCTTCTGCTGGCCCTCCATGGGCTGCACCCACTGTCTAACCAGTCCCAGTGAGCCGAACCGGGTACCTCAGTTGGAAATGCAGAAATCACCCATCTTCTGCCTTGGTCTCATGGGAGCTGCAGACCGGAGCTGTTCCTGTTCAGCCATCTTGCCCAGGAATCCAAAAACCTATTATTTCTTCCTTTTTTTTTTTTTTTTTTTTTTTGAGACAGAGTCTCGCTCTGTGGCCCAGGCTGGAGTGCAGTGGCCAGATCTCAGCTCACTGCAAGCTCCGCCTCCCGGGTTTTACGCCATTCTCCTGTCTCAGCCTCCCGAGTAGCTGGGACTACAGGCGCCCGCCACGTCGTCGCCCGGCTAGTTTTTTGTATTTTTTAGTAGAGACAGGGTTTCACCGTGTTAGCCAGGATGGTCTCGATCTCCTGACCTCATGATCCGCCCGCCTCAGCCTCCCAAAGTGCTGGGATTACAGGCTTGAGCCACCGCGCCCGACTATTTCTTCCTAAGAGCTAGGCCTGCACTTCTGGTGGCTACCTCTATGTGTAATAAATGGTGGCGATCTGGGTTGTTTCTTTATAGATCAACCATTGTGGATTATGCCAGGCACAGATATTGAGTCTTTATGAATAATCACAAATATAGCCAATCTACTTCTTTCAAAATATCTTTATTTCATTATACCAAAGAATAATAGAAAACTAATTCAAAATGTTATTTTAAACAAAGTGAGACTCATTTAGAGCATTCTTTGCTCAGGAATCATTGGGAGTGTTAGTTAAAAGTGCAGATTTCTTTACCTTAGGGGCAGAACCCTCAGAACTTAAATTTTGAACAGGAACCCAAATGAGTACGAAAAGGTGATAGGTGATAGTGGTTTAGAAGACACGGACTTAGAGTAAGGGTTGCAATGATTCTTAACCCTGGCTACCTGTTAGAATCATATGGGAGCTTGAAAAAAAATTATGGCCAAGCTCCCCTTCTACCAACTGAATTGGAATTTTGGGGGATGGGACTTGGGTACCCCTATTAATTCAGGGTTGAGGACCACTGAGGCAAATAAGCGCCTGGATACCACTTCAATACCATGTTTATTAAATGTCATTGTCACTACATTAAGGAGAGTGTATTTTAAGAAGAGCCTTTCTTTTCTGTACTTACAATGCTTCCATGTTGAACATCTCTGGGACTTGTCCTCATGAGTTTATTCCTCGCGTGTTGGAGCCCTTACAAATGCTTCCCTTCAGCCTTTGATTTGCTTTCTAGCAGACAGTAAATTAGCATCTAAGTCATTCCCCCTTCCTGGCATCCACTTACACTTCTGGCAAGCAGAGGAGATAGGGAGAAAAAAACAAAAACACATAGTATGTACTATTCTTTCCAAATCAGGAGTTCTCTGAGTGATAACTTCTATCACTCATTCTCTTTTCCAACAAGAATTCAACATTTGATTCTCAAAAAATTCTGGCTTTCTGAAGTTTCCAAACCATTATACCTGTTTGACAAAATTTTGTGTTCTCTTTCCTTAAAGAGATTTATCTTCTGAATTATATGTGTATATGTATATAATTGTAAAATATATAAACATAACTTGACCATTTAAACCATTTTTAAGTATATTGTTCAGTGGCATTAAGTACATTTACATTGTTTGCCACCATCACCACATCTGTCTCCAGAACTTTTTCATTATCCCAAACTGAAACTCTACACTTACTGAATAATCTCTCCATTTACCAAGCCTTTGGTAACCACCATTCTATTTTCTGTCTCTATGGATTAATTGGACTATTCTAGGTACCTCATGTAAGTGGAATCAATACAGTATTTGTCCTTTTGTATCTGGCTCAGGGTTCATTTATGTTATAGCATGTATCAGAATTTCATGAATTTTTAAGGGTAAATAATATACTATTTTATGTAAATATATGCCATGTTTTGTTTATCTATTGATCCGTCGATGAATATTTGGATTATTTCCATTTTTTGGCTCTCGTGAATAATGCTGCTATGAACAAAAGAATATTTGATTTATAAATATCTGTTCAATAGATATATTTTTACAAAATCATTTTATCCTGGTTTTTTCAAGCCATGAAGCATAGTTCTTAGAGTAGAAATCTTATCCATCACTTAAAATAATATTTGTTGGGTAGGGACAAATAGTATTTAATTCCTTTCTCCCTTTGTATCATCTTTCCTTTGCTATTTTGTTTTCATTATAGAATTAATTCCTTCTTGCTCAATTATTTAAGTCATTAAGCATTCCATGTTACTCAATTCTCAGTATTTGTTTTCCTTGACCTACTAGTTGACCTTGAGATGACTGATCAACCTCTTTGGAAAACATTCTTAATGTTGACTTGCAGCATACCTGGCCATTTTGGTTTCCCTCCTATGTCACTGCCTATTCCCCCTAAGTCTCCTTTACCCATACCTCCTAATGTTCCCAATCTCTACACATTGAAGCATCCCAGGATTCAGTTCTCACCCCTTTTCTTTATCTGATCTTTCAATACCATTTATACACTGATGACTCCCAGGTTTATATCTCTAGACTGGACCTCACTTTTGAGCTTTAAACTCTTATGTCTTGCTTGGATGTGTAAAGGCATCTTGAATTTTAGCATGTCTAAAACTGATCTCCTGCTCCTTTCCCCACTGCCCCCCACCATCAGACCTGCTCCTCCTAAAGTCGTCCTCTTTCAGTGAATGGCCAGTCTGCTCAGACACTTTCAAGGGCTTCTCATCTCATTCAGAATCAAAGACAAGTAGTTGCAGTGGTCTACATGGCTTTACACAGATGCTACTCAGTGTCATCAGGGATCCACATCTGGCTGTGACTGTTATATCCCAGCCATGAGGAGATCAGTATAGAAAAACAGAATAGGGCTTAGAAACTTTTATAGCAGTTTGACAGCATGATTTTATGTCTATTGAATCTAATAATAAGTTGGGGCTTGTATTTTGTCTATCCTTTTTTTTTTTTTAACAGTGAAAAGATATATATTTAGAATTAGCCAGCTGGACTCATTTTAGATGATCCCAATTTTGTTGGCAACATCCAAAGCATTGTAATCAGGAGCCAACGGAATATATGCCTTCCTCTCTCCATCAGGCCTGACCACGATGTTGACCTTGGCCCCATCAGTGTCATAGAGCTTCTTCACAGCCTGTTTGATCTGGTGCTTACTGGCTGTAATATCCACGAAGAACACAAGCATGTTGTTGTCCTCTGTCTTCTTCCTGGCCAACTTAGTGGTCAGGGGAACTTGAGAATGGCTTGTTTCCTCACTGCCTTCAGTGAGGAAGCCTTATTTAATTGTCTGTCTCTCCCCAGAGCCCAGAAGAGTACTTGGCACATAGTGGGTATACAGTAAAAAATTATTAAATATTTGAAATCTGAGATGAAAGTTAATGAATGTAGGTACGGGAATTGTACAAGGGATAGGAAGTACCTTGGAGAACTTCTGAAAGCTCCAGGCACATACCCGAAGATGGAAAGAGTAGTAGTCAGCATTTCCAAAAGTCATTGGGGATGCCCATTTTTTTCCTGTAGGAAGAAGGGTTTGCTTGATCTTACACCATTGTTAGAGTTTGAGCTTTGAGCAAGTGAGGGTTTACTCTTTATTCTTTTTTTTTTTTTTTTTTTTCCATTTCTAGGCCATTCCCCGATTTAACCAGAAAGGAGAAGTATATAAGGCACAGATAATGAATGTGAGCTGGTCAGCTGATCACAGAGTTATTGATGGTGCTACAATGTCACGCTTCTCTAATTTGTGGAAATCCTACTTAGAAAACCCAGCTTTTATGCTACTAGATCTGAAATGAAGACCGATAAGACTTTCTTGAACTTTCTGAGCTTCCAAAGAGTATGTAAACCCTAGCTGTGCCAGCACATGTTCATCTTTACAATTTGTATTGTAAATGATTTGTATCATATGATTAAGGATCTAAGGCACAATATTTGTCACTGTTCTATTAGACTTTTTACTGAAAATGAATAATGGGGTAATGGTTCTCCTGGGGCTGTCACATTTTATAGATCAGAGTGTGACTTCTTAATACGGTGCTGACATTTTTGTGTCAATGAGTTGAAACTGGCAAGATTAACAAAATTAGGCAGGGCACGGTGGCTCACGCCTATAATCCTGGCACTTTGGGAGGCTGAGGCGGGCAGATCACCTGAGGTTAGGAGTTCGAGACCAGCCTGGCCAACATGGTGAAACCCCGCCTCTACTAAAAATACAAAAATTAGCCAGGTATGGTGGTGGGTGCCTATAATCCCAGCTACTCGGGAGGCTGAGGCAGGAGAATCGCTTGAACCTGGGAGGTGGAGGTTGCAGTGAGCTGAGGTCGTGCCATTACACTTCAGCCTGGGCAACAGAGCAAGAAGCTGTCTCAAAAACAAAAAAACAAAATTAATGTTACTAAAAGACAGGTAGCCATATACAGACAGTATATGCCCTATTTTTTTTAACCAACTCTTAATGAAACTTTTTAATTATACTTAAGAAACGGAATTTATATGCAAAAATATTTTCCATTTCCCTGTTATGCTAATTGTTGTATAAAATAAGTGCAATTATACTTCTCTTTGGAGATATCCAGGAGTATGTGCTTGCTCTGTATAGAGAACATCATCTGTAAATGTCTTATTTATATTAATTAATGTATTTGAAAAGGGAAAAGTATAAACTGGCCTTAAAAATGTCCAATTATAGTTTTATAACCAGTCTATTAAAGGTGTTTGTTTAAAATGGATATACTTTTAGCTTTTTGGTAATGGTTTGGTATTTTCTTGGGAAAGACCTTCACCTTTGCAAACTTCCCTCGTGTAAGGAAGGTACTTTAAAGGTAGCAGCCATTGACATTTCTTTTTTTTTTTTTTTAATTTCAGAAGTCTACTTCCTTTTAACTTTTTTGATCTTCAGCTAAAAAATAGGATAAGAAATTAAGGTCTATTCCATTCTTCATATCCTGGGTGAGAATGTAAATAAGAGGAGAAGGAAGAGTCTAATAGTAATTATGGATATAAAAAATAAGAAATTTTATATAGAAATGAAGGTTTGATAATGATCATTTTGCTAACGGTCTACTTTAATCAGAAATAGCATCAAGATGAATGTATCCAACATTTCAATTTGCATTTGGAAATCCATGTTGTTTCTAATATTGTCCAGTGGAAAACTGTATGCCAAAATTAGTTGTTTAAGTGAAGTTTTGTGACAGAAAAAAGGTTGTTTTAGTATCTACTTGGTTTTTCTCAAAATGGAAATAATTTTAAAATCAGGAAAGAATAAATCAGCCAGGTGTGATGACTCGTAATTGTAATCCCGGTTATAGGAGAGGCCAAAGCAGGAGGATCACTTGAGGCCAGGAATTTGAGACCAGCCTGGGCAACATAGTGAGATCCCATCTCCAAAATTAAAAAAAAAAAAAATTAGCCTGGTGGCTCACGCCTGTAATCCCAGCACTTTGGGAGGTCAAGGCAGGCAGATCACCTGAGGTCAGGAGTTCAAGACCACCCTGGCCAACATGGTGAAACCCTGTCTCTACAGTTTTGTAAAAATACAAAAAATTACCTGGGCCTTGCACTGCACGCCTGTAGTCCCAGCTACTTGGGAGGCTGAGGCAGGAGAATTGCTTGAGCCCGAGAGGTGGAGGTTACAGTGAACAGAGATCATACCACTGCACTCCAGCCTGGGCGACAGAGCAACACTTTGTCTCAAAAAAAAAAAAAAAACTTAGCCAAGTGTGGTGGTGTGCATCTGTAGTCCCAGCTACTCAGGAAGCTGAGACAGGAGGATCAATTGAGCCCAGGAGTTCAAAGCTGTAGTGAGCTGTCATTGTGCCACTATCCTCCGGTGTGGGTGACAGAGTGAGACCTGATCTCTTAAAAAAAAAAAAAAAAAAAGGTCAAATAAATGCTGTTATTGTAAAATTTCAGATAATACAAATAGTTAACCAATAAAATAAAAAATCATTCATAATCTTACCACTATTAACATTTTGATATATGTATCTGTATATATGGCTATTCTTCTTTATTAAAACAGGATCATAGTGTATCTATTTTATTATTTGATTTTTAAAATTTAACATTATATTATGGGTAACCTTACATGTCAATAAACAATTCCACATTATCATGCTTTAAATGGCTGCATAGGCTGGGTGTGGTGGCTCATGCCTGTAATCCTACCACTTTGGGAGGCCAAGGCAGGTGGATCACAAGGTCAGGAGTTCGAGACCAGCCTGGCCAATATGGTGAAACCTCATCTCTATTGAAAATACAAAAATCAGCCAGGCATGGTGGCAGACACCTGTAGTCCCAGCTACTCGGGAGGCTGAGGCAGGAGAATTGCTTGAACCAGAGGCGGAGGTTGCAGTGAGCCGAGATCGCGCCACTGCACTCCAGCCTGGTGATAGAGCGAGACTCTGTCTCAAAATAAATAAATAAATAAATTCCTGCATAGTATTCCATTGTATGCATTTATTATATATTCAAACATGAAACATCTACCGTACCAATCATGGTTCCAAGTATACAATAGCCACCTTCATGCTCCCTTGATTGGGTTTACAGTCTAGTGAGGAGACAGATATTAAATAACTGCAAAAAACACTATTCTTGGTAGGTAATAACCCAGATGCTATGAGCCATCCAGTAAAGGTTACTGATCTTATCTGGAAGGATCAGAAGATGGTGTCCCATAATTTAACCAATTCTCTATTGATAGGCATTTATTCAGTTTTAAATGAATAATGATATGATCAGTAAAAATGTCCTCCTCACTTAAAGAATAGAAAAACCAGGAGACAGGAGTTCTGAAATAAATAAGTATGTAGGTCCAGCATCAGTGGCTCAAGATACTCTTTTCCTGAAATAACCCTTAAGTTATCTGGTTCTATTCCAACCCTTGGGCATTACCATCTTCTCTTTGGTCTCATCCATTAAGAATTCAGCAAAGGATTTGTTCCCCACTGTGTGCACGGCCCTTAGGATAGCAGGATTCCCTGAAGGGGGCCAGAGGGGCAGGGGCACAGCCTTAGTGGCAGTGCTGGTCCATGAGGCTCTACAAAGCAAGGGATGGGTGTTTGGGAGGGGGAAAAGGCTCTTGCTGTACTCCTAGAAGTTGGAATTAAAGTAGAAAAGCCAGAAAATTCAAGTCCTTTACTAACATGTCTGGAGATTAGAAGGTATATGTACATGGAGGAGAAGCCAAAATTATTGCTGCGAGTGGTCAACAAGAAAATCAAGGCTCTGTTCATTATGTAGAGCATTCCTCTGATATTTGAAAAAGAAGTGCAACAGGAAAGGAAGTCTGAGGATGGAAGCCAAAATTGGTATGAATTTATAATTTAGAGATCAAAATGTACCTTATGTTGAAACCTATGTGAGAAGTGATTATGTAGAAAGAGTGAAACTGATAGCTGTTAGTCTGGAAAGCCCACCGACTTGTTTGGGCATTTCTCATGGCTTCCCACTCCAAGTGGATCCCCAAAATCACTTGATGGATTTCCTTGCTGATTTCTAAGTAAACTATGGTTTAAGAAAGAAATGATGGGACTCAGCACTACCCTACAGTACCAAGAATACAAATGTTTCCATGAAATCTTCAAAGACATTTGTAAAATTCAAGCTGTAATTGGTTAGTTCATTCTGCACATATTTATTAATTGTATATTCAGTTTCAGGCTCCAGGGTAGAGATTATGGATAAAGGTAAATTAGATAGATGAAGATTTTGCCCTCACAGCAAAAGCTTTAGCCAGTGATTAAAGCTATCACTGGAAGTCAGTCTGTGCAAATAACCTAGAGAAGAGCAGTGCTTTTAGAGTTGAACTATATTCCCAGTCAGTTCTTAATGGTGGTTTTGCTCCTTCCCTCTACACTGTCTTTTCCTGAGATTGGATCATATGTGTGAACCCACATTGTTTCCAGTCAAAATCACCAGAAGAGGCAGGACAGAGTGGCTCGTGCCTATAATCCCAGCACTTTGGGAGGCCTAAATCAGGGGACCTCTTGAGTCCAGAGTTTGAGACCAGCCTGGGCAACCCCATCTCTACCAAAAAAAAAAAAAAAAAAAAAAAAAAAAACCCACCAAAAAACAAAAACCACCAAAAAAAAACAAAAACAAAAAATTAGGCTGACATAGTGACATGCACCTGTGGAGGCTGAGGTGGCAGGATCACTTGCACCTGGTGGGGCAAAGGCTGCCATGAGTTGAGATTGTGCCATTGCACTCCAGCCTGGGCAACAGAGCAAGACTCTCTCTCTCTCTCTCTCTCTCTCTCTCACACTTTCTCTCTCTCTCTCTCTCTATACACACATGCACACACACACATCCAGGAGAGCTTTTGATTTGTCTTTCTTGGTTCATGTGCCTGTCATTGTGGGCAGGAGAATAGAATACTCTGTCCACACTTGAGTCTTATGGTCACCTTTGGAGCCTAGGAGTCAGCCATCCTCGTTCAACTACATATATCGAGAATGGGAATCTGGGAGAATTTTTTTCTGGGCAGATTAAAAAGGAAATCAACTATGTAAAGTAAGGCATTGCCTTCCCACCCCATCCCACCTCAGTTCATGTTAAATTATGAATTTTTCTAAGAGAGTCCTTTAATGACATGGATAGAGAAGAAGCTGAGGTAGCAGTAGAGTAGGGAGTGGAAGGCAAATACACAAGATACTGTTAAACTGTGAGGCTGTTTGTTGCAATTGCAAGATTTTATAATTTCTCCAACAAAGAACATTTGTATTTTCTTCCCAGTTTAAGTTCAATGTTAATTTGAGAAATAATTCTACTCTCAAACTTCATGCTGTGCTGACAGTTCAACTGATGCTGTCAAAATACGAATTACTAGTTTCAGTATTCTCTATTCATCTGATTTTTCTTAAAATGGTTGCATGTTAATATACTTACTAGCTTTAATGCTCTACTCTTATACTGGCACCTTAATTGTGGTAAAAGGAAAAAGGTTAAGTTAAAATTTCCAAGCCTAGGCCGGGCGCGGTGGCTCAAGCCTGTAATCCCAGCACTTTGGGAGGCCGAGACGGGCAGACCACAAGGTCAGGAGATCGAGACCATCCTGGCTAACCCGGTGAAACCCCGTCTCTACTAAAAAATACAAAAAACTAGCCGGGCGAGGTGGCGGGCACCTGTAGTCCCAGCTACTCGGGAGGCTGAGGCAGGAGAATGGCGTGAACCCGAAAGGCGGAGCTTGCAGTGAGCTGAGATCCGGCCACTGCACTCCAGTTTGGGTGACAGAGCGAGACTCCGTCTCAAAAAAAAAAAAAAAAAAAAAAAAAAAAAAAAAATTCCAAGCCTAGTTATTTGGTCAAACAGAAGATTAACAGAATTCCATGGCTTACCATAGGGATATTTATCAAGAGAAAAAGAAGATACATATTTGAATTTACATGACACTTTCTGTGAAATATCTGGATTACCAGATTAGTCTGAAACAAATACCTTCCAAATTCTACAATGCATGCCGAGGGCACTCTTTACAGTACCTGTTTGGGTCTTTTCTTCTAATTTTAAGCACCTATCCAAACATCTTCCAAAGGCTTGTCATAATAAGCAAATAACCTCAGAGCAGACAAAATGATTTAACCTAAGAACCTTGAATTTCTCTCCTTTTCACCTCAAAATTTCTATTCTCACACTTTCTGTTTCTTTTTGTTTCTCTTTCCGAGAAGTGGTTCTCCATCAGCAAATACCAATTTTTTTCTGCCCTCTATTATTTATTCCATCTCTTCCTCCTGGTCCCTGCCCCATGTTGAACCCCCATTGCCCCACTTTGATCCTTCAGTCTCTTCCTCACATCTAGAACTGAACCAGATTTACTCCCTTAGCACACTGATTAAAATTTATTTCCATTTCCTTATGGAGGAGGTATTAGAGACTGATCCCAGAACTCTGCAAATTTCAGTGTGGCAGGGTAATGTTATGTGTCCATAAACCTGGTTCCTTTTCTTTCAGCCTGCAGTTAGGTAGGGCCATGTCATTTATTGGTAACTATTAGAATATGGGTCTATGGATTGAATGAATGTAGGCCATTTCCAGACATGGCCCATAACACTTCTCAAGAGATTCTTCACATTCTGTCTCCTCCCCTCCAATATGCACCCTTCAAGGTTGAAGATGGCACCACACAAGATAGAAGGAGCCAGTGTTCCAAATGACTAGACAGAGCAGAATGCTCCCCTTCCTGCACCCTAGCACTGATTGGTTTGGATGTGATACAGTTGAATAATGCACTTTTATTGTTTTAAGACATTAATATTTTGACATTAATCTGCTAGTCTCGTTAGTAAAACTTGAACTCTGAGCTGTCTAATACGGTAGCCTTCAGCCACATGTAGCTATTTAAATTTAAATTTTAATTAATCAAAATTCAACTCAGATATACTAGCCATATTTCAGTTGCTCAGTAGTCACACTAATTAATTTAAATTTAAATTTAAATAGCTACATGTGGCTTATAGCTCCATACTTGGATAGCAGAGATGTAGACTATTTCCATCAACACAGAAAATTCTATTGGATAGTGCTGCCTTAACTAATAAGACAGAAATGTTCTTATTTTGTAAATAGTCCCTAAAACAAACAAAAAATGAAGAACTCCCTTCTTCTCTAATGGCAAATTTCAGTTTGCCTAAAAGAAGACTCAAAATGCTTTTCTTACATTGTTACCTCTGACTGCCACTAAATGAATAAATTTCCTGTCTTGCTCCTTCTGCCAGACTTCTTGAATGGGTGATCTTTAACTCCTTGCAATCCTGGCTTTTTTTCCCTACTGCTCACCTGTCATCATTGTTGGCCACAACTCCCACCAAGATGTCTCCTAAATAGTTCTCTGAACCCACCTCTGTCCGACATTCATTCCAGTGCTTTAGCATGTCAAGGTCATCAGATGCAGTGACATCTCAGACAGTCAGACAGACCAGGTCAACTATGAACTATTTATGCCAAACCTAACACGATTCATGGTATCCTTGCTATCCCATCAAAATAACCACAGGCTTTTTAAAATTTTTTTGAGACGGAGTCTCACTCTGTCACCCCGACTAGAGTGCAGTGGCGTGATCTCGGCTCCACTCTCTGCTCCGTCTCCTGGGTTCAAACAATGCTCATTCCTCAGACTCCCGAGTAGCTGGGATTACAGGCATGCACCATCATGCCTGGCTAATTTTTCTATTTTTAGCAGAGACGGGGTTTCGCCATGTTGGCCAGGCTGGTCTTGAACTCCTGGCCTCAAGTGATCTGCTTGCCTCTGCCTCACCAAGTGCTGGGATTACAGGCATGCACCACCATGCCTAGCCTGCAGCGTCCTTTATTTTACAAAAGGCATTACCATTTAAACACAGAAGATAGCATGAATCTCTGAAGTTTGCAAGTTCAGAATAAAATGGAAATGAAAATTCATTATGTGACAGTCTCAGTACTGAGCACAAAGGCTTTTAACCACAAGCAAATTAATGTGCTAGCCAGACCCTGTGAGAGAACTCCAGGCCAGCTTGCTAAAACTGAGCAGGAGAATTTGGAGACACTCCAGAGGAGAGCCACAGAAACAACTGAAGCATGACAAGAATAATTGCAGTTCTGTTATAGAGAGGTCATCTATATCAGGCTTTTATGGAGTACCATGTGGAATGTTACAACGCAAAGCATGGGGAACAGCTGTTGTGAGTCTTAACAAGAGATAGGACAGAAGAAATGAGAACAGGTGGAAGATCAAGAATTTAGGTTTGATATGGAGAAAGATGGAACAGTCAAAGAAAGGGATTCACACTGATTTTTGGCTGAGCAGAAGGCAGAGTCTCCTCCAACGGGCAATGCAAGTGCCCCCACCCATCTACACCCCAACAAGAGCCATCAAACTGTATTAAACTTGGAAAAAGCTATTTAACTTCAAGTGTGCTGCAAGAAAACTTCCTAACAGTTCCCAAAATGTGCTAAAAAGCAAAGTACAAAAAGACCATAAAGTCTGTAGAGAAGTTGTAAGCGTGCAGTCAGCTATAAAAACCTAGCAATTTAATCTCTTAGAAAAATGTAGCTGGAGTTCAAACTGTAGTAACAAAGGCAAGTAAATTAAGTTGTGGGCAGGTGTAATTAAGTTAATAGGAATGGCAGGGATGAATATAAATCAGAACAGGACTAACAGTTTGAAACATTAGATATTCAAATGCTCAGAACTGATGAGCCAAGCCACTACGCTAACAACTCTGCAAACCAAGGGTTTCACAAATTGCACAAGAACCTGGCCTCGATTCCATTGTGTTGCTGGCATAAGATTAGAAGGGCCTGTTGGTTCAAATGTTGCTTTGGATAGAGCAGGACAAACTTGCCACAGCAAAGACATCATTTTTAAAAACCACTACTGTCCTTTAGTGCACTAATTTCTCTAATAATTAGGTGTATATTAGAAATAATGATATATAAGTGCAGTATACTCCAATTTCAACAGAATGGTGTCATTTCTGTAAAATGTTGATTTTCAGATTGTCATACTTTCTAAATAGAAAAATTTGTCACAGCTTCCATATTTACAAGATATTAAACATTCTGTACAATATTTGTAGAAATATGAAAAACCAATTTTTGTAGTTGCCTTTTGAAATGTATACAAAATATCCAATGTGGGCAACATGGTAAAACGTCATCTCTACAAAAAAAAATATATATATACAAAAAGTTAGCCGGGCATGGTGGTGCACGCCTGTGGTCCCAGCTACCTGGGAAGCTGAGGTAAGATCACCTGTGCCCAGGAGGTGGAAGCTGCAGTGAACTGTGATTGTACCACTGCATTCCAGCCTGAGTGACAGAGTGAGACTTTGTCTCAAACAAACAAAAAGAAACATATACAAAATATATTAGAAAGTTGGGTTACTATCCTTCAAACAAAGGATTACATAATTTGCACAGGATTATGTGTGTAAAAAGTTTTAAATTCAGTATAGCTTTTATTTCCGCAGAACTAAAAGTAGTGCATAAAAATAAAAGTGGGGTGAGCATATCTTTTTAATTTGCTCTGCAGTAAAAAGTATCTCAGTCAACATATAGGAAGCCAATGCCATTTCTGTATCATTTGACACAGAAGGGGTCTTGTTTTTTGTTTTGTTTTGTTTTTCTTTTGAAGAAAGACGTTTATGTCTTCTATTCTTCTGATTTGGAGTTTAAATTATCCCCAATAAGTTTGCATAATATTCTGATCACTACTGCTTAGGTGGTATATTTCTTATGAGAATTATCTTTACATATTGGGAAAAACTATGGCAACCACTTCATTCATCAGAGAAATTGTGTTTTGTTCACTTGTATTTTGTTTGCTAAATGACATTGGTTATTTAGACTCATGGCATGCTTTTTCTCAAATGAAGATTTAAAAGTCATTTCCAATGTCCATCTAACTTCTATCCAATTTCTAGTAAACTATAGAATAAATGGTTTTCATATAATAGTCTCTAGTGTCTCCACTGTTGATTGGTTTACAGAAATGATGGTGGTGGTGGTGGTGATGGTGGGGTGTGTGCACGTGTGTCTGTGAAAAATGACAACTGGCACAAAACAAGCCTAAAAATCAGAAGTACATTTTAATTCCTAGTTAAAAACATTAACTTTTTATTCATAAAATACATATTTAATAATAGAAAAAAGAAAAGGTAATAATTTGCACTTAAAATGAACAATTTTTCTTAGCAATTTTACTAACTTAAATATTTAAGGTATTAAAAGATTGAAACTGCGCCGGGCTTATGCCTGTAATCCCAGCACTTTGGGAGGCTGAGGTGGGCAGATCACTTGAGGTCAGGAGTTTGAGACCAGCCTGGCCAACATGGTGAAACCCTATCTCTGCTAAAAAATACAAAAATTACCTGGATGTGATGGTGGGTGCCTGTAATTGAGGCAGGAGAACCGCTTGAACCTGGGAGTTGAAGGTTGCAGTGAGCCCAGATGGCACCACTGCACTCCAGCCTGGGCAACAGAGCCAGATGCTGTCTCACAAAAAAAAAAAAAAAAAAAAAAGATTGAAACTGTGGGGAAATGCAGCAGAAGTCGTATGTGACTGACTGGAATCAGAGTTTAAGGTCCAGGGGAAAGACATTGGGTGTCCACCAGCATTTCCCACCTCTCCTCAGAAATAGTCTCTTGTGAGACCACTTTGTGAGACCAAGTGGTGCAAGTCAGGATGTAGCCATAACTTTCTAATATAAATCTCAAAATATGGAGAAGAATGACCCATTAACATTCAGCAAGTGTACAGTCTGTTATTTAAGAGTTTTCCTTGCATAGACACACAGACACACACATATCCGTCCACCCAACCTCACCTGGAAGATTTCCACATAAAAGAATATCGGTGTTCACAGTAGTGTAGTACTGGCATAAAGACAGATATAAAGAATGGAATAGAATAGAGGACCAGAAATAAACCCTCACATATATGGTCAAATGTTTTTCTGACAAGGGTGCCGAGACAATTCATACTCTTGTGAAAGGGGAAAGGACAGTCTTTTCAGCAAGTGGTGCTGGGAACACTAGAATGAAGAATACAAAATAATGAAGTAGGACCCTGCTATGGTCTGAATATTGTGTCCCCCTGATTAATTCATATGTTGAAACCTAATCCCCAAGGTGATGTATTAAGAAGTGGGGCTTTTGGGAGATAATTAGATCATAAGGACATTGCCTTCATAAATGGGATTAGTGCCCTTATAAAAGAGGCCCTGATGGAGCTTGTTTCACCTATGAGGATAGAGGGAGAAAGTACTACCTATGAGAAATACACCCTCACCAAACACCAGATCTGCTGGTGCCTTGATCTGGGACTTCCCAGCCTCCAGAACTATGAGCAATAAATTCTATCATTTAGAAATTGTCCAGTCTTGGCTGGGTGCAGTGGCTTATGCCTATAATCCCAGCATTCTGGAGGCTGAGGCTGGTGGATTGCTTAAGCTCAGGAGTTTGAGACCAGCCTGGGCAACATAGTGAAACCCCAACTCTATCAAAAATACAAAAAAAGAAATTAGTTGGGCATGGTGGTGCATGCCTGTAGTCCCAGCTACTCAGGAGGCTGAGATCAGAGGACCACTTGGACCCAGGAGGTGGAGGTTGCGGTGTGCGTGATCACACCACTGCACTCCAGCCTGGGTGAGACTCTGTCTCAAAAACAAAAGGAAAAGCAAAAGAAATCACCCATGGTATCTCAGATGTAAGGATGGATCAATGTACACGAATCTATAAATGTGATATACCATGTTAACACACTAAAAGAACTATTTGATCATTTCAATAGATGTAAAAAAATATTTGACACAATTCAACACCCTTTCATTTTAAAAACTCAGCAAATTAGGTATAGAAGGAATGTACCTCAACACAAGGAAGACCAGATATGACAAACCCAGAGCCGACATTATACTCAATGGTGAAAAGTGGAAAGTTTTTTCTATAAGATCAGGAACAAGACAAGTATGCTGTATTAATATGTTCTTTCACTGATATAAAGATACTACCAAAAGAGGCTTCATTGACTCACTGTTCTTCATGGCTGGAGAGGCCTCAGGAAACTTACAATCATAGCAGAAGACAAAGGGGAAGCAAAGCTTGTCTTACATGGCAGCAGGCAAGAGAGAGAGCAAGAAGGGGGAAGCACCAGACACTTATCAAACAACTAGATCTTGTGAGACTCACTCATTATCACAAGAACAGCATGGGGGAAACCGCCCCCATGATCCAATCACCTCCCACCAAGTCCCTCCCTTGACATGTGGGGATTACAATTCTAATTACAATTTGATATGAGATTTGGGTGGGGACACAGCCAAACCATATCAGATGCCCACACCTGTCACTTCTACTCAATATATACTGTAAGTTTTAGCCAAAGCAATTAGGCCAGATAAAGAAATAAAAGGCATACAAATTGGAAAGGAAAATGTTAAATTGTCCCCGTTTACAGATGACATGATCTTATATATTAAAAAACTCTAAAGACTCCACCAAAAAAAACAAAACAAAACTGTTAGGACTAATAAACAAAGTCAGTAAAGTTGCAGGATATAAAATTAACATACAAAAATCAGTTGTGTTTCTATACACTAACAACAAACTATTGAGAGACAGGACTAGCTGGATTTCCTAGGCCGACTAAAAATCCCTAAGCCTAGCTGGGAAGGTGACCACATCCACCTTTAAACAAAGGGCTTGCAACTTAGCCCACACCTGACCAATCAGAGAGCTCACTAAAATGCTAATTAGGCAAAAACAGGAGGTAAAGAAATAGCCAATCATCAATTGCCTGAGAGCACAGCGGGAGGGTCAAGGATCAGGATATAAACCCAGGCATTTGAACTGGCAAAGGCAACCCCCTTTGGGTCCCCTCCCCTCATATGGGAGCTCTGTTTTCACTCTATTAAATCTTGCAACTGCACTCTTCTGGTATGTGTTTGTTATGGCTCGAGCTGAGCTTTCGCTTGCTGTCCACCACTGCTGTTTGCCGCCTTCCCAGACTGGCCACTGACTTCCATCCCTTGGGTTCCAGTAGGGTGTCCGCTGTGCTCCTCATCCAGGGAGGTGCCCATTGCCGCTCCCCGATCAGGCTAAAGGCTTGCCATTGTTCCTGCAGGGCTAAGTGCCTGGGTTCATCCTAATTGAGCTGAACACTGGTCACTGGGTTCCACGGTTCTCATTCGTGACCCATGGCTTATAACACTCAACATGGCCCAAGATTCCATTCCTTGGAATCCGTGAGGCCAAGAACCCAAGGTCAGAGAACACGAGGCTTGCCACCATCTTGGAAGTGGCCCGCCACCATCTCGGGAGGTCTGGGAGCAAGGACCCCCAGTAACACTATCCAAAAAGGAAATTAAAAAAAAATGTTACAATAGCTAGAAAGAAAAAAAAACTTAGAAATAAATTCAACTACAGAGGTGAAAGATCTGTCCACTGCAAACTATAAAACATTGATGAAAAAAACTGAAGACATAAACAAAAAGATATCCCATGTTCATACATTGGAAGAATTAATATTATTCAAGTGTCCATACTACCCAAAGTGATCTACAGATTCAATGCAATCTCTATCAAAATCCTAATGACAGTTTTCACAGAAATAGAATAAACAATCCTAAAGTTTGTGTGGAACCACAAAAGACTTCAAATAGCCAAAGCAAACTTGAACAAAAAGAACAAAGCTGGGGTGTTGACACTACTTGACTTCAAAATATACCACACTGCTACAGTGATCAAAACAGCATGATAAGACTGGACACAGTGACCCATGCCTATAATCACAACAGTTTGGGAGGCTGAGGCAGGAGGATTGCTTGAGCCCAGGAGTTTAAGACTAGCCTGGGTAACACAGGCAGAACCTGTCTCTGCAAAAAATTTTTAAAATGCTGGGTGTGGTGGCGTGTGCCTGTGGCCCCAGCTACTCAGGAGACTGAGGTGGGAGGATTGCTTGGGCCTGGGAGGTCTAGACTGCAAAGAGTTCTGATTGTACCACTGCACTCTATCCTGGGCAGCACAGTGAGATCCTGCCTCAAAAAAGGCTACAAGAAAATAGCACGATAGCCAGGTGCAGAGGCACATGCCTGTAGTCCCAGCTACTAGGGAGGCTAAGACAGGAGGATTGCTGGAGCCCAGGAGTTCAACGCCAGCCTGGGCAACACAGTGAGACCCTGTCTCTCAAAATACAAATAGGTAAAACAGTATGGTACTGGCATAAAAACAGACACAGACCAATAGAACAGAGTAGAGAGCCCAGAAATAAATTCATACATTTATGGTCAATTGATTTTTTATTTGTTTTGAGACAGGGTCTCCCTTTGTCACCCAGGCTGAAATGAAGTGATGCTATCATAGCCTACTGCAGCCTTGAGCTCTTGGGCTCAAAGGATCCTCCTGCCTCACCCTCCTGAATAGCTAAGATTACAGGTGTGCCCCATCATGTCCAGCTAATTAAAACTTTTTAAATTTTTTTGTAGAGGCAGGGGCTCGCTATGTTGCCCAGGTTGGTTTCAAACTCCTGACCTCAAGCAGTCCACACATCTCAGTCTCACAATGTGCTTGGATTACAGGAATGAGCCAATATGCCCAGCCAATATTCAACTGATTTTTGACAAAGGTGCCAAGAACACACAATTTAGCAAAGAACAGTCTTCACTCAATGGTGTTGGGACAACTGGATATCCATATGCAGGGGAATAAAACTAATAGTTCATGCTACATTAAAAAAGAAACTATAGATGAATTAAAGACTTCAATATAAGACCTAAAACTGTAAAACCACTAGAAGAAACCATAGAAGAAAAGCTCCATGACATTCATCTGAGCAATGATTTTTTTTTTTGACACAAATCCAGAAGCACAGGCAACAAAAACAAACATTGACAAATGGGATTCCATCAAACTAAAAATCTCTTGCGTGGTTGAGGACACAATCAACAGAGTGAAGAGACGACAACCTATCTGCAAATCACACATCCGATAAGAGGTTAATATAATAAGAATAATAAAAAGACACCCAAACAACTCAGCAATGAGAAAACAAAGAACCCAATTTAAAAACTGGCCAAGGATCTGAGTAGACATTTCTCCAAAGAAGACATAAAAATATCCAACAGGTACATGAAAAAGTACCCTAAATCAACAATCCTCAGAGAAATGCTCATTAAAATCACAGTGAGCTATCACCTCACACCTGTTAGAATGACTGTGATCAAAAAGACAAAAGATAACACGTGTTGGAGAGGATGTGGAGAAAAGGAGATCCTTGCACATTGTTGGTGGGAATGTAAATGAGTACAGCCCTTGTGCAAAACAGTATGGAGGTTACTAAAAAAATTAAAAATTAAAAAACTACTATAGGATTCATTAATCCCAGTACTAAGTACATATCCAAAGTAAAGGAAATCAGTATGTCAAACAGATGCCTGCACCCTGATGCTTATTGCAGCATTATTCACACTAGCCAAGATGAAATGAACCCAGGTGTTCATCAATAGATGAATGGGTAAAGAAAATGCATATATACACAATAGAGTGTTATTCGGCCTTGCAAAAGGAAGAAATCCTGTCACTAGCAACAACATGAATAAATGAGGAAGACATTATATTAAGTGAAATAAGCCAGGAACAGAAACACAAATATACCACTTAATTTCACTTATATGTGGGATCTAAAAAAATTGAACTCATAGAAGTAGAGAATATGATGGTTACCAGGGACTTGGGGGAGGCGTTGGGGAAACAGACAAACAAACTACCTCTTTTTTTTTTTTTTTTTTTTTGAGACGAGTCTCGCCCTGTCACGCAGGCTGGAGTGCAGTGGCGCCATCTCGGCTCACTGCAAGCTCCACCTCCCAGGTTCACATCATTCTCCTGCCTCAGCCTCCCGAGTAGCTGGGACTACAGGCACCCGCCACCACACCTGGCTATTTTTTTGTATTTTTAGTACAGATGGGGTTTCACTGTGTTAGCAAAGATGGTCTCGATCTCCTGACTTCGTGATCCACCCGCCTCGGCCTCCCAAAGTGCTGGGATTACAGGCGTGAGCCACCACGCCCAGTCCAAATTACCTATTTAAAAATTTTAATAGCAGCCTGAGCAGACTAAGACAGACCCTTACCCAATATCATGTATAAAAATTAACTCAAAACAGATCAAAGACCTAAATGTAAGATCCAAAACTATAAAACTCTAAGAAATAAACATAGGTGAAAAGCTGCACATCATTGGATTTAGCAATGATTTATTGGATAAGACACCAAAAGCATAGGCCACAACAGAAAAAAAAAAATAGACTGGGTGAAGTGGATCAGGCCTGTAATCCTAGTACTTTGGGAGGCAGAAGTGGGAGGATTGCTT
This sequence comes from Trachypithecus francoisi, assembly GCF_009764315.1. Classification (NCBI taxonomy): domain Eukaryota; kingdom Metazoa; phylum Chordata; class Mammalia; order Primates; family Cercopithecidae; genus Trachypithecus; species Trachypithecus francoisi. The sequence continues at coordinate 121,285,727 of NW_022681470.1, forward strand.
GAGGCCGGGGTTGGAGGTTACAGTGAGCTACGATTGCACCACTGCATTTCAGCCTGGGAAACAGAGTGAGACACTATCTCTTAAAAAAAGATAGACTGGATATCATAAAATTTTTTAAATTTGTGCATCAAAAGACACTATTAAGAGAGTAAAAAGGCAGCCAACAGAATGGGATAAAATATTTGCAAGTACTATATCTAATAAGAGATTAATATCCAGAATATTGTCATTCACCACTTAATGATGGGGATACCTTCTGAGAAAAGCCTCATTTGGTGATTTTGCCATTGTGAGAACAACATAAGTGTATTCTATGTGGTAAAATACACATAACATTAAATTACCATCTTGACCATTTTTAAGTGTACAGTTCAATGGTATTAATAAACACATTCATAATATTATGCAACCATCACCACCATCTATCTCCATAATTTTTTAATTTGTCCTTTTGTAACTGGCTTACTTAGCATAATGTCCTCAAGAATCATCCATGTCGTAGCCTTTGTCAGAATTCCAGAACTACATTAGAGTACTTGCCTAGTAGGGAGTTGCTGCTGCTGACCCCAGAACCAGCTACATCTGCTGAGGTTAGACAACTCTTGCTGCCAAAACAAACCCCAGAATATACTGTCTTTGCTGCTACCCATGCCAGCAAAAATGGACACTAGTGACACAAATCACCCAACAGAGCCCTTTGTTGGTGTATATAATTAGTGGAGACTTAGTAGTGTGTAAAATTAGTCACATACCCCATTCTAGTAGCAAGGGAGGCTGGGATTTTTTTTTTCCCCCCCTTCAAATTCTACCTTGGAAAGGTAGGATTCATGATGTGGGGGATTATAAAAGTGTGGAGGGTGTTCAAAAGATTGTGGACAGTTATAAATGACAGATAGATATTCATTATGTAGTGCCTGTCTCTTCCTTCACATTCACTTTCTACATCCCTCTAAAGTCACCAAAATTCTCGCTAATTTGCCTCATAAATAGCTCAGGCATCTATTCACTTTCTCTATCCTCCCTGACATTTCTTTAGTGTAAGTCACTCCATGGGGATGGGAAATAAGAGGTAGATAAGGGAAGGAGAAGAGAGATGCCTTGAAATTTGTGAGTTCTCTATAAATACTGTCAAATTAAAATTTAATTGGAGGTAGTGCCAAGGCAGAAAGAAATCTAAATTTTCTCTAAGGTAACAATATGTTGTTCTTTTTAACTGAATTAAAACTCCCTGGATCTCTCTCTCTCTCTCTCTTTTTTTTTTTCAGACAAGGAAGGCTCTGTTGCCCAGGCTGGAGTGCAGTGGCACCATCACAGCTTGACCTCCCTGGCTCAAAATAGCCTCCCACCTCAGTCTCCCAAGTAGCTGAGAATACAGGAACACACCACTACACCTGGCTAGTTTTCTTTTTCTTTTTTTTTTCTTTTTATGGAGACAGGACCACCATGCCTGGCTACTTTAACTTCTTTTTTTTTTTTTTTTGGTAGAGACAGCGTCTCGCTCTGTTGCTCAGGCTGGTCTCTAGCTCCTGGGCTCAAGTGATCCTACCATCTTGGCCTCTCAAAGTGCTGGGACTACAGGTGTGAGATCTTGATTTTTACTTATGAACATATCCAGGCACTCCGTAGGTGTTGGGTGGTGTACACTCTTGGGACACGGAACTTAGAGTTTCAATTGTGGCCATGGCTTCTTTACTCTTTCTGTGATCTTGAACAGTCCCACAACTCTTAGAACTTAATTCATTACAGAAGTCTTAGAGAATTTCTGTGAGATAATCAGGCATACATTTTTAAAGCACTAATATTGCTGAGATGTCCAAATGACTACATAAATTATGATCCACCTACATGCTAAACTGCTATGTAGCCATTAAAAAGAATGACGCTGCTCTAAACATACTAATATGAAACAGTTTCCAAGATATCCTAAGTGAAGAAAAGACAGTATAGAACAATGTATATAGTATGCTACCATTTTTGTAGTTGTCCGTGCCTTCACATCTGTGTACTTTTAAGGGATATAGGCATATTTAAGCTTGTAAATTCACAGACCATCTTTGTAAGGGTACACAAGGAACTGGCAATAGTGGTTGCCTTCAGAGAAGAGAACTTGAAGAGAACCTCCCGACTGGAGGCAGGGATGGTGGAAGGGGTAGGGGATGGAGACGGTGGAGATTGAGCTTTTGAGTTTTGTTCCATGTGTATATATTATAAATTCAAAATAAAGATATAGTTTATTTTTTAAGAACCTGGAATTAAGTCCTAGCTATGAAAACTGAAGAGATCGAAGTGAGAGGTAATTTAATTTGAAGCCCAGGTACAGCAGAAGTTTAGGGCTTCTCTGTTACTCATGCTTATCCACACCTTTATTTTTTCTTTTTCTAAAGCATCTGGGTCTTTAGCTCAAAGTTATGCAGATCTGTGGTTTACTGGGTATAATTTTTGTTATGGCATACATCAACATATTCCAAGTTTCTCTGCTTGGATGGAATAGATGCATTAAATTCTGTGAAATGATTAAGTTGTGAAAAGTAGAAGGAGTTTGAATAGGCATTATTTTTCAGGATCTCAGAAATAGTTATGCCCGATAGTTTTACAATGTCTGTAGTATAGTTTTGCAGTCCACAGAATGCACTCACATACATTATCAGCTGATCCTTCGCAAAGAAGCCTCATGTGATTCTTTCTATTCTCAGCTTTGTCCATGAACTAAAATTAGAACTAGGCTGACATTACATTTCACTTGGTTACAGCTGACTGGGGATTTTAATCATTTGGAGCCACACTGAAAATAATTTCCCCCTGCAATCTACTCTTAACTGATAGTCACTAACTTTGGTTATGTGAGCTTCAGCATCCACCGATATTGGTAAGTATTTGACAATGGTGAGTATTTTTCAAAAATATTTTTCCTTTATTCTTCACATATAAATAGATTGCTGTGTCTGTATTGGTCGGAATGTCCAAACGAACTGGAATAGAATTTAAAAGTTTTCTGCGGGGTGTTCATGGTCACTCATATAACTGTGCTCCTCTGGAAGATAGATTTCCACAGAAGTAAGAAACAATTCTTCTGCGATTCTTTTGCTATGCTTACCTCACTTGCCACACTATGTGCTTTTTTCTGTTATGGTAATAATCAAAGTAGAGAGCACAATCCTGTGCTGGAGGAAGAAATACATCATTATTGACTTGTGTTTCCCTAGGGGAAATTGATCGTTATAGGAAAACTGACGGATTAGCAACATTTAATGGCAAATGAGGAATTGAATTAGCAAATGGATGAATCGTTTTGCATGTCTAGTAAAATACATGTATAAGTGTAGATACTTGGGATTTAAAAAATATTTTTATTATTTGAGTATTTAGCAAAAACTTCAAACTTTCTTAAATCAGAGACAATAAATTGTAAATTGATTGCGATATGCTCAGGAAGTTGGATTACCAGCGCACGTATCCCAAGGTTTCTTCACAGCAAAGAGATCTTGCATTCTGTTCCTGAGTAAATTCGGCATGCCTTGCTTAGAGATTTTCTCAACAATTTCCTGCATATGCCAATTATTTTTTAATCTTGAAATTTTAAACTTTTTTCTGTAATATAGTTCTTTCTTTTTCTGTCTCACACACATATATACTGCATAATATTAGTTTAAAAAATCAATAATTTAGAAGAGGTTAATAATGAAAAGCAATATCATCTATCCAATTCCTCTCTATCACCAGCCCTCTCTAGAAGTAATCATTTTAACCATTTTGGAATTCAGTGTTCAGTGCTTATCTCCATATTTTCTTTTTCAAAGACAATTGCATGCTATTTTTAATCAACTTTAAACATTGTCTGTGGAGCTTCATTATAAGAGGTGGGGATTAAGTTCCCTTACACTGCCATAGGGTTATATCCCTATTTTTAGCTTCTCTCTTGATTACCTTAATAACTTTAAGCAAATATTTTAATCTTTATTTCTTGTTCCATAAGGTACGGACAGTATCTGTTGATTCCCCACTTTGAAGATGTGGATATCGGTGTTCCTGTCATTTACTTCTTTTCCTCATTTCCTTCTTCCACATTCTGTTAAAAGTACTGTCACTTTTATATTTTCAAGATATAAGGCATTAATATTCTGTTCTGTAACCCTCAATAAGTCTTCCTTACTTTTTTATAGATTGATTTATTTCAAAAGTTTAAGACCAATACATAGGCTTTACTATGTAATTTCTGTTTTCTGTAGAGCCAGCATTTCCTTCTCAGTATCAATGTCATATTCATTGTACCAAAGAAGAATGTTAAAATAGATTCTCCTTTCCTGCACTTCAATAGTTGCTAAAAAATCATGCCACATTTTGTTGGCTTTATAGACAGACTGTGGTTTTCTTGTACAGTGTCTTCCTCAACACAATTTCTGACTGCCTTTCTTTTTGCTTATTGGGAGAAGAAATTTCATCTTTTCACCGTATCTCCAATGTCACACAGTTTTTCCCCCTTAATTCTAGCTATTTTTATAATTCAGTGGATGACTACTGCCATTGCTTTTTTTTTTTTTTTTTTTTTTTTTTAGACAATTTCATTCTTGTTGCCCGGTCTGGAGTGCAATGGTGTGATCTCGGCTCACTACAACCTCTGCCTCCCGGGTTCAAGTGATTCGCCTGCCTCAAGTCTCCCAAGTAGCTGGGATTACAGGCATGTGCCACCACATCCAGCTAATTTTATATTTTTTTAGTAGAGATGGGGTTTCACCATGTTGGTCAGGCTGATCTCAAACTCCTGACCTCAAGCAGTCCACCCACCTCAGCCTCCCAAACTGCTGGGATTACAGGCACGAGCCACCATGCCCAGCTATTGCTTTTAAAACATTGTTTTACTTTATTTTTAATTTTTTTAACTATCTTGAAAAACATTGCTGGGAACAGCCTTGTTCATGTTTCCTGGTGGAGACAAACCCTTCCTCTAGGTATATACCTTTGAATGGAATTGCTGGATCATAAGCTGTGCTTCTCTTCAATATTAGTACATAAGTATTTCAAAATAGTTAATACTAATTTACAATTTCACCAATATACTAGGAATGCGTGAGAAGTTCTGTAAGTCAAATTCTTGTCAACATTTGGTATAGTCAGCCTTTTGAATTTTAGCCACTCTGACAGATGTTCATTGGTATCTCATTATGTTTTTATTAAGGTGGAGCACAACTTCATATGTTTTTGGTCATCTGGATTTTTTTTTCTCCATAGGGCAAGTTCTACCATTTGGATTTTATTTTTTGAAAATTTCCTGTTCAATTGTAATTTTTGTTGCCTTTTTCAATTGATTTTTAGGGGTTTGTTATATAATCTAGATGTAGTCCATTGGTGGTTACAAATATTGCCAATATCTTCCCCCACTAATGTACATGGTATTCTTTTTATTTTCTAAGTAATGTCTTTCAATAAGTTCTTAATTGTAATGTAGCCCACTTTATCAATCTGTGTTAGGCTGTTCTTGCATTGCTATAAAGAAATACCCGGCCAGGGCCGGGCACAGTGGCTCTCACCTGTAATCCCAGCACTTTGGAAGGCTGAGGCAGGTGGATCACGAGGTCAGGAGATCGGGACCATGGTGAAACCCTGTCTCTACTAAAAATACAAAAAATTAGCCAGGCGCAGTGGCAGGTGCCTATAGTCCCAGCTACTCAGGAGGCTGAGGCAGGAGAATGGTGAGAACCCGGAAGGCGGAGCTTGCAGTGAGCCGAGATCGCACCACTGCACTCCAGCCCAGGCGACAGAGTGAGACTTCGTCTCAAAAAAAAAAAAAAAAAAGGAAATACCTGGCCAGGCATAGCAGCTCATGTCTGTGATCCTAGCACTAGCACTTCTGGAGGCCAATGCAGGTAGATCACTTGAGCCCAGGAGTTCAAGACCAGCCCGGAGAATGTGGAGAGATCCTGTCACTACAAAAAAAAAAAAAAAAGCTGGCACATTGTTTGTCTCCTGTAGTCCCAACTATTCTGAAGGCTGAGGCAGAGGGGCCCCAGGAGATCAAGGCTACCATAAGCCATGATTGTGCCACAACACTCCAGCCTTGGTAGCAGAGTAAGGCCCTGTCTCAAGAAAAAAAAAAACAAACCCACAAAACAAACAAAGAAATACCTGAACTTGGGTAAATTATAAAGAAAAGAGGTTTAATTGGCTCATGGTTCTGCAGGCTTTACAGGAAGCATGGTGCTGGCATCTGGTTGGCTTCTAGTGAAGTCTCAGGGAGCTTTCAATCCTGGTGGAAGGCAAAGGAGGAAGCCTGCATCCCACAAGACCAGAGCAGGAGCAAAAGAGGGAGACGGTGGAGGTGCCACACACTTAAAGAACCAGATCTCGCAAGAACTCACTGTTTCAAGGACAGCACCATGCCATGAGGGATCCTCCTCCACGATCCAATCACCTCCTACCTAGCCCCACCTCCAACGCTGGGGATTACAGTTCAACATAAGATTTGGTGGGAACATATATTCAAACTATATAACAATCTTTTCCTTTATGGATATGCTTTGTATTCTGTTTTAAAAAGTGTCCTCTACTTTAAGGACATCAAGATAAGTCCTATATTATCACCTAAATGCTTTATTTTTCTACTTTCACTTTTAGATCTACAATTCACATGGAATTAATTTTGGTAATATATAGATATTCAACTGTCCCAATATAATTTATCTTAAAAAATTGTTTCCATGGCCAGGTGTGGTGGCTCACACCCGTAATCCCAGCACTTTGGGAGGCCAAGGAAGGCAGATTACTGGAGCCCAGGAGTTCAAGACCAGCCTGGGCAACATGGTAATACCTCATCTCTACAAAAAATACATAAATTAGCTAGGTGTCATGGTGTGTGCCTGTAGTCCCAGCTACTTGGGAGGCTGAGGTGGGAGAATGGCTTGATCCCAGGAGGTGGAGGTTGCAGTGAGCCAAGATCATGCCACTGCTCTCCAGCTTGGGCAACAGAACCAGACCCTGTCTGAAAAAAAAAATATTTCCACAATTGTTGTAGGAAGTCAGGGACCCCAAATGGAGGGACCAGCTGGAACCATGGCAGAGGAACATAAATTGTGGAGATTTCATGGACATTTATCACTTCCCTAATAATACTCTTATAATTTCTTATGCCTGTCTTTACTTCAATCTCTGAACATAAATTGTGAAGCTTTCCTGGACATTTATCAGTTCCCAAATAATACTCTTATAATTTCTTACACCTGTCTTACTTTAATCTCTTAACCCTGCTACCTTCATAAGCTGAGAATGTACATCACCTCAGGACCACTGTTGTACAACTTGATTGTAAAACGTGTGTTTGAACAATATGAAATCAGTGCACCTTGAAAAGGGACAGAATAACAGCGATTTTTCAGGGAACGAGGGAAGACAACCATATGGTCTGACTGCCTGCGGGACGGGAAGAATAGAGTCATATTTTTCTTCTTGCAGAGAGCCTATAAATGGACGTGCAAGTAGTAGAGATATCACTAAATTCTGTTCCTAGTAAGGAATATAATATTAAGACCCTAAAAAAAGAATGCATTCCCGCGGGGAGATCTATAAACGGCCACTCTGGGAGTGTCTGTCTTATGCGGTTGAGATAAGGACTGAAATATGCCCTCGTCTCCTGCAGTACCCTCAGGCTCATTAGGGTGGGGAAAAACCCCACCCTGGTGAATTTGAGGTCAGACCAGTTATCTGCTCTTGAACCCTGTTTTCTGTTGTTTAAGATGTTTATCAAGACAATACATGCACAGCTGAACATAGACCCTTATCAGGAGTTTTTGATTTCACCCTTTGCCTTGTGATCTTTGCTTTGCCCTTTGCCTTGTGATCTTTATTGGCCTCAGAAGCATGTGATCTTTGTGACCTACTCCCTGTTCATACATCCCCTCCCCTTTTGAAGTCCTTAATAAAAACCTGCTGGTTTTGCAGCTCAGGTGGGTATCACGGACCTACCGATATGTGATGTCACCCCTGGCGGCCCAGCTGTAAAATTCCTCTCTTTGTACTCTTTCTCTTTATTTCTCAGACCAGCCAACACTTAGGGAAAATAGAAAGAACCTACATTGAAATATTGGGGGCAGGTTCTCCCGATACACAATGTTCTGCAGTGCCTATGTGTATATGAGTCTGTTTCTGGGGTTCCTTATTCAGGTACACTGATATGTTTGTCTATTGCACCAATAACATTATCTAGTACTATAGCTTTAAAAGAGATCTTGATGAATGTAGAATAAATCCTCCCACTCCAGTTTTCTTTGGCAAGCCTGTCTGGGCTATTTTGTATCTTAAGAACTGTCATTAAAAATTAGAAACTGATTGTCAAGTTGCTCCTCTCCTTCTCCAAATGAAATTTGTATTGAGACTGATTATAGTTCAATGTGGGGATAATTGACATTTTTACAGATTGAGTCTTTCAATCAATGAATATGATGTATATCTCTTCATTTATTTAGGTCTTCTTTAATTTCACTCTGATTTTTAGTTTTCTGTATAGAGGTTTTACACATTCTGTTTTTTGTTAAGAATTTGATTTTTATGCTATTGAAAATAGTATATTTTTGGCCAGGTGCAGTGGCTCATGCCTGTAATCTCAGCACTTTGGGAGCCTGAAGAGGGTGGATCATGAGGTCAGGAGATTGAGACCAGCCTGGCTAACATGGTGAAACCCCGTCTCTACTTAAAAAATACAAAAAAATTAGCCAGGCATGGTGGCGGGTGCCTGTAGTCCCAGCTACTCAGGAGGCTGAGGCAGGAGAATGGCGTGAAACCAGGAGGCAGAGCTTGCAGTAAGCTGAGATTGTGCCACTGCACTCCAACCTGGGCAATAGAGTGAGACTCCATCTCAAAAAAAAAAAAAGAAAGAAAAGTATATTTTAAGAATTTAATATCAATTTTCTGCTGGAATATGGGACACATACTTGGTTTTTCAAAATATTGAATTTGCCAGCAATCTTGCTAAATTCTATATATTTAGTTGTAGATTCTCTTGGATTTTCTAGTTCATAATTGTACTCATGAAAAATGTCCTTTTGTTTTTTAGTCCTTTTCAAACTTTAAGCCTTTTATTTCTTTTTCTTGCTTTTATGCAAAGGGTAGAGCCATCATACAGTATTGAATGGAAGTAGTGACAGCAGACATCTTTTTCTAATTTTAAATGAAAGGCTTTCAATGTTACACTATCAAGTATGATTGCTGCAGATTTTTGTTAGATATACTTGGTTAGGTTAAAGAAATTATCTTCTACTTATAGTATGTTAAGACTTGTTTTCAATCACATGATATTAAATTTTAATAATTTTGTACATCTATTGGAATGATCATATTTTTTTTCTCTTCTAGTCTATTACTTCAGAATATTACATTAATTGATATCTCAAACAAAGGTAAGCAAACAAACCTTAATCTCTGGAATAAATCCAACATGGCTATAATGTATCTTCTTTTTTTGTTTGTTTGTTTTCAGACAGAGTCTGGCTCTGTTGCCCAGGTGGGAGTGCAGTGCTGCCATCTCAGCTCACTGCAACCTCTGCCTCTTGGGTTCAAGCAATTCTCCCACTTCAGCCTCCCAAGTAGCTGGGATTACAGGCGCATGCCACCACACCTGGCTAATTTTTGTATTTTTTCTTTTCTTTTCTTTTCTTTTTTTTGGAGACAGATTCTCGCTGCATCACCCAGGCTGGAGTGCAGTGGCATGATCTTGGCTGGCTGCAACCTCCTAATTTTTTTGTATTTTAGTAGAGATGGGGTTTCACTGTGTTGCCTATGCTGGTCTCAAACTCCTAAGTTCATGCAATCTGCCTGCCTTGGCCTCTCAAAGTGCTAGGATTACAGGCATGAGCCACCACGCCTGGCCCTTGTTGTATTTTTTTTAGTAGAGACAGGGTTTCACCATGTTGTCCAGGCTGATCTTGAATGCCTGAGCTCAAGTGATCTGCCCGCCTTGGCCTCCCAAAGTGCTGGAATTACATGTGTGAGCCACTGCTCCTGGCCAGTATTTTCTTTTTCCTACATTGCCAGATATGGTTTGCCAGTATATGGTTTAGGACTTTTCTCCATAATATATTTGCTAGTGAGATTAGCCTGTATTTTTCTTTCTAGAATTACCATTCTTAGGGTTTGGTATCAAGGGTATGCTAATCTCATAATCTGAATTGGGGAGTATTTCTTTTCTATTCTCAGGAAGAGTTCATGCTATGATTAGTGTTATTTTTACCCATCAAATGCTTGGTAGAATTTGCCATTGAAGGCATCTCTAGGACCAGCATTTTGTTTGTGGAGAGATTTTAGATTATTATTATTATATTCCATTGTGTCATTTTAAAATTTTATACGTATATGTGCTTATCTATAATATTCCCTTTCTTCTGTTTTCTTTGTGTTTGTTTTGCTTTATCTAGCTTCTTGAGATGGATGTAAATTTTTTAGCCTCATTTCTTCTAAAATGTATACTTAAGGCTAGAAATTTCCCTCTACTACATTACCTGTATTGCATACATTTTGATTTGTGGTATTTTTGTTAATTCAGTTCAAAATGCCTCCTAATTTCATGATGATAGCTTCTTTGACTATAGGTTATTTAGAAGTGTGTTTCGTGTATGGGCGCAGTAGCTCACGCCTGTAATCCCAGCACTTTGGGAGGCTGAGGTGGGAGGATCATTTGAGCCCAGGAGTTTGAGACCAGCCCGGGCAACATAGCAAGACCCCTGTCTTTACAAAAAATAAAATTAAAAAAAAAAAAAAAAAAAAAAAAACAGCCGGGCATGGTTGCACACATCTGTAGTCCCAGCTACTTGGAAGGCTGACACAGGAGGATTACTTAAGTCCTGGAGTTTGAGGCTGCACTGAGCTGAAATTGCACCTCTGCACTCCAGCCTATGCAACAGAACAAGACCATGTCTCAAAAAAAAAAAAAAAAAGGAAAGAAATTTTAAAAAAGCATGTTTCTTTAGCTGAAATAATATAGGCTTTTTTTCCCCAGGTATCTTTTCATTATTGATTTCTAGCAAGTTTATATTTTGATTAGAAAAAAAACTTTATGCTACTTTAATCCCTTGAAATTGACTGAGACTTGCTGTATGACTCCAATATGAGATTTTTTTTTCTGTGACTCTTCCATATGTTTTTTAAAGCATAATGTATTCTGTCATTGTAGGATATAGTTCTTTATTTATCATTTAAGTAAGTTTATTCATTGTGTGGTTCAAATCTTCAGCATTCTTCCTAAGTTTTAAACTGCTTGTGCAATCAATTGCCGAAAAAATGGTTAAAATCTCCCACTTCAATTCTGGATTCCTTGATTTTTCCCTTTAGTTCTGTCAATTTTCCTTTGTATTTGGAAGCCATGTTATTAGAGGCATATAATTTAAAGTTGTTTTGTATTTCTTGTGGATTGAATCTTTTATTATGATATGATTGATCTTTTATATCTATAAAGTATTTGTGCCTAAAGTCCATTTTGTCTGCTATTAATATATTGATATAGCCTTCTTCTGCTTAGTGTTTGCATAGTATATCTGAAAAAATGTAACTGATTAGCCAGACGTGGTGGCACATGCCTATACTTCCAGCTACCTGAGAGTCTGAGGCAGGAGGATCACTTAAGCCCAGAGGTCAAGGCTGCAGTGAGTCATATCCCACCAATGTATTCAAGCCTGGGAGATAGAGTGAGACCCTGTCTCAAAAGAGCAAAGAAGGAAAGAAGAAAAGGACGGAGGGAGGGAAGGAGGAAAGAAGAAAGGAAAGAAATGAAGATATAAAAAAAGAAAAAATTAATTGAAATATAATTCATATACAAATTCTCTTTCAGTGTACAGCTCGGTAGTTTTATTGAAGAGTTGTACAATCATCACCACTAATTCTAGAATATTTTCATCACCCAAAAAACTGTACAGTTAGCAGTCACTCCCTATTTCCCCCTCTACAAATCCCCTGGGTACCATAAAGCTACTTTTTGAATCTATAGATTTGCCTATTTTGGACATTTCATATAAATGAGATCATATATGTGGTCTTTTGTGTCTCACTTCTTTCACTTAGCATAATTTTATTCAAAGTTTATTTATGCTGTGGCATGTATCTATACTTCACTCATTTTTATGACTAAATAACATTCCATTGTATGAATATACCACATCTTGTTTATCCATTCATCAGTAGATGGCCATTTGTGTTGTTACCACTTTTTAGCTATTATGAATACTGTTTCTATCAACATTCATAGAAAGGATTTTGTGAGAACGTATGTTTTCATTTCTGTTAGGTATATACCTAGGAGTGGATCTTTTCCTGTTCTTGTACTGTCCACTTTTCTCTATCTCTATATTTTAGGTGTGCCTCTCATAAACAATACTCAGGATTTTGTCTTTTCTTTAACTGGACAACCTTTGTATATTAACTTGGAAGACTTAATCATTAGGGAAGTACAAATCATGACCACCCTGGGATATTGCTTTATGCAGCAGTGGATGTATATCAACGGGGACCCTTATACAGTGGTAGTAAGAGTATAAATGGGCACAATCAACTTGGAAAACAATTTGGCTCTGTCTTATAAATTGGAACATTTACATACACTACGATCCTGATCCAGCAATTCTAATTCTAGATATGTACCCAACAGAAATAATTCCACTTGAACACCAAGAAGATAAAAACAATAATTTTAGAAAAAGTATTGCTCATAATAGCAAAGCTCTGGGACCCAAATATTCACATTCATTAGAACGGATAAACTGTGAGATAGCTATATATTTTGGAGATCATGGCATATGAATATATAAGATAGTTTTCCTTTTTTTGAGCTATATAATTTCCCATGATACGGGTAGACTATAGTTTACTGATGAAATGTTAGATTGTTTCCAATATTTTGCTGTTATGAAAAACACTGTGAATAACTTCAGATAAATTGCTAGAAGTGTGGATGAGCATTTGTGAGTCTGATAAATATTGCCAAGTTTCTCTCCATGCAGAATATAATAATATCACCACTGATGCAGATTAGTGTCTGTTTCCCTATGTTGTTGCAAATTTTATTGCTTTCTTTTCCAACTACATTACTTTCTATTTACTTTACTTCCATTATGGTGTTCCTATAACATTGAATAGAAGTGATTGTGGATGTCTTTGTATTCCTGAATTTGAAAGGAAATAATTCAAATAATTGTGAATCAAATTCTTTGATTATTGCTAATTTGGTAAAAAAATCAATATGATTATTTTAAGGCCATAGGATATTCCATAAAAATGTATCTACCATAATTTACATAACCATTCTCCTATTATTGAGTATTTTCCTCTCATTTCTGAGATTCAGGTCAAAATCCTTAATACTGCATCTGTCTATTTGCAGTTTATTTTACACAAAAGGAAACAATCCCAATATGTTATCATTTAACTAAATTTCCACTTGTGTACATGGTGTCCTGATTAGATTGATGTCTCAAGATTCCAGTCTTTTTAAAAATCTCCATTATTTAACCATTTTCCCTATAATTGGACATGAAGACTAGTCGCAGTTTTTCATTATTGTGAACTACATAGTAACAAAAGAATCATATATTAGATATGAGACCCCAAGAAAATTGTTCATTTTCTTTAAAGCTTAATTTTCTCATCTATATATTAGTCAATAAAAGTACCCTATATTACAGTATTTTATGAGAATTTTTAAGTATGATATGGCATGTAAAGTATATAAAATAGTTTTTGGAGCATGGAATGTGCTCTATAAATATTAGCTATTATGATCATTATGGTACTCAATGAACGGTCTGAAACATTGCTTTTTTCTCTGATACAATTAGGTCCTTTCTGAAATGGTACCTGTGATTCAGCTATTCAAAACCTAATGAAGTTGGTGACTATATGACAATGTGGAGAAATCATGACAGAAAATGTGGTTTGTACTGGGGCTGTCAATGCTGTAAAGGAAGTTTGGGAAAAAAGAATAAAGAAACACAATGAAGACCTGAAGCGAGAGAAGGAATTTCAACACAAGTATGCTAAAACATATTTATTATTTTGAATTAGTGAAAATTAACATTATCATCACCATAAAAAAAAGAGCATTCTAAATGCCTTATTATTGAATTTGATATAGAATTTCATTTACTGAAAACTCAAAATATACTTAAAGAAAACAGCTGACTCAATTAAATTTGTCTATGTGATAGGAGTCACAAAAAATACAAATGTGAAAATAGTAGCTATCTTATACCCTCATAGTACTCTGTTTAACATTCATCAAAGTTTGACTAGTATCATATAGTGTAATTTTCAGGATTGTATGTTCAGCATTAACGTGCCCTAGGATCTAAAACATTTGGCAGTAGAAGGTAGAGTAGATTCTCATTTATTTGAATAGTCGTGTGTTCTAGCCAGAGCTGCTGGATCACTTGATTCCTTGATCTGGGCTATATTTATTTGACTCTCATTTCCTCTGCCTTCATTTTATCTTACCTACTTTCCTGATTGGATGTCTCCCAAAAGTATTATACTAATCCTGCAAAAATAGTACCTTTCCTTATAGATTCATATAGCTCCGTACAATTCTCATTCATTGTCTCTTTCTATTATTATCATTATTATTTTTGAAATGGAGTCTCACTTTGTTGCCCAGGCTGGAGTGCAATGGCATGATCTCAGCTCACTGCAACCTCCAGGTCCCAGATTCAAGTGATTCTCTCTGCCTCAGCCTCCCAAGTAGCTGGGATTACAGGCACATGCCACCACACCACAACTAAGAATTTTTGTATTCTTAGTTGAGACGGGGTTTCGCCATATTGGCCAGGCTGGTCTTGAACTCCTGACCTCAGGTGATCCACCCACCTCGGCCTCCCAAAGTGCTGGGATTACAGGCATTGGGCCACCACGCCCAGCCATTGTCTCTTTCTAAACGTTAAATTAGCAAATGTTATTTGCCAATGTCAGTTAGCAAATAATAGAAAATTCAACTAAAGATGGCTTAAGTGATAGGGAAGTGAGGCTGTTCTGAAGATAGTCAATGCAAAGCCTCAACATCTTTTAAAAGTCAGCTTTTTTTTTCACCTTCCACTGTTAATCCCTGTGTCAGTTTGATCCTCAGATTAGCTTCCTTCAATGTTACTAGATGACTGATGCACTTCCAGGCATCACAGCCAATCATCATTATGTTTTCAGAAAAGTGGAAACTATTTTTTTCTATTTGTTCTTTAAGAGTAAGGAAATCTTTCACAGACGGTTCCCAACAAACCTCTCCTTCACCTCTCATTTGCCAAAATTGGATCAGTTGTACACATCTAACCCAATTACCTTCTAGGGGAATGAGACTGATTGGTTTAGACAAATTAAGATTCATCCCTAGTGTATTAGTCCGTTTTCATGCTGCGATAAAGACATACCTGAGACTGGGTAATTTATAAAGGAAAGAGGCTTAACTGACTCACAGTTCCACAAGGCTGGGGAGGCCTCACAATCATGGTGGAAGATGAAGGAAGAGCAACGGGACATCTTACATGGCAGCTGGTAAAGCGAGAATGAGAACCAAGTGAAAGGGTAAACCTCTTATAAGACCATTGTCTTGGCGATTAACATTAGGCTCCTCATTACTTATGCAAATTTCTGCAGCCAGCTTGAATTTCTCCTCAGAAAATGGGTTTTTCTTTTTCTATCACATCCTCAGGCTGCAAATTTTCTGAACTTTTATGCTCTGTTTCCCTTTTAAAACGGAATGCTTTTAACAGCACCCAAGTCACCTCTTGAATGCTTTGCTGTTTAGAAATGTCTTCCACCAGATAGTGGAACTTCTTTAAGTTCAAAGTTCCACAGATCTCTAGGGCAGGGGCAAAATGCTGCCATTCTCTTTGCTAAAACATAGCAAGAGTCACCTTTATTCCAGTTCCCAACAAGTTCGTCATCTCCATCTGTGATCACCTCAGCCTGGATTTCATTGTCCAAATCATTATCAGCATTTTGGTCAAAGCCATTGAACAAGTCTCTAGGAAGTTCCAAACTTTCCCACATTTTCCTTTCTTCTTCTGAGCCATCCAGCTGTTCCAACCTCTGCCTGTTACCCAGTTCCAAAGTCACTTCCACATTTTTGGGCATCTTTACAGCAGTGCCCCACTCTACCAGTACCAATTTACTATTTTAGTCTGTTTTCACACTGCTGATAAAGACATACCTGAGACTGGGTAATTTATAAAGTAAAGAGGTTTAATTGACTCATAGTTCCACATGGCTGGGGAGGCCTCACAATCGTGGAAGACATAGGAAAAGCAAAGGGACATCTTACATGGCAGTCGGCAAAGAGAGAATGAGAACCAAACGAAAGGGGAATCCTCAGCCAGGCATGGTGGCTCATACCTGTAATCCCAGCACTTTGTGGGGCTGACGTGGGTGGATCACCTGAGGTCAGGAGTTTTAGACCAGTCTGACCAACATGGTGAAACTCCGTCTCTACTAAATAGAAAAAAATTAGCTTTGAGTGGTGGTGTGTGCCTGTAATTCCAGCTACTTGGGAGCCTGAGGCAGGAGAATTGATTGAACCCAGGGAGGCAGAGATTGCAGTGAGCCAAGATTGCACCATTGCACTCCAGCCTGGGCAACAAGAGTGAAAGTCCATCAAAAAAAAGAAAGAAAGAAAGAAAGAGAGAGAGAGAGAGAGAGAGAGGGAGGGGGTGGCAAGGGGAGAGAGAGAGAGAGAAAGAAAGAAAGAAAGAGAGAGAGAGAGAGAGAGAGAGAAAGAAAGAAACCTCTTATAAAACCATCAGATCTTGGGAGACTTACTCACTACCATGAGAACAGTATAAGGGAAACTGCCCCCATGATTCAATTATCTCCCACTAGGACCCTCCCACAACACGTGGGAATTATGGAAGCCACAATTCAAGATGAGATTTGGGTGGGGACACAGCCAAACCATATCACCTGGATTACTTGGTAGGCACCTGGACTTGGAATCAATTGGTAGTCTTCCAGTAAACAAGAAGACAAGAAGCTACTGATAAGCAATGATTTGTGTTGCTAAATATCTGTAAAAACAAAAGATCTGGACAGGGAGGAATAATTTTTCCCACTTAGTTTTTAGTAAGTGTGCAGACATAGCAAGATTCATGTTCAAAGTGGATTCTACAAGGATAGAGAGGGAAGCCCAAGGTCAAGCCTGGTCAAGAAGAGGATGAGGAGCCTGACTAAAGTTTTGATAAAAGGGATCTTTATCATTAATTAAGAATCACTTAATTTCAGAAATTTCAGAAGTTCTCTATATAAGAATAATGAGTGTGCAGTCTTGCCCACCCTTACTGCCTTACTGCTTGTTCTTTTTTTGGCATCATCTATTTTATGATTAGGGAGGAGGATTCTCTCTTAGCAAAATGTAATCTCCGAAAGTTAAGTTAGACCAAAATCAGCTTCTACTTTTAGAAACATTGCATGGAATTTGTGTAATGTAGTTTTTCAAAGCACCTTTCCCTTAATCTTAAAACAATTTCATTGTAAAATCATTGTACAGTATTATAAAGCTTGGATTATGGTTAAAATTAAGTATAAACTACTTTAAAAGTAAATTATATAAGATCAAAGGTTAGTGTAATATTTAGTCATACTGTAATATGACTAAATAAATAATTTGCCAGGTATGGTGGTTTGTGCCTGTAATCCGAGCACTTTGGCAGGCTGAGGTAGGAGGATCTCTTGAGTCCAAGGAGTTTGAGACCAGACTGGGCAACGTAGAGAGACCCCATGTCTAAAACAAAAAGTTAGCTGGGCATGGTGGCATGCACCTGTAGTCCCCGTTACTTGGGAGGCAGAGGGGTGAGGCAGGAGGATCGACTGAGCCCTGGAGATCAAGGCTGCAGTAAGTCACAATCACACCCACTGCACTCCAGCCTGGGCGTGAGACACTGTCTTATAAAAAAAAAGAAAAGAAAAAAATTAATAAATAAACAACCATAACTGATGCAAAATGGTAAGAATCTGAGAGACCTTTTAAAGTGAGACAGAGAAGCTGATTGCCAGAGAAAAGGCTAATTTGAAAATTCATAGAAAATTTAAACTGACCAAAGGTAACCCAAAGAAATGTCCCTTCTTTTTTACTCTGCTCTGAAATAGAGCAGTGTTTCTCAAACTTGTCTATGTAGGGATCTTATTAAAATAGCTTCTGGGTTAGTAAGTCTGGAGCAGGACCAAGAGTCTGGATTTCTAACAGGCTCCCAGGAGACAATAATGCTGCTGTTCTGCAAATCACACTGAGTAGCAAGGAAGTAGACAAAAGAAGCAGAATATTTGAAAGTGGTCAGTACACAGGCAAGGGGTTAGAAGGGTAAGAATGTAATCTAATGCTTCTTTCAGCTAAAAGTGGCTAAAGCTTTAGCTAAAAAATGAAAGAAAAAAAAAGCCTACAGTTTAAACAGAAATTGTCCTTTCTCCCTTTTGATGCCAAACTCCTTGAAAAAATCAAGTACTTAGGTAACAGTTGGTGTGACAATATTGGAAAAAGGTCTTATTCTACAATAATAGGGTTTTATTTTATTTTATTTTAGAGACAGAGACTCACTCTGTCACCTAGGCTGGCGTGTAGTGGCACAATCTTGGCTTACTGCAACCTCTGCCTCCTGGGTTCAAGTGATTCTCCTGCCTCAGCCTCCCGAGTAGCTGGGATTACAGGCGCACACCAACACGCCCATCTAATTTGTGTTTTTTTAGTGGAGATGCAGTTTTACCATGTTGGCTAGGCTGGTCTCGAACTCCTAACCTCAAGTGATCCACCTGCTTTTGCCTCACAAAGTGTTGGGATTACAAGTGTGAGCCACCACGCCCGGCCTCAAAAGGGTTTTAGAAGAGTTATAAAAATTCGATTAGAGACGTGAAAGAATATCAAGATTAAAATAAGCAGTTTCACACCTGTAATCCCAGTGCTTTGGGAGGCTGAGGCGGGAGGATTGCTTGAGCAGGAGGATTGTTCAAGACCAGACTGGGCAACATATTGATGGCCTGTCTCATTTTTTTTTTTTTAGAAAAAACTGTATAGGAATTATAGAATATTTGAGCTAGAAAATACACAGATATC
The DNA here is from genome assembly GCF_009764315.1 of Trachypithecus francoisi. Lineage (NCBI taxonomy): Eukaryota > Metazoa > Chordata > Mammalia > Primates > Cercopithecidae > Trachypithecus > Trachypithecus francoisi. The sequence continues at coordinate 121,304,775 of NW_022681470.1, forward strand.
ATTTAATTATAACCTCACATTTTATAGGTAAGGCCTACAGATGGGGGATGTCTTGCCCAAGGTAACCAAATTAATAAATGGTACATTCTGGACTTAGATCATAAACATACAGAACCAGGAAGAATTTAGGGATCATTACAGAGATGGAAATAGATTTTTCTAATAATAGCCTGACTTTCAGCTCAGTAAGGACAGAGCTTTTTGTATCTCCAATATCTAGTACTCGGCTATGATGATTACTTGATTAATTCCTTAAGTTAAAGGTCAAGGAATCAGATTCCTAATTTACTTGTTACTAAATCTTGCTCTGAATTTCACTTCTTTCTTAGTAATAACTAATTAATAACCATTAAGCCCATTGTTTGAATAGTTCTATTTTTATATAAGTGATATAATTGAATAGCTGACATTATACATTTTTTTTAAGTTACCCACATCTATGGGAAGCTTAGTTGTTTAGATCAGAAGTCCACACATATCCCACTGCCACAGGGCACCTGTTAGCAGATTAAATTTTAGGCAACTGATAGATTAAAATACACAGATACTAAGAGAAGTATTTTACAAACCCAAATACGTAAAGACAGCAAATTCAACACTTTGTTTACTTTTGGCTTTCTGTTCATCAAAATAAAATCCTTACTGAAGATCAGTTAATATGCAAAACTGCTAAAAATATGTATTAACTCTCAGATGTCAAGAGATTTCTGGCAAACAAATATTCAAATTAGTTAAACTTCATGTTTTGAGGACTGCTTATATTTATTATGTATCCTTTTAATAGGCTAAAATTTCAAAATTTTCAATTCTAAACTTACTCTCTTTTTCATGCGTGAATAATTTTCTGGGATAGAAATAGCTTTTTGCAAAAGGTTTTCATTTCTTTTCTTTTCTTTTTTTTTTTTTTTTGAGACAGAGTCTCACTCTGTCCCCCAGGCTGGAGTGCAGTGGTGCAATCTTGGCTCACTGCAACCTTCACATCCCAGGTTCAAGCAATTCTCCTGCCTCATCCTCCCTAGTAGCTGGGACTCCAGGCATGCATCACCACACCCGGCTAATTTTTGTATTTTTAGTAGAGATGGGGTTTCACCATGTTGGCCAGACTGGTTTCGAACTCCTGACCTCAGGTCATCCACCTGCCTTAGCATCCCAAAGTGCTGGGATTACAGGCATGAGCCACCGTGCCTGGCTGGTTTTTTAGTTTCTAGTTTGCATTTTTCTAGTTTGAGATCATTCTTATGTTTGCAGTAGATCAAAAATCAATAGGAATGTGCTTCAGAATGACAAAGATTTTATACATTTTTATATGTAAAAAATAAAGACTAGATAAAATTAACATGTAGTAAGATGAAATTGAATTCTGAAGTTGAACTGCATTCTTTGTAAGCCATTACAAAATCTATTAAATATCTATTGATTACTCACCAGGAAAATGCAAATCAAACCCACAATCAGATACCATTCACACCCACTAGATGACTATAATAAAAAAGAGGGACAATAGCAAATATTGGTGAGGATGTGAAGAAATCAGAACCTTAATATGCCACTGGTGGGAATGTAAAATGGTGCAGCCATTTTGGAAACAGCTTGGCAGTTTCTGAAAATGTTAAACATAGCCAGGTGCTGTTGTTCATGCCTGTAATCCCAGTACTTTGGGAAGCCAAGGCAGGCGGATTGCTTGAGTCTAGGAGTTTGAGACCAGGCGGGGCAACATGGCAAAACCCTGCCTCCACAAATAATACAAAAATTAGCTGGGCATGGTGGAGCATGCCTGTAGTCCCAGCTTCTCAGGAGGCTGAAGTGGGAGGATCACTTGTGCCTGGGAGGTTGATGCTACAGTGGGCTGTGATGGTGCCACTGCACTCCTGCCTGGATGACAGAGTGAGATTTTGTCTCAAAAAAAGAAAAATGTTAAATATAAAGCTACCATATGACTCAGCAATTCTACTCCTAGGAATGTACCCAAGAAAACTGAAAACATGGTCACACAAAAATTTGCACATCAATATTCATAGCAGCATTATTCCAAATAGCCAATAGTGGAATTAACTCAATGTCCATCAGTTGATGAATTGGTAAACAAAATGTGTTAGATCCATACAGTGGAATCATTCTGCCATAAAAAAGAATGAAGCACTAATACATGCTACAGCATGAATGAACTTTGAAAAAAACAATGCTAAGTGAAAGAAGCAGACACAAAAGATACATATTGTATGGTCCCATTTAAATAAAGTGTCCAGGATAGGAAAATCCATATACAAAAAGTAGACTAGTGATCACCAAGAGGTATGAGAGGGAAGAATGGAGAGTGACTGCTAATGGGTATGGAGTTTCCTTTTTGAGTGATAAAATGCTTTGGTGTGAGATAGTGATGATAGTTGCACAAACTGTGAATATACCAAAATTTACTGAATTGTATACTGAAAAAAGTAATTTTTATGGTATGTGTATCAGATCTCAAAAAAGTTATTATTAATAAAATTTATAGAGTTATGATACTTTAAAAAATTTAAAATAGGGCATTTGTGGTACTAATCATATTTGTAATTCTTGCAAAATAAGATCTTGTCTGATTTCCAGGTACCAATAGTCAAATGGTTGTTTTTGATTGGTCATTTAAAAAAAATATATAAAAGTGGCTGGGTGCAGTGGCCCACGCCTGGAATCCCAACACTTTGGGAGGCCGAAGCTGGCGGATCACGAGGTCAGGAGTTTGAGACCAGCCTGGCCAACATGGTGAAAACCCATCTCTACTAAAAATAAAAAAAAATTAGCCAGGTGTGGTGGCGGGTGCCTGTAATCCTGGGGAGGCTGAGGCAGGAGAATCACTTGAAAGTGGAAAGTGGAGGTTGCAGTGAGCCGAGATCAGGCCACTGTACTCCAGCCTGGGCAAAAGATCCAAACTCCATCTCAAAAAAAAAAAAAAAAAAAAAAAAAATATATATATATATATATATATATATATATATAAAGTGAATGTCACCTATGTAATTGTCTACGAACTAAAATGATTTCCTGGTCCCCCAGGCTAGTGCGGATCTGGGAAGAACGAGTAAGCTTAACCAAGCTAAGAGAAAAGGTCACCAGGGAAGATGGAAGAGTCATTTTGAAGATAGAAAAAGAGGAATGGAAGGTAAACTTTTATAGAATATTTGATTTTCCACATTTTGCATTTTGTGAGTCACCTGCGAGAATGATTCTGAGACTGTGTAATTGAGACTAGAATAGTTAGAAATTTTAATAATACACCAAATGCATTTGAGCAACATGAGCAACTGAAAAGAAACACAGCTTCACAATTATTTTGCAAAAGTTCATTTGCTTCAAGTCCGCCTAAACTTAAATCATTTGTAATATTTCTCCTATTAATCCGTTTTATAGCAACTTCTCATTTCCCATAACAAAGATAACCATCTGCCTAATAAAAATAATATTGCTTTTCCAAAGAAATGCTCAGTTAAAACTTTATGGAATGGAAAATTAGTATTTTCATTGGGTCTAGCACCTAACTCATATTCTTTCTCCCCCTTACACACAAACTCACAGTTTAATTATACTAGGCATACTCTAATTTTTACAAGAGCTTCTAACCCTTGGGTCAGTGTTTATTTTTATGTTTTATGTCACTGTTTGTCAGAGTTAGCTCCTTTATATTCTCTACTGGCTATTTTAGGCTGAAAGGGAAAAGGTACAGGGTTCAGAATAGTTGAAACTCTTAAAATTCTCAAATTAAAAAATAAATCTTTTAAAATATTCATATATTTCAAAACAGAACTGGAAAAGCAGTTTGAATTATTGATTGAAGTGATTTTTTTGGATACTCTCATTTTCAATAACATATATGTGCTTAAGGAAAGCCTAATACTGTATAACAGAATCATCAGGACATACTGCTATGTGTCTACATTATAGATCAAAATATTTCTGTTTATTCTATCATGATTGGGGTTTAAAGGTTTAGCCAAAAAAAAAAAAAGGTAAAGATCTTAAAACTTGGAAGTCACACAAAGCACTTGGAAAAGTAACCCATTAAGGAAAACAAATTCCAAATATTCCAAAGTGCTTATTTAAGTCAAATATCACATTTCAGGGTGGTGTGACACTAAAACAATTTAAGTAATATACAACAACTATCATTTCTTTTACTGTAGACCCTCCCTTCTTCTCTGCTGAAACTGAATCAACTACAGGAATGGCAACTTCATAGAACTGGTTTGCTGAAAATACCTGAATTCATTGGAAGATTCCAGAACCTCATTGTGTTAGATTTATCTCGAAACACAATTTCAGAGATACCTCCAGGGATTGGTAAGAAAGATTATTTTTATTCCTGTGCTATTTTATCTACCTGCAGATGTACTTTTTATTAAGATTTTTTTGGATACATGGAATAAAGACTTCTTTATACAGCCCTCAACCTTGAGAAATTTTAAACGTTTAATCTAAATTGAAGCTTCTAGAGGATTCAAGTTTTGGATTTACTGAGGTGATTCAAGATGAGAGTTCAATGAGAGAAAAGCCTCTTTGGAAATATCCTGTAGATTCTCAATACAATATTGTCAGCTCAGCTATTCCTCTTAGGAAAAGCTTCAATAGCCTTCCACAGGTTGAAGGCAATAAAGAAAACAAGAAGATTCCTCAGATGGGAAAAAAAAATCTGAATAGAAAATTTCTCAGGATTTTGTGTAGATGAAACAAAATGAAAATAGTTTTGGATTTTTTTTTTTCCTATTGCATGGATAAATTTGTCCCTTGTTTGAAGAAGGGACAGGACACAGACTGGGAAAAGGGAAAAACGAAGAACTCCAAATTTGCCAATACAAAACTGGCAAGTAAGTTATGCTGTAACACTTTAATAACTATAAACATTATTTTATATCCAACTCCTCTCTATTGTATATTATTTTTTATAGGACTGCTTACTAGACTTCAGGAACTGATTCTTAGCTACAACAAAATCAAGATTGTCCCCAAGGAACTAAGTAATTGTGCCAGCTTGGAGAAACTAGAACTGGCTGTTAACAGAGATATATGTGATCTTCCACAAGAGGTTAGAAAGATATAAATGCCTATGACTGTATTTTCCATCTGCAGTAGTTGACCTCTCAGTGTGTGGTTGTTAACAATAATAAAACTAATGAGAAAATTCTATGTATTTCAGAAAAAATATTTTGGGAAAACCATTTCCATAAGTATAATGCAGGTTTTTAATTGGAGAAAGATTTAGTGTAAAAGATACTTCTATTATTATCACAGTACTGACATCATTTGTTAAACTGTGATCTCCTTGAAGACCAGGGTGAGAGTTGTATTATAGTCTCAGAATTGAGGGCAGAGCCTAGGTTGTAGTGATTACTTAAATGTTTTTTTAATTAATAAATGGTTATCATAAAGCACAGACAATGTGGTGATAACAATAGGACTGGAATGCCTTCAAACTTTGATTTGGTATGATGTCTTGTTATTGTTTAAACCAAATTGATCATATAAAAATAAAGACATTTGTATTACTTTTTGAAAATATTTAATGCTCTTAGAATCAGTGAAGAAGTTTCCATGGGGCTTTGGTTTTGAAAACAATGACTCTACAAGATAAAAGTTAAGAAAAATAATAAAATAAAATAGACTATTCCCTTCTCCCACTTTATCTTAATTAGTATATCAGACTTCTCTTCCAAAACAGCAAACTTGTCACCAACAATTGTTGCTCTTGCAAATAAAACATAGTATATACATATACATTATATCTTCTAATAGTTCAATTTCATGAAATGTATACCCTTGTGTATTAATCTCTTCTCACACTGCTGATAAAGACATACTCAAGACTGGGTAATTAATAAAGAAAAAGAGGTTTAATGGACTCAGTTTCACGTGGCTGGGGAGACCTCACAATCATGGCAGAAGGCGAAAGGCATGTCTTACATGGTGGCAAGAGAGAATGAGAACCAAGTGCAAAGGGAAACCCCTTATAAAACTATCAGATCTCACGAGGCTTATTCACTCCTATGAGAACAGTATGGGGGAAACCACCCCCATGATTCAATTGTCTCCCACCAAGTCCCTCCCACAACATATGGGAATTATGGGAGCTACAATTCAAGATGAGATTTGGGTGGGGACACAGCCAAACTATACCACTTTGCATACAATAAAAATGATAATATAGATAATTTCTTACACATACAAGAGGGTCAATAAATATTTTATTTCTAACTCATATGTTTTTGTTTCTGTGCTGGCTCCATTATTATAAAAGCTATGTGATTTTGTACAGTATAACCAGTCTTTTTTTTGGGACAGGGTCTCACTCTTTCACCCAGGTTGGAGTACCGTGGTGTTGATTCTGGCTCACTGCAGCCTCAACATCCGGGGCCCAAGCAATTCTCCCACTTCAGCCTCCTAAGTAGCTGGGACCAAAAGCTTGTGCCACCATGCCCGGCTAATTTTTAAATTATTTTGTAGAGACAGGGTCTCACTATGTTGCCCAGGTTGGTCTCAAACTCCTGGACTGAAGTGATCCTCCTAACAATTTGCCTACCAAAATGCTAGGATTATAGGCATGAGCTACCCCTTTCCTCCACCACTATTATTTGGAAGTTAAATTTTGAGTTTTCCCATACAATTCTCAACTACTGGATCAAAGGAAAATAATGGGTGCTTACTCTCAGCAAAAAAAGGGTTTTGCCAGGCACATTCTATAAACCCTGGAACCTGGTGATTCTGAAAGATAAATTTTCTTCGAATAGATGAACTTTCTATGAGAGTTTTATCCTTCCCTGGAGGTTATTTAGCTTTATATTTACTTTTAATTTGTTGTGGACTACTATGACTAAATAAAGCCCAAGTAAAATGTGAACATTCCTGGATGTGAAATATCGCCTTTACCAACATGAGTCTTTTAGTAGTTTACATTGTGGACATTTATTTTGAAAAACTTTGCTTTTTTCTTCAGCTCAGCAATCTGCTAAAACTTACTCACCTTGATCTGAGTATGAACCATTTTACTACAATCCCTCTTGCTGTGGTGAATATGCCTGCCCTTGAGTGGCTGGACATGGGAAGCAACAAACTTGAACAACTTCCTGATACTATAGAAAGGTAAAAGAAATAACTCTTTATGCTAATGATAAATGTCTTGAAACGTCTTATAAAAAAAACTAAGCAAGACAAATGGGATCTCGAGCATAATCAATCATGATAGGTTTGAAATACACTGTTTTAACAGAATATTTTCATTTGTTCCAAGTAAGTAAAAGGGTTTGGGAAGAAGAAAAAACTGGCTCTTTTCAAGTGATCCACCTGCCTCTGCCTTCCAAAGTTCTGGGATTACATGCACGAGCCACCACGCCTGGCCAAAACTGGCTGACTTTGAGAAATTAACAAGAATATGCCACAATAACCACCTTGCTTAGTATATGCCAAGCACTTCTATGCACTTTACAAGCGGATGAAGAAACTAATGACAGAGATGTTAGCTAACTTGCTCAAGTTAGTAAGTGGGCAAGCTAGGATTTGAACCTAGGCAGCCTGGCCCCAGAGTCCATGATGTTAAGCATTATCCATACTGCTTTGCTATAAATGGGCATATTAATTATTTGATTGTTCTCTTAAGACTCTAACTCAGATTAGGTAACATTAACAGCAGTTCTTCTTCAAGAAATCCTATGAGAATAGTGAAAGAATTCTAGAATATGTTGATTTGATTTCATTTCTATTGCCATGCGATGTAAGAGTTGTACTGTAGAGATGAATTTCCTGATGTGGTTTCTCTAATAACCAGGTAATGTGATGTCAGTTAACTCAGTAAGTATACTGGTTAAATATGTTGTAAAAGACATTTGATTTTTACATAAGAACCAAAGGCTGGGTGCAGTGGCTCACACCTGTAATCCCAGCACTTTAGGAGGCTGAGGTGGGAGGGTAACCTGAGCTCAGGAGTTCGAGGCCATCCGGGGCAATATGATGAGACCCCTGCCTCTTAAAATTATTTTTTAAAACTCCAAAACCAATGTTTTCATATTATACATAATTAATTGCAGAAACCTTAATTTTTCAGAATGCAAAACCTACATACATTATGGCTGCAACGAAATGAAATAACATGTTTGCCTGAAACAATCCGCAATATGAAAAATCTGGGTACTCTTGTTCTCAGCAACAATAAACTGCAAGATATTCCAGTATGCATGGAAGAAATGGCAAATCTGAGGTAAAAAGTTGTAGGCACAAAAGTGAAAAACCTTGCTTTCTGGCTGCAGAAAAAAGTAATGTAGAGAGATTGTTATTAATAAATTTCAGTTGTTATTTACATGAATGGATATTTAAAAAATCTTTTCCAATGTTGAAATTCTACAATTTGATGAATAGGATTCATATAACACTGGTCTATTCAAGAAAGAATCCTTAAAACTAAAGCAGTTTGGGATTTATCAGCTTTAAGAAGTGTCCTCCATTTTAGATGTTAAAAATTATTTTAGATTATTTTATGTTGCTTGTACGTCTTCTGAGAAATATCTTTTCATGTCCTTTGCCCGCTTGTGGGGTTATTTTTTTTCTTGTTGAGTTCTCTGTAGATTCTGGATGTTAGTTCTTTGTCAGATGTATAATTTACATATTTTTTTCCCATTCTGTAGGTTCTCTATTAACTCTGTTGATTATTTCTTTTGCTGTGCAGAAGTTTTTCTAATTAAATCTCATTTGTCTATTTTTGGGTTTGTTGTGTTTGCTTTTGAGGTCTTCATCATAAATTCTTTGCCTAGGCCAATGTCCAGAAGAGTTTTTCCTAGGATTTCTTCTAGGATTTTTTACTGTTTCAGATGTGACATTTAAGTTTTAACCCATCTTGAAAGCTCCCTCAAGCATTTTTCTTCCAAAGCTTTATCTTCTGACAATTGAGAATAAGAGAATACCCACTAAAACCCAAAACTTCCATAACCAAATAATTCATTTATTCACTTGTTCAGCAACTACCTGCCTTGTACTGGGTGGTGAAGACACAATGATAAGTAAGATGAAGGTATAAAAAATATGCAGAAACTAAGTTCATAGCACCAATTTTATATTTAAGATATGTTAACATTGCTCTTAGAAGTTAAGCTGTATTGCATGAAATATATGCTGAAGGCCGGGTGCGGTGGCTCACGCCTGTAATCCCAGTACTTTAGGAGGCTGAGACAGGCAGATCACTTGAGGCCAGGAGTTCAAGACCAGCCTGCCCAATATGGTGAAACCGTCTCCCTACTAAAAATACAAAAATTGTCTGGGTGTCATGGGTGTGAGCCTCTAGTACCAGCTACTTGGGAGGCTGAGACATTAGAATCACTTGAACCCAGGAGGTGGAGGGTGCCATGAGTCCAGATCATGCCACTACGCTCCAGCCTATGCAACTAGACTAACCAGTTGCTTTTATAAGCTTTGAAAGTAAGTTGTCTAAAGCTAGTGTTTTTTTCTCTTAAGAAAAAGAAAAAACATAGATTCTTGAGATATATCACATCTCACCAAGGTGTTCAGTTATTGAAACCAGCTAAAAAAGTAATTTAGTATATTATCATTTGACCTTCCTCCAGGGAAATAAATGTACACTTCCATGACACCTATAAAAATACTGTTTTTTGATGAACTGCTAGGTTTGTCAACTTCAGAGACAACCCACTGAAATTGGAAGTATCACTTCCTCCCAGTGAAGGCACAGATGAAGAAGAGGAACGGGAATTATTTGGCCTTCAGTTTATGCACACATACATACAAGAGTCACAGAGAAGAGCAGGTATAAGATTTGTATATAACACAGATTAAATGTTCTTTTTTGGTAATGTGTATATCACTGACTGCTGCCTTTTGATTAATTCCTTTATATATTTCTCATTCCATCTTAAGTTTTCTGTCAAATTCTGTTCTCTTAGTCAATACTGTGGGAAGAAAAAAAGTGAAATGGAGAGAGGGGTTGTAAAGATATTCAAAGTCTTTCAAGTGGGGGAAGGAAATAAATCCTTTGGCTAAGCATATTAAGTATAACCAAGTGACTGAAGATGTGATTCTTAAAGCTTTGCTACCGCATTCTACCAGCTTGCCACACATAGCAGTTTGACCATGAACTGACCTTCCCTGTCATTCCACAAATAGGAAAAAAAAAAAAAAAATTACCTAGGGATGAAAAATATTAAGAGAACAGTGTTTTTTTTTGTTTTTGTTTTTGTTTTTTTAAAGAGATGAGGTCTTACTATTTTGCCCAGGCTGGAGTGCAGTGGCTATTCAAAGGCACAATCATAGCTCACTGTTGGCCTTGAACTCCTGGGCTGAAGAGATCATCCCACCTCAGCCTCTGGAGTAACTGGGGCTATCAGTGCATGCCACCATGTCTGGCTGAGAATACAGACTTCAATCAACGAAGTGTGAGGTTTTGATATAGAGATTTCAATCACTTAGTCTCTGATAATTTTGAATTACACCACTTTTTTTAATCAAGGAGGGGCTTTAAGCTAAACCAAGATCAGGGGAAGAGGACAAAGTGCACAATTATTTGTTAATAAAAACAATGAAACAATAGTAATAGAAATCATGGTCTTCTAATTGTAAAATGTTAAGTTTTTAACTTAAAAGGCAGATTTTAGTTCAACCTAATGCAACAACTAGTTAGTTTGAAAAATGAGTATAACTGAGAAGACAATGACAGAGTTTTTCAGCTAGAGGAAATAATTTTTACTAACATTCAGCGGAGGATGTTTACAAAATGGTGATTAGATTTATTGTAGCAAGGTCATAGATGCAATAACATGGAGACAGATTGGGGAAAGACAGGCAAAAAAAGTCCTAATTGTAACCTAGTTTTGGAAAGCAGAGAGAGAATACATAAAAGATGATTAGGAGACAGAATTGGTAATTGAATGAAGATGAGAAAAGGGAGTTTATAATGAATGTTTTTGGTTTAGAGAGTGACTGGATAGACAGTGATGCTAAGATGGTGAATGAAGTACAGAAGTTGGGTTGGCGAGTAGAATCAGGTGGTAGAGGCAGAAGATGATTTCTAATTTTGGCAGTCATTTTTCTTTTGAGGAGTTTCTCTCTGGTTGCCCAGGCCGGAGTGCAATGGTGCAATCTCGGCTCACTTGGCAACCTCCGCCTCCCAGGTTCAAGCAATTCTCCTGCCTCAGCCTCCTGAGTAGCTGAGATTACAGGCATGCGCCACCATGCCCAGCTAATTTTGTAATTTTAGTAGAGACAGGGTTTCACCATATTGGTCAGGCTGGTCTCGAACTCCTGACCTCAGGTGATTCACCTGCCTTGGCCTCCCAAAGTGCTGGGATTACAGGCGTAACCCACCGCACCTGGCCCTTAGCAGTAAATTTGATGCACTTGTGGAACATGCAAGTTGTGGTAATTGTGTAGGTGAATCTAAAGTTCAAGAAGAGGTTTGTTGAATCTGAAAATTGTGCAGGACAAGAAATAGCTGTATGCATATCCCACATAGTCACTTTCTCATGATATGTGAAGACAAATTAACAGTTAGGAAAACAATAATCCTGACCTAAGGCTGGCATGTTGAAGGACAAACTTATCTTCCGTTAAGGTACTTGATACCATTGTCAGAAACATACCATTAAGCTAAATGGGCCACAGAACTGTTTCTGTATGATAATTCTTGGGTGTGTATGAATACTTTATGAAACATAAATGAGATTATGCCTGTTGTAGAATATTGTTTATTTCTGGGCATAAATTGTTGAATGATGCAAAACAAATTTTATGACACAAATTAGTATTGCTTGACACAATAAAAAAAGGTTAATTATATAATGGTATAATATCTTCATTTAGGTTCCCTTGATTGGGGACATGGGTAACTAACTTAAAAAACAAACTACCTTACTTTAATAGCATTTGACATAAAACTTATAACAAGGAAAAAAAAGTTAACACTTAAAGAGATAATACAATCAAAGCCTATTACGTTATTAAAAATAGATTCACAAGTTACTACCACTACTATTTCCAGTTATTTATTGAATCTGTGCTTGGAACTGTTCTATGCATTTTACTTATGTTATCTCATTTGATACTCACAACAACCTTGTGAGGTAGGTATTATTGTTATCATCATCATCCCCATTTTAAGAGGAGGAAATTGAGGCACAAAGAGATTAAGTGGCATGCCCAAGGTCACACAACTCAAAGATGGTAGGGTTGGAATTTGAACCGAGGCAGTCTGACAAGACATATGAGACTAAAGTCAGGAATTTTAAATTGGCTAGGCTTCTTATTTACAAATCATGTAATCACAGAACTACAGGATAAAAATAGTTACCTCAGAATATCATAATATCTAAAATTAGTAATTCTGAACCTTTGTCTTGGCAAATGTACCATAAATTAAGACAATTTTTACAAATAAAGGCAGAAACAAAATGGGGATAAGATGCAGAAGAGAATAACAGTCCTACCATATGTTTGGTTTAATATTTGTTTGTGCATAGAAACCAGTCATGAGTTAAATAAGGCCTAAATTTGAGGTTTTTCATTTCATTATTTAATTTCTACTATATTCCAAATTATTTTCCCAAACAGAAGAGAACATACTTATTGTTTGTGCCTCTATATGTAAAAAATGACCTGATAAAAGATATGAGATAGCTAATCAACTCCAGAAGTTATTTCAAATTTGTGAATTATGTTTGTAAGTATCTTTTCGGAAGTTCTAACTAGATAATTATCCAACAAAATAATTAAGTGAAATAATCTTCTTTCTTTGAAAATAGCTCTTCAGTTTTGTGTTTGTCATGGACAGATTCTGACAATATATACATGTATGGCTCTGGAAATTTGAAGGTAACTTCATTAATTGTGTTTATTAATTGTGAACATCTCTGAATTGTTTGCATTTGAGAAAATCATAATTGTGCTTTTCAGGTCTCCTACAGAAAAATGTCCACATACAAGTCAAATTCTCAGATTGGCCCTTGTTACAATCACTACCTCTTGAACTTGAGAAATAAAAAATATTAAATAAAATCAAAGAAAGATAAATTTCCAAAATTAATACAAACAGAAATATGCTAATTATGTGTTGATATGTATGTTTCAGATCACCAAGTCAACGGTTCAACTACCTTACCAATCTCCATAAATATGGATGGATAATATAATTCAAGATGCCCTTCTAAAGAGGATTGCTTTGGTGAATTCTCTAATGTTTGGATTTCTGAAGTAAAAAGAAAAGCTATTACCAAAGTTTAATGAGGCCACAGCATTTTTTAAAGTTCATATTATTTGCTATTTAAAGTATATATTTTTTAATATAAAAATATAATTAAAAAATTTTTTTGGTGGAAGACAGATGATGCTCAAATTTCTTTTCCATTAAGCAGTTGTTTCTGGTGATGAAGAATGATTTGGTAAAGCAGTTAACAAAACATTTTCCAAAGACACCAGAGGGTCTGTATAGTACTGCAAAGCAGGACTGAATCCCTTCTGCTGCAAATACTGGATTCGACCTTGGTCAATCAGCAATTTACAAAGATGCCCTATTTTCTTCTTTTCTTCAACACTAAGAAGCCTAAATTGAATAAACACATACAAAACATTGTTAAAATTTTGCCAAACTTTATAAAAAATTATTTTTGTCACTTCTATTTATTGAGAGAATGTTAACTAACCCATAATGTACTAAGTACTTTATCCCATGCTTCCAAGACACATTATATTTATGACCACAATAAAAGATGTGTATATTTTAGCTTATTCTAAAATTAGATTATAAAATACATTTTCATGAATTGTTGATAATAGTCATCTAAAGTACAGTATAATACAATATTTCTCCGTTAGTGTCATACATTACAAAAGTAGTCTCTTACCCAGGCAAACTATCAGCGCCATCATCTGTGATTCTGTATCCTCCATCATCATGCTCTTCACTATCATCATTCTGATTATCTTGTCTCTTTGTGGTACTATTTGAGGTTTCCAAAGATGTTTTCCGCATCCCACAAGTTGCCCAACTACTCATTCGTTGGAAATAGTGGAATTCCACTGCTCCAAGGCCTAGAGCCCTGAAATATTCTTTGCCCACATAATGTCTCCAATCACACCTGTGGTGACAACAGAGTGCAATAACAATGCCAGCCACAGGGTTCCACTTCTCTGGGACATTTTTTTCATTTCCTTCCTTGGCCAAAGTGTAAATTTCTTTTTCTGTTTTATCATTCTTTATGCGTTTGGCTAAAGGTTCTTCATTCCTTTCCTCAAAACTGGCAGCATAGGTTTCAATCAAACATCGTAATGCAAGATCTGCAAACACAATTATGTGGCCCCCCGAAACCACATCATCTTTAAAAATAAGTATTTTTTACATTTATTAAGCAGTACTGTTTTTAAAAACCCAACAATAAAAACAGCAAAAACCTACTCAGCTTTATATTTGTAATAATTCTATGGTGAATTATCAACGTCGTTCAAATTTGCTCTTCTTACTATCTTCTCAATTTCTTTAATGATTTATTTTGTGTAAAGCCTACTTTCCAATAAAGCTATCTGAAGCTTAAGATCTACAATTTGAAGAACTTTTACCCAGCTACCTGAACTGTCTCTCACTTTTCCTACCTTAGCTGAGGAAATGACTTGTACAGGAAAACTTTATTCACCTACACTTAATTCTAGTTTAAGAAAGGAAAAAAAGAAGGAAGGAAGGAAGGAAGGAAGGGAGGGAGGAAGGGAGCGAAGGAGGGAAGAAAGGAAGAGGGAGGAGGAAGGAAGGGCACACAAATCTGTTTAGGTTGATGCTAACTCAAGATGCTTGTCTTGAAGAGGCTCATAGCAAATAGTGATGAACTGAAGAGTTGAAAAGAGGAGTAAGAACAGAATCTGGAAAGTAGCCCTCACTGAGTAGCATAACTGTATTTATTCATTTATTTAACAAACATTTACTGAATGCCTTTCATGAGCAAAGCATTGAGGATGCAATGATTAATATACACAAACTTAAGAGGGAGATGTACTCCACATTACAATGAAAACATTTTAGTATATTTTAAAACTAAATAGATGGATTTTTGATGACTATGGCTATTTCCTATCAAAAACTCCTACATTATTGACAATATTGGAAAGACCCCAAATGTAGGACCCACATCTTCTGTCTTAATCATTAGATTGTCATGTTATGTCTGTTCAATCAAAAACATATACATATTTTAAAATTGTATTACCCTAAGATAAAACAAGTGACTATTTTTTTTTTTTTTTTTTGAGACGGAGTCTCGCTCTGTCACCCAGGCTGGAGTGCAGTGGCCGGATCTCAGCTCACTGCAAGCTCCGCCTCCTGGGTTTACACCATTCTCCTGCCTTGGCCTCCAGAGTAGCTGGGACTACAGGCGCCCGCCACCTCGCCCGGCTAGTTTTTTGTATTTTTTTTTAGTAGAAATGGGGTTTCACCGTGTTAGCCAGGATGGTCTCGATCTCCTGACCTCGTGATCCACCCGTCTCGGCCTCCCAAAGTGCTGGGATTACAGGCTTGAGCCACCGCGCCCGGCCAACAAGTGACTATTAAATGATCTGATATTTCACTAGTAAATTGAATTCAATATATAAATTTAAGTCAACAAACATTAGAAACCCATTCTTTGGAGAAAGTGATAGCTAATCTATTATTTCATAAACTATTATTTTCTGACAAAATACATTCAGTCATTGTTTTATTCATATTTGACTTAAGTGATTTTCAGAAATGTGAATAATCAGATAAATTATTAAAAGAATTAAGTTATTTCAGGCCAGCTGCAGTGACTCACACCTATAATTCCAGCACTTTGGGAGGCCACGGTGGGCAGATCACAAGGTCAGGAGATGGAGACCTTCCTGGCTAACATGGTGAAATTCCGTCTCTACTAAAAATACAAAAATTAGCCAGGCGTGATGGCACGAGCCTGTTGTCCCAGCAATTCGGGAGGCTGAGGCAGGAGAATCGCTTGAACCTGGGAGGCAGAGGTTGCAGTGAGGCGAGATTGCGCTACTGCACTCCAGCCTGGGTGACAGAGCGAGACTCCATCTCAAAGAAAACAAAACAAAACAAAAAAAGAATTAAGTTATTTCAGAATTGGAAGGAGCTTTAGCAATTTATCTCAATTCATCTGTTACACAGAACTTAAACGACAAAGCCACATACACAGAAAGGGACAAGGAAACACAGCAAATTGGTAGCCAAGATTATTCATTCATCCCAATATTCACTGTGTTCCTGTTATATAGCAAGCATTGTGCTAGTATATGCCATATACTCAAAAAATGCAGAGCATGCTGGAAGAATTAGATATATAAACAGATAATTAAAGTACAACAATGTAAAAATATGCAGAGGGTATTATGATAACACCAAGGAGGCATATCTTATTTAAGGGAGCTCCCTGAAAGTGGTGACAACTGAGGTGAAGGATGAGTAAAAACTGATCAGTTGTTTTGTTTGGGTGAATGGGGGTGAAATTCCAGATATAGTAGAAATAGTACAGTATATGGAAGAGCACCCAGGGTTTGATGTTGCTGAACAGCAAAGTAGGAGACAGGGAATGCAAAGAGAGGAAGGCTGAAGCCAGATTGAGATGCAAACGTTATGTCAAAGAGTTCAGACTATATCAGTAAGTACTGAAGAGTTTAAAGAGAAAGACACATTAGTTGTGTAGCAGATGGGTCTGAGATTGATTGACCGATTGAGACAGGGTCTTGCTCTGTCACCCAGGCTGCAGTGCAGTGGCGCTATCCCAGTTCACTGCAGACTCAGACTCCTAGGCTCAAGTGATTCTCCCACCTCAGCCTCCTGAATAGCTGGGACTACATGCACAAGCTATCACGCCCAGCAAATTTCTAAATTTTCTGTAGAGATGGGGTCTTGCTATGTTGCCCAAGCTAATCTTGAACTCCTAGACTCAAGCAATCATCTCACTTCAGACTCCAGTGTTGGGTTTCCAGGCATAAACCACTGTGCCTAGCCTGAATATTAAATATTTAAAGGACAGAAGTGGATGGAGACTGTGAAATAAACAGAATGGCATAGATGTAGGGAAAGAACCAGGAAATAAGAGTATCACAAGAAAGAAGAAAACGGAATTTCAAGAAGGGCAAGCAACTGCAGCAGAGATGAAAGGAGGATTCAGATACAGTGAATCAAGGGGAAAAAAATTATGTGGAACATGAGAAATGGCCACTGTAGGTTAAAAGAGTGTACTCCCTCCTACCCCCAGGATGGAACTGGTTTACTTTAGAAGACTTTTATAAGGCTTAAATGAGATAAGGTATGTGAAAGTACAGTCATGCATTGCTTAACCATTGGTATATGTTTTGAGAAATGCGTTAGGTGATTTCATCATTGCGGGAACATCAGAGTGTACTACACAGACCTAGATGATGTAGTGTAGCCTACTACACACCTAGGGTGTATGGCACAGCCTATTGCTCCTAGGCTACAAACCTGTACAGCATGTTACTGAATACTGTAGGTGACTGTAACACAATGGTAAGTATTTGTGTATCTAAATACAGAAAGGGTACAGTAAAAATATGGTATAATTTTATAGGACCACTGTCATATATGAGTCCACTGCTGACCAAATCATCGTTATGTTGTACATTACTGTAGTCTTAAAAACTATGAAGGCCAAAACAAATATATAGTACTCAATGCCATTTCCAGCCAATATAAATATTATCTATGGACGCTCCAAGTTACCCATATGGGTAGATGATGAAACTAGCAAAAGTTAGTAAGATGATGTAACAATAATTAACATTTATTGAGCACTATTATGTGCCAGACACTTCACACGCAACCCAGTAAATTAATATATTAGTATCTCTGTTTTATAGATGAGGTAACCAAAGTTCAGAAAGGTTAAGTAATTTGACAAGGTTACACAATAGAGCTGAAAGCTAGACTATCTGATTCTAAAGCACATGCTGTTTCCACTTTACCATGCTAGATCTGATGGATCAAAGTGCTAAGACAAGACATCTTAGATTTTTTTTTTTTTGTCTAACATTTATTTTTTTCTTTTTCCCCATAATCCTGAAACACAATAGTCTTTTAATGGGAGTGGTTTCTGAGTTCTTCCTAAGGAACTACTCTAAAAAAATCAGTAGCTTCTGGGTGGAATCATACAGTTTCCATAAATGTCTTCTTTTCCTTTTCTGGTTGAAATTTAACCCAAAGAACTTTAAAGTCTAATGTGATGCAGTATTTACATACAAAACTCTTAATTTATCCTGCAAAATGGCCAAAATGAGCAGATAAATAGGAAGGCTATGCACCTAATAAAGCACAGATCCAGTGCTCCATAAAGATTAATGAGTTGTAAACATAAGATATCTATTCAAAAGAGGCCACTGAAATGGTTGGGGCCAGGTTAGGCCAAAACTTAATGCATTAATGTAAACATTATTAGTATGTTTACATACCTGTTGCCATACCACACAGATGCTTTCCAATTCCTACCACAGGTAATTTTCCTTCTCTTAGCACAGGAATCTTGTCTGAAATGGAAATGAGAATTAAGTTAACTGTCTAGTGAAATAAAGTACATATTAATGTGGCCTTCCAAAAGAAATAACTAATTAGAGTCTCTGAATTTTAGCCTGAAAGAGACTCAAAGAAAAAATTCTCACTTTATGGAACCCAACATATAACATAAGAATTTGTTTAGGGTTCATAACATCAAAAAGTTAACATATTCAGTTAAATAATTTTAAAAACAGTGATTTCTATACAAATGCTGGGTTGCATTTCATGACTGGATTAAAATTAGTGAATGGAAGAGGTTGTGAAGATATGTTTGCATTATTTTCTTTGGATAATCTGAAAATAGAAAAGGTATAAAAAGGGCACTACAGAGGTTGATTGAGGAGTGTTTTGTGTGTATGTGACTGTGTGTGTTTTGTGTACGGAATGTGAATTCCACAGTGATGACTTCTTTTCTCTTGTACAATTTAAAATTCTAGGAAGTATCTTTAACACATTAGCTAGGCAGAGAAATACCTCATTTTCTTTAATGGTTTAGGTAAAGTCATGTTAACTGCAGGCAGAAGGCTAGTTTATATTTGAAAGGACTCAAAAAAATTTAAACAGGACAAAGAAACAACATAAAACTTTTAATCTCTTCCCTAACACTTCATTTCCATTTGATACTGAAAATTTAAAAAATTCTCAACCTTAATTCAATTTACATCTATTTAAACATTATATAAAACATTCTATATTAACAATGGATTGATTTGACTGTTTTCTCTGAAGCACCGTTCTGCATGATTGGATTTCTAAGCAACCTCAGAGTTTGAAACAGTTATGATTTATTTGTAGAGCAATGGAAAGTTACACAACTTACTCAAACACAAGTGTTGAATATCAATTTGAAGTCTTTCAAACACTGAATTTTTCTTTCTGTGTTTTCCATCCACCTGCACAAACAGAACATTATTGTAATAATGACTTCTTACGTTTAAAAAGGATTTATGAAAATAAAAAGATTTTTGTTTTCAAAATTCAGAGCAACAGAATATATTTAAAAATTAAGACTATATTCTTTGATGAGAACTTCAAAATATCACACTTCTAAAAAAAGATTTGAAAATGTTCATCAATTATGTAAACATAGACATTATTTCCTTTAACCCTAAAAATTCCCAATTCACTGACAAAGGAACTGAAGTTCACAGATCTTAAGTCATTTATTTAAGATTGTGTCTACTAGCTCCTTTATCTTTATCACTCTTCGTATTCTATTTTTGGTTCACTCCTCTTCTTGCTCTCCTGAAAGTTCACAACCATTCTAACCTATACCTATGTGCCCATGACCTACTGATCTACATTTATGTGGCTCAGGCCTCTCCAATGAGCATCAGACACATACTCAATTGTGAACTAGAAAGCTCTACTTCACTAGCAAACTAGGCATATCCAGAACTGAACTCATTATTTCTGTCTCCAAAACCCTCCTTCCTCTTGCTCCCCCTTTATTCCTTATCTCAGGGAAGAACACCATTTAGTCACCCAAGTCATAAAAATTCTACCCAAAATTACTCCTTATCTCTCATATTCAATTACTAATAAATCACCAACTCTTGTGGCTTCCAACATCTTCACATTTCTCATTCTGTTGCTCTCCTCTCCATCCCAGTGCAATAGCTTTAGCTCTGGCCTCTCTCTTACTTGGATTGTTGGACAAAAATTATCTTTATTATTAATCTCTCTACTTCAAGTGTCAGACTCTTCTAATATAGTTTTAATGGTGCTGCTAGGATAAACTTTGAAAAATTCCCTTCTACTTTACCAAATCTTACATACTATTTCAATCTCATCTCAACTGTCACTTCTACGAAAACTTCTATGACCCACACTAGACTGAGGTTGCTGCTCTATCTTCATGCTCCCATAGGATTGGGTACTTACCACTATCAAAACACACTTAGCATACTGAACACAAATATTTGTATGTCTACTCCACTAGACATAAGCTTCTTCAAAGCCAAGAACTAAATCTTTTTTCTATCGTACCCCCACCAGACAGCAGCATAGTCAAACTCCTTCCTTAGCATAAAATATGAGATCTTCTATAGGCTACCATCCTCTCCAGTCTCATCATTGCTCAACTCTACTTTGCAACATGTACTCCCATTAAACAGGAATGTTTCCATGTTTTCCTGTTATTTCATGTATTTGGTTACATTATTCTTGTTTCCTAGAATGCTTCTCAAACTCTCTAACAAACACCAATTCACCTTTCAAGATTTAGTTCAAGCATCACCTTCTCTGTGTAGTCATTCTCCATCTCTTCCCTGCAATAAAACTTGTCACTCCCGTCTTTGAAACCACGCTGTACTCTGTGCAGACCTTTCTCGTATTTTAACACTTTACTGTAGTCATTTATGTATTTGCCTGGGTCTCTTTTCTAAATATAAGTAATAGAGTGGCTGGGCACAGTGGCTCACGCTTGTAATCCCAGCACTTTGGGAAGCTAAGGTGGGAGGAGGTCTTGAGCCCAGGAGTTCGAGACCAGCCTGGGCAACAAAGTGAGACCCTGTCTCCACAAAAAATTTTTAAAAATTACCTGGGCATGATGGTTCGTGACTGTAGTCCCAGCTACTCATGAGGCTGAAATGGGAGGATTACATGAGCTGAGGAGGTCAAGGTTGCAGTGAGCCAGGGTCCTGCCACTGTACTTCAGCCTGGGTGGGGCCTGGCAGTATGCTCAAAATTTGTTTAATGAATGAATGGCAAGTGGCAAAGATAGGAGTAGAACCCAAGACTTTTAACTCCTAGCTTGAGCTTGGCTCTTTCTATATATTTTCCTGTCTCTGCAAATAATTTTAAGAATTCAGATCAACGGACTATCAAAACTTAGACTAAAAAAATTCACCTTCAGTTTGAGTTATCAATACAATTGGAACTAATAAAAAGCTACAATAAACAGATTTTAAAAATTCCTCTCCTTTCTTTTAAGAAATGTTTCTATCACTTTTTTCCTGAACACAAAAAATGAAAACAAAGTTTGGTTACTAACATAGAGCAATGGTTACACTTACCTTGAATCTTGTGGTCACCTTTTCTACTAGGATGAAGTGAACTTTTTCAGCATCTTTTAAGGCAATATCAACCCAATGAGATAATTTTCCCTTTCCCGCTCCAAACTCAACAAAGCATCTTCTCGGACCAAGTAACTTTAATTTTTCAATGTTACCTAAAATAGAAGCCTGCAAACTTCACAAGATTATTTTATAAACTAGAGCAAACACATTTTGTTCAAATGGGAAAAGAGCAAGGTAATTTCTATGTAAGGCAGATGTTTTACATGATAATTTCTACTTGACTTAAGATTTTTCTCTCTTGCTCTTATATATTTAATATATGGTACTCAGAATCATATCCATGCCCTCATTTTTTTATATATGTTTCTATATATTTTTTGAAATGGAAATATTTGGCACCCTGAAAGGTAAACAAAATAAAATCTTATTAATAATTACATTTAAAACACTTTCAACAAATGAACAAAGGCCATGTTTAGTAGTTACTATAGCCTAAACATACCTGCTGTTTCAGGTGCTTGGTTGCAGAATCACCATTTTTAGGGTCATTAAGTGCATCATGTAATGCTGGATGGGACATAATATGATCTTTAAGTGTAGAATTCAAACCTGTGCCAAATATAAGCACAACAGCTTAAGCAGCCAAACACGTAATTATAGGATTCTGAACAACAGTAGTAACATATTTTAAACTAGAATGGTATCAACTCATATACCACCTAATTACTCTAAAATAATTGAACTTGCAACTTTAGGCAGTCTTACCTTCACTTGCTTTTCTCAATTTCTTAATTAACTTTTCCAACTGCTCTTCAGATAGAGAAGAAATTGGAACCTATATACAAAAATAAAACTAAATAACGTAGCCAAAAATTGCTTTAAAGTAGCATTACAGAGACTGAGTAGACGTTTACCAATCGGGCAATTTCCATGACAGCTTAGGCTCTTCTCTCTATCAAGCCTTTTCCCTAAGCTGCCATCAGAATTGTCCAATTGCTAAATTTCTACTCCGTCTTTGTTGTGCTACTTTAATTCTCCTAACTTCCTCAAGGTCAAGAACAAGTCTAGGCTCAGAAGGGTTCAAGAATCAAAGGGGATTCCCGGCCATATTGTAGCTTGTTTTGTTATGGGGCATGAGCTAGTCTGGCAACTAACCATCTCTAACAATATTGAGTCTATGGGAAAATGCACTGTAAATGAAAAACAGATTTGCTTGAAACAAAAATTAGAACACGGCTTATTCACATCATGAAAAGAGCTTATAAATACCTTTTAAAATTAAATATTAAGTCAATGTACTTACTAATTGTTCAGGTATTTCTGTTTCATCTTTTAAGCCTGCATTAATATCTTGAATATAGAAATCCTTAACAAAAGCAAAGCCATAAAAGAACTGTTAATAATGTGAAGCTCACAAACATTAAACTAAAATACTGATTCTTCCCTTTATCCCCTGCTCTGTACCTGCCATCCTCCCTCCTCCCTTCATTTCTTCATTAAATCATTATTGAGTACTTACTCTAGTCCCTAGTTTGCTTTAGGTATTGGGCACTCCACCACAGTAGACAACAAAAGAGACAAAAAGGTGTTCATGGATCTTATATTCGAGTGAAGTGGTTATCTGAATATGCACTTACAGTTTAAAGAAATTCATTTGTAACATTTATTAAAAGTTTTACAGCCTAGACTGTATACACTAGAACTGTAACAATTTTGTCTTATAGTGCTAAAGCAAAAACAGCAAAGTACTAACTACATAATGCTGCTTATCAGACATGCAGCATGACCAAAAACAGAAAGACATACATATTATAACAATAAGTCTGATTTCTTCTATTTTAAAATATTAATTAAAACTTGAAAATATAAATGTCCCATCACACTAGTTATTTAAATTAACATAATGAGGCCAGGCATAGTAGCTCAGGCCTGTAATCCTAGCACTTTGGGAAGCCAAGGCAGAAGGATCTCTTTTTTTTTTTTTTTTTTGAGACGGAGTCTCGCTCTGCCACCCAGGCTGGAGTGCAGTGGCCGGATCTCAGCTCACTGCAAGCTCCGCCTCCCGGGTTTACGCCATTCTCCTGCCTCAGCCTCCCGAGTAGCTGGGACTACAGGCGCCCGCCTCGTCGCCCGGCTAGTTTTTTTTGTATTTTTAAGTAGAGACAGGGTTTCACCGTATTAGCCAGGATGGTCTCGATCTCCTGACCTCGTGATCCGCCCGTCTCGGCCTCCCAAAGTGCTGGGATTACAGGCTTGAGCCACCGCGCCCGGCCAAGGATCTCTTGAACCCAGGCATTTGAGACCAGCCTGGGTAATATAGGAAGACCCTGTCTCTAAAATAAACAAACAAACCAACAAACACAGATAATGAAATCTTTCTAGTCTGGCTTCAGAAATACAGATTCTAGGTAAGGATCTGTATTATCACTTTCCAGCAGAACTTTCTGCAATGATGGAAATGTTCTACATCTGCTCTGGCCAATATGGTAGCCACTGAAATATGGCTAGTGTGACTGAGACATTAGATTTTTAATTTTATTTAGTTTTAATTCAAATTTAAATAGTCATATGTGGCTAGTGGCTAGCATACTGAACAGTGTAGATCTAGATGAATGAAACAGTACTGTTTCTACAAATCCCGTTTCAAAAGTGAAAATAATTCTTGGGGACATTATGTTATGTGTAGTAAATGGACTTTTGTTACATGGAGGCAGAAAGGTAACATCCTGCTTGTGTGTTACTAGCTTTACCTATATGCACAGAATGTGTGTTGCTAGCAATGGAAACTGGTGATTGAGTGGAATGAGTGAAGCTTGCAGGAATTACAATGTTTTACTGGATAACTGAAATAAAACTATAATAGAAAACTAGCTGTTAAGTATTAGAATTTGATGTACTCTTAGTTCAAAATGGTTGCCAAGAGTGTTCTAGGTAACTTATGTTGTAGAGTAGATTTTTAAATGTGAAAACTATTTATATTGAAGAAATTTATAACCAACTAACTTTTAATTAGTATACAAAATTTTTAAACATTGCTCACCAGTTTTCCAAAGTAAAGCAGAATAGTGATATGCCTTTACCTGGGTTCCAAGTGTCCTACTCTACATAGTGAACCAGATAAATACTGCTTTGCATTTCTTTCTCTGTCTCATCATTCCACTGCTTTTCTCCATTTCCTTGTGTGCTGGTATAGTGAAACTCACCCAAGGGTTTCCATTTTTAATAAATTTATCTATTCTCTCCAACTTTTCTCAGAACACATATTAAACTTGCTTGCTTTAACTGAAACCTGGAACTTAGGTAAGGAAGATATTTGCAAACAAAGCCAATGTTCTCTCTTTCTATTAGAGGGGCTATGTCCTAAGTAGGTGGTGGTGGTGAGGGTCATTTTTCTTCTACACCATCTTAATGTAAAAATACTTTCTAAACTTATGCCATCTGGCCCAGTGGTTCTCAATTGGCAGGCATTTGGAAATGTATGGGAGTATATTGTCAAAGTAACTGAGAGGTGCTATTGCAAGATATCCTCCCATAAGTCTCTCAATTTTCTACGAGTCTTAGAAGCAGAGGCACTGATTACCTTTTTTCCCAGACTACCTTTTCAAGGAGGGTTGTATACCAAGCACCCTTGGAAGACAGAAACGGTGTCTCTTCCTGGATCACATGGCAGCCCTCATTGTACAGTGTAATAAATAAATATCTACTTATGCAACAAGTCAGGCAGATTTGCCTACTATCCAATTTAAAAATATTTGTATTTCTTGCCTGGATTTGGTAGCTCATGCCTATAATCCTAGCACTTTGGGAGGCTGAGGCAGGAGTATTTCTTGACACAAGCAGTTCGAGACCAGCCCGGGCAACATAGCGAGAACCCTGTCTCTATAAAAAAATTTAAAAAATAAGCCAGGTGTGGTGTCATTTGCCTATAGTCCCAGCTACCCATGAGGCTGAGGTGGGAGGATTGCTTGAGTCCAGGAGTTCAAGGCTGCAGTGAGCTATGATCATGCCACTGCACTCCAGCCTTGGTGAAAGAGTGAGACCCTATCTCTTTAAATAAAAAATTGTATTTCCTGAGCTTGGGTTCCTCAGCTACGAAATAAGCCCATTCCATGTGCAGCATCTACCAAGGCATTACATACCACATTTCACCATTCAATTTTACTGATCAAACACTTACAGGTTTTGGTTTCTCTCTTGAGTTACATTTTTTCAAATGCTTTGCTAGTTGATCTTCATATACTGTGCTAAATTTAAAAAGAAAATTATTTCAAGTGAGATTTACGCCAATTACTGTTTCCAGCACAAAAAAAAACCCGTATCTGATCCATACTTACTGTTTTGGATCTAAAGGACACAGGATTCTTTTCCGAGCATCTTCTTCCTAATAAATTAAGAGATACATTTATTTAAATAAAATATCAAGTTGATTGCTTACAGATACCAGATATAACTTCAGTGTCTCTGCAATCTCAAAACAAGGTAAGGAAACCTTAAAAGGACATAATGAAAAGTTGGCAAAATCAGGTCCCAAGGGTTTAACAAAAACTCTCCAGTGTAGCTGGCTTAAATATATATGAACAAATATTGCTTTGGACAAACAAGGGTCTATAGCTTCAAACAGGTTATAGAGAAGGCCTACATATGGTGTCTGAAATCTAGGATAGCAACAACTATTATATGCATGACTATTTTATGCACAAGAAAGAAAAAGATGCTACCTATTTCATTTTATTTTAATTGACAAAATAGTTGTATATATTTATCACATATTAGGTTGGTGCAAAAGTAATTGTGACTTTTATGGCAATAAAATAATATACACTATATGTATGGTTTTAATACAACATGATGTTTTGAAATATGTATACATTGTGGAATGGCTAAATCAAGCTTAATTAACATGCATGGCCTCACATACTTATCATTTTTTGGAAAATGCTGCCCATTGACATATGGATTTTAAGATGTATCCTGGTTTTAGAATGTTAAAATGTAAAGTTTCTTAGAAACAATGAAACATGGCATTTTAACCATTTGATATGTGCCATGTTTTACTGGCTTTGCAACTTTTTACTATCAGTTACATCCTACTCATTTCTAAGTTACATCACTTAATGACGGAATACATTCTGAGAAATGTATCTTTAGGTGATTTTGTCATTGTGAAAACATCATACAGTATAGTAACACAAACCTGGATAGTATAGCCTACTGTACACCTAGCCCATATAGTATAGCCTATTGCTACTAGGCTGCAAACCTGTACAGCATGTTACCATACTAAATACTGCAGGCAACTGTAACACAATATAAGTATTTGTGTATCTAAACATAGAAAAGGTACAGTAAAAATACAGTATTATAACCTTATGGGACCACTATCATATATGTGGTCTGTTGTTGAGTGAAATGTCATTATGTGCCACATGACTATATGAACTGGGAAAAAAGAAAGCAAAATTGGTAATGTTGGCAATTCTACCCAATATTCCACATGAATCTGTATAAATAGGGATGGTATAACAGTTAAGAACACAGGCCAGCCAGACTGCCTAGTACGATACCCCGCTCTATCTACCGGCTATGATCCCTATGACCTTAGTTAGGTAGTCTTACTGCCTCATCTGAAAGGTGAGAACAAAAATATGTCTTACCTCCTAAGGTTTGAACAAATTAAGTGAGCTAATAGTTAAAAAAAACGAAACAAAACTGCCTAGCACAGTGCTGGCCATAGAGTAAGTAGCCACTAAGTGTCTGTTATTATTATTCTTTTAAAAATTTATTTCTGTTTGAACATGCCTCTCAGCATGTCCATGAAGCTATTCACACTGAATTTCGTGGGAAAACTAAGAAATTTTCATTTTTTTGGAAAAGACTGTATATTCAGTAAACTGTGTATTATTTCTTCCTTTTGCTGGCTTTAAATCCTAACCTCCATGTATAAGGCTCTTCTAACCCCCAAAGCCTAACCATAGCATAGGAAAAAAAAGCACATTTAAAATTTATTAGTTGAATTTAGAAACAAGAATTCTGAATCTTGGCACTACTGATGTTTTGGGCTGGTGATTCTTTTGAGGGGGTGAGTGCGGGGGTGTCCCATGATTTGTAGGAGGTTTAGCAGCATTTCTGGTCTCTATCCATTAGATGTCAATGATACCCCTCAGTTTGACAACCAATTTTGACAAGTGTCCGCTGGGGACAAAATCAGTCCCTGTCGAGAACCACTGCGTAAAAATGAGTTAAAGTGGTGTCATCACAGCTACATATGACACTTAGAAAAAAAGATGGAAACACAACATCCAGTTATATCATAAATTACAGATTCAGGAGGATAGCCACAATTTAAAACCAGATAGTAGTCATGAAAAATGTTTCCACTTGATGTTTTGCACTCTCTCTTCAAGGGACTAATGACGATATGTCCTTCCTCTCTAGGAATACTGATCAGCTTGTAAGGATTTATTCATATTCCACTATCATCACCATTTGTATTCATCTTCCATATATCTGGATAAGGTGGAGTCTAAATCATTCTCCTATCATAACTCTCATTCTTCAACAAGGGATGTTTGCCAGTCCCCTCAAGACCAGTCAATACGACTATGGGCATAATTCAGAGTTCCCACAGCAAGTCACGTCTCCCATATTCCATAACAAGAATGTCCTTTTTTCAGTATGCTTCACTTTGGGTAAATGCCAGTCAAAACAAAATAGGAAGTAGGCTGTAACTACGATGGGGAGTGGCAGATGAAGGGGGTCAGGGGACTGATCTGCACTGGATATGGTATAGAAGAATAAACTCCTTAAGAAATAAAATAATGCAAATAATACTGGACATTCAGAAGCATGAAATCAGATGCTGATCGCTTTGGTTTATTCTTTATAGTTCTATTAGACATGCTCTCTTCCTATCAGCATTTTGCTCCTCTGGTTTTTATTTTCCCATCTCATATACATCCTAAAGTAATATACATACATACAAAAATATACAGTGTTTGATAGTACATTTATATGCATCACTATTATCAAACAAAATTGTATGCTTTGTTCTCAGTTGTAAAAGGTCAATTCGTATATATTTAAAAATCTTTCCTTCCTATTTCAGCAACGTTGCATTCTTAAAAACTGTAAGTCGAAAAAACATTTTATTTTTTTCTTTTTTGAGATTCAGTCTGGCTGTCACCCAGGCTGGAATGCAGTGGCGTGATCTTGGCTTATTGCTACCTCCACCTCCTGGGTTCAAGCGATTCTCCTGCCTCGGCCTCCCGAGTGGCTGGGGTTACAGGCTCGCGCCACCACGCCCACGCCCACCTGATTTTCTTATTTTTAGTAGAGAGAGAAATTTCACTGTGTTGGCCAGGCTGGTCTCGAGCTCCTGACCTCAAGTGATCCGCCCGCCTCGGCCTTCCAAAGTGCTGAGATTACAGACGTGAGCCTCCGCGCCGGGCCTCAAGTCTAAATTTTTAAAAGAAAGTTTTTTCCAACCGCATTCACGAGAAGTGCTTCTCTTTCACGAAATAACAATTAGAACACAATTAGTGAAACCTTCGGGACTTCAATCACTGCTTTTTCTAAACTATCACTTTCCAGCAGGAAGACGGAGCAGCTTGGGGTAAAATTAAAACCTAGCATTACTATGAGTTAAGATCAACATAAATGGGTCACTGCTGGCGCTTTACTTGGTAAACTAAAACATTTCTCATCACTAGAACTCATAATCGGTCGGCAAGGAGGGCAAAACTGGGTTTACTAAAGTGAAAGCTGGAGGATCCAGGGCACACAAGCAGAAACCTGTCAAAGAGGGGAGGCGCCGGGTTCCAGCACCGACAGGACCACGATACTTATTTCCGACTCTGGAGAGAGTAGGGCGATACCACACCTCCGCGGCTCCAGCGTGTTCACCACAAAATCTTTTCCCTGCGGCGACCACCATCCTGCAGAACCGTTTCTTCTTTTCCACATAGTAACCGCATCTACCCTCAGCTGGAAAACCAGTCGCGTGCGGCGACGACGCAGAGGTCGCCATAATTCAGGGCTCGCTTCGGTTGTCCAGCAGCCGGCAACTAGAAGAAAAGTTGTCAGCTTCCTTAGGGTCCCCTTCCCTTAACAAACATGGCTGCCTCAGCCCCCGCCACACAAGGTAATGCCCGGAACTACCACAACCGTCTTCCCCTTATCTTCCGCAGAACCGGAAGAATCCGATGGTGGCTGGCGAGGGCCAAGTCTCTTACGTCTTTCCCTCGTTTCTCTCTCCCCGCCTCCTCCGCAGAAGCCGAGCGCCAAACTCAAACTCTATCAGGGCTGGGACGCCTCTCGGGCTAGTTCCGAGGGCCCGGCCTGTTGGGCTTTTCCACACACCAGCCCGGGCAGCGAGCCAACATGAGCCAAGTTCTGTTCCACCAACTAGTCCCTTTGCAGGTGAAATGCAAAGACTGCGAGGAGAGGTAAGGAGCGCGTCATCCAGTGCCCGCGGGTGGCGGTTGGGGTCAGGCCAATGGGGAAAGATGGCGGTTCCGGCCAGTGGGCTCCGCCTTGCACTTAGGTGTCGAGTCGGCCCCCCCAGGAAGCGGATAGGGAACCCTGAGGGCCCGGTGGTTACCTCTGTCGCAAAGTCGGCCGTTGCAGAGGGGACTGGAGGAGGGGTGTGAGGAAATAGGAAGCCGGCTCACATCAAGTTAATGTCAAAAACCCTAGCTGTGAACGCAATCGTGAAGTTTATAGCCCTACTCTTCCCTTTTGACAGATAAGAACTCTGGCCCAGAGAAGTTAAAAAAATTTACGTGAGGGCTCACAGCCAATTCATGGCAGGGTCAGCGCTAGAACTCAGGCCTTGGCTCGGAGCCTTTTAACCCCGTTCTCTTTTGAGAGTATGTTGGCAGTAAGATTCAACTTTTAAAAACCTACGAATTTGGTGGCGTACTTTGGCTCTTCACATCAGTTGCTTTAAAAAAAAAAAGTAAATTACATTTAACTGACTAACAATGAGAAAATCAGAAACGTCATTAATCAATTCATTCAGTAAATATTGGCTCCTTGTAAAACACCTTGCTGGGCACTGGGAATACAGTGATCAGGAAAAACAGTCCTTTTCTTCATGGAGTTTACAATCACTGGAGGAAATAAAGACCAGTCGCACAGAGAAGTTCAACTTTGATTAAGGAGGTGGTTTTATTGGGGCGTAAATAGTTTGACCAGCGGTCAGGAGACTTAATTTTTCTTCTTAGTTCCAACACTCAATAGTTGTCTCTTTTTTCTTTGAACGTTCTTTCCTCATTTGTAAAACTGATATAACGTGCGTATTCACGTGTTTGTAATGAGGATCAGGTGTGAAATCGTATGTGACAACTAAGTGGTGTATAAATGTAACATAAAAAATGAAGACATTGCCTTATTGAGTTGCCGGTAATGTCAAACTGTAGTACATATAGTTCAGAATTCGGTCAAAAATCAATGGCAAGCCGGTCGAGGAGATGGTACCAAAACCAGCAGCTGCATATGGAGATCTGTAGGTTTAGTTGATCATTCTTTTAATGCTGTCCAGTATGGTAACCACTAGCCACATGTGGTTATTAGACATTTGAAATGGGGCTTATCTGAATTGTTGTGCTTTATGTATGAAAATGCACGTTGGATTTTTAAGACTTACTATGGAAAAAGAATGTAAAATATCTCAGTTTTTATATTATGTGTTAAATGGCAATATTTTGGGGTATATTGGGTTAAATACAATAAATTATTAACAGTAATTTCATCTGCTTTTAAAAGTTTTTTTTAAATGTGACTTCTAGAAAATTTAAAAGTAGGCTAGGGATGGTAGCTCACACCTGTGGTCCCAGCACTTTAGGAGGCCAAGGCGGGAGGATTGCTTGAGCCTAAGCTTGAGGTTACAGTGAGCTGTGATTGCGCCACTGTACTCCATCCTGGGTGACAGAGTGAGACCCTGTCTCTGAAAAAAAAAAAAAAAAAGAAAATGAAAAAAATTAAAATTACGTATCTGGCTCACATTTGTGGCTTGCATTGTATCTCCATTGGACAACACTGTTCTAGAATGATTATAGAAAGATAAAGGGGGCCATGACTTTGGTTTCAATATGGCAACTCCTAGATGGTCTCTTTCTGGTTACATTGCCATCACAGTTAATCTTAAAACTCAGTTTCTCTGCTTAGAAACCTTTAATATATTCCTATTATCTGTGTATTAGGGGTCAGCAAACTGGAGCACATGGGCCAGATGAATCCCTGTTTTCGTAAATAAACTTTTATTGGAACACAACCATGCTTATTTGCTTACAAATTGTAGCTGCTTTTGCACAGGAAGGGCAGAGATGAGTAATTGTGACAGAGACCTTATGGCCTGCAAAGCCTAACATATTTGCTATCTGGCCCTTTACAGAATAATTTGGTGATCCTTGACCTATAGGAAGAACAACCCAGACTCTCTCTCTCTTTTTTTTTTTTTTTTCCCAGAGTCTCGCTGTTGCCCATACTGGAGTATAGTAGCACAATTACAGCTCACTGCATCCTTGACCTCCCGGACCCAAGGGTTCCCCCAACCTTAGCCTCCTGAGTAGCTGCAATTACGGGCACATACCACCATGCCTGACTGTTTTTTTTTTTTTTTTTTTTTAATTTGATAGAGACGGGGTCTCCCTGTGTTGCCCAGGCTGGTCTTGAACGCCTGGGCTCAAGTGATCCTGTCACCCCAACCTCCCAAAATGCAGGGATTATAGGCGTGAGTCACCACACCCAGCCCAGACACCTTGGTTGAGTATTTGAGGCCAGTTCAGCTCAACAAATATTGGCAAATGTCTACTGTGTCTCAGGCACTGTCCTAGGCGTGGAGGATGTACATATGCACCCCCCTCCCCATCCCCAACAACAACAAAAGCCAGCAAAAACCTGTTTTCATTCTGTCCCTCAAGGAACTCACATTTTAATAGGAGAAATAAAAAGATTTTCCTTGTACAGGCACCATAGCACAGATTAGGAGTTCAGGCTCTGGAGCCAGATTGCCTGGGTTTGAGTCCCAGTTCTGCCACTTGTTGACTGATCTTGTACAATTTCCTTCTCTGTGTCTCATCTTTAAGTTGATGGTAATAACAGTACCTACTTCATGGTATTATGAGAATGGAATGAATTATTACATGTAAAGTGCTTACAGCAGTGACTAGAGCATAACAAATGTTCACTAAATTTTAGGTGTTAATGTGTGACAAATGCATAAAGTCATATAAGTACACTAAAGTCAGAGAAGAAGGAAATTCAGTTGAGGACAGTGGTAATGATCAGGGAACTTCATCTGGCGGAAAATTACGCAAAATTTTGAAGCCCATGATTTAACACTAATCTACCTTTTCAGTTTTGTGTCCTAAGCTTATCTCTCCAATATAAAAGTCTTACAAGCATTCTTGTTACCTTCTGAATGTACCTGATACTCACTCTATGCTATTACCCCTGCTGTTCCTTGTGCCTCAAATGCTTTTATCTTTCATAACTTTCAGGTGTGTCTTAAATCCTTCCACTATAAGGACCCTTCAAAGTTGCCTCAGTTGAAATGAATTGCCATTGTTCATGTATTAGTGTGGTGTAGGTGAAAGATCTGAGTTTTCATTTGGGCTCTGTAATGTGACCTTAAACCATTATTTGGGAGTTAAGTTCTTCTTTTGTAAAACAGATGATATTTACTTATCAAGATTATTGTTAAATAAGATAGTATATGTAGAATACCTGACAGGTATTCAGTAAGTGTTGGTAACCCTTCCCTCCCTGAAATGCAGTCAGAAGCAAATCTAGGGAAAAGTCATTAATCTCATCTCAATTTGAGGACAGAAACCATGTTTTGTTTTGTTTCTGTCATCCTATGCCCAAAAATTATTTTTCTTTTTTTTTTTTTCTAGAGCGAGGCTGTCACTCTGTTGCCCAGGCTAGAGTATTGTGGCATAATCGTGGCTAACTGTAATCTCAAACTCTTGGACTTAAGCTCTCCTCCTGCTTCAGTAGCTGAAACTACAGGCATGTACCACCATGCCTGTCTCATTTTAGAAATTTTTTGTAGAGATAGGATTTTGCTATGTTGCCCATGCCGGTCTCGAACTCTTGGCCTCAAGTGATCCTCCCACCTCAGCCTCCCAAAGTGCTGGGATTACGGATGTGAGCCTCTGCGCCAGGCCCCTGGACCATGTTTATTTCTGTTTGTATCCCTAGCACCTGGCACAATACCTGGCTTAAAGTAGCTTTTATTTGTTTGATTGATAGTTTAACGTCACAGTTACTGGGTGGGTGGCAGAGATGGCCTAGAATCCAGTTCTGCTAAAGCATGCCTGATGTTTAGCATACTTTTTATTTAAAAGAACTCATAGCTAAATCTAATGTCAGGGAGGGAGGATGTTTTGTAGATTTATGCTTTGTTCAGAGTATGACATCTATTGAGATGAGAAATAACATTTTATTGAGTTTTTATTTTATATTGCTCTTATGACATTTCCATTATAAGGGAAAAAATAAGATTTGTGATTTTAGTTAGCATATCCTCTGAAAGCTTGTATTT
Organism: Trachypithecus francoisi; assembly: GCF_009764315.1. Classification (NCBI taxonomy): domain Eukaryota; kingdom Metazoa; phylum Chordata; class Mammalia; order Primates; family Cercopithecidae; genus Trachypithecus; species Trachypithecus francoisi. The sequence continues at coordinate 121,338,889 of NW_022681470.1, forward strand.
TTCTATAACATATTTCTAGGGATGTTTTTTAACTAAGCATGGGGAATACGTTTAACTTATAGGCCTTCCCTTTTTTCTTTCAACATCTAATGTATATAGGCATTTGGAATGTATGCAACAATATCATTAGTATGATTGGTAAATTGTCGTAGTAGTATAACTCTTCCAGGGTTATGTAAAGAACCCTTTAATAAATGGACTCTTCTTGTACTTTTTGCAGATGTATGAAGTATGACAGGACTTTTAAAACCATAAAGCACCTGCTAGGTGCAGTGGCTCATGCCTGTAATACCATCACTTTGGGAGGCTGAGGTGGGCAGGTCACTTGAGGTCAGGAGTTTGAGACCAGCCTGGCCAACACGGTGAAACCCCATCTCTACTAAAAATACAAAAATTAGCCAGATGCAGTGGTGTGCCCCTGTAATCCAAGCTACTCAGGAGGCTGAGGCAAGAGAATCGTTTGAACCTGGGAGACGGAGGTTGCACTGAGCCAAGATCACACCGTGGCACTCCAGCCTGGGCAACAGAGCGCGACTCTGTCTCAAAAAACAAATAAGTAAAATAAAACTAAATAAACAAAACTGTAAAGCACCATAAAAAGTTAAATACCAACTGCAGTATCATACCACTATGGCATTTATACTAGAGAAAACTTCAGAAGATGAAAACCAAACATAATGATGTAGAGCTAAAAAGGTTCTCACAAACCTTCTAGTTGAATCCTCTTATCTTACAAGTTAGGACACTGAGTTTTTCTTTCCCCCCTCAAGAAAGCTTAATCTTGCCGTGTTGTCCAGACTGGACTTGAACCCCTGGGCTTAAGCTATCCTCCTGCCTCAGCCTCTGAAGTAGCCAGTACTACAGGTGGGAGGCACTGTGCCCAGCTCAGGAAAGCTTAAATGGAATTGGAGTAACACTCTGATCTGTTTCACATACGTAGCTTTAGATACTAGAAAAATAGGAACAGTGTATTCTCTTGTTTTGAAAATAATTCTTCCTCTCTGTGGTGTAAACTAGTGCTTCTTGTTCCTTTTCAGAAAACAGATACAAGTTATGAGATAACATTTAACCTTATTGTACAAATGGAGATTTAGCATCCAATCATATGTTCAACAAGAAACTTAACTAAAATGACACATTTTAAACCCATATAAAATTACAAGTCAGCATTAAAAAATCTGAACAGTTGAAGCTAGCCTTGATCAACTGTTTCCAAATTTTTCTATCAATACTCAATTGCTGTTTATACGTTTTACTTGTGTAGTAGATAAGCAATAGTGTGGAAAGGTTTAAAAGAAGTCCTTAGGAGAAAAACTTAAAAATTGAACAAATTCTATTTGTTAGTTTACTTTTTTTCTACCTGTACATCAAAGAAAAGACATTGTTATTTAATTCTGGTAAAATAGTTTAAGAAGTACTTGTGCATAGATATTTTTTACTAATTTCTTCCTTTATTTTCTGAATGATATAAACATTTGTGCTCTATTTGATTAATGTTTATGAGCAGTTTCACTTATATACCTGTGTCCAATTCTGGATTCTCTTAAGATACAGCATAGGATGTGGAACACTGTGGTCTCTCCCTCTCAGGGCTTAGAGTTACTTTACTCAAGGATAGGTGTAATAAACTTGTTGATAGTACTTCTATGGTTATATTACATAAAGAATATATTAAGCAGATTTAATTCGTGGATGTGAAAATACGTTTTTGTATGCATAAGTGTAGGGAATAGGTTATTTTCTTGATTTTAAACATTCAAAGCATTCTAATATTACTTCACATATTAAGTTTTAATTTTAATTTTTTTTTTTTTTTGAGACAGGGTCTCACTCTGTTGCCCAGACCTGGTGTGCGGTGGTGCAGTCTTGGCTCACTGCAGCCTCTGCCTACCAGGTTCCAGCATTTCTCCCACCTCAGCTTCCCAAATAGCTGGGACTACAGGTGGGTGCCACCACTCCTGGCTAGTTTTTGTATTTTTTGTAGAGATGAGGTTTTGCCATGTTGAACAGGCTGGTCTCCAACTCTTGACCTCAAGTGATCCGCCTGCTTCAGCCTCCCAGAGTGCCAGGATTACAGATGTGAACCACCCCGACGGGCCACATACTAAGTTTTTAAAATGGAATCAGTCTCTCATAAATCAGTTTGATCACTTGACATGGTAATTTTTTAATGTGAAAAGTTGTTACTAAATTGGTGGTTTGTCTTTCTAGATGTTATTTTAGGATCAGGGCATTAAGGATATACGAGGTTGTTACCTCATTTAGTCCTCAAAACATCCGCATTTTACCGTTGAAAAGTTACTAAATTGATGATTTGTCTTTCAATAGATGTTATTTTACAATCAGGGCAGCAAAGTCATATATCAGGCTAGAGCTAGGCACTCCACAGTGTCTATTTATTCCTCACAATATCCCGATATTACAGGTGAGAAAAATTTAGTTTTAGGTTAAACACTGCTAGATTACTCACTAGTGGAACAACAAGACATTAAACTTCAAATCCAGCATGCTTTTCAAACTTCTGTTTGTAAGTTAGAGAACACATGTGGAAAGTCTTGTCGCTTAAGACTGAAAACTTTAGTTAATACAAATGATAGTGATAACTCATTTCATGTGAATGTTTCTGATAGTTGGGTATGTCTTTTCATACAGGAGAGTAAGTATAAGAATGAGCATTGAACTACAATCAGTTTCTAATCCAGTTCACAGAAAGGTTGGTATTTAGTTCTTTTTTGAAATATCATTTAGGTACATTGTAGATAATTAGTTTTGTTCTTTAAGAATGTGACATCTTTTATTGCATTTATTTTGCTTTTAAATTTTGGGCTATTTTGTAACTGTTGCAAATCAAGGGTGGTGGAATCTACTGAGAAAACAACTGAAGTTGTTTTCATATAATTATGAAGAAGAACATAATTATACTATGTATTTCTTTGTTTGTTTTTTTTTTTGAGATGTAGTCTTGCTCTGTTGCCAGGCTGGAGTACCATGGCATGATCTCGGCTCACTCGCCTCCCGGGTTCAAACAATTCTCCTGCCTCAGCCTCCTGAGTAGCTGGGACTACAGGCATGCACCACCACGCCCAGCTCATTTTTGTATTTTTAGTAGAGACAGGGTTTCACCGTGTTGGCCAGGATGGTCTTGATCTCTTGACCTCGTGATCCACCCACCTTGGCCTCCCAAAGTGCTGGGATTACAGGCTTGAGCTGCTGTGTCCGGCCTATACCATATATTTCTAAAACATACATGAAGAATTGGGGGTTGGGGTGACAGTCTCCTTAGATTTGCCTAGTGCACTTAAAAGTTGCACATATATATATATACACATATATACACACACACGCACATATATATATATAAAATATCTTTTATTGCTGTTGTTCGTATGTGCGTGCGCGCACACACACACACTGCTGCCTTATAGAATTGGCATTTCATGGTGTAAATGTAAAAACAATAAACCAAAATACTACAGGGAGACATTTGTGACTCCTTTACTTCACGTTTTGAAGAGAGGCATTTAGGCCGGGCGCGGTGGCTCAAGCCTGTAATCCCAGCACTTTGGGAGGCCGAGACGGGCGGATCACGAGGTCAGGAGATCGAGACCATCCTGGCTAACACGGTGAAACCCCGTCTCTACTAAAAAAATACAAAAAATTAGCCGGGCGAGATGGCGGGTGCCTGTAGTCCCAGCTACTCGGGAGGCTGAGGCGAGAGAATGGCGTAAAACCCGGGAGGCGGAGCTTGCAGTGAGCTGAGATCCGGCCACTGCACTCCAGCCTGGGCGACACAGCGAGACTCCGTCTCAACAAAAAAAAAAAAAAAAAAAAAAAAGAAGAGAGGCATTTAGAGTATCAGTCTCATATAACCTTCAAAAGTGTGAGTCATTAACAGAACTAAGGATATAGAGTAGAGCAGGGGTCCCCAACCCCCTGGCCACTTACTGGTACGGTCTGTGGCTTGTTAGGAGCTGGGCTGCACAGCAGGAGGTGAGTGGCAGGTGGGCAGGAGATCGTTACCTCCTACAATCCGCCTCCTGTCGAATCAGCAGTGGCATTAGAGTCTCATAGGAGTGTAAACCCTATTGCGAACTGTACATGCAAGGGATCTCAGCTGTATGCTCCTTATGAGAATCTAATGCCTGATTTGAGGTGGAAGTTTCATCGAGAAACCATCCTTCACCCCCCAGTTCTTGGAAAAAATTGTCTTCTACAAAACTGGTTTCTAGTGCCAAAAAGGCTGGGGACCAATGGAACAGAGGACTAAGAAATACAGCATCTATGCCAAGGGCAGTGCCTCACACCTGTAATCCTAGCACTTTGGAAGGCTGAAGCCAGATTGCTTGAGCTAGGAGTTTGAGACCAATGTAGGCACCATGGTGAAATCCCATCTCTACAAAAAAATAGACAAATTACCTGAAGGTGGTGGCATACTCCTGTATTTCCAGCTACTTGAGAGGCTGAGGTGGAAGGATCACTTGAGCCTGGGAGGTTGAGGCTACAGTGAGCTGTGATAGTGCCACTGCAACCCAGACTGGGCAACAGAGCGAGACCCTATGTCAAAAAAAAAAAAAACACTGAACTATAGCATCTGTTTTCTGTGTGCCATAGCTTTCCCTGAACACGTTCAGGGACCTAGTAGTATTAGTATTACGTTTGGTTTTTTAAGTAGCCTCCTGGGTGAATTTCAAGAAGTACTTAAATAGAAGCTGCTTAAGAACAAGGCATTCTGAGGCAGAGCAGGTGCCTAAATTACTAATTTTCCAGGGTGGAGATTATATATTATACTTCTTACATGTTATTCCATATGCCTGCTATACCTCTTCAATTTCTAGCTTTGTGCATAAGTGGTTTAGATTTTTCTAGGATCTTAGCATTTCCTTAGTAGCCATGAGTAGAGATTTTATTTCAAATGTATTATTAACCTTAATGCCCAGTTCTGTATTAGTTTTACCTCATCTTGTAACTAATGCTGTTTTTCTTTCACCAGTGTTCTCTGGTACATACTTTTGGTGTACTTTTTGTGAGCTCTAGCTGTTACGATGATCTCCCACACTATGTACACTTAGCTACCTGGAAAGTGGTCTTTATGAAAGGTACCTACTTCATTTGAGACTGAAAACAGATGGGATTCCATGTCAGTGGCCACCTGGTTTAGAAGAGAATAGGCCCTTTGGAAGAAGCCTGGCAACGTATTACCTGATACCCCTGTCTTCTGAGAGACAGAAGCTTTCTTTTTTCTAGTGTGGATTATTGTCAGTTCTACTGATATATTTGCCACTTTTGAAATGCTATACCAGTTAATTTTAAGGGAAACTAAAAATAAAATTGAATGTGGTATGTTCAGTGGTAAAGAAAATTTTTGTCATCATGTTATGGTGTAGCAAGGACTGGGTCTAAATTTCCCCAAGCCTCTGATAGGAAGATATTCCTAAACTTTCAACTCTTAGCACTTACTTAACTTTTACACACCTCCATGTGGCTCTCAAAGAGCAGAATGTCTACCCCTATTTAAGATTCTAACTCTGTAAAGACTAATAAAAACCAGCAGCACTAAAAAACAAAACTGTCTGCAATATAACTATGATACACTGATGTTGTTGGATTTTTTTACTTCTGAGAAGGAAGAAATTACTCAAAAAGCCAGATCTAGTAAAAACATTTAAAAACAACAAACTTTCTTTCAGGACTTAGTTATTCGTCTGACTGATGACACGGATCCATTTTTTTTATATAACCTTGTTATATCTGAGGAAGATTTTCAAAGGTAACTGAATTTTTTTCTGATCTTATATTTAATGAAAGAATAAGTTTCTACATTTTATTGGTACTGTTCTCTTTAAATACATACCTACATATTAGATTTAGTTACTTTGGGAATATTGGGCTATTTGTACTATATTTACTTAGGGTGTTTTGGAAAATAAATGTTTTGTGGGTTATTAGAATTCTGCTTAAAACACTCGTGAAGTTTGAAGCTTTTGCTGAATTTATTGATTTTTTCCCCATTGAATACGTTCTATGAAAATCAGAGCTCCTTAGCTTAGTTCTTGATTATAACAAAGGTTAGTAAATAAAAAAAAGAATCCTTCAGGATGCTAATTATAATGAAAGATAGTAATTGGATGGGCGCGGTGCCTCATGCCTATAATCCCGGCACTTTAGGCGGCCGAAGAGGTCAGGAGTTCGAGACTAGTCTGACCAACATAGTGAAACCCTGCCTTAACTAAAAATACAAAAATTAGCTGGGTGTGGTGGCACATGCCTGTAATCCCAGCTACTCGGGAGGCTAAGGCAGAAGAATCTCTTGAATCTGGGAGGCAGAGGTTGCAGTGAGCCAAGATTGCACCACTGCACTCCAGCCTGGGTGACAGAGCGAGACTCTGTCTCAAAAACCAAAACAAACTAATTAAATTTTTTAAAAATTTCTTTTCCTTTCTTCTGTATAGTTTAAAATTCCAGCAAGGTCTTCTGGTAGACTTCTTAGCTTTCCCACAAAAATTTATAGATCTCCTTCAGCAGTGTACTCAAGAACATGCCAAAGAAATTCCAAGGTAAGTTGCGTGAGAACACTACATTATTAAATTTAATTCAAGACAGATTCTTCTTTGAAACACAAATTGATGGCAAAATCTTTTCCATTTATTATGAATATCCCTGTTTATTTTTAGAACTGGGGTTAGGCCTCCATTAAATCTCAGATTTTAAGGCATCTTGATTAAAATCAGAAATAGTTCTTAATTTTCATGTCTTGACAGAGGCACTAAAGTTATCCGAAATATTTGGCAGCATCAAATATTTAGTTTTTATATAATGAACTTGGAAAAAGGGAAGACTAAGATTGTATGTGTGTATGGTGCTAATGCCTGATTCTTTTACTGTAAAGTTCATCAACCTTTTACTTATTGGCTTTATCAGTTGATGATTGTTGTTGAATCTGTTATTAGGAAGAACAAAATGATGCTTTTCTATCATTTTTTCTATATGAAGTATAATTATTCTATAAAGAAGAACTTTTCCTCAGCAATTAGGGCTATTTGATTACTCAGAAAATTCATAAAGGATAAATGCTTAATTCTTGCATTTAAATTGTCAGTTTTTTAGAGTGAAGAGCTGGTAGTCTACTTTTCTGGCACTCAGTGAATTTTTGTTTTTAGTTTGTGCTTTCTCTCTCATTTGTTTCTCATGAACTCATGGACTTTTATATAGTCACTATGTTTCAGTCAATCTTTTTTTTGCCCAATTTATCTTATCGTTTACCATTGGGAGTCCTTTCATATTGGCCCCTGTTATTTCAATGTGCTCCCTTTCCTGAGCTTTCTAAGTAGAGAAGCTTCTGATTCAGTGAGAGATTTTCACTATCTCCTAAGTGTGTTATAATGTAACATTTTCTTTTCATAGGTTTTTACTACAGTTAGTTTCTCCAGCAGCTATGTTGGATAACTCACCTGCATTTTTAAATGTGGTAGAGACAAATCCTTTTAAGCATCTTACCCACCTCTCACTAAAACTTTTACCTGGAAATGATGTGGAGATAAAGAAATTTCTAGCAGGCTGTCTGAAATGTAGCAAGGTAATATTTAAATTTAAGTTACTCTTTTAACAAAATAAGTATCAATGGTCTTTGATAAATTATTGAAGAGATACGGTGCCATACATTTTTGCTTTCTGAATAAAGTTTTATGATATATAATGAATTTATTTTACTGTTTTTTACTTAGTCAGGGTATAGTGGGGATGGATCTGGACCAGGAATTGAGAAGCTTAGGTCCCAGGGTTTTTATCAATCATGTGTGATTTTTGGACAGGTCACTTAAACTCTTCTGTCATGGTTTCATCAGCTGCTAGACGTGTATGGAAATAGCTACCCTATGTAGCCAATCTTAGATAAGATATATGGAAATGTCTTGACAATTACAAAGTGCTATATGGCACAAGGAAACAACATAGGGATGCTGCTTGAGTTTTTAGAATCTTTCTTTTTTTTTTTTTTTTTTTGAGACGGAGTCTCGCTCTGTCACCCTGGCTGGAGCGCAGTGGCCGGATCTCAGCTCATTGCAAGCTCTGCCTCCCAGCTTTACGCCATTCTCCTGCCTCAGCCTCCCGAGTAGCTGGGACTACAGGCGCCCACCACCTCGCCCGGCTAGTTTTTTGTTTTTGTTTTTTTTTTTTTTGAGGCGGAGTCTCGCTCTGTCGCCGGACTGGAGTGCAGTGGCCAGATCTCAGCTCACTGCAAGCTCCGCCTCCCGGGTTTACGCCATTCTCCTGCCTCAGCCTCCGGAGTAGCTGGGACTACAGGCGCCAGTTCGCCCAGCTAGTTTTTGTATTTTTAGTAGAGACGGGGTTTCACCATGTTAGCCAGGATGGTCTCGATCTCCTGACCTCGTGATCCGCCCGTCTCGGCCTCCCAAAGTGCTGGGATTACAGGCTTGAGCCACCGCGCCCGGCCTTGTATTTTTTTAGTAGAGATGGGGTTTCACCGTGTTAGCTGGGATGGTCTCAATCTCCTGACCTCGTGATCCGCCTGTCTCAGCCTCCCAAAGTGCTGGGATTACAGGCTTGAGCCACCGCGCCTGGCCGAGTTTTTAGAATCTTTCTAGTCAAATGCTATATAGATCAGTGCATCTCAAACTTTAAATTATCTGGGGATCTTGTTAAAATGATTTAGGTCTGAGATGGAGCCTAAGAATCTGCATTTGTAACAGGCTTCCAGGAAGATGCTGATGCTATACTTTAAGTAGCATGGCTATAGATGATTACATTGTAAATTGTATAATTTTATTATTTTTATGAATAGGAAGAAAAATTATCATTAATGCAATCACTAGATGATGTTACTAGGCAACTGGACTTTACACAAAAGGTAATTCGAATTTCACTTTTTCTTTGTAAGTCATCCAGATATTGGCGCTGAATTGCTTCCTTGACTCAGTGCCAAGCTTTTATGTATTTTCTTTCAAATCATGCTTCCATTGAATTTCCTCTCCTCTTTGCCACCCTTCAGCTACCACTTAATTATCTTAATCTGATACTTTCTCTTGTACATACTTGACTTTACACCAACATTTCTGTATCCCCAATATGTTCCCTCGAGTCTTCATTAAATAAGATGTGTATATTTCTGTAACATATTGGTTCTCCGCTCCCCACTTACTGCCTCATTCCTCTGGCCTAAATGACTTTTCAGTTCCTATGCTCTAAACCTTTCCCTTCCTTTGCTATGTATAGAATTAATTCCTCTGATAGGATTAGCATCATTTTAGTCATAGCTACAACATTTCTCCCCTAGTCCATGAAATTGAAGGCCAGAGTATCTGTTTTAGCTTGTTCTTGTTTTGCTTTAAAGAACTATCTGAAGCTGGGTAATTTATGAAGAAAATAAATGTAATTGGCTCATAGTTCTGTAGGCTGTACAAGCATGGCGCCAACATCTGCTTGGCTTCTGATGGGGGCCTGAGGAAGTTTACAATCATGGCTGAAGGCAAAGAGGAGCAGGTGTGTCACATGGTGAGAGTGGGAGGAAGGAGGTACCACATGCTTTTGAACAACCAGATCTCGTATGAACTAACTGAGTGAGAACTCACTTACCACCAAGGAAATGGTACTGAACCATTCATGAGGGACCATTCCTGTGATCCAATCACCTTCCACAGGCCCTGCCTCCACTGTTGGGGATTACGTTTGAACATGAGACTTGGAGGGGACAGACATCCTAACCATATCGGTATCTGATAATCTGCATGGCCTCATGCAGAAAATACCCCTTCACAATGTGGCCCACAGGGCCATGTTACTGGGTTTTATATGTAAGTGAACTATTCCTTGTAATCGACTTGCTTCCCCCTACCCCTCTTTATTGGGTGATAAAGAGCCAGATTTAATTAAAAGCTTTAATTAAAAGATAGTTTATCTTGACCTGTGGGCCTTTTTGGGTCTAAGATTGTTTTTATTCTGATATTGATTTCCTAAAATTAAAAAATTTTGTGTAGGAAAAGGCTTTGAACATGTCCTGAAAAGCTATAATTTTGTTTTCTTTAATATCTTTGTAAATATTGGTATATTCTAATCAGAAGTATTATATTAAGGAGACTATCTTAATATTTTGTGTTAAACTCTAATGTAGACATTAGCAGAAAAAAACCAAGAATTAGATAAGTTACGGAATGAATGGGCGTCACACACAGCAGCCTTGACAAACAAGCATTCTCAGGAACTGACAAATGAAAAGGAAAAAGCCTTGCAGGTAAGAACATTAAAGGAAACTGAAAAAATATCTTTTATGGCTGTTGGTCATTTTGTTAATTTTGAAAGTAATAAATGCTTGCTTTAAATTTTCCAAACATTATAGAAGTATATAAAATGAAAATAAAAATTCTATCTTTCAAAGTCTTACTACCCAGAGATAATCTATAAACATTTTTATATATTTTTTCAGACTTTTCTCTATGTATATGTAAATAATATGCAATTTATAAATATTTGCTTATAAACTTATAACTGTAAATTATGTTGTTTATATATGTGCCCATTTATGGGTTTTTGGTTTTGTTCTAGACTAATGGAGTCTTGTTGGATATATTGATTGTAACTTTTTTTCACTTAATATGATACCATTCTATATCAGTTAAGATATTCCTTTTTAGTGACTGCAGAGTATTCATTTTGGGTTAACTTAAATTATTTAACTACTTACCGAAATGGTGGTCATTTAAATGCTTCAAAATTTTGGTTATTTTAAGCAATACTGCAACAAGCACTCTTAGTTTCTAGAAGTGAAACTGCAGCATACCTATATAAAATATTGATGGACACTGCAAATTTGCCACCCAAAAAGGTTAAACCAAATGAAATCCCAAAGATAAGGTAGTGTATAAGGATACTTATTTCCCCATATTCTCGACATTGTTTTTAACCTTCTTAATTCTTTATTTATTATTATTATTTTTTGAGACGGAGTTTTGCTTTTGTTGCGGAGGCTGGAGTGCAATGGCACAATCTCGGCTCACCGCAACCTCCGCCTCCCGGGTTCAAGCGATTCTCCTGCCTCAGCCTCCCGAGTAGCTGGGATTACAGGCATGTGCCACCACGCCCAGCTAATTTTGTATTTTTAGTAGAGATGGGATTTCTCCATGTTTGTCAGGCTGGTCTTGAACTCCCAATCTTAGGTGATCTGCACACCTCAGCCTTCCAAAGTGCTGGGATTATAGGCATGAACCACTGTGCCCTGCTACCTTCTTAATTCTTAATATTTGCCACCTGATCTTAAGGTAATACTAGTTTTAGTTTACATTTCTTATGTTTTTTTTGTGAAGATACGCATTTTTATTTTTTATTTTTTATTTGTATTTACTTACTTTTTTTGAGATGGAGTCCCATGCTCTCTCCCAGGCTGGAGTGCAGTGGCGCGATCTCAGCTCACTGCAAGCTCCGCCTCCTGGGTTCACACCATTCTTTTGCCTCAGCCTCCCGAGTAGCTGGGACTACAGGCATGTATCACCACACTGGCTGATTTTAAAATTTTTTTTGTAGAGATGGGGTTTCGCTGTGTTGCCCAGGCTGGTCTTGAACTCCTGGCCTCAAGTGATCCTCCTTCCTTGGCTTCCCAAAGTGCTGAGATTATTGGCATGAGCCACTGTGCCTGGTACTACCTTTATCACATACTAAATTTCTTTATGTACTTGGGCTTGTCTTTGGACTGTTGTTAAGAACTAATCTCATTTTCTCGTTCAGTGGAGAGATATAGCTCTTCATTTATTAAGGTCTTATTTGTTGAAAACAGACTTTTTATCTCTCTCCCTTTTTCTCTTTTCTCTTTTTCTTTTGCAGCCTTGTTAAACAATGTTTTTGTCTAGGGACTTTACAGATTTTTACTGCATAAATGAGACCATCCACTCCCTACCAGTACCACTGTGGTTAAATTTATAATTGTTTATCAGTAGTGTATATTAATGTCATATCCAGCCACCTTACTGAATTTACATACTGTTTCTAAGAGTTTTGAAATTGATTATCTTATGTTTTCCAGGTAGATATATAAACTATAAAAAATAGTAATTTTTTCTCTTCCTATGATGAGTGTCCTTTTTTTTTCTTGTACAGAAAAATACTGAATAATAGTGAAATTTTCATCTTGTTCCAGTCTTTTTTGGTAAATAACTAAAATATCTCACCATTAAATATGATGTTTGCTTTGCATTTGAGAGAGAGGGTTTTCTTTTCTTACTTGCTACCTAAGAATTTTAATTCAGAGTGCTAAGTCAGATAAAATGAGTTTTGGGATCTAACCAAATAATTGTGTCATTTTTCCCCTTTAGTAGTGTAATAAATTATAACAATAGGTTTCCAAAGGTGGAATCATCTTCGCTTTCATAGAATAATACTTACATAGTCATAGCGATTTTTAATAAACTATTGTATCAATTTGTTATTATTTAACTTGGGATTTTTGTATTTTTGTTTATTTGTTTTTAGAGACAGAGTCTTGCTCTTGTTGCCCAGGCTGGAGTACAGTGAGGTGCGGTCACAGCTCACTGCATCCTCAACCTTTGGGGCTCAAGCGATCCTCCCACCTCAGTCTTTGGAGTAGCTGGGACCACAGGTACGGGCCACTAGGCCTAGCTAATTTTTTTTTTTTTTTTAAGAGATGGAGTCTCACTATGTTGGTCAGGCTGGTCTCAATCTCCTGGCCTCAAATGATCCATCCGCCTTGGCCTCCTGAAGTGCTGGGATTACCGGCGTGAACCACCCTGCCTGGCCCAGAATGTTTGTATTTGTATTCATAAGTGACCTTGGTCTGAGATTATCTTTTTCCTGCACATCATAGTTTGCTTATTGCAATTGTGGGTTATAGACTATGGTATTAGAATTATGCTAGCCTCATGAGATGAATAAGAACATTTTTCAATTTTCTTTATTCTTTGAAACAGTGAAATAACAGGGAATTAATCTGTACCTTGAGGGCCTGATACAATTAGCCATTTAACACCATTTGGATCACACACCTAGTTGAAACATTTATCTTTTTCTTTTCCAGTTTTCTCCATCATTATTGGTCTGTTTAAATTTTCTCTTTTTTCTTGAGTTTTGCTAATTTATATTTTCTTAAAAAGCCATGTGTTTCATCTATGTGTTTTTATTTTTAAAATTTATTATTATTATTTTTTTGACGATGAGGTATTGCTATGTTGCCCAGGCTGGACTCAGACTCCTAAGTTTAGGCAATCCTCCTGCCTCAGCTCCTCTAGAGTAGCAAGGACTACTGGTGTGTGCCATTGTACATGGCTACTGTCTGTGTGTTTAAATATATTAGTACAATATTGTGCATATTGTCTTGTGATTTTTAAAATCTCCATATTATTTCTCTTATGTTCTTAATTTGTTTTGTTTAATGCGACTACATGGTTTTTCTATTGTTTAGTGTTTCCAAAGAACCAGTTTTTCATTTCATTAATTAATTCTGCACTGTTCCCCCCCCCCCATTTCATTAATTTCTGTTTACTACCTTTTTTTTTTTTTTTTGGCTTGATTTTCAAGCAAGTTGTGTTCTTCTCGATGTTGTTGTTAGATTGAGGGGTACATGTGCAAGTTTGTTTCTGGGTATATTGCATAATACTGGAGTTTGGGCTTCTATTGAACTCATCACCCAAATAGTGTACATAGTGCCCAATAAGTAGTTTTTCAACCTCTACTCCACTCTATCCCTCCCTCATTTTGGAGTACTCCTTGTCTATTGTCCATGGAAATAAATTAGATCTAAAAGTTTCTTCATAAGGGCATTTGTTTAAAACTCCAGAGTGACTGAAGGAATTGTTTGTATTTCTATATTGCACTTTCTAATAGGATTGTCAGACAGTCCTTTGGGACCTTAAAACCAGGTCAACACTTCTCTTCCTGCTAATAGATAATGTAAAACTTTAGTGTGCATGAGAATCATTTGAAGGGTGCATTAGAATGCAGATTGCTGGGCTTCATCCCCAGAGTCTTTGATATGGTTAGTCAGTGGTGGAGTCCAATAACTCGATTTCCTGATAGGTTCTTAGCTGATACTGATTATTCTGTTCAGAGGACCATAATTTGATAACCACTGCCATAGGGTGCTGTTACTCAAATTAGGCCAATTTTGTGACTATACAGAAATCTGTTGAGGAAGGTAAACTGCCTTCTGTTATTACTGATGGTTTCTACAAATGTTATAGGGAATAATGGCTGTATTATCTATATTTGTCACTCACCCATTCAAGTGGACATTAAACCTGTGTTATCTTTATGGCATTTTAAAAAGGCAAATTTGATTCCTGCATTTTAAATTTTTCTTTATGTTTACACTTATTTCTCATGGTTTCTTTATACCTCCATTTAAAAAAATATACCGAGTAATCTTGTTTCTACACTAATTTCTTTGTAGAAGCTTTTTTCCTGTGAGGAAAGTTCTAGCAACATATAGAATCACCCATCTTCCTTCTATTTCTTATATTATTTTCTTAATTCTGACTTCTATATTTCTTCACTTCATAGAATTTTTTTATTAATTTTTGTTTTCCCATTCATATCATTATAATTCCATTCCCAAAACATTTTTCTCATGTAATATTCTTCCAAAACTACTGTGTGCTTTTCTGATTTAAGCCTCTATAGAATATTCATTTGAAAAAATATTGCTTTCACCTCTACAAATTCTCCCTTTTCTGTTGGACTCTATTCTGAAACTGTTCCTCCAATGATTATTTTTTTTCCTCCAGAATGGAAATTTTTTAATGTATTTTTTTCTAAAAATATTGAAATGATTCAGAAGTGAACAAAGTAGAAAATGTAAACTTTATAATCCTAGTTTTCACACTTTTTTTTTTTAAACAAAAATCTCCAAGGTTCTGATGTTCACTGGAGTAAAAACCCGTTCTTTATTTTCATTGCTTTTGGCCTCTATTGTCTTTAGTGTCTTTGATTACCTTCTTAAATAGCTACAGTTAGCATCTTTACCAGTTTGCTCTGATTTTTCTTCCTGATTGCTTCTTCAGTGTTTTCTTCCAAGGTTGCATTTTCAATTTTATATGGACTTCTTCCTGTTTTATCTCTTTTTGCTCCTTCTCTCCTTTTCAGCTTTCCAAAAATGAGGAAATTCCTGAAGTAGTAATGTAAAAATTCCTAAGGTATTTTATGAGAGAGACACTCCCCTGTACTAGTGCTAAGAATTTTGAATGGGTATAACTTCTCTGGGATACAGTTTTGGAACTTGTATCAAGCTTTATATTTGTTTATGTTCTTTATTCTATAATTGATCATAAAGAAATAATCTGAATTTTAGATGTATGTACAAAAAAATCAATCATCATTTTATTTATAATTGTGAAAAATTGGAAACTAAATGTCCATAATAGGGCAGAAGTTAAATGAATTATGGAGTAGCCAGGGATGGAATGTTGTGTAGCTGTTAAAGACTTTACAAAGAATTTTTTAATGATGTGAGAAGGTGCAAATGCTAAGGGAATAAAATGTGATTAAATTGTATGAATAGCTTGATATTCATTAAATTTATTATGTGTGTTGTGTGTTTATGTGGATGTCAATGTAAGTATATAAATGATTGGAAGAGAGTACTCCTAAATATTAGGAGTGATTTCTGGATGTGATTATGCGTTGTATTTCCTTTTTGCCCTTAAGAGCATGTATAACTTTGATAACCACAAAAATATGCTTTATTTTCCAAAGATATTTAGGATTTGATAGTGTTCGTTAACAAAAATGGTACTAAGATAGGTTTGTGATAGGATTCAGACAGGCAGTAGATATTGCACTGTTATAACCATGTTCAAATTTTATTGTTGGTAAAGATGACTTGGACTAATGAACCAACCTTGCTCATTTTACAAAAATAAAAAATAAATTACAATTTTTTTGTTCAAATCTTTCTGTATTTGTATTTCTGATTTTTTTCTTTGAATTTTGGTACTGTATTTTTATTATATAATAGGCACAAGTTCAATATCAACGGCAGCATGAACAACAGAAAAAAGATTTAGAAATCCTTCATCAACAAAATATCCACCAGCTACAAAACAGACTGTCTGAGTTAGAAGCAGCTAATAAAGACTTAACTGAAAGAAAATATAAAGGAGACTCCACTATTAGAGAACTTAAAGCAAAACTTTCTAGTGTTGAAGAGGTATTGAATGTTGATTTTTTTCTCCCCCAGTTTAAAAGAACATTTTGATTTGGTTATTTTAATGTGGTTACTTGTGTTGATGGTGTTCCTCTGGATGCTCTGTAGAGTTCTCTTGTGGTGTTAGGGTAATCCATTCAGACAATGCAAAGAAAATTGAGAATTTGAAATTTGATAAAAAGCCTAATTCATAACAGAACTGAGGTAAACTTGAATATTTTTAGTTAGGGTCTTGAGAGCAGATTACTGGCACAGCTGTCAGATTTATTAATTTTTTTTTTTTTTTTTTTTTTTGGAGACGGAGTCTCGCTCTGTCGCCCAGGCTGGAGTGCAGTGGCCAGATCTCAGCTCACTGCAAGCTCCACCTCCGGGGTTTACGCCATTCTCCTGCCTCAGCCTCCTGAGTAGCTGGGACTACAGGCGCCCGCCACCTTGCCTGGCTAGTTTTTTTGTATTTTTTTTAGTAAAGACGGGGTTTCACCGTGTTAGCCAGGATGGTCTTGATCTCCTGACCTTGTGATCCGCCCGTCTCGGCCTCCCAAAGTGCTGGGATTACAGGCTTGAGCCACCGTGCCCGGCCAATATGTTTTTAATAGTAACACAGCACCTATATTTCATTAGGGTACTGTGATGACAGGGCTGGTTTTTTTTTTTTTTCTCAGCCTACCTAACATAAACAATTATATGAAATTTAGTGTCTAGTAATAATGGTAATGGTAAAGATAATAGTTAATCCTTACTGAGCATTCTCTGTGTTAGGTACTGTTTGAAGTTCTTTACATATATTAACTCATTTTGTTGTTATAACAATTCTTTAAGGTAGGAATTATTATTAGCCCCATTTTACAGATGATGAAACTAAGTCACAGAAAGGTTAAAGTTGCCTAAGATCACATAGCCGATGAGTGGAAGAACAAGGATTAGAACTCATCTATTATTTGCCTGTCTTTAGTACTACCTTGTTCTTTCAGGCAACAGAGAAATTTTCATTTTTTATTGTATTTATTATATTTAAGGTCCGGGATACATGTACAGAATGTGCAGGTTAGTTGCATAGGTAAACATGTGCCATGGTGGTTTGCTGCACCTATCAACTCATCACCTAGGTATTAAGCCCCACAGAAATTTTTAAAATCTTGCTATAGTGCCACATTTGTTGTTGCTTTGGCATTGATTACAGGCTTCTTTGTAGCATTATACATTATTGTCATATGAAGTATTAGAAAATATATGTAGTTTTTTTGTCTATATTGTAAATACCAAAGTTACCAGTGTTATTCTAGCTCACAAGACTTCAAACTCTATTTTGCCAGTCTCATGCTTAGAAGCTCTAAAGCCTGACCAATTTTGTGTTCAGATCCTCATATTGTTTTGCCCCAACAATAGATGTCTTCAGTTTTTCCTGCATACACTCTTCACACTGGTTGTAAAGCATTGGAAACTTCATGGTACGTTGGTAGTCTAAATACTTCAGTATAATGCTCTGATTTAATCATACTCAGCCCTGGAACTGGTCATTATATAAACAGAACCTCATTATGTTGATTTTTATATGATCTAATAAAAATATTTCCTCCAGGATTTTAATAAGACTTTCAAATTGTTAGTTCTTGGATATTTTTTAACCACTGAGTATTCAGTTACCTGTTTTAAGTTAGAATTTTTAGGCAGTAGTGCCCTAAAAATAACAATTGCTACCATTTATTGAGTTTTACTGTGTGCCAACCAAAATGCTAGGTAATTTACATAATAATTTTTATGAAGGTTAAATGAAATAATTTATTAAGTATTTGTTATTTCCGTTTTACAAATGAGGGAACTGAGATTTAATTTAGGGAATTTCAGTAATTACCAAGATCACACAGTAGAAGAGCCAGGATTTGAATTTTGTTTGAAACTAAAGTTTGTGCTCCTAAAACCACTATAGTCACAATACCATATAATTATTTTTGGAAACTTTTGTTGAGAACTAAAACTATCTAGGAATACTATATCCTGGACTTTCATATACCAGCAGCCTTTGGGTTAATATTAGCTGATTGGGAAGAGATCTGTTGTAGATTTTTTTTAAATCTATTTTTAATGAACAATTGTAGTTTATTTTGCTTGAAAGAGTGAACAGAGAGATCTGGAAATGTTAACATTTATTGACATGGAAAGATATTTGTAATACGTGAAGAAGGTAGATTATAAACTGGAGAGTATCAGCCTTTAAAAAATAATCTGTACATGTAAGCAACAAAGCAAAATGTTAATTCTAGATTGTGGCTCTCACCCTTGGTTACCCTTGGAATCAGTTGTGGAGACATCAGAAAATTATTGTTAAAAGTTTTAAAGTTACTGTAATTTATTCGTAAATTAGAATTATTTTATTTTCCTTTGATATGATTGAATCAGATAGTAGAATATTTTACAATTACATTCCAGATATGTGCTACTATACCATTAGAAAGACATTCATGTTTTTAAAAAAAGTCTGTACTAAAACTTTAAAATTATTAAAGACTTTTTTTTATACATTAGACATCTTAATTATAAATAACCAGATAAGGCAACTTCCCTTTTTCATAATGCATAATTTCTTTCTTTTTCCATTCTAGGAGCTGCAGCGGACTAAGCAAGAAGTCCTCTCTTTGCGAAGAGAGAATTCTACACTAGATGCTGAATGCCACGAGAAAGAAAAGCATATTAATCAGCTACAAACAAAAGTGGCAGTTTTAGAACAGGAAATCAAGGATAAGGACCAGCTTGTTTTAAGAACAAAAGAAGCATTTGATACAATCCAGGAACAAAAGGTCTACTTTTAAATTTTTCTCAGAAATTTATGATGACATTTATAAGTAAACACAAATACCCTAATTATTCATGTTTTTAAAAAATATATCAGGTGGTTTTAGAAGAAAATGGTGAGAAAAATCAAGTACAACTAGGAAAGCTTGAAGCTACAATAAAATCATTATCTGCAGAACTTCTAAAGGTTTGTTTTAAAGATTTTATAGAATAATATTTCATTAGATTACATAGAAATATACATATGAAGCTCTTTTATAGGCAAATGAAATTATCAAGAAGTTACAGGGGGATCTGAAAACCTTAATGGGTAAGTTGAAATTGAAGAATACAGTTACTATTCAGCAAGAAAAACTCCTGGCTGAGAAGGAGGAAAAATTACAGAAGGAACAAAAGGAATTACAAGATGTTGAACAGTCTCTTCGAATTAAAGATCAAGAGGTAGTTAATATTTTAAATTTTTGTGTTGTAACTATATTTTTTCCTCCTTTATTTTTAAAATTTATGCTTTGTTACATTAACAAATGGCTTTGGCCTTTTTTTTCAACAAAAGAACATGATTCAGTAGATGTTAATAACCTGTTTCAGTTTGGAAAGTTAGTTATCATGATTCAGATACCTTGATTGCTCATCTATGTCTGTGTTTGTATACACACGTAAATATTTTATTACATAATTGAGCTAATTCCTTTATTCTCATTTAATAATATTAGTGGTAACCATTTATTTAGTTAATAATAGATTCTTCCGTTTTTATTTAACCTTTGTTTTGCTTGACTTGTGATGATTGATATATTTCAGGTATGCAAATTACAAGAACAATTAGAAGCTACAGTTAAAAAACTTGAAGAAAGCAAACAACTTCTAAAAAATAATGAAAAATGTAAGTATGTTACATGTTAATGTAAATGAGGTTTGTAGTTTTATTCTTGTATTTTTTTGAGACACAGTCTCACTCTGTCACCCAGGCTGGAGTGCAGTGGCATGATCTCAGCTCACTGCAGCCTCCACCACTTTGGTTCAAGTTATCCTCTCGCCTCAGCCCCCCAAGTAGCTGGGACTAAGGTGCAGCACCACACTCAGCTAATTTTGTGGGGTTTTTTTGCAGACAAGGTTTTATCATGTTGCCCAGGCTAGTCTCAAACTCCTGAGCTCAAGTGATCCACCCGCCTCAGCCTCCCAGATTGTTATGTTTAGGTTTACAGGTGTTAGCCATCGTGCTCGGCTATAGTTTTATTCTTAACGTGAAAATTTTATTTGAATTCATAAAAGTGTAGGTATTATAAATCTAGACATTGTCCAATATATAAGTAATTTCTGCTTTAAATATATGTCTTAATGCCTTTTCTATAAATTTATATCATCTGCCCAGTAAAAGAGTTATCATCTTTATAAAGAAAACCATATCCCATATGTCAGTAACCCACAATTAAAACTGTTGAAAGTGTTGACTGTAATTTATTGTTTAAATTCTTCATTACTCCTTTTTTAAATTGCTATGTTTACTTAATAATAACAATATGAATTATTTGAAACCAAAACATAAAATTCTGATTTTAACTAACATTTTCTCAGTTTATACTACAGAGTATCATACATAAGATTGTGAATTTTAAATAAACTGTAAGATATTCTAGAAGTGAAATCTTTCAAAGAGTTCCTTGACTAGCAGAAGTATGTGCTTTGGAGAGTAATAAATAAGGAGTCCTATGTGGCAGCTTCTAAAATAAGAAACTTTAATGACAAAAATATAGGTGAACCTATATTGCTCTCCTGTGATGTCAGGTAGTTATAAAAACTTAAAAAATCTTAATATAGTTTTTAAATGTTTAAGATGATTAGAAAAATAAAAACAGTGAAAATTCTTTACCTTGCTTCTTGTTCTTTTATTTAAGTAATCACGTGGTTAAATAAAGAACTAAATGAAAATCAGCTAGTGAGAAAGCAAGATGTATTGGGACCTTCTACTACTCCGCCTGCACATTCTAGCAGCAACACAATCAGAAGTGGAATTTCTCCTAACCTGAATGTGGTAAGATTTAAAATAAGATGTGAATGATCTTAGTGAATTTCCTGAAACAAAAATATTTCCAGATTGTTAGAAAGTTTCCATGATTTAAGGTGCTGGTACCAATACACAGTGGAGTCCTACAATTACTAGCACTGAAATTAAGTTGCCCCTGGAGGTGGAACAAAGGCACACTTGCTCTGAACAAAGAGGCCGAGTTTGAAGAGGACACTTCTTTATAAGTCTTGACTGGATATTGAAATCTTTCAGTGCTAACTAAAGCAATACCAAATATACTGAAAAACTTGAGAACACACAATGTAAAACGTTTAGGAGACTTCGAGAAGAGAGAATTCAGGGTTTAGGCTTAAGCATAAACTGAATTCTATCAGAAAAAGAAAAGAAAGTAAAAAAAGAAAAAAGTCCTGTTAGCAGGCTTGTCACCTTTAGATTCTACAAGAAACTGGTTATGAGATATAAGCTTTCTAGTTCCCATTACCAGATTTTTTTCTTTTTTGAGACAAGGCCTCGCTCTGTTGCCTAGGCTGGAGTGCACTGGTGGGATCATGGCTCATGGCAGCCTTGACCTCCTGGGCTCAGGCAGTCCTCCCATTTCGGATTCTCAAAGTGCTGGGATTACAGGTGTGAGCCACTGTGCCCAGCCCTGCTTTTTTTTTTTTTTCTCCCCTGAGAAAAAAGACTGGGCACGATGGCTCATGCCTGAAATCCCAGCACTTTGAGTGGGAGGCTGAGGTGGGTGGATCACCTGAGGTCAGGAGTTCAAGACCAGCCTGGGCAACATGATGAAACCCTCTCTCTACTAAAAATACAAAATTCAGCTGGGTGCAGCAGTGCATGCCTATAATCCCAGCTACTCGGGAGACTGAGGCAGGAGAACCGCTTGAACCCAGGAGGTAGAGGTTGCCGCGAGCCAAGATCGCACCACTGTACGCCAGCCTTGGGTGACAGAGTGAGACTCTGTCTCAAAAAGAAAAAAGAAAAAAAAAGGGAGAATAAGAAAAGCAGCTTCTTACATTCAGAGGTGGTTTGGTACTGTCTGATAGTTAGGCCTAGGTGCTTCTAGGAGGTTGCCTAGCATCCACACATAGGCCTTGGAGCTCCCCTGTTGAACACAACAATTTCATGGAATATTAACATCAGGCAAGGTTACTCTGTGACTCTGTCAATACAAAAACAAGACTTTCATAATCATGCCTGAACACAGACAAAAATATAAACATTGCTAAATCACAAATGTGGTCCATAAGCATCCTCATATCCTGGCTAACGTGAATGGCTGCTGTTGCTTTAATTACAGCTTTGACCTTAATACATTCCTCTTGCCTTATTAGATAGGATTTATTCAGATACCCAGTCAATTACCCCCTTTTCCCAGTAGCTTCCAATCCACAGTAAAGCACCACTTAAACTTTTTCTTAAATCCCCTGACATGTGCCTAAATCCAATAAATAAGTCCCTTTTAAGGGAACTTTAAAAGAAGATACCCATGGTATCACTTTTGGAGATACCCATGTTTCTTCATGGTGTGCAGTTTCCCTTGTTGCAAGGAGCAATAAATCTAGCTTGTATATCTACCCATCCGTTCCTGGTGGTCTTTGGCTGCAGGACACTAGCAGAAGGTTTAAACTTCAGATTCCTAATTGAATTTTTAACCTAATCTACTCTGGTAAGTCAGAGTACTGGATATCTAAAGAAAGGGAAAGATTGCTGTTAAATTGGAAAAAGGTACAGAAAGAAGTGCCTCGGGCTGAATTACAAACTTAAAAAAAAAAAAATTTTTTTGACCGGCTTAAAATTTGAATGACTGATGATAGCTGTGTAGAAGGTGTTTTTTTGTGTGCATCCGTTAGTGTGCACAAATGCGTCTCAAGATTTGTGTTACCACTGGCCTCAGTATAAAAATAAACTTTGTTTTCATAATATTGGTTAATGTGTGGTAGCAGTATATTGAAAATTAGTGGCAAAACCAGTTATTGTCTAAGTCCGTTTAAGAACACTAATCTTGTTTTTGTGCTGTCTGACAGAAAATTATTTTTATTTTATCTCTGATTGGCCTATTGATCTCCAGACTCCCCCATTCCCCGCTTTTTTAGGAGACTTAGAGTGAAACAAATTGGTTCAGAAGCTTGGCTTTAACTTAGTACAAAGGTAGGCCCAGTAGTTTGTTTTATCCAAGCTTGCACAGCTGCTTTGAAAAGCCCTCTAGTTCAAAGTTATCGTAGCCCCATGGTAGGTAATAAAGCAGAGTTTTGTGGTGTGATAAACAAGACTGGCCTCTGAGATAGTGCTTTTAATTATTAATTATTATAATAGATGCTAATGCCACCTGATGAACAAATACTATTTAGAATTAATTTCTCATCTTTAATCGTCTTTATGTTTTTATTTTTAGGTTGATGGTAGACTGACTTACCCAACCTGTGGGATTGGTTATCCTGTCTCCTCTGCATTTGCATTCCAGAATACCTTCCCTCATTCGATATCTGCCAAAAATACCAGCCACCCTGGTTCAGGAACAAAGGTAGCTAAATTAACTAATACTCATTCTGGGAAAAAATATAGCAACCTATTAGCATACAAACATTTCACATCTTTTAAAAGTTCATTTATTCTTTGGTCAGTTGTTAAGTAGTAGGTAGTGTATTAGATAAATATATTACTGACTATCTAGTATCTATGTCTACAGGAAATAATGCACTATGTATTTCTTGAGTCACTGTAATGTATAAAATCTTGACATCAATCTGTTTAAACCTCACTTATTTCTACTCAACCTCTCCTTTTTGTTTGTTTTGTGTTGTCCAGGCTGGAGTGCAGTAGTATAATCTCAGCTCACTGCAACCTCTGCCTCCTGGGTTCAATGATTCTTGTGCCTCAGCCTGCTGAGTAGCTGGGATTACAGGCATGCACCACTACACCTGGCTCATTTTTTTGCAATTTTAGTAGAGGTGAGGTTTCACCATGTTCGCCAGGCTGGTCTCGAACTCCTGGCCTCAAGTGATCCACCTGCCTTGGCCTCCCAAAGTGCTGGGATTGCAGGCCTGAGCCACCATGCCTGGCCAGCCTTTCCATTTTTACTCATTCTTCTACTTGTATCTCCTACAGCTCTCAAGCCTGACCAGGATTTCTGACTTCGTACTGTTGGAGTCTTAGCTGTGATTTGGAGTCCATTGCTAGAATTTAAAGGTCTGGTAGGGCAGGCTTAAATCAAATTCTAAAATTTAGTTCTGACAACATTATCTCAGATAAGATATGACTAGCAGTCACCCCAATCCTTGATTTATATGTTAAGGCTTTCTTCTACCTACTTGAGTTCTTTTTCCTAATTGTTGTTGTTATCTTAGATTTATATATTGTTTTTATATGTATTATAGTTTTGTTTTCACAATAGTTTAATCCATCCAGATTAGTCACTGCTTTTATTTTCATTGCTAACTTCAGGTCCAGGTTTATTTTTTCTTAAATAATGAGGCAAATAAACATTTATGAAAAAATGTTTTATAAAAGATAAAATTGAGGACTTTGAAACTAGTATTATAAGCTCTATCAAATTAGGTCTGGGCTACTCTAAAAATAAGTTGGCTGTGTTGCTCAGGCATGTGCTCTTTTTAGCCAAAGCCTTATTATCGCCAGGAGCTATGGAGAATTCTCAGTGAAATGAGAATTAAGCCTGAGTTTTTATGCCTGAAATACTGTTATGTAAAGGGTACTTAGATGCATATCATTGGCTCTTCTTGCATTGCTTATTAAGGAGAATTAGATGTGTATTCAAAGGAATGCTATTGTTTTATTATCAGTATCAGTATACTCAAGTGTGGTTGCATCTTGGGATCATTTTTTTTTCTTTAGAATTATAAGTGAATTCACAGTTGTTTTTTATTTTAAACAACTTTCCAGGAATATATATATAATGTCCAAAATGAGGACAAGTGCTACTAGAGACAGTTGCCTACTTGATAGGACTAAGGATGATTTATAAAATAATACTACCATTCTTATAGGTCTTGGGGAATCAGAGGAATCATTATAATAAATATGTTCTTAAATACAGGAGCAAGACTTGCAGTGTTTCCTGTATCAGTGATCTCCATATTCTTTTAATTATGTATTCCTAACAGGGGGAAAAAACCCTAAAATAAACAGAACAATTTGCGCTCTCATCTCGAATACAATAATGTGTATTTATTTGTGAATTTTTGCATATGCTACTGAAATACTATATTGTATGCTGTGTAATTATTGGTTAAGAAAGCGAAATCTGATGTTAGGATTTAAAACCTGCCTCTGTCGATGTGAAGTTGATCAAGCCACTGAAAAACAAACAGCATTCAACTCCTACACTTCAGTTTTCCCACTTATAAAATGGAGTGATAATTTTCTCTACCTTACTGGATTATTAAGTGAATTAATGCATTTGCTTAGAATAGTACCTGATTCATGATAAGTACTCCATAAATGTTATATTATTAATAATAAAATTATTCAAAAATAGAAATTGAAGAATGAGACTAAAAATAGATGTAAATGAAAGTTGTAAGATTTTCTTCTCAGACCTCAATGAATGGTCCTAATTACTGCCTACTTTGTCTTCCTCTACTCAGAGACCCACTAAAGCACCAAACACCACTACTTTGGTGATCATTGATCTAGGTAGTTTTGTGCTAGCAGCTATGTTGATTAAAACATGTACTTTTGAATTGCAGTTTTTAAAAATCACCCTTTTATTTTCGACATTGAACCTGTGATCTTCTTGATGCCTTAAAATGTTACTGTCAAGACGGAATACATTCAAGGAGATGTTTAACTGTGGGAATGTAAAATAACATGAGAAATTTGGCAAGAAACAAAATAATGCTGAAAGAATATGTGAGAATATTTAACAAGATTGTGCTGTTCTGACAAATAGAACAAATACTTGACAATTTTAAAGCCAGATACACAAAACTACTTGTTTTTTCTCTTTTATTTTTGAATACAATGATAGCCAAAGATTCATTCATTGAACAAGTATTTAATGAATGTCTGCTATCTGCTGTGGCCAGGCATAGTTTTAGTTGCAGGAGATGACAGCAGTGAACAAGACAAATCCCCTGACCCTATGGTGCTTACATTTTGTGGTGAAACCCCAGTAGATAGTAAATTGTAATGTCTTTCAGACTAAACTGTTTATTCATTCATTCATTTATTCATTTATTTTTGTGACAGAGTCTCTCACTCTGTCACCAAGGCTGGAGTGCAGTGGCATGATCTTAGCTTACTGCAACCTTCACCTCCCAGGTTCAAGCGATTCTCATGCCTCAGCCTCCTGAGTAGCTGAGATTACAGGTGTGCGCCACCACACCTGGCTAATTTTTGTATTTTTAGTAGAGACAGGGTTTCACCATATTGGTCAGGCTGATCTCTAACTCCTGACCTCAAGTGATCCACCGCCTCAGCCTCCTAAGTGGTGGCATTACAGGCGTGAGCCTCTGTGCCCAGCTTGGGTTAAATTCTTGATCTTCAAGGTCAAACTTTCAACAAGGAGATTATGAAGTATGTGAGGGATTTTCCACAATGAGAAAGGGGCCAGATGATTGATTTATCTTTGTTATTTTAATCTGGTTGAAAGGCTTAGGGAGACAATTCTGTTTACTGTTAAGGACTAAGAAACAAAGTCTGGAAATGCCATACACAATAGTCATGTACTACAAAGTAGTAGTGGAGTGGAGAGGAGACACAGTAATACACAGCATTATTTTGAGTGAGCTCCAGTTTTTCATTCTAACCCTTGACCTGAGGAGAAACAGCCGTCCTTTTTCACTGAGTCTTCTACAGAATGGAAATGTGACTCAGTTTATCAGCTCCCACAGGGCAGGCAGAGCTAGAGACTGTTTTAAGCTGGTTTGGGGAACCTCCATCCCAAGCACAGAGTGGATGCTGAAGGTTGTTCCCGGCATCCACTGGTGGTGACTGATGACTGGTCCTGGGCTCCCTGAGTCCTAGGCATCTCTTGATTCTCAGTGATGAACTCAGTTGGCCAGTGTGGATCTGTTGACAAATTACTCTGAATTACTCTAAGGTCTCTTTTGGCTTTATTCGCTAGTGTTTGAGTTTCTACAGGAACCTTTACATTTTTATTTTCTCTGAAGGAATCTCTTATCCTCCTGACATTCTATAATTGTAGGTGTTAAAATGCTTGTTTTCTCTCAGTGTCATCCAGTACAGATCTCTAACATTTGTGTGTGACTGGAGGCTGCCCAAGGCCCTGTTGCCTCACTTTCTTTGTCTTGATAGTGTTTGGCCCACAGTGGGTATTCAGAGACAGATTTTGTCTACAGATAGCATTATTCAGTTTGATTAACCATCTAATTCACCTAGAGGTTTAAATTAATCTTTCATGTATTTGGTATTAACTGTTTTTAAAAGTAATGTGTAAGTATGGGAAGCTTCCAAAGGTACAAGAGGATATACTATCTAAAAGTGCCTACTGTGATCCCCAGTCCTCTTCTCAGAGAAAAATACTGTTAGGAATTTCTTGTGATATATTCCAGAAATATTCAAAGCGTATATAAGACCATATGTATGTGCATGTATAAGTATATATATTCAGATGTATGAGTGTTTTTATATATAAACATAAATAGTACTTGCCAATTGTTTTGTGCCTTGCTTTTTTCATTTATGGCATTATGGAATAGGTAGCTGCAGTATATCAGAATGTAAGTTTTTATTTCTTTTTAATGACTTCATAGTATTCCAGTATATGGATGTACTATAATTAACTAATACTCTGTTTATGGGTGATTAGGTTTTTTTCAATCCAGATGCTCATGCAGTGCTCCAGAAAATATATTTGTACATACATCTTGGTGGTCTGGTACGAATAGATTTATAGGATACATTGTTAGAAGTAACTGTGTCAAAGGCATTTTTGCATATCTGGTGACTAAAATAGTATCTTATTGTGATGTTAATTAACATTTTCTTGGTTAAAGTGAGAAACATCTTTTTATATATTTATAGGTTTTGTTTCCTATTCTGTAAAACTCCTGTTTATTCATTTTTTGTTTTTCATTTGTTTGTTTTAGTCATGGAAGTCTCCCTGTGTTGCCCAGGCTGGCTTCGAACTCCTGGGCTCACCTGATCCTCCTGACTCAGCCTCCTGAGTAGCTGGGACTACAGGCATGCATCCTTGTGCCTGGCTCTTTCTTTTATCCGTTGTTTTGTTTGGGAGGTTTAACATTTATAAAATGGTTTTATAAGTGTTCTTTACATATTCTGGACACTAGTTTGCTGTTGTTTTTAATGTGCTGTTTTGTTATTTTTGGTTTGTTTTTATTCTTCATTATACTTCCTTTTTAAAAATTTAAAGGTTATTAAGGTAGAATTTACATACCATGAAATCCTTCCACTTGAAGATTAGTTCAGTAATTTTAGTCAGCTTATAGAGTTGTGAAACTATACCACAGTTCAATAGTAGAACATTTATATTACCCTAAAAGTACCCTACTGCCTGTTTGCATTTTATCCCTACTCCTCCTCCTACCCCTAGGCAACTACTGATCAGCTGTCACTATAAAATTAGATTTTCTGTATTTCATATGAGTAGAATCATACAACATGTAGTTTTTTTTTCTTTTCTTTTCTTTTTTTTTTTTTTTCTGAGATAAGATCTCATTCTGTCATCCAGGATGGAGTGCAGTGGCACAGTCATGGCTCATTGCAGCCTCGACCTCCCTGGGCTCAGGTGATCCTCCTATCTTAGCCTCCTGAGTAGCTGGGACTACAGGTGTGTGCTACCATGCCCAAGTACCTTTTTTTGCATTTTTTGTAGAGATGGAGTTTCGCCATGTTGCTCAGGCTGGTTTCGAATTCCTGGGCTCAAGTTATCTGCCTACCTCAGCCTCCCAAAGTGCTGGAATTGTAGGCGTGAGCCACTGTGCCTGGCCATGTCTTTCCTTTTCACTCAGTATACCGTGTTTGATGTTCATCCAGGCTGTAATGTGTATCAGTAGTTCTTTTCTTTTAATTGCTCAGTAGTACTTCATTGCGTTGATATGCCACAATTTGTTCATTCATCAGTTGATGGACATTTGAGTTGTTTTAAGTTTTTGGGTATTACAGATTAAGCTGCTGTAAACATATGTGTGCAAGTCTTTGTATTTATTGTGTTTGAGTACCTAGGAATGGAATGACTGGTGACATATGTTTGATTTTTAAGAAACTACCAAATGTTTCCAAAGTGGTTTTACCATTTACCACCAGCAGTCTGAGAGTTCAGGTTGTTCTGCATCCTTCCAACAGTTGGTATAGTCAGTTGTTTAATTTTAGCCATTCTAATACATGCATAGAAGTACCTCATTGTGATTTTATTTATTTATTTTTTTTTTTATTGAGACAGAGTCTTGCACTGTTGCCCAGGCTGGAGTGCAGTGGTGCAATCTCAGCTCACTGTAACCTCCACTTTCAGGGTTCAAGTGATTCTTGTGCCTCAGCTTCCCTAGTAGCTGGGGTTACAGGTGCACACCACCACGTCCAGCTAATTTTTGTATTTTTTAGTAGAGACAGGGTTTCACCATGTTGACCAGGCTGGTTTTGAACTCCTGACCTCAAGTGATCCCCCACCTCGGCCTCCCAAAGTGCTAGGATTACAGGCATCAGCCACCGCACCTGGCCCCTCATTGTGATTTTAGTTTGCATTTTCCTAAAACCTAATGAAGTTGAGTATCTCTATTCATGTGCTTACTTAACATCAATATATTTACTTTGGTGATATTTCTATTTGAATCTTTTGACCTTTGCTAAACAAGTTTGTCTTTTTATTGAATTGTAAGAGTTCTTTGTATATTCTGGATACAAGTCCTTTATCAAGTATATGATTAGCAAATATTTTTTCCCAGTGGTTTCCCTTTTCATTTTCTTAATGTGTCTTTTGAAACACAAAAGTTTTTAATAGTTGATGGAGTGCAATTTATCAAACTTTTTTCTTTTGTGGATCTTGCTTTTGGAGTTGTATATAAGAACTCTGTCCAACCACAGGTTGAAAACATTATCTCCTTTGTTTTTTTCTACAAGTTTTATAGTTTTAGCTGTTACATTTAGATCTGTGATCCATTTTGAAATAATTTGTGTGCATGGCTTGAAGTAAGGGTCTAAGTTCATTTTTCCTCCCCGCTGTGGATATACAGTTCTTAGTACCATTTATGAAAAGTCTTTTTCTCTGTTGAATTGTCTAAGCACCTTTGTTAAAAATCAATTGACCATGTAAGGATTTATTTCAGGATTCTCAATTCTGTTTCGTTGATCTTTATACCTATCCTGTGCCAATATCACAGCATCTTAATTACTATGACTTTATATTAAAAGTGTTGAAAATCTACAGACTCTATTCTTCCTTTTCAAAATTGTTTTAGATCTTTTTCATTTTCACAAAAATGTTTGGTCACCTTGTCAATTTCTGCAAAATGGTTTGTTTGGATTTTGATAGGTGTACAAGGAATTTATAGGTCAGTTTTCAAAGAAATGCTGTTTTGACAGTACTTTATCTTCCAATCCCTGAATATTAAGAGTCTTTCCATTTATTTAGATCTTTACTTTCTCTCAGTAATGTTTTGCAGTTTTCAGTGTATAAGTCTTGACTTTCTTCTGTTGAATTTATTCTTAATGTGTTTTATTCTTCTAGATGCTATTATGGGTATAATTATTTTATTATTTTTCAGAATATTGATGTGTAGAAATGTATGTCATTTTCGTATGTTGATCTTGTATCTTGAAACCTTGCTAAACTAATTTATTACACTCATTAGTGGTTTTTGGTAAATTCTGTTGGATTTTCCACGTAGACAGTTATGTTATCTGAAAATAATGACAGTTTTACTTCTTCCTTTCCAATGTGGTTGCTTTTTATTTATTTTTCTTGCCTTATTGTAATGGCTGGAACCGATAGTACAATTTATTTTTACTTATTTTTTTTTGCGACAGAGTCTTAGTGTCACCTAGCCTGGAGTGCAGTGTCGCACTCTTGGCTTACTTCAACTTCTGCCTCCCAGGCTGAGGTGATCATCCTACCTCAGCCTCCTTAGTGGCTGGGACCACAGGCACATGCCACCATGCCCAGCTAATTTTTTGTAATTTTGTTAGAGACAGGGTTTTGCCATGTTGCCCAGGCTGGTCTTGAGCTCCTGAACTCAAGTGATCTACCTGCCACGGCCTCCAAAAAAGTGCTGGGATTACAGGTGTAGGCCACTGCGCCCAGCCTATAGTGCAGTTTAAATAAATGTGAGAGCAGACATTCTGGGCTTGTTCCTGAGCTTCAGGGCAGAGCATTCAGTCTTTCATCATAAGCATATTAGCTGTAGGTTTTTGCTAGATGGCCATTTTTCAGGATAAGGGAGTTTTATTCTATTCCTAATTTGCTAAGAGCTTTTATCAGGAATGGATGTTAAATTTTGTCAAATGCTTTTTCAATTGATATGTGGCTTATCTTTTATCAGTTAACAGATTGTATTGATTGTTTAAGATTATATTAGCCTTTCATTCTTGGGATAAACTTCACCTGGTCATGGTGTATTCTTTTTATATATTGCTGGAGGTAATATTCTTTTTCTTTTTCTGTTTTTTTTTTTTTTTTTTTTGGAGATAGAGTCAGTCTCTGTTGCCCTGGCTGTAGGGCAGTGGCATGATCTCAGCTCCCTGCAACCTCTGCCTCCTGGGTTCCAGCAATTCTCCTGCCTCAGCCTCCCGAGTAGCTGTGACTACAGGCGGCTGGCACTGCACCAGCTAATTTTTGTATTTTTAATAGAGACAGGGTTTCGCCATGTTGGCCAGGCTGATCTTGAACTTCTGATTTCAAGGTCAGAGGTGAGTGATCTGCCCGCCTCGGCCTCCCAAAGTGCTGGGATTACAGGCATGAGCCCCCACACCCAGCTTGGAGTTAATTTTCTGATAGTTTGATTTTGTGTCCATGTTCATAAAGGATATTGGCCTGTAGTTTACTCTTGGCCTGTAGTTTACTTTTCATGTACTGTCTTTAAAAAATTTAAATCAGGACAATACTGGCCTCAAAATGAGCAGGAAAACATCTTTTCTCTTTTATTTTCTGGTATATATTGTATAGAGTTGCTTTATATTTTCTTTAAATGTTTGGTAGAATTTTCCAGTGAAATCATCTGGGTCTGGAAATTTTTTTGCCGGAGGTTTTTTCCAGCTGTGAATTAATTTTGTCAATAGCTATAGAATATTTGGGTTATTTATTTCTTCTTGGGCCAATTTCGATAGTTTGTGACTTTCACAGGATTAAATCATTTAATCTAAATTTTAAGCTATGTGTGAAGAGTTGTTTGTAGTATTCCATTATCTTTTTAATGTCTATAGACTCTGTTGTAACATCCTCTCTTTCATTACTTATAATGGTGATTTTTGCCTTGTCTCTTTGAAAAATCAGTTTGGTAAGAGGTTACCAGTTTCATGTATCTTTTCAGGGAACTGACTTATGGTTTCATTGGTTTTTCAATTTACTGATTTCTCCACTTTAGTATTTTTTCCCTTCTAACTGCCTTGAGTTTGTTTGGCTCCTTTTCTCACTTTCTTAAGGTAGAAGATTATATTCCAAGAGTTTTATGTTAATCTAAGCATTTAATGCTATACATGTTGTTCAGTCTTGTTTTAACTGCATTTCACAAATTTTGGTATGTGTATTTTCATTTTCATTAAGTTCAAAATATTTTTTTTCTTTTTCTTTTCTTTTTTTTTTGAGACAGGGTCTCACTGTGTCCCCCAGACTGGGATGCGATAGCATGATCGCAGCTCCCTACAGCCTCAACCTCCTGGGCTTGTGTGATTCTCCCACCTCAGCCTCCTGAGTAGTTGGGACTACAGGTGCACACCGCCACACCTGGCTAATTTTTGTATTTTTTTGGAGAGACAGGGTTTTGCCATGTTTCCCATGCTGATCTTAAACTCCTGAGCTCAAGAGATCTGCCTCCCTTGGCCTCCCAGAGTGTGGGGATTACAGGCATGAGCCACCACACCCAGCCCTATTCTTTTCGAGTACACATGGAACACTAACCAAGATAGACTATGTCCTTAGTTCTAAACCAGTCTGGAATTAAACTAGAAATCTATAACAGAAAGATATATGGAAGATTTGAGGGAAATTAGAAAATATCATTTTGGCCAGATGTGGTCACATACACCTGTGGTCCCAGCTATTGGGGAGGCGGAGGTGGGAGGATCACCTGAGCCCAGGAGGTGAAGGTGGCACTGAGCTGTGTTTGCACCACTCTGCTCTGTCCTGGGCAACAGAGTGAGAGGTTTCACCAAAAAAAAAAAAAAAAGAGTAGTATTCTGTTTTTGTTGGGATAGTGTTCTTTAAATATATCTCTTTGTATGATTTTTATTTTAGTGGTTGCTCCAGGCATTTATAATATACATACTTTTCATAGTGTGTAGAATTAATATCTTACCACTTAAAGTAGAATATACATACCTTGCCACCATATAGTCCCTTTGCCTTTTCTCCCCTTATGTTTTCATATTTCATATGTATTGTATCTGCATACATTGGAAATATTATCAGACAATCTAAAATTTTTGCTATCATCCATTATACATATTTAAAACTCTGGAGTGGGCTGGGTGTGGTCCCTTACGCCTATAATCCTAGCACTTTGGGAGGCCGAGGCAGGCGGATCACGAGATCAGGAGATTGAGACCACCTTGGTTAACACAGTGAAACTCCGTCTCTACTAAAAATACAAAAAATTTGCTGGGCGTGGTGGTGGGCGCCTGTAGTAAGGCAGGCGAATCACTTGAACCCGGAAGGCGGAGGTTGCAGTGAGCCGAGATTGTGACTCTGCACTGTAGTCTGGGCGACAGAGCGAGACTCCGTCTCAACCATTGTGGAAAACAGTGTGGTGATTCCTCAAGGATCTAGAACTAGAAATACCATTTGACCCAGCCTCCCCATTACTGGGTATATACCCAAAGGATTATAAATCACGCTGCTATAAAGACACATGCACACGTATGTTTATTGCAGCACTATACACAATAGCAAAGACTTGGAATCAACCCAAATGTCCATCAGTGACAGACTGGATTAAGAAAATGTGGCACATATACACCATGGAATACTATGCAACCATAAAAAAGGATGAGTTTGTCTCCTTTGTAGGGACATGGATGCCGCTGGAAACCATCATTCTCAGCAAACTATCTCCAAGAACAGAAAACCAAACACCGTATGTTCTCACTCATAGGTGGGAATTGAACAATGAGATCACTTGGACACAGGAAGGGGAACATCACACACCAGGGCCTATTGTGGGGAGCGGGGAGGGGGAGGGATAGCATTAGGAGATATACCTAATGTAAATGATGAGTTAATGGGTGCAGCTCACCAACATGGCACATGTATACATATGTAACAAACCTGCACATTGTGCACATGTACCCTAGAACTTAAGTATAATAAAAAAAAAAAAAAAAAGCAAACACTCTGGAGTAGAGAAGACTAGTTCATTATATTACCCAGTGTTTACCATTTCTGTTGTTCTTGTTATTCTTTTCCTTCATTCCTGGTATTCTGAGTTCTTCTACAGTATAATTTCCCTGAATGATAGAACATTCATTAGCATTTCTTTTAGAGGAAGTCTTCTGTCAATTCTTTTTCTTCCCCTGGGAATGCCTTTCTTTTACCTTCTTTCCTGAATGATATTTTCTCTGGATATAACATTCTGTATTCATAATCCTTTTCCTTAAGCACTTTAAAACTGTTGTTCTGCTTCTTTTAGGATTCCATGATTTCCAATGAGAAATTAGCAGTAAATTTGAATCGTTCTCCTGTAACTAGTGCATCATTTTCTCTGCCTGCTTTTAAGATTTATTTATTTTTTTAGTTTTTCACAGTTTAACGATGTGTCTGGGCATGGATTTCGAACTCATTTGACTTTATCCTTTTGGGGTTTACTAAGCTTGGTAAATCTTTTCCCAAATTTTTGACGTATTCAGCCATTATTTCTTCAATTTTTTTTTTTTTTTTTTTTTTTTTGAGACAGGATCTTGCTTTGTAGCTCAGGCTGGAGTGCAGTGGCATGAACAGAACTCATGGCAGCCTTGACCTCCCAGGATCAAGCAGTCCTCCCACCTCAGCCTCCCATGTAGTCAAATATTTTTTTCTGCAGAACACTCTTTCTTTTAGGACTCAAAAGACATGAATGTAAATTTTTATTTTCCTAAAGGTCCACAACTTTCTGTTCTTCCATTCTTATTTTTTCTGTTTTTCAGATTTGATTATTTCTGTTGATCCGCCTTCAAGTTTACTCTTTCCTCTGTCCGTTCTACTATCAAGCCCACTCAGCGATTATTTCTGTTCTAAGATTTCCATTTCATTTTCTTTTCTTTTCTTTTTTTTTCTTGCTGAGACTTTTTTACATTCATTTGAACATTTGAGCAGTGTTATTAGAGCACGGTTATAATGGGTGATTTGAAGTGGTTTCCTGAGAATTCCAGTAATTGTGTCATCTTGGGGTTCACTTCATGGTTTATCTTTTCCCTTATGAGTTGCTTACATTTCCCTAGTTTTCTGTTGAGTGATTTTGGATTGTATCCTGGACATTAAAATATTATGAGATCCCAGATCTTATTTAAATCCTAAGAAGAATGTGATTTTTAATTTTTTTTTTATTTTTTTTAAGCAAACAGTCTTGTTAGGTTCAAGTTCTGATTAGCCTTCTTTAGGTTGTTTCTTCAGTTCAATTTTTTTTTAAAGACAGAGTTTCACTCTGTCGCCCAGGCTGGAGGATAGTGGCGCAATCTCGGCTCACTGCAATTCTGGGTTCAAGCAATTCTTGTGCCTCAGCCTTCCGAGTAGCTGGGATTACAGATGTGCACCAGCAGGCCCAGCTAATTTTTGTATTTTTAGTAGAGATGGGGTTTCACCATGTTGGTCAGGCTGGTCTCAAACTCCTGGCCTCATGTGATCTGCCCACCTCAGCCTCCCAAAATGCTGGGATTACATGTGTGAGCCACCATGCCTGGCTGTCAGTTCAAGTTTTAAAGACTTTGTCGTGTCATGCTGTTTGGATCTGTCTCAAATGTGCTATTCTGTGACCTTGGCAGTAGTTTACCCCATAGTCAGTTCCCAAAGCCTTTGGTATGCTGATTAGGGTCAGATCTGTACAGCTCATAAGCGAGCCTAAGAGTTTATATACCACCTTATAGGATTTCTCCCTTGAGTTTTCTCTCTCTGATTTCCTCAGAATTTTCCGTGTCCTTAGGGTCCCCCTTCCTGGTTTTCTGGCTAGAAAATACAGACCTTGGTTCCCCTTCTGTGCTATGCAATTACAGTTCCTGTAATTGTATCTGCATCTGTTATCAAGCAGCAAGAGGACAAAGAGAGGAGAAAAGTAGTGAGGATATTTCCCCTGTTAATGAGACCACAGTGCCTTTGGTAAGAAAATAATGATTCCCCTCCTTCAAAGTTTTAGTTACCACCTTGCCACTGTTTTCACTCTGGCACTTCTGCTTCCATATAGTAGACTGGGGATTGGAGCAGGAAAGAACATAGGGAAAAATGAAAAGAAAGGGATTTTCCTCACTCTTTGATCCTTAGGAGTTTCTTTTTTCATATCTCAGCAGAAAATGAATCTACCTTGATATTAATATTGTATTCTGGCTCTCTGATGCCTAGTATTTACATGAACTATCATTTTCTATTTTTTTGTTTTCCAGTCTGTGTCTTTAAATGTGATTTCTTTTAGATATTTGTAATTGACTCATTTTTATCCATTCTGACATTCTTAAACAATTTAAAATGTAATGCATATTATAAGTTTTTCCATATTATGATTTGTTTTCTGTATGTCCTGTTTCTTGTCTCCCTTTTCTGCTTTTTTCCTGCCTTCTTTCCAGTTAGTTTTGTGCATTTTATTTCATTTTTCGTTTTATATTTACTCTTGGCTTTCTTTTATTTTCTTTGTGTTTACTCTGGTTTACAATATACAATTTCATCATCTACCTTCAAATATTTTACTACTTCCCATGTAAAATAAGACCGTTACAATAACATACTCCCATTTCTTCCTATCTTTTTGCTACTGTTGTTAAAATTTTACTTCTATCTTTGTTATAAGCTCTACTTTTTTTTCTTTAAACCATCAAGTATATTTAAAAGACATTAAACAATGAGGAAAAGTCTCCTTGGTTAACCCATACATTACTATTTACACTCTTTTTTCCTTTATGTAGATCTAAATTTTCATCTGGCATTTTCCTTTCTCCTCAATAACTAAGATCTCTTATAGTACAGGTTTTTAAGGCTTCTTACAATGCAGGTCTGTGGGGAATTAATTCTTCTTTTGTCTCATAATGTTGTTATTTTGACTTCATTTTCTCTGAATATAGAACTTTAGGTTGACAAGTTTTTTTCCTGTCTGTATTTTGAAGATGTTATTCCATTGTTGCCTGGATTGAATACTTTCTGGCAAGATGTCAGTAGTCTTGTTTATAATGTTTCCTTTATATGAAGTGACCTTTTTCTCTGGGTGCTTTTAAATTTTCTCTTTATCTTTAATTTTCAACAAGTTAATTATGCTTTGGTGTGGAGTTTGTATGTCATGTCTGACGGGTTTTTGTGAAGTTCTTAAATAGGTGGATTTGTAGTTTTTAATCAGTTTAGGAAATTCTAGTCATTATTCACATTTCTTTTTCTGTTTTGTTCTCTTTTTTGGTGTTCCTCCTTGGTATTCCAGTTATACATGGTTGATTACATGATATTGTCCCAGGGAGACTTAGTTTATTTCATTATATGTTTCATTTTATGTAGATTCTGATGCTGTGTCTTAAAGTTTATTAGTCTTTTCTTCTGCAGTGTATAATTTGCTGTTAATCTATACAGTGAGAAATTTTCATTTTATATATTGACTATTTTGTGTCTAGAATTTTCATTGCACTCTTTTTTATATCTTCAATTTTCTCATACTTTTTATTTCCATTAAGTTCTTATACAATTACATTTGTGTCCCTGGTCTATAATTTCTGCCATTTCTGAATCTGTTTCTGTTGGCTAATTTTTCTTCTGAGTATGACATCTTATTGTGATCTTTGTACTTTTTGATAAGTGGAACATTGTGAGTGTTACATTGTTGATTGTCTGGATTTTACATTTCTTTAAAGCATGACAGGCTTTTTTTTTTTTGAGACAGGGTTGCCCAGTATGGAGTGCAGTGATGTGATCATAACTCACTGTAAAACCAAACTCCAGGGCTTAAGTGATCCCCCTAACTCAGCCTCCCATATATCTGGGACTACAGGTGCACTCCCATACCTACCTAATTTAAAAAAATTTTTGTAGTGGTGGAGTCTCATTATGTTGCTGAGGCTGGTCTTGAACTCCCGGCCTAAAGTGATCCTCCCACTTTGGCCTCCCAAAGCACTACAATTTCAGGTATGAGCCACTGTGCCTGCTCAAGAGTGGCAGGCATTTAAGTTACTTGTGGCTCACTTTGATTCCTTTGAGCGTTTTTGTTTTTATTCTTTAGCATTAATAGCGTGCATCTAAAGTAACTTCTACTTGAGGGTTAGTTCAGCCATATTTCAAAGCTTAAATTGCTCCTTTATTGATGGATGCAGTGGCTCAAGCCTGTAATCCCAGCACTTTGGGAGACTGAGATGAGCAGATCACAAGGTCAAGAGATCGAGACCATACTGACAACATGGGGAAACCCCATCTCTACTAAAAATACAAAAATTAGCTGGGCATGGTGGTGCACGCCTGTAGTCCCACCAGCTACTCAGGAGGCTGAGGCAGGAGAATCTCTTGAACCTGGGAGGCCGAGGTTGCAGTGAGCTGAGATTGCACCACTGTACTCCACCCTGGCTACAGAGCGAGACTCCATCTCACAAAAAAAAAAAAAAATGCTCCTTTATTTATCCAGCCTTGATGAGTTTTTCCCTATGCATACGCCTAGAACAGTAAAGACTCAAGGACATTGACAGGCAGGTAGCTGGAGATTGTTCTTTGTATAGCTCCCTTATCATCAGAATTCAGCCCTACAGCCTCCAGCGGTTCAATCTCCCTAAACTCTAACTTAATCTCCTCAATTTAGCAATTATGTTCTCCCTCTGCATCTGCTGTCAAGAAGGGGTTGCCAGTTAGAAAGTTTGAATCAGTTGTAGGGATCACATCTTGGAGATCACAGGCCTGCATTGTCTGTGGTCTTGTGTCTGAGAATATTCTCTTCATTTATTTTGCTCAGTTTCCAAATTGTTTATGATTGGTGGCTAGAAGTTATATTAGTATTAGTACTGGTATCTTCTTAATTTGCCTCCCTCTTATTACATGTTTTTTAAAAATAAAGAATATTAGAATCAACTTTCTTGATTAAAAATATCCTATTTGTATGTAATGCTGTTAAGGGTAGATTAATGTAGGGAGAACTGGTATCTTGATGGTATTCAACCTTGATAGCCAAGTAAAGTAGCATATATCTTTATAATTTTATCATATTAAGTTAGTATCCATCTATTCCTATTTTGAGTTTTACCAAAAACTGATGTGTACTTTCTTATGTCTTTTTGTATGAGAGTAGTCATGAATTTTTTTTGATCTATTAATTTATATTTATAGATTTCCTATAGATTTATACCTTCCTGATATAAACAGGAATTCCATAGTACATTATTACTTTAAATAAACTACATCTTATATGCTGTTACTTTATTTTGGATTTTTGCATAGATACTTGATTACTTTTGACGACTTTAAAATTCAGATTCCAAGCCCTCATTTAGAATCTTTAAATAAATAGGCTTTGAAAGTCTTGAAAGGGGAAGAATTTTCAGAATGTATGAGGTAAATGCGTTATTGTGATCCTTGGTTACTTTAATACTAACATTTATTTTAATGTATTAATGTTCATATTCTTGTTTGAAAATAATTGGTAAAAGAATCATTTTGTTATTCATTTTGCTTGTATGACAGGTATTTACTTTTTTACATAAAGAGAAGTAGGCTTCTCGGCTGGGCGGGTGGCTTATGTGAGCCTGTAATCACAGCATTTTGGGAGGCCGAGCTGGGAGGATCCCTTGAGCCCAGGAGTTCAAGACCAGCCTGGGCAACATGGTGGAATCCCATCTCTACAGAAAAATACAAAAATTAGCCTGGGCAAGAGAATGAAACCCTGTCTCAAAAAAAGAAAAGGAAAAAGAGAATTAGGCTTCCTTTTATTAACTCTTTTCAATAGCATGTGCTTGTGTTATAAAATATAGGTGAAAACTGTTTGTTTTTGTTTGTTTGTTTGTTTTCGGGTGGTTTTTTTTTTTTTTTTTATGAGACAAGGTCTCATTCTGTCACCAGGCTGGAGTGCAGTGACATGTTCTTGGCTCACTGCACCCTCAACCTCCTGGGCTCAAGCAGTCCTCTCATATCAGCTTCCAGAGTAGCTGGGACCACAGATGCGTGCCATCACCCCTGGCTTATTTATTTAGTAGAGATGGAGTCTATGTTGCCCAGGCTAGTCTCGAGCTCCTGAACTCAAGTGACCCACCCAAAGTGCTGGAATTACAGGCATGAGCCACCACACTTAGCCAAAGCCTGCATTTTTATGTATAGATTTATCAGAAAACAAATTTAACCACCCATCTCAATATAGAACTGTCTCATTCACCCCGGGAATGGTGGCTCATCCCTGTAATCCCATGATTTGGGGAGACTGAGACAAGGAGTTTGAGACCCGCCTGTGCAACATAGTGAAACCCCGTCTCTACAAGAAATAAAAAATTAGCCAGACTTCGTGGCATGTACCTGTAGTCTCAGCTACTTGGAAGGCTGAGGTGGGAGGATCGCTTGAGCCCAGGAGATTGGGACTGCAGTGAGCCATGATTGTGCCACTCTACTCCTGCCTAAGCAACAGAGCAAGGCTCTGTTTCAAACCCCTCCTCTGCCCAAAACTGTCTAATTCTGTATAACTCAGTTACATGAGATGTTTTTCCTTCTCACAGGTTCAGTTTAATATGCAGTTTACAAAACCAAATGCATCACTAGGAGACGTTCGGTCAGGAGCAACTATTAGTATGCCTTGCTCAACTGATAAGGAAAAGTAAGTACTTAATGACATAAAATTTAATGTTTGCAATTTTGAAGGCCATCTTAAAGAATTTTTCTCAGTGCTTGAGAGCTGTGATACCCACCTGTCTACCTGAGACATTGCAAGTTACTGATCAGTGGAATTTAAGTTGAATCACTCTTAGCTATAAAAAAGAGATTTCTCCTATTTTTCCTGTTTCCTCCAACAATCTACTCATTTTTTTTTAATGTGGGATATGCTTAGATAGTAAAATTTTATTTGTTGAAAGAGATTTTCCTACGTAACTGAAGACTGGTCTTTCAGATATTCTCAGATATTTTCACAGAAATTTTTAAACATTCTTGATGGTCAGCTGTTTTTGTTTTCTTATATGGCTACGTCTGCCCCTGGAAGCTCTCCATTTTTCTGACTTACTGCTTTCAGTATAATCTAATCTAAAATACCAGCTAGTTAATATGCTAGAAATATGCAGAGAATGAGTAAAAAGGTTTGTGAGATTTTCCTATAGATAACATAAATAAGCTTTAATGCCTTTTTGCAACCCTGGTTTTTAAACAGGGTTTACATAGTGAAGTCTGTTGATTCAATGACTTGTGGTTAAATCAAACCACTCATACAGACAAACTTTTATCTCTGGGTAAGCTTCATGTTTGTAATTTATTATTACTAATATACTTATTTATTAAATTTAATGACTTTAAGGCCTGTCTGCCGATACTCATTATCATGAGCTATCACCATCCCAGTTCTACATTACAAACTAAATTACTAATATAGCTCAAAGAGGGTTCCATCCCCAGCTCTCAGCTTTTATTCATTGGATCATGATGTGTTAAAATAGTTAATGTTTGTGGCTGGTCACAGTGGCTCACGCCTGTAATCTCAACACTTTGGGAGGCCAAGGTGGGTGGATCACTTGAGGCCAGGAGTTCAAGACCAGCATGGCCAACATGGTGAAATCCCATCTCTACTAAAAATACAAAAATTAGCCGGGTGTGGTGGGCATCTGTAATCTCAGTTACTCAGGAGGCTGAGGCATGAGAATCGCTTCAACCCAGGAGGCAAGAAGTTGCAGTGAGCTGATTGCACGACTGCATTCCATCCTGGGCAATAGAGCAAGAATCTGTCTCAAAAAAATAAATAGAAAAAATAATTTTAAAAAGTTCGTATTTGTGAGCCTCCGTTTTTTAAAAAGATCAAAATTCACTTATTCACAGGGAGAGTACCTTGAATTCCTGTTAATGGTAGCATATCATAATGTTTAGTATATTTAATTCATCATAGGCCAGGCATGATGGTGTACGTACACCCTCCCAGCTACTCAGGAGGCTGAGGCAGGAGGATCACTTGAGTCTTGGAGGTCGAGACTGCAGTGAGCCATGATCCTGCCACTGCACTCCAGCCTGGGGGCCCTGCCTCAAAAGAAAAAAGGAAAAGAAAAAAAAAAGCCAGACAATGTGGTACATGCTTGTAGTCCCAGCTGCTTGAGAGGCTGAGGGATCA
Organism: Trachypithecus francoisi; assembly: GCF_009764315.1. Taxonomy (NCBI): domain Eukaryota; kingdom Metazoa; phylum Chordata; class Mammalia; order Primates; family Cercopithecidae; genus Trachypithecus; species Trachypithecus francoisi. The sequence goes on from NW_022681470.1 coordinate 121,381,433, forward strand.
CTTGAGCCTAGGAGTTGGAGTCTGTAGTAAGCTATGATCAGTCATATCACTGCACTCCAAACTGCATCACAAAGCAAGAACCTGTCTCAAAAAAAAAAAAAAAAATTATAGAGCAGTTTTACTAGCAGAGAATATGACAATCATATTTGTAATATGAAGTCAAACATAACCATCTCTCCATAAAATTAGGACTGTTCAGTGATTTTGACTTTTTTCTGGTTATTTTGTCAGCTAGCAAAAAGTGGCACCGGGTATCAAACATTAAAGAAAAAAATAGAAAAAGAGTCTATTCACCCACTTATTTTCTGAAAATTGGGTTAAGAGCAACCATCATTTAATTTTAAGGATTGATTTATTCTCATTGTTTTGCAAGAGCCTTTAACTTATTACAAGTAATACTAGGGAAACCATTAACACTGGACAGATTTAGAAAAGATGGCAGTGGTAGAAAAGGGAAACATACAGAAATGCCCTTCTTTCTCGCCCCGATTTTCTCATTTGTATTAATTTGACCAGAATTTATTATTGTGGAATGTGTATTAATATTTGGTCATGACTACTTTGAAGCACTGGAAAATTTTGAAGAGCTTTTGGTCAAAGGAAAAAAATCTTATTTTAAATATGAGTTAGAAATTAATAGTGTTACTCTCAAGGCATGTTATTTTTCTGGCATGTATCACTTATATGCTAGTATTTTAAATTTTTATAGCACTTGTAGAATTTTCATTTTTCCCACCATCCTTATCCCAGCTCTTAAGATTTTATTATAATCTACTATTTACTGAGGATACTTTGGTTTATGTATAAAATTACCATTTGCTTAAGAAACCAGTGAAGAATGTGTTCTGAACAAAGCTAAGCTATAAATAGAACTTAGCTACATTATCTTGCGTATGTATATATATGAGATAAACCTTCAAAACTAATACTTTGTTAAGTAAGTAATTACCATTTTCTTTTTAAGTGGTGAAAATTTAGGGTTGGAATCCAAATACCTGAAGAAAAGGGAAGATAGCATTCCTTTACGCGGACTGAGCCAGAACCTATTTAGTAATTCAGGTGAGCAGGGATTTCTGGATTTTGTACTCTCTAGTTTAATTAAATGTAATGTATGAAGACTTAATGAATACCAGGAACTTTTTTTTGTCCTCATTTGCAGACCATCAGAGAGATGGCACTTTAGGAGCATTACAAGTGTCTTCCAAACCCACAGTGCTCCCCTCGGCATCTTCAGCATATTTCCCTGGGCAGCTACCAAACAGTTAATTCTAGTGTCATGTTTTACTTTTTACTGGTATTTTAGAAACTCAGGTGCTTAAAAAATATGTCAACACGAATCAAATCCTAAAATAGCAAGTTTCAAATTTTACTTGAGCTGTTGAACTGGATCCTTTAAGTACTGCTATCTTTTATGGCAGTTTATAGGAACAGATTTGTACTTGGGGATTGGTAAAGATTGTGAGTAAATGACATTTTTTGGTTTGTGAACATGGTATTTTATAGAATAATAGTATGAATTTTATTAAGCTATTCTTTAGAAATTCAGTTCTAAGGAAAGAGTTGATCCTTATAAGGGAAATTCCAATCATATTGAAAATCTGGGTAAACTAAAACCTGCTCATAACCTCATAGTATGCAACCAAAGAATGCTAATTCATTTTATCACTTTCACTGGTAAAGCAAAACTTTTAAATTCGACACCTGAAAATTTTGAGGGAAAATGATTAGCTCCTGAGATATCTGTATTATTGATGACATTTAAAGGGAAAAGTCCTAAATTTACCTTAAATAACTGAAATGAATTAAGCCTTCGTAGCATATTTTCCTTGAAACATTTAAATTTGCTACTGATGAATCAAATAAACTTGATACACTTAAAAAAATAATTTGGACAGTATATTTATGTGACCAGATTAAGTGCTTTAGTCATTTGAGCTGACAGGTTTTTTAAAACTTTAGTGCTTCCTAAATGTTTATACTCATCTAGTTTTTCTCAATTTGTAGTTTAATATGCAGTTAAATCTGTATCAGTGGAATCTTAAAACTTGGTACTACTACTAAATCTGTATCATGAATGATTCATTTATTTTTATAGTATCAGAACTTCGGTTGATTTCAATGTTAATAAACGAGGCAAAACAAATAACTGTTAGAAGGTACAATTTTCTTCTCTTCCCTGTAACTAAAAGTTTTAAGAATTGTTCCTTTGGAAAAACTGATTTTTTAAAAATTCACCCAGAATCATAGGACCTCGTTTTGTTTTCTTATTGACAAACAATACCTGGTAGCATTCTCTAAAGAGTCTTCCAAATCAATTTTTGTGAAGTACTAATGCTCATGTGGTAATTTTAAAATTAGTTTCAAATACTTTATTACACAGATGAAGAAACATTTCAAGATATTAATGGTATAATAATGTTACTGAGTTCCATGGTAAGAAAGAATCTTTGCTAATATTTTTTTATGAAGCCAGTATCTTGAAACTACTGGCAATTGAATGTGTCTTAAACTAGGGATCTAATCTGAAAATTCAGTAACTAATATTAGGCAGTGATACTCCCCCTGCCCCCCCATTTAAATATACTACTGTATTAGTGAGAATACTTGGTAGTCACTTGAAAGCACTTGCTATTCTGGAAAGAAGCCTCTTGGTGATTTTGGAAGGGGCTTTGTTGTAATACTATGTAATATATATAAAATATTGTGACAGGTTTTGGATGTGATGCATGACATACAGGTAGCTCTCTTTTTTTAAACATAGATATCTCTTTGCATATATGTACACAAGGAAAGTTGAATTTTCAAAAAGATATCATGCTATCATCTTGCAAATTTTTTTGTATTAAATGTATATAGACTTCCAAGTGTGCTAATTCTTTTTTCTACCTCTTAAACTTTTCGTTGCAATTGTTTTGCAGTGTAAAATTGTACATGTGTTAATAATCAAAGTGTTGCATTTAATATTATTTCTGTAAACTCTGAGCTTTGTTAATAAACTATTATACAGCATCTACACTCTGAAAGTCAAGTATTTCAAAGCTAATCTGCATACTGCATTTTTGTTTCTTTCCTCTTGTCTTCCTTGAAGAGTATTTTTTAGTGAGGGAAAAGAAATGGATGCAAAGAATGAATAATTCTTTGATTTGTTACTGTAAAAATGAATATGGTAACAAAGCCAAAACAGGCCCTATAGGAACTCACAGATCAAGACTTTTTTTTTTTTAAAAATCATTAAAATATTTAACTTTATTAACAGAATATTTACATTTCTTTTAAGACCTTATTTAACCATAGTGAGTGTTCCAAGTTTAAAAAGCATTAAGCAATAACCACACACAAGATGAAAACAGTGTAAACTATACAGTACTTTATATACAATTTTTACAAAGTAACACTTTTTTAAATAATATAACTGGACACAAAAATATACACTTTAGAGAAATTCACATCAGTAATTGTATAAAGCTCTCCTCTAGGGTCCTGAAAATTTAGGACAAACATTAGCTCTGTAAATAAAGTGTTACTGTGACAGTCCTGAAAGGCCACTATATATATTTATCTACATATAGATATCACATTGACATTTTCAAGGCTACCAGCTTTACTATATAATTTTTAGATTATGTATTCAAGTGTTGAGGTGCTTATGATTATGCAAACATTAAAAGAATAGTGGTATAAGAAGTAGCTGGGGAACAAATTTGAGCCAGCATTTAGATTTACAGGCTCTAAACACCCCAATTTAAATTCTAAATGGCTGATACCTTCTCACTTCAAAAACAGTAGTGAATAATGTTTAAAAGTACTGCAAACAAGCTTGAAACATGATTCAGATTTAGTACAGTTTTTTTAAAGTTTTTTTAAAATGCAAACAATTCATTTACCATTTCTTTGTTTTAGTGCATCTGCATTAAGGCTTTGAATTATTTGACCCAAGATTTTACAATATTAAAATCTGACTCAAAATTTTACAATGTTAAAACAAATAGGTCCACAACCATACTACCTACTCTGTCTCACTGAGTCAGCATAGAGTTAAAGCTCAACACCTTAAGGAAATGGTAGCAGAGACATTTGCTAATATCTAAGAAGTTACATATATAGTTTTTAATTAAAGGATGTATGGTAAAACAAACAGCTTAGTGGCAAGAAATTGGTGCTAATAAACAAAAGGTTTTTCAAAAGAAATTGTAACATCTTTGGAAAACTGTCCGGTTCTTTGAGTTCCCACTTCCTTTAGTTCCCACGGAGTTCATGCAGATACAGTTCTTAAGACAATCTTAAAGTACACTGTGGATGGAAATGGAATGTATATCCAGAACTAGAGGTGAAAACTAAGACCTGGGTGCTGATAGAAAAATCTTCCTGATTTCAGTCGTCACACATTTGTGTCCTGGAGTAAAGGTTCTTTGGCCTCTCCTGGCGCTTGTGTACTATGAGGATGGCTGTGACTGCCACAGTGCTTTCTCCAACTGCTGGACCTTAAGCTTAAATTGGTATGTTCCGGAATAAACAAGGCAACAAGCAGAGCCAGCAGTACTGAACAGGCTCCAAATAGGAAGGGAGGGCCAGGGATGATGGAATTCTGAGGAAGAATAAAGTAATTAGGATTTTTACACAAGTACTTTTACTCATAAGGAGAAACTGCATACCTTTTAGTATTAATTTATGAATTACAAGCTAATTGCTCTTCTCTTTATTAAAGCCATAATTATAAAAGGCATCCCCTTTTTAGGAGAAAAGAGATACTATTACATTCTCTATAAAATTCTGGGAATAACAACTGGCAAATAGACTATGCAAAAATATTTTATCATGACTTTCAGCACAAAATGTGAACACAGATGTTCTATGATTAATTTGTTAGTCCAAGGGGAAAACATTTATAGAAAGATCTCAAAAATAAAATCAGGCTGTGCATGGTGGCTCAAGCCTGTAATCCCAGCACTTTGGGAGGCTGAGGCAGGCAGATCACTTGAGGTCAGGAGTTCGAGACCAGCCTGACCAACATGGTGAAACCTCGTCTCTACTAAAAATACAAAAAAAAAATTAGCCGGGCGTGGTGGCATATGCCTGTAATCCTTGCTACCCGGGAGGCTGATGTTACAAGAATCACTTGAACTCGGGAGGCGGCAGTTGCAGGGAGCCAAGATTGTGCCACTGCATTCCAGCGTGTATGACAGAGTGAGACTCTCTCAAAAACAACAAAAAAACTAAAAAATAAAATCAGGTGGCATACAGTATTTACTATGGTAGCAGAATAAATGACCATTTCTTTGTTTCAAGAAGGTAATTATAATTTCAAATGACTGAAAGTAAAAAAAACACAGGTTACTAAGAAAAACAAGACCTTTGTTTTAGCCCAAAATTACATTCATTCTTAGCAGAAGCTTGCACTGCCAGTTTTAATTTGTGTATGGCCCACAAACATTCTTTTATTTAAAAGTAGTCTTAGTGGGTTGGACGATTAGTGCAGACTCTGCTAAATAAGCCAGGAAACTGATGAGCTGCTAATATTGGCCAAAATGATCAGCACTGGTAATTTTCAGTTGAAAGGAGGGAAATATAGCAAAGTGAACAAAGGTATTTACCAGCACATAAGCCTGCCTTTTGTATGAGAAGTCAGTTATATGGAACTGTGATATTAGAAAAGTTTCAAAAGAGAGACTAGTAGTATAGAGAAATGGTTTGTTACATATGCTATTGACAAATCAGGTTGTTTAAAATTTTTCATTCTCAAGTGGAAAAAAAAATACGCACAGCCAATTTTCACAAGGCGGTATGTAGAAGAACACAGTCCCTTAAACTCTGGTTTTTAAGCATTTTATTCAGTCAAAAATAGAATCTCACATACAAGTTTTTATGACCAAAAACTAGTATCTTTTAATCTAGCCAAATGAACTATACAATTTGATCATGTGAATGAGAATTACCTGTTCAAAGTGGTGCTGAGGGCTTGTGTTTGTTCCCAAGTCTGTCCCTGTTATTGGCAGTTCTTTAAGTTCCACATGGAATATGTAGAAAATGAATCCATAGAGGGCCGGTCCCAGACCATTGCATAATCCTCGAATTCCTGTTATCATTCCTTGAACGACACCTACATTGTTTAAACAAATTATCACTTAGTAAACTACGTATTTTTTCCCTACCCTAGAACCAGTACAAATATGAAATCACTTAAACTATTAATATTTAGAAGCTATCAGCTCTACAAAGTGTAGTTAATATTTAGAAGCTATCAGCTCTACAAAGTGTAGTAAGCTGTCCTATGCAAACATGAGCTTGGATGTACCCATGTATAGGTCTAACATAGAAACAAGTGGGCAAAACCACTTTATGCCCTAGATTACAGCCTTCAACACATGGCTGGTAAAAAGCAGTCACGATTTCACAACTACGAATGTTAAAATTTCTCTGTCCCCAAGCAACTACTTAAGACCCCTTTTAGTCAAAAATAAAGGGGGGGGGTTACCCTGGCTGGAGTGCAGTGGCGCAAACTTGGCTCACTGCAGCCTCAACTTCCTGGGCTCAAATGCCTGGCTAATTTTTGTACTTTTTGTAGAGATGAGGTCTCACTTTGTTGCCTAGGGTGGTGGTAAACTCCTGGACTCAAGTGATCCTCCTGCCTTAGCCTATCAAAGTGTTGGGATTACAAGCGTGAGCCACTGTGCCCAGCCAAAATCACACTTTGGTTTTTTTTTTTTTTTTTGAGATGGAGTTAAACTCTTGTAGCCCAGGCTGGAGTGCAATGGGATCTTGGCTCACTGTAACCTCCGCCTCCAGGGTTCAAGTGATTCTCCTGCCTCAGCCTCCCGAGTAGCTGGGATTACAGGTGCACACCATCATGCCTGGCTAAACTTTTTTGTACTTTATTAGTAGAGACGAGGTTTCACCATGTTGGCCAGGCTGATCTCGAACTCCTGACCTTAGGTGATCCACCAGCCTTGGCCTCCCAAAGTGCTGGGATTATAAGCATGAGCCACTGCGCCTGGCAACACTGTTTTTATAGCATTTTTGTTTCTCTTTTGGATCTTTTCTCTAATTTAAAATGCAACTTGCTTTGGCCATAAGCCTTTTCTTCCTCATTTATCAACCAAGTGACAACTGCCACTGTTTTGCAGTGCCCCTTTTATCCTTATGACTAGGAAAAAACATCCTTTTCAAAGAATTATTCCTCATCTGTTGGCATCCCAAGAATTAAATGTTCCCACCAAAAAAAAAAAAGCATATTGACATTAAAAATGTTTGCTATGCTACATATCTTTAGATGACTGAAAGATTTTCTTTTTTTATTAGAGATGGGAGTCTTGCTGTGTTGCCTGGGCTAGCTTCAAACTCCTGAGCTCAAGTAATCCTCCTGCCTCAGCTTCCCAAGTAGCTGGGACAACATTCATAAAAGGTCTATGAATATATCCCACAAGGTGTCTAGCACAACACAGCAAAAACTTAATGTTTAGTTAATATTCTGTGGCCAACCTTCATCAGGAAATTTTTTTGAGACAGGTCTTTCAAGGTCTCTCACTCTGTCACTCAGGCTGGAGTTCAGTGGCCTGATTTTGGCTCACTGCAACCTCCGCCTCTGAGGCTCAAGTGATCCTCCCACCTCAGCCTCCCAAGTAAGTGGGACTACAGGTGTGCGTCACCCTGCCCAGCTAATTTTTGCATTTTAGCGATGGGGCTTCCCTGTGTTCTCCAGGCTGGTCTCCAACTCCTGAACTCAAATCTGCCCACCTCAGCCTCTTGAAGTGTTGGGATTACAGGTATGAGCCACCATGCCCAGTCTCATCAGTAAATTTTCTAAGAACAGAACAGATAAGCCACATATAATAAGTGAGAGAAAAGGGAATATGTATCTACCTAAGGATAAATACCCTAGAATCTGCTTTTCCTGTTTATATCAAAAGCAATTTTAAAATTCTCTACCCTGAAGATATACTTATGTTCAGTACCCAGGAGACAGAACACAGGATTAGAACATTCTGTACTTTTAAATAATTATCGCTGGTTCCCATCAACTCACCCTGTTGATCAGCATCAGCAGTTCGCGAAACAAGTGCACTGACGGCAGGAAAGGTGATGCTAGACATGGCTGCTACTGCCCCAGCAGCCCACATCATCCTGCAATGAAAGCAGCAAAACCAAAACAGTAACTTCGTCTCCACTGTACCTGAAAGTCAAACTACATACTTAACTAATTCTTACTGTGAAATGGCTGTAGAGAAAAGGAGAACTGAACTTGCTTACTAGGTGACTATGGGCAAGTAGCTTAACAGTGTAACCCTGTATACAAAAGCAGCAACTTAATTCACAAGAGTGCTGTGAGGGTGTCATGTAAAATTAGGATATCATGTTCCAAACTGTAAAATGTGCTGGGTATTATTTCTACAGGCAGCTGAGAGGTTACATTGAGGATAATGTATGATACAGATGAAGAAACATCATCAAATATTTCCAAACACATGAAGCCAACAAGTCTTTAGCAAAGTTCTTATGGATTTGTGATTCAGTGTGAAGATATCGCTGATTTGATCTAATCCTTCAATTGTAAAGAACAAGTAACTTGGATGTTCCTGGCTTGATGTTTAAAAGAAATGTTTTAGGTAACCCCAATTGTGAGCACCTCTTTGCAAAGGCTAGTCTGGAAAACAAATCGTCACACTCTTGATGCTTACTCCTATCCAAGTCCAAACAGAGACGAGGCAGTGAGCTGTCTGAAATATTAGTGCAAACCATGGAGTCCAGTCCCGTAATGCCTGAGCACAATAACACTATCTACGCGGGCAGCCTAACAAGCACCACTACTCAACGCCCCTGCAGGAAATCCAACTGGGAGGAAAAGCTGAGACACAGCATGAAGCTGGCACCAAAACAATTGGATTGTTTTCACTTCTGGTTTGCTATCAGTAATGATCACTGGTTATACAACTTTCTTTTTCCTAACCAGAAAAGCAAAAAATGTAAATAACGTTCAGGGCCTTGTTGCTATGGGATTACATACTTTTTCCTACTAATTATACTGATTACATACTAAATCAGTAAAGGACTGATTTAGATTAAATGCTCCTTAAAGATTCAAAAGCTGTATAATCTCATTCAAAAATTCAGCCTGTCATTTTGCTACAAAAGGTCACCTTTTTAATCCTCAAGTCATTCTAGGAGAATATATAAATATACAAGTGGCAGACTCAGACACATTTTGAAAGATAAAAAGCATAGTATGAGACAGATTATAGTCTACCGCTCAGTTGAGAAGCAAATAAAAACAGAAGGGCTAACACCAAAATTAAAACTATTAACATTAAAATATTTATACTTACCAAGGTTCTGAACCAAAGCCATACCATGCCAACTGTAATATTTGAAATCCTAGACCCAATAAAATGGTGTTCTTATTTCCAATTGACCTCATAAGTAAACTCAAGACTATGGTCTGAAAAAAAAAAAAAAAAAAAAGACTTATCGGAATAAAGTTTTTAAAAGTGATTTCTTTCAATCTATACTATAAAAAGACTATGGTACTTTTCCACAATTTGGCTGATTTTCAGCAATAATTGCCCTGAATATGTCTGAGATCACTGGTCCAGGTCACATAAGGAGATGAAAAGTACCTCTGCTGACACAGATCCAGACTGAGAGAGAGTTAGAAAACTGAAAGATAAAACTTCCTATTCAGTACATTTCTACTGAGGACCACTTAAATTAGTAGTTGAAAATGGGGCCGGGCGCGGTGGCTCAAGCCTGTAATCCCAGCACTTTGGGAGGCCGAGACGGGCGGATCACGAGGTCAGGAGATCGAGACCATCCTGGCTAACACGGTGAAACCCCATCTCTACTAAAAATACAAAAACTAGCCGGGCGAGGTGGCGGGCGCCTGTAGTCCCAGCTACTCAGGAGGCTGAGGCAGGAGAATGGCGTAAACCCGGGAGGCGGAGCTTGCAGTGAGCTGAGATCTGGCCACTGCACTCCAGTCCGGGCGACAGAGCGAGACTCCGCCTCAAAAAAAAAAAAAAAAAATGGAAGGGTCAAAAGTTCTAATGATTTGGAGATCTCCATTACGTAATAACCTTAAAGCTTGTTTAGGTCCAAGTTAGTCTAAAATGCTTATTCTGCAACTAAAGAAAACCTAACATAGAACAATGATTACCCATATATTATTTACCTAAATTAATCTATTGTTGAAACCATGATGTCTTTTATAAACAGTAAATAAGTTTGATTTGGGAGAAATACAGTATACTAATTAACAGCAGACTTTAGAAAAACAGCCTGGATCATAATCTTGGCTTTGTGTGGCTCTGAGCAAGGCACTTGACTTTGAGGCTCACTTTTGTCTCTTTCCAAATGGGGATAACAGCACCTATTTCAAAACCTTGTCATGTGAATTAAATGAGATATATTTATATTAAGTTCTTAGAAGTGTGCCTGGCAATAGTCAGAGTTAATAAACAATATTATCAGTGGGTGGGTTTTCTTGTGCCTCCTTTTTCTTTCAAAGTTAACAGAAATTCAGCAGTGATTTGGGAACATTGGAAAATTTTTTTTTGCTATTCTAACTAAAGTTTTTAATACATGACATAAGATAGCTAGTAAGTCCATAGACAAAGAAGTAAAAATAATTCAGGAAGTCACTATTTTATGATGGGCTGACACTTTAAAACCCATAAAATGTAATTTTTGAATTATTTAAATTGAGATGGCCATTTAAGAATTTAATCACAAATATGCCAGTGAAAAGCAAATGATTCTTTCAAGGAATTTTGGGCAATTAGAACTCACAGCTTTCTTCTGTAAGACTTTCACTAACTCATGTGAGTATAAGATTGAGTTCCACAAGGCATGGCTCCCTTGTAGAATGACATTCTTCAGCAACCAAACCAGAAAAGGAAACTCGCCCAGAGCCAGCAGTTAGCTGAGAAACACTTCAACGGAAAGAAACATTGAGGCTGGGCACCGTGGCTCATGTCTGTAATCCTAGCACTTTGGGGGACTGAGGTGGGAGGACTGCTTGAACTCAGGAGTTTGAGACCAGCCTGGACAACATAGGGAGACCACATCTCTACAAAAAGTTGAAAAATTAGCCAGGCTAGTGGCACACCCCTGTGGTCCCAGCTACTTAGGAGGCTGAGTCCAGAGGATCACTCGAGCCCAGGAGGTCGAGGCTGCAGTGAGCCATGATCACACCACTGCACTCCAGCCTGGGTGACAGAGACAATCTCAAAAAAAAAAAGAGAGAAAATTTGTTCACCCTTTCACTCTAAAGCCATTATTTTCCAGTCTGATAAGTATGCTAAATATTTTCCATTTTTATTGCCCCCAATCAAATGCAATCTGTGTGATCATGTTGCTTTCTTCTAAGGTAGTAAATCACATACTTCCCATGGCTTATGGGTGGGAACTGGTGGCCAATATTATAAAAAAGAATTAGAAAGATTAGAAATAATTAGGATTCAAATTAGGGTTAGAAATAATTAAAAATGATTTTATTTGTGGAATAAATCAGAGACTGGCTTTCAATTAATTATGAAAAAGGAAACTGTAATTATACCCAAAGCTCTGTGGCCTCCAACTGTCTCAGAAGAACAGGGAACTATAATGCAAAGTTGAAGAACTTCTGGGAAACTACTTTCAAGAACATCCCTGAAGGTAACGCTTTCATCTAAAAAGCTGGGATTCTTTATATGGCTCCAGGAACTCACAGAGCAGAAAACATTTGTTCTCATTATTCACTGAGATGATGATGAGCACTACAAGGAAGAAACGCTGTTAAAAAATAGATTTCACTTATGATGAAATCCCTGGAACTTCAGCCAAGAGACAGGGCAGTGAAGAAGGCTGAGCATCAACTCCCAGCTCCGTGGGTACAGGATGGCATGGGCCAGCTGTGTACCCTGGAGCACGTGTTCTTTCAGGAATGCTGGCCTAAGAAAGCTGAGACTTCTCAAGCATAGATCATTCATATTACCAAAAAGTACTTATAAAATGCAGTCATTTCATAGCCCTTCAACCAACGCATCTAGCCAGCAAGTACTTATCTACAGAAATGAGTATCTTTCCCTTTGTGGAAAGCTGTTCTCAAAGAATAAATCCCAGTTCAATAAAAAAAAGGCTCAGAATGCATTATTAGCCCCATTTCCATTTTATAGATTACATTAACTGGAGAATATATTTTCTTTCTTTTTTTTTTCTTCAGAGATGGAGTCTCGCTGTTGCCCAGGCTGGAGTGCAATGGCATGATCTCGGCTCACTGCAACCTCCGCCTCCAGGGTTCAAGCAATTTTCCTGCCTCAGCCTCCCAAGAAGCTGGGACTACAGGCGCCCGCCAGCGCACCCGCTAATTTTTGTATTTTTAGTAAAGACGGGGTTTCACTATATTGGTCAGGCTGGTTTCGAACTCCTGACCTTGTGATTCACCTGCCTCGGCCTCCCAAAGTGCTGGGATCTCAGGCATGAGCCACCGCACCCAGTCTTTTTCTCCCCCCCGCTTTTTTTCCCAAGATGGAGTTTTGCTCTTATTGCCCAGGCTGGAGTGCAGTGGCGCAATGTTGGCTCACTGCGACCTCCACCTCCTAGGTTCAAGTGATTCTCCTGCCTCAGCCTCCCAAGTAGCTGGGATTACAGGCACGTGCCACCATGCCCAGCTAAATTTTTTTTTTTGCATTTTTAGCAGAGATGAGGTTTCACCACGTTGGCCAGGCTGGTCTCGAACTCCTGACCTCAGGTGATTCACCCACCTTGGCCTCTCAAAGTGCTGAGAATACAGGCATGGGCCGCGGCACCTGGACAAGAATATATTTTCTTAAGGCCATGAGATGAGTCATTAAAATTGGAAACAATTCAGATACACCAATCCCCCTTGCCTGGGGTAACATCCTATGTGCAGAATTACTGCAGCAGGCCCACTGCTGTGAAAACCTCCTCTTGGACTCCTTCCCCTACAGCCCATCTTGTGACCCAAAGCCCTAAAAGACACTGATACTTATAACACTCTAACTGGGAACACTGATTTTCTTCTTGAAGGCAGGAACTTTTCTCTTATTTACATTTATATCCCCAGCACCCAGTAAGTTCTTAGTAAGTGTTTATGCAAAACATGCATAATTCTAAATGTTATAATATTCTCAATAATATTAATAATGGAACAAAATACTTAACATATACAGTGTTCTTGAACAGAAAAAAATTTTGGTGTCCCTTAATTTAACTCTCATTTTGAAGACGACAGCACTGAGTCCCAAAGGTTAAATGACTTAAGATGGCACAGCTGATTAAACAGCTAACACTAACATCAACTTTGGTTAGTCTGTTAACTATTTGCCAAATTCCTAATAAGACCAACTCTTATTCTTGGCCTGAAGACACACAGGTAAGTCAAAGTACCCAAGGTATCCACACACGGACTACCTTCTCGTGGAGGAAAGATGGACATGAGCCCGCTTATTTAACAAGATATTCCAGGTTGTAGATGCTACGAGCAAAATAAAATAGGGCAGCGTGATGGAGATGCTGCTTAAACCAGGATCCAGGGAAGGCCTTTCTGAAGTGCAAGTTGAATAAGGGGAGAGCGGTAGTTATGTGAAGATCTGGGGAAAGAGAACACCCCTAGCAAGGCTGACAGCAAGTGCAAAGGCCCTGGACTGAAACAGAACACACTCAACCATGTGGAGAGTGGAGGAAAATGACATAATGAGGGGTCTAGATTTTATTCTGGTTGCAAAGGAAAGTGAGTTTTAAATAGGCAAGATGCGATTAAATTTCCATTTTACAAAAATTACTCTGCCAAATGCAGAATGAACTATAGTGAGGCAAGATGGAGGCAGAGAGACCAGATGGAGGATACGGCCACGGCTCAGATTGGGTTCCTACTAACGGAGAATATCAGAAACGCTCTGATTCGAGATGTATTTTGGAGACAGAGATGATAGGAAGTATCATTTGATGGGCTAGGGAGAAAGGATTCATGAATGTCACTAACATCTCTGGCCCCCAAAACCAGGTGGTGGTAAAGCCACTGAATGAGATGAGGAGCACAGCGGTGGCAGGCAGAAGATGGAACCCAGATTTTAATTGTGGCCATGTTAAGACTGAGATACCCAGCCAATGTGTCAAATAGGAGCTCAGGGACTGGACTGGAGGTGTAGTGTGGGAGTCACCCCCATAGAGAGGGCTGGATAGGAAAGCACAAGAGAAAAAAGAAATGTGTAGAACTAACTATATCAATGTTCTCATGTAAACACTTACTTAGTGCAAGTGTTAGGAACTCACTTGGTGCCCAGGAAGCAATGGGGCTGCCGGCAAACCAGAAAGAAAAGCTTCCAAAGGGGACAGCAACTACTTGGCTCTCGCTGGAAGGTTGGCCCACACCTTGTTACCAGATCTAATCATTTTAGGGGAGAAGCTACATAACCATAATGTCACATAACGCTTCCCAACTTTAAAGTGCTTACAATTAATTTTTAAGTGTTTTTTTTTTTTTAACATTATGAAAAAAAAAATGACATTTCGTTTAGCACCTCCTGGCAGTTCAGGGTGCCAGGATGACAAAAATGAGTATGATACAATCCTGACCTCATGATTTACTCAGAGGTCCGCTACAGCTGACAAACTAAGGCAATAAACAGAGATAAAATCTCTACTACAGTGTATTCTGTACAATGATAGAGATATGCCCACATTAGCATGGGAACCCAGAAAAAGGATACTTAGGGTGGAGGAAGGGGAGGCAGAAAGAATAGCAGGAACAAAAGCACACGGGTAAGAATTACAGCAAACAGGCGTAAATGGAGAGCTATCAGCAGCTCCCTGCTGCTGAAGAGGAAGGAGAAATACATTGGTTTTTCAGTGGTTTGGGAGATCAACAGGGGACAAGTCATTCTCAAATGTATACTTCTGCATAAACGAGAATACAAGATCATTCTTCTACCTTTGAGGCTATACATGTAATAATGTAGTGGTTCATATATAATGATATAAAGTGTTAATTCTTCTACATAAGCACCAATACCTAAATGGTCACTTAAGGACCTTGTGCCTCATGGACTGTGACTGTCATGCTGTATCAGCAATGGTGGTTGGAGGGTTGCGTGCACCTTTGCGGTCTTACTGCCTTCAGGTCTCTGCTGCTGCACTGATCTTTCCAATACAAATCCAACTACATCCCTCTCCTTTCTTTACCTGTCTGCCCTGCCAGATTCTGCACTCTCAGAGACTGTTTTTCATCTTGTAACCTAGTGCCAGGTGCCATCTGCTGAACAGAGGAAAAATACTCTCAAAAGCACCTTGCACTCATCACTTGGTCTGCAGTGTCACTGACTAAATTTATTAGATGCATACAGCTCCCATGGTCATTTAAGTAAGAAACAGAACTAAGACCTTATAGCTATCAATCTCTTACGTGTCATTACAGTATTAGTCTGCTCTGTTCATCTAAATCTTAAACAAAATGTTAGCAAATCTAATGTCGGCAATGTATGAAAAAGATACTCATGACCAGGCTGATCACATCCGTTGCAAGGTTGGGTTAATCTTTGATAATTCATCAAGTTCTACACATACTGTGTATTTTCCTTACACTTTTTTTTTTTTTTGAGACACGGTCTCATTCTGTTGCCCATACTGGAGTACCATGGCACAACTGTGGCTCACTGCACCCTCAACCTCCCAGGATCAAGCAATCCTCCCATCTCAGCTTCCTGAGTAGCTGGGATCACAGGCACACACCACCACACTGGGCTTTTTTTTTTGGTAGAGATGGGGTTTTGCCAAGTTGCTTGAGCTGGTCTTGAACTCCTGGGCTCAAGTGGTCCCTCATCTTGGCCACCCAAAGTGCTGGGACTACAGACATGAACCACCACACCTGACCTCAAAAACTTTTTTTAAAGCCATTTTTATAGAAAGGCTACAGTGTATTTTCCCCCAAAGTTGAAAAGCACTTTTCTCATGGCTAGCTGGAATGAATACTTAAATGCACTGTTTTTTCAGACTGATGATTTTCAGGACAAACCTGAAGCCAGAAATAGTCCTAATACTCAACACCAAGTATATGTATGTGCAGAGGCTTGGGGAGGCATATGGGATTTAAATTTGAAATTTGTTGCTAAACCCACCAAAACAGAATGAATCAGGAGATCTGCAGAAGGAATCCTACTCGAAAAATGGTGAACCATCCAAGAATCAATTAAAAATACCCTAGAATAAAATTAAGTTGCAATCTAGTAGATTACATCAAAGGTGAGAAAAAGTATTAACTTAGACTAGATTATCTTCATCGAGTCTCGGAAACAGCCAAATAGCAAGAAAGGGGGGCGGAGCTTTTTCACAGAAAGGAGGACGACGCTCTGTGATGTGGGGGAATTATGGAGGCCACTGGAGAAAACTGGTACTCTTACTGTTAAACAGAAATAGTTTGGAAGCCAGGATGAAGTATCTCCTCAGAAAATCCAAATTCCTGTGTTGATTAATATCTTATTCATCACACAACAACTGTTTCCCAACTAGGCTGCCAAGATATACACTTTCATGTCATTCTGCTGCTCAGAACCCACCAATGACTTCCTATCTTACTCAAGTCTTATGAGGACCTGCAAGTCCCATATGATCTGCTCCCTCACTCCCTCTTGGACTTCAGTTTCTAAGATGCTCTCAACTGTTCACTCAACTGGAGCCGCACTGGCCCCCTGTTGTTTCTTACACAGGCCAGCTACAGTCTCTCCTGAGAATTTTGTTTGTACTGTTTAGAATTCTCTTCTTCCAGATAATCCTACAGCTTGTTCCTCATACCTTTGGGTCTCTGCTCAAATGTCACCTTGCATTAGCAAAGTCTTCTCAACCATGCCCCCTGTGCCTTAAGACCTTTCCCCCAAGTCACTCTCTATATGACCCTTAGCTTTTTTCTCTGTAGTTCTCAACACACCTGATATGTTTACATTGGTGTTTTTATTTTCTGTCTTATCCCACCAGAATGTAAACTCTACAAGAGCAAGAATTTAGTTAAGTTCACTGCTGTATCCCCAGTGCCTGACACACGGTAGGTATTCAATAAATATCTGTTGAATGAGTGAATAAATAGGACAAGGACTAACAGACATGAAACTTCTAACATCATCCAGGCATATATCCTAGTATACATCAATAAACTAGCTTTTACATTTCTATATCCTGTATTAATATATGTCAGTCCCAAAAATTTGATCAACCCTAGCTACACAAACTGAATTTCTGAACCTATCAACCTCAGACTGCTGACTTTGTTGATTCCACCAAGATACCATCACTAGATGAGGCCCCAGTCTAGATGGCCAGCCAGGCTCACTCTACGACATCACTCTAACTAAAAAAAGAAACTCACCTGTGCAATAATGGAAAGAATGCCAAGGACTGCTATAAACGCTGCAACACTTTCTGGTGAAAATTTCATTATCTAGAAGAGTTTCCAGAAAAGGTAACATTAATGAATACAAATGTATACCAGATAGAAAACTAATGCAGCTACTTGTACATTAACATTAAATGGGCCAGAAAAAATTAAATGTAATTCATTTATAAACAAAGAATTCCTCAAAGGAAATACAACAAATCTTAACATACTAAAAATGCCTACTTATCCATGGTGGGTACCTCAGTGTGGATATACTACATTGGAGATACTTATCAAGAACTCAGAATCATTTTACAAATAAATATTGCAGTATTTTGTGCATTTTACATGTATTGGTTAAAGGCTTGATTTCTGTCTAGGGAGACTAGCGTCAAGGAGAAAAAAACTCGTTTTTGCTCTCATTTTGGCTAGTTGCTCTACTTACATATGGTCCAAATCACAAAGAAGCTGGAGCAGGTGAAGGGCTTAAATCATCCCGTCACTTCTACAACCAACAAATAAACTCAAACCACCTATATGGACAGGGAAAACTAACTTTCTTAGACAGAAATAAGCCAAAATCTTAATATACCAAATAACCCCATAAGAAATGCACAAGGAATATCAGCCACATGGAACAGGAAGTTAAGTCTAGTGGACTAAATGATATTCTTTTATTTTTTTTTAATTTTCAGACAGTTTTGCTCTTGTTGCCCAGGCTGGAGTGCAATGGCACAATCTCGGCTCACTGCAGCCTCTGCCTCCCAGGTTCAAGCGATTCTCCTGCCTCAGTCTCCCAAGTAGCTGGGATGACAGGTGCCCGCCACTATGCCTGGCTAGTTTTTGTATTTTTAGTAGACACAGGGTTTTGCCATGTTGGCCAGGCTGGTCTCGATCTCCGGACCTCAGGTGATCTGCCCACCTTGGCCTCCCAAAGTGCTGAGATTACAGGCGTGGGTCACTATGCCAAGCCCACTGATATTCATCTTTAAAGGCCACTACTATTATAGTTCTCTCAAGATTCAGTATTTTTATAAAGCACTGGACAATGAAGGAAAAGTCCACCTCAGTGGAAGAGGATTTTACCTGTCTGAGGTATAGAAAAAAGCTGGAATATTGGCCTGCCTCCGGTAGGTAGGAGAGAAACACCGTGATGCAGATGAGCAGCACTATGGAATCTTGGCCGACTTTTTTTAAGGACTAGAACAAGAAAAAGACTGATTGATATAAGGTTTTATGTCAAAACTACGGAACTGTTCTTAAGAATATGCAGAGATTCCTTTTGGCACTGTACGCATGGACAACTAGTTGTCCTTTATAATTTATTTCATATTCCCCAAACTATTCTGAAAAACATTTCAAAATGTTAAAAGAAAAACCCAAGATGTTTTCCCAAAAGAAATACCCACAACAAAATATTAACGCTGCACTGAATCATGCACTTTTTTATCAAGGAGAAGGAAAAAGTATAAACTTACCGCAAAAGGATCAGCTTGTTCCCAGGAAATGGGTGCTCCCCAGGATGCTGGCCGCATCTTCTCAGGCAACGACTCTGGCACAGCAACAAGGATAAAACAAATATCTAGCAAAGCGATTGCCGTAGCTAAGACCACCACCAAGCTGTCCCCATATACTCGTCCAAGATAAGCTCCAATTGCAGGACTGGTGACTAAACTTGCAGCAAATGTTGCTGAAACCTGCAATAAATTAAGGATAGATAGAGATTAGTCAGGCTACCTTTTTTCTTCAACACCACGTAACTCCTTTCATAATCTTGATTTATGTCAGAACTTCTGTTGCACACCCTCCCTTTTCTCTTCCTACCTGTGTCATTTATCTTTTTTTTTTGTGGGGGCAAGAGGGCGGAGCTGGGTTTCGCTCTGTCACCCAGCCTGCAGTGCAGTGGTGCCGTCATGGCTCAGAGTAGTCTTGATCTTTCAGGCTCAAGAGATCCTCCTGCCCCAAGATCTCCTGATGGGGCTACAGGCACACACCACCATGCCCAGCTAATTTTGTGTATTTTTTATAGAGATGGAAGTCTCACTATGTTGCCCAGGCTACTCTCGAACTCCTGAGCTCAAGCGATCCTCCCACCTCAGCCTCCGAAAGTGCTAGGAGTACAGGTATGAGACACCAAGCCTGGCCCCACTTTTCTTATACTCTCTCCTTTGACAGGAAAAGTAAAGAATTAGATTCTTGCCTAAAAAACAGCCTGGGCAACATGGAGAAATCCTGTCTGTACAAAAAAAAAAAAAAGAAAAAGAAAAATTAGCTGGGCATGGTGGTGTGCACTTGTAGTCCCAGCTACTTCAGAGGTTGAGGTGGCAGAATTCCTTTGAGCCAGAAAGGCAGAGGTTGCAGTGAGCCATGACAGCACCACTGCACTCCAGCCATGGTGACAGAGTGACACCCCATCTCAAAAATAAATGATAGCCTCTCAGGACACTGTCTTCAAACTTCTAAGCCCTTGAAGCCCTCTGTTCCAATAAATCCTATTGGCAAATTCATAGGTAAAACAGATTGTTTAAGAAGACTGGGTGTGGTGGCTCATGCCTGTAATCTCAGCACTTGGGGAGGCCAAGGTGGGAGGACTACTTGAAGCCAGAAGTCTGTGACCAGCCTGGGCAACACAGCAAGACCCCACCTCTATTTAAATTGTTTAACTCTTTTCGTTGAGGAAGGGTTGAGGGCCTGGGCACTGTACAAACACCCCTCCTTGACTGCCAGTCCTGCTAGTCCTTAGGGGAGGGGTGTCCAATCTTTTGGCTTCCCTGGGCCACACATAAAATACACTAACACTAACAATAGCTGATGAGCTTAAAGAAAAAAAAAAACCACATAATGTTTTAAGCAAGTTTATGAATTTCTGTTGGGCCATGTGTGCAGCCTGTGGGCCACGGGTTGGACAAGCTTGCTTTAGGGCATCTTCATAAACCCTTAAGGGCTCTCTGTGAAAGGAGTCTAAAACCCACTGCACTAAGGAAATCCAATTTCATTGTGACTTTTCCAATATTAAAATTAAATGAACTTTTATCTTGATACATACTGAAGGGCTAGCTGAAATAAAGCTTAAAGACTTTGAGGTTCCTCTTCTCATCAATAATATGTTAAGCCCTGGAACAAAACTGAACTTGGTAATCTTTTTAGTTGGTAGGGTTAGGAAGAATGAAATCATAGAAGGAACATCTCTAAAGTCTATTTTTTAAGCCTGGTGAAGATGAAGATTAAAGTTGAAAAGGACACAAGCAGAGCAAACCTGTTAACCTCAGACATTTCTAGCCTACTGGACAACAGCCTACCAATTAGCAGATGTGAGAGCAGGTAACACTTCCTAAAAATAGCACTCTTAGGTGAGGTGGCACCTGCCTATATTCCCAGCTACTCAGAAGGCTGAGGTGGGAAGTCACTTGATCCCAAGAGTGAGTCCAGTCTGGGCAACATAGTAACACCCTGTCTCGAAAGGAAAGAGGAAAGGAAAGCAAAGGGAAAAGGAAAAGAAAAAGGGGAAAGAAGAGAAGCAGAGAGAAAAGGAGAGGAGGAGAAAGGAAAAGGGGAAAGGGAAGAGAAAAGGGGAAGGAAAGGGTTAAAAAAAGGGAAAAGGTAAGGAAAAGGGGAAAGGGGAAGGGAAAAGAAAAGGAAAGAAAAAGAAAAAAGAAGGGAAGGGGAAAAGAAAGGAAGGGAAAAGGGAAGGGAAAGGAAAGGGAAAGGAAGGGAAAGGAAAGGAAAAGGGGAGGGGAAGGGAAAAAGGGGAGGGAAAGGAAAGGGAAAAGGGGAGGGGAAAGGAAGGGAAAAAGGGGAGGGGAAAGGAAAGGGAAAAGGGGAGGGAAAGGAAGGGAAAAAGGGGAGGGGAAAGGAAAGGGAAAAGGGAGGGGAAAGGAAAGGGAAAAGGGGAGGGGAAAGGAAAGGGAAAAGGGGAGGGGAAAGGAAAAGGGGGGGGGAAAGGAAAGGGAAAAGGGAGAGGAAAGGACAGGGAAAAGGGGAGGGGAAAGGAAAGGAAAAGGGGAGGGGAAAGGAAAGGAAAAGGGGAGGGGAAAGGAAAGGGAAAAAGGGGAGGGGAAAGGAAAGGGAAAAGGGGAGGGGAAAGGAAAGGGAAAAGGGGAGGGGAAAGGAAAGGGAAAAGGGGAGGGGAAAGGAAAGGGAAAAGGGGAGGGGAAAGGAAAGGGAAAAGGGGAGGGAAAGGAAAGGGAAAAGGGAAGGGAAAGGAAAGGGAAAAGGGGAGGGGAAAGGAAAGGGAAAAGGGGAGGGAAAGGAAAGGGAAAAGGGGAGGGAAAGGAAAGGGAAAAGGGGAGGGGAAAGGGAAAAAGGGGAGGGGAAGGGAAGGGAAAAAGGGGAGGGGAAAGGAAAGGGAAAAGGGGAGGGGAAAGGAAAAGGGAAGGGAAAAGGGGAGGAAAGGAGAAAGGGAAAGTGGAAGGGAAAAAAGGGAAAAGGGGAGGGGAAGGAAAGGGAAAAGGGGAGGGGAAAGGAAAGGGAAAAGGGGAGGGAAAGGAAAGGGAAAAGGGGAGGGGAAAGGAAAGGGAAAAGGGGAGGGAAAAAGGAAAGGGGGAAGAAGTGGAAAGGAAAGGGAAAAGGGGAGGGGAAAAAGAAAGGGAAAAGGGGAGGGGAAGGAAAGGGAAAAGGGGAGGGGAAAGGAAAAGGGAAAAGGGAGGGGAAAGGAAAGGGAAAAGGGGAGGGGAAAGGAAAGGGAAAAGGGGAGGGGAAAGGAAAGGGAAAAGGGGAGGGGAAAGGAAAGAAAAAGGGGAGGGAAAGGAAAGGGAAAAGGGGAGGGAAAGGAGAAAGGTGAAAGTGAAAAGGAAAAGGGAAAAGGGGGGGAAAGGAAAGGGAAAAGGGAGAGGGGAAAGGAAAGGGAAAAAGGGGAGGGAAAGAAAGGGAGAAAGGGGGGAGGGAAAGGAGAAAGGTGAAAGTGAAAAGGAAAGGGGAAAGTGAAAAGTGGAAAGGGGAGGGGAGGGGGAAGGGAAGGACAAAGGGAAAGCAAAGAGAAGGAAAGGAAAAAGAATCATATTCTTTCAAAACATAATTGGAGATTAATGTTGGATTTTATTCTGTTTCTATGCCATTTTTGACTTTTGTATGGAGAACTTAAACTTCACAAGAATGCTTACTTGCGACTATTGCTTAAGGCAAGCAATTCAATTTTCAAAGGTCAATTATTTGAACAAATACATAAAATTCTAGTAATTTCAAACATCTAGCTATCAATCAAATGTCCCATCAACTTGTGAATGGATAAGAATATACTACATAGCAATCAAAAAAACTACTGGCCAGGTGCAGTGGCTCACGCCTATAATTCCAGCACTTTGGGAGGCTGAGACGGGTGGATCATTTGAGTTTAGGAGTTTGAGACCATCCTGGGCAACATGGTGAAACTCCATCACTACAAAACATACAAAAATTAGTCGTCCCAGCTACTCGGGAGGCTGAGGTGGGAGGATCACTTGAGGCAGGGAGGCAGAGGGAGAGAGAGGCTGCAGTGAGCTGTAACGGCACCACTGCACTCCAGCCTGGGCAAGAGAGTGAGACCCTGTCTCAAGAAGAAAAAAATTAGCTGGGCATGGTGGATCACGCCTGAGGTCTCAGCTGCTTTGGAGGCTGAGGCAGGAGGATAGCTTGAGCCCAGGAAGCCAAGGCTTCCGTGAGCCATGATCATGCCACTGCACTCCAGCCTGGGTGATAGAGCAGGACCCTGTCTCAAAAAAAAAAAAAAAAAAGAGAGAGAAAAACAGAACCTATTGATCTACAGCATCAACATGAATAAATCTCAAAGATTATGCTAAGTGAAAGAAGCTAGACACAAAAGATGTTTTGTATTATTTCATTTATATGAAGTTTCCAGAAAAGGCAAACCCATGGTGACAGAAACTAAACTGTTGGTTGCTTGGGGTCATAGGTGGAGCATGGGGATAGATAGCAAACAGGGCTCAGGGAACTGTTCTATAACTGGGTTGTGGTGGTTTTTTAAATGGCATTTAATATATTCACATGTGGGCCAGGCACCGTGGCTCACGTCTATAATCCCAACACTTTGGGAGGCTGAAGCAGGCGGATCACAAGGTCAGGAGTTCAAGACAAGCCTGGCCAATATGGCGAAACCCTGTCTCTAGTAATGGCATGGTGGTGGGCGCCTGTAGTCCCAGCTACTTGGGAGGCTGAGGCAGGAGAATCATTTGAACCTAGGAGGCGGAGGTTGCAGTGAGCTGTGATCGCACCACTGCACTCCAGCCTGGGTAACACAGTGAGGCTCCATCTCAACAAAAAACAAAACAACAAAAAAAATACACACACACACATACACATATAGATACATATATATTCACATGTGGTGGTCATTTTGTTATTGCAGCCCTGGTGTGGTTTCAGAGGGACCCAGATCTCAGCAGGGCTCTGGCACAAGTGTGGGGAAAGGGATAACAGTTCTCACTATGAGGGTCACTGAAAACATTTGAGGGCACTTACAGAGATCACATTTGCGATACAGTGAGCAAAAGTCAGAGTACAGTTGTTTCATGTCATTTCCCTTCTCCTCAATTCTCCCCACTTGGTAGCTATTTCTTTCTGCTCAGAAAAAAGATCACAAGGGTCACCCCGCACGCCCCAACCCCCTTTTTTTCAGACAGGTCTCGCTCTGTGGCTCATGCTGGAGTGCAGTGGTGCGATCACAGTTCACTGCAGCCTCAACCTCTCAGGCTCAAGTGATCCTCTCACCTAAGCCTCCCAAGTAGCTGGGACTACAGGCACACACCACCACACCCGGCTAATTTTTAAAGTTTCTGTATAGATGGGGTCTTACTCTGTTGCCCAGGCTAGTCTCAAACTCCTGGGCTCAAACAATCCTCCTGCCTCAGCCTCCCAAAGTGCTGGGATTACAAGCCACTGCACCTGGCCCTCCAACTTTTTTTTTTTAAGAGACAAGGTCTCGCTCTGTACCCCAGACTGGAGTGTAGTGGCATGATCATAGCTGCAGCCTCAAAATCCTGGCCTCAAGCAATCCTCCTGCCTTGGCCTCCCAAACCGGTGGTGTTACAGGCACATGCCACTGTGCTCGGCCACTTCCCATGTTTTTCTGATCCATATTATTTCTAGAAGATTTAAGTTTCCTTCCCACCCCCCCCCCCCCCCAGAACATGTCTTAATACACAGAACCTTCAGATTGAAAATTGTTAATTTCAAAACTTTGGCTATGGGAAAATAAATTACTTCAGTCAAAAAACAAACCCCAAATTGGGTTATGGTGTTGTTTGCACAACTGTATAAATTTACTAAAATTCACTGAACTATACTCACAAAAAGGATAAATTTTATGGTATGTAAACCATAGCTTAATTAGACGATTTTTAAAAATCCTGGCTATCCAGTCTCGTAATTTAATGTTCCAAATATACAACTGAAATTATTAGTTCTTTTTCTTTTTACTTTTTTTTTTTTTAAATAGAGACAAGGTTTCACCATGTTGGCCAGGCTGGTCTCGAACTCCTGATCTCAAGTGATCTGCCTGCCTCGGCCTCCCAAAGTGCTGAGATTACAGGTGTGAGTCACCAAACAAGCCAGAAATCATTAGTTCTTTTTCTAAGTTTCTCTCTATAGGTGTTTTCTTCCCATAAATCTTATGATTCTTCATTATAATGTCCTTTGAATCAGAAACCAGTCCCTTTTAAAACTAATTCAGCCCAACACAATATTCGGTCCTTATTTATCAAAAAGTGTTTGTCTCACATTTATTGAAATGCATCACTGTCCTATTTCAGGCTATTCAGTAGTGATCTATTATTGTGCCTATAGTGGTCATTCTATTAGTAGGCTTTTTTCCTTTAATTCCTAGATTTCATAGATGACAGATTATACTGCCATAATTTAGTTTGCCAAAAGAGTGTTCAGGAGTTGGCAAACTACCACTATGGCTAAAATCTGGCTAAGTGGTTCTTACGTTCTTAAAGAGTTTATAAACATAAATACACATGCAAAAACAAAAGAATGAGACAGAGACTATACGTGGCCCACAAAGCCACAAAAAAAGGTTTGCGGATCCCTGAGCTAGATGTTAGCCTGTTGTATTCTAGATTAGACATTAAGTGAGTAGTGACTTTTTTAAACTCTTGACATACTAAATAATTCTTATTTTTAGGATGCTGTTAAAAAGAACTCTACAAGGTAAAATACACTATAATTTCAATTCTGATATGTGACTTATAAACATCTGCTGAATGAAAAGTATCAAAACTTACATAGCCTCACAGTACAAAAAAATTTTAAATGTAGTCTAATGAACGATTTTATTACAAAACATATTTTACGTAAAAATCTTGTAATGCAAAGGTTTGCGCTCCTTATATCTACCTTAAAAACAAGGCATTTCTCAGCAGGTACAAAAGGTATAGAATAAACACACATACCAGTCCATAAGCCATACTTCTTTCATGCTCTTGAGTTATATCTGCTACGTATGCAAATACCACAGAAAAAGTCACTGCAAAAACCCCAGAAACAGAGATAACAGCGAAGTACCACCTAGGAATGAAAGATAACAAGAAATGGTTAGAGCAATTATCATTATTTTAATCTTTCATTTTTATAAGTTAATTAGGAGTAAGAGCAGCTCATGTCAGTCAACAGTTTACTAGGATAGTTCATGGATTAACTCTTCCATAAATATAAGCCACAGATATGAAAACATAGGGCTACAAGGAGCTCTTCAATAGCAGCTCAGATACTCTACAGGAATACTTAAAATTAGATCATGTATTCAGGCAAATCTTTTGACCAACTGTTGAACTGTTAAGTGGTTTTGTTTTTTCTGCCAAAAACAGCAACAAACTAAAGTCTATTATAATCCATCCATTACTGTTTTTCATCACTAGATAAAAAACAAAATCCAGTAAACAAGACTGAGGAACAAGTTTCTTCATATTTATCTTGAGCCTCTATATAGTAACTAAATGTTTTCCATAAGTTATCTTTAGCTTTTCAAATGCTGGCAAAACAAATAACTCAAGTTTCACACAGAAAAAACCTATATGGCAGTGTCCAGTGTTAATAAAACTGAGAATAGACAGTTACTATAAAGAGTGAACAAAATACTTAAAAAGCAAATTATATTTTGCTATAAATAATTCCAAAATATCTAGCTGGGAATAAGAAGTTTCTATTGTAATACTGACGTTTAGTTTCTGAAAATCATACATGATCATAATGAACTTTCAAAATATCATTTCACCAAGACTACGACTACTAAAATTTTTCTAACACACCGCTTAACACAGCAAATTCTTTGTTCATTCTATGTTCAGTCTTTGGTAAGATTTCATGTGCATGAGTGGCCTTCATCAAAGGCTTGGTCTATTAGAGTTGTATCTCATCTATGAGAAGAAAATCCTACCCCACATAAACCTGTGGGCCGTTGTAGATAACACCATGGAAACAAAGCCTATCCATGATGTAGAACTAACTAACATTAATACTCAGTGGAGTAAAAAGCACATTAGTCAGAATAAATCTACAACCAAATTGGGCTCTGACTTTAGGACAATTATTCCCTTTTTGTTAGCCTTCCTTCCCTTGCCTCCTGAATGAAAAAACAAAAAAAACTGATTTTAATCAAGGTGACCTTGAGTCCAGCCTCTTGTAACTAGGAGCAGCATATCCCTGAAATCTGACCAAAGAAATGCAAGCAGAGATGGGATGGGAATTCTGTCAAGTTTCCTTAAAAGAGGGCGATGTGCTCTTCTTAACAACTCCTTCCACCTTGCTATCAGTAGTATGATTTGATGGCCAGAGCTCAAGAAGCCACTTTGTTCAATGAGGTGAGAGATAAGGATGGAAGAACAGCAAGACAGAAAAAGTCTGCTCCACTGGAACTGCCACACCAGCTCCAGACTGCTCAACTGCAGGTCTTTTTTCACATGAAAAGAGAAATAAACTTGATTTTTAAGCAACTATTATTTTTGGGTTTTGATATGTAGCAAAATCTATTCCTAACGAATATAGACAATGACAAACTTTGCATCTGTTTTTAACATTCTATATAAGGAAAAAAGTTAGCAATCCTATCCAGCCCCTAAAATATTGTTTTGAAATTTGGGTTCTGGAATCCAAAATTAAGTTAGCCAGAAGTCTAGATGCCTCCAACAGTGCCATCTATTTCTAAAATCTTTATGAACTATTACCTACTATATTTTTAGAAGCCTTCTTATCTGTGTGAAAGAATAAATGTATTAGAAAAATAAAATGAAAACCTCATAACCAAGATCGCCCAAGTGAAAGAAATAAAGGAACATTAAGAAAACAATAACGGAAAGTGGTATTTAGTTGCTATAATGTAAATGTGCACGTACCATGGGCTGATCTTCATTAAAGGAATTGGGGCACATGTGAAGAATACTGTTAGCAGCAAGAAGGATTTTCGGCCCCAAACATCCGAAAGAGCACCAATAAGCGGGGCACTAAGGAATGACAACAAACCCTACAAGAATTAAATGAAAAAAATGAAAGCCACACATCTACAAACATGAACCAAAAATAAATAATTTTACTCCTATAGAAAAATGTCCAACAACTTTGCTTCTAAAGTAAATATATCACAAACTTTTAAATAAATAATGAATTGCTTATCTAGACATAATTTTTAAATTTCCCAAGATAGTTTAAAATCATCAGGTGGGTATTAAATACGAACTGCTCTAATAAATTCTCAATCACAATAAATCCACAATAGCAATTCCATATGCTAATTTCCTGTGTGTGTATGTATATATACATATGTACGTATGTACGCATGTGTGTGTGTGTGTGTATCAACAGACTAATTATCTGTTTAGAAAACTTGTTTGTCAAACTGAATCAAGAGTAAAGAATCTGAGCGGGGCATGGTGGCTTGCACTAATAATCTCAACACTTTGGGAGGTCAAGGGCAGATCACTTAGGTCAGGAGTTCGAGACCAGCCTGGCCAACATGGCAAAACCCTGTCTCTACTGAAAATACAAAAAATTAGCCGGGTGTGGTGGCACACGCCTGTGGTCCCAGCTACTTAGAAGGCTGAGGCAGAAGCATCGCTTGAACCTGGGAGATAGAGAGGTTGCCGTGAGATGAGATCATGCCACTTGCACTCCAGCCTGGGTGACAGTGTGAGACTCTGCCTCCAAAAAAAAAAAAGAAAGAAAAAGAAAAGAGCAAAGAATTCATATAATAACTAACTCTTTACCCTACTAATACAGTTTTGTATTGATGGGGGATTTTGAGTATAGTTTTTTTCCTCTTCAATCTGTAATCTTACAAAATCATTGAGATCTCTGGAATTAAAATGCCAACATAAAAACAGGGAATCTGTTATGATGTGGTTTATTATTTTACATAGTTGGTTATACTATAGTTAGATCATATTGAAAACTCAAGTCTAGAAAGTATTAAGACATCTCTCACAATAGACTCCATCTAATTATAAAATTATTAATCAATAAACAAACATATATTGGCACAGTTATAGATACATAAGTATTTACATATGTTCATCTGTGTGCGTGTGTATATATGTATGACTGATCCTACCTTTACTCCTTGAATTAAGCCGTTCATCAGAAATGTATGTTTAGGGAAGGTTTCATGTAATACCTAAAGAATAAAAACCAAAATAAAAATCACATGCTATATTTCAGTCTTAATAAAATTTCTATATTTACCTTTTTGAACATCCTTTCATACTACAATCTATTTTACATATTCAGATTTGTATGACATGTATATAACCATTAATAATCATATATTTATATGGTACTTACTATGTCACAGGGCACTAAATTGGGCACTTTACATATATAATATCATTTAATCCCTCATAACAACCCTATCAGAAAACTGATATGCAGAAGTTAAACATCTTGTCTAAGACTACATTCAGTAAGTAAACGGCAAAGCTGAAACTGAACCTAGGAGATCAGACTTGAAAGCCTATGCTTTTACTCACTATGCTATGATGCTTCCCCAAAATAACTGACTTATAATTCTCTTTCAGATGGATATATTATCTAGGATAGGAGACTCGGAAAATTAATAAGGAATTTTTAATTGCCACAAAGTAGATGAAGAAAGATTCTATAAAGTAAGAAAAAAAAAATCCCAACCTGTGAAAATGTGTAACAAGTTATTCTATCCTTTCCAAGGCCTGTTCTCAAATCATGTGGTATCATTTTTTTTGCAGTGGGCAGCAAGAGAACCATTGGAATGCGTCGATTGAAAAGGCAATTCCAGGCAATTGGAAAAATAAACAGCAGCTACCATTTTTACAGCCTATATGTACTCTTATTTAATCCCAACACTGTGAATTAGATAATATTATCACTTTACAGATGAGGCAACTGAGTTCCTGTTTGACTTAGAAACTAGTGCTTCTATTATCCAATGCTATCTCTCAGTAAAAACAATAGAGAATGGGAATGTGAGTAACAAGAAAGGTAGGGAAGATCTTCCCTTTAAGAAGAAACACTAAGCTAAATATACTTTCTGACATGTTGCAAGAAGAACCTTTAGAGAGATCAAAATTGCTCCCCTTTCTTCAGTGATTCTTCTTCTGCCAATAGTGAGAAATTTAACAAAAATGTGCTCATTGTAAGTAAAAATAAAATTAGAGGCCAGGTGTGGTGGCTCACACCTGTAATCCCAACACTTTGGGAGGAAGAGGCGGATGGATCACCTGATGTGGGAGTTCGAGACCAGCCTGGCCAACATGGTGAAACCTTATCTCTACTAAAAATACAAAAATTCGCCAGGCATGATGGCGGGTGCCTGCAATCCCAGCTACTCGGGAGGCTGAGGCAGGAGAATCACTTAAACCCGGAGGGCGAAGGTTGCAGTAAGCCAAGATCATGCCACTGCACTCCATCCTCAGCAACACAGCGATATCCTGTCTTAGGGAAAAAAAAAAAAAAGTCTTAGACTGTATGTAAATGAATGGGTTTGACTGTGTTCCAATAAAATTTTATTTATAAAGATAGTATGTGATCTCCAGGACCCTGAACTGGGCAAAGATTTCTTGATAATACTCCACAACCACAGGCAGCCAAAGTGAAAATGGACAAATGGGATCACATCAAGTTTAAAGCTGCACAGCAAAGCAAACAAAAAAGTGAAGAGACAACCCACAGTATGGGAGAAAATACCTGCAAACTATCCATCTGATAAGGGATTAATAACAAAAATGTATAAGGGGCTCAAATAATTCTATAAGAAAAGAATCTAAGAATCTAATACTCTGATTTTAAAAAAAATGGGTAAAAGATCTGAATAGATATTTCTTAAAAGAAGACATACAAGTGACCAATAGGTATACGAAAAAATGCTCAACCATCACTGATCATCAGAGAAATGAAAATGAAAACTACAGTGAAATATCATCTCACCCCAGTTAAAAATGCTTTTACCCAAAAGATAGGCAAGGATGCGGAGAAAAGGGAACACTCGTACACTGTTGGTGGGAATGTAAATTAGTACAATCACTATGGAAAACAGTTGGAAGGTTCCTCAAAAAACCTAAAAATAGAGCTACCTATGATCCAGCAATCTCACTGCTAGGTATATATCCCCCCGCCCGCCGCCAAAAAAAGGAAATCAGTGTATCAAAGAGATATCTGTACTCCTATGTTTACTGCAGCACTATTCCTTTGTTTGTTTGTCTGAGACGGAGTTACCCTCTTGTCACCCAGGCTGGAGTGAGACGGCGTTATCTCGGCTCACTGCAACCTCCGCCTCCCGGGTCCAGGTGATTCTCCTGCCTCAGCCTCCTGAGTAGCTGGGATTACAGCGTGCACCACCACACCTGGCTAATTTTTGTATGCAGCACTATTCTTAATAGCTAAGGTTTTGAAGCAATCTAAGTGTCCATCAACAGATGAATGAAAGGATAAAGAAAATGTGGTACTTATACACACAGAAAAAGAATGAGATCCTGTCATTTGCAACAACATGGATGGAACTGGAGGTCATTATGTTAAGAGAAATAAGCCAGGCACAAAAAGGGAAACTTCACATGGTCTCACTCATTTGTGACAGCTAAAAATTACAATTGAACTGATGGAGACAGAGCAGAATGATGGTTACCAGAGGCTGGGAAGGGTAATGGGGGAAGGAGGGGATGGGTAGTGGGCACAAAAAAATAGAATAAGATCTAGTACTTGATAGGCACAAGAGGTTGACTATAGCCATCATTTATTCTACATTTTAAAATAACTAAAATTGGGCCAGGCGTGGTGGTTCACACTTGTAATCCCGGCACCT
The DNA here is from genome assembly GCF_009764315.1 of Trachypithecus francoisi. Classification (NCBI taxonomy): domain Eukaryota; kingdom Metazoa; phylum Chordata; class Mammalia; order Primates; family Cercopithecidae; genus Trachypithecus; species Trachypithecus francoisi. The sequence continues at coordinate 121,413,043 of NW_022681470.1, forward strand.
TGGGAGGCCAAGGTGGGCGGATCACAAGGTCAAGAGATTGAGACCATCCTGACCAATATGGTGAAACCCCATCTCTATTAAAAATACAAAAATTAGCTGGGTGTGGTGGTGCGTGCCTGTAGTCCCAGCTACTTGGGAGGCTGAGGCAGGAGAATCGCTTGAACCCAGGAGGCGGAGGTTGCAGTGAGCCAAGATTGCGCCACTGCACTCCAGCCTGGTGACAGAGCAAGAATCCGTCTCAGAAAAACAAACAACAAAACAAAACAAAACCTAAAATTGGATTGTTTACAACACAAAGAAAGGAGAAATGCTTGAAATGATGGATACCCCATTTACCCTGGTGTAATTATTACATACTGTATGCCTATATCAAAATATCTCATGTACCCCATAAATATAATACCCTACTATGTACCCACAAAAATAACAAGTAAAAAATGTTATTTAAAAATAAAAAAGGAAAAATGGCATGCCCTCTCTAATTGAAAAGAATTATTGGGAGGTCTTTGAGAAACTCCTAGTTCTTTTTAGAGTTCTACTGCATGCATTAACTAAGTAGCTAAGTGATAATTAGGAAAAAGTTCAATTCAACATACTTGTGAAAAGGAATATAAACACACACACACATACACACACAGAGAAAGCTACCAGAAGCAACTACAAAAAAAAAAAAAAGAGTGCAAAGAAGATTTAGTCCTCTAGCCATATATTGCCAGTCCTTGTGCTAAAGGATAAGATTTAAACTCCTTAAACTAGTATCTTAAACTTCTTATGGGACTCAAATGTATTATGCTTTTCTTTCAATAATCACAAAGGGCCTACTGCAAGCCAAATCTTTCTAGGTATGAAGAACAGGTTTGGTGTTAGAAAGAATGAAGAACATTATGACCATCTATAAGAAGTTTTATACTATGCTAGATCTTATCGCTAATGATTCACTTTGCCAAGCTATATTCCATTCCAATCAGTCTGTTCTCCTCACTGTTGTTGAAATATTCTACACTTTCCAATATTCGTATTTTATATATGACATCCTTTCAATTTCGAATGTTTCTTCCCTTTCTTTATCTAGTCAACCCCCAACCCTTCCAAACTGTTCCTCTGCTACCTTTCTTCTCCAAAGCAATTTCTCCTTTGGGGCCACACAATTTCTAATAAAATTTTAACAGACAAATATAACAAGTAATTCAAATGTTGTAAAGATTTTTGATGTCAGGATTCTTTAGCACTGGTCTTTAGAGGTGAACAGAGAAAATGTAACATTTTTCCAATAAATTTTATGGATCTTAACTTTTTTTGACTTTAAAAATGTTGAAAGTAAATAATCCTTAAAATGTTAAACGCTTTGGGGCTGTTTCTGTAGCCAAGGACGCAAAACCATCTAGGTAGAAGAGATGCTAGTGGATTCTGAGTGTTCCGTAACATGGACTGTGCATCTAGCAGCTTGAACCATGAAACACACCGGCCTATTATTTCCAGAGCCATAGGTCTGTCAAAAGGGGGAAAGCCAGCTAGGCACAGTGGCTCACGCCTGTAATCCCAGCACTTTGGGAGGCCGAGGCGGGAGGATCATTTGAGGTCAGGAGTTTGAGATCACCCTGGCCAACAAGGTGAAATCCCGTCTCTACTAAAAAACAAAAAATTGGCCGGGGCGGTGGCTCACGCCTGTAATCCCAGCACTTTGGGAGGCCGAGGCGGGTGGATCACAAGGTAAGGAGTTCAAGACCAGCCTGACCAAGATGGTGAAACCCCATCTCTACCAAAAATAAAAAAATTAGCTGAGCATAGTGGCAGGTGCCTGTAATCCCACCTACTTGGGAAGCTGAGCCAGAAAACTGCTTGAACCTGGGAGGCGAAGGTTGCAGTGAGCCGAGATAGCGACACTGCATTCCAGCCTAGGCGACAGAGTGAGACTCTGTCTCAAAAATAATAATAAAAAAAAATAATTAGCTGGGTGTGGTGACGTGCACCTGTAATTCCAGCTACTGGGGAGGCTGAGGCAGGAGAATCTCTTGAACCTTGGAGGCGGAGGTTGCAGCGAGCTGAGATCATGCCATTGCACTCCAACCTGGATGACAGATTAAGACTCCATCTCAATGAAAAAAAAAGAAACAAAAACGGTAAATCCGTTCCTTGGCATTACATATCCTTACACCTACTGTCATTCTCATTACTTAGCTAATATGTTACATAAGCAATGAACACTGATTCTGACAGAACATCTACTATGACGAACCATATATTCATATGGTCTCAAAAGTGTTAGACTTCAATCTTTAAAAATACTTGTCAGTACAAAATCCTTTTTAGCTAAATCCCCTTGTTGGTAGAGGCTCACCATCTTCCCCTGGGCAGGTCTTCCATAAAACACAGCTTTTGTTTTTTGACTGTTCTATAAGAGCTTAAAAGTGAAAGATAATTGCAACACACAGTTTTTTTTTTTGTCTAAAAATGTCACATTAGTTTTAAAAATTAAGAAATTAAGGCTATCATAAATCCCAAGCCAGACATTCAAAATTAATATGTCTAAAACTGGTTATCTGATCTTAAAAAATACTTTAAAGAGTATCTTTGAAATCTGAAATGCTGAAACCAACTATAACTTTTGAGGGAGGGACGGGGAAATGAAAGATACTGACTTAAAATACAAATTAAATTATGTCTTCATCCTCATTTCCTTTTAAAATGAATGTTAAAAACTTTGACTCTTGTGGCATGCACCATTTACAATCAGTTTCAAAACACATAAAACAGAAATGAAATGTTTCAAGATTACAGACTTTTAAGAGGAGAGCCTTCTTTTACCCTGAAACCCACCTCTTTACACGCCTCTCATACACAATGCTGGGGAAGAGTGGGAGGAGTACTGGAGCCCAAAAGAAAGGCTGCCAACAAAGCCAACAACAACAAAAAACAAAATTTGTAAGCAAAAAGCCTTGAAATGAGTAAAACCTTTTTAAAAAGCCCATACTCAATTAATACATTGTTCTTAATTAGTGACATATACTAAATATATAACAGGGTCACTTCTAAAAAAGTAGATATGCCAGGCTGGACACGGTGGCTCACGCCTGTAATCCCAGCACTTTGGAAGGCTGAGGCAGGGGGATCACCTGAGGTCAGGAGTTCAAGACGAGCCTGGCCAACGTGGTGAAACTCCGTCTCTACTAAAAATACAAAAATTAGCCTGGCATGGTGGCACGTGCCTATAGTCCCAGCTACTTAGGAGGCTAAGTCAGGAGAATTGCTTGAACCTGGGAGGCGGAGGTTGCAGTGAGCCAAAGTTGCACCACTGCACTCCAGCCTGGGCAACAGAGTGAGACTGTCTATAAAATAAAATAATAACATAACATAACATAACATAACATAAGAAAACACAGAAAAATTAAAGATAATAAGAAAATATTGGCCAGGCACAGTGGCTCACACCTGTAATGCCAGCACTTTGGGAGGCCAAGGCAGGCGGATCACGAGGTTAAAAGATCGATACCATTCTGGTCAACATGGTGAAACCCCATCTCTACTAAAAGTACAAAAATTAGCTGGGCATGGTAGGGAGGCTGAGGCAGGAGAATCGCTTGAACCTGGGAGGCGGGGGTTGTAGTGAGCCAAGATTGTGCCTCTGCACTCCAGCCTGGTGACAAAGCGAGACTCCATCTCAAGAAAAAAAAAAAAGGAATATATTAAGCACAACATTAGTCTATGAAAAATGAATAAATGAGCCTTTCTAATTAAGGGGACTCCTTCCTTGTTCTTAAAAAAGACAGCCTCCCTTTGTCCAACTAAGAAAAAAATGTACCAAAATTACACAGAAGATGACATACCTAAAAAAATGTAAACAAGAAGCAAATTTTAAAAATAGCTATATACACTTGAAATACTGGTAACAAATTATGGAAACATCACAAAATGCTTTTTTTCACAGCTTGCTAACAGCTCATCCACATTTTGATCACCCTACTTAGCTAATGGTTGGGCTGCCTCATAACCTCAACTATCTAAAACATGGGTACAAACCAGTTACTACCTGCATTCCCCAAAAGACTGAGCACTGGAGGAGTCAAGGAAGCCTAGGTGCAAATACCAACACTGCAGCTTACTGTCAGAGCAGCAATCAAATTGCTTAACTTTTCTAAGCACTGGCTTCCTCATCTGTATTATGAGGCTAATATCTCACTGATATAAGGTGGTTGTGAGGGTTAAAAATGATAATGTATTCAAAGTGGAATACGTTAGGACTGTGCCTAACATAGTCCACTTTGAATACATTAAAGGACTGTGCCTGGATCCATCATAACATAAATACATGTGGACTGTTTACTATTACAAAGCTCAAGTACTTTAAATGGTAGGAGTGATGATCTACCAGACAGATTTATATGTTAAATTGACAACTTATAAAAAGCATGCTGGCACACTAGGAAAGCTAGTGTAAAGTCATGAGTCCATAAAGTTATTACAGCACTTCAGCAACCCTTGACAACAAACAGGTTATTACAATTCAATGAAGTTATGAATGTCATAACCAACTTGCATCATCTGAGGAAGTTCCAAATCACTGTACTTGGATTACAAAGCCAGGAAATGTGTAAATTAATTTTTTAAAGATTTCTATCTGAAATTAGTAAACTAAAAAAAAAAAAAAAAACCAAAGCACCCTCTGAATTTTTTATAGCAATACTCATAAATATGCTCTATCTATTCAAAATGACTTTTTTTTTTTGAGACAGAGTCTCAATCTGTCTCCAGGCTGAGGGCAATGCCGAGATCTCCACTCACTGCAACCTGCGCTTCCCGGGTTCAAGAGATTCTCCTACCTCAGCCTCCCAAGTACCTGGGTTTACAACAGGCGTGCACCACCATGCACAGCTAAATTGTGTATTTTTAGTAGAGACGGGGTTTCACCACGTTGGGGTTTCACCATGTTGGCCAGGATGGTCTCGATCTCTTGATCTTGTGATCCGCCCGCCTCGACCTCCCAAAGTACTGGGATTACAGGCTGAGCCACTGCGGCCGACTATTTTTTTGTTTTTGTTTTTTTTTGAGACAAGGTTTCACTCCCATCACCCAGGTTGGAGTGCAGTGGCGTGATATGGGGTCACTACAACCTCCGCCTCCTGGGCTCAAGTGATTCTCCCGCCTTAGCCTCCCGAGTAGCTCGAACTACAAACATATGCCGCCACACACAACTAATTTTTGCATTTTTTGTAGAGACAGGGTTTCATCATGTTACCCAGGCTGGTCTCAACTGCTGAGCTCAAGTGATCTGCCTGCCCAGCCTCCCAAAATGCTGGGACTACAGGCATGAGCAACTGTTAAACATCAATAATTTACGTGTAGATAGTAACGATTATGCAGCTGTCAATAAATGTATCAAGAAATATGCATTGTAAATATTCTTAGACTAGGCCAATCTACTTACATAATTTTTCTATTAAATAACTTCTTTTATAAAAATGGTTTTTGTATAATATGAACAATCTCATGAAAACATAGTATATTACTTTAAAACTCTATTCCTCTAAGATTTGGTAAACTATATATAGAGCATATCCTAATTACTCCTTCCAGGATGGTCTAGCTATTTACCATAGATAGTCCTTCCCTCATTCCATTCCCCTTATCTACACCAATATAAGAAAACTGGCTATCTTCTGAGTTGTTTGGTCTGGCAGGGAGGTCTTTTCTAAGATTTCAAACCTGGGAGAATTTGGGTAAAATCAGCTTAGATCTATTAAAGAATAGCCCTTCCAGGGACTTAGCCCGAAAGAACAGAAACTTGTTTTTGGAAAATACAGCTGCATAAATGAACCTCAAAGTAATTATGCCGAGTCATGCAGGTCACAGACATCATCTTTTCTAAACCTGTCAGTTTAAGAATCTCTTCCATTTTACTCAGAGTAATGACAGGGCCTCTGCTTGAACATGCCCAATAACAAGTCCAAATTCACACACCTCCACGCCACTGCTCCCCTCCCCCACCAAAAAAAAAAGGTAAGGGAGAGTTAACGGTTGGAAAAGACAACCAGTAAAATACTGGTGAATACTGAACAATACCGGTGGGAGAATTAACCATGCAGAGGAAAAAGGGCCACATTTTCCTCCAAAACTGAAACAAAAGAGATTTTGGAGTCAGTGTTAAATAATTTAAAAGATTACTTACCACCAAGGTGGGTGCTGTCAATAGTCCCCAAGCAAAAAACTCCAAAAAGATGACGATAACCGCATGATAAACACTAGGAGAACCAATTCCTTGAGGCTATAAAAAACAAGATTTTTTTAAAAGTTCACAGTACATTCTATAATTAATAACAATAACAACGATGCAATAGTCAACAAATATTAAGAACATATATGTACTGGGCACTGTGTCAAACATCTGTACTCACTGCCTCTGGCTTCAAAGTCAGAGGGACAAGGCAACAACGAAATTCATTAGCATAGCACAGTATTCAGTTGGAACATATAGAGTCCAAGGGAGCTTGGGAGATGGGAATATCAGACTTCCAGGAGGAAGTCTGAAAGGACACAACAGAGTTAGACAGGCGGAAGTATAGGGTGGGAAAGATGGCTCAGCCTGTACAAAGGTTCCAAGGCTTGAGGCATCATGGGTCTCATGTACCGAGTTCAGTACAACCAGTGCATGGGCTGCACGTTGGGTGTACTGAAAGATGAGCTACAGGTACTCAAAGACCAGCTTCCACGCTAAGGAATCTATATTTAATTCTGAAGGCTATGGGGGATCACTAAAAGGTATTAAGACTGACACAATCAGATGTAAGTTTTAAGATTATTCTGGCAAAGATGTAACCGGAAAAAAAAAAAAAACCATAAATGAAGCAAGTGGCAAAAATATAAACACGTTATCAACATGGCTCAAAAGCAGAACAATCCCCAGGGAAAGTATGTAAGAGATTTGGGATTTGATATACATGAGAAAGAAAACACAAAATTAAGTTTATACTGCTGCCAGAGATGTCTTAAGAATCACTTCAGTATTAATGACTCTGGTGATTTCCTAAAGGATAAAATGGAGGAGCAAAGTGCATCTAAAAGGAAGCTATTTGAATCAGCTCAAATAAGAGATGAGGGCGTAAAACAGTGGCACAGTACGAATGCTGGAGGGAAGGGAACGGATGAAGGATTCAGGATTTGAAATTAGGAGGAGCTTGATAAATAGCAGAAGAGAGAATCAAGAACAACTTCCAAGTGTTTAGCTTGCTTGTCTAGCAGTTAAAGCTGGTGGCTTCCTAGCACTTTCCCCCACGAGGCTCAGCTTTACTTCAGGTCCTATCTATAAAACCGCCCTCTTGACTTGAAACATTTGTATTGTCTCTGAGCACTGATTAAAACAATTAGCAGCAAATGTGGTATCTGAAACCACCAGAGTAGATGAGATTATGAGTGTCAAATGTGAAAAGAGCAGTGAGCTGAGACAGAACCCCAAGAAGCGCCAACATTTTAAGTAGCAGGCAGAGGAAAATAATGAACTTTTTTCTTCTTTGATAAAGAAAAGAGGAAGATAAAAGGAACAGTGAGAAAAACATCAGGAGAATGAAGAGAATATAGTGTCACAGATGACAATGGAGCAGTTTCAGGGAGGAGGAGGTATCAAATGGAACAAGCACAGTAATACAAGGTCAAAAAATGGCCACAGGAGGCCAGGCATGGTGGCTCACGCCTGTAATCCCAGCACTTTGGGAGGCCGAGGCGGGCAGATTACTTGAAGTCAAGAGTTCGAGACCAGCCTGGCTATCGTGGCAAAACCCCGTCTTTACTAAAAATACAAAAATTAGCTGGGCGTGGTGGCGTGTGCCTATAATCCCAGCTACTCAGAAAGGCTGACGCAGGAGAATTGGTTGAACTTTGGAGGCAGAGGTTGCAGTGAGTTGAGATTGCACCACTGCACCCCAGCCTGGGTGACACAGTGAGACTCTGGGGGAAAAAAAAAAATTGGCCACAGATCTGATAAGCTTTAAACCTGTTTTGTTTGCCATGTTCATCACCACATATACCCAGACCTTATCAGAAAGCTTGGTACAACTTCTCAGGGCTTAAAGCATGCTAATTTTTTTAAAATCAAAGTAGGATATAAAATTCTATAGGTAGGATAATTTCAACTCTGAAAAACAATAAAAACTGACCTCAATGTAAATAAACTTTATACTGGGTAATGATTTTAAGCGATATAACATTGTTTATTATGCTATTCTGAATTTTCCATATCTTTTCTAATAAGCATTCTTGCACTTTAGGAGGAAAATGCTTTGTTTATTTAAGAGAAAAATTACCTAAAACTAGCATGGAGAACAACAAAATAAACTATGGGACAATATCTCTGATGAACATTGAAGCAAAAATCCTCAACAAATACTAGCAAACCTCCTTCAGGAAGGAGATTTAAGAAAAGGTCATTCATCGGCCAGGCGCGGTGCCTCACGCCTGTAATCCCAGCACTTTGGGAGGCTGAGGCAGGCAGATCACCTGAGGTCAGGAGCTCGAGACCAGCCTGACCAACGTGGAGAAACCCCGTCTCCACTAAAAATACAAAATTAGCCAGGCCTGGTGGCGCATGCCTGTAATCCCAGCTACTCGGGAGGCTGAGGCGGGAGAATCACTTAAACACAGGAGGCGGAAGTTGCAGTGAGCCAAGATTGTGCCATTGCACTCCAGCCTGGGCAACAAGAGCGAAACTCTGTCTCAGAAAAATTAAAAACAAAAAAAAAAATTCATTATGTTCAAGTGGGATATGCAAGGATAGTCCAACATACATAAATCTATCAAGGTGATAACATCATTTCAAAAGAATGAAGCAAAAAAAAATGATCATTTCAATTGATGGTGAAAAAGCATTTACTAAAATTCAACATTGCTTCATGATAAAAACTCTCAAAAATGGTATAGAAGGAACATACGTCAATATGATAAAAGCCATATATGACAGACACAGAGCTATCATGCTGAACAAGGAAAACCTGAAAGCCTTTCCTCAAAGATCTGGAACAAGACAAAGATGCCCACTTTCGCCACTCTTGACTGGAAAGAACCAACCAGAGCAATTACGCAAGAGTAAGAAATAAAAGGCATCCAGATTAGAAAAGAGGAAATCAAACTTGTCCCTCTTTGCAGATGACATGACCTTATATAGAGAGAACCCTAAATATTCCACCAAAAACTATCAGAATGGAAGCAAATTCATTAAAGTTGTAGGATACAAAAATCAGTACCATCTCTATATGCCAACAGCAAATATCTGAAAAAGAAACCAAGAAAGTAATCCCACTTACAATAGCTACAAATGAAATACCTAAGAATAAACTTAAAGAAGTCAAAGATGTCTATAATGTAGACTACAGAACATTGATGACAGGAATTGAAGGGGACACACACACAAATGGGAAGATATTTCATATTCATATATTGGAACAATCAATACTGTCAAAATTTTAATACTACCAAAAGCAATCTACAGATTCCATGCAGTTACTATCAAACTACAAATGACATTCCTCACAGAATTTTTTCTTTTAAATCCTAAAACTTATATGGAACCACAAGAGTCAGAACAGCCAAAGCAATCCTGAGCAAAAAGAACAAGGCTAGAAGCCGGGCACAGTGGCTCACGCCTGTAATCCCAGCACTTTGGGAGGCCAAGGCGGGCAGATCACCTGAGGTCAGGAGTTCCAGACCAGCCTGATCATCAGAGTGAAACCCAGTCTCTACTAAAAATACAAAAATCAGCCAGGCATGGTGGTGGGTGCCTGTAATCCCAGTTACTCGGGAGACTGAGGCAGGAGAATCGCTTGAACTAGGAAGGTGGGGGTTGCAGTGAGCCAAGATTGCACCACTGCACTCCAGCTTAGGCAGCAGAGCTAGACTGTCTCAAAAAAAAAAAAAAGAAAGAAAACAAGGCTGGAGGCATCACATTACTTCACTTCAAATTATACTACAAAGTGATAGTAACCAAAACAGCATAGTACTGGTATAAAAACAGATACATAGACAATAGAACAAAACAGAGAACCCAGAAATAAATCCATGTATTTACAGTCAACTCATTTTTGACAACGGCACCAAAATATACATTGGGAAAAGGACAGTCTCTTAAATGGTGCTGGGAAAAGTAGATATCCATATGCAGAAGAATAAAATTATACCCCTATCTCTTGTGATATACAACAATCAAATCAAAATGGATTAAAGACTTAAATCTAAGAACTGAAACCACAAAATGACTAGAAGAAAACATTGGGAATACATTCTAGGACATCAATCTGAACAAATATATATACATATATATACATTTGTTTTCTTTTTTTTTTTTTTAGAAGAACCCTAAATATTCCACCAGTCTCACTCTGTCACCCAGGCTGGAGTACAGTAGTGCAATCTCAGCTCACTGCAACCTCCACCTCGCGGGGTCAAGCAATTCTCCTGCCTCAGCCTCCCAAGTAACTGGAATTACAGGTGCCTGCCACCACACTCAGCTAATTTTTGTATTTTTAGTAGAAACAGGGTTTCACCATGTTGGTCAGGCTGGTCTCAAACTCCTGACCTCAGGTGATCCGCCCTCCTCAGCCTCCCAAAGTGCTGGGATTACAGGCGTGAGTCACCACACCTGGCCTAGATTTCTTGGGTAATACCTGAAAAGCACAGGCCACCAAAGCAAAGAGGGACAAGGAGGAGTACACGAAGTTAAAAAGCTGCACAGCAAAGGAAATGATCAACAAAGCGAAGAGATAACCCACAGAATGGGAGAAAATATTTGCAAACCATCACTGTAACAAGGGATTAATAACCAGAATATATACGGAGCTCAAACAACTTCTATAAAAACAAAAATCTCTATATAGATTTTTAGAGGGGCATAAGACCTAAATAGAGATTGACATACAAGTGACCAACAGGTATATGAAAAAATGCTCAACCATCATTGAGCATCAAACAAATGCAAATCAAAATTATGAGCTATCATCTCATCCCAGTCAAAATGGCTTATATTCAAAAGACAGGCAATAACAAATGCTGGTGAGAAAGGGGACCTCTCATGCACTGTTGGTGAGCATGTAAATTCCCAGCCACTATGGAGAACAGTATGGAGGTTCCTTTAAAAACCTAAAAATAGAACTATCATATGATCCAGCAATCGCACTCCTGGTTATGTATCCAAAAGAAAGGAAATCAATATAAACAAGAGATATCTGTACTCCCATGTCTATTGTAGCACTATTCAAAACAGCCAAGATCTGGAATCAACCTAAGTGTCCATAAATGGATGAATGGACAAAGAAAGTGTGGTACACATTTAAAAAAAAGTCTGTGTGTTGAAAAGAAAAAGGAGGTTAAAAAAAAGAAGAAACAGGACAGGCATAGTGGCTCACACCTGTAATCCCAGCACTTTGGGAGGCTGAGGCAGGAGGAATACTTGAGACCAGAAGTTTGAGACCAGCCTGGGCAACATAGCAAGATTCATCTCTAATTTAAAAAAAGAGAGAGAAAATGAGGTACATATATACAATGGAATATTATTTAGCCATAAAAAGAATGAAATTCTGTCATTTGCAACAACATGGATGGAAATGGAAGACATTATGTTCAGTGAAATAAGTCAGGCACATAAAGACAAATTTTGCATATTCTCACTCACATGCAGGAACTAAAAACTTAAAAAGCTGATCTCATGGAGATATGGAGTTAGAATGGTTACCAGAGGCTGGGAAAATAGCAGGGAGGCAGGGATAAAGTGGGTGCAAAAATATAGTTGGATAGAAGGAATAGGTGTAGTGTGAGAAAAAGAAAAAAAAGAGTAAGATCTGGTATTTAAGAACACAGCAGTGTGACTATAGTCAAAAATTATTTATTGTATATTTTAAAATAACTAGGCCAGGCACGGTGGCTCGCGCCTGTAATCCCAGCACTTTGAGAGGCCGAGGCAGGTGGGTCATGAGGTCAGGAGTTCGAGACCATCCTGCCCAACATGGTGAAACCCCATCTCTACTAAAAATATAAAAATTAGCCAGGCATGGTGGCGCACACCTGTAATCCCAAGAAAAAACAGGCATGAAGACCAATGGAACAGAACAGATAACCCAGAAATAAAGCAAAATACTTATAGCTGGCCAGGCATGCCTGTAATCCCAGCACCTTGGGAGGCCAAGGTGGGTGGATCACCTGAGGTCAGTAGTTTGAGTCCAGCTACTCAGGAGACTGAGGCAGGAGAATTGCTTGAACCCGGGAGGCAGAGGTTGCAGTGAGTCGAGATTGCGCCACTGCACTCCAGCCTGGGTGACAGAGTTAGACTCCGTCTCAAAAAATAAAAAATAAAATAAAATAACTAAAAGTGGAACTGGCATGTTCCTAACACAAAGAAATGATATATGTTTGAGGTAATGGATATCCCAGTATCCCTGATTTATTATACACCGTATACCTGTATCGACATATGCTTGTATCAAAATATCAGATGTACCCCAGAAATATCTATATCTACTTTGTACCCATAGTAATTTTTTTTATACTTTTTTTTTTTTTTTTTGAGACGGAGTCTCGCTCTGTCGCCCAGACTGGAGTGGAGTGGCCGGATCTCAGCTCACTGCAAGCTCCGCCTCCCAGGTTTACGCCATTCTCCTGCCTCAGCCTCCCGAGCAGCTGGAACTATAGGCGCCCGCCACCTTGCCCGGCTAGTTTTTTGTATTTTTTAGTAGAGACGGAGTTTCACCGTGTTAGCCAGGATGGTCTCCATCTCCTGACCTTGTGATCCGCCTGTCTCGGCCTCCCAAAGTGCTGGGATTACAGGCTTGAGCCACCGCGCCCGGCCCATGTACCCATAGTAATTAAAAAATTTATAAGTCCTAGCCAGAGTAATCAGATAAGAGAAAGGAATAACGAGCATGCAAATTGGAAAAGAGGAAATCAAACTGTCACTGTTTGCCAATGATATGATCGTATACCTAGAAAACCCTAATGACTCATCCAAAAAGCTCCTGGATCTGATAAACGAATTCAGTAAAGTCTCAGGATACAAAATCAATGACATAAATCAGTAGCACTGCTATATTCCAACAACAACCAAGCTGAGACTCAAATCAAGAACTCAATTCCTTTTACAATAGCTGCAAAAAAAAGAAAAAAACAAAAACAAACAAAAAAAAACACCTAGGAATATACTTAACCACGGAAGTGAAAGATCTTTACAAGGAAAACTACAAAACACTGTTAAAAGAAATCATAGATGACACAAAGGGAAACACATCTCATGCTCATGGATGGGAAGAATCAACACTGTGAAAATGACCATACTGACCAAAACAATCTATAGATCCAATGCAATTCCCATCAAAATACCAGCATCATACTTCACAGAACAAGAAAAAAGAATCCTAAAATTCATATGGAACCAAAAAGAGCCCACATAGCCAAAGCAAGACTAAGCAAAAAACAAATCTGGAGGTATCACATTACCCAACTTTAAATTATACAAAAGGCTATAGTTAACAAAACAGCACGGTACTGGTATAAAAATAGGCATGAAGACCAATGGAACACAACAGATAACCCAGAAATAAAGCAAAATACTTATAGCCGGCCAGGCATGCCTGTAATCCCAGCACCTTGGGAGGCCAAGGTGGGTGGATAACCTGAGGTCAGTAGTTTGAGTCCAGCCTGGCCAACATAGTGAAAACTCATCCCTACTAAAAATACAAAAATGTTAGCCAGGCCTGGTGGTGTGTGCCTGTAATCCCAGCTACTTGGGAGGCTGAGGCAGGAGAATGGCTTGAACCTGGGAGACAGAGGTTGCAGGGAGCCAAGATCGTGCCATTGCACTCCAGCCTGGGGAACAAGAGCAAAATTCCATCTCAAAAAAAAAAAAAAAAAAAATCAGCAGAGTAAACAGACAACCCATAGAGTGGGAGAAAATATTTATGAACTATGCATCTGACAAAGGACTCGTATCCAGAATCGTATCCAAATCAGCAAGAAAAAAACAATCCCATCAAAAGTAGGCAAAAGACACGAATAGACATTTTTCAAAAGACATAAAATCAGCCAACAAACATATGAAAAGATGTTCAGTATCACCAATTATCAGGGAAATGCAAATTAAAACCACAATGAGATACCATTTACTCCTGCAAGAATGGCCATAATTTAAAAATCAAAAAATAATAGATGGTGTGGATGTGGTGACAAGTGAGTACTTTCACACTGCTGTTGGGAATGTAAACTACTACAACCACTCTGGAAAACAGTATGGCGATTCCTTAAAGAACTAAAAGTAGAACTACTGTTTGATCCAGCAATCCCACTACTGGGTACCCACCCAAAGTAAAAGAAGTCATTATACGAAAAAGACACATGTACATGCATGTTTACAGCAGCACAATTCACAACTGCAAAGATATGGAACCAACCCAAGTGCCCAATGACCAACAAGCGGATAAAGAAAATGTGGTACATGAACACCCTTGAATACTTGGCCATAAAAAGGAATGAAATAGTGTCTTTTGCAGAAACTTGGATGGACTTAGAGGCCATTATTCTAAGTGAGTAATTCAGGAATGGAAAACCAAATGTCACATGTTCTCACAAGTGAGAGTTCAGCTATGAGGACGCAAAGGCATAAGAGTGATAGAATGGACTTTGAGGATGGGGGGAAGCTTGAGAGGGATAAAAGACTATACACTGGGGCAGTATACATTGGTCAGGTGACAGGTACACTAAAATCTCAGAAATCACCACTAAAAAACTTATCCATGTAACCAAAACCCACCTGTACCCCGTAACTATTGAAATATTTTAAAGAATAATAAATTTTAAAAATAAAGTAAAACTTGAATGGAAAAAGACGGGTATGCTGCATATGCTTGTCCCTCCTGAACCATTCCATTGAGTTTCCCATGACTGGTAGGAAAAAAATGTATTATTTTTTTAAAAAGCAGGGCAATGGGAGGGATATTTCTTTGTTACAAAGTACTGGAAATTTTGAGAGCTATATTATATCCATATTCATCTCTTCTTGATGTACCCTGGCTGAAACTGTCAACTGTTACTTTCACACTTCCAATTTAAAATAATGCTAAAAGACAATCAGAGTTCTTTATAATTGAAACTTTTAAATCATACAGACTTATCAGAATGTTACTGAAGAAAGCTATTCATTTTTTTACTTAAACTTTAAACTTTCAGTAGCTGCAAAGGAGTTACATTTCAACTGTAGGAGAATTTCTGCAGATGGTCTGATTATGTTGGTATGCAAGTCTTCTAACTTCAAGTTAAGTAATTCATGATGCTGCCTGCCACACACCTGCCAAAGACAATATAAACACCCTGATGTTTCTAGGCTTTTTGAAAAGCACCACAGGGCTGGGTGCAGTGGCTCACACCTGTAATTCCACTTTGGAAGACTGAGGCATGAGGCAGGTGGATCACCCGAAGTCAAGAGTTTGAGACCAGCCTGGCCAACATGGTAAAACCCTGTTTCTATTTAAAAAATACAAAAATTAGCCAAGCATAATGGCACATGCCTGTAATCCCAGCTATTCAGGAGGCTGAGGTAGAAGAATTGCTTGAAGCAGGGAGGCGGAGGTTGCAGTGAGCCAAGATCGCGCCATTGCACTCCAGCCTGGGCAACAAGAGCAAAACCCTGTCCCAAAAAAAAAAAAAAGAAAGAAAGAAAGAAAGAAAAAGAAAAGCACCACAGGCCCTTCTCATTGCTCGCACGCTAGCAACCAAAGGCTGTTTAACAACTCTCTGGGTCTACAAAGGTCCTACATCCTGGAGACCTTTCCTGCCACTACTTCAGCCATCCTTGCAGATGAAGAGTGCAAAGGGTTAGAGCTTGGGTCCCGCTTTTGAAATGGTTGCTGATTCCTATTTAATGAAAATCAGGGATGCCAAGAAAAAAAAAAAAACCTGGTGCTCTGCTTATCCAGGGATATGCATTTCATTTTCAAATGATATATCAATTTTACTTTTTTCAGGTACTTCCAACCACGCAATTCACACATGCCTTACTTTCTATCAAATCTTTAAAGTCATTTTATCAATTAACTTCTGAAAGAACTATACATTTTCCACTTTGTCAGAGATGCAGTCTCACAATTGTATTGACAAAACAATGAAGATCATATTTTAAAATGAGCATTTTAAAAGATAAGGAAAATTCAATTTGAATAATGTAAATAACTCTTTAGCTCTTAGCCTCTAACAGCTATGCTTAAAAACAAGTGGTAATGCTTTAATAAAACAAAACAGAATTCTAGTATTTGAAAATGTCAGATGGTATTTTTATTTCAGCTGTCTTAAATACCTACACTGAATGTTACATACATTAAAACTTGTAACTAAAAACTTTTTTTTTTTAAGACAGTTTCACTCCATCACCCAGGCTGGAATGCAGTGGCATGATCTCAGCTCACTGCAATTTCAGCCTCCCAGGTTCAAGTGATTCTCTATGCCTTGGCCTCCCAGGTAGCTGGGATTACAGGCGCATACCACCACACCTGGCTCATTTTTGTAATTTCAGTAAAGACGGGGTTTCACCATGTTGGCCAGGTGAGTCTCAGACTCCTGCCCTCAAGTGATCAGCCCACGCTGGCCTCCCAAAGTGCTGGGATTACAGGCGTAAGCTACTGCCCCTGGCCTAAAAACTATTTCTATATATGGATGCTTTAAAAGCAAATTCACTAATATGGTTACTATCATCAGTGAAGTAGTATACAGTATATGATTAAATATTTACTGAATATAATCTGTGGAACTTATTCTTCAGTCACGCTGTTTTCAAACAGAACAATTGCTCTTAAACTTTTGGGAAGTATGGACTTTTTGGGACTCTTCCAAAAAATATGTATAGCCAAAAGAAAATTTTGAAAACTTCAGGGTGAAGAGACCCAGGTTAAAAACGCCTAATATAGAATCACACACCTTAATGTAATTTATCTTAATTTTGTCTGCTCACATAGGTAGCCTACTTGTTAGCTTTATCCTGGCCTGGCTTTTCATTCAGCTGAATGAAATACAATTTCAATTAAAAAAATCAGTAACTTACGATTAATCTGGCTCATTTAGAAGAATTTATTTCTTCAACCATTAAAAACTACAAATTTGCTCTAATTTTCAGACAAATCATTAACAACTCTTACTAGTTTTGTTTATAAATGTTTAAACTAGCCAAATAGGCTTACATATATGTCATTAGCAGGACAACGGGAAAGAATTTTATTAACATTGTTGACAAGATATTAGAAGGGGATCAAATCAGTACCATTGACCAGGTATGTGAAATACTGTTCACAACCTGTCACGTATACCGTCCATAGAGCCTCAGACATCTGACTGAATGAATCTACCTATTGGTGGAACTTTCTAAAAACTCTGAAACTCTGAGGTCAATAGCAATAGCACTAAAATATTCTATGATATGATGAATTAAAAAACACACAAGAACAGAATATCAAATGACAATTTCTTTCCCTTTCTTAAAAAATGTTCAGTCTGGGCACGGTGGCTCACACCTCTAATCCTTGCACTTTGGGAGGCCAAGGTGGGTAAATCATGAGATCAGGAGTTCAAGACCAGCCTGGCCAATATGGTGAAACCCCCATCTCTACTGAAAATGTAAAAAATTAGCCAGGTGTGGTGGCGCGTGCCTGTAGTCCCAGCTACTCGGGAGGCTGAGGCAGGAGAATCACTTGAACCCAAGAGGCGGAGGTTACAGTAAGACGAGATCATGCCACTGCACTCCTCCAGCCTGGGCAACAGAGTGAGACTCCGTCTCAGAAAAAAAAAAAAAAAAGTTCTTAATAGCAGTCTGACCTGTTTTAAGTAGGGAGGTAGACAAGCAACTACCATTTCACAATAATTTCTATGATTGCAATAGTTATACTTTTTAAATTTAAAGCTGGGATGGATTAAAATACAAATAATGCAAAATATTCCTCTGACATTTATTGAAATATATCCTCTGATTATGTATAAGAATAAACAAAATTACAATAAAAATTCATCTATGAATGTGCTAGTACAAAACATAAGTGTTTTTATCACTTTAAAATTCACATACTAGGCCCTGTGGGATTCAAACATACAAAACAAAGCCCCTATTCTAAAGGAGTGCCCAGTGCTCTTAGAATAGATAATGAAATATTAAGTGTATAAAGATGAGAAAGGATAACAGCCCCCATGTTCACAGCCCTCAAGGAAAGTCTTCCTTTGTTCTATGTGAAACCTATTGCTGGTGCAAACATTTTATTTTGTGTCCCAAAGCAGGCTAAGAATTAATTACAACCTTAATAACAGGACAAGAAAGTTCAAAAACAATCCTTTCCAAAACTCACAGGA
Organism: Trachypithecus francoisi; assembly: GCF_009764315.1. Taxonomy (NCBI): domain Eukaryota; kingdom Metazoa; phylum Chordata; class Mammalia; order Primates; family Cercopithecidae; genus Trachypithecus; species Trachypithecus francoisi. The sequence continues at coordinate 121,431,385 of NW_022681470.1, forward strand.
TTTGGAAAGAAAGCATCTGCTGTAAAGTAAATCAAATAAAACCCAAAAGAAAGGTAATAAAACTGAACTTTTCAAGGAAAAGGAAGCTGTTTCTTAATCACAGTTTCATTCTTACATTTTGCAAAAAATACTGATCTTAAATATCACTTGGTCTTACAAAATACAATCCTTCATTTCCACTATTTTGTAGATTTTATGAAGAATGTAAAATACTGTGTCTTTCTAAAGGTTGACAAAGGCAACAGTATTTTTCTCCCCATATAGTTCTTAACTAGTTGGTCAAAAGAACTATGACTCTTCATAACAGATCTAATTAAAGTAATGTTTTAATTAATGAAGTTCAATAAAAAGAACCTGAGGAATTTCCAAGTTTGTTTTTTCAATAAATGTCTAAGCTATAACATGTAATAAATGTTACAGTTAAACTAAAAATATATTCTGTAGTCATTACATACGTCCCAAGTTTTCTAAACTTTCGCATATTGACTGGGCCGTGTTCTGAAATATCATACAATTTTGTTACGTTTTTCAACTGAATTCAGCAAATCCTCAATGGTGGCCTACTTACATACATATTTAGTACTGTGCTAGCAGTTGATCAGGGCTCCAATAAGATATAAACAGAAATGGAATTAATGGAACCACTTCTGCACACTTCAGGTAAGTGAAACATACATATCACCTTTCCATTCTATTTCAGAACGCGGTATCAGCAGATGCAACAAAGAAGAGAGAGTGTAGCAACGGAGAAATGTTAGCATAAAAAGCACAGTTTTGTTTTTTTTTGTTTTTTTTTCAATTAAAAATCCTACGTCCCCTGCTGGTTAACTACAGCACACTGCACAAAGTTTACTGTGATGACAACAGTTTCTAAAAAGCAAACCTTTCTTCCTTTCAAAGTGTCTTCCTCTGATCTTTAGGCCATGATTGATTCTAGTACTTTTGATCATAGGGCACAGAGTGATGACTTTTCTTTGAAAACTAGCGGGTTCGAATGTAGGCCCCAGGTGTCTGCCGTCATGCTTCCGACTCCGGGAAGAGAGGGAAGCCCACCTCCGGAGAGGGTTTACTGTAAGCAGCCCAGAGCCGGAGCACCGACGCACAGACGTGGAAACAGAAAGCGAACGCACTACGGGGCCGCAGCGGGATCCCAGTGCCAGACGCCACCCGGTTAGCAACATATGGGAGAGCAGGGATGGTTCCCAGCCCCTTGACAGGCGCGGCGACGGTTCCGCGGGGCCTGGCGGCGGATGCGAGGCGACGCTGCGGCGACAAGGGGCGCGGCGGGCTGGCGGGCCGCCGGGGGAGCCCGGCACATTCCTCTCCGCGGCGGAGGCGCACGTGGGGTTCGAAGCCGCAGGGCCTGCAGAGGCGGCCGGAGCAGAGGGCGGCAGGTGCGGGAGAGAAAGAGGACGGGCCCCGGACGCCGCAGGCCCGAGCAGGGTAGGACGATTCCCGGAGCGGCGGCATGCGGGTCCGCGAGCCCGAGGCACCGGCACCGGGGACAAGGTAGGGGAAGGCAGCGGGGGACTGGGGCGCCTAGAGACGGCAGTGTTGGGGTCTGAAGGAGAGACCGGATGGGGGTCCCGAGGGACGCTTGCCGGCGCGGAACTCAGCTCACCGTGCCTCCGTCCTTAATGATGATCTTCTTGGCCAGCATGATACTGCGGTTCGCGGCCCGTTTCTTCTTCTTCCCCTGGGTCATTTTACCATCCTCGATTCCTGGTGCTGCTGCAGCCACTCCCGGGGCGGCCGGCCCCAGCGGCTAGTGCCGTCGCACTACTACTGCCGGGCCGAGCCGCTCTGGGCGCCCGCCGCCATCTTGAGGGCCCGGCCTGCCTCCGGCGGCGCGTCACAATCGTGCGATCAGCCGACTAGCGCGCCCCGCCCCGTCCCGTCCACGTGATGCCGCCCCGCCCGCTCGCCTGCCGGCCTGCTGTACAGTTGCAGAGCGGGTAGAGTAGCCGCGGATGTGGGTGCTGCTGGCTACCTGTACAACTGCGTGCTTCGGCATCACCAGCTAGCTAAATCCTCACAACGGTTCTGGGCGATAGGGGCCATTACTGTCCCCCTTCTTCAGAAGATGAGGGAATTTGTTTCAAAAAGTTGTTACCTACTCACGGAAACAGACGTCCTAAGCTATTAGCACAATCTCCAGCTGTGTTCTAATCTAGACAGGAACCGAAGGGAACAGTATAAAAGAACTCATTTTCCATAAGTAATAGGTAACTTAAGAGATAAAGATAAGGTAGTGTTTCAGAAACTGTCTTGTCCTTTTGGTGCTCAGGGACCCCCGCTAGAACTCAGCTAGTTCACGTTTGTTTACCGCCCTAGACCCGGGACCTTTTTTTATTCCCTGCCAAAAAAAAAAAAAATATATATATATATATATATATTGACCGATGTCACACTTTGTGACCCTCTACGTTTTTACTGTATTGTTTAAAAATAAATTTGATGGGAACATTGTTAGGGCAATTTACACAAGTGGAAGTGGACTTTAAAGTATCACAATGTTAAAATTAGATATTGATAACTACCGTGTTGTATAATAGAATATCCTTTAAGAGCGAAACACAAGGGATAGGGATACAGCGCATGCTCCCTACTCTCAAATGGTTAGGGAGTAACATGTATGGGTATGTATATATAGGTGGGGAAAAGAGAGGGACCAAGCAAAATGGCAAATGTTTAAAAGTACTGAAGCTAGGTATGGTAGTTCTAAGATACGTTCACAGATTCAATGATATTCCTCCCTGGAAGAGATGGACTCAATTCCCCTCCCCTGGAGTGTCGACTAGGCTTAGTGGTTCTTGATAGATCAAAACAGAAGTGACAGTATTGATTTCGGAGTCTAGGTCATAAAAGGCACTGCCTCTTCTTTGCAGGTCTCTTTTTCATTCATTTTGGGGCTTGGCGCCTGGGGAAGCCTGCTTCCATGTTGTCGGGACACTCAAGCAGCCTATGGAGAGATCCAGTTGTCCAGGAACTGTATGTAGCCTCCTACCAAATGCCACGGAGTGAGTCACTTTGGAAGTAGATCCTCCAACCTTGGTCAAGCCTTTAGCTGACTACAGCTTCATGAGAGGCTCGGAGCTAGGACCACCCAGCTTAGCCACTCCTGGAATCCTGACTCAGAAACAGTGTAAGATGAAAGTACTTGGTGTAAGCCACTAAGCTTTGGGGTTGTTACACAGCTATAAATTACTAACATATAGTGTAAAAGGAAAAACAGAGTAAACGAATGTATGAGTTCTTTGTACTCTTTTTGCAACTTTTCTGTAAGTTTGAAATTCTTTCCAAATAAAATGTTAAAAAGTAAATTTGATTGAATTTCCTGTTCCTTGTATTTTCATACTGACTGAAAATGGAAAAAAACTAATTCCATGGAATCTCAATGGAGAAGAAAGGCAATTTATAGCCTGATAGATACTTCTAGTTATATTTTCCAGTCAATAAGTATATTCAGCATACTTGTTTTAAAACATATATTCTCATGTTGAAACTTTTTTTTATTATTTATTTATTTTTTGAGACAGAGTTTCGCTCTTGTCACCCAGGCTGCAGTGCAATAGTGCCATCTTGGCTCACTGCAACCTCCAGCTCCCAGGTTCAAGTGATTCTCCTGCCTTAGCCTCCCGAGTAGCTGGGATTACAGGTCCCCATTACCACACCTGGCTAATTTTTTTTTTCTATTTTTAGTAGAGATGGAATTTCACCATGTTGGCCAGGCTTGAACTCCTGACCTCAGGTGATCTGCCCGCCTCAGCCTCCCAAAGTGCTGGGATTACAGGTGTGAGCCACCACGTGTGGCCTATTATTACTATTTTTTGAGACAGGGTCTTACTCTGTCACTCAGGCTGGAGTGCAGTTGTGCCATCATGGCCCCCTGCAGCCTCAAATGCCTGGGCTCAAACGATCCTTCTGCCTTAGCCTCTCAAATATCTGGGACTACAAATGCATACCACTATGCCTGGCTAATTTTCATTTTTCTTTTGTAAAGACAGAGTCTGGCTATGTTGACCAGGCTGGTTTCAAACCTGGCCTCAAGAGATACTCGCTTCTCCCAAAGTACTGGGATTATACGTTTGAGCCACCGCACCTCGCCTGCAACTTTTTAGTTGACATCCAATTTGAAGTTCTTCAGAAAAAGTAATATGATAGATTTCATAATTCAATTTCCAGGAGCTTGTTTTGAATGGAAGTAGAGGGCCGATAATTTATTGTGTGGTTACTTTGATTTTCATAGCCCCTCAAAATCATACTTCATCTAGCTATACCAATTTTACCAGCCTTATGAACTGGTTATTTTTCAGTCATTGAAAAGAAATTTACTGGGTGCCTGTGTTTGTCAGTGTTTTGTTAGATGCCAGGGATACATCAATAAATGAGACAGTATTTATCTGCATAGAGCTTACATTCTAGTGGGGGACACAGTTACAAAACAAAAAGAAGGTAATTGCAGATTGCAGTAAATACTGTTGGAAACAATGTAGTAAGAGAAATTGAACACATACTAAATGTCCAGAATGTCCCAGGCTTTGTGCTAGAAAGGCTGCAATGATAAACAAGGGAGATCAGTCCTGTTCTATCAGGCCTATTGTGTATGAACTTGTGGCTTTGTATGTGATTTGGGTTGTGAATACAGCTGGCCCTCAGTATCCTTCTGTGGATTCAACTATCCTCGGAATAAAAATATTTTTTTAAAATCCCACAAAACAACAACAACAGAAATACAAGTGAAAAATACAGTATGACTACACAGCATTACATGGTATTAAGTACTATAAATAATCTAGAGATGATGTATGTGGAGGATGATAACCAAATACTATGCCATTTTATGTAAGGGACTTGAGCATCCACTGATTTTGATATCCATGGAAGTCCCACAACCAGTTCCCACTCCCCTCCTCATATGGAGGGATGACCATATTCACAAACTTTGCGCTCAGAGACTGATATGTCAGTTAGGGTACTTTGGTTAGGATCAACAGAAACTAACACTGGCTAACAAACTAGTACTCGCAACGTAAGCAAAAGGGAATTATTTGGAAGGATACTGGAAGTTTTGAAAATTAATGAGAAGGCCAAGAATCAGGCTTAGAAACAAGCAGAAACTAATGTTTGGAAAGTTCATGAAAACGGTTCATGTGGCACCTTGAAAAGGAAGTGGGATTCCTTGGAAAGAAGGGCAAGTGGCCAAAAGTAAGATTCCTAAAGAAACAAGATTGCATCACAGAATCCAAATCCCACCCCCACCATGCACAATTTATTAAAGAAACTGCACTTCACCATGCTAACAGAAGAGGGTCCTCTTTAACTGAAGAACTGAGTAAGTCACCCACATCCCTTCTACCCTCTGTTCTATAGAACCACCTGTTATTGCTTATTCAAGAAAATCCTACACATTTAATCATGAATAGAAAAGCCACCAAAAATCCATACAAGGCTATTATAAAAAACAGAAAATGAAAACTTTTCAATCAATAGAAAATACTACCCTCTAGAAAATATGAAGCAGAGGCAAATAATTTACAACACTCCAACATGAATATAATTAAATAAGTAATTGCACATATAAAAGAACACAGCAAATAAAAAAATTTTAAAACTCAATAGTAAGAATGTAAAATGAGAGTTGAACAAACACAGGCAATATACTGAAAAGATAAAATCATCTAAAAATGAAAACTAAATCACAGGGTACCTGAGAGATACAAATAAAAGTAAGAAACACAGAGAAGAGGAATAAAACAGCTATGAAAACAAAAATGGGATAGAAAGGATCGAGATAAAATAATATAGAAAAAATTATCTGGGCCTCTAGATAAAAATCAACAACAAACAAAATGTCATTTCCAAAAGGGAAAAAAGTCAAGTGGTGCCACACTTCTTGTTAGTGACATCAAGCAACCCAACAGTGAAGCACAAATTCAGACAAACTCAAGAAAAGGAAATGTTTGTCAAGGATTTTCTATGTGGCCAAGCTATACTTTAAGTATCTAGGCTCCAGAAGAAATTGTAAACATGTCACAACTCAGAGAATATTGTGCAGTACTTACAAGCCCTCCTTGAATACTCTACAGAAGAGCTTTATCCAGCCAAGAGTTGACTGGAGAGACTTCAGGTAAGTATCAGTAGGGTACTAAACATATTTTTAAAAAATTTTAATGGTGTATAAATATTCTATGTTCTAATCAAATAGAAATAAGATAATTACAAAAAATATGAAGAGATAATATATTCACTGACTGTCACATAGATAATTAGGTAAGAGTCAAAGAACATCATTTAAAGGTGTCAAATTCAATAGTAGAGGCCCAAAGCAAATTGGGGACTCTAAATGCATTATATAAAATGTTATCAGTATAAATTAGAACATACAAACCTTTCTAAACATCCAAAGAAATTTTATAAAGACCCCATGTTGTGAAAGAGGCACAGTAAGTATAGCAATATACGTATCTGTTTGCTTTTTAAAAAGAAACACATGAAAGATAAATTGGAAAACTAAGAAAATAATTACTTATAATAATTATTTATAAGAGATGGTTAGGAATGGAGGGATAGGTATGACAGCTAGACTTTTTCGGAATATGCTTTTCTTTTTTTTTTTTTTTTTTGAGACAGAGTCTCGCTCTGTTGCCCAGGCTGGGGTGCAGTGGCCGGATCTCAGCTCACTGCAAGCTCCGCCTCCCGGGTTTAGGCCATTCTCCTGCCTCAGCCTCTAGAGTAGCTGGGACTACAGGCGCCCGCCACCTCGCCCAGCTAGTTTTTTGTATTTTTTAGTAGAGACGGGGTTTCGCCGTGTTAGCCAGGATGGTCTCGATCTCCTGACCTTGTGATCCGCCCGTCTCAGCCTCCCAAAGTGCTGGGATTACAGGCTTGAGCCATCGCACCCGGCTGGAATATGCTTTTCATATATAACTTTTTGAAAAAAATTTATCTTTTTTTTTTGTAGAGACAGGATCTCACTCTGTTGCCGAGGCTCGTCTTGAACCCCTGGCCTTAAGTGATCCTCCCACCTCAGACTCCCAAAGTGCTGGAATTACAGGCATGAGCCACTGCACCTGGCCATGTTGCTAAATATTAACTGTAAATATTCATTTGAATTCATGATCTTTTAAAATTGTATTATTTCCTAGCTATGTCCACTAAAATAGCCTAGAAAAATGACAGCTCAGAAACAATGGATTCTATAATAAATTCCATTCACTGGCTAGAAAGATTCCAAAGAAAAAATAAAATAAATCCCACTCCTCTTAAAAGGTATAGGGCTCCTTGGAGAATTAGCTGATAATCCAGATTTGGAACAAGACAAATACAACGTAAGCCTCAGATTTATTGTGCCTGAAGCAAATAAGGACTAAAAGACTAATGTGGTCATGTTTAGAAAACACAAGAGCTAGCTTGCTGTGACTTCCGTGGGCTAGAGGCTCACAATATATATGAGCATCAAAAAGAACTGTGACCGACTGGCTATAATATATTGAGTAATTTTTTTTTAATTCATGAAGACATAGTCTTTTTTTGTAAAGAGGGGTATTGGAGAAACAGGAGGGAAATAAACTTTTTTTATTTTAAAAAAAGTATAAACTAATAAATGTAGAAGAAATTCAGAGCACTAAAAAAAATTAATCACCATTTTGCACCCCAGTGTAATAAATTATTCAGTCAAGAATCATCAACTGATGCTAAAGCCATTTGGGAAACAGAATATTCCCCTGGTGCTAAAATGTTACTCCATAGATTACTAAGGGTGAAAAAATGACCTTTACAACAGGGAGAACTTTACAATAACCTTTACAATGGGGTAGTCATCATCTTAACCAAATAATTACCAACATTAATAATGAGATTATCTGTGTCTTTTAATATGATACAATATAAAATCTATGAAATATTTTTACCCAATACATTTAGCTTGAAGGTAATCAAACCTATAGACTTGACTTCCAGTTCAAAGGACATGAAAGAAATAAAGGGAACAAATCGAACCACATAATAGGAGCAAAGTGACTTTGGTCCTTCAAAGAGTACTATCATGGGGAGAAAAGTCATTAGAGGTAGCATTTTCAGTCTCTTGGTATCAAAAAGCCATTGAGGGGTGGGTGGTGGTGCAGGAAGGGAACTTCTAGACCAAAAGAGACAGTCAAATACAAAGCATTAACCTTGATTTTACCCTGGTTCCAAAACAAAAAAGCTATAAAAAATCATTTTTTGAGACAATTGGGAATACAGTTGACTCCTGAACAACAGATTTGAACTGCGTGGGTCCACTTATATGCAGATTTTTTTCAGCCAAATGCAGATGGAAAACACAGTATTTGCGGGGTGTGAAACCCACCCATAGGGAGGGCTGACTTTCTTATACGCAGTTTCCCCCTAAGGACTTGAGTGTGCCCAGATTTTGGTATACACAAGGTGGGGGTTACGGAACCAATCCCCCACATTTACAGAGGGGCAACTGTATTTTAATTTGAACTTAGATGAAGCGACCTGTATTAATTTTTCTTAGGTGTCATAATGGCACTGAGGTTAAGAAGATGTCCGTATCTTTAGGTCACGCATGCTGGAGTATGTAGGGGTAAAGCGTCCCCACAGAGATAAAGCTAGTGTGGCAAAATGTTAATAATGGTTGGATTTAGGTGGTATACCAGCCTTTTAACTTTTTTGTATGCTGCAAAATGAAAAGCTGGAGAAAATTTAATTTTAAAAAAAGTTCTTTAACAGTGCCGTATGTGTGAGTTCATGGAGGTAGCCCATTAGGTTTTTAAAGCTAAATTGGCACAATTTGTCATAGCATGATTGAAGCCATTAAAATGGCAATATTATAAAAACAAAATATTGAAAAAATGAAACTTGACACATGAGGGAAATGGAGAAAAATAATATGAAATAATGGAAATTTGATGTATTATGTATATATAACATCCAAAGTAAGTGGCAGGTTTTAAAGTTATAAAATGAAACATGGGCACACATCTTTCATGATTTTCTGTAATTCTATCATCACTCAGGAAATATTACCCTGCCTTGGCTATATTTAAAAGACCTATTGAAGCAGCATGCATATATTAAAAAAGCACTTAGCATCATCATTTTAAAATGCTATATTTGCTATCCAAGCAGAATAAAATAAAACTTTAGCCTAAAGGTAAAAACCCTCAATTATTAGAAATCATGTTTGTACATGTGTTATCTTTTAAAAGAGCAAACACACACACACACAGATTTTGTGTGTAAATCACACAAGTCTGATTTAGTACGTTTAACTGAACCTCTTAAATACTCTACATTTAAAGCTGGGGTGTCCAATCTTTCGGCTTCCCTGGGTCACCCTGGAAGAAGAAGAAGTGTCTTGGGCCACATATAAAATACAGTAACACTAATGATAGCTGATGAGCTTAAAAAAACTTGCAAAAAAATCTCATACTGTTTTAAGAAAGTTTACAAATTTGTGTTGGGCCACATTCAAAGTCATCCTGGGCTGCATGCAGCCTGTGGGCCATGCGTTGGACAAGCTTTAAGTATATTTTAACAAGTGAATTTTCAGTGATTATCACAAAACACTGTAAGAACATTCATTACTCTTTTAAACCTGCAGTGAATTCTACCTTTCAAAAGAGGAAAGTGTATATCTAAGATAAACTGTGTATTTCCAAAAGAACACCTTATTTGTTTTAAACAAATTACCTCTAACATTTTAGAAATCCTAAATGAATGAATGAAAATAAATGCATAAACGAAAAACACCTGATTCTCAGGTCCAAGGGAGGAAAATGTGATCCTAACACTCGTGAAGTCCTACTGTGAGCCAAAATAACAATTGGTATCAGGTTTTAGCTCTTCCTTATCATGGTGATAGGTAATGCCTAATTTAAAATTAGTTCAAAATTGTTTATTAATATACAGTACAGGTAAAACATTTATAAACCATGTTTTAAATTTGTCCTTTAAAACAGTCCAGCATTTATAAAGTTGTTATTATACATAAGAACTGAAAACTAAATGACAATACTGTGCTCTCTGTATATGTATATATATGTTCTTAACACAGTATCTAATTATAAACATTTTTCCACACTAGATTCATGTTATGTTCAGAATAATTTGACAGATATTCTAAAATTAAAAATGACAATATATAAATTAAAAGTCTCTGGGCTTGATGTGGTGGCTCATGCCTGTAATCCCAGCACTTTGGGAGGCCGAGGCAGGCAGATCACCTGAGGTCAGGAGTTCGAGACCAGCCTGGCCAATGTGGTGAAACCCCGTCTTTACTAAAAATACAAAAAAATTAGCTGGGCGTGGTGGTAGGCGCCTGTAATCCCAGCTACTTGGGAGACTGAGGTAGGAGAATTGCTCGAACCCAGGAGGCAGAGGTTGCGGTGAGCTGAGATTGCACCAGTGAACTCCAGCCTGGGTGACAGAGCGAGACTCCATCTCAAAAAAAAAAAAAAAAAAAACTAAAGTCTCTGAAAAGAATTGTTGATTGTATCATCCTCATCAATTCAGAAGGATGTGTATAGAGATGAATGGTCTTTGTGTAGTAAGAAATTTGGCCCATCCAAAGAAAGTTCTGCTGTAAGTCTTTGGGAGTTCTCAATGATAGGAATGTCTATTCATTGTGGGTTCCTCAGGCAACACTTGACAGTTTATGCTAAGGAGATAACCTATGGTGAGGCCCTGAAGTCTTGATGTCAACCAGATCTCCAGGGAGGGGCAGACGTTGGAAAGAGAGGAAAACTACATGGGCAAAAAAAAAAAATCAACCATGCCAACTAATAGAGCCGCAATAAAAATCTGGACACCAAAGCTTAGGTGAGCTTCCCTGAATGGCAATACTATGTGTGTACTGTCAAACATTGTGGTCAGGAGCAGATAACACCTTTCGTGACTCTACAAGAAAAGGACACCAACAGGCTCAAGTTTGGACCACTCCTAGACTCTATTTTATGTGTCACTTCCTTTGGCTGGTTTTAATTTGTATTTCCTTTCTCTGTAATAAATATGACTGTGAGTATAATAGCTTTCAGTAAGTTTTATCTTTCTAGCCAGACTTGAGGGTGAACTTGGGAAACCCCAGAATTTGCAATGACCAAAACACTCTCAGCCATAGTAGAAGCTCAAATCTTTGGTAATTGAGGGCAATTTATTTCTTCGTTGCTATTTTCTTTTCTAGGGTGTATATGTAATCTGTCCTGCCTTAAACGAATTCTCTTTTTAAAAACTCTAAGAAAGACCAGTATGGGCTGGGTGTGGTTGCTCACGCCTGTAATCCCAACACTTAAGAGGCCAAGGCAGGCAGATCACTGAAGCTCAAGAGTTTGAGACCAATCTGGGCAACATGGCGAAACCCCACCTCTACAAAACAATACAAAAATTAGCTGGGCATGGTGGCGCGCACCTGTATTCCCAGCTGCTTGGGGGACTGAGGCTCCTGGGAGCATCGCTTGAGCTCTGTCAAGGCTGCAGTGAGCCAAGATTGTGTCATCGCACTCCAGCCTAGGCAACGGGAGGAAGACCTTGTCTCAAAAAAAAAAAAAAAAAAACACAAAAAACCCCCAAAAAACCCCACCCCCACCAGTATGATTACTAATGCTGGTCACTATCAGTCTCTTTTGAAAGGCAGTATTGGCTGGGTGCAGTGGCTCATGCCTGTAAACCCAGCACTTTGTGAGGCCGAGGCAGACAGATCACCTGAGGTCAGGAGTTTGAGACCAGCCTGGCCAACATGGTGAAACCCCATCTCTCCTAAAAACACAAAAATTAATTGGGCCTGGTGGCGTGGCCTATAATCCCAGTTACTATGGAGGGTGAGGCAGACTTGCTTGAACCCAGGAGGTGGAGGTTCCTACAGTGAGCCAAGATCACACCACTGCAGCGTAGGTGACAGAGATGCCATCTCAAAAAAAAAAAAAAAGGTAGTATTATCTATAAGATTCAGATTATATTTTTGCATAGCACTGGAACTTGAGGATTGTGATATATTTCCAACAAAAGAAGTACTGTAATACATAAAAGATTATTAAACATTTTTAGTTAGTGCTTTTCATGAGAGGTTACCAAAGAAAAATATACATTTTTAAAATGCTGGCACTTTCATGATTTTTCACAAAGTATTTTGTGTAAGGTTACTTCAGCAGTAGAGACAGGACTAAAATCCTGCTGTATATTATCGCAATTGATCTCCATGCATTCCATTGACGGTCACAATTGAAGCAATTATATCCAAATTATGATGAAAATATATACCAAACTTCTATAATTACTTAACCTTGAGGCTAGCCTAGACATATTTAAAACAAAAAATGTTAGGCTGTTATTAACATAAAGATAAATTCTAACTAGTTTAAATAAACCCAATATTTCTTTTTTTGTTGTTTCAGTTTTTGTTTTTTGAGACAGTCTCACTGTCACTCAGGCGAGAGTCCAGTAGTGTCATCATGATTTACTGCAGCATCAACTTGCTAGGCTCAAGCAATCCTTCTGCCTCAGCCTCCTGAGAAGCTGGCCCCACAGGTGCATGCCAACATACCTGGCTACTTTTATTTTTAAGATTTTTTGTAGAAACAAGGTCTCCCTATGTTGCCCAGGCTGGCCTCAACTTCATGGGCTCAAGCGATTCTTCTGCCTTGGCTTCCTAAAGTGTCAGGATTACAGGAATGAACCACTGCACCTGGCCAACCCAGTCTTTCATGCTACAGTATGGGCTAGAGAAAAGGAAGAAAGATCACATGTGATAGTGATAGAGGTACTACAGAGCTAGAGAAAAAGATCAGCAATTCATTTCTGATATATAAAGAGAGAAGACTAATTCATAGGTTAGGTCATAGACACAGGTAAATAGGAAAATAAGGAAATATAGAAAAAGATTTGTACAGAGTTCTTTATGAAAATAATCTATTTCAATAAATCTATTAAATAGGTAATAGCTGGATACCAAAAATGACAAGAGAAGTTTATCAATTAAAAAGCCATTTAACAAAAGACCAGTTTATACATTCCTTTCAATTATGTCCATAAAAAATTTAAATATACAAATTACATTCTCAAACCCAAAAGAATCTTTCTAAACAAATGAAATACAGATATAGACAAAGTCAGGATCCAAATTATTTTTTAAAGTTTTTAAATTACAGTAAATTATATTTTGTAATTACAAATGAAACAACAAACTGACAGTTTTATACAATTGTTAAAGTTTCAAAAAGTTCAGTGATGGAGCAATAGTATCACAATTTATTTAAGTAAGCACTGTTCACAAATGTTTATGCTTTTGTAATATACCTATTTTAATTTTGTTAATGAATTTAAAGAGCTAATGTTGAAACAACCAAAAAAATAGAAATGTATTTATTCTTAAAACATCCTAATTTTGCCCATATGTCTAAAGTTGTGAATTACAGGAACATCCTCCAGAAAAATCAGGTATTTGGTAAAGCAAGGCACATAGGACCAGATTTTGATAAACGTGCTTGTTCTCTGCTCCTATAACTACTTTAAATAACCTGGAGATTCATAAGATGACTTTCAATATAGCATAAATAACTTTTATAAACCTTTTTTATGTAACGTATTCACCCATGATAATTAAATATTATAATGTGAATGTGTAAATCAAATGAGCGATGCTAAACCCTTTAAGAAAAAACCCAACTCAGTTTAATGACTGTACAATGAAATTTTAAAAGTTCAATAATTTGATATGTAAGAATAATCAGTATTACAGTAAGTGTAGAGAACATAACCAGTTTCCTTTCAGATTATATCTCCTTAGAATCTAAATATCAAGCTACCTTTCCTTCCATGAAATTGTATGACATTCAATATAAATTGATGTAAACATTTAAGTTTTGCATCTCTAAACTATATATTCCACCATAAAAGTAGCCTATAACATCTCTAAAATCACTTATTAAAGAATTGGTAATATAATACTGCCGTGTTGAAACATCCATCTGTTGCATTTCAAACTTTTCTTCCCAAATACCATATTCTTAATTTTTAAAAGAACTATTGATTGGCACTCTTCTCCCATGAGTTAGCACATTTGCACATTGAACAAAGTAGTTGCGTGATAACAAATAAAAAGTATAGGAATTTAAACAATGACGGGAGTCATCATTATAAAAGCTTGATACAGTAAGGCCTGTGGAGGTCATCAAAATACACATCACACACATAAGGAAATGGCATTATCTGTGTATGTGACATGATCCTAGGGCATAGGTCTACCTTCTCATGTATGATTACTTTTTTATGAATTAAAAATTATAAACTACATAGCCCAATCTCTAATAAACATTTTCAAACCCACTAGAAAAGCAAAATACAAATTATGCCTGCCTAATAAAATCGTGCTTTGAAAATATACTTGACTACTTTGTCCATTTTTACAATTCCTGTTTACATTTTTATAACTTTCATTAGGAATTTTGAAAATTGTGTTTTGACACCTAAAAATGTGTTACCACTGTAACTAACATGTCTAATATCTAATTTACTAAGTTTTTTAAATTATTAAAATAGAAACAGAATAAACCTGATTAAATATGAATGCACACTGCATTAATACATTTAAGTACCCAACCAATACTTCAGTGTGCGCTAAATATAAATCATATTTCATCTTGAATTCTGTGCATTTGCAGGATTTAGATTTTACATAGCAGTAAGTAATAATGTAAGTCTGAATATTATTGCAATCTAAAACTACCATGTTCAAAATGTGGTGAACTTATTAAGCAAATTCTAAAGGGTGGTTACTGAAAATCATGTTGGGCATCCAGAAAGTTTGCTTGGTACCAATTTGGAATCACCACCAAAGTGATTTTAAGATTTGGTAATTTTAAATGCTTTTAAACTTTGGATGGAATTGATGAGCCCTGCAATCTGTAGATTATTACTGCAAAAGCAAGGTAACACTACCAGTTCACGTTAGGCAAGTGTACCTAACAGTTTGTAATATAGTATTTTTGAGTCAAATTTTGTTTAATAAAATCCATGAGAGCTATATAAAAATACTTATTTTTTACAGTTTTTATATCTATTAGAACAGTCTTTAAAAATATATACAGTATAGGCCGGGCACAGTGGCTCACATCTGTAATTCCAGCTACTCAGGGGCTTAGGCAGGAGAATCCCTTGAACCAGGGAGTGGGAGGTTGCAGTGAGCCGAGATCGGGCCACAGCACTCCAGCCTGGCGACAAAGTGAGACTCTGTCTCAAAAAAAAAAAAAAAAAGTCTTTTACTTTTTTCATTCATACTGCGGGTGTGTGTGTATATGTATACACACACACACACACACACACACACACACACACACATATATATATATATATATTTTTTTTTTTTTTGTGAGACAGAGTCTTGCTCTGTCATCCAGGCTGGAGTGCAGTGGAGCGATCTTGGCTCACTGCAACTTCCAACTGGCATGTTCAAGAAATTCTCCTGCCTCAGCCTCCTGAGTAGCTAGGACTACAGGCGTGCACCACCATGCCCAGCTAATTTTTGTATTATTGGTAGAGATAGGGTTTCACCATGCTGGCCAGGCTGGTCTCGAATTCCTGACCTTGTGATCCACCCACCTCAGCCTCCCAAATTGCTGAGATTACAGGCGTGAGCCACAGCGCCCAACCAGTAAAATACTTCTTATGCTCAGTAATTCTGTCTATAGTTAATAATTAAATTAAACCCATATTCAAATTATAGAAAGCATTTTTGCCCACCAAATCATCTTACCATTTATAATATATTCTCTCCTCTCCCTTTAACCAACTTATTAAATAACTCATGTAATCTGCATCCTCAGCTCCAGTGTTCATTAAAAAGGAAAAAAAACCCACTATTTTAAAGCAAAATGGTGGCTCCTTCTCAGTAGCTTTTTTTTTTTTTTTTTTGAGACAGAGTCTCACTCTGTCGCCCAAGTTGGAGCACCACTGGTGCAATCTCCGCTTACTGCAACCTCTGCTTCCCGGGTTCAAGCGATTCTCCTGCCTCAGCCTCCCAAGTAGCTGGGACTACAGGCACGCACCACCATGCCCAGCAAATTTTTGTATTTTTGGTAGAGACGGGGTTTCACCATGTTGGTCAGGCTAGTCTCAATCTCTTGACCTTGTGATCCACCTGCCTCGGCCTCCCAAAGTGCTGGGATTACAGGCGTGAGCCACTGCACCTGGCCTTCTCAGCAGCTCTTGTGGGAACACAGAAAGGGAATTCAAAATTTGGCTACCTCTCCCACTCGTGTGATCAGGGAAGAACAGGCTTATGAAAGACCTAAAAAATTCTTCCGAGTAGCTTTGTATTTAAAGTTATAGCGCTGTTTAAAATAATGTAATATGGCAATCTGGAATGTCTCCAAGAAAAGTCATTTTGGTCTCAGTCACTGACATCTGTACTATTATTTGTTTGAATGTTCTTTTTGTCAACAGTTGTAAAGAAGTTTTTACAGATCAATGAGTAAAATGTTCATTTAATAACTTTTTAACTATATACAGTATATGCTTGATAATTCAAAACTCTCCAAATGTAGATATGATAGAATAATTATTTCAAATTATTAAAGGAGTATTTAATCCTTTTAAATTACATTTTGAAAATTTAATGGCAATTACAAATTTTAATTTAAAATAATATTAAGGATTTAAACTGATTTACAGAAATAAAATGCAATGAAGAGATTAGGGGCTAAACTCCCATTACTATAAAATTCTCTGGCTAGCACAGGAGCAACTGGATTGCTTTCAGCAGTCTTGAAGCAATAAAATATCTTAAAATTCATATGGAGAAATAGTATGTATCTCTACATTAAATTTAGATATGACATTTATTCTCTGACAAATCAGACCCAGAATATTACTTTATTAATTTTTATGTAATTGAACAAAAAACATTTAGCCATCCTTCATTTAGTAATCTTTTGTATAAATATAAAAATCTCTGATAAGTGAAATGTTTTTTCAAATTATACTTCTATTTTTTCACAGCTTTATAGGTAATTATAATTTTCAAACTTTAAATATTTCATGTGATTTGATATATCTGTACAGAAAAAGATAAAAACATTTAATAACATTAAATCTAATTTGCAAAAATTGGTATCTGACATTTGTTGTGTGCTCTTGCAAAGAGTGCATAGGACATTTCTGCAGCAATCAAAAAGGTAAAATCTTTTTAAACTCAGATTTCAAGTTTTCTCTAATATTCCTTGTAATTCTAATCCCTAGAAATACTTTCAAGTTTTGATTTCTAGATGCAATGTGTTTTGTTACATATACACATATTTTATCCTTAAACTTTTAAAAAAACAGTATGATCAGATTCAGCATGATGATATCTTCACAGACTCTGTAGAAGTCCTCTGTGCAAGATTAATGTCGAGATTCCTAGTGCACCATCGTGAAAAACCAGTTAAAGATAGTATACAACTATGCTTTAGTGGGATTTCCTGCAGGTTTGGGATCATAACCATATAAAAAAGTAGCTGTTATTACAAGGATGGCTCCAAGGAAAAAGACACTGAATAAGACGAAGACAAAATAAAAAAGAGAAAATCAGATTAAAAGCAGAATAAGTTCCTTCTATTTCTTTACTATAAAAACAATTATAATTTGGGGAAAAATGTTCCAGTAACACAGCTAACAAATCTTGAGTACCTACTACATTCCAGGTATCTGGCTAAGTGCTTTATATGCATTATTTCATTGAGTTCTCACAGCAACTCTATGAAGATGTACTAATATTCACTTTTTACACATGAGGAAACAGTTTTAAAGAATTTAAAGAACTTATCTAAAGCCCCATAACTTCAAGAGGATTCAAACTCAGGTATGTCTAACTCTACAGCCTGTACTCTCGTCCACTGCACTATACTGTCTTCTAAAACAAAGATATTTTAACTTCTGTATTTCACCTTAATAGGGATTTTGTATGCAATACATTCAATAACAAAAGGTCTTAATTCTTCAGTTGAACATATGAAAGGAAAATTTTATTCTGTCCTGTTAAACCAAGGTAAAGTTTAGTTTAAAATCCAAGATAGTAATACTCAAAACTCAGGACCAATTTTTATAGGATGCTTTTCAAAAGGAAATTACATTAAATGCAGGGAGTTCTTGGTTTCCTCTTTATCCTACGTATCTATAGATACAGTCTACCTTACGATACATTGGAAATGAAGACTGGATATGTGAACTAGACTACAAATATTAACTTTTTTTTTTTTTTTTAAAAGACAGGGTCTCACTCTGTTGCTCAGGCTCTGGAGTGCAGTGCTGTCATCATGGCTCACTGCAGCCTCAACCTCCAGGGTTCAAGCAATCCTCCCAGCTCAGTCTCCTAAGTAGCTGGGACTACAGGTGCAAACCACCACACCTGGCTAACTTTTCTATTTTTTGTAGAGCCGAGGTTTCACTTTGTTGCCCAAGCTGATCTTGAACTCCTAGGCTCAAGTGATCTGCCTCAGACTCCCAATATGCTGTGATTACAGGCATGAGCCACTGTGACCGGCCTGAATCTTAACTTTTATTTATTTTTTTGAGACGGAGTCTCCTCTGTCACCCAGGCTAGAGTGCGGTGGTGTGATCTCGGCTCGCTGCAACCTCCGCCTCCCAGGTTCAAGCAATTCTCCTGCCTCAGCCTCCCATGTAGCTGGGATTACCAGTGTGCACCATCACCCTCCGCTAATTTTTTGTATTTTTAGTAGAGACAGGGTTTCACCATGTTGGCCAGGCTGGTCTCGAACTCTTGACCTCAAGTGATCTGCTTGCCTCAGCCTCCCAAAGTGCAATCTTAACTTTTAATGTGTACATTTTAAAAAATGCTATTATAGAGACATAAGCTAGTTTTGGATTTAAAGTTTCTACTAATAGTCCAAAGCCATGCTCCTGTTTTTTTTTTTTAATTGTCTGTAAATGAAAAATAATTACTAATCATTATTAAAAGGCCCTTCATAATATGGTCCCTTCAAACTCATCCTCCCCACTTCATGCCACCCAATCTATAATTCAGCCACTCCACTCAGTGAACACAACATACACCTTCTTGACAGTGTCTTTAGAGATACTCTTCCTTCTGTCCACAGTTTCCTTGCTTCTTAGAAAATCCTTATTCATAATTCAGGTCTAATGTCTCCAAGACTCACTCCCCTAGGCAAAACTCCCCTAGCATAACACTTACCACACTGCCATTAAATGATGTATAAGTCCACTCCCCTGCTCAACCACGTGCTTTTCATTCACTGTGGTACCCACAGTGCCTAGCATATACAGGGAGCTCAGTAATTATCTGTTATGATTAATAACTAGATTTGACTTGATGCAAATGGTTAACTCTTCAAAAGACTTGAATGCAGTTATACATACAACGTTATTAGGATAACATAAAACATCCTATAATGTATCTTGAAGAAATTGCTACCACATTAATATTTGGTAATTATTAATTACTAGACACTGTCTTCATTAGTCATTATGAACTATTCTTAGCTTTCTGGAACTTTGGAATGGCATGGACTGAAAGTTCATGCTCAACTGAAAGATTCTATGGTCTACCTTTGTATCCACTGCAGGAATCCTTTCTATAATATCTTTAGCAGGATCTACTTGAATACCTAATAATGTCAGGAAACACCTGTTTCTCAAGCCAGCAATTTTTAGATGGTTCTGAGAGAGAAAATTGTCCCAGAAAAAAATATATATATTAGGAAAAAACTATCAGAATGTAATGATTACTTCAAGGATCTGAGCCCCCTCTAACAGAATTATTATATGTATACTTCCATTGTTGCATTGATCATACTGTTATAATTTATTTATTCACATCTGTCTTTGCAATCACTTGATGGTCACCAAACCTTGATGACCTTGAAGACAAGAAATTGTGTCTCATTCATGCACTCCTTTTCCAGGAGCTAGCAAGGTGGCCAGCAGGCACATAGTAGACACTTAATAAACTTTTGATAAAAGAATAAGCAACCCTAAATGGAAGAATGGTAACATTAATAAGCAAAATAACAAGCACAAGAAAAATAATTTAGGGAAGTGGGTAATAGTGATATTGTATCAACGGAGATGTCTAACAGTCAATAGAATAAAGGGATCTAGAGTTTAGGTGAAATTTGAATTTATCTTCCTAGAGAAGACAGATATGACATGGCAGTGGATGAGATGGCCGAGAGAGTGAGCAAGGATTGACAAGCTACCAAAGGGACAATCAGAAAGGCAAGTATAGGCATACCATTTCAGAGAAGCCAAACAAACAAAAAACCCAGTTTCAGGGGGTGGAATGAGGCTAAAGGCAAATATATTATTACATTTAGGATAGAACTGAATGAAGATTGAGAAAATGTCACTAGATTCATTACTGAAAATGTATTATCCACAAAGGTAAGATGCATAAAGACAGAGGGCTTAGTTACCTATTTTAGGAAAAAGAATCCATCTTCTCCATCTGGCTGAGTGTCCTGAGCATATTCTCAAAATATTCATTCATTCATTCGTTCGTTCGTTCGTTTGTTCATTCAATAATGGCAGTATCATTGTCTTTTCTCTTTCTATCTTCAACCCAACAAACCTTATATACTTCCTCAGAAACATGAATTTACAGGCAGGCATATATCTCATTGCCAAACTACTACTCCTTTGTCCCTCTGTTGGCTTACTTGTTCATTTATTTGTTTATTCTCTGCATAATTCAACGATTTAATTACCTCAGCCTTACATAGGGTTCATTTTTTTTGTTTGTTTTTGTTTTTGTTTTTGAGACGGAGTCTCGCTCTGTCGCCCAGGCTGGAGTGCAGTGGCCGGATCTCAGCTCACTGCAAGCTCCGCCTCCCGGGTTCACGCCATTCTCCTGCCTCAGCCTCCCGAGTAGCTGGGACCACAGGCGCCCGCCACCTCGCCCGGCTAGTTTTTTGTATTTTTTAGTAGAGACGGGGTTTCACTGTGTTAGCCAGGATGGTCTCGATCTCCTGACCTCGCGATCCGCCCGTCTCGGCCTCCCAAAGTGCTGGGATTACAGGCTTGAGCCACCACGCCCGGCCAAGGTTCATTTAAAAAAAAAAAAAGGTATGATTTTTAAAGTAAAATCTAAAAATCTGCAAGGTGCAAACATTCTCAAAGTACATTAAAGCATATGATTTCCTCATCTTATGAACAGGGAATACGATTAAGATTACAAAATTAAGATGTAAGTGTTCATTGTTAGTCTAAGTCTCACTAACTAAGTGATTCATTTCCATACCAAGCTGAAAACAGAAATGCTTTTAAATTTTTATCTCATAAGAACTACAAATCTCAACATGTATGTTCCAGACCTATTGTCTAGATTGCTAGAAAAGAACTAAAACCATCAATGTTCAATATAAAAGTATAAAAAGGATATTATATTTTTATAGTGCCAAATTCCATCCATAATCCAATTTCATTCTCAAAAACACAAATGAGTTCGGCGCAGTGGTATATGACTATAATCCCAGCACTCTGAGAGGCAGAGGTGGGAAGATTGCTTAAGGTAAGAAGTTCAAGATCAGCCTGGGCAACAAAGCACATCTGTAGTCCCAGCTACCCGGGAGGCTGAAGCAGGAGGATTGCTTGAGCCCAGGAGTTTGAAGCTGCATTGAGCTACGACCATGCCACTACACTGCAACCTGGGTGACAAACTGAGATCCTGTCTCAAAAATATAAACATTAAATAATAAAGTAATAAATAAATAAAAGATCCTTGGGAGATTCCAAAGTTTAGAGGTTGAGAAAATCAGGAGAAGAGTAAAGTTGGAGGAAAACCAAGAGTGGTGTCCTGGAAACAATTAAAATATAATCCCACTAGTCTGGGATTATAAATTAAACAAAATACTAGAATTTTCAATGATGTCTGTAATGGATATTCATTACACTCAATTCTTCCTGATGCTATCTCCTCCCTTAGCATCCATAAAACTACAGAGTTCTGGGTCTTCTTCCTCACTTATAACTCCTCCTGCAATTCCTTTCCAGTTTGATCTTCCTGCTACCACCTAATTGAGTTTCCTCATGAGCCACATTCTCTATATAAACTATCTTCTTCAAGGAAGTCATGTAAATTCCGTATTTTAAAAATGTCATTACATGACGTATTTTTATGACTTTATATGACTTATTAACTTTTTTATATCACTTTTTTTTACTTTGCAGGGAAAATATTCACATCTATTTATTGGGAAAATTCTGGCCAGTCAAATTTGCATAAAAAACTTTTCAGAAGAAGACTTTCTTTCATGACTTTAATTTGAAATATTTTTAAAACATAGTTAAATAAATTTTTAAAATTATATTTCAATGCTTCTTCAAATGTATCAGATCACCTTACGGAGAATTCTAATTTTTCTATATACTTTTGGGGATTAAAAAATAGAAAAGAATATTTTACCTGGTTGGCACAAAATCTTGAAGCCAAAAATAGGAGATCAATGTTGATAATATTATCGATAAAGAAGTTGCAAATCCTTTTAAAATATTATCTGCATACTTAATAACAGCAGCTATTACAAGGCCTCCAAGTGCCTGCAGAAGTTTTAAAAAAATTTTTTTAAAACACACATATAAAACTGCATTTCAAAACAATTTCATTATTTAATAAAGCTTTAAGCTTTTGTCCTATAAATTCAATCCCATTATAGTAAGGGATTTATTTTAAACATCTCTCACAACAAATAGACTTACAGGCTTTGTTCAATAGCCCTCTTATTTCAAAAGGCATTTAATAAAAGTAACTACCAGGATAATCTGCAGTTTGTTATAATGAAGTTTGACCATATTACAAATAAAATGTCTATCATTATCCAATTTAGTAATTAAACATCACTTGTTTGGACAAATGTGAGAGGACTGGTCACTTTGAATAGTGAAATATTTTTACTTTTGAGGAAAATTAGTAATCAGAGTCATTTTATAGCCTTTCAATAGCCTCTTAATTTGGCTTTTTTCCTATAGTTTCTCCCCTTTCAATTGCACCTCTTATTACTCTCAGATGAAGTTTTCTAAGGCACAATTTTAATTGTGCTTTTTCTTTAAGACTGTAGAAAGAACTTTCTACCTAATCCCTCTCAAATTCCCAATTGTGGCTACTTTAATAATGAGGTTTTACTATACTACACAGTTCTGCTTTCTGCCAAAGACTACTTATCATTTTCCAAATCTGGGTTACCTACTGTAACAACTTTCAAAACACCTCTTCTATGATGGAAGCTTTATTTAAAGAAAGTCATAAATTATGCCAGTTGAGCTTACTACAAATTAATGTTTCAGTCCCAATATTTCTTGGCAATGTTGTCATTCATCTGTTTACTCCCTATTGAATCCTTCATACCAGTTATACCAAACATTTTTTATTTTTCTCATATCTTCAGCCCCTTTTTAAGGGAAGGGGGCTTCTTCTCTTTGCTGGAATAACATACATCATACATAAACTCTCTTGACTCACCCTATCTCCGCTTCAAATTTTCTTTTAGTTATTTTTTTCAAATTTTCACTTATCCTTGTCTCCTTTTCTGCTATCTTAAAAATAGAAGTATCCGGCCGGGCGCGGTGGCTCACGCCTGTAATCCCAGCACTTTGGGAGGTCAAGGTGGGTGGATCACGAGGTCAGGAGATCGAGATCATCCTGGCTAATATGGTGAAACCCCGCCTCTACTAAAAATACAAAAATTAGCTGGGCATGGTGGCACATGCCTGTAATCCCAGCTACTCAGGAGGCTGAGGCAGGAGAATCACTTGAACCTGGGAAGAGGAGGTTGCAGTGACACAAGATCGCGCCAGTGCACTCCAGACTGGTGACAGAGCTAGACTCCATCTCAAAAATAAATAAATAAATAAATAAATAAATAAATAAATAAATAAAAATAGAAGTATCCTACCTGCTTTTAAAACACAACTATCCTTTGCCACCTTCACCTTCCTTTCTGGAGCCTTGCTTCTTAGGCTTCAAATATCTCTAGAAGAATAGGAGGCTCTAAGGATAGTGACTTGTGTCTTCATTTTTATATCCTCTAGAATTCTCCATATGTATTTTTTAAAGATGTAATTAATTACTCAACCCTTGAACAATTCCAAGCTATATATAAACTGAATTTGACAGACGTTTTCCAATATGTAACTACAATATGAGGCTATGAATTGTCACAATTAAACATCCAGATCTGCTTCTTGGGTCTTAATGGCTGACCCAGACTTCCTGTACAATGATAAGACTTATAGAAAAATCCAAAGTTATATTCGCCTTAAGCTTCAATTCTTTTATTCTTAAACCCGTATTTTCATTACATTTAAATACCACAAAGTTCATTAAAGATCCCTTTTCAAAATAAGATTCCATTACAGCATTAAGATCACTTCTATTCTAACTTCCTTGAAGAAACTAGATACGAGAGCACTAACAGTAGTGACCTTTTCCCCTCACATCAGCATATCAGGAGCTACTTTGATTCTCTATATTAAAATAGAGTTTATTAACATTAAATCTAAGACTTTAAATGCTTTACCTGAAGAACAACTACTATCCAGGTCAGTCGGTTATATCCCTGAAAAAATCCATTCTTTGATACCAGTTCTCCATCATAAATGTATACACCCATTAATCCAAATATACTTCCAAAGAAACCTAAAAAAAAGTAAAGTCTACATGATATATCATTTAGTTTGTCTGAAGAGAAATATTTTTTCCACTGACATTCCAAATAATTTTATACTTAACTTTTTCTTTTTGATAAAATTAAATTACTTTTTTTTTTTTTTTTTTTTTGAGACGGAGTCTTGCTCTGTTCCAGGCTGGAGTGCAGTGGTGTGATCTTGGCTCACTGCAACCTCTGCCTCCCAGGTTCAAGCAATTCTCCTGCCTCAGCCTCCTGAATAGCTGGGACTACAGGTGCTTGCCACCACGCCTGGCTAATTTTTTGTATTTTTAATAGAGACAGGGTTTCACTGTGTTAGCCAGGATGGTCTCGATCTCCTGACCTCGTGATCCACCTGCCCTGGCCTCACAGAGTGCTAGGATTACAGGTGTGAGCCACACGCCCAGCCAAAATTAGATTTTTTTTTTAATTTTTACTTGGTTTTGTATACTTAACAAAAGTATACTTAGTTTATAACTATAAGACAAAGACATACAAATGTAAAAAGACAAAGACAGAATATAAAAAATAACAGACATTATCAACTTTGGAGCACTAAAATAATACAATGCACAAATTAGATGATTACATGGCTAGCCCATTCAAATATGTGCAAATGGCTCACATTTGGAATATGTCATTGTTCTTCCACCTTCCTCTTGCTAGATCTAGATTTTCATATATTCGCATTGGTACATACACATATAAAAGCTCAGGCAGGGAGTACAGCATTTTTCCTTATTAAGAAGTTTCGAGAGTGGGCACAGTGGCTCACGCCTGAAATCCCAGCACTTTGGGAGGGCAAAGCAGGAGAATCATTTGAGCCCAGGAGTTTAAGACCCGCCCAGCCAACAAAGCGAAACTCTATCTCTACAAAAAAATTTTAAAATTAGCTAGGTGCGGTGGTGCACGCCTGTAGTCCTAGCTACTCAGGTGGCTGAGGTGGGACGATCACTTGAGCCCAGAAGTTTGATGTTACAGTGAGCTATGATTCTACCACTGCATTCCAGTCTGAGCAAAACAGCGAGACTGTCTCTAGAAAGTAAATAAATAAAGTTTTGTTTTGAAAGTATAACTAATAACTAATATCCAAAAAATCACAGCTAAGAAACAGTCATAGAAAACATTAGATTCTGTGTTACTGAAGCTTCACTGCTAGAGAAAGTCAACTTGGTAAGAGCAGAAACTGTCTTGTTCATGTTGAATCTCACCTCAAAAACATAGTCTATCACATGACTATTGGAATAAGAGACTCCCAGAAGCACTGCTAGGCTATAAATAAAGAAATTCATGCTGACAGGGACCGCTTTTTATGGGTAGCCTTTGAAATATATGCAGTTAAAGAGTGCAAGGGTAAAGCAATTTTTAAAAATGAAGTCATAACTAATCAAAGTATTCCACAATAGAAAGAAAATGAAAAGGATGTGAAATGCTCTAAAATTCCATTTAAGTCAGCTCTATCCTTTTAATGTCTAATTTCAAACATGAAATTAATGCTGGCATATAATTTCCAAAGCACATCTGATGGTATTTTATATGATGGTATTATATATAAAACATGTACGTGTGTATATATACACACACACACACATATAAAATACCATCAGAAGAGTTTTATATATAACATATATATATATGTATATTTTGAGACAGGATTTCACTCTGTCACTCAGCAGGCTGGAGTGCAGAGGCACAATCACAACTCACTGCAGCCTCGACTTCTTGGACTCACGCGATCCTCCCACCTCAGCCTCCCAAGTAGTTCGGACCACGGGCACACGCTACCACACCTGGCTAATTTTTGTTTTTTTTGTTGTTAGTGTTTTCTGTACAGAGTTTTGTAGTGTTGCTCAGGCTGGTCTCTAATTCCTAAGCTCAAACAATCCACCTGCCTCAGCCTCTCAAAGTGCTGGGATTACAGGCGTGAGCCACCGCATCCAGCCTTACACATATATATTTTTTTTAAGAAACAGGGTCTCACTATGTTGCTCAGATCTCAAACTCCTGGTTCTCAAGCAATCCTCCCATCTCAGCCTCCCAAGTATCTGGGATTAGAAGCACAAGCCACCACATCCAGTAAAGTTTTTTAATTTATGAAAGTAAGACTCCGTAATTACCAAAAAAATATACATTATAGAAGGATACATACATGTCATACATGTCAGCATGAACAGGTCTACTGCATTCTAACAGTTGCATAATATTCCTTTGTATGGATTATAAAAGCAAATATGTATGTATCAGCATGTAACAGGAATTATTCTAAGTGCTTCCTGTATGTTAACTGACATACAACACTATGAGGTAGATGTCTATTTTATAGATGAAGAAACTGAAGCACAGAGAGGTTACATAACTTGCCCAAGTTCACACTACTGGTGCTCACACTACTATCTTTGTGCTCTTATAGGATAGATCCTTATCCAGACTTGGAATTCTTACATTACAGCCTACACATATTTAAAATTTTAGCAAATATACCAAATATTCCCAAATTGAAATCCAACATGGTTATATCAATCTATACTCCTAGGAACAATAGGTAATAGAGTTCCTGCTTCTCTATTCCCTAGCTAAAATTGGATCTTATCATGTTAATCTTTGACAATTTGATGTTTGAAAAATGCTATTACATTGTTTTAATTTGTTCTTATAATTATGAATTGTGATAAGCAATTATTTAAGTATCTTTTCAAAAACATTAAGTCTGTTACCATTTTTTTTCTATGAGCATTAGAGCTTATGAGGTCACCAAATAATAAGAAATCCATGAAGCACATTAGAACCATGAATTCTGATATGTCTTCCATTTTTATCTTACAATTCAAGAAAAGTTTAGGCAAATCACACAAACCTTGATTATTTCTTTTTCTCTGATATTGTATTTTATATAAATAGTTGACATTTATTAGTGCTCACTATATGTAAGACACTTTGTTCTCGGCTCACTGCAGCCTCCGCCTCCCAGGTTCAAGCGATTGTCCTGCCTCAGCCTCCAGAGTAGCTGGGATTACATGTGCCCGCCACCATGCCTGGCTAATTTTTGTATTTTTAGTAGAAATGGGGTCTCATCATGTTGGCCAGGCTGGTCTTGAACTCCTGACCTCAAGTGATCCACCAGCCTCAGCCTTCCAAAGTGCTGGGATTACAGGTGTGAGCCACCGCACCTGGCCTAGACACTTTATTCTAAACACTTCACATGTAGTAATTTCATTTAATCCTCATAGTAATATATGAGATAGGTAGTATAATTTAGAACATTTTGCAGATGAGGAAAGTGAAGCAGAGAAAGAAGTAACTTCCCTAAGGTCACATAGGTGGTAAGTGATGAAATCAGGATTTGAGTGGTCTGATTTCAAAACTAAGTATTCTTAACCCCTCTGCTATAGACATATTATTTCTGAAATGGTGAATTAAACTGCTTAATGCTTTTCATGCCTGTGAGCTTACCGTCTCTAGACAAATGAAAGAAGCTAATAAAATTTTGCTTTAAAAATATTTACCTTGAATGTTCTTAAGGAAAAAAAAAAAACTTGACACATTTCTACAAATTTTGCAGAGAAACTTAAAGAAATCCTATGTGATTAAAATGAAGGTGCAATCTGTTATTACATTACTTGAAAACAGCTGGAAGGATGAACTGTAATAAAATTTGGAAGATTTGACATAAAATATAGGCCATTAGGAGTACAGACAATTTAGGGCCTAGAAGGGCCTGTATGACTGCTGATCAAGATAGACATGGTACAACAGAGCCACACTACCTGGATTCAAATACTGAGTCCATTACTTACCAGTAATGTGAGCTTGGGCAAGTTATTTAACCTCTCTGTACTTTAGTTTCCTTATGTATAAAATAGTATATGGACAGGAAAAAAAAAAATAGTGGTTTCAAAGGTAAACCTCAAAGTCACAAGGACAAAAGCTTAAAATAGAATGTGTTGATTTGCAGATGAGCTGCTTTTCACATGGGCAGTTCTATATGACATCATCCAAAATGAATGTATGCCAGGAATACTAAATGCTGGAATCTTCGTAGGGGGATTTAAATATTACAATACTAAAAGAAGTTTAAATATTTGTTCAAAGGCTTCAGTATAAGAGATTTTTTTCTTTTAAACTATTTACCTGCAGTTAGAAAAATGCTGCAGTATTTAAGAGCTAAAACATAACATTTTAAAATAAAACAGCACATAAGATTTTAAAACAGAGGCCAGGCACGGTGGCTCATGCCTATAGTCCCAGCGCGCTTTGGGACTATAGCGCTTTTGGGTGGATCACCTGAGGTCAGGAGTTCAAGACCAGCCTGGCCAACATGGTAAAACCCCGTCTCTACTAAAAATACAAAAATTAGCTAGGCGTGGTGGTGGGCACCTGTAGTCCCAGCTACTCTGGAGGCGGAGGCAAGAAAATCACTTGAACCCGAGCAGTGAGCTCAGATCGTGCCACTGCACTCCAGCCTGGGCAAAAAGAGTGACATCCCATCTCAAAAAAAAAAAAGATCTTAAAACAGGGACAAAAAAAATCATCATTTCAAACTTCCTCAATTATTTTAATCATCCTTTCCAGGAATAAAATATGTAAGTTATTTGCAAAACCTTCTGGGAAAGAAGTGGCAACCAAGGATAAAGTTACTAAGGCTCTAAATAGTGAAGACAGAAATGGGCTACATACACCTTTATGTCACAGATCTAAGTTTTTCATATTCTTAAATAAAAGGTGTTCATTTAAAATAAAATGTTTTAAAAGACAAGAACATTGCCAGATACTTGGATCAATAGCAGATTTTATGCAAGGCTCATTTATTTAAAGATGTATAGACATCTTTAAATATAACAATATAATCACTTTTAAAAATAATATGAGAAAACATTTAAAACTTACCAAGCTGAATATTTCTTATCCAAACTGATTGTTTTGTTTCTTTTAAGATTTTCTCAAAGTAAACCCCAGCAAAGCCACTTGAAAAACATGCTGTGAGAACTGCCATGAGTCCTACAAACTGAGAACCAGCTGAAAGTTCCTTAGAGTCAAGCTGAGAATCTGAGGGCCACTAAATAAGAAGAAAAGTAAAATTGCAGTTTAATTCCTATAACATTTTACATAAACATATTGAGAGTCCACTCTTAGACCATAACCTAAAAATGCAACCAATATCATTTTTGGGATTGCAAAGGAGAGCTTTAAACATAAAACCTTACAATCATTTGATTTTTTTCCTCACAGTGATATTACTATTACAACTTATAATTTCAAAAAGTACCTTAGAAATAATAAATATTTTACATTTCATCTCTTACAGAGACCAATGTTACCTTGAGATAATTCCTTAAAGTTTAATTTATTAAAAAGCACCATCTCAAATATAGGTAGAAGAAAGGAGGAGAATCTCACATCCCCTCTGCTGTATCAGCAAAAGTAGAGATCAGCTGGAAAGTGGTGTGCTAAATCAAGCATAATAAAGGGAAGCTGTTGGGAGGTGAACCCCAAACACTGTCAGGAAAAGATAGTCTATCAGACAGTGAAGGAAAACTCAGAGTACAAGACACTGGAAAATGAAATGTGTTGGAAGGGACTCCAGGATCATTGCACCAGGGACGGTACCCCCTGGCTTAGATGTTACCCTTAATCTAATCAACTGATATCCTATAACTACTGTTAAATTTTCTTTTGCATCTATTTCTTCCCTCCTCAGTTTGATCTTCTACTAGTTGGACTTCTTTTTTGAGACATGGTCTCACTCTGTCACCCTGACTGGAGTGCAGTGCATGATAACAGCTCACTGCAGCCTCAACTTCCCTGCACTCAGGTGATCCACCTTAGCTTCCCCAGTAGCTGGGACTACAGCTGCACACAACCACACCCAGTTAATTTCTGTATTTTTTGTAGAGACAGGGTTTTGTCATGTTGCCCAGGATGGTCTCAAACTCCTGGGCTCAAGCAATCTGCCTGCCTTGGCCTCCCAAAGTGCTAGGATTGTGGGTGTAAGCCACCACATCCAACCTAGCTGGACTTCTTAAAGCCATTTTTCCTTCTGAAACTGTACTTTTCATAGCTACCAAAGACTTTTCAATCAATATGTTAACTAATTTTTAATAATAAAATTGTTCATTCTCTATTCAGCTTGCCTTCACCACAGAATTAACACTACTGACTACTCATTCCTTACCTCTTGAAATGACCTGCTCTTTTCCGTGTTCTCTTCTACAATCTTTATATTTATTCTAGTCAACAGACCCTTTCAATGATAGAAATGTTCTGTATCTTCACCCTCAATAGGGTCATCACTATCTTTAAGTGGCTACTGAGAACTTGAAATGTGGGTAGTGTGACCAAGGAACTGAAATTTTAATTTAATTTTAACTAATTAAATTTAAATAGCTACATATGGCTTGTGGCTACCTTATTGGACAGTGCAGTGCTACAGCATATTTATAGGAATCCCCTCTACCCTGGAGAGCTGATTCACAGAAGCAATGACATCTCTTCTGAGCTCAAGTCCAAAATTTTCA
Source organism: Trachypithecus francoisi (assembly GCF_009764315.1). NCBI lineage: Eukaryota > Metazoa > Chordata > Mammalia > Primates > Cercopithecidae > Trachypithecus > Trachypithecus francoisi. The sequence continues at coordinate 121,462,550 of NW_022681470.1, forward strand.
GTTGCTGCTATCCAGAAACTTATCTTCTCAAAGCCAATGTGACTAAAATGTACCCATCCCTCTTCAAAGCAAACATACCTTTTGATACCTTTGTCTCTATTAAAAATGCAACCATTCAAATTTGTTTCTTAATCTCCTTGCTCTCCATTCTCTATGATATTTATTAGTCTAACACTCATACTGATTCTTCCCTTGGAACAACTCTTACATCACTCCTGTGGGACATTCCAATCCCATTAACCTGACAGTTTAGGTCATTGTCATGCTTTCTAATTCCTCTCCATTCCTTCAGTCTTTCTCCCGACCAATCTGCCCTGCATGCCTATAGGAGTTCTCTGATATGCCTCTCTCCCTTCCAACTCTCCAGTGAGGCCTTACAGCCGAAAGCAGTCAAGCCTAAGCTTCTGGCTCAATACTGAAGACCACATATAATCTAGGACCAATCTGTATTTTGTAATTTCATCTCTCACCATATCTTTGTCAATTATTTGTTCCAATCAAAGAAGATTATTATCACTCCTTAACTTATCTTGTGCTTATCCACAGATCAACATCTGTATTTTTTTTTAACATACCTTTTATGTAATACTTTTTCTGCTGTTTCCAACCTACTGAAACACAAATAGTGAAAAGTTTTAAGATTTGGTTCTGGCTCTGCCACTACTAGATTGGGATCATAAGCAATTTCATTAATCTCTCTGAGCCTCAATAACTCCTTTGTAAGTTGGGACGAATAATATATCTACCTTAAACAGTTGGGTATAACATGAGATTATAAACGATAACCACCAAGTGGGGCACCTGGCACATAAGTACTCAGTATGCAAATTTCATTATAATTATTACCTTTCAACACCTAATTTAACTCCAATATCATCCTTGAAGATTTCCCAGGAGTCATCTGTACTTACAGGCTATAAAATCAGTTGACAACTAATCATGTAAAAACAAATATCATTTGTTTTTCCTGATCTTAAACTGTGTTTTGAGTCTTGCTAATTAGGCACTATGAATGGAAGGAGCAGTGAAACACAGCTGCTGCCTTCTAGGAATTTAAGTTGTAGGGGTAAACAGACATACAAATGAGCATTTAACTATAATATAAGTACTTTGGAAAAGATATGTACAAAGTACTATGGTGGTAGAGAAGAAGGCATAAATGTTATGCCTGTGATGTTATGTCTCAGCTGAGTCTTAAAGGTAGGAGTTAGCCAGGTAAAGAAAGGGGAGAAGGCATTGTAGGCACAAGAGAAAGAATGGATAAATGCTCAGCTGTGCAAAATAGCCCCTACAAGCAGCTCAGTTGTAGCAATTCAGAGTGTGAAGTACGCAGCAGAAGAAATGAGTCTGGAACTGTAGGTACATTTCAGAAGGTCCAGTGTGTCACACTAATCACTCTGAGCTTTACCCTATAGGTCTGTGTTCCTGAAGCTTCAGTTATTTGCCTATCATTTTCATGGTTTTGTCAAACTCATGTTCCACCTGAACTATTAATAACTTTCTAATTTAAAATACCTTACTGTTTGAAACAATGCCTACTTTAGCTTACCCTAAGCAATATTTATGAAAATATGAATTTGATACACCACTTATACTTTTGTAACACTCATTTAAAATAAATATTAAAAATATTAGCCTGGACACGTTGGCTCACACCTGTAATCCTGGCACTTTAGGAGGCCAAGGCGGGTGGATCACGAGGTCAGGAGTTCGAGACAAGCCTGGCCAACATAGTGAAAGCCCATCTCTACTAAAAAGTCCAAAAAATTAGCCAGGCGTGGTGGCAGGCACCTGTAATCCCAGCTACTTGGAAGGCCGAGGCAGGAGAATCGCTTGAACCGGGAGGTGGAGGTTGCATTGAGCTGAGATTGTACCACTGCCTTCCAACCTAGGACAAAGTGAGATTCCATCTCAAAAAAAAATTAAAAATTTATTCACGAATTGCACCGCCACCATTAAACGAGACTTGATCAGGCAAAAAAAAAAAAAAAAATTTATTCACGATATGAATACCACACTTCAGGGAAAGTGATGACATGAACTGAGGAATTATCAGGATATAAGTATTAATAAAACCTTCCATCAGAACAAGTATCACTGAGGACTAAAAATAATAATAATCATAATAAATAATAAGGCCAGGTGCGGTGGCTCACATCTAACACTTTGGGAGGCTGAGGCAGAATGATCACTTCAGCCCAGAAGTTTGATACTAGCTTGGGAAACATAATGAGACCCCGTCTCTATATAAATTTTTTTAAAAAGTAAAAAAAAATTAAAATTAACATCCTCCCCAGAATAGATGAAATCTCCAAAAATAAAGGTATACCTTAGAAGAAATAACAAACCTGCAGCAACCCCAGTATTTAAAGGGAGTCTCACAGAAGAGATCCCTATGAAGAAAACCAACAAGGAATCATTAGAAAGATAAAAGAACCAGGAAAAAATGGTATCGTGAAGCTGATAGAAAATAAAAGGGGAGTGGTTAATAATCTCAAATGCTACAGATATCTAGCAAAAATCAACTGCATGTCTTTAAAAATGCAGTGTCTTATTTCCCTAATTAGAATGGTCATTTCTGTAGGTAATATAATTTTATTTTGATTAATTCCTCTGTATTACTTACACTCCCAATGTAGTATGTCACACAAAGGAAGCCCTCAAAACATATGTTAGTTGTGGTGAATAACATTTGCTGCCTTCAACAAGCAATAGAACCATATTCTCCACACAAAATAAATAAGGTTTTGAAACCACGATAAAGATAAAAAAATACTTATCTTGAATAGTTACCTGTACAAAAGCAACTCCTGTCATCAAAATTACTAGGGACAGCCACTGGTATACACCCAATTTTTTACTAAGCATTGACACAGAAAATAATGCTGTTGTAAGAATTTTCAACTGATACGTGACCTGAAAAAGAAAACAGTAATATTATTAATGTTTGCTTGTTTGTTTGTTCCTTAAGAATACTATTAGAAATGTATTTTAAGGACTTTGGCAGCATGCCTGGTGGTTGCACCTGGCTGGGAACTGGGATCTAAAGCTTCAGTTAATGCCAGTCTCAGGAATCTGTACTATGTACCAGAGAGCTTTGAACACTTTAGGCAATAATGCAAAATGAATTAAACTTTCTTATTGTAAATTAGGTTGCAACAGGCAAGCAAAGACAAAATTGTCTCCATAGCCACTGCCACTCTTGCAGATACACAAGCATGCAATCTAGGAGCCTGGGTATCAACCTGCCCCACCTGCCACAGAGAGCACCTGTGCAGACCATCCAGGGGCCTGAGGACAAGCCTGCCCCACCCACCACTGCTTGCACAGGCCTCCAGGGACTTGAAAACGAGCCTGCTCTGTTTACTGCCCATGTATGCCTCCTGGGGGCTAGCGACTGACCTGAACAACCTGTTGCTACCACTGCTGGCACCCACCCACGCACACAAACTGGGGGCCTGAACATTGGATTGCCCAGCCCTATGCTTTCACCACTGGCACTCATGTACACCGCTTGGGGACCCAAGATTGGCCTACTGCTGCTCCTGCTACTGCCAATGCCACACATGCCACTCAAGAAGTGGAAGACCCACCCACCTGCCCAGCCCACTGCTGCCTCCAGCAGCACTAAAACAAGCTGCTGGGAGGCCCAAGGCCCAGCCACCTGAACCTACCACTGCTAGTATCTGCATACACCTCCTGGGGACCCAAGAACCAGCATACCTGGTCCATCACTGCCACCACTGGAGCCTGCCTGGCATCCCCATCCCCAGCAAAGCCTTGTCACAGCCTCCACTAACAACTTCAGTTGAAGCCACTGAGGAACCAGACAGACCCCACTGACGTTGATTACAGCCAAAGAAATCATATAGAGACTACATATTATTGCACGCACCCAGGATCAAAGCCAAAGCACCCTACCCAACCAACGTTATGCATATAGGAAAATGTCTTTCCCTATGAAAGCTATCTACAAACCTGGAAGAAGTTATTGTTATACCAGATGCAAAGATATCAATGTAAAGACACAAGAAACATGAGAAAGCAAGGAAATATGACACCTCCAAAGGGACACAATAATTCTCCAGTAACACATCCCAATGAAAAGAAAATATGAAAGCTCTGGAAAGAACTCAACATAATGATATCTAGAAAGTTTAGTGAGATACAAGAGAATATAAGCGGACAATATAAACAAAATAGGAGAACAATTCATCATCTAAATGAAGTATTCAACAAAGAGATATCATAAAGAAGAACTACACAAAAATCATAGAACTTAAGAATTCAATAAATGAAATAAAAAATCCAATCAAGAGCTTCAGTGTTAGACTAGATGAAACAGAATAAAGACTTCCATAAGCCAGTCACATAAAAAAAAAAGAGAAAAAAGAATGAAAAAGCCTAGAGTCAACCCAAAAAGATCTTCACCAAAGTACATTATAGTCAAACTATCAAAAGTCAAAAGACAAAGAGAGAATCCTAAAAACAGCAAGAGACAGGCATCAAGTTACATACAAGGGAATCTTCATCAGTCTTAACAGCAGATTTTTTAAGACAAACATTATAGGCCAGGAGAGAATTAGATGATATACTCAAAATGCTGAAAGAAAAAAACACTGCCCAATAAAAATACCATACACAGTGAAACTAGTTAAAAAATGAATGCAAGCTGGGCCCAGACTGGTCTTGAACTCCTGAGCTGAAGTGATACACCCACCTCTGCCTCCCAGAGTGCTAGGATTACAGGCGTAAGCCACTGCACCTGACCAAAAGGTGAATTTTTAAAGGCTTTTGTTTTAAATGGAAACCAACAAAGACAAGGAGAATAAGAGAAGAGACAAAACATAAAATTTTGAAAGCTAGAAATCATTTGGATGAGTGGTAAATAAGTTAGAAGACCAAAAAAACTGAATACTAAACTGACAATGAAAAAACTGAGAACCAGTTGGGCACAGCGGCTCATGCCTGTAATCCCAGCACTTTGGGGGCCGAGGCGGGTGGATCACTTGAGGTCAGGAGTTCGAGACCGGCCTGGCCAACATGATGAAACCCAGTCTCTACTAAAAATACAAAAATTAGCAGGGCGTGGTGGTGTGCACCTGTAATCTCAGTTACTCAGGAGGCTGAAGCAGGAGAATCACTTGAACCTGGGAGGCAGAGGTTATAGTGAGCTGAGATCATACCACTGCACTCCAGCCTGGGCAACAGAACATCAAAAAAAAAAAAAAGAATGCAAAGCCAGGCAAGGTAGAGTGTGACTGAGGTCTAGCTACCTGGAAGGATGAGGCAGGAGGACAAATTGAGCCCAGGAGTTTGATACTGTAGTGAACCATAATTGTGCCTGTGAACAGCCACTGCACTCCAGCCTGGGAAGCATAGCAAGACATCTCTCTTTTAGAAAATAAAAAATAAATATAAATAAATTTTTTAAAATTAAAAAACAAGTAAATAAATTTTAAAAAATATAATGAAAGATAAAGTCTTTCCTAGATAAGGAAAAACTGAGGAAATTAATCACCACTAAACCAGCCATATAAGAAATGCTGGCCAGGCGCTGTGGCTCATGCCTGTAATCCCAGCACTTTGAGAGACCAAGGCGGGAGGATCACGAGGTCAGGAGATCGAGAACATCCTGGCTAACATGGTGAAACCCCATCTCTACTAAAAATACAAATAATTAGCCAGGCGTGGTGGCGGGCGCCTGTAGTCCCAGCTACTCCGGAGGCTGAGGCAGGAGAATGGTGTGAACCCGGAGGCGGAGCTTGCAGTGAGCCAAGATCATGCTACTGCACTCCAGCCTGGGCGACAAAGCGAGACTCTGTCTCAAAAAAAAAAAAAAAAAAAGAAAGAAAAGAAAAGAAAAAAGAAAAAGAAATGCTTAGGCCAGGTGCCTGTAATCCCAACACTTCGGGAGGCCGAGGCAGGCAGATCTCTTAAGCTCAGGAGTTTGAGACCAGACTGGGAAACATGATGAAACCTCGTCTCTAAAAAAATATGAAAGTTAGCCGGGCATGGTGGTGTGCACTGGTAGTCCCAGCTACTTGGGAGGCTGAGGGAAGATGGCTTGAGCCTGGGAAGCAGAAGTTGCAGTGAGCGGAGACTATGCCCCTGCACTCTAGCTTGCGTGATAGAGCCAGATCTTGTCTCAAAAACAAACAAAGAAAGTGCTTACAGGAGTCCTGCACTTGAAAGTCAGTATCTACCATGATAAAAACACATGAAAGTATAAAACTCACTGGAAAACCAGATACACAAATGACAAAGAGAAAGGAGTCAAACATTAACACTACAGAAAACCAACCAGAAAACAACTGACAAAATGATAGGAATAATCTCCATGTATCAATAATAACTGTGAATGTAAATAAATTTCCCACATAAAAGATATGGACTGGCAAAATGGACTTAAAAAACCATAAGTTAACTACACACTACCTACAAGAAATGCAGTTCACCTGTAAAGACAAACATAAACTAAAAGTAAAGGGGTAGAGAGATATTCCCTGCAAACAGAAACAAAAAATGAGCAGAAATAGCTATACCGATGTAAAATAGACTTTAGGTCAAAAACGGTAGAAACAGACAAAGAGGTAATTATATAATGATAAAGTCTTGCTCAACAAGACTGTAGAGCAATTCTAAATATATATACACTCAACACTGCAGCACCTAGATATATTAAGCAAATATTGGTAGCTCTAAAGAGAGAGATAGACTCCAATACAGTAACAACTGGGGACTTCACAATCCCACTCTCAGTATTGCACAGACATCATCTAGAAAGAAAATCAACAACAAAAAAAATTAGAGCATTTAAACTACACTTTATACCTAATGGAACTCCCAGATATTCACAAAACACTTCATCTAACAGTTGCAGAATGCACATGCTTCTCATCAGCACATGCAGCATTCTCCAGAATAAAATATATATTAGGCCACAAATCTCAACAAATTTTTAAAAGTTGAAGTCATATCAAGTATCTTCTCAGACCAAAACAGAAAATTTTCTTTTTTTCTTTTTCTTCTTTTTTTTTTTTAGATGGAGTTTCAAACTTGTTGCCCACGCCATTGAGTGCAATGGCCACCATGCCTGGGTAATTTTTGTATTTTTAGTAGAGACAGTGTTTTACCATGTTGGCCAGGCTGGTCTCAAACTCCTGATCTCAGGTGATCCACCCGCCTTGGCCTCCTGATGTGCTGGGATTACAAGCATGAGCCACTGTGCCCAGTCTAGAAAAATTCCTTAAAAACAAATATAAATTGGAACACAACATACCAAAACCTATGAGATACGGTAAAAGCAGTGACAAAAGGGAAATTTACAGCAATAAATGCCTACATCAACAAATTAGAAAGATTCACATAAACAACCTAATGTACCTCGAGAAGCTAGAAAAGCAAGAACAAACCAAACCCAAAACTAAAAGAAGGAAAGAAACAATAAAGATGGGCAGGCCAGGCGCACGGTGGCTCATAGCTATAATCCCAGCACCTTGGGAGGCCAGGCGGATCACTGGAGGCCAGAAGTTCAAGACCAACCTGGGCAACATAATAAGACCCTGTCTCTACCAAAAAAAAAATTAACCAGGCATGGTAGCACACACCTATATTCTCAGCTATTCAGGAGGCTGAGGTGGGAGGATTTCTTAAGCCCAGGAGGTTGAGGCTGCAGTAAGCTAAGACTGCGCCACGGCACTCCAGTGCGGACAACAAAGTGAGACTGTCTCAAACAAACAACAACAACAAAAGATCAGAACAGAACTAAATGAAATAGAGACTAAACAAAAATACGAAGGATGAAATAAAAGAAAAATTGGTTTTGTGAAAAAATAAGTAAAATCAATAAACTACAAACTAACCAAGAAAAAAAGAGGGAAGACCCAAATAAAATCATAAACAAAAAAGGAGACAGTACAGACGATACCACAGAAATACAAATGATCATTAGAGACTATTATGAACAACTACATACTAGCAAACTGAAAAACCTACAAGACATAGATCGATTCCTAGACTCATACAGCCTACCAAGATTGAACAAAGAAGAAATTAAAAACCTAAACAGACCAATAACAAGTAACAAGATTCAATCAGCACTTAAAAAGCCTCCCAGAAAAGGAAAGTCCAGGACTGGACAACTTCACTTCTGAATTCTACTGACCTTATAAAGAAGAACTAACACCAATTCTCCTCAAAGTATTCCAAAAAAATCAAATGAAGGGAATTCTTCCTAACTCATCCTGTGAGGCCAGCATTACCCTGATACCACAACCAGACAAGCACACAACAAAAAAGAAAACTACAGTTGAATATTCCTGAATAGAACAATAGAGAACCCAAAAATCCTGAACTAAATATTAATACTAGCAAATCGATTCCAAGAGCACATAAAAAAGATTGTTTACCATAATCAAGTAGGATTTATCCCAAGGATGCAAAGATGGTTTAACATATATGCAAAATCAATAAATGTAATACATCATATCAACAGAATAAAGAATAAAAACCTTATGATCATCTCAATAGATGCAGAAAAAGCATTTGATAAAATTTAAAATATTCCTAGGAACATATCTCAACATAATAAAGGCCATATATGACAAACACACAACTAGTATCATACTGAATGGGGAAAAGCTGGAAGGCTTTCCTTTAAACACTGGAACAAAATAGGGCAAAAGAGAGAAATAAAAGGCATCCAAACTGGAAAAGAGGAAGTCAAATTGTCCCTCTTTGCAAATGACATGATCTTACATACAGAGGACCCTAAAGATTCCATTAAAAAACTCTTAAAGAGCTGATAAACAAATTCAATTGTTTCAGGATACAAAATCAACATACGAAAATCAGTAGCATTTCTATAAACCAATAACAAGCTAACTGAAAAAGAAATGAAGAAACCAACCTTATTTCCAATAGCTACCAAAAAAAAATATTCTAGGAATAAATTTAACCAAGGAAGTAAAAGAGCTCTACAAGAAAAACTACAAAACACAGATGAAAGAAATGGAAGAGGACACAAATGGGAAGATATCCCATGCTTGTGGATTAAAAGAATATTGTTAAAATCACCGTATTATCAAAAACGATCTATGGATTCAGGACAATCCCCATAAAAATACCAATGACACTCTTCAAAGAAACAGAAAAAAACAATCCTAAAATTCACATGGAACCACAAAGACCCTGAATAATAGCCAAAGCAACCCTGAGCAAAAAGAACAAAGCTAGAGGCATCACACTATGACTTCAAAATATACTACAAGGCTATAGTATACAAGACTATGGAATTTGTTTAATAACAGGCACAAAGACCAATGGAACAAAATAGAGAATCCCAAAATACATTTACAAGTTTACAGCCAACTGATTTCTGATGAAGGTGCCAGGAGCATACAACAGAAAAAGGACATCCTCTTCAATAAATGACGCTGAGAAAATTGGATATGAATATGAAGAAAAAGAACACTAGATCCCATCTCTCACCATATTAAAAAAACAACTCAAAATGAATTAAAGACTTAAACATAAGACTGAAAACTATAAAACGACTACTAGAAGAAAACAGAGGAGAAATGTTTCAGGACATTGGTCAGGGCAGATTTTATGGCTGTTATTTCAAAAGCACAGGCAGTGCTTGCTTCAGCAGCACATATACTAAAATTGGAATCATACAGAGAAGATTAACATGGCCCCTGCATAAGGATGACAAACAAATTCATGAACTGTTCCATATTTTTAAAAATATACAAATAAATACATAAGAAAAAAAGCACAGGCAATGAAAACAAAAATAGAATAATGGAACTATATTAAACTAAAAAACTTCTGCAAAGCAAAGAAAACAATAAAGAGACAATCTGTAGAATGGGAGAAAATATTTGCACTAATCTTCTGACAAGAAACTAATATCCATAATATATAAAGAACTCCAGAGCATAAGAACAAATAATCCCATTAAAAAGTGAGCAAAGGACCTCAATAATCATTTCTCAAAAGAAGACATACAAGTAGTCAACAGGTATATGAAAAAATGCTCAACATCACTAGTCATCAGGGAAATGCAAATTAAGACCACAGCGACATATCATCCTACCCCCTGTTAGAATAACTATTATCAAAAAGACAAAAAATAACCAGTGCTGGTGAGTATGTGGAGAAAAAGGAGCTCTTGTACACTGCTGCTGAGAATGTAAATTAGTACAGCCTCTATGGAAAACAGTACAAAGCATTCTCAAAAAACTTAAAATAGAACTACCAGACAATCCAGCAATCCCACTACTGAGTATTTATCCAAAGGAAAGGAAATCAGTATATCAAAGGCCTATATTTATTGCAGCATTGTTCACAATAGCTAAGACATGAACTCAACCTAAGTGTCCATCAATGGATAAATGCATAAAGAAATACTACTCAGATATAACAAGAATGAGACCCTGTCATTTGCAACAACAAGGATGCAACTGGAGGTCATTATGTTAAGTGAAACAACCCAGGCACAGAAAGACAAATATCATATTTTCACTCACATGTGGAAGCTAAAAAGAAAAAAAAGGAAAAAAAATGGGGGGGTCTCATGGAGATAGAGAGTAGAATGATAGCTACCAGAGGATGGGAAAGATAAAAGGGCAGGGGGAGGAATAAAGAGAGATTGGTTATTGGGTACAAAAATTGAGTTAGATAGAAGGAATAAGTTCTAGTGTTAGCATAGGAAGGTGACTACGGTTAACAATAATTTACTCAAAATTTCAAAATAACTAGAAGAGAAGATCTGAAATGTTCCCAACACAAAGAAATGATAAATGTTTGCGGAGATGAATATCCTAAATACCCTGATTTGATCATTACACGTTGGATGCATGTATCAAAATATCACATGTACCCCATAAATATATACAATTATTATGTATAAGAAAAAAAGTTTTTTAAAAAAAGAAAGAAATGTATTTTAAGTACCTGATAAGTAGCTGCATCTAGATTTGATAGTGCCACATACAGTAAATTATTCTGAAGAGTATAGATCCCTGATGGAATAGCAAGTTTAAGTGTTTCCATAGGTTTATTAAGAATTTCATCATGTAGTACTCGATTCAGTGCTCTTAGACTACATTCTAGAAAATAATATGAGAAAAATCAGTAATTAAGTAACTCTGAATAAGTTACATATCTGCTCTGAAGATCTCAATTTTCTCACCTATAGAAAAAGAAAATTGAGCTACATGTCAAGATACTTTTAGGACTAAAATATATCTTTATGATGCTGATTTTTTAAATGTTAAATATTATAATGTATTAAGAAACCTTATATTCTTTTATTCTGATATATAATCAAATTTATCTTATATATATATACATATATATAATATACAAACACATACAAACACTTATTTCTGACAGCCAAAAGCTCAAAGTTTTAATTTGTCAACCAAGTATTCTTAGTTTATTACAGCAATGTTATAAAAACTTGTATTTTGTGCATTTTGTTTATCATCAGCAATTCATGCCAATTAGTAATTGTGAAGATTTTATTCATAAAAAGAAGGTAAATCAGTTAGGGAAGGGGTTTGGTTGCAAACAACAGAAAACCCAACTAACACTAGTTCAACCCATAGGGATTTGTCTCACATAGGATGAGTCCAGATCCAAAGCTTTTATAGAGACTCAGGGACCCAGGAGCACTCTCTGTAAGCATACCTCATTTAATTATGCTTCATTTTATTACATTTTTCAAATATTGCATTTTCTTCCAAATTGAAAGTCTGTGGCAACCCTGCACCAAGCAAGTTGCAAAGGGTGCCACAGTGTCTAGCTGTGAAAGGAGAGGAAAAGTCCCTGGGGTGGACAAAGGACTCTAAGAAAAGTGAGAAGGTGGATCCTGGAAGCAAATGAACCCACTCCTAAAAGTGACTGTCAGGCTGGGCACAGTGGCTCATGTCTGTAATTAGCCAGCATCTTGGGAGGTCAAAGTGAGAGGATTGCTTGAGGCCAGGAGTTCAAGACCAGCTTGATCAACATAATGAGAACCTGTCTCTTAAAAAATAATAATAATAATAAATAAAGTTTTTAATTAGCTGGGTGTTGTGGCATGCACCTGTAGTTCCAGCTATCCAGGAGGCTGAGGCAGGAGGATCAATTGAGCCCAGGAATTTGAAGTAGCAGCGAGCTATGATTGCATAACTGCACTTCAGCCTGAGCAAAAGAACAAGATCCCCATCTCAAAAAAAAAAAAAAAAAAGTGACTGTCACTGGCTTAAAAACAAACCAGATGAGCTCTAGCACAGGCTGCCAACCAGTGGTCTGGAAGAAGGCTTGTTCTTCCACTTCTCCCACCCTGACTGCGACATTGAGACTGAAGAAAACTCAACGTGGTGCCACTAATGGGTCTAGGTGCCATCAACCAGGAGAGGAAAAAAAGAGAAAGCTGGGGCCAGAGGGTTTCGGAGTTATAAGGAACCAACTCTTTCTTGGTTCCATGAATCTCTCATACAGCATTATCTTTTAAAGACCTTCCAGTATCGCCCTGTGTTGGAAATCCTCTAACCACTGCAGCCCATTCTGGCGATAAACAGGCTGAAACGAATATTCTAGGTTCAGGTGGATTATCAAAGAGAGAGCAGGATTATCTCTTTCCTGTTAATACAATGCTGCTACAAATTAAGCCTGTGTCTCTTCATATGGCAAATTATTAAAATTATGTCCAAGAGAGGTACACTTACAAAAAAGGCATAGCAGAAAAACAAAATAACTGCACTAGAGTAGAATAACAGGTTTTAAAAATTTCTGTGATATAACCTTGATAAAAAAATTCCTGGATGTTTTATATATATATATATATATATATATTTATTTATTTATTTATATTTATATATATATATAAAAAACATCGTAATATATGTCCAATTTTTGGAAACAAAAATGTTCCTGGTATGTGATAATATCAACTAAGCATTATTCGAAGATCCATATAGATATACACACACACACATATGTGTATATATATAAAACTATATATAAAACGTATATAACTGTATATATTTTGGCTTTTTAATCTTCATGCTTTTCATCTGTTGTATACATGATTATTGCAATAAAGTCATCAAAGTACTGCTGCATCTCTCATTCTTGTTTCAGGCAGCAAAAAAAAAAAAAGGAGAGGAAACAGCAGCTTAGCAGGGATCCTCTTGGTTCTCATTGAACAGAATTGTGTTGCATAACTATCCATAGCTGCAAGGAAGCTGGGAAGTCGTTTCCTTTATTTCCTCCACGTTAGAGCCAAGAAAGGGAGAAAGGGATTGAATATGAACTTTGAACTGGCCAATTTTATGGTATCAGTCACGAAAAATGGCCAAAGATCTTTTAGAGATACATACATAAACTCCTCAAAAAAATGAGAAATTCTAAGGAACCCTAGAATTAGGGTTCTAAGGTGCCTAGAATTATTCTAATTATTCTAATTCTAAGGAACCCTAGAATTATTTACCAATAATGACACTTTAGACAAATTTTTCTCTCAATATAAAATAGGAAAAGTTTGATTATGAAAAGTTTTTTGAAATAAAAAAAAACTTTAAAATTACTACCTGGTACTCACCCTCTCCTCACCCCAAAATAATAATTGAACAATTCTTAACTAAGATAAAAGTTACCAAAAAGTTTTCTTCTTAGTTTTACCAGAAAAGAAAACTAAAATATTACCTTAATTTTATGTTATTTTATTTTTTGAGATGGGAGTCTTGCTATGTTATCCAGGCTAGATCCCAACTCCCGAACTTAAGCAATCCTCCTGCCTCAGCCTCCCAAGTAACTGGGACTATAGGTGTGCACTGAACCTGATTATTTTTTAATTTTTAAATTCAATTTTTAAATGATCACCAATTCCTGGTATTAAGACTTTCTATTTTTGCCAATTTGAGGGCAGTGAAATTGTGTCCTGTGGTTTTAATCTGATTTCCTTGATTGCTAGTGAAGTTGAGCATCTTTTTATATATGTATCTGCCATGCAGGTTTCTTCTTCTGTGAATTACCTGTATATCCTTTGCCCCCTTTTCTATTAAGTTTCTATTAACTGTGATTGAGTTGTAGGAGTAATTGTAATTCTGGATATTAATTATTGGTGGTTACAAGTGATATAAATATCTTCTCTGAATTTGTGACTTGTCTTCTTACTTGATTTGATTTACAGATGTTTTTCAATGTAATATACCCTAAATTATCTATTTTTTCTTTTATGTCTTATTTGTACCTTTTGTATGTTGTTTGAAATCATTCACAATAGTAAGGTCATAAAGTTTTGCTTTTTAAATGTCTATCTTTAAATTCACTTAGAATCTATTTTTCTGTATGGTGTGTCTATAGATGCTTTGGTTCACTGAAAGTTGGTTTTACCACATTTTCACCCCATCTTTCTACAATGCAACTGTTTGTGTCAAAGATATCTTTGGCTCCACAATGTTAAATGCAGTGAATACTTCTGCTCATCTATACCTTAGCGGCAAAAACACTACTATCTCAGCTTGGCTATTACATTTCCATTTATCTTTTTATTTTCCTTCAATCTTCATTTGCTGATTCCTCCTGTGGAATCTAACCTCTAAATATTGGGAATGCAACAGAGCTCAGTCTTTGGCCTTCTCTTCTTCTAGTATACACTAGGTGATCTCATTCAATCATTGGCTTCAAAGCAAAATGTAAACTGACAAATTCTTGAGTTCCATATGCATAGACTCTACTATTTGACATCTCAATGGGAATGCTTATAGCTGTCTGAAACTTAATGATGCAAAAAGCAGCTTTAATTTTCCCCCAAACCTATTTATATATATCATTAATTGTAGCACCCATTCACCCAATAGTTTAATCTAAAAACCTAGCAATTATTCCTCAAACTGGATTCTTCCTTTCTTCTGACTTTCACATATTCAATCTTTTAACAAGTCATGTCAGATGTAGTTTGAAAGAAAATACACAAAAAGGACCAGGTGTGGTGGCTCATGCCTATAATCCCAGCACTTTGGGAGGCCGAGGTAGGCGGATCACCTGAGGTCAGGAGTTCGAGACCAGCCTGGCCAACCTGGTGAAATCCTGTCTCTACTAAAAATACAAAAAGTAGCAAGGTTTGGTAGCACGCCCCTGTAATCATAGCTACTCGGGAGGCTGAGGCATGAGAATCACTTGAACCTGGGAGGTGGAGGTTACAGTGAGCCAAGATCGTGCCATTGTACTCCAGTCTAGGCAACATAGTGAGACTCAGTGAAAAAGAAAGAAAGGAAGGGAGGGAGGGAGGGAAGGAGGGAGGAAGGATGGACACAAAAAGTCAAAAAAAAAACTCATAAAAATTCATCATCATTAGTTATTAGAGAAACACAAGTCAAAACCACAATGAGGTACTACTTTACACCTATTAGAATGGCTATTTAAAAAAACAACAACAAAATATTAAGTGCTGGTGAAGATGTGAAGAAACAGGAACCCTTGTACTTTGCTGGTGGAGATGTAAAATGGTCCAGTTGCTGTGAAAAACAGTTTGATGGTTCCTTAAAAAGTTAAACATAGAATTATCATATGACCCAGCAATTCCACTCCTAAATACATACCCAAAAGGAATGAAAATAGGGACTCAAACAGATACTTGTGTATCTACCGAAGCATTACTCATTGTTCTTTTCAGTATTATTCACAATAGCCAAAAGGTGGAAACAACCTAAGTGTCCATCAACACATGGATGAATCAACAAAATGTGCTATGTGCATACAATAGAATGTTATTCAGCCATAGAAAGGAATACAGTTCTGACACATGTTACAACGTGAATAAATCTTGAAAACATTTTGCTAAGTGCCAGACCTAAAAGGACAAATGTATGATTCTACTTACATGAAATATTTAAAATAGGCAAATTCATAGAGCCAGAAAGTGAATCAGAGGTTACTAGGGGCTGTGAGTAAGGGAGAATGGGGATTATTACTTAACAGTTACAAAGTTTTTGTTTAAAGTGCTAAAAACATTTTAGAAATGGATAGTGGTCATTGTTGCACAACATTGTAAAAGTAATGACAAAGAAGTGTACACTAAAAATAGTTAAGATGGCAAATTTTGTTATATGTATATACTTTACCACAGGTCTAAAAAATTAGAATTGAAATATACCAAAAAACCATTAAATAATATACTTTAAACACATAAATTATATGGCTCATGAATTATCTCAATAGAACTGTTTTTAAAAACTACATAAAATTAGTCACTGCTGGACTAATCAATAAAGCAAATAAAATAGTTGTTTACATTAGTAAAAAAATGATTCTTCTAAAGTTCTAACAGTAACAGATTTATAAAACTTACTCTTACTCTCAAATTATTATAAATGCAAGAAACTATTTTATATTTACAGAATCAACCAGAAGATATGAATTATGATACAGATTAAAATAAAATGGTTTTATTACTAGACTTAAAATGTCTTAAGAAAAATTTTAAAATATTGAAATGTTCTTCATACTAGGCCATTCCACAATGCAAGAGTGCAAATGTGTAGTTACCAATATATATACGCAAACTAAATAAACTGCATTGATTAAAAACAAAAAACCTAGATACCTACTGCTCTCTTTGTAGACTAATAAAATGCAGGCCATTATCTTCAAAAGTTCAGCAACAACCACTGCTGTTGAAGATAGATAACGAGGTCCTTCTTCTTTTAAAGTTCTAGAATAACGCATTGTTAGAACCAAACTGGTAGTCTGAAAGACCAAAATTCCCAGGGAAAGGTATTTTAGGTTGGCGGACATTGTTTTATCTTCATTTGCCTGAAAAACAAAAAAAAGGGGCAAATAAATAAGATAAAAACATATGAAAATTAGTATATTAAAAAACACCAAGAGGGAGAAGGGAGAGGGCCTGCAGGTCTCTCCTCCACCTGCCACCAAAAAGAATAAATAAAAAAAAGAAAACAAACAAACCAAAAGACTTCTTGTTCCAGACAAGATGGAATAAGCACACGCCACCTTATTCTTTCTGCTAATTACAACAGAAAACCTTGAATTGGAAACAAAAAGCAACTACTGACTCTGAAAGGTGAAGAAAATAAGGTAAATTGGCTAGAGACATCAGATCTTGAGGGATGACTCAGCAGTGAATTCCCTAGAGATTTTTTTTGCTACAGATGTAACCTACTTTGGGTGCTTCAGCAGCCCACAACCTGAAACTGCTCAAAGGCATAGAACAACAACAACAACAAAAGCCCCAAGAAAAACATACTTTCTCTAACCAAAGGCCTGAGAAGGCAAGAGTATTTCAGAACAAAATCTTTTCAACTGGTTACTGTGTAATCAGCAAGAAAGAACTAACTGACTATCCTCATCTTGAACCAATGAGAGCAGAGGTGGTGGCCCTTCCCCCTCCCACTAGGGGTTAGAGCCACAGAAACTGTGGGACAGAGCCCTGCTGACCACTGCTGCCCTATAGAAGGCAAATGTTTGCAAGGAAGCAGTACATTTCCTCCCTCCCCAGTGGCTGTCCATTAACATAGAAGATTTAAATAGGAAAGAGTCTCACAATATAATATGCAAAAAGTTCAGGAAACAATCCAAAGTAAGTATATTTATTATACCAACAAAGAAAAAAGGTCTCAGCTTGCATGAGTAAGGACAACCAACAGACAACAATGCGGAGATGACACAGTTGTTGCAATGGTCAGAAAAGAATTTCAAGCAAGCTATCTTAAAAATGCAGCAACAAGCAATTATGAAGACTTAAAATAATTTTAGACTCATATAGTTTAAAAAATAGTACAAGAGTTCACATGTACCCCTCACCCAGCTTCCCCCAATAATACTAATTCAAAATCCCTATATTTTCCCTAAAGCAATTCAGTATTACTCCTGGAGACTCACTTTAAATATTAAGACATATATAAGTTAAAAAGTAAAAGGACAAAAAAAGACACATCATGAGAAAAATAACTAAAAAAATTAAAGAAACTTTATTAATATCAGTCAAAATGGGTTACATAAGATTTATTTTTGGAATCAAAGAAGGCCATTTCATCATGATAAAAGCGTCAATACGTTAGAATAATATAATCATTTTAAATATATATGTGCCAAATAACATACTTTCAAAATACATAATGCAAAAACTAACATAACTAAAGGGGAAAACAGGTAAATGCAGTCATAATTAAAGATTTTTACCCTACCTTTCTCAGTAATTAATAAAATAACAACAAAAAAGAAAACCCGGTAAGAATACAGAAAATCTGAATACTATCAACCACCATTACCGTGGTAGACATAAAAATGATCTACCTGGCCAAGCGCAGTGGCTCACACCTGTAATCCCAGCACTTTGGGAGGCTGAGGCAGGTGGACCATGAGGTCAAGAGATCAAGACAATCCTGGCCAACATAGTGAAATCTCGTCTCTACTAAAAATACAAAAATTAGCTGGGCATGGTGGCATGCAACTGTAACTGTAGTCCCAGTTGCTTGGGAGGCTGAGGCAGAAGAATAGCTTGAACTTGGGAGGCGGAGGTTGCAGTGAGCCGAGATCACGCCACTGCACTCCAGCCTGGCGGCAGAGCAAGACTCCATCTCAGAAAAAAAGAAAGAAATCTACAAGATCTTACTTGAATTCAAGGAAGGACAATGCAGAGTGTGTAATACCTGACTGCTTTCCTAGTGAAGATCACATCCTTTGTCATAGATTTAACTGAAGATTCAATTCAATTCTGAACAAAATCTCTGCAGGCTTTTTTGGTAAACAAACAGACAACAAAAACCAAGCAAGCTTATTTTAAAATCATATGGAAATACAAAGGACCTAGACCACCAAAACAATTTTGAAAAAGAAAAACAAAATTAAAAGCCTTAAGCTACCAAACTTCCAGACTTACTATAAAACTACAGTAATCAAAACTGGTGGCTGGGCGTGGTGGCTCACACCTGTAATCTCGGCACTTTGGGAGGCCAAGGCAGGCAGATCACGAGGTCAGGAGTTCGAGATCAGCCTGGCCAACATAGTGAAAGCTCGTCTCTACTAAAAATACAAAAAATTAGCCGGGTGTGGTGGCGGGCGCCTGTAATCCCAGCTACTCAGGAAGCTGAGGCAGGAGAATTGATTGAACCTGGGAGGCGGAGGTTGCAGTGAACTGAGATTGCGCCACTGCACTCCCGCCTGGGCAACAGAGCGAGACACCGTCTCAAAACAGAAAAATAAAATCTGGTATTGGCATGAGGACAGAAGCATAGATCAATGGAACAGAATATAGTCCAGATTTAGATCCATATGTCTCATGAGCTTAGGCTGCTATAACAAAGTATCATAGACTGGGTGGCTTATAAACACAGCAATTTATTTCTCACAGTTCTGCAGGCTGGAAGTCCAAGATCAGAGTGCTGGCATCACTGGGTTCTAGTGAGGCCTCTCTTCTGGGTTCACAGATGTCTGTCTTCTCATTGTATCCTCACATGGCAGAAAATAGAGTTCTCTGGGGTCTCTTTTTATAAAGGCACTAATCTCATTCATAAGGGCTCCACTTTCATGACCTAATTACCTCCCATAGGCCCTACTTCTTAACAACATCATACTGAGAGTTAGGATTTCAACATGTGAATTTGGGGAGGCAGGGGACAGAGGGAAGAGCACAAATATTCAGTCTATTAAACCACACATAAATATTGTCAAACAATATTTGACAATGGTACAAAAAAAAGGGACAGTCTTTTCAACAAATAGTTCTGGACTGGAATAATGAGATATATGTATTTTTATTTATTTATTTATTTTTATTTATTTATTTTTGAGACGGAGTCTCGCTCTGTCACCAGGCCAGAGTGCAGTGGTACGATCTCAGCTCACTGCAACCTCTGACTCCCTGGTTCAGGCAAATCTCTTGTCTCAGCCTCCCAAGTAGCTGAGATTACAAGCACACACCACCATGCCCAGCTAGTTTTTGTATTTTTAGTAGAGACGGGGTTTCACCATGTTGGCCAGGATGGTCTTGATCTCCTGACCTAATGATCCGCCTGCCTCAGTCTCCCAAAGTGTGGGGATTACAGGCATGAGCCACTGTGCCCTGCCAGATATATGCATTTTTTTAAAAATAGCTCTCTACCCCTAACTTTCTCATACCAAATATTAACTAGAAATGGATTATATAGCCATTACAAAAGCTGAAACTATAAATATTCAATAAGAAAGAAAAGGAAAAACTGTAATCATGTAGAGACAGGCCAAGAGTTCTTAGGATACAAAAAGCACAAACCATAAATGAAAAGAATTGATAAATTGGACACATTAAAATTTAAAAATGGGCCAGGTACAGTGGCTCACACCTGTGATCCCAGCACTTTGAGAGGCTGAGGCAGAAGCATCACTTGAGCCCAGAAGTTCAAGACCAGCCTGGACAACAAAGTGAGACCCCAGTTCTACAAAAAATTAGCTAGGCATGGTGGCATGCACCTGTGGTCCCAGCATGCAAGAGGCTGAGGCAGGAGGATCAATTGAGCCCAGAAGGTCAGGGCTGCAGTGAGCCATGTTCATGCCACCAACACTCCAGCCTGGGTGACAGAGCAAGACTCTGCCTCAATAAAATAAAACAACAATAAATCAAAGACTGCTCTTCCAAAGATATTATAAAATAACATGAAAGGCAAACTACATTATGGGAGAAAATATTCTCAATACATGGATCTGACAATATATCCAGAATATATACAGAACTTTAATAATACAATAAATCAAAGACTGACAATCCAATTTAAAAATAGGCAAAAGATATTTTACCAGCCGGGCGCAGTGGCTCAAGCCTGTAATCCCAGCACTTTGGGAGGCCAAGGTGGGTGGATCACCTGAGGTTAGGAGTTCAAGAGCTGCCTGGCCAACATGATGAAATCCCATCTCTACTAAAATACAAAAATTAGCTGGGCATGCTCGCGGGTGCCTGTAATCCCAACTATTCGGGAGGCTGAGGCAGGAGAATCGCTTGAACCCAGCAGATGGAGGCTGCAGGGAGCCAAGATTGCACCATTGTACTCCAGTGTGGGCAACAAGAGTAACATTCCATCTCAAAAAAAAAAAAAAAAGAAAGATATTTTATCAATAAAGACAAATGAGTGATTAATAGGTATAGGAAAAGGTGTTCAACATCACAGTCATTAGAGAAATACAAATTCAGACCACAATGAGATACCACTATGTACCTATTAGACTGGCTAAATTTTAAAAACTGATACAACTAAGAATTAAAGGGGATTTAGAGCAAACAGCCCTCAACATTGCTAGTGAAAACTGTAAAATGGTACAACCATTTTGAAAAAGTTTATTAATTCCTTATTAAAAGAAAACAGCACTTTGGGGGGCTGAGGCTGAAGGATCACTTAAGGCCAGGAGTTTGAGAGCAGCCTGGGCAACATATTGAGACCCCACCTCTACAAAAAATAAAAAAATTAGCTGGGTTTGGTGCTACAAGCATGTAGTCCCAGTTACTCAGGAGGCTGAGGTAGGAGGATGGTTTGAGCCTAGGAGGTTTGAGGTTATAGTGAGCTACGATTGAACTGCTGTATTCTAGCCTGAGCAACAGAGCAAGACCCTCTCAAATAAAAACAAAAAGAGGATAGGAGAGAGGACAGAAGGGGAGGGGAGAGGAGGGGAAGCCGAGGGGAGAGGGAACCAAGGCGAGAAAGAGAGGTAAGAAACGGAAGGTAGGAAAGGAAAGGAAGAAAGGGAAGGAGGGGAGGGGAGGGAAAGGGAGAGGGGGGTAGGAGAGGGGAGGGAAGAGGAGAGGAGGGGAGGGACAAAAGCAAGGGAAGGAAGAGAAGAAAGAAAATGGTAACATAATCTTTTCATATGACCTGGCAATTCCACTCTTAGATGTACCCAAGAAATTTGAAATTACATGTTCACAACAATATTTGTACATGAATATTTACAGGAGCTTTATTTGTAACATCAGAAATGAAATACTCCAAATGCCCATCAATATTTTAATAAATGATCCTATGTGGTATATCCATACAATGGAATAATGCTCAGCTATAAAAAGGAATAAAATACTGCCACACTAAACACCCCAAAAAAGTAAAAAAACATACTAAGCCAAAAAATTTAAACAAAACAGTATACTGCATACTTTATCTTTCCATTTATATAAAATTCTAGAAAAGGCAAAATTAAACTACACTGACAAATGCAAATTTATGGTTACCTATAGACAGGGCTGGGGCTGAGGGCTGACTGCAAAGGGACAGCAAAGAATTTTTGGTAGTGGCAGGCCAGGCGCGGTGGCTCAAGCCTGTAATCCCAGCACTTTGGGAGGCCGAGATGGGCGGATCATGAGGTCAGGAGATCGAGACCATCCTGGCTAACACGGTGAAACCCCGTCTCTACTAAAAATACAAAAAACTAGCCGGGCGAGGTGGCAGGCGCCTGTAGTCTCAGCTACTCCGGAGGCTGAGGCAGGAGAATGGCATAAACCCGGGAGGCAGAGCTTGCAGTGAGCTGAGATCCGGCCACTGCACTCCAGCCTGGGCGACAGAGCGAGACTCCGTCTCAAAAAAAAAAAAAAGAATTTTTGGTAGTGGTAGAAATACTGCGTGGTGGTTATATGATTGAATTTATTTATCAGAATTCACTGAATTGTAGATTTTTTTTTTTTAATCTACAATTCATGAGTACAATGGTTCATTTTATTCAATGGGTACATTTACTGTATGTAAATTACAACTCAATAAAGTTGATTTTAAAAAAAAGGAAGGAAGGAAGGAAGGAAGGAAGGAAGGAAGGAAGGAAGGAAGGAAGGAAAGAAGGAAGGGGGGAAAGAATACATCCTTGTAGGTAAATCCTAAAATCAGTATTACTACAGACTTATTTCCAGTGGCTCACCAATGTATAGTCTGTATACTTTTTCAGTCTGTGTATAAAGCTTATCATTCTGAGACAGTATCTGTATTTTGCTGATATGTCTCCAGCCACTAAAAGTCCTAAAAAACTAAATGTTTAGTCAATGTTTTAAAACAGTACTAAAATTCATATACAGGCTGGGTGTAGTGGCTCATGTCTGTAATCCCAGCACTTTGGGAGGCTGAGGTGAGCAGATCACTTGAGGCCAGGAGTTCGAGCCAAGCCTGGTAAACGTGGCGTAACCCCGTCTCTACTAAAAATACAAAAATTAGCCAGGCATGGTGGCACACACCTGTAATCCCAGCTACTCAGGAAGCTGAGGCCACAAGAATTTCTTGAACCCGGGAGGCAGAGGTTGCAGTAAGCCAAAATCCCACCACTACACTCCAGCCTGGGCAACAGAGCAAGACTCTGTCTCAAAAATAAATACATAAATAAATAAATAATAAAATAAAATAAAATTCACATACATTTTAGACTACCTAGTATCTTAGATATTCTACAAGTCAATTTTCCTTCTATTATAAAAACAAGGGCTAAATTCCTAAGTTATGATTTTTAGAGTAAGCTATATTTACATTTTACTCTGCATTTTATACTATACTCCCTTAGTAACAATATCAGTCTACTAGAGGTTAATGACATAAGAGAGTATATATGAAAACACACAAGTTACAAAGTGCAATGCAAATATGTCACATTATACACTGGTCAGAGACAAGTATTAGGGTAAAAAACAAACATTTTAAGGTTTTTCCAAGTAAATCAACAGAAAAAATTAAATACATACAGAAATGCTGAGTTCAGTTGAAATTTTTTGTCCATTATCTTCCATAATGCCGAAACTTTAAAACTATAACCTATTATTACAAGCTAAATAATGACAAATAAAATTCATCACAATTGACTTTACTTTTTACACTGGTATTTGTACATATTCTTTTCTAACTATCTCAGAAGTAGATACAGTACTCAAGAAGAAAAGCAACAATATCTTGTACTTGAAATCCATAATAATCTTGTGGACAACTCAAAAACATTTTTTATGTAAGTGAAAGAAATGAGTAGAAAGTAATTTACACTACAGATACAATAAACTCAATTTTTATGAAAGAAACAATAGCCTCCCCTAAATTAGTTCCCTCTTAAGTGCTTAAGAAAAGCAAAATCTTGCTCAGTAATATTTAACCAACTCTTTATAACTTACAGGCTCCTATCACATTCTAAGTTAAACAACTTCTCATTGTTTCTCCTTTTCTTTCTTCCTCAAGGTGTCAGGTAACTGTTTACTAAGAAAATATCACCTGTACGTAAGTTACAGTAGTATCCATTTTAACTTGTTCTTTCATAGGCTGCCAAATTTCCATTCCTAGATTCAAATAAAAACAAGAGTATTCAGATATTTCTTTATCTATACACATATAAAACCTATTTGCATTCTAATATTTAGAATAAAAATCGTTCAGCACTATTGTACTCTTTACAGAAATGCATTGATTTGGAAAACAAAACTACTTAATATCTCTTAAGATCTCCTTTCAATGTGTGCTGCCATATAAAAATGGACTTACTCCTTCCCACCCTACTATTTCCCCACAATCTCATGCAATTCTGCTCTACCTCATTCTGTTACGGTCACTTCCCACCACTTACAACAGTTAAAGATATTCTACAAAGAACAGAGACTTCTGTAAAAGCCAGGTAGGGTCTACAGGCACTAATCATTAGTAAAGATTCAAAACTAAGAAGATTGGGGATAGAAGTTAAAAAAAAATACAATTATAAACAACTCTCCAGATGGAAATCAGCCATCAAATATTTAATTAATACGTATATATATATAAACACTTAAATAAAGCTGGAATATATATATTCTGAGATGGAAGCTTGCTCTGTTGCCCAGGCTGGAGTGCAATGGTGTGATCTCAGCTCATTGCAACCTCTGCCTCCTGGGTTCAAGCGATTCTCCTCCCTCAGTCTCCCGACTAGCTGGGATTACAGACTTTCACCACCATGCCTGGCTAATTTTTGTATTTCTACTAGAGATGGGATTTCACCATGTTGACCAGGGCGGTCTTGAACTCCTGACCTCAGGTGATTCACCCACCTCGGCCCCTCAAAGTGCTGCGATTACAGATGTGAGTCACTGCACCCGTTCTGGAAAAATATTTTTAAAAAGAAGAGGATGCTGGGCACCGTGACTCACGCCTATAATCCCAGCACTTTGGGAAGCCAAGGTGGGCGGATCACGAGATGGAGGAGATTGAGACCATCCTGGCTAACACGGTGAAACCCCATCTCTACTAAAAATACAAAATATCAGCCGGGCGCGGTGGTGGGCTCCTGTAGTCCCAACTACTCGGGAGGTTGAGGCAGGAGAATGGCGTGAACCCAGGAGGCAGAGCTTGCAGTGAGCCCAGATCATGCCGCTGCACTCCAGCCTGGGCGACAGAGCGAGACTCCGTCTCAAAAAAAAAAAAAGAAATAAAAGAAAAGGAGAATACAGATACACAAGAGAAGAATGCAATATGAAGATGAAGCAGAGAGAGATTTGATGATGCTGTCCTTGAATATTAGAGTGATGCAGGCACAAGCAAAGGAATACTGGCAGCTGCCAGAAGCTGGAAGAGGAAAGGAATGGATGCTCTCCCAGAGGAACCAGATGGAGTGAGGCCTTGCTGACAATTAGATTTCAACTCAGTTCTATTAATTTTGGATTTCTGGTCTCCAGAACTCTGAGAGAATAAATTGCTGTTGTTTTAAGCCATAAAATTTGTGATAATTTGTTACAGCAACCACAAGAAATTAACATGAGGATCTAGGTCTGTATTTTTAAAATGTAATTGTTTCCAATTCTATGTCTTTTTTTTTCTTCCCCAATGGAATGCTTCATGAATTTGTGTCGCATCCTTGAGCAAGGGCCATGCTAATCTTCTCCATAACCTTCAAATTTTAGTATATGTGCTGCCAAAGGGAGCACTCTGTCTATTCAAGCAGAAAGCATTAAATATGTTTTAGAGAAAGATTGGATGAAATTAAGGTGCTATATTTTTAAAAATTAATTATTAGGAAAACTGGTTTACTGAAGAGTAGGTAGAACAATTCCTTACACACAGTATGTACTTGATAAATACTTTTTAAAATATATTCTGGACTTAGTAACAACAAAGATACTAAATGAATGAGAAACTACTCTAGTAATCTTCTCATAGAAAACTGACCCATTCACTTTTTGTTCACAAAACTAAATGTTTAACAGTAACATTTCCATAGAAAAAACAAGAACTTGGCCAGTGTTACAAAGCAATTCTTCTACTACCACTTAGTTTGGAAAACATCAATTTGTTTTATTATTTTATTTTATATTTTTTGAGACAGGATCTCACTCTGTTCCCCAGGCTGGAGTGCAGTGGTATGATCATGGCTCACTGCTGCCTCTACCTCCTGGGCTCGAGCTATCCTCCCACCTCAGCCTCCTGAGTAGCTAGAACCACAGGCATGTGCCACCACACCTAGGTAAAAAAAAATTTTTATTTGTAAATATGAGGTCTCCCTGTGTTGCCCAGGCTGGTCTCAGGCTCAGGCCATCCTCCTGCCTCAGCTTCCCACAGTGCTGGGATTACAGGTATGAGCCACCCCGCCTGGCCTCTTTGCTGTTTTAAAAGACATAGGTAGGTGTGGGTAGGGGGGAAAAAAGGACATAAAAGGCAAAACGGTACAGACTGTCACTATTTTCATTAGTATGTTTGTTTTTATAACTCGAAATATTAGTAACATATAATCAGATATAAAGCTTATAAGCTAGAGAAAAAAATTCCCAATTTTAGGCTCTCTGTCCATACTAGACTATTCAAGTTGACTCCTTTAAACATAATTTATTGCTCAATCTCAGATATTAGGTGTGAGACACCGTGGCTGGCCCTTGTATGACTACATTCCTTCTTGTGTGACAGAGTAAGATCCTATCTTAAATAAATAAAGCATAGAAGGGTAATTGAGAACAATGTTTAGCTATTTAATTCAGCCTGAGGATAAACCTGAATGGTGAGGGCCTTAAAATAGTTTTCTTTGTAGCACACATAAATGATTTTTTAAAAATTTAATGTGAAGATAATTTAACTGAAACAACATAGAATGAGCAATTTTTATGGATTTGTGGTCTGACAAACTGTTAAACATTCTTTTTTTCCCCAACTTTTATTTTAGATTGAAGGTAAGAGGTAGGTATGCACGTCTGTTACATGGGTAAATTGTGTGTCATGGGGGTTTGGTGTATAGATAATTTTGTCACCCAGGTAATCAGCATAATGTCCAATAGGTAATTTTTCAATCCTTACCCCCCTCCAACCCTGCACCCTTAAATAGACCTGAATGTCTACTGTGTCCCCTTCTTTGTGTCCATAGGTACTCAATGTTTAGCTCCTACTTATAACTGAGAACATGCAGTATTTGGTTTTCTGTTCCTGCATTAATTTGTTTAGAATAATGGCCTTCAGCTCCATCCATGTTGCTGCAAAGGCCATGGTCTCATTGTTTTATAGCTGCATAGTATTCCAGGGTGTATATGTACCGCATTTTTACGTCCAGTTCACCACTGATGGGCATCTAGATTGATTCTATGTCTTTGCTATTGTGAATAGTGCTGTGATAAACTTACAGTGCATGTGCCTTTACAGTAGAACAACTTGTCTTCCTTTGTTGTCAAAGCTTTTCAAACTTTAAAAAATTCTAGCTGCTTATATTTAAATAATTAATGTTAGATTACCACTTTCCCTTGAGAACAAGATTCCAATATTCGAATCCAATGCTGTTAAGTTTTGTTTTTTTAAACAACACCTTTTCTAAACATGAAATTGCAACCAGTTCCTGGTAAACCTACAGTCTTAGAAGTTTACACATACTATAAGCTTAAGCTACAGAGAATATAAATATATATTAATTATGTTTGTTCTACATTTACTGTTCAAGTCTCATGTCACTCTGCCTAACTGAAGAGGGCAAGCTTCAGACGCTCTCAACTCTAATCTAGGTTCCATATAGCAGATGTCTTAATAAGACGTAGGCCTGATCACATCTCTTCCGTTTTTGTTTTTTGGGGGTTTTTTTGAGACCAAGTCTGACTCTGTCACCCAGGCTGGAGTGCAGTGCTGTGATCGCGGCTCGCTGCAGCCTCAACCTACCGGGCTCAGGCAATCCTTCTGCCTCAGCCTCCCAAGTAGCTGGACCTACAAGCGCATGCTACCACAACCAGATAATATTTTTATTTTTTGTAGAGCTGGGGTCTTGCTTCATTGCCCATGCTGGTCTCAAACTCCTGCCCTCAAGTGATCCTCTCACCTAGGCCTCCCAAAGTGCTGGGATTACAGGCATGAGTCACTGTCCCTTGCCCTGTTTGTAAAGTTAAACTGACTTCTTACAAAATAGAGGATAGAGTCCAAACTCCTTCACATAAAAGAGCCCTCATAATCTGGTCCCAACCTACATTTCCTGCCGTAAACTATTACATGTCTCAATCTTGTTCTTTCATGCATTCACTGAACAAATATTCCTCTTTTTAAACACCTCTTCTCCCTTCTGTATTTGCAGAACCTCTACATATCTTACAGGACTCAAAATACAAGTTTCAGTGAAGTTTCATATGTCTTCCAAGCAGACTGAATCCTTCCCTCTACTATACTCTCATGCCATTTTGCGTATACCTTTTATAATAGCACTCATAAATTTTATCAGACCAATTTATTGACAAATGATATACATTTCCTTCTTCTATTCACTGTATTTCCTGCTTCTCCATACCAGCACCTGTCATATATTAAGCATTTACTCTATGTTGAATTTATAAAACAATAAATAAAATCCACAATATTTGTTGGGGGAGAATGATCTCTTCATAACTCTGTGTAATAACATAAAAGACAAATGCAGGGGCTGGACATGGTGGCTCAGGTCTGCAATTCCAGCACTTTGGGAGGCTGAGGTGGGCGGATCAGTTGAGCCCAGAAGTCTGAGACCAACCTGGGCAACATGGTGAAAGCTGTCTCTACAAAAAATACAAAAATTAGCCAGGTGTGGTGGCACATGCCAGCAGTTCCACCTACTCAGGAGGCTAAAGTGGGAGATCACTTGAGCCAGGGCGGTAGAAGTTGCAGTGAGCTGAGATCCTGCCTCTGTACTCCAGCCAAGGTGACAGTGAGACCCTGTCTCAAAAAAAAAAAAAAAAAAAAAAAAAGAACAATGCAGGTCAAAATTGGTTTGCATTAAATGTTTTCTAATAACTGTATTTCATGAGAGAAGTAAAAATAGTAAAAGAATCTTGAATACCTACAGTATATCAGGCATTGTGGTAGGTGATTTACAGGCATTATCTCATTTAGATCTCATTTAATCTGTAAAAGGAGGTATTCATTTTACAGATTAAGAAACACAGGTTCTGATATATTAAGTGTATGACTTGTCTTGCAGAACTTGTCAGAGCTCAGACATGAACCGTGATTTATTTCAGTCAAAACCCATAGTCTTTGCAGTAAAGCCTATGTTTAAGCATGTCTACGGACTGATCACACCGGTAATCTCAGCACTTTCAGAGGCCATGGTGGGAGGATCGCTTGAGGCCAGGAGTTCAAGACCAGCCAAGCCAACATAATAAGACTTCATCTCTACAAAAAATTATTTAAAAAACAAAAAAGCACATCCAAGTATTAGAGGGTCAGTCACCATAGTATATAAAAGTATGCCTTTGGTCTCAGACTGAGTTCACATTCTGTCTCTACAACTTAATAAGTACAGCAAATTATTTAATCTCTCTGTCCCTCCTTTCCCTTATCTATAAAATGGTGATAAATAATAGTATGTATTTTGTAGGGTGGTTATGATTAAGGAATATAAATCAAATAAAGTGATTATTATACTACAATGCCTTATTCATTGAATACCTTTATAAAACCTACTCATGAGGCCGGGCGCGGTGGCTCAAGCCTGTAGTCCCAGCACTTTGGGAGGCTGAGACGGGCGGATCACGAGGTCACAAGATCAAGACCATCCTGGCTAACACGGTGAAACTCCATCTCTACTAAAAAATACAAAAAAATTAGCCGGGCGAGGTGGCGGGCGCCTGTAGTCCCAGCTACTCGTTAGGCTGAGGCAAGAGAATGGCGTGAACCCGGGAGGCGGAGCTTGCAGTGAGCTGAGATCCGGCCACTGCACTCCAGCCTGGGCGACAGAGCGAGACTCTGTATTTAAAAAAAAAAAAAAAAAAACCTACTCATGATAGAAAATACTATTAGAAATGCTGTTTGAAATTGGTTTTAGGCCGGGCGCGGTGGCTCAAGCCTGTAATCCCAGCACTTTGGGAGGCCGAGACGGGCGGATCACGAGGTCAGGAGATCGAGACCATCCTGGCTAACACGGTGAAACCCCGTCTCTACTAAAAATTACAAAAAACTAGCCGGGCGAGGTGGTGGGCGCCTGTAGTCCAGCTACTCGGGAGGCTGAGGCGGGAGAATGGCGTAAACCCGGGAGCGGAGCTTGCAGTGAGCTGAGATCCGGCACTGCACTCCAGCCTGGGCGACAGAGCGAGACTCCGTCTCAAAAAAAAAAAAAAAAAAAAAAAAAAAAAGAAATTGGTTTTATAGCATATATGAATTTAGAAAAAACTTCTTACATAACTTTTACAGAAAAAACTAGGCTCTGGGTAGATATAAAGTCCTATGTAGATACTTTGTGGAATGAGCTTGTTTCTTAGCATTTTATCTCACATAACCTCAAAGTTTCAGCTTCATTTTTTTTTTTTTTTTAAGATGAAGTCTCGCTCTGTTGCCCAGACTGGAGTGCAATGGTGCGATCTCGGCTCACTGCAACCTCTACCTCCCGGGTTCAAGCAATTCTCCTGCCTCAGCCTCCTGAGTAGCTGGGACTACAGGCGTCCACCACCATGCCCAGCTAATTTTTTGTATTTTTAGTAGAGACGGGGTTTCACCATGCTGGTCAGGCTGGTCTCAAATTCCTGACCTTGAGATCCGCCTGCCTCGGCCTCCCAAAGTGCTGGGATTACAGGCATGAGCCACCATGCCCGGCCCAGTTTCAGTTTCATCTTAATTCTAATTTCTACTATGCTTTGTGACCTAGCATACCTTTTCAATCAAACTTCTTATCTCTCTAAGTACAGCAACGTATCTTAAACTGGGTCTTTGGTTTCATTTTAGATAGTATCTCCAATATGGATGATAAACTAGAAAGAGTTCTGGTCAGGCAATCTGAATAGCGAAGCTAAGCAGCATTGTACCTTCTAAAGTCATTTTTACACTTATATATAAAACACACTCAGATTTATATAACAAGATACATTAAAGAAACAATGATTAAAAATATATAACCACTACACTCCTTCATTAATAGAGAGAATTAAGTTGAACATACTTAAGAATACATTGCTTTTGTGAGGATTAAAATCTAATGTTAAGCTACCAATTCATATTCACCTGAATCTTATTTAATAATAAATTTATACTCATGAATGACATTATTAACTGTCAGTCTGATGATGTTCAAGCTATTTCAGTTACCCAGACAGGTCTATAACTTACTCTAAATATCTGGCACTTACAGACACACACACACACACACACACACACACAAATCCACAGTTGATTAACATCAAAAAGAAACTTCACTCTCTATACTTCTCAGGAAAGGAAAAGCTCAAAAGTTATACTTCATGGCTACTGAACAAGTTTAGGCTTTCAAATGAGATTCTTTCCATTGATTCTATAACTTATCCAATTACTCGTTCAACATGTTGAATTTCTACTGAGTAAAAGGCACATGTTTCAGGACACAAATTATATCAATTTCAAATATAATTGAGGCAGCCTAAGGAGTGTATGTAAGACCCAGGGCAAACTATTTGGTCTGTCTGAACTTTAATATTCTTATCTATAAAATAGTGGTGATAATAACTATGCTACCCCAACGATTTATTACTAGGATCAAATGAGGTACTAAAACATGGAACAGAAAAGCATTTTCACATATTAAATCCACAGTAAGTTTCTATAACAACTCAAGAGCTCATCTTGTCTCCAGGAGCACAATGAGAGACTGTTTCAATACATGATTAATGTAACAAATATTTAAGAGTCTAACACATTATGATGTGTTCAAGTACTAAAGTGCTTTAAAAATGTAGTAAGTACAGGCTGGGTGCGGTGGTTCATGCCTGTAATTCTGGCACTTTAGGAGGTGAGGTGGGTGGATCACTTGAGGCCAGGAGTTTGAAACCAGCCTGGCCAACATAGCAAAACCCCGTCTCTACTAAAAATACAAAAATTAGCCAGGCATGGTAATGCACGCCTGTACTGTAGTCCCAGCTACTTGAGAGACTGAGGCAGAAGAATCTCTTAAACCTGGGAGGCAGAGGTGGCAGTGAGGTGACAGGGTGGTACCACTGCACTCCAGCCTGAGTGATAGAGCAAGACTCCATCTCAAAAAAAAAAAAAGTAGTAAGCACAAATGCTTTCCTTAGGAAGCTTACATTATAATAGGGATAATAGAACTCTCAAATAACCATAGTACAATGCAAATTTAACAAGTATTATAAGATTTATAAAGCCCAGCACACATGAAGAAAAAAAATGGGCTGGGCATGGTGGCTCACGCCTGTAATCCCAACACTTTGGGAGGTCAAGGCAAGTGGATCACCTGAGGTCAGGAGTTCAAGACCAGCCTGGCCAACATGGTGAAACCCCGTCTCAAATAAAAATACAAAATAATTAGCTGGGCATGGTGGTGGGCACTTGTAATCCCAGCTACTTTGGGAGGCTGAGGCAGGAGAATTGCCTGAATCCGGGAAGCGGAGGTTGCAGGGAGCCAAGATCACACCATTGCACTCCAGCCTGGGCAACAAGCGCAAAACTCTGTCTCAAAAGAAGAGAAAAAGAAAAAGAAAAAAAGAATGAACTGGATTTGGCAGATTTCAGAAAGCTGCATAAGAAAGAGGTGGCATTTAAGGAATTGAAGAATAAGTAGAATTTCTACAAAGACAGCAAGGAAGGCCTTCCTTGTTTCTTCTTTGTAGGAAGAAAGGATAAAAGCAAAGACCAAGGCAGATAGGCATATAGCATGTTCAGAAACTGGACGTCTAATTAACTACTACAGTTTGGCTAAAAAAATAGGATATATGGAAAACAGTAATATTTGTTTAACAGAATAAAAGGAAAAAAGAATTAAAGGATCATATTGATTTTACTGGAGCCATAGTCAGACTCAAATTTTGAAGGAAAAATTTGAAGCCTCCCTAAATAATACAAAGTGTATTAAATGCCTCCCTAAATAATTTACATTTTATTCTGAAGCCGATCGAGAATCACTGCGTATTTCTGAGGAAGGAATAACCAAAAAAAGAAAGGCATAAGATCTTTGGCTTTAAAAGTAATTTGGAGGCAAGTAACTGGAAGGGCGCCAGGCTGAGGACAAGTCCAGTTTGGAAGTTACTGCTCTAAGCGCAAGTAAGAAGAGGAAAGCCGAGCATATTTAGCAGAGAGGTAGTGGGAATGAAAAAGGGGAGAACTAAATTTGAGATGCTGAAGAGATAGAATCAACAGTTGGGAGGAAAGTCAGCATCAGAAATTTTACGTTTACAAGTCATTCCCTTGAAACACCCTGAGTTTACCAGTGAAAGTGAATAAGAACACCAAGTAAGAAACTGCACCAAATTTCACCTTTAACTACTAAAGCCGAATGTTGATTTCAAAAACAAAAAGGCTTCATTTTCAAATACTGTATTTAAGAGAACATAATAAAAGATCGTCTTTTACTATAAAGCAACGCACCCACACACCTGTTCTGATGAGAATTTCACCCCGCCTCAAACAGTCCTTGTGTTCTTACTAGCCTTACCAAGAGCAGCCTTTCCATTTCTTTAAGTTCCTGCGGCTTCTTGAGCTCCAGGTGCTGGTCGGGTGCATCTGTGCCTACCACAGGGCTCAACACCGAGTGAGAGCTCATGGGATGTTCACTGAAGGGACGTGACCCCAGCCGGGCCCACCCGTCACTAGCTCCGCACGCCCCAGGCGCTGAGGCACACACTGCCGTCTTCATTCGCTTGACACACCCCTCTCCTTGGGCCTTTTTTCCTCCTCCACCCAGCACATTCCGCACGTCGTCCGTCGGAGTTACAACGTGTCACCTCATCTGCTCCCAACCCTACTTAGCTAGCACTTGTTTCAGGTCTTCGATACCGTCCCCTTCACCTCTACAGACTTCACATCAGCCCCCTCGCATGCCTCCTCTTCCTCCTCCTCCTCCAGGAGCTGCCCGGGCCACCCCGCAGCCGCTGGCCTCCTGGCTCCTGCACCTCCCCAGGTGCGCTGAGGACTCACCTCCCGCGCAGCTCGACCCGCTGAGCCCACCACCGGGAGCCGCGGTTCAGCTCCGCCGGGCGCCTCAGGCTGCCGAGTCCGCTGGGTCCAACGCGACCGCTGACCCGCAGCGCCGCCGTCTCCTGTCGCCGTAGCCACCGCCAGCTCGGTGCAGCCCAGGCGTTTCCGGGTTCCCGCGGTCCCGTCCCCCAAATGCTCCGGCTTCCGCCTCGGCTCTGGCAAATGCCGTTCCCGGCTCGGCTCTGGCATCCCCAGCTTGGCACTTGGCAGCTCCGTCCCTAAGGCGACGCACCTGGGCTGCCCTGCTGGCAGCCCCTGGTTCCTGCTTCACCGTCGCGTGGAGGCCTGGGGCACTGCTTTCTGCTACACCTCTCTTGGGAGCGCGAGACAGATGGAGTTTCACTCGTCGAGGGCCTCTGCGGGACTGCCTGTTTGCAGAGGGTGCCAAGGTGTCCACTGCGAAAGAAAGGGCAAAGTCCTTTGGGGCAAAGAACCCTGAGAGGAACGGGGAGATGGATTTTGAAAGCAAACGAACCGGCTCCTAAAAGTGACTGTCACTGACCTGAAAACAAACCAGATTAGCTATGGCAAAGGCTGCCAATCAACCAGTGGTCTGCAAGAAGGCTTGTTCTTCCACTTCTCCCACCCTGACTGAGATCTTGAGACTGAGGGAAACCCAGAGCTATACCACCAATGGGCCTGGTGTCATCAATCAGGAGAGGAAAAAGAAAGCTGGGACCAGAGGATTGCAGAGTTATAAGGGACCTACCCCTTCCTGGCTGCATGGATTACAGCATTACCTCTTAAAAGTCTTCCATAGCTGTGTTGGAAACCCTCTAACCACTGCAGCCCATTCAGGTGATGAACAGGCTGAAATCAGTACTTCAGGTTCAGCTGGGTTATCAAATAAGCGAACAGGATTATCTCTTTTTGTTAACTCAGTGCTGCTATAAATTCAGCCTATGTCTCTATATTGCAAATGATTAAAACCATGTCCAAGAGAGACATACTTAGAAAAAAAGTGAGATTGAAGAAAAATAAATAACTGTGTTAGAGTAGAATAACTGGCTTTAAAATTTTCTGCAATACAATCTTGAGAAAATTCCTGGACAGTAAAATACATATTAGATCTTAATATATGTCCAGTTTTTTTGAAACCAAAATGTGCCTGTTAGATGATGAAAACAGCATGCCTCGTTTTATTGTGATTTGCTTTGTTGCTCTTCACAAACATTGCTTTTCTTTGCTTTTTTGTTTGTTTGTTTTTACAAATTGAAGGTTTGTGGTAACCTTGCCTCAAGCACGTCTATTGGTGCTATTTTTCCAACAGCATGTGCTCACTTTGTGTCTCTGTGTCACATAATATTCAATAATTTTTGCAATATTTAAATTTGTTCATCATTGTATCTGGTATAGTGCTTTGTGATCAATGATCTTTGATGTTACTATGGTAATTGTTTTGGGGTGCTGTTATGGTTTGGCTGTGTCCCCACCCAAATCTCAAATTTAATTGTATCTCCCAGAATTCCCACGTGTTGAGGGAGAGACCTAGGGGGAGATAATTGAATCATGAGGGCCAGTCTTTCCTGTGCTATTCTCATGATAGTGAGTAAGTCTCATGAAATCCGATGGGTTTATCAGGGGTTTCCACTATTGCTTCTTCATTTTTCTCTTGCTGCAGCCATGTAAGAAGTACCTTTCACCTCCCGCCATGATTCTGAGGCCTCCCCAGCCATGTGGAATTGTAGGTCCTATTAAACCTCTTTTTCTTCCCAGTCTCGGGTATGTCTTTATCAGCACCATGAAAATGGACTAATACAGGTGCCATGTACTGCACTCATATAGGAAGGCAAACTTAATTGATAAATGTTATGTGTATTCTGACTACTCCAACAACTGCCCATTTCCCCACCCTTCTCCCCCTTGGACCTCCCTATTTCCCAATACACAGCAATATTGAAATTAGGCCAATTATTAACCCTACAATGACTTTGAAGGAAATAAAAATATTTCACCCCAAAATATACTTCTTTGACATATTTTGAGATGACTGCTTAGAGGGCCTGCAATCAGAAGTAGCCTTTGCATGCCAGATGTGGCGGCTCACACTTGTAATCCCAAGACTTTGGGAGGCTGAAGCTGGCGGATCGCTTGAGCCCAGGAGATTGCGACCAGCCTGAGCAACATATTGAGACCCCATCACTACAAAAAACAAAAATTTAAATATGTGCCAGTCATAATGGTACATGCCTTTAGTCCTAGCTACTCATGAGGGAGGCTGAGGTGGGATGATCGCTTGATCCCAGGAGTTCAAGGCCACATTAAGCCATGATCATGTTACTGTACTCCAGCCGGGCTGATAGAGCCAGACCCTGTCTCAAAAAAAGAAAAGTAGCCCAGTAGCCCTGCAAAACTGTCTCTTGTAGGACAGATTTGCATCTGTTGAGAATCTGCATTAATGTAGCCAGGCTTTCTCTGAGGCCCTTGCTTGTCCAGATCTAGGAAAGATTAACTGAGATTCTGACACCTTTAGGTCTGAAAGATACTTCCATCATCTGTTCTCTCTGCGGGCTGCTACCCACCTTTGCTAGTCAGACCTCTGCTTCTCTCCCTCCTGTAACTTGTTTTGCCACTATAACCTGATTTACCACCATAATCTACTTTTGGCCATGCTTGAAACTCTCATTCTTTCTAAAGATGGTATATACCTGTGTGTACTATGTGGGGGATAAGAGTAATCACCCTGTGATTTCTCCTCATGCACACCAATAAATTTCTATGCCTTTTTTCTTTTTTTTTTTTTTTTTTTTTTTTTTTTTGGAGTTAGGGTCTTGCTCTAGAAGGAGTGCAGTCGCATGATCATGGCTCACTGTAGCCTTGACCTCCAAGGCTTCAGTGATCCTTCTGCCTCAGCCTCCCGCTTAAGCAACCCTCCTGCCTCAGCCTCCTGAGTAGCTGGGACTTTAGGCACATGCCACCATACCTGGCTAATTTTTTTTTTTACTTTTTGTAGAGATGGGTTCCCACTATTTTGTGCAGGCTGGTCTCAAACTCCTGAGCTCCAATGATCTTCTTGCCTCAGCCTGCAGTATTGGGATTACAGGCACGAGCCACTGTGCCCAGCCTGCCTCTTCTGTTATTAATCTGACTTTTGTCGGTTGATTATTCAGCCAACCTTCAGAGGGTGAAGGGGAAGCTACAAAAGCTCCCCAGGGCAAGAATGTCAGCTGAGCCTGAACTGCAAGTCTGGACATCCAACAATTCAAGTCAGTACCCAAGGTCTGCAGCTCTTTTCATAAGAACAATCCTATTACCCTTGAGGGATTTGCCTATATTTTCTCATTTAACTCTCACAGCAGCCTTATAAAGTAAGCGTTAGTATCATATTGTACAGAAAGAGAAACTGAGGTTTACAGACAGATAACTTGCTGAAATCCCCACATCTACTGAAAAATAAGCTGGGATTTAAATCCTTATTTGTCTCCCTTTAAAGTCCATATTTTAAAACATGACGCTTAGCTGCCATAGGAAGAAAAAAATGAGACAGAAGAGAAAGTTGGCAGACAGCAAAAGTAGCAATAGAGATAAGAATTATCAGTGAAGAAAAGAGATGAACATGAAGAAAGAGAGAAAAACAGCAATCTGGGACACTGGCCCGGAGGACTAGCTTTGGCTTCTCTATCATAGCAGATCTTACAGGTGAAATTTTGGCACCATGAAGACAGACAAATGAGAACAAGATATTAGTCTAAAGGCAGCCAGGGCCAAATAGGACTATGTATCTCAATGGTACCTAATTAGAATTGTCAGATAAAATACAGAGGCCTTCACCTGGTGCGGTGGCTCACGCCGGTAATCCCAACACTTTGGGAGGCCGAGGCGGGCAGATCACCTGAGTTTGGGAGTTCGAGACCAGCCTAACCAACATGGAGAAACCCCATCTCTATTAAAAATACAAAGGCCGGGCGCGGTGGCTCAAGCCTGTAATCCCAGCACTTTGGGAGGCCGAGACGGGCGGATCACGAGGTCAGGAGATCGAGACCATCCTGGCTAACATGATGAAACCCCGTCTCTACTAAAAAAAATACAAAACATTAGCCGGGTGAGGTGGCGGGTGCCTGTAGTCCCAGCTACTCGGGAGGCTGAGGCAGGAGAATGGCGTGAACCCGGGAGGCGGAGCTTGCAGTGAGCTGAGATCCGGCCACTGCACTCCAGCCTGGGCGACAGAGCGAGACTCCGTCTCAAAAAAAAAATAAAAATAAAAATAAAAATAAAAATACAAAAAATTAGCCGGGCGTGCTGGTGCATGCCTGTAATTCCAGCTACTTGGGAGGCTGAGGCAGGAGAATTGCTTAAACCCGGGAGGCAGAGGTTGCAGTGAGCCAAGGATCGCGCCAGTGCACTCCAGCCTGGGCAACAAGAGGGTAAACTCTGTCTAAAATAATAATAATAATAATAACAGAGGCCTTGTTAAATTTAAATTTCAAATAAGCAACGAAATATGGAATATTTGGGATATACTTTAAAAAATTCATTGATTATCAGAAATTCTAATTTAGCTGGATATCCTGTAATTTTATTTGCTAAATGTGGCAACCCTATTGAAGGCATGAATGCATTGTGATATTGTACAATAACTGGGATTGCCTATGATGCCCCAGAGAAATGAAGGCCAGATCAAATTATGTTTAGTGCAGTTGACACTGCAAACTTTATGCACACAAAGTGACATTCTCCAGATCGGTATCTTCAGACAGTGCCAAGCTGGTAGACTTTAAAGGATAAAGGTCAGAGGTTGTTAGAAAACCCAGGAGAAAATAAAGAAAAGACAACAAACAAGAAAGAAAGAGCGCAGGGACTATGTTGATAGACATTTTTAAAGAATTTCTGCTCAAAATGGTTGAAATATTTAAAAAAAATTTCAGTGCTTAGGGAATTAAACCGCAGGTTTCCAGGTGTCACTTACCAAATATTTTGTTCCTATGCCATCATAACTTTTAAAACTATTTGACTGAAATTAAAGCTCAGGAGCAGGAAAAACCAGTTTGTTGTTTCAAGCTGCCAAATCACAGTAATTGAATCTGGCTTTTTCTTGTTAGTTCTTCAGAGGGAAAAAGAAACCTATGTGTAAACAAAACTGGAAAGGATTGACAAAGATTATCTACTTGTCCATCATTTACTTCTAAGAAGACTTGAATGAGGTTACTTCCATTATAAGAGCTCAACTGTCGGCCGGGCGCGGTGGCTCAAGCCTGTAATCCCAGCACTTTGGGAGGCCGAGTCGGGTGGATCACGAGGTCAGGAGATCGAGACCATCCTGGCTAACACGGTGAAACCCCGTCTCTACTAAAAAATACAAAAAACTAGCCGGGCGAGGTGGTGGGCGCCTGTAGTCCCAGCTGCTCGGGAGGCTGAGGCAGGAGAATGGCGTGAACCCGGGAGGCGGAGCTTGCAGTGAGCCGAGATCCGGCCACAGCACTCCAGCCTGGGCGACAGAGCGAGACTCCGTCTCAAAAAAAAAAAAAAAAAAAAAAAAAAGAGCTCAACTGTCAATATGAACATGGTCCTTTGATTTTGAGTTGGATCTGTAGAGTTTAGCATTCTCTAGAACATGGATCTGATAGGTTTGAAATAAAACTTACTCTTCATTTATGAGGAGGAGTATTTCAGAGGCTTCTGGTTTTTTCCTATAGTAGACTTACTTTTCGAGTCAGGGGCCCAGGAGATTTCACAGGGGTGAGGCCCTCTCCTCCCTCTGTACATTCAGAAACTGGAGAAACTACCCTGCATGGTTGCTGCCCTCTGGGGCTTGTTGATCAAGGCTTCAGTTATCACTTGATGCTCTAAAGTCTATTTGGGAATCAATGAATTGGTTTCATCTCAGAGTCACGGTTAAATGTAAATTAATGCCTTGGGGATTCCCCTGTATCTAGCACAGTTACCTGATAAAATCACCACAGCTTCCTTTGTGGAAGACTAGGAGAAAGTGCACAGTATGTATAGTATACACTTGTGCTGCTAAAGGGACATCTTAAATCTGGGAATGGGGGCTACAACTCTAGTAAAGTTGGGCCTCTATTTACCAGTCCTAGTGTACATTTGATTATGAAGTTCGTATGCAATCGGATCATGCTGTTCACCAACTATTTCCCACTCTCAACCTGCAGGGCTCTTCTTAAAGTAGGTCGCACTGTTAGACTCTCTTGTGGTTGAGTGAGACCATGTCCAGTTCTGGCCAATTACCTCCGGGCCAGGGCATTGAATTGCCAATTTATGACCGTTTAGAATCCTCTTTCTCTCTGCTTTTGAGTCTGGCAATGTGCAGCATCATGACTGCTTCATCATCAGACTGTATCCTAGAATTAGGAGATGTATAACCTGCAGTAAACATACAGCATGAACAAGAAATACATTTTTATTATTTTATGTTACCAATGAGAAAAGAAAAATAGCTCAGGGCAGTCTGAGCTTTGGGAGGTATGCAGGCCCAAAGAGACAAGAGCATGGGACTTTGATCATTCTTGCCTTCCATCCTCCAACTCCCACTCTGCATCCATGCTTGGGGACAACTGTTTAAAGTCATTTTGTTCCTGACTAGCTGCCTCACCCATAATCTTTGTGTTCCCAGAATTTATGATGCAAAACAACAACAACAACAACAACAACAACAATGTATAGCCTATCAATAGCTTGGGTTATTTTAATGTAAATTCTTGGTAAAAAAGTCAGGAGCTGTCTCTTCTTTTCCTTTAAAATTCCACTTACAACTGCTGCTAATCAGAAGGTATATTCAGGGCAACTTGAATCTGTACTCCTGAGTTGCAATCCTCAAGCTTGGCCCAAATAAACTCTCTACTTATATTAATTTTGCCTCAGTGTCTTCCTTTGAGGTCACACTAAGATTTTGCAAATTTCAGGCCGGGCGCGGTGGCTCAAGCCTGTAATCCCAGCACTTTGGGAGGCCGAGGCGGGCGGATCACGAGGTCAGGAGATCGAGACCATCCTGGCTAACATGGTGAAACCTCGTCTCTACTAAAATATACAAAAAACTAGCCGGGCGCGTTGGCGGGCACCTGTAGTCCCAGCTACTTGGGAGGCTGAGGCAGGAGAATGGCGTGAACCCGGGAGGCGGAGCTTGCAGTGAGCTGAGATCCGGCCACTGCACTCCAGCCTGGGTGACAGAGCGAGACTCCATCTCAAAAAAAAAAAAAAAAAAAAATTTTGCAAATTTCCAAGCACTTGGGAGTTGCAAAAAAAAAATTGACAAAACCTAGCATGTATAGATTAATACAAAAACTTATGGCCAGAGATGGATGTATTTTAACAAAAACATGACTTTTGTGACTTTGACTTAGGGACCAAGTGATGGGGTGCAAGCAAACTGATTTTAGCAGCCGGAAGAATGATAACCCATGGTGTGCTATGCAATATTTGATAAAACTGTGACCTGCAATTACTTAAAAGTTAAATAATAAAAATAGTAAGTTTATAGCTCCAGTGCAAGAGACTAGAAAATAAAATGTTAATAGCATGTGTAGGTTAATGTTGGATGTATTTGAAAGACACTTCATGAAAGAGAAATACCCAAAAAATAATTTACTAATTTGTAAGCAGGAATGGAAAGGAATAAAGACAACATAGAAATTCAGGAACTGGCAGAGTTGACAATGGCAAATACTTTTCTTTTTTTTTTTTTTTTTTTTTTTTTTGAGGCGGAGTCTCGCTCTGTCGCCTAGGCTGGAGTGCAGTGGCGCGATCTCGGCTCACTGCAAGCTCCGCCTCCCGGGTTCACGCCATTCTCCTGCCTCAGCCTCCCGAGTAGCTGGGACTACAGGCGCCTGCCACCGCGCCCGGCTAATTTTTTGTATTTTTAGTAGAGATGAGGTTTCACCATGGTCTCGATCTCCTGACCTTGTGATCCACCCGCCTCGGCCTCCCAAAGTGCTGGGATTACAGGCGTGAGCCACCGCGCCCGGCCTGGCAAATACTTTTCTAATGGAAGCCTTTAGTAATAATTTAAAAAAAATCAAATCAAACCTATCCCTGTCATACTTACCTTTAAAATCTCTAAATGCATTGAGATATCACCCAGTAAGTCCTTTCAATTAGATGAAATGGCTTAATAAACAGGGAATAAAGGTGTTGGTCTCCCACCAAGCTTGATAGGCTCAAGGTATCTGGAATTAAGTGGACAGATAAATGGAGATATGTCAAGGAAAGAACTGTGGTATGGCTATTGGCAAATGAAGCTGATTGGAATCTAAGAGATAAGAAACCAGTAATGCTTATAAGATAATTGTATTGCCAAAGGAGCCAAGAGCCTAGACAAAACTTAACATGTATCTTTGGCCTACAGACCTCTACACACAGGGAATGAGCCCAGGATACTGGTTAGCCTCCAAAGAGTGCATATTCTCCAATACCCTCTTCACATATAACTAAAAAATATAATAAAGGAAGAACTCTCTCCCAGAAGGTCAAATCAAGGAATATAAAGAACAATGAATTGCGAACCCCCTTCTAGAGGGCAGAATTAGCATCTAATTGAAGAACTATTTAATATTACCTACACCCAGGATAGTAGGACTTCACAATGTGTTGCCACTGAGCAGTGTCAGCTCTGTTTTTCCTAATGACTCGCCACGTCTCTTCCCTATAATATACTTTCTGTGATTGCCTGTTCTAGATATTTTATATGTGTTATCATACAATATTTGTCCTTTTTTTATTTAGCTTCTTTCATTTAGCACCATGTTTTCAAGGTTCATCCATATTGTAATCTGTATCAGAACTTATTCCTTCTTCTTGAACAATACCCCATTTTATGGATATACTACATTTTATTTATCCCTTCATCCATCAGTAGACATTTGAGTTGTTTCTACCTTTTGGGTGTTATGAATAATGCTGCTATGAACATTTATGTACAAGTATCTTATCTGTTCAAGTCCTTGTGTTTTTTTGTTTGTTTGTTTGTTTCTGAGACAG
Organism: Trachypithecus francoisi; assembly: GCF_009764315.1. Taxonomy (NCBI): domain Eukaryota; kingdom Metazoa; phylum Chordata; class Mammalia; order Primates; family Cercopithecidae; genus Trachypithecus; species Trachypithecus francoisi. Next base: position 121,505,818 of record NW_022681470.1, read on the forward strand.
AGTCTCGCTCTATTGCCCAGGCTGGAGTGCAGTGGCAAGATCTCGGCTCACTGCAACCTCTGCCTCCTGGGTTCAAGTGATTCTCCTGCCTCAGCCTCCCAAGTAGCCAGGACTACAGACACATGCCACTACACCTGGCTAATTTTTGTATTTTTAGTAGAGACTGGGTTTTGCCATATTGGCCATGCTGGTCTTGAACTCCTGACCTCAACTGATATCCCACCTTGGCTTCCCAAAGTGCTGGGATTACAGGAATGAGCCACCGTGCCCAGCCAAGTCCTTGTTTTCAAGTCCTCGTTTTCAATTCCTCCAGGTATATAAGTGGAGAGGAATGCTGAGTTATATGGTAATATTATGTTTAAATTTTTTTTTTTTTTTTTTTTTTTTAGAGGCAAGTTCTGGCTCTGTTGCCTAGGCTGTAGTGCAGTGGCATGATCTCATAGCTCACGGCCACCTCAAACTCCTGGGCTCAAGTGATCTTATAGCTTCATCCTCTTAAGTAGCTAGACCTACAGGTATGCACCACCATGCCTGGCTAATTTTTTTTATGTTTAGTAGTGATAAGGTCTCCCAATATTGCCCGGGCTGGTCTCAAACTCCTGGCCTTTTAAAAAAAAAAAAAAAATTAATATTTAAAAAATAGAAGCTAAGCAAAGTGGCTCATACCTGTAATCCTAGCACTTTGGGAGGTCAAGGTGGGCAGATCAGGAGTTCAAGACCAGCCTGGGCAACATAGTGAAACCCTGTCTCTACAAAAAAAAACCCAAAAAAAGTAGCCAGGTATGGTGGTGTGTACCTGTAGTTCCAGCTACTTGGGAGGCTGAGGTGGGCGCATCACTTGAGCCTGGGAGGTGGAGGCTGCAGTGAGTCAAGATCATGCCACTGCACTCCAGCCTAGGCGACAGAGACTCTGTCTTTAAAAAAATAATAAATTAAATTTAAAAATTATATAGAGATGAGGTCTCACTGTGTTGCCCAGGTTGATCTTGAACCTTTGGACTCAAGCGATCCTCTCACCTCAGCCTCCCAAAGTGTTGGGATCACAGATGTGAGCCACCACACCCAGCCTAATTCTTTTTTAAGATTTTTTTTTTTCATTTTATTTTCTTCTTAAATGTTTTTTGTTTTGTTTTTTGAGACAGGGTCTTGCGCTGTTACCCAGGCTGGAGTACAGTGGCAGAATCATGGCTCACTACAGCCTTGACCTCCTGGACTTACCTGATCCTCTCACCTCAGTCTTCAAAGTAGCAGGGACTACAGGCACTCGCCAGAATGCCTGGCTGATTTTTGGATTTTTTTGTAGAGACAGAGTTTCGTTGTGTAGCCCAGGTTGGTCTTGAACTCCAGTCCTCAAATTGAGAGGCAGGACTAGCTGGATTTCCTAGGCTGACTAAGAATCCCTAAGCTTAGCTGGGAAGGTGACAGCATCCACCTTTAATCACGGGGCTTGCAAATTAGCCCAGACCCCAGCAATTAGAGAGCTCACTAAAATGCTAATTAGGCAAAAACAGGAGGTAAAGAAATAGCCAATCATCTATTGCCTGAGAGCACAGCGGGAGGGACAAGGATCAGGATATAAACCCAGGCATTCAAGTCCACAATGGCAACCCCCTTTGGGTCCCCTCCCCTTATACCGGAGCTCTGTTTTCACTCTATTTCACTCTATTAAATCTTGCAACTGCACTCTTCTGATCTGTGTTTGTTATGGTTCCAGCTGAGCTTTTGCTCACCCTCCACCACTGCTGTTTGCCACCATAGCAGACCTGCCGCTGACTTCCATCCCTCCAGATCCCGCAGGGTGTCCACTGTGCTCCTGATCCAGTGAGGCACCCATTGCCACTCCCGATCGGGCTAAAGGCTTGCCATTGTTCCTGCATGGCTAAGTGCCTGGGTCCATCCTAATCAAGCTGAACACTAGTCACTGGGTTCCACGGTTCTCTTCCGTGACCCACAGCTTCTAATAGAGCTATAACACTCACCACAAGGCCCAAGGTTCCATTCCTTGGAATCCGTGAGGCCAAGAACCCGAGGTCAGAGAACATGAGGTTTGCCACCGTCTTGGAAGTGGCCCGCCACCATCTTGGGAGCTCTGGGAGCAAGGACCCCCAGTAACAAAATGATCTGCCAGCCTTGGCCTAACAAAGTGCTGGGATTACAGGCATGTGCTGCCCCACCTGAGCTGTCTTCTTAATTATTTCCATTCAGTACATTTAATCTTTGAGGAACAGTCAAACTGTTTTTCAAAACAGCTGTACCATTTTGTTTTATTTATTTATTTTATACTAGAAATGGGATCTTGCTATGTTGGCCAGGCTGGTCTCAAACTCTTGGGCTCAAGCAATCCTCTCACCTGAACCTCCCACAGCACTGGGATTACATGTGTGAGCCACTGCACCTGGTCCCAAATTTTAGACAAAGCTTTACTCCTTTAATCAACTGCAAATTAAAGAATCTCTGAAGATATCTATGACCTGTAAACCCTCACTTCAAGATATTCTGCCTTTTTAGGCCAAATCAATGTATAACCTCCATATATTGATTTATGACTTAGCCTGTAACTTCTACTTCCCTAAAATATATAAAACAGGCCAGGCGAGGTGACTCATGCCCATAATTCCAGAACTTTGGGAGGCTAAAGTGGGCAGATCATTTGAACACAGGAGTCAAGACCAGTGGGTAACATGGTGAACCCTCATCTCAAAAAAAATACAAAAATTAGCCAGGCATGGTAGCTCACAGCTATAGTCCCAGTTATCTGGGAGGCTGAGGTGGGAGAATCACTTGAGCCCAGGATATAGAGGCTGGAGTAAACCAAATCATGCCACTACACTCCAGAAGGTGACAGAATGAGACCCTGTCTCAAAAAAAAAAAAAAAAAAAGATGGCATAAACATATTCCATGCCATTTCTCCCAGAGAATACAGCAAAAATTCTGGAGAGAACATATGAAACAAATAACTGAGATTAGTAAAATAAATAATAAAGGTAATAAAGAAAATAATAGAAGATAAATTGGATAAGAAATTAAAACTCAGAGAAAAACCAACAAAATGGTGAGTTTCATATATTTTTCCCTCTACTATCTCAAAGCAAGAAAAATTCTGGAACGTTGCAAAAGGAGAAAACTGGAAAGAGGCGCCTCTGACAAATGAGGAACTATTCTGTTTCTGTTTTCTTTTATTGGCTCTGTAGGGCTCCAGTTCTAAAGCTGCCTTCTCCCTATGAGTGGTGACTCTATCAGCAGCTGAGCTTGCTGATTTGCCCGGAGATTGTCTTAGTCCACTTTGGCTGCTATAACAAATTACCTTAGACTGGGGAATTTATTTATTTTTATTTTATTTTTTTGAGACAGAGTTTTACCCTTGTTGCCTAGGCTAGAGTGCAGTGGCATAATCTCAGCTCAGTGCAACATCTGCCTCCCGGGTTCAAGATATTCTCCTGCCTCAGCCTTCCCAGTAGCTGGGATTACAGGTGCACGTCACCACGCCCAGCTCATTTTTTCGATTTTTAGTAGAGATGGGGTTATCACCATGTTGACCAGCTGGTCTTGAACTCCTGACCTCAGGTAATCCACCCGCCTCAGCTTCCCAAAGTGCTAGGATTATAGATGTGAGCCACTGTGCCTGGCCAGACTGGGGAATTTATAAACAGCAGAAACCTACAGCTCAGAGCTCTGGAGGCTAGGAAGTTGACAGTGTCTGGTGAGGGCCTGTTCCTCATAGGTGGTGTCTTCCATGTTCTCACCTGGTGGAAGGGGCAAAGGGACTCCCTCAAGCCTCTTCTAAAGGGCATTAATCCTGTTCATGAGGGCTCTACCTTCTAATCACTTCCTAAAGACCCTACCTCCTCATAGTAATTGGGGAATAAGTTCTAACTTATGAATTTTGTGGAGGGGACACAAACATTCAGCAGAGATGGGTCCAGTTGTGGGAGGTATCTGACAGTATAGGAAGACTAAAAACCAGGCATTTGGGCCAGAGAACCAGGAGAAGGATCTCTGGGAGCCAGAGAATATTATGGAGATTTTGGAGAAGAGGACTTCAAAGAGGGTTGAAGTCTTAGGATCACTCCCAAGGTGTTCGTGGGAAAAACTTATCTGAAATAGAAGACTGTAAGGGAGGGAAAGACTTTCCCTTTATCCACCTAGGATCAATAGCTAGGTCTAGAATACAAACTGACAACAGGTGATTAACAGGAGAAAAGGTATGCTAATTTATTATGTGCATGGGAGCATCACAGGAGGAAAAAAGCAAATATCCAAAAAGCAGTGAGATTTGAAAGCTTATCTATCATCATCACAAGGGAAAGGGCAGAAGAGATGTGGGCATTTTGGGGAGATTAAATGATTTTTAGGAAAGATGAATGGACCGGGTGTGGCTCATACCTATAATCCCAGTAGTCTGAGAGGCCGAGACGGGAGGGTCACTTGAGCTCAGGAGTTTGAGAACACCTTGGGCAACGTGGTGAAACCCTGTCTCTACAAAAAATTCAAAAATTAGCCTGGTATGGTGGCAAGCACCTGCAGTCCCAGCTACTTAGGAGGCTGAGGTGGAGGATGGCTTGAGACCAGGAGGCAGAGGTTACAGTGAGTCGAGATTGTGTCATTGCACTCCAGTCTGAGCGGTAAGAGTGAAACCCTGTCTCAAAAAATAAAAATAAAAAATAAAGATGAATGATGGGCTCTTGGAAGAATAGATGGGAGATATGATAGTTTCTGACAAAGCTTGTCTGGGGATAGTATCTAGTCTGCTTTCCTATTATGAGTCTTTTCTGTTGATGAAACTCCTGGGAAGGGGATTGATGACAATTGAGTTCCTTTTGGAATATCTGTCTTTAGTCAGATACAGGGAGTTCAGAGAAAGCTTCTCTCTGCATTTGTTGTTTTTTAAGTGTCTTCACCTCAAAATAATCAATATACCAAAGTGGCATATTTTGAGGTGGCATATCCTAAACTACTTCAAGACCAAGGGCTTTGAACACTGGTGTGTGGTGTAGACCCCCACCCAGGTCCCATTTCGCCCCTGGGGGAAACATACATAGAACAGATTAAAATTTTCTGCAAAAGCTTGAAAACTGAAATTATGTTCCATGGTCCATAGAAGGCAGGCTAGACTTTGGCCTGAACATAACCGAGACAACTATCTGCTAAACCAAAACAAAGAAAAAAATCCAACATTTCTAAGAGGATTTTAACAGGACTTAGAGTCTCATAACCTAATAATAAAAACATCCTGAATACAATACAAAATTGCTCAAAAATCGAAAAAAACGAGAGAAACAAAAACAGGAAAATTGCAGCAACTCATGGTGGAAAAAAACAGCAAATCCCAGTCCAAGATGACTCAGATGTTAGAATTACCAGACCTAGGCTCAGTAATAGCATGATAGCAGAATGGAAAAGAGGAAAGGAGCTATAAACCTGAAGAGCAATAGAAATTATCCAATCTGGACCACAAAAAAAAATTGAACAGAGACTTAGGGAACTGTGGGGTGATATCAAATAGTGTAACATTCATATCATTGGAGCAAGAGAAGGAAAGGAGAATTAAATTAGTGCAGAAAAAATATTAGAAGAACGAGGTTGGAGGATGCATACTACTCAATTTTAAGAATCATTATAGGCTGGGTGTGGTGGCTCATGCCTGTAATCCCAGCACTTTGGGAGGCCGAGGTGGGCAGATCACAAGGTCAGGAGTTTGTGACTAGCCTGGCCAATATGGTACAATCTCATCTCTACTAAAAATACAAAAATTAGCCGGGTGTGGTGGCAGGTGCCTGTAGTCCCAGCTACTGGAGAGGCTGAGGTAGAAGAATCGCTTGAACCTGGCAGGCGGAGCTTGCAGTGAGCCAAGATTGCACCACAGCTCTCCAGCCTGGGCGACAGAGTGAGATTCTGTCTCAAAAAAACAAAAAACAAAAAACAACATTAGAAGAACAAGGTTGGAGAACACACACTACTCAATTTTAAGAATCATTATAGGCTGGGCAAGGTAATTCACGCCTATAATTCCAGCACTTTGGGAGGCCGAGGCAGGAAGATCTTCTGAGGCCAGGAAAAAAACTCAACTTTAAAAACTGAGGCTGAGGGCTGTGGCTTACACCTATGATACCAGCACTTTGGGAGGCTGAGGCAGGAGGATCACTTGAGGCCAGAAGTTTCAGGCCAGCCTCAGCCACATAGCAAGGCCCCCAGCTCTACATAAAATAAAAAAAATTGCCGGACATGTGGTGTGCCGTTATGGCCTCAGTTACTTAGAAGACTGAGGTTGCAGAATTGCTTGAGCCCAGGAGGTTGAAGCTGCAGTGAGCCGTGACGGTGTCACTGCACTCCAGCCTGGACAACAGAGACTCTGTCTCTAAATAAATAAATAAAAGGCAAAGGTTTTGAACAGATTCCTCCGCAAAGGAGATACAGATGACAAATAAGCATGGGAAAAGATGGTCAACGTCATTAGTCATTAGGCAAATGCAAATTAAAAATCACAATAATATGCTCTTACATACCTATTAGAATGGCCAAACAAAAAACTGACAATACCAAGTGCTGACAAGGATGCAAAGTAACTTATCATACATTATTATATAATATCACACAGCTACTCTGAACATTGTTCAGTTTCTTATAAAGTTAAACATACACTTAAATGACTCAGCAATTTGGCTTATAGGTGTTTACTCAAGAGAACTGAAAACTTACGTCCACACAAATCCTGTGCATGAGTGATTATAGCAACATTATTCATAATTGCTGAAACTTGGAAACAAGTGAAATGTTTTTCAATGGGTGAATGAATAAACTGTGATACATCTGTACAATGGAATACTGTATGATTCTATCATATGACATCCAGGAAAAGGCAAAATTATTAGAGACGAAGAGCAGATCAGTGATGGTGCACAGTGGCTCAGGCCTGTAATCCCAGCACTTTGGGAGGCTGAGGTGGGTGGATCACTTGAGGTCAGGAGTTTGAGACCAGCTTGGCCAACATGGTGAAACCCTGTCTCTACTAAAAATACAAAAATTACCCAGACGTGGTGGTAAGCATCTGAAATTCCAGCTACTCTTGTGGCTGAGGCATCACTTGAATCTGGGAGGCTGAGGTTGCAGTGAGCCAAGATTGCGCCACTACACTCTGGCCTGGGCGATAGAGCCATGGAACAGCTATCATCAGAGAGGGGACGCAGGGGCTGGGGGGTGGTCCCCGACCCCTGCAGTCGGGTGGTTTTTCTCTCCCAGTGTGGCTGGGTCCTGGGCTTTTTATGGGCTCAGAATGGGGAGTGCATGCTGATTGGTTTGTGAGTATGTAAAAAAGGTTAAAACGAAGACACTACTCAAAGGTGGGCATGACAGTGGAGAAAACCAATTAGGAAATGGTAGATAAATGTAAAATAGGTAAAGGGTGGGGATCAATCAGAGGAAAGTGTGCCAAATAAAAGACAGGTTCTCAGTTCAGCTGAGAGATTTTTTGACTTGTAGCTTGGCTTTCAGGCTTTAAACTGTCCTTGACTTGGAGGTGGGGTTTCACCGGGGACGCACCCCTATTTGTCTAGGCATTTGTCTGTGTCCTGTGACTCCCAGTATTCTCAAATTAGATGATAAAATATCTTAAAAGGGTTCTATTCGGATTGATTTAGAGATAAATAAGGCTTATATAATTCTTGAAATTGCCACAAATTTAGGGGATTGACTTTCCAATAATTTCAATGGGCTATAAAAATGTACTTTCATAGAGACTAATTTAAATGGTTTAAGAATTTAAGTTCACATTATTTATGCGAATATTTGGCAGATGAGGCTAGTTTAACATTGTGGGTTTAATAAAAACAGCATGTCTTCTGAGTTATCTATATTAAGTATAATACAGGCATACATTTTTATTCTAATTGAGTATGCTTTTCCTAAACCTATACAGGTTTACAGATCAAATAAGCTAGCACATTATGCAGGATCTGGATTTTAAAGAGATAATAAAGAAAAAAATAAGCTAGCACTATAATCTACTAGATGTTTAAGATTATGAAAATTGTAAATTTGTGTTTAATCAAATTAAATCATTATTCTGTCAAACCTTATCTCAGCAGTAATTATATTTGGTAGTAGGTCAGCTCAGAAATAGTTTCTAAGATCTTTTGGTAACTAAAAATCTTGAGTTGATGCTAAACTGAATTAGTTAATGGATATTCACAAAATATCAAGATCATTTCTTTCTTTTTCTTTTTTCTTTGTTTTTTTTTTGAGATGGAGTTTCACACTTGTATCCCAGGCTGGAGTGCAGTAGCACGATCTCGCCTCACTGCAACCTCTGTCTCCTGGGTTCAAGTGATTCTCCTGCCTCAGCCTTCCCAGTAGCTGGGACCACAGGCACATGCCACCACACCTGGCTAAGGTTTTCTTTACCTTTTAAATAATCTGCCTTGAAAACAAAGAATTTTTTTGTCTTATCAAAGTAATTTGCTATTTTTTTTTTGAGACAGAGTCTCACTCTGTCGCCCAGGCCAGAGTGCAGTGACGTGCTCATGGCTCACTGCAAGCTCTGCCTCCCAGAAGGTTCAAGCAAATTCTCCTGGCTCAGCCTCTGGAGTAGCTGGGATTACAGGCACACACCACCATGCCCGGTTAAATTTTATATTTTTAGTAGAGATGGGGTTTCACCATGTTGGCCAGGCTGGTCTCGAACTCCTGACCTCGGGTGATCCGTCCCTGCTGGGCCTCGCAAAGTGCTGGGATTACAGGTGTGCCCATCTCACCAGTCATTATCAAAGTAATTTTCTGTTTCATGTTGTCTCTTTCAAATCTTTGATTCCTTAAAAAAAATAGCATTCTCTATTAAGAGAGGTAAGATTTTTTCTACAGCTACAGTTCTGTGTATTTTGCCTTTGAAGTCTTTCAATGGCCACTTTGATTAAATGATAACAAGTATTTTTTCACAGTGACCTGTGATTCTATTTTAAACAAGTCTGTAAACTTTGACATTTTTTACAAACTTCCCAAAATCAAAATCTAAATTTTGACCTCAAACTATTAATAACTGGGATTTTGGCCGGGCGCGGTGGCTCAAGCCTGTAATCCCAGCACTTTGGGAGGCTGAGACGGACGGATCACGAGGTCAGAAGATCGAGACCATCCTGGCTAACATGGTGAAACCCCGTCTCTACTAAAAAATACAAAAAACTAGCTGGGCGAGGTGGCAGGTGCCTGTAGTCCCAGCTACACGGGAGGCTGAGGCACGAGAATGGCATAAACCTGGGAGGCAGAGCTTGCAGTGAGCTGAGATCCGGCCACTGCACTCCAGCCCGGGCGACAGAGCAAGACTTCGTCTCAGAAAAAAAAAAAAAAAACTGGGATTTTGAGGGCCCCTGGAAAATCTCAGAAAAAATTGTTCTTTTTAAAAAAATTGTTTTTCTTTATTATTATTATTATTTTTGAAATTTTCTGCAGAGACGAGGTCTCACTGTGTTGCCCACACTGTTCTAAAACTCCTGAGCTCAGGCAATCCTCCTGCCTTGGCCTCCCAAAGTGCTGGGATTACAGGCATGAGCCACTGTGCCCGGCCCTTTTTTGTGTGAAACAGGATCTCACTCTGTTGCCCAGGCTGGAGTGCAATGGTATGATCACAACTCACTGCAGCTTCAAACTGCTAGGTTCAAATGATCTTCCTGCCTCAGCCTCCCAAGCACCTAGGGACTATAGGTGCATACCACCATGCCCGGCTAACTTTTAAATTTTTTTGTAGACATAGGATCTCACTTTGTTGCCCAGGTTTGTTCTCTCCTTATTAAAAGAAAGATCTTAAGCTAATCAAGCTTACTTGATAAGTTTAAGCAAATAGGAAGCATTGTCAAATAAGAAGTGATGCTTAACCTCCTTTATGCTATAATTATATAGGTATATATTATTAATGTCTTCCAGAAATGCATAAAATTCCTGGAAATTTGATATGTCCTTGTATAAGTCATAATTCTAGTTGTCTTAAAATGATATGTCACAAAAATAACCAAATTTTCTTGTCAATTGCATTCTTATGAAGTCTCATTAGGTGTTAAAGCGTCAACATTTTAAGTCTTTTGTCTTCTGCAGACAGTTTGTTTTACTATGATGCCTTCCTATAATTCCTTCAAACATCTATAATTTGAATGTATTTTCTTTTCCAAAGATTCATGGGAAAGACTCTGACAAGGACAGATTTCTGAAAACTTTAAGGCATATCACTGGAGTAGGTAGTAATTTTCAAAACACTAATAAAGAAACCTATTGATTTATAAGACTGTTAAACCAAGATCAAGTAAAACAAGAATTAGTTACATGGGGCCCGGCGCGTTGGCTCACGCCTGTAATCCCAGCAATGTGGGGGGCCTAGGTGGGTGGATCACTTGAGGCCAGGAGTTGGAGACCAGCCTGGCCAACATAGTGAAACCCCACCTCCACTAAAAATACAAAAATTAGCCAGGCAAGGTGATAGGTGCCCGTAATCCCAGCTACTCGGGAGGCTGAGACATGAGAATTGCTTGAACCTGGGAGGCAGAGGTTGCATGGAGCTGTGATTGCACCACTGCAGTCCAGCCTGGGTGACAGAGCAAGACTGCCTCAATAGCAACAACAACAAAAATTAGTTACATGGGATTAAATGAACTGATGAGGATGATTATAATATCTATGATATTTTGTTTGAAATATTTCTGGTTCTTCAACGCTTTTTTTTTTTTTTTTTTAAATACAGGATTCCCCTTTCACCCAGGCTGAAGTGCAGTGGAGCAATCACTGCTCACTGTAACCTGGACCTCCCGGAATCAAGCCATCCTCCCCACTCAGCCTTTCAAGTGGCTAGGACTATAGGAGTGTGCCACCATGCCTGGCTAATTTTTAAAATTTTTTGTAGTGACAAATTCTCACTTTGTTGCTCAGTTTTAGACTCCTCGCCTCAAGTGATCCTCCCACCTCAGTCTCCCATAGTACTAGCACTACAGGTGTGAGCCACCACACCTGACCATTTTCCAGATTTAAAGAAACCCTTTTCTCTTACTTTCTTCAATCGTTTATAACTTACTGCAATTTGGTAGGTTATACGCTTTTAAGTGAAAAACAAAACAAAACATTTATCTTTTTGTCCATACCTGATCCTTCCAGAATCAGAATCTCTTATCAAATATTCTTATTCTCTTGACAACGTGGTTATTCACATAAGTTCAATACGAACTTTTTCTCCTTGCAACAAGGCACAAATGGAAGTACTTATATTAGCAAGGCTTTAACTCAGATGTCACATTTGTGAATGATATGCTTAAAAACAGATACCACAGGCCGGCGCAGTAGCTCCCACCCGTAATCCCAGCACTTTGGGAGGGCGAAGAGGGCAGATCACCAGGTCAGGAGTTTCAGATCACCCTGGCCATTATGGTGAAACCCTGTCTCTACTAAAAATACAAAAATTAGTTGGGCGTGGTGGTGCGTATCTGTAGTCCCAGCTACTCGGGAGGGTGAGGCAGGAGAATCACTTGAACCCGGGAGGCAGAGGTTGCAGTGAGCCGAGATTGTGCCATTGCATTCCAGCCTGGGCGACAGAGTGAATTTCAAAAAACAAACAAACAAACAAACAAACAAAGAAAACCCCAGATAAGACAGACAGTTTTAAGGAATTAAGGTTGACTTTATGGAGCCAATAAAGCCCCTTGAAAAAAACTGGCTTTTTACCTTGCCTACGGGGTTCTTTTTTTTTTTTTTTTTTTTTTGAGGCGGAGTCTCGCTCTGTCGCCCGGACTGGAGTGCAGTGGCCGGATCTCAGCTCACTGCAAGCTCCGCCTCCTGGGTTTACGCCATTCTCCTGCCTCAGCCTCCCGAGTAGCTGGGACTACAGGCGCCCGCCACCTCGCCCGGCTAGTTTTTGTATTTTTAGTAGAGACGGGGTTTCACCGTGTTAGCCAGGATGGTCTCGATCTCCTGACCTCGTGATCCGCCCGTCTCGGCCTCCCAAAGTGCTGGGATTACAGGCTTGAGCCACCGCGCCCGGCTCCTACGGGGTTCTTAACCTTACTGGGGAGAAAGATCACTTTCTGGCAGGCCCAGGAACCTCAGAATATTTGGGGAACCTTGAGAAGAGACATCTGTTGGTGAGTCCTTGGTGTGGCTTCCTATACTTGAGGGGCTTTTAAAACTCCAATCTGAGATTCTTTATTAAAACTTCCAGCAAAGCAGACTTCAAAAGAGCCTATATAATCAATCACTATTCTTGCTGCACCTTTCAAAATAATCCTTATGCCAAGCTGGCATATTTTGGGGTGGCATATCCTGCTACTCTTCAGTGTGCAAGGTTATTTTACAGGGACTTAAACTGAATTATCAGCAATTTTTTTGGTTGCATCTCTTGCTAATGGTTAGAGTTTGACCATGACCTGTGAATTTCATTTTCCTTCAGAGAAATATTACTGAACACTTGTTCTGAATGCTGATCCCAGACAGCAAGACTCAGAGAATTGAGAGAAGACAAAAACTTTCATCTAATCGGGGTGGCTGGGTGGGGTGAAGTGAACCCAGCCTGATTACCCTTAGCATCTAACTCCACAGCAACTCTGCTATTTTCTCAATCTTCTCCAATTCTTTGTGGAGGAGTTTAGGAAATGCCACCCCAAAATATGGTGCTTTGGCGTATTACTTTCAGCTGAAGACACTTGAAAAACAGCAAATACAGGGAGAGGCTTTCCCTCAACTCCCCTTATCTGTCTAAAGATAGATCGTGCAAAGGAACTCGATTTGTCATCAATTCTCCATCAGTGAAACTCTCTAGGAGTTTCATCAACCAGTGAAGTTTATCTCAATCACAAAAGAGACTAGAAGCCCACACCACACTCAGACAAATGTTGCAAATGATCATCTATTCTTCTAAGGGCCATTCGTCTTTTCCCAAAGTCGTTTACTCTGCCTGAAATTGGCTACATCCCTGGCTTCCTTCTCGCCTATGAAGAGGGTATATAAGCTCATACGTCTCCCTGGTTTTTCAGGTATTTTTCTTCCTGTGATGCCACCACACACATAATCAATTTCTATACCTTTTCTCATATTAATCTGCCTGTTGTTAGTATGTTTCAGAGGCTCAGTTATTGAATTCTCAGAGGGAGAGGGGGAAAGTCTTCACTTGTCTACATTTATATAGATCAATTTAACTTCTAAGGATAAGTCTGTCCATTTTTCCCATGTTTTGAATTTTGAATCATAATGATCTGAGATCCCCAATTAAGGAGAAATGAGGGGAAACAAATATCTATATGATAATCTGTAACTGTTTTCTTTTATATACAAATCTCAATGTCATGAATATAAAAGTAATGCTTGATTTGGAGTTTCTTTACATTTATTATTCAAAAACACCCACATGGCCAGGCGCAGTAGGTCATGCCTAACATCCCAGTGATTTGGGAAGCTGAAACAAGAGAATAGCTTGAGTCCAGGAGTTTCAGACCAGCCTGAGCAACAAAGCAAGACCCCATTTCTAAAAATAAAAAATAAAAAATAAAAAATAAACTAGCTAGAAATGATGACATGTGCCTATAGTCCTAGCTATCAGGAGGCTGCAGCAGGAGGATCGCTTGAGCCCAGGAGTTTGAGGCTTCATTGAGCTATGATGTGCCACTGTACTCCAGTCTGGGCAACAGAGCAAGACCCTGTCTCAAAAAAGAAAAAGAAAAAAGAAAAAAGAAATATGGTCAATATTTGTCCAAAGGAAAGGAAATTTTAATTTCTGAGAAAAAAAAATATATATATTTTTTGAGATGGAGTTTTGCTCTTGTTATCCAGGGTGGAGTGCAATGGCACTATCTTAGCTCACCACAACCTCTGCCTCCAGGGTTCAAGTGATTCTCCTCCTTCAGCCTCCTGAGTAGCGGGGGTTACAGGCTTGTGCCACCACGCCCGGCTAATTTTGTATTTTTAGTAGAGACGGGGTTTCTCCATGTTGGTCAGGCTGGTCTCAAACTCCCAGCCTCAGGTGATCCACCCACCTCAGCGTCCCAAAGTACTGGGATTACAGGCATGAGCCACCGTGCCCAGCCAAAAAATCCATATTTATAGCATAATTTATATTAGGGCTAACCTTACTGTAAAGCCACATTTATTATAAAATTTAAAGCAAACATGCACTTCCCTATTTTGGCTGACAATGCCCAGAATTTGGCTAAAAGTGTTGGTTAAACTGGAGACTGTTGAACTGTATATTGCCAGTGCAGAGGGTGTGTCTGAGGAGTGTGCAGAAGACACACTGTTCTCTTGTGGCACTTTCTGGAGCTTGTTAGCTCCCTAAATTGGCAGTCAGCACTTGGCAGCAGTGGTTGGGTGCATTCTTTTTTTTTGAGACAGGGTCTCACTCTGAGGCCCAGGTTGGAGTGCAGCAGCATAACCGTGGCTCACTGCAACCTCCGCCTCAGCATCCTGAGTAGCTGGGACTACAGTAGTGCGCAACCATGTCTGGCTAATTTTTGTAGAGATGGGGTTGTACCATGTTGGCTAGGCTGGTCTCAAACTCCTGTTCTCAAGCACTCCTCCTGCCCCAGCCTCCCAAAGTGTTGGATTATAGGCATGATACGCCGCCTGGGCCATTTTTGAAACTTGTATAACATTTCTGGATCTTCAGTGAGTTTACAGAATGGCTTCTTTTTTTTTTTTTTTTTTTTTTTGAGATGGAGTCTTGCTCTGTCACCTAGGGGTGCGATCTCAGCTCACTGCAACCTTCACCTCCCGGGTTCAAGCAATTCTCCTGCCTCAGTCTCCCGAGTAGCTAGGATTACAGGTGTATGCCACCCACACCCAGCTAAAATTTTTATATTTTTGGTAGAGACGGGGTTTCACCATGTTGGCCAGGCTGGGCTTAAACCTCTGACCTCAAGTGATCCACCAACCTCGGGCCTCCCAAAGTGCTGGGATTACAGGCTGAGCCACCATGCCCAGCTAGGGGCTTCTTTTATGTTTTTGTTTTTTGTTTTGTTTTGTTTTGAGATGGAGTCTCACTCTGTCACCCAGGCTGGAGTACAGTGGCGTGATCTTGGCTCACTGCAACCTCTGCCTCCTGGGTTCAAGCAATTCTCCTGCCTCAGCCTCCCAAGTAGCTGGTTCTAGAGGTGTGCACCAACATGCCCAGCTAATTTTTGTATTTTTAGTAAAGACAGGGTTTCACCATGTTGGCCAGGATGGTCTCGATCTCTTGACCTCATGATCTGCCCACCTTGGCCTCCTAGAGTGCTGGGATTACAGGCGTGAGCCACTGTGCCCGGCCTAGGGACTTCTTTTTAAATGAATCATAAGTTTAAGAGCCTGGCAAAAAGTTTCTAAAAAGCCCTGATTGCATCTAAGTTTTCAAAAAGGGCTTTTTTGTGTGTGTGACATTCTAGATAAAATGATTACGTGCATTTTATTTATTATTTATTGATTTTTAAAGACAGGGTCTCACCATGTTGCCAGGGTTGGTCTCAAACTCCTAGGCTCAAGTGATCCTCCCACCTTGGCCTCCCAAAGTGTTGGGATTATAAGCATGTGCCATTGCTCCCAGCCTACATGCCTTTTAGTTGAATAATCCCCTTTAGAATACAAAAAGAATGACCTGTGCCATAGGAGTCAAATACTTTCCATAAATATGTATACTCTTTTGAAGTTAATTCTAACTCCTGTCAATTCTCTGACTTCTCTACCATAGGGTTGAATTTGTACCTTGGTCCAAACAACTGGGGAGCCAGATGGCAATGGTAGCACTTGAATCAAGGAAGTTCCCTGGAGGCACTCAGCTCTTTTCTGATGCTGTGGAGATACAGGGAAAAGATTGCTAAGCCAGGCATCAGGATATGTCTATCTAAATATCTATGTAACATTGGATAAGGCTTAGAAGTGTGTAAAAAGATATGGAAGAGAGAACTGATTGGAGATGGAAAGAAAGATTGGGGTAAGCTAATTCTGTAAATAAAATTATGATACACACAAGCCTACTAATCAACTCCGAGTAATAATCCTGAAAGGATAAATTTAACAAAACATTTTTAAAAGGCTACATACTGCAGATAGTAAGTCTCTAAAACCTGAAATAGTAAAGTAGAAAATACAAGTTCAGGCCAGGCATGGTGGCTTACACCTGTAATCCTACCACTTTAGGAGGCTGAGGCAGGAGGATCCTTTGAGGCCAGGAGTTCTAGAGCAGTCTAGACAACATAGTGAGACCTCATTTCTACTTAAAAAAAAAAAAAAAAAAAAAAAAAGAAGGAGCTGGGGGCGGTGGTTCACGCCTGTAATCCCAGCACTTTGGGAGGCCGAGATGGGTGGATCACCTGAAGTTGGGAGTTTGAGACCAGCTTGACCAACATGGAGAAACCCCGTCTCTACTAAGAATACAAAATTAGCCAGGTGTGGTGGCACATGCCTGTAATCCCAGCTACTCGGGAGGCTGAGGCAGGAGAATTGCTTGAACCTGGGAGGCGGAGGTTGCAGTGAGCCGAGATTGTGCCATTGCACTCCAGCCTGGGCAACAAGAGCAAAACTGTCTCAAAAAAAGAAAAAAAACAGAAAAGTTTAGTTACTATTGAACTTATGCAAGGGGTCCAAAACAGATTTTTATTGGGGGACAGTAAGATATTTTTTTAAAAATTGAATTCTAACCCACACACAGAAAAGTGCAGCTCAAGTATTTTTCACAACTGATCTTACACGTACAAATAGCACCTCATCGAGAAATAAAACAACAGCAAAAATGAAAACACAAAGAAAAATAAAGAAACTAACATTCCAGCTTCCAGAAACTTCTCTCATGCCCTCTTCTAATCACTTCCCATTCCACAAAGAAAGCCACTATTCTTTTTTATTTTTATTATTATTTTTTGAGACAGGTCTTACCCTGTTACCCACACTAGACTGCAGTGGCACGATCATGGCTCACTGCAGCCTCAACTTTCCTGGGCTCAGGTGATCCTTCCACCTCAACCTTGCGTTTGCCACCTTGCTGGGCTAATTTATTATTATTTTGTTTATTTTTGAGGCAGAGTCTGGGTCTGTCACCCGGGCTGGAGTGCAGTGGCGCGATCTCAGCCCACTGCAGCCTCCACCTAGTGGGTTCAAGTGATTTTCCTGCCTCAGCCTCCCGAGTAGCTGGGATTACAGGCCTGTGCCACCACACCTGGCTATGTTTTTGTGTTTTTTTTAGTAGAGACAGGGATTTCATCATGTTGGCCAGGCTGGTCTCGAATTCCTGATCTCAGGTGATCCGCCCACCTCAGCCTCCCAAAGTGCTGGCATTACAGGCATAAGCCACTGCACCCGACCTAATTTATTTTTATTTTTTGTAGAGATGGGGTCTCCTTGTGTTGCTCAGGCTGGTTTTGAACTCCTTGGCTCAAATGATCCTCCTGCTTGGGCCTTCCAAAGTGTAGCAATCTTGTTTAACCTGCCTTCTTTTGTTGTTGTTGGTGGTGGTGTCGGTGTTCTGTTTTGTTTTGTTTTGTTTTAGGCTTTTAGTAGCCTTGAGGCCATGGGTTTTGGTTTCTGCCTCTAGTGATAAGGAGAAAATAGGGATGAGGAAGGGGCTTTACGGGCTCAACCAGGAACAGAAACTAAGAACCCATGACTGTACTCTCTCCCTTGGACACCCCTGAGTGAGCCACCACTCCTAGCCTAATCTTTATTTTTAATCTCCTTGCATTTTTCCCTAGTTTTAGATTTTTGTGTTAAAATAAAATTGGACACGGCCACGCGCCGTGGCTCACGCCTGTAATCCCCGCACTTCGGGAGGCCGAGGCGGGCGGATCACGAGGTCAGGAGATGGAGACCATCCTGGCTAACACGGTGAAACCCCGTCTCTACTAAAAATACAAAAAATTAGACGGGCGAGGTGGCGGGCGCCTGTAGTCCCAGCTTCTCGGGAGGCTGAGGCAGGAGAATGGCGTGAACCCGAGAGGCGGAGCTTGCAGTGAGCTGAGATGGTGCCACTGCACTCCAGTCTGGGTGACAGAGCCAGACTTCCTCTAAAAAAAATAATAAATAAATAAATAAATAAAATAAAATTGGACACAAAATTCCATCTCTGTGCCTTAACAGCATAGTAAGCCATAAAATGGTTATTCAATTTCTCTTCTTTTCTTTTTGTAAAGTTATTCTAGATTGGAAGCATCTCTCTACTATTTTATTTTATGACAGGGTCTTGCTCTGTCCCCAGGCTGGAGTAGAGTGGCATGACCATTGCTCACTGCAGCCTCTACCTCCCAGGCTCAAGCAATCCTCCCACCCCAGCCACCCGAGAGGCTGGGAATACAGGCACATGCCACCATGCCTACCTAATTTTTTTTTACTTATTATTTTTGTAGAGATGAGGTCTTGCCATGTTACCCAGGCTGGTCTTGAACTCTTGGGTTCAAGAGATCCTCTCATCTCAGCCTCCTGAAGTGCTGGGATTTATTCAAAAACTTTTTTTTTTTAGATGGAGTTTCGCTCTGTTGCTGTGCCTGGAGTGCAGTGGCATCATCTTAGCTCACTGCAACCTCCACCTCCCAGCTTTAAGTGATTCTCCTGCCTCAGCCTCCAAAGTAGCTGGGACTGTAGGGATACACCACCACGCCCAGCTAATTTTTGTATTTTTAGTAGAGACGGAGTTTCACCATGTTGGCCAGGCTGGTCTCGAACTCCTGATCTCAAGTGATCCTCCTGCCTCTGCCTCCCAAAGTGCTGGGATTACAGGTGTGAGCCACCACACCAGGCCCAATTTCTTAAACTCAGTAAATATTAACTCATTAATTTTTTCAAGTAATCATTGAGTACTTGCTATATTCCAGGCTGTGTTCCATGCTGGGTTTCAAATAATGACTAATGTAGAACTATAACCATAAAAATGAGCCGGGCGCGGTGGCTCAAGCCTGTAATCCCAGCACTTTGGGAGGCCGAGACGGGCGGATCACGAGGTCAGGAGATCGAGACCATCCTGGCTAACACGGTGAAACCCCGTCTCTACTAAAAATACAAAAAAACTAGCCAGGCGAGGTGGCGGGCGCCTGTAGTCCCAGCTACTCCGGAGGCTGAGGCAGGAGGATGGCATAAACCCGGGAGGCGGAGCTTGCAGTGAGCTGAGATCCGGCCACTGCACTCCAGCCCGGACGGCAGAGCAAGACTCCGTCTCAAAAAAACAAATAAAAAAAATATAAAAAAAAAACCATAAAAATGCTCCAGTGAAGTTTCAAAGCCCTGTGAGAGAATGTAGTAAAGAGATCTGGTCTACAGGTCCAGGGAAAGCCCAACTATTAATAAACAGTGAAAAAGAGAGTAGAATACTGAATAATTTTCAAGAAAAAGTTAAACTCCATACTTTTTTCCCCCCTCCCCCAAGATGGACTCTCTCTCTCTCGCCCAGGCTGGAGTACAGTGGCGCGATCTTGGCTCACGGCAAGCTCCACCTCCCGGGTTCACACCATTCTCCTACCTCAGCCTCCTGAGTAGCTGGGACTACAGGTGCCCGCCACCACACCTGGCCAATTTTTTTGAATTTTTAGTAGAAACGGGGTTTCACCGTGCTAGCCAGGATGGTCTCGATCTCCCGACCTCTTGATCCACCCGCCTTGGCTTCACAAAGTGCTGGGACTACAGGAATGAGCCACAGCGCCCAGCCAAGTCCATACATTTTGTATTAAATGAGGCTTTGAGTTTTGCCAAGCAGTCCTGATATGCAGGGTTTGAATTTGTAACTAGTATGCTTACCATATGGAAAATAAATTCATGATTTTCTTAAACATTTTTCTTTTTATAAATAGCACAGAAATCAACGTTAGCTCTTTCAGTGGTTAAAACTTTCAAATTAGTGGTTATAATATTCTGGCATTGCCTAGGAAAGTTTCAGTTGTTGCAAAAATAGACCACATGGCCTACCCCAGCTGTACAGCAAATACTGATGAAATTAAAATATTTTACCCTACTGGGTCCTCATCAGGACTTCAGAAATAGAGCTATGCAGTTCAGTTCACTTCAGCTTGTTTCATTGAACCAAAGCTAACATCATTTACTCACTTATTCCTACCTCTAATTGTTAAAGCTGATCATTACCTTTCTTCATATAAGAGTTTGTGTACAAGAGAATATCTCTTGTATTACTTCCCAGATGAGTATCGTTTATATCATTAGGAATAACCATTCACTGGAAGATGAACTAATAATAGTGCAAGAAGGACTAACTGCTAAAAACAAGAAAGGGTAGAGCATTTAGCAAATTAAGTCATTTTGTCAACAAAGTTAGGAATGCTAATAGCTTATTTTTATAATTTCTAAGCATAAATGACTATTCACTACCTTTACAGGTAACTTTTGCTTTGTCCGTTTTTTCCCTTAACTGTATTTTTATTCCAGAGAGAAAGAAATTTAGTATAACTTGCTGAAGAAATACACATCACTGAAAAATTACTAAAGAAAGATTATTAGAACATCTTCAGATCTTTCTTTAAATGAGATTTTCAGATATCTTTCAACTTTAAACAGCAGATAATTAAATAACAGTAACCCAACCCAAAACTCTACTTGAGAATTTAAGTTTAAAATTCCAGGCTTTCTTGATTATTTTTGAACCATTTTGTTGTTCTCTTTAACGTTTTTCGTTTTCTAATTTGTACTCAAATTGTTCTATAATCATATCTGGCATTCTTTTGGAGGCCTATCTTAGTTATTCTGAGAAATATCTCCCTCCCTTACTCACTCTACCATGAGAATCATTACAAGGTGAAGGAGAGTGAAATTAAACTACCAAGGGTAAAACATCTATTCCAAGTATTTCTACTGGTATAGTCTGAGTTTATCTAAGAACAAAGATTGCATATAGTACCAGTGGAGAATTTTCTCTATCTGTGCTCTGATGTTTCGAAAAAACTGTTAACTATTAAAACCCACAATTGCAATAAACCTTGAATTATATATAGTTGGAACCAAAAAAGTCATTTTGGTTCAACAACTTAGAATTCGAATACACAGCACTTTAATAATTTAGATAAACAAACAGTTAAAATATTTGCTTGACAGAATGCTTGATACTGAAGCAGGTTTAGAATGTTTTTTTGCTGAAGGTTTTTCCCCCTACAGGAACAATGGGAATAATAATAGATTATTACAGAATGGAATTGCTTCACACAATAATATATCTCATGTAACATCTGAGAATTACAGTATTAGATCCTGATGGAATGTAGTGAAAAATCACTCAGAGTTCTTTCAAAAGTGAAGATATTAAACAAATACTCTGGTTGCTTTGTCACTGGAATGATTATTTTCGAAGTTTCATCCAAGGAGTTTAGAATCAGTGTCTTTAACTCACAGCTGTTTGTTATGTTTTTTGTGTGTGTGTTTTTTTTTTTTTTTAAAGCTGTGAATATAGCTGAGACGATACAATATCTACAATTCCTCTGGTAAGAATAAGGTATATTCTCAGGGAATCAGGGTATCAGGAGATAAACCAGGAGAGGGAAACCAAGAGAGGGAAAAAAACGTGGAAAAAAAAAACAGGAAAAGGAAGTATGGAAAGCAAGGAAGAAATGGAGGGTCAGATAAAAAAGATAACAGGGTTTTATAAAAACAACTTAGCTATTCCTAAATAGGATAGATTGCTTATTTCTAAATTACATATAGGAATACTTTAATAGGATTATAAAGAAGCGAAAAGAGGTCTTGTTATCTATTTTAAAATAGTAGATTACACAAAATATTCCTAAACTATTTGGCTGGATAGGAAGGAAGTTATGACAACCAGCTGGCAAATGCATTTTCAAGTTAAATATCAATAAAATGTAGCACCTATGAACAATTTTTGGAATTTTAAACATGTTAGATCAGGAAGCAGTCTTTAATACACAGCACGTAGCCTTTCCACCATCATACTTACTTTTGTCAAGACAATAGATTGTGTAGTAGTCTTGGCTTTGATGTTGTGGCTCTCATAGGCCTGTTGAATGGTTTGATGGATTTGGCAGTTTGACCTCCAGTGTTCCATGTAAAGTGTACTCCATTTCTAAGCGATGCAGGATTTTTCTCAGCCACTTTGCCGACTGAGGACCTCCACAGCGGGTGCTGCCCCCGACTGCCTGGGCCTTGCTTGGCCTTTTGCCTGTTGCTGGAGGCACTCTGCCCACTTGGCCTGCTTGTGTTATGACTCATACCCACATTAGGCCATTCCTGAGCTCTTCTTCTGCATCCAAGAAGAATGAAGATACACTGACAATTTGAAGGATGAAAAGGGTGGGCAAGAATTTTATATTGAGTGACGGAAAAGCTTTCAGTCCGGAGAGGACATGGGTGTGGTCTCCCACACTTGCAGTCAGGTGGTTTCTCTCCCAGTGTGGCTGAGCCTGGGACTTTTATGGGCTCAGAATAAGGGCATGCATGCTGATTGGTTTGTGAGTATGCAAAGAAAGGCAGCACTCAAAAGTGGGCATGGCAGTGTAGAAAACCAATTAGGAAAGGGTAGATATATGTAAATTAGGTGAAGCTTGGGGATCAGAGAAAAGCATGTCAAACGAGGAGACAGGTTCTCAATCTGGTCCATGGATTTGACTTGTAGCTTGGTTTTCAGGCTTTAAACTGTCTCCCACTTGGAGATAGGGTTTCACTGAGGACCTGTCCCTATCTGCTAAGGCATTTGTCTGCCTCCTGCCTCTATCATAAGGGCATTCTGAATCATTTATGTCATGTCATTAGGGGTAGATGAATGAGAGTCAGTACTTTAGTAAAGCATCCAAGAATAGGATGCGTCTTAGAGCTTCATGTAAAGAAAAATATATTAGTTTTCAGTAAATTTTAACCAGGAAACTTCCTAAAAAGAGTAGTGGCCCTTCTGATGCTTTAAACCAAGCTTAAACTCTTGCTGCTGCTTCAAAGCCATGTCTTTTTGTTTTCAATATAACAAATTATTCAGCCAAGTATTAATATGGTGAATATTTGTTGTTGAAGAGGTGGCCTGCCCCTCCACACCTGTGGGCGTTTCTCATTAGGTGGAACGAGAGACTTGAGAAAAGAAATGAGACACAGAGACAAAGTATAGAGAAAGAAAGAGTGGGCCCAGGGGACTGGCGCTCAGCATACAGAGGACCCGTGCAGGCACTGAGTTCCCTCAGTATTTATTGATCATTATCTTTACCATCTTAGAAAAAGGGAAGTGGGGCCGGGCGCGGTGGCTCAAGCCTGTAATCCCAGCACTTTGGGAGGCCGAGACGGGCGGATCACGAGGTCAGGAGATCGAGACCATCCTGGCTAACACGGTGAAACCCCGTCTCTACTAAAAATACAAAAAAAACTAGCCGGGCGAGGTGGCGGGCGCCTGTAGTCCCAGCTACTTGGGAGGCTGAGGCAGGAGAATGGCGTAAACCCGGGAGGCGGAGCTTGCAGTGAGCTGAGATCCGGCCACTGCACTCCAGTCCGGGCGACAAAGCGAGACTCCACCTCAAAAAAAAAAAAAAAAAAGAAAAAGGGAAGTGGTAGGATAATAGGATCATCGTAGGCAGAAGGTCAGCAGTAAGACATATGAATAAAGATCTCTGTGACATAAATAAGTTTAAGGAAAAGTGCTGTGCCTTGATATGCATATGCAAACATCTCCATAAACCTTTTTAGTGCATAAAGAGCAGTATTGCCCCTAGCATGTCCCACCTTCAGCCCTAAGGCTGTTTTCTCTTTTCTCAGTAAACAGAACATAGAGTCAGGTGTTCCATTGCCCAGGGATGGGCAGGAGGCAGATGCTTTTCTCTATCTCACTGCCAAGAGGCCTTCTTTCCTCTTATACTAGTCCTCCTCAGCACAGACCCTTCACGGGTGTCAGGCTGGGGGACGATCAGGTCTTTCCCTTCCCACGAGGCCATATTTCAGACTATCACATGGGGCGAAATCTTGGACAATACCTAGCTTTCCTAGGCAGAGGTCCCTGCGACCTTTGGCAGTGTAGTGTCCCTGGGTACTTGAGATTAAGATAATGGTGATGACTTTTCACAAGCATACTGCCTTCAGGCACTTGTTTAACAAAGCACATCCTGCACAGCCCATACCTTGAGTCACCACAGCACATGTCTCTTGCAAGGACAAGGTTGGGGGTAGGGTCACAGATTAACAGCATCTCAAATACAGAACAAAATGGAGTCTCTTATGTCTACTTCTTTCTATATAGACACAGTAACAGTCTGATCTCTCTTTCTTTTCCCCACAGTTGTACCGAAAGATAGAGGTAATTTTGGAGATGCTAAAGGTAATATTGAGATATAAAAGTCACTAATTTTGTGTCTTAAATATTAATGTATTGTAGTACAGGGTTTCTCAACCTCATTACTATTGGCATTTTGGGCTGCAATAATTTTTTGTTGTGAGGGCCTGTCCTATGCTGTGCAGGATGTTTAGCAACACACTAGAGGCAAGTAGCACTCTTCTGTTGTGACAATTAAAATTGTCTCCAGATATTGGTAAACCTCTCCAGAGAGGCGATTTATTAATTTTGTTTTATTAATAGAGATAGGGTCTTGCTCTGTCACCCAGGTTGGAGTGTAGTGGTGTGATCATACCTTTCTATAATCTTTAAATACTGGGCTTAAGCAATCCTCCAGCCTCAGGCTTCTGAGTAGCTAGAACTGCAGGAAAATGTCACCACACCTGGCTAATTAAAAAAATTTTTTTGAGACAGGGTCTAGTGATGTTGCTCAGGCTGGTCTTGAACTCCTAGCCTCAAGGGATTCTCAGCTTGGCCTCCCAAAGTGCTGGAATTACAGGCATGAGTCACCACACCTGGCGGAGAATCACCGTTCTAATGGAATAATCCATCTTATATGAATGCTATTTTTAAATTGGTATTTTTAGATTGTTTCACTTAATTCTTAGATTCCTGTGACTGTTCCTTTCCTGAGATATGAGAGTATTCATTCTCATATCTCAAGATTCCTAAGATATGATATTCATTTTACCGGTAAGTCACTTAATTCTTGTGAACCTCAGTTTTCATGTACATGAACACAAAGCTAGAAGTGTTACACCTGGAACTTTTCCCTTAGAACAAATTAATTCTCATATGATATATAATGAAATAATTGTATACCTGTTGAAAATCAGTGTCTGGGTATGAAATTGTATCTGTATATGATCACAGGTTTGTAAACATTTTGTATAAAAGGCAAAAAAGGCAAGATGACAGAAAATATTTGATTTCTTTTGGTAGTCAGATTTGTTGGCTTCAGAATTCTGATTTCCATTGATGCAGTGGTCTGAACCCTAACTGTTAATTAGACTCACCTGGAGGGCTTGATAGTTGTTAATGCTGGGTTCCTATCTTCAAGGATTTGGATTTGAGGAAGGAAAAAGTAGAAAGGAATACTACTTAGTTAAAAAGGAGAATGTCTCACCAGGCACCAGTACACTGCCATTCATCGCCTTTTCTTTCTCTCATTCTCTTCTAAAACGAGGTAAAGAAGATAAAATTTGGGAACTTAAAACTTGGCAAAGAAGGAAATCCTTTTGGCAATATTATAAAGTGAGTGTATTCCTACCTTGCAGAGGGAAACCTAAAACTCAGAAAGATTTTGTTTCCTTTGTGGGTTCCTCTTCTTCACCTGCTCATGAAATGGAAGTTTCCTGGACTATGAATATCATTTCAGAAATGAGGACATTAGTAATTTTCTGTTACTAGATCTTTTTATTAAAAGCACCCTTGATGTACATAAGTTAATATAAATATACATCTCTTTGGCTTCCTAAGAACAATCACCAGAGCCAGATGTCTTGAAGGCAGAAATGTCCCTGTATTTCACTAATATGGATGAGTGTTTCTTTTTTCTTCTCTAGGTTCAATTTTTAATTTCATATAATTTTATTTTAAATTTTTATTTATTTATTTATTATTTTGGAGGCAGAGTCTCATTCTGTTGCCCAGGCTAAAATGCAGTGGCATGATCTTGGCTCACTGCAAATTCTGCCTCCCAGGTTCAAGCGATTTTTGTGTTTCAGCCTCTCAAGTAGCTGGGCTCTCAGGCCTGTGCCACCACACCTGGCTAATTTTTGTATTTTTAGTAGAGATGGGGTTTCACCATGTTGCCCAGGCTGGTCTCAAACTCCTAACCTCAAGCAATCTACCTGCCTTTTGCCTCCCAAAGTGTTGGGATTACAGGCGTGAGCCACTGTACCTGGCCTATTTTTTTTTTTTTTTTTATTTCCATCAAAGCTTCCTTGCCTATAGCATTAAGAGATCTATCTGTAAGTTTTGTTCCCCAAATACCAGTTCACCCAGTCAGCCCCAGCTTCTACTGATCTTTCATGTTCTTCCGACCATTTCATATCTGAACTGATTGTTTTGGGTGTTACCTCCATGTTGCTGCGTAACATGCTTATATTGCTATTTCTTGTTTTTTTTTTTTTTTTTTAATTTTAGGCATTACTTATTGATTTTTATGGAAGATGTCCTTTTAATTATCTTTCACACACACCTTCCCATTCCTCCTAGCCTCTACCACAAACACATTTTCCATCCCCAGTCCAGTAAGTATAACTTCATCATAACTTTGTTATCATAAAAATTCACCATTTATGGTATTAATAACTATTTTAAGTTTTATGAACAGCTGAGCCATATGGTATACTTTAATTACCTTTTGTTTTCTGCAAAACGTTGTTTTCTCTGTTGTTAAATATCTATTTTTGTTATTGCTTGCTTAGTTTTCTAAGTACTTAGGAACAATCTAGCCCTACTTCTTTTTTTTTTTTTTTTTGAGACGGAATCTCGCTCTATGGCCCAGGCTGGAGTGCAGTAGTGTGATCTCTGCTCACTGCAAGCTCAGCCTTACGGGTTCACGCTATTCTCCTGCCTCAGCCTCCCGAGTAGCTGGGACTACAGGCGCCTGCCACCATGCCCGGCTAATTTTTTGTATTTTTTAGTAGAGACGGAGTTTCAGTGTGTTAGTCAGGATGGTCTCAATCTCCTGACCTCGTGATCCTCCCACTTTGGCCTCCCAAAGTGCTGGGATTACAGGCATGAGTCAACCCGCCAGCCCTACTTCTTTACCTAGGAATCCTCTTAAAAGTTCAAAAGTACTGGGTATCCATCAATTTTAATGATTTAGAGAACCCTCTTCCCTGAGCGGCTCCAATCGGCACTGGTTAATCTCTATGTCCACTCTACAACTGTCACCTTGAGATCTTCCTTCAACGTCACCCTGGCTCCTCTAGGAAAGCTCTTGAACTTTATTGTATAAAATTGTATTGCTTTCTGCTGAAGTTTTCAATATCTAAGACCGATTTGTATGTCCCCAGGTGTTCCTTTTTTAGCAACAGCATCCTGTTCTTGTTTCCTGAATGCAGTATCTCTTCCTATACCTTAGAGGATATTAATCATAGTTTTTCTGAATTTTTCTTCTCTCTGCATCTAACTTTAAAAAAATAGCTTGATTGAAATACAATTTCCTTACCAAAAAGTTCACCCATTTAAAGTATATATATGAATGATTTTTAGTCAATTTTCAAAGTTATGCAACAAACACCAAAATATAATCTCAGAACATTGCAATCATCCCACAAAAAAGCTTATGCCCCACTGCAGTCACTCCCTCTTCCCTTCTCATTCTAAGCCCCAGCCAACCATTAATCTGCTTTTTGTGTCTGTGTATTTGCCTTTCTGAATGGTTCATATAAACCCAAAATGAAGAATATTCTTTTGGTAAGAGGTGGGGTAACTGTTTTTCTTCAAAAATGTCATAAATGACACAGAAATATTATGGAAATATTCCTGATTAAAGGGAACTAAAGACATGACAATTACATGCCACACCTGATCTTAACTGAACCCTGTACTCGATGGGAAAATAAGCTATGGAGGACATTATTCAGTGAACTGACAACACTGGAAATAGGAGGTGTATTTGATTAAAGTTCAGCAATGTTAAATTTACTGGAGTTAACTGTACTCTGTGTGTGTGTGAAGAGGAAGAATTAAGAAAACAAGACACATGGGGTAAAATGTGAGCAATAAACAGTTTTCAAAAACTCTCAGTCATTGTTATCATTTTCCTTGATTCTGAGACTCCAGTTACAGGTGTGTGAGACTGTTTGACACTGTCCTGTGTGTCTCACAAGCGGCGCTTGGTTCTTTCCATTGTTTTTCTCTCTTTGCTTTAGTTTCGATATTTTTAATTGATTGGCCTTTGATTTCATTCTTTCTAGCGCTCAGTCTGCTGTTAAAACTACCCTACAAGTTCTTAATTTCAGATAAATATTCTTCAGTTCTAGAATGTCTTTTTGATTCTTTTATATAGATTCCAATTTTCTTTTGGAATTCTCTGTGTTTTCCTTTATTTACTAATTTAGAGACAGGGTCTCCCTATGTTGCTCAGGCTGGTCTTGAACTCCTGGCTTCAAGCAGTCCTCCTGCTTTTGCCTCCTAAAGTGTTGGGATTACAGGTGTAAACCAGGATTTCCTTCTTTTACTTTTTAACATGTCTATAATCTTATTTGAAAAGGTCTATCAGCTAACCTCTGCGAGTGCATCATTTTGATCTGCTTCCCTTGTCTGTCTCTTCTTTTGATTGTCTATCACAGTTGCTTTTCTCTTCAAATGTTTCTTTATTTTGGGTAATATGCCACATATTGTGAACAAAAGAACTGTAGAGCCTAAAGCTGGCCAGGCGTGGTGGCTCATGTCTGTAATCCCAGCATTTTGGGAGGTTGAGGTTGTGGGGGAGGGGATCCCTTGAGGCCAGGAGTTCGAGACCAGCCTGGGCAACATAGTGAAACTCATCTCTATTAAGAAGGTAAGATATTGGAAAATTTATTTTTAAATTTAAAAAAAGAGACTAAAATTGGTGTTTTTTTGTTATAGAGAATCGTTTGAATGGATGTATAAATTGTGGCTTATTCAAACAATGGAATCAACTATAGCAGAGAAGAAAAATGAGCCACAAGCTGCACTCATTGATGGGAATAAATCTCAAGAACATAATATGTTACAAAAATTAAGTTAGAAAAGATTAGAAATAATAGAATTCCAAATATATAACAGTTAAAACAGGCAAAACTAAATCGTCTATTAAGATATACATATATAACACTACAGAGATAATTAGGAAAATGACTAACATAAAATCAGGAGGGAGAATCCACCAGTGGCAGAGAGGAATCTAATTTGGAGGGGTAGGCAGTGCACTTTAGTGATACTGGTAAGGTTGTCTTCTAAAGCTCTGTAAAAATCTCCCATAAAATACCTCCAGAAAAATCTGTTGATCATGCCTTACATATTGCCGCAAGGAAAAATACCATCTTAACAAAATCTTAATATTTTCTCAGAAGGGGTAAGTTAGGGAATGGTATTTAAAGAGTTTTGGGACATGGCTGGGTGATTTTTAAGGCAGGCATTGCAAGGTGGAGCTGGTTGGGATTAGGCAGAGTTTAAAAATAATAACTTTGTATTGGTGGACAAAATGAGGCAAGTGTTTTAAAATAAATCTTGATGAGCAAGATAATTATCAGAAAAATACTAGTGAGCAAGTTGTTTTAGTTGGTTTACAGTCTCATCTTCCTAGACAGGAATTCCCGAAATAAACAGCTACTATCTTTGCATGGCTGTAGTATTGTCTAAAATAGGGACAGGCTGTTTGTTTTCATTTTCAACTCTGTAGTGGGTTCATGCTGTTCACTTAATTGTTGTTCTTTAAAGATGCATATATTATGTTTCAAAACACAATTTCTTTTTCTCTAGGAAAGCAATTATACTTAAACATTCCATAAGAAATTTATATTCCATTCACTGAAAGAAAACAAACAAAACAACAAAAGAAATTTATAGGCTGAAAACTGATAAATTATCCCCTTAAGTCAGAGTGCTGGGATTACAGGCGTAAGCCACCACACTCAGTCCAAGCTTATCTTTTTAAATGTGTTCTGTAACATGTAAAGGGTGGGAAGCACTGGCTTAGGGAACTGTGTCTTATGGAAATGGCATATTTTTAAACATTAGACTCACAATTGGCTCAGTGGAACAATGACATTATAAGAAACACACAGAAATGAAGACCCCTGAGGGAAGCATATATTTGCTTATTTCTGAGTATGCAGAGCTGAATTCCAGTAAGTGAATCTCTAAGATAAATAATCTCTAGCCAGATGTGGGTTGTGTGCCTGCAATCCAGCTACTCTGAAGGCTGAGGGAGGCTGAGACAGGAGGATTGCTTGAGCTCAGGCATTCAAGACCAGTCTAGGAAAAACAGTGAGACTATATCTCAAAAAAAAAAAAAAAAAAAAAGGAAACAGATCTCTAGGTCTAAGAGTTAGTGCTTTGAAGTTGCTTAAAGAAAATAAAAAAGCTTATTCTTGTAGACATTCAGAAAGAAGGGAAGTCTATCAAACAGTCACACTCTATTTATTGCAAACTAGTTCATTTATTTGTCTGAAATACATTTCCCCACGTTGTCCAATGATGAGAAGGACCAAAGTAGAATTAAAATCAACCAAACCAAAACCAACAAAAATTCCTGTAAAATTCTATCTTGCTTTATTAGTAAAGACTTCAGTAATAGTTCTTCTGCTTCTTTAGAGTTTAAGTATAAAATTAGAATTTTTTTAGATGAGAAAATTTGTTATTTTAGCCAAGCCTTAAAATTTGCCATCAATTTAGATGATGTAAACTTTGAGTTGTTTCCCCTATTAAAATAAACAAATAGGCTGGGTGCAGTGGCTCACGCCTGTAATCCCAACACTTTGGGAGGCTGAGGCTAGAGGGTCGCTTGAGTTCCGGAGTTTGAGGCCAGCCTGGGCAACACAGTGAGGCTTTATGTCTACAATATATTAAAAATTAGCCAGGCTTGGTGGCACATGCCTGTAGTGCCAGCTCTCTGAGAGGCTGAGGCAGGAGGATCACTTGAGCCCAGGAGTTGGAGGCTGTAGTAAACTATGATCATACTACTGCATTCCAGTCTGGGTGACAGAGTGAGACTGCCTCTAAAAACATTACAAAAAGTAAACAGATTATTGTCTACCCCTGCTTATAACATCTAAGAGACAGTGAGCTCATATTAAAAGAAATATTTGAGAAGTTCTTGAGTATTCTGTCATTAAATGCTAGCTTTGGTTTTTGATGACAATGGAGCCATCATATCAGCTCTGGGGTGCACACCCTTGACATCTATCTTATGTAGACCATTATTATTTAGGTTCTATTATAGGCAGTGAAACTTAAATACACTATGGGTTGCCCTCATGAATTCTTACTACCCACAGATGTTATAGTCACTGTTTTCACAATTGAAGAAGCAAAGGTTCAGGGAGGCAAGTAATCAGCTTTGGGAAAAGCAAAGGAGACACTGTAACAATAGGACTGGAAAGAGACTGAGGCCGAATCACAGAGAATCCTCAATGTCCTCTGACCAGTAATAGACAGCACCAGTGTTCAAGAAAGGTTTTCCTCATAGCTCTATGAGGGATAGAGGAAATTGTCATCAATTTAAAGATTATTATGTTAATCTATGTGCAAGATAAGAGTATGAGTAGAAATCTGCAGTCAGGTAAAAGTGACCAGACTTTTGTGATCCATTGAATGTGATGTGGGAGCCAAGATAAATCATTTTTGGAGTACTGCTTCTTTATGTGATAAAAAAGATATCTAATAAGACTTAGTGCTCAGTTTTGTACTTTGAAAATATATCAGTTACAATAAATATATTAACATTGAACACTTGCAGAATTAAGCGCCATATTTTTTAGAAAATTTCCATAGCTTGTTCCCTTTGGTGTTAAAAATGCATGGGCATGGGCCCTGCTTTTTGGCCGAAATTCCTTTGGACCAACTTTAACCGGTTGGCCTTCTCTTAATTATTAACACTTCCTGTTGTCTCTGACTTTTCTGTTTCACCTTCCTTGATAAGATACTTACATTTGCAAATTTATCCTACTTGTATAACCTAGCCCAAGCTTGGTTACACATTTAGCCAGGAACACATGGGTTATCTTATTAGTGCAGACGGCTGCAGATACGAGAATTTTGGCCAGGTAATAAGGAAGTATACCTAGGCTCAAGCAGAACAGAACTAATGCTTTCCATGGCAAACTGATAATAGCAACAATGGGTCCTATGGGTTGATGGAGGGAGGAAGCAGGAGGGCAAGCACAGAGGACAGCAATCTTGAGGGTTTATGTAAGATGATTTGTGGTAGGAAAATCAGAGTTTGAGTCTAGGGTCCAGGAATTTATCTGCTATTTGATTTATGGTAAGATTATCAATGTTCTCATTTACAAAAGGGATATAATACCTCCAATGTAAAATTGCTGATACAGTAGGGGCTCCATTAATGTTTCTTGAATCTGAATTTTCTATTCTGACCAATTGACCATCAAATTGAACCAAAATGGATCACAGCAATCATAAACATAAAAATTAGGAAGAATTCCAACAAGCTAAAAAGTTTTAAATCAATAGCTTACATTTTAAGATAAGATTAAATAATGCCAATATGTCTGTTGTTATCAAATTAAGAGTATGAGGGCATGTTTAGTAAAAATGCTAAGAGAATAGTTTTTGGATTTGGGAAAATACATACAAAGAACAAATAGGTGGGAGTAAGTAAGATTCTGAAAAAGAAGCCTAGGGAACTGATGAGACAGAAAGGTGGTGAGAAAATGCTCTAACAAATATTAAAACAAAAACTAGAATAGTGAGATAGGTGAATGGGCACAGAAAACAGTGTATTCTAGTAGACCCTACCATTAAAGAATAATTCCAGATTAAAAAAGGACTTCCCATCAATCATATTCAACTTATAAGTTTGGGATTTAACAATTTGGAAAAACACCTAAGTAATGTCTCACCTCATAACAGATGCACTTATAAAAAAAAAAACTAGAAGGAAATAGAAACAGTGGTTATTATTGAGACTGACATAAATATTGAAGAGACAGAAGAGATTACAAAGGTGGAGGCAAGTGCTGAAAGATCTGATTAAAGAAAAATCTGGCCAGAAATGGTCACACCTATCATCAGCACTTTCGGAGGCTGAGGTGGGATGAGACGGGAGGACTGCTTGAGCCCAGGAGGTTGAGACCAGCCTAGACAACAGTGTGGCCCCCATCTCTACAAAAAAAAAATGCAAAAATTAGGTGGGTGCAGTAGTTGCATGCCTGTCATCCTAGCTACTTGGGATGCTGAGGTGGGAGGATAGTTTGAGCCCAGGAGGTTGAGGCTGTAATGAGCTGTATGTAATCAGGCTTGGGCAGCAAAGCAAGACTCTCTTTAAAAAAACAAAAACAGGCCGGGCGCGGTGGCTCAAGCCTGTAATCCCAGCACTTTGGGAGGCCGAGACGGGCGGATCACAAGGTCAGGAGATCGAGACCATCCTGGCTAACATGGTGAAACCCCGTCTCTACTAAAAAATACAAAAAAAACTAGCCGGGCGAGGTGGCGGGCGCCTGTAGTCCCAGCTGCTCGGGAGGCTGAGGCAGGAGAATGGCGTGAACCCGGGAGGCGGAGCTTGCAGTGAGCTGAGATCCGGCCACAGCACTCCAGCCTGGGCGGCAGAGCGAGACTCCGTCTCAAAAAAAAAACAAAAAACAAAAAACAAACAAAAACAAAACAAACAAACAAAAAACTCTGCTCTAACCAAAATAACTACGGCCAGAATGACAAAGTATTAGCACTACTCTATAATTCAAGGCTCAAATTGGGGGGGCCGGGGCGGGGGTGTGTTGCGTGGAAACCAACAGCTCCTAAGCAAATTCCATGAGTTTATTATATTGGCACACTGAGGTTCTATATAAGTAATTTTGGCAAGTTTGCTGTGGTAGTTACAGGTTGGGATTTTTAGGTTAATATCTTTTATCTGAAGATGAAGATATACATATCTGCAGTAAAAAGAAACCAACAGTAGCTAAGGCAAAGACCAAATTGACCAACTTTGGTCATTAGATGCTTTTCTATAAATATGTATATTATTCAGTAATATAATGAAAAGTAAAAAAAAATTTTGGCTACTTTAGGAGGCACGTATATATATTATGTCTTCTGGCCTGTAGTATTTACTGTTAGTAAGTTGATCAAAGACAAATAAAAAATTCACACTTGAGTAAAAGGTTTCAAGAAGTACCAGGAAAGTGCACAGCTTATTTTTATTTATTTTTATTTTTATTTTTGAGACGGAGTCTCGCTCTATCGCCCGGGCTGGAGTGCAGTGGCCGGATCTCAGCTCACTGCAAGCTCCGCCTCCTGGGTTCACGCCATTCTCCTGCCTCAGCCTCCCGAGTAGCTGGGACTACAGGCGCCCGCCACCTCGCCCGGCTAGTTTTTTGTATTTTTTAGTAGAGACGGGGTTTCACCGTGTTAGCCAGGATGGTCTCGATCTCCTGACCTCGTGATCCGCCCGTCTCGGCCTCCCAAAGTGCTGGGATTACAGGCTTGAGCCACCGCGCCCGGCCAGCTTATTTTTATTTATTTAAAAAAATTATTTTTATTTTTCCAGAAGGCCCATTGTCACCAGAAGTGTATAGTTTCTAACAGATTTATACATTGGAAGTTGATTTTGCTCCTTTCAACATGCCTAATGAATAATCCAAACAGTCTAAAGTTCTTCCTCCTCTCTGTCTCCTGCAAAAAGGTAAGCACCTAAAGTAGGCAAGCACTGAATAAATGGCTCTGGTCAGCACTGACAAATTAATTGCCTCTGGGAGGCTGAGGCAGGAGGATCACTTAAGGCCAGGAGGCTGAGACCAACCTAGGGAACATAGTGTAGAATGCTGTCTCTACAAAATAAAAAATAAAAAATTAGCTGGGTGCAATGGCTATGAATGAAAGCAAAATATAGACCTTTAGAAAATATTTTTATTTTCTTAACACACAGAGATAATAATGACATTTGCCCACTAGACAGAGTAGTTCAAGACATATCAGAAATGGATTACAATTCACATGTTACAATATTCATAAATATGACCAGTCTCATGTTTTCCCAATTATCTCAGAAAACTTATTAAAATACCACAGCATACTAAACTGGCAAATTCATTTCTCATGTTAAAGAGTAATTTTGATTTTGATTAGTGAAAAACCAAGGCATAGTTCATTATTGAAATATAATAATACCTTATCCAGCATCACTCAAGTATGACGCATTCTACCTAAACGTTCTTTAGTCAAATGATACTTTTTAAAAATCTAGTTCTGTATTTTAACTACCATAGAGGAAATAATGTTTAACATGCCTTCTTAAACTTTAAAATATACCATGCAGAATATAACAATGTTCTTTCATTAATCTTCCTCATTAGAAATATGAACCACTTAGTTTTCTAGTGCAACACAATATCCTAAAAATTTACCAACGTGGGTATTTGCCTTACTAGAGATAACCCAAAATGACTACATTTAAAAAATTGTGAATTTTTATTTTTTTGGTCACATTTAAACTGTCAGTGATTACTTCGTGCTTTGGTTAAATATGCTGGTTTTCTGTTACCTTTCTTACCTCCCTTAATGTCAAAGTTAGAATAGAGCAACAAAACTACATAAACCTTTGATGAACTAATGGTTCTCTCAAGGAAAGTCATTCCTTCTACCCGCACAGTTTAGAGAAGGTTATATATTGAGCAAGGAAGGAACTGAAGAAGAAAGGGAGATTTGGAAACCAATGTGTTTATAGACAGTGGTCAGATTACTGTCAGAACTGTCCTTAAATTTGTAGGATTTAATCTGTTTCAGTTTTGGAAGCCAGAAAACTAAGTTAGTTAAAACTATTTCTAAAGCAAGGTCAGCTTTGAAGAACAGCAGGCAGATAATCTTAAAGTAAATTACACGAGCTTTCAAGAATGGGTATTTGACATCTGAAGCATTTATAAATTTTTGCTGCCCAGAAGTTTTAGTTTGCTGGTTTTCTTCTTTAGTTTTATTTCTTAGTCATAGTTCAGGTTTTTAAGTTAAAAAATGCTACTTTTAAAGTAGCATTATTTTAAAACACCATTATTTTATTAGCTATAAATGAGCCACTGAATATTATATAGCAATGAAAGAATTCTTGCAACTACTTTCTTCCAACTGAATGCACAATGACTTAACTGTTTTCTTAAGAAAACAGTAAAAAACAGTAAAAAAATTCTACCTAGGAAATAAGTTCTATTAAAAAATGTGAACTCATATAAATGTTAAAAACCTTTTTCCTTTTGTGACTTTAAGATTTTTAAGGTATCTTAAAATAAGTTAACATGAAAAATTTCCAATGATTTTATTGAATTTAAGATATATACTGAATTAATACCCATAATTTTGTTAAGATTCTTCTCAATGTTAAACTTGTCAATGTAGGTTTTGAGTTAATAGAAAACCAGTATCTACTATGATCTAGCAATAGATTTTTGAGCATGAACTAAAGGTAGTTGAGCTTTAGAAAACTAATATAACATCCTTTTTTCTTTACAATTCTAGAAATATGACCAACAATTTCCATTTTGAAAATGTAAGCTATCTTATAATAGTAAACTAGAACTCAATACTAATTTTACAAAACTGTTTTCAGGAAATAAATTTCCTAATGCTTTGCATGTTTCCCCACATAAGTAAATCATATAAAATATACTGTTGGCATTCATTATATTACACAAAAATGAATATATCAGTGAAAAAATGAAAGCATAGTTTGAACATCTGTGCTCCATTTAGGAACATATATTGTAGGTGGAAAATTCTATCATTCACCATTTATTAAATATTTACTAAATGGAGTGAGCATTGTATTAAGAATACTATAGTATGTGGTGATAATATTAATGAACCACAGCCTATTCATTACTGAAGATTATATATACCACAGTTAAAAGCTGTCCTTCCATTTCTTTCATTATATTTTCATATTTTATTTTTATTTATGTACAAATAGAAGATTACATGATATTTCTTTTTCAAACTCTGGATTTCTAGGCATTTGAAGAATTCTTACTGAACTCAAACACATTTCATTGGTAATGATATTTCTTTCTGATTCAAATTGAAATCTACTCTGTACATTAAAAAAAACAATGCTTTTACAATCTTACCTAATTGAGCATCAATATTATAATAAATGAGACTTTTTTTTTTTTTTTTTTGAGGCGGAGTCTCGCTCTGTCGCCCAGGCTGGAGTGCAGTGGCGCGATCTCGGCTCACTGCAAGCTCCGCCTCCTGGGTTCACGCCATTCTCCTGCCTCAGCCTCCTGAGTAGCTGGGACTACAGGCGCCCGCCACCACGCCCGGCTAATTTTTTGTATTTTTAGTAGAGACGGGTTTCACCATGGTCTCGATCTCCTGACCTTGTGATCCGCCCGTCTCGGCCTCCCAAAGTGCTGGGATTACAGGCGTGAGCCACCGCGCCCGGCCTAAATGAGACTTTTAAAACGACTTGAGCCTGTGCATATAAGGCATTTACATATGATGACCTTGCATCCTATAACACAAGTAATTGCATACTTATTATCTGTAATCAACTATAAATCTGTAATCAACTATAAATCATAAAGTGTCTCAAGAATAGTAGAAATTGACCAGGCTTGTGTTTCACAGCTGAAAGGACAGTATTGGGCATTCTCATTGGTCAGTTCTGGAAGTCCTTTCCAAGGGGATCTGAATGAAAAAAAAGACATTTTACAAAGACATCATTTAATACATATTAACAAAATAGGCAAGACCTGGTGATTTTTGCCTTCTAGTGCAGAAAATAATCATATGTAGTCATTTGCTACAAAATAAAACAATATCCTAAAGACATACAAATGAATTTAGACTGAAATTATTCTTTGACATTCCATCTTTGGAATTTGAGACTTTTAAATACAAGGAATCCCTTTATGTATTAAAAACATAGAAGAAACTACCATTACAAGCTACATATAAATACAGAGATAAATACTCTCTCAGGCATAATTTTATTCCTTTTGGAGTAAGTTTATGAGACTCAAATTGTAATTATGCAGATGTGTTATGTGTGATCTTGATAAAACTGTAAAACTAAAAGTAATGAAGAAACACTAAGAACTACGATTGGGCGGGGGAAATGCCATTCCAGAGTACTTTCTACTTAAAGAAAAAAAATGCCAATTAATTTCTCATTCTACTAAACAACAAACTTAGTATTTATTATGCCTTTATATTCTAATACTAACTGCTTACATATATTATCTCATTTAATGTTCACAGTAACCCTATAAGGCAGGTACCATAAGTATTCCTATCTATAGAGAGGTAAGAGAGATTTACAGAGGTTAAATAACTTGTTCCAGCCCTCCCTATCAGAACACAGTGATGTTAGCACATCAAATTTATTGTTAATTTCAATGTAATCCCTTAAAAATGAAACACGAATTTAAAAAGTACAGAAATCTGTAATGTTTCATTTCTAAGTTGGGTCGTGGGAACATACTTGTTTCATTATTATGGTTTGTAACTCAGGGCTATATTACATACATGCTTCAGTGGGCATCAAATATTTCATAGTAAAAATGGGAAAAAATCACCCCATTAGGTAAAATAGGGTATTTTGGATAATAACTAATATCAGCTGGGTACCATATTTTTAAAAGTGTCATAGAAACCTGGAAAATATAGAAAATGTATGTTTCCAAGTATTCAAGCTACATCAGAGTAAAATGCCAAATGACTGAAGCTGGATACCTGGCCATCTGTAATGTGTTGAATTATATCTCCACAGAATTTGTATGTTGAAGTCCTAGCCCCCAGTACCTCAGAATGTGAACCTGTTTGGAAAGCGGGTCACTGCAGATGTAATTAGTTAAGATAATGCCACATGAAGATTGGAGTTTTGCTGCCACAAGCCACAGGATTATCAGCAGCTAGCAGAGAGGGCTGGAAGAGACCTTTCCCTAATGCCTTCAGAGGGAGGATGGCTCTGTCCATGCCTTGATTTTTCAGATTTCTGGCCTCTAGAACTGTGAGACAATATTCTGCTGTTTAACGGTTTCTATTATTTAAGTCACTCAGTTTGTAGTGCTCTGTTATTGCAGCTCTAGCAAACTAACAGACTACCAAAATTAAAAAACAAAATGAGGTTACAAAACCATGAATATGCTGCCCATAATTAGACTTGGACACTAGGACATGGAATATGGCCATACAAATACAAGGAAGTCCCCTTTCCCTTGCTTTCCTGAAAAATTCATCCTGAAGTCATTAGGTGGGACAGAGCATGGCAGGTGACCACAAATGGAGAGGAAAGGGTAATAAGTAGTATGGAGCAGGATGTTAAGAGTCCAAGAGGTATGAAGAGGGAGTTCACCAAGGGTGAGAGTGGTCCAGAGTGGGCAGTTAGAAACCAAGTGGTATCAGGAGGGCTCCACACATAGAGGTGGCTTAGTGTGGGGTATCAGGCCGAAGCTGGGTGAGCAGACTGTATGTGGTGGTGATAGCCCAATGTGGGAAGTACGTTATTAATTGTTGGAAAATGGAATTACAAATATATAAAGGGAGAAAAATAGAATTAAATAGTGAGCAATAGATTGGAACTGGTGTAAACTCAGGTTTTCAATACACATAGACAGGATACATTGAAATGAAGATACGTGTGTATGTATTTACCTATATTTATGTATTATTATTATATATTTCCTAGCCCTATTTACGGGGGGGCATAGTAATAATCAATACACCATGTGTTCAAATCTGGCTTCTAAATAACATTTTTCACTATAAAGAGCAAGGCCTCCTTAGAGAATTGCCCAATTCCAGGCTGGGGTAGTGAAAGCAAAAGATGAGTCTTGAAAACCTTGCTGGGCCAGAAAGCAAGCAAGGACTTCCATATGTGACAAACAGGAAGTAGTACGGACAGAAATTTCCCTCCTGTCTGATACAACTGAAGAACTGGACATTAAGACATTAGACATTAGGACACAAATAGTGATCCTTGAGGAATGAGAAACAAATGAAGCAAACCCTATGATTACCATACCTTACTGCCTTGAGAATTTCCAGGATTTGGCACAGAGAGGGGGAACACAGGTGGAGCCTGGCAGACTTCCTTGAGTTGAACTGAGAATCCAGGAACACTATAAAGCAGCTACAATTTGCAGGATAGAGTACTAGAGAGGAGGGAGCTGTACAAAGAGAGAACTCTGAAGATATGCAGAGGGTCCCACTCAAGTATCTGTAGTGTACCAACCAGCAAATTCACAAGAGGAAACAACCAAAGAACAAGGAAAGAACCATCCAAAAGGATGAGAAGAAGCAGTACATGGCACTCACACAGTGTTGGGTACACTTCCTTGTTCCCATCAGGCAGATTTGAAAACGTCATAATTTTTGAAATACAGGCTAGAGAACACAGATAGGTCTTGATTCACTAATGGAGAATAATTATTCCTAGACCAAATGCTATTCTGGTCAGGTCTAACAAGCTTAAAATCAAGACCGGAAAGGATCAAACTGTTTCCAAGTAATTTCACTGCATTCCAAAACAAAGCTTAAAAACATTTATAGAAACACCAAAAATCTAGCACCCAACAAGGTAAAATGCACATCTGGTATCTAATAAAAAATAACCAGGCAAATGGCTGGGTGTGGTGGCTCATGCCTGTAATCTCAGCACTTCAGGCGGCCGAGGTGGGAGGACTGCTTGAGCCTAGGAGTTTGAGACAAGCCTGGGCAAGATAGCAAGACCCCTGTCTCTTCAAAAATCAAAAAACAAAAACTACCAGGCAAAGAAGCAGGGTGATCTGACCCATAATAAAGAGAATACTCACAAACAAAAGCAACCCAGAAATGAATTAGCAGACAAGGATATTAAAAGAGTCACTGTAATTATAGTCCATATGTTCAAAACATTAAACAGAGACATGGAAGATATAAAGACGACCTAGATAAGAGAAATGGAAACTACAATGTGTGAAATGAAAAACACCAGGATGGATGTGATGGTAGGTTAGACATAAAAACGATAGCAGATTTCTTATCAAAACAATGTAACCACTTTAAAGTATGAAAGAGAGAAAGCTTAACTTTGAATTCTATACACAGTGAAAATATCTTTAAAATAAAGGCAAAACACATCTGTTTTTACACTTACAAGAACTGAAAGAATTCATCAGGAGGAGGCAAACACTACAAAGACATGATGGAAAAAGTCCTTCAGGTAGAAGGAAAATGATACAAGATGGAAATACAGAATATCACAAAAACATGAAGAGCACTGAAAATGGCAACTATAAGAGTAATTAGACTTTTTAATGTATTATTTAAAGATCATTAAAAAATAACTGACTGCCTAAACAAAAGTAGTAGCCATGTAGTTACTAGATGGGGGGTTATAACATGTAAAAGCAAAATGGATGACAATAATAAGCATATAGGCCAGGAGCGGAAAAATGAAACTATACTATTTTAAGGTTCTTTATACCTTACTTGAAGTGGTAAATCACTGGAAGGTAAACTATAAAGACATATACGATAAACCTAAAGCAACCATTTTAAATAAACAAGAATTATATCTAATTAGCCAACAAAGGAGATTAAAATGAAATAATATCCAATGCAAAAGAAGCACAAAAAGAGGAAAAAGCTAACAAAAAACAGACAGAATAAATAGATAACAAACACTTAAATTTCACAATTTCAGTAATCACCTTAAATGTAAATGGTCTAAATATTCCAAAAGCAGAAACTGTCATGCTACAGGAGAGCAAGACCCGATTACACGCTACTATGTACAAGAAATCCACTTTAAATACAAAGACATAAATAGGTTAAAAGGATGGTAAAATCTATACCATGGTGACAACCAAACAAAAGAAACCAGGAGTGGTTCTATTAATATGAAACGCACAGAAGTCCCTTATGTGCTTGTGAGAAAGGAGATGAAATTTGTGCTGTTTATTCATAATCTGAAGAATAGAACATAGATATACTTATGTATAATATAAAATATGGGAAATTAAGATACCCTCTGAATTTATACTATCTTACAAAGATAGGTAACTCTGACACTGTCTATTTGCTAATAATTAGGACAAGGAAGTGAAAAATGGTTTTTGAAATAACAGGCAAAAGACCAACTCTGATATTTTAACTATAATGAAAGCATTTCTGAAAACTATTTTTTTTTTTTTTGAGACAGTGTCTCGCTGTGTCACCCAGGCTGGAGTGCAGTGGCCGGATCTCAGCTCACTGCAAGCTTCACCTCCCGGGTTCACGCCATTCTCCTGCCTCAGCCTCCTGAGTAGCTGGGACTACAGGCGCCCGCCACCTCACCCAGCTAGTTTTTTGCATTTTTTAGTAGAGACGGGGTTTCACTGTGTTAGCCAGGGTGGTCTCGATCTCCTGACCTCATGATCCGCCCGTCTCGGCCTCCCAAAGTGCTGGGATTACAGGCTTGAGCCACCGCGCCCGGCCTAACTATTTCTTGATATATCTTTAAATCAATTTACTCAAAAAGCCCAGGGTGAGTACCTTACATTTTTATATTTATCCTGTGCTAACCATATCCAAAAACATCAGGAAAATTAAAAAAATCAAAGACTATTCCACATGTATAAATCACACAATATCAAGACCTCAACTTAAAATAAATAACCTAAAATAAGAGAAAGTGAAAATTATACAACAGAATTTGTCATGTTAAAGAATAAAGGCTTCACTTTTCATTGGGATACCTAGGGCATATAGAAATCAATTCTAAGAAACTGTAATTTACCTAATAGCTAGTAAACCGACTAAACACTAGTTATGGAAATTACATGCTCCTGATGACTTACCTCTCAAGATGAACATAGTGTCGGGAAAGAACATTTTTAACCAAAACTATAGTCTTTGCAGTAGTCTCCGGGCCCATCAATCTGGAAAAATATAATTTTGCACGAAGAAAATATCCAATAGGCCACAGCCACTCCTAAAAAAGATTATTCAAAAGTAAAGACAAAAAAAAAAAATAAATGTCTAAAAATTACTTGAAAAATAATTTAAACTGAAACTCAGAAGATAAATGAAATTCTTACAGGTCCTTGGTGATAATTGAAACCTTTTGCAAGATTGTAGTTGTCATTGTCTAATGCATTGTCATAAATTCCACAGTAAACCATATCACTGCAAAAAGATTAAAATTTAAGTTAAATAAAAGATGATCAGATATTACATAGAAAGCATTGAAAAATTTCAATAACAAAGGTAAGAGAAATCAATTATTTTGTCTTCTAATCTACAGAATAAGCTCAGCATTAGTGCATTATCCATCTAACCTTA
Source organism: Trachypithecus francoisi (assembly GCF_009764315.1). NCBI lineage: Eukaryota > Metazoa > Chordata > Mammalia > Primates > Cercopithecidae > Trachypithecus > Trachypithecus francoisi. The sequence goes on from NW_022681470.1 coordinate 121,548,996, forward strand.
AATTAGTACATACTGAGTTCACAGGACTTGAATCATGTGTTAAAAATGATTAACAAATACTGGTTAATATAAAAACTGTAAAATATTCTGGTATCTTGCCTTAAAGAAGCTAGCCTGGCACTAAATATGGGTTGGTTTAAAGTCAACTATTTCCTAGGCCTCTAATATATTGAGGCCTGTCTAATAATTGAAATATACATAGAATAATTTGAATTAGTAAAAATTAAAGACATGGTTTTATTAATTATAGATTGGAAAGGTGGTTTTTAAGCTTCTCCATAAAATTATTTTAAAATTAAAATTGGCCTATTATCAGGTTACAAACAGCAACTGAATATACATATTGCTTTATTATAATACATACAAGTTATAACACAGTTATCTATACTCCATTTGTTACTTTTCTTTTTTTGGAGAGCTGGTCACAAGAGTAAGTGTTAATTGTGGGTTTTGGTGTGTGTGTGGGTTCATGTGTGTGTGTTTTAATACAGTGTCTCATTCTGTCAAGCAGGCTGAAGTGCAGTGGTGCCATCATAGCTCACTATAGCCTTGATCTCCTGGCTCAACTGATACTCCTGCCTTAGCCTCCTGAGTAGCTAGGACTATAGGTGTACACAATCTCTCCTAGCTAATTTGTTTTTAATTTTTATTTTTTTAGAGATGGCATCTGTACAAAAATTTTTGCCCTGGATAAAAAAAAAAAAAAAAAAAAAATTAGGGTTGATGTCAATGTATCTGGATTAAATATAATATCAACAACATTCTTAATACTTATATTCCAACTTACTCTGGATCTAAAGTTTTCATGCCAAGGGGACCAAGCAATTTTTTTTCTGCAATCTCCAAAGCTTTCCATGCTTTTTCTGTAGTAAAGAGCTCAGGGGCCTAGTGAATGCCAAAAACAAATGTATAAATTTTTAAGATCACAGAACAATTAGTTCCTACCCACAGAAACTATTCATAAACTTGAAAAAAATTACTTAAAATACAGTGAGGGTCAGAATTTGAGTGTAGATACCTAACCAGATCTAATCCTATAAGCCTGACTTAGAAGGGCTGTTTTTGGCCGTAGAAGTTAGGATAGCTTTTAGAGGTGATTATTTCTCCGTGTCACCTCAAGAAAGTTACTCAGCTCCAAAAGGAAGTTGCCACAGCTACACTGAAGGCAGAACGCACTTTTATTTTAACCCCTTTGGAGACAGGGTCTCGCTCTGTCACCAGGCTGGAGTGCAGTGGCGAGATCAGAGCTCAGTGCAGCCTCAATCTCCTGGGATCAGGCGATTAGCCTTAGCCTCCTGAGCAGCTGGGACTACAGGCTAATATATTTTTTAAATTTTTGTGGAGATGAAGTCTCACTATGTTGCCCAGGCTGATCTTGAACTCCTGAGTTCAAGCAATCCTCCCACCTCAGCCTCCCAAAGCATTGGAATTACAGGCGTGAGTCACTGAACCCAGATAGCACACACTTAAATGTATGTAATTCATTCTTCAGCAGGTTTGTAATAGATTTCTTTAAGTACATCTGATACCCGTTTTTTGCTTCTGGGGCCATAAGTAAATACAGAACTTTTACTCGAATAGCATGAGTAAATTTACTTGAGATACAGCGAAAGAAGAGAGAAAGCATTGTTGACCAAGAATATGCATTAATTTCAATGGTTAAATAAAATCAAGTGCACACTGAACCAAAGCTACCTTTGTGTACTTTTACACTTTTCATTCTACTATAATTTATAGTACTAGGTTTGGTACTCTTTTTGACAATGTGAAAACAGCTAGGCAGGCATAGAAGAACATATACCTTCTCTATTTTACTTCCTTATAGTTTATTTTTAGACTAGAGTATACATTTACAAAAGGAGAGTCTAGAATTCTTTGCTAGACAAAACTAATTGCAGCAATGCAACAAAGAAAACAGAATGTTAATTGAAGCTATCCACTTTAGTTCACTAGTTCAGGGCTTTCCAACTAGTGTGCTGAGGCACTGGTTATAGCACAGGTGTGTAGGATACAGAGACCCTCAGCTTTCAGGGCAGCTGGGTGGGGCCTGAGGCTAACTGAAGTAGCTGGATCTAGCACAAGCATGTAGGCTACTCCATGTAGCCTATTGTGCTATACAAATATCATTTTCTTTTCTTTTTTTTTTTTTAAATATGGAAGTGGGGCCTCATTATGATATCCAGGCTGGTCTCAAACTCCTGGGATCAAGTGATCCTCCTGCCTCGGTCCCCAAAATGGGATGACAGGTGTGAGCCACTGCATCTGGCCACACATATCATCTTCTACGTATGCTCTGAATGTGAAAAACTCTAGGAAGCACTTCATCAGTCATCATCCATTATTCTCTGTTCTTGGATACTGAATGTTACAGGTCAAAGGTGATATGCATAATACTTGATGAATTAGAAAAGACTATTTAAAACTAGCTAGTAAGCAATATACTACTTTTTAGCCATTAAGTGAATTTGAAAACAAATGGGAATAAGGAACTAAGCAAACGCTAGCACATCATTTTTTGAAATGTTTTTACAAACGGATCACCTACCACAACCATTGCTATGGTAAAATTAGGCCTGAGCTGATAGTCACACCAGGGACTTGAAGCTCCGTAACTATCTTTGTATATGCCACGTTTGTGAACCAGATTTGGATGCTTTTCATTTAAATCTGAAGGGTCTTCTGAAACATGAAATAGTTTTTCAAAGTTGTCTTGTATTTTTCTGTTCCACTCATCGTATGAGACCTTTACAACCTTTCCTGAAAAATGACAAATGACATAAGACATGGTAGTTTTAATCATTCAAAACAATTCACACATGTAGTTACAGACAAATAGTAATATTTATTTTTATCTACTACAAGGCAATAAAGTATCCACTGTTGGAAAATGTGGCCAGACTGAATTGAGATGTGTTATAAACGTAAAATATAAGCTGGATTATGAAGATGTAGCACCACTAAAAAGAACGTAAAATAGCTTATGAATAATTTTATATTGATTACATGTTGAAACAATATTTTATATACATACACTGAGTTAAATAAAATGTCTGTTTTTTTTTTTTAAGACAGGGTCTGGCATTGTCCACCCAAGCTGGAGTGCAGTAGTATGAACTTGGCTCACCGCAACCTCCGCTTCCTGGGCTCTAGCCATCCTCCCACCTCAGCCTCTCAAGTAGCTGGGACTACAGGCTCACATAACCATACCCTGCTAATTTTTGTATTTCTTGTAGACTTGAGGTTTCATGTTGCAGAGGATGGTCTCAAACTCCTTAGCTCAAGTGATCTGCCTGCCTTGGCCTCCCAAAGTGTAGAGATTACAGGCATGAGCCACCGTACCTGGCTGATTTAATAAAATATCTTGTAACCAATTTAACCTGTTTCTTTTTACTTTTTAAAATGTTGGTACTATAAAATTTAAAATTATGTATGTGGTTCACATTATTTTGGAAGCACTATTCTAGAAACAGACATGTAAAGATTGCAAAATTGCTCACAGAAATGCAACTTGCTCACAGTCACACTGAGGAAAAAGACAAGCACAATAAAGGCAATAGCTATGCTGCTTTCTTATCTCAGTTCAAAGTTGCTAAAAATATGGTCCAACTAGAATTGTTACCATTTTTACACTAGTAAATTAATGAATTTTCTTTCTTCTTAATTTTAAGGGTTTCCCGATATTAGCTGATTGAATCAAATGATTACATAGCTTGAGAATATGCATAGTACATTTGAAGGTTCTTTGTAAATAACCACCTTACCATGTCTTTTTACTGTGACTTCATGATAAGGGAAAATATTTTTTTTGGATAATTCCAGCAACCAGCGAACAGCAGATTTACTCAGTCCCACAATTTCCACAGCAGACCCATCTCTAAAATTAAAAAACATATTTTTATTCTCTAAGTTGGAGTCCTTTAAGTACTATTTAAAGGGCATTCAGTAAACAATTGTAATGAATCATATAACTAACATATTATGAAAACTATTAAAAAATCCTTACTCTATAGGAATGTGTACTATATCATGTAAACATTTTTTCCTCTCACTGTTTTGCCATTGTCTGTCATCCTCCCATGTTTTTTAAAAATTCTATGATGTAGAATGGGAATTGTGGAATAAATGAAGATGGAAGTTGGAAAAGGTAGGAGTAAGGAATCTGAATATTGGGATAAGGTACTAGAGAAAAGATAGCAAACATGAAAAATAGGGCTGGAGAAAATGAGGGAAGGCAGACACATTCATTTGAAAGCTCATTTTTAAGAAAAATAAAAGGGAAGTACAAGATCTAATGTACCAAAATAAATAATTTTTAAAAATTGGTAAAGCATGTAAAGATAGCAACTTATTTATTAATTATTTTTTGTAGAGATGGGGCCTCACTATGTTGCCCAAGCTGGTTTTGAACTCCTGGGTTCAAGCTATCCTTCCACCTCAACCTCCCAACCTCCCAAAGTGTTGAGATTACAGGCGTCAGCTACCACACCCAGTCCACAACTATTAAATTTTTTGGACAATTCTTACTGAAGATAAAACTTAGAATAAGAGGCCGAGTGCGGTGGCTCATTCCTGTAATCCCAGCACTTTGGGAGGCTGAGGCGGGTGGATCATTTAAGGTCAAAAGTTTGAGATCAGCCTGGCCAACATGGTGAAACCTTGTCTCCACTGACAATACAAAAATTAGCCTGTGTGGTATTGAGCGCCTATAGTCCCAGGTCCTTGGAAGGCTGAGACAGGAGAATTGCTTAAATCTGGGAGGCAGACAGCGTGGGCAACAGAGTGAGGCTCTCTTTCAAAAAAAAAAAAAAATTAGAATAAGAAATTAACTTCTCAGCTTAATACAGTATCAGAAGCTATTTTAATAGACATTACTTAATGGGTACAAAGTATGTTATTTGGGTGATAGTAATATCAAAAGCTATTTTAATAGCATCTGATGTTAAGCATTTGAAATCATAAAAACTTCTTAAATGACAAACACTAGGAAAAAAGATTTTAAAAATTAGGAGGAAAAAAGGTTCAGAAAGTGAAAGAATTTAATAAAAGACGGAACAATTGGTTGTTTTCCATGTTTGCAAAAGATAGCCATAATGAAATGTTTACATCAATAAGCAGTTCAGGTTACGAAAATGTCTTAACCACTGGGATCATGAATCAGAAATCTTTCCTTTGAGGTGCTTGTAGAGAATCAATCCACAAGTACTTACAGAAAAGAACAGATAGTGTTACTTGATAACTTATATCAAGAGGATTGTGTGCATGGACAACGGGGAGATGAAGGGAGGAAGGCAGGGACATTTTGATTGACTTAATATAAAGAGTTCATAGTTAACAGAATAAAAGATTCCACAAGTATGTGCTTTTTTAAAAAGGGGTATAATTACACAGCACTATAAAATTAACACTACCTTGGTGTGGCTGGGATTCCTGTGTTTCTAGCTCTGTCACTTTCTCCCATTTTATCCATCCATGTGCCACAATTGAAACGATTTCCTCCATAAACAAATCCTGTTTCTTCATCAACTCCTGCAGTTATATTAAAACCTAAAAAAAAAAATGTATAAAATAAAATTTTTATAAGTGTTATATACAGTATATACAAATATTTTAAAACATTTACAACATTTTAAATATAATAAACTAGGACAACCACTCTGAAGCTCAGTTTGGTGATATCTTATGATTTTGTATCCAGAATATACAAAGCACAAAGTTGGAGATATGCATATTCTACCACATAGGAATTTCATTTCTATATATATTCTAGAGAAACCCTTATTTATGTGCACATGGAGATGTGTATGAGGATATTCACTGCCACATTGCTTGCATTCACAAAAAATAACTGCTCAATAGAGGAATGGATAAACACTATAGTTTATTCATACAATGGGAAACTCTCTATACCATTTGAAATTAATGAACTGGATTTACATGTATCAAAATGGATGTCAGAGCTAAATAATATACGTACATGGACATAGAGTGTGGAATAATAGACACCAGAGACTCAGAAGGGTGAGATGAGAGTGACAGATGAGAAATTACTTAATGGGTACAATGTACATTATTTGGGTGAAGGTTACACTAAAAGCCCAGACTTCACCCTTGCCCAATACATCCATGTAACAAAACTGCCCTTGTACCCCTTAAATTTATACAAAAAAGATAAATCTCCAAAACAAAATGGTAGAATAAAACAAGTTGCAAAAGGACACATATAGTGAGATAACTTTTTTGTAAAAGTTTAATCATAGATAATACTGGTATATCTAATATCTGTGTATAATTTCAAAACATAAATTGATTATAGTACATATTATAGTACACTGAATATATGCTATGTAACATATAGCATAAGAATGTACACATACTCAAACACACATAAGTACACAAAGAACAAAAACTTCTGGTATGAAAAAGGGGAGAAGACTCATTTTTCCCTGATCCTCCTCTCTTAAGTACAATGAAAAGCCCTGAGCGTAATACAGTGGACTATCATAAGAGGACTCTTAAAGTGTAAAGAGGAAGGCAGATTGGCTAGGAACCTCAAGACTTGAGGAATGTCATAGTGGTGAGTTCCCAGGTTTTTTTTTTTTCTTTTTTTTAATTCTCCATATTAAAAAAGTCTAGGTGAGATGTTGCCTTGGAAAGGCAACCTGTAACCTTCAACAGGTAATGACAAAAAGTTCCAAGAAAAACCAATTGATTCTAGCCAAAGGAAAAGGAAAGAGGGACCCTAACCAGACAGAAACCTTCATGACAACATCCGTCCTATGCCAGCAAATACCATGGATGTCCTTTCTCCCTGGAATGTCAGTGGAGACTGAATGGAAGCCTGGACTCCTATCCCCTACCTGGGGGTAGCAGATGGCTCAAGGCAGTACTTCCCTTCCTCAGCAGCGTGGTACCCGCGGACACCACGAGGGGAATCTGGGGAGTCTAAACTTTCACTCCCAACCTGGTAGCAGTAGGTGGCCTTGGGGCGGCAGCAGGCAGCCCAGGGTGTTTCCCACCCCTGCTGCATGATGTTAGCACAAACTGGGTGGGGAGTATAGACTTCTACCCCCGGTGGGAGCAGGTCGTAAGGGACAGTACTCCCCTCTCCTGACAGCATGCTGTCAGCAGAGACTGAGTGGAGAGTCTGGATTTCTATGCCCTGCCCAGCAGTGATGGGGTGCCCCTCACACTCCAACTAGAGATTTCAGGGAAGATCTGAAGAGGAGGAAGCTGCAAAAACGATACTTTAAAGTTGTATAGGAAGGCCTGGGCAGACTCTGATCAATCTACATGTGAAACAGATGAGAATGAACACACCCAAAGATTAGAGAAGTAAACTACATAGTGTGGAATTCCACTCAGGTTTCCCGAGTGGCCTCCTGATAGCCCATAAATGAAGTAGACCAGAATAACCTTGCTAAATATTAAATTGTCATTGACACCATAGCCCACAAGAGTGGGCCAGAAGCTGCATACTAAACTTAAATAACAGCTACTTGGTAAAATGAAAGATTTCATAGGATCTAGTGTCCTATAACATAATATCCAAAGGTCTAGGAAAACACGAAAAACTACTTGTCAGGCCAAGAATCAGGAAAATCGCAACCTGAATGACAAAAGGCAATTAACAGGTGACAACACTGAGGTGACTCAGATGTTGGAAATATCTGACAGAAAAGCTTAAGGGAGGTATCATAAAAATACTCCAAAGAGTATGATGCTTTGTAGAAACAGAAAACTCCATCTTAAAATAAATATGGAATTTCCAGGGACCTTGAATAGCCAAAACAATCTAGAAAAAGAACAAAGTTAGAAGACTTATGCTTCCTCATTTCAAAACTACAAAGCTACACTAACCAAAACAGTGTGGTTCTGTCATAAAGACAGACACAGAGGCCTATGGAACAGAGAACCCAGAAATAAACCCTGTATTTATAGTCAAATATTTTTTTGACAAGGGTGCCAAGACCTTCAGTGGGGAAGGGACAGTTGTTTTTTATTTTTTTTTCTGGCAAACAGAGCTGAGTAAACTGGATATTCACATGCAAAAAAATGGATTTAATATCATATACAAAAATTAACTCAATATGGATCAAAGACTTAAACATAAGAGCTAAAACTACAAAATTCTTAGACAAAAATGTATGGCAAAAGCTTCATGACATTGAATTTGATGAGACTTTTTTGCATATGATACAATAGGCACAGGTAACAAAAGTAGAAAAATTGGACTTAAAATCAGAAACTTTTGTTTATCAAAGGATACTTTTAAGACAGTGAACAGACAACCCACAATGTGGGAGAAAATATTTGCAAACCATATTTAATAAGTGTTTCATACCCAGAATATACAAAGCACCCTGCACCTCAATAACAAAATAACTCAATTCATTCCCTAAATTTCAAAGGATGTGAATAGACATTTCTCCAAAGATGTATGTATGCCTATAAGCACATGAAGAGATGCTCAACATCACTAAGAAATCATTAAGGAAATGCAAATCAAAACCATGAGATACCACCTCATAGCCATTAGGATGGCTACTAGTGGGAAAAAACAAACAAACAAACAAAAAACAAACAAAAACAGAAAAAAACAAGTATTGGTGAGGATACAGAGGAACGGAAGCCTGTTTACTATCAGTAAGAGTGTAAAATGGCACAGCCACTGTGGAAGACAATATGATAGTTCCTCAAAAAGGTCAACAAACAATTATCATATGATCCAGCAAGTTCTCTTCTAGGTATATACCCAAAAGAATTGAAAGCAAGGACTCAAACAGATATTTGTACACCAATGTTCACAGCAGCATTATTCCCAATGGCCAAAAGGTGGAAACAACCCAAATGTCCATTGACAGATGAATGGAAACACAAAACGTGGTATATACATACAATGGAATATGTTAAAAAGGAATGAAATTCTCATATGTATGATAAGGGGTTAATATCCAGAATATACAAGAAACTTTTCTACAAGTCAATACCCAAAAAGCCAAAAACCAATTAAAAAATGGGCAAAGCGCTTGAATAGACAATTCTCCAAAGAAGACCCATAATTGGCAAACAAACATATAAAAAGATGCTTAACACTTCTAATCATTAGGGAAATGCAAATCAAAACCAGAATGAGATATCACCTTATACCCATTAGGATGGTCACTATCAAAAGAACAGAAAATACCAGGTGTTAGCAAGGATGCAGAGAAATTCGAATAGTTGTAGGAATGTAAATGTTGCAGCCATTATGGAGAATATTACAGAAGTTTCTCAAAAATAAAAATAGAATTAACATACGATCTAGCATTCCACTTTGGGTATATATACATAAAAACAAAAGCAGGCTATTGAAGAGATATTTGCATATGCATGTTAACTGCAGCATTATTCACAAGAGCCAAGAGATGGAAACAATAAAATGCCCATTGACAATGAATGAATAAAGAAAATGTATGCACACAATGGAATATTATGCACCTTGAAAAAGAAGGGAATCCTGTCACATGCTATGAGATGCATGGACCTTCGCATTATGCTAAGAGGAAAAAATCAGTCACAAAAGAACAAATACTGCATGATTTCATTCATATGAAGTATCTAAAGTAGTCAAAATCATAGGGACAGAAAGTAGAAAGGTTGTTACTAAGGCATGGGAAGAGTGGGGATGGAGGAGGAAGAACTAGTGTTTCTTGAGTATAGAGTTTGTTTTGCAAGGTAAAAAAGTTCTAGAGATCTGTTCCACAACAATGTTAATATACTTAACACTACTGAATTGTACACTTGAAAATGGCTAAGGTAAATTTAATGTTATGTGTTTTTTATCACAAAAAGGACAAAAAAAAGGAATAAAATTCTGACATCTGCTACAACATGGCTGAACTTCAAAAGAATTATGCTAAGTATGTACAACTCTTAGGTATTGATAAAAATATAATTATGCTAAGTGAAATAAGCCAGGCACAAAAGGGCAAAGACTGTATGATTCCACTTATATGAGGTTCCCAGGATAATTGAATTTATAGAGACAGAAAGTAGGATAGTGGTTCCAGGGGCTGGGGAAGGAGATAATGAGGAGTTACTGTTTCAATTAGGAATGATGACAAAGTTCTGGAGATGGACAGTGATGATGGTTGCACAATAATGTGACTGTACTTAAAGTCACTGAACTGTACACTTAAAATGGCTAAAACTGTAACTATCATGTTAAAATGGTAAATATACATTATGTCTATTTTACCACAATAAAAAAAAACCAAGAGTAAAAACAACAACAACAACAACAACAACACCACCACCACCACAAAAAAAACAGCACTCCAATCACACAATTATAAAATGGACAAAAGAGATTGGGAACAGTGGCTCATGCCTATAATCCCAGCACTTTGGGAAGCCGAGGCAGGGGGATTGCTTGAGGTCAGGAATTCAAGACAAGCCTGGGGAACATAGGGAGACCCCCATCTCTACAAAACAATTAAAAAAAGAAATTAGCCAGGTTCAGTGGTGCACACGTGTAATCTCAGCTACTTGGCAGTCTGAGGCAGGAGGACTGCTTAAACCCAGGAATTAGAGGTTGAGTGAGGTATGATTCTACCACTACCATCCAGTTTTGGTGACAGAGTGGGAACCTGTCTCTGAAAAATAATAAGGAAAGAGACAATGTGCAAAATACGTGAACTGACATTTCAGCAAAGAGGGAAGATGGATGGCAAATGAGCACATGAAAAGATATTCCACACTTTTAGCCATTAGGGAAATGCAAATTAAAACCACAATGTCCAGCCTGGCCAAAACATGGCGAAACCTCATCTCTACTAAAACAACAACAACAACAACAACAAAGAATACAAAAAATTAGCTAGGCGTGGTGGCATGTGCCTGTAGTCCAGTTACTCCGGAGGCTGAGGTACAAGAATCGTTTGAACTCAGGAGGCGGAGATTGCAGTGAGCTGAGATTGCGCCACTGCACTCCAGCTGGGGGACAGAGCGAGACTCCATCTCAGACCGCCCCCAACCCACCACACACAGTTGGTAGTGGTCTATGAAGCTATCAGAACAGCTTAAAAGAAAGGGGTACCACCATTTATTAAAATGGTAAAACACTCTGGAAAATAGTTTGGCCATTTATTCTAAAACAAAACATATACTTATTATATGAACCAATTCCATTCTTGGACATTTATCCCAGAAAAAATGAAAACCTATGTGTCCCACAAAAACTTGTACATGAATATTCATAGTAGCTTTACTTGTATTAGCCAAAACATGAAAACAACCCAAATGTCCTTCAATGGATGAATGGTTTGGATGAATGGTTAAATAAATACTGGTATATGCATAAAAGGGAATACTACTCAGCAATAAAAAGGAATAAACTATCGATAAATGCAACAACTCGAATGGATCTTAAGGGCATTATGCACAGTGAAAAAAATCAGTCTCAAAAGGTTATATAGTATATAGTTTCATTCATATAACATTCTCAAAATGACAAAACTATAGAGTTGCAGAACAGATTAGTAGCTGCCAGAGACCAGGGTTGGGGGTGGAGTGGTTAGGTGTGACCATAAAAGGGTACACAAAGATCTTTATGGTGATGGACCAGTTCTGTATCTTGATTATGGCAGTGGCAACATGAAGCTATATATGGGGTCAAATTGCGCAGATCTACACATACACATACAGACACATGTGAATGTAAAAACTGGTAAAAGTTGAAAACATACTGATGTCAATCTCCTGATTTTGATACTGTACTGGGTGAAGAGTTCATGGCATACTATGTATCATTTTTTCAACTTCTTATGAGTCTAATCTTTCAAAATTATAAAGTTTAAAAAACCCACATGAACATAAAACAATGCATGTTTTACAAAATAAATATGCAACAAACCATTGGAATGACTAAGGGGAATGGGGAATAAAATGAAATAAATTACTATTAGCCTTGCATTGACAGCAATGATAGTGTGCCATGAGATGAGGAACATTACGAACTCAAGAGAAGTTAGAAAAGCATATTTATTTTAATACCATATACAAACAAACCTTTTTACAAAAAGTATTTTATAAGTGCCTAGGCTCTTGAGACAGACCATGAGTAAAGTCTACCTCTAACACTTAGTAGCTATGTGACTCTGGGCAAGCTACCCTGCTTCAGTCTTCATTTAGTAAAAATGAAAACAATATCACTCATTCCCAATGTTTTGGTGAGTGTTAAATGGTAATAACGTAGGTAAAGTAGTTACCACAATGTCTAGCACATAGTAAGCATGCAGTTCAGTTCATGGTGATTATTACAGTTATAAATGAAACCACCAAAATTATCTTTCAAATTGGCTGACAAAAGATATAAAATTTTATCTTTCCTCTAGAAACTACAAACTTGGTGAGATCAGGAACTATGTTAATCTTTTTCATCATTATACTGTGAGGTTTGGCTTACAAATAAATATTTATTAAGTGAACAATTACAAGGTTTAATTTCATCATCTCGATAAATTTGTACTATTTTCGTTCAAGTTCTGTACCTTCATCCTTCATGTTTCGATCTATCTTGGGACCAGCATTCCTTTCTCGGAACTGTATGCCCTGCATGTGTCTTTGCATTGCTTCCTGTATGACTTCAAACAATGGCTGATCCTGTTTGAGACATAATTGGATGTTACCTCTGTTCGAAATTACATTTTTCTTATTTTCCCCCAAATCTGACAACTGAAGTAATGTGAAAATACATAGTTTCATTTGGAGTGAGAAATAGGAATTGGGTGAGGCCAGGGAAGAAGCAGCTCCTATAAACCAAATAATACAGATGAGCATACAAATATTTAACATCAGTAGTTTTGACTATTCATGTCTGTGACATAAAATAATCTGTTGATAGACAAAAATGAATCTAGGGAGCTTGTACAGTTTCTATTAGAGAGATCTGTTCAGCTAATAAATGAACCTAGCTTGTTATCCAGCATCTGAATTTTAAATTGGCATTGCTATTCTTGCTCATCTGCATACATAGGCAATGGGGATAAATTATGTGCTAAAGGGGAACTCTCAAATTTGAAGATCCATAATGACTTTGGAAAATACCCCAGTGAATGTAAAGAATTCATAAGTCATTTTCTTTACCCATATAAACAATCAATGTGATCCTCAGGATGACATTTGGGAAAATATACAATTATATTTTAAAAAATAAGGTAAAGAATATTAAATAGAAGCAAAATGTTTAGAGTCCTTGTTTATTATGTTTCATTTTAAAGACTCTGAATAAAACCAAAACTCTATAATATAAAAATTGTACTAGTAATTATAAAAATTACAAAGCTGTGAATAAATATTTTTGGATAAACTGTGAGAAAACAAATAGTTATGTATAAAATAATTACCTGCCTGATAGCATGAACTTATATTCATTGTAATGGAAATGTCAGTCGATAACAGAGGACAAATAAAAAAAAATTTTGGACAAATGTTCTTTGAGTATTTCATGATATAAATAAATATCATGAGGACACAAATATATGCTAGCCCTGAAGTAGCTTACACAGCTACTATCCCCTCCCCACCCCCCAGTCATATATACCAAACTATTCATATAAAGGCATATCAGAAGTGGCAAAAGTATAGCACTATTGTCCATTCTTGATTAGGGAAAAAATCACTCAAAAATGTCTATCCATTCTTCACTGTTCATAAGATAATCTTTAAGCTCCCTGGATTGGTAGTCAAGGCTCTCCATAACCTGGCTCACCCTTTCCATAATCTCTTACTACCCTGCAGATATAGTACACAAAAAGCCAAACCAGATTGACTTTTTTACAAAAAGTATTTTATAAGGGCCTAGGCTCTTATAAAAGCACGATAAGTACTATGTCCCCTAAACTGTGCTTCAATCCACTATGCAACTTCATTATTCCTTTCCTCTTTTTTTTTTTTTTTAAGAGACTGAGTTTTGCTATGTTGCCTAGGCTGGACTCATACTCCTGGCCTCAAGTGATCCTCCTGCCTCAGCCTCCTGAGAGGCTGAGGTAATTACAGGTGTCTGCCATACACCCAGCTTCTTTTCATCTTTAATGTCTCCCAACAACTTTCCCCATCTCTCCTAAAGTCCTGCTCACCTTTTATGGCTCATTTAGGTGAAACTTTAGCTATTTTCTAAGGTTCCCCCTGAGACCTACTTACTGGACCTTCTCTCTCTTTCTTTAAAGAGACTACACAACACTTCCTCTACACTTTATTGCAATGGCCATATTTATGTACACATCATCATCTCTTCTACCATGTTGCAAAGTTCTTTAGGCAAAGACAAATCACTTACAGTACCAGCAGGTGTCAAATCAATACTGACATTTGAATAATTCTTAAGATTTGGATTCTTAATTACACTTATTTTTACATTAGAAACTAAAAGTCATTTTTCAGAAAAAAATTATTTTAAGAAATATCTTTACCAGTGTGCCAGCAGGCAAAGGAGCAGAATCATCTGTAGGATACATTCTGGAAACTGGACACTTGAGAATGTCTAGACCATTTGGAACCATTTTACAGTAATCCTGGATACACTGCAGCCACCACCACACAGCATCCCGACAATTGTATCTGGCATAAGTTCCTTCACCCAGTAGATTAGGAATGAGACCATGTCTCAGGGTACCAGCAAATGCTAAAATAATATTCCTAAAACAACAGAATTAAGTGGATCAGAAATGAAAACAAAACAGTCACTTTTGGTGACTATATTTTGAATACATTTTCTCTCTTGCCCTATTTTTTTATATTTTCATGTAGAAAGTAGTCATAACACGATAGAGTTAAGTACACGATAGAGTAAGTAAATAGAGAATTAAAGTCAGGAACCTTGATTCTAGCCTAGAATTTTATGCTAACAATCTGTGTGACTCCCTCTCTGATACAGTTTTTTCTTGTGAGATTGGACTGGGTGATTTTTAAGGTACCTCATAGCTCCAGATGCTACTTTTGAAGTCTATGGTATTTCAAAATCAGAGTAACTATTAAACATGAACTTTATTATTTTAAATAGCAGAAACCAAGAGTAAAACAAACATATAAGAAAACAAACTGGCCAGGCATGGTGGTTTACACCTGTAATCCCAGCACTTTGGGAGGCCAAGGCTGGTGGAACACCTGAGTTCAAGAGTTTGAGACCAGCCTGGTCAACATGGTGAAACCCTGTCTCTACTAAAAATACAAAAATTAGCTGGGAATGGTGGTGCATGCCTGTAGTACCAGCTACTCAGAAGGCTGAGGCAGGAGAATTGCCTGAACCTGGGAGGCAGAGGTTGCAGTGAGCTGAGATTGTGCCAGTGTACTCCAGTATGGGCGACAGAGCGAGACTCTCTCAAAAAAAAAAAAAAAGAAAAGAAAAGAAGGAAGGAAGGAAGGAAGGAAGGAAGGAGGGAGGGAGGGAGGGAGGGAAAGAAGAAAGAAAGAAAGAAAAGAGAAAGAAAGAAAGAAAGAAGGAAAGAAAGAAAGGGAGAAAGAAAGAGAGAGAAAGAAAACAAACTGGTAGAAACTGACCTTGAAAAACATAATTCAACCAGTTGAAAAACTGGTAGAAGACCGTTTATTTTTTAAAGCGTTATTTTACTATTATATACCAAACCAAAATTTAGTTTGTAAGACAGCATGGCACTCTAGAAACAGCATGAAATTAAGAAACAAGAAGGCTTAAGTCTAAATCCTAGCTTTGCCATCTGTGTGACCTTGGAAATGTCATTTAAAATGTCTAGGCCTTACTGCTTTTTGGCTAAACCATTCAGAAATTTTTATTAATTCTATGTCTCAATTTAAAGCCCATTTTAAAAACAGTAATGCAATGGGAAACTTTTTATTTATAAAGTACAAAAATATTAGTATAGACAGTGACATTATCAATTAATAAAAGGTCAGAATAGTAGTTTTTTTTTTTTTTTTAAGAGACCCTGTTGCTCAGGCTGGTCTTGAACTCGTGGACTCAAGCAATCTGCCCACCTCAGCCTCCCAAAGTGCTGTAATTACAGGTGTGAGCCACCACACCGGGCCATAGTGCTAGCAATCTTAACCATCTGGAACAACTTTGTACACTTTAACAAAATGACCTCTGATTCATGATTACCTCTGTAGAGGGAGGAAGTAGAACCATCTGTGGTAGAGGTATGTGTCCACTAAAACGAATTTCCTACAATTAGCAACCAATCTTACAGTTGGTTGTGGCCAGAACTGATGCATGTTAAGTGTATGGAGAAGAGGTGTGTTCTCCCAGCTCTCTTTCCCTCTCTGCTTGCCTCCTGGAGAGGCCCCAGAAGCCATGGAAACTGATAGATCCTCAAGCTGGAAGAAACCTGCTTCCATGAATCAGTATGTGGAAGGCTGCTTACTGAGCATGCATCTATGACTACAAGCAAGAAATAAATTTTATTTGTGAAAAGTCATTAAGATTTTAAGTGTTTATAATTTATGGCAGCTAGCACTACCCTAACAAATATCCTCTGGGATAATATATTATTCTCTGGGAATCACCTCTAGATAGGGGTAGGCAAACCTTTTCTATAAAGGGCCATATAGTAAGTATTTTAGGCTTTGTGGGACATATATGAATTCTGTAGCATATGCTTTCTTCTTCTTTTAAATGACCCTTTAAAAAGGTAAAAGCTATTCTGGTTGGGCGCGGTGGCTCACGCCTGTAATCCTAGCACTTTGGGAGGCTGAGGAAGGCGGATCACAAGGTCAGGAGATCGAGACCATCCTGGCTAACATGGTGAAACTCGGTCTCTACTAAAAATACAAAAAATTAGCCAGGCATGGTGGCAGGTGCCTATAATCCCAGCTACTCGGGAGGCTGAGGCAGGAGAATGGCGTGAACCTGGGAGGTGGAGCTTGCCGCGAGCCGAGATCGCACCTCTGCACTCCAGCCTGGGCGACAGAGCGAGACTCCGTCTCAAAAGAAAAAAAAAAAAGGTAGAAGTTATTCTTTGCTCACAGGCCATACAAAACAGGCGATAGCATAGTTTGCTAACCAATAATCTAGATAGTCCTATGTAAAATTAAGCAGCGGAAATTTGTGATATTGCATAGAAGTGATAATTGGGAGCCTAAACAACATTAATAATGATAAAAACTAACATTTATGAAATGTTTAGCATGTGGCAGATATTATTCTAGACACATTAACTGTATGTGTTCATTTGATCCTCACAAGTACCCAGTGAGGTAATTTGTCAGTTGGTAGTTTGGAACCAGGATTAGAAGCTAGCAGTCTGGTCTAAAGCCGGAGTTCTTAACCGCTATACTAGGCCGAATGCTGATGTTCCATTTCCTTCTAAATCAGTAATTCAGGGGCATTTAGGGAAGAAGCAAACAGCTTCCTAAATTTCTATAGCTCCATAATGATAATAAGAAAAGGTCTTATATCTGACTAGCAAAAATGCAATTCATTTCACATGCCCACCTAAAAACTTCAGTTTTAAAAGTATCAAAAATAAAATTTTGGCATGTAAGGACACAAACTTCAGTTATTTTCCTGATGGCATCAAAACAAGGTAACATATAAATGCCTTTTTGCTAAAAGTTTTAACTTTTAGACCTGTGCTTTCAAACTTCAGCCTTAGGTTGTTGACAATCATCCAGAGACCTTGTGAAAACACAGATTTCTGCCCAACAACCCTACTCTCTCTATGTGCAGGTTTGGAGTTGGGAGGTCTGGCATAGGGTCCAAGAATCTGCATTTCTAACAAGCTCTCAGGTGAGGGTGACACTACTGATGTGTGGAACGCATTTTGAGTGGCACTGCTGTAATGCTTTCCTTTCAACCTCCAATAAGTTCATTCATATTATGGTGACATTAAAAAAATACCATTTTACGGCGGGGCATGGTGGCTCACACCTGTAATCCTAGCACTTTGGGAGGCCGAGGCAGGCAAATCATGAGGTCGGGAGTTTAAGACCAGCCTAACCAACATGGTGAAACCCTGTCACTACTAGAAATATAAAAATTGGCCGGGCGTGGTGGCGGGCGCCTGTAATCCCAGCTACTCAGGAGGCTGAGGCAGCAGAACGGCTTGAACCTGGGAGGCGGAGGCGGAGGTTGCAGTGAGCCGAGATTGTGCCGCTGCACTCCAGCCTGGGCAACAGTGCGAGACTCTGTCTCAAAAACAAAAAACAAAAACAAAAATAAACCATTTTAAGTCTAGAAAACATAAAACTGGAGGTTACAAGGCTTGACAACAAATAGAGGAAAACTTGATATTATAATTCCACAAGACTGAAAGACTAGCAATGCCTTCACTATAGAAGGCATAAAAAGGTTGTAACATTTTTAGTTTTGTTGAAATAAATTAGCTAATGCTAAAGATAACCTGACTTGTAATATGAAGGACTAGAACTTAGTGACTTCAAAGATTTTCACCCCTTTGAAATTTTATGATCCTATTAAGTGAACATACAAAAATAAAAAATACCTAAAGAAAATACAGCTACCAAATGTTGAGAAAAGATGGGTAAGAAGGAAAGCTTGAAGAGCACATAAAAGATATTCAGACATAAACTCGCAGTACAACACTTTAGAGGATCTCCTACCTGGCTTCTATATAGCGTCCAGTAATCAGCAGTATGCCTCTAAGTGCAATAAAAGTATCCCTTCCCCAGCAGCGGAAAATACCAGAAGAAAAATGAGGTAAGCCTAACGGAAAACACAACAAAATAATATGTTAACTGTAATAATACACACAAATCTATGAACTCCATTACTATAGAACAGTTCCTCTAAACCTGGGGTAAAAGACAGGTACCTGCAAATCCTCTAAAACCGTCTAAAATTATTTGTGTTAACTTTTGTCAAATGGGATTACATCCTCTTATCAGATTCCTAAAGGAATCTATGACCTAAATAAGATTAAGAACCACTGCTATAGAGGGATACTTATCTAAATTGAGGTGTGAACACATAGGTAAACTTTTCTTCTTTCTGAGAGAGGGTCTGGCTCTGTTGTCCAGGCTGGAGTGCAGTGGCGCAATCTTGGGTCACTGTAACCTCCACCTCCTAGGCTCAAGCCATCCTCCCACCTCAGCCTCCCAAGTCGCTGGGAGTACTGGTGGACACCACCGTGCCTGGCTAGTTTTCATACTTTTTGTAGAGAATGAGGTTTTGCCATGTTGCCTAGGCTGGTCTTGAACTCCTGAGCTCAAGTGATCTGCCCAACTTGCTCTCCCAAAGTGCTAGGATTATAGGCATAAGTCACTGTACCTGGCCAAACTTTCTTTTATAAATTAAATTTAAAGAGTAAAATTGGAGATCAAATATTTAACACATAAACACTAAATATTAATTATATATTTAAAAAGACTCTACCTTGAACTTGAGGACAATAAATAAATCAAAATATGAAATTATTAACTTAATGATACCTAATTAAGTATACTTATTGATCTATCACTTGAGTCAACATTTATTATCAAATTTCCCACTAATTTAAAACAACTTAAAAGTGTTATATTCTGTATACAATATGTACAATTTTACTTGTCACTTAAAAATTAATTTTACAGACAAAAACAAGGATTTAATGTGCCAAATAACTTGAACATTCTAGGTAACTGGAGCTTTTATACACAAGATAAAAGAGTATGATTAATGGTGCAATCTAAAATTTTACTTAAAGATTGAGTTTGGTTTCTTATAAAACACTAAGGTCAGGAGTTTGAGACCAGCCTGGCCAACATGGTGAAACCCCATCTCTACTAAAAATACAAAAAATTAGCCAGGCGTGGTAGTGGGCACCTGTAATCCCAGCTACTTGGGTGGCTGAGGCAGAAGAATTGCTTGAACCCAGGAGGTGGAGGTTGCAGTGAGCTGAGATCACACCATTGCACTCAGCCTGGGCAAAAAGAGCGAAACTCTGTCTCAAAAGAAAAAAAAAATTACGCTAAAGCACAAATATAACACATATTTTGGTTAGGGGAAACTGAGGACAAATAAAACATACACAGCATTCATTTATAACTATCTTCAAAGCACTTAACGCTATTTGAAAATTATCTTGTTTGCTCCCTGTTGAATGAATGTATCTTCCCAATAGGAAATAAGACCTACGAGTAGAAATCTCATCTACCTTGTTCACCAATAAGTATGTATTCATTGAAAATTGTAACTGTATGTAATACATCCCTATAAATATTTGATAACTGAAATAAAAAACCAATATTAATATGTAAATTGAAAAGTGAAAGAATTTGACTAAAAGAAAGTTTTGGCAATTCCTGAGTGTACTTCACAATTTAAGTTTCTGTTTATTGGGAATTAGATGTTAGTTTCTTCCATTAAGAAAGATAAGAATTAGATCTTTTTCCTACCTATGTTGTCTCCAAAACGATGGTACAAAATTTCCCCAAATACATTGTGCATTATTTACTTATGGTTAATATGTATGGTTTATATATGGATGATATATACATAATAATTTTGATGATAGTGATGACAGCAGCTAACATATATATAGCATTCTGTGCCATACACACTTCCTAGTATTCTGACCCATTTAATTCCTTGTATGAAATAGGAATATAGGTAGATTCAAAGGTGAGTCTCAATCAGTATATCCAAAAATATATGCAGTCTGTCTTTGTGAAAAGTCAAACTATAAAATCTCTAGCACTGATATATGGAAATGTTTGTATTAACTTTTAGACCTCTAAGAGTACACAACTAATAGATTTCTTGTCTTCTAAGTGATTTCTAATTTGTCAATTATTAGAACAGGCTACAATTTTTTTGTTTTGTTTTGTTTTTTTGAGACAGGGTCTCCTCCCACGCAGGCTGCAGTGCAGGGGTGTGATCGCAGCTCACTGCAGCCTCAAACTCCTTAGCTCAAGGGATTCTCCTGCCCCAACCTCCTCAGTAGCTAGGGCTACAGGTACATACCACCATGCCTGGCTAACTTTTAATTTTTTTATGGTAAAGATGGGGTCTTGCTATGTTGTTCAGGTTGGTCTTGAACTCCCTGCCTCAAGTGATCCTCCTGCCTTAGCCTCCCAAAGTGTTGGGATTACAGGTATTAGCCATTGTTTTTCATTGTTGTTGCAATACTATAACCAAAAGAAGACATTCCCAATCAGTTTCAAATGAATTCCAAAAAACCTATCTGCAAATCTTAGAATAGGCAAACACTCCCTTGGGATGCTAGGAGCAAATATCACATTTTTATTTGTATTTGTTTATCAACTTAATTTTTTAGTTTTTGTTTTGTATCATACCTGATAAGTATGTCAGATGTAACAGTTTATATCAGTATATCGTTTAAAGTGTATGTTTTGAAGATGTTTAACAACAGCAGTACACAATCAAAAAGGTTGAAATTACTACTTTTTGTAATAGGCTTCTAAAAAGTAGGCTTTAAAACCAAGTTATTTATATCAATGTTTCTTTTGCCCCTATGGCCAAGATCAGTTTCACGAGCATCTGCATGGATTCATGAGGGAACAACGGATACCAGGAGATCGGTCAAGTGAAAATCTAAAAACACAAGTATAGAACTAAAACAGCGTTTTTTGAATGTTTCATGAACATTTTTAATGGAAAGGTAATATTTATTTTAGTTTATGTTAGTTATTTTATTTTAGTTCACTAAGTCTTTTTATCTGGTCTAAGCAGCTGCAAATTTAAGGGTAAAAGAGGGAATTACACAGATAATACTACTTCTTTCTTCCTGTAACTTGGTATTTTTCAGTTTAGTTTGGGAAGTTCAAAACTTCAGTTGCCTCAAATACTAAGTACTCTCTAGAAATATGCTTGAAATGTATTAAAAAGAAAATAAAAGCTTGTCCTTTAGCCTATTTTGCTTACTTGAATTTGTTACTTGATTTAGGTTTTAAATCTTCTTGGAATAAAGGATATTGATTCAAATGTTGAAAGCATTTGATTGCAATTAGACCCATGAAAAAAATTATTTAACATCTGTTTTATAATTTATAGGGACCTTTACATGATCTCTTGATAATTACGAGGTTGGGTATATTTTTTAAATTGGGGAAAAATATAGAAAAGATGATAGTAAAATAAATTTGATTTTAAAAAAACACAGAATGTCAAGAGTTGGAAAAAATAGAAACATGAAGAAAAGAATCAGCCAGCCATAAAAAACACACATAAATGCCTGGTGCATAGTTAAAATTAAACAGTATGCATGGTTACTATTTTTATGAGTGAAAATCTATGAAATGTACTAAGTGGTAAAACAAAATCTTGAGTAACATTACAAGGTTTTTAAAAATAATCATTTTCCTATAACTTTTCTTCTGTGAATACTACTGATTTACATATTTTAACCTTGTATGTAATTCCTTACCTGCAGCTAGAGAAACACAACATTGCTCCCTTTCTTTTGTGATCTCATTTAACCTATAAGGTACATCCGTTAGTGCAGGTGAAAGAATTGGCAGGGAAGGGAATTTTCCTACTCCACACAGTTGAACTGAACCCAATGAAAGGTGCTTCACAAAGGTTGAACCATTCTGAACAAAGCTGTAACAAAAGTGATGGAATTAATTACCTGTAGAAATATAACAATTTTTAGCAGCTTTATTTTACTTGGTTTCTTTCTTTCAAATGATTTTTCTATACAATCTGTAACAATGGTCATATTAGTTAAAATTTTAAAAAATCTGGTTAGATTTCAAAACTGCTTTCATTTCACCCATTATTTTAGCTGGCTTACAGTCCACAGATGGTTGTAAAACAAATGGCAGAAATGAAAGTTTGTTATTCTGAAAGTATGTCCTAATCAATTTGGTGGCTTTCACTAGTACACTTAAATTTGTGGTTCCATTTTAGGAAAATTCATCATTAAAGGAAAATTTCACTCATAATAATAGTGGAATTTTTTCCTCTGATGAAAAATTAGAAAAATTATACATGTGTGTTTCAGAAATTTTATCAATTAACTCAATAAGTCAATGAATACACAGAAACAATATAAAACAATATTCTTATCAATATATGTTATTAGCTTTTAGAACAGATTTTATAATATTCAAGCTTGTTTTTGTATGCTATACAGACTAAAGAATGTTAATAAATCTACTATCCACCTACAAGCCTTTTCAGTTCTATGACAATTCTTCATGGTTTGGTTTTTTAAGAACATGTATGAAGTGACTCTGTATATAGTTTCTACACAGATATGCCCATTTATTCAAGTTTTGTTGGATGTACCTTGACATCTGCTTCCATGCTATATCCAGAAGAGTGGTATATGCACCAATTAATATAGCATCAAAGTAACATGGGATAAGGTAACGTGGGATCTGCTTCAGGTAGAAGAACATAGCCTGTAACCATTTACCAACCTGTTATAAAAATAAATTTGAAAGTTAATTTGGTATGTGTACAGGCTAGGTGTGTTTATAGAGGTAAATCTAAACATGCAACTTTAGTAATCTATAAACCCTATTTCCATTTATTAGAACTGAAAGATGATGAAGAAAGGAGGAAAACAGTTCAGGTTAGAAAACAATCTAAATATTATATATAACATGGTAATATTTATTATTATGTCCTTGATTTTTTTGGGACTATAATATAGTTCTACTTACTTCAGCAATAGCTCCTGATCGTGAAATAAGCCGGTTACTGACATAGTCAATCATCCAATCTCCAGATCTCAAATTATTACAAAAAGGATGCCCCAAGTCATTCTTTGGTCTTATTTCTGCCAATACAGACATTAAACCTGAAAATTCAGAGACATGTCATGCAGTATTATTGGTAGCATCAATTTGTTCCTATATCCTCTAGTCCCTACTCTGCTAGTGTCTATACTAGTGATTTGGGGTGAGTACGTATTAGAGGCAGACACAAGGGCTGCCCAGTCCACAACAGCGCTTAATATAGTTGAAGTTAAGTGTGACAATATTGGCTTGAGCCAAGTTACAAAGGCATACTGAAGGACACTACTGTCATAAGAGATATAAAGAGCTTTTCAGGATTCTGAAAAGCTTCTGGGACTGGTCTTATTCTTTTGGATTTTAATGTTATAATATTCAAGGATAACTGGCAAGGTTTCCCTGCCCAAAAGCATCTCAAGAAAGAAAAGTGATAAGCCTACGTTTTTTCACGTTGAAAAGTAGTGGGTTCATCAATATTCAGGCTAGATTTAAGGAAATCATAGAACTGGTTTCAGAGGGAGCAAGAACACCTATGGAGATGAGTAAAGCATGCTTTGGAAGGAACAGTTGAAATTTAACGGGAGGTACTTAGAACTAAGTGAAGTATCAAAGTGAGGTATGTGTGTGTACATATATACACACAAACACACACACACATACATATATATATATATATACGTAATTCTAGTCTTCAGTTAGAAGCATTAGCATTTCCCAGATTTTATTATTTCAATGATACTACCTTAAAAATTATATTGGCATCACTGACTTCATTTAGATTAAATTTATTTATCTATTTAGAATTGAATGAATTTTGCTTGGTATGTAGCATGTTTTGAGAAACTAAAAAATATATAAATTTAAGATAAAGTTCTTTCCCTCAAGGGATTCACAATCTTCTTTGGGGAAGAAAGCTTAAAACATAAAGATGTTGGGAAAAAAGACTATAAAATAATATTCTACATATGCCCTAGTATTTTCTTTTTTTTTTTTTTGAGACGGAGTCTCGCTCTGCCACCCAGGCTGGAGTGCAGTGGCCGGATCTCAGCTCACTGCAAGCTCCGCCTCCCGGGTTTACGCCATTCTCCTGCCTCAGCCTCCCAAGTAGCTGGGACTACAGGCGCCCGCCTCGTCGCCCGGCTAGTTTTTTGTATTTTTAAGTAGAGACAGGGTTTCACCGTATTAGCCAGGATGGTCTCGATCTCCTGACCTCGTGATCCGCCCGTCTCGGCCTCCCAAAGTGCTGGGATTACAGGCTTGAGCCACCGCGCCCGGCCCCTAGTATTTTCATGGACAGCAGATAATGCTCGGTAAATTTTGGTCTCACTGTGGAATAATGGAAGGACATAAGGAAAACAATGTTTTAGAAACAGATCTGATGATGACCAATGAAATGGAATGATTTGTAGATGAGGTAACAAGATTTGGAAAATTGGTTAGTTGGTTTTGTTTATAGGACTTAGTCCTAGAATAGAGTGAAAACTGTGGAAATAAAAAGGATATGGTGTACCCAACAGAATATGGAAAACAATCCACAAATCATAACGACTGATTGGATATTGAGGATGAAAGGCGCAGATCCAAAATGGACTCCTGGATTCCAAAATGACTAGATATCCCGTATCATAAGGAGGGAAACACATTTTGTTTAGGGGAAAGAAAGGTCAACAAAGTAGTTAAATCTGATTTAATCTGAGGCTCTTATTAGCAGCCTGCTGGAAATATGTGGGTTGCTGAAAATATTAAACGATCAGAGGGGAAAGCAACAAAAAATAAACAGGTAAGGGCAATTCTATTTAGAAAAGATAAGAAGAATCATTCCATTAGAAAGATAAGGAGAATTAGCAAAGAATCAAACTTAACTATAAGAAAGACAAAGGCTAGAAAAAGAGAACACACAAATTTGGTCTTTTTAGTGAACTAGAAGTAGTTTAACAACTCAGAGTGAAAATGAAGCAGATAATTACTTAAATCTGGTAACATATATATATCTTTTTATTTATTTATTTATTTATTTATTTTTTGAGACGGAGTCTGGCTCTGTCGCCCAGGCTGGAGTGCGGTGGCCGGATCTCAGCTCACTGCAAGCTCCGCCTCCCAGGTTTACGCCATTCTCCTGCCTCCGCCTCCCAAGTAGCTGGGACTACAGGCGCCCGCCTCGTCGCCCGGGTAGTTTTTTGTATTTTTGTTGTTGTTGTTGTTTATTTTTTTATTATACTTTAAGTTCTAGGGTACATGTGCATAACGTGCAGGTTTGTTACATATGTATACTTGTGCCATGTTGGTGTGCTGCACCCATCAACTCGTCAGCACCCATCAATTCATCATTTATATCAGGTATAACTCCCAATGCTTTTTTTTTGTATTCTTTAGTAGAGACGGGGTTTCACCGTATTAGCCAGGGTGGTCTCGATCTCCTGACCTTGTGATCCGCCCGTCTCGGCCTCCCAAAGTGCTGGGATTACAGGCTTGAGCCACCGCGCCACGGCAATATATCTTTTTAAAATTAATTAAATGAATGAATTTATTTATTTTTTGAGGCACAGTCTTGCTCTGTCACCCACGCTGATCATAGTTCACTGTAACCTCAAACCTCTCTCGGGCTCAAGTGATCCTCCTGCTCTGGCCTCCCAACGCATGAGATTACAGGCGGGAGCCACCATGTCTGGCTCACATATACTTCTTTCTTACAGCACAAAACATTCTGTGTTAAAAATGAGACTATTGGCCGGGCGCGGTGGCTCCAGCCTGTAATCCCAGCACTTTGGGAGGCCGAGACGGGCGGATCACAAGGTCAGGAGATCGAGACCATCCTGGCTAACACGGTGAAACCCCGTCTCTACTAAAAAATACAAAAAACTTAGCCGGGCGAGGTGGCGGGCGCCTGTAGTCCCAGCTACTCAGGAGGCTGAGGCAGGAGAATGGCGTGAACCTGGGAGTTGGAGCTTGCAGTGAGCTGAGATTCGGCCACAGCACTCCAGCCTGGGCGGCAGAGCGAGACTCCATCTCAAAAACAAAAACAAAAACAAAAAACAAAAAACAAAAAAAAGAGACTATTTTAGAAAAAAAAATCGTAAGTCCAAAAAGTCTCAAAAAAGTTTATTGAGAACTGCTTATGTGCTTGGTTTTGTAGGAAATACAAAAGCTAAAAAACAAGAAGCATAAAAAAGATAAAACTTAATTCTTCTTTCTCAAGGTATGCAGCCTACTTACTTAGTGTGGTTTTAAGGCTAGAAATTTCCAATTACTTAGTATGAACTAGGTGTCATCTAGTGAGCTGTTCACATGTATTAATTCATTAATCCTAACCATAATCTCTGTGGTAGGTACCATTCTGCAGATGAGAAAACAGCCATAGAGCATTTACTTCAGGTTATAAAGCTAGTCAATGTAACCCAGGAAATCTGGTTTTAAAGCCTGTTTCTTAATCACAATGATAAAGATTCACAAAAATCATTATACTAATTATCAAAACAAGGCAATATATTTCAAGGGCCCAGTAAGAGGTACAGAAAATAAATGCAATGGGTGTTTGGAGGACAAAGAAATTACTGTAAAAAGCAATAGCTAAAGAAGCTTTTATGAAAGATGCAAGAATTAAATTAGTCTTTAAAGATGGGTTAGATGGACAAAGAAATAAAGAGCCAAACAAAAGGCATAAGTGGAAAACTATATGAATCAGGAATACAGGTGTGATAAAGCAAATTTCTCAAACATCTAAGGAAATATTACCAACTAGATGAATTAAACTGATAAATATTTAGTTCCTCTAACTCATCTTACAACTACTCTTATGTTTTACTGTAAGTTCTCTTTACAAGATAAATATGCAATAAAATATATTTCCAATTAGATTTAAAAAAAAGGTGAATGGATTATATTTACAACCTAATCTCACTTGGGGCCCAAACAAGCATATTCTGTTTCTTCTTATATAATAAACCAGGTCAAGAAACATTAATTAAGGTCCAAGTATGCATAAAGAGCTACACAGACCTTAAGGAAAGAGATAGAACTAGTAATTCTAGGTAAAATTTACTGGGTAATTACTTTGTGTTACATCCTGTTTTCAGTGTTTTATGTGAATGATCTCATTAATCCTCACAAAAACCTTCTAAATTAGATAATATTATTCAAATTTTATAGAGGCAGAAATTGGTGCACAGAGAGGGTATATTACTTGCCAAAGGTCAATGAGTAGAAGCAGAGCCATAATTGCAACCCAAGCAGGCATACTCTGAGCCTACATACTCTATTGCCTGTAAAGAAGACACCAGATGACCCTAAAAGAAGAACACAAGGCTCAGCTGTCCTTCTATTTGCTTACCTTGAAGACCTGCATATTTAAGGGCTGACCAGTTTGGTATGTCATAGCACCCTCCACCATCTTCCTTTTCTTCTGATTCACATCGGTAAAGGATCTGATTTAGCTCAGCCAAAGTTAATTTGGAGGCAATACTAAGAATTGCAAAATAAAGATAACCATATATTGAAGTTTCGCTTGTTGTCAATAGAAACAAAAGAAGATAATCTGAATTATAATCATAAAATGTCTTAGCAGTATATGTTTTAGGAACTCAGCATTCAAATAAACATTACACTCATACATTGTAAGTAATTATTAAAGGACAAATTATGCAAAAGATTCAATTAGAAGCAACAATACTCCCAAACCAAGGAAATAATCAAGTACCAAATTGTATTGATTAGAAGTATGCTGGGAAAATATTTTGGCTTCTATATCCTTGATCTTATAAATTTGTTTTTTTAGCCTTTCTAGTTTGGACTTAGTGTTTTCCTTCTTTATTTATTTATGTGTTCTCATCTGATTTCCCTCCTTTATATTTCCCTAAGTGAGACATCAAGAACTTTTTATGCTAGTTATTGTATACTAAGAATACTTATCAGAGGATCACTAAAGGAATAATAAAAAGTCAGTTAACTGCCTAGGAAATCACGTGCTCTCTGCCTTTATACTTCTCTCCACATCCCTTCTCTTCTCTTTTCTAAGGCTGCACTGCTTCTCAGCTTGTTTATTCAAGAAACCAGGATTTTCTCAGATTAAGATGCCTCCTGGTAACTGTCAGAGGGAAGACTGACTATCATGGCCTTGATTTCCCTTTGTTTGGTCAGCAGTAAGAATGTATAACTGACCACACCTGAATACAGCTGAAACTGTATTTTCCTGTGCTTCTATAATAGATGCTCAGGTAATTTCATTTTACATGACTGCCATTTTATGTGAACACATATCCTCTTGAATGTATATTCTTCTTTCTCTTTTAGTTCTGGCTCAATTTAGAAAATCATTGTCATCTGTGCTTTGTTCTCTCCATCTCAGCTTTCCTCCTCAGAGCTAGTTTGTGAGTCAAGCCTGAGTCAAATCATTCAGAAGCCTCAGTATCAACTCCATTCTAGGGCAATATTTTTCAACACATAGCCAGTGGACTCCTTGCCTAAAAACTACTTGGGGATCTTATAAAACTGCAAATTTCTTGGCCTTGCTCCAAAATAATCTGAGCAGGTCTGAGGAGGAACATGCATTTTACAAGCAGTTCATCCAACACAAAGCTGCTTCATCACAGATTTTTTGGTTAAGAATGCAACTAGTTTATTAAGAATAGTTTGAATTAAGAGTTAATATCCTTAACAATAAAAAGTCTTACAAAACAACAAAAAAAGCTGAACACAATAGCAAAATGGAGTAATACATAAAACTACGCTTCAACAAATAAATACAAATGACCAATGAACAAAATAATTTAGCTTAACTAATATTTAAATTATATGAGATGTTATTTTTAACTATTTTATATTTACCAGTTTGATTAGTAACAGCTAACACTTATCAATCACTATGTGTCAAAAACTATTGTGTTTTACTCAAGTAATCCTCACCACTCTGTAAGAAAGGTGCTATAATTATGTCTATTATAAATTCTCAAAGGTCTCTTTTTCTAGAGACAGGGTCTTGCTCTGTTGCCCAGGCTGGAGAGCAGTGGCACAATCATGGCTCATTGCAGCCTAGACCTCCTGGGCTCAACTGATGCTGATGCTCCTACCTCAGCTTCCTGAGCAGCTGTGACCACAGGTGTATGCCACAACTCCCAGCTAATTTTTTAAAAACGGTTTTTAGAGATAGGGTTTCACTATGTTGCCTAGGCTGGTCTTGAACTCTTGGGCTCAAGCAATCCTCCCACCTTGGCCTACCAAAGTACTGAGATTATAGGAGTGAGCCACTGCACTCAGCCAGGTCTTACTTCTTATAGGTAATAAGAGTCTGCAATGGAATTCAAACCCAGTTAGTCTGGTTCTATACTCCATGCCCTTAAACACTATATTATATTGTGGTATAATATATTGGTATTGGTAATGATGGAAACTCTTGGATAGAGCTGAAGTATTAATTAATATAATCTTTCTGGAGGGAATTTAGCAGTATGTATTATAAGCCTCAAATATATGGATATAGTCTAACCCAATGGTCCCTAACCTTTTTGGCGCCAGGGACTGGTTTCACAGAAGATACTTTTTCATGGACTGGGGGTGAGGCGGTGTGGTTTTGGAATGATTCAAGTGCATTACATTTATTGTGTACTTTATTTCTACTATTATTACATTGTAATATATAGTGAAATAATTATACAACTCACCATAATGTGGAATCAGTGGGACCCCTAAGCTTGTTTTCCTACAACTAGACAGTGCCATATGGGGGTGATGGGAAACAGTGACAGATCATCAGGCATTAGATTCTCATAGGCAGCATGCCATCTAAATCCCTTGCATGGACAATTCACAATAGGGTTCACGCCCCTATGAGAATCTAATGCAGTCACTGATCTGACAGGAGGCAGAGTTCAGGTGGTAATGCGAGTGATGGGGCGCAGCTGTAAATACAGATAAAGCTTACCTGCCACTCACCTCCTGCTGTGCGGCCTGGTTCCTAACGGGCCATGGACCAGTACAGGTCTGTGGCCCAGAGGTTGGGGACCCCTCGTCTAACCCAAAAATTCCATTTCTGAAAATTTATACTAGTACTAATGATGGCAAACTATGAGCATTTACTATGTGCCAGGCATTGTGTTAAGTGCTTTATATGTGTTATCCTATTTAATTCTTACAAAATTTTCCAGATGGGAGACTGAGATAATGAAAGTTCTAAACAAATTATCCAAGATCATACTGACAGTAATGAAGCTAAAGTTTAACCCAGGTCTAAACCTCAAAACCGATATTCTTCTGTAGTATGCAGTGACATCTAGAAAGGGAATAACTAAGGACGAATGTACAAAGACATAATAATAGGGAATAATTAGAAGCAATCTAGATGTCCAAAAATGGAAACTGTTTAAATAAATTACGGTAAAGCCATAAAGTAGAATCATATGTTGACATTTTTTAAAAATGATGTGGTAAAGGGTATGAGGTATGCAACTTAATCTCAAATACTTCGGATAAATTGTGTGTGTGTATGTACAGAGAGATGCATGTGTGTGTATGTATTCATGTAGGCATGTGTGTATATCTATAGAGAGAATACACATGCAGGTACACACACAAATTATGAAGCAATACGGTAAAATGTTAATAACAGGTGATGCTGACATTGCTGGTCCTTGGACCGTACTTTGAGTAGCAAGGATATAGAGGACCCTTAAAACTGCTTAATTCAGTCTAGTGGTAACTTACTTAAATTAAAGTGGCAAATCTCTTTTTTTTTTTTTTTTTTGAGGCGGAGTCTCGCTCTGTCGCCCGGACTGGAGTGCAGTGGCCGGATCTCAGCTCACTGCAAGCTCCGTCTCCCAGGTTTACGCCATTCTCCTGCCTCAGCCTCCCGAGTAGCTGGGACTACAGGCGCCCGCCACCTCGCCCGGCTAGTTTTTTTTTGTATTTTTAGTAGAGACGGGGTTTCACCGTGTTCGCCAGGATGGTCTCGATCTCCTGACCTCGTGATCCGCCCGTCTCGGCCTCCCAAAGTGCTGGGATTACAGGCTTGAGCCACCGCGCCCGGCAAAGTGGCAAATCTCTATCAAACAAGGCATACTTACGAAGCAAAGGGAATTTTTAATATAGGATCTGAATTGTCAACAGCTAGGCTCCCAGATTTAAAGTGAGGACTGAATTGGGTCAGATGATTTCGAAGAATTCCAACAGCGACTTGTGCGTGTGGATCAAGACTAACTCTGAAAAAGTTAATTAAAAAGTGGTTAATTTTTAGGAGTAATTTATTCAAATTTAACAGGATATGCAAACTATTTTAAATATAAGTCAACAGTGTGAGCTCAGTTAACATACCTGAATATAATAACACTTCCTGGAGACAAGTTTTCAAATTCTATTTCTTGAATATATTCATTGGGCCCTTTTGTGGCAACTCCAGCTTGTTTAACAATTTTACTTTCATTAAGCTTGAAAAAAAATACATTAAAAAAATCCATTCAACAAACAGTTCTAATGTTCTTAAAATGCTAAACATAGTAGAGAGATGAGAGTCCTAAATACCTGAATATGTTCTCTAATTTCTACTGTGATATCTGGCATTCCATTGATTGAATTCTCATCCTTCCTATAAGGTTTCGTATTTCTCTCAATAGTTCTAGCTTCAAGAACTACTTCTTCAATTTTGCCTAGGAATATATAAAAACATTTTAACAAAATTTCTTATGGAATCATCGAAATTAGGAAGGCAAAAGTGGTTTCAAATCATTTAACTTAAAGTTGAAAAGAAAATATCAGTTAATTTTTTTTAGAAGTCTGAAAGTAGATGATTCTACCCAAGGTGCATCTTACATTTAAAAAAAAAAAAATTACGACTTAGTTAACAAAGTTTTTTTTGAAGTAGAAATGTATCAAAATAATAGTTTAGCTCTGGCGAACAACTACCCTATTTTGAGCAGAAAAAAGCAAATCACTTGAAAGGCTTACATTTTTTAGCCGGGCGCGGTGGCTCAAGCCTATAATCCCAGCACTTTGGGAGGCCGAGACGGGTGGATCACGAGGTCAGGAGATCGGGACCATCCTGGCTAACACGGTGAAACCCCGTCTCTACTAAAAAATACCAAAAAAAAAAAACTAGCCGGGCGAGGTGGCGGGCGCCTGTAGTCCCAGCTACGGGGGAGGCTGAGGCAGGAGAATAGCGTGAACCCGGGAGGCGGAGCTTGCAGTGAGCTGAGATCCGGCCACTGCACTCCAGCCTGGGCGACAGAGCAAGACTCCGTCTCAAAAAAAAAAAAAAAGAAAAAGAAAGGCTTACATTTTTAAAAAATTGGAATATTTCAGATTAAAAAAAAAATTAAAAACCCAGGTTCCACTTCCTCACTTAAAGAAAAATTTACAAATACAAGTAAAGCATCTGTGTACCCATTCTTCACTTTCAGAGGTAACCTCAAATCAGTTTGGTGCTCACTATTCCTGGCATTTTCACTACACATGCCTGCTTCCTTAAACAACATATATTATTTTCCCCATTTCCAAGTTTTATTAAAATGAATTCAAGTTACATATATTTGCAACTTGCTTTTTAGTGGTCAACAATGTATTTTTTAGATTCATTCACACTGCTACATCAGCTCTAGCACATTTACTTCAAATGTCAAATAATATTCTACCCTATGAATATACCAAAATACATCTGTTCTATTACGGTTGTCTCTAATTTTTCTCTATTATAAACAATGTTGCAATAAATATTCTTGTGCATATCTTCAAATGGAAATGTATGAAAATTTCCCAGATATATACCTAGGGATAGAACCGCAGGGTCAATGGATTATATAAAATTACAACCTTACTTTAAATAATTTAAGCTTTAAGTCATTAATCTGGCAACAGGTAACAGAACCTTCTGATCTAGAAATTCTACCTCTCTAAATACACACTAAGAAAATTGTTTAAAAGAAAAAACAATTATCCTTAGTGTATATTTAAAACTTCATAACACTACTAAACATACTAATGAATATTAAAAAGGGCATAACAACAACGTATGAAACATTTAACAAAATAATAATCACAATTTTGTGGACTGACAAGAGGAAATATTTTAGGAATGATCTGTGACCAAAACAAAACCAGAGATAATATTGTACATTGTGACTGTTGTCCTATAAAACTAAATATGTACATTAGCAAAGATCAGATAAGGATAGTGAATATAAATTTGTGAACAATTAAAGAAACTTTCAGGTATTCAGGTTGATAATTTTTAAAAACAGGAACTATGCATACTCAGCAACAAGCAACCAATATAGAATATGATGATTTTTATGGGAATTTTCATTTGGTCAATCAACAACCTTTGACAGCTGCTGCATGAACAGGAGCACGTTATGCTATACCACATATAACAGTAAGACAATAAAATACACATATCCAGAAAAAAATCAAGTAACATTAAGGACATATCTCAGGGATGTATTTTATAATTTTTGACTCTTTATGCCAAAGGAGTACTTAGAGACTATAATTGCTGTATGTTCAGAAGAAAGAGAGATCACTGAACAAAGAAGGTGCAACTTTAGACCTTGAAAGATCCAGACAATTCACACAGTATTTGGGAAGAAGTAAAAATACCTATTTGGCTGAAATCGTGGACTGACATAGGGCTAGGATTGTAGATAAGGATGGATTATGAAAAGCCTTAAACATTAGGTTATATTATTTTCCATTTTAGTTTATATATTTGTATGTATGTCTGTGCATATACACAAAGACATATATTTATACACATATATACATATACACTAACACATATATATTGTTCTGCTAGAAGAGAAATAAATGTTCATTTTATACAAATTAGGAAATAAAATATAAACAAAAATATTTCACAACTCAAAAAATGTTAATATTTGAAAGTATTTCTGTCTAGGTTTTGTTCCACCCAGTAAAAATATAAGTTGCCAAAAATTTATTTTTTTTTTTTTTGAGACAGGGTCTCACTCTATCACCCAGGCTAGAGTGCAGTGGTGGGATCTGGACTCACTGCAACCACTGCCTCCTGGGCTCAAGCGATCCTCCCACCTCAGCCTCAGGAGTAGCTGCGACTACAGGCATTTGCCACCATGTCCGCCTAATTTTTTGTACTTTTTTTGATAGAGACAGAGTTTTACCATAATGCTGAGGCTGGTCTTGAACTCCTGAACTCAAGTGATCTGCCTGCCTCAGCCTCCTGAAGTGTTGGGATTACAGATGTGAGCCATCATGCCTGGCCAAGTTACCAAAAAGTTTAAATTCTTTTTTTCAATTGCATCCACAGTAGCACTGTGTTATAATATATATGATATATACATGATCTATAACCGTAACATTACAGTATAATTTAATATAATGATATAATACAAATACAATAACAATTTTCAGATTGCATTACCAGGGATGCACATTTGAGGCACTTCCTTGCTATAAAATGAAGTCTTGGGATTCCTGAAAGCAGTTCTAGATACAGCCACAACAGACTGATGGATGCTAGGTGAGTGTCTTGTTACTGCCACTATGTCTTCATCAACTTGATCCACATACACCTGAGAAGCAGAAAGAGCAACTAGATTAGCTCTCAAACTGGAAAGACTTACTCTGAAATTGAATCTGAAGAAACAAATTTAATAATTTCTTGCCTGAATAAAACCCTTGGCTCCAAGTTCCTGATGAAGCTTATTGATAGCACATCTGGCTGCAATAATGCCGCTTTGGAAATTAACTTCACCTGTATTTGAAGGCAATGCTTCAGGATTCCACCTAGTGTAAAACCGTTCCTCAGAAACCACTGAAATCTAGACAAAGGTAAAATTCAGCATGGATACATTTTAATTATAATGAATTTTTTTGATAAAAATGCCCAAAGTTATTGGCCATGTAGGTTTTAAAAAACAACATATAAACAAACCTGATGAGGCACTAATTCATCATAGCCTCTTGTACTTCCACTAGCACAACACGCCATAGAAACAATTGTAGTACTTGGAAGAGCATCATATGCTGATCTATGCTAGAAGACAACAACAAAGCAAGTTTGCTCTCTTTCAAATGCAAAGTGCCATTCTACAGCATAATGAAGTAAAAGGATAATTACATAAATAAATTCATAAGGTAAATTAATTTGCTTTTAAACAAGCAAAACATTCTGAAAATTATGTATTATAATCAGTTATAAATCTAAGACACTAATTTGAAGTATATGGAAATGATTGTGACCAAGTGTCAGAGAGTTAAGTATCAAAGCATTTAGCAAAATAAGTACATGAAAAAGATTAGGTGCTTACCACAATAGGACACTCATTATCATGGGTAATATCCATAAACAGGGCATGTGCAATAGCTGGCATTAAAGGCCTCAAACAGGGCTGAACAAAGGATCCAACAGGTTCTCCTCCATATCGGTAAACTAATCTGCCCTCTTCATGACTATTATATGCACTCATTGCCTCTGCAGAGCATTACAGAATATTTTAACAATCTTCATTATTTATGTCCAGAGAGAGGTTAGATTTCTTATCATAAATGACTTTCAAAATAAAGACCACATCAATATTATTAAAAAAAAAAAAAAACTGCTTTAAGGATTTAAACAAATGTCTACTAGTTTAAGTGACAAAAAAGTTTTCCCCATAACTTAACTGGAGAAATGGCTCATGTAAGGAAAAGAGAACATATGTTGTTTACTGGGATGTAAGCTACACAAAATTCAGTGTAAAACATCTAAACTTTACATCATATCTCCCAGAAGATGAAAAACAGGTTTACATATTTTCAGCAACAAAAAATGGTTTTGTTAGTGAGTCTTCAGTTCATCCTACGGTCTTTCAATTTGAAATGAGGTATCTTACCCCAAAGCAGAAGTTTATACTGATAAAAATAGAATGAGTCATATTAGAATATGTCATACAAACTATTTAAAAGAACATTAACTGTGTTAAAAAATTATTAAGCATTGCATATGAAGCTATTAAATTCTTTAATCTACTTAAACAAAAGCTAAAGTTTTAGATGGGAAATACACTCCAACAAGCCTACCTCTTATTAAGGAACTAATGCCCAGTCTAGTAACAAAGACATTGTCCAGATCTTCACTTCCTGTGAACAGTTCAGCTACTACATATAAATTGGGTTGCAAATTCCTAGCAGCATCCAACATGTACTGTAAAAAGCACAGCGACAAATGTAACAAATAAATGTAACAAAGAGAAAAGCAAGATAGGAGGAAGGAAGGAGACAAAAGGAGGCATGGATTTGACATAGAAAAATATGTAGAAAGATAAAATGGAAATTCAAGAAGAATTTCCAAATAAAATTTCATTGTACATATGTAAGAAAATATCAAGCATACCAAAACACATAGAAACAAGAGAATTTATAAAGAGAAGAAAACAGTTAAAAAGGAAGATTAGATTTTGCAAAGATATTGAGACATGAGAGAGAAAAAGAAGAAGAAAAATGTTAGTTCATATTACTAAATATAAATCATAACACTACAATTCTGTTAGGCTTTCTCCCTGTTTGCTTATTTATTTAATTAATTAATTTATTTTTGAGACTGAGTTTTTTTCTTGTTGCCCAGGCTGGAGTGCAATGGCGTGATCTGAGCTCACCACAACCTCTGCCTTCCAGGTTCAAGCGATTCTCCCGCCTCAGCCTCCTGAGTAGCTGGGATTACAAGCATGTGCCACCACACCCAGCTAATTTTGCAGAGACAGGGTTTCTCCACGTTGGTCAGGCTGGTTGCAAACTCCCAACCTCAGATGATCTGCCTGCCTCGGCCTAAAAGTGCTGAGATTACAGACGTGAGCCACTGTGCCAGGGCCTATGTGCTTATTTTTAAAACTTTAATCAGACTTAATTTCCAGGTGGTTGACTAAACAATTATTCACAAATTCCCTGATGAATTACTTAGCTGTTGGAAAGATTAGGTCTGCCTGACCAGACTGAAGCCAGTTTCTCCTACAGATGATGATAAAACTCTTAAAAACTCTTACACTTTACAATTTCCACTTGTGTGATTTACATTTAACACTGGTGCTATCTAGCTGTTTATTATAAACACTGGTTTATAATAAAAAATCAGATAGGTTCCAAACTGTTAAACATAGCATTTGCACAAAGATTAATAAAATACTTGAAATTCTATCAGCTAACAAGTAGAATCCTAGATTTTGTAATTTAAAATTAAGTTTGAACATTCTTTTCTGCCATGTAACAATCTTAGAAGCATATTTTTTTTTTTGCTGTTGCTAAAACCACAATAAAATAAAGCCGTCATTTTCTGGAACTAGACAATGTTCCACCAGCTTAACTAATGTTCACTAAATCCCTCCAAATCAAATCAATTTTTCATCACAGGACTTGAAACATATACATTATAATACTGCTTTAATATTATAGAAATAAGATATTTTTCAGGTAAACACACATTTCCAAAGAACACCTAGGTGACACTGGTCACTAGGAAGCTATCAAAAATCTTATAAGCAGTGCTACTGTAGGGTTTCTAAAAATAATAAATTAAAAAAATCTTATAAGCAGGATGAAAATTATGAGTTTAATTACAAAGTTGTATTAGATAGAAGGTAATATTGTAAGTATTGGCATTGTTCAGAAGTTATTGTAAAGAGCTCAAAGAGGAATAGACAATGTTTATGTTTACACTTATATTTTTATAAATAATAAAAATTAAATCGATGAGGCTAGACTGGCTTCAATATGCTATACCGTTAATGTTTTTATTTTATTTTATTTTATTTATTTATTTTTTTAGACAGAGTCTCACTCTGTCACTAGGCTGGAGTGCAGTGGTGTGATCTTGGCTCACTGCAACCCCCGCCTCCCGGGTTAAAGCGATTCTCCTGCCTCAGCCTCGCGAGTAGCTGGCACTACAGGTGCACACCACTATAATGCTATTCACCTTCACAGTCACTTCTAAATATATTGAAAGCAACCTAAAAATAAGAAAAATTAACATTTATGTATTTACAGTAGCCAATATACATTTTATGTATTGTAAACACATTTTATGTATTTACAATAGCACTTCACATTATCAGAAACAATATGATCAACTTCCCTAAATTAAAATTTTAAAATTAACTAGTTAAATATTTTATAGCCCAGTATTCCATAACAACTGCATCAAAAGATTGTTAGAATTACGCTAATTATGCAACAGTGATAAATACTACCACCAAATCAATGCCGGTGTCCAACTAGCAAAAGACTATATTTACCTGCATAGTCTACTTAAGGAAAGCTAGGAAAGAACACTGAATTTCTTTTCTTAACATTAGATAAATTGTTTTTCTGTACCTCAGCTACATGAAGAGGTGTTGAGTGGCAGTTATCAAGACGTACTCCCTGGAAATAAGTTGCAGTTACTTCAGTGTATTTTTTCATGTGTGCCCAGAGAAAAGGACAGTCCTCTGGTTTATTCCCATAGCGCAATTTAACACTGTCTCCCCAGCAAATAAGTTCTCTCCTTAGGTAAACTTCTGAGCCTGTTCAGAAAAGAGATTGCTTTCAATAGTTCAAGAAATAAAATGAAAACAATTACTTCACAGAAACACTGATTTTTAAATTGCTTTAATCATTTCTGCCACGAATGATACATTGGTTAAAACTGTATCTAAAGTGGTATGAGATAATGTTTTTAAAAAAAAAAATAATTTATTTCTCATAGCTACTCTGAAAAAACTCTAGCTTATAGTCTCTTCTAAAAATTTGTCCTCAATTTCAAAAACCCAAGTCACTTCATAAGGGAAAACAGAAATGTTAATATCATAGGCCTTTCAAAACCATAGTTCTACCAAAAACATTTAAAGCTCCATTTCCACCCTCCTACTTATTTTCGGCAACAGGTTATATTAGATCCATGGCATACAGCAGAATGGCTTGATTTTGTTTAGAATGGCTGGAAAAAAGAGGGCAGAGATACTTACACCCAAATTTATACTCTTAAAAAAAAGCATAAGATTTCTGAATAAATTTTGATGTCACTAAAATAGACTCCCAGTTTTGAAATGTTAAAAAATAAATAAATCAATGAGTTCCTGCAACATTCTTCCTGGTAATGAAATAGCTATAGAAAAACAAGACACTAAGAGTGAGGGGGGACCTCAAACCATTAGGTTCTAGTTTAATTGCCACTGAAATGTCTTAATACCTCTGGCCAATGAGTGAAAATATCTCTTATGGCAATGTAATTGTAATAGCAGTGGTTTCAAACTTGTTTGTAAAAATGCAATAACATTTTGTCCAAATAAAAGCTTACATAGACCCACAATATAGAAAACAGATACATAAAAGTTATTCTGTTTGAGAAGATAAAAGGTAGGAAGGCAAAGGAGAGGAAAGAAGATGAACTTATTATTTGTTGACTCCATGTTTTCTTTCTCAAATTGTATGTACCTCTGGTACCTTTATTGGTGAAATAGTTTAAAAACCAATAGAATAATGGGGAAGAAAATCAATAAAGCAGATTTTATTTTGACCTTGCCATGAACTATTCTTTCCCTATCCATAGAGAAGTTAAAAATTATATACCTGGTTCAGCAAAGTTTCGAAGAGGATCATCTCCCATTACCCATCCATTGTGTGCCATCAGAAAACAAGCTTTATTTGGGAGATGAATCATAGATTCTTCCATGGAGAAGTCCATTTCTTCAAATGGGAAAGTAAAATACCTATGAAAATATAATTAAATATTAAATCCATACAAAGAAACTCCTTGGAGAGAATATAAATTTGCAACATTAAAACTAAACTTCTTCTCTAACGAATAGAATAAAATTAGTTTGATGCTATTTATAGAAAAAAAGTTCAACATAGGTCAAAAATCTTCAATAGACTTTTTGAGTAAATCTAGAGGATGTGAGAAACAGGGAGTTAACACAACAGCATAGCTGGCTAACATTTTAAATAATGTTTAAAACTTCATAAAATTATTTTAAAAAATCATTGAGGTGGCCAGGCATGGTGGCTCACGCCTGCAATCCCAGAACTTTGGAAGGCTGAGGCGGGCGGATTACCTGAGGTCAGGAGTTTGAGACCAGCCTGGCCAACACGGGGAAACCCCGTCCCTACTAAAACTACAAAAATTAGCTGGGCATGGTGGTGCACCCCTGTAGCCTGGCTACTTGGGAGGCTGAGGCAGGAGAATCGCTTCAACCCAGGAGGCAGAGGTTGCAGTAAGCTGAGATCATGCCACTGCACTCCAGCCTGGGTGACAGAACAAGACTCCATCTCAAAGAAAAAAAAAAAAAATTGAGGCATTGATGTTACTTTGCAAAGACATTTTAAAAAAAGACTCTTAAGTAAAGTTACGCAAAGGCTTTTACTACACTCTAGTTGCCCAATCTATGCTTCATGTCACTTACAAAGTAAGGAGCTAGATGCTTGCTTAAATTGATTAATATTGAATTTATCACTAAGTATGCAGTCCTCCAGAAACATTAAAGTAAATGATAACTATAAATTGGTTCATACTGATGACAGTTTCTCTAACAAAATACTTGCCTAACAAAATGAGTTAATATTAAGCCTATATCCAAATCAAAACTTCTATTTCAATTTAAGAAATGTACTGAAGTCACATGTTAAAGAAAACATTTAGGTTAATTTCAGATGTTAAATACAATTTTCAATGTTCAACCATCAATAAGAAAAAAAAAAACAAAAATGCAACACCTGGTAACTAAAGGATGCTTTCTAGTGACAGGTCCTAGTTTTGGACCATGGCCAGCCAGTCGTTCATAAAACACATTTCCCAAAAGGCAATTAACTGCCTGAAAAACATTAAATTGTGTTAGATCATCATCATCATCAAGACAACAAAAAAATAGTAATAAGATGCAAGGAAATGCAGCAGTTCAAAAATAAGTAAAACCTGTTCCTGATGGTAGTTAATGAGTCGATGCTTCTCTGAATTTAATTCCTCAATTCTCTTATGAAACCAATTACAGCATTCTTCAATTGCTGCTGGCCCATTGCTAGAGCAGATGGAGAAATGCAGATATAGTATTTAATGGCTTTACAGATTCTACATTTAAAAACTTTCTAACAAAGGTCACAGAAACCTTAAATATATTCATCAGGATTTCAATTATGGCTGATGATGTTTTCCAATTGTAAAAATGTTTATATACAAATATAGAAACATGGCCCACGCACAGAAAAAGTGGGAAAATGTCATGTGTTGAAATAGTAGAATTACAGTGAATTACTTTATTTCATTTTCTATTAAGCGTTTTTAATAAGTAGTATGAAAATCATACTAGCCATAAAGGTTTATAAGTAATATTCTTTATTTCACAGAAAAAAACACATTACATACTCATGTGGTATGAAAGTCGTTAGTGCAATGTTCATATCTACAGTACAGCCAAACCGTCTGTATTCAGGATCTTGATTAATCTTAAGATGTTGGTTTGGATCAGACTTGGTTACTCTCCTATTTTCTAAAAGAAAAAAAGATGGTATCTTAAATGCAACTATCCACAAAGATTATAAATGTCACTATTTTCTAATTTCGGGCCTATAATTTTTTCATTGAAAATAAAACAAATATTTCACAAATATCCTTCTACCTCCTCCCCTTCTCATCTTGCTGTGCACACACACACACACATACACACAAGGCGTGTGGAGAAAGAAACACAGAGAGACAAAAATAACATAAAAGAAAGACACAAGGATTCCTATCAATTCAATCCCAGCACCACTTTTCTGCCTACGTCAGCATTCACTTATTCTATTCTTTTTTTTTTTTTTTTTAAACACATTAAGGACTTTAGTGGAACGTGTTTTCCTCCCATGTGCTACCAAATATTCTAACCTCAGGAGTTCTTTTTCAAGATTGCTTTCAAAGTTTGCTTCCTAAAGTCTTATTAACAACCTGACTTTCTTTGTGCTCTCTAAAAGAAGCACACAGGCTTAATACTTTCTTTCCCTTTTCATCAACCATATTCCTTAGATAACAACTTAAAAATTAAAAGGAAAATAAATGGTTTTTGGGGAAATTTTCACTCTTTTTCTGGAACTTGTTTATAATAAAATTAAGAACTGGTACAGGATTGTCTCCATTGAACTTGATTTTATATTAACTAATTAATTTGCATCTGGCTTATTCCAAAGAGACTTTGAAATGACTTATAAAAACACAACCAAAAAAACATAAAATAACGGGTTTCCATAGTGTAGTGGTTATTCATGTTTGCCTCACAAAACAGCATAAAATACAAATCGATTCTTAAAATCCATTTTCTAAGGTTCATCTGCAAGAGTAAATATATGAAAACTGCCGTGGGCACGGTGGCTAACACCTGTAATCCCAGCATTTTGGGAGGCTGAGGCAGGTGGATCACCTGAGGTCAGGAGTTCGAGACCAGCCAGTTCGAGACCAACATGGAGAAACCCCATCTCTACTAAAAATACAGAATTTGCTGGGTATAGTGGCACATGCCTGTAATCCCAGCTACTCGGGAGGCTGAGGCAGGAGAATCGCTTGAATCCAGGAAGCGGAGGTTGCAGTGAGCAGAGATCATGCCACTGCACTTCAGCCTAGGCAACAAGAGTGAAGAAACTCCATCTCAAAAAAAAAAAAAAAAAAAGAACACTGCCAAGAAATGAAACGCTTGAAAAACAGAAAAAGCTATGCCATCAGTATAAACTTTAGTATTTAGTCTTTAGTATTGATAGAATAAAAGAGATGGATCAGTGGAAGAGCACAGATAACAGATGTATATTTTGTATATTACCATACACTATGAAGTATTACAGTGGTACTTCAAATCAGTATAAAAGGATGGATTTTCAACTCAATATAATTTTAAAAATACAGATCAAGTTAAGTATCTTCTTTATATAATATACACAAATAAGTTTCAGGTATATTAAATATTCAAATGTAAAAATACAAATTAGAAGAAAAGAGAATGTTGATGGAAGGTCTTTCCTAAGCATAATATAAAATTGGAAGCCATCAGAAATTGAAAAGTTTGACTACATTGAAAAAAAATATCACCATAAACAGGAGTTGAAAGATCAAGAGCATACTAGGAGGCTATATTTGAGGCCCGTGTAATAATCAATAATAATGTCAATATAAAAAACAGACAACTCAATAGAAAAATGAGAAGAAACATTAACGGCAATTAATGGAAGAAATATAAATAGCTAATTAATATGTAAAAATATACTTCATTAATAAGCAAATAAATGTAACTTAAAAGGCTGGGCATGGTGGCTCACGCCTGTAATCCCAGCACTCTGGGAGGCAGAGGCAGGTGGATCATGAGGTCAAGAGATCGAGACCATTCTGGCCAACACGTTGAAACCCCGTCTCTACTAAAAATACAAAAATTAGCTGGGTGTGGTGGCGCATGCCTGTAGTTTCAGTTACTTGGGAGGCTGAGGCAGGAGAATCACTTGAACCTGGGAGGTGGAGGTTGTAGTGAGCCGAGATCACACCACTGCACTAGCCTGGTGACGGAGCGAGACTCCGTCTCAAAAAAAAAAAAAAAGAAAGAAATGTAAATTAAAATAAGGTATGTTTCGCCTGATTGACAAACATGATAAAGACAAACATGACAAACATTAATGATATCTAATGTTAGTGATAATATTAAGTTGGTATAACTTGCTGTGAAAATAAATTTATTATATTTGAAATCTATATATGCTTTGACTCAATAATTCCATGTTTAACAATTTATCCTTCAGATTGACTCACATAAGCAAGTAAACATAACATGTACAGGGATGTATTTTCTGCAGTACAGCTTATGAGACTGGAAGTTTATCCAGGGAAAGGACTTTGTTCTGTTTACCAATGAATCCTCATGCCTGGAGGAATGTCTAGCACACAGTAGTATGTGGTTCAATGAATATGCATTGAATGAATGAATGAAAAATGAAAAATCTGGAAACAACCTATCAAAAAGGCTAAATAAATTCAAGTACTTTAAAAATAGCATATTGCTATACAGAGGTTAAAAGAAATAATTAGCTATAATAAATTTATATTGTCA
This sequence comes from Trachypithecus francoisi, assembly GCF_009764315.1. Classification (NCBI taxonomy): domain Eukaryota; kingdom Metazoa; phylum Chordata; class Mammalia; order Primates; family Cercopithecidae; genus Trachypithecus; species Trachypithecus francoisi. Next base: position 121,593,665 of record NW_022681470.1, read on the forward strand.
ACTGAAAGAACAAGTTGTTGATGGTTTACGTTCTAGTCTTATTTGCATGTGTAAAAATAATATAAATATAAAACTTATGTACATACGATATATAGAATTACATACAATTATATATCAAATTGAATTTTTTTCAAGAAGAGTCTTAAATACAAGAAACAATATGTAGTAGCTGAGATGTGGGTTTCGGGAGAGGGGAGGTCATACATTCTATTTTCTTACACATTTGAACTATTGGGCTTTTTCTCTTTACAATAAGCACATATTATTTCATGTAAATAATACAGCTTACTGGGGGAAGGGAATATAAGAGGCCCTTTAGTAAAATGAAACAGGAAGAAAGGTTAATATTAAAAATTCCTGTACAAAGGTGCTACACAACTGCAAAAGTTGATGCATGAAGCTGACTGAGTATCCTAGAGCTCATTCTATTTCAAAGGCACTATTTCTGAGTCCTACTCTAGTTCTGTTTTCTGGAAGAGAAAAAAATATTTATTTTAAGATCTTCTCCAAATCCTCACTGCTAGGTTGTCCTATACGAAATGCAGATAGCTCTTAATAATCCTTTCTAATTTGTCTCCTACAAACCCTACTTTCTCATTTCACCTATTTTTTCCTACGCTATTTTGTTGGGGGCACATTACCTTCTTGATTAGTTATGTCCTTAACAGAAGACTCACTTCGTTACCTTTTGTTATCTCGCCAATTATCTGGCTTCAGTATCACTAGTGGTTAGGTGGCCTTAATAGTGGGGAAAATCAGTTGGAAGCCCCTCTATGTCAGTTAAGATTCTTACTATAGACAACAGGAGACTATCACATCTCTCAGTTTCAAAACTTGTTTCAAGCCATTCTCAGCTGAAATAACCTTTCTACCTACTTCCTATTCATACATTTAATAACTATATACTGGGTTCCACAAACTTCTGAGCATTCTATGGAACTAACAGTAAGATACAGTACCCAGGGGAAGTAATTGTGTTATGTGTTATTATGACGTGCCCTTTAGATGTCTCTGCTAACTCTCAGCTTACAGAACCACAGTTTTATAATATCAACAATAACACAAATATCATACAATGACATATGTAATAATGTCATTACGCAAAAGAGTTTTCCCTTTATAATATCAAATTTCTTAAAATTGATACGAACATTCTAGCATATATCCTTTACCTTGTGTAAGAAGTCTTCTAAATTGCTCAACTGCTTTGTTGACGTCTACTTGGAAAAATTCCCAGAGTTTAAGCTTTGGAAAAATATCCTCCCAAATCATTTTTCGGATGGACTGAAAAATGTCAATAGTTAAAAAATACATATATACATATATTTATTTAAAATCATTTAACCAAATACTGTTTATCATATTAAAATACAGATTCTAAGTAATTTTCAAACATATATTTAATGTGTACTTTAGAAATTTTTTCTGTTTTAGTGTGATACTCCTCTGTACATACTGACATTCATATGGTGATCATTTTCAATAAAAGCAGGTATTCCCTTTTCTTTGTATTTCCCTTCTGCAACATCACAGGAAAAATGCCAAAGTGCTCTGTCTAAAACCCAGGCAGGTTTTAAGTGTGGAGAATTCACAAGATTATAGGCACATTCTGGATGTTCCTGGATCCATTTACTATTAGCAGCTGAAGGAAAAAGGAGACATAAAGGAGTATCTCATAATTAAATTGAAACTGTATCTATGTTAAGTTTAGAGGTGAAATAAAATAGAAACATCTACCACTCATTTTTTTCTATATTAGACATCAATATTTTACAATGATACTGTTATAGGAAACATTTTTTCTTTGGTTATGGTATCCTATCATTCGCTTCACCATACTTTTTTGTTTTTAACTTTAATTCTGCTTAGAAAATCTGATGAAACAAAAAGCAACTCTCTCATAGGTAATACTTTTGTATGGCTAATCCTAAAGCATTAATGAAATATGTTGTTTTGATAAGTTGGATAAAAGCAAGGCTGAGAAAGTGCTAAAAGAAATACGCTCAAGGAATATGAATGTAGCTTATAGTTCAGAATCAGAATCAAGAGTTTGGCAAAGTATTCCAAATATTTACAGCATTGAAGATAATTTGTTTTGGCCAGGCATGGTGGCTCAACCCCAGCACTTTGTGGGAGTGGAGGTAGGATAGCCTGCAGGAGTTCAAGACCAGCTTGGGCAACACAGTGAAACCTTGTATCTATTTATTTAAAAAAAGATAGTTGTTTTAATTTTAAAATTAAAAAAATGAAAGTTACATGGAATTTGTTTGATTTTAAAATGGACTAATTATCCCTGAATTCATATTGAAGAGCATGAGTGATTAATGTACATAAAACAAAAAGTAGTAACAATTACTGAATATTTACCACATACCAGAAATTGTTCTAAGCAGTTAAATACGCCAATTTATTATTCCTCACTTCCTACCACACAAATTAGGACCTATTGTTAAGTTCTCTTAACAAATGAGGAACTGAAGCACAGAGAGTTAAGTAACTCAGCCCAAGTCATACAGTCAGGAATTAACTTGGCCAAGTCCCTCTTCAGAATGTGCAATCTTAACCACATTGCTCTGCTGCTGAAATGAATGTGTTCATGCTTCATTCACTCGGCTGAGCACTCTTATATAATTTTAGAGTCATTATTATTTCTAGTTTCAGTCATTTATTTAGTAAATCATTTATTTACTTAGTATTTATTCATACCCATAATAAACACTCAGATGAAGAGAGGCTATGTAAGGAGCAGAGAAGTTGTAATAAAAGTTAAATTGGTAATTCTCAAAACTTGCATCAAGATAGTTCCTCCGAGATTCATCAACACAATCACTGAAATTCAAGGTATTTTTCAAAAACACAAAATGTAGTAATAACTTATATCCAAATAGGATTTTCACTTATAAAGAATAAATATTGGGCTAGGTGCGCTGGCTCAAGCCTGTAATCCCAGCACTTTGAGAGGTCGAGGAGGGAGTATCACTTGAGCCCAGGAGCTGGAGACAACATCTGGAGGCAACAGCTGGACATAGCAACATAGTGAGACCTCATCTCTACAAAATCTTTTAAAAATTAGCTCAGCATGGTGGCATGTGCCTAAAGTCCCAGCTACTCAGGAGGCTAAGGTGGGAGGGCTGCTTGAGCCCAATAAGTGGAGGCTGCAGTGAACTGAGATGGTATCACTGCACTACAGCCTGGGTGACATATAGAATGAGACCCTGTCTCAAAAAAAAAAGAATAAGTACCAATGCTGCCCTCATTCATTCATTTAGTTTTGAGACAGAGTCTTTCTCTGTCACCTAGAAGTGCAGGAGTACAGTGGTGCAACCATAGCTCACTGCAGCCTTGAGCTCAAGTGATCCTCCTGCCTCAGCCTCCCAACTAGTCAGGATGACAAGTGTATGCCAACACACCCAGCTAATTTAAATTTTTCTTTTTTTTGAGACAGAGTCTTGCTTTGTCACCCAGGCTGGAGTACAGTGGCACGATCTCGGCTCACTGTAACCTCCACCTCTTTGGTTCACATGATTCTCCTGCCTCATCCTCTGGAGTAGCTGGGATTACAGGCACCTGGCACCATGCCCGGCTAATTTTTGTATTTTTAGTAGAGATGAGTTTTCACCATATTGTCCAGGCTGGTCTCGAATTCATGACCTCAGGTGACCCATCCGCCACGGCCTCCCAAAGTGCTGGGATTACCGGTGTGAGCCACTCCATCCATCCCCAATTTTTAAATTAGCAAAATCCTAAAACTGTTTCTTTTCTCAATATTTTGAAACGAAAATCAACTGTAAAATGAAAGAATTCTAAACAACAGGTAGTGAAAATATTTTTTTCTAATTCTACATGAAAGAAGAGTCAAACTCCAAACTATGTTTTAACACACATCAACATTAAGAAATAAATATGGACTTTTGGAGTGATGTAGTAAGAAACTCAACAAACACTGTCCCTAGCAAAACAATTTAACTGGTGAAAATATTTTAAAAACAATCATTTAGTCCCTGGAAATTATCCTAGGGCATTCAGCATAAGGAGAAACATTTATTTTTTATTTTTTATTTTTTTTGAAACGGAGTCTCGCTCTGTCGCCCAGGCTGGGGTGCAGTGGCCAGATCTCAGCTCACTGCAAGCTCCACCTCCCGGGTTTATGCCATTCTCCTGCCTCAGCTTCCCGAGTAGCTGGGACTACAGGCGCCCGCCACCTCGCCTGGCTAGTTTTTTGTATTTTTTTAGTAGAGATGGGGTTTCACTGTGTTAGCCAGGATGGTCTTGATCTCCTGACCTCGTGATCCACCCGTCTCGGCCTCCCAAAGTGCTGGGATTACAGGCTTGAGCCACCGCGCCCGGCCTGAGAAACATTTATTTAAGATAAGAACAACAAGAGTCTTGGCATTTGAACCAAGACCTTTTCCAGGGCAATTGGGTTCCCAGTGTTCTTGGCCTGCTACGTCTGGGAAAGGATGTCAGCTCTGCAAGTACGGGCTGGGTGGAGAAAGGGAGATTTTTCTCCACCTGCCTACTTGGAATAGAACTTCTGCAACATGGCCGGGTGCGGTGGCTCACGCCTGTAATCCCAGCACTTTGGGAGGCCAAGGCGGGGTGGATCACCTGAGGTCAGGAGTTTGAGACAAACCTGGCCAATATAATGGGACTCCATCTCTACTAAAAATATAAAACCTAGCCAGGCGTGGTGGCTCATACCTGTAATACTGACTACTCGGGAGGCTGAGGCATAAGAATCACTTGAACCCGGGAGGTGGAGGCTGCAGTGAGCCGAGATTGTACCACTGCACTCCAGCCTGGGTGACAGAAGGAGACTGTCTCAAAAAAAAAAGAGAGAGAGAAAAAAAGAACTTCTGCAAGACAGGGCTGGCAGGGAGAATTAGAAACACTCACAGACTGTGCCTCTTAGGGTAAAACTATAACCCTAGGCTGGGAGTTGGGAGGAGAGAATGTCTCCTCTTGGCCACACCTGCCAGGAGTGGAGCGCCTGTGATAGAGCTTTCATAACAGAGGCATTTGTATAAGATAACGGAGCAGGTCTGGGTTCAATCACCAAGGACACTTGTTCTTATTAAGATGTAATAGATCTTCGTATGTTTCTCCATATGCTAAATGTCCACAGGACAATTTCCAGGGGATTTAAGTGATTGTCACCAGTTAGGGTTGTTTCACTGCATAAAGTGTGTGAAGCCTTCACATAACTATTCTGGAGGCTGAATTCTGCTGGATAATACTTTTTAAAAAATTTTTTTAAAGAAAACTTGTTTCACAGAAAGGATATTATGATTTGCAACACTTTTAAAGTAAGGCTGTGGCAAGGTTTACTTCTTTTACATTGCACAGAACCTCTCAAATGTCTCAGAAATATAGTTTGTGGCAGAGACTGCTGCTGTACTCAATTTTATTCTCCCATTCTTTCTTTAGTAATAAAATTCCCAAGGTTCAACTTTACACATAGCTGACAAACTCAAGACTACATTGCAGGTCTCCTTTAAGGTAGGTATGGCAAGAGACAAATTCCTGTGTGCGCAATGTGAACACAGTAATATATATCATATCATACGCAAAAAGACAGGCCTGCCCTTTCCCCATTTCCACTGGGGAGAATGTGGTAGCAGGAGCTGGAATAGCCATATCTGACTAAGAATTTGAAGCAAAGTGTTGGAGACTGCAGAGCAACATGAGAGAAACTCATTCCCTATCACCATTGAAGTACCATTCTAGTCCAGGAATGCCTATTTAATCTTTTAGTAAGAAATAAATACAATTTTAGCCATTAGTCCCTATATTTTTCTGTTATAGCTGCTTAAGCCATATCCTAACTCATACAATTTGTAACTCATAAAATGCCATTATGTGGTTTGATAAATTTGATTTCAATAATATTACAGATCTCAAAGTGATTATCAAGACTGTCAAATTTTCCTTTAATTTTTTTACATTATTTTGTAAGAGATGGGGTCTCATTATGTTGCCAAGGCTGGTTTCAAACTCCTGGCCTCAAGTGATCCTTGCACTTCAGCCTCTCAAGTAGCTGGGATTACAGGTGCAAGCGACAGCACCTGGCTTAATAATGTCAAATATTCAAGTGAAGAATACTGAGTTATTGGGTATTGCAAAGTTTTCACTGTAGAATTGGAGGCTTGGTTTCTAGGTACATGCAGAAACACCAAATTTTAGAATGTACCTATTTCTTTACCTAACTTTGCCATTATGATTAGAGATTTTTATTTACATTGATGAACCAGACATGAGCTTTTAAATATCTTCATAGTTCCTATGGTTACTTGGAGAACTGTTTTATGAAACAGCAGATTATATCTTTTAAATGTTTGTACCAACTAGAATTCTTGTTCTTTACATAAGCAAAACAGTGTTTTCCAAACTTTTCTACATTGTAGCATACATGCAAGATAACAGTTGTAAGGTAAACTGGGTTAAACCCAAAGCTGCTCATGGCCAGGCTTTATCAGGCGAGGCCAGGCCAGGCTCAGCTCCTCTGACAGGTGAGGGGAGGAACCATTTCCTCAAGGATCGCTAGCTGGAAAAATCTGATATATTTTAATAGAATTATATATCACTAAGGAATCTTGGGAACCAAAACAGACTAACTTTAATCAGCTCTTTTAACATGTAGAAGACATAATTTCTAGATACACCTTCTCAGAGTTTACTAATAAGTTTCTCTCCAAATAATAGAAGTCATTTAGTTTTTTAATATATGCTATAGCACTACAGTACTAGAGCTCCTGCTAATATAGGATCCATGTGTTACTTAAGAAAGTATTAATAGAGTAGTCCCCTCTTATCCTTAAAGGATACCTTCCAAGACTCCAAGTGAATGTGTAAAACCATAGATAGTATCAAACCCTACACATATATTTTTTGATATTTTGTTTTTTTGATCTGATAACTGAGCAGGCATTTCAGTGACTCATGGGCAGGTAGTGTTTACAGCATGGATGCACTGGACAAAGGGATGAGTCACATTCCAGGTGGGAGAGAGCAGGATGGCATGAGAGTTCATCATGTTACTTAAAACAGCATGAAAATTAAAACTTATGCATTGCTTATTTCTGGAGTTATTCAATATTTTTGAAATGTGACTGACTGCAGGTAACTGAAACCTCAGAAAGCAAAACTGTGAATAAGGGGGGACTACTGTACTCTAAGTTGAAATATGTGATCATTATGTTCCTTCTATGATCACTCTCCTGTATTTATAAACATCAGATGCAAGATACGTATATATTGACTTTATCCTAAATTAAGAATGTTTTCTTTGAAAGGAAAAATACTAATTTTTTAAATGGAAGGACACCTAATCATCATTTGTGTTTTTAAAATTTATGTTAGCCCCTTTCCTTTCCCTTTCTTTCGTCCCTTCCCTTCTCCTGTTTGTGTGTGTATGTGTGTGTGTATAAATTCTCATCAAAATTAATAAAGGCAATCAATGAAGCTCATACCAGTATGATTGTAGACAACATCAGTAATACAAATAATATTCCATTCCTTTTTTAATTTTTCCACTAGCTGTCCAACATCATTCCAGGTATACTTTCTATTAGGTCTTGAAAAGTCAGGATTTAATTCTAACTGATTGGCAAGGGAGTAGGATGACCTAGATAGTCCAAGAGTCTGCAATGGGGTAAAATGAATCATGTTGTAGCCTGCAAAGCAAAGAAAAACCACTGTAAAAACAAACAAACAAAACCAGCCTAAAATGAAGAAAATATAAATTTAAACTTTCTTAATTATAAATAGCAAGGCAAGCATGCTACCAAAAAAGAAGTCAAACACTTGGGTTCCAATACCAAGAGTTTAACAGACTTTAAGCAAGTTTATTTAAATCTTTCAAGATATCAGTGTCCTTATATACAAGACAGAGATAATGAGGTAGTATTTGAAAAAATTCACACACACTGCCTATTAGAAAATTTATATACTTACGTGTAGTAAATCTATCCTCTACGAGTATATAAACATATGTCTTTCAGCTACTTTTAATGTTCCACAGTACTTGTATTTTGTTTTAGTTATGTCAGTGAACTTCTCATTCCTTTCTTCATATATTATTCAACTTAAAAAGCAGAAAATTAAAATTGAGATAAGGTGCAGTGGCTTGCACCTGTAATTCCAGCACTTTGGGAGGCCAAGGCAAGAGGACTGCTTGAGCCCAGGAATTCAAGACCAGCCTGGGCAACACAGTGAGACTTTTGTCTCTACAAAAAATAGATCAGGCCACTGCACTCCAGTCTGGGTGACAGAGTGAGTGACAGAGTGAGACCTTGTCTTAAAATATATATATATGGCTGGGAATGGTGGTTCATGCCTGTAAACCCAGCACCTTGGGAAGCTGAGGTGGGCATATCACTTGAGATCAGGAGTTTGAGACCAGCCTGGGCAACATGGTGAAACCCCATCTCTACTAAAAATACAAAAATTAGCCAGGCGTGGTGGTGCATGCCTGTAATCCCAGCTACTAGGGAGGCTGCAACACAGGAATTACTTGAACCCAGGAGGCTGCAATGAGCTGAGATTGCACCACTGTACTCCAGCCTGGGTGACAGAGTGAGACCCTGTCTCAAAAAAAAAAAAAAAAAAAAAGAAAGAAAGAAAGAAAAAAGAAAAAATTAATATTGCCCTTCGCTTAAGAGTAAAATATAACTTAAGTTTCATTTTGCTCTTGATATGTATGATAGCACATGTCTTCTACACAAAAGATGGTTAAGCAATGCTTGTTGAATTAAAATGATATATAATGATAATACATTTTCCTTCACTTTTCAATAGCTTACTTCTGATTTTTACATGGTAAAGACTTGGAAATGATAATTGTTTCATTATGGAGTTCCTTCATTTCTTAAGCTGAACCACAAAATTTGCCATTTTTATAGGTTAAAAATGGTTAAGTATCAAAAATTTAATATGGGCTGGGTGCAGTGGTTCATGCCTATAATTCCAGCACTTTGGGAGGCCGAGGCAGGTGGATCACGAGGTCAGAAGTTTGAGACCAGCCTGGCCAACATGGTGAAACCCCGTCTCCACTAAAAATACAAAAATTAGCTGGGCTTGGTGGTGGGCACCTGTAATCCCAGCTACTCGGGAGGCTGAGGCAGGAGAATCATTTGAACCCAGGAGATGGAGGCTGCAGTGAGCCAAGATCGCACCATTGCACTCCAGCCTAGGTGACAGGACAAGACTCCATCTCAAAAAAAAAAAAAAAATTTTTTTTAACATATGGTTCTGTCTACTTATATTACCAAATATAATAAGAAACAAAATTAAACGTACAGGCAAAAAGATATGGTTTGGATTTGTGTCCCTGCCCAAATCTCACTTCAAATTGCAATCCCCAATGTTGGAGGAGGGGCCTGGTGAGAGAAAGCTGGTGGATTTCCCCCTTGTTCTCATGACAATGAGTGAGTTTTCACAAGATCTGGTTGTTTAAAAGCATGTAGCACCTCCTATTTTGTTCTCTTCCTCCTTCTCTGGCCACGTAAGACGTGCCTGCTTCCCCTCTGCCTTCTGCCATGACTGAAAGTTTCTTGAGGCCTTCCCGGTCATGCTTCCTGTACAGCCTGCAGAACTGTGAGTCAAAACTCTTTTTCTTTTTTTTATCAATTACCCAGTCTCAGGTAGTTCTTTATAGCAATGAGAGAATGGACTAATACACAAAACTTTTGAAATCTGTATCACGAAGGATAATTATATATTTTTTTTAAATAAGAAAAAGAAAGCAAGCTGACATTACCTGATTCTTTTGCAACCCTAAGTCTGCTTTCCCATTCATCAAAAGGTCCCAAACACTTAGCTAAAAACGTCTGAAGAGTAACACAGTCCAAGGGTAGCATATGATTATCAGCACCAACACGTAAAATGGGGTCCACAACTATGTAACCTCCACCACTTTTCTCATTTCTAAGGGAAAAAACAAAACAAAAACTTTTCAGTCATTGATAGGAAAAAAGTCCTCATATAATATAGTCTGACTCTAACTAAAAGGTTAATTGTCCCAAATAAAATATATTTATTTCTAAGCACATAAAATCATTTTAAAAGTTGCAACAAAACTTAATGGAAAAGCTACTTTTACCCTTTCACAATCGACATAATTACATGTATAATACACAAAATATCCAATGTTGGTTTAATGAAAAATAAGTATACTACAACCGATCAGTAATAACAAGGGCATGCAAATAAACAGCAACCTATACTCAGATTGCATGAAATGACTACAGTTTTTAAGATGTTACTTAAAATACATTTACATGATACTTTAGCTCTGCAATGGGCCATACAATTACCTCCTAGAAATCAAAGAATATTCCATTTGCATCTCAAGGAAGCACTATAAAAATTGCACTGCTGTGGTTCATACAGTAACATTTACAAGTTAGGTAACTTCAAATTACAGAATAAATTAACTTTTTTTTTCTCGCAAACAAAACACCTGACTTACCCTTGAAGGAAATAATACTGAAATGAACCAGATTGTTGCAGATTAAGTTTACAGTATTTATCAGAATCATCTTCTCTTTCTGTTGGATTTTCCCAATCCAGAGAACGGAATTTTTGTCTATTAAATGTTTCTCCAGGAAATGGGTAATTTGTAAACACGGTAACTGCTTTTCCCTGTAAAGTTGGGCCTAATCGGAACTGTAGTTCAAACCCTAAATAAAAAGCACATTTTAATAAACTCATTGTAGGACTTAAATTACCATGATTGAAAAAATACATGTTTTATTTAAAATAACTCCACAAACCTAATGCTGTTTTGGCACTACTTTGTATTCCAATTTAGCTGAATTTCATATTTTAGCAAGTATAGCAAACATCACAGAGCTGTCTGCTCTGTAATGTCTCTTTCTCCTTCCCCTGGAAACTCATTCCCATTCACACAGCAACTCTGGGATGTGCAAACTCTTATACAACCCCATTTACCATGATCCCCCATCCTCAACCCTGAATTAAGTACTCAATGGTGGGCATCTGAGGAGAGACCTTCTCTAGTATTTTTCTAACTGCAACAGAGAAAGCTGGTTTCTCTACAGTGTCAGAAAGTATGTGATAGTATGTAAAACTTGGGAGCTGCCATGGGACAATTATCTCACCATACTGAGAAAGCTAGTCTTCACTGACAGAAGTCAACCTCTACAGAGGCAGAATTCAGGATTCTAACAGGAGTTCTGAAGGCAACTGAACCCGATTGATGTCTGCTCAAGTCCAGTAATGTGCTAATAAAGATTTAGCAACTGACTAGGGTGGTGGGAACCTCTGACTTGGAGTATTTGCTGAAATAATCCCGACATGGAAATAATCCCGACATGGACAACCTTAAGCTACCAACACGACAATATTGAACGTGGAAGTGGGAAGGGATATGCACAATCAGTTCTTGTGAGCCAGCATAAGCACCTCCAACATACTACTGCCTATATATCCCTATGCTTCATGGTTTAGTTATTAAAGCTGTTCTTGTAATCCTGAGAGCCAATGCATTTATTTCTACTTTTGCCCAAGTTAGGTTATTTTTAAAAAAACATACCTTAGACTCGTGCACTGTGCTACAAGTATTTTGCCATAAGAGAAAACAAATAAGCACATTACAGTTAAAACTGTACTGTGAAAGAAATGTTTTGGTTGGTTTAAAGCAGACTTTAAACTTTCTTTATAATTATTAGAATATGAAAACACTACGGTCAAGTCTATTAGAAATATAATACATATAAATGTTAAACATGAATATAACTTTCAATTAATAATGGGCAATAATAACTGATGAGGCAGGGAAGTTTAGTTCCACTGAGTAAAATCTTTAATATCTAAGGAATTTCTTTGAGAAGAAAAAAACTTTTATATATTTAATATATATTATTTATAATTTATAATCCATAATTTATTAAACTTCCAACAAAGTAATAAAAGAGGATATACTAACAGGAATATTTTCTGTGAACAAAATATTTCAGTAAGAGACACTAAGAGAATACTGTATAATGAAACTAAGAATTTCTTCTCTAAGCAACTACATGTACTTTTTCTATAATATAATTTGGTATTAATATATTAAGAACGTTTATATTTTTTGATCTAGGAATTTTATACAGATTTTTTGAGAAAAGTATCAGTGATATAAACAGTGATTATGTATAAAGATATTTATCACAGCCTCATTTATTGAAATTAAATAAACTGACAACAACCTAAATATCTAATGATTGGCAATGATTAAATAAATTATGGTAAATCTACAAGTTGGCATATTATAAAGCCATTACAAATCATCTTATCAAAAGATATTTGGCCAGGCACAATAGCTCATGCCTGTAATCCCAACACTCTGGGAGGCCGAGGCAGGAGGATCACCTGAGGTCAGAAGTTTGAGAACAGCCTGATCAACATGGCAAAACCCTGTCTCTACTAACAATGCAAAATAGCTGGGTGTGGTGGTGTGCACCCGTAATCCCAGCTACTCAAGAGGCTGAGGCAGGAGAATCGCTTCAACCCAGGAGGCAGAGGTTGCGGTGAGCCAAGATCATGCAACTGCACTCCAGCATGGGTGACACAGCAAGACTCCATTAAAAAAAGTAAAAATAATAACTAATTTTAATTTATTTTATTTTGTTACATTTTACATATTTATGTAGAGCTTTTAAAATATCTTCTGGAAAAAAGTATGGCCGAAACGTGGCAGCAGGCAGGGAGGTAGAGTACGTACACCATAATACTACTACAAATAGGGGAAAAAGGCAGGTTACAACATTGTTTAGATAGTATAATCCTAATTTTTTAAAAACAAAACACAGAAAAAATGCTTTTTATACATTTGCATAATTTTATAATTGGGGAAATCATTTTAAAATTAGAGCTACAATTATGAAGGGATAGACTAAGAAATAATTACACAAAGAATTAAAACATGAACTAAAATATTTAGTGACTGAGAAGCATAAACATTTACATCTCACAAGAATGACTAAATTTATCATTAGGAGAAATAGTGTCATTTTGAACAAGTACAAATAGCAGAGATTAGCTGTCTAGGTATATGTGTACAATCTGTCCCCTGTTAACTTTATACAAATATTGTTTTTACAATTACACAAGGATTCAGAGAACTTGCAGTGCAAAGGTTAAAACTCATCTAAAATCTCCAAAATAGTGTTTGGATCAGTGCTCTACCTTCAGGAAAAAACCCCAATAATTCCCAAACGAAGTCCTTTATTTATATAATATATATGTATGATGTTCTAATAGATTATGTAAATTACAAAACACAAAAGTTAACTTAATGAGATAAGATATAAATGAAATAGGCCGGGCACGGTGGCTCAAGCCTGTAATCCCAGCACTTTGGGAGGCCCAGACGGGCGGATCACGAGGTCAGGAGATCGAGACCATCCTGGCTAACACGGTGAAACCCTGTTTCTACTAAAAAATACAAAAAAATTAGCCGGGCGAGGTGGCGGGCGCCTGTAGTCCCAGCTACTCGGGAGGCTGAGGCAGGAGAATGGCGTAAACCCGGGAGGCGGAGCTTGCAGTGAGCTGAGATCCGGCCACTGCACTCCAGCCCGGGCGACAGAGCAAGACTCCGTCTCAAAAAAAAAAAAAAAAAAAAAAGATATAAATGAAATACATAATACATTTTATTTAGTTCTCACTAAAAATTAATACTGATAATATCTCTCAGTGAAAACAAAATAAATTTCATTATTTTAAAAAGTCTTGATTTTAATATTGTATAATAAAGTGATTCAAAGATTTCAAGTTCTGTTTATTCTGGGTAAAATCATATAATGATGGAAGAAGCATTTCTAAAAATATATATTCAAAATGCTTCCGCTACAGCAAGGGCTGGCAAAGTATATCCAGCCCAATCCCCATTTCTGTAAATGAAGTTTTACTGGAACACAGCTACATTCATTCATGTATGTTTGCCTATGGCTGCTTTCCTGCTACAATAGGAGTCGAGTTGCTGCAATAGGGAGCGCACTGCCTGAAAAGCTGCAAAGACTTGTGACCTGAACTTTTACAGGAAAATATGTGCCAAACTCTGCTCCACAGCATCAATTTCCTTCAAAAAAGCACTTAACTTTCTCACTCATGTTTACATCAAAGAGTTAAGTTTTTATTTTTTCTGAAAATATTTTCTAAGTATCATACTATCTAAGACTACTTGCTATTCCTGAAAAGGACAAATCTCAAACACTTTCTTTTTTTTTTTTTTTTTTGAGACGGAGTCTCGCTCTGCCGCCCAGGCTGGAGTGCAGTGGCCGGATCTCAGCTCACTGCAAGCTCCGCCTCCTGGGTTCACGCCATTCTCCTGCCTCAGCCTCCCAAGCAGCTGGGACTACAGGCGCCCGCCATGTCGCCCGGCTAGTTTTTTTTTGTATTTTTTAGTAGAGACGGGGTTTCACCATGTTAGCCAGGATGGTCTCGATCTCCTGACCTCGTGATCCGCCCGTCTCGGCCTCCCAAAGTGCTGGGATTACAGGCTTGAGCCACCGCGCCCGGCCTGCACTTTCTAACTCATCTTTTAAGTTTGATCACTTCTGTGAGGTAAAAGAACTATTCTTGGTTACTCTACCTCTCCTTATAAAGTAATATAGTGACTCCATTATTTAAGATAATATAACCTGTAAAGCTACTTAACCTAGCTTAAGTAAAAGTGCAATTCATGGCAACATACTGCAAACAAATGAGGGTGTGACTGTCAACCCCTTCCAGACCTATAACCTCTACGTTGTCTTCCGAGTATGCCTTTTTTGTTTATAACTTATCTGACATACAAACTGAGAGTGTAATTCATATGTTGTTAACACAGACTGAAAAACTAAAATAGGTAGAAAGAAAATAAAAGAAAGGGAAGAAGGAAGGAAGGAAGGAAGGAAGGGAGGGAGGGAGGGATAGATGTTACATTTTCCTTCGGTAGCCCAATAGATATGTCAGCGCATACCCCGAGGGATACACAGCCACTCTGTAGACCTCTAATGCAAATCACTGAAACTAAAATTTTTATATACAGTAAATGAAACATCAGAGGACCTAGAGTAGGTCAGATTCCATGACTAAGTTTGTTAAAATTAGCTGAGGCCGTAGCAGTACATGGTGTGGCTATCTTATTCCTCATACTAATGCTAGGATACTTTACTTGTATTAGCCATATCTCTCGTAGGCAACTAGCATGATGAGGGATTAAACTATTATTGTAAATAAATATGTTCTATCTTTTCCCCTCCACTCAATTTATAGAAACTCAATCTAATCAAAGAACCTTTGTATATAAATGTTTTCTTAAAAAATAGTAAAAATTATACATTTCATCAAATTATTTAAAAGATGGAAGAATTTCAGATTTGGGAAGTACTTATTTTGTTTATTCTTTTTTTTTTTTTTTTTTTTTTTTTGAGACTGAGCCTCGCTCTGTTGCCCAGGCTGGAGTACAGTGGCGTGATCTTGGCTCACTGCAACCTCTGCCTCCTGGGTTCAAGTGATTCTCCTGCCTCAGCCTCCCGAGTAGCTGGGATTATAGGCACCCACCACCATGCCCAGCTAATTTTTGTATTTTTAGGAGAGACAAGGGTTTCACCATGTTGGCCAGGCAAGTCCCAAACTCCTGACCTCAGGTGATCCGCCTGCCTCGGCCTCCCAAAGTGTCAAGATTACAGGTGTGAGTTACTGCGCCTGGCCCTTGTCCTCTCTTTTTCAACTCAGACTGTTAAACCCTTTTCTTTAACCAGATGTGTTTTTAAAATAGCCTTCTCAATGCTTCTTGTCTCCAATGTCCCTTCTCTTCAACTCATCTTTCACATTTCAAATTATCTTCTAAAATAATAGGATCACACTAGTACTGCAAAAATAGGTGACATATTCTCATTTATAACACATTTGGATGTATGTACTGGTTTTAACCAGAGTTATAAAGTCAACCACATTATTCTGTTTTTCATAAATTCTTCACATTTCCCTCTTCAAATAAGTTAGCTGAATTTATAATTTTTGCTAGTTTTAACTAGAGTCTTAGTAATAAATCAACAAGTATTTAACTGTTGTACACTGCACTAGGCTTGTAAGGCTGTCCTTATCCTCACAGAATTTTTATTTTATTTTATATATTTTTTTAAGACAGAGTTTTGCTCTTGTTGCCCAGGCTGTAGTGCCATGGCGTCATCTCAGCTCATTGCAAGCTCTGCATCCCAGGTTCAAGCGATCCTCCTGCCTCAGCCTTTCAAGTAGATGGGATTACAGGCATGCGTTACCACACCTGACTAATTTTTGTATTTTTAGTAGAGACGAGGTTTCACTATGTTGACCAGGTTGGATGGTCTCGAAATCCTGACCTCAGGTGACCCACCTGCCTTGGCCTCCCAAACTGCTCAGATTATAGGCGTGAGCCACCGCGCCAAGGCCTTTTATTTTTGTTTTTTAAAGGCAGGGTCTTACTCTGTCACCCAGCCTGGAGGGCAATGTTGGGATCACAGCTCACTATAGCCTTTAACTCCTGGGCTCAAGAGATCCTCCTGCCTCACCCTCCTAAGTTGCTGGGGACCACAGCCAAGCACCATCATGCCCAGCTAATTTTGTTTCTTTTTTGTAGAGATAAAGTCTTACTATGTTGTCCAAGCTGACCATGAACTCCTGGCCTCAAGTGATCCTCCAGCCTCAGTCTCCCAAAGCACTGAGATTACAAGTGTGAGTCACCTGCCCTCATCAATTTTTACAGATTTTAACCCTAGTCTGCCACTGTAAGACTAACAAGCTTTTAGACACTGCTTCATTATTCAGCACTTAATAGTTCTGTGCTCATTGTGTAGCTGGAAGTCAAAGGAAGCAGACAGTGAAAAATTAGGGAAAGACTTCACAAAGTAGGTAGAATTCTAGCTGAAAGTTGAAACTTAGGCAACACATAGACTGATGGTAAATGGGATTTAACAGATATAAAGGAATCTGATGGGAACAGGGGTATAAGGACAGGCATGAGAAAAGCTGCTGAGAAGGGAATTAATAGGAACGACTTGGGCAGCTGTAAAGATCTATGACATTAATGATGGAGAATAATGAGACACAATCTTGGTTAAGGAAGGTGTAGTCTCATTACAGAATGTCTTAGAAATCAGACAGAGGTATTTAAATTTGATTTTATACATATCACTTAATAAAAAGGGAAGAGACTGCATAAGATTATTCTGGCATCTATATTCAGCCATACAGAATAGACAGGCAATCAGGGATATTTGGAAAGAAATTGCAAGCTTAAAAAGAGACTGCAGGAAAAAAGAAGAAATCATCAAAGAAGAATATAAGGTTTCTACCCTGGGCACTATAAAAATGGAGATGCCCCTGAAATAAACAGGGAAGCTGAGAAATAAAGAAGGATTGAGAATGGGGAGGGGATATTTTTGGACATGCCAGATTTAAGCATATCCAAGTTGAGCTATCCTGATGCTATTCTATTGCATAATATCAGGCTGAAGCCAAGGTCCAGAGTGGGAATACATGGAGTGATTCATATAAATGCCTTATATTTATTTAGGGCTTTGTCACTAGAAATTCATGAATTATTAATTTTGAGTCTCAAAACCTAGAAAGGTAGAACAGAAATTACCACTTTCATTTCACCAATAAATTAATGCTCAGAATTGGGGCCATGCCCGGTGGCTTATGCTTATAATCCCAGTACTTTGAGAGGCCAAGGAGGGAGGGTGGCTTGAGACCAGGAGTTCAAAATCAACCTGGGCAACACAGTGAGACCCAGTCTACAAAAAAAAAAAATTAGCTGGGCATAGTGGTGCATGCCTGTCATACCAGATACTCGGGAGGCTGAGGCAGGAGAATTGCTTGAGCCTAGCAAGTCGAGGCCACAGTGAGCCGTGATCATGCCACAGCACTCAGCTTGGGCAACAGAGTAAGACCCTGTCTCAGAAAAAGAGAAAAGAAAAAAAAAGAAATGAACGCTCCGAATTAATGTAACTTGCCCCAAGTCAGCTTGTTAGCAGCAGAGCCAGGAGAATTCTGGCTCTCTACCCTTGTTATCAAACACTGAAAGCTTCCAAGAAGAAGAAAGCTCAAGGCCTTTCCTCCAAAAGGAGTCGTCAGCACAGAGGCAACAGTTGAGGCCATGAGACTGTGTAACTAATTGTTTGAAGGAGAACAGAAAAAGAAAGAATTCCTAGCAGATACCCATAATTAATTAAAAAGTGAAAGGAAGAGAGCCCAGCAAGAGACACCAAGTTGACAAGAATACGCAACAGGGTAGGGGGAAAAAAAAAAATCAAAACCAGAAAAGTGCAGAGTCAGGAAAGCCAAAAATGGAGTAGGTACTCAGTGATTTTAAATGCCAAAGTTAGAAAAAGACACGGATTTGGCATGAAGATAACACACTGTATGTGTGACATTTTTTTTCCAAAAATTTAACTCTTAAAACATTAGGGAAACTAAAAAATTCCTTCGAAGTGTTTATGACTATCAACATCCATTTGGTACATTAATAAGGGTGATTGCATTTTTCATATATTACACTTCTTCAATGTTGAAAAATTACAAAGGTGAAGAAAACAAAACATCTATTAACTAGTCTTGTAGAAAAGTAATTTGATCTTTTAAATATAGATCAAATATATTTCAACATAACCAGATTAGTTATTGCACTTTTTATTTGGTAAGAAAATATTTTCAGTTTTTACCTTCTCCACATTTGAGAGGTTTTTGATATACATAAGCAATAGTTTACTATACTTTTTGCTGATATCTATTTTGTCAACTCAAAGGTTCAACAAGGGAAAAGAGAAAGAGCTATATAAAGGCAAAACTACACACATACCCAAAGCAAAATTACATACGAAGTAATTTATCAAGTTTTAATAGTAAATGTTATTAGAAATGATATGGTCAATCTTCTGATCATATATTTAACTTCAATCTTAAGGGGAATTAGTATGCAGAGAAAAGTGAGCTATTTTATCCTTATCCTAACATGAGGGATATAAAATAGTTTTAATTCAAATCAACATTCATTAGTGATATATGGAGAACACAGCACCATCTTTGTACAAATGAAGTTTTAGATCTTGGAAATAATATTTATCTTAAACCTTTAAAAAAATTAACAGGACTGCCAATGAATTAAAAGTTTAAAAGATGCAAATGAGCAAGTCAAACAACTTGCTACTGACCTTGTTCAAGTCTGAAGAGGGTCTTTTCCAGCTTCTCCATTTCGTTCAGAAGTAAAATTCGAATCTGTTTACTGTGCCCCATTTTGGCTTCTGGAGGATTTGAAATCTTTCAGAAGAATTAAAAGAACTCCACAGTCGAATGAGTTACCCCTATGAAACAAAAAGGAATTAAAATATCGAAAATAACTATTGACTTAAACTCTCCAGAGCTGACAGCGGCACTTACATGTTCGAAGTGTGTTTTATGCCTAGCAAAGCAACGAAAGAGAACGAATCTTATAACTAATAAGATTCGAGAAGGCAAATTAATAGTCGTTTCCTGCCTTTGAGCACATCGAATAAAACCGAAATAAAAATGCTGTATTATAGAGTCTTACAATTAAAAAAAATTAAAAACCTAGAGCATTCTCAGAGAAAAGCAATACATTCAAGAAAACCTGAAGTCAGGGGGACATTCCCAGCCCCAAGCCACAGGGCTCTGGAGACTCCGAATGGCACTTCTGCTTACAAGAGATTAGTCTGATCAAAGATAACAGGTGGGCGATCTCCCCATTCCCAAATTCGGGTCGTCAGCCACCAATGGGGAGATGAGAACAGAGGGAAGCAGTTGTTGCCTCTGGAATAGTTGCCGTAGACAGAAGATGTACAGAGCGAACTATAGATAGAAAGAATGCGCTTCCCCGCGAGGCCAGCGGCATTCCTAGCACTTACGCCGAGAGAGTTATACTTGCGGCTTCTGGGGCACTGCAGGAACCGCGACTCTGGTGCTACGGTCGGGGGAGGGGACCAGGAAAAACAGAAGGGGAAAGGCTGGCTGCTTAGCCGCGCACAGAAGCCGCAGCCCAAGGAGGGCCGGGCGCCTTGAAGGGCAAAGGGAGGGGCGGCGGGCGGCTGGGGCAGGGCCGAGGAAGCTGGGTGAGGAGAAAGTAGCGTCTCAGCGACTCCGCCTCGCGCGGGTGCCGGGGCACACCTGGGACCCCACCGGGCCGTGCGCACACTCCCTCCAGGTGGGAGCAGACCAGTCCGCTGGCCCATTTCCGGGAGGCTCGACCCGCTCGCCCCGACCGCTAGTCTCGCGAGAGCGTGGTCACCGCACCGTCTCAGTCGGCTCCGGGCCGAGACCTGGAGCAGGCTGCGGCCAAGGCCGGGAGCCGCGTTTTCTCCTCGCCACGGGGAGGGTGCAGCGGCCAAGGCGCGGCCTTCCTTTAACAACCTGCGAGCTCACAGTTGCACATGAAAATCCCGCGGTACCAGGCTGCGAGCTAGGTGGAGCTGCACAGTAGACTTTTTGGTGGAAAGGGCTGAATGGTGAGGGGCAAACGACCTGGCTTCTGGTGCCTTTTGTACCACCACGTGATATATTTCTTTGTTTTGATAATTTTTACTTGGCCTAAGTTCTCAGAGCCCTGATTTCTAAGTGTCTAAAATAAGAGTCCTGGTTACAGCCTTGACATTCCATCCAACACATGTCCATCATTTCTAGTGCTAACAGATAGGACACATGTTCCTGAATGCAGACACAGTAGGTAAGATATGGCCAGTCTGCAAACCATCGAGCATGCAAACACCACTGATGCTTAACGGTGTCTAGAACCTACTGATACATAGCTGCGTGTACCTAAGTTACCCTAGATAGACCTGGAGATCATCTGAGATTAAGTTGCACTTATGTTAGGCCAGTAACAGAACTTTTTGCAGATGATTAAGGAGATTTAATGCCTGAGGGTAAAGGAAAACCCATCTAACAGGGCTTTTGGAGGGTTCCTAATGGTCATGAGAAAATGGACAGAAGATTTGGTTAACTAAGCCTTGTGGGGTGTGGAGAAGATTCTTGCATTTTTTGTTGTGGTATGACTGTAGGTCCAAAGAGGATATAGGCTAAAAAAACCCATACTGAAGTATTAGTTTGTTTTGTAGATTTCGGAGAATGGCTAATTGCAAATGGTCCATAACTGACTTTGGGAACCCACAGCTCATTTTCTGGCCCCTATTATTTTCCAGGCACATAAAGTGCTGGGAATGCAACAATAAAACAGTCACTGCCCTCAGAGAACTCCTACGTTTTATTGGTGAGAGACAGATAAATTAAATAATTATACAGGATATATTATATATTTATACAGGATATATTATAATATATATATTATATCCTATATAATTTATTCCACACTTTCCCCTTCTTATTCTATATAGGATATGATATATCCTATATAATAAGGATGTATTATATCCTGTATAGAATAAGAAGGGGAAAGTGTGGAAGAGTAAGCAGAGAGAGGTTTGCATTTCTAAATACAACGTTCAGTAAAGTGATGCCAAACTGAGAGAAAGAAGGTAGAGGATGTCTAAGGTAGAGAGTTACATGTAGAGGTATAGGAATTACAAAGACCATGAGGCAGGAGCATACTTGGTGAACCGAAGAAGGTCACCATAGCTGAGTGAAGAAGAGAGTGGTAAGAGATTAGGACAGACAGATGGGGCAGGAGAGGGGGTCAGGAGCATGGCCAGGTGACCAGATCTTATAAGGCTTTGTAGGCCATTGCAAGGACTTGGGCTTTTAAACTTTGGAAAAAAAGCCATGGAGATTTTGAACAGAGGAGTGACATAATCTGACCTTTTAAAAGGATCGCTCTGCAACTTTATGGTAAGTAGTTGAATAAACTGTAGAGTGTAGCAAGGAAGGAAGCAAGAAGACCAGTTTGAAAGCTATTTTAGTTATCCAAGCAAGAGAAAGTGACTTGTGTGTGTTTTGTGTGTGTCGGGGGTTGGGGGGATGGGGGGGAGGTGGTATAGCAGGTGGTATAGCAGGTGCTGAATTCTGGACTATTTTGAAGGTAGAACCTACAGAATTGGCTAGTGGAGAAAGGAGTCAAGGATGATTCCAAGGTTTTTGGCCTGAACGACCAGAAAGCACTGTCCAATAGAAATATAAAGTGCCACATAGGTCATTTAAAATTTTCAAGTAGCCACATCAAAAAAGTTTTTTAAATACAAAAACTAGCCAGGCGTGGTGGCACATGCCTGTAATCCCAACTACTCCAGAGGCTGAGGCAGAAGGATCGCTTCAACCTGGGAGGTGGAAGTTGCAGTGAACCCAGATCATGTCACTGCACTCCAGCATGGGTGACAGAGCGAGACTGTCTCAAAAAAATAAAAAAATAAAAAAAAGTTTTGAAAAAGTTAACATTAATTTTAGCAATATAATTTACTTAACTCAATATATCCAAGACATCATTTCAACATATAACCAATAGAAAAAGTTATTTTATTTTATTTTATTTTACTTTTTGAAACAGGGTCTTGTTGTCACCCAGGCTGAAGTGCAGTGATGCAATCATGGCTCACTGCAGCCTCAACCTCCTCCCTCAGCCTTCCTCATCCATCCCCAGTAGCTGGGACTACCAAATGCATTACATTTGGTAAAAATATTATTTCACAAAGCTTCTGTGTCTGTTACTTATGTTTTGGTGTACTGAGTCATGTGTTCTTACTGGAAGGATTATGGTTAAAAACAAGATTACAAGATTGAAAGTGATTGTTCTGGATTGCATCTGTGTAAAATGATAATTCATGGTTATGAAGTGGTGCCTGGTGTTGAATCCTAGCTCTGCCACTAACTAGCTGTGAAGCTTTGGATGGTACTCAACCTCTTTGGGCTTTGGTTTTTCCAACTATAAAATGGGGATGAAAGTAGTATCGGTTGTTAAGTAAATGAGGGCTTAGAACTGTGCCTGATAGAGACTAAGTACTAGTGTACAAACAAATGTTAGCAGAGTGAGGCCCTGACCATGTTGTGAAAACAGATCACATTTACGTTTGTCTTCAAGTTCTCCCTTTTCATGCCCCCTCCCACTTTCAGTCTCTCCTATGACTATCTCATTACACTGCCCTCCTGTCGATCACTGTTCTCCGGGGCTCCAAAATTAGCCTTTCCTGCTGTCCTTCCTCCAGTAAAACTCTCACTTTAATGCCCAGTGTTGCAATTAGACATAAGGAGTAAAAGAGATCGATGACATCAATTCCTTTAGTAGTGATTTATTCTCATACAAATGCTTGAATTTTACAAGATTTGTAAATCCAAACGATCTTAATCTTGGAAATTTCATATTTTGAATGAAAATGAAGACTGTTAAGTAAAGGAACCATGATTAATATGATGTGCCTCTAAGATTAATTTTACAAGCTACATAGTGTCCATTTTAAAAAAGAAAAGTCACATTATTGTGCTATTTGTGAAGTTCTTGGAATGCCAATGAATTTGCAGTCTAGGGCTACAGTGGTGCCATGTGCAGCCTTCATTTTAATGCACATTTGTCATGTGCCTGTCCTGTGCATGACAGTGATCTATATATACACAATAATCTCATGCTGTCGTTGTCAGGAGAAGGGCTCGCCTTGAGGAACATCTGATGGATAACCTCAACTATTTGGCAGTGACTCTAGTGCTTTCTAAAACATTGATGTTAATGCATTTGGGGAGTGGGAGGAGGACTGTAGTTGGAAAAGACTTTCTCCAGGGTTGTGTGTATGCGTGTATGCTTTCTGAAAGGAAAAGAGTTATTTGGGTTATTATTTATAATTAGATCCTAATCCTGTGACCTTGTGAATCTGAAATGGATGGGGCTGCCTTATATTTGGTTTTTATATTCTTTGGCATTTTCTGTGCACTTTATTTCATAGTACACCATTATTATCATGTCATAATTTTACTTTGTAAAATTCGGAGTTCTGTTTTCAGAATCCCTTCCGAATCGAACCATTTATTCTGTACTTTTGAAATATCCAGATACAGTCAGTGAGAAGCAAAAGGGAAGCTGGGAAAAGAAATAGAGTTGAAGCTGGAGAAGTGGAAGACTTGAATATAATGATATAGAGGTATGGAAAATTGGAGAGAGATCTTTTTAAAATGAGATAGAAAACAGACTTCAGAGGCAAACAAACCTTGGATTTGTTGTAATCACTCTGAATCACAGTTGATTCACCCATAAAATGGAGAGAACAAGATCTCACTTGCAAGTTTGGCGTGAAGATTAGACGAAAAAATGAAGCATCTATTCTAGCACTTAGCATATGGTAGACTTTTAGTAATAGTTTTTTTTTTTTTTTTAAAGAAGGGGTTACATCTAGTTGTCCTTGCTGGGTTAAAGATGGTAGTCAGACAAATCAGATGAAGAGGAGGTTCCCAGTGCATGACAGAGGCCAAAGGTTCCAGAACGTTTCTTACTTTGTGAAGAGGGGATATAAGAGTGAATTCAGAGAGCAAAGTCAGAGCCCAATGTTTCAGCCCAAATTAGAAAACAGAGGAAAGGCGGAACCTAAGAATTTCAGACATTTTATTTTTGTGATCCTTGGTAGATAAATAACAGCTGAGGAATTAGTGCCTAAGAGGTTAAATGAGTTTTATTGTGTTTGACAAAAGTACTTGTCCCTAATTCCTGTTTTCTTTGAAGAGAGAGTGTCCCAAAACAATATCTTGGATTTTCTTTGCCTTTTAACTCGCTCCATTCCTGAGGAGGAAAAGTGATTTCTGTGGTTGGAAAATTGGGGAATGAAATGAGGATTAGTCAGTATACAATAAATATTTATTAGAAAATGTATTGAGATGTACATAAAGAGTGGTAAATATAGTTGTATTTCTATTCAAAACAAAACTTGAGCTCTTAGAGTTTGCATAGGAAAAGTCCTTTAAAAATTCCTGATCATTGATATAATAAATTAATCAAAAACAATATATGGAATGCTTTGAATGCATGACAGGAGGATACTCAAGAGGCTTTTTTTTGGTGGTGATGTTTCCTTTTTTCTTAGAGTAGATCTTTTAAAATGTTGTTTGGCCCGAATTTAAAAACGAAATCATTTTACTCTTGCGAGTACATTTAGCTGCTTCTTAAAATTGTGAGCTCCAGAGTTTCCATAAATGAGGGCTTAGGGTTGGCAGTGTAGTTGAAGAGAAAGGACCAGGAAAGGGGGACTTCAAGCTGATTTGCTGTATTTGTTAGCATTACCTCAGCTGCAGATGGCAGGAACACACACACACACACACACACACACAAAAAACAGTGGCTTAAACAAGAGATAAGTATTTTTCTCTCACATAAAAGTATAGAGGATGCTGGGCCCGGTGGCTCATGCCTATAATCCCAGCACTTTGGAAGGCCCAGGTGGGCAGATAACTGGAGGTCAGGAATTTGAGACCAGCCTGGCCCACATGGTGAAACTTTGTCTGTATTAAAAATACAAAAATTAGCCAGGCTTGGTGGCGCGTGCCCCTGTAATCTCAGCTACTCAGGAGGCTGAGGCAGGAGAATTCCTTGAACCCAGGAGGCAGAGGCTGCAGTGAGCCGGGATCATGCTACTGTACTCCAGCCTGGGCGACAGTGTGAGACTCTGTCTCAAAAAAAAAAAAAAAAAAAAAAAAAGGCCTAGAGGTAAGCTCTTCAAAGCTGGTGGGCAGCTCTATAATGTTATCAGGAACCCAGGCTCCTTTCAGCCCATAGCTTCCTCACTTTTGTGTTGTGGATCTCATCTTCATTGTACAACAAGGCTTCCAGAACTCCAGCTGTCATATCCAAATTCAGGCATCAGGATGGAGGAAGAGAAAAAGAAGGGCGAACTTTCTTCCTTTAAGGACAATTATTGAAAATACTATACATTTCTGCTTGTCTCATGTTAATTAAAACTTAATCCCAAGGTACATGCAAATATAACCTTTATGCAGGCAGCAATGAGACTAGCTAAAACCCAGGTTTTGTTGTTCAGGAAAGAGAGAATAATTTTGGTAGACAACTAGTAGTCTCTGACACAGTTTGCGTGGTATTTTATTTTAAAATTTAATTGTTATCAAAGTGACACAGTTTGCAGCAGGAGAATGGAAGGCTCTTGGAGGAATGTCTCCAAGGGATGGGGGGGAGGCGAGGGAGAAACTGATTATTTAATGAGCTTGACCATATTGGAAAAAAAAAAAAGTCCTGTTGGAGAATGATGCTTTAGATCTGTCAGATAAATGAGTTTGCTAAAACTAAACTCTAGAACTGGGCCAACTTCCTCTCCTAGTCACAGAAGGACTGGAAGAATCGTGCTTGGTCACTTCATGGTCAGTCCTAAAAGGAAGAAGGACAGAGGTGAGCCAAGCTCACAGTTATTTTCCCCCAATTTTCCAACCAGAGAAGTCACTTTTCCTCCTCAGGAATGGAGAGAGTTGAAGGGCAAAGAAAATCCAAGATATTGTTTTGGGACACTCTCTCTTCTTTTTTTTTTTTTTTTTTTTTTTTTTTTTTTTTTTATTTTTTTATTTATTTATTTTTTTTTTTTATTTTTTATTATACTTTAAGTTCTAGGGTACATGTGCATAACGTTTATATCATGTATAACTCCCCAATGCAATCCCTCCCTCCTCCCCCCTCCCCATGATAGGCCCCAGTGTGTGATGTTCCCCTTCCCGAGTCCAAGTGATCTCATTGTTCAGTTCCCACCTATGAGTGAGAACATGCGGTGTTTGGTTTTCTCTTCTTGTGATAGTTTGCTAAGAATGATGGTTTCTAGCTGCATCCATGTCCCTACAAAGGACGCAAACTCATCCTTTTTGATGGCTGCATAGTATTCCATGTTGTATATGTGCCACATTTTCTTAATCCAGTCTGTCACAGATGGACATTTGGGTTGATTCCAAGTCTTTGCTATTGTGAATAGTGCCGCAATAAACATACGTGTGCATGTGTCTTTGTAGTAGAGTAATTTATAATCCTTTGGGTATATACCCAGTAGTGGGATGGCTGGGTCATATGGTACATCTAGTTCTAGATCCTTGAGGAATCGCCATACTGTTTTCCATAATGGTTGAACTAGTTTACAATCCCACCAACAGTGGAAAAGTGTTCCTATTTCTCCACATCCTCTCCAACATCTATTGTTTCCTGACTTCTTAATGATTGCCATTCTAACTGGTGTGAGATGGTATCTCAGTGTGGTTTTGATTTGCATTTCTCTGATGGCGAGTGATGACGAGCATTTTTTCATGTGTCTGTTGGCTGTATGGATGTCTTCTTTTGAGAAATGTCTGTTCATATCCTTTCCCCACTTTTTGATGGGGTTGTTTGTTTTTTTCTTGTATATTTGTTTGAGTTCTTTGTAGATTCTGGATATTAGCCCTTTGTCAGATGAGTAGGTTGCAAAAATTTTCTCCCATTCTGTAGGTTGCCTGTTCACTCTGATGGTAGTTTCTTTTGCTGTGCAAAAGCTCTTTAGTTTAATGAGATCCCATTTGTCAATTTTGGCTTTTGCTGCCGTTGCTTTTGGTGTTTTAGACATGAAGTCCTTGCCCATGCCTATGTCCTGAATGGTACTACCTAGATTTTCTTCTAGGGTTTTTATGGTATTAGGTCTAACATTTAAGTCTCTAATCCATCTTGAATTAATTTTCGTATAAGGGGTAAGGAAAGGATCCAGTTTCAGCTTTCTACTTGTGGCTAGCCAATTTTCCCAGCACCATTTATTAAATAGGGAATCCTTTCCCCATTTCTTGTTTTTGTCAGGTTTGTCAAAGATCAGATGGCTGTAGATGTGTGGTATTATTTCTGAGGACTCTGTTCTGTTCCACTGGTCTATTTCTCTGTTGTGGTACCAGTACCATGCTGTTTTGGTTACTGTAGCCTTGTAGTATAGTTTGAAGTCAGGTAGCGTGATGCCTCCAGCTTTGTCCTTTTGACCTAGGATTGTCTTGGCAATGCGGGCTCTTTTTTGGTTCCATATGAACTTTAAAGCAGTTTTTTCCAATTCTGTGAAGAAACTCATTGGTAGCTTGATGGGGATGGCATTGAATCTATAAATCACCTTGGGCAGTATGGCCATTTTCACAATATTGATTCTTCCTATCCATGAGCATGGTATGTTCTTCCATTTGTTTGTGTCCTCTTTGATATCACTGAGCAGTGGTTTGTAGTTCTCCTTGAAGAGGTCCTTTACATCCCTTGTAAGCTGGATTCCTAGGTATTTTATTCTCTTTGAAGCAATTGTGAATGGAAGTTCATTCCTGACTTGGCTCTCTGCTTGTCTGTTACTGGTGTATAAGAATGCTTGTGATTTTTGCACATTGATTTTGTATCCTGAGACTTTGCTGAAGTTGCTTATCAGCTTAAGGAGATTTTGGGCTGAGACGATGGGTTTTTCTAAATATACAATCATGTCATCTGCAAACAGGGACAATTTGACTTCTTCTTTTCCTAACTGGATACCCTTGATTTCTTTCTCTTGCCTGATTGCCCTAGCCAGAACTTCCAACACTATGTTGAATAGGAGTGGTGAGAGAGGGCATCCCTGTCTTGTGCCAGTTTTCAAAGGGAATTTTTCCAGTTTTTGCCCATTCAGTATGATATTAGCTGTGGGTTTGTCGTAAATAGCTCTTATTATTTTGAGGTACGTTCCATCAATACCGAATTTATTGAGCGTTTTTAGCATAAAGGGCTGTTGAATTTTGTCAAAAGCCTTTTCTGCATCTATTGAGATAATCATGTGGTTCTTGTCTTTGGTTCTGTTTATATGCTGGATTACGTTTATTGATTTGCGAATGTTGAACCAGCCTTGCATCCCAGGGATGAAGCCCACTTGATCATGGTGGATAAGCTTTTTGATGTGCTGCTGAATCCGGTTTGCCAGTATTTTATTGAGGATTTTTGCATCGATGTTCATCAGGGATATTGGTCTAAAATTCTCTTTTTTTGTTGTGTCTCTGCCAGGCTTTGGTATCAGGATGATGTTGGCCTCATAAAAAGAGTTAGGGAGGATTCCCTCTTTTTCTATTGATTGAAATAGTTTCAGAAGGAATGGTACCAGCTCCTCCTTGTACCTCTGGTAGAATTCAGCTGTGAATCCATCTGGTCCTGGACTTTTTTTGGTGGGTAGGCTAATAATTGTTGCCTCAATTTCAGAGCCTGCTATTGGTCTATTCAGGGATTCAACTTCTTCCTGGTTCAGTCTTGGGAGAGTGTAAGGGGACACTCTCTCTTCAAAGAAAACAGGAATTAGGGAAAAGTACTTTCGTCAAACATAATATAAGTCATTTAACCTCTTTTAGGCACTAATCCCTCAGCTGTTAATTTATCTACCACGAAGTACAAAAATAAAATGTCTGAAATGTTTCGAAAATTAATACATGCTCTATAAATGGTAACAACTAATATTAATGAGCTTTTAAGAGGTGCCAGGTACTGTTCTAAGTTAACTCAATTTCCAGAACAACACTATTATTACCCCCACTATAAAGACAAGGAAACTGAGTCCCCAAAGTTAAGTAACTTGTTTAAGATCACAGTGAGCAAGTGAAAGAATGTGACTTCAATTGCATCCTCAGTGATTCTGTTCAGTAAATCGTACATCTGAGGCACTGATGCTACCTCCATGGCCTGGTAATCAATAAGGTTTTAGAAATTGAATTGGAATGTTGTTGACTTCATATATGTCTATGCCAACAGTGAGTCTGTTTTCTTGATTCTAGGATATTCTTGCTAATCTAAGACTCTATCATCTCAGACAGCTCCTTCAGGAAATCTCTGCCTGCTGTGCCCTGCCTCCCATGGGTCTACGTTAGGTGCTCCCTGGAGCTCCTTTACTGTGGATATATTGTGCCATGTTGTGTAATAACTCATTATCCCACTAGATTTCTTAAGACAGGGACTGTGTTTTCTGTCTCTGGAGAACAGAATTATAAAACTATTTACACTACTTAGATATACTAAGAAAAGTATATTTTATTCTTTTTGTTTGTTTGAAATGAAAGGTCTCACATATTTATTGCTGAATCTGGCCTACCAGTGCACAAACAGCACATACACAGAGAAAATATTACATTCCCAATAAAACATGTCCAACTGTCCAGATAGTGGTGACATTTTCAGCTTGATATGGTAAGATGGTTGTGACCTTGACACAGCATAAATAGGTGTGCCAGCTCGTGTGTCATTCCTTATAGACCCAGCTTCGTGCTTCTCCAGTGTCTCCTTTTGGAGTTCTACCTGATTTTATTACCAGTTTTCAATTGGATCCACTGGGGGATGGGATGATTTTGCTTTTGTTTCTTGACCAGGAAATGCTTAATCCTGAAAGTCTTGTGAGAAGACATGGCAAGAAGCAGAGTCAAGCACACACCATGATGGCAGAGAAAGGAAGAGAGTATATTTTATTCTTAAAAGTTTCTCCAATTTCCTTTACCATTTCCTAACTGCTAGGCAGGTATGGGAAAACAAAAATAGTTTTAGTCTAATCTGATTGGAAACTAATTCTGAGCCAATTATTTAAATAATCTCTTTAACCCAGTCTCTTTGAAATCATTTTTCTATCGTTTCTATGCCCCTTTCTCTCCCTACTTCGTTCTAAGAGATGTCTCGTACAAGGAGCAGGATCTCACATGAACTGGTTGCACTGGGGGAGCTGAACTCTGTGACCTTGAAACTGGTTGTTGTGCAGGGGCTGGCATCACGTAATGTATGTCTATCTAGTCCTGTTCCTGGTTATCCTGTTGGCACAAGCTATTGATGTCTGTAGCTGATAACTTCCTGGTCATTCTTTCTTGGCTTGACCGGAGTCTAAAGGCACCCTCCTCCCCTACTGTCTCAGCCTTTCTTGATCCTACTTTCACTACAGACCCCTCTCTGAGTATCTAAAATGTTCTCCGCCTGGTCCAAGACCCAAGACATCCATTTCATAAGCCTTTGCTGGAATGACCTCACCTCTGTCATGGTGGATCCATAAAATGTGTACTGGGGCAGAAACCCAGGTCCTATCTGTAACTGATCTCCTTGCTTTAACCTCTTAATCATTCTAGGATCCCTCTTTTTGGACCCCCTCCCCCACAACCCTTTTTGCCTAGCATAGCATTCTACAACCAGAGTTCAGAACAGGGAGCAGAACAAAAAGCCCTGTGTGCATTCAGTAAATACTGTGTCTGCTGTGTACTGAGCACTGTTCTATGCACTGGGGATACAGTAATGAATAAAACACACAAAAATCCTTGCCTGCATGGAATTCATAATCTAGTAATCCCCTCAACCTATCTGACTTGCTTCTATCATGACACATCAGACCGTTTCTTTCACCTCCTTCTCTTTTCTTTAGGTTTTCTCCTCTTTACAATCTTTCAAACCCTTTCTTAAGAGAATGGGTTTCCTTTAGAAATATTTTTGTTTCTCAAAAATGCTCATAAGTCTTGCTGCAAAATCCTATTTTGAATGTCAGGTGTTAAACATTAACTCTCCTTTCTCTATGCATTTTTTCTATAACAATCCAAATCTCCTGCAGAGACAGATGGGTGTCTTAGGCTGAATGGAGAAAGTCTTGCATATTGCAAAGGCAAATAAGATCTTTAGAAATATTGACTTCATTATATCAGAAACAATAATGCGCCATTCCCCCGCTCTCAGACTCCTGGCAACTGCTCCTTTCTGTCTCTATGATGTTGATGACCCTAGGTACTTCATATAATAAAATCATACAGTAGTTTTTGTTACTGATTTATTTCACTTAGCAAAATATTGAGGTTCATCCATGTTGTAGCCTGTGATAGTCTTTTTCTCTTTCTCTCTTTCTCTCTCTCTTTCTTTCTCTCTCTCTCTCTCTCTTTCTTTCTTTCTCTCTCTCTCTCTCTCCCTTCCTTCCTTCCTTCCTTCCTTCCTTCCTTCCTTCCTTCCTTCCTTCCTTCCTTCTTTCTGGACAGGGTCTCACTCTGTTGCCTAGCGGGGAGTGCAGTGGCATGATCTTGACTCACTGAAGCCTCATCCTTCCAGGCTCAAGTGATCCTCCCACCTCAGCCTCCCGAATAGCTGGGACTGTAGGCTCATGCCACCATGCCTAGCTAATTTTGTTTATTTTTATTTATTTATTTTGTTGAGACGAGTTCTCATTATGTTGCCAGGCCTGTCTCAAACTCCTGGACTCAAGCAATCCTCCCACCTGGGCCTCCCAAAGTGCAGGGATTACAGGCATAAGCCACCATGCCCGGTCTAAGATTACTTTTTTAAGGCTGCCTAATATTCCATTTTATGTATATACCACATTTAGTCATCTGTTAATGGACATGTGGTTTGCTCTTGCCTGTTATGAATAATGCTGTTAGGAATGTGAGTGTATTAGTTTGTTTTCACACTGCTGATGAAGACATACCTGAGACTGCGTAATTTATACAGGAAAGAGGTTTAATGGACTTACAGTTCCACATGGCTGGGGAGGCCTTACAATCATGGTGGAAGACAAGGAGGAGCAAGTTACATCTTACATGGATGGTGGTAGGCAAAGAAAGAGCTTGTGCAGGGAAACTTCCTCTTACAGAACCATCAGATCTTGTGAGACTTATTCACCAACACGAGAACAGCAGGGAAAGACCCGCCCCCATGATTCAATTACCACCCACTGGGTCTCTCTCACAACATGTGGAAATTCAAGATGAGATTTGGGTGGGGACACAGCCAAACCATATCAGTGGGCATACAATGATATCTTGGAGATCATACTTTTCATTCTTTTGAGTATATACCCAGAGGTAGAATTGCTGGATCATATAGTAATTCTATTTTTAGCTTTTTGAGTAACCACCTATAATGTGTTCCACAGTGGCTGTAACATTTTATCTTCCCATCAACAGTGCACAAAGATTTCACTTTCTCCACATCCTTACCAACACTTATTTTCTATTTTTTGTTTTTTATAGTAGCCATCCTGGAAGATGTGAGATGGTATTTCATTGTGTTTTTGATTTGCATTTCCCTAATGGGTAGCGATGTTGAACATTTTTTTATGTGCCTACTGGTCATTTGTATATCTTTTGGAGATATGTCTATTTAAGTCTTTTGCCCACTTTTGAATTTCTGTTGTTGTTGTTGAGTTTTAGGTTAGTTCATTACATATTGTAGATATTAATCCCTTATCAGATGTATAATTTTAAAAAATTTTCTCCCATTCTGTAGGCTGTCTTTTCAAGATATTGATAGTGTCCTTTGATGCACCAAACTTTTACATTTTAATGAAATCCAGTTTATCTATTTGCTTTTTGCCTGTGTCTTTGGTGTCATATTCATTGCCAAATTCAATATCATGAAGGTTTTGCCCTATATTTTCTTCTAGGAATTATATAGTTTTAGCTCTTTTGTTAGTTCTTTGATTCATTTTGAATTAATTTTTGTATATGGGGTTAGGTAGCAGTCCATTTTCATTATTTTGCTTGTGGCTATTCAGTTTTCCTAGCCCTATTTGTTGAAAAGACTGTCCTTTCCCCACTGAATGGTCTTGGTACTGTTGTTGGAAAACATTTGACTGTATATTTTGGGGTTTATTTCTGGGCTCTCTATTCTATTTCATTTGTTTATCTATATATCTGTCTTTATGCCAGTACCAACCACACTGTTTCAGTTACCAAAGTTTTGTAGTAAGTTTTAATTTTGTTCTTTTTCAAGATTGTTTTGGCTGTTCAGGGTCCCTTAAGATTCCATATGAATATTAAAACTGATTTTTCTATTTCTGTAAAAAAAAAAAAAAAAGGCCACCAGGATTTTGATAGGGATTGCATTGAATCTGTAGATCACTTTGGGTAGTACTGACATTTTGACAATATTAAGTCTTCTAATCCATGAACCATGGGATGGTTTTCCATTTATTTATGTCTTTCTTAATTTATTTTAGCAATGTTTTATAGTTTTCAGTGTACAGATCTCTTCTCGGTTTAGTTAATTCCTACGTTTTTAAATGCTATTTTAAATAGAATTGTTTTCTTAATTTCCTTTCAGATTGTTCATTGGTAATGTATCAAAATGCAACTGATTTTTGTGCATTGACTTTGTATCCTGCTGCTTTGCTGAATTCATTTATTCTAACAGTTTGTGTGTGTGTGTGTGTGTGTGTGTGTGTGTGGTATCTTTAGAGTTTCCTATATATCATATCTGTGAACAGAGATAATTTTACATGTTCCTTTTGAATTTGGATGCCTTTTATTTATTTGTCTTGATCAATTGTTATGGCTAGGACTTTCAGTATGTTGAATAGAAGTGGTGAAAGTGGTTATCCTTGCTTTGTTCCTGACCTTAGAAGAAAAGCTTTCAGTCTTTCACTATTGAATATGATGTTTGCTGTAGATTTTTTTTACATGTGGCTTTTATTATGTTGAGGTAGGTTTCTTCTAGTTTGCTGAGTGTTTGTATCATGAAAGGATGTTGAATTTTGTCAAAAGCTTTTTCTGCATCGAGATGATTCTTTATTTTTTATGTTTAATTTTTTTTTTTTTTTTGAGACAGAGTCTTACTCTGTTGCCCAGGCTGGAGTGCAGTGGCATGATCTCGGCTCACCGCAACCTCTGCCTCCCGGGTTCAAGTGATTCTCTTGCCTCAGCCTCCTGAGTAGCTGGGACTACAGGTGTGTGCCACCACGCCTGGCTAATTTTTGTATTTTTAGTAGAGACAGGGTTTCACCATGTTGGCCAGGTTGGTCTTGAACTCCTGACCTCAAATGATCTGCCTGCCTCGGCCTCCCAAAGTGCTGGGAATATAGGTGTGAGCTATAGTGCCCGGCCTCTTTATTTTTTAAAGAATACACATTTACTTTTCCTTTTTAAAGTATCACAGGAAAGGCTAAGGGGCTTGAATTTGCTATATCTCATAGCAGCATGGTAAATTTATGGTTAGTATAGTGCTAACCATGATGCATTTACTGTCTTTTCAGAAGCAGCCCTCTTCTCATTAAGTTTGGTTAGGTTTTTTTTTTCTTCAGTTTTGAATAGGAATTGATTTGACAGCTGATCTGTGTGTCCTTTGCCCAGCTTAGAAGGGTGGAAAACAAACCTCTCAAAACAAAGCTCTCGGAGTGTAAGAATTCCTAAGATTGCATCAGGTATCCTGACCTAACAATTAAATGTCTGTCCTACTAGAAGGTGAGCTTATTGAGAGGAGAGAATACCTTTTCTCTGGAATCCCCAGCACCTAAAACATTGCCTGTGGTATAGAAAACACTTAATAATGTCTTGAGAAGGAATCCAAGAACAGTGTATCTCTTGCCCTTTCTTCCCTCTCCTTTTCCGAAGAGAGAGTACATCAAACTCAGTAACTTCCATACAGTTAATTTTCTGTGAAGTATAAATATGAAAACATTCAAGTTCTACAAATAGTGCAAAAGTGAGCAGTTATGACATTTGACAAAGTATTGTTGAGTTGAAAAGTTTAGAGTTTGGTATTAAGAAAGGACTGTACTCTCTCATGTACTCCATGTCATAATTGATTGCTTTCTTTTTCCAAAGCTATATAGACTCATGCATTATTCACTTCTTTTTTTTTTTTTTTTTTTTTGAGGCGGCGTCTTGCTCTGTCGCCCGGACTGGAGTGCAGTGGCCAGATCTCAGCTCACTGCAAGCTCCGCCTCCCGGGTTTCCGCCATTCTCCTGCCTCAGCCTCCCGAGTAGCTGGGACTACAGGCGCCCACCACCTCGCCCGGCTAGTTTTTGTATTTTTAGTAGAGACGGGGTTTCACCGTATTAGCCAGGATGGTCTCGATCTCCTGACCTCGTGATCCGCCCGTCTCGGCCTCCCAAAGTGCTGGGATTACAGGCTTGAGCCACCGCGCCCAGCCCATTATTCACTTCTTAAGAGTTAAGTTGATAGATTATCCGAGGGTACATGGCTAACCAGTAATTAAAGTCTGAATTAGAAAATAAAAGTAATTTGTCTAACCTCTCAGCGCAGGTCATTATTTCATATAGGTCATCACACAGTACATTGTGTAAAAATAAAAATAGATGAAGTATAATCTATGAGTGATATCTGTATAGATTCTCAGTTTGAT
Organism: Trachypithecus francoisi; assembly: GCF_009764315.1. Classification (NCBI taxonomy): domain Eukaryota; kingdom Metazoa; phylum Chordata; class Mammalia; order Primates; family Cercopithecidae; genus Trachypithecus; species Trachypithecus francoisi. The sequence goes on from NW_022681470.1 coordinate 121,629,652, forward strand.
GACCAATGCAACCTAACTTTCCAGAGCACTTGAAAAAAGTATTCCACTGCCAATCAAGTAAACTTAGGGGAAAGGTCAGTGGTGTAACTACAAAGGCCAATCTATTTTAACTACCTAAGGTTTAAAAAAAGCCCTCTTCTCAATTTACAGTGACTGTGAGAGTCATTTTCCTGCTTACACAGTGGTAAAAGGTTTGTATATCTTAAATGCAACATAGTAAAAACTCAACAGAACATTAAATTAAATTAATCAGCACTTTGAAAGTTTATTCCATGAACATAGAATACATGTTCTGACAAGGTAAATACTTCATTGGTTACACAAAAAATACTAATATGTTTTTATTTTCTATTTTTAAAAAAGTATTTTACTGGAAATAATTTATATAGAGAATCAAACATAATAAGGTTACATATTAAAAAGATATGAGGCTTAAATTGGATAATAATGGTATTTTGAAGTACAAATGTATGAAATATACTTTAAATTCGGAACCAGTTCAAAATTTAGCCTTTGAACTGATTTTGTAAATCATGCCATTTTTATTTAATCTATTCTGTAGGATACATTTTGACTTATCTCTTTCCTTTTTTTTTTTTTTTTTTTTGACAGAATCTTGCTCTGTTGCCCAGGCTGGAGTGCAGTGGTGTGACCTCGGCTCACTGCAACCTCCACCTCCCAGGTTCAACCAATTCTCTTGCGTCAGCCTCCTGTGTTTCTGGGATTACAGGCACCTGTCACCACTCCTGGCTAATTTTTGTATTTTTTAGTAGAGACAGGGTTTTGCCATGTTGATCAGGCTGGTCTCCAATTCCTGACCTCAGGCGATTCGGCTGCCGGGCGAGCCACCGCAGCTAGCCCTTAACTTATCTCTTTCCTTCTCAAGGCTTTTGCTATTATAAAATAATTTTTTTATGTTGTAAAATAAAACTTTAAAAGTCATAAAAATTTGAGATACTTTCTAGTTCTCTCATGTTATATCTTAATAGTAAAACTAAAATCAAAATATCAAGCAACATTCTTGTGTTCATAATTCTGTACCGTTTAGAAGGTATGGTGACATTAAAAGATCACTAGGGTGCATATCAGGAAAGATGATTGCAGACCCTGCTGAGCCACCGACCAACTGTGTAGGTCAGCCACTCTCAGAGCCTTACTTTTGTATCAATACGATGATCTCTAATAGAGAATGGATAAATAAGAGAAAATCTACATCATGAGTAGAATGTACAGTGAGGTACTAGCCATACTTCGGAAATCAGAGGAATTTGTGCTAGACACAGTGCTGATGATACTGCATTTTAGGAAGACTTGAAGGGCTTTTGGGCAACCTAATCCATGAGATAGCTGCTTGCTGGGCAGAATATCAAGGAAGCACTGGCATGCCCTCACTAACTTGCCCTTATTCAGTGATGTAAGTAGTCATGGGATGAGAAAAGGTTTTGGGGATGTTGAGACTCCTAGCAGGTCTCCCTTTCCCATAGGAGTTATAGGAATCCTGGGGGACCCACATGGAACCAAAAATGTAGGAGAGAGTTCTGATCTTTAGTCCATTATTGCATTGTACTTTCTTTTTATTTTATTTCAATAGTTTGGGAGGAACAGGTTGTTTTGGTTACATGGATAAGTTATTTAGTGATGATTTTTGAGATTTTGGTGAACCAGTCACCCAAGCAGTATATACTGTACCTAGTGTGTAGTCTTTTACTCCTCACTGCCCTCCCAAACTTCCCCTGAAGTCCTCAAAGTCCATTGTATCATTCTTGCACCTTTGTGTCCTCATAGCTTAGCTCCCACTTCTAAGTGAGAACATATGATGTTTGGTTTTCCTTTCCTGAGTTACTTCACTTAGAATAATGGTCTCCAACTCCATCCAGGTTGATGTGAATGCCATTATTTTGTTCCTTTTTAGGGCTGAGTAGTATTCCATGATGTGCATGCATATGTGTGTGTGTGTGTGTGTGTGTATCACCCTTTCTTTTTCTTTTTCTTTTTCTTTTTTTTTTCTTTTGAGATGAAGTTTTGTTCTTGTTGCCCAGGCTGGAATGGAGTCCAATGGCGCGATCTTGGCTCACTGCAACCTCCACCTCCCAGGTTCAAGTGATTCTCCTGTCTCAACCTCCCGAGTAGCTGGGATTACAGGTGTCCGCCACCGTGCCCAACTAATTTTCACCATGTTGAAATTTTCACCATGTTGGCCAGGCTGGTCTCAAACTCCTGACCTCAGGTGATCCGCCTTCCCCAGCCTCCCAAAGTGCTGGAATTACAGGCATGAGCCACTGCACCTGGCCTACATCACACTTCCTTTATCCACTCATTGGTTGATGAACATTTGGGCTGGTTCCATATTTTTGCAATTGCAAATTGTGCTGCTATAAACATGCATGTGCAAGTATCCTTTCCGTATAATGACTTATTATCCTCTGGGTAGATACCCAGTGCAGGGATTGCTGGATCAAATGGTAGTTCTACATCTAGTCCTTTAAGGAATCTCCATGCTGTTTTCCATAGTGGTTGTACTAGTTTATATTCCCACCAGCAGTGTGAAAGTGTTTATTTTTCACCACATCCACACTAACATCTATTATTTTTTTATTTTTTAATTATGGCCATTCTTGCAGGAGTAAGATGGTATCTCATTGTGGTCTTAATTTGCATTTCCCTAATAATAAGTGATGTTGAACATTTTTAATATGTTTTTTGACCATTTGTATATCTTCTTTTGAGAATTTTCTATTCTCGTTCTTTGCCCACTGTTTGATGAGATTATTTGCTTTCTCTTGCTGATTTGTTTGAGTTCCTTATAGATTCTGGGTATTAGTACTTTGTTGGATGCACAGTTTGTGAATATTTTCTCCCACTCTGTGGGTTGCATGTTTACTTTGCTGATTGTTTCTTTTGCTTTATAGAGCTTTTTAGTTTAATTAAGTTTCATCTATCTTTGTTTTTGCTGCATTTGCTCTTAAGTTCTTTCTCATGAAGTCTTTGCCCAAGCCAACGTCTAGAAGGGTTTTTCCAGTGTTATCTTCTAGAATTTTATGGTTTCAGGTCTTAGATTTAAACCTTGATCCACCTTGAGTTGATTTTTATATAAAGTGAGAGATGAAGATCCAGTTTCATTCTTCTGTGTATGGCTGGCCAATTATCCTGGCACCCTTTGTTGAAAAGGATATCCTTTCCCCACCTTATATTATGCTTGCTTTGTCTAAGATCAGTTGGCTGTAAGTATTTGACTTTGTTTCTGGGTTCTTTATTCTGTTCCATTGGTCTATGTGCCTATTTTTATACAATACCATGCTGTTTTGGTGACTATAGCCTTGTAGTATAGTTTTAAGTCAGGTAATGTGAGGCGTCCAGATTTGTCCTTTTTGCTTAGTCTTGCTATGAATATGTGGGCTCTTTTTTGGTTCCATATGAATTTAGGATTTTTTTTCTAGTTCTGTGAAGAATGATAATGGTATTTTGATGGGAATTGCATTAACTCTGTAGATTGCTTTTGGCCGTATAGTCATCCTGATACATGAGCATGGGATATGTTTCCACTTGTTTGTGTCATCAATGGATTTCTTTCAGTAGTGTTTTATAGTTTTCCTCGTAGAGATCTTTCACCTCCTTGATTAGGTATATTCCTAAGTATTTTATTTTATTTTGCAGCTGTTATAAAAGGGATCGAGTTATTGATTTGATTCTCAGCTTGGTCGTTGTTGGCATATAGCAGTGCTACTGATTTGTGAACATTGATTTTTGTATACGGAAACTTACTGAATCCATTTATCAGATCTAGGAGGTTTTTTTTTTAAAAAAAGTTATTTATTTATTTATTTTTGAGATGGAGTCTTGCTCTATTGCCCAGGCTGGAGTGCAGTGGTGTGATCTTGGCTCACTGCAACCTCTGCCCCCTGGGCTCAAACGATTCTCCCACCTCAGTCTCCTGAGTAACTGGAACTACAGGCATGCACCACCGTGCCCGGCTAATTTTTTTGTATTTTTGGTAGAGATGGGGTTTCACCATGTTGCCCAAGCTGGTCTCAAATTCCTGAGCTCAAGCAATCTGCCTGCCTTGGCTTCCTAAAGTGATGATATTATAGGCAGGAGCCACCATGCCCAGCTTAGGAGCTTTTTGAATGAGTCCTTAGGGTTTTGTATGTATATGATCATATAACCATGACAGTTTGACTTCCTCCTTACAGGTTTTGTTGCCCTTAATTTCCTTCTCTTGTCTAATTTCTCTGGCTAGGATGGGATGGCGTTGTACTTTCTGCAATATAATACTCCTGTTATGCGCTGGTCCTACATGTGGATCAGGCAGTGCTTCTGGCAAGCTTACGGATGCTCTTCACAGTTGTTCTGTCCATTAACTGGAGGCTCAGCCACAGGGATTTTCATCACCACTCTCAAAGCAATAATGTTTAGTTCTAGCCCCCCCAGGCATCTTGTGTCCATCTCTTCATTTCAGGTACCATGAGCTTGGATCCAAAAATGGAATATCTCAGCAATTCTGAGAAATATTTAGGAAAGTAATGGGATGTTTTTGTTGTATGAATATTGTGGGAACCAATTTATAATTTTTATATGTACAGGGTATTATGGAATTACATAAAGATGAAGGGGACAGGTTAGGCAATATGACAGATTTTTTGTAGAATAAAACAGCACCATTTCAGAGATGGCATGGATTGCATCCAGGCTGACATAAGTAGGCAGGATTCAGTCTCACTGGGTGAGACATAGTAGTAGCCTTAAACAGCACTACTTTTAGGTGAATGGCGGCGTATTTGTTCTTGGGGTTGGAGTTGGACCAAGGTCATAGATACAAAGAGATCCTATAGTGAGGAGGTTGGGAAGGGGCTACAAGGACCAGGCCTAATATTAGGGTCCCAAAAGTCATATTGTCTAGGATTCTCTATTGTATTGTCTAGGATTCTCCACCAAGCTCTACCCTTGGTTGCAGAATTGGAACACAAATCAGGCCTGGAGTAGCTGGAGAAACAGAGGGAATTGGGTTTGGGGTTTAGGAAAGAGACTGCTGCTATTTAATAGGCTGGGGAATATTACCCCAATGTGAAACACAGGGAAAACAGGCCAATTGTAGATTTTAAAACATATCCTAGACATGGTTCTCATTGGCAGACCTTCATCTGCTGATCACATATCTTTAATTCTCCCTGCTGGACAGAGTACAAGTGAGCAGGGAGCAAGAAACTGCTCTATCGGCACTTGAGCACATGGTTTAACTTACAAGGCATGTGCTTTACCTGAGATTTAAATGAGATGTTCTGCTCAAGTAAGTCCACAGATTTATAACTGTGAAGTTTCCACATGTTACCTGTGTAAAATATGAGCTACTGCATTTTATAATAATCGCCATGTGTATTTTCATGGCATGTTGCCAGGTGAACATGTACTGCTTTATCAGTGCTTCTAGGACTATCTGAAAAATAGCACAAGTATTCTCATGACAGTGTTATGTTAATAGGTTTGATTGGCATGAGCAAAAATTAATTCAATGACTCATAGGTAAAGGTAGCAAGCTCTGTTTTCCCATGCCACCAATATTCTAATCTTATGTAGGTCTGTATGCTTCTATGACTGAACAAATATGTGGAGATTTGCTATTTGGGTTCCGTGGATGCTATGTTAAGTCAGGAGTCATCAATACTTTGCTATTCAAAGTGTGACCCAAGTACCAGCAGTATTGGTGTCATCTGGGAACTTGTTTGAAATGCAGAATCTCAGGCCTAGTGTTAGACCTGCTGAATCAGAGTGTGCGTTTTAACAAGATCTCTGGATGATTTGTAAGTACATTCAAGTTTGAGAGGCACTTGTCATGCCATTGTGCCTCAAGTGCTTCCATTTTTGGGATTCTTTACTTCCTACTTTTCTCAGATCTATAGGCCATTAGATAGCCAATTCACTTGAATACTTTAAACATTCTAAAACTATAACTTTGTGTGGCCTAAGCTGTCTCTCTCCCTTATTATGTCAGAGAGGGAGGGCTTCTTTTCTTTTGCATCCCCTGTATAATTTACCTCTTCCTCCTAGATGATTTTTATTTTTTGGAGGCAAAGCATTACCTTTAGCTTTCAAGGGACACATTTGCTCTATGATCAACCTGATGACTATTTTTCCCCCCATGGCATCTCCCTCAAGAACACTGATATATTGAAGTTCTGTTTGTTGTTGAATTCTATCAGAAAAGGCAAGTTGCCCATTAATTTCAATATTGCATATTTTTAGGCAGCTTCAGAGTACCTTTTAAATAAAAAATGCCACAGACAAAGACTACTTGGTAGCTTTCTCTGTCAAGTCCAACTTTTTGTTTTGTTTGACTTTTCACAACATAATAGAAATTTTAGGACCTTAGAAATTTCATCTCTTCCAGCAGTAGCTATATTTTCTGTCTTAGCCATAGGTCTTCTGTTATTTTATTCTACAACTCCAAGCCAATTAAGGGAAAAAAATCTCTTTTGGGCATTTTCTTCTTTCTGTTTTTTTAGCTTTGTTTTCTATTCCCCCCACCCCCACCATCTTTGTTATAAAAGGAAAAAAAAAAAAACCTCATGGAACATGTTACCATTTTGGAATGTAGGTATTTATATATGCTATTTTTGCTTATGTATCAGAAGTCACATTTAGAAATATTCTCTGTAAGTTAAGCTTAAACCATTTTAGTTGGTAAGTGTCAACAACATTATGGTTTGTTTCATAAGAATCCTCTTCAATTTGAAGCCACATCCTTTGTTTCTTAATTTTCTCTAAAAACCACACAGGGTGATGAAGAAATAAAATGAGAGAAGTTTGCTGAAATGTATGTACAACAAGCTATTCTAAATGTCATTTATTGAATGATATACAGAATTTCATAACACGGAGTGGCATTGTCTGAAAGTGCCTCGCATAGCTCACTCTTGGTTACCTGAACCAGTGGACTACCTAGAACCAGGAATTATCTTCGACTGGTTGAGGAAGCCATGCTTAAACTCAACTTCCTAGAAAAGTGATGGCATTATTTCACCCTCTTGCAGGAGCCACAACTTCCCATGGTCCCCACTGTTCTTGGGTGCTAGACAGCTAGCTTTCAGTCGCCTCCTCCAACTAGCTAACTGCCAACCCAGACTGCTGAGCATTCAAGTTGTCTGATGATCTCTTCCGATAAAGTTACTTGGTCTGTGAGAAAGGAGAGCAGCAGTGGGGTGGTGCCCCTTCCCTGGAATACTAGACTGAGTCTCCATCAGATGATCCTGGCCCCTGCATTCCGCTTCATGGAAACGGTGGGAGAATCAAAGGATCTGTGACAGGTCCTTTGTGTGGCCTAAGCTGTCTCTCTCCCTTATTATGTCAGAGAAGGAGGGCACCCCTGGACTTTATCCACTCCATGCCAGTAGCAGTCCTCTCTCCCCAGTAGTGACAACCAGTAATGTCTTCAGGCATTGCCAAATGACCCCTGCAGGGCAAAATCACCCCTGGTTGAGAACCATTGCTCTGTCTTTTGTAACAACTTCTGCTAAGGTTAGTAATGACTTTCACATTGTTAAATCCCATTTCTCATCTTAATATCTCATTGGCTTCTGACATTGTCAATCTCCCTTCCTTCCTTCCTTCCTTCCTTCCTTCCTTCCTTCCTTCCTTCCTTCCTTCCTTCCTTCCTTCTCTTTCTTGCTTTCTTGCTTTCTTTCAACAAAGTCTCTATGTTGCCTAGGCTGGAGTTTAGGGGCACAATCTTAGCTCACTGCAACCTCCACCTCCTGGATTCAAGTGATCCTCCTGCCTCGGCCTCCCACGTAGCTGGGACTACAGGCACCTGCCACCACACCTGGCTAATTTTTGTATTTTTAGTAGAGACGGGGTTTCACCATGTTGGCCAGGATGATCTCAATCTCTTGACCTCGTGACCCATTTGCTTCGGCCTCCCAAAGTGTTGGAATTACAGGTGTGAGCCACTGCATCCGGCCCCACAACCTCTTCTTTCTTGAAATATTTTCTCTTACCTCCAATGACAACATTCTCTTAATTTTCTTCTTACCTCTTGGATTGTTCTCTCTGTCTCTTACAAAAATTTCATTTGTAGGTTTATCCACTCCCAACTGACATTTAAATGCTGGTAATCTCTTCTTCTGCCCTTTGAAAATAAGTTTAAAAATGATTCTACTATACTATTCTTAGTTGTACAACCTTGCTATAGTCACTATTTTTTTTCTTATATTTCATTTCTTTCTGGGACAGACATTCTGAATGTAGATATAGTCACTATTTTTATTTGTACAGACTATGCTAGGAAATAGATTTCCTAACTCTAGGAGAATTCAAACAATATTTTATGTTGGTTGAGTTAATTAAAAGAGAATGAGTAAAGTCAGAGTCTTTGAGTTAAACTATTACAAATTGGAAGAATATATTCAAATTTAAATTCCTGTATTAAATACATAAAAAGTAGACACAATTTTTTCATAACACAATAAAAACAAACATCTTCATCTTGGAAATTCAGGATTATATAACAATGAATCATTTTAGCTTTGAAAATATATGAGTATATACTTAAGAGGGGAAAATAAGTAAATAAGACAATATGTTACAAAAGATCTTGTAAACTCTCAAGAACTCAATTTTATGATGACATGATACCAAATAAATATTAATCTGACAAGAAAACCTGACTCTGCAAATATGCACATAAGAATATTTTTCTGGTGCTGAGGTTACTACATTCTTTGAATTGTTAAGAATTATTTTTGTATATATTTCTTTATTTATGAGAGAGGGTCTTGGCCTGTCACCCAGGCCGGAGTGCAGTGGCATGATCCTGGCTCACTGCAGCCTTGACTTCTGGGGCTCCAGCAATCCTTCCACCTCAGCCATCCTGAGTATCTGGGACCACAGGCACACACCACCATGCTTAGCTAATTTTTGTATTTTTGGTAGAGATGGAGTTTCACCATTTTCCCAAGCTGATCTCAAACTCCTGAGCTCAAATGGTCTACCTGCTTTGGCCTCCAAAGTGTTGGGATTATAGGCGTGATCCAATGCACCTGGCTGCAAGAATTTTTTGACGTTAATAATTTGACAAATACCTTGCCAGATCTAAAGCCCTGAAGAAATATTTGCAAAACAGTACTACATTAACTATTTGTATTAGTCAACTCAGGCTGCCATAACAAAATACTGCAGACTTTGTGGCTTAAACAACAAAAAATTATTTCTCATGGTTCTGGAGGCTGGGAAGTCCAAGATCAGGCTGCCAGTCAATTTGATTCCTAGCAAGTGCTGACTTCCTGGCTTGCAGATGGCTGCTTTCTCACTGTGTCATCACATGGCAGAGAGAGAGAAGTCTGGTGTTTCTTTCTTTTCTTATAAGGACACCAGACCTGTCTGATTAGAACCCCATCCTTATGACCTCATTTAACATTTATCACTTCCTCACAGGCCCTGTCTCTGAATACGGTCAACATGGCATTTTTGGAGAGGACACGTTCAGCCCATAACACTATTCGAAAGAAGAAGGGAATATTTCAGTTTGGGTGAAAATGCTAAAAGCTTTCAAAGGAGGAGACTTTTAAGACTGGCTCTGAAGGGTTTGGACGTGCAGAGTGGGATGGAAAATTATACTAGGATTTGGATATTATATGGGGACAGCAGAAGGAATGCAGGATCTGTGTGGGAGTAGTGGGGATTTCAGTTTGACTGACCTCCTAGATGTGAGAAGAAAGTGAGTGAAAAATAGGGTGATTTCAAGTCTTTGAGGAAGTTGAATGAAAAGCTGTGGAGTTTGTATTTTATTCTGTGAACAACAGGAACCTACTATTTTTAAAAAGAGTGCTATGATCACAATTACTTTTTAGGAAGATTCAATCTGACAGGGCCTTTAAGTGTGTGAAATTGGCAGCTTAGTACTGGTCTGGTTAGGGGGCTATATTAATAGTCAGGAGTTGATGAGAACCTGATCTGTACTAGTGGTACCAAGGTATTCACCAGTGAGTCAAACATCAGCCCTTCCTTAATAAGCCAGCACTCTAATGGGTGAAACATACAAATAAACTAATAATTGCAATGTAATGAGACAAGTACTATGATAAGATTCAATTCACCAGAAATATGTAACAGTTCTAAACTTGATTACATAATCAAATATCCTCAATATTTACAAACCAAAAATTATATAAATAGAACTGCAGAGAGAAATGGACAAATCCACAGTCACAGTGGAATAATTCAAGGTAGGTTAAACAGAGGAAGTGTATGAAAGATATAGAAGATTTGAATAACACAAGTAGCTGTATTGATGTAGGCTCAGTACAGAGAAAAGTATTATTGGCTCAGAGAACAAGAGAACTAGAGAACACACATTAATGTTATTTCTCCTTTCCTCTTGCCCAAATTCTTTTTCACTGTTACCATTCTCTTATCAAAAGAAAGGGATACCTCTTATTCATTCAAAATTTTCTTTCTTTTTTTTCTTTTTTTTTGAGACAGTCTTGCTCTGTCGCCCAGGCTGGAGTGTGGTGGCGTGATCTCGACTCACTGCAACCTCTGCCTCCCGGTTTCAAGTGATTCTCCTGCCTCAGCTTCCCGAGTAGCTGAGACTACAAGCATGCACCACCATGCTTGGCTAATTTTTGTATTTTTAATAGAGATAGGGCTTCACCATGTTGGCCAGGCTGGTCTCGAACTCCTGACCTCAAATGACCCTCTCACCTTGGCCTCCCAAGGTGTTGGGATTACAGGAGTGAGCCACTGCACCCGGTCACCATTTGAAATTTTCTATGATGCATTCCCCTTTAGTATTAAAAAACTTCAGAAGAAAAATTAAAATAGTGGTGTTGAAGAAGCCTCTTTTAATCATAGCACATATACCCTTCTAGGCCATTGTCTTTCCATGACAGATATGAATGTCTGTTAAGGATGAGACATAATATTAGAAATGGGGTAATTTCATACTTTGGGAGATAACTGAATTCACTAGTTGGAGTGATGACAGTTTTTGCATGACTACCTCACCTGTCATACTCCCACTATTACCAAATCATGAGTTACACTTAAGAGAGTCATATCAGAGCAACACTCACTTAGGTGGATGAGAAAGGGGGACAGGAAGGACTTGGAAGGACTGGCCCAGGTACCGTAACAGTAGCCTTGTCAATCAATGGGCTGGAGTCTCTGAGAGTTGCTCTGGCAAAAAGCACTTCCTGACTAGAAACTGGGAGGAAATGACAGATGTGGCTTAACCACTAGTTACCAATAATGATGAAACAGAAGCTTGTCTAAACTATCAATAATAAAATGAAAATACATCACCTATGCAGAAGAAAAGTCTCGATTAGCTTTCTATTTTTCTCAGAGAAAATGATGTAGAAAGTCATTACCATTTGAAGTGGTGATTAAAAGTGTCCAGTCAAAAACTATAAAAGAAGTGTCATAGATGTATTAATGAACATCATTGTTATATCATTTTTCTGAGTTATATGATGCTTGTAGAATTTATCTTTTAAAATTCTATAATTTGTTGAGATTTTGTTCTCCTATTAAATATTTACTTTCATACTTAATTTTTTCCTTTTTTCCCACTGTTTTCTCCTGAGAAAACATACCTAATTTTTTATTCATAATGTTGTCTTATTTTTCTGTAAGAGGTCTGCACCTCAAATTATATAGGCTTCAGGCTGAAAAAACTCAGATCCATCCCTGGGCCTGATACCTTTTCTCTGTTGCTCTTTCTCTTTGTCTGTTTTTCTTTTCTTTATTTCTCTTTTCTTTTCTTTTCTTTCTTTCTTTCCTTCCTTTCTTTTTTCTTTTTTTGATACAGTCTCACTCTGTTGCTCAGGCTGGAATGCAATGGCATAATCACGGCTCACTCCAGCCTCAACTTTCTGGGTCCAAGCCATCCTCCTGCCTTAGCCATGTAAGTAGCTGGGGCTACAGGTGTGTGCCACCAAGCTTGGATAATGTCTTTCTTTTTTTTTTTTTTTTTTTTTTTTTGAGAGCGGAGTCTCGCTGTGTCGCCCAGGCTGGAGTGCAGTGGCGCGATCTCGGCTCACTGCAAGCTCCGCCTCCCGGGTTCCCGCCATTCTCCCGCCTCAGCCTCCGAGTAGCTGGGACTGCAGGCACCCGCCACCGCGCCCGCCTAGTTTTTTGTATTTTTAGTAGAGACGGGGTTTCACCGTGTTAACCAGGAGGGTCTCGATCTCCTGACCTCGTGAACCACCCGCCTCGGCCTCCCAAAGTGCTGGGATTACAGGCTTGAGCCACCGCGCCCGGCCTCTTTCTATTTTTTTAATAGAGATAGGGGTCTTACTATATTGCCTAGGCTGGTCTCGAACTCCTGGGCTCAAGCAATACACCTGCCTTGTCCTCCCGAAGTGCTCGGATTACAGGTGTGTGAGCCACTGAGTCTGGCCTGTTTCTCTTATCATTGCTTTTCATGATATCATGCTCTTAAAAACAGGATCTACACTAATATATATGAGATGTGGAACAAAATATCAAAAAATATAACCTATGATATAGTGCCCTAAACTTTAGAAAACCAGTTGTATTAAATTAAGATTAATTCCCCACTCCCAGATACTAATATTAATTATCAGATGCAAAATATATGTAGTCTTTGTTCACATCCAATAGGAAAAATACGAAAACGTACAATTTCTTTTTAAAAAAATTTTTAATTTTTTTATTATTATTATTTTTTTGAGATAGGATCTGACTCTGTTGCTCAGGCTGGAGTACAGTGGTATGATCTTGGCTCACTGCAACCTCTATCCCCTGGGCTAAAACCATCCTCCCACGTCAGCCTCCTGAGTAGCTGGGACTACAGGTGTGCACCACCATGGCCAGCTAATTTTTGTATTTTTGGTAGAGACAGGGTTTCACCACGTCACCCAGGCTGGTCTTGAACTCCCGAGCTTAAGTGATCCTCTCGCCTTGGCCTCTGAAAGTGCTGGGATTACAGGTGTAAGCCACTGTGCCTGACCAAAAATATACAATTTATAATTCAAGAGATTGTACTTATACCAGTTTCATCTGATTTTAGTGCTATAACAAGGTGAAAGACAAATTAATAGTCATTTGGTAAATGCTGATATAATCTTTCTCATATACTTCCTAGAAACTCTGAAAATGAATGATTCAAATGACAGAGTAATAAACACATTAGTAAGTCAGATGGTTTCTAATTCATTGCTTTTGTCAAAATTTAAGTTGACCTTCAATAGATGGTCATCTAAATAGATCATTAAAAATAATCTTTGACAATTGATCACTATATGTTGTTTGTCATTTAACTTGAAAAGTTTAAAGAATTGATTGACATTGCTAACAAAATTTCTAATCTCATTTACTTACATATGAGAACAAGGTTTTTTAGTGCTATAGATATAAATGAAAAACAGGAATAGCTAAATCCTGACTGATTTTAGCCATAAGGTAATATTAACCCATGGACAAATAAACCTTTCAATTATCTAAACATATTAAAAATATTAAGTGGTCAACTTTGAACATTTGTGAAGGATACATGAATTTTTCCAATGTCTTTTAATGGAGCACAAGCAAAAATGTTTAGAGACAACTAATCTAGCAAAATGAATATGGAAAACTATATAAATCAATTATGCAACACCCTTAAAGGAGACTGACCATCTATTTTTAACTGTCCTGTTGGCAGACTTGAACAGACAGCTGTATCAAATGATGGAGGCTGCCTGAGAGTGTGGAAGAACACTATGTTGGCTGAGTTATTTTTAGTGGTGAAACTCTCTTTTCAAACCCTAATATATAAAACAAAATACTTGAGGCGAACGCTTTTATAGTTTGAAGTGGAAATAGTTCCCCGTAGTGCTATGGGACACAGACCACTGGAATCTACAAGCCTACACTGGCAGCAGTTCTGATCTATTTCCCTCAATGCCCTTCTTTTGTTTTTCCAGGAATCCTGTGTACTTATTACCAGTACCCAGGAGCAAGTAAGAGTGATGTTGTGATTGATGTATACTGCCTTGATGTTATCTTGTTGAAGTGTCTATACTAGAGACTCCTCGTCCTCAGTTTGGAGTGTCTACCCTGCATAACTGGGGTGAAATCCCCTGTCAAGGAGGCTGGAGCACGTACAGTAGGTGATTTTTAAGGATAGGCAATCATGTTTTCTTGGTGTTACTCTTAGTGAAAAAGGGTGTATCCAAACTGACCATAACTCGAGACTCATGGCTCTTTTTATTTCTTCCCCCAACCAGTTTTCCAGGATTTGAATCTATTCAAATCTATCCAGGAAAGCAGGTTCAGTTTGGATTCTGGAATTTGTTACTTATGGACTTTCTGTTGTAGAAAGGACCCCACCTGAGTACTACAGATTAGACTTCAGTAATCAAATCTTTGAAATAGCATGCAGTGACTTCTCCTGAGTGCATATTTACCCTCAGGTGGGCCGGATTAGGGTAGATTCCACCATACACTGCCTCATGTACTCAAAAAAATCATAGTTTCTCTCCCTTGGCTCAGTTCTGGGGCTCGGCACTGAGCATTGGTCCCCTCTTTATGCAGTTGCAATAACTTTATTTCAGAAAACTCATTGACTTTCACTGTAACCAGCCTAAATACACACAGCCCAAGCTCCCTAACTCCAAATCTCAGAGAAAAGGGGGTAGGGTATTGATTTCTTTCTTTGAAAAAGGTCTCAAGTTCCTTGAGTAAAATTTTCCTTCCCACAGATGTACTAAAAGGAGTTGCTGACTTTGCTAAAATGAGAATGAATTCTTAGTTATGCATCGTTCTGTGTTAAATTTATTTGTATTATTTTGCAGAGCAAAAAACAACAAAACAAACAATCCCCCTCCACCCCACCACAACACCAAAAACCATTCCAAGGTTATCTTCTATTTCCTCTTATTCTGGGAGCACAGTACAGCAAAAGGAATAATGCTAGTAATGATAAAACCAAGTGATGGTAGGGCACTCACTTACCTAGGTAATACTAGGACCACTCTGAAGGGGGAGTGAAAGGCATGAGTTCCACTTGTATATTTGACCTCCCTTTACTTACCTCCTCCTAGATCATATCCAACTTATGGCAAATTTATTTTTGAAAAGTCTGTAGAGTTAGTTTTAAACACATATTTCCCAAATACACTACATCATATTTGGCAAACTTGTCTTTAAATAATTCCAGTACCTCCCCTTTCACCATTTTGTTCTCGGAGACCTCTCTCCTAGAACCCTCTTTCCTCTGCTCCACTCAGGACAGATCACTCTCTAGGCTGCCTCACAGCCATCATAAGGGCCTTCACCTGGCTGGTCTCCTGGGTTAAACTCAGTGTAACAGGATCCCAGGTGTAACACGGTGGTTGCTAAGTGAGAGTTTTCCTGTTGTCCCAGAATAACAACTAAAGTACAGATGTTAGGCCCAGAAGCACTTAGTTCTCCACACTCTTAAGAGAGCCACCAACTCAGCCTCATCAGTTGGTCGGTGGCCAAGGCGAAGTTCTGGACTCCTACTCTTTATTGTGTTCCATGTTCCTTCCTTGGGAGCCTCAAGAACTGGTTCCTCTCCAGCTGGATATGATAACGGCTTGTCCTTTTCTTCCTTTAGGGATTGGGGGCTTAAGGAGACTGGAGGGGTAGGATTCTTCAGAGGCAAAATTAGTGGGGAGTGAAAGCAGTATTGGGAGGCAGAGTTGCTCTAATGTACAGTATGCGTGTGCATGCATGTGTGTGTGTGCACACACACATACAGATAATGGTGTGCTTGTTCTAAGAGTTAATATGGTAAGCCTGCAAAAATTGGGAGGGGACATCCTATTTCTTGGATGAATTCTTGCTGAGGTGCAGAACCAGTAGGTCTGCCTTGGAGCTGGAAGTATGGTAACGAAATTTTGAGAAGAGCTTGGCTTGTATCCCCTGGAGTTTGGGCAAATAAGAATATAGAGACTCTGCCTATTTCTTAGTCTAGAGATTTCTGAGAGAGTCTCTCTTGGTTAGCCCAGGACTGTGGGGCTTGAGGTGACTGTGGCATAGTATATCTAAAGGAAGAAAGGGCAATCTCTTAATGTATTCAACTGGGGAGGACCTAGTTCTTGAGGCTTCTCTGGAAGATGCATGGAAGACAGGTGAAGAGGAGGCGCTCAGAAGTTTTCTGGTGGCCACTGAACCAACTGATGATATAACCAGTCTGGAGGAGGTGCTGTGGTCCTCAACCTCTAACAGGCCAAAAGAAGACTGCCTTTATTTGAGTTGGTTCTCAATGACAGGTTGCTGGTAAGACTGTTCTAAGAAATATATTCCATCTAAGAAATCTATTCTGTTCTATTTCTACCGGGAGACCATTCACTGTAGTGGGAACTTGGTGGGCCAATTTTAATCTGGAGATTAATACACTTTGGTATTGAGAAATTTTCTTGTTAATCTGGAGATTAATATATTATGATATTGAGAAGTTTTCTTGTATTATTTTTTTGAGAATATGCTTCATCTACATTTTCTCTTTCTCTCACCCAGCTCCTACTAATCAAGTATTTGATTCTCCATTTAAGTCCTCTAAATCTCTTATTACTTTTTCCATATATTCCATCTGCTTGTCTTTTTGTGCTGTTCATTTGAAGGTATTTTTCTTTCTTTCAACTTTATCTTTCTTTTTTTTTTTTTTTTTGAGGCGGAGTCTCGCTCTGTCGCCCAGACTGGAGTGCAGTGGCGCAATCTCGGCTCACTGCAAGCTCCGCCTCCCGGGTTCACGCCATTCTCCTGCCTCAGCCTCCCGAGTAGCTGGGACTACAGGCGCCCGCCACCTCGCCCGGCTAGTTTTTTTTTTGTATTTTTAGTAGAGACGGGGTTTCACCATGTTAGCCAGGATGGTCTCGATCTCCTGACCTCGTGATCCGCCCGTCTCGGCCTCCCAAAGTGCTGGGTCAACTTTATCTTTCATAGTTTTTACTTAAATCTTTTCTTTTGACTCTTATATTTTTAATTTCAAGAATTTTAAAAAGTCCTTGCTGGCTGGGTGTGGTGGCTCATGCCTGTAATCCCCAGCACTTTGGGAGGCTGAGAGGGGCAAATCATGAGGTCAAGAGATTGAGATCATCCTGGCCAACATGGTGAAAACCTGTCTCTACTAAAAATAAAAAAAATTATCTGGGCGTGGTGGCATGTGCCTGTAGTCCCAGCTACTTGGGAGGCTGAGCAGGGAGAATCACTTGAACCTGGGAGGCAGAGGTTGCAATGAGCCGAGATCGTACCACTGTACTTCAGCCTGGTGACAGAGTGAGACTCTGTCTTAAAAAAAAAAAAAGTCCTTTTATTCATATTAACCTATTCTTTTTTTAGTGAATATTTTCTCCTATGTCTTTGATTTAAAAAAAAATTTTCTTTCTGTTTCCTGCAATATTTCTATGTCTTCTGAGTTGCTTTTGTCTCCTCATAAGACATTAATTTGCATTGGCAGGGCTTGTGAATTAGTGACCTGTAGATCATACCACCAGGGTTCAGATAAAAGCTATTTAACCCTTGTAGGCCTCCATTTCTTCCTCTATAAAATGGGTATAATAAAATTACCTCTCTCATAGGCTTTTGAAAGATCTTAGGGAGGAGTGCACCAGGAAACGGAATTGGGCCAGTACAAAGTACTAAGGCAAGAGCATAACAAATGTGTTTGAGCAGCCACTGTGGCTGGAGAAGAATAAGACAGAAGTAAGAGATGAAACAAGGGTCTGATTGTGTAGAGCTTTGTAGACAATTGGAAAGACTTTGGCTTTTACTAGGAGTGAAAGAGGGCACCACTAGGGGCTTTTGAAGAGAAGTGACCTGATCTGATTTGCATTTTAACACTGTCATTGTGGCTACTTTGTTGACAGAAGTCCATAGGAGGAAAATACATAATCAGGGAGACTAGTTGGGGCCTGTTGCAAGAATCCAGGTGAGATCATGGTGCATTTGACTGGGATGGTAACGGCAGAGGTAGTGAAAAGGGGTCAAATTCTGGTTATATTTCAAAGGTAGAGCCAGCAGGACTTCTTAATGGATTGAAAGTGAGAAAGACAGAGGAGTCAAGCATGACTCCAAATTTTTAGCCCCAGAAATTGGATATGTGGGATTGCCATTAAACGAGATGAGGAAAATTACAGATGGAGCAAGTTTGGAGAAGAAGAACCGAAAGCTGGACAGGTGAGGAAGAACCTGACAGGTTTCTACTAAGTCTACTAGTAAGACAACTCTTAAAAGGAGATTTGCTACAAGTTAGAGCAGAGAAATGATGTGGCACCTGAAACAGGATAATGGGGTTAGGACCATCTTTGTTTTTAACATGGGAGAAATAACAGCACATCTATTTACTGATGGGAGTGACATCAGTAGAACGGGAAAATTTATGATGTAGGAGAGGAAAGGAGAATATATCAGTCTAGGTCCTGGCAAGAAGCAGATGGTGCATGCAAATTGGGTAATTTAAGGAGAGTTTTTATTTTTGTTTTGTTTTTTTAGACAGGGTTTGGCTCTGTCACCCAGGCTGGGTGCACAGATCTCGGGTCACTGCAACCTCAACTTCCCAGGCTCAGGTGATTCTCCCACCTCAGCCTACTGAGTAGCTGGGATTACAGGCACACACCACCACGCCCAGCTAATTTTTGTATTTTTTAGTAGAGACAGGGTTTCACTATGTTGCCCAGGCTGGTCTCGAACTCCTGAGCTCAAGCTATTCACCCGCCTTGGCCTCCCAAAATGCTAGGATTACAGATGTGAGCCGTCACGCCTAGCCATTGAGGAAAGTTTTGAGGAGAGTTTTAAGAAGGACTATTTATTATACAAAATTGTGGTTGTAGTGTAAGGAAATGATTAGCACAGTGCCCTGGGGTTAGTTACAGTTTGGCATCAATACCACCTTTCAGCATGAAGGGAGGAGGGAAAGGGAAAGGATTCCAGAACCTGGAATGGGAGAGCCGTATGGAGGGGCCTGCTGGTACCATTTGATGGATGAACTCAGCCAACCCACAGGGAGGGAGCTGGAAAAATAAATGCTCCAACTTCACTTAGCTTCTTCCCACACATCCCCAGCCCTTTCCTGGGATCCCCAGTCCTTCTCATTGACCAAAACAGTTTGGAAGCCAGAGACCAGGGGAGTATGTCAATTCAGGCATACAGCAGTGTAGAAAATGGATCTGGAGGGGCAAATACAAGAAATCCACGGAGGGGGAGTTGCTGGGACAATGCCCTTGAATAGGTGAGGCTGAAGGAACTTGGTGTACAAGTAAAGGGATTAGCCTTAGATAGGACACCTACAGTTCATGCTGAGGATAGGAGAGAAGGCAGAATGCCAGGGTGCAAATGCTGGTAGGTGCAAATGCTGGTAGTTTGTGGGATAAGGTTGTTCTTCTCTTTGGATTCCTTCGAGTTTCTCAGTGAGGTAAAAAACAAGGTCATCAGCTTGAGCATGAGATTTTTTTTTTTTTTTTTTTTTTGAGACGGAGTCTCGCTCTGTTGCCCAGGCTGGAGTGCTGTAGCATGATCTCGGCTCACTGCAAGCTCCGCCTCCTGGGTTCATGCCATTCTCCTGCCTCAGCCTCTTGGTAGCTGGGACTACAGGTGCCCGCCACCACGCAGGGCTAATTTTTTGTATTTTTAGTAGAGACAGGGTTTCACCGTGTTAGCCAGGATGGTCTCCATCTCCTGACCTCGTGATCCGCCCGCCTCAGCCTCCCAAAGTGCTGGGATTACAGCCGTGAGCCACCATGCCTGGCCGAGCATGAGATATTTGTATGTGTGCATGATATTAAAGAAGCTGGGAGTACATTTGTAATTGTGAGCTGTTTGCCAGTTGGGGACTACCTATACTTTTGTACTTCTGCCATTTATCTTTACTGCTCTGTGTCCTCAAAAACATAACTCTTTTTTTCTAGTCAGAACCATCTCCTCACAACTCCAGTACCTTCCAAGTTAATGTTTTTGCACGCTTTTGTCTAAAATAAACTACCTATCCCTTTGTCTATCCATGTGCAATGTCGAATTCAAGGAATACTTCTTTCATGAAGCCCTTATTAACTTCTCCATCTCATGCTATCCTTTCCCTTCTATGTACTTTAACTTGTAGTGAATGCCACAAATGTCCAGCTTTGTTTTCTAATTGCTTCCTGTTATTCTTGATCTCTGAACTGGATTGTAAGGTCATCTAGCAGAAACCATTTTTCCTTTTGTTCATGCTCTCACTATGATGAGTGACAGGCTTGAAATAATTGGTCATTGTTATTACTCAGTAGTTATTGCTCAATACTTATTACACCCAATATCCACTCAGAGCCCACAACAATTCTGAAGTAATTAGGATGGCAGTGATTTGAATAGTTTTGTTTTTTAGCTATATAATGCGAAGGACATGGTGACTATCAACTGAAAGGCGAACGATGTCCTCTCCAATGACTATTTTTGATTTAGTTAAATAAGAAGTTATAGCTAAAAATGCACCAGGTGCATTTACTCAACATATTACCATTATTGTGGGAAAATATTCTGAGTTTGTCACAGTCTGGAGACTTTCAGTCCTGGTTGTATTGGTTATGTGCCTGGACAAAACCTGAAAGTATTAGGAATGGTTCATCTAAGAGACAAACATAGCAAACTCAAGAGACTTTTCTTCTCCTTGCTAACTCCAATCTAGCTAGTCACCAAGTTCTGCTGATTCTAGGTCTGATATGACTCTTAACTCCCTGGGCATCTTAAGTTTGACTTGTCTGAAACCATATCTTGATATGCTCCCTAACATGCTCCACTCCCTCCCCATCTCCCTTATCTCAGTCCATTTGGGCTGCTAGAACAAAATACCAAAAACTGAGTGGCTTATAAACAACAGAAATTTATTTCTTACAATTCTGCAGGCTGGGAAGTCTCAGATTAAGGCATCAGCAGATTTTGTGTCTGATGAGGGCACATTTGCTAGTTCATAAATGGCACCTCCTTCCTGTGTCCTCACACAGTAGAAAGGGCAAAGCAGCCTGTTCTACAAGGACACTAAATTCCATTTGGCAAGTGGCACAAATGGGATTAATCTCTTATCCTGAAGGACCTAATCACCCCCTAAAAGCCTCACCTCCTAATATTATCACATTGGGAGTTGAATTAAGTTTCAATATGTGAATTGGCAGGCGATGAGGGCACGCAAATATTCAGACCATAGCAATTCTAAACCTTGAAGTAATTCTTGATTTTTCCATCTCCCATTTTCACATTGAATTCATCCAATTCTGTCAGTTATTCCTACAAATGTATTGTAATTCAGACCTCTTCGCTTGTCCAGTTCTTCAAATAAATATGAATCATAGATATCACATACATTTTGTGTAAGATTTAGAATATGTCAGGGGCACACTTGGTTCTCTTGCTGAGGCACCCCCCCCGTACCCTTTTGTAGTGTTCTTCCTTCCTAATACATTTTCCTTTTTCAAACCTAAAAAAAAAAGAATATGTCTTTTATTGTTACCTCTTAAAACCATGAATTGTGCGCAGAAAACTCCACTGGTTTTCATCACACGTAGAGCAAAATCCAGAGCCCTTGGTGTGACTTGCAAGGCTCTACGCAATCTGGTTCTACTTCTCCCTCTGACCTCATCACCCACCACTCTTTCCTTTTCTTTTTTAAATTTTTATTTCTTATTTTTAAAATTTTCTCTGTGGAGTCTAGCAAATGATCCCATTCTCATTGCACTCCAAGCAGGTTGGCCATGTTGCTATTCCTCGAATGTAACAAACATGCTCTTGCTGTTTTCTCATTCTGGAATAATCTTTTCCCCATATTTCTACATAGCTCACCTTTTCAATTGATTCAGATCTTTGCTCAAACTAACTCCTCAGGTGATTACATATTATTGTGATTTGTATGGGTATATAGTTGGCAAAAGATAATGTTAAAAATTTACCAACCCTTGGGCAGAAACGGTGGCTCACACCTGTAATCCCAGCACTTTGGGGAGCTGAGTTGGGCAGATTGCCTGAGCTCAGGAGTTGAAGACCAGCCTGGGCAACATGGTGGAACATGGTCTCTACAAAAATACAAAAACTAGCTGGGCTTGGTGGCGCATGCCTGTAGTCCCAGCTACTTGGGGGGCTGAGGTGGGAGGATTGCACCTTTGGTCCCAGCTACCTGTGGGGCTGAGGTGGGAGAATCACTTGAGCTTGGGAGATAGAGGCTACCATGAGCTGTGTTCATGCCACTGCACTCCATCGTGCGTGACAGAGCGAGACCCTATCTCAGAAAAAAAAAAAAAAAGAAATTTGCCAACCCTCTGAGACTAGCCAACTACTGGACCATTGTCATTTATATAAAACAACCACAACCGTTTTAGATTTGATGAGGCACTTTCAAACTTTTTGGCCTATCTATTAGCAAAAGGGAATGTTATATTACCCAGAAAAAGAACCTAGCTGAACACAGTGGGTCATGCCTGTAATCCCAGCACTTTGGGAGGTTGAGGTGGGAGGATAGCTTGAGTCCAGGAGTTTGAGACCAACCTGGGCAACATAGTGAGACCCTATCTATGAAAAAAAGAAAACCTAAACATATGAGGAACTTTCACTTTTGTAAAACCAAACTGCCTTTGTAGAATATCTCAGGATTAAACAAATTTGAACAGTGCCAGGTATTAACCCCTTTGGATATGGACTAATTAAGAAGACATGAGACAATCAGAAAAAGTCTTATTAAGATTTCTCAGTTTATACATAAACTCAGATGATAAAACCTCTCATAATAAAACTTCTTTGGAGCACTCAATTCTGTTGGGTTACCTCCTCTTTTATTAATGCCAGATCTAGTGACTCTGACTGGGTAATGCTAATTATGAAATTCTGTACAGGGTATGTGTGAATATATGCACTGTGTGTGTGTGTGTATATATGAGGCATGCCTATATGGTGTTAAGCCTTTATCCTTCATGTCTCTCATTTGTAGAAATAATATTCCTTCTTTTATTTGACACTTCTTTCCCCCTGGGATTTCCCCAGTGGTATCAACTCTGAACTAGACTGACTTCACAGCAGACCAAGTATGACATTGTTTTAATTAATGCCACTCTGAAACATTTGGCTGTGAGTACTTGATAAGGGAAGTCTTCATAAGTATTTCATGAGGTCTCATTCTCCCGCCGTAAGACGCTTACTACTCTTCTAGGAATTGGGGGGAGGGATACAGTGATCTCTCTATGTCCTCACTCTTCCGTGGTAATACTTTATGGATAGTGCTTCAGGGATGAGTGTGTGGAAAGATTCTAGTTACCTCCCCCTTTCCTTCCAGCAGTCAGACAGAAAGGAAAACATAGGTTGCCATATAGGGATATAAACTTGCTCCTCCGTGCCCTCAGTTTCACGTAACACTTACAATTTCTTGGCCTCTACTGCCACCATGTGGTTACTTACATTTATTGACTTTAACCTTGTGTTTCCCTTTTAAGGCTGGTCCGAAGCAAAAATACAAGGAATTCTAGTTTGTCTTAGTATCCTTCAGCCTCAGATTGTTCCCAAGTCCCTCTAGGTTCTCTGTGCTCTTATATTCACAACAAGATTCCACTACTAAATACTTTCTTCTTCTCTTATGTTATGCTCTACTAAAGCATGCTGCTGATACTCAGAGTTTTTATGAACCAGTTTGAGGCAGAAAGATTCTAAAATGGGCTCCATAAGTCTCTGCCCCTGATATTCATGCCTTATGTAATCCCTTCACCGGAGTGTGGATGAGACCTGTGATTAGCTTTTAACCAACAGAATATGGCTGAGGTGACGGGATGTCACACCGTGATTACACTGAATAGTATTGTACCTTCTGTATTGCTAACAGACTCTCTTTTTTAATTTTTTTCTTTTAATTTTTGTGGGTATAGTAGGTGTATATATTTATGGGGTGCATGAGATGTTTTGATTACAGGCGTGCAACGTAATATAACCACATCATGGAGAATAGGGTATCCATCCCCTCAAGCATTTATTCTTTGAGTAACAAACAATCCATTTACACTCTGAGTTATTTTAAAATGTGCAATTAAGTTATTATTAACTATAGTCACTCTGTTCTGCTATCAAATAGGTCTTATTCATTGTCTCTATTTTCTTGTACCCATTAGTCATGCCAACCTCCTCCCTGGCCCCCACACTATCCTTCCCAACCTCTGGTAACTGTCCTTTTACTTTCTATGTCCATAAGTTCAACTATTTTTATTTTTATATCCCACAAATAAGTGAGAACATGCAATGTTTGTCTTTGTGTGCCTGGCTTATTTCACTTAGTAAAATGATCTCCAGTTCCATCCATGTTGTGGTAAGTGATGGGATCTCATTATTTTTTATGACTGAATAGTACTCTATTGTGTATATGTATAACATATTCTTTATCCATTCATCTGTTGGTGGACACTTAGGTTGCCCAAATCTTTGCTATTGTAAGCAGTGCTGCAACAAACATTGGGGTGCAGATATCTCTTCAATATACTGACTTCCTTTCTTTGGGGTATACCAAGCAATGGGATTGCTGGATCATATGGTAACTCAATTTTTAGTTTTTTGAGGAACCACCAAACTGTTCTCCATAGTGGCTGCACTAATTTACATGCTAGCAGACTCTCTTGATCACCTTCTGGGTTTGCATGCATGAAGTGAGCAGCCATGCTAGGGAGACTCAGTGAAAAGAAACTGGGTGTGGCTGCTGGCTGTCAGCTGCAAGAAATTGAGGCTCTCAGTCCAACAGAACATAGGGAATCGTATATTGCTAACAACCATATGAACTTGGAAGCAGATCATCTTCTTCAGTTGAGCTTTCAGATGAGATCACAGCCCTGGCCAGCACCTTGATTGCAGCTTCATGAGACAGTTGCAATCTCTCTTGAAGGAGAGGACCCAGTTAAATTATGCCTGGATTCTGTGAGCTTATACAGACAGTTCTTGACTTACTATGGTTCAACTTAATGATTTTGCGACTTCATGATGGGACAAAGGACATAAATATTCAGTAGAAACTGTATTTTGAATTTCGATATTTTCACAGGCTATTGATATACAGTATGGTATTCTCTCTCCATGCTGGGCAGTGGCAGCAAGCCACAGCTCCCAGTCAGCCACACAATCAGAAGGGTAAACAACTGGTACTCTACAGTGTACTGTGTTTCCAGATGATTTGGCCTGATAGTGGGCTAATGTAAGTGTTCCAAGCATGTTTAAGGTAGGCTAGGCTAAGCTATGCTGTTTGGTAAGTTAGATATATTTAATGCATTTTTGACTTACGATATTTTCAACTTATGGTGGGCTTATTGAGATGTAACCCCATTGTAAGTTGAGGAGCATCTGTAAATGTATACTGTTTTCAGCCATTAAATGTGTGGTAATTTGTTATACAACAATAATTAATACACAGTTCTTTGGTCTTACTTACATCATTCCCCTCTTCCTAGGACTGCAATATAAGTCCCTGTGGACTGTTTTTATAAATAAATGTAATTGTCAAACACCATTCTGTGTTCAGAATTGTCCCTCCTCTCCCAACAAGGCTCTGTTACTGAATCAGGTTGTGCCTGATTTCTTTAAAATAAGTTCTCTTTCAGGAGCTATCTCAACTCCTCATACAAAGAAAGTTTTGTGGGGCCTGCATATGTAATCTGCATTCTTAATTTTAAAAAAAGTTTCATTTGAATGAAGCACTTGTGTAAGAGCATTATAGTGGTGCCAAAAGGCAGGGTTGGAGACGGGGATTTACTCTCCTCATCACAGACATTCAACTTGATCCCAAAATAAAACCAGGAGTTTTAAAAAGACATAAAACTCAATAAATGGTATTGGATGGCCGATTGTACTATGTCAATGGCATGCTTCTGAGAAACTAGTTTGAATAAGGAGGTTAATATAAAAGAGGTTAACCTAGAGTGATTAGTTATTTATGGACCAAGCTGCTCCTAGTAATTACCATTTGTTTTTCTCAAGAAACTTTCCTTTATAAATTACTCAGTTTCACGTATTTCTTCATAGCAGTGTGAGAACAAACTAATACAGTAGTTCTGTGTAGAATTGATCAATCTATAGAAATAGCTCTTGATGGGTAACTTGCTGTCCGAAGTATAGTGTGCTGCAGTATTTGACCCGAAACCAGACTATTCCTCAGCATGAACTTGCCCATGCTGCCATCTTCTGATACTTTAGTCTTTATTCTCCACCTCTCCCCCACCTCTGGTTTGGCATGTCAGCACAAAGAAACCTCCATTGTTCAATAAGGTGTGGAAGACTTAGACCAGAGGCACTATTTGAATTCAGATGAGGTGTCATTGTAGTTTCAAAAAATCCTTTTGGTCATGAGTACTCCAGCCACTGACTGAGGTGTGACAAAGAAGATCTCATATCCCAGAGAAAAAGCTTAGAACAGGCTACAAAAGTTATCATGGTATGTCTCTAAAGTTTCTGTAGAATAGTAGGAAGGGAGGCCCAGGCTAAAGCCCAGGTGCACACATGGGGTCAACAAAACAGGGACAGAGGCTGGCACAGCCAGATTACTTATGGAAACACGTATGCCCAGGGCACTTTGGATATTAAACCTAGATTTAGATCCTAGTCACTGGAAAGACTGAGCTCCTGATATATTCCTGCATCTTTTATTAGCCTCATAGAAAGATGGGACTCAGGTAAATCCTTAGAGCACTAAGACAGATATGGAAAAGGCAAAATTGGGGGTGGAAGGAGGGGCAAAGACTGACCTATCTGAAGACCCAGCATGTGCTAATTTATGTGGAACAGTAGTTGGGTTTAAGGTTGGAGATTCAAAGATGTGGACAGGTTATTAATTAATCAATTAGCCATACAACTGCTTTTTGTTGGCTAAGTGGAGGAGTCATAAGGTCTAGTAAGACATAGATCTGACCCACAATGATCTTATAGTCTCAAGTGGAAAGCAGATAAGCCTAACTCATCAACTGAGGAGATGGTAATGGAGCTGTGTTTTGAAGGACAGGAAGGAATTGGCTAGATGAAGATGACGGAGAACCCAGAGGAAACATTAGGTGGGACAATCTGGAAACATGAAGCTGTCTGAAACATCATGGGGCACTGCAAACAATTTTGAGTGGCGGGAGCAAAGAATGTGTGTGCAAGTGGCAGATGATGCCAGAGAGGTAAGCAGGGTTCATATTCCACAATGTTTTGAGTGATATGTTATATAGAGCTTGAACTTGATCATGAAAACAGAAGATTTCAAATATGATTGCTATTTTAAACAGGCAAATATTTTAATCAGAGAAATTATACGAAGATTTGTATTTTAGAAAGATACAGCCATTGTTGTGTTGTGGATGGATCAGAGAGGGTTAAAGATTAGAGGCAGGGAGACAAGTCAGGAGGTAAGAAGCAATGAGGACCTAAATTAAGATAGTGGTAGTGGGAATAGAAAATCGTGAAAGAATATGAATAATTATGGAGGTATTGTTGATCAGAATTGATCAATAAAACATGGAGGCTAAGTGAAAAGAGAAGACCATGAATAATGTCAGGTTTCTAGCTTGGAAAATGGGTGGTTGGAGAAACAGAGTTGAGAGTGGAAGTCTGAGAAACATTAATGTTTAAAGCCTAAAATTTAAGAGTATAAGAAGAAGTCCATGTGGGAGCCTGAGTACAGGATGTCAGAGCCACTGGGAGAAAGCTAGGAGAAAGTGGATATACCAAAGCTGAGAAAGTAAGTGTCAAGAAACCTGGAGTGAGCAATAGTATCCAATGCGACAAAGAAATCAAGTAAGATGAAAGGAAGTTATAACTTGAGTTGGAGAAGGCTGTGAGTGGAGCAGATTTGGAGGTAGGGACAATTAAGAGGTCAATTTTGGACATTCTGAGGTTGAGAGGTCTATTAGAGGTAATAGCATAAAGGAGTAGAGAGCTGAGCAGAGAAGTTGGGGCTAAAGATATCTTTAAGAGTTGTGGACATACAGATTTGTTTACAGTCAAAGATTAAATATAATTTTCAATGGAAAAAGTGTAAGAAGAGGAGATGTTCAAGAACTAAAGCTATCCTCATATTAAGAGGTCATGGAAAAATTGAGTAGCCAGTAAAGGACAAGAAAGATGAACCAGTGTGATTTCAGGTTCACACTGAAAGTGTGGGGTCCTGAGAGTCAAGGAAGAGGAGATCATTGATGATGTCAAATCCTCCTAATTTGTCAAGTAAGATAAGCAATTTTAATTTAACGAAGCAGAGGGCATTGTTAGATCAAAGTTCTAGATCAAAGTTCAAGACTTCTTCAACTAAAGTGGTTTCCATGAAGTAGTGAGGACAGACATGTATGTGGGTGGATTTAACTGAGTATGGGAAGAGAATTGGAGTCAGGGGATGTGATGGTTAATTTATATATCGACTGGACCATAGGAGCCACAGTTTTTTTTTTTTTTTTTTGCAAAAGGATCTCACTCTCATTGCTCAAGCCAGACTGCAGTGGCACATGATCTCAGCTCACTACAGCCTTGCCTTCCAGGGCTCAGGCGATCCTCCCACCTCATCTTCCCTAGTAGCTGGGACTCCAGGCATGTGCCATGATGCCAAGCTAATTTTTTTTTTTTTTTTTTTGTATTTTTAGTAGAGACAAGGTTTTGCCATGTTGCCCAGGCTGGTCTTGAACTCCTGACCTCTACACACCTCAATCCCAAAGTGCTGGGATGACAGGCAGGAGCCACCGCATCTGGCCAAGATTAACATTTGAATTGGTAGACTGAATAAAGCAGATTGTCTTCCCCAGTGTTGGTGGGTCTCATGCAAATCCACTGAAGGCCTGAATGGAACCCAGGGCTGAGTAAGGCAGGATTCTCTCCCTGCCTGATGATCTTCAAGCTGGGATGTCAGACTTTGGACTGATACTTAGACTGGTACTCATACCATTGGCTCTCCTTTGTGCTAACTATACATCTTGGGATATCTGTCTTCATAATCACATGACCCAATTTCTTTTTTTTGAGTCTTACTCTGTTGCCTAGGCTGGAGTGCAGTGGCACGATCTTGACTCACTGCAACCTCTGCCCCCCACGTTCAAGCGATTCTCCTGCCTCAGCCTTCTGAGTAGCTGGGACCAGAGATGAATGCCACAGAAAATTTTTGTATTTTTAGTAGAGATGGGGTTTCACTATGTTGACCAGGCTGATCTTGAACTCCTGACCTCAAGTGATCCACCCACCTTGACCTTTCAAAGTGCTGGAATTATAGGTGTGAGCCACTGCACTTGCCCCAATTTCTTATAAGCCTCTTTATATCTACCTATTTATATCTCTTAGCAGTTCTGTTTCTATAGATAACCCAGACTAATACAGATTTTGGTATTGAGAAGTGAGGTGCTGCTGTAACAAATGCTTAAACCTGTGGAAGTTGCTTTGGAACTGGGTAATGGGTAGAGGCTGGAAGAGTTTTGAGGTGCATACTATAAATATAGATATTAAGAGTGATTCTTGTGAAGTCTCAAATGGTAACGAAGATTATGTAGGAACCTGAAGGAGAGACAATCATTGTTATAAAGAGGGAAAGAACCTTACTGAATTGTGTTTGTGTTCTAGTGATTTTTTGGAAAGTAGAACTGGTGAGCAATGAAACTGGATATTTTGCTGAGAATATTTCTAAGCAAAGTGTTGAAGGAGTATCTTAGTTCCTCCTGACTGTTTATAGTAATATGTGAGAGGACAGAGATGAACTGAAGAAAGGATTGTTAAGCAACAAGGAACTAGATCTTAAATATTTGGAAAATTCAGCCTATCGATATTACAAAAAATGTTCTGAAAGGAACACCAAGGATGTGGCTGGATTTTCACTCAATAAAGAGTTTATGAGATTATAGGAGCAGAAGCACTGTCAGCTTGAACTGAGGGGATGGAGGTTACACAAAATGAAGAAAGGATATTTGACTTCTTGGATTTGTCAAGACAAGGTGATAGAGCTATCTGCGTATAAATGTGCACTGTTCAAAGACAGAGAAAAATTACCCCGAAGGCAATTCAGAGATTATCATGGTCACCATCTCAGTTTTAAAAGGCCAGATGGCCTCTGGGAGCCAGGAACTCTCTGCAGAGCTGTGGGGCCAAGACCACCATGTACAGCCTTAGGAGGATGACCCCCTCACCCACACACCACCAGGCCTAGAAGGCAGAGCATCGAAGAGGATTATTCTCAGGGCTTAAGATCTGATGGAATTCACCTTGTTAGGTTTTGAACTGGCTTGAAACCAACTACCTTTCCTTCTTTCCTACTTCTTCTTTTGGAATGGGAATGTTTATCCTGTGTTGTCCCACTATTGTATTTTGGAAGCAGATAGCTTATTTGGTTTCAAAGCTTCACAGCTGGAGAAAATTTTTGCCTCATAATGAATTACATCTCAAGTCTCAGCCATATCCTATTTAGATGATTTTTAGAGAGATTTTAATAACAAACCTGCACATGTACCTCTGTACTTAAAACAAAAGTTAAAGAAAACCTTATTAAGAAAAAAGATGAGACTTTAAATGTTAGACTTTAGAGTTGAAACTGGAATGCATTAAGACTTTAGGGGTGCTGGTTGCTTCCAAGATGGCTGAATAGCAACAGCTCCGGTCTACAGCTCCTAGCAAGATCGATGCAGAAGATGGGTGATTTCTGCATTTCCAACTGAGGTACCTGGTTCATCTCATTGGGACTGGTTGGACAGTGGGTGCAGCCGAAGGAGGGTAAGCTGCAGCAGGGCAGGGCATCGCCTCACCCGGGAAGCGCAAGGGGTTGAGGGAGTTCCCTTTCTTAGCCAAGGGAAGCTGTGGGTAACTGTACCTGGAGGAGCGCTACACGTCTGCCCAAATACGGGACTTTTCCCATGGTCTTCGCAACCAGCAGACCAGGAGATCCCCTCCTGTGCCTGGCTTGGTGGATCCCACACCCAGGGACCCTTGCTTGCTGCTAGCGCAGCTGTCTGAGATGGACCCGTGAAGTGGGAGCTTGGCGGGTAGGGGGGCATCTGCCATTGCTGAGACTTGAGTAGGCGGTTCTATGTTCACAGTGTAAACAAAGTGGCAAGGAAGCTCGAACTGGGCAGAGCCCACCACAGCTCAGCAAGCCCTACTGCCTCTCTAAATTCCACCTCTAGGGGCAGGGCATATCTGAACAAAAGGCAGCAGACAGCTTCTCCATACTTAAACGTCCCTGCCTGACAGCTCTGAAGAGAGCAGAGGTTCTCCCAGCATGGTGTTCGAACTCTGATAACAGACAGACTGCCTTCTTAAGTGGGTCCCTGACCCCTGTGTAGCCTGACTGGGAGACACCTCCCAGTAGGGGCCAACAGACACCTCAAACAGGTGGGTGCCCCTCTGGGATGAAGCTTTCAGAGGAAGGATCAAGCAGCAATATTTGCTGTTCTGCAGCCTTCACTGGTGATACCCAGGCAAACAGGGTCTGCAGTGAAGTTGCAACTAAGGGGCCTGTCTGTTAGAAGGAAAACTAACAGAAAGAAATAGCATCATACAGAGGTTGCTCCTCACCCTCTTTCTTGTTCCTTTATTCTTCCCTGATCATGTTTGTTTTAGTCTCTTCACTTTCAAAATCATTCTCTTCAAGAGAGAAGAAAACAGGTATTGAAAAGTTCTATTTTCCACTGCTATCTTCTAATTTGCCACCTGCCTCTCTTAGGCTGATATCTTCCTTATTTTTGTACTTTAAACATTCCTTAACAGGCAAGCCTTTACTAATCTTCTTACCTATCTTCATTGAACAATATTAAAATAGTCAATAATCATAATATAAATCCTGTTGATAGTTTCAACTTTGAAATCAATTTATAGCCAAAACATGGATGATATAGTCATGGTTACAGAATAGAATATGAATGTTATCCACCTGGCCCATGTGGGAGTTATCGACAGAAGATAAGAAGGGAATGTAAATAGAATGTTGGAGGTCCTGTTATCCTAATCTTCTTTAATTTATTTATTTTAATCTTTATTTTATTTTTAATTTTTATTATTTTTTAAAGGCTAGACAAGTAAACCTGTGGGAGTGGAGAAGGGACCAACAAATCTGTGATTAATTAGTTGTAAACACCACTGCACTTGGACCAGCCCTATTATGCTAATCTTGTATAGGAAAAATTCAAAGGATAATATATACATTTGAGATAATTATTATTAGAAAGAAGTTTGGAGCCGGGCATGGTTGCTCATGCCTATAATCCCAGCTCTCTATGAGGCTGAGGCAGGCAGATTGCTTGAGCGTGGAAGTTCGAAACCAACCTGGGCAACATGGCGAACCCCAATTCTACAAAAAATACAAAAATTAACTGGGTGTGGTGGTGCACACCTGTAGTCCCAGCTACTGGGGAGGCATAGGTGGGAGCCTGGGAGGTGAAGGCTGCAGTGAGCTGTGATGGCACCACTCACTCCAGCCTGGGAAACAGAGTAGGACTCTGTTTCAAGAAAGAAAGAGAAAGAAAGAAAGAGAGAAAGAGAGAAAGAGAGAAAGAGAGAGAGAGAGAGAAAGAGAGAAAGAGAGGGAGAGGGAGAGGGAGAGGGAGAGAGGGAGGGAGGGAGGGAAGGGAAGGAAGGAAGGAAGGAAAGGAAGGAAGGAAGGAAGGAAGGAAGGAAGGAAGGAAGGAGTGTGAGTATTATATTAAGTTTAAAAAGTAGCCAATACTGGAACTAAACATAGTGACATGAACATAAAAAGAGTGGAGATGAGCAGGGGAAAGTAGCAGGAAATTAAAAAAAAAAACCTGAAGGAAGGTATTATATAAAAAGATAGTAGGAAGGGTATATTATTAAGAGAAATGGAAGTAGCCACCAGAAGAACTAAAACAGACATATGTAAAAGATTTGCCTCCAGGTTCAGGGACGGGTGGTAGAGAACAGAGGAATACAGAACAATTAATTTTTATTACACATCCTTCTTTATTATTTGATTTTAAAATAAACTATGTACGGGTTTGATGTTGATAAAAAAAATTTTAAGACTAAATTTTTTTTTATTATTATTATACTTTAAGTTCTAGGGTACATGTGCATAACGTGCAGGTTTGTTACATATATATACTTGTGCCATGTTGGTGTGCTGCACCCATCAACTTAAATATGTTTTTTTAAAAACAACTTGCTTCAGTTAGAAGAGTCTCTCTGTTTCTCTTAGAATAATGTATTTACCAAGAGCTTTTCTTGGGATGAGGTAGCATAGGCAGATAAGCTCTTTGTTAAAACCATACCTCCTGCCTTCCATTGTTTCTGCAGTACTGAAGTAATATCCTTAAATTATTGAATGATGTCATAAAGTATAATCATAACTATTTAAGTCCTCACACATTGCTGGTTGGAATGAGCAATAATGCACTTTAGAAAATAACTTGGTAGTTTCTTAAAATTTTAAACATAACTTATAATCACATTCCTAGGTATTTTCTTAGAAAGAATGAAAACATATGTGCACACAAAACCAGTATGTGACTGTTTATAGTGGCTTTATTCATAACTGCTGTAAACTGGAAACAGCCCAAATGTCCTTCAGCTGGTAAATGGATAAACAAACTGGAATACCTACAATGGAATATTACTCAGCAATAACAAGGAATGAACTTCTGACACAGGCATCTTGGATGAATCTCTTAGGCATTATACAAAGTGAAAGAAGATAGATGCAAAAGGCCACATAAATAATTCCATTCATAGGATAGTCTGGAAAAGATAAATCTACATGGAGAAAAACAGATCAGTGGTGTTGTGGATTAAATTGTGTTGCTCCAAAATTCATATGTTGAAGTCCTAACTCAACATATGGTACCTCAGAATGTGACCTTATTTGGGTAAAGGACCTTTACAGAGCTAATCAGGTTAAAATGAGTTCACTAGGATGGGCCGTAATTCATCATGATTGATGTCCTTATAAAAGAGGAAAATTTGGACAGAGATATGCATAGAGGGAAGATGGTGCAAAAAGACAACCATCTACAAGGCAAGGGGAGAGGCCGGGAAAAGAAGAGCCTTCCCTCATACTCCTCAGAGTATGGAACCAGGAACTAACCCTGCCAAGACCTTCATTTTGGACTTGTAGACTCCAGAATTGTGAGGTGATAAATTTATGTTAGGTAAAGCACTCAGTCTGTGGTATTTGGTTATGGCAGTCCTAGCAAACTAATACAAGTGGTTTCTACAGACGAGGTGAAGCAAGGGTTGACTACAAAGGGGCACGAAGGAAATGTTTAGGGAGGTGGAAATGCTCTATGTCTTGGTCATGGTGGTTATAGGACTGCATGTGCTTTCAGAATTCATAGAGCTGTACATTTAAAAGGGCACATTTTACTCAACATAGAATTATATCTCTATAAGTCTGATATCAAAATCTAACAGAAAAACTAGATTGGAAAAACCAAAATTACTTTTAAAAATTAAAAATTGGAAAAGTGACCCAAGATATGTGTGTGTGTATGTCCAAAAGTAGATTATTCGAATAAATATTAGTTAAATCAATCAAAAGACACAATTATTTTCCTGGTGAACCTTACGTTATAGTAGGTGATGTAGCTAATACATAAATAAAGAAATAAACATATAAAAATGATGTCAGGAAGTGATAGATTCTGTGAAGAAAATAAAGCAAGGTAAGGGGGTAGAGAGATATAAGGAACTCTATTTTAAATACAATACCGTGACGGTCAGTTTTATCTGTCAACTTCTCCGGGCTGCAGTCCTCAGTTATTCAATCAGACACAGATCTAGGTGTTGCTATGAAGATATTTTGTAGAGGTAATCAAAGACCATAATCAGGTGGCATCAAGAAAGGGAGATCATCCTAGGTAATCTGTGTGGGCCTGATTCAATCAGTTAAGAGCAAAGCTGAGGCTTCCCTGAAGAAGAGGAAATTCCAGCTCCGGACAGCAGCTTCAGCCTATACATAAGAGTTTCAGCCTACACTTCTTGACAGCCTACCCTGTGGATTTCAGACTTGCCCAGCTAGCCCCCACAATCATGTCAGCCAATTCCTTGTAATCAACTTTTTAATATGTATCTCCTACTGGTTCTGTTTCTCTAGTTGAACCCTTGCTGATCCAAGTAGTCAGGAGGGTCTCCTGGGCATCATACTTCAGTAGAAACAGAATGAGGAGGGTACAAATATCTGGTGTAGGGGTGAGGGTGGTAACGGTAGATTCTAGGAAGAAGCAGCATCTAGTGCAAAGACCCTGTCATGGAAATGTGTTTGTCCCTCCTTGTTGAAGAGCAAGGAGGGCAGAAAGGTTGGAGAACAGAGTGAGTCAGAGCATGGTAGTGCTGAGTTTGGGAATGGGGCAGGAGCTGGAGCATGCATAGGTCATGACAAGAACTTTGGATTATATCCAAGTGAGCTGGGAAGCTAGTAGAGGGTGTTGAGCAGAGCAATGACATGCTGTAAATTTAGAAGGGGCACCTAACCTATCATGCAAGAGAAGATCAGGGAGACCAATTAGAGGGCTATCACAGTTGTCTAGGGAGGAAATACTGGTGGCTTGGAATAGAGTGACAGTGGTGAAGAAGATTAGAAATAGACAGATTTAGGACATTTTTGTTTTTTGTTTTTGAGACGGGGTTTCACTCTGTTGCACAGGCTGGAGTGCAGTGGCGCAAACTCAGCTCCCCCTCCTGGGCTCAAGCAGTCCTCCCACTTCAGGCTCCAGAGTAGCTGGGACTACAGGTAGGTGCCACCATGTCTGGCTACTTTTTGATTTTTTTTTTGTAGAGATGAAGTTTCACCATATCGCCCAGGTTGGTCTCAAAGTCCTGGACTCAAGCAGTCCACTGGCCTTGGCTTCCCCAAATACTGGGATTACAGGTGTGAGCCCCTGGACCTGGTCTGATTTAGGACAAATTTTGAAGGGAGAGAGAGAGCTAAGAAGATTTGCTAAAGGGTTGAATTTGGAGTGAGAATATAAAAGTGGAATAAAAAAAGAATGATTTCTAGGGTTTTAGCCTGAGAAACCAGAAGAAACTGAACATGGTGGTGGTATCTGTGAGGATGGGAAAATTATTGAGAGAGAGGGGTAGAACAGCTGTGAAAGGTGGAAAGCAAGAATTCAGGGTTGGACATATTAAATTTTAGATGTCATTAAAATATCCAAGTGTAGGTATCTGTTTGGTACATATTTCTGGAGATATATTAAATACGTTTGCATCATTGGCACTTAGGAAGTGAGCATGGGCCAGGCACCATGGCTCATGCCTATAATCCCAGCACTTTGCAATACTGAGCTGTGTGGACCACTTGAGCCTAGGAGTTGGAGACCAACCTGGGCAACATAGCCAAACCCTGTCTCTATAAAAAATACAAACATTAGCTGGGCATGGTGGTACACACCTGTAGTCCCAGCTACTTGGGAGGCTGAGGTGGTGGGAGGATGACTAGAGTCAGGGAGGCAGAGGTTACAGTGAGCCAAGATTGCACCATTTCACTACAGCCTGAGTGACAGAGCTAACTCTGTCTCAAAAAAAAAAAGAAGTGAGCATGGATGGAAAAGAGAATAGGTATGAAGAGTGTGCCTTAGGACACACTAGTATTTACAGGTTGGGAAGAACAGGCAAATTCAGTAACAGAAACTGAGATTAAGTGTTCTGTAAGGCAGGCATAATACCTAGAGAGAATAGTGAGCAGAAGGTGCTTCCAGGAGGCAGGTGTGGTCAATTGTGTCAAATTCTATTAATATTATAATATATATAGTTAGTCCCAAACTATATTAGGGACTAAGAGCTGACCAATAAGTATGGCTTCTCAGATTCATCTGTGGACCACCTGTGTCAGAATTACCCAGCTAGTGTCTTAAAATGAGATCTCTGGATCCACTCCAGACCTACTGGATCAGATGCTCTTGGGGAGAAGCCCAGGAACCTGCACTTAAACAAGCACAGGATTAGGAATACAAAAGGTTTGTTGGAGAACAAAACCAAAAAGCACCAGGTGGTTCTTGTGAACCTGGAAGCTGCTGCCTGAGAGTCTTTGTGCATGGAAGCATATCAATCTTTTCTCTAGACTAGTGGTTGTCAGACTTTAACTTACCCTAGAATCCCTGATGGGCTCCTTAAAAGGATTAGTAGGTCCCGCCCCAGAGTTCCTGAGTCAGGAAGACGGAGGTGAGCCTCAAAAACGACATGTCTAACAAGTTCCCTAGAAATATTGATGTTACTGGTTGGTGGACTACACTTTGACAACCAATGGGCCAAACCTTTTTAAATAGGCCCTTCAAAAGTAGAATAAAAATATAATTAAGAAACGTGGTCTCTATTGCAAGTCATAGACGTGTGTGGCATATCAGTCCATTTCTCTCATCTCTATTTTCAGTTTCTTTCCTGCAATTTTCTTTTTCTTTTTCTTTTTCTTTTTTGAGATGGAGTCTTGCTCTGTCGCCCAGGCTGGAGTGCAGTGGTGTGATCTCGGCTCACTGCAACTTCTGCCTCCCGGTTTCAAGCGATTCTCCTGCCTCAACCTCCCAAGTAGTTGAGATTACAGGCGTCCACCATGCCCAGCTAATTTTTGTGTTTTTAGTAGAGGCGGGGTTTCGCCATGTTGGCCAGGCTTGTCTCGAACACCTAACCTTAGGTGATCCTCCTGCCTTGGCCTCCCAAGGTGTTGGGATTACACTGTGCCCAGTCCCTGCAAAATTTTGAATTAAAGCTTTTATGATGTTGGCCAATCATGGAACTGCTTTAGCTGAGGTTAATTTGACTCTATGACAAAATTTAGAGATATCAAAAAGCCTCTTAGACATTTTAATTTTAAAAGACTTTTCAGGATGTCCTAATTTTTAGGTGGGGGTGGCAGGTTTTTTGGTTTTTTTTTTTGTTTTTTTTTTTAACAGATGAAAGGCATTTAAGTAAAATAAAAATGAAAAAGTCCTTTTGACATTGTGTACTTGATGGTTCTGTCTCTGCCTGTAACAAATCTCATTTCTGTTACCATGAACTGAATGAAAAAAGTAAATTTGCCCCAATTCTATGTAATTAATTCCATCTGTTTGTCATTTCTGACTGGAAAACTTCTTCCATACCTTGTTTGATATGAAGAATAAATAATTGGATTGTCTGATAAGTCTGCCAATAAACTATTCAGAAACATCATGTGAAATAGTTCCCACTATATGAATTTTATGGTTTGTCTAAACACTAACATTTTCCCCTTCTGTAGTTGTATGAAAAAACAAACATTGTTAGTATAGTAGATAAATTGTTATAAAATACCAGAAAGAAAAAAAAGTCAGTATCTTTTAGCTGAGAACAACCAATACTCTGATCAATGACTGCATCAGGATTTTATTTGCCTATTAGTCCACAGAGTAGCCCAGAACACTAAATTTATTCATAAGAGAAGATATTGATTATTGGTCATTCCACATAAATGTAACTTTTGATCTGTGTGTCCAATTATTTGCTTTTTGAATTTTACTAAAACTGGCTGGACACAGTGGCTCAGGCCTGTAATCCCAGCACTTTAGGGGGCTGAGGCAGGAGGACTGCTTGAGTATGGGAGTTCAAGGCCAGCCTGGGTAAAATAGTGATAACCTGTCTCAATAAAAAATTTAAAAATTAGTTGGGGATGGTGGTGTGTGCCTGTGGTCCAGCTACTTGGGAGGCTGAGGTGGGAGGATTTCTTGAGTCTGGGAGGTGGAGGCTACAGTGAGCTCTGATTGTGCCCCTGCATGCTAGCCTGGGTGACAGAGCAAAACCCTGTCTCAAAAAAAAAAAAAAGTATCTTCTAAAATTTTGTAAAATTACTTTTTTTCCCCCCTCAGGTGAGGAGAAAACATCAAGAAAACAAAAAGAGAAATATCCAAATCATTCTTTCTATTCTTTTGTGGTTTGCAACCACTTTTGGGTTTTCCTCTGGGAGAAACCACAGAAATATTGCCTTAGAATAAAATAGCGTATTTGTTTTTTTAAAAAAAGAAAGAAAAGAAAAGAAAAAGAAATGTGATCTGTAGTTTTGTGCAGGGGCAGTATCATAGTATTGTAGCCAATGAGGTTTATCAAAGGTGTGATTATTGCTAATTGAAAACTTTTCCCAGTACCCCTCCATGAAAACTAAAAATGTAGTCAGCATCGGCAATTTTCGAATTTGACAGTCTATATGGAGACTGAACAAAAAAGAAATGTGGCCTCTTCCTTGGCTAGAAACTTTAACATAACATGGTCTTGAGAAAAACATGGTCTATTTTTCTCAAGTTTTCTATCTCTGCATTCACCAACTTTTCATGTTGATCAGGGTTAAGAGAAATAGTGCTGGTTGTTGCTTTCCTTGACCTCAGTGGGGTAAAGTTATCAGTAATTCAATTCAAGAATTTATCCAGTGCTCTGTTTTAGAGAATTATTGCGAGCATCTTAAAATACCTCATTATAGACCAGAGAGGAGCAAACTTCGCCCTTCGGGGACAGCAAAAAAACAGTCTGTTAGCTGTTTAGACCTGGAGAAGGCAGCTGAAAGTGTTTGGTTACCAAACAGCTTTCCTAAGCACCTAGATAACTGGTGTGATCAGTACTCAGTCCTGTTGTTGGCTGATGACGGGGAAGAGACTGGAGTGAGAGTGTCAGGTGAGTGGTGGAAGAAGGAGAAACAAAACCAGGTTAGGATTGGAATATGAAAAAAAAAACCCCTCTGATTTTTAGTATGCTAGAAGCCAAACTAGATTTAGGCTGAATGCAGTGGCTGACACCTGTAATTCTAGCACTTTGGGAGGCTGAGGCAGGTGGACTGCTTAAGCCCAGGAGTTCAGGACCAGTCTGGGCAACATAGCAAGACCTTGTCTCTACAAATAATAATAATAAAAAATTAGCTGGGCATGGTGCTGCGTGCCTAAGTCCCAGCTACTTGGGTGGCTGAGGTGGGAGGATGGCTTAAGCCTAGGAGGTCGAGGCTGCAAGTGAGCTGTGATTACACCACTGCACTCCAGCCTGGAAACAGAGTGAGACCCTGTCTAAAAAAAAAAAGGCCAAACTAGATTTGCCAAGAAATAGAAAAATCAGATCATTAGATCTTGATTTTTTACCAAGGTAAAACAAGGCAAAGTAAACTAGCAAGTCTGAATTCTCAGTCTCCTAAGGAAGCATTTCATCCCCATCTTATACAAGTCATATGTGCGGATGTGGCCAGGTGCAGTGTCACAGTCTTATGCTGCTTTTGTTACTTTTATTAGGGACATGCCATTCATGTCATTTGTGTGACTGGCTTGTCTAATTGCCACAATATCACTTGCTTTTATTTCTACTTCTTTTTATCCCTCAAGTGCTTTTTTCAAGACAGGATCTTGCTCTGTCAACCAGGCTGGAGTACAGTGGCGATCATAGCTCACTGCAACCTCAAACTTTTGGGCTCAAGTGATCCCTCTACCATGTTAGGACTACAGGTATGCACCACCATGCTGGCTAATTTGCTTTATTATTATTTTTTTTTTGTAGAGACAGGATCAGGGGTCTTGCTATGTTGTCCAGGCTGGTCTCAAACCTCTGGCCTCAAGCATTTCCCCTCCTTGGTCTCCCAAAGTGCTGAGATTACAGGCATGAGCCACAGGACCCTGCCTCAAGTGCTGCTTATTATGCTTCCAAACTTGGGAACTGGAGGGGTGGTTGTGGAAAATGTGAGGTTCATACAAGTCAAGTGCTATTCTTCTATCTCTTTTTAAAAATTATATATGTATTGTTTTGGTAAAGGATATTATTTTGTTTTATCATTCATTCATGCAACAGGCATTTAAATGCCTACTATGTGCTAGACATGGCTATCAATACAAAAGCAAATAAAGGCAATATAAAAACGTCCTACATTTAAAAAAAAAATGGGGCTGGTCATGGTGGCTCACATCTGTAGTATGAGCACTTTGGGAGGCCAAGATGGGAGAATCACTTGAGTCAGGAGTTTGAGACCAGCCTGGGCAACATAATGAGACCCTGTCTCTCTTTTTTTTTTATTAAAAAATATAAAGAAAAATGGGAGGAGACATGTAAAACAATAAGTGCAGGAAAAAGTCATAGATGACAGGATGGAGAGTGCACAGGGTATAGTGGGAAATAAGGGAGGAATGGCTGATCCTACTGGAAGTTTCATGGAAGACTTTATAGAGAAGATGATTTTTGAATTGGATCCTGACTCTTGGGTTGAGCAGCATTCAATGTGGAGGTTAGGAGGGTGTCACTGAAGGAAGGGGAGCAGTGTGAACAAAGGTACCAATGCATGATAGAGCTTGCACATTTGGGGAATTGAAAGCAGTTTGGTTTGATTGGTGCTCGGGTTCCCCAAGGATAGATAGAGGAGGTAGATGGAACAATTATGTCATCATAGCAAGAAAATAGATGCAAAAGTTGGTCTCAAACTGCAGTAGGGACATCTTTTTCTTACAAACTAGATGTAGATATAAATACCTTGCAGGGGTGGAGGTAGATAGTTGAAGGAGTGGACTTCTGCCTAACATTAATTTCATCTACTTTGCTGAGAGAAGGTGGGGCGTGTGTATGTGTTGAGGTGGTTAGGTAGATGGACTAAGCTACGGGGTTCATAAAATCTTGGCTGGGTGCGGTGACTCAATGCCTGTAATCCAAGTTCTTTGGGAGGCTGAGACAGGAGAATTACTTGAGGCCAGGAGTTCAACACCAGCCTGGGCAACATATTTTTTTAGAGACCCTGTCTCTAAAAAAATAAAAATAAATCAGCTGGGCATGGTAGTGAGGCAGAATAGGGAATTAGGGCAACCAAGGGTTAAGGCATAAGCAAAGGAACAGCAGGTGCAGACAGTTCTAGGCAAAATTAGGCAGCATACAGGCCACATCAGCACTCCTGTGATAACAAGACAGAAGTTTCCACTTCAGCTTCTGATTGACTGCAGGCCAAGTCTCCACTTCAGCCTCTGGTTGGTCTCAGGCCAGTCCTTCATGGGGTGTAACCAATGGGAGGCTTCTAAAGAGCACCTAGGGGTGTTACGAAATTCTTTTAGCTTTATAAAACCCTGGGGACCATTGCAATCGGGCAGGGGGGGCGGTGGGGGCGGTGGGGGCGGTGGGGGCGGTGGGGGCGGTGGGGGCGGAGGGGCGGAGGGGCGGAGGGGCGGAGTTCTTGAGCTGCTTACTTGAGCCTGCTCCCGCTCTGTGAATTGTTCTGTTGCTTCTTCGATAAATCTGTGCCATTGTTACTCCATTCTTTTGTTATTTTGTTCATCTTTATTGCTTCTTTTGTTGCTGTGTGCACTTTATTCAATTCTTTGTTCAACATGCCAAGAACCTGGACAACTCACAGGCAAGACCTTCCATCTGGTAACAGTGGCACATGCCTGTAGTCCCAGCTACTCAGGAGGTTGAAGTGAGAGGATCCCTTGAGCTCAGGAGTTTGAGGCTGCAGTGAGCTATGATCATGCTACACACTCCAGCCTGGGTGACAGAGTGAGACTCTGTCTCTTAAAGCAAAACAAAACTTCTCCATACTTTCCTCCACGGGGCCATGTTTTTCCATGTTTTGCCAATGAGTTTGATGACCTCCGACCTCAGAATATGTTTATTTTATGGCCTTTTGGAGAATGACAAAGGAATTGACAAAAGGGAAAGAGAAGCTCTCCTAGTGCCAAAAGTGCAAGGGAGTTGGAATAAATGAGGAATGAATAGATGAAGAGAAATGGAAAGCAGGAACCCGAAAGCCTGGCTAACTAGTTTTTTTTTTTTTTTTTTTTTTTTTTTAATGTGAAAAGTGGTAGAACAAAATCCTATACCATCTCCAAGGCAGAAGTTAGGAAGTAAAGGGCAGGAGGTGGGTGCAAATGATCCACACATATTTTGGTTCTACAAGGAGGTGCTAAGTGTAAAATTGCACAAAAGGACACAAGAATATAGTTGGCTTTGCTGCTGCAGTGGCAAGTGAGCACTTTGATGCATTGAATCTATGTGACAACAGGCATGTAATCCTCTGAATGCTCTATGATGTCTGGAAGGGTTGCAGCTGTCATTGTTAAGAAGAAAACAATCTTAATACTAGCCAGTGTTGAGGCACACTCGTGTAGCCCAGAGAATGGTGGAAAACATTATTTATTTCCTCTCAGGTTTCCTCCCAGTCCAAGCAGAGCTAGCATCAAATGGGCATTTTGGAGTTCTCAGTCGTTTCTAGTCTGTCTTCCTCATTTTTTCCTACCTCTCTCTACTGCCTACCTCAGTGTCATCTTCATGCATGCACCCTGGATACTGAATCCATCCTGGTGATGCTCTGTAAGATCAAGTTTGGGAACACTGTCTATGACACTGAGTCCTTCAAATTCTCCTAGACATGGGCTGAGAGTTTTTAGATTATTCCAATAGTTTCAATATCTATAGGCTCTTATAGAATTTTTTTTTTTTTTTGCCTTTGTTTGGAGAAAGATTTCTCTCAGGAAAAATGAATTGAAGGAACAGAAGGAGTGAGTGATCAGAAAACCCTGTACAACCATACCAATTCCCAGAAAGAGCTTACTATATGTGAGTGACTATTTTAACAGATGATTTGGGCTCTTTCATTGCCAGAGAAGGATGGGTAAGAGTCTGAATTCCAGGCAAAGGCGATGGCATTAGGAGAGGCATTGGCTTAAAAAATAGCACAATGGATTATAAGCAGTTGAGTGTTACTGGAGCATAAAATGTGAGGCAGGGACTGTGGAAAGATGAGATTGGAGACCCAGTTCTTGGAAGGCTTTGCCATTTTAACAAGGTTTTAATGCATAATGTTCATTAGGCCCCTGGGACCTATTAAAGATTTTAAGCTGATGAGTGGGTATAGTCTTATTTCAATTTCTGGGTAAGTAGATCTGACAGCTGGATAGAGGATGGATTTGAAGGGGAAAAAATTGAGAAGCAGGAAAACTAATTAGGACACTGTTATAATTCTTTAGGCAAATAATGATGAAAACCTAACTAGGAGAGGTAAGATTAGAGAAATATTTAGGAGAATAGGTGTGAAGATATTTTAGCTAATGGGTCTGTCTTCATCAGTTTAGGCTGCTGTAATAATACCATAGGCTAAATGGCTTAAATAAGAAACATTTATTGGTCACAGTCCTGGAGTCTGGGAAGTCCAAGATCAAGGTGCTGCCAGATTCAGTGTCTAATGAGGGAGTGCTTCCTGGCTTGTGGACAGCCACCTTCTCATATCATCACATGGCCAGGATAGAACAGCTCTCGTCTCTTTCTCTTCTTGTAAGGGCACTAATCCCATCTTGGGGGCTCTACTCTCAAGACCTTATCTAAACCTAATTACCTCCCAAAGCCTCAACCTCATAATACCATCCCACTGGGAGTTAGGTTTTCAATATATGAATTTTGGCAGATCACAAATATATAGTCCCTAATGGGCAGCCTAGAAGGAGGAATCAAAGAGAACCTAAGGTTCCTGACCTTGGTGGCGCTGAGTATTAGGGGAGATGAAGAAATTGGGATGCACGAAATGGTGCGAAAGTAGTTCTTGGAGAGTAGGTAGGTTGGGGAGACAACGGACAGACACAGCTGCTCCTATAAGTTCCGGTAAGTTACAGAGAAACAGCTGCTCCTGTAAGTTCCTCAAGGACTCTCAAGGTTTTCGGGAGCATCCATAAACTACTGAAATTATTTTCTCCATTGACCCTAGCCAGCTTGTTCAATGGCAGACTGTCCAGAGTGGTCTTTTATCTAGTTGCTGGTGAAAGAGCTTACACCAAAAATGGAGAAAAGGGTGCACTATTCCCAGACTGCCTACAGGTTTCTTTGCTTTCCCATTTTTCTTATGAGTCCTGTTTTTTGCCTTTGTCCCTTGACAGTCTAATGTCTATCTTCTTCATGTAAGAAATAAAAAGCATGCAAAATAATTAAAGGTCTCTGAGTTATTCTTTGACAATATATCATTACATGAAAAAAAATGAAGAGTAACATGCAGAGAATGATGCTACTGATGTTACAAAACCAAAGCCGTATGTTTTTGCAAGTACATAAAACACAAATGCTTAGGAGGTAGCACACTGATAACAATAATTGTTTTTTTTGGAAATAATTTGGGA
This sequence comes from Trachypithecus francoisi, assembly GCF_009764315.1. NCBI lineage: Eukaryota > Metazoa > Chordata > Mammalia > Primates > Cercopithecidae > Trachypithecus > Trachypithecus francoisi. The sequence goes on from NW_022681470.1 coordinate 121,674,588, forward strand.
TTGAGTGGTATCAAATTACATTTAAAATTTACTCTGTTTCAATTTTTACAATAAAAATGTCTAGATATAGTACCCATCTAATTTAAAAATAATTTAAAGGCCAGGCATGGTGACTCACGCCTGTAATCCCAGCACTTTGGGAGGCTGAGCGGGTGGATCACTTGAGCCCAGAAGTTTGAGACCAGCCTGGCCAAAAAGACCATGACCAGCCATGGCAAAAGCCCATCTCTACTACAAATATAGAAATTAGCTGGGTATGGTGGCACACGTCTGTAATCCCAGCTACTCAGGAGACTGAAGCAGGAGGATGGCTTGAGTCTGGGAAATGGAGGTTGCAGTGAGCTGCGATTGCACCACTGCACTCCAACCTGGGTGACAGAGTGAGACCCTGTCATAAAAAAAAAAAAAAAAAAAGGCAGAAGACAAAAAAAATTGCACTGAACATTTTAGGAGAATCTGGGAATTTTGCAGAATGGGTCGTGTTCATTCCATTTTATCTTCGAAAAATTATTTTCTAATTTAAAAATTTTTAAATTTATTGTTCATTCCATTTTATCTTATTAGGAGGTTTTGATTGGTCTATGGCCAGCCCACTGTTGCATAAAAAGCCACTGAAGACTTCTGTGTGCCATCCCAGAATGTATCTGGACCCCCACTTCTATCCTGTTCCATTATTGCTTACTCCAGCTGTTCTTAGTTCTCAGGGTTCCTTATTTTGGCCACTTATTTCCACGCATGTTTTCCCAATGGTTGCTTTGATTAATGACCAAATTGAGATTTGCTCTTTTTGTTTTGATATTGTTGCCTTGTCAGGATACTATGTTTGGTATCTGCTGTCAGTTTTCATGGAAATTTTAAAGACTTTTACTCCTACATTCAACTTTGGGACACTATAGGGTAAGACAAACTTCTGCTTCCTCTAGTGTGCTGAAGGGTAGGACTCACGTTCCCTATGATTCACTCATGTTCTAGGATTATTTCCCATTCCCAAAATGCATGATGCTGTTTATACCTCTGTGAAATAACTGGTGTTTCTTGTCTCATTTTTCCTGTCTAGGATGCCCTTGTCCTGCTAGTCTGCTAGGAGACACCCATCTTGTGTTTTCTTCTCTGTGCAGACTCATGCAAGCATCTGGGAATTGCTTTCTCAGCTTCCATACGTTCTTATACAGTCTTCCACAGCAAGTGGCACACCGTTTACACTGATGATTTAATTAGATTTCTGTCTGTCCTGCTAAACTAGGAGCTCCTGAAAGGTGGATCTTGTCTTATTTATCTTTATGCTTTATATTTGTTAAAGTTTAAATCCTACAACTTTGAAAGTTTACCCAGTGGAGAAAAAGGATTCTTGAAAAAATGGTTAGATAAGCGACCAGCTTTCATGATAAACGTTACCCTGGCTATATAATATTTTGTGCATAGTAAACTGACTTTTGGCTGGGCACAGTGGCTCATGCCTGTAATCCCACCACTTTGGGAGGCCGAGGCAGGTGGATCACCTGAGGTCAGGAGTTCGAGACCAGCCTGGCCGACATGGTGAAACTCTGTCTCTACTAAAAATAACAAAAATTAGCTGGGCATGGTAGCAGGTGCCTGTAATCCCAGTTACTTGGGAGGCTGAGGCAGGAGAATTGTTTGAACCCAGAAGGCAGATGTTGCAGTGAGCTGAGATCACGCCATTGCACTCCAGCCTGGGCAACAAGAACAAAACTCCATCTCAAAAATAAATAAATAAATAAATAAATAAATAAATAAATAAAATAAAAATAAACTGACTTTTTGCTCAATCATTAAATCTATTCTCAATCTGCTTGTGGAGAGTACAGTTTCTTTCAGTATTGAGACTACTTTACTTTTGTATATATTAACAGTTGTCACTTAACAGATTTAAAATGAACTGACATTCAAATAGAATTTGAAGAGAGGTAAAAAACAAAAGAAGGAGCTTTCTGTGTTTCTGCCACTTAAATTAAGGTAAGACCTTCTATTTAACATCTATTTTTCCAGTTTCTAAAAAGGGAAGTTGAAAGTAATGACAGAGTGGCTGCCCCAGTGACTGCTTAGAGTGGCTGAATTTTCATCCATCGTTATTGACTGTTTGGTATAATGGATTGAGAAGAGTTCTGACACCATGTTTAGGGTCAGTAGTAAAGAGTATTGCAAGTGATCCATGATGGCTGCTCGAGTGTGGGAATGGCAGCTCATGTAATGTATATTTTCTCACTTTGATATAAGACATTAAAGACTGTGTTTAAGACATTAAAGATTGTGTTACGAGCAAGTCTTTGAGGTCACTCCAGTGCTAGCGTGATGAAATATTCTGTCATGAGATAATCACAACAACCCCACTTACGTATCATCTTTTTTATACAAGTGAATAAAGTAAAATTAGGGGGTTAAGAAACTTGCCTGAAGTCAACCAGCTATTATTGAGCAGAGCTGGGATTTCAGCCTAAGTGAATTTGATTTCAGAAAGCATGAAGTCATTTTTTAGATGGCAGAACTAATATTAGTTCAAATTGCCAGAAAATTCCATAGATAAATTGTGACTTTTTGCTAAACCTTGAAGAATGTTTGGTATTAAATAGGTGGAAAGAAAGGAGTTTCTCAACAATGTCTGGATAGTTGAAAAAAAGAAAAGAAAGGAGATAAGGGAACAGCATGAGCAAAGGGGAAAAGATGGGAATGAGTGTTTAATAGACTGAGTTAGCTGTACCAGCTGGAAAAGCAGTAAGAATGCTCAAAGTGTGACTGTGGAGTGCTTTGAATGTCAGACAGAGTACAGATATCACTGTACAACCCGTGATAAATCACAGTACATTATTGATAAAAGCAATCTTTTAGGAAGATTAAACTGAGGTTGGGCCATTGTGGACAGGATTGATGGGAGTGATGAGAGATGAAGTTAGATTAGTTAGAAAGTTACTGCTATAGCCTAAAGATTTAGAGCATAGATAATTATAGTGCGTATTTTTTCTCAAACAATTTTTATCTGCAGGCATTGAACTAAGTACTTTACATTTATTATCTCAATTAACCCTCACAGCAGCATTATGAGGAGAGTAACATGATATTCTTTTTACTCTGAGGAAACAGATTCAGAGACCCCCAGGTCACAAAGTTAGGGATGGAGTTTATCTTCAAATCCTGGGTCATCTGATTCCACAGCACCACATCGCCCTGCTTAGAATAAGTAAGTTGGAAAACAACTGCGGGTGAGTATTGAGAAAGAAGAAATGGATTGATAATTGACTTGATGAGATATTCAAAGCAGTTTGTTTCAAGATTTTGGGCTGTCACCCAGTTTACTTCATAAATCAGGACATATCTACTCACAGATACAATTAGAAAAAGTTTATTTACCCTTATCATATATAACACACTCTGACATTTTCTTTTCTATTTTACTAAAATGTTTTTGGTGGTGATTCACTAAAGATTTTTAAAAATTGTGGTAAAGGCCGGGCGCGGTGGCTCAAGCCTGTAATCCCAGCACTTTGGGAGGCCGAGACGGGCGGATCACGAGGTCAGGAGATCGAGACCATCCTGGCTAATACGCTGAAACCCCGTCTCTACTAAAAATACAAAAACTAGCCGGGCGAGGTGGCTGGCGCCTGTAGTCCCAGCTACTCGGGAGGCTGAGGCAGGAGAATGGCGTAAACCCAGGAGGCAGAGCTTGCAGTGAGCTGAGATCTGGCCACTGCACTCCAGTCCGGGCGACAGAGCGAGACTCCGTCTCAAAAAAAAAAAAAAAAAAAAAAAAAAAATTGTGGTAAAATCCACGTAACATAACATTTACCATCCTAACCATTTTTAAAGTGTATAGTTCAGTGATATTCAGCATATTCATGATATTGTGTAATCACCACCATCCATTTCCAGAACACTTTTCATCTTGTAAAACTGAAACTATCCGTTAAACAACAATTCCCTATTTCTCTGTCCCCCCAGCCTCAGGAAACCACTGTTCTACTTTATGATTTTGACTCCTCTAACAACATTATGTAAGTGGAGTCATACAGTATTTGTCTTTCTGTGACTATCTTTAAGGCTCATTCATGTAGCATATATCAGAATTTCTTTTTTAAGGCTAATGTTTCATTGTATATATTTACTATATTTTACTTGTCTATTAGACGCTTGGGTTGCCTTCATGTTTTAGCTATTGTGAATAATGCTGCTATGAACATGGGTGTATAAATCTTTCTTTGAGACTCTGCTTTCAATGCTTTTGGGTATACTCATTAAAGATTTTACAATCCACTGATAAATGGGCTGTGGCTCCTGGCTGAAAAACTCAGAGCTATAAGCTATGAAAATGATAAAAAATGGAAAATTATTTCTAGTTTTAGTTTGAGTGTTGAAAAGAATGGGTACCACTGATTGATAAACAAGGAGAAATTAGAAAGAGAAGTTACTAGTTTCCTGAGGCTGCTGTAACAAATTGGTATAAACTTGGTGGCTAATACAACAGAAACTAAATTCTCACACTTCTGGAGGCCAGAAGTTCACAGACAGTATCACTGGGCCACAGTTAAGGTGTCAGTGAAAACGTATTCCTCCAGAGACTCTAGGGCAGAATTTTCACAATTTTTTCTTGCCTCTTCCAGTTTTTTTTTTTTTTTTTTTTTTTGAGACAGAGTCTTGCTCGTTTCCCAGGATGGAGTGCAATGGCGCAATCCAGGCTCACTGCAACCTCCGCCTCCAGGCTTCAAGTGATTCTCCTGCCTCAGTCTCCAGGGTAGCTGGGATTACAGGTGCCCACCACCAGGCCAAGCTAATTTTGTATTTTTAGTAGAGGTAGGGTTTTTCCATGTTGGTCAGGTTGGTCTCAAACTCCCAACCTAAGGTGATCCACCCTCCTGGGCCTCCCAAAGTGCTGGGATTACAGGCATGAGGCACCGCACCCGACCGCCTATTCTTAATAATTATTATCATAAACTGCAACCATGTGTAATCTCCCTCTGCCTTTCTTTCTTAAGGGCACTTGTGATTGCATTTAGGGCCCACCTGGATAATCCAGAATAATTTTTTAATCTCAAGGTCCTAATTTAAGAACATCTGCAAAGTCCTTTTTTGCTGTTAGGTAACATTCATTGGTTCCAGAGATTTAGATGTGGATATCTTTCCGGGGGCCATCATTCAATCTACTGCACATGTTGAGAGAAGAGAAAATATAGGGAATTCAGTTTTAGAATGGATTCAATTTCAATTGCCTTGAAAGCCATTAGGAAAACAGTACTTGCATTTACTAATATATAAAAGGTAAGTGTTGTAATTATATATTGAGTGTTTATTAATATCAACATGATAGTTGAAGCTGTGGGAGTATGTGTGCTTATGCAAGTATAAAATGAACTCACCTTCATAAAACATACACTCTTGGATATTGGACAAAGAGTATGCTCAGGTCAGATATCTGGAAAACAAAGAGAACTGTGTGTCTATCAGGTTATTTATCTATTAGGTAATTATCAGTCTCTCAATCATCTATTCACATATTACCCACCTAGGAAATCACACTACAGTAGTGTAAATGTGGAACCACTTTATACAAGTAGGGCCTAGTACAGGATCTGCCATATAGTAGGTGCTTGACAAAATATATATTGAATGTAGTGCCTCTCAATCTTTCTCAATCTTTTTTTTTTTTTTCTTTTTAAGACAGAATCTTGCTGTGTCACTCAGGTTGGAGTGCAGTGGTGCAATCTCCTGGGCGCACGTGATTCCTCTGCCTCAGCCCCTTGGAACAGCTGGGATTACAGGTACGGGTCACCACGCCTGCCCAGAAAGTCTGACTTATTTTCTGTCTCTTCTTGTCCATGGGAAACCTGCATTCAGAATTTGGATGGGAACTTAGAGAATATACAGTTCTGGTTGTAACTCCTCATCTTTACTGTTCTGGTAACAAAAATAGAGAGGATAAGTGATTTCTCCAGGATGATCTAATGCTCTTTTCACTACATACCTCTGCCTTTTTAGACTTATTTTAAGTCAAGCTTCTTTTGAATTTTTGTGTCAACTTGAAGAAGCTGCACTATTCTTCACTAGGAAGAGATAGTGTTCTAGTTCTTTTCTATCTTGGCATTTATTTTCTTCGAAAGCAAAATGCTTTGTTCCATTAGGACCCAGAGTCATCTATTTAATCAAAGCCTTACAGAGTGGAATGAGGCATTATTCTTGCTTCTGGTCACAACTTTGGAACTGTGTTGTTGCCCTTGTATTTTTTTATTATCACTATGGGGAAGAAGAGGGCTTTTGGAATTTCATAGCTAGGATTAGGGATGCTTATATATTCTGTAATGCAAAGGACAGTAATGCAAAGGATAGTCTCTTAAAACAAAGACATCTCTCTCTCTCTCTCTTTTTTTGAGTTAAAGTCTCCCTCTGTCGCCCAGGCTGGAGTGCGTGGCTCAATCTCTGCTCACTGCAACCTCCACCTCCTGGGTTCAAGCAATTCTCCTGACTCAGCCTTCCGAGTAGCTGGGATTACAGGCAACCCCCACCACGCCCGGCTAATTTTTGTATTTTTAGTAGAGACGGGATTTCACCACGTTGGCCAGGCTTGTCTTGCACTCTTGACCTCAAGTGACCCGCTTGCCTCCGCCTCCCAAAGTGCTGGGATTACAGGCATGAACCACCATACCAGGCCAGAAATATCTCACTTGAAAATAATTAATGGAAGGCCATGTCCTATCCCACCAAAGAGCTATCTTCTATGTATTTGCATTGGAGTAGACTTTTATGACTTCAGATAATCTCCAACTGGCTTTATAATTTTTTTAAAAATGGTGAAAATTGTGAAAGTTGCAGATACCAAGGTGAAATCACTTTTGTCATACTCAGACAAAATAGGACCAGGAAGCCTCCCCCCAAAAAAGGAGGTTCATGCTTACATGTCTGAGATAAGAACTGTTTCCAAGAAGTTTCTGTCCTTTATACACTTTCTGTCCTTTATACATCTCCTGCTTTGATAGTTTATCGTTAGGCATTCTTTAGGCCTGCAGGAATTCAGATAAGATGATCTTGGAAAAACACTTGCCCAGTAATGTCATTTCTACCAAAGAAATGACAATACCTCTGCCTCTGGAAACAATGAACTGTTTCTAAGCAGTTTATGTAAATCGTTTTTGCTAATAATAGCTTCCCTTACCCTTCCCAAGCCAAAGGCATTGATGGCTTGCCCTTTCATACATTCCAGAATATAATCCTTATTTCTATTTTTGAGTAAACCCAACACAGTTAGAGACAATTTTCTCTAGTGTCTTTTTTTTTTTAGGTGGACAAAATATTTTGAAGAGTTTAATTCTATCTAGATTATTCAAAACTGGGTTTCAGTAATAAGTTTAGCTCTTTCTGGAAGACACAGACAGCTGTAGCTAGGGGTGAAGATGAAGGGGCGGATATTCTTCAGGATCTGTTGTTATAGGGAGGTCACATTACTTTGAGTAAGGATTGGGTAGTGTTTAGAGGGGCATAATGTAAGGTGACCTTGAACTGGTGGGTAAGAAAAATATGAAGATGAATGTTACTACCACTAATTGAATGTTGAGAATGGCTTTATGTTGTCAGAAAGTAAAACATGGATTTACTGAACAGAGTTTGGTCAGAAGTCCATGGATAATTTTGGAAGAATGTATTATTTATAGCACTGCAAAGAAGGGACATTTCATTTAAAAAGCCACCATGAAAACTTTTTTGCTATTGACTTCTGTTTATCAAATAGTTATCTTTGTGCCAAGCACTGTGCTTTACAGAAATTATTTCATTTGGCCCTCTGTTATTTGGCAAATAAAACCTGATAACAGTAACTTAAGCGTACCCTGAGAATGACCCCATATCGCAGACTCACCTGAATGTGCATTCAGAGTTCCGAGCTAGGGAATCCGAGAGTGGCAAACCTGCAGATTTGTTCCTTGTCTTTGAGGAACATCTGTGCCCCATGTCCATCCTGTGGAACACAGGCCGTCCAGGGGATTGAGGCTCCAAGTTTTGGGCTGAATGAAGATTGGCAGGTGGAAGTTGTTAGGGGAAGGTGCTAAGTGAAAATGCCATGTAAACTGCATGCTTTTTGCAATTGGTTGAGGTTCTTCTGTCCAGCCTGTAGCCGCTGTCCTATCCATCCTGCTGCCACTGGGCCATGGGGTTATCCTTTCCAGCCTACTGCCACTGAATTCTCCCCTGTGTGTAAGCCCCAAGTAAAACCTCATATCTCATTTTCTGGCTCTGGGTCTCTTTGTCAGCCTCTTGAACCTGCTGCCATCCCCACTGGAATCGATAGAGATTTGGCACAGCATCTGTCTGTGGAATCTGGACATTCATTTATGCGTAATAAGTAATAAGTAGGTAAGTAAAGATTTTTTTGAGCATAGGAATTACAAGATGTGAGTTATGCTTGAGAAAGATTAGCTCTCCCAGGCAGGGCACAGTGGTTCATGCCTGTAATCCCAGCACTTTGGGAGGCTGATGTGGGCAGATCACCTGATGTCAGGAGTTTGAGACCAGCCTGGCCACCACGGTGAAACCCAGTCTGTACTAAAAATACAAAAATTATTGGATGTGGTGGTGCACACCTGTAATCCCAGCTACTCAGGAGGCTGAGGCAGGAGAATTGCTTGAGCCGAGGAAGTGGAGGTTGCAGTGAGCTGAGATTGTGCCATTGCACTCTAGCCTGGGTGACAAGGTGAGACTCTGTCTCAAAAAAAAAAAAAAAAGAAAGAAAGATTAGCTATCCCATATTATGTGGGATAGCTAATTAGGTTTATGAGAAACTGGAAGCACTTAGTAGATAATGACTGTAGTTCAGTTGAGACTACAGTCCAGGACAGAAAACAGAATAGTGGCAGTGGACATGGAGAAGAGGGGGTGAATTTGGCTGTTTGGGTGAGATGAACATAATTAAAGGCCAAGTGAGAATGAGTTTATTTTAGATGGTGGGTTTTGGATGTATTGAGTTGAGGCTGTATCTAGTCAACTGGAGATGTTCTCTTTGAATGTAAACTTGTTTGAAATGTTGAGTATAATAGGGAAGGGAAGTTCCTAAGTTTAGTCCATCAGACCTCATTCAAACTTGGCAGTGGCGCTCAGTGGAGACAGTGGTTCTGACTTAGGATCCTGTCTACCACTTCTCTAATTTTCAGCAATTTACTTAGCCACGCAGGTCCTTAACATTCTCAGCTGTAGGATGTTCATAATAGATAGGATAATATATGTGCCTTGGTTAAAATGGGTGTTCAATAAATGATAATTATTGTTCTTGCTATACTTTATTTGCCTTCTTCATTCTCATTTTCTCATGAATATACAGTGGAGTTTTCCAGTGGCTACCTGAGGTGTTACATTATGTCACAGAAGATTGAATGCAGAAGCAGATATGAGAATCCTACTGTCTTCTATTAAGCCACACATTAAAGAGATTTGCAACAGTTTAAACAATGATACTTTTTCTTTTCTTTTTTTAGACTAGTCAAGTGCTATACATTTTCATTAAATTTTTGTTGTTGAAAAACAATCATATAAACAACAGAAAAGATACTGTGTTAACATGTAACTATTATTGTCACTTAAAAACAAATTTATGATTATTTAACTTTTTCTGTTAATTTTTAATACAAAAAATATTCATAGATATCACCCACATAAAGAAGCATCTCTGATGTACATAATAATCTTTGAAAGTTGTGAAGGAACCCTGAAATAAGAAAAGTTTGAGAACTGCTGATATAGAGGCATGAGAGTGGTAAGCAGTAGGGTAGCTTTAACTTCTTAGGATCTAAGCTCCACTAAACTAATTTTAATAAAATTGGTCTCCTTTGTGACAACTGACGAGTTGATGAAGAGTCTGGTAGAGGTGATCTGGAAGGGAATGATAAGGTGGAATTATAGCTGGGGACATGGAGAGAAATGATAGCTTAGAAAGGGTGGTGTTTTATTTATTTATCTATTGATTGATTGAGATGGAGTCTTGCTCTATTGGCCAGGCTGGAGTGCAGTGGTGTGATCTCCGCTCACTGCAACCTCTGCCACCCGGGTTCAAGCAATTCTCCTGCCTCAACCTCCTGAGTAGCTGGGATTACAGGTATGTGCCACCACATCCAGCAAATTTTTGTATTTTTAGTAGAGACAGGTTTGCATAATCTTGGCCAGGCTGGTCTTGAACTCCTAATCTTGTCATCCACCCCACTTGGCCTCCCAAGTTGTTGGGATTACAGGTGTGAGCCACTGAGCTTGGTGAAAGGTTGTTTTAGACAGAGCTAGCCTCTCTCTCCATTCAGTTCTTCCCACTATGTCGTACCACAAGAGTGCTTTAGTATGTAGGATTCTGACAATATAGTCGAAGAGTTCTTGTTTTATAGACATATCATACTTTTGGCATGCAATGGGGACAGTTCCTGGAAAGGGTCTGTTATCTGCAGAAGGCTATTTCACCACTTGAGGCTTTGAAGAACTGAAGATCAGCTGACTTAGTTTAAAACTATTCATGTTCCCAGCAGCTTTAGGATAGCAAACCAACTCTGGGTCATCTTTATTTAAAGCCTCTCTTTAAAATCCTGTAGAGAGGGGCTTTTGTTAATTGTGACTAGTTCTTTAAGAGAAAGAGTAATGTGATGGTGTTGCTTTCTCCGTTCTCTCTTTAAAAATGGTTTCAAGAATTTACTGGTGTTGATTGATAACCAGCATTCACAGGTCAAGGCATGGGTCATAATCTATTTTCCAGTCTGCATATGTTGAAAGTGCCTTCGCAAAAAGTTAATAACTGAGGAAATTATGACAGTAAATGAGATCAGACCTAACTGGCTCCATCTTGCTTCTAATCTTTAAGCTGTCCTTGTTCATTTCTGGGCATAGGCCAAACTAATTTTGGAATGGAATCCAGTTCACGTTTTGACTCTGAAACAAAATTGGTAATAGCCCCTTCCTGAATAGACCCCCTTCTTGCCTAGGGACCAGTCTGCTTTTGCAGGACCAACAAATTAGCTACAACATTAGAAATTATGGTTTAGGGGTCATGCAGCCTCTGGCTCCAAGAGTCTAAACCTCCCCTAATTGCTCCTGGGGATAACATCACTATTGGAAAATCTAAGATCAGTGCTTGAGATATTTTGCAGACCCTGGACTTGGTGGATCAGCTGATACCACCCAGACCGGTAATCGGGCTTACCCAGTTCTGCCATCCCACCCAGGAACAGAAGACAGCAAGAAAACCTCACTTCGACCCCCCGTGATTCCATCTCCGACCTGACCAATCAGCACTCCCACTTCCCAAGCCCCTACCCGCTAAATTATCTTTAAAAATTCTGATCTCCCAATCCTGAGGAGACTGTGTTGAGTAATAATAAAACTCCGGGCTGGGCGCCAGGGCTCACACCTGTAATCTCAGCACTTTGGGAGGCTGAGGCAGGCGGATCACTTGAGGTCAGGAGTTCCAAACTAGCCTGGTCAACATGGTGAAACCCCGTCTCTGCTAAAATACAAAAATTAGCCGGGCGTGGTGACGGGCGCCTGTAGTCCCAGCTACTCGGGAGGCTGAGTAGGAGAATCGTTTGAACCTGGGAGGGGGAGGCTGCAGTGAACTGAGATCACGCCACCGCACTCCAGCCTGGGCGACAGACGGAGACTCCGTCTCAAACAAAACAAACAAACAAACAAAACAAAAGATTCCGGTCTCCTGCACAGCCAGCTCTGCGTGAATTACTCTTTCTCCATTACAATTCCCCTATCTTGATAAATTAACTCTGCCTAGACAGCGGGCAAGGTGAACCCACTGGGCAATTACAATGTCACTCAAAGTCTGAAATGGAATGTTTAATATTTTCAATTACATTAAAGAGAAGAAACAAAGTAAAAAAACAGGAAAACAAAAAACAAAATAAAAAAATAAAAAAGATTTTAAAAAATTCAATTCCATTGTCTTTTCCTAGCCCTAAAATTGTTCTTTTGCAAAAGAGTCTTGTGAAACAGATTAAAGGCTTAAAAAGAAACAAAACAAAACTCCTAAATTTCAGGGTGTAATTTGCAAAATAAAAGGTTTCTTCTGCATTATATCATTCACACTTCAGAAAGGTTTCAGTTCTATGCAATTTGAGCTTTTCCCACATTTTAAAAGTTAATTTGCTTTTGCTTAGCACTATTATAGGACAGGTATTTTCAAATAGTTTTGCAATGAAAGACAAAAATTATAATTTTGTGGCAAAATAAGTACTAGTTGGCAAATAGTGTCCCTTTGTGTAAAACAGTATTCTAAATTCTCAGAAATGGAGTCCTAAAACTAGCACTGGTCTTGCAAATCAAGTTCTGTAGCTTAGTTTGGGAAAGTTTCCCTTTTGGCTTACGGCTTAACTGGCTCCACCCAGCTGCTGCAATGTGATACAAGTTGTAACAAAACCGGAAGTTGGTTAGGCTGCCTTCGCTTCTCAAGGTAAGTGTCACGTCTTTTTCCTTAAATTCAGAGCTCTTTGCAAAGCGTTAAAAATCAAATCCAGCTTAGCTACAGACTGGAGAGCCAGCGCCTGTGCTGACCAGGGCAGTCGGCCAGGCAGAACGGGTGCTCTGTTCCCAAACTATGTTCTGGAGCTTGAATTGAGCTAATGAGTGTTCACTAACGAGTTAGGTTATTATGTCCTGTGACTTTGACTAACAAGCTTTAATTCCAAGAAATGGGTGGTTATAAGTAGAGAAGTGTTTGGGATCCTGAAAATCATCGACTTTATTCTTGCAGGAGTTTTTTGTTTTTAATTTTAAAACTATGGGAACTCTTTTTCACATTTCAAGCTAATGGCATGGTTACCTATATCAGGGTTATTTAGAGCCTTATTTGTTTTTTTTTTTTTTTGAGGCAGAGTCTCACTCTGTCGCCCGGACTGGAGTGCAGTGGCCAGATCTCAGCTCACTGCAAGCTCCGCCTCCCGGGTTTACGCCATTCTCCTGCCTCAGCCTCCCGAGTAGCTGGGACTACAGGTGCCTGCCACCTCGCCCGGCTAGTTTTTATATTTTTAGTAGAGACGGGGTTTCACCGTGTTAGCCAGGATGGTCTCGATCTCCTGACCTCTTGATCCACCCGTCTCAGCCTCCCAAAGTGCTGGGATTACAGGCTTGAGCCACCGCACCCGGCCCTTATTTGGTTTTTAAAGTGTCTTTTTATCTAGAACTTTTAGTCCCCTTACCCCCCAGCTCCCTAACCCTGGTGCGTCGTTCAAATTTCAGAAAGACTCCAGGGTGGCAAGGTGTTATCGCTGCACTTAGGTTTGTGTGTGCTTGTCTTGCTGCCCTAAAGGGGAAAGGGGATTTTTCAAATTGTAAATGTGCTATTAGGAATATTTCTTAATATAGCTAAACTTTCCAGTTCAGATATTTTCATTTGCTTCTGTATTTTAATTTTATTTATTTATTTGTTTATTTTTGAGACGGAGTCTGGCTCTGTCGCCCAGGCTGGAGTGCAGTGGCGCGATCTCGGCTCACTGCAGGCTCCGCCTCCCGGGTTCACGCCATTCTTCTGCCTCAGTTTCCCGAGTAGCTGGGATTACAGGCGCCCGCCACCACGCCTGGGTAATTTTTTGTATTTTTAGTAGAGACAGGGCTTCACTGTGTTAGCCAGGATGGTCTCAATCTCCTGATCTCGTAATCCGCCCGTCTCGGCCTCCCAAAGTGCTGGGATTACAGGCGTGAGCCACCGCGCCCGGCCTATTTATTTATTTAGTTTTTAGACGGAGTGTTGCTCTTGTTGCCCAGGCTGGAGTGTAACGGCGGGATTTCGGCTCACTGCAACCTCTGCCTCACTGGTTCAAGCAATTCTCCTGCCTCAGCCTCCTGAGTATCTGTGATTACAGGCAGGCGCCACCACACCCGGCTAATTTTGTATTTTAGTAGAGAGGGGGTTTCTCCATGTTGGTCAGTCTGGTTTTGAACTCCCAAGATCAAGTCATCAGCCCGCCTCGGCCTGCCAAAGTGCTGGGATTACAGGCGTGAGCCACCACGCCCAGCCAGTTCTGTGTTTTTAAAAAAGTGGTAAGATTTGAGTATTATACTGGGATAGAACTGAAGTGGGGGGCTTAATTTGATCTATCAGCTTATTGAAAACAAAGACCTTTTAAAAGATGGTTTTGTTAGGTTGGAGAAGTAGCTGGGATTACAGGTGTGCACCGCCACATCCAATAATTTTTAAAAGATGGTTTTGTTAGGTTGTGAGGAATGCATACTAAGTCCTTGACATGATGTCTAATATGTTGTAAGCCCTTAGTAATTGTTAACTCTTCTACTATTGTTTCTTCCATACCTCTGAATTATTATAATGAAATGCAGTTTTAAAATTTCTGTCCCAGTGTGATCGTAGGCACTATTTTTTTTATAAGCTCTGTGAGCTTCAGTTTCCATACCAGTAAAAAACAACAACAACAACAACAAAAACCCTTGTATGTTTCTTCCAAGGATTAGCATTCATACATGTAAAACAGGACTGTGATGATTGGAATAGAGCAGGCACTTAATAAATAGTAACATTATTAAATTATAGGTTAATAGTATTTGCTATTGTTTTATCTCTTAGTTTTGGGTCTTTAGAGAAGGGGCCATTCCACTTAGCAATGAATTTTATTTTAAGGAAAGAATTATTGTGAGGGCTACATGGAGTGATTCAAATGAAACTTGTATATCATGTAATATGATATTTGTTTACAATCATTTTTCCAGAAAATTAATAAAGAAAATGGAAAAATTGGTCAGGTGAGGTGGCTTACGTCTGTAATCCTAAGACTTTGGGAGGCCAAGCGGGAGGATTGCTTGAGCTCAGGAGATCAAGACCAGCCTAGGTGACATAGTGAGACCCTGTCTCTACAAAAAAATTTAAAAATTAGCTGGGCATGGTGGTACGCACCTGTGGTCCCAGCTACTCGGGAGGGTGAGGTGGGAGGATTGCTTGAGTCTGATACGTGGAGGTTGTAGTGAGCTGAGAGATTGCACCGCTGCTCTCTATCCTGGGTGCCAGAGTGAGATGAGACCCTCCCCCCACCCCCCCAAAACAAAATTAAAAAGAAAATTGAAAGATTACTTGCTGATGGTGCTGTGATTAGAGAAACTAGGATTAGATTGTAGAGTTTCAAATTACTTTTTTTCCAGTGTTTTTTTCTTCCTTTCCCCTTACTTTGTCTTACTTTCACTCAAACTCTAAAATATTTTTCAGAAGTCTTTCCTACTGACCAGGCATGGTGGCTCATTCCTATAATCCCAGCACTTTGGGAGGCTGAGGCAGGTGTATCACCTGAGGTCAGAAGTTCAAGACCAGCTTGGCCAACATGGTGAAACCCCGTCTCTACTAAAAATACAAAAATTAGCCGGGCATGGTGGCAGGTGCCTGTAATCCCAGCTACTTGGGAGGCTGAGGCAGGAGAATTGCTTGAACCTGGGAGGCAGAGATTGCATTGAACTGAGATCACACCATGGTACTACAGCCTGGGTGACAGAGTGAGACTCCGTCTCAAAAAAAAAAAAAAAGGAAAAAGAAAAGAAGTCTTTCCTACCATCTTAAGTTGTCAGATCTGACAGATCTTAAACTGGTATTGAATGTGCCACTTTTATGCCCTTTGTCTTTTAGAACCTTCTCTGAAAATGTCATAACTCTGGTTGTTAATTAAAAAAATCATTTTTTCTTCACTTCCTTCTGTGAAAATGGAGTCTGGAGTCTGAAACATTTTTATCTGAGGAAGTGGAAATACTTGACCTATTTTTCAATTTCCCTATAATTTGAGATTCAGCTATCAAAGTCAACTTAGTCAGCAAGTTAAGACTAAGCACAAGATATATACAGACAGCAATAAAACTTTTGGGACAAAGGGAAAGAAAAGGATTGTAGTTTTATTGTAGAGTTGAAGGAAAGGAGACATAGAGAAAGAGGAAAAGAAATGAACACTCAGTGATGACCTGGCAGTTAAAGACCACATCTGATGGAATCCTTATAAGCAGCAGATTTCTCTTCATATTAGAGATAAGGAAACTGAGGTTAAGGAATATACCCTAAATCATGCATACTTAGGATTTGAACCAAAATCTAACGGCAATAGCCATGTTCTTTTCACTCTTCATCACTGTTCCCTGTTTAGAGAGAAGGTGACTCTATCAATCTCCTTATCCTTCTGTGGTTTTACCTATTTTTCTAAAAGTCTTCCTATCTAACTCTGCTACTCAACAGGTGAATACCTATTTCCACCTCTATCCCCAGTCTAGGCTTTTGGTGACAATGCTAATCTCACTAGGTTTGCCCCAAATCCTAGATGAAATGCTGAGCTAACAAATTTACACTGTCCCCAGATTATTGGGGGAACCCACCCCCAATATTTCAACATAGGTTCTTTCTATTTTCTGTAAGTGTCGGCTGGCTGAGAAATAAAGAGAGACAGTATAAAGGAATTTTACAGCTGGGCTGCCGGGGGTGACATCACATATCCGTAGGACCGTGATGCCTGCCTAAGTCTCAAAACCAGCAAGTTTTCATTAAGGGTTTCAAAATGGGAGGGGGTGTAAGAACAGGGAGTAGGTACAAAGATCACATGCTTCAAAGGGCAAAAAGCAGAACTATTAATAAGGGTCTAACAAAGATCACATGCTTCTGAGGGAACAGGACAAAGGGCAAAAGCAGAACTACTGATAAGGATCTGTGTTCAGCAGTGCAGTATTGTCTTGATAAACATCTTAAACAACAGAAAACAGGGTTGGAGAGCAGAGAACTGATCTGACTACAAATTTACCAGGGTGGAGTTTTTCCCCACCCTAGTAAGCCTGAGGGTACTGCAGGAGACCAGGGCATATCTCAGTCCTTATCTCAACCACATAAAACAGACATTCCCAGAGTGGCCGTTTATAGACCTCCCCCCAGGAAAGTATTCCTTTCCCAGGGTATTAATATTAATATTCCTTGCTAGGAAAAGAGTTTAGCTATATCTTCCCTACTTGCACGTCTGTGTATAGGCTCTCTGCAAGAAGAAAAATCTGGCTCTTTTTGCCTGACCCCACAGGCAGTCAGACCTTATGGTTGTCTTCCCTTGTTCCCTAAAAATCGCTGTTATTCTGTTCTTTTTCAAGGTGCACTGATTTCATATTGTTCAAACACACATGTTTTACAATCAATTTGTACAGTTAACACAATTATCACAGTGGTCCTGAGGTGACATACATCCTCAGCTTACGAAGATAACAGGATTAAGAGATTAAAGACAGCTGTAAGAAATTATAAAAGTATTATTTGGGAACGGATAAATATCTATATTAAAATGAAATCTTCACAATTTATGTTCCTCTGCCATGGCCCTGGCTTGTCCCTGCATTTAGGGTCCCTGGCTTCCTGCAACACCAGATTAGTTTCTAACTCAGTTTGGAATTTCAAGTTCATTTTCTAATAGAAGCAATATGTGAAAGAAAAACAAAATCTTAACCTCAGTTCATTATGCCAAGAGTAAGAAATTAAGCTGAAAGCTGAGTCATGCAAGCAACTGCCTTTCCTTTTGTTTCAAAGCAGAGAGCTACAGATAAAAGGTTAGATATCGCCACAGGTAGCTACCTTATCTGTGCCAGCTTACTGAGCATAAGCCAATACATACTTGACTATTCCCGTACCTGCTCATTTTGTCTTGGAACATGTGAATGACAAGTTCCTCTTTCCCCTCCAGCCCACTTTTCCCCTTTATATATTGAAGTCCTCAAAGTCATCTTGGGAGAAAGGCACAGACAATAGACTGTTTCTGTGATTCTGTGTGTGTGTTTTTTTTTTTCTCCCAGGTATTGTCCTTAGCCTAGCAAAATAAATTTCTAAGTTGATTAAAACCTGTCATAGATACTTTTTGGTTTCCAAATATTATAAATGGCGGTTCTGTTTTCAGGCCAAAAGCCTAGAAATAAAAGCATGTTTAAGACATAAATTAATTAAAATGTATTGTACTTGTGCCAAAATAAAAGCAAATAATGCCATTATAATTCTCATAATAAAATAAAATGAAAACAATATTTAGTAGGAAGTGGTTATTTACCTTAAACATTGTAGAATGTACTTGATGGAAGAAAAAAACAAGAATGCAACCAATGGAAATTCTGAAAGGAGCTTCCAAGTGACTTAAGGATTGCTGCATTTTTATATTATGGGTAGTTAAACAACAACCTTTATCATACAGAAGATTACTGTGAGAAGGCTAATATATGAGCCATATTTATACTTTTTGTTCAGGCTCACAAGTGGAATGAAGTGAGAATAAGGCATTTTCCTTTGGATAAATCCAGCTCCTATCTCCCAAAATTTTCCCTGTTGCTTAGCCTGTTTGTTCCTTTGATTCTGAGAACTTTTCTTTTTTACTGAAATTCTTGATACTCCTAATTTAGAATTTGATTCAAGGCTGAAACTTAATGGTCTATGCATGCCATAAAGTAATGTTCATCAGATTGCAGGTTAAGATCCATTGGTAGATCGTGAAATAATGCAGTAGGGTGTAACCAGCATAAAACAAAAAACGAAGAAATAGGAAACATATACATCTATAACATGTAGTAAAGGTAAATAATGTTTCATGAAATGTTTGTTGGGCTATAATGTAAAAATATTTCTTACTTTGGATGTAGTAAACACAAATTAAAACCACTATATATTGCAAAAAAAAATTTTTCCAAATTATGTAGATATTTTATAGTGAATTATTTTGGCTAAGTTTTTGCTTTTTTGCATCTCATTCTTCATAATTAAGAATTCCTTGCTGCTTCATACCTATGCATTAATTAAGACTCAGTACATGCTTCACTCATATCTTAGGTAATGTAGGGGGGGTATAACTGGGCTGAGTTCCCACAGTTTTTTTGTATGCGTGTCAACTTTTGAACTCCTTTGATGCTTTAATTTAAAATAAATGACTAACAAGAGCTAGAACCTGAATGCAATATAACTAGACATGATTCACTATTTGCTAGCTTAATCATCTGACATGGTTTTAAAAGATTGTTTTCCTCCTTTTTTCTTATTCTCACATGTTCTTAGAGTTGCACAATACTAAGACGTTTAATGACCAATTTATTTTAAAAAGTCTTTTGTTAACACATACTCCTTTTTCCAATGACTTTCCTACATCTAAATATTTTTGATTGAATTCTAGTTTTGTCTGAATTTTTACTTTGTAATAAATATATTCTCATGTTTAACATCACTTGCTCCTGTGGCCCACAATCAAATAATAATTACATTTTCATCTAAGTACAAGAATTTTGTATTTACATAATAAAAAATATACTTGCTTTGAGGTTTTATCTTTATGTGAGATATATGTAGAACATGGTGTAAGCAGTCATCATACCCTTTTACTAAGCACTTGTCTTTCAGGTAAGAAAGAAAACTGTACAAATCTCATCAGGTTTGGGAATATTTTAGTTAGAGAATCAGGATAACTGCTCTTTTAGTCTTCTAAAATAATAGATCTCTCTCTGTCTTGGGTGGACAAAATAAATCTTTTTTGTTTTATCTTCTATTTTGTGTAGACAATAGAATGTGAATATTAATTTAAGAAAATCATACATAATTAGTAGGAGTCCTTTCTGTGCTTAAAGGATGATTTCATAATGTAATAACTCATTGTTGATAATCTATAATTTTAAGTTAAATGTTTCCATGACTAACTCCTATTCTGTCATAATTATGTGATCTGTTAGTATAGGTTGGCTAATGAATTAATGTATCCGTTTGAAAAATAGTTGTACTTTAAAACATTAACTGGAAAACCATAATTAGCTATTATAATGAAAATAGAACTTTACCTTGAACAGTCAGCGTTTGACAGAGGACAAAGAAGTTGCCATTGTACGGTTTCCTCTGTGACCTGGTTGTATTTTCCTAATCGATGATGGGTGGTGGTGTCTTAGTCACTTCTCTTTTTTGTCTTATACTTCTTGCTCAAATAATTCCCAATATGCTTTTCCACTTTGCTTTTCTAAAATCATACAATAGTAGAATTGAAGGTGGCCTTGAATTTCTTCTGGTTCACTTGGTGTATTTCCAACTGATGAAACAGATTTAGTGACTTGGTTGATGCTGTTCAGCTGTTTAGTGCACAGCAGAGACTGGATATCAAGTTTTTGTTTTTTGTTTTTTTTTTCCATTTTCACTGACAGAAAGTTAGTGCCAAATAAATATTTGTTAAACTGAAGTAACTATTTTCACTATACCATTCTTTAGGTAAGTGGCACATGACTACATTTAATCTTAATAATGATGAAGTCGATTAAATAGTGATGTTCCTGCCCTTCCTTTCCTCCCTCTCTCTGTCCCTCCCTCCCTTTCTCTCTGTCTCCCTCCAACCCCAGGCTGGAGTGCAGTGTCACAATCATAGCTCACTGCAGGTTTGATCTCTTGGGTTCAAGGAGCCCACCTCCCACCTCAGCCTCTTGAGTAGCTGAGACTACAGGCATGCCACTGTGCCTGGCTAATTTTTTTTTTTTTTTTAATTTTTGGAGAGACAGGGTCTCACTTGTTGCCCAGGCTGGTCTCGAACTCCTGGCTTCAAACAATTCTCCTGCCTTTGTCTCCGAAAGTGTTGGGATTATAGGTGTGAACTACTGTACCTGGCTGCAGTTATTTCCTTAAATATTCTGTTTCCTATAATAATCAACCATTATTATTATTATTATTTTTTTTCTCCACGGAGAAATCTTAAGCTCCTTTTATGTTGTAGATATTTTTCAGAAGTTCTTGGTTAGTTCATTTGTTTCTTTCATTCCTCCTTAAATGAAAAGAATTCTCCCCAGCTTTCATGTTTGCTAAATAGCGGGGTATATGGTACTGTTGGACCCTATGCTGTTTACTTAGCAGCTCCTGGCATTAGGTGCAGGGCTGGTTAAAGTGTGTGTCTCCCATCACAGTATCTGGGGTTTAACAGGAATTCCTGTAGTTTAATTTAGTGAGGGGTTTGTTTATGTAATTATATATGCATTTAATGCTGTAAATTTCCCCTTAAGCACTGCTTTTGCTGCATCCCACAAATTATTCTCTTAAATTTATTAAGTTGTATCTTATGTCCCAGAATGTAGTCTATCTTGGTGAACATTCCATGTGAGCTTGAGAAGAATGTGTATTCTGTTGTTGGATGAAATAGTCTACAGATATCCATTATATCCAGTTGACTGATGTTGAATTCACCCATGTCCTTAATGATTTTCTGCCTTCTGGATCTGTGCATTTCTTTCTCTCTCTCTCTCTGTCTTTGAGACAAGGTCTCACTCTCTGTTGCTCAGGCAGGAGTGCAGTGGTGTAGTGTGACCATAGCTTACTGCAACCTTGAACTCCTCTGTTCAAGTCATCCTTCCTCCTAAGCCTCTTGAGTATTTGAGACTACTTGTGTAGTCCACTGCACCCAACTATTTATTGACTTATTTATTTATTTGTTTGTTTTTACAGACAGTCTCATTATGTTGCCCAGGCTGGTCTCGAACTCCTGGCCTCATGTGATCTTCCCACCTTGGCCTAGCAAAGTGCTGGGATTATAGATGTGAGCCACAGTACCCAGCCTGGATCTGTCCATTTCTGATAGTGGATTCATCTATTTCTCCATATAGTTCTATTCGTTTTTGCCTCACTTATTTTGGTGCTCTATTGTTAGGTGCATACACATTCAGGATTGTTATGTCTTCTTGGAGAACTGACCCTTTTATTATCAGGTAAAGCTCTCTTTATGTCTGATAACTTTCCTTGGTTTGAAGTCTGCTGTCTGAAATTAATGTAGCTACTCCTGCTTTCTTTAAATTAGTGTTAACATAGTATATCTTTCTCTATCCATTTTAATCTATTAAAAGTAAATGTGTCTTTATATTTAAAGTGGGTGTCCTGTAGAAAACATATAATAGGTTCTGCTTCCTGATCCACTTTGACAATCTGTCTTTTAATTGCTACATTTAGACAATTGACATTTAAAGTGATTAGTGATATAGAGGGACAGCTCTTTTTTTTTTCCAGAGTCTTGCTCTGTCACCCAGGCTGGAGTGCAGTGGCGTGATCAAGGCTCACTGCAAGCTCCGCCTCCCAGGTTCACGCCATTCTCTTGCCTCAGCCTCCTGAGTAGCTGGGACTACAGGCGCCCACCCGCAAGGCCCAGCTAATTTTTTTGTATTTTTTTAGTAGACCCTGGGTTTCACCAGTTAGCCAGGATGGTCTCGATCTCTTGATCTCGTGATCCACCCTCCTCGGCCTCCCAAAGTGCTGGGATTACAGTCGTAAGCCACTGTGCCTGGCCAGGAATAGCTTGTTTTATGGCACTTCACTTTATTGTGCTTTGCAGATATTGTGTTTTTTCACAAATTGAAGGTTTGTCTTTTTTTAAAAAATTAAATTATAAAAAAATTATAAAGTTATTAAAAAAAGAAAAAGGGTCTTGTTATGTTGCCCAGCCAGGCTGGTTTTGAAATCCTGGGCTCAAGCAATCTTCCTGCCCTTCCCTCCCAAAGTGCTGGGATTACAGGCATGAGCCACCGCACCCTGTTTTTTTTTTTTTTTTTTTTTTTTTTAAGTGAGACAGAGGTCTTGCTTTATTACCTCGGGTGGAGTGCAGTGGTGTGATCATAGCTCACTGCCACCTTGAATTTTTGGGCTCAAAGGATCCTCCTGCCTCAGCCTCTTAAGTGACTGGGGTCATAGGCATGTGCCACCACAGCCAGCTAATTTTTAAATTTTTTTGTAGACATGAGGTCTCACCATGTTGCCCAGGCTGGTCTCGAACTCCTGAACTCAAGGGATCCTTCATCCCCAGCCTCTCAAAGTGTTGGGATAATAGGGATGAGGTTCCCTTGAGCCCAGGGTTTGGAGGCCAGCCCCCTTGTCCTGTGCCTGGCTACAAATTGAAGGCTTGTGGCAACTCCTCATTAAGCAAGTCTGTCGGCACCATTTTTCCAACAGCACGTGCTCATTTTGTGTCTCTATGTCACATTTTGGTAAATTTCTATTTTGTTATTTATTATTTGTTATTTTTATTTTTAATTAAAAAATAGAGATGGGGGTCTCATTATATTGCCCAGGCTGGTCTGAACTACTGGGCTCAAGCGATCCTCCCAAAATGCTGGAATTACAAGTGTGAGCCACCATGCTTGGCCACACTTTTGTAAGTGTATAAACTTTTTATTATCTGTTACGGTGATCTGTGATCAGTGATCTTTGATGTTTCTATTGTTTTGTAGAGACACAAACTGCACCCGTATAAGATGGCAAATTTAATTGATAACTGTGTATCTTCTGACTGCTCTACCAACTGGCTATTCTCCAATCTCTCTCCTCCTCAGTCCTCCCTATTCCCTGAGGCACAACAATATTGAAATTGGGCCAATTAAGAACCCTATAGGCTGGGCGGGGTGGCTCACGCCTGTAATTCCAACACTTTGGGAGGCCGAGGTGAGTGGATCACGAGGTCAGAAGATCGAGACCATCCTGGCTAACACAATGAAACCCCGTCTCTACTAAAAATATAAAAAAATTAGCTGGGCGTGGTGGCGGGCGCCTGTAGTCCCAGATACTCGGGAGGCTGAGGCAGGAGAATGGCGTGAACCCCGGAGGCGGAGCTTGCAGTGAGCGGAGATCGCGCCGCTGCACTCCTGCCTGGGCGACAGAGCGAGACTCCGTCTCAAAAAACAAAACAAAAACAAAAAAACCTGGAATGGCCTGTCAGTGTTCAAGTGAAAGGAAGAGTCATATATCTTTCACTTTCAATCAAAAGCTAGAAATGATTAAGCTTAGTGAGGAAGGCATGCCAAAAGCCAAGACTGGCTGAAAATTAGGCCTTTTGTTCCAGTCACCTAAGTTGTAAATGCAAACAGTAAGTTCTTGAAGAAAATGGTTACTCCAGTGAACGTATGAATGATAAGAAGGCAAAACAGCTTTATTGTTGATATGGAGAAAGTTTTAGTGGTCTGGATAGAAGATCAAACCAATCACAACATTTCCTTAAGCCAAAGTCTAGTCCAGAGCAAGGTCCTACCTTTCTTTAATTCTATGAAGGCTGAGAGAGGTAGGTCCCTAAGAAAGAGGTCCCTGCTGTATCTCACCATCCCTTATATCTTGTCATTTATTTTGCTGATATAGAAGCATATGAAAATAAGCATACATAAGCATATACAGAGAATTATAAGTATTATTATTTCAAACAAACTTTCATGTTAGATTAAGTGGAAGAAAAACGTTTTTACTTTACCTTCACTTATTTCTTCTCCAATGCTCTTCTTTCTTTATGTAGATCTGAATTTCTGACCTTTATTGTTTTCCTTTCCTCTTAAGAATTTCTTTTCACTTTTCTTGCAAGATAGGTCTTACTGGCAACACATTCCCTCAATTTTTGTTTGTCTGAGAAAGTCTTCATATTTCTTCTTCACTTTTGAGAGATAATTTTTTGGGGTATAGAATTCTATGGTGCCCATTTTTTCTCTCAACACTTTAAATATTTCACCCTACTCTCTTCTTGCTTGTGTGGTTTCTGAGCAAAAGTCAGATATAGTTCTTATCTTTGTTCCTATCTTTTTCCTCTGGCTTCTTTCAGGATTTTAAAAAAAACTTTAATTTAATCTGTCTGTGACAGATTAAAATAAGATTTTATTTATATTTATTATAGATATTTATTATGGAAATTGACTTGTGATTCTGAAAGCCCACGAGTCTCAAAATCTGTCGTCTACAAGCTGGAGAACCAGGAAAGCTGCTGGGGTAGTTCAGTGTACGCCAAAGGCCTAAGAACCAGGTCAGCCCATAGTGTACCTCCTGGTCAGGTCTGAGGGCCTTGGGTTGGGGAAAGGATTGCTGGTGTAAGTCCTATGGTTTTAAGACCCCAGGACCAGGAGCCTTGATGTCTGAGGGCAAGAGAACAGGGATATCTCAGATCAAGAAGAAAGAGTAATTCCCTCGTCCTCTGCTTTTTTATTCCATTTAGGCCCTCAGAGGATTAGATGATACCTACCCACTTTGGTGAGGTGATCTTTGTTACTCAGTTTTCTGATTGAGATGCTAACTTCTTTCAGAAATACACTCATAGACACTCCAGAAATAGTATTTTATCAGCTATCAGAACATCCCTCCGCCCAGTCAAGTTGACATGTAAATTAACCATCCTATATACCTAGATGTAGGATTTTGTGTGTGTGTGTGTGTGTGTGTGTTTATCCCACTTGGTATTGTGTGTCTGATAATAGTTTGCGGGAAATTCTCAGTCATTGTTGTTTCAAATAATTCTCTTGTTTCCTTCCCTCTTCTCCTTCTGAAATTCCCATTCCATGTATGTTGTAGCTTTTGTAGTTCCACAGTTCTTGGATCTGTTCTCTTTTTTTCAGTCTTTTTTTTTTTTTTCTTTTCAGTTTGGTATTTTTCTATTAAGATATCTTCAAGCTAAGAGATTCTTATCTCAGATATGTCCAGTCTACCCATAAGCCCATACTTCACTTCTTTTAAAGTGTTTTTGATCTCTAACATTTCTTTTTGGGTCTGAGAATTTCCATCTCTGTGCATTTGTTCTTATGTGCCATCTACTTTATCCATTAAAGCATTTAGTATCTTAATCATAATGTTTTAAATTCCTGGTCTAATAATTCTAACATCTCCATCATATCTAAGTCTGGTTCTGAGGCTTGCCCTGTTTCTTCAAATTGTGTTTTCTGACTTTCAGTATGCCTTGTAATTTGTTCTTAATAACTGGACATGATGCATTGGGTAAAAGGAACTGCTGTAAATAGGCCTTTAATAGTGTGGTGGTAAGGAGTGGGAGGAGGAGAACTGTTCTCTGTAGCCCTGTGAATAGACCTCAGTCTTTTAGTGAGCTTATGCCCCTGAAGTGTGAACCTCACAACCGCTTCAAGGTTCTTCCCCCACTTAGGTGAAACAGGATGGCTAATGTGGGCAGGAATTGGGTATTTCCCCTTTTCCAGGTCAAGTAGACTCTGATAAAACTCCAGCAAGTTAGGCTGCAGTTAAATATTTGCTCCTGATTGACATAACTAAAAAAACAATATTTTTTTCTAGTGATTCTAAGGCTGCTATTATTTTTGTCTATGACCAGATATATGATATAGAAAACTCATTTTCTATAAATAATTAGCTGCCTCTTAGGCATTTCCCATCTGCAACCTGTCCATGGTGTTAACTTTATTTACTACCATGTAATGTGTCACTGCTCATCACCTCCCACCTTGTTGAGTCCTGTGATTTGCAGGTTTTGAATATATGCATCAAGCAAAGTGGCTCATCTGGACTACAAGAGGGTGGGACTGAGGTAAAGTAGCTGGTTTTCTATTATCCAGATGGTAAGAGGAAAATTGGAGCCGTGGGAGGGAAGAAGATTGTGTGGGCTGACAATTGTGTTTCTTAATTCAGAAGTATCTGGGCTACAGGTAGTAGAAATATTATCTCTACCAATTGGTTCTCTGTTATCCTCAGTTTTCAGTATTGCAAATTAAATTATTCATCCAGTCATCATGATCAGTTTAATAGGAAGTTGGGAAAAGTCTTATCATAGATTTATTCAGGTGATGATATTTAAATCCAGAAGAAACATTTCTTCTTTGTTCTTTAAGCTTTCTAGGATGAGGTGGTGTAAAACCTTTTGCTTTTATTGACTAGTTTATTATTTCCAATTGATAAAAATGAAAGCTATTATTTATTATCTTCCTTGTCAGAGTTTGAGCTACATTTTCATTTTTATTTAAACAACATTGGGCCAGGCACAGTGTCCCATGCCTGTAATCCCAGAACTTTCAGAGGCCAAGGTGGGAGGATCACCTAAGGTTAGGAGTTCAAGACCAGCTTGGTGTAACTCCGTCTCTACTAAAATACAAAAATTAGCTAGGTGGTGGCGCATGCCTGTATTCCCAGCTACTGGGGAGGCTGAGGCAGGAGAATCACTTGAACCAGGGTGGTGGAGGTTGCAGTGAGCCAAGATCGTACCACTGCACTCCAGCTTGGGCAACAGAGTGAGATCTCTGTCTCAATTAAAAAAAAAACAACAAAACATTGAAAAAAGGGTCGTTGTTTCCTTATTTTTCAGATAAGGAAGTGGAAGATTAAACGATTTGCCCAAAGTCTCACGGTAATTTGTAGAGCTGAGATTGAAATTCAGGTGAAACTTCACATATCACATTCTTTTTATCAGGTATGTTGAGTATATGGTTTGGTTTGCTGAACACAGAAAGCAAGTAGTTATCTAGAATTATAGTCCTGTGGTGTAAAAGCTTTTATATTTTACTTTAATTATATATGACAATAATGGGCTTTTGATCTTCTTTTTGAGATGGCAGTTTCTGGATTTACTCTTGGTACCTGCATACTTCTGTTGCACATTAGTTATGTGGCTAATTATCCCAATGGAAAAGTAACACAGTCATGCCATGGAATGATTCCTGAACATGGTCATAGTCCACAGTCTGTTCCTGTTCATGACATTTCCGTGAGTCAGATGACATTCAGACCAGGAGATCAGATTGAAGGTACCGGGTTGGGATTACTGTTTACATTTTGGATTTCACTCTTTTACTGTTTATTGAATCTTTATTATTATTTGATTTAGACTATTTCATTTAAATCTGTTTTCTTTTCTAAGATACTATCATACTTCTTATTTTTGGTTCCAGATGACTATATTACTTAAGTAGTCTGTGTATTCCCCGTCCAGAACAGGCTTTAAAATACGTTTTTATCATTATTTACTATTTTTATTAATTGTGGTATCACTTCAAGAGAAGAGAAAAATAAAGTTTATTTTATCTTGTTTAAAATATGATAAACCCTTGTTTAACATCATATAATTTTAAGAATAATTCTCTAATTTCTCTGGTAAAATGTAGGCTGATTATTAAATATAAATCTGTAACGGCATTTTGCAAACTTTATTTTTTGCAACTCTAGAAATGCAAAATGTTGATAGGTACTCTGTTACATAGAGAGTATATAGAAAAAGAAGTTTGGAATATTCCGTGTGATATATAATGTACCTTAGAGTTCACACTGTACAGTAGGATATTAAATACCCTAAGACATTTGCAGCAAAGAAACAAGTATTTACTTTCATCTAGTGTTTTTCTTTTTTTTTTTTAATTCAATAAGAATTTATTGAGTGTCACTATGAGCCAGACACTGTATTAAATACTGGAATTCAAAAGAAAACACCTCATGTTTTTTCCTCTAATGAGGTCAAGTAAACATTTTTTTTTACACTTTTATTTTGGGTTCAGGGGTACATGTGCAGGTTTGTTTATAGGTAAATTCCATGTCACAAGGGTTTGGTGTACAGATTATTTCATCACTCAGGTGACCCAATAGGTATAAACTAACTTAGCCTTATGGACTGCCCCTGGACCATCACCTATTTTTCTTTTCTCTTTGCGGAATGGCTCACAGAGTGAACATCTTATGGAACACAGTTTGGAGCTTCTTTGCCTGTAGGATGACTCTTTTCTCTCCAGGAGTAGTTTTGCATACGTACACCTCATTCTAATTGTAATGTATGACCTCTAAACATTTTCTTTTTGATATTGCTAAGCTTTTTAACTAATCCTTTTGTCTTTTTCTCAGTTACTTTGTCAGGGCATCCATTTAAAGGCTTTCTCCTAGAAGCGCGTAATGCTGAGGATCTGAATGGCCCTCCTGTTGGCTCCTTCACGTTGATTGACAGTGAAGTGTCACAACTTTTGACTTGTGAAGATATACAGGTTTGTGTTTAGAGTTGATCCTTGAACAATGTAGAGGTTACAGGTGCCGACCCCACTCGTGGGGAAATTGGAATTCTGTGTATAACTTTTGACTCCCCCCAAACTTAACTACAAATAGCCTATTGTTGACCAGAAGCCTTACTGATAACAAATAGTTGATTAACACGTATTTTGTATTTATATGTGTTATATGCTGTATTCTTACAATAAAGTAAGCTAGACAAGAGATAAATCTTATTAAGAAAATAAGAGAAAATATATTTACTATTCATTAAATGGAAGTGGATCATCATAAAGGTTTTTATTGTCATCGCCTTCATGTTGAATAGGCTGAAGAGGAGAAGAAAGAGGAGGGGCTGGTCTTGCTGTCTTGGGGTGGGTGGAGGAGGTGAAAGGGGAGGCAGGAGAGGCGCCACACTGGTGTAACTTTATGGAAATACATTGTAATTTCTGTCTGACTTGTTTTTTCATTTTCTTAAAAATGTTTTTATATGGTACCAATTCTTCCCTGCTTTGCTTTAGTTTCAGTGCTATATCGTAGGAGGGTCCATGTTGTAGAAGAAGGCAAAATCAGTGTTGAATAATTTGAACCCTTCTGCCAGGTTGTCTAATGTCAGTTTGTTTTCTGGGACTGCTTCTTCTCCATAGTCCTCATTGTCATCTGGCACTGGTTTGGAAACACTCACCATCAAGTTGTCTTCTATTAATTCTTCTGTTATGGTGTCTATTAGCTCTTAAATTTCTCGAAGATTCATATCTTGAAACCCTCCATCCCCCACCTTTTTTGCCATATCCACAGTCCCTTTTAGATTCCTTGATTGGCTCTGTAAGTCTTTTAAAGTCAGGCACAAAATCTACATACAGTGTTTCTCCAGCAGGAATTTATTGTTTTGGGCTTGAT
Organism: Trachypithecus francoisi; assembly: GCF_009764315.1. Classification (NCBI taxonomy): domain Eukaryota; kingdom Metazoa; phylum Chordata; class Mammalia; order Primates; family Cercopithecidae; genus Trachypithecus; species Trachypithecus francoisi. The sequence goes on from NW_022681470.1 coordinate 121,704,166, forward strand.
GGCTCTCCTGGCTTTTTCTGTAACAATGATAGTGTCTTCAATGGTGTAATCCTTCCAGACTTTCATGATGTTCTATCATCATTCTCTTCCATAGCGTTGACAGTCCTTTCCATTGAGTACTGTGTGTAAAGAGCCTTAAATGTCCTTAAGACTTCCTGAGCTAGAGACTGAGTTAGAGACATTGTATTTGGAGGCAAGGAGGCCACTTCAGTGGCTTCGGTGATGAGCTCATGGGGTTCTGGGTAGCAGGGGCATTGTCTAATATTGTATTAGGCTGTTCCTGTGTTGCTAAAAGAAGTGTCTAAGACTAGGTAATTTAATAAGGAAAGAGACTTAATTGGCTCACTGTTCTGCAGGCTGTACAAGCATGGCACTGGCATCTGCTCAGCTTCTGGGGAGGCCTTAGGGAGGCCTCATGGCCTTTTACTCACGGCAGAAGCTGAAGCGGGAGCAGGCACTTCACATGGTGAAAGCAAGAGCAAGAGAGAGTTGGTGGAGGTGGGGGGAGGTGCCATATCTTACAACAACCAGATCTTGCTCACTATCCTGAGGAACAGCACCAAGCCATGAGGAATCTGCTCTCCTGACCCAGACACCTCCCACCAGTTCCCACCTGCAACATTGGGGATTGCAATTTAACATGAGAGTTGGGTGGGGACAAATATCTAAACTATATCAAATATCAATAGAAGCTTTATTTATTTACTTATTTATTTTGAGGCAGAGTCTCGCTCTGTCTTCCAGGCTGGAGTGCAGTGGCACGATCTCAGCTCACTTCAGGCTTTGCCTTCTGGGTTCAAGTGATTCTCCTGCCTCAGCCTCCTGAATAGCTGGGATTATAGGCACCCACCACCACGCATGGCTAATTTTTGTATTTTTGGTAGAAATGGGGTTTCATCACTCTACCATCATGGCCAGGCTGGTCTTGGACTCCTGACCTCAAGTGATCCACCCGCCTCAGCCTCCCAAAGCACTAGGATTACATACATGACCCACCATGCCCGGCCAAAAGAACCTTTAAAAGACAATCTTTTAAGGCAAGGTGCTTCTTGTCTTCAGAGGTGAAACGTCCACGGAGCCAATCCAGACAGAGGTTTCTCATTGTCCAGTACTTCTTACAGTTACAACCAAAACACTGGCAGCTGACGTTTATCTTTTCCCTTCAAGGCTCGGGGATTAGCAGCTAGCGGCTTTATAGGAAAGAGTAGTCCTGATCATAAACTGACTGCATTTGCACAAAACAGGGAAGATAGCCTGCTCTTTCTTGCCTTAAATTCTGGTGCTTGCTTCTTTTCTTTACTAATAAGTGCCCTTTGTGGCATTTATTTCCAAAATAGGGCACTTTTGTCTGCATTAAAAACCTGTTCAAGCAGATACACTTTCTCCTCAAAGATTTTCTTTCTTTTTTTTTTTTTTTTTTGTTTTTTGAGATGGAGTCTTGCTCTGTCGCCCACGCTGGAGTGCAGTGGCACGATCTCAGCTCACTGCAAGCTTCACTTCCCGGGTTTACACCATTCTCCTGCCTCAGCCTCGAGTAGCTGGGACTACAGGTGCCCGCCACCACGCCTGGCTAAATTTTTGTATTATTATTATTATTTTTGGATGGAGTTTCACTCTTGTTGCCCAGGCTGGAGTGCAATGGTGGGATCTTGGCTCACCACAACCTCTGCTTACTGGGTTCAAGCGATTCTCCTGCCTCAGCCTCCTGAGTAGCTCGGATTATAGGCATGTGCCACCACGCCTGGCTAATTTTGTATTTTTAGTAGAGACGGGGTTTCTCCATGTTGATCAGGCTGGTCTTGAACTCCTGACCTCAGGTGATCTGCCCACTCGGTCTCCCAAAGTGCTGGAATTACAGGCATGAGCCGCTGTGCCCGGCCTTTTGTATTTTTAGTAGAGACAGGGTTTCACCGTGTTAGCCAGGATGGTATCATCAATGGTTTTCTTAATGATGCCTGGGAACTTGCCTGCTGCCTCTTGGTCAATAAAAGCTGCTTCTCTTGTTATCTTGACATTTTAAAAGCCAAACTTTTTTCCTAAAATTATCAAACTATGCTTTGCTGGCATTGAATTCTCCAGCTTTAGACCCTTCACCTTCCTTTTGCTTTAAGTTGTCATATAATGACTTTGTTTTCTCTTGAATAATATTAGTCTATAAGTATCCCCTTCTTATAGCAATTCTTACACCTGCATAAAAGCTGCATTTCCGATGTGAGATGAAAAGGTCTTTTACAAAAAGTGTGAGGGTTTTGCATCTGTTGGCATAGCTGCAGTGACAGCTTCACGAATTTTCTTTTCTTTTTTTTACAGTGATTCTTATACTGGATTCATTTATCTTGATATGGCAGGCAACTGCAGCAGCAGACCTTAATCTACAGTATATATCAAGCAATTCAACTTTTTCTTGTAATGTCATGAGTTTTCTCTGCTTCTTGGGAACACTTACCGCATTACTAGTGGCACTTCGTATGGGTCCCATGGTGTTATTCAAGGTTTATAGTAGTGCACAAAACACAATAAAAGCTGGGTGCAGTGGCTCATACCTCTAATCCCAGCACTTTGGGAGGCTGAGGCTGGTGGATTACTTGAGCTCAGGAGTTTGAGACCAGACTGGGAAACATGACGAAACCCCATCTCTACAAAAAAATACAAAAATTAGCTGGGCGAGGTGGCATGTGCTTGTAGTCCCAACTACCGTTAATTTTATGCAGTTATGATTTAATACTGCAGTTTTACATTTGTTTGTATGTCTCTGGACTATGAATGGCACATGTGCGGTCTGTTTGTGTATGTATGTTTTGATAAATTTTAACTTTTTGTAATAGGTGTGTGTATATTTTATGGTAGTAAATGATAAAATAGACTAATACCTACATATTTTGTGCATTCAAGGCATACCTAACTTTTTAATTTTTTCAATATTTCTAGCCTATGCAGTTTGAGCTTTTTCAAATTGTTGGAAACCTTCAAACATTTTTCTAATATATTTATTGAAAAAAAAAATCTGCATAGAAGTGGACCTATGCAGTTCAAACCTGTGTTGTTCAAGGGTCAACTGTAGCTTGAAATTGTTCTCTGTCAGTTTTTTGGGGGGTCTTTGCACTGTAAGGTGGTGGTTGCAAGATAAATGACATTAACCATGTATTGTAAACATCTAAATAGATTCACAACAATCAGACTTTTTCCTTAATTTTACTTGCAATATGTTTTTACACATCAGCACTCTATAAAAGGTAAAGTAGTTTGAAGAATTTATAGCTTGTGATGTTTTATATTAATATTGGCTCTTATTATATTAATTTTTGAGGGGTTTTAATATTGAAGACAGAGATCTAGAGTATGACAGGAGTCTAATTTTTTTCATTCATTCATTCATTTATTTATCATACCAAAAATGGTCCTGAATGGGAGGGATAGGTGATGGACAAGACTTACTCTTGTTCCTTGAAGAACTCCTTACCTTACATGTAAGCACATCTATGAACACATAAGTAGAACTGTGTGATAACTTTGGTTAGAAGCATACACAGTGAGTGGGAAGCATAGCAGAGGGAGCCACACACAGCCTGGAAGGAACTGGGAGGGAGCTTCTTGGAACAGGTGATCTTCAAGTGAGGCCTCAAAGAATGAGTAGGAGTTGGCCAGGTGCATGAAAGTGGGAAACAAGATTGTTCAAGAGAAAGGAATTACTAAAATATCATGCTACGTATTTGAAGGCAGGAAGTTTTTCTCTTTCAACGAATCTTCTGTATTCTATTTGTGTCTATTAATGGAAGAGATATAAATTTATAATGTACATGAAACAATGAGCAAGCTCTATCTAGTGTTAACGTACCCAGTGTTCACAGCTCTTTTCACTTCTTAGATTTCTCTTGACTCTCATTTATTCACAGAGCCAGCTGCTAATATGTTATCAACCAATCAACATTTCATTTATAGAGTGCCTGAATCCTTCTTTTTCTTTTTTTTGAGACGGAGTCTTGCTCTGTCACCCAGGCTGGAGTGCAGTGGTGCAATCTCTGCTCACTGCAAGCTCTGCCTCCCGGGTTCACACCATTCTCCTGCCTTAGCCTCCCGAGTAGCTGGGACTATAAGCACCCACCACCATGCCTGGCTAATTTTTTGTATTTTTAGTAGAGATGGGGTTTCATTGTGTTAGCCAGGATGGTCTCGATCTACTGACCTCGTGATCCACCCGCCTCAGCCTCCCAAAGTGCTGGGATTACAGGCGTGAGCCACCACGCCCGGCCGAGTCCTTCTAAATAAAATAGTCCTCACCAGAATGCTTATGTCATGCAACGATAAATTACTTTGCAAAATGATAGAAGTTCCAGCCATGCTGAGCTATAGAGTGACTGAATGGTAGCTCTTTTCCCTTTTATTTCAGGGATCAGCTGTGAGTCACAGAAGTGCATCTAAAAAAACAGAAGTTAAAGTCTACTGGAATGCTCCAAGCAGTGCTCCAAATCACACACAGTTTCTGTGAGTATAAGAGTTAATAATTCTGGGCAAGTCATGGTGGCTTATGCCTATAATCCCAGCACTTTGGGAGGCCAAGGTGGTGGATCACTTGAGCCCAGGGCTTTGAGACTGGCATGGGTCAATGAGGTGAAACCCCATCTCTAAAAAAAAAAAAAGAAAAAGAGTTTACAACTCTGTAACTACTAGTATAACTGAAACCATAATTAGTCTGTATCATTTTCTGTACCTATTGGACATTCATCCATGTAGGAGAGCTTTGGTATGGTAATAACACCACCTTCCTGATGTAGGAGTTTGTTTTGCTTTTTACCAGTGTATACCTAGCACCTAGCACAGGACCTGGCACCAAATAGGCACTTAATAGACATTTGTTGAGTGAATGAAGTCTTGCAAGGCCTTAATCCTAATAAGAGCTTTCAATTAATACTTGGGTCTTTATGTTATATAATACTACCTTTAGACTTGCTCCTGTATTAGCATGAGAATACAAATGGAAGTCCTGAAATTTGGATGACTCTTTTGCAGTGTTACAACTTGCAGATTAGACTCTCAGAAAAGACGGCATGCCTCTCAGAATTATGAAACTCAGTAGAATTAAAACAGTACTTCTTCCTTATCCTACATACAAGGGGAAATGGAATGTTATAATGCCTTGTAATGATTCCTGAGTGGTGATATGGACATATATTTTAAGGGAAGGATTGCTATCCTGACATATCTGTTTTCTTCACTTTGTGCGTAGGTCCCCAACACACAGTAGCACAACTCTGCCCTGGTATGTTAGGTGGAATGTGAAAAAGGGGATGTGACCCCAGTGAAAGCTGATGGTTACCAATGCAGCCTCTATCACAGCTTCTTGCTATAGTTGCTTGCAACACATGCCCTTTGGAAGAATTGAATACTGCACTCTGAAATGAGTAGTAATATGTTCTTCATATGCCAGGAAATAGAAATCTGTGCAGTTTTGTCCCTGGGTCTGACATCATGGCTATTGGAATATGCCCCCAAAACAGACAAGTAAGAAAAGAGGGACAGAGGGAGAGAAAGCAATACAAATTCATCAAGTGATGGGGTGGGAGAGAGTGGTTAGAGATTTGCCTCAGACAAAATTAATAGTCCTGTTAGGTAGTACGTCATGTTTTTCTAGTTTAGTCTTTCTTTTTTTTTCCTTTAATGTTTTGATCTGATTGTGACAGGACACAATGAAGGTTCTAATCTCACTGGTATTGCATTTCAGAGTCACAGTTGTTGAGAAGTACAAAGTCTACTGGGTGAAGATTCCTGGTCCTATAATTTCACAACCAAACGCATTTCCTTTCACAACACCTAAAGCTACAATAGTACCTTTGCCAACATTACCTCCAGCTTCCCACTTAACCAAACCAGTAAGTAACAATTTTGTTTTCTCTGTAGAGATGGGGTTTCACCATGTTGCCCAGGCCGATCTCGAACTCCTGAACTCAAGTGATCCTCCTACCTTGGAGTCACAAAGTGCTTAGGATTGCAGGTGTGAGCCACTGTGCCCAGCTTAAGTAACATTTTTATAGCTTCATTAAATGCAATCTAAATAATATATAGCCAAATATAATGTCCATATGTTATAAAATACAGAAGAGAAGGTAAACAAAATAAGACATTACATAGGAGTAAAGTGCTGTACTTAGTTTTCTCTATGTGAGCAAAGAGGTAAATTTGTGGTTGGAAATTGTGGTTCTGTGTACTTTGTGTGGTGAATTGTGCAGAGAAGTAGCTGTGCTGCGTAGTGGTAGCACGTTTTTGGGTCCTCTGTAGGAATCTGAAGGAAGCCTTCATTGCAACCTTATGACTTATAGGTTAGAATGAAAGGAAAGCAAGACCCTGCATGTTCGAGGTGTGGTCATGACATTCACCTGTAGTCTCTACTGGTAGTGAATATGTTTTCATTTGAAAATAACTCTGATGAAGCAATAGTTTTTTTTTCTTTCTTTTTTTTTTTTCTTTCTTTTAAACACAGCCAGATATCAAACAAAGAGCTTAAGTTAAATTTAGACAAGATTTGGAGGAGATTCTTAAAGTGGTGATATAACTCTTAGATCTCATTTCATTAAGGTCAAAGAGTCCTAGGGAATTGTATATGCTGAACAACAGAAAATCTCTTGTAAATTCATCAGTTATAATTTCATCTAGGCCCTCCGATTCGAAAGATTTATGATTGACAAGAAATATCTTGGAAAGTGTTATGCATATTAGAAACATTAGGAAGAAGGATTTTACTGCAGAAAATTCTGATAAGTTAGACTTCTTAATTCAGAAGTGGATACAACACAAAAAACAAACAAACAAACAAAAAAACGTGTTGAGGCAGGTTGTTTCAGTTGAAAGAACAAACGTGGGCCTAAATACTGACTTGCTTAATTTTTGTGTGTCTTTGGGCAAATTACTTAATTTTCAGTCTCAGTTTCCTCACCTATAGAAAGAGGCATAATAATATTTAGCCCTTAATATCACTGTAAGAATTAAACAAAATAATGAATGCACGTTTTCTATAACTATGTCTTGCATTTAATAGATATTCGGTAAACATTAGTTCCTTTACTTTTTCCTTCTTTTTATTATCCTTTTGTACCTTTTTATTCGCATAGAGAAGACAAAGTAATGCGCTTTGCTCCTTATTTTGTTTTTCTTCTCTTCAACATCTTATAGCATATGAGCACTATGTTTAATTACATTATTATGATTGTTGTACTTTTGTTTGACCGTGCAATTAGATCTGTTATTTGTACTAGCTCTCAGTTTAGGCTTAATGCTTTATTTAATTAAAAGCTGCTTTAGAGAAATACACAGTCAGTTTGGACCTGAGCTTCCCAGTAGGAATCGGTTGACATTGTTATCTTTCCATATATTCAATAAAAAGCTCTTGTTGGAACATTTATTGTGTCTTTGTGCCATGTTTATAATCTCTAATTATAGGGAAGTTCATTCAGAGTCCAAGGATTATAGCATGTTTAGAGCTGGAAGATACCTTAGGATCTATTTCTTACAGTTTTCCTGTTGTGTAGTTGAAGGTTCAGGGATCCTGAGAGAACAAGTCCTTTGGCAAACATGATGTAGGGAAGGGGAGAGCAGAGATCAAAGTCCAAGTTTCTTAGTTCCCAGTGGCTTGTTCTCTTCACCCTAATATGATCTGGCTTTACATTTCCATGAACTCTAGTTATATAATGTTTAGATCTCTTCTGAAATTTACTGTCACAGCTCATTCGAACAAAGTCTGCTTATTTATCAGATTATACAGCTATTTGTTTTTTTCTAAGACTCCTTGTCTTATATTCCTTATCAAGAAGCTCTGGATTAAGTCATCTGATTGTTGCTAATTTCTCCCCTAATAAATCACTACGGTTATTTGGAATGCTGGTAAATTGGGGCAACCATTTTTTTCTTATATAATTTTAGTATGAAATTTGAATCTGAATTCTAGAAGCAGAATCCACAATCTAAATATAATAACTTGCTAAGATTTGTTTGTTGCTTTTTAAAACTTCATCTCTGAGAATTAGAGGATACCATTTAGGCAGGAATGTTAGTGTCATTTAAGTCTTAGGGACTGAAATACTACCTCAAAAATTTCTCAAAACTTATCAGAAACTTTGCTCCAAAACATACTTAATGTGAAATGTTTTGTGTATTACAGGAGCTTTAACAGTCTTGAACAATTACAGTCCAACAAGTGTATGTTTTCCAAATTTTAATTAAAATTAATTAAGTTTAAAAGTTCATAACCTAACTACTGCTCCGATCATTTTTAATTTGGGATGTGTCTTTTGTTTCCTTATTTGAATGCTTATTATGGAAAGGTATTCTCATTAAGTTGGGAGCTACCCATACTTGAAGGTAGTTATTCTTCTGTCATTGCCAATGAACTGCTTGTTTGATAATTAAATTTTTTTTTCCTCTGTCATTTTTCTAGTTCAGTGCCTCAGATTGTGGGAACAAGAAGTTCTGTATTAGGAGTCCTTTGAACTGTGACCCAGAGAAGGAGGCTTCCTGTGTCTTCTTATCCTTCACAAGAGATGACCAGTCGGTGATGGTTGAAATGAGTGGCCCCAGTAAAGGCTATTTATCCTTTGCATTGTCTCATGACCAATGGATGGTTGGTACCTCTCACTTACATAAGTGGTAACAAAAGGAGAATCACGGCTGCGCGTGGTGGCTCATGCCTGTAATCGCAGCACTTTGGGAGGCCGAGGAGGGTGGATTGCGAGGTCAGGAGTTCAAGACCAGCTTGGCTGAGATAGTGAAACCCCATCTCTACTAAAAATACAAAAATTAGCCAGGCGTCATGGCGGGTGCCTGTAATCCCAGCTGCTTGGGAGGCTGAGGCAGGAGAATCACTTGAACCTGGGAGGCAGAGGTTGCAGTGAGCCAAGACTGCGCCACTGCACTCCAGCCTGGGTGACAGAGCGAGACTCTATCTCAAAAAAAAAAAAAAAAAAATCCAAAAGAACCCCCCAAAAACCCAAAGGAGAATCACTGAAGCTGTTTATTCCAGGGTCAAATGATCATACATAAGGGTGGAATAAGAAAGGAGAAACTAACTTAACAGATTCTAAGTTAAACAGCTTTGAGTACTGTATGATTTTAACAGTTTGACAATTACTTCCAAGAACAGGCTGTCCTAAGGAAAGTTAGGAAGATCATTTTATTTCCAGTGTATTTGCTATTTTATATGTCTATCTCTTTGTGATAAAGCAGGAAATACAGTTAAGAAAAGTTGTTCTACGCAAAATGTCATGTTTTTTATAATGCTTTTCAAACTAGAATTATTTATTCAAGTGGCCAGAACTAAAGCATGTGTTCCTGATCTTGGTGTCCTATTTTAGTAGTCATCAGTGCATTTTCTAAACAGAGAATTAAACTTGTATATCCAGGCGGCATGTATTACAGTAGGCTCCTTTGTCAAATCAGCAGAAGGCAGCATTTATTTTAAGCCGATTCTCACTCACCCTGGGTAGTGCTGCAATGGATTCAGTGATTCTGTAGGTGGCAGCCTTGTGCTGTGGTGTGGAAGAGCAGAGGCCTGCATAAGCACCTCGGTTTCCTAGGGAGCAGGAAGAGTGTTGTGGCCAGGACACGTGTAAGTCCTGTTCAAGCAGAGTGGGCCTGGGGCATAGGGATGACCAGAAATGGAGAAAGCCCCTTATTAACACAGGCAAGGGGGCTTGTCCTAAGGGTTTTCTTCTTATCAGGATTTAAACTTAACACCACTTCTTTAGGGAATCATATTTCAGAAAAAGAAAAGGAACTCTGACATGGCTATAATGGAAGAACTAATGCTTATCCTGAAAATGCACTTGATCACATTGGTCCTGGAGCAGTGTTTGCAAGTATTGTAGGACGCTGGATGTAACTAACTTTCTTTAATAGGATACCATTTCAGTATGTATGTATGACCTACATATTTCACTAGACACCTCTAGAATGCACTTGCCATCCTCTTTCATTCAACAAAAGATATACCTTAAGTCTATGAGATACAAAAGATATCATGTACTTAAAAAAATAACATATAAGAAATAATGAATCCTTTCCCTTCCAAGTTGCTTGTATAGGAAATTTTATACTTGCTCAGCTGATGCGGTGATTGTTCAAAACATTTTCCCCACTTCCTTTTGTGATTGCCATCAGACCTGTAGCATGTTCTTTTGGATATTCTTAGTGTTGGTAAAAATGAACTACATTTAGTATATAAGGTGAATGAGGTTGAGTTAAAAATAAAATGTGACTATAAAGCAATAATGATAGGTGGTGGTAGTGCTGCTGTCATGTGAATGTGATAAAATTGGCTAGAAAGGAAATTCTGAAAATGAGTCCAAAAAGGATTAACCTGTTGAATGAATGTATATTTTAATTAAGGTTCATCTCTGAGTTACAGCACTCATTTAGATATATGCTCTAGTCACTTAAAAAAAAAAAACAAAAAAAACCAAAAAACAAAACACCCAACTTATTCCAGTCACTTTATAGCCAAAATTCATGCAATAGTATATGGATACATTTCCTTTTACTGGTTACATAAAACCTGTAAGCAAGAGGGAAAGACTGTTACTGCATTCAGTATGGTAATGAGTGGCCCACAGGTAGGTCAGTTATTCTGTTCTAAATTGTAGGCATTGATGGCACAAAAGCATTTATCTCTAATTCAAGATATATTTATCTTACTTAGAAATCTTATCTGTTTCCAGTATAGTACTCATCAAAAATGTTTACAAAAAAGACTTAATTATGCAGGTGCAGTTGATTTACAGAGCAATCCTGTTTAATGATTAAAATAATCTGTACACCTGTTTGCCTAACTTGGGGGAAATGAATCATCCTCAAAATATATTTTTTAAGTGGTTATTTCTATTTTTGGTTGTTACTTTTGAAACTTTCGGGTATTTTTGTGACCTGCTATTTTTTTGGAGTGTATAATGTAAATTTAAATACTGAAAGTATCTGATGTCACGAATACTCATTCGATAACCCAAATTATACCCGTTTTCAGTTTGGCTTGTAAATTAATGTTAGCAATTATTTTGGTATGGTAGACCTCATCACTAAAATCAAAATGTGTAATTTACCCTATTTCTGATAATAATGACTTGCTAATGTGTGAATTTTAACCGAATTTCCAAGTACAATAAGTCCGTACTTAATGTCGTCAATAGGTTCTTGGAGCCTCTGACTTCAAGTGAGGCTACATACAGCAGTCCCTTGAATAATATCATTTCCTTCAATATCATTTTGTTATGACATTGATGAGGAAAAAAATATTGGCCATGTTGTATGTTGTTTTACTTAAAGTCACAGTTTTCAAGAACTTACCTATGACTTTAATTGAAGATGTACTGTACATGCCTCTTTCCAATTTATTTTGTTAAATAATGTAAAGTCTATCAAGTATGCACATTATTAGCTTCCTTCCTTCTCCTTCCACTGTGCTTTATCATCTTACTCTATACATGATCTCTGCATGCCCCAATTCCAGGATGTCCCCAATCCTGAACTCCCTTGTACTCCAGACTGTGATTTCCAGCTGCAGGCTGGTCTCATCCAGATGTGTGTTCCTAGACAGCACAAAGCAACATCTAAAAGACTGAACTTTTTATTATGCCTCCTGATGTCTCCTTGTCTTCCCCATTCTTGGTGATCAGCAGTGTCAGGAAAGCAGCTACCATTGTTGATGGCTTGCTTCTTGTTGGGTCTGTCCTAGGCAATTTATAGACACCTCATTTACTGCTGCCAGCATCTTCCTTGGTATTCAGAGAAATGTTGGTTGTGACTTGGATTCCTTCCTTTCATCCATCTCTCAGTTCCTTCCTCCTGCCATTTCCAACTTTTTGTTTTGAAAAGTTTTAAACCTCAATAAAAGTTAAAAAGATAGTACAATGAACACCCATAAGCCCTTCACCTAGATTTGCCACTTTGTCTCTCTATTTCTGTCTATCTCAGTTGATTTATGTGGTGTATATAAATACATATTTTTTCTTGAATTGTTTGAAAGGAAATTATAGATAATCATGACATTTCATCTCTAAGGTTTTCTTTTTTTTTTTTTTTTTTTTTTTTTTGAGACGGAGTCTCGCTCTGCCGCCCAGGCTGGAGTGCAGTGGCCGGGTCTCAGCTCACTGCAAGCTCCGCCTCCCGGGTTTACGCCATTCTCCTGCCTCAGCCTCCCAAGCAGCTGGGACTACAGGCGCTGGCCATGTCGCCCGGCTAGTTTTTTGTATTTTTTAGTAGAGACGAGGTTTCACCATGTTAGCCAGGATGGTCTCGATCTCCTGACCTCGTGATCCGCCCGTCTCGGCCTCCCAAAGTGCTGGGATTACAGGCTTGAGCCACCGCGCCCGGCCCTCTAAGGTTTTCAACATGTGTCTCCTAAGAACATGGGCATTCTATAATTACCACAATATTTTTATCACATTAAGAAAATTTAATAATGATATAATAATTTTATGTAACATACAATCTATATTCCAATTTTCCCAGTTGTCCCAATAAAGTCCTTTGTTTTTTAAAAATATTTCTTATTCAGGATCCAATCAGTTATTACTCAGGACATTTAGTTGTTATATCTCTTGGATCTCCTTTACTTCAGAACAGTTATTTTATCCTTTTTCCTTTTTATAAATTAAATTCAGGCCAGATATTTGTAGAATATTCTACAATTTATATAGTAGATTTGTGTTAAGACTTTTGGCACAAATGCTACATAAGGGATATTATTTCCACATCAGTGCATTATTTCGAAAGTTTCATAATGTCCAATTGTTCTATTGTTAATGATACTATGTTTGATCACTGGTGTCTGTCAGATTTCTGTGTCATGAAGTCTATTTTCTTTTTGTAATAAGTAATATGTGGGATGATACTTTGAGTCTGTATGAATATTCTGTTCCCCAATAGCCTGTAACTAGAACTAGGTTTTTTCATTTATTGATGTTTCTCGTATGAATCAGTTGTTACATTTGTGGTTGCAAAATGTTGATATTCTAACTTACTTATAAGCTGACATTTTTATGAAAATACGAGGTTTGTTTTCTCTGCACTTACCCTTCCCTTTTATAGTAACACTATGGACTAATGAGTTTCTTTTGTCCATTGTGTTGTAGTTTGTTACCACCATTCATTCTTTTAGAGGGTCATATTGACCCAAATGTGGCCGATGGGAGCCCTTTCAAACAGGCTTCTGTGCCCTTTTGATGTGTCTCTACCACTTTTGAGTGTATCTTTGTTTCTGGTGTAACAAAATGTTCTCCATTCATACTTTCATACATTTCATCATTTCTCAAAAGGACTTTATTTCCTTTTAGTGGAAATAGTATTTAGAAATCAAGATTTGGGTGCTAATATGTTCACTGCTACTGACCTCCCAGGTACTTCTGATTCTATCTTTGACATACCTCTTTCATTCTATTTATTGCATTGTCACTATCTCTGACTTGGCTTGTAGCTTTACTGTCTGTTTCCTGGACTGCTCTAGTAACCTGTCATTAGTCCCCTTGCTTCCATGATTTCCTCTTCCATTTCATCCTTCATACAGCCATTGGAATTTTCTCCCCAAGCCACATTTAAGATCGTCTTGGCTGGTCATGGCGGCTCATGCCTATAATCCCAGCACTTTGGGAGACTGTGGTGGGAGGATTGCTTGAGCCCGGGAATTCAAGATGAGCCTGGGCAACATGGCAAGACCCTCATCTCTACAAAAAATTCATAAAAAATTAGCTGGGTGTGGTGGCATGCACCTGTGGTCTCAGATACTTGGGAGGCTGAGGTGGGAGGATCACTTGATCCCAGGAGGTCAAAGCTGCAGTAAGCTGTATTTGCACCACTGCATTCCAGCCTGAGTGACAAAAAAAAAGAAAAAGAAAAAGAAAAAGAAAAAAAATTGTCTCAAAAATATCCCTCCAAACCTTTGGCAAAACTTCAGTAATTATAGAAAAACTATCCTTTTTCTTAAAGCATGGTGCTCACTACTTTGGCAATACTTCTGGAATTTTCAGCCTTAGAGCTCTCTTTTTATCCTTTACATATTTTAACTAGGAAAACTAGCTGTTTCTTAAAATGTTCATATTTCTATATCATTGGTCCTAGAAGTTCTTCAACTTGGAAAACCTTTCCTTTAATCTCATCTTTACCTTGTCCTCCTATAAATATGTTTTATCTTCTAAGGTCTGCTTAATTACTCTCTTTTCTGGTAAGCCATTTTCAATTCTTTGGCCATACGTAATTTGTCTTTTTGTGTCACTTTATCTATCTGTCTGCCTCATTAAAACATAGCTTTAGGTTGTAAGAGCCATGTTCTTATAATAAAGTCATCTTTGTTTCTCCCACAGTGTCCAGCGTAATGTTTTCTCATAGGATGCTCTCTAAATGCTTGACTTGAGAGGGGAAACTGGGGAGAGAGCTTCAGTAAAACCCAGGGATTTGGTGGAAGTTCTTATATGGTGTACTTTTATGCTTTCAAACTTGAGGTTTCTAGAACTGCCTGGAGCCTGAGGTTGCAGTAGCACCTTCACTTACTCTTCATTTGGAATAGTGAGGACTGAGAGTTACCTGCTCTGTATCCCCATCATCTTCTTCATTATTTGGGAGGTCTACTTGTACTGATTTTATTTGCTTTCTTATCCTCAGTTTGCCTCAAATCAATCATTATTTGTATTAATTTTTTTATGTAACAAAAGAATTTCTATGTCTCATTCATGATATTCTAGAAAACATGCATTGTTTAAATCAGGGTTCAGGCCCAGCATGGTGGCTCACACCTGTAATCTCATCACTTTGGGCAGCTGAGGCAGGAGGATTGCTTAAACCCAAGATTTCAAGACCAGCCTGGACAACAGGGCAAGAATCCATCTCTACTTTTTTAAAAAATAAAAGATAAATCAGGGTTCAGAAAACGTTTTCTATAAGGACCAGATAGTAACTATTTTAGAGTTTGTGGGCAATATGGTCTCTGTTTAGCTACTAAACTCTGTTGTAGTATAAAAGCAGCCATAGATGATATGTATATGAATAAATGTGGCTGTGTTCCAATGAAACATGGACTTTGAATTTCAGTTTGATATATTTTCATTTGTCATGAAATATTCTTCTTTTCACCACTTAATTATGTAGAAGTCATTCTTAAACTATGAGCTGTATAGAAACAAGCTTTAGGTTGAATTTGATTTGCAGGCCATAGTTTGTTGACTCCTGGTTTAAGTCATGATTGCTCCAAATTTCTTATCTTGAATTGGGCTAATTCTGTGTAACAGGACATAATTGCTTTGCTAAGAGTATATCCTTGAGAGTTTTCAAAAGTGGAACATTTAAAAATAAAGTTGAGTCTGAAAGTATAGAAATATGTTAGAATCTAATATTGGAATTTATAGCAAGATTTGTTATAACCGGGTAGTCTTGGACCTTGTTTAAGGAATTGGATGACTAAAGCACATAAAGAACCTTGTTAGATAGTTTATGGAGAAACCAAGTGAAAGACCAAACCATGGACAATAACTCAAAATCAAGATTATTCCTTTGTACCATTGTTTAAATGTACTTTGAAGTTACAGTCTGCTTCTTTTTTGGTATTCTTTTTCATTCTTTTTTCCCCTATTAATTGACAGTCTGCTTTTTGATTATCACTTTATTTTATTCTATTTTATTTCTATTTTTTGGAGACAAGGTCTCCCTCAGTTGCCCAGACTGGTATGCAGTGGCATGATCATGGCACACTGCAGACTTGACCTTCTGGGCTCAAGTGATTCTCTTGCCTTAGCCTTCTGAGTAGCTGGGACCACAGGCATGCATCACCATGCTTGGCTGATTTTTAAAAAATTTTTTCTAGGACGAAGTCTCACCATATTGCCTAGGCTGATCTCTAACTCCTGGCTTCAAGAAATCCTCCTGCCTTGGCCTCCCAAAGTACTCGAATTATGGGTGTGAGTCACTATGCCTTGCTTGATTATCACTTTAAAGAATAAGATCTAACTTTCAGAGTTAAGGATTCTTGGAGACTAAAGAATAGGTAAGAGGTAGACTGACTAATTCCTCCTTGAGTACAGGTATTTTTACCTCAGTTATATAGCATTAAATCTATTGAATATGTACACTGTGTAGCAATATTTCTTTACAGTGTCTTCCATCTTAGAAGTTACCAAAAAATATCCAGTACAATGCGGTGTATTTGGTCATTAAAGTATGTAGGATATAGATATTTATAAATAAATAAATATCTGGAATATTGGTTATGGTAAGTTAATTGAAAAAAGGTAACAGAACTCTGTATTTTCCCATTTGGGAAGGAAAAAATAGGTATAATACAAATAGGTTTGGATGAATATACATGAAAATATTAAAGTGGTGTTCGATTAGTGATGGGTTTATGAACATATAAACATGTTATATATCTGTCTTAATCTATTATTTTACACTAAAATTCTATTGCTTTTGTATTATAACAAAATTATTTGCAACCCGCAAATTAGACAACCAATTCTCTAGAATTCATAGCATCATTCACGATTCAGTAAATTATGTTTTGAAAGCATCAAATAATACTTGGTTTCCTGAGGTGCTTTTTCAAAAAAAGAAAATAAAATGCTGAAATTCCTTTGAACTTTTTTTTCTCATTCGCAATTGTTTTTCAGGGTGATGATGATGCTTATCTGTGTATTCAAGAAGATCAGACTGTGTACATCCAGCCTTCCCATTTAATGGGGCGAAGTCACCCTGTAATGGACTCCAGGGTAGGTGTGAAAATTCTGGAACCTCCCCCTGAGACCCGCTTTCCAGCTGTGTGGCTATCACTGGCGTGGCTGTGCTGCTAGATCGCCTCCAACCCCCAGTTACACCTAGCCTGAGCAGGGGCCTGCCAGCAGGGCTCCTCTCGTAATGATCTCTGAGAAACTTTTCTACACTTCAGAAGTTTCTCTTGTAGGAAAACATGACTTCTTGCTTGTGTTACTTCCATCCTTTTGGTTGTTATCTCACAAAAAAGTACTTTATGGTTTATTAAGATGGTCAGGGCATCAGCTTCCTTTCAAAAGCTTACAGACAGGTTTCTAAGAAGAGGATGACATTAGTGACAAAATTTCTTGACTAGTGAGAAAGAGGAGCACATTTGACGAAGGCTGGAGATGCCTTGGACAGTTGTCTTAAGTGCCCTTTGTTGGCATGTGTATTGAAGGTGGGCTATTTCTGGTAGAAAAGTGTCTTTTTTGCAGGACAGTTGACAAGCAAATGAGCTCTGAAAGAGCAGTAGCTATCACTTAATGACAGAGCAAATGAGCTCTGACTGAGCAGTAGCTGTCACTCAATGACATAACTGTGCACAGCTTTCCCATGGGGTTGACTCCCATGGCTGGCTTGAACTTCTCCCCAGTTGTGTGTTGCATTTTGGCCACTAGGGTAGTACTCGTTAATTGTTTTTTTCAGTGTTTTTGATTGTATACTTGTGGCCAGATGGAGTTAGTACATCTGCTAAAATTTCTAACCTAGGTAGAAGAATTGTGGGGTTCTGGCTCAAAGTAAAAATAATATTTTTTCTTTTTGCCAAATGGGATAAAGACAAACCGGGAGAAAATGTTTCTTGTTCTCTTCAAAGAGGAAGTGGAAAAACAATGACACTGCAGACAAAGCATGCACATATGATCTAGAGAAAGGAAACTGAACAGGGCAGGATTTTGATCATATCTTATTTTTAGCAAATCTTTGGAAAGTGCTGAGAAGACCCATTGTGTGTGTTTATAGGATACCCTTGAGGATATGGCTTGGAGGTTGGCGGATGGTGTTATGCAGTGTTCTTTCAGAAGAAACATTACCCTTCCTGGAGTTAAGAATAGATTTGATCTAAACACAAGCTATTACATATTTCTAGCAGATGGTGCAGCTAATGATGGTAAGTATATTGTTAAGCTGTCTTTTCAAGTATTTTCTTTTTCTCTCTTCTTCCTTCTCTTTCCCCCATTTTTGGAAAAACTACTGTAATTTCCCATTTTTAAGGCACACACTTTCCTATAAATGTCAAATTTTGCCAGAAACTGGATAAAGGAAGAAAAATTTTGCTGGAAACTAGAGGTAGAGTGTCCACTGTGTTATAAGACAACACTGCTCATGATCAAAATGGCTTCTGATTAGTAAAATGCGTGTGACCAGAAGAACTGTAAATACCTAATAAGAAGCCATTTATTTGGGCTTCCCTGAGTGTAGTGATAGTAGATTAACATTGCAGGGGACCAGAAACGGTACCTTTAGGGTTGTTGCAAAAGATGTTGGCTCCTGTGGGGAAACTTGCCCAATATGAATCTCATCTCCTTAGACCTGAGCTTTCTCTAGGGAGGTGGGGAGGGGAGAAAGAGAATAGCTCCTGGACAGCTGAGTAAGCTGCTATAAGACCTCCCATTGAGGGGAGAATGCCTCACACTGCCCTGGGTGTGGTATGTTTCCTGTCTCACATCTTTCTACATGACTCTGATGCCAAGTACAGCCTAATGTAGTTTTATGAGTCTGAATCTTTATTCTCAAGAAGGCTACCCTGGTGGATATTGCAACACATATTAATAGGAATAATTTGATTTTGTTTGAGGTCTTGGCTAATGGTTTTTGAGGAACTACAGGAAACGTCAATGTAGTATTTAATGACTCATGTCTTAGGAGATAACACTGCGCCAGAACTTTGAGAATACAGCCCACTTTGAAAATGGTGAGAAGGTAGATGTCTACAGTAGAGAGAGAGGGATGGGGTAAAGGAAAGGAAGAACAGGAAATGTGATACAGGCAAATTGTGAAACGCCTACAATTCTATCATGTGTTTAAGACTTTTTAATCTTGGTAAAGCAGACTCCCAAAAAGTTTTGAAGCAGGATAAAATATCTGTTCAATGTTAAAATTTAGGAACATTTAAATTAATTAACTTGTTTGTTTTTGTTTATTTTTTTAGCTGAAGGAAGAATGCTAGAGGAACATTTTTAGAATTAGATATAGGCGACACATGTAGTTATCTTAGTCAAATCATTTACTCTTGTTTGTACCAGCAACACCAAATATGGCTTGAAAATAATTTCTTAATATGACTTGATAATGAGTAAAAATTTCTTAATATGAGTAATAATTTCTTAATATGACTTGATAATGAGTAAAAATTTCTTAATATGAGTAATAATTTCTTAATATGGCTTGATAATGAGTACAAATTTCTTAATGTGAGTAATAATTTCTTAATATGGCTTAATAATGAGTAAAAATTAGTGCTTACTGAATGCGAGTCAGTGGCTAAGCATTTTAGATAGATTCTTCATTTTTATCTTTATAAAATACAAGCTAGAGATGTACTATTATTATTTGGAGGAGGAAATTCAGACTTAGAAAGGTGAAGTAATTTGCCCAGACAAATAAACGATGCCGTTGGAATTTGGCCTTTAGAGCCTATGTATTCAGTACTTTAGAACATGGGAAAGGGACTGGGTGCAGTGGCGAATGCCCATAATCCCAGCATTTTGAAAGATCAAGACAGGTGGATTGCTTGAGCCCAGGAGTTCCAGACCAGCCTGGGCAACATGACAAAACCTGGTCTCTGTTCAAAAAAAAAAAAAAAATTAGCTGGGTGTGGTAGTGTGTACCTGTGGTCCCAGCTACTTGGGAGGTTGAGGTGGAAGGATTGCCTGAGCCCAGGAGGTAGAGGCTGCAGTGAGCTATGATTGCACCACTGCATTCCAGCCTGGGCATCTGAGGGAGACCCTGTCTCAAAAATAAAAAGAACATGGGAAATGTGGGGAATTAATTTTCAATAAGGAAAATTTGTGTTTTTAAACAGCTACTACTAAAGTGCAGGTCATTGCATTGTTGTGATTGCAGCCATCACTTGTTGCATATTACATGTATCTCTTTCATTTCTCACAGAGGCTTTGTATGTAGGTATTTTGTTGCTTTTTTTAGAGATAAGGAAACTGGGACCTAGTAGGGCTAAGCAACTTGTTCAAAATCAAACAAGTAGCAGAGTCAGAAATGAAACCCAGGTTGCTTCCAATTATAAAAGCTGTATCCTTTCTATAATATCAGACTGCTTCTTTTGGTGTCTGTGTTAGTCCATTCTCACACTGCTGTAAAGAACTACCTGAGACTGGGTAATTTATGAAGAAAATAGATTTAATTGAGTCACAGTTCCACAGCCTGTACAGGAAGCATGGCTGGGGAGGCCTCAGGGAACTTACAATCATGGCAGTAGCCATATCTCACATGGTGACAGGAGAGAGAGAGTATGAAGGTGGAAGTAGCCACATCTCACATGGTGACAGGAGAGAGAGAGTATGAAGGGGGAAGTGCCACACACTTTTAAACAATGAGATCTCCTGAGAACTCATTCACTTTCACGAGAACAGCAAGGGGGAAGTGTTCCCCCATGGTTCAATCACCTCCCATCAGGCCCTTCCTCCAACACATGGAGATTACAATTCAAAGTGAGATTTGGGAGGGAGCACAGGACCAAACCATATCAGCACCCAACATGTATAGATGCTTCATAAATGATTATTGATGCAAATAGATTTCTTAAATTGTTAGATGATTTAATGGTTTATACTTTCTAAAGTTTTATACTTAAATTATACTTTAGAGAAAAACTATTTCATTTAAATGGAGGAATTCTGTTGTATAATAAATTTTATATGTGTGGGTATACAGCGGGTGAAATGTTTCTTCATTGGTTAGCAACGTAGAAATCAGAACATGTTTTCTTTTAAATGATAGTTCTAACAATCCCTTAGAAACACCTAGTTAATGGATGATCCATGTGAAAATAGAGAATTGTTCCCCCTCCCTTGCCGACTGATGTTGCTGTGCTAATGGCATGGGAGGGAGAATCTCTGCCTTGACTCCTCTGTGGTGTTTCTCCAAATGTGGGGCTTAATGTGCTTCAGAACCACCTGGAGTGACTGCTAGCAGTGCAGATTCCTGAACTCCATCTCAGACCCACTGAGTCTCTTTTGTTGGTGCATGGAATCTGCATTTTAATAGGCATCCCAGGGGGTTTTATATATGCTGTAGTTTGATAACTTACTGCTCTAGGATGGAGTTTTCCCAGGTAAGCTATGCACATTGCAAGGCAGGTCAGGAAATACAGGGAACAATACTAGAACTTTGTTTAGATTTCCTTTTTGTCATTAAAATGTTAAATATTTAAATATATTTTATAGTGTACATCAGGGATCCCCAACTGACAGGCCATGGACTGGTACTGGTCTGTGATCTGTTAGGAACTGGGCCGCACAGCAGGAGGTGAGTGGTGAGCGTGTGAGCATTACTGTCCTGTCAGATCAGCGGTGGCATTAGATTCTCATAGGAGCACGAACCCCATTGTGAACTGTGCATGTGGGGGATCTAGGTTATGTGCTCCTTATAAGAATCTAGTGCATTTTGATCTAAGGTGGAACAGTTTCATCCCAAAACCATCTCTCCCCCATTCCGTGGAAAAATTGTCTTCCTTGGAACTGGTCCCTGGTGGCAAAAAGGTTGGGGACTGCTGGTATACATAAGATATTAATACATATTAATATCTTTTTTTATTGGTTTTTTTTTACTGGTAGAATGCAAAGCACACAAAACAAAACACTCCAATAAACAAACCTGGAGATTGCTATCCCTGGGAATGAATTTTCTGATCTTTTTGTACCGGGGAACAAATGACAGTTATCACATAAATCATTGCCTCTTCTATTACTTAGCTTTATGCATGTGGACCATTTATAAATTGAAATTCTGCTTAAAAGCAGTAAGACTTTGTAAGGTTTAAGCCAATTTTCAAAGCAATCATATAATCTCTGTAACCCATATAAATGTAAAATGTATCCAATTTCAATAAAGTCTCCTAACAGTCTATCCTTTTAAAACCTTTTTCTAACTGCTATTTTCTTCATGTTGCTGACATTGTCCTGTCTTGGGATAAGCAGTCATGTGAAATACTGAGTGTTTAAACTGAAGGATAGAAATCACTTGGGTAATTAAGTAATTCACAATGAGGAAATCTACCAATTTTAATAATTAATGAAGTAGAGACACAGCTGTTACATGACCTGTTATTTAAAGAATTTAGGAATACTGTAGGTAACCTATTACTGCCGGTTCTTGCACTAAGCATGAACTCCCTTTGAGCAAGACTACAAAATTATAATGGAGCCACACAATGGAATTCTGAAATCATAATGGACTTCTGCTTTCATGAAGGTTAAGTTCATGCTTAGTTCATGACTCTACAGTGATTCAGAGTTTAAACACACTTTCTTCCAACTTGTCTCTCGGGGTGGTTGGGCTTGGAGTCTCTTTTTCATCGCTACCACTCAATGAATGCAGGATTTTTAGCTTCCCCAGTGCCTTTCTTGTCATTTTTGATAGTTTTCTTGATCATTTTCTTTTTGACACTTTTGTAGCTCCTGACAGTTATTGTCTTTTTCTTCTTGACATTCTCTTCTCTAGGCATTCATTACATAAAACTCTTCTTTCTCATTTTCTGCCTTATAACAAGCCATGGTAAAATAGTATTCACTGGATGAGTAACCAGGTGTCCTAACACCATTTTTTGAATAGTCCACATTTTCTCACTGCTTTATAAGCCTCTTTATCATACATTAAAAGTCTATCAATAAATTGAATTATTTCTAGTGTATCTGTTCTTCTATTGATATATTTGTCTATTCCTGCATTAGTTAGAATTGCTGTTGCTTTATAATAGGTTTGTGAGTTTTGATAGAACATGATACCCCTTCTGGCCTTCTTTTTCAAGAATGTTTGCTTCTTCATGTGTATCTGTTCTTCTAGATAAACTTTAGACATTATTTGTCAAATTCTTCTTTTTTTTTGAGACAGGATCTCACTCTGTTGCCCAGGCTGGAGTGCAGTGGTGCAATCACGGCTCACTGAAGCTTGACTTCCTAGGCTCAAGCCATCTTCCCACCTCTGCCTCCCTAGTAGCTGGGACTACAGCCATGTGCCACCATTCTCAGTTAATTTTTTATAGAGATGGGGTCTCGTTATGTTGTCCAGGCTATTCTCCAACTCTCCGGCTCAAACTGATTTGTCAAATTCTATTAAAAACACTGTTGGGGTTATGATTGAAATTGTAATGCAATTTTAGAGCGATTTAGAGAATAACTCTGTACAATAGTGAGCCTGTCTATGCAGGAACACACTGGGATATTCCATGTGTTCCGAACCTGCATATGTGTCTTTCAATGAAATGTTATAGTTTTCTACGTATCTTCATAGGGCTTATATATATATTTTTGGTTACTTTGTTCCTGTGTATTTTATAGTTCTCCAAAGCAAATTATTATGAATGGGATTGTTTTTCATACATTTTGTAAATATATTGTCATATAGGAAAGTTATTTATTATTGAATATTTATCTTAAATTTAAGCCTCCTAATTTTCCAGTTGATTATTTTGGATTTTTCTGGATAAATGTCATATCCTGTGCAAATAATGACAGATTAATAGCCCTCATTTTCTTTCTTGTCTCATTGCATTGTTTAGTTCTTGCTGAATAATGTAGAATGGTAGCAATGAGGTGGCAAGAATTTTTGTGGTTATTATTGATTTTGATGCAAATGCATCTGATATTCAGTGTTAAATGTCTTATTTGTTGTATTTTTCTTGTGGATATCCTTTATGGTGTTGAGGAAATATTCTTTTGTTTCTAACTTCACTAAGAATTCATGTGACTATGTGCTGAACTTCATCAAATGTCTTTTGGGCAGTGATTGAGATGGTATTTTATCGTTACTTTAATAGATTTCTGGATGGTGAATGATCCTCACATTCCTGGAATAAACCTTACGTGGTCATGTTTTATTATTCTCTTAATATATAACTGATTTGATTTACTACTATTTTCTTTAAGCTTTTTATATCTATATTCATAAGTGATTTTGGTTTATGTTGTGACTGCGTGAATGTGTGGGGCGCTTGTGTGAACGTACACATGTGTAGTTTTGATTTCAGGGTTATACTAGACTCATAGAGTAAACTCTAGAAGAGTTTAAATAAAAATAATTTTTAACAGGCGAGGCACAGTGGCTTATGCTGTAATCCAAGCACTTTGAGAGACCAAGGTGGGCAGATCACTTGAGCCCAGGAGTTTGAGACCAGCCTGGGTAACATGATGAAACCCCGTCTCCACAAAAAATACAAAAATTAACTGGGCGTGGTGGTGTGCGTTTATGGTCCCAGCTACTTCGGAGGTTGAGGTGGGAGGATCTCTGGAGCCTGGGAGGTCAAGGCTGCAATGAATTGTGATTACACCACTGCACTCCAGCCTGGACAACAGAGTGAGATCCTACCTCAATCAATCAATCAATCAATCAATCAATCAATAAATAAATAAAATAAAAAAACAAATTAGGGAAAAATTTTAATGGTATGGTAGAACTCACCCATATAACAGTCTGGATGTTAGATGGAAATATTTGACTAATTAAAAAGAATTTTTTGGCTGGGCGTGGTGGTTCACACCTGTAATCCCAGCACTTTGGGAGGCCAAGGCAGGTGTATCAGGAGGTCAGGAGTTCAAGACCAGTCTGGCCAAGATGGTGAAACCCCGTCTCTACTAAAATCACAAAAATTAGCTGGGTGCAGTGGCAGGCTCCTGTAATCTCAGCTACTCGGGAGGCTGAGGCAGGAGAATCGCTTGAACCCGGGCAGCAGAAGTTGCAGTGAGCCAAGGTCGTGCCACTGCACTCCAGCCTGGGCAACAGAGTGAGACTCCATCTCAAAAAAAAAAAAGAATTTTTTTGGCCGGGCGCGGTGGCTCAAGCCTGTAATCCCAGCACTTTGGGAGGCCGAGGTGGGCGGATCACGAGGTCAGGAGATCGAGACCCTCCTGGCTAACACGGTGAAACCCCGTCTCTACTAAAAATACAAAAAACTAGCCGGGCGCGGTGGCGGGCGCCTGTAGTCCCAGCTACTCGGAGGCTGAGGCGGGAGAATGGCGAGAACCCGGGAGGCGGAGCTTGTAGTGAGCTGAGATCCGGCCACTGCACTCCAGCCTGGGCGACAGAGCGAGACTCCGTCTCAAAAAAAAAAAAAAAAGAATTTTTTTAACAATAAAAAAAGAATTTGTTGTTATTACTCTCCATGGTTACTACTACTTTGGTCAGTTTTTGTAATTCTATATTTTGTTTAGATTTTGAGATTTTTGGGGGCTGATTTAAAGTTGTATACAGTGTTTTTATATAAAATTGTTTTCTATATTAGCGGCTATGTCACCCTTTAAATTTCCTTTTTTTTTTGTTGTTCTTTTTTATCGAGACAGAGTCTTGCTCTGTCTCCCATCTCCCAGACTAGAGTGCAGTGGAGGGATCTCTGCTCACTGCAACCTCCACTGCCCAGGTTCAAGCAATTCTCCTGCCTCAGCCTCCTGAGTAGCTGGGATTACAGGTGCCTGCCACCGCACCCGGCGAATTTTTGCAGTTTAGCAGAGATGGAGTTTCACCATCTTGGCCAGGCTGGTTTTGAACTTCTGACCCCGTGATCCACCCGCCTCGGCCTCCCAAGGTGCTGGAATTACAGGCATGAGCCACCACACCCAGCCATCCTTTAAATTTCTAACATTATGATGTTTCCTTTCATTGTGTATCAGAGTAGCCAAAAACTCAATGGATTTTAATTATCCTTTTAGAGATTTGACTTTTCTGATTTTTAGCATTACTAGCTTAAGTTCTACCTTTGTTTTTAATTGATCTTTTTTTTCTGGTTTCCCAGGTTATATTTTGTTACTTTAAATGCACCTTGAATGAAATTATATCTGTGTGTGTGTGTGTTAGGAAATACTTGTAAGGTGATAAAAACATTTTTTGAATAATACCTTGATTGCATCACACATGTTTTGTTATGAAGTGTCTTTATTGTTATACATCTTGATGAAGACATGTGGTTTTAGTTTTAATTTCTTATTTAATCCAAAGGTTATTAAAAAGAGTAGTTTTATAAATATCTAGGTGGACCATTTTCCCCCTAGCTTTTCAATGTTAATTTTTAGTTTTGTTGCATTTTGGGCATATAATATAACCTGTATCCTTTTATTTCCTTTTGGAAATTATTAAGATGTAGTTTGTGGTCTAATATTTATCATTGGTTTTAGACAAAGTTTCATATATTTTTATTTGTTATATTAAATGTCTTATTTTTGATGCAGCACAGTATTCTAAAAATATGTATGTTCCAGAATTTATTTACTCATTCCCCTAATGATGGCTATTTAGTTTGCTTTTTTTTTTTTTTTTTTGCCAGCATGGAAAACATTGCTATAAACTTTCTTTACATATATCTTTGCTAAGATAGATTCCCAGAAAGAACACACACAGATCCACACACATTTGGAATAACTCTATACATTCACTGATTTAATTTTGTACCCAATAAATGGTAATATTAAAATAATGTATCCTCAATTTGCTTATGTCACTACTATTTGGAATTTTGGTTCGTTAGTTCGAATTGACCATGTGTGAAATAGTATATCATAAAATGCTTTTCTTTGTCTTCCAACCATCCTCTTTCCCCCAGCCCAATTTCAGTTAGTTTTTTCTAGGATTTTATATGCAGGTGGTGGTCAATGGCTTGTAGATTTTTAAAAAATATGTATTCTCTTTCAATATATTTTTTAACAGTTTTCAATGGTTTGTGACCATATTAACAGTGTTTATTTTAATTTATTATTTAACTTGTCTCTTTATATCACCAATTCTTTTACTATACATTCTCCGTTCCTAGTTCTCATTTTAATTCATCTCTAGGTTGGCTACGTTCTTTAACTTTTTTCAGGAAGGCTGTGTGCCCTTGCATATATCTTTATGTTGCTTTTGCATATGAATGAACATCTCTGTTGATATTTAATTATTTTTTATTACCTTAAGAAATTTTGTTGCCATGCCCTGCCCATATCTCAATTCCTTTTTTTATCTGAGGCAGTCATTATTCTTTGTCAGGTTTAATTTTGTTTCTGATTTGCAGGTCGAATTTACAAGCACTCTCAGCAGCCTTTGATTACCTATGAAAAATATGATGTGACAGATTCTCCAAAGAACATAGGAGGATCCCATTCTGTACTCCTTCTGAAGGTTCATGGTAGGTTACGTGTGTAACTACTTTGTGGAATCAACTTACCTGCGGACTCAGTGCTGGCTAGATTAGGCATGGTTGTGGGTATAATGTAGCTAATTTTTATAAAGCTTTTTTTTTTTTTTTGAGATGGAGTCTTGCTCTGTCACCAGGCTGGAGTGCAGTGATGTGATCTTGGTTCACTGCAACCTCTGCCTCCCAGGTTCAAGAGATTGCACTGCTTCAGCCTCCAGAGTAGCTGGGACTACAGGCGTGTGCCACCACGCCTAGCTAATTTGTGTAGTTTTAGTAGAGATGCGGTTTCACCATGTTGGCCAGGATGGTTTCGGTCTCCTGACCTCGTGATCTGCCCACCTCGGCCTCCCAAAGTGCTGGGATTACAGGCGTGATCCACCACGCCTAGCCTATAAAGCTTTTATGTTTAAACACTAACACTTGCAGGCAGCATCATCTATTTTTTTTTTTGACACAGCTGTTGGTAAGCATCATCTATCTTAATGTTTGCTAATTTTCATTAAAAATGGAGAGTAGGGCTAATTCAGTGGTTTTAACCTTGGCTACACACTAAAATCACCAGTGGAGCTTTTAAGACATCTATAATTTTGAAAAACTATCCTAGTTGTTTCTAACTGCAGCCAGGGTCAAGTGTTACTGGATTAATTTAACTTTTATGAGACCTTAATTTTTACCATTTATTAAAATAAATGCTAATAAAAGAATGGCCTGTGATTTTGATTGTTTACTTATAACAGTAGTTTGGTTTCAGAGGTACAATTTTGTTGTTGCATTGATCAACGTACAAGTATTTCAGAGCATGCAAAGTACTTAGTGCTATACTTAGGCATCATATATAATACCTAAATGAGGAATAGAATGAAGTTGGAAGAACAGTAGCCTAAAAACAAGGCTCTAGGCCGTGCACGATGGCTCATGTCTGTAATCCCAGTGCTGTGGGAGTGTGTGGTGGGCGGATCACTTGAGGTCAGGAGTTCCAGACCAGCCTGGCCAACATGGCAAAACCCTGTCTCTACTAAAAACTTTGTAATCTCGGCAAAAATTAGCCAGGCATGGTGGTGCGCGCATGTAGTCCCAGCTACTTGGGAGGCTGAGGTAGGAGAATTTCTTGAACCCAGAAGGTGGAGGTTGCAGAGAGCTGAGTTCCCACCACTGCACTCCAGCCTGGGCAATAGCGTGAGACTCCATCCCCCAAAAAACAAAAAACAAAACACCCAAGACTTTTAATATACTCTGGTTCTACAGATGAAAGTTGACTTCATTCGAAAACTAGCCTGGCTTATTGTTAAAAAGATGGGATTTGAAAGTATGGGAATAGTGTAGTGTACACTCAACTACTGTAAACTCTTAGTGTTTTGGGAGGAACTTTCCTTATTTGGGATATTCCCTGTATATTTTCCAGAGTTATCCATTATAGTAACGTTTTCCATAAATGCCATCACAGTTAAACTTGAAAGTAACTTTATTGTTGTTGATTTGCTTCTACTCATGTTGTAGCTCCAGTTTGGTAGTAATTGGATTCTGAAATAACGTGCCTATTTGTTTTTCACTGCCTTTTGGAGTGAGATGTGAGAAGCTTTTGAAATAACTGCAGAGGCAGTTATTAGTATAGTAGTTAAGAGCACAGTTGCTGAAATCAGATAGGGTTTGTATCCCAACTTTGTAACCTTGGAAGAGCTACTTAATTCTCTATGGTTTTGTTTCCCCATCCAGCAAAACTGGACTAATAGTTATAACTACATCATGGGACTGTTGTAAAGATCAACTAAATTAGTATATGTAAAGCATTTAGAATACTTAGCACATAATAGGAGCTATAGAAGTGTTTGCTGTTCAAAAGAGTGATGGTAGCAAAACTATGATGTATAGCACCATTTAGGTTGTACTTATGTCAGCTGAATGTATTTTGCTGGCTATTTATGTTTTCTGAGCATTTGGCTTGGTCATTTAAGCAACAGCTTGATTGGTTTGTGATGGTCTACTATTACATTTATCTCACTTGTAGGTGCCTTAATGTTTGTGGCATGGATGACTACTGTTAGCATAGGTGTACTGGTTGCCCGGTTCTTCAAACCAGTTTGGTCAAAAGCTTTCTTCCTTGGTAAAGCAGCTTGGTTTCAGGTAGGTGAGGGAAAAAAGTTCAACGCAATTTTCATAATACTTGAACACTGCAACATGAAAACATGTGAAGTATGTATGTGTGTGTATGTGTATGTGTTTTGTGGTTACAGATGTAGGTCTGGGATTCTTCCTTTTTCCCTTTGGTTTTCTGATCAATTGAGAGTGGACACAAGGTGCTTGATAGAGATAAGAATACCGACAGTTTTAGGAAGAGTCAGGCTGGGGTGGAGAATGTGTCAGGGCCATGTGAGTCCCTTTGTAATATAGACTTTGGGACCCAAATGACCTTTACTTATACCTCTGTTTGTAGAGGGATATGTTGGAAGAGCATTCACCCACTACACTGCACTGAGTAAAGTCAGGCCAAGGAATGCAGAGGAACTGAAGAAAGAAATAGTGGGAGCTTACTGTGTTTCAAAGCAAGGGTCACTCCTCTGGTTGTGGGCCATTGAATGTGAGATTATCTCTAACTCATCACTTGGGATCATCTATCTCCTATATGGGTGGGAAGAGAAACTGAACGTGTTCTTTTTCATGCTCTTCCTTCCCGTGAGATGGGGAGGCGGTCTACTAATAGGAACATAGCAAGAGCCAATGAATATCCTTCAAAACAAAGCAAACCAAACCTTATGTTTCATGGGTTATGGAGTATAGATATTTACATATATAGTGGAAAATCAATGAGTTCATGTTGGGTAAGAATGTACGTGCCTGTAGAAAAAAATACTGCTTGTTGGAACAGTTTTGACTTTGTAAGAGGGTATCCTTGACACTTCATATTCATATAAATTTGTAGATTGTAAGGTTTACCTTATCTAGCCTCATTTTTCACTATTGCCTGGGAGGGCCTATCTGTTTGATTTGTTCTCGGTACTGCTACATGGCTCACCTTGCTACTTTCTTTCTCTGCCTGTGGTTTGCTGCCAGGTGACTACTTTCTTGCTTGCACTTGAGTGCCTTTGCTCTCGTGCTCTCTCTCTCTTATCTGCTCATGTGGATATTCCCAGCTCGAAGATTGTGTATTCTCTTTATCAACTCGAATCCTCCAGTGCCTTTAAATTTATGATGCTGATGATGTGTATATATACACATGTCATAGTTTTATCTCTATCTGTATCTCCATCCATCCATCCTTCCTTCCATCCATCCATCCATCCTTCCATCCATCCATCCATCATCCATCCATCCATCCATCTATCCATCCAGCCATCCATCCATCCATCCATCCATCCATCTATCCATCCAGCCATCCGTCTCTATCCATACACACACTCATACACAGGGTGCCTCCTACTTTCCCCAAGATAGTTTTGGTCTGCACCAGTTATCCTGGCATAATCAATAAACAGTGGCTATTTTCACACTTACTATTCTCCTAATTTGTATCATGAATTATATAGTTCACATATTTTTCTCTTATTGATGCAATTATATCTGAAACTCCTCAGGAGACAGTATTTTTTGTTTGTTTGTTTCCTTACTATCTCATTGTACCTGTTATAGCACTGTGCTCCATGGTGGAGCTTAATAAATATCTTTGGAAGGAAATGAAGGACTTGGCAAGTAAATATGCTCTGTGCGTGAAACATCCATTCCTGCTGCTCTGTGCAGGTGAAGTCTTGGCATACACTTTTGAATGATGAGAATGGCAACTTAGGGTTTTCTTCAAAGTTTAATTGTATACTAATTTTTTTTTAACCTGATTACAAACTGTGATTAGATGTCAGTTGAATGCATGCCTTCAGTGAATCTCACCCCATGGTCTTTTCCCCATTTTTCCCATTGTAACACCACCTTTCTCTTACATGGATAAGTGTCTTCTCAATTTGTCATTTTACCTTGCAGGTGCATCGGATGCTCATGTTCACCACAACTGCCCTCACCTGCATTGCTTTTGTTATGCCATTTATATACAGGGGAGGCTGGAGTAGGGTAAGTATATCTTAAATAGGATATTTTTATATAAATCCATTTTATGTCAAAACAGATTGCTGTTTTATTCTCAAATGATGGGTAAAAAGATATTTCTTCATCAATCCCCCTTTCTTTCCCTTTTGAATCATTGGATGGTTCTTTCACATGGTTAGAGGTTGGGGTAGGGTGAGGATGTCAGTACAGATTACTTAGTAATGAAATGTATTTGTAGGCTGCATCATGAGTTATATACATGCTATAGCCTTAGTTAATTTTTCTCACTATAGAGGGGTGACAATTCAATGTGTGATGTCTCAGGAACATGAACAATGTGAAGTGGTTTTCTCTAACTAGTACTATGATGACCACTAAGCTAACATAATTTGGATTTCTACTCTGTACCCAGTGGTTCTCAGTGCTTTATATGTGTTATCTAATTTAAATCTCTGGGTGTGGTGGTTCACACCTGTCATCCCAGCACTTTGGGAGCTGAAGTGGGAGGGTTGCTGGAGCTCAGGAGTTCGAGACTAGCCTAGGCAACATAGCGAGGCCTCATCTCTATATATTTTTATTAAAAAATCTTTTAAATTTCAGATTAGTAGGTATTAATAATAATCCCACATCACAAATGAAGAAATCGATGCTTATTCCCAAATCTTTATCTCCAGTCCAGACTTCTCCCGTGGCTTGAGACTCACACATCTAGCTCACATTTCATGCAGGACCTTGACTTGCATGTCTAAGACATCAGACTTAACACATCCAAAATGGGACTCCTGATCATCTTTTCTCCCAGGGCTGCTCCACCCACTGCCACCTCCATGGTAGCTGCTGGAATTCCATTGTTAGATCAAAGCCTTGGAATTATCATTAACTGTGCTCTCTTGCACATCCCATGTCAAATCCATTGGGAAGTTCCATTGGCATATGTAAAGTATATCCACAGTCCAACACTTGTCACTGTCATCAGATACTACTGTAGGAGTGTGAGTCTGCATCATCTTTTGCTTGGCCATTGCAGTAGCCACTTAACTGGTCCCTCTACTTCAACCCTTGCCCATGCACTATCTATTTTCTACAAAGAAGACAGTTATTTTTTAAAAAATGTAAACCAGGCTAGGTGTGGTGGCTCACACCTGTAATCCCAGCACTTTGGGAGGCGGAGGCAGGCGGATCTTGAGGTCAGGAGTTCGAGACCAGCCTGATCAACATGGTGAAACCCCATCTCTACTAAAAATACAAAAATTAGCCAGGCCTGGTGGCGCACACCTGTAATCCCAGCTACTCAGAAGGCTGAGGCAGGAGAACCACTTGAACCCGGGAGGCGGAGGTTGCAGTGAGCTGAGATCGCACCACTGCACTCTAGCTTGGGTGACAGAGTGAGACTCCATCTCAAAAAAAAAAAAAAAAGTAAATCAGACCATGCCATTCTTGTACCCCAAACTGATTTCTCTAATGTCTCCCAATTTTATTCAGAGTAAAAATCAAAGTTCTTCCAGGGACCTTCATGACTGGCTCCCAGTTATTCTCTGAACTGACCTCCTCATCCTCTCCATCTAGTCCATTTCCTTCCATACCGGCCTCCTGGCAAGTATGCAGACATGCCAGGCATGCTCCTGCTTTATAGTCTTTGCTATCATTCTTCTTTCTACCTGGCACATGCTTCCATTACTCCCTCACCTTCCTCAAGTCTTTGCTCAAATTGAAGCCTCTCAGGGAGCCCTGCCCTGCTCTAATTTTTCCCATAGCACTGTTTATGTTATGCCATTTCATATAATTTACTTACTTGTCATATTTTTTCTTGATCTCCCTTCCAACACTACTATGTTAGCTCTATCAGAGCTGGGATATCCACTGGTGTGTTCAGAACAGATTTAAGTATGTAGTAGGTACTCAGTAAACATTTAGTAAATGAATGAATAAGTCTTATTGAGAATAAGTGATATATGTTAAGTTCAGAGCCTGTGCTTTCATTACGCTTTTCCAGTTTTATAGCCAATGAGAATTTGATATCAAAATTTCATATTTCAGAGCTTGGGCTGGTGCCACAGGGATAAGATTGACGAATTCTGGGTCGCAGATATTACTAGGAAATCTCCCTCCTGCTTTTTAGGTAGTTTGTGTGTCAGTCAACCTATGTTTTTAAGGAAGTTATGAAGATTTTGTGATATGAGTTGAGACATGAGAACTTTATTTTAATTCAGACATTTGGGACAAGGGTAACACTTATTTTTGTAATTGTCTAGTTTATAGCCTTTGCAACTTATGAATACGATAGAACAAAGGTTAAGAGCCCCATTCTAAAGCTGGATTCCTTGGATTCAAATCCTGCCACCATGACTTATTACCTGGCAGGTGCACCTTGGGCAAGTTATTTAACTATGACCCTCAGTTTACTCATCTGTAAAATGGGGATGGTATAGTATCTATCTTATAGGCTTTCTGTGAGGATTGGGGATAAAATAACTGAAAGTACTTAGGATAATTCCTAGCACATTCTAAACACATGCAAGAATCTTGTTACTGCTGCTGTTTTATTTTTTATTAGAGACCCTTTGTATCTCTAAAGTCATGGTTATAATTTTACCCATGCATCACTGAGTCCACGGTTTGAGAATGTTTTCATATTGTTCTTTTGTTAGCCTTTAGTTCCTATTTACAAGGACTTCCTATCATGGCTTAGAAACCACTATGTCCCTGTTTCTAGGTCACCGATACAAGTCTGTGCTACCAAGCATGGGCATCACTGACAACAGACAGTAGTATCCCTCCATCCAAATGTGTCACAGGTTAGAGCATCTTCTTAGCCCTTCTCTTAAGTGTTTGAATGAAAAATCATTGCACAAAGTGGTCGAATCCAACTATCTGCTGTTCTGAGCAGGCACGTGACATCACTAAAGGAGGAATGCGGCAGAAACTATTGTGATAGTCTGTCAGTACTTTTTCTTGGGTTAGCTCTTCATTCTGGACAGAGGTGATAAGCTTTTAATACAGTGGCTATATAGGTTATTCACTGAATCAACAAACATTTATTGAGTGACTAAGACTCTGTTAAGCTCCAGGGTTACAGGGAGTCATATAGAACCCACGGTTCAGGGAAACATAGAGGGCTAAACCAATTATTACCATATGCTGGGGTGATTGCGCTTGACATGGGGACACTAACTAGTCCCAGCTGGGCTGCAGATGGCTGTTCTGATGTTGGTGGCCATCTATTAGGTTAGTGCAAAAGTAATTGTGGATTAAAATACTTGAAAAAAACTGCAACTACTTTTGTACCAACCTACAGCATCCTGATGGGGAGAGGTAGCATTCTCTACGTGGATTCCACAACCATTTACATACTGTGACCATGGACATAGTTCTTGATATCTCTGAGCCTCAGTTTCCCCATTTGTAAAACTGGGATATTGATAACCAGTTGTCAAACATTGTAGTGAGAATTAGTGTGTGTAAAGTATGTTCCTGGTACAATGTGTATACTCAGTGAATGTTGCCTGTTATTATTATCATCATTATTGAATGTTTAAAGCCATGGAAAAATACTAAGAATGCATCTGTGTGTATTTTTTTTTTTTTTTTTTTTTTTTTTTGAGACGGAGGAGTCTGGCTCTGTCGCCCAGGCTGGAGTGCAGTGGCCGGATCTCAGCTCACTGCAAGCTCCGCCTCCCGGGTTTACGCCATTCTCCTGCCTCAGCCTCCCGAGTAGCTGGGACTACAGGCGCCCGCCACCTCGCCCGGCTAGTTTTTGTATTTTTAGTAGAGACGGGGTTTCACCGCGTTAGCCAGGATGGTCTCGATCTCCTGACCTCGTGATCCTCCCGTCTCGGCCTCCCAAAGTGCTGGGATTACAGGCTTGAGCCACCGCGCCCGGCCAGTGTGTATTACTTTTAACTTGAGGATTTAAATTGATGAGAGAGATTGAGGCCATTGAAATGATGTAACTTTGTTTAGCATGCAGGTTACCACCCATACCTCGGCTGTATAGTGATGACTTTGGCAGTTCTTCAGCCTCTTCTGGCAGTCTTCAGGCCACCTTTACATGACCCAAGGTACTTAGAGCCTTTCTATATAAATGCTCTCTTAATGTAGATATCATTAGTTTGCAAACTAATCTCTTTTCAAATGGAGAAATTTTGCATTTTATAAAAATCAGTGATAAATTATAGTTACTTTGAAATACTTTAAAATGCATTTCAGATATCTAATTCCCAGACAATAAGGAAAATTACATGCTTTTTATTCTATTGGGAATTAATTATAGTTCCATTGCTTTTAAGAACACTGACTGGTTCTTATTTTGGTAGAAGGCAAATGTTTAACTGGACTCACTGGAGTATGGGAACAGCTGCTAGAATAATAGCAGGTAAGAGATTGTGATGCCACTTATTCATATATAATTGCTAGCTGTTTATATTACAAGTTGTAATTTGGCTTAAATGATTTTTAGATGCATTAGTAATTGGAGTAATTGGTTGTTGAGGAGAAATCAGCCTTAAACGTTGAAATCCAGAAAGTAATTTCTAGAGGTAATGATTTAAGTCATTATTTCAGTTTTAAGTTTAAGGTCTTTAAAATAACTTTAAAACTCTCATTTTAAGACTTATTTTAGCATTTGCCTTTGCCAGCAGAATAAGCTATGCTGATGGCCAAACATTTGAGTAGCTCAAATTGAGGGTCATTTGTGAATTGGGTTGAGGTGGGTTGCTGGGTTCAAGCTTTCCATCTCCAGGTCCTTTCCACGGGGCTTGTCTCTTGCAGGGTAGGGTGGTTTTCAAAAGTTAGGAATAATTATGCAGTATATGTTGATACCTTGTATAATAAACCCCTAAGTAGGTACCTTCTACCCTAACACTGCTATAGTCTATGGGATTCTTTGTCGGAGGGGGAGTCCAATCAACCATGGTTTCTATACTTTTCTCCTTTCATTCACTGCAGACTTAAAACAATCTGGAAAATGTGGGTGCATCTCTTTTAACAATTGGTCGATTATGCAGCCATAAAAAAGAATGAAATCATGTCTTTTGTAGCGACATGGATGCTGCTGAAAGTGATTATACTACATGAATAAATGCAGAAACAGAAAATCACGTACCACATGTTCTCACTTATAAATGTGAGCTAAACAATGAGTACACACGGACATAAAGATAGAAACAGTAGACTCTGGGGACTCCAAAAGAGGAGAGGGAGGAATGGGGGAAAGAGTTGAAACACGACACTTTGGGTACTATGTTCACCACTTGGGTGATGGGTTCACTAGAAGGCCAAACTCCAGCGTTATTATGCAATATGCCCTAAACTGCCCCCCGCAACTGGTAATTCGTAATCAATTGCCCATCTTGCCCTATCTAGCCTTATAATTTTAAAAGCCTAAATTAACTATTTGGTCTTGAATATTAATCTTTTTTTATCTCAAATTCTTTTAGTATGTTTTACTTGACAATATACATACACTAACACACAGTTGTCTCTCTTGGTGGGACATTTGAATATAACTTTTTTCTTTTATATGTAGTGGCAGCGATGTTCCTGGGAATGGATTTACCAGGACTGAATCTTCCTGATTCACAGAAAACCTATGCAATGATTGGATTTGTAGCCTGGCATGTAGGGACTGAGATTGTTCTGGAGGTACATGCTTATCGGCTCTCTCGCAAAGGTAATCTGCTAAAAAAGCCACGTTATGTAAAATCACTTTTATATACACCATTGGAAAAGAATGAGTTTCCTGATAGTAACGGCTAACTATTACATTGGTAGCTCACTAAAAATTTGTGATCACTCAGCCAGTGGTAGAAATTGTGGAGATTTTCTGCCTTTGTTTTTTTACAATTTTTGCTATTAGAAGTTGTGAATGGCCGGGCGCGGTGGCTCAAGCCTGTAATCCCAGCACTTTGGGAGGCCGAGACGGGCGGATCACGAGGTCAGGAGTTCAAGACCATCCTGGCTAACACGGTGAAACCCTGTCTCTACTAAAAAAAATACAAAAAAAGCTAGCCGGGCGAGGTGGTGGCGCCTGTAGTCCCAGCTACTTGGGAGGCTGAGGCAGGAGAATGGCGTAAACCCGGGAGGCGGAGCTTGCAGTGAGCTGAGATCTGGCTACTGCACTCCAGCCTGGGCGACAGAGCGAGACTCCGTCTCAAAAAAAAAAAAAAAAAAAAAAAAAAAAGAAGTTGTGAATAAGATATAAAGGAAAGGTTTTTAGGTTTTAGGGAGGGGGTCTTCCTTGTAAGTACTTTCACTTTGCTGGTCTGACCTAGAGCCAGTATGGACTGCAAACTCTGAATGCCTAGAGCTGAGGGAACCCTGAGATGGAGGAAGAAGAGACTCAAAGTCAACACTGGATGGAGCGGCAGACAACTTTGACCTATTTGACAAACTTACTGGGTGCTATCATTTAGGTTGCTATGTGCATAATTACATAGCTAGGAGCAAGCCAGCTAGATAGGAAGGACTGATTTTGCTTTTGCTCTTTAGTGACAAGGTCTGTTTTGGTGCCAGGCAGGGTCAGGGTACCTATAGTCACCATTAGGAATGGAGAAATTAGTAGGGAATGGGTGTCATTTTAAACTACCCTGGATTCTAGACTAAATGTCCTTTGTGTCCTGCCTGGTTTTCATCCTTTTCATCCACTAAAATAAGTGAAGGTGGCCTTCTAAAAACAAAAATTATTTGTTGTCTAGTAGGCTGGGCGCGGTGGCTCAAGCCTGTAATCCCAGCACTTTGGGAGGCCGAGGCGGGCGGATCACAACGTCAGGAGATCGAGACCATCCTGGCTAACACAGTGAAACCCTGTCTCTACTAAAAAGTACAAAAAACTAGCCGGGCGAGGTGGCGGGCGCCTGTAGTCCCAGCTACTCGGGAGGCTGAGGCACGAGAATGGCGTGAACCCGGGAGGCGGAGCTTGCAGTGAGCTGAGATCCGGCCACTGCACTCCAGCTTGGGCGACAGAGCGAGACTCCATCTCAAAAAAAAAAAAAAAAAAAAGAGTGGAGTAGTACATATCAGTCCTGCTACTTTTGATCCTTGATAGGCTTATATATGTGGGGCTTTTGATGACCACTGAATTATGGCTTACTGTTTTTGTTTGTTTGTTTGTTTGTTTTGAGACAGAGTCTCACTCTGTCACTCAGGCTGGAGTGCAGTGATGTGATCATAGCTCACTGCAGCCTTGAACTCCAGAGCTTAAGCCATCTGCCTGTTTCAGACTCCCATCTAGCTGGGATCACAGGGATGTGCCATCATGCCCGGCTAACTTTTTACATGTTTTTTAGAGACGGGGTCTCACTTTGTTGCCCAGGCTGATCTCAAACTCCTGGGCTCAAGTGATCTACCTGCCTCCTTCTTCCAAAGTGTTGGGATTGCAGGTGTGAGCCACCATGCCTGGCCAATGGCTTACTGTTTAAAATACATATATACTTAAAACTTGGATAGTTGTCATATGTTAATTAGTTTGATGTAGCTATTTTATAATGTATGCATATATCAAAACATCATGTCATACACCATGAATATATACATTATTTTGTCAATCAAAAATAAAGAAAACCAAAGAGCTTAGATCATTATGACTTTTAGGTGGTGTTTATTGACTAGAAGGCGTATTTTAAGTTACTTAACAATACTCTTGCCAGATTGTCCACATTTGTGAGAGGCTTAATTGTTGAGGAAGTTTGCAATAATTAGTAGCTTGGAATGGGAGAATTTCTATCCTGGAAATTGGGGTGAACAGTACAAATCAGGTTTTTAAAAAAATTTAATTTACCTGCATAACGCTGCCCTTATAAACTTATGTTATTATTCTTGACAGTTGAAATATTGGACGATGACAGAATTCAGATCCTTCAGTCATTTACTGCAGCGGAAACAGAGGTAAGTCCTTTTCTTGTTCATTGACACAAATCTTAACGGTAATACTTTTTTTTTTCATATCTCAATTTTTCTTTCAGGGTCATGCTTTTAAAAAGGCGGTGTTGGCAATTTATGTCTGTGGAAATGTTACTTTTCTCATCGTATTTTTATCTGCAATCAGCCATCTATGAGCAAGCAAAGACCTTGGCTTTTGCAAGCCAAGTGATAATTATCATCAAACCAAAGAAAGTTGAAGCCTGTCCTGACTGCCTGGAGCATATTTGTGAATTCTCACTTGGAAGACTGAGGTCATGTCTGTAGAGGAATTCTGAAGTCCAGCCCTTAGAGACCAACATTCAAGAGGGTCATATAGACTACAAATTAATGTCATGCCCTATATGTCATTCTGGGTCTTAAAGGAAAGATTGTACTTCAGGAGAAGTAACTCTCAAATATTTCTTGCCAAGATTTAAAGAATGTTGGTATTTAAGGAAATAAATAGTGATTTGGAAAAACAACAGATGTCACTAGGATAAAAAAGAGATATATTACGGTAAATATATTTTGAACTACAAAGGTGCTGTGGTACTTTAAAGAAAAACTATTTTTACTAGTTTATCTGAATTGTCTGTGGACTTTATTTAGAAACTGTTTTTCAGTTTAGTTTTTTGGACATATCCTTTGCTCAGTGTATTTCCTTACTTCTCTAGTAAAGGTGGAAATAAGGCAGATGCCATTGTAGGTTTTACCAGCATTTAAATATATTATGAATTTCTTAGCAATGAAATGCAAGTATGCATCTT
Source organism: Trachypithecus francoisi (assembly GCF_009764315.1). Classification (NCBI taxonomy): domain Eukaryota; kingdom Metazoa; phylum Chordata; class Mammalia; order Primates; family Cercopithecidae; genus Trachypithecus; species Trachypithecus francoisi. Next base: position 121,743,961 of record NW_022681470.1, read on the forward strand.
TTACTTAAAGGCCCTATTTATGTATTCACCTACAGAGATGAAATAGCATTTTATGTGTTAATTGTTTGGGCTATAGAATTTAAGTCCTTGTAGCATTTGGAGATTATAGACTTGGATTTCAAAATGGATAAAACTCACCCTTGTGAACATATCTAATAGATATTCTGTTTACTTGTAGAAATAATATAATGTGTCTCTGTTTTGTTAGACATCTTTGATGCTCTACTGAGTCAGAATAGGTCAGTGTTATCTTCCTTATTTCAAGAATTCATCTATTTTATGGCTACATCTCATATGTGCTATGAGGACTTCTAGCCAGTGGGTGGCGCTATAATACCGAAGTACTGTACTGCTTTGTCCGTGTTTCCTTGTGCTGATTCCTTTTCAGTATTTAGGTAACACTATGGGATGGCATTTCCCTTAAATTTCACCAACTCTTCTTAGTCTTTATTTTAAAAATGTCTACTTTTTTTTGGGTGGTTGGGGTAATGGGTTAAAACGTTAAATTACTAACCACTGTTTATTTTCCAGTTTGTTTGTTTTCTGTGATTATTTATAACAATTGTTTGATACTTTTTTTATAGTCCCCTGACCCTGTAATGAATGAATGCAGCTATCTTAGGCAAAACAAATAAATGAACTGGGCATTTTTAAAATAAAAAATTTAGGAAGTCATACTTTATTTCTTTAGGCATTCTTTCTGATTATGTTATAGTTACTGCTTGGTCCAAGAACCTAATTTCTATATGGTGTGAATAATAGCCTCAGCTGTGTAGCCTACATCTTTATTTTATTATTATTTTTCAAACATTTTTCATTATTTCTTTTTTTTTATATCTTTAATTTTTGAATTTACTTAACCAACTTTCTACTAATAGCCTACATCTTTTACTGGGTAAAATAATGTGGAAGTTTAGTTTTTGTTTCTTTCATAGGTGTTTATCATAAGTGGCTCAGGGCTTAGATGTGAACTTTCTGTGTTCATGTCCTATATGTGCTATGCTACTTATAATCTAAGTTTTCCTTTTGAATGTCTTTATTTAAAAAATTTAGTATAGCAAATTAAATGTGTACTAAAGTTATTTTCCTCCAGTTTTCTATACTAACGAGCTTAAATGTTAATAAATTTCTCTTAAGTTATATTCTACATCTGACAAAGAAAAATTTTCTTTTTTTTTTTTTTTTTTTTTTGAGACAAAGTCTCACTCTGTTGCTCAGGCTGGAGTGCAGTGGTGCAATCTTGGCTCACTGCAGCCTCTGCCTCCCAGGTTCAAGCAAGTCTTGTCTCAGTCTCCTGAGTAGCTGGGACTACAGGTGTGTGCCACCATGCCCAGCTAATTTTTATATTTTTAGTAGAGACGGGGGTTTCACATGTTGACCAGGCTGGTCCCAAACTCCTGGTCTAAAGTGATCCACCTGCCTCAGCCTCCCAAAGTGCTGGGATTATAGGCACGAGCCACTGTGCCCAGCTGAAAATTCTTTTAAGGGAAAGATGAGCCTTGATGTATTTGGTCTTCAAATATGTGAGCTTGCTATATTTCCAGTGTTGAGGCTAAGATATTTTAACTTTTTCTTTTTTCAGTGCTTTGTACTTTGGCACTATTTTGGTCTTTGTCAACTTACATACAGAGTTGCCCAAAGAAGCCTTTGCCATTTAATCTTTTTTTTTTTTTTTTTTTTTTTTTTTTTTTGAGACAGGGTCTTACTCTGTTGTCCAGGCTGGAGTGCAGTGGTGTGATCTTGGCCCACTGCAGCCTTGGGCTTTAGTGATCCTCCCACTACCTCTGGAGTAGCTGGCACCACAGGCACCAACTCCGTGCACCACCACAGCCAGCTAATTAAATTTTTATTTTATTTTATTTTTTTTGGAGAAGGGAATCTCCCTTTGTTGCCCAGGCTGATCTCGAACTCCTGGGCTCAAGCAATCCTCCTGCCTCAGACTCCCAAAGTGTTGGGATTATAGGCATGAGCCATTGCACCTGGCCCAAAATATACCAAATCTTTTGATTAGAACCAAATTATGATTCTTCTGCTTATGGGTGGTTGGTATCCACAAATTGCAAATGCTTAGTCTTCACTGCTCTCAGTTTTTCTTTTTGTTTCTGTAATAAACACTCTGGGCAGTTTTTCAAAAATTATTTCTTTTGATAGGAATTATTGTTAAATTAAATGCTTTTATATCTTTAGCAATGTTGCCAAAACCAATGAGCAAAATCATGTTTTCTTCTAAAAGAAGTGATACAATATAAAATAAAGATATGTATGTTTTTCAGAAAGAAATGAAAGAAATTCTAGAAAATTATGGTTGAGCTGACATTAATAGCTGAGGCAATAAAAAAATTCTCTAGTCTGCAGAAATCAATCTTAAGGGCATAGGTAGTCTATAGGATGGGTTATCAAATAAATGAATCAAATTCACAGTAGCACTTTATTTTTGTCAAGGATTTTGTCTCTAATGTGTGTTAAACAATGCCTCATCCCTTCCACATCCTGCCCCAGTCCAGGCTGCAGTGGGAAAAGACAGATGCAGCAGATGCCAACTAGGAAGCTCTCAGGGCACATGTAGTGTTTGGCTGAAATTCTATTTATCTGTATACTCTCATGAGGTAGGAAAAAAAGAACAAAGGTCCTGGTTTAAGATAATCCATTATAGGTTGGAATGAAGGGAAAGATTCTTCTAAGCCCTTTTAAAATCAGATTAGGCTACTCGCAGTTCCTATCCACATCCTGCTTCTTTCTTACTTGTGCAGCCCCTACCAAGTTCATCTCTGCACCCAGGTCATCATCGATGGTCACCAGCCTGGAATGCCATTTCTGTTCCTTGTGCAACCCCCTACCAAGCTCATCTCTGCACCCAGGTCACAGAGGGTTACCAGCCTGGAATGCCCTTCTCAGTGAAATGAGAAATGTTCCCTTGTCCCTCTTGCAGGATGTGGAATGGGGACGTGGCTCGCTTCTTCAGTGCCCCGCTGCTCAAATCTAGGGGAGCATACAGATGGGCAGGCTGTGGGACTCCCACCCCACAGCAATGTCTAGGGGTGAATGTTTGCAGCTGAAGCCCCAGTGGGCATGTGTTACCGTGTGCTCTTTTAGTTTAACTGTCCATAGGCAGCTTGTGTTAGCTTAATTAGACCCCTGCCTTACTGCAAGGACAGAGGGCTTTCTGTATCCCTGGGTTCTTGCCTTGGTGTACCAGAAGAATTCGGATCACACCTGGGCTTGGAGAATGAGTGCAAGGTTTTACTGAGTAGAAGTAGCTCTCAGCAGATGGGTGAGCCAGAAGGGAGATGATTTTCCCCTGGAGTTGGGCCGCTAGACTGCCCGGGCTCTCCTCTGATTGCCCTGGCCTAACTCCGCCAACTGTGCCTCCTTCCGCCAGTCGTGGCCTGTCAGCATGCCAGTATCTGTCATGTGTTGTTCCTCTGGCGGGCTCCCATCCACATCCTCTCGCTGTCCAGCTGCTTGTGTCTTCTTCTGCTGATGTGTTCCTCTCCACGTCCAGCTGCTTGTGTGTCTGCCTGCTAGAATCTTGGGGGTTTTTATAGGCACAACATGGGGGCACGGTGAGCCAGAGTGGTCTTGGGAAATGCAACATTTGGGCGTTGAGGGCGCGGTGCCTGAACTCACCTAGGCCGCCAGCCGCCGCCACGCCACGCCCCCGATCACCTGTATTGGGAGTCATATCATACTCTTCCCCCTGAATATTAATTACAGTATCCCAGGAGTGTGTCTACTCCCAGCGATATCGTGTGTCACATCCTCCACTCTCGCGCGGAAATTTGAAGCAATATCACTGGGTGCGTGTGCACCTTTTGTGATATTTAAAGGAATATCATCCTCTCCCCGGTGGATATCAGGAACAAGTCTATTAATTATTAATATTAATAAATATAATAAATATTAATACTATAATCGATATTAATGATCACAATGAACTTCGTAAAAATTGATAGTGGTTTCAAATGTTAACGATTTGGAATGGTAATATTAATATCACCATTAATAATCAAATAATGATATCCGCAATTAATGTTACTTAAATCAATACAAAGTGATGCTGGTAAGAAAATAATGATTAGTATTAGGGACTAATAATATTGTTAAATGACATTAATATTAATAATTAATATGAAGCGTGCATAATCAGGTACTTAAAATAATTCTCCAAAATTAACAATGGTATCCTATTATTAGTACCATTGATAATCATTAAAATCGATCATTGATGTGTAATAACCATATTATTACTCCTATTACCACAGGCAGTGTACACCGACCTGTGATGTTCCTAATATCCTGGGACGGAGGGCATGAATTTAGTTTTAATATCGCAGTAGGTGTACACTCACCCCGTGACACGGATCCTAATATCCAGGGAGGTAGTGTATGACACGACTCCCAACATAGCAAGGAATGGACAGCCACCCGGTAATATTGCTCCTAATATTCCGGAAGAAGCCTATGCTATTGCTGCCAATATCTCAGGAGGGGACAGCTCTTCTGTGAAATTGTTCCCAGTATCAGGAGGGGAAGGGGATGATAATAATTCGCAGGTTGTGTTCACCCGTCCCGTGATAGTGTTATTAATATCCTAGAAGGGAGAAGGTGATATAACACTCCGTACAGCAGGAGGCGAACACCCAGCCTGGGATATTGTTCCTAATATCCATGGAGGGCAGAGGCTAATATTACTCCCAATATGGCAGAGGTTGTGCATCCACACTGTGACGTTCTTCTTAATATTACAAGGCCAGGAGATTGATATTACTCCCAGTATCGCAGACACTGTACAACCCCGGGATATACGCTTCCTGATATCCGGAAGACGAGACCATGGTATTACTCCTCAAATGGCAGCAGGTGAACACCAACTCGGTGATATCTGTGGGGCACTCCCTGTGATGTGGGGACTAATAGTCAATACCTCTCCTCACGGCTATTTGGAGCCCTATCTCAGGGGAGTGAGGCACGCCCCCGATCCGGGCCCCAGCAGCCGCCAGGACACGCCCCCCGGCGGCTGGGGCCCGCGATCGCCAGGGGATGAGGCACGCCCCCCATCCGGCCCCCAGCAGCGGCCACGTCACGCCCCCCGGCGGCTGGGGGCCCCCGATCGCCTGTGTTGGGAGTCATATCATACTCTTCCCCCTGAATATTAATTACAGTATCCCAGGAGTGTGTCTACTCCCAGCGGTATTGCGTGTCACATCCTCCACTCTCGCGTGGAAATTTGAAGCAATATCACTGGGTGCGTGTACACCTTTTGTGATATTTAAAGGAATATCCTCTCCCCGGTGGATATCAGGAACAAGTCTATTAATTATTAATATTAATAAATATAATAAATATTAATACTAATAATCGATATTAATGATCACAATAAACTTCGTAAAGATTGATAGTGGTTTAAAATGTTAACGATTTGGAAAGGTAATTAATATTAATGTCACCATTAATCAAATAATGATAGCCACAATTAATGTTACTTAATCAATACAAAGTGATGCTGGTAAGAAAATAATGATTAGTATTAGGGACTAATAATATTGTTCAATGACATTAATATTAATAATTAATGTTAAGCATGCATAATAAGGTATTTAAAATAATTCTCCAAAATTAACAATGGTATCCTGTTATTAGTACCATTGATAATTATTAAAATCGATCATTGATGTGTAATAACCATATTATTACTCCTAATACCACAGGCAGTGTACACCTACCTGTGATGTTCCTCATATCCTGGGACGAAGAGCATGAATTTAGTTTTAATATCGCAGTAGGTGTACACTCACCCCGTGACACCGATTCTAATATCCAGGGAGGTAGTGTATGACACGACTCCCAACATAGCAATGAATGGACAGCCACCCGGTAATATTGCTCCTAATATTCCCGGAAGAAGCCTATGCTATTGCTGCCAATATCGCAGGGAGGGGACAGCTCTTCTGTGAAATTGTTCCCAGTATCAGGAGGGGAAGAGGATGATAATAATTCGCAGGTTGTGTTCACCCGCCCCGTGATAGTGTTATTAATATCCTAGAAGGGAGAAGGTGATATAACACTCCGTACAGCAGGAGGCGAACACCCAGCCTGGGATATTGTTCCTAATATCCATGGAGGGCAGAGGCTAATATTACTCCCATATGGCAGAGGTTGTGCATCCACACTGTGACGTTCTTCTTAATATTACAAGGCCAGGAGATTGATATTACTCCCAGTATCGCAGACACTGTACAACCCCGGGACACACGCTTCCTGATATCCGAAGACGAGACCATGGTATTGCTCCTCAAATGGCAGCAGGTGAACACCAACTCGATGATATCTGTGGGGCACTCCCTGTGATGTGGGGACTAATAGTCAATACCTCTCCCCACGGCTATTGGGAGCCCTATCTCAGGGGATGAGGCACGGCCCCCATCCAGCCCCCAGCCGCAGCCACGCCACGCTCCCCAGCGGTTGGGGGCCCTTGATCGCCAGAGGGTGGCCCACCGCCCGCGATCCGGACCCACAGCAGCCGCCACGCCACGCCTGTATTGGGAGTCATATCATACTCTTCCCCCTGAATATTAATTGCAGTATCCCAGGAGTGTGTCGACTCCCAGCGATATTGCGTGTCACATCCTCCACTCTCGCACGGAAATTTGAAGTAATATCACTGGGTGCGTGTACACCTTTTGTGATATTTAAAGGAATATCATCCTCTCCCCGTGGATATCAGGAACAAGTCTATTAATTATTAATATTAATTAATATAATAAATATTAATACTAATAATCAATATTAATGATCACAATAAAGTTCATAAAAATTGATAGTGGTTTAAAATGTTAATGATTTGGAATGGTAATCAATATTAATATCACCATTAATAATCAAATAATGATATCCGCAATTAATGTTACTTAATCAATACAAAGTGATGCTGGTAAGAAAATAATAATTAGTATTAGGGACTAATGATATTCTTAAATGACATAAATATTAATAATTAATATGAAGTGTGCATAATCAGGTACTTAAAATAATTCTCCAAAATTAACAATGGTATCCTATTATTAGTACCATTGATAATCATTAAAATCGATCATTGATGTGTAATAACCATATTATTACTCCTATTACCACAGGCAGTGTACACCGACCTGTGATGTTCCTAATATCCTGGGACGGAGGGCATGAATTTAGTTTTAATATCGCAGTAGGTGTACACTCACCCCGTGACACGGATCCTAATATCCAGGGAGGTAGTGTATGACACGACTCCCAACATAGCAAGGAATGGACAGCCACCCGGTAATATTGCTCCTAATATTCCCGGAAGAAGCCTATGCTATTGCTGCCAATATCTCAGGGAGGGGACAGCTCTTCTGTGAAATTGTTCCCAGTATCAGGAGGGGAAGGGGATGATAATAATTCGCAGGTTGTGTTCACCCGTCCCGTGATAGTGTTATTAATATCCTAGAAGGGAGAAGGTGATATAACACTCCGTACAGCAGGAGGCGAACACCCAGCCTGGGATATTGTTCCTAATATCCATGGAGGGCAGAGGCTAATATTACTCCCAATATGGCAGAGGTTGTGCATCCACACTGTGACGTTCTTCTTAATATTACAAGGCCAGGAGATTGATATTACTCCAGTATCGCAGACACTGTACAACCCCGGATATACGCTTCCTGATATCCGGAAGACGAGACCATGGTATTACTCCTCAAATGGCAGCAGGTGAACACCAACTCGGTGATATCTGTGGGGCACTCCCTGTGATGTGGGGACTAATAGTCAATACCTCTCCTCACGGCTATTTGGAGCCCTATCTCAGGGGAGTGAGGCACGCCCCCGATCCGGGCCCCAGCAGCCGCCAGGACACGCCCCCCGGCGGCTGGGGCCCGCGATCGCCAGGGGATGAGGCACGCCCCCCATCCGGCCCCCAGCAGCGGCCACGTCACGCCCCCCGGCGGCTGGGGGCCCCCGATCGCCTGTGTTGGGAGTCATATCATACTCTTCCCCCTGAATATTAATTACAGTATCCCAGGAGTGTGTCTACTCCCAGCGGTATTGCGTGTCACATCCTCCACTCTCGCGTGGAAATTTGAAGCAATATCACTGGGTGCGTGTACACCTTTTGTGATATTTAAAGGAATATCCTCTCCCCGGTGGATATCAGGAACAAGTCTATTAATTATTAATATTAATAAATATAATAAATATTAATACTAATAATCGATATTAATGATCACAATAAACTTCGTAAAGATTGATAGTGGTTTAAAATGTTAACGATTTGGAAAGGTAATTAATATTAATGTCACCATTAATCAAATAATGATAGCCACAATTAATGTTACTTAAATCAATACAAAGTGATGCTGGTAAGAAAATAATGATTAGTATTAGGGACTAATAATATTGTTCAATGACATTAATATTAATAATTAATGTTAAGCATGCATAATAAGGTATTTAAAATAATTCTCCAAAATTAACAATGGTATCCTGTTATTAGTACCATTGATAATTATTAAAATCGATCATTGATGTGTAATAACCATATTATTACTCCTAATACCACAGGCAGTGTACACCTACCTGTGATGTTCCTCATATCCTGGGACGAAGAGCATGAATTTAGTTTTAATATCGCAGTAGGTGTACACTCACCCCGTGACACCGATTCTAATATCCAGGGAGGTAGTGTATGACACGACTCCCAACATAGCAATGAATGGACAGCCACCCGGTAATATTGCTCCTAATATTCCCGGAAGAAGCCTATGCTATTGCTGCCAATATCGCAGGGAGGGGACAGCTCTTCTGTGAAATTGTTCCCAGTATCAGGAGGGGAAGAGGATGATAATAATTCGCAGGTTGTGTTCACCCGCCCCGTGATAGTGTTATTAATATCCTAGAAGGGAGAAGGTGATATAACACTCCGTACAGCAGGAGGCGAACACCCAGCCTGGGATATTGTTCCTAATATCCATGGAGGGCAGAGGCTAATATTACTCCCAATATGGCAGAGGTTGTGCATCCACACTGTGACGTTCTTCTTAATATTACAAGGCCAGGAGATTGATATTACTCCCAGTATCGCAGACACTGTACAACCCCGGGACACACGCTTCCTGATATCCGGAAGACGAGACCATGGTATTGCTCCTCAAATGGCAGCAGGTGAACACCAACTCGATGATATCTGTGGGGCACTCCCTGTGATGTGGGGACTAATAGTCAATACCTCTCCCCACGGCTATTGGGAGCCCTATCTCAGGGGAATGAGGCACGGCCCCCATCCAGCCCCCAGCCGCAGCCACGCCACGCTCCCCAGCGGTTGGGGGCCCTTGATCGCCAGAGGGTGGCCCACCGCCCGCGATCCGGACCCACAGCAGCCGCCACGCCACGCCTGTATTGGGAGTCATATCATACTCTTCCCCCTGAATATTAATTGCAGTATCCCAGGAGTGTGTCGACTCCCAGCGATATTGCGTGTCACATCCTCCACTCTCGCACGGAAATTTGAAGTAATATCACTGGGTGCGTGTACACCTTTTGTGATATTTAAAGGAATATCATCCTCTCCCCGGTGGATATCAGGAACAAGTCTATTAATTATTAATATTAATTAATATAATAAATATTAATACTAATAATCAATATTAATGATCACAATAAAGTTCATAAAAATTGATAGTGGTTTAAAATGTTAATGATTTGGAATGGTAATCAATATTAATATCACCATTAATAATCAAATAATGATATCCGCAATTAATGTTACTTAAATCAATACAAAGTGATGCTGGTAAGAAAATAATAATTAGTATTAGGGACTAATGATATTCTTAAATGACATAAATATTAATAATTAATATGAAGTGTGCATAATCAGGTACTTAAAATAATTCTCCAAAATTAACAATGGTATCCTATTATTGGTACCATTGATAATTATTAAAATCGATCATTGATGTGTAATAACCATATTATTACTCCTAATACCACAAGCAGTGTACACCGACCTGTGATGTTCCTAATATCCTGGGACGGAGGGCATGAATTTAGTTTTAATATCGCAGTAGGTGTACACTCACCCCGTGACACGGATCCTAATATCCAGGGAGGTAGTGTATGACACGACTCCCAACATAGCAATGAATGGACAGCCACCCGGTAATATTGCTCCTAATATTCCCGGAAGAAGCCTATGCTATTGCTCCCAAT